>NC_056679.1:236429502-238884502 GCF_018350215.1 Panthera leo | reverse complement strand
GCAAAACTTTCAAACATGTGGCTCTTTACTTTAGTACAACTTTTACTTTTGCTTCAAGCAAGTAGTGGCTGGTCGTCTTTGTTTTCCTACTTTGTCCTCAACGAGCAAATGTTGGAGAGTTTTCTGAGAAGCATAGTGGGGAAGCCTAGGACATAAGGATTTCTGCTCAGCGTTCCGTGTTTGCTGTGAAGGGGGCTGTCTGGAAGACAAGCCCTTTCAGCTAACAGAACCGTTCCCAGTGTGCTCCATGACCTGTGGATGGGGTCAGCTGGCCAGCCCGCATCAAGAACAGAGACAGATTCAAAGCAGAAGCCCTGTTCCGGGAATGAGGACAGTGTGCTTGTGCTCCCATGTCATGAGGGCAGCCACAGTCATTTGGCCACTTTCTGTTGTTTTCTGACTGTGGAAACATTCACCTGGAAAGCTAATATTTTCTGTCACTTTACTATAACTTATAGGAATAACAATGGGTTGAAATAAAATGAAATGAACCAGCCAGATGTTAAATATAAGTGGTATCTGTAAAATAAAAAGGATGAACAGTTAAAATGTTCTACACACAAGTAAATGAAGAAGGGCAGAATTCATAACCAATTTGGGTCTTAGAGCATGCTCAAAAATATCTCTTTATTAAAGACTTCTAAATGCTCAAACAACAGAACCTAAATGCTCAAATGGCAAAGGCCAAAATGCAGCTGTGGCCCACAGCCCACCAGGGCCCTGACCCTTAGTGGTGGAGTCTCATGGCACGGTCAGCAGGGGATCCCCTGCCCACTCACCAGACACTTCCTCTTCCTGCCACAGAAAGCCAATGCATAACCACGGTCATCTCCCCAGGGATGCCCCAAAGCCGCACAGGCCATGTCCCCTGCCCCCCACACCACCCCTTTGTAGTCCTGGAATGCACTGTGTTCATCCTGCCTCAGGGCTGCTGTGCCTGCTGTTCCCTCTGTGCAGTGGGCCTGACCTCTAACCTCTGGGCAGTGAGCTTCATATCTACAGCTGGATCTCAGCCATGCTCTCCCCGTCTTGTCCCCCATCTTTCATTTGGTTAGGGCTATCTCTGTTACTGGGACAGGAGGCCTCTAAGAGCAGGGCTTGCCATCTGTGCATGTCCACGTCAGTGTCCAGAACGCAACTGGTGTACAGAAGAGAGGGGTCCCTCCTCTCTTTGCTGCTTCCCTGGGAGGCACACTTCATGGCCGCTCTGGTGGGGTTAATGAATGAGCAGTAGCCATACCACTCCTAAACACAGTTCCCTCTACTTGCCACGGCCTGCGTTTCCTTTCTCTTGAGAGATAAAGGATAAAAATTCAAAGGCAAGCTGGTCCAGTGCAGAGGATGTCTGAGGTCAGGAAGGGAGGGCGAGAAGAATGCCAGCAGTGTGAGAGAGCCTGAAAGAGAAGGGAGACAGAGGGAAGGCACCAAGGGCTGAATCAGGATGGGACTGGCCTGTTCAGGCTACGCCCAGTGCACACAGCTGCTCCACAAAGAGCACCCAAGCTGGCCCCTGCACAGGCTTCCCTTTGGTCTGTGAGTGGAACTTCCATTGCAGAGAATTTCCACCACGCCCTGTAGGTGCATAGCGTTCTGCTGCAAGGGGCTCCCCGAGCACTGCAACTGCACTGATGCACAAAGAGGGCAGCTCCTTTACGGAATTCTCGTTTGATACAAGCTCCATCCACCCTGCCTCACCAGGACGCCCATTCAACTGTTTCACATACGACTGTTGTCTGTGGCCAGCATATTTCCCAAGGTAATGTCTGATTAAACCTTAAAGTGAAAGCAGAAGCAAATGTAGAATACAATAACAATTGAAAGTTGAAAACCAATTTGAGTCAAGAGCCCAGCCCTTGGAGCTTCCACAGCAGAACCCCCGACACCACGATTCGCTGCAAATGTTGTGGTTCACTGGGCAAGATTCCACACAGAAAAAAGGCGTTACAGGTGCCATGGGCCACAGGGAGATCTGACCAGACGTTAACCTGTGTGTGACATCTCATGCACGAGTTTATGCTGTAACAGCATGGGCATGTGCTGATAAACAATCCAGAGCGTTTTGGATTTACCTAAATGACCCCACACCATTCTGATCCATTTGTAACTTGCTGTCTTTTTTACTCAACATGGCCTTGGAGGCTTCTCTGTATTCATTCATTTAATCTGTTGTGCTCCTTTGTATAAGTGCCCAATTTACTTCTCTGTTCCCATGTTGATGGACATTTAAGGTGCCTCTGCCACTGGCGTGATAGTGCCGTAGTGAGGACTGCGTGAGCCCCTGAACATTGCAAGTGTTCCTGTCAGGTGTGTGTGCCTTTGGGGGATTTCCTGAATGTGAAGTTTCTTTTCCACATCCTCTGTAGTTCACTATCAACACTCTCAGCAAACACCAAATACTTGGGATTTTTACACCTTAGTATTCTAAAACATTAAATATTTTAGCTTGATACTGTATTTTATAAACACTATTTTTCACTTCACATATTTTTAGGCCATAACTACTTTGCTAAATGGCAAACATGAGAGTTTGTCTACACTTGCATTTTCCTAATTACTAGAAAGTGTGAGCATTTTTGGTTCATTAACCATTAGGGTTTAATCTTTTGAATGCCAATTCTTAACCTTTGCCCAATTTTCCATTAGACTGACTCTCTCTCTCTCTCTCTCTCTCTCTCTCTCTCTTAGTTTTTAGGAACTCTTTCTGTGTTCTGGATCCTGATCATTAGTTGGCTACAACAGATTCATCCCCCATTTTCTGGCTTATCTTTCAAATTTATCACCCAGCAATATGAAATTTACATTTAATTTTAAAGTAGTCAAATATCAATCATTTTGTTCATAGTCGAGGCTTCGTGCATTGCATTTATGAAATACTTCCCTATCCAAATCTCATCCTAATCTTCTCTTTTTTTTTTAAGTTTTAAGGTTTTGCTTTTCATGTTCAGTTCTTCTATTTGTGATTTATTATTAGTGAGGTAAAATTCACATAACATAAAATTCACCATTTCAGCAGCTTTACAGTGTACAATTCAGTGATGTTTAGTAAATTTACATCTGATACAACCATCACCACCATCTGGCTCCAGAACATTGCCCTTCCCCACAGAGGCTGAAGTGCTTTACATTTCCAAGAGCAATGTGCAACGGGCCTAATCTCTCCATTCTTCACCTCCATTTATTACCCATCCTCTCCTCTTCATAGCCATCCTAGTGATCATGAAGTGGTATCTCACTGTGGTTTGGATTTACATATCCCCAGTGATTAACGATGTTGAGCATCTTTTCATGCGCTCACTAACCCTCTGTGTATCTTTGCAGAAATGTCTATTTAACTCCTTTGCCTGTTGTTTACCTAGGTTGTTTGTCCCTATTGTTGAGTTTTAGGAGTTCTTTCTATACTCTGGATACTAACTCCTTATTGAATATGTGACTCTCAAATAGTTTCTCCCATTCTGTGGGTTGTCTTCACTTTCTTCATAGTGTGCTTTAATGTACCAAAGTTTCAAATTTTGATGGAGTCCAATTTATGTATTTTTTCTCATGTAGCTTGTGTTTTTGGCTCATGAAGATTTATCCCCATTTTCTCCTGAAAATGTCATAGCTTTAGTTCCTACATTTAGGCCTTTGATCTATTTTTAGTTTTTATATGGCATGTGGTAAGGGTCCAACTTCATTCTTTTGTATGTGGATGTCCAGTTTTACGAGCACCATTTGTTGAAAACACTGTCCTTTACCATTGAATGTTCTTGTCACCTTTGTTGAAAATCATTTAATCATATATGCAGGTGTTTACTTCTGGGGTTTCTCTTCTATTCCACTGGTCTATATGTATGTCATTATGCCAGAACCATACCATAGGAGTTTTAATTACTGTGGCTTTGTAGTAAATTAATGTGAGTCCTCCAACTTTGTTATTTTTTTCAAGACTGTTTTTGTTATTAGGAGACCCTTTCAATTTCATGGGAATTTGAGGATCCGCTTTCCCATTAAGAAAAAAAAAGGCTGTTGATATTTTAATAGGAATTGTGTTGAATCTGCAGATCAGTTTGGGTAGCAGTGACATCTTGATATAGTTAAGTCTTCCTATCCAGGAACATGCAGATGTCTTTCCATTAATTAGATCATCTCTAATTTCTTTCAGCAATGTTTTGTAGTTTTCAGCACATAACTTTTTCACTGCCTTGATTACATTTTAAGTAGGCTTCACGCCCGGTGTGGAGCCCAAGGTGGGGCTTGAACTCATGACCCAAGAGATCAAGACCTGAGTGTAGATCAAAAGTCTGCACTCAACAAACTGAGCCACCCACGTGCCCATCCCTGATTAGATTTAGTCCTAAGTATTAAATTCTTTTAAGTGCTATTATAAATGGAATTATTTTCTTAATTTCCCTTTTAAATTATTCATTGCTGGAGTATAGAAACACAACTGATTTGTGTGTATTGATCTTGTACCCTGCAACTTTGCTGAACTCATCCATTAGTTCAAATAACTTTCTCGGATCATGTCACTATAAATATAGTTTTATCTCCTCCTTTCCAATTCCAATGCCTTTTATTTCCTTTTGTTATCTCTAACATCTCTGACTAGAACTTCCAGCACAATGTCGAATAGAAGTAGCGAAAACATGCATCCTTGTCTCATTCCTGAGCTTAGGGAGAAAGCTTTCAGTCTTTCACCATTGTAAATGATGTTAACTGGATTTTCCATAAATACCGTTTACCATGTTGAGGATTTTCTCTCTAATCAAAGTTCTCTGAGAGTTTTTATCATGAAATGGTGTTGGAGTTTTTGAACTATCTTTTCTGTGTCGGTTGAGATAATCTCCCCCCTCCCCCCGCCCCCGTCAGTGTTCTGTTCATCTGACGCACTCCATAGGTTTTTCTGGTGTGGAGAACCTTTGCGTTTCTGGAATCAATCTCACTTGTTCATGGTGCGTAACCTTTCTAATATGCTGTTGGTTTCCATCTGCTAAAGTTTTGTTCGAGTTATTCGTGTCTCCAAGCATTCATCGGGGGTATTGGCCTGCAGTTTTCTCGTGATGTTTTATCTGGCTCTGGGATGCCACACATCTAACAGATGTCTCCATGTCAACTTGCCTTCTCCGCCCCAGCCTGCTTCTCCTCCAGTCTCTCACACTTCAGTCAAGGGGGCCAACCTCCACCTGCTGATCAGGCCTCAACTCCCTGAATTGCTGTTCTGGTGCTGGTTCTTAACTGCAGGCACTAGAATCTACTGTAGCTAATGTAGGCGGCAAGGGATGTATTATAAGATATTGGGCATATTACAGCACCTGTGCGAACCAAACACTTCTACCGCCAATCCACTATGAGAGACACCACTTCCCGCGATTCCTTCCACGTGTCATGTGGTGCGTGTATTAGCAAAACCAGGCACATCTGTAGGCTCAGATGCAAGGGATCCGAGGCATGTAGTTTTGCAGTCTCCGGTTTCTGCGAGCAGGAGAGTGTGCTAGTTGTAGCTGGCGCAGGCCACTGTCCATCTCAGCTGTTCTCTCCCTGACTCCTTTCCCAGGGATCTGGCTGTCAGCTTGTCCTCCCAGCTCTCTCTGCCTTTACTGTAGCCACTTCTCACAACCTCTGTCACTCCCACCTCAACCCAGCCCATCGTTCTCACTGAGACTATGGCAGTTGCTTCCTGATGGGTCTCCCTGCCTTGACCAGCTGTGGTCTCCACACTGCAGCCAGGGTGACATGTTTGCAATAAAAATCAGATAACGTCACTTCCTTCCCACATTCTCTCCACAGTGATTTCTCACAACACTCAGAATAAAACAAAGCCCATTATCATGACCTACTTATTTCTGCAGCATTTCCAGTCTCAGTTGCTTTGCATCTGTCCCCCTTCACCATGCTCCCCGGTACAAAGCCTTCCTTCCTCAAGCACACAGAACCATTCCCACCCCAGAGCTTTTGCACACATGGAAGTAAGCAGATCCCTCCCACACTCTCTTCTGGTCCCTGTACAGTCTTCTCACCTGGACCATCTGCTTTATTGTGCTTTATTCTCCGTTCATTGGTTTATTGTTTGTCTCCCTCCACGGAATATCAGACCCCCAGGGGCTTGACTGGGCCATGCAATGATTGACCAAAAGTAGGTGATCCATGAGTACTTTGAGAATAAATCAAGCCACCTCAGAATTTTTGGAAAAAACTTAGAAAACACTACTGGCTCTATGGATACACAACAAAGAAGGAAACAGATTCTTAAAAACTGTGGCTGTTCCTGTGCGGGCTCTGCTTTCCTTTTGCACAACAGATGTGGAAGAGTGAGCTTCACAGGCTCCAAAACCTCCAGTAAAAGTGAGATTCTGGGGCTGCACCCTGACCAGGCATCCCGGGCACCGTCAACCTCCCCTAAGGCCAGCTTCTGGATCCTGAAGGAGCTCACCAGGGACAAAGTCGCCTGCTCTGGAGGCATGTCAACACTCCCGAGCTCTGTCCTGGCAGGTGCTTTGGGACCACACAGGTTATATAAAGCATGGTCCCTAGGGGGCGCCTGGGTGGCTCAGCTGGTTGGGCCTCTGACTTAGGCTCAGGTCATGATCTCACAGCTCGTGAGTTGGAGCCCGGCATTGGGCTCTGTGCTGACAGCTCAGAGCCTGGAGCCTACTTCGGATTCTATGTCTCTCTCTCTCTCTCTCTCTCTCTCTCTCTCTCTCTGCCCCTCCCCTGCTTGTGCTGTCTCTCATAAATGAATAAATGTTTAAAATAATAATAATAATAATAATAATAATAATAATAATAATAAAGCATGGCTCCTATTCCTGAAGCATCATGGGCAGGACTCCCACAAGGAGAGCAGGGGAGAGGAGGATGAGGCAGGGATGGTTAGGGGGCTTTAGGAATAAAGGTCCCCAAGTACTGAGACAGGGCTGGAGGTTCCAGGAGGTAGAGAAGATGATTGAGGCAGGGGACAATCAGAAGAATTCAAAAAGGCCAGTGTGATGGGTGAGGGAGGGCAACTCATCCCTGCCCTCGTTACCTTTCTTTATTCTGGAACCTGTGGCCAGGAGTCTTTCCCTCCAAAGCTGCTCATTTCTCTGAACAACTGAACTTTATCCCTAAATGAGCACATTTGTCCCGCATTGGGTGGGATGAACCAGTGCCCATGTTTCCAGTGAAGGCACAATGCAGGGTTAGAGACCTGACTGGTTCTTGTGTGAGACAACCCCCCACCCCCAACGCCAGTGCGGCTCCCCCGGGAGAGCATCCCCTCAGCCAATGTGTTCACTTGGACGGGAAGAGAAGGCTAGTCCATCTATGCCAGTGGAAATCACGTACGAGTCTGTCTACACTGGGGGAAATCCGATGCAGCCACTGGTCTGAGAACACTATTCCAGGTCCCGAGGCTTTGTGAGAACAAAAGTAAAAGCAAACGCCCCGCCACCCCCACTCCCACCCGCTTCGGAGGGAGGAGCCCCGCGCCCCCGCCCCCACTGCCGCCCAGGTGAGGGCACTTGGGCCTTGGGTCCGCCTGCGGGAGGTGAGAGCGGCTCCCCAGCCCCGCAGGCCTCCCGGCCCCTCTGCCACCCTCGGAGTGGAGAGGGTCGGCCAGGGGAGGGGGCCCGCCCCGCAGGGAGGGGGTCTGCCGGGAGGGGGCCCGCCCCACAGGGAGGGGGTCTGCCGGCTGAGGGGGTCCGCCTCGTACGGAGGGTGTCTGCAGGGGGAGGGGCTCCGCAGGTGGAGGGGGTCCGCCCCGCGGGGAGGGGCTCTGCAGGGGGAGGGGGTCCGCCTCGCGGGGAGGGGCTCTGCAGGGGGGGGGGTCCGCCCGACTCGCGCCTCCGGCTCCGGCGTGGCGGGCGGGGCGCTGGGAGAGTCGCGCGCCGGACAGTGGCCTTTATGGGAACGTTTTCCTCCGAGGTCGGGACAAAGGCGGCGCCACCATGGCTCTCAGCGCGGCCGACAAAGGCTCCGGCACCAAGGTAGGGTCCGGCCGGTGGGTGGCAGGGAAGGGGGTCTGAGGGCCGCCGCTGCCGGGGGGGGGGGGGGAGGAAGCTTTGACTCTTCGGTCACTTGAAGATCAGTTTAGCAAACTTTCGCCTTAACCTCATGAATATTTCTGAGAAAAGTGTGGTTTTCGAGACAGGTCTGCAGGGCTAGGCTCTGAAGGGAGTGCTGGGGGGGGGGGGGGGGGCCCTAAAAGCACCTGTGCAGTGGTTGCTGTAGTCTCGTTATTTATTAGCTGGGCACGGAGGGCGAACCGGCCAACTAGGGCGCTCAAAGACAAAGAAGTTGTGCTTAAAGAAAATACCGATTGATTTGTCGGTTGGAACTCCGTCGATTTCAGTAACGAACGTAGTCGAGGAAAACAAGAGGGGCCTTTCAGGTTTGGAAAAGCGTGAGACACACGGCTTTGTATTTCTTCGTGCGAAATGCAGAAAGTGTGCTGGGTTTGTCTCCCCTTTTTCCTGTGAAGCTGGATTACAGAGTGTTTGGTGTAATAATTACACTCTACTCCTGTTACCCACAGCAGTTCGACTTAAAAAGTTTAGTTGATACTTTAAGGTGTCTAATTAAGAATTAAAACATATAATTAAAAAATTAAGTTAAATGCAGTTGAAACTGTGCATAATTAATAGCTTACGAATCTGCTGTGTTAAACTGGCTGAGCTTTAGGCGGCTGTGGGCGCTGGGGGTGGGGGGGCTTCTCAGCTTCACGGAGGGATTTCAAAGTGGACAAAGTGAGATTCTGCTTTCCGTCTCCCCGAACCTGCTTCAGATTCACGGCATCTCTGGGTTGGGAGGAACTTCAGATGTCCCTTTTGCTCTCAGTAGAAATACACTCAAATTCTGAGACAGTTACCAGCAACACATTTCCCTTCCTGAGGGACCCGTGTCCGTGTTGTGTGCTGGACATCCGACACTGAGGTAATAAACCCACTCCTGACCCTGATGCGACCCCACGTCTTGATCTCACTGTGCTTTGGGGGACAAGTGGATGGTCCAGGTGGGCCTCGAGAGGACGGCTAACCTGTGGCACCCAGGGCAGGCCTCATCGTTTCATCCCATTCGTGCGGGCCTTGTCTGAAGTGGCCTCTGTGACACGTGGACCCTTGTGTCTGTGTCATCCTTTGGTGGTCTCCCATGAGTACTTTCTTACTTGTAAAGCATCCCAAAAATGCCAGGCTAAGGAAATAAAGTCGGCCCTGAGTTTGCCCCCAGGCTCTCTGAGATGTGCGCTCACTGGTTGTATCATCCAGCCAAACACAGGAAACCCCAGATTCCCAGATCTCAGCGTTTTTTTGTGAGAATAATTCAAGCCCCGTTCACACGCCACCGCCTGCCTCCCCCCCTCCCTCCCTCCCTCCCTCCTTCCCTCCTTCCAAACAGAGCTAATGTGCGTTCTCTCTGTGTTTGAACAAAAATAAAAATCACTCAGAACCTGCTAGTCACCCATTCTACACCGAGAAGCAGCCCTGAAGCAGCGCGGGTTTCCTCTCCACACAGCTGTGCCCTGAAGCAGTGCACCCCTGCTCAGGATTCACCCTCCTGCCTTGTCAGCTCTGGGCTCCTTTTCCTGTATCCCTGCACCCCTGGCAGGGCCTGCCACTCAGTCGGTGTGTACCTAGTGAGGCAGGGAATGAAGAGAAGGAGGTGGGGGTACAGAGGGGTGGGCTGAGAGGCGGCAAATCCTGGCCTGCATGTGTTGATCCTGGGGCACCTTGAGAACCTGGGGTCCCCTGAGCAGAAGGCATCCATAATACCCATCTACCCTACAAGGGGCCAGGGAGGGCAGGTGCCTATGGGGTGGGAAAGAGACTCTGGACCCTGGCCTGGTGCCTGGAGAGCAGTCCTGGGACCTTGGAGGTTTGATGTGCACCCACATCCGCCCTCTATTAGCTGTTGCCCTTTGGCCTTGTAGCTCGGCCTCTCTGAGCTTCAGTCTGTTCATTGAAAGGAATAATCACAGCCTGCCTACCTCAGAGCACCATATCGGTTTACTTTAAAAATGGATATGTAGATGCTTCTTGAAAGGTAACCCAGCTCATCATTCAGCTGAATGTTCCTAAGTTGAAGGCTTCTTCTGTCCTTAGAGCTGGGATACCTTTTCAGGTGTTTCTAGGTGCCTCGGTTCACACCTGGGCCCAAATTCTCGAAGAGCTTTCAGATACTGTTAGACAAGTATCTGACCTTACAGAATTTTCCCCAAAATTGATAAAATCAAATTGTGGCTCAGTTAGTTGAGCGTCTGACTCTTGATCTCAGCTCAGGGTTGTGAGTTCAAGCCCTGTGTTGGGCTCCATGCTGGGCGTGAAGCCTACTTAAAACACAAAAACAAGCAAACCCCAAAACCAAACAAAAACAACAAGAAAAAAGATACTTTGCAGTAAATTTCTTCTACGTGACTTTAAAACATCTGATGTTTCTAAACCCGAGAAAGGGATGAAATCTAAGGCCTACAACAGTTTGGGACATAAATTAATTTGAAATTCGGCACTCGAGTTGTTCAAGTCAGCGAGGTGGCAGGTATGTGCACCTGCCCCACAGAAATGTTACCTGCCTGTAGTCCTGGACCCAGAGACCCCCAGCCTCAGTAGGTGTCACCCTCAGAAAGCTCCCCTGGTCATCCTGCCTGCACCCCTTCCACAGCCACACACCCCCAGCACCTTTCCTGCTTGGCTTCACCATACTAGGGCCTCCGTGGGAGGGTCTGAACTAACCTCACCTTGTGCCTCACCTTTGTTGACCGCCTGTCTCCCCAGGCAGTACCGACTTTGCTTCATTTCACTTGCTTCTCTGGTGCTTATAATAGTGCATGGCTTGAAGTCGGTGCTCTACAAATATTTGGCACGTGGTGCTTACCCACCCCCTCTTTTGAAGCCCATTTTGATTCCCCTGCCCAGCCCCAACCTCCTGTGGGCCACACAGATACAGAGCCTACCCTGTGGGATTCCTGTCTACTGCTTCGCCCCTGACCTAAGCTAACATCACTTCCTGGGACTTTTGAGAATGAAAACAACCACCTCAGAGGGAGCAGCTGGGTTACAGTTGAGTCTGGGAGACCTTGTCTAAGTGTCAAATGGTCAAAGCAGGTCCGAGACAGTTATAGGGAAGGCTTGACAAGACCCCATTCGAGGTAATGAATGTGTTCTGCATGTGTGTTTTGGGGTGGGGACAGTGGTGCACGGAGCAGAAGAGAAGAAATGCCTGAGTTAACTTTAAATGAACAGAAGGGACAGCCAGGAGAAGGGTGACCCGCCCCTTCATTGTCAAGTAGAGGAACCACGGTTTGGTAGACAGCTTTGACCCAGAATTAGCCGCAGGCCGGTGTTCTTACCTGGAGAGTGAAGAGGGCAGAATGACTCTGGGATCTCTCCGGCTCTGTTTCCTGCCAGGATGGGACATAGGGCAGTGTGCCACCATGGCAGAGGGCTCGGTGACTGGGGATGCATTCTGTTCAGCCAAGTTCCAGTCCTGGTTTCCCCACTGAGTGAGCAGGCAGGCAGGCAGGCCCCTCCATCCTACCACCTTTAGGACAGGGATGACAGTAGTAGCATAATGTGCTTAAAACAGTGTCTGGTATATAGTAAGTGCTCGATAAATGTTGGCTATTATTCTGGGATCCTATGATAGAAAGGGAGAGAGATTTTCCTAAAAATAAGAGATGAAAAAAAGTTTTTTTTGTCTTTTATCTTTGAAGTCCCTTAAGGAAAAATATCCAATGAAGTTATCTTCAAGGTATGTTGACACTCAAAGATATCACCGAGAAGAGGAATTACAATTATAATTATTTTAATAATATAATTGTCTATTTTTTAAAGAAACGTCTTGTGGAAGTGACAAATCAATAGGCCATGAACTCCACTTGAAATCAAGGGTCCTGGAGCCCTCCCTATGGCTTATTCAGAAAGACTAAAGAAAACGTAACTGGGATTTATTCAGCCTAGCACACCACACTGGGTAACAGAGTGAGCATTTAGTTCTCAAACTGAGAACACATTTGCATGTCCAGAGACTCCGACCTTCTGAGACCACAACCCAGAGGATCTCGGTGACCAATGATGCAGGCAGAATGTAATCTCTCCCTAAAGTACAACATTTAAGTAGGAAAGCACATGGGAGAGTTGGTGGGGTAGGGCAACAACAGCAACAAATGACAACAGATACTAGCACAGTTTCTGAAAAGTTCTGGAACTAATTTTTTTAAATACTATTTTGAGGTGAAATTCACATAAAATAAACTGTTTCAGAGCAAACAATTCAGTGGTATTTAGTACGTTCCCAGTGCTGTGCATTCCACTACCTCTGCCTAGTTCCAGAACATCTCCATACCCCAAGTAAAACCTCACACCCATGTAACAGTTTCTCCCTGTTCCAGCCTCTCCCATCCTCTGGAACCACAAGTCTGATTTCTCTCTCTGTGGACTTGTCTACTCTGAATATTTTGTATAAGTGGAATCATATAGTATGTGTCTTTTTTATTCTCAAATACATATAACATACAATTTATATGTACTGACTGTTAGTCCTCACAACCCCTCCATCCTGTGAATCTGAAACTCTGTCACTGTTAAACAGTGGCTCCTGTTCTGCCACCACCCCCAGCCCCTGCCTGCTGACGTTTTACATTCTGTCCTCATGGTTGTAACTACTCTAAGGACCTTATATAGTATTTGTCTTTTTGTGATTGGCTTATTTAACTTAGTATAAAATCCTCAAGATTTTATCCATATTGTAGCATATGTCAAAATTTGCTTCCTTTTTAAGACTGAATAATATTCTGCTGCATGGATATACCACAATTTTCTTATTCATTCATCTGTTGATAGACATTTATACTGTTTCCACCCTTTGGCTTTTGCAAATAGTGCTGCTATGAACATGTGTTTACAAGTTTTTGTGTGTAAGATATTTTCATTTCTTTGAGTATATTTCAGGGTCATATGGTAATTCTGTGTTTAACTTTTTGATGAACCACTGAACAGTTTTCAACAGTAGCTGAACCATTTTACATATCCACCAGTAATGTATGAGAGTTCCAATTTCTCCACAGCCTTACCAACAGTTGTTACTTTCTTTTTTTTTTAATTATTATAGTCATCCTAATGACTGTGAAGTGATATTTCATTGTAGTTTTGGTTTGCATTGCCCTAATGACTACTGATGTTGAGAACTTTTTACATGCTTGTTGAAAAAAAAAGTCTATTCAAGTCCTTTGCCCATTTTTAAGTTGGGTTCTTTATCTTTTTGTTATTGTGTTCTAAGAGTTCTTTATATATTCTGGATATTAGACTCTTATCAGATGTATGGTTTGCAAATATTTTGTTCTATCTGTTGGTTGTCCCTTTACTTTCTTGATAGTGTCCTTTGATGCACAAAGTTTTGTTTTTTAATTTTTTGATGTTTACTTATTTGAGAAAGAGAGATAGAGAGAGAATGAGCAGGGGAGGGGCAGAGGGAGAGAAGGAGACACTGAGTCTGAAGCAGACTCCAGGCTCTGAGCTGTCAGCACAAAGTCCATTGTGGGGCTCAAACCCATGAACCTTGAGATGATGACCTGAGCAGAAGTCAGAGACTTAACCGACTGAGCCACTCAGGTACCCCAAAGTTTTTATTTTTAATGAGGTCCAGTTTATATATTTTTTTCTGTTGTTGCTTGTGCTTTTAGTGTCATATCTAAGAAATCATTGCCATCTGCAAGATCATGAAGATTTACGTCTATGTTTTAGCAGTTTTCTGATTTTAGTGCTTATATTCAGGTCATAGATCCATTTTAGTTAATTTTTGTATTTGGTGTGAGGTAAGGGTCCAACTTCATTCTTTTGAATGGGGACATCCACTTTTTCCAGCACCATTTGTTGAAGAAATTATTTTCTCCTTCTTAAATAGTCTTGAAACCTAGGTTGGAAGTCAACTGGCCGTAATTGTTCAGGTTTATTTCTGGATCTTCAGTCCTTTTCTGTTGTTCTGTGTGTCTGTCTTTATGCCAGAATCACACCGTTTTGATAACTGTAGCTTTGTAGTGGGTTTTGAAATTGGGAAGTGTGAGTCCTCCAACTTTGTTCAGGATTGCTTTGGCTGTTCAGGGCCCAGTGAAATTCCATATGAATTTGAGGATTATCTTTTCCATTTCTGGGAGAAAAGGTCATTGCAATTTTGAGAGAGATTGCATTGAGTTTGTAGACTGATTTGAATAGTATTAACATTTTACCAGTATCAAGTCTTCCAATCCATAAACCTGGGATGTTTTCCCATTTCTTTAATTCCTCCCAACACTGTTTTGTAGCTTCCAGTGTTCAAGTCTTTCATCTCCCTGGTTAAATATGTCTTAGGCAACACTCACCACTGTTATTCAGCACAGCACTGGAAGTCCTAGCCACAACTATCAGACAACATAAAGAAATAAAAGGTGGGGCGCCTGGGTGGCTCGGTCGGTTGAGCGTCCGACTTCAGCTCAGGTCATGATCTCACGGTCAGTGAGTTCGAGCCCCGCGTCAGGCTCTGTGCTGACCGCTCAGAGCCTGGAGCCTGTTTCGGATTCTGTGTCTCCCTCTCTCTCTGCCCCTCCCCTGTTCATGCTCTGTCTCTCTCTGTCTCAAAAATAAATAAACGTTAAAAAAAAATTTAAAAAAAAAAGAAATAAAAGGCATCCAAAGTGATAAGGAAGATGTAAAGTTCTCATTATTTGCAGAAGAACTGCTATGCTATGTACAGAAACCCTGAAGACCCCACCAAAAAACTACTAGAACTGATAAATGAATTCAGTAAGGTCACAGGATACAAAATCAATGTACAGAAATCTGTTGCACTTCTGTACACTAACAATGAAGCAGCAGATGGCCAACACACTGATGTTCAACATCACTTAGGGAAACGTAGATCAAAACCACAGTGAGATATCACCTACACGTGTCAATGGCTCAAGCCAACAACACAGAAAACAAGTGTGGGTGAGGATGTGGACAAAAAGGGAACCCTCTTGCACTGTTGGTGGGAATGCAAACTGGTGCAAGCCACTGGAAACAGTATGAGCTTCCTCAAAAAATTAAAAATGGAACTACCCTATGACCCAGCAGTTGCACTACTAGCTGTTTACCCCCCAGAAATGGAAACATTAGTTCAAAGGATATGTGCAGCATTGTCTACAATAGCCAAACTATGGAAGCAGCCCAAGTGTCCATCAATTGATGAATGGATAAAGAAGATGCAGTATATATATACAATGGAATATTAGTCAGCCATAAAAAAATTATGAAATTTTGCCATTTGCAATGGCATGGAGTGAGGAGAATAATGCTAAGCAAAATAAGTCGGAGAAAGACAAATACCATATGATCTCACTCATGTGGAATTTAAGAAACAAAACAAATGAGCAAAGGGAAAAAAGAGAAAGAGAGAAACCAAGAAACAGACTCTTAACTATAGAGAACAAACTAATGGTTACCGGACGGGAAGTGGATGGAGTGAAAGTAGGGAATAGGGATTAAAGAGCATACTTATCAATGATGCAAAAAATAAAAAATAATAAAATGAAAAAAAAAGTATCTTAGGCATTTTATTCCTTTTGGATGCTATTATATACTGGAATTATTTTCTTAGTTTCATTTTTGGATTGTTCATTGCTAATGTATAGAAACACAACTGATTTTTGCATGTCGGTCTTGTACACTGCAACTTTGCTGAACCCATTTATCAGTTCTAGGTAGGTTTTTTGTGGATTCTTTGGGATGTGCTATATATAGGATTGTGTCATCTATAAACAGAGATCATTCTACTTCTTTATTTCTAATTTGTATGCCTTTAATTTCTTTTTCTTGCCTAAGTGCTCAGGCTAGAACTTCCAGAACAGTGTTACATACCAACAGGGAAAGTGGGCATCCTTGGCTTGATTTTGATCTTAAGGGAAAAGCTTTCAGTATTTCACCATTGAAGTTAGCTGTGGATTTTTATAAGTGCCTTTTATCATGTTGAGAAAGGTCCTTTCTACTCCTAGTTTTCTGGAAATTTTGATATGAAAGGGTGTTGGATGTTGTAAACTGCTTTTTCTGTATCATTTAAGATGATCATAGACTTTTTCCTTGGTTTTATTGATGTGATATTTTATATTGATTATTGAACCACACTCGCATTCCTGGGATGAATTCCACTTGGTCATGGTGAATAATACTTTTAGTAATGCTGCTAAATTTGGTTTCCTGGTTTGTTTATTTGCTTGTTGGTTTGTTGTAAGATTTGGAATGAGTTTTATAACTCTGCTTTTATATTCCTTTTTTTTTAATGTTTATTTATTTTTGAGAGAAAGTGCTCATGCGCTGTGAGCCAGGAAGGGGCAGTGAGAGAGGGGGACAGAGAATCCAAAGCAGGTTCTGTGCTGACAGAAAGCCCAATGTGAGGCTTTAACTCACGAACTGCGAGATCATGACCTAAACCAAAGATGGACACTCAACCGAGCCATTCAGGTGCCCCTATAACTATGCTTTTAAATGTCATTATATTGTACGAGATATATCTTAAGAAAGTAAGTTTTGAAATGAGAAATGATCTTTTTAAGAAAAAAAGTTTGTGTCAAAGGCAAACATATGAAATGAGTAGGAAATCTGCAGAAATTTGAAACCAGTTTTTAAGACTTCAAAATGTAACTGACTGGAGAAAAATAGTCAATAGGAGAAGGTCTATGTGAGGTTAATCCATGTAAAACATTTTGGTAGTGCCTGACACTAGAACCATCATGTTGCCATTGTGGGGCGTAAAATCAGGCACGCAGACAGTGCTTGCTTCCCCCTTAACATTACAGTTTTCTTGTCTTACAGCCCCTGCTGGCTGTCAGCCAGGACATAAATCTTTGTATCCTTCACCGTGTTTAGCACATGGTAGGTAATCAATGAATGCACTATGGTGTTCAGTGTGGAGAGGACAGTGGGTGCCTCTGTGAGCACCTTTTTTTTTTTTTTAAGAGAGCACGAGCGAGCATTGGGGAGGGGCAGAGAGAGGAAGAGAGAGAGAATCCCAAGCAGGCTCTGCACCAGCAGCACAGAGCCCAACTTGAGGCTCAAACTTATGAATCGTGAGATCATGACCTAAGCTGAAACCAAGAGTTGGACGCTTCACTGAGTGAGCCAGACACCCTCTGTGAGCACCTTTCTCTCTCTCTCTCTCTCTCTCAAAATAAATGCATAAACTCTAAAAAAAAAAAAAAAAAAAAAAAAGGGAGGGAGAGAAAGAGGACAGACAAGGAGGGAAGAGACAGCAGAAACAAGGGGTTGATTGATCAGGACCAATGGCCACATCACTTATTATCCAAATTGGATCGCTTTGAGGGGAAAAGAAACGTAATGCCAGGACCATAGGTGAAAAATCTGGGAAATGCCGGATAGGGTTGCTAGCCTAACTTGGGTGCTCCTGCCTTCTGGCGACAGCATTCTAAACAACGGGGGTAGGTCCCCACTGTGGGTGGGGGTTGATCATAGACTGGGTGCCCTCAGTCCCGCTGTGCGTGCCTCTGAGCCAGACTGTGCAGACGTGCTGGCTACAGAAGCCACTAGCAGAACTGCCGTGTGGAGCCAACCGGCGCCCCACCGGCTGGTGTGGATGCACCCTGTCCTCATGTCCCTGCATACTCATTGTGGCCTTCCCAGGTCCAGGCTCCTGTGTGCTGGGCCAGGCCACCGCTGGGAGTCACGCCTCTGGTCAGTGGTTTCCCAGTGTGCACCAGCACCTCCTTCCCTCTGTCCTGCATTCATCGCTCATGCTCCAAGGGCTCCCTCTGTTCGGGATTCCAGACGTTGGTAAGCCACCTGCTGTGCCCACTCTGAGTGTGGTTTTGGGCTCCAGGCTCCAGCCTTATCCTTAGACTCAAGATGCCCAACTGTCTTGTCCAGTGTATCCTTCTCTACCCCTCTCTCAGGCACCCATGTGGGAAACCTCAGGGACCTGTTCACGTCATGTACAGCCATACTTGCCAGACATGACTTTGCCTGGGGCCACTGAGCTTTGTGGGCCAGCTCAGTGGTGACTTCCTGAGTCAGGGAGACAGTGAGAAGTGTGATTTAGTACTCCAAGTGCATCCATCACAGGTTTCTCATTAGAAAAACTTGTTTGTTGTTCTTATCATGTATACAGAATTCACATTTTCCCCTAAAAATCCTTAAATTGTACTTAACCAAACTCCCAGTTACCTTTCCTTCCTGCACATCAGTATGGCCTCATCATATGTCCCTATGAAGCCTTCCTAGCCAGAACTTTCAAACTTGAAGCCTTCGTTCCACTCTCCTTCTGGGACAGGCAAAGGTGCTTCAGCCCAGACCCAGCACCAATTCCCGAACAACCTCAGCCCGGTGTCAGCAGTCAGCACCTGTCCCACTCAGACTAAAGATGGTCTACATCACAAAGTCCTTCAGGAAAAGTACAGGCATCATTTGTAACTTAAAAATATGTCTGTGGTTTTCCATTAACACCACATTAGAGCCTTCTCATTCATGGTTAAAATGAAATGATTTTAGGTAGCCGGGTGCCAGCTACCTTCAAGTCATAATCAAGCTGAGAAACACTGACCATCTGAGAGAGACTTTTCTAGGATGCCTGTGCTCCTGTTTTGAAGAGCCCAAATCAGGCTGATTCCCAACCTTCATCACAGCTGTGGCTGGGCCCCTGCTCACAGGATGCTTTGGGGGAGATGTTGGGGTCGCATTTTTAAACTACTGGTACAAATACACAATGTCACACTCCCACCTACCACGTTTGTGCCTACTCTTCCTTTACTTGTATTGGAATATAACCGGAAAGTATAAAAAACACATGTAATTCGTGATATAGGTGGAGTCTGCTATCACATGTACAACTCAGACAAATTGGTTTCAATCCTCCCTCAAGAGTACTTGGTTCTCTGTTGGAAATGTGCGTGAGAAAGGTGCGGGCAGGCCAGGTGTGCTACCTAAAGACAGATGCCAGGCAGATGCTGGCAAAGCAGCTGGACTCAGACAAAAGGGAACTTACTGTGGTTTTGCAGGTGGTTTCTTTCAAGCAGTTTAACAGTAATGTGAAAACAAAAGGCCAACACAAAACTTGGAGGGAAGAAATCTGTTTTTCTCTTTATACATGAAGAGCCACACATCAGGTTGGGCTGACACATTTCAAGTGCGCTTTGGTTTCTTGCCAAAGGGTTTTCTGGGTAAATTAGGTGGGAAAGAATGGTTATGATCAGTCACTCCCCTAAAGAACTGCAAATAGGGGTTCGGGCCTGTCTACATGTGCGTTGTACGTAGCTCCCTCGAGCTCTGCTGTGGATCAAGGGCTCGATGCAGGACTCAATGTGGGAAAGTCAGGTTTGGTATAGTAATTAGGACTGAGGGACATCTTCAGGTTGGCATAATCTTTTCTGGTCTTGCCACAGTTGGACGGAACAAAACTCTTTCTTGCAGCTGAAGTCACATTTCAGCATGAGGGAGCCAATCCGCATTGATTGAGTTAATTGTCGCTCTTGCACACTCTTTATCAGGCACCCTCAAAGGGCTAAATTCAGTCAAAATGTCTCAAGAACCAACATTTCATTCTCAGTTTGCATTCTGTATTAAAAAGTAAAAAGCTTTAATGTTCTTTTAAGATGAAATATGTTCTTACCTTTGTGGAATGATTGAAGTAGATTCATAGTATTCTTCCTGTTTTACAAACGAAGAAACCAGATATGCAGAAGTCTTGGGGACTTTGTCCTATGCCACGGTCAGTGTAGAACCCCGGGCGATGTTTACAGGTGGTGTCCCCCTGAACCTGCTCTTGCCTTGGGCCCCAGGATGCAGCTCACCACCTGGCCAGCGACAGCTCCTCTTTACCGGCATGTCCCCAGGGGCACCTCCGTCCCTTCCGGGGGTCTGTTTCTCATCCTGCCAGCCCCGTCTCCCTTCTTTCTGCTGCTCTGGTAGGTTTTCTTCCTCTCTATGCTGAAGGCAGGACCGTGTCTGTTTGTGCAATTACTGCAGGACTAGCAGGTGAGCAGCAGAGCAGGGTCACTCCCTGGTTGCTGCTGGCATGATGGGCTTCCCAAGCCAGGGCAGGCCTTGCTCTGGGACCTTGTGTTTGTGGTTGCCTCTGTCCTGGTAATGACCAAGTGAACATGTGACCCATGGCAGGGACGGTGCCTGAGCTTCCCGTGTGCACCCGTAGTCACCTAATAGATGCTGGCATGAAAGGTGCATTTCGAGACTTTCACAGCTCCCTAGTTTGGGAGTGTCCTCGTTGTATATTAGGCTACTAAATGCAAAGAAGGATAATGAGGACCTTAAATGACTGCTTTTTTAATGCATTTGATGTTGAGAAGAAATTAATAACACCCCTAGAGACAGAGCCGCTGGGTACCACCCTCAATCACAGTCAATCACATTGACTGCTGCTCTCAAAGCACACATGGAATAAAGCTGTTCCTGAACGAAATCACTGACAATTAGTTGGAACTTGGGTGTTGAATCAGAAATGGTGGTGTCAACCAAGCCCTCACTCATCCAGCATCTTCATCGAGAGATGTAGCTGTTCTGGAGCCAGAGTCCCTGCAACTCATGGGGCAGCAGACAGGGAAGGAGGGTGGGGGCTGCCCCTTCATCCACCCACTCATGCCCCTTGGCTGCCTTGCAGGACTTCCTTCCTTAAAGGTGGGGTCAGCAAACTTTCTATGAAGGGCCAGACAGTAAGCCTAGAGGCTTTGAAGGACCATTCTCAGCTCTGCCTTTGTAGCACAGAAGGAGCCATAGGCAATGCATGGAATGAGGGTGTCTGTGTTCCAATAAAACTTCCAATATGGGCACTGACATGTGAATGTCATATAGTTTCCACGTGTCTGAATTAGTATTCTTCTTTTGTTTTTTTTCCCCGACCACTGGGGTCATGGTTTGCTGACCCCTGAGTGTTGCATAGAGACCAGCAGGGACAGAGGAGCTAGGGTGGCACCAGGATATCCCCACACCTCCAGGTGAAATCCTGGATGCTCCAACTGGTGGTTAGAGGATGAAGAGGCAGCTTTTCCAAAGAACACCTAGTGGAAGATTCTGAGTGTGTCTGGTTGAGCGAGATTCCCTGGAAGATAAAAACCTCCTCGGTTCTAGGCAGATTCTGACATCAGGCCCCCATAGGTAGGATGGAATGCCTAGTGACAAAAGTGCATAATTAACATAGACTTTCAGGACTGGGTGTCTCTGCCCATCATGGGAGTCACATATGCAAACATGGTGTAAACTGTGAAGTGCCGTCTCGTGTACCAGTTCTGGCTTTACGGTGGGGAGGTTTGGCAGCCACACAGCAAGCAGGTGTGTTGAAGCCCTGCTGGGTGCCTGGGAGCCAAGGTGCTCAGCACTCCTGTGCCCTGGTTCAGAGGCAAGTCGTGGAAGAGGGCCCGAGGGGGCAAGAGCCCAGCAGCTGGGCAGCCATGACGCCTCCATTGTCCTGCTGCTGACTCAGTGTCCTATCTGGGGAGGATTGGTTGTAGAAACATTTGAGAAGTCATGTTTATATATTTGTTTTCTCACATAGGATTGGTTCTATTTGTGATTGTTTAATGTCAAGCCCTAGAGAGGAAAGCAGGTGCCTCACAACATGATTAAAATGGAGACTGAGATCCTCCTGGAACAGAAAAGGGATCATGTTGAAAACAGGACTCTAGCTTCTGAGCTGCGCACGTTCCAGCTGGAGGGCTGAAGGGCATGCGTCGACAGGGGAGGACGCAGCTGCCTGTGGCTCATCCTCAGGAAGAGAGCCCCTGGCAGGCCCTGTTGAACACACAGGTGTCATGGGCCAGGCCCTCTCCTGAGGTCCCTGCCCTCGGTTTTCAGCCATCTGAGAGCTCCTCCCAGCTAACGGTTGAGGAAACCATGGCCCAAAGTAGAAAGCAAGCAGGGGGCACGGGTCTGGCCCATATCTGACACAGGCAGGGACCTAGAGGCACGCACAGCTGCCCCAGTTGGTGGCACAGTGGGCAGGGGTGGGAGGGAGGATCTGCCAGGCTTCGTCCTTCAGAACAGGCTTTCACTGATGGCACCTGCCAATTCCATGTCAGCAAGTTCTTACACTGCGTTAGTCTGGGAAGTTGGGATGAGAAGGAAGAACATAGAATCAGTTTTAACAAGAAGTTGGTGGAGCAGAAGCCACCTGGAAGGTTCTTGCTGCAGGTGATTGGGCATCTGAGGGGAGGAAAGAAAGGGAGGGGCACTGCAGCCAGCCTGGCAGCGATCTGAGCATGGTTCTGAGCATAGAATTACAAAGGGGAGCCGTCCCAACATGCCGGCCGGCAGAGACTGCCGCCATCCGGCTGTGTAGCCCTGTAGACGGATTTCCATTGTCAACAATCCCCCGCACCCACAATCCACTGTAATGTGAACACCAGCTTCAGAATTGCTGAAGTCAGGCAACTATGTGTTTCATGTTTTGTTTGGTAAGGTGTGTGTAAATTCAGAAAAGACATTTCAGCGTTGTGTTTGGAATTACTCTTTTCTGGATTCACCTCCTGGGCCAGTTGCATAAGGTGCAGCCCTGAAGCTTGAACCCTGAAATAGTGATTTTGTTTGGCATTCTCCTGGTTTTCTTTTCTCCCTGAAAACTAGAAAATATTGACACCTAGACAAAGCAGAGGCTGTGGATAATGATGCTCAGATTTGAGATGCTTTTGGAACACTCCTGGAGATACAGCTGAGATTGAGATATGCCACATGCACCTCCCCTGCTGGAGGCACCATGCCAACAGGGTGGAGACAGAGTCCCAAGGTCCTGCTCCTCATTCTACCCTGTGGGGCGTGGTCTCCCTGGGAAGCCTCTCAGAACCAACTCCAGCTCAGGACGCACCGACGTGTCTGCAGGCAGCTCAGTCCCTCCAGGTGCATTACAGGACACCAATCCAAGAGGGCTCCTGGGTAGAGGTGGTAACCCATGCCAAGGTGTGTGCTGTGGCTGCCGTGGGGAGGTAAAGGCCCTGAGTAGGGGTGTCCCCTGGGTCTGTGTTCCAGGTCCTAGGGAGTGTCAGTCACGATATGCAGGTTATGCCACATAACCAATGCCCCCCACATCTCAGTCATCAGCACCGTGATGACCGGTTCATGCTACGTGCCCATCATGGTCATCACGTCAGTTTTACTCTGGGGTCCAGGCTCATGGAACAGCTTCTCTGGGGTGTTACCCATCTTGTGGCAGAGGGAAAGGTAGTACATCGGAGCACGTGCTGCCTCACAAAGTCTCCGTCAGAACCCGCATCTGCCACTGCTGCCACGTTTCTTTGTCATGTGGCCGCGCCTGATGCCGATGGACAGGGACATGCCATCCTCCCCAGGGAGGCAGGGATTCTGTGAAAAACAGCTCACCACAGAAAGATTGCTCTGTTTTTTGTCAGTTCAGTACCTTACTGAAATGCGGACGGGCATTTCCCCTGTCCAGCATTACGGAGGCCCAGTGTTCCTCAGAGGGATCTTTCCTCCATAAACGAAGCGGGATTTTAGAGCCCAGACATATTTGTGGTGAACATCTGGCCAAATATTTCCCTGCCTCTCCCTTCTAAAGATCCTCTAGACACGTCACGATGTAATCCAACACCACGAATGTGCAAGGAAAGGGTCACACGGTGCACAGCCCAGAAGCAGACCCCAGTTTTGGAGACGCACCACTAGAAGGCAGCTAAGTGCCAAGTAGGCAGCTCTGAGCTTGAGAAAGAAGACTCACCTGAGTTGGGAAGGTGGAGGAATGTCCGAGGAAGCTGTGGAGTGAACTGCCGTGGCCCAGGGGTCAGAGCCTGGGGAGCGTGCTGGTCGGGGAGAGAAGGCCTAGCCCTCAGGTGTCAGACATAGCTGCCTGGGCCCAGGAAGGGCCCACAGGTGGTGGCTGGAGTCCGCAGTGGGGCCGGGTGGAGAGTCAGCCTGAGATGCTGACCCACATGGAGGTGTAGACAGACCAGATGGAGGCAGGCTGGCACGTCAGGCCGGCACAGGGGGCTAGGCTTTCTAGACATGTTTTCTTTGACTCAAAAGTGGTTCCTGGGTCCGTACACACAGGAAAACGGAGATGACCATCGGCGCCCTTCAGGAAGGGCGTCTGAGTGACTGTAACCAGGTCGGCTACTGAGAGCAAGCCTCCTGGGGCGTGTGGGTTTCACACCCAGCCCCCACAGGACTGAGAAAGTGGCTATTGATGGAAAGTGGGGCAGGGCTGGGACTGACGCGGGTGCCCCTCCTGTCCTAGGCCCCTGTTTGAAGGCGGGCTGTAGGAACAGCTCTGGTGTCCCATAGTGGATGCCTGCTGCTGCTTGTACATCCTGACTTTTGTTTATAAAATCCGACTAGAGGCAGAGGCCATAGTGGTAAACTGACCTTCTGGGTAGAAGTGCCTGGGTGAGTGGCACCCCTCCGTACCCCACTCTCTATGCCCCTACCCCAGGCTACGGCATCTGGGGTATCACTAGGAGCTGGTCGTGGGGCTGCAGGATAAGATGAGCTCCCACACCGGATGAGGGGCTTTTGTGTGCGCTGCCCCCACGCCAGCCACACACCCAGCCTTGCCTCGGGGGTGATGCCCCCAGCCTTTGTTCTCTTTGCACCGACATCCGTGCCCTGGCAATTTTCAGAATGAGACGGCATAACTGGGTCCCAGAGAAGCCCCCAGCCTGGCCAGTGGCACGTGGAGAGGATGGTATTGCCTGACTGCAGCTGCTTAGTCCTCTCCGAGCCCCACCTGAGACCCCGTCCCGGGTGTCCTGCCATCCCGTCCTCCTATACACGCCCTACTGTCCCCAGCATACAGGCGCCCAAATGTAGATTTGGGCAGCAGGTTCCTTTGGTCATTGGGAGTAGCTGCAAGGAAGGTGTCTCCGATGTGGCTGTGCTGAAGTCTTTGATGTTCTGGTACTTTCTATCCCTGTCGGGACACGAGGGGGGTCAGCCGCCAGCTTGTGAGTGTGCAGGAAGGGTGGGGTGGAGGTGTGGGAGCACAGTTTATGCGCTGCCTGCTCGGAAACCTAGCTACCTAGCAGTCTCTCATCTTGGGGTGCCCTCTCCTAAGAGACGGGCGTGGTCCCCACGGTAAGCCCCTGCAGACCCTCTGGGCAGGTAAAAGGATCCTGATGTCCAGGCCTACCCACCCTGCCAACAACTGCCCCACAACTCTGTGCCTTCAATCATCTTTGGGGGTGTTGCATTTGAGTGAAAACGTGAGCACTGATGGGCAGCCTTTGTCAGGCCAGCCTCAGCCCAGTCCCTCCGGCCTGCCAGGCCCTGGATGGGGTGCCCCTGCTGTTTCCCTGCCTTATTCATCAGCTGGTCTTGTTTAGCTCAGCACAGCCCTTGAAATGAGAAGACATTACCTCGGCTTTGACATTTAGCATGTTACCTGCCCCCTGGCGGATGAAGCATGCCATTTCCAGCTGATTCGTGTTTCAGAACCAAGCGGCCAGGTGTCTTTCCGGGGTCCCTGAGACTGCCCCACCCCCACCCCCCCCTGCACAGGGTGGGCACAGATGGGCCTGTGGATCCCCAGCTTCAGTCTTCTCATCTTCAGCGCGTGTGAGGCCTGGAGAGTCGCAGGGAGGGGCCATGTGCTGAGGCCAGGTCACTGGCCTGTGCTCTAGGTGCCAGGAGGAACATGCCTGGTTGGTCATGGAATGTGCAGGCATTGTGAGAGACGAGGGTATAGATTTTAAAATTCACCCCCCTTTCAGTGAAGTTTTACCTAAAGTCAACTGGGAAAATAAATCCTTCACTGAAGAGTAAAGCCCTAAAATATTTCTCCAGACATACACATTTTTTGTTAAAATGCAAATAACAACACACCGATTCATAGTTCAGCAAAATGGTAATTAAGTGCTTTATACTAGTATTGTGTCGCCAGTCCACTAACGTACATCTGCAGAAAATCACATCCTAAGCCACAGGTAGGTTTAGGATCAAGTACACAGGCAGAGGTCCTAGTTTTGAAGTTAGCCTTTGGTTGAAACGGGAACCCTGAGCTACATAAGGAGAAGAAATCAACCGTCGACAAAGTGATGACATCTGCCTTTGCTTTCTTCCCTCCTATTTCTGCACATCCTGATGGTGTGCCAGAATGGCCGAATGGGTGAGTCACACCTTACAGAGAGAGCGGGCACAGGCTGAACTGATGACAGGTGCCTGCATAGACATTCATAAGCCCTGACCCTGAGGCTACTGCCTTCTCTTTCTGGGCACCCAAAGGCGGAGGAACTGTTCTAAGGATCTGCCCCCAACACTTCTCTTGGCTCACTATGGCTCTACCCCCACACACACCTTCAGATGCCTTCACACACTGGCGTTCACACACTTTTCCTCACATACACAATTTCCCTCACACGCACTTTCCCTCTCACATTCACTGTCCCTCAACACACACTTTCCCTCACACGCTTTCCCTTTCATACACACTTTCTCACATACGTTTGCTCTCCTCTCGCATGCACACTTTCCCTCACACACAATCTTCTCTCACACACTTTCCCCAACACATACACTTTCCCCCACACACACTTCCCTTCACACATACGTTCTCTCTCACATACACTTTCCCCTCTCACATGCACACTTTCCCTCTCTCACACACACTTTTTCTCTCACATAAACTTTCCCTCACACACTTTCCTTCTCACATACACACTTTCTCTCACACACAATTTTCTCTCACACACACTTTCCCTGACACGTACACTTTCCCAAACACACGCTTTCCTTCACATACATGTTCTCTCACATACACTCTTCCTCATACACTTTCCCTCTCACACTTTCCCTCTCACATAATTTTCTCTCACACACACTTTCTTTCACACATACATTCTCTCTCACATACACTTTCCCTCACACACTTTCCCTCTCATGTACACACTTTCCCTGACACATACACTTTCCCACACACAGACTTTTCCTCACACATACTTTCTGTCTCCCTTATACTTTCCCTCACACACACTTTCCCTCTCACACACTTTTTCTCTCACACGCACTTTCCTTCACACACTTTCCCTCTCACACACTTTCTTTCACACACAATTTTCCCTCACACACACTTTCCCTGACAAATACACTTTCCCACAAACACACCTTCCCTCACACCCACTTTTTCTCTCACACACACTTTTCCTCACATACACTTTCCCTCTCACACACACATACTACCGCCTCACACACACTTTCGTTCTCACATACACTCTTCCTCACACACACTTTTCCTCACGCACTTTGACTCACAGATACTTTCCCACACACAGAAATACTTTCCCACACACATTTTACCTGACACATACTTTCCCTCTCATAAACACTTTCCCTCACACACACACTTTCTCTCTCACAAATACTTTCCCTCACACAAACACTTTCCCTCACACACACACACTTTATCTCTCACACACACTTTCCCCCACACAGACACACTTTCCCTCACACATAACTTTCTCTCTCACACATACTTTCCCTCACACACACACCCATCTCTGCACACACGTTTTCCTTCACACACACACTCAACTGTAACACACATATCATTCCACTAAACATCATGGAAGAAAATACTATGCAGAGTAAATATTCCAGATGTTTGAACTTCACCCTTTAACATACCAAAGACAATGTCCCCTTTAAACATTTCTTATGGAAATCTTTCTAAGACATATTATATTGTTACATGTTCTCTTAAGCTGAATTGAATATATTCAGGTAATTTGAATCTGTTGTGATAATTTCTGCCTCTCTGCTCTCAAGGTCATATATGTCTGCCTCCCCCTCTTATAATTTGTGGGTCTTGAAAATATTAAATTGTGAGAATTGTATGCAAGTGGGAATGGTTGGCTTGTACTGTGCACGTGCCACGGTGTTGTGCCTGGGATGGCCCTTCAGGCTGTGTCTATCCCTGGTCGTACAGTCCGCTTATTCATCAGAGCCTCTCTTCCCAAGAGCAAGATCAGGCACCATCTGCAAAGTGATTGGGGAGCTCATGAGGCAGTGGCCCTGTGTGCACCGTCATGCTTTGGTTGTTCCTGGTCATCAAGCACCCAGAGAGGCAGATGACAGCCAGGAAGCTGCTGTATGGGCAGTTATTCGGGACACAGTAGCCAAGAAGAGGCTAGAGAATGTGTTCCCTCTGGCTTGCCCAAGACTGCCTTAACTTACTCGACCTGGGAGATGGCCTCTGGGCAGGTAAACAGCTTCTCTTGGGCAGCTCTTGCCTGGATCAGGATTTGGGTGGGATGGCACCCAGGGAGCGGAAGCTGGTGGAAGAGGTGCCCTCTAGACCAAGTATTGGGGCTTGACTCAGTCATGACAGGAATCAAAAGGCAGAGAAGGGGCCGGGGATGCTGTGAGATCCCAGAGATCTCAGCAAGTATCGCCCCTCTCCTCCTCACTTTGGGCAGTTTTCAAGGGATGAGTAGGTGGGGTGGAGGCCAGGAGACCCGCTGGGAGGCTACTAACCACAGCTGGACACAAGAATGAGGATGCCTCTGCGAGTCTGGAGGAGAAGTGGGCCTGGACTCCGGTATCTGGGCAGCAGGAGGACATCTCTCCTTGGGAGGGTCCAAAGTTTGCATTTTACTTCCTCCAAAATAGATCATTAAAGACATGCCCCTTCCACCTTTACCAGTTTCTTGTATCACAATTAAGCATTTGCTTCAGATCTCTGAGGTACATGACGTCTAGAGCATGATTCCTGCCCCTGGCTCAAGACCACCTCCATTTTTCTTATGGGCTGGATATTCACTGGTAGCTCAGGTATGATTTGAGTTTGTAGACATCAGACTGACCATCTTGGTATTTTCTGGATGAAATTAGTGTTTAGATAATTCCTACTGAGTGAATGACCCTGTCTGGTGGGGAGAGCCAGGTATATGGAGGAAGGGGAACAAACAGACACGAGGAGGCCTTTGTGAGTGTAGGAGCTCCAGAGGATATCTAATCGATGCCTCACCACACCGACATGGTGGTGGGAGTTTCTAGAAGCTGAACTCACTGCAGTGCACACCTCCCTGCTCGCTGTGAGACTTGGCCTTTCAGTCGGGACAGATGGCCTGAGTCCTTATCCACTCTGGGCTCAGAGGATTCACTATTTTATTTTCAGTTTCCTGTAGCATGAACTGTTCAGAGGAGTGTCAGATGTAACTGTTGTCCCTTTAAAATCGATTTCACAATTTTAACCTCTTTGACTTTTAACTGTTATTTGTAGCCTTGCATTTCTTTTCCAAACAAATGAACCTCGTGGTATTTCCTCAGGAAATGCTACATCTAAAAATAACTTTAAACATCTTTTAAACTAAAAGTATTCTGTCTTTACATAAAAGCTTGTTCTATCAAAATATGAAGAAGAAATCAGGTACCAATGATACTGTTTTCAGAATGACTGAGTAGGTGTAATTCTGTGATTTTGATAAAGGGTGCCATAATGGTTTTTTTTTAATCTTTTAAACATTATCAGTACAGTTAAAATGTATTTACTATAGGTAAACTTTTCTGAGTATTAAATTACACGTGAACCCGCTCTGTCCTTGTCACAGGGGCCTCCCCCATTCCCTTCAGACCCAGGAGTACCAGGGAAAGGGAAAGCCCCCTGAGAAATTCCAGACGCTCCACAGATAACCCTAAAATGTAGCATTTCAGGTGCACATTTCAGAATTTAATGGGGTGGAACTTGATTGTGCCTCCGGTGACAGCAGCAACAACCTCACTTAAAGTGTTAGTTAGGGTTCCCCTCATAGGCTCAGGGGTCAGGTGTACCTAATGCAGCCGTGGGCACTTCCTCAGTGTGACAATGTGAAGGACCAGCAGACTGCTCCAAGAGGAACTCCCCACTATGCTGAGGGTTTGCCTGCACCTTCCCACAGAGACAAGTCACATACCCAGACATAAGACAGAGCCTGTAAAGGGGACCCTTACATAACCAGCCGGTGAAACTCTCCTCTGCACCTGTCTTCATTGATGTCTTAAATTACCCGATGCTCTCTTGCATTTCAGGATCTGGAATCCCTTGACACCTATATCCAGAACACACTGTCTTCCCTCTACCCACCTTTTGAGGCCACGGCAGCCACGGTGCTCTGGCAGCTGTTCAGTGTGGCTGAGAGGCTCCACGGTGGGGATGGGCTGCGCTGCCTCACTGACTTCCTCATTCCAGCCAAGAAGGTCCTACAATACCTGCAGCAGGAAGCCTGTGTGAGTAACTGCCCTGCAGGGGCCAAAACCTGTGTGAGACCCTCCCCTCAGGGGACAGGGCCTGTGATGGTTTTCCCTGCAGAAGGAAACCTGGGAGACCCTCTCCTGCAGATAATGCCTCCCTGTCCTTGACTGTATGGAAGAGACGGGCAAAGTGTTACTTGGTACCTGGAAAATATTTCAACTGAGCACATGAAATTCTAGATCTGGGCAATTATACCAGTGATGGAGGCAAAGGAAAACATGGAATTAAACTAGTAATTAAAGCAGAAATAATTCAAGTGAGCATTTGTTGTTTTCTTTTTGAAAGGAAGCTGCGAGATTAATCTCAGCCATTTTTCATAGAGTTTCATCGCATAAAATGGAGAGATCTTCGCAGTCCACTCCAGGTTTGGGGTCCATAAGGTTACTGGCTCAGCTCCTTTCCTCTGACTTCTGGCTCCTTTTCTCCATAGTCACAAATGATGAATGAACTAGGGCTTTGTGTTCCAGAAACAGGCCTCTCAGACCTGCCAGCTGTAGAGCCCACTCTGTCCACAGGTATCCATTCTGTCCCCAGGTATCCCCAGTGAACTTTGACTAGTCTTCAAACCCAGGTTAATAAATTTCTTAGGTGCTTTTTTTTTCCTGAGTGGTATTCTATTGTATGGAATACACTGCAATTTGTTTACTCATTCATAGATTCATAGACATTTAGGTTGCTTCCAGTTTAGAATATTATGTATGAAGTTACTACGAACATCTGCATACAAGATCTGTGTGGGCTTATGTTTTCTTGGGTAAATAGCTGGAAGTGTGATTGCTGGGCCACTTCCAACCTCTGTCTCCTGATGACTTCACTTTCATGCCTAAGATCCATTTTGAGTTAAATTTCTGTATATGGTGTGAGGTAAGCTTCAAATTTGTTTGTCTTTGCATGTCTTATCTATCCAATGGTTCCAGCACCATTTGTTGAAAAGACCACCGTCTTTTCTCCATTGACTCACCCAGGCAACATTGTTGAAAGTGAATTGTCAGTACAAGTGTGAATCTGTTCCTAGACTCTGTTTTGTTCCCCTGATCTGTCTCTCTTTCCTCCAGTAACATGGTTTTGATTACTGAACCTTTAGAGTGAATCCTGAAATCAGCTGGTATAAGGCCTCCCACTTTGTTCTTCTTTTTCAAAATTGTTTAGTTATTCTAGTGTCTTTGCATATCTATAAAAAATTGAGAATCTGTTAATTTATAAAAATCATACTAGGAGTTTTGATTAAGATTACTTTAAATCTGTAGATCAATTTAGGGGAGAAATGTCTTGGGATATTTTATTGTAGGTTATTTTTGAGGCAATCTTAAAATTAATGGCAGACAATTTGTGGGTATATTGCAGTGAGCTGCTATAGAGATTCATGGCTCAGTCGTATAAAAGTACATTTGAGGGGTGCCTGGGTGGCTCAGTCGGTTGAGCGTCCGACTTCAGCTCAGGTCACGATCTCACGGTTCGTGAGTTTGAGCCCCGCATCAGGCTCTGGTCTGATGGCTCAGAGCCTGGAGCCCGCTTCCGATACTGTGTCTCCCTCTCTCTCTGCCCCTCCCCCATTCATGCTCTGTCTCTCTCTGTCTCAAAAATAAATAAACAATAAAAGTACATTTGATATTAAAAAGTACAAAGATCTTAAAAAGTAAGATCTTTATTAATCAGTGCCTTTTATTATTCCATTGATATTGAAGTAGGGCTTTTAAAAAAAACTACCACTGGACTACTTTGATTTATTAAATTCTTTGAATGCCTTTTAGCTAGAATGACCACGGTAGAGAAATGACCAATGATATCCTACATTTGATTCTTTGTGTGAAGTCATCTACACAGAGGATTTTTTCCTTTGTGATTGTGTATCTTTTGCACACTTAAAGGGTATTGATTGATAAGAAACAGAGGTAAACAGCAGCACAGGGAACAGAAACGCCTGTCCCCTTTCAAAGGTGTGTTTTGAGAAGGTATTTTGACCTAATGTTTCACCTTCTTTCTTCTGTTGTGTTTCCTTTTCCTTTCATTTTAATCATAAGTCATCCGCCTTTCCGTTTACAAAATTGCTTATTTTCTGAAAAAGCCATGTGAATACTACTACTCTTTAGTATCAATACATATTTACAAGTATACAATTTAATAAGCACAAAATGAAATTTAGGGATAACCTTGCTATTTGCATCTTTATATTGCTTTTTACTTTTGAATAAAGAAAATAAAATTCTATCATCTGTATGACACAGGAGAAAATGAACTTATCTCAACACCTATGCATATAAACATATCGTAGTTAATATAGATCAAGGCAGTTTTTATTTACCTGCTGTGGTCGAAGTATGTGACTTGAAGAACATTACTAACATTACTAATTTTTTGTTGTATTCCTAAGATTTCAATGACCACCATTCTTCCATCCCTCTGTAGATACAGGAAATGTTCAAAGTGACTCATCAGCTTATTTATGACTTTCTTTCATCACAGTTTGGCTCAAAAACTATCTGCAGAAGTTAAAGGCAATCAGAAAGATATAGAAATAGAATGGTTTGCTTGATGGGGGTGGGGGGGGGGGGAAGCAGGAGCAGGAGATTCCAATAAAGAAGATGAAATCAAATGGAAGCCAGAAAAGGAGGGAACAAACAAAGCAAAGGCACAGGAATAAAAAGCACAACATATATAATAACTGGATGAAAACAAAGTTTTTAAATGGTAGACCAGCAAAATTCCAGCCAAAGATAACTGGTGTAGCAATCATAAAAAATTAAATATAGTAAAAGGCAGAATGCATTATCAAGGCTAAGGCAGATTATTGAGTAATAATACTGGTAACAACCAGGAATATGTAACAGTCTGTAAACACCTAACAACATAGCCTGAAATGTTTGGTGCACAAACTGAGGGAATTAGAAGGAGTAAGCATAATCATAATGGGAAAAGCAAATAGATAAACAGACCCCATATTACTTAGGATATGTCTGAACACCTGATTTCTCTCTTTCACTAATGGGCATGCGTAGAATACTGAAGCCAGTAATTTTAAAATACACATCCTTCCCAAAGCACACATGCAACATTTTCCAGAATTAACCAAAATTTGATAAAATTCAGGTAAAATTTTACAATTAAAGGGTATACATTTACTTCAAGAATGTATACAACTTGAGAATATTAGAGAGCATACACTCTTCTTAAGTGTACATATGCATTTATTGAAATTGACCAGAATTGACCATTAATCATAAGGTGGCAATAAATACCAAATAATTAGTATCTAAAGATTGCAGTGCAGGGGCGCCTGGGTAGCTCAGTGGGTTAACCGTCTGACTTTGGCTCAGGTCATGATCTCGCTGTTTGTGAGTTTGAGTCCCACATTGGGCTCTGTGCTGACAGCTCAGAGCCTGGAGCCTGCTTTGGATTCTGTGTCTCCCTCTCTCTCTGTCCATCCATGCTCATGCTCTGTTTCTCTCTCTCAACAATAAATAAACATTAATAAAAAACTTTTTTTTTAAAGATTGCAGTGCAATAAAACTCCAAATCAATAATGACAAGACCTTTACATTTGGGAAATTGTACATGTACTCCTAAGTGAAGGGTCAGAGAACAGCAGAAATTGGCAAAACATTTAGGGCCAATGAACAGGTGAGCCCTTTCTCTAGTTATGGTTTAGAAGTGTGAGAGAGACTTTAACTCCTGCCAAGCAACAAGAAAGCCCTACATAAACCAAAACAATTATACTTTCCTTTAAAACCATCCAAGAGCTGTGGATACACAGAGATCTAAAAGAACCAAATTATGGAGAGATAATGACTTCCTAAGTGAGCAAGAGCAGAAGACACTTTCAAACCTGGGACCAGTGACTGAAACTGCAGAGAGGGTGGGTGGAAGAGCAACCTGACGGGGAAGGACCATCTATGCTCAGAGGAGGAGAGATTGAACTTTAAGAAACCTCAGGGCTAGTCTCACATTTAGGTCCCCAATCCATTTTGAGTGAAAGAAAGTGGTCCAGTTTCTTTCTTTTGCATATAGGTGTCTGATTTTTTCAACACCATTTGTTGAAGAGACTGTCTTTTTCTCATTGGATATTTTTTCCTGCTTTGTCAAAGACTAATTGACCATATAACTGTGGGTTTATCTCTGTGTTTTCCATTCTGTTCCATTGAGCTATGTGTCTATTTTTATGCCAGTACCATGCTATTTTGATTACTACAGCTTTGTAATATAATTTGAAGCCTGGAATTACGTTACCTCCAGCTTTTTTTTTCTTTTTCAAGGTTACTTTGGCTCTTCAGCGTCTTTTGTTGTTCCATACAAATTTTAAGATTGTTTGTTCTAGTTCTGTGAAAAATGCTGCTGGTATTTCGATAGGGATTATGTTAAATTTCTAGATTGCTTTGGGTAGCATAGACATTTTAACAATATTTCTTCTTACAATCCATGAGCATGGGATTTCTTTCCGTTTCTTTGTGTCATCTTCAATTTTTTTTTAATGTTTATTTATTTTTGAGAGAAAAAGCATGAACAGGGGAGGGGCAACGAGAGAGGGAGACACAAAATCTGAAGCAGGCTCCAGGCTCTGAGCTGTCAGCACAGAGCCTGATGAGAGGCTTGAACTCACGAACCGCGAGATCATGACCTGAGCCGAAGTCAGACGCTTAACCAACTGAGCCACCCAGACACCATCTTCAGTTTCTTTCATCAGAACTTTATAGTTTTCAGTGTACAGGTCTTTCACCTCTTTGGTTAAGTTTATTCCCAGGTATTTTATTATTTTTGGTACAGTTGTAATGGGATTTTTTCTTAATTTCTCTGTTGCTTCATCATTAGTGCATACAAGTGCAATGTATTTCTGTACATTGATTTTGTATCCTGTGACCTTACTGAGTTGATTTCTCAGTTCTAGTAGTTTTTGGTGGAGTCTGAAGGATTTTCTATATGTAGTGTCATGTCATCTGCAAATAGTGGAAGTTTTACTTCTTCCTTATGAATTTGGATGCCTTTTATATCTTTTTTTTTATTTTATTTTTTTAATTTACAGCCAAGTTAGCATATAGTGCAACAATGATCTCAAGAATAGATTCCTTAATGCCCCTTACCCATTTATCCCATCCCCCCCCCCCACAACCCCTCCAGTAACCCTCTATTTGTTCTCCATATTTATGAGTCTCTCATGTTTTGTCCCCCTCCCTGTTTTTATTTTTGTTTCCCTTCCCTTATGTTCATCTGTTTTGTCTCTTAAAGTCCTCATATGAGTGAAGTCATATGATATTTGTCTTTGTCTGACTAATTTTGCTTGGCATAATACCCTCTAGTTCCATCCACATAGTTGCAAATGGCAAGATTTCATTCTTTTTGATTGCCGAGTAATATTCCTGTGTGTGTGTGTATGTGTGTGTGTGTATAGATACACACACACACATACACACACACATACACACACACACACACACATATACCACATCTTTTTTTATCCATTGTCCATCAATGGACATTTGGGCTCTTTCCATACTTTGGCTATTGTCGATAGTGCTGCTATAAACATGGGGGTGCATGTGTCCCTTCGAAACAGCACACACCTGTATCCCCTGGATAAATACCTAGTAGTGCAATTGCTGGGTCATATGGTAGTTCTATTTTTAATTTTTTGAGGAACCTCCATACTATTTTCCAGAGTGGCTGCACCAGCTTGCATTCCCACCAGCAATGCAAAAGAGATCCTCTTTCTTTGCATCCTTGCCAACATCTGTTGTTGCCTGAGTTGCTAATGTTCGCCATTTTGACAGGAGTAAGGTGGTATCTCATTGTGGTTTTGATTTGTATTTCCCTGATGTTGAGCATTTTCATGTGTCAGTTGGCCATCTTGATGTCTTCTTTGGAGAAGTGTCTATTCATGTCTTTTGCCCATTTCTTCACTGGATTATTTGTTTTAGGGTGTTGAGTTTGATAAGTTCTTTATAGATTTTGGATACTAACCCTTTATCTGATATGTCATTTGCAAATATCTTTTCCTATTCCGTCAGTTCCCTTTTAGTTTTGCTGATGGTTTCCTTCGCTGTGCAGAAGCTTTTTATCTTGAAGAGGTCCCAGTAGTTCATTTTTGCTTTTGTTTCCCTTGCCTGTGGAGACGTGTTGAGTAAGAAGTTGCTGCGGCCAAGGTCAAAGAGGTTTTTGCCTGCTTTCTCCTCTAAGATTTTGATGGATTCCTGTCTTACATTTAGGTCTTTCGTCCATCTTGAGTTTATTTTTGTGTGTGGTGTAAGAAAGTGGTCCAGGTTCATTCTTCTGTATGTCGCTGTCCAGTTTTCCCAGCACCACTTGCGGAAGAGACTGTCTATTCCATTGGATATTCTTTCCTGCCTTGTCAAAGATTCGTTGGCCATACATTTGTGGGTCCATTTCTGGGTTCTCTATTCTGTTCCATTGATCTGAGTGTCTGTTTTTGTGCCATGGATGCCTTTTATTTCTTTTTGTTGTCTGCTTGCTGTGGCAAGGACTCCCAGTACTATGTTGAACAAAAGTGGTGAGAGTAGACATCCATGTCTTGTTCCTGAGCTTAGGGGAAAGCTCTCAGTTTTTTACCATTGATGTCAGCTATGGGTTTTTCTTTTTTTTTTTTTTTTTTTTTTTTTTTTTAATATATGAAATTTACTGTCAAATTGGTTTCCATACAACACCCAGTGGTCATCCCAAAAGGTGCCCTCCTCAATACCCATCACCCACCCTGCCCTCCCTCCCACCCCCCATCAACCCTCAGTTTGTTCTCAGTTTTTAACAGTCTCTTATGCTTTGGCTCTCTCCCACTCTAACCTCTTTTTTTTTTTTTTTCTTCCCCTCCCCCATGAGTTTCTGTTACGTTTCTCAGGATCCACATAAGAGTGAAACCATATGGTATCTGTCTTTCTCTGTATGGCTTATTTCACTTAGCATCACACTCTCCAGTTCCATCCACGTTGCTACAAAAGGCCATATTTCATTTTTTCTCATTGCCACGTAGTATTCCATTGTGTATATAAACCACAATTTCTTTATCCATTCATCAGTTGATGGACATTTAGGCTCTTTCCATCATTTGGCTATTGTTGAGAGTGCTGCTATAAACATTGGGGTACAAGTGCCCCTATGCATCAGTACTCCTGTATCCCTTGGATAAATTCCTAGCAGTGCTATTGCTGGGTCATAGGGTAGGTCTATTTTTAATTTTCTGAGGAACCTCCACACTGCTTTCCAGAGCGGCTGCACCAATTTGCATTCCCACCAACAGTGCAAGAGGGTTCCTGTTTCTCCACATCCTCTCCAGCATCTATAGTCTCCTGATTTGTTCATTTTGGCCACTCTGACTGGCGTGAGGTGATATCTGAGTGTGGTTTTGATTTGTATTTCCCTGATAAGGAGCGATGTTGAACATCTTTTTATGTGCCTGTTGGCCATCCGGATGTCTTCTTTAGAGAAGTGTATATTCATGTTTTCTGCCCATTTCTTCACTGGGTTATTTGTTTTTCGGGTGTGGAGTTTGATGAGCTCTTTATAGATTTTGGATACTAGCCCTTTGTCCGATGTGTCATTTGCAAATATCTTTTCCCATTCTGTTGGTTGCCTTTTAGTTTTGTTGGTTGTTTCCTTTGCTGTGCAGAAGCTTTTTATCTTCATAAGGTCCCAGTAATTCACTTTTGCTTTTAATTCCCTTGCCTTTGGGGATGTGCCGAGTAAGAGATTGCTACGGCTGAGGTCAGAGAGGTCTTTTCCTGCTTTCTCCTCTAAGGTTTTGATGGTTTCCTGTCTCACATTCAGGTCCTTTATCCATTTTGAGTTTGTTTTTGTGAATGGTGTGAGAAAGTGGTCTAGTTTCAACCTTCTGCATGTTGCTGTCCAGTTCTCCCAGCACCATTTGTTAAAGAGACTGTCTTTTTTCCATTGGATGTTCTTTCCTGCTTTGTCAAAGATGAGTTGGCCATACGTTTGTGGGTCTAGTTCTGGGGTTTCTATTCTATTCCATTGGTCTATGTGTCTGTTTTTATGCCAATACCATGCTGTCTTGATGATTACAGCTTTGTAGTAGAGGCTAAAGTCTGGGATTGTGATGCCTCCTGCTTTGGTCTTCTTCTTCAAAATTACTTTGGCTATTCGGGGCCTTTTGTGGTTCCATATGAATTTTAAGATTGCTTGTTCTAGTTTCGAGAAGAATGCTGGTGCAATTTTGATTGGGATTGCATTGAATGTGTAGATAGCTTTGGGTAGTATTGACATTTTGACAATATTTATTCTTCCAATCCATGAGCAGGGAATGTCTTTCCATTTCTTTAAATCTTCTTCAATTACCTTCATAAGATTTCTATAGTTTTCAGCATACAGATCTTTTACATCTTTGGTTAGATTTATTCCTAGGTATTTTATGCTTCTTGGTGCAATTGTGAATGGGATCAGTTTCTTTATTTGTCTTTCTGTTGCTTCATTGTTAGTGTATAAGAATGCAACTGATTTCTGTACATTGATTTTGTATCCTGCAACTTTGCTGAATTCATGTATCAGTTCTAGCAGACTTTTGGTGGAGTCTATCGGATTTTCCATGTATAATATCATGTCATCTGCAAAAAGCGAAAGCTTGACTTCATCTTTGCCAATTTTGATGCCTTTGATTTCCTTTTGTTGTCTGATTGCTGATGCTAGAACTTCCAGCACTATATTAAACAACAGCGGTGAGAGTGGGCATCCCTGTCGTGTTCCTGATCTCAGGGAAAAAGCTCTCAGTTTTTCCCCGTTGAGGATGATGTTAGCTGTGGGCTTTTCATAAATGGCCTTTATGATCTTTAAGTATGTTCCTTCTATCCCGACTTTCTCAAGGGTTTTTATTAAGAAAGGGTGCTGGATTTTGTCAAAGGCCTTTTCTGCATCGATTGACAGGATCATATGGTTCTTCTCTTTTTTTTTGTTAATGTGATGTATCACGTTGATCGATTTGCGAATGTTGAACCAGCCCTGCATCCCAGGAATGAATCCCACTTGATCATGGTGAATAATTCTTTTTATATGCTGTTGAATTCGATTTGCTAGTATCTGATTGAGAATGTTTGCATCCATATTCATCAGAGATATTGGCCTGTAGTTCTCTTTTTTTACTGGGTCTCTGTCTGGTTTAGGAATCAAAGTAATACTGGCTTCATAGAATGAGTCTGGAAGTTTTCCTTCCCTTTCTATTTCTTGGAATAGCTTGAGAAGGATAGGTATTATCTCTGCTTTAAACGTCTGGTAGAACTCCCCTGGGAAGCCATCTGGTCCTGGACTCTTATTTGTTGGGAGATTTTTGATAACCGATTCAATTTCTTCGCTGGTTATGGGTCTGTTCAAGCTTTCTATTTCCTCCTGATTGAGTTTTGGAAGAGTGTGGGTGTTTAGGAATTTGTCCATTTCTTCCAGGTTGTCCAATTTGTGGGCATATAATTTTTCATAGTATTTCCTGATAATTGTTTGTATCTCTGAGGGATTGGTTGTAATAATTCCATTTTCATTCATGATTTTATCTATTTGGGTCATCTCCCTTTTCTTTTTGAGAAGCCTGGCTAGAGGTTTGTCAATTTTGTTTATTTTTTCAAAAAACCAACTCTTGGTTTCGTTGATCTGCTCTACAGTTTTTTTAGATTCTATATTGTTTATTTCTGCTCTGATCTTTATTATTTCTCTTCTTCTGCTGGGTTTAGGCTGCCTTTGCTGTTCTGCTTCTATTTCCTTTAGGTGTGCTGTTAGATTTTGTATTTGGGATTTTTCTTGTTTCTTGAGATAGGCCTGGATTGCAATGTATTTTCCTCTCAGGACTGCCTTCGCTGCGTCCCAAAGCGTTTGGATTGTTGTATTTTCATTTTCGTTTGTTTCCATATATTTTTTAATTTCTTCTCTAATTGCCTGGTTGACCCACTCATTCGTTAGTAGGGTGTTCTTTAACCTCCATGCTTTTGGAGGTTTTCCAGACTTTTTCCTGTGGTTGATTTCAAGCTTCATAGCATTGTGGTCTGAAAGTATGCGTGGTATAATTTCAATTCTTGTAAACTTATGAAGGGCTGTTTTGTGACCCAGTATATGATCTATCTTGGAGAATGTTCCATGTGCACTCGAGAAGAAAGTATATTCTGTTGCTTTGGGATGCAGAGTTCTAAATATATCTGTCAAGTCCATCTGATCCAATGTATCATTCAGGGCCCTTGTTTCTTTATTGACTGTGTGTCTAGATGATCTATCCATTTCTGTAAGTGGGGTGTTAAAGTCCCCTGCAATGACCACATTCTTATCAATAAGGTTGCTTATGTTTATGAGTAATTGTTTTACATATCTGGGGGCTCCGGTATTTGGCGCATAGACATTTATAATTGTTAGCTCTTCCTGATGGATAGACCCTGTAATTATTATATAATGCCCTTCTTCATCTCTTGTTACAGCCTTTAATGTAAAGTCTAGTTTGTCTGATATAAGTATGGCTACTCCAGCTTTCTTTTGACTTCCAGTAGCATGATAAATAGTTCTCCATCCCCTCACTCTCAATCTAAAGGTGTCCTCAGATCTAAAATGAGTCTCTTGTAGACAGCAAATAGATGGGTCTTGTTTTTTTATCCATTCTGATACCCTATGTCTTTTGGTTGGCGCATTTAATCCATTTACATTCAGTGTTATTATAGAAAGATACGGGTTTAGAGTCATTGTGATGTCTGTATGTTTTATGCTTGTAGTGATGTCTCTGGTACTTTGTCTCACAGGATCCCCCTTAGGATCTCTTGTAGGGCTGGTTTCGTGGTGACAAATTCCTTCAGTTTTTGTTTGTTTGGGAAGACCTTTATCTCTCCTTCTATTCTAAATGACAGACTTGCTGGATAAAGGATTCTCGGCTGCATATTTTTTCTGTTTAGCACACTGAAGATATCGTGCCAAGCCTTTCTGGCCTGCCAAGTTTCAAAGGAGAGATCAGTCACGAGTCTTATAGGTCTCCCTTTATATGTGAGGGCACGTTTATCCCTTGCTGCTTTCAGAATTTTCTCTTTATCCTTGTATTTTGCCAGTTTCACTATGATATGTCGTGCAGAAGATCGATTCAAGTTACGTCTGAAGGGAGTTCTCTGTGCCTCTTGGATTTCAATGCCTTTTTCCTTCCCCAGTTCAGGGAAGTTCTCAGCTATAATTTCTTCAAGTACCCCTTCAGCACCTTTCCCTCTCTCTTCCTCCTCTGGGATACCAATTATGCGTATATTATTTCTTTTTAGTGTATCACTTAGTTCTCTAATTTTCCCCTCATACTCCTGGATTTTTTTATCTCTCTTTCTTTCAGCTTCCTCTTTCTCCATAACTTTATCTTCTAGTTCACCTATTCTCTCCTCTGCCTCTTCAATCCGAGCCGTCGTGGTTTCCATTTTGTTTTGCATTTCGTTTAAAGCGTTTTTCAGCTCCTCGTGACTGTTCCTTAGTCCCTTGATCTCTGTGGCAAGAGATTCTCTACTGTCCTGTATACTGTTTTCAAGCCCAGCGATTAATTTTATGACTATTATTCTAAATTCACTTTCTGTTATATTATTTAAATCCTTTTTGATCAGTTCATTAGCTGTTGTTATTTCCTGGAGATTCTTCTGAGGGGAATTCTTCCGTTTGGTCATTTTGGATAGTCCCTGGAGTGGTGAGGACCTGCAGGGCACTTCCCCCGTGCTGTGGTGTATAACTGGAGTTGGTGGGCGGGGCCGCAGTCTGACCTGATGTCTGCCCGCAGCCCACCGCTGGGGCCACAGTCAGACTGGTGTGTGCCTTCTCTTCCCCTCTCCTAGGGGCGGGATTCACTGTGGGGTGGCGTGGCCCGTCTGGGCTACTTGCACACTGCCAGGCTTGTGGTGCTGGGGATCTGGCGTATTAGCTGGGGTGGGTAGGCAAGGTGCACGGGGGCAGGAGGGGCAGGCTTAGCTCACTTCTCCTTAGGTGATCCACTTCAAGAGGGGCCCTGTGACAGCAGGAGGGAGTCAGATCCGCTGCCGGAGGTTTGGCTCCGCAGAAGCACAGAGTTGGGTGTTTGCGCGGAGCGAGCAAGTTCCCTGGCAGGAACTGGTTCCCTTTGGGATTTTGGCTGGGGGATGGGCGGGGGAGATGGCGCTGGCGAGCGCCTTTGTTCCCTGCCAAGCTGAGCTCTGCCGTCCGGGGGCTCAGCAGCTCTCCCTCCCTTTGTCCTCCAGCCTTCCCGCTTTCCGAGCAGAGCTGTTAACTTATGACCTCCCAGACGCTAAGTCGCGCTTGCTGTCGAAACACACTCCGTCCGGCCCCTCCGCTTTTGCGAGCCAGACTCGGGGTCTCTGCTTGGCCAGCGGGCCGCCCCTCTGCCCCGGCTCCCTCCCGCCAGTCCATGGAGCGCGCACCGCCTCTCCGCCCTTCCTACCCTCTTCTGTGGGCCTCTCATCTGCGCTTGGCTCCAGAGACTCCGTTCTGCTAGTCTTCTGGTGGTTTTCTGGGTTAGTTAGGCAGGTGTAGGTGGAATCCAAGTGATCAGCAGGATGCGCGGTGAGCCCAGCGTCCTCCTACGCCGCCACCTTCCGGAACTCTCAGCAGCTATGGGTTTTTCATATGTGACCTTTATGATGTTGAGGTCTGTTCCCTCTACACCTACTTTGTTGAGGGTTTTTATCATGAATCGATGTTGTACTTTGTCAAATGCTTTCTCTGCATCTACTGAAATGATCATATGGTTTTTATCCTTTCTCTTACTGATGTGACGTATCATGTCAATTGATTTCTGAATATTGAACCATTCTTGCGACCCAGGAATAAATCCTGCTACATCATGATGAGTGATTTTTTAACATATTGTTGGATTTTGTTTGCTAGTACTTTGTTGAGGAGTTTTGCATCTGTGTTCATTAGAGATATTGGCCTTTAATTCTCTTTTTTTGCTATTGTATCTCTATATGGTTTTGGAATCAGTAATGTTGGCCTCATAGAATGAATTTGGGAGTTTTCCTTCCTCTTCTATTTTTGAAATAATTGGAGAAAAATAGGTATTAACTCTTCTTTACATGTTTGGTAGAATTTGCCTGTGAAGCTGTCTGGCCCTGACCCTGTATGTGAGACCTGAAACCATCAAAAGTCCTATAAGTGAGCACAGGCAGTAATTTCTCTTGACACTGGCCATAGCAACATTTTTTTAGATATGTCTCCAGAGGCAAGGAAAACAAAAGCAAAAAAAAAAAAAAAAAAAAAAAAAAAAAAAAAACTATTGGGACTACACCAAAATAAAAAGCTTCTGCACAGCATATGAAACAATCAACAAAAGTAAAACACAGCCTAATGGGAGAAGATATTTTACAAATTATATATCCAACAAGAGTTTAATATCTAAAATATATAAATAATTTATATAAATCAACACCAAAAAATATTCTGATTAAAAATGGTCAGAATTAATGAACAGACATTTCTTCAAAGAAGACATACAGATGGCTAACAGGTACATGAAAAGATGTTCAACATCACTGATCATCAGGGAAATGCAAATCATAACTATAATGAGATATCACCTCATACCTGTGAGATTGGCTAAAATCAACAACCCAAGAAACAACATGTGCTGGCAAGGATTTGGAGAAAGGGAAACCCTCATGCGTTGTTGGTGGGAATGCAAACTGGTGCAGCCACTCTGGAAAACAGTATGGAGGTTCCTCAAAAAGTTAAAAAGGGAACTACCCTATGATCCAGTAATCACACTACTGTGCGGTTTACCCAAAGAATATGAAAACATTAATTCAAAGGGATATGTGCACCCTATGTTTATTGCAGCATTATTAACAATAGCCAAACTATGGAAGCAACCCAAGTGTCCACTGACAGATGAATGGGTAAAGAAGATGTGGGAGACACACACACACACACACACACACACACACACACACACACACACACTGGAATACTACTCAGCCATAAAAATAAAATCTTACAATTTGCAACAACATGGAAGGAGCTAGACAGTGTAATGCTAAGCAAACTAAGTCAGAGAAAGACAAATACCGTATGATCTCACTCACATGCAGAATTTAAACAAATGAGCAAAGGAAAAAAAGAGAGACCAACCAAGAAACAGATTCTTAACTATAGAGAACACACTGATGGCTACCAGAGGAGAGGGGAGTAGGGGAGGAGTCAAATAGGTGATGGGGATGAAGGAGTGCACTTGTGATGAACCCTGGGTATTGTATGGGAGTGTTGAATCACTAAATTGTACACCTGAAACTAATATTACACTGTATGTTAACTAACTGGAATTTAAATAAGATTTTTTAAAATATATGACAAAAGCACAAAATGTGGGAGGGAGTAAATTGAATTGTACTACTCTAGGTTCTTACATTGTTTTAAAGTAACAAAATGTTACTTGAATAGTTAAAGATGCATGTTGTAGTCTTGAGAGCAACTACCGAAAGCAACACGAAGAGGTATAACTGAAAAATCAGTAGAGTAGATAAATGGAATCCAAAACACAGAAGAGAAGATAAAAGGAAGAACAAAGAAACAGATAGGCAAATAGATGAACAGATGACAGATGTGAAGATGACAGATTTAATCCAACCATATTTGTAATTATTTTAAATGTACTTAAATGAACTAAAAAATCCAACTGAAAGCAAATATTGCCAGACTCAGGCTGAGAAAAAGGCAAGACCAACTAAATGCTGGTTATAAGGAATGCCCTTTAAAATATAAACACATACAAAGGGTGAAAGAAAAAGAATGGAAAAAGATATGCGACTAAGTATGAGTAGGTGAGGCAATGATCTTTCTGTCAGACAAGTTAGGTCTCTGACAGAGTCACAGGAGACACATGGGGACAGGACAATTCATAGCGATAAGAGCCTCCATTTATCAACAGAGTACCTAGTAAGAGAGCTTCTGAGTACATTAAGACAAACAACTGGCAACACTAAATGGGAATTTTCATGTACTTCTGTCAAAAATTGATAAAATGATCAGTAAAAAAAATAAGGATATAAAAGATCCGAACAACACCTAACAAACTGACCTATTTGACATTTATAGAACATTACATCCAACAAATGCAGAATACACATTCTTTCCAGTGCACATGAAATTTTTTCAAGATAGACAACATGCTGTAGGTCTCTAAAAAAATACAATTTCATAAATTTGAAAGGGCAGAAATAAAGTATTTTTTTGTAACCACAATGCTATCATCAGAAATAACAACAAATAAGTAGAAACTCCCAAATTTTTGGAAATCAAATAACACATTTCTAAAGAACCCATGACTTAGAGAAATCACAAGGAAAATTATTGGAACTGAATCATAATGAAAACACAATGTGCAGAAATGTTTACATGCAACTAAAGCAATGCTTAGTGTATAATATAGTTTAAACTAATATGTAGTTTTGTGGAGGAAGTCTGATATCACTTACCTAAATTTCCACCTTAAGGTAGGAAAAGAAGAGCTAATTAAATCCAATTTAATTGAACCCTAAACTGATTAAATATGAGTGCAGAAATAAAGAGGGATAGCTTTTTCTGTGAAAACAAGTTGAATGTTCAGCAGAGACTCCCTAAAGTCTTAAAAAAAGGTGCCATCACATTAGGTATGAGCAAGACACCTGAGAGACTGGGATATTTGGTGGGAAATCCCAAAGAGTTCTCCATCCATATTCTTCGCCTACTGTCTTTATGTTATCGCTCCATTTGAGAGGTGCTGTGAGACACAGCAACATGACTGTGGCCAACCCAGGGGAGACAGTAGAGCCCCCAAGTCAGCAGAGAAAAGATGGGTCTCTGTGCCTGTTAGAGTCCCATGAAGAGACTGACCCACACAGAAATCTACCTCAGGGAGCTTAGTGTAGAGAACTATCATCTAGTAACGTGGGATTGACCGTAAAGGAGCCATGAGAGCTCTCCTGGGGCTGAGGGAGAGCACTGGGAGGGACAAACCTCTAAGGGATGGAGGTTCAGGAATGTGCATTTACATATTTAAAGCAAAAATAAAACATTCTGAGTGTGTATGGCCATTCTTTTATAGTGATGGCCTGCTCTGACAGACCAGCTACCAGTCCTGATCACCCAGAGCCAGAGGGACTGTGAACAATGCGGTCAGCATGGGAGTCGCAGGGAGGGGGGCAGGTCTCAGGGGTGTGGTGAGCGGTCACCTAGCACTGTGCAGGCCACTTAGGAAAACACCAGCAGAGGCTTTTGTCTATGAGTTAGGGTGAAACACAGAGAGGGGAGGGGACTGACTTCTCAGGCTCAAGGTCGCAAAAAGGAAACTGATAGATTGATGGCAGAAACATCTAGTAAATCTGTGTTTCAGAAGCCAATGAACAGCCAAATAAAAGCTGTTTCTTACATCGTGTTTGCAGAGAACTCATAGACATAAGTAAAATACTAAGTCCTGTATAAAAGTCAGCCTTGCAGAGGCAATGTCCAGAAGAGGCACTACTTGCCCACAGAAACCCTGGGGAAACCCAGCCTCTTGGTGGTCAGAGAGGCACCAGGTACACGACAAGACAGGTTTTTGCTTACTGACAAGCAGAAAAATATAAAGATTAATATTCAGAGCAGGGAGAATTCAGTATGATAGACTATCTGAAACTCTTGTCATATTCGTGGAAATATGTGTGGACACTATAGTGTCACACACAGTTAGAATCAGATATCTTAGATCTAAAATAAACTGAGCCACCCAGGCACCCCTTGCATCAGTTTTTTAACATGTACTTGTAAAACCATGACAAGGGGACATGCGGTGATGTCAGCATGCCTGTGCTGTGGTAGACCTGTGAGTACGGAAAAAGGCCAGATGTGCATGTTCTACTTTCCTAATTTTAGAAATATCCCCTAATTACTAAAATCAACAATGAAACTGGGGAGCCTGGATGGCTCAGGCGGTTGAGCATCCAACTTTGGCTCAGGTCATGATCTCGTGGTTCGTGGGTTTGAGTCCCACATCAGGCTCTGTGCTGACAGCTTGGAGCCTGGAGCCTGCTTCAGATTCTGTGTTTCCCTCTCTCTCTGCCCCTCCCCTGCCCATGCTCTGTCTCTCTCTGTCTCTCTCTCAAAAATGAAGACCCTTAAATATGGAGAACAAACAGAGGGTTGCTGGAGGGGTTGTGGGCGGGGGATGGGCTGAATGGGTAAGGGGCATTAAGGAATCGACTCCTGAAATCATTGTTGCACTATATGATAACTAATTTGGATGTAAATTTAAAAAAATAAAATTTAAAAATTAAAAAAAAAGAAATACACTTTAAGTATTTGAAGACACAAATAAAAACATTTAAATTAAAAAAATGAATAAACATTTAAAAATTTTTTTTTAAAAACCCACAAGGCCGAGGTAAATGGAGGTGCATATGGCAGCCAGACTGTGCACAGAGTTAAGGCTGAGGGCATATTGACGACCATCTAGTGGCCTGACCACTGCACATTCACCATTTGAGAAGGCAGTTGGTCTGCAAATACTCTCAGCTGTCTCTGGTTCCTGATGGTAGGTTGCTATGTGGACCACCTGGGGTCAGCCACAGGACCAGGGGTACAGGGCCATGACAGCAGACAGTGAGGACAAGGTTCCATGGACACACAGAGAGGGAAGCTCATCCCTCTGTGTCCATTCAGGCCCAGGACAAGTGGACAGTACATAGTCTCCATGAAACAATGGGCTGGGGAGTCATCAAAGACCCAGGGAGGCTCAGCCTCACTTCTCACATTTAATCTACAACCAAGTTCTCCTTCTGGCTTTTCCAAAGGACCATAGAAGTTTTGTTCTATTTTAAATTTTCCAAGTTGGAGAGTGAAGCTGAGCTTTTTGGAGTACTGTAATAACTGCTGTGGTACATCTATTATAATTGAAAACCTGCTACTGATCTAGAGAAATTCGGGTTCCTGGACTGCTGTTGAAAGCCTTATAAAGAAGGACCCAGGGCGCCTGAGTAGCTCAGTTGGTTAAGCGTCTGACTCTTGATTTCAGCTCAGGTCATGGTGTCACAGTTCTTGAGTTCGAGCCTTACATTCTGGCTCTGTACTGACAGTGCAGAGCCTCCTTGGGATTCTCTCTGCCCCTCCCTCTCTCTCTCTCTCAAAATAAATAAATACCAAAAAAAAGGACGCTGCTTATGTTTTTATAGCAGCTGAACTGCAGCTCATAAACAGTGAAACCCACTGACTTCCTTTTGAATAATAATAATAATAAACTTTGGTTCTGATGCTTCTTTCTTGACACACTGTGAATGTTCTGAGCACACCATTTAGAGAAGATGTTGAAATGAGATAAAGAATTGCTCCTTGCAACCTGGAACTGGATCTATTCAGAACATGACTAGAAGATTTATAACATCTATCTAATTTGGCTGCAAAAGATTTATAATCAAAACCTTGGTAGATTTGCCCAAGGAGAATCTCAGAATTATGGACTGTGTTGGGGCCAAGAAGAATGGTGTTCCTTGTTTCCTTTTCAAACCTTTGATCTACATTCTACTTTGGAATAATATTGCCATAATTTCCTTATTCATGGCATATGCATTATTGTGAAATTATAGTCAAATCCCCCACAAGTTCAACCTGAAGAAACTTCTTCTCATCATTTCAGTTATTACAAAAAAAAAAAAACATTTTGACAAAATTCAACATTGTTTCATGATAAAACCACTTAAACTAAGAATGGAAAGAAACTGCCTCAACAAAAGAAAGGCCATGTATGGAAAAACCCACAGCTAATTCATACTCAGTGGTGAAAGACTAAAAGGGTTTCCTCTTAGATCAAGAATAAGACAAGGATGCCCACTTCCTAGAAGTTCTAGCCAGAGCAATCAGGCAAGAAAAAGAAATTAAAGACATCCAATTCAGAAAGGAAGAAGTAAAACTATCTCTGTTTACAAATGATGTGATCTTATATGTAGAAAACCCTAAAGATTCCACACACAAAAATTGTTGGAACTAATAAACAACTTCTGCAAAGTTGCAGGATACAAAAGTACGCACAATTCAGTGTGTTTCTACATACTAATGATGAACAATCTGAAAAGTAAACTAAAAAAAGGTAAACTAAAAGAAGATTTACAATAGCTTCCAAAGGAATAAAATATGTAGTAATAAACTTAAAGAGGTGAAAGACTTGCATATTGAAAACTACAAAACGTTGCTTGAGAAAGAAAAGAAGACCTAAGATATGGAAAGACATCCATGTTCACGGACTGGAAGATTTAATACTGTGAAGATGGCAGTATTACCCAAAGTGATCTGGAGAGTCAATGTGGTCTCTATCAAAATCACACCAATGTTTTTTTGCAGTAATAGAAATATCCATCCTAAAATTCCTATGGAATCTCAAGGGAGTCCAAGTAGCCAAAAGAATTTTGAAGAAGAACAAAGTTGGAAGACTGACATTTCCTGATTTTTAAAACTCATTACAAAGCTACAGTAATTAAAATAATGTGGCACTGCCATAAGACAAACATAAAGACCAATGGAACAGAGTAGAAAGCCCAGAAATAAATCATCACGTATATGGTCAAATGATGTTTGACAAGGATGCCAAGGCCATTCAGAGGGTAAGGACAGTTTTTTCAACAAATGGTGGTGGAGAAATTAGTCAGTTTTTCAGATGAGGAAATTAAAGTACCGAAGTTGAAGGCATCTACCAAAGATCGCAGATGTACGAATGGATATATGTTGTATGCTCAGCATCTCTGCCTTATCATTTAGGAGGTACCTCTCCACCACGCTGCCATGATGCTCCACTATTCTGGAAAGGCTGTGGCTCTCTGTGTTCACCCTTTAGCCCACCTTCAGACACCACCTTCAGGGATTGGCACATGACCTACTGCTATAGACTGAATGTTTGTGTCCCCCACAAAATTTGTATGTTTTCCATATGTGATGGAATTAAGAAGTGGGACCTTTCAGAAGCGATTTGGTCAATCCCATCCATGCCATTATAAAGGAGGTCCTAGAGAGCACGCCCTTGCCCCTTCTGACATGTGTGAGGACACAGCAAAAAGTTGGTCATCTGTGAACCAGGCAGCTGGTCCTGACCAGACAATAAAAATGCCAATACCTTGATCCTGGACTTTCCAGGCTACAGGATAGTGAGAAAGAAATTTCTGTGTTTATAAGCTACCCAATCTATAGTATTTTTGTTAGAGCAGCTTGGAAGGACTGAGACGCCCAGTCGGAGTCTTCCCTGGAACTTGAATAAAGATATTGAAGACAAGATACCCTCTTTCCACTGGGTTTATGTATCAGGAGGATTTGCATCTTGACCCAGCCTGTCTGCACAGTGAAGCCAAGTGGGGCAAGGGAGAGAAACAGCCCCAGTGACATGTTTAAGCCCCCTACTTGGACTAGGTCTGAAGCCCTCTCCTCCAGGCTTCCCAGTGACACAAGACAAATTCATCTGACAACCCAAAGAGTCTTGATTAATCCACCCAGCATGCACTGTCCCATCACCCACTTTCATTCATCCTGGGGCCTGCCCCCCTCGTGCCATTTCCCCTGCACCTGGTGGAAGTTCTACTTACCTTTCAAAGGCCAGTGCAACCACAGCTCTCCTCTCCAGCTCACTCCCCATGGCCGTGCCCAAGAAGATTCTCTGTCCTCTGTGTCGTCACAGCACTTGGTGCTCACCATTTATCAGCCTGAATTGTGGACGGCTGCCTGGGTGTCCCTGCCAAGTGGTACTGGACAGGGGTTAGGATCGCAGGCTCTGTGAGAGGAATGATGTGGGTTCTGCCACTGCAAACTCTGTAAAGACCTAGGCAAGCCATCTTTTCATCTCTCTGGTCTTTGATTCTGTTCATCTATAAACAAGGTAGTAACAGTACCCGCCTGAGCAGACACTTGACTGTCTAGCTTGTGGTCATTCCCAACCCTTTTGCTGCCTCCCACTACAGAGACATCCACTTTCCAAGCCTTCCTTGTTAACTGGGGGAAATCACTGGCTCCTTTATGGCCTATGATAGATAAAGAGAAGTCTGCTGGGGGCAGGAATATTTATGAGAACGTACTCCCGTAGGAAAGACAAGACACAGGAAACTACTTTTCCCTGCTTGAGACATTGGGTATAAGGGTATGACCACTAGGCTGGGGAAGTCATCCCAGGAACATGCAGTAACCAGCATCAGAATGAAACACATGTACATGGAAGGCTGTGAAAGAGAAAGCACCCAGTTCTCGGTGTCTGTGAGCCTCTGCTCCAACCATGGGGCTTTTGTCCTTCACACTCTGCAGTGAGAGAATTCCTCCTCTCCATCATTTAGCCAAGAGTCAGCAGGCATCTTATCACCTGCAGCTGATGAGTCCCAACCAGCATATCTTCTCATGGAGTAAGGGTTCAATGCCATCATGGATGCAAAGAGCTTAGCGTGTTGTTGGCCTTCACTCAGTGTTGGTTAAAGATGACTACTGCTATCACAGCTGCTCAAGGCCATTCCACAGCTACTACATCCCACTGCAGAGACAGAAGATGCCAGCAACACATGCTTGGCACATTTTATCCCCTGCCCAGCCACCCGACAGAGGGAAGCACATCTGCCAGGGCTGCTGTTTCACATCTGCCTCCAGCCTGCAGTGGCATGAAAGAGCAGAGGAGGAGAGGGGCCAGCTTCTCCCCAGCCTCGGCGGTTTCTCCCTGGCAGTGCCCTTTGGGGTCTGGGCAGTAGAGCTGTTTTCATGCCAGGAGGGGGAGCGACAGGGCTGGGGTGTGAGAGCTGCACAGTCCTCCCATACTGCCCACCTTGAGTCTGCTCAGGCCACCCGGGAAGGGGTCACCTACCAGTGATGGTCGGCCTTGGACCCTCTGCTTCCAGAACTTTCTGTCATGAAGCTCATTCCTGGGGCTCACACCACTGACCCCAGCTGCATACCTTTAGGCCACAGCTCAGGTTGGACTTCTCTCCTTGGGAGAGAGTGGTCCTTGGGAATCTCACTGCTGCTGACCACAGGGCTGGATGATGTCCTGGATCTTCGTGTCCAGCGTGAGGTGGGTGCTGACCATATAGCAAGGACACTGGCCACACCTGTGGCCACCCAGATTGGTGGGCACTGGCTCCACCCCAGGGGCCCTGCCATGGCCACACCCATCAACCTGCTCCATGGCCTCAGATTCCACAGAAGCATGTGACACCCAGGTGGGCCTCCAGGCCCAACAATGGGCATGGTATTTTAATTTGTCAGAGCAAAATTGGGGGAAAATAAATATGCAGCATTGAAGTGGTCTGGGCGAAGAGTTTCTCATAGCACAGGAGAGGCTGATGAAATACCATTAGGTGATAAAATTACCATGCACTGCTGTATTTTTGTGATGTGATCTCAGCCATTAAACATACACGGGAAAAGGGGCACCTGGGTGGCTCAGTCAGTTAAGTGTTCGATTCTTTGTTTCAGCTGGTTCATGGGTTCGAGCCCCATGTTGGGCTCTGTGCTTGCAGCGTGGAGCCTGCTTCGGATTCTCACTCTCTCACTCTCTCTATCTCTCTGTCCGGCTCCTGTTTGTTCTAACGCGCGCGCGCTCTCTCTCTCTCTCTGTCAACGTTTGAAAAAATACACAGGAAAAAATAATGAAATGAAACACACATAAATGTCAACAATTCTGACTTCTGGGGGTTGGTGTTGGGATTGTTGTTTTGTTTTTTCTGAACCCTCCAGTTTCTGCAATGCACGAGTATTATTTTTCCAATCTGAAAATCTTAATTTAAAAAAATAATTAATCTTTATTCACTTTTGAGAGAGAGACAGAGCGCCAACAGGGGAGGAGCAGAGAAAGAGGGAGACACAGAATCCAAAGCAGGCTCCAGGCCCTGAGCTGGCAGCACAGAGCCTGACGCGGGGCTTGAACTCACAAACCATGAGATCATGACCTGAGCTGAAGTCGGACGCTCAACCAACTGAGCCACCCAGGCGCCCCTGAAAAATCTTAATTTTTAATTAAATGGGGCCACAGGTGTGAGGGTGCCTGGAAGGTGCTCAGTAATTACTAGCTGTGTCTGCACCAGACCCTCACCTTCCTCCCAGGCCGTGGCTCCTGGAGGTTGGACAGTGCCTCCCCCTTCTGGCGACCCAGTGGGAGTACACGGCAAGGACCTGCTTAATGAGGCCTTCACTCTTAGGAATACACCAGTGTGTGGGGAGCCTGAGTGGCTCAGTTAGTCAAGCATCCAGCTTAGGTCATGATCTCACGGTTTGTGGGTTTGAGCCCCACAACTGGCTCAGTGCTGCCAGCTCAGGTTCCCTTTCTCTCTGCCCCTCCCCTGCTCAAGCTTTCTCTTTCAAAAATAACTAAACGTTTTTTTAAAAATCTAAAAAAAGAATATACCAGTGTATTTAAGGTACAATTTCCAACTCCAGGTATATGAAAACAATAAGTATTTTGTAAACCTCAACTCTTAGGAAAACTAACATAAATGCGAAAGGCAACCTTCAGTAAGACATCAAACTCTAAGTTTTAAGGTGACAGAAGATGCCACAAAAAAGTCAAGAAATTCAACTTGTATAAAATTTAAGCTTCTATAGGAGGAAAGAAACATAACTATAAAGCAAGTAAACTGGGACAAATATGAGTGCCTAATAGACACATAACACAAACATTTGCTAATGGTGGGTAGAAAAAAAATTGTCAATTTTTTTTGCAAACCTGACAGCAACTAAGAAGGCAAAAACAAGGCCACAATTCATAAAAGGAACAAAAAGACATACAGAAAATTTACAGAAAAAACAAATATCGAAAACAGTGTTGGCTTGACTATCACATAAGTGCAAATTAAAACAACAATATTCCACAGTATATATACTAGTTTAGAAAAAGATTCCTCAATGTAAAGGCTTGTCCTGGGGAGCCTGGGTGGCTCAGCCAGTTAAGCATCTGACTTTGGCTCGGGTCATGATCTCATGGTTCAGGAGTTTGGTCCCCGTGTCGGACTCTGTGCTGACGGCTTAGAGCCTGGAGCCTGCTTTGGATTCTGTGTCTCCCTCTCTCTACCCCTTCCCCGCTCATTCTCTCTCTCTCTCTCTCTCTCTCTCAAAAGTAAATAAAAAACATTAAAATAAATTTTTTTAAAAGCCTTGTCCTACTGAATCTTGGTAAAGTGACTTATCACTGCTGACAATGTGTCTTTTGATGGCAAATTGGTCATACTGCCAAGAATCATGAAAGACACTCATTCCCCTCCTCCCCTGCTTGCGCTCTGTCTGTCTCTCTCTCAAAAATAAATAAACATTTTAAAAAGATTAAAAAATAAAGGAACAAGAAATGGTATCATGGAAATGTTGCTTGCATTTCTTATTTATAGTAGAAACAGATAACCACCTGGGTGGCTCAGGTGGTTAAATGTCTGACTCTTGATCTCAGCTCAGGTGTTGATCTCAGAGTTGTGAGTTCAGGCCCTGTGTTGGGTTTTGCATTGGGTGTGAAGCCTACTAAAAAGAGAGAAAGAAAAGAAAAGAGAAGGGAAAAGGAAAGAAAGAAAAGAAGCAAAGTCCTGTAGATTTCCCACGGAGGAAAGGAAGGAAGGAAGGAAGGAAGGAAGGAAGGAAGGAAGGAAGGAAAGAAATAAGGAAGAGAAGCCCTGTAGATTTCCCACAGAGGACGGGAAGTCACCACCAGCATGGCCACTACGAAAGAGGAACATGGAGAAATGTTGGCTAAGGATGACTACAAACTGGAACATTAAGTTATATGTACATTGTTACTGCAGTTTAGAGAAGTTGTGTCCTGCGTGGATAGGGTAAAAAAAAAAAAAAAAAGTAAAAAACCTCAAGATATATCAGAATGAGATCACTTCTTTTTCATCTTCTCGATTATTGTAATAATGTATGTGCAATACGTCAGTGCTGGAGTGGGGAGAAGCAAAGTGTATTGTAACAACCGGTACCAAAGAGTGTGCTCCCCTGTTAGGGTGTGAGCTGCAGCTACTGATACATTGGGGGTCCCACCCCTTGTTCCCCAAACTGCCAAACACTCTCTTGCCCATGCCGGACGCTGCCTGTGTTTGCCTGTGTCTTATCCGTCCTGCCATCGAAACCTTTTCTACAGCAAGTTCTTTCCAAAGATGTGCTTGGGAACTCACCTGCATAGTCTACAGCTGTGTTGTAAACTTCATGGACTCCTTCAAATAAGTAGAAGGACCCACTGTATTCGGTGGGAGATTGCAGCCGATATTGTTGGTGTCCCTGTGGGTCCTGGCACCCCCTCACTGTGCCCCTGACCCTGTGATTCCAGAAGTAGCCCTGCTCTCGGGGGGCTGCTTGTGGGCACCTGGGAGAGCCAGAAATGCTGTGAAGCTTAGACCAGGGGCTGGCATGGTGAGCTTGTGAGGGCCCAGACCCTTCCCCAGGTGGGGACGGCTCCTAGGAGAGACTTGGCCCAGAGCCCCCAGGCTGCCTGTGGTAGGACTGCCTGGGTGGCTCCTCCAGTGGCTTCCTCCCTCCTGTCCTATTGCCCGCCTCCCCCCAGCCTCCCACGAGGAGCTACCACGAAGGTCTAACCTCCTTCCCTCCCTCTCTCATCCCAGGCCAGGTACACAGGCCTCATCTTCTTCCATGAAGGCTGGCCACTGTGCATCCATGAGAAGGTCGTGGTGCAGCTGGCATCCCTCCGCGGAGTTAGGCTCAGGCCTGGGGACTTCTATCTACAGGTCACATCAGTGGGGAAGCAGTCAGCCAGACTGGTTTTAAAATGCCTCTCTCAGCTTGGACGGGGCTCAGAAGAAGTTACTGTCCCTGAGGCCATGTACAGCTGCGTCTTCACAGGAGAGTTCCTGGAACAGCTGAACGGGGAGCGGAACGGTGTCCCCTTGCAAAACTGCTTGCTGACCTCAGGCTCCGCCGTGTTCCGCACCCCATGGAGCAGTGTCACAGACCCCATCTTTGTCCCAACATTCAGGACCGCCCTGCCCCACCGCAGCTGCCCCAGGCCTGAGCAGCCACCACCTAGAAGTGCCTCCAAAGCTCTGGCCCCAGCACCAGTCATGGCCAGCACTCGTCCCCATGAGAGTACCCCTCCCAGTGACACCCCCACCCTGCCCCACTGTGGTGGGCAACCCAGCAGTGACCAGCCCATCCACCAGCCTTCCGCAGGAAGGGCTGGGTGGGAAAACCCTAGAAGCACGTTCTGGAGCTCTGACGGAGGCCTTGTAGGGGTTGGGCCCTCAGAGCCAGGCTTGTGGGAAGGACCAGGAGAGAGCCTGGACCCCACAGACCAAAGAGACGGTCCCCAGGCCCTCACTGTCCGTGAGGACATGGGCAGCCCAAGCTCCAGAAGGCAGTCACCCAGGGACCCAGCCTGCATGGAGGCCAGACGTTGGTTTAGGAAGTCCTATATGGAGGCCCTGCGGAACCCCATGCCCCTGGGCTCCAGTTCCGAAGAGTCCCTTGGGGATGAGGCCTGCAGCTCCGAGACCACAGGGGCTGGGGCAGCGGCCAGCCGAACCCAGAAGGAAACCCCCAGCCTCTGGGGAGACCACGGGGAGATCTCAAGTCAGGAAAGCCATCCAGGAGCCGCTAGGAGCACCCTTCCCAGGCGGTCTCGGTCCTGTGACAGGTCCTTCAGGAGCTCCCGAGGTGAGGCCCAGCGGTCCTCCCACCACTCACTCGGCACCAGGCCTGGAGGTCTTTTAGGAGGACAAGCTGAGGGGACCAGAAGCGCAGGCTCCAGCGGCCCCTCCTGCACCACAGGGGAGAGTCCAGGTAACGGCCCCAATCCCGACCCTTCCTGCTCCTCCCTAACCCACCTCCCGCATCCCACCCCCACCCCTTCCCCTCCTCCCTTCTCCCACTCCATGCTGTAACTTTTCTCTGGTCAGTGACACAGGAGAAGCCTGTGTCCACATCCATATCGACTGTTGAAAACAACGTTTGTGTGTGCCCCGACCCTGTGGCTGCTACAAGGAAGTAACACAGACAGTGGGGCTGAGGACATTTATCCTGTCAGTTCTGGGGCCAGAAGTCTGACATCGAGATATTGGCGTGGCTGTGCTCCCTCCAGAGGCTCTAGGGGAGGGTCCTTCCAGCTATAGGGGGCTCCCACACCCCTCCATCTTCTCCCGATGTCTCTGTGCCTCAAACCTCCTCCTTTCTCTTAAAAAGACACCTATCTTTGGATTCAGGGCCCACCCAGCACTTCAGTTATTCATATCTACAAAGACCTTTTCCAAGTAAGGTGACGTTCACAGGTCCTGGGAGTAGACACATCCTTTTGGGGTCACTGCTCACCCTGTCACATTGCATTAATACCCCTTTCCTGTGGGTAAGTTGGGTGCCACGCTCATAGTACAAGCTCCTAAGTTACGCACACCTCAAAGGCCCGCAAATGTGCTGAAGTACAACCCTGAGTACTGGAATCGTCTCCCATAATGCTCTGGAGGGAAGACATTATTTAAAGGAGTGTTTGCAGGGCATCAAGAACAACAAAAAAAATGACAACATATTTCTTAAGTCAGTTATTTCCCGTTTCTCGAACAAAGAAATGTTCTGCGAAGGACAAAAGCAACAACTTTGGAGGAAGTGAAGAAGGCAGGGTTAGCCCCGGCATCCCGCACAGTGAAGAAACTGTGGCTTCCTCACCTGGGCAACACCTGGCCTGCCCACTTGGCCCAAGGAGGGAGTTGCCCATGCCCCTGGGTGGGCCTGTCACCTCGGAAGTGAGGGTTTCTGCTCATGCCTGAAATTCTGACAGGATTCCCACAGCATAGAGCGCACACAGACTTACTGCAAAAGATGTTAGAATGAAACTACTGGCTTAGGGGCAGCCTTTTTAAAGAACATTCCACCTCCTTGCAGTTCAGTTAAAATTTCAACAAAGCAAGAACTCCCTGGACATTGTTTCCAGGGCCTAACTTTTCTTGTTGGTATAGGGCAGAAAACGCAGTCACACACCTGCTGGATGACTCAGTGAAAACCCATGTTTGTAGCTCATCTCAGCGAGGATGGCCTCTGTCCTCACAAGAGTCACTCTAAAGTGTAATTAAGTAAATGTTCCTCCGCACAGAAATTCTGGCTGTGCAAATGCTACTGTGGACATTCAGGCACAGCATCTCGGACAGAGCGGCACATGGGGCACAGACGCTTGACCGCAGTCAGGATAGCTGGCGGTCATGGAGGTGGCGGGTTTAGTTCACACAAATCAGTGTTGCCGAGCGGAAGCGTGTTTAGCCTGCTGGCTCCCTGGGTGTCCAGTAGCACGTCTGCAAACATGAGTCTCGTCATCAGAGGCATGATGCTCCCAAGTGGTCATTGCTCCTGGGCCCCAGGGGGCTTTGCCTCCTCAGCTCCAGAGATTATACGCTAGTTTGCACTGAGGGCTGGTGGGGAGAGAAGTCTTGTCTCCCTCGCCTGAAGTTGGGCGTTCGCTTCCTGGGAGAGCACTCTTCCCCTCTTCCTCCTCCTGTCTCCTCTTGCTGATGGTGCAGGGAAGGAAGAAGAAAGACCCTGTGGTAAGAGGATGCTGCTTACACCCAGGAAGCACTGGGCTGTGACACCAGAGGTCCAGGCAGAGGAGCCTCAACAATTGGTCACCCAGCAAGCAGCCAGTGGCTCGTTGATCCAGCCGTTCCCCTCCATCCTTGCTGCCTGGACACACATTTGTCCCTGGAATGCACAGTTGGTGGTGTGGTCCTAGGCCTCATGTCTTCATCAACACAGGAAAATGCCTCAGCTAGAACCGCCTGCTAACACGTAAATTGAACAAGTGACAGAACACTCATTCTTCCACAGTGCAAGCAGTTTCTTCCTCAGTTCCAGCTGCTTCTCCTCTTCTACCTGGTTCTCCTCTGTTCCAGCTACTCCTCCTGTCCTAGCTGCTCCTCCTCTGTTCCAGCTACTCCTCCTGTCCTAGCTGCTCCTCCTCTGTTCCAGCTACTCCTCCTGTTCTATCTGGTTCTCCTCTTCAACCAGTGGTAACTGAGCAGCTATTTCTTGTGAGGTGAGGTGGGGGGAGCTATTTCTTGATTAGCCACATAAGGGTACTGCTTTTATTCCTGGCCATTTTAATATTGTAGCCCCAGGACCTCAGACCCCTCCTCTCACTCTCCCACAGTCTGCAAGCTGAATTCAAGAAAAGCCCACATGAATGACCTACTCAACTAGGAAGCTGTCTAGTAAGAAAAGTGCCACATGAAGGTGTTATCTGCTTCCCCGTCCGTGTGAGAGAGCTTGGGCTGGGTGCAGAATTAAAACATTAAAACACTTGGGCACCCAAAGATTTTACAAGTAGCGATGTATTCTAGAAAATATTTGGACATACATGAAAAAATTCAGTCTCAAGGATACTGTAATCAATCAACTGGTAAAGGGACAGACAAAATGTGGTCCACCACACAATGGGATGAGACCCATGGAAGGGGTGACACAGGCGACATCAGCAAAAGTAGTTGTGCTGAGTGAAAGAAGATAGACACAAGACACCCTGCAGTGTCTCATTCCATGTGTACAAATGGTCAGGACTGTAGACAGGTGGCTGTGAGGAGTGGGAGTAGGGATTCCCAATACATGGGCACGAGGGGTCTTTCTGGAGGGATGGAAATGTTCTAAAACCGACCTGTGGTGATGGTTGCACCGCTTGGTAAAATTGCTAAAAATCTTAATTATATACTTGAAAGGAGTGAGTTTTATTATATGTAAAATATAGCTCAATAAAGTTGTTTTATTTTTTTTAATTTTTTTAAGGTTTATTCATTTTTCAGAGACAGAGCATGAGTGGGAGAGGGGCAGAGAGAGAGGAAGACACAGAATCCAAGGCAAGTTCCAGGCTCTGAGCTGTCAGCACAGAGCCTGACGCAGGGCCTGAACTCACAGACTGCTAGATCATGACCTGAGCTGAATTCGGACGCTTAACTGACTGAGCCACCCAGGCGCCCCTCAATAAAGTTGTTTTAAATATATAGAGGGAAAGGGAGAGAATGCTGTAGACTTTTCTGGTCCAACTATAATGAGAAAACTCTTCACAGAGTTGTGAGACACTAGCACTGAAAGAAGTTACGGAAGAAGCTGAGGGACAGGAAAGCAAAGCCTCGATTGGTTCAGGGTGCCCCACAGGGTCTTAGGTGCCAACCAGCTCTGGCCAAGACCATCCTTCCCCCACTGGGGCAACACAGACCCTGGAGGATTGCAAGGCTGGGGTGTTGAATCTCTTTGTCTGTGTTATGGCTCATCTCCTGTGAAGTGAGGTGTGGAAACAGGGCTGAGGAGCAAGCCCAAAAGCCATGGCCACTGCCATCTCCTCCAGACTGATGTACGAACATGAGCCCTTCCCTCTAGGGTGATACAGGAGAGCCAGGTCCCCCCTCTCTGGGGTGATGCAGGAGGGGGAGGCACCCCCAACTATGATGATGCCTGCCCTCAGGGTGCTGTCACCCTCTGTGGATATATTTTGATGATACTCTTTGGGAAATCTGTATGAGAAAATAAAGTAGGATGACATTATTCAATATAACAATTTTCTCCCTGGAGTGCCTGTGTGGCTCAGTTGGTTAAGCATCCAGGCCTCGATTTCAGCTCAGGTCATGTTCTTATGGTTTGTGAGTTCAGGCTCCACATTGGACTCTGCACTGACAGTGCAGAACCTGCTTTGGATTCTCTCTCTTTCTCTCTCTCTCTCTCTCTCTCTCTCTCTCTCTCTCAAAATACATAAATAAACCTAAAAAAAATTCCCCTGAAGTGTGTTTAGGTACTGAGCACTCTTGATGCAACTAGAGTAACCAGTTTTTCCATATTTATTCGTGCCCTACTTTTCTAGAATGCGCCTGTCCTGTAAGGTATGACATGCTGACGTTTCCCATCAAAAATGGAACAAGTTCCCATTAGACCCACTACTTTCACACATGACTCTCTCCTTGTGTTTGTGGCAAGTTGAGCAGCTGCCTTCAAGCCGGAGAAACAATTCATCTTTGGGTGTCTTTCTGTTGTCCAGCCAGTGTTAACACCAACAGCAACGCTTTCCGGGCTCGTGCTCCTGGCTGGATTTCAGATGTGCTTGTTGAGCCGTTGTGCCCAGAGGGAGAAGGACAGCCGCCCAGCACAGGAGACCTGCCCAACCAGGTACCCAGGAATGTGCTGGAGGTCAGCCAGGAGCTCCTGCAGTCCGGGGTCGTCGTCCTCCCAGGTAAGCATGGCCACCTGACTCTGTTTGGGCAGCTATAACAAAACACCACGGACTGGATACCTTGTAGACAACAGACCTCTATTTCTCTATTCTGGAAGCTGATAGTCCAAGATTCCAGCACAGTTAGGTTCTAGTGAGGCCCCCTCTTCCTGGTTCATGCTCAACACCTTTTTCACTGTGTCCTCACATCGTGGAAAGGGCAAGGGAGCTCTCTGGGGTCTTTTTTTAAGGCATAAATTCCATTCATGGGACTCCACTCTCAAAATGTAAGCAACTCCAAAAGGCCACACGGGGGTTAGGTTTCACCATAAGGATTTGGGGGAACACAAACATGCAGCCTTTAGCAATGCCCACCTCCCTTTTAGGTGAGCATGGCTGCCACCTGCGCAGGTGCCCTCCTCTCCTGGCAGATCTCACATCTAAGCCAATACATCAGCAGTGTGCAGGCTCTAGCGTGGTATTTCCCAAGCTTGAAGCCATGCGTGTCCCCACTGGAGCTTCCCCCTTTCACGATGCCCTCTGTCTCTGCAGGGACCCGGGACCACCAAGGGAGAGCAGTGGTACAGGTCTGCACAACGAGCCCGCTCTGGTCCAGCAGACACAGCTCCAGCGCCGAGCTGACCCGCCTGTTGCGGTACCTCCACGGCATCCCCAGGTGGGACTGAGGCAGGTTCCCCCCCTTTCAGACCTTTGGGGTAATGCAGTGCAAGCTTGTGTCTTCATGCAAGGGTCTCTGTCTGCAATCTCGAGGGCCCCTCGTGGCATGGGCAGCAAGCTCCCGCCTGCCCTTCGGGCTCCTGCCAACTGGCCCCACCTCCCGTCCCCCCACCCCTCTTTTCCAGGTCCTCGGCTGTCCCTCATGTGTTCCTCTCCTCCTGCTCACCCTGACCTCTCCCCACTGAATCAAGGCTCTGACACACACTCGAGCCCTGAATTCTGTGTTGCTCTGCAGTGTTCAGTACTTGCTCTAAGCATTATGTTTTACACTCCATGTCATTTGGGATAAAGACCTGAACTGATATAAACAGAATATTTAGAATAAGTAGGTGAAGAAATCATACCAATGAGCAGTACCTGGTTCCCAAAAGCAGGAAGGACCGATGCATTCTAACTGAGCCTCATGTTCAGCTTGGCAATGCCACATGCCAGGAAGCAAGTACAAGCTCCTCGAGACAGACATGACCTCCCTGGCACAAAATTCTGGGAAACCACACCTCCTGGATCCTGCGTGACAACAACGTGTGGAACAGGTCTGCATAGGTGACTTTCTCTGGAGCGTGGCTTCAGATCTCTTACGGACCAAGGACAGAGACGGGAGAGCGGGAGTCAAGGGTGGCTGAAGCGTGTTCTTTTGTAGTACTTGACCCCATCAGATGCAGGCATGCTTTGGATGGCCCTTATGGCGCCCAGACCAAGAGTCCCCTAGGTGCTGGGTGGAGGCAGCCTGTGGAGGAGGCGGCATTGCCCAGCCCTCGAGCTTGGTTCTAAGGTCAGACAGCCCGGCTCCAAATCCCAGCTGTGCCCTTACTGGCTAGGGTGGATGGTGCAACTCCATAAGCCTGTTTCCTCCGCATAACCGGGGATGGTACTAGTTGTCGCAAAGGTGCACAGAGGGATTAGAAATCATCTGTGTAAAGTACGTAGAGTCCAGAGCATCATTTTCGTGACCCATCCCACGATGCAGTCTCACTAAGTGCCAGTGACAGAATGCATATCACATGATGTGAGCTCATGTGGGGAACATGTTGCATGAAGCCTCATCACATGTGATCTTTGCTCTTTGTGCTGCCTCAACTTTATATTGAAATTTCTTCTGAAATAGCATAGGTGGAATCAGTGTGGGAACAATTATGCAGGAAAAGAAAGTGCGCTCCCTGACCCCCCTTTCCCAGAGCAAGGTTCCCCGTTATCTGAGAGCGTTGGTTTTACCGCCCTCGGATGAGCCTGGGATTTCAAACTTATCTTTCAGCACAGATTTCAAACTACAAAAAAATACCCTGAAAAAAAAAAAAAAATACAGATTCACCCTCACATTAGCTTATACTTAGTGAACCTCAGGTAAACACCAAAACTCTAAGTTAATGGCATTTTGTATTTGCCAAAAGCTTTCTTTTAAGGGAGGGTCAAGAATTGACTTGGGGCCACACTGGAGAGCAATCCTGATTGACAAGGACGAAAGCCTCCTGTACTTTTTGGGGTGTGTACCATTCTGTATGCTCAGCCTGGTTTACCTGTAAGGCCGAGTGCTGTTCTCTCCCTTCTATAATGAAACACCAACAATGGGGGCCAGGATACCAGTAGGGATTGGCAGGGCCAAGACTTGACCTTGGTTCTGCAGCCCTGTGACTTTTCCACAGAAAATTCAGATGACCCCACTCCCCTCCCAGAGCAGATATGTTCACCAGCTCGTGAAGCTCCGGGGGAAAGCCTATGTCGAGGAAAACCTAAATTAGCTAAAGCACTTAGGGTAATTCAGGCTGGAGCCTCATGGCTTGGCTGATTATTTCTCCACAAGCATTGTAACTTGGTTAGCATCCTGGTTGCCTATTGCACCTTGAGGAGCTGAAATCCACCTTGTGGGATATGACACGAGCCTTCGGCGGTCAGAATGAAGTACCCGAGGTGTCAGCACTCATTACTAGGAAGAGTGTCCAGCAGTGTGTGGTCAACTGTTACTGCAGCTGAGTTATAGGGTGAGCGTGCCTTGTGGATAGACTTCCATCAAACTCTTAGATACACAGAATCTTAAAATTAGAGTGGATCTTGGCTATCATCCATCTAACGTCCTGTGCAATGGAGGAATCCATCCATCCGTCCATCCATCTACCACTTACTTGGGAATACAAAAGAGGACAGGATATGGGTCTTACCCTCTAGGAGACACACATGTGAACGAACCCAAACTGTCGTGTCTCCCGACATAAGACAAGCCCACAGTGCTGGGAGGGAGCTGCAGCCTCAGCCAGGGGTGGGGACTTCCCGACATGTCTGTGTCCTTGAGCATGGCGAGTGTCTGCAGACAAGAAGGGAAGGACATTCTGAGCAGAAGGAAGAACATACACAAAGCCCCAGAGCAGCTGGTCACTTTCTGAGCAGGAGGCAGGAGTGGGGACTGAAGACTCCATGTGGGCAGCCTGTGCCCCTGGCATGAAGGCCACACTTACCCAGCGTGCTGCAGATGGAGAGGTCAGGGTGGCGCAGGAACGCAGTCCGCAGAAATGCAGACGCAGGGTGTCTAGGGCAGGTCCGCACATTGCCAGGGGCCCCAGGGGAGCCAGACTGGGGGCGGCTGCAGGCTGCCTGTGCATGAGCGTGAGGCAGGGGGCAGAGCAGTTAAGCCAGCCAGCTCCATCTACCACAGGAGGCAGGCAGAGAGAGAAGCAAGTTTTGTGTGGGGGTTCACGCTGGGTGGTCTGGGGGCGTTCCCCCCCTTCTAATCCCGAACTGGTGTTTACACGGGAACGAGTCAGTGGGTCCCTCCCAGCCAGTGGAGGACCCAGCAGTCCTCGAACCCAGGAAGCAGCCCCCAGGGAAGGGCTGGCTTGTCCCCTCAGCGGCCTCCCCTTCAGCAAAGCCGCCAAGTGGGTGAGATGGGTGGAGGAGAACGTGTGGTCTAGAGCCTGCAGGGGTAAGTTCCCACGCTGAGCAAGCCTGTGTGGCGGCGGCAAGACCTGGTCCTGCCTCTGAGGCCAGAAGCAGACTTTGAGACTCAGATGCAGGCACCACGGGAGACTTCAGGGATGAAGAGAGAGCGGGGTGGGGGTGTCAGAAGAGGGAGGCCGCTGGGGACCAGGAGGGACACCGGAAGTGGAGGCGGGCGTCACGCCCGGCTCCTGACAGCACTGCCGGGACCGCTCCCGGAGACGTAGACTCCAGTGCTCCAGCCACCCAGGAGGCAGCGTGGTTTCTGCAGCAGAGGAGGCCTGGGCACTAAGCTGGCAGGCTGAGGGGGGCGCCGAGATGGGGGTGTTCTCCCAGCTTGTCTTTCCTGAATCCGGCTTTGATGCCGGAACACCGCTCTCTACTCTGGCCTCAGTACACTCGCTTCCCCGGGAAGCACCCCCTTCAGAAGTATTCTTTAGCAGCCACGCCGAAATTGAACACACCCTGACTGTGGGGCACACTCGCCCTTTTGACCAGGACATGGCTTTGCTGTGATGTGCAGTTCAACCAGCTTTGTGTGAGCGGGCCGGAGTGAGCATGCTGTCTCAGACCAGCACCCACACATACGGCTGAGGTAGAATACTAGTGATCCTGGAAGGTGGGGCTGGAGAAGCTTGCCAAGGAACAGAAACTTTGGGAATAGATACATCGCCTCGCCCTAGCCTATTGTTTTGTCCTATTTAGATCTAGAGTTTAGGGGCGCCTGGGTGGCTCAGTCAGTTAAGCATCCAACTCTTGATTTCAGCTCAGGTCATGATCTCATGGCTTGTGAGATCAAGCCCCGTGTCGGGCTCTGTGCTGACAGCATGGAGCCTGCTTGGGATTCTCTCTCTCCCTCTCTCTCTGCCCATCCCCCCTCAAAGTAAATAAATAAACTTAAAATAACTAAAGCTTACCATCATCACAGTGGGGAAAGAGCATTTTTTTAAATTTAAAAAAAATTTAATGTTTATTTTTGAGAGAGACAGAGCACAAGTGGGAGAGGGGCAGAAAGAGAGAGACAAGAATCCGAAGCAGGCCCCAGGCTCTGAGCTGTCAGCACAGAGCCCGACGTGGGGCTCGAACCCACAAACCAGGAGATCATGACCTGAGTTGCAGTCAACACTTAACCAACTGAGCCACCCAGGTGTCCCCTTTTTTGTTTTTGTTTTGTTTTAGAGAAAAAGTGTACGAGCAGGGTGAGAAGGGAGGCAGAGGGAATCTTAAGCTCCATGCTCAGCATTGAGCCCGATGTGGGGCTCAATCCCACAACCTTGGGATAATGACCTAACCAAAGTCAATAGTCAGACACTCAACCAACTGAGCCTCCCAGGCACCCCAGAGCTTTTAAGTGGGGTTGTGAAAAGCACCTGGCAGTATTTTCAGCTTTAGAGGATGTTCTGCTGTCCCACTTTAGCTCTGAAAGTGTGATGAGCCAAATGACTGGTCTTGAGAACGGCCTGATCCTTGTTCACACCATCAGAGTGAATTCCATGTCGTATTAAAGCCTGAACAAACAATCAAAGCTCTGGGGGAGGGTGGTGGGGAGAGAAAGCAACTCCAGGAGATGCAAACATGCGGCCAGCTCCACTTGCCTGGAGAGGCTATCGGACAGGACTGACCCACCACAATGGGCTCCACTGCCCTTTCTCCACCCAGCAAGCAGCTTGATTCCTCCGAAAGTATAGACATGTGTCAAGAATCTTGAACTTGTAGAGCCAGGGGCATCTAGGCAAGGATGTTATCTTCCTGAGAGATGAAGAAGCTCATTTTGGAAGAGATTTCACCTGCAATGGTTAACACGGTCTTTCTCTCTCCAGGAAGGAGGTGCGGGAGCTGGGGCTGGTCATTCTGGTGGACGCTCGCAAGGGTCCGGCCACGCCTGCTCTCTCCCGGGCCCTGGCAGGACTTCAGGTGAGTCAGGGCAACTCCTGTCCTTGGGGGGCTTAGCATCTCAAGGCTGCGTGGGCCACAAGGGGCGCCCTCATGACCCAGGAGCAGCTGAGTATGAATCTCAGGATGAGGTGAGCATCCTGAGTGTAGACACCGAAAGCAGCCAAGAGCCCACTCCTGTATCCATCAACAGTGTGCTCCCTCGAGGTCGGGCAGTTACCAGGTAGGAGTTTCCTGCCCACCTCCTGGGGTCACCACCGCAGACCTTAAAAGAGGGCCAGCCAGGACCGGCCCGTGCAGGCATGACCCCTTCCCTCCACAGCAGCTCCTATCCAGCGTCACGTGCAAAGCACTGTGCCGGGGTCTGGGGTCCCACCTTCCCCCTCAGCTAAGAGCTGTTCTCTCTGTTGGGTCTCTGCTGACGCTGCCAGACTCGGGTCACCGCTCTATCCAGATTCCTGAGTCTGGGGACGTCGAATGGAAGTTCTTCCCGGGAAGGACTCCATGGTAGAGGATGGGGCGCATCTGGAAGTGCACGGGGTCAGCTAGAGAGCAGTGTGTGGGGAAAGGAGAGGAGAGCCCCGGGCAGGCAGGCCGACTATGCATGGGGCAGGGGCTGGGGGAGGCCAGGCCCAGGTGGGAGCGCGGCAGCGGGGAAGGTTAGCCGCAGAGGACGTGGCTGCTCAGGGTGCTGGCGGTGGTGCAACCCCTGTCGCATGCACGAGTGAAGTAGCAGATTCCCGAGGAAGAAACCGCCGACCCAGAGGTGCGGGTCAGGGCAAGAGCTGGCTCTCAGAACAGAGCTCACTGCATTTCAGTGGGAGAAGCGGGCTCTCAGCAGAAGGGTGCACAGTGCCTTCCTTCAAAGCCCAAGTCAGCAGCTCTAACGCGGAGTGACAGGTGTGACGTACTAGAATTCAGTTTCCACGAGGCACTTTGGAAGCACATAATCCCTGTAGCTCATTTCCCCTGCTTTCAACCAACTGTTCGGCTCAAAAATCAGAATCCGGGATATAATCCAACTTGATGCTCATGTTCTGCTCAAGGCTTTGAAATCCCTTTGAGGTTCTGTTTTGTTTTTTTTTTAACCACGTGCAATTTTGTGTACCAACAAAGACTGAGAAGTTGCTGGAAGTCTTCTGGGAAGTTAGGGGAATGTCCGCTTTTCGAACGTTTTGAGGGAAGGTCTGCTGAAAGGACGAACAGCCGTGTTGGTGACTACAGGGTTTCCTAGGCGTCCTGTGATTTTGCAGAAAGCGGGTGTTAATCTGGAGGCCTGGGCGTGGCAACCAGAGTGGACAGTAGGGTGTGCTTTATGCGTGTCTGAGACGCACCCTCCTCAGGAGCGAATGCCTCACACCAGTTAATCACCTCAGGACCCTATACGTTGCAACTTGTGAAAGCAGGGGAGAAAAACAACTTTTCTTTGGTTTTGCCTTCAAAACCAAACTAAAATGTCACTGTGGCTGACCTGAGTTTGAAGCTGCAACCGGAAGTTGTGACCGGATTCCTAGAAAGCGTCTGTCTGCTTCCTGTCCTGATGAGGGGGTGTGGGCGCTGCCCAGTCGGCCAGCGGAGTCCAGCCGGAGCGTGAGGGAGCGTCTCTGGGCCTCCGCCTGCCTGCCGCCCGCGCTGTCTCCTCAGAGTGTCCTCCACCCTCAGCCCCAGGGGTGGCCGTGGGGAAGGGGTCCTGCTTCTCATATGCCGGGTCCCTGGGCTCCTCCTCCTCGGACCTTTTCCAGCCCCGCTCATCCGGGTCACTTTTGTCCTTACTGCCTGGAGGCGGCTTTTGACGAGGAGGGCTTGAAGCTTGTTTTCAGGGGAAGCCTGGAATCCAGCAGCAACTTGCCGCCAGGCCCAGGACAGCACCCTCCCGGGCCAGCTGGTGGTGATGGAGCCTCTGGCTCTTCGCCGGCGGCGGGGGGGGGGGGGGGGGGGGGGGCACGTGCGGGGCGAGTCTGAACCCTGTGGCCAGAGCCCTGTGAGGCCAGCGGGGGCTGTGCTGGGGCACCTTTCACAGCAAGGGACTCAGGGAGCTCTGATAGCGCCCTGTCATTCCCGGACCGGTATTGAGAGCCGAGGTACGGATTCCAGGGCAGGATCGTGGGCACACACCCGGGCAGGTGCACGGTGAGGCCCTGTGCCCAGGGTGGGGCTGGTACGGAGGGATCAGTATCAGCATCTCCGCTCCCGCAGGATGTCCCTGCGGTGCGCCCAGCATGGCACTGGCCTTGTGAGAGGTTACTTGAGTCCTAGGAAGAACGCTGCACACGCAGCCGCCTCGCCGTGCTGTGTCACATGCATGACGCGTGTGGGACCTGGAGCACAGCGGGGCTGCGTGACCAGGAAGATGCTGACGCAAGTCTGCGACGTCTGCGGGCCTTGCCTGAAGTCAGGACTGTGGCGGTTCTGCTGCTTCGGCACCCGATAAAAACTTGCAACTTAAGTGTCTGGTCTCAAACAGAGATGGCTGAGCCCTCCCTGCCGGTGCACAGGCTTAGCGTCCGCTTGTTCTGCTGTGCGTGAGACCCAGGCAGGGCCCACCTGTAGGCCTAGAGCTCTTCAGCTGTCGACCAGAACCGCTTACCTTTTATCTTTGTAAACACACCCCTTCCCGACGCTTCTGTTTGTTCAGACTTCCCTTAAGTCCTGTGCCACTTGGGTCCCACAGCGGGACAATGAGCCCCAAGCAAGATGGCCCCCTCCACCCACAGCAGAACCTGGAGAAACTTCTGCTGCGTCTGTAACTTTTTATCAGAAGCAAATCTTGTAAGGAACTTCAGGAAATCAACTTCTCTTCCGTTGTCTGGATGCTGGCATTTGGACTGCCCTGAGGCCTGGAGGCTTCCCGTTGTGGCAGGTGTCGGCCTCCCAGCCCCCTGGCTTTGGCTCAACAACAGCAGGGTTTGTACTCCGAGTGAGAGGCATGAACATAAGCTCGAGTTTGAGGGTTATGCTTCCATTCTCAATTTCATTTCTGAGTTATATACAGAAGTAGTTAAATTTTCTCACAGAAACTACCTCAAGAAACTATACTTCAGCTTTTTTTTAATTATTAAAGTTCAAATACCATGAGAAGCTTTCCATTTCAAAAAGTAACTAATGATTTCTTCTTCTCTTGGTAGAAGAAAATGCTAACAATTGCCGATTCCTACCCCATCCACAGCACAACTTCTGCAAACTGATACCGACAATTGTCCTAAGGCACTAATTGTGTTCTCACTTCTTGGCAATAGCAACAAATCCTAATAGTAAAAATTCACTCAAGGAGTTATATATGAGAAATATAAAACACTTTGCAAAACTGTTTGTAGTTTTAATTCCTTATAACTGAAAATTGTAGCTAAACTGCGTGAGAGAAATAGAATATGACCATGAAATAAAAAAGCAAGAATATTTTTCTATGGGTTTTTCTATGGCTTATTCACTCAACAAATATTTATGGAATGTCATCCACAAGAAGTCACATAAAAATGTAAATATATAAGATGAATCTGATACAAATAAAAAATATCAGTAAGTTCTGAGGCCTATCCAGTCAAAATAGCGGATCAAAATTGGAGATTACAAAAAGTGTAAACTCTGTTTATCACTATGAGAAACTATTAAAAAGTAAAGCTTTGGGGAATATGAGTGAAGGAGCACTATGTACATAAAAGAATTTCATTGCTGAACAATCTGGCCTCAATACAATCTAGCAAACAGAAACGGAAAAGGTTTGTTTAAAGTCATAAACACATCAAAAAAAAAAAAAAAACAAGTAAGGTTGGAACAATTGGACATCTCTATGCAAAAGAGACAAAAATCCTCAACACATACCTCATACAATATAAAAAATTACACGTGGCTCATAGATCTTCATGTACAATCTAAGACTACAAAAGCATCAGAAGGAAACAGGAGAAAATCTTCGTGTCCTTGGTCAGGTAAAGATTTCTTAGCTACGACAACACCATGATCCTAAAAGAAAAACAGGATAAGTTGGACTTCATCAAAATGGAAAACTTTTCCTCAGAAGTCACCATTACTAAAATGAAAATGCAAGCCGCAAGCCAGGAGAAAATGCAAAACAGATCTGATAAAGTTCTGATCTGTGTATATCTGGAATATACAAAATCTCCAAACCCAGTAATAAGACAAACAACCCAATGAAATAAAGGCAAAGATTTGAACACACTTCACCAAAGAAGACATATGAATGGGAAATAAGCACATACAAATGTGTTTAACATCAGCAGTCATTGGAGAAATGCAACTTAAAACCAGAATGAGGTAACACACACACACACACACACACACACACACACACACACACACACAACAAAACTTGGCAATAGCAAGGGCTTGGCATTGCTCATGGAAATGCAAAATGGCACAGGCACTCTGGTTTCTTCAGAAGTTAGACATGCATTTATCATATGACCCAACAATCCTACTGCTAGATATTTACCAAGAGGAATGAAAACTCACGTTCACATGGAGTTTATAGTAGCTTTATTTATGATTGCCACAAACTGGAAATAACCCACATGTCCTCCAGCTGGTGAATGGGTGAATGCATGCTATGGAATACTACTACGCGGTAGAAAGAAATGAACTACTGACATCTACAGCATGGATGCATCTCAGATGCATTGTGGTAAGTGAAAGAAGTCAATACTATCTGAATCTACGTATTTGATATCCTAAAAAGACAAACTTACTGAGATAGAAAACAGATCAGTAGCTGCCAGAGGTTGGTGGGCTCAACAAAGGAGATAAGGTAATTTGGGGGATGCTAAACTGTTGTGTATCTTGACCGTGGTGGTAATTACGTGACTATAAGTTATATCGAAATTCAGAGAACTCTACATTAAAAGGGTGAATTTTATTATATGTAAATTATAACCAATAAACTTGATTACATTAAAAATTCATAAGAGCAAGTAACTTACATTTAAGGCACAATTACATATTATGCATTCTAAGTACCAAGGAAGAGATAGTACCCACCTAACCTAGACAACTCTATAAACTCAATGAAGTAAAAAATTACAAAGCTAATCAGTATTTCTTTCTTATTTCAGAACACAGCTCCTCCCATAATTCATAGTATTGTGTTCTTGATGAATAAAGAATCAGCATTTAGGCCTGACAAGGATGGAATAATTCAGGTAATAGTTTCAGACCCTCAGCATTAGATATGACTCTGAGTGATGCATACAAGTAAATATTACAGTACCTACATGAGATAAAACAAATGGGAAGCTTCATGTAAGTTGTGACTGCATCCATATAAGAGCCTGAAAACCCATCTGTGATTCCCTAATTATTTGCAGGAGCCGTACAGAGCAAAATATCAGAAAACTTGTGAAAATCTAATTTTTCTTATCCACCTCATTTGTTTTCCCTCCTCTTTCTTCTTGCTTCTTTCTCTTTTATCTAAAAACTCTTTATTATGCCTTGAAGGGTTTTTTGCTAGGTATGGGATTCTGGCCTGACAGTAGTTTTTTGTTTGTTTTTCCAGCACTTTACAGGTGTCGTTCTGTTGTCTTCCGGCATCCATAGTTTCTGATGAAAAGTTTGTTGGAATTCAAATAATTGTTCATCTATAGAGTATGTGTCATTTTCCTTTGGTTACTTCCAAGATTTTCTCTTTCTTTTCAGCAAATTGACTATAGTGTGATTAGGCATGGTTTTCTTCATATTTACCCTGTTAGGTTGGGTAAACTTGAAGTTTTAAATTTATGTCTATCACCAAATTTAGGAAGTTTTCATTCATTATTTCTTGAAATGTTTTTTCTGCCTCATTCTCTCCTCTTGCTCTAGGATTTCAATTACACATACTGATATTGCCCCATAGGTTTTTGAGAATCTTTTTTTTCCCCCAATTTTTTTCTCTCTCTTCTTCAGATCAGATTGTTTCTGTTGATCTGTCTTTAAGGTCACTAACTCCATACTCTATTCACCTCCATTCAGCTGTTAAGCCCATCCAATGAATTTTTAGTTCAGATATTGTATTTTTCAGCTATAAAATTTCTGGTAGGTTTTAAAATACATTTGCTCTGTCTCTGCTAAGATTTCCTATCGTCTCATTAATTGCAAGCATTTTTCCTTTACACCATTGAGCATAGTCATAATTGCTGCTTTAAAGTCCTTCTTTAATAATTCTAACATCCAGGTCTTTTCTGAGTTGACCTCTATTGATTGTAATTGCCCTTGAGAACAAGTCACATTTTTTCTGCTTCTTCATACGTCCAGTAATTTTGTGTTGTATTCTGGACATGTGAATGTTCTATTGAGTATTGTTCAATATACTGACTCTGGATTCTATTACAAACCTTTAGTATGCTGTTAACTTGGTTGCACTTGAACTGAAAACTGCCCCCTGTGTAGGTGCAGCTCATTTCTTTTTGCCTTCAGCTGCCCAGAGTCTTTCCCATGCATACTTGGTTCAGGGTCAGCCAGAGTCCTGGGTAGGGTTTACATATGACTGGAGCTCCCTTTCCCTGGCTTTCCACCTTGTGGGACTCAATGTCCACATTCCTCCCTAGCTCTATTTTCTGGATCTTCAGGCCAGAAAGATGCCTGTTTTCTATCAGAGCCTTAGTCAATCCAGTCTCAATGTGTTGGCATCCCACCTTCAGGCCACAGCCATGCAAACAGGGAGCTCACCCCACACTGATCCCTTCATCCACGTTTCAGTTGCCTTGCTCACTAAGTCTGGCTTTGTTCACCCTCCAGAGCTTTCCAGTGGTTCTTATACTTTGTCTAGAGTCATCTGGGAAGGGCCAACTCTGCCCTCTCAGAGTGACGCATCTCTGATTCCTCACTATCTCTTCCTCCTCTTGCCCATTCCCATCTCCCCTGTTATCTTGCCCTCTCTTTCTTTTCGATTTTTCCATTTTTTGGTCTTAGTTGGAAGCTTTCTATCACTCTCTCTGCTGCCTTTTCCTTTCATTCTCCACACCTTCATTCCTATGCCCAACCACATGCAGCCCATTAATGCCACCAGCACTGGATCCTAAACCTGCCTCTCAGCCCTCTTGGTGGTAGTTCTCCCAGGAGTGAGCCATCGCAGTGGTCTTTCCGATGGATGCCTCTGTGGCCATAACCAATAAACACTTCTCCTTGGCAGTGTGAGGTGGTGGGCTCCCTGAAGGCCTTGCACAAACTTGTTGACAGCTCCCAGCTGACCGCAGACCTCGATGGCTCTTTCCCCTACAGCCACAGTGACTGGATCTGCTTCCGTAGGGTAAGGTGCAACTTACAGCCACCGTACCTGCCAGTGTCCTAGGACTTCTCCTCATGCAGATATTTTTACTCACACCTGAAGCAGGTGTCCCCACCCTGAGTGTCACGCCTGTCACAGCTGCCATTCACAGGCTGTTGGACAGCCACACTGTGGCAGGCTTGGGAGTGCCACTGAAGTCCAACCCTGGGTGGGGAGGGTGCTGCACCCCAGTGCATCTGTGGGCACTAACTGTATTATTGTCTCTTACCTCTACCGCCACGGTAGAAGCTGGAGCCCTTTACCACAAACTGTGAGGATGCCATTGTTTTCCTGCAAAATTCAGTCCGATCCCTAAACACCCACAGGACTCTAAGCACAGCACAGGTAGGTTCTCATGTATTTTGTTTTTTATTTTATTTTATTTTATTTTATTTTATTATTTTATTTTATTTTATTATTTTATTTTATTTCACAGGTAGGCAGGTGGGAACATAGAGGCTTAGCCAAATCCACCATTCTTAGCAGAGATTTTCAAACCCTTTTTGATTTGTAAATCCCTTTCACTTAGCAAAAGACTTCCAAAAAACCCACTTCCTCCCCATTGTGACCAAAAAAATCCCACCATGCCCAGAAGAGAAACAGCACCACTATATTTGTTGGTGTGCCACCGAGACCTGAGTGATTGCTACTGGGACACAGAAGTGGACTGTCCAGAAGGACCTCAACGGCCCAGAGACCTGGGGCTGAGATGCCTTGGGCTTTCCAGGGTGTGTGGGTGAGGTCTGTGCATCGCTGTCCAAATGCCAGGCTCTCCTGCTGCCAAATTTCAAGCTTCCCTCCTTTCTCTTGCCCCAAGTTTCACCCATCCTTGGGTGAGAGCATCTGGGACTCCGTTGCCTTCCTGCTGGGGCCCATGTCAAGTGTGGGCACGGCCAGCCCACCCTGCTTTCAGCTTGACTGATAAACACGGGAGTGCGGGGCACACTCCAACGCTCCTCATGGAGGAGGCGGTTCTATGTATGCTTCTCCCACCCCGTGCAGGAGGTCACAGACCTAATCAGCCAGCACAAGGAGACAATGAAATGTGTGCTGGAAGACGCACTGCTGGTCGCCCTCCGCTTGGAGGGTGGCACTGTGCTGGCGCGGCTGAGGAGGGAGCAGCACGGTGCCGGCCAAGACTGCCGGTGAGTGTCTTGCTGGGGCAGCGCGTCCCAGGGGTGACGCCTGTCTCTGTCACACGCGGCGTCTCCCAGCTGTTCAAACTTCCTTCCTTCTGGCAGGCACTCTTTGGACGGGAGCCTGTCTACACTTGTATCCTCTAAGGAAAAAGTAGCAGGTTCCTTGGAATGCTCAAGTGGAGGGCAAAACTCATCATAATGGGATTCAGGGATTCAGCAGTCAGAAGTCCTGACCGAATGCTTCTCTGACTCCGTCCTGGGGTGCCACTCGTTCGCTTTTCCCTACCCCTACCACCTCGGAGGCACCTGCACTCGTGGCTCCTGGGCTCGTTCCTGTTCCTGCTGTGGCTGTGGACCTCCTTGGGGCATTGTTTGTGTCAGATGCGAGGGATGCAAAGAGGGCGGTTGTGACTCTTTAACTTGGGGTATGTTTAGCATAGTAACAAGTTTCAAAACTGAAAATGCTGGATCCGTTTTTCTTTTTTTTTTTTTAAGATTTCTTTTTTTTTAATGTTTATTTATTTTTGAGAGACAGAGACAGAACACAAGTGGAGGAGGGGCAGGGAGTGAGGAGGACACAGATTCTGAAGCAGGCTCCAGGCTCTGAGCTGTCAGCACAGCTGTAGGTTGTCACCAGCAGCACGTTCGCTGGGCGATTGCCTGTGAACAACTAGTGGTCACGGGTTGCTCTCTGACACTCTTCCAGGGATGCCATCGAGGTTGCCTCCAGGCTGTACGATCAAGTAGACGAAGAGGTCCACAAGGTGGTCCTTGCCTCCAACAGGTGTCTGCAGGAGCTGGAGAGGCTACGGGAAGCGAGGGTGCTCCAGGAGGGACAAGGGCAGGTAAGTGCTTTCAGTCAGAGGAACTAAAAGAGAAAAACGTTTTGAAACCCTGCACCTGAAATAACCGATGTTAACGTGCAGTGTGTTATAATCCGGACTTTTCTCCGTGTACATATGCATGTAAAAGCTTTTCAGAAGCCTGCACACATTCTTGCTTAAATCCTTGTGCTTTTGTCAGCCACTCTTTCCATGTAAGTGAATGTGACACAGGAGCCCACGCACAGCCAGCGGTCAGTGTAAGGCAAGGCCAAGAATGGCTGGAGGCCCATGTGTCCCTTTGGGGCAGTTAGGGTTGGGGGGATGGCCACTGGCAGGGCATCCCCAGGCTCAACCCCCAGCAAGCACAGTGGCATGTGGAGGCCTCCCGTGGCTCCGGCTCTCCTCATATACGTCAGTGACTGCGTTTTCGCACTTCGTGATCGTTTGCTGTGGACAGGTTCCTAGGCTTGAGACGGCTGGGTCAGGGCCCACAGTGTCTGAGGTTTGTACACATTTGCCAAATGGTCCTGCAAACAGCCTGCCCAATTTAGATTCTCAGCAGCAGCCTGGAGCACCCCTTCCTCACTGAAGTGAAAAGAAGTACCTCCTCCTTGTTTGCATTTGGGTTTCTTATGCTAGAGGTGAACTCTTTCTTCATCTGTTTATTGTTATTTTTACTTATTCTCTAACAAATGGCTTTTCCCTGCACTGGCCAGTTCCTGCAGGTCAGAAGTTTTACTACTAGGCATATTACTCACACTGAGCCTCCGATTATGTGGCAAATGTGTTCCCCAGCTTGTCATTGTCCCTCAACTTTGCTTGTGATTGAAATAGCTTTTGCTACCTTAAGGTCACAGAATGACTAATATAGTCCATCATAAGACTTTCATGGTTTGAATTTTCCCAATTACATCTTCCATCCAACCAGAATATTTTTCATGAGGTTGGAGGTGGGATCCCGTCCCTGAGGGGCCTCTGCTCCATTGATCATTTCCCACTCTTCTGCCCAGGGGCTCTCATGCTGCTTGTGTTTGTAAAAACCCAGATTGGACATTTCTCTATATGACTCTGTCCACAAAGAGTGTGTGCTGATCTCTCTTCTCTGCATGTGCATCAGTGTCACTAAGTACGGTTATGTGGCCTTGGATCCAGCCCGTCACCACGTTGGTGAAAACCTCTTCTTGGGCCCCTAACAACCAGGTGTCCTTGGCATTGCTATCTAACGAGAACATGCATGAAAATAAAGTCTTAACCCCCAACGTGTTCACTGTTCATGAGTGATCTTGCCACGGGATGCTGTGTGGTGCAGGCAGGGCCACCATCAGCCCCTCCGGCTCCCACAGGCAGCCCCTCAGGGTCCTACTGCCACCAGCCTGAAGAGGATTCTAGGGTATGGTTAGCATAGTAACAAGTTTCAAAACCGAAAGTTCTGGATTCATTTTTCTTTCTTTCTTTTTTTTAAAGAAGATTTCTTTTTCTTTCTTTTTTTTTTTTTTTTTTTTTCATAGTAACAAGTTTAAAAATGGAAAGTTCTGGATCCTTTTATCTTTCTTTCTCTTTTAAAAAAGATTTCTGTTTTTTGCATAGTAACAAGTTTAAAACCAGAACGTTCTGGATCCTTTTTTCTTTTTTTTTAAAGAAGATTTTTTTTTTTTTGCATAGTAACAAGTTTAAAAACGGAAAGTTCTGGATCCTTTTTTTCTTTCTTTCTTTTTAAAGAAGATTTCTTTTTTTTGCATAGTAACAAGTTTAAAAATGGAAAGTTCTGGATCCTTTTTTCTTTCTTTTTTTTTTTAAAGAAGATTTCCTTTTTCTTTTTTTAATGTTTATTTTTGAGAGAGAAAGAGAGACAGAGTATGAGCAGGGGAGGGGCAGAGAGAGAGGGAGGGAAACAGAATCGGAAGCAGGCTCCAGGCTCTGAGCTGTCAGCACAGACCATGAGATCATGACCTGCGCCTGAGACGGCGCTTAACTGACTGAGCCACCCAGGCACCCCTGGATCTATTTTTCAGTGGATCTTAATCTCCATTTATAAACCATGAAAAAGTTACAAATCTGAGCCATGGAGACTTGTGGTCAACCCTCTTCAACCAGAGCATGTCGATTCCCATCCACAGACTGAAGGGAGCGTGTGTGTAAAAGCAGGGGCCACGGATCTTGTGGCGTGGCCTCCGTTGCTATGCAGCTGCTTCTGATTTATTCAAGGTGCACCGCTTGTGTGCATCAGGATGGGGTGTGCGGGCTGTCGGAACCAGGTGAGCCAGTGCCTGAGTGGCATCTGCTGCTTCCTGTGTCCCCACGATCACAGAGCTGGACTCCTTCACATGGTTAGAAATAAAGCCTTGTTTTTCCTACATAGATCAAATTGTGGTTTGAAAAAGGAGAGAAATTCCTGGCCTCGTGGAGCTGCTCTGTCTTGAGAACACGCAGCAGCGGTGGGGGTACTAGACCTTCCACAACAGGCTGATGGCATGCACACAACAGAGGACACACACGCAAGAGCAGAGTAAGCACCAGGCTCATGCTGGTAGTTTGCTCCTTGGACGACTGCAGTATTGTCAGAAATATTGCAGCTGGTAGAGAACAGCTCCCAAGGCCCAGGGAAAGCCACCCTGGACTTGAGAAGGTGGCTGCGCACCGTGTCCAGCTGGGCTGAGCAGAGGGAGGGGGAGCTGGCCGGGGGGCCCACCTCTCTGACTTCTGGGAGGCTGTGAGAGACCCAGCGGAATCACCTCCAGGGAATCTGCATGTGCTGTGGACATTAAGTGAGCACCGTCCCCTGCAGGCCTGAGTGGGTCAAGCTCTGAGACAGCTGGCCAGCATGCCCCAGCACTGCACCCCAGGCTCTCAACCACCATGTGAGGAGTTTATTTATTGTACCAGGCAGAGAGGCAGAACGAACATGTGAACTCTTCTCCGCTTACCGGCTCAGCTATAAAAGTCCACTTATTGCCAGAGACCCCCAAACAGTCGCTGCAACACAGCCCATGGCTGGAAATTCACCAGCACCCCAGAATTGTCTGGCTGTTAGGGCTGCCGGGGCCAGAGCCCTCAGGAGCACAGCTCCTTGAGTGGGATCCAAGTGGTCAGGGAAGGCCAGGGCAGGGGTAGGAACTCTGTCCCTCCCACTGCCACGGCCTCTCACACCCGTCAGAAGTGTGGAATCGCTGATTTCATGGTCTGTCCAGCCCTGGCATCCCGGGGCCCTGGGACAACCCCACCTGCTGCTCTTGGGGACTGTGGAGGACTCAGACCCCTTTGAGCTCATGCACAAAATCATCTTGCCTACTCTTGGGCTGAGTCTGGCCAGCAGCTGCCTCTGTGGGCAGAGGGGTCTTCCCCTTGTTCTGACCATCTGGCTCTCCCTGGTGCTATCTTGATATGGAGAACCTGGAGAGCGGAAGGAGCATGACCTGGGTTCACTTGAGCTGTTCATCGGCTACATGAGTTCGGGTGGGGCCGACAGTGCTCCACTGCCCTGACCAGCACCCTCTTTGCTGTGTAGGTGGATGGGTGGATGCCGCAGTGTCTGGAACACCTGGGTCCCGAGCCGGTCACTGAGTACCCGAAGAGCTGTCACCAGGAGGCCACAGAGCTGACTGCGTGGAGTCTCCCCGGGGCGAGCACGGTGGAGGCAGGCCTGGGCAGCTGGCGGGCACTGCCGCAATGGCACAGCTTGTGGCTGCAGAGCCAGCAGACTCGACTCTGCTTCCAAGGGGCCCTTTCTGGGGCTCCCCCCGACCCTGGGGCCCCACCTCTGAGCCCGAGCCCCCTGCAGTACGAGCTTCCCCGGGGGGCTGAGAGGAGGCACTGTGAGCCTTCTTGGATCCCCCACACTGATCCGGAGGGCCACACTGGGGAGCGTGCCCAGCTGCTGCCCGGCCTCCCTGAACAAGCCGCTCTCTGCAGGCAGGAGGGCGAGCACCCGGCCCCAGACAAGAGCCCTGCCTGCTCCTTCGAGCCCATCCACACACCCACAACCCACACCAAGAAATATCCCCTGAAGAAAATTATGAGGAAAACACAAAGCTTTGGGATTCCACAGCTTGACGGTGGCCCCCGGGACTCCCCCTGGCCAGGCCACACTGGGGTTTTCATCAGGGGCCTGGAGGTGACCAGCACTGTGGCCTCAGAGAAGCAGCCCCCACCGAGGCCACACGCCGAGAGCCCCCTGGGTACTCGGACCCGGAGTCTGTCCTCTCCCTCCAGGATCCACCCATCCGAGGAGGACAGGAGGAGGCAAGCAGGAAGGTGAGGTGAACGTCCTCCAGCCTTTGGGCCTCGCGGTCAGCGGGGTGCCAGAGAGCTGAAGCCGCTAAATGCACTTTCGCAAAATAGTAAATCCACAAACATCTCTCCAGGCATCTTGTCCTGTCCAGGCAGCACACTTGTGTTCGATTTTAGGCAAGATGTTTTTTACCTCCTGTGTTCAGGACGGTCGTCGAAAACTGCTTCCTATTTCGTAGCCCACCCGCTCTCATCATTTGAGGCCAATTATAGAAAATCACAATAAGCAAATCACACCAACAATGTGAACAAATTACCTTAAGAATTACTTTGGAAAAAAAGAAAAGCCTTTCAGCGTTGAGGTGAGAAGTAGGTGTGTGCTTTTATCCATTGCCCAAATGGAGATGTCTGTATTAACTTGTTAAATGTTTAAGAAGATATTTGTAAAAACATACTTGTTATTCACGGTAGGATTAAAAAGTGGGCAAGAACTGTGCCCCATGCTAAGGACAGGCAGTGAGTCTCACCGGGCACCGCGGCCTGCCCCTCGGGTTCTTAGTCCATTTTTATAGTGAGCAGGGTGGGCCACAGGTGGGCTGTCGTGGTCTTCCTTGCCCATTTGGTTGGCGGACGTGTTTCCTCCTCACGCAGAGAACACCTCTGACCCGAGACGATCACCGAACACCCTCCTAAAACGCACGTCTGTGTTTCAGACTCCAGGCGGTTACAGTGCACGTAGTTCAGGGAGGAACCTTAGGCGGAACAGGAAGGTTCCATTGGGGAGCACATGAGGTGGGTCTCCCTGGGGGTTGGGATCCCTGGGAAGGCTCCAGGAAGAACCACTCTCCACCTCCCCGGAGCTCATCTGAAAGCTCTCGGAGGCACAGAATGCCCTCCACTCGCTGAGAGCCCCCCTGGTCACCTGCAGTGGACGTCCTCGGTCTGGAGGGAACAGGTTTGGGTAGCCATCCTGCCTTGCCCCTGGGGACGGGTACCCTCTTCCACCTTACATGATCCACGGACCCACCAACCCAAGGTTCGGTAGCAGATTCCACGGCACACCAGAGACGGAGCGCTTCCTCCTCAGGCAGGAGAGAACATTTAACCCTATCTCCCATGAAAACCCTGGCCCTTCTGCCAGTTGTCCAGATACAGTTCCTGTCACTTGGTCCATTTCCCCACATCTCTCTAGCCATTATTTCCTAGAGAGTCAATTTCCAATTAACTTGTTCCAAACCCCCAGACCATGCTAGTGTTGTTTCTGAGTATTTAAGGGTGCTTATACTGGGCAAATGTTGACAGGTGGTGTGCTGTGGGTACTGGGGCCTTGGGTTGACTGGGGGCACCTCCAGGCCACATGTCCCAGCAGTACCACGAGGTCTGCGTGCTCCCAAGCAGCCAGCACGTGCCGCCCCCTGAGAAACAATAGGTATCTGTAAATCTGTTATGTGAGTGTGATAAGGAACAGGCACGCCAGCTGCAAATGGGGTGCATTCGGCAGCATTTCTGACCACAGGCGTCTTTCCTATCATTGGTTGCTTTTCATTGTTTTCCATTTTAAAAAAAACAACAAGTAAATACAAGTAATGGCAAAAAAAGATCTACCAGCCCCCATTAGTATTATCGAGATTGAGTAATGTAGGGAGGTTGCTGGCAGAATGCTGTCAAACAGGGGTAAGACTTTTGTGCCTCATTACTAGCAGGGTGGGGCTCCCAGCTCACCAGCTCTTCTCGGTGCCTCCAGAAGTGCTGTGTGCAGCAGAGACATGGCCCCTGCTTGGACCACACCAGCAGGAGCCCAGGGAACCCTCTGCATGGCAGGGAAGAGACAGCCTCCCCACTGCTGCCCTCCTTTGCTCCGTCCTGGGCCCACCTGCTCCGCATCTTCTACTCCAGCAGCTTCTCTTCGGCCTCTGGGTCAGACGTCTCTACAGCATAAAGCTGAGTTTTCAGAAATCCCTTCTGGTAGGTTAGCAGTCCGTGTGCATCAGAAACCCTCTTCTCCTAAATCCTCACCACAGCCTTCTATGCAGTGTTCAGATCTCCCTACTCCCAGAGCTCTCCATGCAGAGGGTGCCAGAATCAAGCCATCTGTGAATGAGAAACCTCACAACTCTGGGTTGGAGTTAGGGGGCCTGGGAATCTCTCCTTTTCACTTTCCGAAAGGATCTTTTGTCCCAAAAGGCCGTGATCAATAATACAGAAATGTTTCGTGCAACCAGTTTGTTTCTAATCACGTCCCTGCCCCGTTTTTCTCATCTCATTCATCACGTCAAAGGAGCAGCTCCAGGGAACAGAGCACACTTGACAGCATTCGTTGCTGAACAGGAAACTTAATCACAAAGGTTCTCCTGCCCACGAATAGTCATGTTTATTCCTCTGGGTTTGCAGAGCATTCTGTTTCTGTGTGAAGCAGCAACAGCGCGGACGAAGGGTCTCTCGAGGCCTGGCGTAAAGCTGTGACCCGTGCACAGCTGAGTGGCCACCTGCTTCTCTGTCTTCCAGCAGCCGACTGCAGCACATAATGGCCGAGATGGTTTCCACAGAGAGGGAGTATGTCAGGTCCTTAGGATATGTCATCGACAACTATTTTCCAGAAATGGAAAGGACAGACCTGCCTCAGGACCTTCGAGGGAAGCGCAGCATGATCTTTGGGAACCTGGAGAAGCTCTATGACTTCCACCGCCAGCATTTCCTCGCAGAGCTGGAGCGCTGCCAGCCCTGCCCCTTGGCAGCGGGCCGCGGGTTCCTGAGACACGTGAGTCCCTCCCTCCTGGGCGCTGACACCAGTGTGGTAGACCGAGGTGCCATCAGCCCAGGTCGCCCTTGGAGAGGCTGGGTCTGGTGACGCCCACGTTTCGGATCCTTTGGATCTGTCTGCAGACCAGACATAGGCAATGTGTCACTAACAGTATGTAAGACCTGCCAATAAACAGATGACCAACATAGACAAGACGCTTGTGGGTCTGATCGTACTGGATATTTTGCTCCGTGTCCCCTGAAGGCACCCTTGGCTCCCCCAAACCGTATGACACTGGGGGCTTCACCTGCATCATCACCCCTAATTCTGTCGAAAGCCCCACTTCTCACTTAAGGTAATTGGCCAACAGCACCTCCCCCAATCAGCTTGCTTCCTGTACTTAGGAGCCCCCCTGGTCCCCCTGCAGGTGGAGCCCGGGCCAGCCCAGGGAGCTCCGAGCAAGTCCAGTCGGACTTTTGACAGAGGTTCATGGAGTGTGCACGTTAACTCGAGAAAGGCTGCTCTCTCCTTGATAAGTGTCTTCTCAGCAATGAATATGGGATGTCTCCCTATCTGCGTCTTTAATAAAATTCTTAATTCACTCTGAAAAGAAAATGCTTTCGCCAAATTACCAAGTAGTGTTCTGGGTACTGGGGACCTAGTGGCATCTGTGTTGTGGGCAGATGAGACCCTGACCTCAGCGTTATTATGTAAATTACCACAACAGAAATGTCCAAGGATGGAAGAAATCCCATGTGGCATCTTGTTTTAAAATTTAAGCTCAAGTCAGTTAGCATACCTTGTAGTCTTGGCTTCAGGAATAAACCCTGCTTACCCGTCGCTTACATACGACACCCCATGCTCATCCCAATAAGCGCCCTCCTAGCCCATCCCCCACCCACCTACCTCCAAAATACCTCTCTGTATTTAAGAGCCTCGTATGGTTTGCCTCTGTCTCTTTTTATCTTATTTTTCCTTCTCTTCCCCTATGTTCATCCGGTGTGTTTCTTAAATTCCACATATGAGTGAAATCATATATCTGTCTTTCTGTGACTGACTTATTTCACTTAGCATAATACCATCTAGTTCCATCCACGTTGTTGCAAATGGCAAGGTTTCATTCTTTTTGATGGCTGAGTAGCATTCCATTGTGTATATATACCACGTCTTCTTTGTCCATTCATCAGTCAGGTGACATTTGGGCTCTTTCCATAACTTTGGCTACTGTTGATAATGGTGCTATAAACATTGGGGTGCATGTGCCCCTTCGCACCCGCACTCCCATTTCCTTTGGATAAACACCCAGTAGTGTAATTGCTGGGTCGTAGGATAGTTCTATTTTTAATTCAGCTATTTCTAAGAAGGTGCTTTTAGCCGTAAGGTGAACTCTGTTGTTTTATATGATCGACAACGGTGAGAATTTTACCGGTTGACACAACTTTGGTTCTTGACCATTAAATGAACAAAGGCTCTCCATGCCCCTTCCCAGGCCAGCCTCATGAGGACTCCCTCTCCCTCTTCCCCCAAACCCTATATGGTAAAGACCGATTCTAGAACTCTGGCCCCGAGCCGAGCAGGCCCCGCAGGCTGGGAAGCCTAGAAGATTGTAGTGCAGCACCGAGGCTCCTTCTGTCACGCCCACAGGGGGACTGAACACGGAGGGTGAGCAGAGAGGCATAGACTCTGACCCCAGCCCCCGACTCAGATGCATGGTGCCCTCCCCTTTTGCAGGAGGAACAGTTTGGCATGTACGCGCTTTACAGCAAGAACAAGCCCCGGTCAGATGCTCTGCTCTGCAGCCACGGCAACGCCTTCTTCAAGGTCACCCCCCCCACCCCGCGAGCCGCGCCGCCCCCCACCCGGCCCAGGGGCTGACCCTCTCACCCTGGCCTTTGCAGGACAAGCAGCGGGAGCTGGGAGACAAGATGAACTTGGCCTCCTACCTGCTGAAGCCCGTGCAGCGTATGGGCAAGTACGCACTGCTTCTCCAGGACCTGGCCAGGGAGGCCAGCTGCTGCCCTGCCTGGGAGCAGGAGCTGGGCGAGCTCCGGGCTGCCGAGGGTGTGGTCCGCTTCCAGCTGCGCCATGGCAACGACCTGTTGGCGATGGATGCGGTCCGAGGCTGTGATGTAAGTGCCCTGAGGCCCTGATGGGCTCTCATGAGTTCAGGAAAGATGTGGCCTGGTGTCAGAACACATCCGCTTCCCTTTGGGGAAGTCTCCCGAAGCTTGAGAACTCTCAAGAGGCTGGCAGGCGAGGGGAGCAGAGAGCGGCTTCCCGTCCAGGTGACTGGAGCAGCAGCTGCAGGGTGTGAATGGCAGGCCATCTGTTTATTAGGGCTCCTTGAGGACAACTGGATGCATGGAAATGTGGGCCATCGGGCTTGGGGCAAGCCAACATTGGCTCGTCCCATGCTGCCAGCCTCTCTGCTGGAGTGCTGAGGGCCGGCATCCATGCCCCACCCCACCACAGTAGCATGGTAGGACCAGCAGAGGCAGAAGAGGAGCCCTTTCTCTGGCAGAGCCCCTTATGTCTGACATTCAGAGGGACAGCCCCAGAATTCCCAGCACAAAATGAAAATGTGGGTGCCCTGCTTAAAAACAGCACTAAGAGTTTCATGAGCAGTAATCTGAGCGCGGGCCCTTCTGGCCACCATGATGCAGCACAGCCCCCAGGCCACCACCCATATGGATGTCCTCCTACTGCCAACGCTGGGCACCTGCAAGGTGAGCTGGCCTGTGCGTGGGCTTGGCTAGGGATGTGCCCACGTCCTGCCCTGCCTCTTCAGCCACGCAGACTAGCAGGAGCCCCGACCCTGAGGGTTTGGCACCAGTTACAATGTGTGGGTTTTTCCCCCACACATCCGAGCAATTCTCAGATACCAGCTGGATGTCCTATAATTCAACTCAATGCTGACACCATCTGCCTGGACATAGCATGAGACCCCCACAGGTGAAGGGCTCCCCTTCCTGTGGCAAAGGTCAGAACCCAGAGAAGCAGTGTACTTATGACCTCACCAGTGTACCGTAAAGGGCACAACTCAGGAACAGCCAGATGGAAGAGAGGCACAGGGCCAGGTGCATGGAAACGGGTGCAGAGCTTCTGTGCCCCCTCTGAGCGTCTCACCTCTTCACCAAGCAGTAAGCTCTCAAAGCCTGTCTTTTGGGGTTGTATGGATGCCTCATTATAGGACTCATTGATTGAGTCACTGGCCGTTGGTGATCAATTTCACCTCTAGCCCCTCTCCCCTCTCCGGGGGCCGAGGTGGGGTCAGGTCAGGTCCCACTGTCCCTGAGGGAGGCTGGTTCCATCTGCAGGTAAATCTGAAGGAGCAGGGGCAGCTGAGATGCCAGGACGAGTTTATCGTCTGCTGTGGAAGGAAAAAGTATCTGAGGCACATCTTCCTCTTTGAAGACCTCATCCTGTTTAGCAAGACCAAAAAGGTGGATGGAGGCTACGACACCTACATGTACAAACAGTCCTTCAAGGTAACACGCCTGCCTCTCACCGGACGCCGCTGGGTGTCAGGTCCTGGTCTGCTGGGTGTGAGCAGGGACACGTGCTATCTGTTGTTTTCTGTGATTCTGTGTCTGGGCTTCGAAAACCTCAGACCTTCAAAAACTGCAAGGAGACACTTGTCCTTTATAGTTCCATGTACTGGTTCAGTGGCTGGAAAAAGTCTCCTCAATCGGAAACTCCATTTCAGATTTTGGCATGTCTATAGGTGTGGCCCTCACCTGACTGAGCTTCTGAGCTCCTGAGAGGGTCCCACAACCACAATGCCTTACCTGCCCATGCCAAGGAGCATATCAGGGAGGGTTCTGTAGTCCCATCCGGTGTGGCAACCACAGAACCTTCTAGTCTGGCCTTCCTTTCTCCAGTGGGGGAACTGAGGCCCCAAGAGGGAGCCATTGCACATGATTGGAACCCGGTTCATCCACTGGGCGCCAGGCCTGCCTCATCCCTACCATTTGATGTCTGGGTGAAGAGACTCCCAACACTGAGGTGCTGGGGTCAGTCAGCCGGGGAGTGGTCAGTTGGATCAATGGTTGCTGATGCGGCTGCCACTCACTGCTTGTGGTGCAGACAGCCGAGATTGGGATGACGGAGAACGTCGGAGACAGTGGCTTGAGGTTTGAGATCTGGTTCCGCAGACGGCGGAAATCCCAGGACACCTACATTCTCCAGGCCAGCTCTGCAGAGGTCAAGACAGCCTGGACCCACACGATAGGGCAGATCCTGTGGCGGCAGGCTCTGCGGAACAGAGGTGGGCAAAAAAGGGCTATCCAGAGCCAGCTCTGTGTCTAGGGGTCTGGCCTTGGAGTAGAGGTTTGGGGCCAGGGGTTAGGGGCTAAGTTCAGGCCAGGGGTATGGGGTCAGGGGTTGCGGTCAGGGGTTAGGGGGTTGGACCTGGGTAGGTGCTTGGGGCCAGTTTGGGCCAGGTGGCCCTTGGAGAGCTCTAGGCCCAGGTGGCCCCTGGGAGGCCCCTTCAGTCAGCACCATTTATGTGGAAGTGGCTGGATCCTTCCATCAGCACACAAACACGTATTTCCCCTTTACTCATGTATAAACAAGACCCCTGTCCCCACACCACGGCAATTCCAGAGATGTCATGACAAAGCACCATGCCCTCCTGGATGATAGCACACTGTTGTCTCCCTGAAGGTGAGGGACCTCTTCTGTAAGGCCCTATGCTCCATGTGCCAGGACCCCACCTAGGTTTCTGCCCCGACATGCTCCTGGTCTGGATTGATGGCGTTGGGTGCAGAGCATCAACAAGTGTGGTGTCAAAGCCAAGCCATTGCTTGGAAAATGTCCTACCTGCTTCTGTTTTAGAGCTCAGAATGCAGGAAATGGTGTCAATGGGGATGAGCACCAAACCGTTCGTGGACATCCAGCCCAGCGATGCAGCCATAAGTGATCGGGCCGTCAAGAAGGGGGCAGGTAATGTGGCCTCAGCCCTCACTCTCACTCTGTTCCGCCGACTCAGACTCAGGTCCTGGCGCTCACTGTGGGCCCCAAGGGCCAGGACAGTGGGCTGGATGAGTGGTGGTCACACCATGCCTGACATGACTGCAGTGAGAGGGACCTGGTCAGTTTTCGGATGGCCATTTCATTCTCGAGTCTGGACTACGCTTTTGGAGCCAAAACCGGACCGACCTGCTTTCTGTCCCCTTCCAGAGTCATGGACGCGAGCACCCATAGCCGTGCCCCCCTGTGACCACGCCACCTCCTTTAAGAGGCCACACTCTACCATCTCAGACAGCAGCACCTCCTCCTCTGGCAGCCAGTCCTCCTCTGCCCTGGGGCCACCGGGCCTGCATGCCACTGCCAGCCCAGCCCTGCGGAGCTCTGCCTCCTGCCCCTGGCCGTACGACATGCGCACCTGCTTCGAGGAGGAAGATGAGCTGGAGCAGGAGACCGGGAGCCAGCCTTCCATGAGTGAGTGTACTTAGCACTGGAGCCTGCACGCCCCGGCCTCTGACAGCCGGTCCTGGGGGTGGGGGGGCAGTTCACGGGCTCATTGATCTCCCTTGCTCCTCTGTACTTCCAAAAGTTTTCAAACGCATTCTGATTTTTCTTTATAAAGAAGAATTTGTTAAAAAAACAAACACCAAAAACGTTTACTTCCACCCAAAATGAGGTAATAGGGGACAGATCTAAAACAAGCAAGCGAACAAAAACAAGACGAAACAAAACCTAAACAGACAAAAGATGAGAATCAAGATTTTGAGACATAGGACATCCAGCACCACAGGTAGTGACCTGAGAGGCAGGAATGTGATGTCACACATTCCTGTGATTGGTCCCATTTCTGCCCTGAGAGGGGTGCAGTGAGGGGAGCCTGCAGACCCCCAATGGAGGAGGACAGACCAGCGGCGCCCCATGCAGTGTGAGCCCTCTAGGGTCTGGGCCCAGCAGAGTGCTGGTCAGCACCGCACCTGAGGAGGCCGCCCAGGCCTGAACCTCTGGGGGACTAAAGAGCCTCCCACGGCACAGACAGCAGCAGCCCCATCCCGGGGCGGCTGCAGGTCCTCGGAAGGGCTTGCTCAGGGGAGGGCGTTGGACTGAAACTGCTGCTGAGCTGCCGGCACGTCACGGATGGAAGACGTTTGCCGGTAACCTCACTGCATCCTACAGCAAACCTCAAGGAGGTTTATAGGGTCACAGAAACATCCAGCAGCCAGCAGGGCAGACTCACACTGTCCCGTACTAGGCCTGCAACGATGTAGGAGACAGACCATGACAAGGGCAGTAATCAATCAGGCAACGTCAGCTGGAACTGACGTGACTGTTAGAATCACCGATCCTGGTGGTCACGCCATCATCCTGTGTCTCTGCTGTCCACCACGTTAAGTCACAACAGGGAAGATAGGGTGGACTAAGCTTAGCAAGATAAAAGGCCACAACGCCCGAGGTGAACATGTCACTGGGTGGGGTTGCCAGAAAGTAAGACTTGACAGAAGAAAAGGTTAGTGATGTAGCAGTAGAAACTGTCCAAAATGACACAGAGAATCAAGGAAAAAGAGCAGTGAGCTGTGTGACAACTTCGAGCAGCCTGACAAACACGTACCAGAGTCCCCAAAGTGGAGGGACAACAAAACTCTGAGGGAACAATGGCTGAATATTTCCCTGACTTGATGAAGGGTGTAAACCCCAGGTCCCAAGAAGACCCCTGAACCCCAAGCACACAGAATGCGTGTTGTAAACTGTGGAAACCCAGTGACGACAGACATCTTGAAAGCAGCCAGGGGAGCCGGCGTGTTCTGTGCAGAGGGACTTCTCACGGCGGACAACACGTTGGGCTGGCATTGTCTGACAACCATCGAGTTCAACGTGACAGATGTGTCTTTCAGGAATAGTGAAACAAAGCGAAACAACATGCTCGTGCATATGAAAGCTGTAACTGTTCCTTACCAGCAGACTCCAAGGAGAAGGGCAGTGACACGGGGGGGGGGGGGGGGGGGGGGGGGGGGACAAAGGCTGAAGAAAGGAGGGCTCTTCTATTTAAATCTCTGTAAGAGACAGTGGCTGTTTGAACAGCACAGTGTCAAGAGAACACGGGGTTAACACGCCAAGGCCATGGTGTCTGTGTACATAGAACGTATGGAGATGTGGCGGTTCTCAGCTGTGTGGTTCTATATGATTGCTGAGGTGTGTAATACCACCAGGGACAGATTGTAAGTCGTTAGGTATACATTATAACCCCAAATGACCCCTAATATAACAAAGCAAAGATTTGCAACTAATATACCAACAGCGGAAATAAAATGGAACCCTAAGAAAAGCTCGATCCAAAAGAATGTAGAAAGAGGAGGAGAACAGAAAGACTAACGAGAAAATAGGGACAGAGGCTCAGCGTACCCGTGACCACAGGAGTATGCACGGGGCACAAGCAGCCTTCTGTGACTGACACACGTGTGCTGTGCAGACCGTGTCCATGCTGTCGGGCCTCACGGCCACCCACATGGGTCCCCCCCTTGTCCGACGGCGCACTGGGAGGCCTGCATTCTGAGAGCACCGGCCTCCACGTGGAGGGACGGGTGTGTTGGCTGGGCCCACGGTGGTTGGTTTCTCGTCTCCTGTGTGTGGGGAATCACCACACACATGGTGTGGAGGGTCACAGGTGTCTGGTTTTCCACAGAAATCCTTCCCACAGCCCCAGTGAGGCCCTTCCTCGGCGACACTGCCTGGGACACACGTCCTCCCAAGCCCCCATTGTGCCACCATGACAACACCTCCGAGGGCACCGCTGACCACAAAGGCATGTCTGCCCAGATGGAGGCATCGTGCCTGAAGCCTGCTGGGGGTGCCCAGGTGTGCCAGGTGCCCCGCACCTGCTCAGAACAGCAGCAGCCACCTTCGTCGGGCCTGTGCTCTGGGCGGGCCCACAGGGAGCGTGGCTGGGGGTACACCCACGTCGCCAGCCCACAGCCACTGCGGTTTCCTGGTGCCGCCCTCCCTAGCTCCCATGTGGGCCGGTGCATCTCCCAGTGAAGCCCAGGTCTGGAGGTGGGGCTCTCTTCTCCTGCGATGTAAGACTCAGGCAAGAGTCTGTGCGGGAGGGCTCTGCCCAGCCGTCGTCAGCTCTGTGCAGAAATGGCCCTGTGATCCCCACGCAGAAGTGTGTGGGAAAGCCCACACCGGCCACACGGAGGTTGTGCCTATGCAGCAGGGCCGTGGCCGTGGCTCCGCCTGTGGTGATACGGTTCGGGCCCCCAGCAGCCCTTTAGGGCCGAGCCCTCGTCCTGTCCTATTTATTTAAGCCGTGTGGCCCTTCTTGGGCCTCATTTTTTATTTTTCCCCTTTGACTGATGTGAGCCAGAGGCGTCCTGCTGGTGGAGAGGTCACCGGAGCACCTCCCTCCCTGTCTTCTCTGATTTCAGAAAAGCAGGGTCAGGAGACACTTGCTCCGGCAGCACTGTCCCATCTGTTGTGACCCAGCCTCACAGTTGTCCCGTCATAACTCTGCGTGCATAACACGTGCCTCACTCTCTATTTACACGCTTCAGGGGGCCCTGAGTGCTGCGTGCAGAGGCAAGGGGGCCAGCCACCCCTAACCCAGCCCCTCTTTGCAGTGACTGAGTGCACGTCGTTGGGGGCCAGTGGCCTCAGGCTCCCAGGGCTGTTCTCTGAGGAGGGCCCCCAGAGCACCTGCCCTGCTGTCCCCAGGAGGGGCTCCCAGCAGCAGCTCCACAGCCAGTTCACCACAACCGTGAGTACCCTCTCCTGAGACCTCCCTGTGAGAGGCCTGCCAGGCATGCTCAGGACCCGCCTGGGGACCCTGCTGGTGGGGCTTCCTGCTCAAGGGTTGGCCGCTCTTTGTCCTAGTCAGCAGGGGCGCCAGGCTACCGTTGGCAGCACAGGAGAGCCCAGACGCCGCTCAGGATGTTCACACAGGCACATCGCCCCGGAGAGGGCGGGACTGGGGTGACCAGGGCAAGAAGTGGGGGCGCCACTCAGACACAGAGCCCTTCTCAACCAACCTTCACCCAGCCCCGGGTCATACACCTATCCACTGCAGGAAGCACCATCCTGGTTCTGGGAGAACCCCCATTCCCCCCGACTCGTGAGAGCCGTCCCCCAGTTCTGGGGAGACACCTCCATTCCCCCCACTCTGTGAGAACCGTCCCCCAGTTCTGGGGAGACACCCCCATCCCCCCCATTCCCCCGCTCTGTGAGAGCCATCCCCCAGTTCTGGGGAGACACCTCCATTCCCCCCACTCTATGAGAACCGTCCCCCAGTTCTGGGGAGACACCCCCATCCCCCCCATTCCCCCGCTCTGTGAGAGCCGTCCCCCAGTCTGAGGGTATGCTGAGCCAAGAGTGTATGGAAGACAGGCCTTTGGCCCACGCGCCCTAGATTGCTGGTGATGACCGGTGACCTGGGCTCTCATCGGTGATTGCCTCCCCTTCTGACAGCGGTTTGACTGGCAGACAAAGCAGGCCCTAGGTGTGGGGCTGTCCCGGCTTCCCCTGAAGTAATGGGAGGGTTCTCTCGTCCACTGTCACCCTCAGATGCTGGACACGCCACCACCAGCCAGGGAGCCTGGGTGTCTCCGCCTTGTTCCATATGCTCCCACACACAGTCACGTGGCCGGACATTAACAGCCCCCCGGGAGGAGCACCCTGGCCAACGAGGCTGCTCCCCTGTTACCTCTGTTCCTGGACCAACCTCCCTGGGACCTCACTGCCTGTACCCCTGGGAACCACATGTCAAAGAGGGTGGCGTGGGGCTATTTCTGAGAGCTCAGGCATTCCTCCAAGAGGAAAGGGCCCGCAGACCCAGGCCCAGGGGCCTGGCCACAGAAGCTGATGGGGACCACTCCCACTTGCCCCAACCCCCGGACACCCCTTTGGAGTAGCTGCTGGGGAACCTGGCACCCTGCCCTTCTGAGAACTGGGTACCTCCCCAACACCCACTCATATAGCCCGTGCCCTGAGCCTTGCCCTGACCTCGCCAGTGCTGGCCCCAAGTGCTTCTTCTTTTTTTTTTTTTTTTTTAATGTTTACTTATTTATTTTTTGAGAGAGAGAAAGCACAATCGGGAGAGGCAGAGAGAAGGGGAGAGAGAGAATCCCAAGCAGGCTCCACACTGTCAGCACAGAGCCTGATGTGGGGCTCGAACTCACGAACCATGAGATCACGCCCTGAGCCGGAACCAAGAGTCAGTGGCTTAACCGACCAAGCCCCCCAGGGGCCCCTCAAGTGCTTCTTAAAAATGGATGTGTGTCCATGAGTCTGAGAGCACCTTGCAGGGTACGAGGCCTCGCGCAGCACCTCCCAGAAGGACTCTGTGCTGTCCACGCCTCAGGCACCAAGCAGCTGGACTGGGGGGAGGCCTGTGGGGTACGAGTAACCACCCTCATTCTTTCCACAGCTGTGAGGTATTTGGACGAGACTCAGCCCAGGGAGAATCCCCGTCAGAGGGAGCAGAGGACCCTCGGCCCAGACCTGTGCCTGAGGTCTGGGAATGAGGCGTTCATGCTGGGAGCTCCTGATGCACCCCTACCGCAGCTGCTGGCCACCCCACCCTCAGCACGCCATGGGCCCTGCCTGCCTCGCCATCACCTGGCCTCCCTCCACTCCTTCTGGGGCTCCTCAACCCCAGTCCACAGGCTCAGAGGGCTAGCCGGCCCAGATCTCCACACCCGCACTGCTCTGAACTCCCCTGTGCTCCGAGGGCTGTGCCAAGGTTGGGGTGGAAACACACGGACCCCTGGTTCCGTTGGGGAGGTCCAGGCAGGCTTGGGGTGTCTCAGAGCAAGGTGGGCCCTCTGCAACCCTGTTTCCTGCAGTTCCAGGCCACACAGGCCCAGGGGCGACAGTCCCCTGGAGTAGCCCTCAGTGAGATGTGTCCCAGACACAGAGGGTGCCTCTGAGTATAATTGGAATGTTGGTTCTCTTTCCTTTTTAGCAAGGCATGTGTAGACAGTGGGGCTGCCGGTCACCACCTGTGGGCCTGGGCCCCAGGTTGGGGGGAGGGCACAGCAGCTAGGCCTGAGGTCTGGGGTGTAGAGAGCGCCCCAAGAGGACCACCCCTCTCCAAATGGAGCAGAATAATAATAAGCAGGGAAAGCCTAGGTAGACAGAAGACTTCAGTGAGTTTCCTGCTGCAGGTGTCTTCCCCACGAGACCCCCATTCTCCAGGCGGCAGCACCACCAGACCAGCCACCTGGAACAGGGGCGGGTGGACAGGCAGGGTCCGCACCAGAGGGACTTTGCGACTTTGCGTTTCCCAGCTGCTTTGAGCTGTTTCCATTGTTACTTTGTTTCAGTGCTGACTTGTTCCGAACTCCAGGAACATAAATAAATGGGACCTGTTTTTCTAAGACACGGTCACGCTGCTCTTACTTGGTTCTGTTGTGCCCAGGGACGTCACCAGCATGCGTCATCCAGGGAGCCTGGCTCCCGTGACTCTGCGGGGACATGCGCAGCGGGACCTTTGTCTGGGGTCTCCCCGGTCCACGCCCAGGGCCACGTTGCCCGCTGCAGCTCCCAAGCACGGGCCCCCCTGTGGTGGGCACGGGCGGCAGTCTTCAGGGGCCCGGTGCTACTTCGCCAAGCACTTGGGCAGCTCTGCTTTCACCAGCTGAGCGCTCCAAGGACAGGCTGGCCACTGGCAGACGCCTCCAGGGCCAGAGGCAAATAAGCACCCACGACCAAAATAGCTGTCAGATGACCAGAGGGCCCGCTCGCCACCTTTGGCCCAAAGGCGAGCTGCTCGCAGCAGCTGCAGCTAAAAATAAGCCAGAAGGGCACCCATCTTTGGGAGAATCGCAACGGGAGAGCACCGTCCTGCCTTCGGGCCGCCACAGGCAGGCACAATGAGGTCGCTACGCTTCATTTCTGCTGAGGCCCTGGTGTCGCACCCCCAGGTGGCCAAGCAGAGCCTGGATGGCGTGGCCCACAATCTCTACCCACTCCTGTTCAAAGCCAGCTACTTGCTGGAGCAGGCAGAGGTGATCCGCACCCTGCTGGAGCGCTGGCCGCTGGAGGAGTTCTGGCTGAGCGCGCTGCTCGGGCCGCGCTCGGAACCCCCGGAGGACTTGCGGGACCGCGCCTGCCGGGCCTGCCTGGAGGCCTGTGTGCAGGGCCTCGCGGACCACGTGCTCCGGGCCGGCGGCCCGAGGCGGCTGCGGGTGGCAGACCTCACAGGCATCCGAGACGTGCAGGTGCAGCAGTGCCCCTGTGGCAGGGCGCTGGGCAGGTGGGGCCGCACGGAGCTGCTGGCCAGGACCTGCTGCCGGCTGCAGGCAGAGCCCCTAGTGGCCCAGCGCCCCATCCAGGTCTTTGCTGACCTCTTTGTCACAGAGGGCAACTTCAAGGTGGTGGTGCAGGCCCTGGGGCCATCAGGCCCTGCCCCACTGCGTGTGCGCTGCCTTTCTTTCCGCGCTGACAGCCTGGGCCCCAGCCAGCTGCTGCACGTGCTGCGTCTGGCCGGGCCGGGTGAGCTGCGCAGGCTCGAGGTGGTGCACAATGTGCGGCTGCATGCGGGACACGTGCAGCAGCTGCTGGCCCAGGCGGGCTTCCCCCAGCTGGCCTCGCTCACCCTGCCTGCCAAGGCCTTCGATGCGCCCCCCACCAGCACCCCAACCCCCGACGGCGAGGACCCCCTCCTCACCTCCATCGCCTGGGAGCTCAGCCAGATGACCCAGCTCACAGAGCTGAGCGTGGCCTTCTCCACCCTGACAGGGAAGATTCGGAAACTGCTTGGGTGAGTCTGGGGTGACAGGACGGAGGGCAGGCCGGGTTAGTGGTGTCTCTGTTCACAGCTACTCAGCGTGGGTCTGGGTGACACAGGGCCCTCTCAGCGGCCAGGCGGAAGATGCACAAGAGACCTGCAGATGGGACCTGGCAGTTTACAAGGGCACAAGTTTCCCGGCTCCCTCCATCTTTACTCTGTGAGGGCCCAGAGCGGCAGGAGGGCACAGACAGAGGCGTGTGACCCAGGGGGGTTAGGCTGTGTGTAGCCTGGCAACACAGGGAACTCAAGGAGGACTGGTTTTGGTTAGTGGGCAGAAGAGAAAATTAGCCAAACAAGCAACGTACAAGTGACTATGTTATACTGTATTAATTATCTGTCTCATAACAAATTACCCCCACACTGGCCTATGGTGGGCCACAAGCTCCATCAGAGCCCAGCACAACTTGGGTCTACTTTTGTGGTCTCCTCTGAAGGGCTTGGTGGGCCGGGGGGGTTAGGCCATCCACTTCCAAGTTCAGTGTGAGGCTGTTGGCAGGTGGCCTCTGCACCTCGGCTGCTGGGAGTCCTCACGACAGAGAGGCTGATCTGAGAACCAGAGGTCACCCAGCTAGAAGCTCTTGAGACCGATGTGTCCACACTTCTGCATACTTTGCTGGTTTGGAGCTAGTCCGTGGGTCCATCCACGTGAGGGGAGGACACCACACAAGGGCGGGAGCACCAGGAAGGTCAGGGTTCCACCTGGTTGGTGACTGGCCATGAACATAGAAAATTAAACTTCTTTCTTGAGCCAGTGGGGGTGAAGATGTGGCTTCTAGTTTAGGGAGTCCTTGGCTTACAGATGTTTCTCTTCTATACAAAGGAACCCCAGAAGCTGCTGGCCAAGGGCTGCACTCACCTTTCCTTCTCTTTCCTAACCCTCCTCCTCCACCCTGCCTACCCCAGACCCCCCCCCATCCCTGGTCTTCTGTCCCAGGTCTTCCAGAGAGAGAAAAATGAGGGCTCCCTTCCTCCTTTCCGCCTGTCCCCAGTCTCCTGACATAAGAAAGGGTGGTTCTGAGCTCATGTATGAATAAACTCTGGCATATATATGGTGGCTGTCTCTTTGAGACCCTCAGGACAGTCCTGCATTTCTGGCCTAGGTCCTCAGCCTGGATGTGCCTTTGCTACTGGGGGAAATTGGTTCCACAAGCCAGATGACCCATCACCGGCCCAGCAGGGCCATCTTGCTAGCTCAGCCCCTGACAGGCTTTCCCGTCTCCCACCACACTCTGACCCTCCACTGGTAGAGTACGTGCTCCCATGTGTGTTTCAGTCTGGCTGATTGTCAACAGCCTGGTGAGGCCCCAGGGAGGTCCCAGCATGACGTGTGTCAGGCTAAACAAGTGTGAGACTGGGGGCGGGGGGGCGGGGTTGTTGGTGGTGGTGGTAGTCGGGGAAGGCTCACTCCCTGGCGTGACTTTGAGCAGAGACCCAGAGCATCGAATAGGCAGACTGTGCAGTGGCCTGGACAGAGGCGCAAAGGGCCCAAGCTGGTAATATGGAGGGATCAGGCATCCGCAGGGAGAAGGTTGGGGTTGGTAGGCAGGACCGTGTGAGAGAGGGGAGTAGGGGAGGGGAGGAAAGGAAGAGAGAAAGTCCTTGGAGGTTCTGAGCAGGAAGAAGATGTGATCACGTTCGTATTCACAAGGGCTTCTCGGGCTTCTTTGGCCCACACGATAGACCTGGATGGAGGGGCCAGGAAAAGGACAAGCATGGTGGGCTCTCAGCACCCAGGAAGTACAGGTGCAGGGGCAGGGGGCAGGAGGGGTGGCAGAGAACAGGACCCCATATACTCTCCTGCACTGAGTGCTCAGCCTGATGGCACCAGACCCAGGCCCAGCATCACCCGGGCAGGGTGGGCTGAGAATGTGCATTCTTCACAAGTCCCAGGGTGCAAGGGCCCTTCCTGACTTTGAGAACTGCCCACCAGAGCAGGGTTTACCCCAGCTGTGCATTTGCTGATGCCAGGCCACCTACCCCACCTACATTAGAACACGGGAGGGTCTTTAGGTCCCAGCAAGGCTAGGGCTGGACTAGATGGCTCCATGGCCCTTCCCCACCTTAAAGTTGTGAGGGCTTCCTCTCTTTGTTCATAGTGAAGCTAGCTGTTTTGTGCCAGCTCACGTGCACCTCACTGCCCCACGGCAAGTACATGAGCAGACACAGTGAGGGGTTGACAAAACAGATTTAACATTTTAGGAACTGATGACAAAGGCCAGACCTGTCTTGGGCTAAGTTAATTCTTCTCTACACTTGGTCACACCACTGGTTCAAGACTCAGCTCTGCCATCACAGCCCCAAACTGTCCACCGACAGCAGGCAAATGAATTACCCTAGTTCTAACAACACTTTATTTATGGACACTGAAAACTGAATTTCATATTATTTTCACATGTCACAGAGTATCTTTCTTCTTTCGATTTGTTCCAATGTTTACAGATGTAAAAACCATTTTAGTCTTAGGCTGAATAAAACAAGGCAGGAGTGGATTCAGCCTTTGGGCCATGGTCTGCTGACCCATGAGATAGAATTCACCTTTATTCCTCCCAGAGCTCCTTGCGGGGATCTCCTTTCACCTGTGCTCTTTTCCGCCCTGCCCCTAGCCCCCTGAGGACACCGCTGAGGGTCCTGGACCTGGCCAACTGCTCCCTGAACCACGCGGACATGGCCTTCTTGGCAGACTGTGCCCACAGCATGTGTCTGGAGGTGCTGGACCTCAGTGGGCACAGCCTGTTCAGCCTGTTCCCCTCAACCTTCTTCAGGCTGCTGGGCCGGGCCGCCCAGACACTGAGGATTCTCACCCTGGAGGAGTGCAGCATCGAAGACAGCCACATGAGCATGCTGATATTGGCCCTGAGCCCTTGCCACGAGCTCTGTGAGCTTCGCTTCCTGGGGAACCCACTGTCGGCCCGGGCCCTGAGGCGCCTCTTCACAGCTCTCTGTGAGCTGCCCAAGCTTCGGTGCGTAGAGTTCCCAGTGCCCAAGGACTGCTACCCTGAGGGCACCGCCTACCCCCAGGATGAGCTGGCCATGTCCAAATTTGACCAGCAGAAATACAATGTGATTGCTGAGGACCTCCGGGCTGTGCTGCTTAGGGCTGGCCGGGGGGACATCCAAGTCTGCACGCCCCTCTTTGGAAGTTTTGACCCAGATATCCAAGAAACAAGCAATGAACTTGGAGCTTTCTTGCTGCAAGCTTTCAAAACTGCTCTAGAAAACTTTTCTAGAGCGTTGGAACAAATGTAGTAGGCCCTTGAGCAGGCCAAAGGGGGCCTTGTAGTTCAGCTGCACGACACCCCGGGCATCCTGAGTCAGCAGGCTTGGGCATCCGCTCCCCGGCCACCACGATTTGAAGCATCTCTTAGTGAAACTCGTGTGTGACATCCATTAAGCACTAGACGAGTGGAAACTCTGGCTCCAGGAAAGGTGACTCAAGGCCACTTTGGTGTCAGAGCTCCACGGGGACCCACGAGCTGTCCGCCACCGTGGTAGTGGTGAACAGTGGAGCAGTGCTGGGCAGGATGGGAGCAAGGAGAGGGAGCCCAGACATCAGGCCAGGGCCAGGAAGACACCAGAACCTGTCACAGAACAGGTTGTCTGTACCACATCTGGGTGGTTTGAGTGATTGAGTCCTGATGCATAAATGCTTAATTACAATGTCGGGGCTAGGTTTCTGTTAAGATCTGACTCATACGAAGGGCTGAGTGTTAGGATGATTACATACTAATAAAACAGCAGGGTGACTTATTCGGACGTGGCTTTAATTTCAACGCAATTTGTATTTTTTTAAGTATCTAAGAATATGAAAATGAAACGTTTTCTCAAGACAGAGGCTAGGGCTTGATGGGGCCACACCTCCTCACACCATAACCACCAAGTTCTCAATGGGGGTTTGAATGACTGTGTGAGCAGGCTCTGTCTTGTGTCCAACAGCAGGTCCCTCCTCCCCGCCGGTGAGTCCCTGTCCAGGTATGTCCCATGCCTTTCTCTCCACAACCAAGTGGGGCTCCCAAGTGACAGCTGTCTCAGGATTCTGCTTACTGAGGAAGGCAATAAGGTTCCTCCCGGGTCTTTCAGGAAAGGAGGACATCCAACAAGGGGGCAGGAGGGAAGAGGTGACGTCTAACTCCCCTTGCCCCTCAGATCTGCTTTCTGAGCCACCACCCTCACTGCACTGCTCACCCTCGGCCATCTCCACAGGTCCATCCTGCTGGCAAAGTCTCTGAACCCTATTTCAGGCGCATGGAGTTTGTTATTTTAAGAAGGTCTCGAAAAGAGGGTAGTCACAGAGCAAAATTTTGCAGTGATTTCATTCTAACTCTAAAGAGTGAATAAATTGAAACTGTTTGTCTGTGGCTGGCAGGATAGGACCCAGCATGTACATGGGCAGCTGTGGTGGAGATGGGCCCAGGGATGCTGTGGTGACTGAAGCAGGAGGTAGGCATGCAGGCATCTACTGGTGGTGAATGTTCCTGACGGCTCCCGCTCCTGGTGCCCCTGAAGAACGAACGTATAAAAGCCAAAGAGGATGGTGGGGGTGGGAGGCACATTTAGAGCAACTCTGAAGCATGTGAAGCAGCCAAGCAGGACCTATGCCTCCTGTGCCATCGTGGTGCCTGTCGTTTACTTGTTCCTGTGGACCTGCTGGGCCCCAACCCTGAAAGTGCCATTTCTGGCCACGATGGGTTTTTGCCTCACCTGCCCAGCCTGGGAATCAGAGGCTCTGACGATGCCCATGTGATGTCGGTCACAGGAATCCTGCCAAGGCCCAGGCACATCCCTGTGCTTTTCATGCTGGGGAGGGCACGGCTCCAACCCAAAGGCAAACTGTGGGGACAAGAAAACTCATCACGCAGGTGGAGAGCGGGGCAGAGGGCCGGGGGTCAAGAGGTTGCGAAGGTACCACATGGCAGCTTGACTGTCTCTCCTCCTGGTGAAGCTTAGGGGCCTATCACTGCCCAAATCTACCCGGTCTTCCTAGGGGCCAGACACCTGAATTAAGCAGGAACAGTGTGAGGACCATGATGGACACTGGGAAACGTCTTTCCAGGACATCAGGGACATGGTCTTTGCTCCCCCCAAGTCCTTTGTGGTGGGTTAACCATTGCACATCCTCCAGGAAGTCAACGCTGCTTCCTGTTGCCTATCCTGGCAAAGAGGGGATGCAGATTCAGGGGCTTCCACTTGGTCCTTCCTACCCTGCTTTTGTTCCAGATGTTTCTTTCCAGTTATACACTCCAGACGAGGAGAGATCGACTGATCCAAGGAACCCTCTGTGCGGGGGACGTGGCCAGAAGACCTGGAGACGTGAGCCTGTGGCTCTTAGTATCACTGACGCTGTCTCTTTCCATCTCATTTTGTGGCTTGAGCAACACCCTGATCAGTTGCCACCCACTAGACCCTATGATTCCATCTCTATCATTGGCCACCGCGGCAGCTCCCTATGGGTGAAGGCTGTCTTCTGGGTCTTGATGCCCATCACAGTGATTCCACCCACCTGCCCCTGCCAGTCCTGAATGCCATCAGCCTGGGGCCCAAACCCACCCACAACATCACCGCCACCAGTGGGCCTCACTTACAACAGCAGCCCTGGCCTGTGGGCAGCAGGCACTGCCGAGCTACTCAGTGGTGCCAGAGCCCTTTTCTCAGCACCTCAGTGGAGGCAGCAGCATCTGCCCTCATGTGATAAACCCTCTCAACACCCCCTCCACGCTTCCATGAGCCTCTGTGCTTCTGGCTCCGGGCAGCCTGGCGCTCATCCCCCACTGGCCGCAGGTTGCCCACAAGCGGCCAGTGCCCTTGCAAGGACATTATACGCAGGGATACAGGGGAGTCCCCCACGGTGGGGTGCCCTGCCCCACCCTTAAGACGCACCCCCCCCCCCGCCCCGCCATGAAGCCCAGGTCCTCTTAGGTGCAACCATTTCCCCCTGGAGCAGGGACTTGGCCAGTGGCGGGGGCAGGGGGTCTGCGGGAGGGGCTCAGACGCGATGCTTCCCTGCAGTCTGCACCCTGACAAGACCCTGACTTGCCAGGGAGTCTGCAGAAGGTGGATTTCCCTCAGAGCTGCCGCAGAGGCAGTCGATGGTTGGCACACGAAGCCTCGTTTTCTTGTCAAGACTTCCTCTGACGTTAACAAAGGCCACACACCTTGACTTCCCTGCACCCTCTCCATTCGAATGCCGTAGGAGCATAGAACCCCCCCCAGTTCCCAAACTGCCACGCACGGGAATAGAACAGGTAATACGCAAGCTCAGGAGGCCCCGGAAGAGAAAGACCGAAGCAAACATGCACACGCGAAGCAGAGAAGCCACTGAGCCAAGGCTGCTGACAGGTGTTGCCGTTTCTGGCTCCTCTCTGAGGGACTGGCCTGCACTGTCCACTCCTGCCCTGAGGGTTCTGTGTCATGTCCTCGAGTAAGCCACCCCCTTGTTACTGTCTCACGAAGCTTGGATTGATCTCTGTTACTTGCAGCCAGAGTCCTAATCCGGAGAGAAAGGGAGCAGCTGTTTTTGTCACTGCTGGAAGAGAGGAGCACCTTGTGTCGGTGAGCAACAGCCCACTTAGGCGGGGCCGGGCACATCCGGAGGCCCGGCTCTGGCTGCGCACAGCCCTCCCGGCAAGCTCTGTGACATCTCTCTGGCCTCTCCAGCTCCGGCTGAGCTGGGTGGGGTCCCCTGCTCCCTCACAAGATAGCCTAGTGAGCACACGCCGTGGCCGAGTCTTTACCAGTGCCCGCGTGTCTACTTCAGATCGGCTTTCCTGAAGTGACACTAAAACGGAGGAACTAATGACAAACTTTTCCTCCCTCTCCTTAAAGAGATGATCTTGGTAAACTGTTCGGCCATCAGACCTTTGAACAATCCCACACAGAAATACTCCATTACGTAGTTTATTTATTTATTTATTTATTTATTTTAACGTTTATCTATTTTTGAGACAGAGAGAGACAGAGCATGAACAGGGGAGGAGCAGAGAGAGAGGGAGACACAGAATCCGAAACAGGCTCCAGGCTCTGAGCCGTCAGCACAGAGCCTGACGCGGGGCTCGAACCCACAGACCTTGAGATCATGACCTGAGCCGAAGTCGGACGCTTAACCGACCAAGCCACCCAGGCGCCCCTCCATTACGTAGTTTAATTAAATATAACTTCTCTTTTCAAAAACACACAGGTTCTTGGGTGAAGACTTCCCTGTCATAACTACGCATCGTTGGTGCGTTTGCAGAATTACTTTGTCATCATGAAATCAACAACTTCCTCTGCCAGCCCGTATACACGTTATAGACAGACACAACTGTAAACACACAAAGAAATACGTGGAAGAATTCTGATCTGTCTCTTTGAACTTTAACAAGGGGGGGAAGGCATGTTTAACATAAATTGAGTGGGATTAATCTATAGCACTGTTTCATTTTGGGGACATTCAGGTCAAACCCTGTGCCTTCCAACTTTATTCCAAAGTGAAGCACACTGAAGTAGGCACTTCCACAGGAAGCAGAGGCTGAACACAGCCCCGCCCCTGCCCCGTCCAAGCCCTTCCTGTGGAAATCACTGCAACCCCACCCCCAATAACCTGGTGTCCCCAAATCAATTAAAATCACAGGCTGTGAAATGACCCCTCTTCTTGACTGCCACAGAGACAGGCTCCCTCCAGGGACAGGAGCGTCAGTCTGAGAACTTCCGGAAAGCAGCCGGGACAAATGATGATGTTTGACTCTCAAGTCCCCACAAATCTTGCACACGTATCAAACAGCTCCTGGCTCCGATCCTTTTCCTGTTTTAAACCCTTTTCTTTCAGTAATGTTCTACTGTAGCCTCTTAGTCCACACATATTTTGCTGTATCTGTGAAGTCATCACATAGGCACGACATGGTGTAAACATTTCGAGCCTAATAAAAAATCAGCGTGAAAAAGGGATGGCATCAGACTAACCCTCAATGAAACTTGCTAATGGAAGGCAGCTGTGCCACAAGATGCAAACGTGGCCTAACATAACTTTCTGTAGAAAGTTTGTCTTTCTGATTTTGCAGTATCAAGCCAGTGTCTAAACTGCCTTGAATTATCTGAACATAGTTATCGAGCTATCGGAGGCTAGGCTGAGAGCACATTGGATATTAGAAAATAGGATGAGGGTTAATAATTCACCTTGAAAGTTACCTGCCGAATGGCTGGCTGAACTTTCCTCATTTTAAAGAAAAAACCAAGGGGAAAGAATTAAGTGGTTTATGCAAGGACACCTGAAAAATCAGAGTAAGACTGAATGTACACCACTCCAGGCAAGGATATAATGCACCGGCAAATACAAATAACCAGAGTTTTTTAGTTCAGGTTTACCTGAATAAGTTATTTCTGTTTGGATCGAGGAGTGGCAATGGAGCAGAAAGGTGACATTAGGAGTCGCTGGAGAAGAGAAGCAGGCAACTGTCCTGCGCAGAGCACAGCAGCTAAGAGCAGAGCCTGGGGCGGAGGACCCCGGCTACTCGGGGGGACTTACTGCAGCTCTGAGCCACTTTCTCATGTCTGAAATGCTCCCAGTGATTCAAAACCACACGCAAGCATAAATGACGCAGATCCAGAGTGCCGCTAAGTACTCGGCAAAACTTGGTCCCTAGCCCGAATCCAGCTCGTGATATTCCCCTATTAAACGTTTTTTGTCAGCCTGCATTTGTAAAAGTTTGTCTCCCTACCACAGACAGGCGGGAAGGCTGGGTGGAAACAGGGTTCAAAAGCAGACCTCAATCTAGCTGCTCCTGGGCCTCTCACAACCAAGCAACTGGGTGTAAGCTACCGGCAGTTCCGGGGCCACACTGCCCGGGCAGCCTCTCCTGACCCTAGCGCAGCTGCCTCGCCTGTACGGGAGGCCACAGGTCTTCCAAAGGACTGCTGCAAGGCTGGTCCCTGGCTGGCACAGGGAACCTGGATCTGGGGAGGGTCCCCCTGCCACGACCAGTAAGAGCAGCCCAGTGTCTAAACTGTGCAGTTTGAGGTAACACTGACTTCCCTTCTGCGAGTCTGCAGTCTGGGACTCCGGGCAGAGGGCACCCACATGACCAGCCCTCAACACAGACCCTGGGCTGTCTCTGGGGTCCCAGGTTGGTGACAGTTCATAGTCCTTGCCGGTGTGGGGGACAGGGGAGCACGCCCATGACCCCCCTGGGAGATGACTCTGGAAGCTGCATAAGCTCCTCACTTGGTCCCATGTGCCTTTCCTGCTGCTGCATTTGCTACACACCCTTCCCATGTACTGCTAAGATCAGGGGTGGGATTATGGGGCGATGTGTGAAAGGCTGATTCACATTAGCTTTGTGAAAAATGGACCACGAGTGCCTACCTTTTTTTAGTTTGTGGCGAAACGGGAGATAATCTATGCAAAAACATTTTATAAAGAGTGAAGAATTACACACGTAAGTGGCATTGTTGCTTTTATATGGCAAGTGTTTTTATTAGATGTCATTGCAAATACATAGCATGTGCTAACTGAACATGGACACAAGCCAGATGCAAAACACATACCAAGGTTATCAACTGAATACAGGAAACACTTTCTTTCCCTTTGGTGGGAGAGACCCTCACAATAGCATGAATCCTCAATAATATTACTATTTTCTGTCATCATCATTAGGCAGTTCTGTTACCTGACAACTTTTATTTATAATTCTAGGAAAGAGAAAATTGGAGGAGAAAACAGAATTTATTTACGGAGTGATAAAAACAGACAGAACACTACTGAGAATCAGTACTGTACTTGACTTTCTTAAAAACAATCTTACCCTATAGCACAGATAATGAGGTTACACTGTTCAGCCTAATAAAATATTACAGCTTAAAAAAAATCCTCCTGAGAAACTGCATCTTTAAGAGCTGAAAAGCATCAAGGAAGCGGGACCCTGTGTCCCGCTCAGAGGGTGGTGGGAGTGGAAGAACACTCGGTGGACAGTGCTACACGCGCACGTAGCAGAAGGAAACCAGAAAATGATACCCCGAAATGCCGCAGCGCGGTGAAGAGGCACGCCTCACTCCTGCCCTACTTCTCTAGTATGGCTTTCTCGACCGCCTTGTACTTCTTCAGTTCAACAATCAGTTCCCAGTATTTGAGATACAACCACATGAGTCTCCCATTCTGGCGTCTGTTGGTATTCCAGACATCGCCACAGTATGTGTCGTGCTTAAATATGTCGGTCAAGCCGGCTGCCATGTGCAGCTCGGCGGCAACTGGGTCAGCGGATGCCCGGACCAGTAACCTCTTCTCTATTTCCAGCCGCCTGCTGCGAGGGAGGAGCAGGCTGCAGTAGATGCTCTGTCTTTCCGTAAGAGCATCTTCAAACTCTCTCAGCACAAGCCTGGCCCTCCTCTGCCAGTCTTCTTCCTTTTCCAGGAAGCTCAGGTATGTGCTTCTCAAGGGCTGCAGCTGTCTCTTTTCTTGCATGACCTGAGCCCGCTCCTGTTCCAGAAGCTTCTTTTCTTCTACCAACTTGCGCCCCTGAGAGATAAGGGCTTCTCGGTAACTAGTTGTTCTGTTTTGTTCTTTTTCAAGTTCCAAAGACAAGTGAGCAACCGCACGCCGGTTTTCTGAGATCACGGCGTGGTACTTCGCTTCAAGATCCCGCTGGAAAGCAGCCGTTCTCTGACGGTACGCTTCTCTCTCTTTTTCTATTTCTTTCTGGGACTCCCTAGACCAAATCCAACCTGACAGCAATAAATTAGAAGAGACATTTAATGAAAAGTCAGAGTTGAAGTTCTAGAAGCTTTATTTTTAAAAAGCATGGAAACAAAAAAGCATAAAGCAGCTAAGAACAACATTTCAATAAAATCTTAAGCCCTGAGAGATACAGATGACATTTGGTATGAAACCACATAGCAAGCAAAGTCCACATCTTAAAATCAGACAGGGGTTCCCAAAAGGCAAGTGTGACAAGGCTGCTGACAGTTCCCTTTTCAGCCTCATCTCCTACAGCAAAGAAAATCTACCACTGCTTTCTTTTGCTCTCAAACCCACCGCCACTGCCCACTCTGACTACAGTGCATATGCTACTGGCAAGGTTTAAAAGTTCGGAGCGCCTGCGTGGCTCTGTCAGTTAAGTGTCCGACTCTTGATCTCAGCTCAGGTCATGATCTCGTGGTTTGTGAGTTCGAGCCCCGTGTCAGGCTCTGCACTGACAGCACGGAGCCTGCTTGGGACTCTCCGTCTCCCTCTCTCTCTAACCCTACCCCACGCGCGTGCACACACTCTCTCTCTCTCAAGATAAATAAACAAACTTATAAATAAATAAATAAATAAATAAATAAATAAATAAATAAATAAAAGTCAATATAGCTATGCTTCATGTATTGTTGGCTGGTGATTACAGAACTGAGTAATTTCAAAGTGCACTCAGCCTTGCCTGGTCATCACTAGCAAGCAGCTGAAGTCCAAGACGCTTGCTTGTATTCTGACGAGGGGTGCATAAAAATAAGGTGGAGTAAGAGGTTCAACCTCAAGAGAGGCCTGGCCCCCTTTCCCCAGCAGGGAAACTCGAACGTCACAAACATGGGGCAGACCGAGGGGCAGCCAGGCCTCTGCCCTCTGCTGTGTGGACAAATTTCAGCCCCGGGGAGGTTCTCTGGGGGTTTCCATCCCCCAGCACTCAAGCTGGTGTCCTCGCCATTTGGTTCTCCTTCTCCCAGGTCCCTTGGGAATCTTCACTGGTCTATGACGCCTGCGGCCACCCCAATTCTATAAGCATAGAAACAAATGTATTCCTTCCTCAACTAAAAACAGCCTCTAGTCCTATTTCACTTGGTAACTGACACTTGAAAGCACATCTTTATGTCTTCCTTTGGCCCAAGTTCACAGGCAGGGGAAGTGACCAGTAGAGCAACAGTTACAATACCATTTGATCAGCACAGAGAGGTATGTGTGAACAGGGGAGGAAAGGACTATTTCAGCGTGGAGTGCAGTCAGGGAGGGCACAAGTCTGGAAGAATGAGGAGCAGCTGGTAGGAAAGGTCCCTGTAGGTAGAACAAACAGGGGCAGGAGCGGGCACCACGTGTTCTGAGCCGACTGCTTCCAGGAGCCGACAGGCCTGGGCTGCAGGGATTACGTCAAGGAGGAGCTGGAGCAGACTCTGGACGTCAGCAGGTGCTGAACAGAAGTCCTCACAGACGCTCATAAGAAGTAGACAGTTGGGGGTGCAAGAGAGAGCAGAGGGTCAAGGAGGGAACCAGAGTCAGGGAGCCACTCCTGCCTTAATCCAGGTATGATCTAATAAAAGTACCACGACTGAAACACAGAACAAGTGGCGACTGATACAGAACACACAGAACTGAACATCAGGCCACGCGGTGCAGGCTGATGACTGGGAAGTTTGGGGTAGGTGGCACTGAATCACGAAGGCCTCCATGAGGAGATGGGACAGGGATAGGACACATATAGGTCAGATTACCAGGGAGGTGTGCAGAGGAAAGTGTGGAGGCAGAATGGAAGTCTGAGAAATTTTTTGTTTAATGTTTTTGTTTTTAAATATTTATTTAGAGAGAGTGAGTGAGCAGGAAAGGTGCAGAGAGAGGGGGAAAGAGAGAATCCCAAGCTGGCTCCATGCTGTAAGCCAGAGCCCAATATGGGGCTCAAACCCCCAAACCGTGAGATCATTACCTGAACTGAAACCAGAGTTGGGTGGTTAACCAACAGAGCCACCCAGGCGCCCTGGAAGTCCGAGAAACCTTCAGTCTGGGTCTGATCTTGGAGAACTCTGCCTTAGGACTCTGGCTAGACAAAACTGTTTGCAGTCCCAGTTTCAGAAGGCAGAGAAGAAAGTTGGGGATCCTGCTTAAAGATATAGAAGTACTCTTTCCTATTCTTCCTCCTGAGTATTGCCAGAAACCCGGGAACTCCCCTGAACACCACCCGCTGCTCCCCTTGGACGCCAGTGTGATTAAAAGTGAACTAAATGTGACTCTCACCATTTGGCTGCTACGCATGGAAAGGAAATAGGAAGCATCGTTGGGAAGAAAGGGGAGTTGGTTAAGAGGATCCATGAGGAGAGTGGCGTATGAACATCAGATCAACACCTGGGAGGAGAATTGTCCAGACAGAATCATTACTCCACCCGCCCCACCAATGTCATCTGTAAGGCCTTTGCTATGATCGTTGACATGCTGGAAGAAGATATTAACAGCTCCATGACCAACAGCATAGTGGCCAGTAGGCCCCCAGTTACCCTGAGGCTGGTGGTGCCAGCTACCCAGTGTGGCTCCCTGACTGGAAAAGGCAGATATAAGACAGACACCCTGGGGGCCCCAGGTCCAGGCGGCGAGGGGCATGCTGCCCAAAACCACCGAGCGTGCCATTACCATCACTGGTGTGCTGCAGCCTGTCACCAAGTGTGTCAAGCAGATGTGTCTGGTGATGCTGGAGACACTCTCCCCGTCTGTCCAAGGCAGAGTCATCACTACTCTGTACCAGCCCATGCCAGCCGGCTCTCCAGTCATCTGTGTGGACAGCTAAGATCGGTGCAGCGAGTCTGTGGGCTACCCCCATGCCACCCATGACCTGGAGGGACCACCTCTAGGTGCATACTCAATTCAAGGACAACATGCCATTTCTCCGCTTGATCTGGCCAAGCCAAACCAGGTGGCAAGACGATAGTCTCACTTTGCCATGATGCACGGCGCGACTGGATTTGCCAGAATTCACTCCAGCTCTCCAGAGGTGAAAGGCTATTGGGCAAGTTTGGATGCATCTATTCAAACTGCCCATGAACTCACCATTCCAGATAATTGGCTGCATAATCAGGTGCCAAGGCGCCAGCATTAATGAGATCTGCCAGATGCCCGGGGCCCAGATCAAAATTGCCAATCCAGTGGAAGGCTCTTCTGCTAAGCAGATTACTATCACTGGTTCTGCTGCCAGTTATTAGTCTGGCCCACTATCTAATCAATGCCAGGCTTTCCTCTGAGAAGAGCATGGGGTGCAGCTAGAACAGTGTAGGTTCACTCGTAACCCCTTTCTGCTGTTTTCCCGTGATCCAACTATGTAACGTCTGGTCAGTGATTCTAGGTTTCAAATAATTTGTAAGTCTTTAGTTTCTACACAACTTTATCATCCGCTAAGAATTTATTTATTATTATTTTTTGAATGTTTATTCATTTTTGAGGGAGAGAGAAAGAGAGGGAGAAGAGTGGGGGAGGGGCAGAGAGCAAGGGAGACACAGAATCCAAAGCAGGCTCCAGGCTCTGAGCTGTCAGCACAGAGCCTGACATGAGGCCCGAACCCATGAACCACTAAATCATGACCTGAGCTGAATTTGGACTCCCGACTGAGCCACCCAGGCTCTATCATGTGCTAAGAATTTATATATCACATTCTCTGTTCAACTGTTAGCGCTGGGATCAAGATTTAGTTTTATATGCTTTTCTCTCTTTTTAGTTTTATTTTGGGTTTTTGGCTCATGAATTTCATTTGTTGATAAGAAATGTTAAGAGTGAAATATTAATAAATTTCAGTTTAGTTCTGTAAAAAAAAAAAGAAAAGAAAAGAAAAAGAAACCGTGGCCATCGTACATACAACAAACATAAGAAGACTCTTGAAGGTAGAGAACCGCAGGCAGCCTGGCCAGGGACCTTGGCACCCAAGGAACACCGTGATGGGGAGTCCCCCGGGGTTTCATTTGCCTCACACATCCCAGACTTGGAGGTGAAATGGCAACGGTGAAGACGTCCTTTTATTTTTTTTTTTTTATTTTTTTTTTTTTTTAATTTTTTTTTTCAACGTTTTTTATTATTTATTCTTGGGACAGAGAGAGACAGAGCATGAACGGGGGAGGGGCAGAGAGAGAGGGAGACACAGAATCGGAAACAGGCTCCAGGCTCTGAGCCATCAGCCCAGAGCCTGACGCGGGGCTCGAACTCACAGACCGCGAGATCGTGACCTGGCTGAAGTCGGACGCTTAACCAACTGCGCCACCCAGGCGCCCCTGAAGACGTCCTTTTAAAAAGCCCCAGCAAAAGTCTGCTCTCCCTGGCCAAAGGACTAGGAAGGTGGCCTAGCAAGACAGAGAGCTTGGACAATAACCACTCTACTCCCACCAAACAGCACAGTCGCTGTGGCTCCATCCCCACCTCACTGGCTGGAGTGGAGGCTGACGGGCACCCCTCCCACTCAGGGGGATGGTGTCAGAGGCGCCATGTCCCCAGAGAATGGGGAGTAACAAGACCCTCCCACCTCTCCCAGCCAGGGAGCATTGGTGGAGACCTGGGGGAGCTGTACCTCCTGCCCAGTGATAATGAGGGGATCGATCCTTCCTTCTGCATCTGTGGACCAGTGGCCGAGTGGAGAGCCCGGACTTGCATCCATAGCGGAGAGCGAGGCGGCAGCACCACCCTTCCCCTGCCAGAGGCCTGTCCAAGAAGCCTGCCACGAAATGTCCAAATAAAGCGTCAGGCTCCTAACAGCCAAAATGCACAGGTTTCAGTTGAAAATCGCTTTTCAGGGGTGCCTGGGTGGCTCAGTCTGTTCAGCGTCTGACTCTTGAGTTCACCTCAGGTCATGATATCATGGTTTGTGAGACTGAGCCCCAGGTCAGGCTCTGTGTTGTAAGTGCAGAGCCTACTTGGCATTCTCTCTCCCTCCTCCACTCACGCTCTCTCAAAATAAATAAATAAACGTTAAAAAAAAAAAAAAAAAAAAAGAATAGCATCCTCTTCCCCACTGAGCAGTTTAAAAACAAAAAAAAAAAATCACTCTCCATACCCCAAATCGGAAATATCTCAAATTGAATTTAAAAAGAGTATTGGTAGATTCCAATACCGAGATGACAGAGACGTTAGGATTACCTGACAAAGAGTTTAAAGCAGGCATGATAATATACAGCCTAAGCAAAGAAATAGAAGATAAAAAAAAAAAAAAAAATGAAAAATTTAAAACTGAAAAACACAATAAATGAAATAAAAAAACACAGGAAAAAAAGTGTGGAGAAGGGAGAACCCCGACAAATGGCTAAAATAATAAAATGCAGATGAACACAGACATAAAACACTAACAAATGTAATTCTACAATGTGTGAGAAGGATTACATGGCATGACCAAGTGGAGATTATTCCTAAAATGTAAGACGGCTTCAATATTCAAAAACCCATCAGTGTAATCCGACATGAGTAGTCTAACGAAGAAAATCACATGATCCTATCAATTGCTACAGAAAAACATTTGACAAAACTGAACACCCATTCATGATAAAAACACAGAAAGAAACAGAAAAACAGAGAGGACCTTCCTCGCCTTGAAAAGGAACACCTGTGAAGACCCACAGCTAACATTGCACTTAACGGTACAGACTGAACGCTCTTCCTCTAAGATAGGAACTTCTCAAGGGAGGCCTGTAAACGTTAGCCAGTGCAAGAAAAAAGAGGAAAAGGAAATAAAAGACAAACAGATTGGAAAGGAAGAAAGAAAACATTAAATCTCATACCTTATACTCATAAAAAAAAATTAACTCAAAATGGATCGTGGATTTACGTGCAAAACGTTAAGACTAAACTATCAAGAAACAAGAATCTTCAGGATCTACGGATAGGTGAAGAGCTCTCAGGAGGAAAAGCATGACCCATGAAAGAAAAAGTGACACACTGGAGGCCATCAAAATTAAAACTTTTGCTCTGTGAAAGCCTCCGTTAAAAGAACGAAAAGACAAGTTACAGAGTGGAAGAAGATACTGGCAAACCAGATACCTCGCAAAGTATGAGAATCTAGAATATAGTAAAAACTCTCAAAACTCAACACGAAAAGACAACACAACTAAAAAATCACTGTACGACTGGAACAGACACTTCATGGAAAAGGCAACGTTATCAGCCATTAGGGAAATGCAAATTAAAGCTAAAATGGGCGTAAAATAAAAACAACAGTGACCTCCCCAAACGCTGTTGAGGATGCCAAGAAACTGGATCACTCACACACTGCTGCTGAGGATGCAAAATGGTACAGCCACTTGGGAAAACATTTTGGCATTTTTTTTTTATTAAAAAAGTTTTTTAATGTTTACTTATTTTTGAGAGAGACAGAGAGAGAGAGAATGCAAGTGGGGGAGGGGTAGAGAGAGAGGGACACAGAATCCAAAGCAGGCTGCAGGCTCTGAGTTGTCCACACAGAGCCCAATGCAGGGCTCGAACCCACAAACCGCGAGATCATGACCTGGGCTGAAGTTGGACACCCAACCGAATGAGCCAGACACGCGCCCCCATTTTGGCATTTTTCTAAAAAAACTAACCGTTGATTCTCAGGGAGGCTGACAAGAGCAAATGCTTTTTATGATTCAGTGTTCTGCACAGTGCCAGCTTCTAGGTCAGAGCCTGGGCAGACCCAAACCCAGCCCTAAGGGTGTTGCCACTTAGAAGCCTGCCATCTTGCAAAGCACTCCTAACTCTCAGGAACGCTACCTGTTGCCTGTGGCTAGGGTGAGTGAATTGGAAGGCTTAACCTTACACTGACTAACTACGATTAATTAGTTTTGAGGCTGGGACAGGCCCTGGAGGGACTCTCATGTTCCCTTTGTTTTCCAGACTCGTTAACTTTTATAGTTTTTCATAACAACTTTTACTTTTGAGGTTCTTGCCTTCTCGGACTTTTGAAATGTTGCTTTTTGTCCCTGACAAGGTTCATGGAATACTGTGCCTTTTCTTCTTGGTTGTCTTGTTTAGGTAACATGACATGAGAAAACTTTTAACTTGGCATTCTTATAAAGATTCTCCAGTAACATATTATTACATAGTTTAGAAATTATAATGCCAAATATGGGTCTTAATTAGCCTCCTGGCACAGTCAACATTACAGGTGATAAGTGAACAACTGATAAATGCTACTCTCCTCACCCTTCACTTCCTCTATGGTAAGCCCTTCGACCTGAGAAATCCAGGCACATAAAAAGACACTCCGTAAAAAGTACCACTGCTAATAGAGGGCAGCTTGGACTTTTCTTCCATTCAATTATTCAGTTTCTCATATTCTCTTCTAATTAAAAAAATTTTTTAAAATATTTATTTATTTTTGGCAGACAGAGAAACAGAGTGCAAGCAGGGGAGGGGCAGAGAGAGAGGGAGACACAGAATCTGAAGCAGGCTCCAGGCTCTGAGCTGTCAGCACAGAGCCGGATGCAGGGCTCGAACTCACGAGTCGTGAGATCATGACCTGAGCCGAAGTCGGATGCTTAACCAACTGAGCCACCCAGGTGCCCCTCAGTTTCTCATATTCTTAACTGCCAACCCAGAACTGTGGGATATGACAAAATATAAAATCAATTCCTGAACATCGGGAAATGTATCGCTGTAGTGGAAAATAAAAGCTAAGGGCTGGAATACTTATAACTGGCAACTGGTCATTTCCCCAAAGTGGTACAAAGTCAGTTCAAACTAGAAAGAATGTGGCCAAGGCTGAGCAGAGGCTGAATGGATAGTCTCCCAAAGGCTGATTTTCTAAAGACAACCAAAAAGGTTTTCTTTTATGCCTGTTTTATTTATTCTTCCCTGTCAGTCCTTATGAGGGCAACTGAAGCAAGAGAGCCCCCTTCAGAGCAGTGAAGTCTGAAACGGGAGCTAACAGTTACTAAAACTCACCCCACACACAATGCTTCTGAATATCCTGTTTTATTTAGCCTTCACAACGCATCGAGGTAATTATGATTAGCTAGCTTCAACGGATAGGGAAACCAAGGCTCAGGGGGTTGAGTAATTTGCTCAAGACTCACTGTATGGATAACACTAGAATGTACACTGGCATCTGTCCGTGCCCAAAGGCCAAAGTCTTTGGGCTCCACACTTTCAGTCCCCAAAATGCAAATGTTAGGAAAACCATGACTTACGAAAAGCAGCCAATCCCAGCATTGGAACCAACAAGGCATAATTCCATCTGCTTCCATCACCCCCATCAGCCCTGGAATTAGGCCGGATATTCCAATTTGGAGGGTCATTTAAATTATTCATGGAGATATACCTTGAAGTGAATAATAAAATCATTAATCACATGAAAGGAATAAAATACATCTGGCACAATCGTGTCATCCTCTTGGCTCAATTCTACCTACGAGCCAGCCACATAGCACTGAGTCTTACAGGATTAAAAGAAGAAAACAACAAGGCCTCAGACAATAGCAACTCCCCATGATACAGTGGGGGCAAAGACACGTCCCAAACAAGTGAAGTAGAAAGAGAAAGAGATAAGGTCTCTAACACGAACAAGCTTTAGAGTATGGCTGTATACAAAGACTATCAGTAGGAAGGTGTGAAACCACTGGCTGCTTCAGCAAATGAATGACATTGACAGGTCCAGTCGGCGGTGTGTTGGGGAAATGGGAACAGGCTAGGAAGGCTCTCCTGCCTCCCCACAAACACCACACTTAGAGCTCATGCTGTGTCTCAGTAACTAGCCTGGGGTCTAATGTTAGTATGAAATGTACCAATTTACTAAGTATCCACAGGAGGTTGGGCATTTTCACAAAATAGAGCAATGAGACTTTCAGCTTATCTCTATGTGATGGCCACAAATAATACACACTGATTACAAAAGAAATAAAGCAAACACAGGAAAAAAGGACTCTAATTCAATTTCGAAAGATTTTAATGGGGTTTTCAATAAATACTTAACATCTAAAGATAAAGAATTCTAACTGGCAATAAAGAAATGCCAAAAAAATTATGTTAAGGAGTTTGTGGTACTATACAACAAAAAACTAGTTATCTGAAAGTACTAAACTGCAAAACTCTCAAAGTAGGGCTGGGAAGGACAGTGTTCATTTCCTTCAAGCCAGTAAAGTCCACTTGGTGGGGGGGGGGGGGGGGCGCACAGGGCCTGAGGAAACATACAATCCTAATAAAAGCAGCCGAATCCTAAATAAAGACAAAGGGTTATACACAATTGTATTCTTTATGGTCTTATTTAGTACTAGCAAAGACTTGGAAACAACCTAAATGCCAATAAAATGGGAATGGATCATTGTAAACTTACTCAGTAAAATAATCCGAAATTATATTGCACAAAATTGTGCACGAAAAAGATGCTAATAATACAAAACGAAAAGCAGGATAACGACTAAACGACTAAAACTATTGATTTCCCATGCCACCTCCTTCCACAAAAGATTTCAGGTAACTTACATAAACACACACGAAAATTAAAAACACTTCCTAAATCTGAGGCGAAATCAGGCGACTTGGCGAAGACACTTAAACCTCGGGAGCTGCCCTCTCCACCGCTGGAGCCCCCCGCCCCGAGTCGACCGCGTCCGGGAACACTATCTCCGGAATCCCTGAACACAGCCTGGCGCCCTGCCTTACTCCGACCCCAGCGCCACCCCCGCCCTCCTGACCTGCCCCCCGGAACCCCTGATCCGCAACCTACCCCAGGCCACCCTCCGGAGCTACCTCCGGAACACCCGACACCCCTGATCCCCAACCTACTCCCGGCCCCCCTGACCTCCCCTCAGGCCCGCGACCTAATCCTGGAACCTCAACCTACCCCAGGAACCCCGAACTCCCCTCAGGCCCCCGGCCTACCCCCGACCTACCCCCGGAATCCCAGACTTCCTCTCAGGCCCCCGGCCTACCCCCGGAACCCCCGATCTCCCCTCAGGCCCCCGGCCTACCCCCGGAACCGCAACCTACTCCCGGAACCCCCGACCTCACCCAGCCTCTCCCAAATGCAGCCCAGGCCCTGGTCCCGCTTCGATCACGGACAGGTCCTCCGACCTACCCCCGGGCGGGGAGCGCCGGGCCCCGGGTCCGTTTAGCGCCACTGTCTGATCCTGTGCGCAGGCGCGAAACCCCCTCAGGCCCCGGGGTCGCGGCGTGGTGCGCAGGCGCGGTGTCCCCTTGTCCGGGCCTGGGCGCTACTAGGTGCGCAGGCGCAGTCTGGCGCGGGGGTTGGTGGGACAGCACCGTGTAAGGCAGACATGTCGGGGGTCCGGGTGGTGTCGCGGCTGCTGGGCGCCCGGCGCCTGGCACTGACTAGGGCGGTGAGTCGGCGCCGTGGGGCGGGCAGGGCGCGGGGAGCCGAGGAGGGGCAGGACTTCCCACGGGGCGGAGCGGACGCCGAGTCCCCCCGGCGCCGGACCGGGACGAGGTCGCGAGGGTCTTGGGGAGGATGCGGTGAGGAGGCCGCCCGAAGGAGTGGGGCCGACCCGGAGGGCCGCGGGACTCCTTCTGAAGCCAGCGAGTCGCGTCCCGGTGAAGGTCATGACCCCGCTTGCCGTCCCCGGGGACCCTTCCCCAGAGTACTAAGGTCGCCCCCGCCCCAGCCTTCGGCGCGTGGGGAGGCGTGTTTGCCCGAGGTCACCCTGACAGGTGGCGGCCCGTGGGTGCCCCGGGCCTCTGAATCCAAAAGCGCCCTTAGATCTCCGGCGGAGGCGGGCCGGCAACCGCAGGCGCGCGCTGGCCGGGCGCTGTGCCGATCGCCCTGGGGACGGTCCGTCGGGTGCCAGCAGCCCCGAGGACCCGGCCGGGCTCGGCCCTCCCGCCCCAGGCAGGGTAGGTGGGAGGCACGTCTGACACCGGCGCTGGCGCTTGCCTGGCAACTGTTTGCAAAACCGCGCGTCTTCGGGGAAAGCGAAGACCCGTGTTTCACACCGGGATCTGGCAACTTTTGGACCTTCATCTTGGGTTTTGTGTGGTGGCCTTTTGCGCACATTAGAAAACCAGGCGAAGAACGTCAGCGCTCTGACCGCAGACCACGTTCGGGCGACGGCGCCCGGAAGTCTGATTTCCCGTGCGTTGTCTGCCCGGACTCCGGTCAGTCGTGGATGGCCGTCAGGGTTGTGCCTTCTGGAGCCCTTGCTTACCGGATTGTGTCAGATGTACTCCTTACACTTACGTCTTCAGGATCTACCTTTTCAGGTTTCATTTCAGCACTCTAAACTTGGAGGGGTTGTTGTTTGGGTTCTTTTATATGATCCGCCTGCCCACCTACTTAGTAATGTAATTACAGAGTGAAAATCCCAGTGGGAACCGAGGCATTCAGCAGTATCGACTGGAGTTATGCCTGTAATTACACCTGCAATTTTCTCCATTTTGAAATACAGACACTAAAAATTAAGTTGAATGTGAGAAGGTTAACTCCGCCATCCTGCCAATGCCAGGGAACGTTTTCAGTGCTTTCTCGTGCTGCTGTGGTTGATGCTTCCTGAGCAGAGGTCCCCGCTCTCCACACCCCACCCATCTAGGGCTCTGAGTCCACAAGCTGGATGGGCAGTGGGGTATTCTTCGCAAACCTGAGCAGACTTCTTAGTGCCTCCTGCTTGTTAAGTGCAGTGGCCAGTAACTGGCGGTGCCGGGAGAAGAGCCAAACGTGTGTGTGCCCGGTCACCCCAGCGTTCTTGTGCAGACTGAGACCCCTCCAGTCTGTGGAACTCCCTAGACCACCTCCCTGCCCTTTGTTTATGACCTTGTTGTCCTTTATGTAAACTGGACTAGAATTCTAGCTCTGAGCTCTTAGCTGCAAGTGAGAAAGAGATTCTGAGCACCACTGGTCAGAGTGTGTAAACCTGTACTTTTGTATTGGCTTGATTGGAAGTTATCTTGGTTGAATCAACTATTAGCTGCCAGCATTTACCCTTCTTTTTATCTTGATGAAGATAGCTTTTCCTGTGGAAATTAATTCTGCCCCCAAGCAATATATGTAGTGGAATTTAGGATTGGCAAAAACAAAAGCGTCAACTTAGAACAACAACAACAACAAAATGTATGATCACCAACTGAGAAATGTGCACGGAGAGTAGATGATGAGGGTAATTTGAAGAAAATCCACAGAGAATTTTTCTGGATTTCATTTTGTTCAATTCTCTGGTGTTTCCAAGGCAGTTTATATTTACAGCTGCTTTCAAGTTGCAAAATCATCAAACCTATTTTGCGTTGGTTTCATTTTTAGTTATCTTAATGCACTGACATAATTTGCAGACTGTTCTGGTGTATTGAAAGGAAAAGTAAAAGCAAGGTCCTTAAATAGTTGCTGGTTAATTGCTTCAGATGAGATTTTTCAAATTCTTTAACATGGATATCCAAAGTACTGTTCTAGAGTCAGTTTCTTTTCTTTGAATGTATTGTTTTGAATTGGGTTTAATGATGTATCTAGAATTACACTATTTAGGCCACTGTGGTAACCTTTTTTGTTTTCCTTTTTGGGGGAATTATACGGCTGTGGCATTCATTTCTGCATTCTGTGGGATGTTTTTCCTGGTTCACTGGAAAAATTGTGGCTTGGTTTTGATATGTAATCTGGATATGCATCTTATTTTGGAGTCCCAGAGATTTTTCCTAAGGCTCCTTACCTAGGGGGAGTGTACTGAATCTGGTGCCAGCCAGGCAGACCAGAGTTCAGACCCTGGATAGACTCCATTTCTCTTTCAGGAGGGTTCTGTGAGGTAGCCTGTGACGCCCTGGTGTGGTGATCATTCTAGCCAGGACCTACACCTACAGCCTGTGCTCGATAATCTTGTGAATTGTATTCTAAGCATCCCTGTTTTAAAAACCTTTAAACTTCTAATGAAAATAATTACACATAGTTATAAAAAAAAAAAACTCAAGGAATACAGAGGCTTTATAAATGAAAAGGATTGAGACCCTCTCCTAACCTCAGACCTGTTCCCCAGTGAAATCACTTCTGAATTGTTTCTGTTACTGGCCGCTGCTGTTTACCTCCATGTCTCTAGCTAATGTGCAGGCTTATTTTCATCCATTTTGGACTTTGACTTGTGGCTCTGAATGAGGACTCAGTTACCTTAAACCATCTTCCCCCATCCTCAGTTCTTCCCATGGCCTTCCAAGGCGCTTTCAGAGCCTTTATGGGCTGCTTTTTTTTATTATACAGATTGTACTTACAAATAGTTTCTTGTCTGCAATTCGTAGGTGAATGCTATCAGATGGGGACCCGTACTTCGCTAGATTAAGGTTTTCAATATCTCTGCCCTTCTCTTCAGTTTTCTCCCTTTTACCATTTAAGTCATTCACTTGTGCTTTCATGTCATTAAAAGCTCTGTTTCTTTTAATTCTGCCTCCAAGGCAGATTTCCTCACGCTTCTTTACGTTTCCCTGTTGGAAAATGTTTGATAGTTTTACTTCAAAAAATGTTAGTTTTATTTATAGACAAATTGGGTTAATTTTGGGCTCTCCAGATTCTAAAATTGCTCCTCAAATCCGATTTAGATAAAAAGCTAGTATTCTATTTTCCACAGGGAGATAGTATGACAATTTGTTAAAGATTTCATTATAACAGCTGCCAGTGTTTGAGATGGCCGTGTGTGTCTATCTTTATTTAACGTGAGCATCCTAGAAAGAAGAAATAAATACTTAGGGAATCTCACTGTTACTATTTTACTTTTTTACAGTTCAACTTAAGCAGGTAAGTTTAATGATCAGAACAAAAATGGGATCGATTAGGAAAAACTATATAAAAGACGCTTTACAGTATAATATGTCCTTTTCATGTTGATTATTTTTATAGGATTTAATATGTGATTAATCTTCAGTTTTCTGAATTAAAATTGTGCAGGTGGCCATAAAATCTGGAAACATAGACAAATATACATAATAAATAGTTGACTCATATTCCAACAAATGTTCAATGAATGTGCTGTTCCTCATTAGCATTTCATACTTTAACAAGTTATGCAAAACTGCACGTGCACCAAAGCACTGTTTCCTTCAATCCTCGTACATCCACCTACAACGAATCGCCTGAGGGGATTTGTGTGTCTCACTTTCACTGAATAAACTTGTGCCTTTAGCACACCCAAGATGTAATTAAGGAAGAAGTGTCTGTCATCTGTGTTTCTGGATTGTGTGGTCCTGTTTTTGGTTTTGTTTGTTTTTAAGTTTCACCTACTATAAGTCTTAAAAACATTTTTGACCATTCGTATTATACCAAGAAAAAAGATGAATACTAAATACGAGCTAATGGAAAAACAAAAATTCATTTGTTTTACCTTTCTATTCCACATCACAACATTTTACTGAAAATGAAGGGATTTTTAATCTATAGATAAAAGACTCTAAATGGTACTTAGGTTGTTTTACAAGTTTGATTTTAAAATCGTTTAGAATTCACAATGGGTCTTACACACAATGATTTCAATAAATCAGGCACTCCAGAGCACAATTGGAGGTGTAACAATTATGTGATGACTTCTTAACAGTCCAAGGAGATAAAGACCTTTTTTTCAAATATGGAAAGAAATTAATCTTTCTGCAATATTAACCCCTAAAAGCTATCTTCCTTTATAGACTACAATATTATTGTCAATTTCATATACTTTTATTTTTTTTAATCTTATTTTTAATGTTTGTTTTATTTTTGAGAGATACAGTGCGAACGGGGGAGGGACAGAGAGAGAGGGAGGCACAGAATCCTAAGCAGGCTCCAGGCTCTGAGCTGTCAGCACAGAGCCCGACACAGGGCTTGAACCCATGAACCCGTGATATCATGACCTGAGCCGAAGTCAGATGCTTATCTGACTGAGCCACCCGGGCACCCCCATATACTTTTAAAAAGAACTCCCAGAGGAAGAAATTTCTGGAGGCTTTCCCAAATATATACAGCTACTTTTTCTGTCATGCTTACAACATCTGCAAAGTACGGAATGTTCAAATGCAGATTCTTATGATCAAGGGGCTCCATAATTGCCTCCTCCATATACTCTTTGAGGTCAGTCACTTTCATAACTATTCCTGTAATAGGATCAATCTCTCCATGTACTGTCACCACAACTTTGTAATTGTGCATGTGGCCATTTGGATTGTTGGAATTCCCAAACAATTTCAAGTTTTCTTCATTACTCAGAGATGTGCCGTGGAGCCAGTGGGTCGCTCTGAGGGAGATGAGGTGGGACAGTTGCGTGGTGTTCTTGGCTTGCCTTCCCACTTGGTTGGTGGTGGGGCTGGGACAGCCTCTCTGTTTCTATTTTGATTTCAGTTTGGTATTGTAAAATGTACTGTTCTTTTTTGGAACTATTGCCTTTATCTTGTACTTTATTAAAATTTCATGAACATTTGTATTTTGCTGACTTGGTTCTTTGTTAAGATGTGATTTTTACCATTTAAAAATTATACTAAAGCAGAAGAATATTCTTTTTAAGTTTTTAAATTCGTTTACTGGACAAAAAGTTGACTTATGTCAATAAAAACAAAAGTACTTAGGGGCGCTTGGGTGGCTTAGTCGGTTAAGCATCTGACTTTAGCCCACATCATGGTCTTGTGGTCCATGAGTTCGAGCCCTGTGTTGGGTTCTGTGCTGACAGCTAAGAGCCTGGAGTCTGCTTCAGATTCTGTGTCTCCCTCTCTCTCTGCCCCTCCCTGGCTTGTGCTCTCTCTTTCTCAAAAATAAATAAACATTAAAAAATACATATATACTTAAAGTTGAAATTGGAGAATTCAAGAATATTGCATTTATCAGTTCAGATCTACTTAGAAATTCAGGAAACTTCTTTGTAATTGGAACTGTTAGCATAAAGTCAACTATTTGTGGCAGGCATCATTTGGTCTCAGTGCTTAAGAAAGTCTAAAAAAATATTTTTAAGTTATTCTTGAGAGAGAGAGAGAGAGAGAGAGGTGGGGAGGGGCAGAGAGAGAGAGGGAGAGAGTGAGCATCCCAAGCAAGCTCTGCACTGTCAGCACAGAGCCCAGATGCAGGCCTAGAACTCATGAGCTGTGAGATCATGACCTGAGCCAAAACCAAGAGTCAGTTGCTTAACTGACTGAGCCACTCAGGTGCCCCTAAATGCTAAAGAAAGTCTAGAGGTTGGAGCCACCTGCTCCATTTGCTCCATTTGCAAGCGGCCAAGCCCTCCAGCCTGGCCTGAGGCCATTAATCCTCAGAGAAAGTCCTTCTGTTCAAAACCACTCCGAGTTCATTTTGTATTTTGCCAAATTCTCCTCCCTGAATTCTCCACTTGTTTGTCCTACAGAATAGTTTTTTTTACCCCACAGAATAAATAGCGTCTCTTCCAAACTGCAGAATACTCGAAGACATCTCTCATATCCCCTTTGTCGTTGTTAAACATACTTAATTCCTAAAACTGTTCATGAAATTGCTAAGACTTCATTTTATCAGTAGCCCTCTAAAACGCAGTCAGTAGAACAGAAAGACGTGCCTTATAAGTTGGTTTTCATATAAAGAAGATGGCCTCTCAGGCTGGGCTGTGATTTCATTAATACCAATTATCTTGAGTAAATGTTCATAGGGTGGAACATTTAAGCCAACACTGGGAGAGTTGTAGAGATTAGCCAGGGAATGGCCAGGGACGAGTGTTCAGACAGGGAACAGCACCCTGGAGTATGACAGAGGAGAGGGGATGTGGCTACAGCCCAGCGCAGGTGTGGAGAGTGGTGAAGCAGGAGCATCTCTAGGCCTGGAGTCTTCACATTCACAGTGAAGGGTTGGTTGGTCCCACTGGTACCCAGTGTCGGGGTAAGCAGTAGAGCCTCTTGTAAAAGATGGATCTCCCAATACACTGTCCCAGGCCTTTTCCAGTGAACCACAAAACCTTGCAGACGTGTGGTGCTATAGTGTGAAGAGGGTCATGATGGGTCCAGTAAAAGTGCTTCATTGTAAACTACCACTTTCACAAAATAGATGGGTTTCCCATTGTCCACTAAAAACCATAAATTAAGAAATTAACGTGACATTGTGTCCTTTTCATTTCCTGCTGAGTCTGTGCGTGTCCTGCTTGGAGACAAGCTTCATCTAGAAGAGCTTTTCTTGGAGTGCCAACTCCTTGCCACTTGGGCCTGCCCTGGGTCCTTAGTCCGCTTCTACCCTGCAGGGTTACATAGAGGACCCCAGGTGAGCTGTCTAGGTGAAGGAGCAGCTGGATGCATAAAAAGGTTGATGACTTGGGAAATTTTGGTGATTTGTTATTCTTTTAAGACACTTAAGTGCTCTCCATCTCTCCATCTCTGTCTCAGCAGTGGCCCGCGACATGGCAGGCAGGCACCTGCGGTTTTCACTTCACTATTGATGGGAATAAGAGGTCTTCAGCTAAAGTTTCAGATTCAGTAAGTTTACAACTTTTTGTTCCCTTATAAATGATATGCTTGTCTTAGAGGAATAATGATCTATGCCAGTCTTCAATATATTGGAGTAATACACAGGTCTTATTTAAAGGAAAACATTCTGGTTCCAATAATGCTCTAATTATTTTTAGTGTATAGCACTTAACTGTAGTACAAATGTAAGCATAGTTACTAACATTTTTTGCTTATAGTTCTTAAGTATCTATAAACCAGATTAAAATTTAAAGCAGCAAAATAATAAAATACCAGTGACCGCTGAACATTATTCATTGTGACAGATGACATAGGACCCTGAAGCCACTTGTGTGTAGGCTCTTGGCGTTTACTGGGTCTGTTCTGTCCTCTGCTGAAGGCACTAAAATTTGTTTACAAATTCTTTTCTCACAAGCTCACAATAGTTACTGAATACTAGTTGGCACCTTCTCAGTCCAACACAAACATGGTCCTGAAACAGGGTGGTGGTCCTCAGTGCTGAGGCAGTTGCCCAGATGAATCGGAATGTGCCTACCTAATTAAAACAACATATTGGGGCACCTGGGCGGCTCAGTCGGTTAAGCATCCGACTTCAGCTCAGTTCATGATCTCGCGGTTTGGGAGTTGGAGCCCCGCATCAGGCTCTGTGCTGACAGCTTTCGATTCTGGGTCTCCCTCTCTCTGTCCCTCCCCTGCTTGCACTCTGTCTCTCTCTCCTTCGAGAAATAAATAAACATTAAAAAAAAAAATTAACCTTTTCTTGAGAAACTTGCTGACCACAGGAGGAGAATCATGATCTATATACTGCATTATGAGCTTAGATTCACACAAGCATGTGTATGAATATATGGCTGTCAACGGAAAAAGATGAACAGAAAGGATAATGGAGTAGGAAAGCCGTATTTAGAACTAATATTTTGATTTGTGTCGTTGCTTTCCTTTTCTTCCACGGTTCCCTGCTTTGAGGCTGTACCTCTTGTTTTCAACATTTCACTTCATGGTGGGTGTCCCAGGTGCTAGGATGCATGCTCCCTCTTCGTCGGGTCTGTGTTTCGGTCCTGTCGGTGTGGGGTGTGCCAGCCGCACACTCTGGGTCCTGGCACAGGGGGAGGCCCCTCTGCTGTGGTTGCTCTTTCAAAGCTTCTTCCATTTTGTCTGAGCTCTTGCACTGCACCCACCGTCCCAATGTGTGGCATAGGTAAATGGGTGGTTGACAGGTGAATTGTTCTTTCCAGATTTCTACGCAATACCCGGTAGTGGACCATGAATTTGATGCGGTGGTGGTAGGCGCTGGAGGGGCAGGCTTGCGAGCTGCGTTTGGCCTTTCCGAGGCAGGGTTTAACACGGCCTGCGTCACAAAGCTCTTTCCTACGAGATCACACACCGTCGCAGCCCAGGTAAGAGAAAGGGGCCCCCTTAATGGTTTTGGCGCCTGCACAGCAGTGCTCAGTCTTCTGCCACAGGCCTTCTCGCTGCACGCCAGCCATGTTCCTGTCTCTTTCTGCTCCTTGCACCCACCTGGCTTACTCGCCTTGGGAGTGTGTTCCCACACTGCCTCCACCCCCACTGCCAGAGTCCCTCCTGGGGCCTCTTATCGCTCTGCCGCTCCAGTCACACTCAGGTCTTCTCTGAGCACCCACCTAATCCTCTGGCCCCCATCATAGTTTGTCTTCACTGTACTTTCCCAATCTAAAATGAGCCTATCTCTGGACTGATTCTCTTGGCCCTGCTGCATCCTTGGCGTGGGCCTCGTTAAGTATGATGATGATGAGCTTTGCTGGTGGCATGAATGTGCAGGACAGAAGAACATTGGCCTTTAAATGCTCAAAATTTAGGGAAGAGGATAAAAGTCAGATGAAAAAGAACACAGTGATTTTATAATTTTGTTTTCTTTCCTGGCACACTGTAGGTGGTACGCAGGTTGTATACAGGTAGTATTCCAAAACTGGAATGAATTGAACTGTTTTTTCCAGTATTTGGAACATATTTCCTCATAGAGATAGCAGAGTGTGGGGTAACTTTCCAGGAACCAGTAAAAGCCACCCTAAATACTGTTGTAGCCTGTATTCAGTATGCAGCAACATTCTTCAGGCACTTAGCTACACAGATACTTTGTTCTAAAACTATGTGTTATAAACTGAAAAATAAATAATACATACTTTTGAAGATTACATTGTGTCTGAAAGGAAAAATGGATGTAAACATAAGTCTAAATAATGAGAAATAATAGTATATTCAGATAGTGCAATATTAAAACAATAAAAAGTAAGAAATGGATAGCTTAACTTGAATGCTGGTTGGAGAAAGTAAGGTTTAATTGGGGGGATAAGACAGGTGGGGACTGGGCAAGTCTAAAGTGTACTCCTGGCGGAGGGGGGCACATGGCTGGCTCAGTCAGTAGAGCGTGCAACTCTTGATCTCAGAGTCGTGAATTAGAGCCCTGGGTTGGGTATAGAGATTGCTTTTTATTTTTCTTTGAGTAGGCTCTGTGCCCAGCATGAAGCCCAGCATGGGGCTTGAACTCTTGACCCTGAGATCAAGACCTGAGCTGAGATCAAGTTGGACACTCAACCGACTGAGCCACTGAGGCGCCCTGAGATTACTTTAGAAAAACAAAATTGTATTTCTTGGGACTCCTGGAAGACCAGCTGTCTGTGGCCCTGATTCTTACTAATAGTAGCAATAAAATAATAGCATGGACATGTGCACTGGGCCAAGTATTTAGTGTTGTTTTAAACTAGGTTTCTCTCTTCTGCTACTACTCTGGTACTTAACAGTTTTTACTAGGACTGTGTTTGGGTTTACAATCGGTGGGGTCGGAGAAGGAGGAGGAAATAACTTGTGACTTTTGCTGCTTGTCTTGTTAGGGTTCCTGGCTTTGTGCTGGTGACTCTTTTCTTGATAACTGAAACATAATGGGAAACTGAGGCACAGCAGCACCAAGCGGGGAAAGAATTCCTGCATGGGTCTGCTTGACTCAGAAGCTTGATTGAGGAACATTTGCAAAAAAGAGGGAAGTCAGAAAATGTGCCTTTTCTTCTCAAAAAGAGATGAGTTATCCGGTTTTAAGTTGGGGAGGAAAAGTGTGAGTGTTACATTTGTCCCTGTACTGCCCTTTTCTGTGACTCTGAGAGACAGACACGGTAGAGAATGTGACTCTGAGTTTAGAGTTTATTCCTTGACAGTAAGTACTTCTTTAACACATGTCCATAAATGCCACTGGGAACATTTTGTCATAGAATTATCCCAGATAGATTTGCTCAGTGCCTTTTATGTGCCAGGTTTGGAGGTGACGAGCATTGCACATAAAACCTCACTTAACCCTCCAGATGGCTCTCAAGTTCAGCTTCATGTCCCTTCATGGGTAAGGGCACTGAGGCTGAGGGAGGTAAGATTTGGCATCTGTCATGCCTCTCCCTGCTCAGGACGGTCCTGTAACCAACCGGACTGCAGTCAGGTCCCTCACATGCCGTTGTTGTCAAAATTAGTTGGCTTTCTCTGAATCCAGTTTTGGGCAGTGGGTGGAAGGGGGATGGGCCTGGAAGGTCCAGGGTTCCCTTTCGTAGCCTGTAAGTCTGCCCTGTGTTTACAGGGAGGGATCAATGCTGCTCTGGGGAACATGGAGGAGGACAACTGGAGGTGGCACTTCTACGACACTGTGAAAGGCTCCGACTGGCTGGGGGACCAGGATGCCATCCACTACATGACAGAGCAGGCCCCTGCTTCCGTGGTAGAGGTACTGTCCCTGCATGGTCTGTTTCTGGTAGAAAAGAGAGGTCGAGGCAAATGTGGTCAGCCTAAGGAATGGTAACAAGTTGATGTAACAAGGGAAATCTTTCCTATCATTAACCATTCAGTTCATTTAATAACAAAGTTTTTCTCTTTTCCTGAAGTGTTGAAATTTTCATAGAACGTATTGGTTTGGGTTTACAGGTTTATGTTGAAATTGTTTAGTGTAAATTAGCAATGAATATCCCGATTCCTTCAAGGTACTAGGTGTTTGTTTTCATATTTCACAGCTGGAGAATTATGGCATGCCATTCAGCAGAACTGAAGATGGGAGGATCTACCAGCGTGCTTTTGGTGGACAGAGCCTCAAGTTTGGGAAAGGCGGGCAGGCCCATCGGTGCTGCTGTGTGGCTGACCGCACTGGCCACTCGCTGCTGCACACGTTGTATGGAAGGGTGAGGCCACCCTGGGTGCATGGGGTGACAGGACATGGTCTGGTTAGGCCAGGCATGTGGTGATGAGCTGGAAACAGGCCACTCTGGGACAGGTCAGAAGGTCAGCATGTCAGCCCTGGGGTTGCTTAATAAACAGCAGACTAACATGGCAGGATGTATATTTGTTAATTATTAATTTGAAAGTGTCTTTTTTAGAAAATTAAATTGATCTGCCATACTGAAAGTATAAGAACAGAGCAAGTATTTTAGGACTCAGCACCTCTGAGTTCCTGAACTAATTGATTTAATACTTAAGTGTTCAAACTGGACTAAGGTTTGGGGGACAGTAGTTACTAGATAATCAGGGCCTACTTTGGCATAGCCAAGTAATCAATATTTGGAATCACTCTGATTCATAATAATCAGTATTCTGAATTCTTGCTCTCAAATGGGGACAGATTCTTGATTTGCAAATGTTAGGACCCTGGTGGCAGCTTCGGCTGAGTGCATTGACACATGTGTGCCTGGATCTGCCCATCCTGCAGTATACTGTGTCATGTTGGGGAGCTGGTGGTTTTGTGAGAGCCCTTCATGTTTACTGAGCAGCTACAGCATCTTCTCTGACATGCATGACATGTGTATGTCCTTGTTACGGTCTGATCTGATCATACACCTGAGAGCAGGGTACCTTTCGTGTTGATCCACAACAGCATCAGCACTATGGTTGATGCAAGTAAAGTCTGTGGCTTCTTTTGCAACCCAGGGTTTACCCTGTCCATTTGTTACACACCACATCAGAGCCCTGAACTTGTTCATATGAGCAGTATTGCTGAAATGTTAGTTTCACACCCTAAATGCAATTGAAACTGTGGGATTCTTTTTTCTTTCATGTTTTTTAGTCTCTGCGATATGATACCAGCTATTTTGTAGAGTATTTTGCCTTGGATCTCCTGATGGAAAATGGAGAATGTCGTGGTGTTATTGCGCTGTGCATAGAAGACGGGTCCATCCATCGCATAAGAGCAAAGAACACTGTTGTAGCTACTGGGTAGGAGTGTAACTTGTATTTAGTTTTTCTGTAGGAAAGTTGGGTCTCTGAGTTTCTTTTAAAAAAAAAAAAATGGAGGCAGTGACCTAACCCAGGAGCATAATAAACTTTGCCAGTCTCAGTTCCATGTCTCCAAAGGGGACAATCATAGCATCTGCCTCAGGTGGGTGAGGAAGTATCTGTCTTCAGCTTGCACCTGAGAGGACCCTTGAGGAAACGGGTCTGGAGAGTCACGTGACACTTCCTGGCTTAACCTGTCTTTTGCTTTAGTGGACACTGTGTTTATACTGATTTCTGGTGTAGATAAGTGCTGTTTGTTCACACGATGAAACTAAATTACATTTCTTACATTGTCAGTCCGTTATTTTAACCCTTTACAAGAGTGAGTCCATAAAAAGCAAAAATTTCAGCATTAAAGCAGCACACGCTTCTCAGGGAGGTCGTTCAGATAGCATGAAAGTGCCTTGAAGTATAAACGAGAGTGCCTCCTCCGTCTCCCAGGCTCCTGCCCCAGTTGCCCAGGGTAGCGCATGCAGACAGCACCTGTCACAGTGCTGCGGGCTGCTCTGTCCACTCTGGTGCCACTAGAAAGGCGATCCTGACGGGACACCATGTGTCACTGCTTTCTCTCTGCTGGCCCGTCTGTTTTCCAGAGGCTACGGGCGCACCTACTTCAGCTGCACATCTGCCCACACCAGCACCGGTGACGGCACCGCCATGGTCACCAGGGCAGGCCTTCCCTGCCAGGACTTGGAGTTCGTTCAGTTTCACCCCACAGGTAGGACGGGACCACTTTCATGGGGTCAGGACTCTCATACCTCTCGATGCCCCTCTGTAGTCCCACACACTAGCACATTCTCAGAGCCCAGCTTGTCATTTGCTCAAGAAAGTTTTTTCCATTTCTCCCAAGGCAGTTTAGGCCACCACCTTGCCTTGGCGATACCTGCTCCAGTCGTAAAGCTGGAGCTTTATGTAAAGACTGTTCAGTGTCCCTCCCCCCAACTCGATTGTCAGCTCCCGGAGGTGGGGACAGGTGATGCAGTTCACAGTGCCTGGCACATAGTAGGACCTCATCAGTGTTTCCTGAGTGAATGTCCCAAGAGCTGTTGATCAGAGTTGTGGCATGGGCAGATTCCAGTGTTACAGGGAAAACATCAGGCTGTCCAGTAGAGTATAAAGTCGGGACGAGCTATGGCAGATGCGGCCCCCTGAGATGTTAATGACTATGGTGCCAGTTGTGGGCACATTGAGCTCATCTTGCGTCCTCAGACAGTTGAGTGTGCAAATGTGGAGTTCAGACGGGAGGTCTAGGCTGCAGGTGCAGAATTGAGAGAGTTCGTTATTCAGATCTGAATTGGAGAGAGAGATCTGCCTCTTGGGACAGGCAAGTCTCATTCTGGACTTTGTTTCTAGTTGCTTTTCTGACCTGTCAACTGAGGGGACACCACACTTTGTGGAAGTAGCCTCCCACCATGCTAAAGAACCAGACCTGGGTTTTCTCTTTGCTCTGTCAGTATATTTTTTCTGATCCCTGGCAGGTATAAAAAGTAAAAAATGTTTTAGGTAGTTTTTTAATACTGGTTTTGGGGGTTTTTGTTTTGTTTTAAAGTTTACTTCTTTATTTTGAGAGAGAATATGCGAGCGGGAGAGGAACAGAGAGACCAGGAGAGAGAATCCCAAGCAGGCTCCGTCCTGTCAGCATGGAACCTGACTTGGGGCTCTGTCTCCCAAACTGTGAGATCATGACCTGAGCCAAAATCAAGAGTCAAAACACAATTGACTGAGCCACCCAGGTGCTCCAGGAAATTCTTGTTTTGTTTTTTGGTTTTTTTTTTTCTTTTAAAAGTTTGTTTATTTTTGAGAGAAAGAGACAGTGTGAGCAGGGGAGGGGCACCGAGAGAGACACAGAATCCGAAGCAGGCTCCAGGCCCTGAGCTGTCAGCACAGAGCCTGGCTGGGGCTCGACCTCACCAACAGTGAGGTCATGACCTGAACTGAAGTCAGATGCTTAACCAACTGAGCCACTCAGGTGCCCCTGCTTTCTTGTTCTTAAAGCAAGAAAACTCTTCTGGTGTGGTAATGACAGTTTTAACTTTCAGGTGACATTGACATAGGTGTTTGTCTCCTTGTTAAAATTCAGGTGCTTGGCATTCCTTATTGAAGGGACAGGGAGATTAAGGGCACAGACCTGCCTAGTTGCCAGGTGTGCATTTGGCTCTGCCTTCCCAGCTGCAGAACACTGACAAGTTCCTAGGCTATCATCGCTTTCTCTGAAAATAGGGATATTTCCTGGGGTTGTTACAAAACTTAGAGTTGTATACAGCAAGTACAGTACAAGTATGAACGGTGGTAATTATTGCTGTTGTTAACCAGTTTTTATTTTTTTTTAAGTTTTTATTTTTATTTATTTTCAAGAGACAGAGAGAGACAGAGCATGAGTGGGGGAGGGGCAGAGAGAGGGAGACACAGAATCCAAAGCAGGCTCCAGGCTCTGAGCTGTCGGCACAGAGCCCGATGCGGGGCTTGAACCCATAGACTGTGAGATCATGACCTGAGCCAAAGTCGGACACTCAACCGACTAAGCCACCCAGTCGCCCCATTAACCAATTTTTAGATACGAATTTTCCAAGCTGGTTTTTCTTACCTAGTCACAATTTCATGCTATAAAAGAACATTCTACAATTATAACAAAACCTGAGATGTTTAACTCATGCTTGGTTGTGCTGAAAGTTGAAAAGCTGTTGGAATTGGAATATTCAGCCAAGCTGTGTTGTTCCTACATTAGCTGCCCTTTCTCCTCACTGCTGCTTCATTGGTGCTTTTTGTTGTCAAACGTCCTACTATTCCTTACTTAACCTGTCCTTTGTCTTATTCTGTTGTGAGCATCATGCCCCTTGCATACCCTTTTCCTTTCCACCCCCAGAAATGTATTGGAAAAAAATTTGCATTTGAAATATTGACCTAGCAATTGTTAGGTTATAATCATCTAATTAACTGGGTTCTTTGCAGGTATATATGGTGCCGGTTGTCTCATTACAGAAGGGTGCCGTGGAGAGGGAGGCATTCTCATTAACAGTCAAGGCGAAAGATTCATGGAGCGATATGCCCCGGTTGCAAAGGACCTGGCATCCAGAGACGTCGTGTCTCGGTCCATGACTCTGGAAATACGTGAAGGAAGGTCTGTGTCATTCTATCCAAAGGTGTCTGAGTGCACACACACACACACACATGCACACCCTCCTTTCTCTTTGGTGGCTGCTATTCATGTCTACATGTGCACATGGGCTTGTGTGGCTTCTGTGTGAGTTTTAGCAACTCACCTACCCCACCCAACTCTGCGTAGGCTACCTCTCCTCCCCTTCGATGGGCCTTCGATGCTGTTTGGGGACCCACATGCGTTCGAGACCTTCACTGTGCAGGCTCTTGAGTGCCAGTGCTGCCTTACGATGGTGATCTTTCTTGTATCTTTGATGTTATAACTTCTAGAGATTTTATATTTGGAGTGTTTGCATTAAAAGGACTTTCTAATGCATTTACCAAGGAAAACAGCTAATTGTGACTTCCTAAGACTAGAGTATGAACTCAGTGAGGGCTGGAAGTCTGTCCATGTTCTGGCTGTGTCCTACCACATTCAGTCTACCCTGTCACAGAGCAGGTGCTCAGAGGAGATGCTGTCACAGAGCAGGTGCTCAGAGATGTGAAGAATGGATGGCCACAAGTGAAGGGAAATTTTGTACAGCATTAAAAAATGTGAAACTCATAGTCTCACATTTTCTATAATTGCCGTTTTTTGCCTCACACCGTGATGTCCTTTTCCACCAGAGGCTGTGGCCCTGAAAAAGATCACGTCTACCTGCAGTTGCACCACCTACCCCCAGAGCAGCTGGCCATACGGCTGCCTGGCATTTCAGAGACGGCCATGATCTTCGCAGGTGTAGATGTCACCAAGGAGCCCATCCCCGTCCTTCCCACCGTGCATTATAACATGGGAGGCATTCCCACCAACTACAAGGGGCAGGTGACCAAACCAAGACCCTTCCACAGTGGGAAAGAGGGCGGGAATGATACAGGTGCCCTTGCGAGCTCAGAGAAGACCGATGTTTTCCTCAGAAGGCACTGTGTTGTTGTACAGGCTGCACTTCCCTTGAGTAGATGCTGCCAGAGGGCAGGGGGCTCGGCCACCTTTCAGCTTTCACTTTTCACTCCATAGTGATGAGTAGTTACTGATAACTTACTGATCCCTCCATAGTAGACAGTCATAGATGTAATATCATTGTTTTTCCCAGCTTATAATTTATTTTACCGTATGATCTCTTGTTAACTTTTACTGCAGCCTTGTAAATTGTATTCTCTTTACAACAAGTACCTTCGAGGGGTTTGTAGTTCACCCAGAGCTTTTTGGTTCTTGACTTTTTTGGCCTGTCCTTAGGCGAGGTGACTGGAGATTACGTTCATAGATGAGTAATAGGCTGGAAGCATCTGAGTTACAACTCAAGTCTGCCCTACTCCCTTCCCTTCATTCGAATCCAGAGTCAGAGTGAGGGAGTAGGGGATCAGTTAGAGGTGGTGAGTGAGGTTTCTCGTGAGCAGTAGGTGTGGGATTAAAATCACAGGTGCTGCCACATGGGATCCTTTGATCTCTCTTGGCCTGGGGTGGCTGAGTGTCTGGGTGCAGAGGGCAGAGACTGGACTGACACAGAGAGTTCCCTGTAGGTGAGAGCAGATCTGGCCTTCACCTGCCCTCCTCCCTCTGCCCCTGCATGCAGACACCCCACCGCAGGAAGCAGTCCTGTGCAGACTTTGCTCCTAAGTCTTCAGTCTTCCTTCCACAGGTTCTGAGGCATGTGAATGGCCAGGATCAGATCGTGCCCGGCCTGTATGCCTGTGGGGAGGCTGCCTGCGCCTCCGTGCATGGTGCCAACCGTCTTGGAGCAAACTCACTCTTGGATCTGGTTGTCTTTGGTCGGGCGTGTGCCCTGAGTATCGCGGAGTCCTGCAGACCCGGTATGTGTTTCTCCAGGCTGTTTCAGGAGGCAAGAGGTTGCCATGTCTTGATTTGTAATTGGAAATTTGTTTAGTGATCATGAAGGGGGTAGTCTCTTTTTATCCCCTATAAGTGAGGAAACAGAGCAATCAGAAATTTATATGGTGATAGACTTGAGACTAGACACAGGTTGGGTGAGGGTCTTAACAATTAAGAAGGTAACCTGGTTTTGGTCAGATTCTGTCCTATAGTCCTTGTGCTCTGCTTAGAAAAGTCATTGTTAGGGAGTTATTTTAAGGGGAGGTTTATCACATAGTTGCTTGCTCAATATAAATTACTTATTTGTAGTAAAATATTTTAAACAGGTATGACGATAGAGTAGTTTTCAGTACTTATGGAAAAGTAATTTAGATTCTAAAAACAAAATATAAATACCCTATTAAAGCAGAAAGGGAGGACGTAATGTACACAAAACAGAGGATTGGGTCATATCCGTCCCTGCATTGATACAGTGGATTCAAGTCAGTGATTGCGTTCTTCTGTTAAAATAATCTGCTGAGGAAAAAATGCCATGTGCTAGAAGGGTGAGTCCCACTGTGAACAGGACACTTACTGTCGCTTTGACATTCAGAGGGTCTTCATGTAGATTGTGTTGGCCCATTTGCTCAGAACAACATGTGAGGGGAAGTCACTGTTTCCAAGGGAAGTGTCGTGGGATCCCCAGGCCTCTGCTCTTCTCGTTACGCTTCATTGACGGTGACTATTTAGTATCAGTTGTGCTATTTTTATTGTACAAAAGCTTTTCGTATGGACTTTTAAGTTGGTGAAAATCTTACTATCCCATTAGTTAAACACAGCCCTTAGTATACCATGCCGTGCTCCCCTTTACGTCTGCAGTTAGCAGATATATGTAAGGAGAAGGACAGTTGTATTTTCAGACACCCTCTCCCTTGCTCTGACTACAAGTCCAGGCTGTGAAGGGCGGATGTGGGGCCCTGTCCCAGTGTTTGCTGCAGAGGCAGGAGTTGAACCCACCTGGTCTGATACCAAATCTAATGCTCATTTCACTATAGCAGTGAAGCCTGAAATCAGATCTCAGAGGAAAGCAGAAAATTCGAGGTTTCTTTTCTTTGAAAAAGAGAAAAAGGAAGTTTTGTAAGAATATCTTTACTTTCGGGGCATCTCACTCTGATCCCAGGGTCATGGGATTGAGCCCCACATTAGGGGCTTGGAACCTGCTCAGGATTCTCTCCCTCTGCTCCTTTGCTCACACACGCACTCATTCTCTCTCTCTCTCTCTCTCTCTCTCTCTCTCTCACTCTCTCAAAAAAAAAAAACAAATTTTTTTTTTAATATTGTTAGAAAAGATGAATATCTTGTACTTTTATATCTGAAGGATCAGTATACAGTTTTAAAAAGTTTTTTAAACTTAGCAGTAAAAAGGAACAAATTACTCCTACATGCAACAACACAAATGCATTTCAAAACATATGAGGTTGTGTGACCCAAGCTTAAAAGGCTATATACATACACCTAACTTTATTTACATAACATCTTGGAGGAGACAGAACTAGGGAATAACGCGGCTTGGTGGTTGCCGTCCTGCTCATGGTGGAGCTTGTGTGACTCTGTGAGGCAAAATGTGCAAAACTCTACACCAAAAATGATAATTCTACTTTAACTTTTAAAAACAAAAAAAAAGGAAGAGCATCACTATATTTTCCCAAATATGAATATTTTAAACATTAAAATGTTTAAACCTTAATCTGGATCCTATTATGATGGTTACAGGAATCCATACCATGTGTCAACATTTGTAGAACTATGCACCTAAAGAAAAATAATTTTGGTAAATGATCACTTTTTAAAAACGTTAAAAACAAAAACAGAAGAAACCACAACCAGGGGCACCTGGGTGGGTCAGTCAGTTCTGTCCAACTTCGGCTCAGGTCATGATATAACAGTTTGTGGGTTCGAGCCCCGTGTCAGGCTCTGTGCTGACAGCCCAGAGCCTGGAGCCTGCTTCGGATTCTGTGTCTCCCCCGCCCCACTCCGCTTGTACTCTGTGTCTCTCAAAAATGAATAAACATTATAAAAAAAAGAAGAAGAAGAAACTGTAACCAGCCTAAAATTGGGGCATGTCACATGAGAGACCATTGCCCTGGCCCCTTGCAGAGAGCAGCTGTGAGCAGCCCAACTTTACCTGCAAACCTTTGTTTCCTGTTTTTCATACCTTCTGCCCCTTTTACCTCTTGAAAAAAATACATTTCAAAACATGTTACCCCCCCCCCCCAAAAAAAAAAACCTTTAAAAAATCTTCAAAACATTTATCTTTATTTTTTAGAAAAGCAAGAAGAGCAAATCTTGAGGTTTGGGTAAGCAGATATAAGGGTCTGAATCAGCAAGAGACTTTTAAACGTGCCAGACCAGGTCCTCCCTCATCTTTGAATGAGGACCACGTCGTGGTGGGGGTGGGTGGTGGTGGCAGAATTGTTGGAAACTGCTCACTACCTGAAGGTGCCAGTTCTCCCTTCTGTAGAGTAATACTGCAAGGTGTCTTTGCATAAATCTAATTTTTAAGCTTAAGAATAGTTTCTGTTTTGTTCAAAGATTTCTTACTGGATACCTCCTCCTTGCCAGAAATTTTGTCTTTATATGTTTATGGCCCCAAGTCAATATGTGGTGCTTCAGTTAAAGGGTGGCTTGGGTGGAACATTCGCTCAGGTTATGGGTACATTTTCCAAAAGCCATTAAATTCTAGCTTTTTGTTTGTGTATTTTTTAAGGAGATAAAGTTCCTCCAATTAAACCAAATGCTGGAGAAGAGTCTGTCATGAATCTTGATAAGTTGAGGTTTGCTGATGGAACCCTAAGAACATCAGAACTACGACTCAACATGCAGAAGGTAAGCACCTGTGCTCTGAAGTGAGCAGGCCATTGTGTCCACAGTCCTGTGCCAGGCCCGGGTTGAGTAGCAAGAGGACACGTTGCACACAGAAGGCCGCAGGTAGCAGCCCAGGGCGGAAACTACAACTTCTACATCCCACCGTGCTTGTATGTGGCTCCTCAGACCCTCTCTTCTGTTGTGTGTATGTCACAGCCTGAAGGGGGAGAGAGAGTGGAAGGTCCAAGAAGGTCCCAGCTGGGAACTTCCTTATACCAGGCTTCCTGAAAGCCCAGCACATCTCATTCCCAAGAAGTTAATCCTATCATCACACCCAGCTTCTAGCAACTCTGGGAAATGTCTTTAAACTGGGGCCATTGTATCCCCTAAATAAAGTCAGGAAGAGTGGAGAGTGTGGGTTTTGGGGGGAAATGGTAATCTGTGCACTAGTTGTCGTCACAGTATTTATCTTCTAGATCAGCATGTCTGATGGGATGTTCTCTGAGGATGGGAACATGTGTCTTTGACCACATGTGACTGTGCAGCATGTGAAATGTGGCTAGTGTGACTAAAGAACTGAGCTTTATTCAGTTTCAATTTAATATAAATCGCTACACATGGTTACTGCATTGGATAACGCAGGGTTAGATCAATAAAAGTAGTATGTAAAACAGCTAGGGATCCATCAGGTTCTTCGACTACAGAGATCCTTGGTCCATAAGTAAGATCTCTGTCCACTTGAAATTATTTGTAAGAATTTGTGGAGGCATTTTCCAAAAAGAAGCCACCCTTTGCTTTAGTCACATTCTGATAAGGAGTCCAGTGGCACAAATGCTCACCACCAAAAGTTGCACCATGCAGCTTTTATAGGACTGTGTGGTTCTGTGTTCAGGTGAGACTGGGCTTCAGGGAGGCTTCCTGGAAAGGTAAGGCAAATAGCATGTGTGAAGGACAAAGGTATGTTTAAGGAAACCGGTCAAGTGATCTGTGCAGGACTTTTGTGGGGTACTGATACCAGGAGTTGGGAGGCCAGCTAGGACAGATGTAATCATTGCACTGGATAGTAGGAACTTCCGTTTGGATATGGAAATGGTGAATCCATGAGAGATTTTGAAATAGGGAACCTTAGAGGTATTCCCACTAAATAAGGCACGTACAGATCTTTGACTTACAATGGGGTTATGTCCTGCAAAAATGCATTTAACACACCTGTCTTACTGAACATTCGCCTAGCTGGCCTTAAATGTGCTCAGAGCACCTAGGTTAGCTTGCAGTAGGGAAAGTTCATCTGACATGAAGCCTATTGTATAAGAGGGTGTGGTCTGTCTCACGTAATTTATTGAATACTGTCCTGGAAGTGAGAAACAGTGGTTGTGTGAGTGGAGATGGTTATTGAGCCTCAGGACCATGGGGCTCAGTGGGAGCTGCAGCTGCTACCACCACCCAGAGTCATGAGAGTGTGCCCTAATGCACACTGCCAGCCTGGGAAAAGGTGACAGCTCCCGGGACGGTTTCTCTGAATGCAGATCCCTTTTGTTTCCTTGTAAAGTGGAAAAATCATTGCTCAAACCCTCATAGGTTAGGGACCATCTGAATTGGTATCTGCTGTGTGCCAGGCAGTATTCTAGATGCCCGAGTCATCCAAAGAAAACAAAAGATCCTGCCCTCGTGGAATGGACATTTGAGTTGGGGGACGGAGTAATCATTTTGCTGATTCCAGTAAATACAGTAAGAAGGAGAAAAGAAATGACACATGTATTGAAAAGGAATAGACAAAATTACTGCTTACTGATACAATTAAAAATTCCAAGATGGTAAGTGGAAAACTAATAAAAACAAGAATGAAGTAAAGCATCTGGATACAAGATTCATATATAAAAATGAGTAGCTTTCCAGTATACCTTCAGGAATCCATGTGAAAATGATCTTCACAGTGCAGCCAAAAAGTTTAAAATACCTTGAATAAACCTAACCCTAAAGAGTATGACAACATGAGCGCTGAAGAACATAAAAGAATGTGTTAATTAACATTTACCAGATTCTGAGACAGCTTTTTCCCTTTGCTTTCGCCGAAAAGCCAAGACGTTTGATGGTATGCTTTATAATTTTTAAATTATGTATCTTTCTAAAGAAATAGATGAGGTATCTGTTAAATAGAACTAAGTCAACAGGCTGTGTTAGTCTGTGATAGAGAAGGAGACATCTAGATCAGTTGCATAGAGCCCAGAAGTAGGCCCGGGCACATGCTGTGATTAAGCATGGGATAAGGGGGTTTTTCAAGCGTGATGAAAGGTCATTCGGTGAGTGATAGGAAACAAAGGTAGATCCTAAAATAAATTTCAGTTTTATTTCATGTCCCATTTCTTATGAGCATAAACAAGAAAACCATACAGGAATTTGACACATGAGGAGTTTTTACAGTATTTAACCAGAAGTCCACCAGGGAACGCTCCCAGGCTTCTCACTTCTCCCTCTACTTTATGACCATCCACTCCAGGCTCACTGCAGACCACCTCATAATCTTAGCACTTCTTAGTTTGTGTCAGCAAGGAGCCACCTGCTGCTCCTAGAACATTTACCACCAGATCTCGACGGTGGAGCAAGTCTAGGAACTGCTGTCTCCTTGGGAATTCGAAGGTGGAACCCTTACGCCTTTCTGCCACCACTCAGTACATTATGCCTCAGAAGTAGGTCTGCTTGGAATCACAGATCTTGGCCAAGTTCCACAAACTGCCTTCCCTAAATGCACAATGTTCCATTTTAAATAACGGACATGGATTTAAGACATGTACTTAATAGGAACATAGAATCATGTTTTAAAAGCATTTATCAGGGGCACCTGGGTGGCTCAGTCAATTGAGTGACTGACTTCGGCTCAGGTCATGATCTCACTGCTCGTGGGTTCAAGCCCTGCATCAGGCTCTGTGCTGACAGCTCAGAGCCTGGATCCTGCTTCGGATTCTGTATCTCCCTCTCTCTCTCTACCCCTTCCCCATTCACACTCTATCTCTTAAAAAATAAACATTAAAAAAATTTAAAAAGCATTGGTGTGCCTGGGTGGCTCAGTCAATTGAGCGTCTGACTTCGGCTTAGGTCATGGTCTCGCAGTTCGTGGGTTTAAGCCCCACGTCGGGATCTGTGCTGACAGTTCAGCCTGGAGCCTGCTTCAGATCCCGTGTCTCCCTCTCTCTCTGCCCCTTCCCTGCTCACTGTGTCTCAGAAATGAATAAACGTTAAAAAAATTAATAAAATAAATTAATAAAAAAGCATTAATCAGAACTTCATTTAACATCTATTTATGATAAAACTCTCAACAAGGCAGGTATAGAGGGAATGTACCTCAGTGTAATCAGGGCCATATGTGACAAGCCCACAGCTACTGTCACACTCAGCGGTGAAAAGCTAAAAGCTTTTCGTCTTAACATAGGAGCAAGACAATGTTCACTCTTACCACTTCATTCAACACAATACTGGAAGTCCTAGCTAGAGCAGTCAGGCAGGAAAGAGAAATAAGAGGTGTCCAAACTGGAAAGGAAGAAGTAAAAGTCACTATTTATAGATGTATGAGATATTTGACACAGACTCCACCAAAAAAACTTAGACCTAGTAAGTGAATTCAGTAGTGTTGAAATATGCAAAATCAATACATAAAAATCTGTTGTTTCTGTATACAAAGAATAAATCTTCTGAAAGAGAAATTAAGAAAATAATCCCATTTACAACTGTATCAGAAAGAATAAAATACCTGGGAATAATAAATTTAACCAAGGAGGAGAAAAATCAGTACACTGAAAACAGTAAAACAGTTTTCTCGTATAGAATGGGAGAAAATATTTGCAAATTATATGTCTGATAAGGGGCTAATATCCCAAAATATATAAAGAACTCCTACAACTCAATAGTGCAAAAACAGCCTAAGAAATGGACAGAAGGGCTGAATGGATGTCTCTCCAAAGAAGACCTATGGATAGGCCAACAGATACATGAAAAGATGCTCAGTGTCACTCATCATCAGGGAAATGCAGATCAGAACCACGATGAGCCATGGCTGGCTGGCTTAGTCAGTGGAGCGCGCAACTCCTGGTCTTGGGCTTGTGAGCTCGAGCCTTGTGTTAAAAATAAAAGCTTTTTTGGGGCGCCTGGGTGGCTCAGTCAGTTGAGCGGCCAACTTCGGCTCAGGTCATGATCCCGCGGTCCGTGAGTTCGAGCCCCGCATCGGGCTCTGTGCTGACAGCTCAGAGCCTGGAGCCTGTTTCAGATTCTGTGTCTCCCTCTCTCTCTGACCCTCCCCCTTCATGCTCTGTCTCTCTCTGTCTCAAAAATAAATAAACATTTTAAAAAAAAAATTTTTTTTTAATAAAATAAAATCTTTTTTAAAAAGGTGAAATGCATAAGAAAAAATCTAAAGGGTTTAATGGTTCTTGGCATGGCTTTTCATATGAATTGAAGATTTACAAATGGTATTTTGTGTTACAGTCGATGCAAAATCATGCCGCAGTGTTCCGTGTGGGAAGTGTGTTACAGGAAGGTTGTGAGAAAATCAGCCAGCTCTATGGAGACCTAAAACATCTGAAGACATTTGACCGAGGTGAGCATTTCTGTGGGCCCCTGCACACAATTGGGGTGCTGGGCATTTGCAAGGGAGGCTGCCTCAGGGTCCTGTGCATCCCACTTAGTGCTGACTTACCCGTCCTTGCTATTTGTGTGGATGCTGGCAAGCCCATAGCTACAGCCTGGAGTACCCATCTGACTGGATCCTGTCTCTCATGGGTGCCTTGTGTGTCCTCAGGAATGGTCTGGAACACCGACCTGGTGGAGACCCTAGAGCTGCAGAACCTGATGCTTTGTGCACTTCAGACCATTTATGGAGCGGAGGCTCGGAAGGAGTCACGTGGTGCTCATGCCAGGGAAGATTATAAGGTGCGCCTTCACAACATACCCTATTTGCACATCATGCCTTCTCTCACCTGGCCTTGCTTAGTCCCTAACCCTATACTTTCTCTGCATTTCACTCAATTTTCCCAAAAGTAAATTTTAAAAAGTAAGCCCTTTTTTTCCCCCCCTGATAACTTTTACACTTTGGTATCACTGTGTTTACTACCAGTGTGACCTTTTTCTTGGTTTGGATCAGTATATGCTGCTGCCAGTAGCAGCCTGAGCAAAACACACCTGAACTTTACTGGGTCAAAGGTTGCTGTGCAGTCCGAGTATTATTGCCAGAAAATGCTAACTTACTGACTTAAAATGATGAGGAAATCATCATTTGAGACCTGATCTCATCTTGGGTCACTTTTTAAAAAATTTTTAATGTTTGTTTTTTTTTAATGTTTATTTTTGAGAGAGAGAACACAAGTGGGGGAGGGACAGAGAGAGGGAGACACAGAATCCGAAGCAGGCTCCAGGCTCTGAGCTGTCAGCACAGAGCCTGACACGGGGCTCGAACTCATGAACCGAGAGATCATGACCTGAGCCGACATTGGATGCTCACCTGACTGAGTCACCCAGGCGCCCCATTGGGTCACTACTTTTTTAAATGACCTGATTTTTATGCAGAGTACAGTTGTCAGATTTTTCCAGAACAGAGCACTCAGCATATGACAGCAAAACATCAAGGAAATGCGCACTCGGAAACAAACACGAACTTAGGATGGAATATCGGCAGGACCCGAGCCACTTTCCAGACAGACAGGCTTTGGTCTGGGACAGTATTAGTGTTCCTGGTAGCAGGCTCACCAGTCAGCTGTGAAACTTTGTTAATTTACCTTCCACTGACTGGAGCTGGATTAGATTAATATTAATTAAGCACGTTTGTCACATGTACTGAGAACTAGAAGCTTCTCTAGGCTGTTGGTTGGCAGTTTGTGTGATGAGATGAATGAGTTTTCCTTCAGTGTTAGCAGATAAGCAGGTGGAAGCTGCTTCCCCGGGAGAGCTCACCTGTAGGTGTGTGTTCAGAAATAAGGGAAGGTGGGGCACCTGGGGGGGGGCGCGGTGCTCAGTCAGTTAAGCATCTGACTTTTGATTTCATCTCAGGTCATATCTCACCATTTGTGAGATCAAACCTTGTGTCGGGATTCTCTCTCCTCTGTTGCTCCGCCCCTCTCCCCCGCTCATGCTCCTTTCTCTTATAAAATAAATAAACAAAAAGGGAAAGAAGGTGCTAGCCCCACTTGCTTGCCTTTCCCTACCACCACACTCACCTCACTCAGCAGAAACAGAAGCAAAGTGTTTTTATTTTATTTAATTAATTAATTTTATTTTTAAGTAATTTGTCTCTACACCCAACATGGGGCTCAAACCCATAACCCTGAGATCAAAAATTGCGTGCTCCACTGACTAAGCCAGCCAGGTGCCCCTGGTTTTCATTTTAAGAGGCTCTTGTACATTCTTATTCATTACTATGTGCCGGGTATTCCTTAATTGTGTTCAGCTTCTCTTTGAGAGTTTTTGAACAAAATTTTAATATAATTGCTAGAACTGAAACATTTCAATAAAAGCTGAAAGAAGATGAAAGTTCCCAGAGTACAGAGCAGAAAGACAAAGTATTTGATAAACTTTTAAGTGCATAAAAGATCTGATTTCCACACCCAAACCACCCACTGGTTGTAGAAATGGAGCTCTGAGCTCATGGTGCTGCAGACCCACTGCTAGCTCTGTGGCCTCGGTGGATTCTACCCTTGTTGGGACCCACGCCGTGGAGGCCCTGGAGTGAGGAACCGCCTGTCTGGGAGCCCCAGGGTGGACAGGTCCTCTGGAGGACTGACCACTGGCAGATGGATCGCATGTCTCATCTCTCCATCCCACCTGCATTTGGGACTCAGTTGCACTGTTTTTCACATTGTGTGTTGTTTTAGATCAGATCTACACAAAATGGTGCTTCATTAGGGATTGTAGAAGGAAGGGGCATGGGTTGAAAAATGGACTAGGAATGTCCCAGCTCAGAACAAGGTCTGGTTGGGTCCGTGAATAGCTCCTTGTTGGGTGGGATCTAGGGGGATTCATAGCAGACTGGTCTCTCATGTATCATTTCAATGAGTTTGCCATATTTTCCGGTTAAATTGCTGTTAGAGAAGTAAGAAACTTGAAGTGTGATTGTTAGTGGTATTTTCTGAAATACACTTACTTTCTCTGGCCTCAGGAGCGGATTGACGAGTATGATTACTCCAAGCCCATCCAGGGGCAGCAGAAGAAGCCATTTGAGGAACACTGGAGGAAGCACACCCTTTCCTATGTCGACATCAAGACTGGGAAGGTATATGGGGGCATGTTCTGTTCACATATCGCTGACAAATACGCTGTCCCACATGTTCTAGAGTTCAGCGTGTGATGGACTGGGAGAAGCAGCATGGATTTAAGTCGACCATTGACAGATTTGAGATACCACTGGAAAAGACCTTGTCAGTCAGCTTCTGTCTGGAGGCAGAATTCAGCATGGGCAGGTGGTTCAGAAGGGCTGGTCGTCCACAGCTTAGCACTGGGCAAGGAGTGAGCACCCAAGCCTGGATAGCAGGGGAGGGGATGAGGATTCTGGAGCCCATAGAGAGCAAGATCAGGAGGTGGGGGTGGGACGGGAAAACACTCCTTTCTTCCCATTGGTCGGACCACCTCAGGGTGCAGCCTCAGGGAACCCAGGGTATGCTGTGCAGCCCTTGGCATTGGCCTGGGCACAGCAAGAAGGGGAGGGGGTGAGGGTGCTGGGAACAACCAGCTACAAGTACAGTAAAGGCTCACAGTCTTACTCCACCGAAGGGTAATTCACCCATTTGACTTTTCTCCTGGGCATTAAGAGTCCGAAATAAGATACAAAGTGTGTACCCTTAAGCTTTTCAGGCTTGTAAGGGATCATCTCAATCATTTGTCTCAGTCTGCGGAAATTGCATTGTGCTTTGTTGTCATCACTTTATGCAGACTGCCTAGTGTCTGCTATTTCAGGCAGGCAGTGATTTTCATAATTTTGCATGAAGGCTATTTTCTGACAGTGTATGTAGAAAGATATCAGACTGGGGCCACCTGGGTGGCTCAGTCAGTTAAGTGTCTGACTGTTGATTTCAGTTAAGGTCCTGATCTCACAGTTTGTGGGGTCAAGCCCCGCATTGGGCTCTTCACTGATAGCACAGAGCCTGCTTGGGATTCTGTCTGTCTCTCGTGCTTTCTTTCTCTCTCTCTCTCTCTCTCTCTCTCTGTCTCTCTCTCTCTGTGCCCCTCCCCCACTCTCGCAATCATGCATGCTTTCTCTCAAAAAATAAACAAACGTCAAAAAAATTATTTAGAAAGGTATCAGACTTCTGTCTCAGTACAATCCTATTTTTGGTAATGTTCAAGACTTTTTACAATTATATAAGAAGTAAGTGCTCATTTTAGAAAGTATAGAAAGTGCAAGATAAAGGAAATTAACATTTGTAAGATCACCAATCACAGATACCCCTTATTATTATTTTGAAATTTTTATTTGTGAAATTTTGAAGTTTATTTTGAAAATTTATTTTGAAATTTTATTTTATTTCATTATTATCATTTTGAAATATTTCCTTCAGGTTTTGCATGTATGTTTATACACTTTTCCTTATATGTATGTTTATACACTTTCCTTAAATATGAGTAGAAAAATATATAGTTTAAATGTAATTAAAGGATGACGGTATATACAGGGTTTCACCTACTTCTTGAGCATTTGTGTAAAGCATCAAGAATTTTGTACATTGTTATTTTAATTGTTGTATTTCACTACATGGATTTACCATAATTTACATAGCCAGTCCCCTGTTGTGCTTTTAGATCCTTTTTGAGTTTGTTAGTGAAAAATACTCTAGTACATATTTGTGGTTTTAAGTTCCTGAAATTTGCCTTTTTTTTTTTTTTTTTTTTTTTTTAGTTTGAGAGAAAGAGAACAGGGGAGGGACAGAGAAGGAGACTCCCAAGCAGGCTCTGTGCACTGTCAGTACAGAGCCCCATTCAGGGTTCGAACTCACGAACTGAACCGTGAGATCATGACCTGAGCCGAAATCAAGAGTCGGGTGCTTAACCGACTAAGCCGCCCAGGTGCCCCTACAAATAAGTTTTATAGTTAATTTTTCAAAAGAGCATAAGAGAATGCTGTTTGTGTGGTTTTCTACAAATTTTGTCTATCAATTTTTCTTTTTAAGGTCTCCTTGGAGTACAGACCCGTCATTGACAGAACTTTGAATGAGGCAGACTGTGCCACAGTCCCTCCAGCCATTCGCTCCTACTGATTGGGCCAGAGGTGACCGACTTTGTACCCATGTATAATAATAGCTCATGTGTGCTTTTATATCATACCTGTCCTATTGATACCCTGTCCTCAAGGGAACAAGGGTCACCATTCGAATAGGTATCATCTACCTGGTGGCCAGAAGCTTGCCAGTAATCAATAGCCAGGAAGTGTGAGGCTTCATTCTTGTGAACTAATAAAACTGGGCATGATTCTTAAATAAACATAAATTACAAACCTATTTCTATTCCAAGTCCATTTATGAGGTTATACTGTTTGACTTGAGACCTGTTTGTTGACCTGAAATATCAAAATCCAGAAATTTTGTTGTAGTATATAATTAAGTAAAAATGAATTTCGATGCTGACAGCACATGAAAGAAATAAACATATTCTCCTTGTTCTTAGTAAGCAAATGGTTTAATATGTGAACATGTGTCCTAAAGTATTTAAATAACCGGATACTAAAGGAAACAGATGGATTTCTTCTTTCCCTACTTGCTTTCAGCTGCTACTTGGGGTCTCCTTCCTAGTAGTTGTCTCAGGGCTGGCTTCTGTAGACTCCAGTCCACAGCAGGTAGGGTCATTGATATTACTGTCTGTTTTTCAGTTTTAAGGATGGTCCTTAAAAACTTACTTTGCAAATATGTAAAACATTTATGTTCTTTCAGAGTCCCTTATATTTGGAGCTAACCTCCTTAATTGTTCCTGCATTCTCTCCCTTCTCTCCCTCATAGCAACCACTTTAGTTATCTTCTTAGCTAAATGTTTAAAGAGAAGAAGAAAGCAAATCTGTGTTTGCATTATGATGTATAGACCATTGTGCATTCCTTGTCTGCATATCTGGAGGTCACTCCTTATCAGTGAGTCTTTGTTCCTTCCTTTGGCTGCATGAGTGTACCTTACCCTCCATTGATGGGCATTTGTGTTATTTCCAGTATTACAGATGCCACAATGAGTAACTGTGTGCTTGAAGTCATTTTCTTCGCCAGTTTCTTTGAGGTGGAGTCCTAGAAGTAGAATTGCTGGGTCCAAGGGTAAATGCACATATTGTTTTGTTAGACGTTCCCAAATTCTCTTCCTTAGGGGCTGTGATGGAGGAGAGTTGCTGTTTCCCACAGCTTTGCCAAGAAAGTATGATGGCAAGTAAGAGTTGCTGATTCCTGGGCTGGGGGAGGAAATGTTTAAGATGAGCCTAAAAAGGTCTCTGAGCTGGAAACCGTCAGGGAGCACTGGGGCCAGAAACATTGGAGCCAGAGCATTGGCCCCAGGGAGCACTGGGGCCAGAGCATTGGAGCCAGCAAACAATGGTGGCTGCATTGATTGAGACTGAGTGACTATATTAAAAACATGCTGTTGATTTATAATGACAGTGTAAAAACTCAGCCAAAACTGAACAAACAGAAACACACAATTAAGCAAGTTAGGCACTAACTACTAACACTGAAAATGGGCAATTAAAGGAAAATCATGATTATCCTGCCTTTTATCCACACATTGCCATTCAGGGTAACCTAGTTAATTAGGAATGTATTTTACAAAGGAATTCCTTCAGATAAATGAGTAAGGACTGATAGAATTTAAAGACCCCCTTTTTGCAATCCCTAATGTGGTTCTGGAACTTGCCTGTGAATCAGAGTCACCTGGAAGGATTGTTGAATAATTCCTTACCCCACCACAGGACTTCTGGTTCCGTAGGTCCTGGGGTTGGGCCTGAGAATTTGCATTTTTAATATGTCCAGGGACCACACTTTGAAAACCACCTGCACAGGATCATGTGGTTCAACAAACATGAAGGGGGTGATTTTCAGGAGAAAACAACAGATGCAAAGACTGCTGACAACTTCAGACCTCCATCCCAACCAGCAGATGGAACAAGGTATAGCCAAAGCATTTTGCAGAAGTGGGAGTATAAACATAGGCACCTCAGCATCATTTCAGTGTTAAGACAATGAATGAAAAGGTAGCAAAGGCACGTATGTGAAGCATGATAAGACAACAAAAGTGCTGATTGGTTCCAAAGAAGTAACTGAGGGTGGCAGCCTCTTTATGTCTGTCTGCTACTTCTCAACATTGTGAGACCAAGAAAACCACCGGGGAGTGGCTGGTCTGGAAATGCACATTTCTATGGGACAGAATATTTCATACTGGAAATGTTTTATACATTGTGTATTCAAGGTTTCTAGGAGAACCCACACGTTGAAGGAATTGACAGACCAAAGATATTAAAAAAAATGCATCAAAGTAAAAAACTAGAGTACTGCCCAGAGAGATGTGAATCATTTCTAATCTGGATAAAAAGAAGCAACAAAATTAAGATACAGTACAATACTCAGACTTAAATACTGTCCATAGCATTAGCCATAGCCACATAGCTATTGTTTGCTAGATTTATATAAAATTTAAAATTAAATTCCCAAGTCACCTTGATTCATTTCAACTAGTAGCTATATGTAGCAAGTGACTCCCACACTAGACAACAAAACAATCCCATCATTGCAGAAAGTTCAATTGGCCAACACCAATATAGACATTTACTATTATCTTACATTAAACAGCGTATATTTGATAAATTGACCACTGCTCAGAAACCTGAGTTAAATAAAAAGTGGTAGGTCATTCTCTAGCAATACTAATTCTGTAAAGAATATTGATTGGATAGGATGTAGAGGGCTGGGCAGTCAGCTGTCCCCTAGAATTCTGCACCAGAGTCTGTAAAAGGGAAAGTGACACAGGTCTCCATGTAAATGTCACAGTGTAAGCCATTACTGATGTGAAATGAGGCATAAATAATGAATCAAAGTGGCTTCAGAGGGAAAGCTGTAAGGGTGGATAAATACAAAATATGTGTGTGTGTGCACATTCACGCACAAAAACAAATGGGCACGAAACTTATTTGGTCATCCGTTTGTTCACTGTCTACTGAGGGCTTAGTATATGCCAAAGACATAAGATAACAAGAGGGTAGACTGTGAAGTGTGAGGAATCCTAGCACCCAGAAAGAGCCAACATTTAGAAAAACTCTAAGGATAGTAGTAGAGGCATTTTTCAATTAGCTCAGAGATATTACACCAAAGGAAAGACTGGCCCAACATTAGACACGTGATGTGCTAACGTTAATGGGAGGAAGAGAGCAGTGCTGTCTTTCAGTTTACTTCTCTACTTTCCCATCCAGGAGCACCACCTACATGGAAAGCTTAGAACAGACCTGGTTAGGAGGGAATTGAATCCCAAGATCGGCGAGGGGATAGGGCAAGTACATCAATACTTTAAGTGATTGAGTCAGCGGGACTAGGCAGGGGATGATCTGCCTCTTTTCTGTTGGCAGAAGGTCTCCCTGTGGCTGCGCAGCATTTTCGTAAGGAGGCAACAGGACTCCAGGCAACACTCCCATCGATGGCAGCTGGAGGGCTCAGAGGCTCGGTCCTGCCCTCCCAGTACAGCATGGGCTGTGACCCACCTGCCGTGCTCTATCCAGCCTATCAGAGCCAGAGACGTTCATTAGAAATAAGGGCCATGGTGAGGGAGGGATGCACCAGGCCAGTCTCTGCTGAAGCCTTCTAGATTGATCTGTACATTTGGGTATATGTTGGTGGGAGGAGGGGGAGAATTTTCCCTAAACCTTCATTTTCTAGTCATTAATCTCTCTTTTAAGAGTCAGCCTTGGGGCACCTGGGTGGCTCAGTCGGTTAAGCGGCCGACTTCAGCTCAGGTCATGATCTCTCCGTCTGTGAGTTCGAGCCCCGCGTCGGGGTCTGTGCTGACAGCTCAGAGCCTGGAGCCTGTTTCAGATTCTGTGTCTCCCTCTCTCTCTGACCCTCCCCGGTTCATGCTCTGTCTCTTTCTGTCTCAAAAATAAATAAATGTTTAAAAAAAAAAAAAAAAAAGAGTCAGCCTTGCCCTGACAGATGACGCAGGAAAGCAGAGCTAGGCCTGGCCTAAAACCTCCTTGCCTGTTTGACCTTAGGCCAGCCATGGTTTTCTCATCAGTAAAACGCAGACCTTGGTGGCTTGCCCTGAGGCGCTGGTGTGAGGGTTACTCAAAGGAACACTGACACACTAGGGTAGAGTCTCACTCCTTGTGAGCATTCAGGAAGTGCTCCTTCCTTTGGATGGTTTATTTTGCACACCTGGAACGAACAGAAGGCAGAACAGAACACTTCTAGGCCCTGCAGATGGTGCTGGCTGTGGCCATCCAGGTTGGGGACTTGGCCACAGGTTGGTGGAGAGTGACACTGTCAGGAGAGGGAGGCCAGGGCCTGCTGCAGTTGCGGAGATGATTCTTGCTGAAGTTTCCCTACAAATCGTGTTGCAAAATCAGTTATTAATTTTGTGGAGTTAGAACAGAAAAGGAGCCAGAGATGGGACTAAAGATGGATTTCAGAAGCCACAGATCAAAGACCTGTGGAAAATTCTAGAAAACATTATTCAATAACTGAAGTGAAAACTTTATGAGAAAATTAGAAACTTTTTGAATTCACTAAGTCATGGGAAAACCACACGTTAAGAGTTTTGTAGATTAGCCCTGTAGGTGAATGCCAAAGTCAGAATATTTTAATTTCCTTGAAGAACCTGCAAGAACCCTCTTCACATCGTGTGGTGGTTAGGATGCAGGAAAGCGGGCAGAGAGTGATCCCTGGTCACGTCTGTGGCCGTGCCAAGGGCCTGGATAATGTATCGGCGTCCTCAGAGAAGGGGGGCTCTGGGCTGGAGGCCAGCTCCTGGACTCTCGGTCCTTCGGGGACTGGGAAGCACTGTGGGAGGGTCTCGCCTCAAGAAACCCAGCCATGAGGACCAAACAGCACTTAAAATCCCAGGGGCTGGAACAGGCTCTGTAGCAGAGGGAACAATTTCCGGGGTCCGCGGGAAGCCTGCAGCGCGCTGCGGTCCCCACGGGGAGGGATCCCCTGCGGCGGTGTCCAGCAGCAGAACCGCCAGTGAGGTGCAGGCCGCGCAGGGGCAAGGTGACACGACAGGAGGACACGTGGGAAGTCTGACACATTCCAGAAAGACGCGTTCTTCCCCTCGGCCACGCTCACTTTGATGACTTTTTAAAAAGCTTATTGATTTTGAGAGAGAGTACGGGATCAGGGGAGGAGGAGGGGGAGAGAGAGAGAGAGAGAGAGAGAGTGAGTCAGTCCCAAGCAGGACTAACCCCTAACCCTAACTAACCCTAACTCCATCCCGTGCTCGAACCTGTGAGATCACGACCTGAGCCGAAAGCAAGAGTCCCTCGCATCCCTTTGATGACTTTTTGATGCAAAACTTAAACACGCTGGGGGGAAACCGCTGTCGCCTTGCGGGTGTAAGCGGTACCTGCGCCGGGTCCGTGGCCCTGGCAGCGCGCACGGGTAGCGCGGGATCCGCTCCCCCGCCCGCCAGGGCGTCGGTGTTGCTTAGCAACGGGGCCGCCAGGCCTAGGCCGCGCTCCAGCTGCCAGCGGGGACACGCCTCCTTCCAGCGTTCCCGGAAGTGGCGTAAGCGGTAGGCCCCGCCTCAGGAGAGGCGGAAGTGGAGCGGCCTCCAGCCTCCAGCCCCCAGCCCCCGCCTGCAGCCTCGGCCCGGCAGTGCGTCTGGGCCCATGGCCGCCTACCCGTACCGCCCGGGCCCCGGGGCCGGCCCTGCTGGAGGCGCGGCGCTGCCAGACCAGAGCTTCCTGTGGAACGTTTTCCAGAGGTGAGGCCCGGCGCCACCCAGGCACTCACGAGGCTCCACCGGTCTCCCCTACGTTCTCCTTGGCCACCCACCTCCCGGCCTCCTTCCTGGCTCCCCCCCCCCCCCACAATGCCTCTTCCTGGCTCCTTCCGGCCTCCCCCCCCCCCCCACGCCTTTTCCTGGCTCCTTCCGGCCTTCCCCCCCCCCCCCCCCCACGGCTCTTCCTGGCTCCTTCCGGCCTCCCACCCCCCAACTCCCTCCCCCCCCCCACGCCTCTCCCCAGCCTCTTTACTGGCTCCCTCTGGTCTTCCCCTCGGCCTCCCTCCTGCTTCCCTTTGGTCTCCCGTCACCCTGACTCCCTTCTTGGCTCCCTCCGGCCTCCCCCTTGGCCTCCTTCCTGCTTCCCTTCGGCCTCTGGCCTCCTCCTTCCTGGTTCCCTTAGGTCTGGCCCCGACCTCGTGCCGGAAACCCCCCCTTTCCCCAGGCCCCTGTCGAGGTTGCGAAGCCCGTTGCAGGTGTCCAGGGGATCGCGGCCCCCACCCCTGAGCCTACAGCTCAGGGGATTGCTGCTCCGGGAGGGTCTTCGGGGATGCTTGTTTAAGGTAAACAGAAACACAGACTGCTCCAGCGCTGTTACAGTCCAGCAGCTGGGAAAGAAGCTGGAGACTGGCACTGCAGCATATTCTGTCCCCGGGTTGCCCTTCAGAGTGAATGAGTGACCAATGGTCACGGAAGGACGTCTGAGGCAGTCTTTTTGCTGTTTATGAAAAGGAGAGAATTCAGACTGTCCAAGGGAAAGAAAAGGAGAAAGGCTTGACAAGGCAAAAGGAGCCATCTCTTTGGGAGAACCTTGTTCCCATGCGGATGCGAGAGTGAGAGTTGACGTAGGCTCGGCAGAGGAATGAAGTGTTTATGCTTGACATGTTTTGCTTGTCCTGCTCTTTTATTCACCAGCTTAACTGGTCTTGATTTTGTAGGGTTGATAAAGACAGGAGCGGGGTGATATCGGACAACGAGCTTCAGCAAGCACTCTCCAACGGTGAGTGGGACCTAGTCGTCAGGACTTCTGCTGAACTTTGAGCCTGACCCAGCTGTAGTAAATAACTTCTTTTCCCAAGTACAGAGGAGTTATGAAGGCCTAATTACTGTTACTGGCATGTGGTGGAGGTGCTTCTGATTCATTTTGCCAGTGGGTATCCTGCGCCAAGGACCTTGCCGAGCTGTTCCAGCCCCTGCATGGACAGGCGCAGGGAAGCACTTGAGAAGTGGAGGATAGGGTGTAGGTTTTAGGGAAGGATAGGAAGTTTAGCTTTGTAGGGCTAATATGCTTCAGGTACATCGAAGATCACTGATTCCTTTCGTGACTGTATCTCTGTGACCCCTTGGGAGAGGATCATCAAGGTGCCAAGGGCACCATGGGGAAGTGACTGGGATGTTGGGGATGTGGCTCTGGCAGGTGGATTATGGGAAGATGGTCTTATCAGTGGGAGAATACTAGGCATTCAGACAGGGATAAAGGACCATAGCTGTTACATGGCAGTGTGTTGGGGGCTCTCCATGGAGTTCTCTTCTTGCCAGTTTCAGCCTGATTAATCCACAGAAGTACTGTTTGAGACCTTTTATTTTATTAACTACCTGGCTCTTTTGCCTTTTAAAAAATCCCTCAGATGCCACTGACTTTTCTGATTCTTAGATTTGTAGCTTGTCTTTCCAGAGGTGTGCCATTTAAGGTAGAAAGGGATCGATTCTAAGACGTTGGAAGACTCTTTTTTTTTTTAAGTTTATTTTGAGAGAGAGCGCACGTGCATGCGTGTGAGAGAGTGGGGGAGAGTCAGAGAGACAGAATCCCAAGTAGGCGCCACACTGTCAGCATAGAGCCCAATTAGGGGCTCGAACCCACGAACTGTGAGATCATGACCTAGCTGAAATCAAGTCGGTGCTTAACCAACTGAGCCACCCAGGTGCCCCAAGATTCATTTTTATTAGTAGGAACCAGTTTGATGTTCTAGAAAAAGTAAGGATGCCGCCACCACCTCACAGTGCTGGATATCGGGCTAAAGGAGAATACGTGCCCTCATTGTGGGTACATACCAGGCATTTAGTGTGGTTTATTGCCTCGTGATTTACATGAAGTGCAGGGTTTGTATTTACACATTAATACGTTTAAAGAACGGTACATACCACTGACTTTTTTCCCCCAGTATTTAACATATGTGGACCACAGATATTGGTGTATAACTTCACATGTATTTATGTTGTTGAGTTTACGAAATTTTTCTTAAATTTTATTTTTAATTTTTTTTAAATTTACATCCAAGGTAGTTAGCATATAGTGCAACAGTGATTTCAGGAGGAGATTCCTTAGTGCCCCTTACCCATTTAGCCCATCCCCCCCTCCCACAACCCCTCTAGTAACCCTCAGTTTGTTCTCTATATTTATGAGTCTCTTCTGTTTTGTCCCCCTCTCTGTTTTGATATTATTTTTGTTTCCCTTCCCTTATGTTCATCTGTTTTGTCTCTTAAAATCCTATATAGTTGTGTTTACAAAATTAAGAAATTTCTTTATGGGGCACCCGGGTGGCTCAGTCAGTTGAGTGTCCCACTTTGGCTCAGGTCATGATCTCACGTTTCATGGGTTCGAGCCTCATGTTGGGGTCTGTGCTGACAGCTGGGAGCCTGGAGCTTGCTTCAGATTCTGTGTCTCCCTCTCTCTCTGTCCCTCCTCTGCTCTTTCTTTCTCTCTCTCTCAAAAATAAAAATGGACATAAAAAAAAAAAATTTCGTTACTCTCATTTGACAATTGTGCCTTCTTGATTCCTCGCTTATCATTACTAATCTCTTTTCAATTTTTGTGTCTCCAGTACTTGGTTACACTTGGAGGAGTAGAAGATAAGGTTACTAGAACATGTCAGAAACAGCTGGAATCCAGCAGGCTATGACCTGGCAAATCTGGCTTAAAACTTTCTAAGCGTTCACCAAAACATATGTCTTCACATTCTGTTAAATGTGGTCAGAGGTTCCAGAGGGTGGCCACTCCAGAAAGCGCGCTCAGAGGTCATGCTTCAGAGGCATTCCTTCTGAGTTCTTTTCCAGTAAGTGAGGACCAACTCTTTTTGTCCATTTGCTTGAAGTTTTGAGGGTGCTGCCCAGGTTTGGGATCTCTGTGAAACCTGCCCCTCAAGAGTGATGGTCACACTCTGACCTCATTAGCATGACAGTGTCCACCTGGGGGCTCCTGTCTGAGTTCAGATCCTGGCTCTCTCCGTTCTAGGAATACGACTTTGGGCAAGGACTTGACCCTCCTGGGAGGGTCGGTAGAGGAAGTGCGCGCAGAGCGCTTGGTGCAGTGCCTGACACATAGCAGGGGGACTGCGTTGTTGGCTGAGTGGAAGAGGAGTATTGTCACCAGCCAGGCCAGGCAGCCAGCTCAGGTGCTGCATGAGGGGCAGCCACTGTTTGTAGGCACTGTGCCAGCATTTAACAAACCTGATTTCACATGAGCATTGTTGTTTGAGCCCCCAGGGCATGGTGGTGGGACCTAATCTGACCTATAGGGTTAGGCTTCTGTATTTTCACTAGAGGGTGTAGTAATGCCCCTAGTTCAGCTGGTTGTTAAAGAATATGGGTCTTTACTCTGTTAGAGCATAATCTTGAACTCAGCTCCTACTAAATATCTACCAGGAGCCTGTTTAAAAGAGAATGAATTTTCACAGTTGTCTAGAGGATGTTAGGTTCACCATTGCTGAGACCCTTTGAAATCAACACCTGCTCTAACCTAGTATCTGTCGGGACTGTCTCGGTGGCCCTGTGGAGGCCCTTTTATTGAGTTGCCCTGTGGGATTGCCTCAGCTCTTGTTCAAGACATGTAAAAACTGGCCTCCCCGTTCACCTTGACAGAGGCATGCTCTCTGCGGGGTGACTGCCAGGCAAATGGCCGGCTCCCTTCTCCCTAGCGGGGACGGTGCCTCTGGTGTTCCAAGCACCTTTGGTGGCTGTTCTGTCTTGCTTTGTTTGCATTTTATTAACCCTGAATCTTTTAACCAGTTAGATTTGCCTCTTCAAATTAGCTGTGAAAAAGTTTAAATTGGTGGCTGGTCAGTAGCATGAATTTAGAATTTTAAGAGGGGGATTTTACTGATCTAGTCTTAGAACCCTTTCTTATCCTCCTACTTTCTCCTCCCATCCAGTATGATTAAAATTTACTTCATTCTGCTCTACTGTGGATATCTGCGTACATTTAAGTTCTTTCTGCAGTAAGGCAGGTTATGTATGATGCACATTCACAGAGTAAGTGGTATCATATCGCTTGCGGAGTTACCCGTTGTGGCTTTTGAGCTGTAGCACAGGATTTAAACCCAGATGTGTGTTGCTGGCACCCCTCGGTGCCCGTGCTCATGTTGTGCTGTGGGTGTACTTCACAGCTAGGTGTCACAGCACCGTGAGCCCTGGTATCTTCCCATTTGTCTCCAGGAGAGTGTCCACTGCTTGCCGTGGGTCCTGTACTCCTGCCTAGAGCACCTGCCCTTCGTCAACATGAGGGGAAGCTGTGTGCATCCTGTGTTTCAGACCCCTGTCTGCCTGGAGGGGTGTGCCCTCTTCTGCCTTTGAGCCCCCTCAGCATCGCTGCTTTTTCTTGGACGCTCCCTGCTCTCCATTCTCTGTATTCTACACGATCATTGTCGTAGCTGTCTCTGGCCACTAGACTGTCCACTTCTCGAAGGAAGGCCAGACTGGGCTCCCTCCTCTGTGCAGCTGCTCTGTGTGCCCAGGCACTGCTCACTGGACGGGCTCCTGTTCCCCCCCACCGCCCCCCGACTTCCTGGAGCTGATGCAGTTGAAATTTGGCTTCTGATTGCTCTCCCAGTATTGGGGTTCTGTTTTCATATTAGAACCGGAATAGTAGGCTATTTCAGGAAGTTGGTTTACTTGGTCTATTACTGGTTAGAATACTGAAGATACAAACTTGTATGATTTCTCACTTTAATTAAATCTGTGCCTGTGTGCTCTCTGCTAATATCCAGTTGAAACCATCCTGAAGAAGTACTTGTGGGTCCCATACACTGACTCCTTTATAAGACTTGTTTCCATAGGAAAGTTTCTAAAATTGGCTGCTCTCAGGAAGGTTTGTGGTTAACAGGTATGAAGAAAGACAGAAGAAGACTGTTCCCTTGCCTTTGTTTTGAAATAACATCTCATAAACTATCTTGAGTTTAGTACCTTTTTTTTCCCTAATTTGCACATTATTTCTTGGAATTATGGGAATTTTATTTTGCTCAAGCCTCTTTTTTGTAGTTCTGCAGGTTTGTCTTAACATAACCTAGGTAGGTATTTTGTGGAGACTTTTTTAGCTGCACTTTAAAAAAATAATAATTCATATATTCTTTTTTTTTTTAATCAAAATAGAGTTCTGGCTTTCTTGAGGATCCCATATTAAGAAGAAATGGGGGGGGGGCACCTGGGTAGCTCACTTGGTTGAATGACCCACTCTTGATTTCAGCTCAGGTCATGATCCCACGGTTTGTGAGTTTGAGCCCCACATCGGGCTCTGGGCTGACACTGTGGCATCTACTTGGGATTCTCCTCTCTCTCTCTCTCTCTCTCTCTCTCTCTCATACTCACACTGTCTCTCTCTCTTTCTCAAATAAATAAACTTAAGAAAAATAAAGAAGAGAGGCACCTGACTGGCTCAGTCAGTTAAGCATCCGACTTTGGCTCAGGTCATGGTCTCACAATCCGTGAGTTTGAGCCCTGTATCGGGCTCTGAGCTGACATCTCAGAGCCTGGAGCCTGCTTTGGATTCTGTGTCTTCCTCTCTCCCTCTCTCTCTGCCCCTCCCCTGGTTGTACTCTGTCTCTGCCTGTTCCTCTCTCTCTCTCTCTCTCTCTCTCTAGTAAATAAATACTAAAAAAAAAAAAATGGAAGAAATGAGAGAAATCAGACCATATAAGCAGACTGTTCCCTGCACACCAGTGCTTCTGGTCCCATCACTGCTCCTGCCCTGACAGTCCCAGTTTGGTGGGTAAGGGTGTTTGCTGCTGGTAATGCAGCAGGGACACTTAGAGGTTTACCATCAGCTTCCATCCGCCTGTGTGCGGAGAAGGGCTGACTCCGCACTTGCTGAGTTGGGTTGCTCTGAGCCTGCTCCTTCCCAGGAAGGATTTTCATGGCCGGCTGCCTCCTGGGATATTCTGACTGAGAAGGGTGTTTGGCCCACTGAGGGCCCTGAGCTGTGTGGTACCTGTTGGCCTATATAGTTGATCCCAACAGTACGATTTATGGCAAACACCTGCTTTCCCTCTGGGTCTCTGGAGCGTCCATGCCTGCCTCCCCAAGAGAAACCCTGGGTTGTAGACTGGGGAGTTCCCTAGCTGACAGTACTTCGCCTCTGTCCTCAAGACTCCTAGCTGGAGGAGTGAGGACGTCCTGTGTGGCTCCATGAGGGGGTCCCTCTGGGCGCTGCACGGGTCTCCACCGGAATTCTCCTAGTGCCTTTCCCTGCTCTGCTGATTTTACTCTGGCCTTTCATTGTAACGAACTGCCTGAGTGTTGGAGTCCTAGTGAGTCGTGGAGCCTGAGGGTGGTCTTGGCAACTCCAGCACAGCCTGTCGTGTCTGCTCTTCCCAGAGATGCACCCCGCCAAAGTTGCAGATAGAAACAAAATAAAGTCGGGATTCGATGGACCTGGCTTTGCCGACAAGTTTCTCCGTGACCTTGAGCACATTGCACTTCTGGCCCCAGTTTCTTCGGATGTAAAAATAGGATGACTGGAAGTTTAGATCCTTTTCCCCCTGGAGCCAAGCCCCTCTGCACCAGATCCTGCATCTGTCTGCTGTAGAACTGGGAGACCGTGTGTCTTCTGGGACTGAGTTTACAGTGTTTCACTAGTAGTCACTTAGATTGTTTTTAATTTTCATTAATGTAAATGCTGTAGTAATTTGACCCAGACCTTCATAGAACCAGTTTCCAGCTGTGGCATTTATCAGATCAGTGCTGTTGATCAGTATTTCAGAAAGGTCATGTTTCTGACTGTGCTATTTGAAGTTGTCATTCCAGCACTGGCGAAGTCTGGGATTGTGCTGAACCTGAAGAGACACCGAAGTTCTGCTGATTGTGTGCATTGGGTGCCTGTGCTGTGTGCCCGTCCCTGCAGGATTTGCTTATACCTCCTCATCTGTAGCTCCTCTCTGGCAGAAAAGGCCAGGAAGACTGGGAGTTCTAGGTCTGATGCAATAAAGTGGAAAGAGATCACCAGTGATGATGTAGAAAAGTCTCATTCTGCTGCTGTTGTTGCCCCTAGAGATTTCAAGTAGTTAAGTGTCTCGATTGTGCAAATGCTGGATGTTGTGAACTCCTAACCCCAACCACTCCCTAAAGCCAAAGTTTGAGCTTGTGGTTAACGGGACATAATTTCAATAAGGAAAACTCTTCGGAGAGAGTGAAAAGACAATATATTACCAGAGCAGAATGGGTTTTTTCCCCCTTGGAGAATGGAGGCAGATGCAGGTTCTTGACAGAATTTGTGTGCTTGGGAGTTAAGTGGAGAAATGGTAAGGCGTCCTGATGGGGGCTGTCTCTACAACCATGGATGGTTCTTTGGGCCATTGTCATTTGCTTAGGGTGGCTTCTTAAGGCTTCAGCCCTGCTCCCAAATTATAGGTGACAAAAGTGTATTAAATTTACGTGGGAAATGACATTTCTGTATTCTTTAGTTCTTTAAGATGAAATTGAGGCAGGACACCTAGAAGTCTAGGTAAAAGTCCAACAGGCAAGCTTTTGCAAGATGACTGGTTCTGACATTCAAACATGCTGCTGTCTGGGAGAAGCAGATGGGAGTGTTTGAAATCGTAGGTGGCCCTGAAACCTGGGCTAGAGGGTTATGGAGTTGTAGGGCTTGTGAAAAAAGCCTACCTTTATAATGTACCCCCTGTTTTTAGTGAGTGTGTTAAATTGATTATTTGCGTTGTATTTTCTTACAGAAAACTGTTTTATAAACCACTTAAGAGTTTCAGGCTGACGCTCAGGTGCATTTAGTGCTTAACACAGCTGAGATATTAAATGTGTGCATGTTGCAGTGTTGCGGCTTCATTGTGGGTTGCTGAGCTTTTTATGTTTAGTCTGAGAACCAGGCCACAAGACCTAACTGTTGGCTGTCGTCACCCCTTGGATTCTGTGCAGAGTCGGGCCCCGTTTGGGTACCGAGAAGGATGAGCAGGGGTACCAAGAGGTTGCCTCCTCCGCCTTCCCCTTGCGCGATAGCCCCGCAGGAAACCTGTGGGTCTCCGTCCTTGACTCGGCGCATGGTGACCGGTTGCTCTCCGGAGCCTGGGACCCCTGCCATCTGCAGAATCCTCCAGCATGGCTGCCAGTCCCCACGGGCCACCTCAGGGATGCGCCTTCCCTGGGCACCCCACGTGTGCCTTTCCAGGTGGCTCCTGGCTTTCACCACAACAGGTGCTCACGTTTGCACACTACTCAGCTGTTGCACTTGTGTTGCTTTTGTTTCAAACTCGTTTGGCCGAGTCATTTGCGAGATGGCTCGTGAGGCTTCTGCTCACAGTCAGGATGGCCTGCGGGGGCCGCCCTCACCTTCACAGATTGAGAGCGCATCGGCCTGTAGCAGAGGTGAAGGGAAGACAAAGGAAAAGTGAATCGGAAAAGGCTTCAGTAGGTGCATTAGGTTCCTAGGGCTTCTAGTCCGTGGTGGGCTGTCTCCTGTGGACACAGCAGGTCGCTGCCTGCAGCAGCTAGCTGGGAGGGAGGGAAAAACAAATGAGGTGAGGAAGTGACACTCTCTGTCTTTAGAACTTTCTTTTCTGTTGCGTTCTCTGTAACATAGTTTCATGATACGGGTTTTCAATAACGTGCCCTAATAGCTTCGTATACGGTCTTCTGCCCGCTCTGCCCCCCCCCCCCACGAACGTCTGTGAAGCCTGCAGAAGATGCTTCTCCAACCCCGATGTGCCAGGCACAGGGACAGGTGTGCCCCTGCCTTCAGGGGAAGAGCAGCCTTCACCGAGTAATTACGGTGGCACTTGTTCCCAAGGGGGAGCTCCAACCTGCGCTGATAGAGCTGACAGATTTAGCTTAGGGGCTGCGGGGACGTGGGGCGCTCAGGGAAGGCTTTCCTGAGGACGCGTTTTCCCGTGGCTTAAAGGAGAGGTGAAGGTGAAGGATGTGCGTGTGTTGGGAGGCACACCTCGGGTCTGGAGAAGCGCGTGCGTGAGCCCCGAGGTGAGCAGGCACAGCCTTTGGGAGCCGCAGCGGGAAAGCCCAGCGTGGAGGACGGTTCCCTTTGGAACCACAGTTCCGAGCGAAAGGTCACGATGCGAGGTCAGGGGGTGGGTCTCTGTGAGAAACACGGAGTTTTATACAGAGAGGGAAATATGAGGTGTTTCCATGCAAGTGGGGTGTAGGGAGAGACCCTGCTTTCCCTCCACATTAAAAACACTTTTTTTCCTTGTTTTTAGTTAGTGTAAAAATTGGTAATGGTGTAAATCACTCTGAAAACAGATTTGGGGGCGTAAAGGTATCTAGTGAACATTTCATTATCAGTTGATAAACGGTTCTGTCAGATTCAGCGGTCTCTTTATGACAAATATTTGGTAATATCCCCACTACTATACGGAAGTGGATCCTAGGGTGCCATAGTCTGCTTTTTCACACTCGCAAGGAAAATACCGTGCAGACTGTAATCTTAGGAGAAGACTTCAAGGCACGGTTGTATGGTACGTTTTTCAGTATACCTCTCAACTTACCTGGTGGCTGAACGCCCGGAAAACTGAGTGTATATTAAAATACTCTAAAGCCGTATCTTGTTTACACGGTAAAGTACCCAGCTTCACGTCATTATAAACAGCTTGGAATGTTAGTCTGTTGGGGCCAAGGGACTCCTGCACAGTGTGGGATGGGACCCCAACCATGACGTGCTTACAGCCCCCCGTGGTCATGGCAACCAGAAATGTCCCCTGGGGACAGTGTCCCTGCTGAGCAGTGTGGTGCCAGGGTCTTCCCGTGACCCCCAAGTTACTTTTGTTAGGTTCAGATGGTACAGATTCGAAACCTAGAGCTTGCTGGTGTCTGACTGTAATTCCTGTCGCTTATTTTCAGGCACATGGACTCCATTTAATCCAGTGACTGTCAGGTCAATCATATGTAAGTAAAGGTGCTATTGTCCCGCCTGTGCAGGCAGGCACCTGTCCTGCTTCATCCTGCCCTCCCGGCTGAGCACTTGAGCTCATTGTCTGACGTGTCCTTTCACATCCTGGTTCTGAAGAGTTCAAGTACCTACAGGACCGGCGCGCTTCACACACCGTCCGTATCTGGCACGATTGTTGACTGGCGGAAACACCCGATACTCAGTTTTTGACCTGAGTTTTCATTCTGTGCGCTTTCACTGATTATAGTGTACTTCTGAGCAGCCAAGAGCGCTCATGTTTCAATCTTCCATTAGCGTCTCTTCCTGAAAAGAAACCAAATGATTTGTCATTTTCTCAGCAGTAGTTCAGACTGAGTTCATATATATATTTTTAGCCATTTTGCAATTGCATGGAGATGTAGTTGTAGGTTCTTTCATATTTGGACCCGGAATTGGGCTGTTGTTTTTTTTTGTTTGTTTTTGTTTTTGTTTTTGTTTTTGTTTTTTTTTTGTTTTTTTTTTTGTTTTTTTTTTAATGAAAAGTCTTCCTAAGAGAAAAAACCTGAAGCCAATAGAGTCTTCTTGTCACTGGGGTGGGCCTGCGCTGGTGGGCGTAGGTCCTCTGGGAGAATGGAAGTGGCGGTGCCCGGAGTTGGGCCCAGGTCTGGGAACTGAGAGCGTGGAGGGGCTCCTTCGGTCTGCACTTTGCTTTCTTCCTGGCTAAGTGAGAGTATCCACCAGGTGCCGTGTCTTTGTAGCCTGCTTCGCTGTGAAGCGTTATTTGTGTTGTGGCTCTGCCCGTGTTTTCTTGCCCTTCCCTCTTTACCGTGTGCCTCACGTCTGTCTAACGAGGCTTAGGGGCTGTGGCCGGAGAGCCAGCCGGCAGAGGTGGTCTGGCCCTCCCAGTCAACGAGTGAGCATTTCTTGGCCGTGGGCACCTGCTGGCCGAGCACCGGCCTGACCCCGAGGCGGGTGTGGACGTGGCTGTGCTGTGGTCGAGCTGCTTGCCGATGACCGACGAGATGCCAGCTGCTGCACACCACTCACGTTCCTTTCTGTCTCAGCTATGTTCGACCGAGAGAACAAGGCTGGCGTGAACTTCAGCGAGTTCACTGGCGTCTGGAAGTACATCACAGACTGGCAGAACGTCTTCCGCACCTATGACAGGGACAACTCTGGGATGATTGACAAGAACGAGCTCAAGCAAGCCCTCTCAGGTTTTGGTAATTCACTTATCTTGATTGTGTAGCGTGTTTCATTTTGGAACCTAGGTGCCATTAATGTTTTTTTACTTGGTTCATTTTACTGATTTTTTTAACTATGACTTTTTTTGGCATACAGATTTATACTTTGATACTTTTTATATCACGAAGGCTTATATTTGACCTGAAGACTTTTATGTGGGTTTTTTTCGCATCCAAAATGAGATAAGGGCTATACAATCATTTCTCACTTGTGAAATGTAGTGATGTCTCACTCACATTGAGAATGAGGCAGCTTTGGAAACAGTTTAACGTGAATAAGTGAAAAGAAAATGTCGAGCAGCTCCTATTTCTTGATACATCACAACACGTGGCAGGATGAGCCAGACACTCGTCAGAGATGATTCTGTAAGCTGCAGACACAGTGTCGGCAGGCGTGCAAGTGCCCGTTCTCAAGTGCGTGCAGGCTCAAGTGTGCTGTGCTGCTGGGAGTGTTCGCACGGCCTTCCAGAGTGGGTCAGTGGGCCCTCTGATGCGGGGGTGTGGGTCTGAGAGGAAGGTGGGATTTCTGGTGTGTAGGGCTATGCAGACATGGGGTATTTGTCCGGGGCTTGTGGGAGTCTCACCCAGAGTCTGGTGTGTTTGGGATGGTCTCACTCAGCCCTCTGTTCACTGGGCCCCTATTACAAAACCCCTTCTATATTTTGCTTAAAAGTCTGCTTATAAATGCCAGCTAGAAAAAAAATTAGGCAAGTTTGTTTATAATGTACTATTTTTTTTTTTTTAATAATATACTGTTATGGGTTGCCTGGGTGGCTCAGTCGGTTGAGTGTCCAACTTCAGCTCAGGTCATGGTCTCGCGGTTCGTGGGTTTGAGCCCCACGTCGGGCTCTGTGCTTACAGCTCAGAGCCTGGAGCCTGCTTCAGATTTTGTCTCTCTCTCTCTCTCTCTCTCTCTCCCTCTCTCCCTCTCTCTCCCTCTCTCTCCCTCTCTCTCCCTCTCTCCCTCTCTCCCTCTCTCCCTCTCTCTCCCTCTCTCCCTCCCTCTCCCTCCCTCTCCCTCCCTCCCTTCCTCTCTCTCCCTCTCTCTCCCTCTCTCTCCCTCTCTCTCCCTCTCTCTCCCTCTCTCTCCCTCTCTCTCCCTCTCTCTCCCTCTCTCTCCCTCTCTCTCCCTCTCTCTCCCTCTCTCTCCCTCTCTCTCCCCTCTCCCTCTCCCTCTCTCTCTCTCTCTCCCCCTCCCTCCCCCATCATGCTCTGCCTCTGTCTCTCAAAAATAAATAAATGTTAAAAAAATTTTTTTAAGTTAGTTATAATAATATACTGTCATAATGTATAACGTACTTCTAGGTATTTTGAGTTTTAATAATACAAAGCACATTTTTAGTTCTTATGTTAATGTGTTATTAACTTCTGTCCTTCCCCCATTTTTCCTTTGGGCACATACTTCATGGCTGTCTTTCTCTTTCTCTTAGTTTGTTGCCTTATGAATTCCGGTGGTATCCAGTTAGAGGCCCCGGGAATCCATAGCACGTTTGTGTTCTCAGCTCACTGGGTGTGGGTCAGGGTTAGGGCAGGACTTGACCTCAGGTTCGCTGCATTGGGACTGGGAATGCTTCTGACTTTGCTCTACCTATAGGTTGGGGAGAAGGTCAGGCCGAATGGAAGATCTGGGAGGGGTGGCTGGCAGCTGTCCACAGATGGTGGTCCTGGGGCTGCAGGTAGCTGGGGGCCCGGCTGGGCTGAGGACAGCTTGGGAGGAACCTGCATCCTGTGAATTACTTCCAGACAAGTGACCTTAGGTGTCAGGGAACATGGCATTTTGTAAAGTTGTCAGGCCCAGAGCCCTCTTTTTACTCAGTGCCGGTGTCCAGTGGGTCCTTGGAGCTCACAGTGGGAATGCTAGGGTGGGCCGTGCCACTGGCCTCTCTGACCTCCGAATGCCCATCAGGCCCTGGCATCTGCAGCCATGGCTGCATGGTCACAGAGGTCATGTGGCGCTTCCTTGTGGTAAGGAGCCAGCAGGCCCTCTTGGTCTGGGCAGGGCCGGGCTCCTTCCTGACTTCTGAGCGCTTTCTGGAGAAAAGTATTCTGTGGTGCATTGTAGTTATTCTAAAAGCTTCTCCCTGTGGTTGGTTCTTGATTTCTGAGAGCCTGCTCTGGATCCATGCCTTCTATGAAAAGGAACATTATTCTCCTTTTCACATAGTCATCACTTTGGAAGATTTTCTGTAGTAACTGAAGCAAAGTCTGTTCGGTTTTGACTCCTAAGGACAGCTCTCTTGCCCTGGTCCAACAGGGGGGCTGCATTTCAGCTCTGCATGTGTGTGAGGGAGTCTGGGGGTGGGGGGCAAGCCCCACAGCGTCCTCCGACCTCTGTCAGCTCCACTTGATGTCTCAGGCTGGTCCTGGTGGCACTGGGTCACCCTCACAGGCCCCGTGCTGGGTATGATGGCTCACACATCCCTTTTGTAAACCCATTTCTAGTATGTGCTATGCACCAGGTACAGAGACCTGGAAATAAAGAGGTGTGTGGGGCATGGCCCTCACACTCCTGCTAGCGGGGAGCTGACCGCTCCCACAGTGGGAGTCTGCTCACGTGCAGGGCGGTCCTCCCCTGTGGGCAGGGCAGCGGGCACGGGGCTGCTCCCTCTCCCTCCGCCCAGCGTTTTTTGGTGAAGAGGTTATGAAAGTTATCAAGTGTCAGGACCCTCCATTCAGTCGTCACCCATCCCAGCCGCTACCATTTTCATGCTGCATTTGCTCTGTCCCCTGTTGTGTGCCAAGGCTGACGGGGCCTGTGCGCCGTGGTCCCAGCACACTTCATTCAGCAGCGTTTCCCTGGGGCGTGTGCACTACGTCCACGAAATCCGCACCATGGACCCACCTTAGAGGTTAACCGTCCGTTTGTGTGAGTTAGGGTCCCAGCAGGTCCACAGGCAGCCCCCACCCCTTTTTCATGCCATTGGCTGGTTGTAAACATGGGCCTGTCCCTTGCTGCAGTCTCTGTCCCCTGGAGAGTAGTTACTGAAGGTATGCTGTCATGACAGGCTGCTGAGAATAGGTGATGTGGGGTCTTCAGGGTAGCTCTGATGTCTCACCCCTCCTGCGCCTGTTAGTTCTAAGGAGAGAACTTCATTCTCTTAAGGTCAGGGTGTGGCCCTGTGGTCAGTGTGTCAGGTCTGAAAGGGCCCAGTCCTGACCAGGGTCACAGGCTGGGGCTGCACATGGAGAGCATCTCTTTTTTTTTTTTTTTTTTTTTTTTCATTTTATTTAAGTATAGTTGACAGACAATGTCGTGTTAGTTTCACGTGTACAACATAGAGATTCGACAACACTGTACATTACACGATCTGAGTCACCACGCAGTGTTCTGACAGTACAATTGACTATGTTCCCTATGTTATACTTTTCATTTCCTGACTCACTTATTTTATAATCTGAAGTTTGTGCTTTTTAATCCCCTTCACCTATGTCACCCACCCACTCTCACCTCCTCCTCTTTGGCCACTACCAGTTCTCTGTAGTTATGAGTCTGTTTCTGTTTTGTTTGCTCATTTGTTTTATTTTTAGATTCCACATATAAGTGAAATCATTTGGTATTTGTTTTTCTCTGCCTTATTTCTCTGAGCGTGATACCCTCTAGGTCCATCCATACTGTGACACATGGCAAGGTCCCATCCTTTTTTATGGCCGCATAATATTTGTGTGTGTGTGTGCACGCGCACGCACGTGTGCGCACACCACATCTTTATCCATCTTTCGATGACCACAGGCTACTTCCATATCCTGGCTACTCTAAATAATGCTGTAATAAACACAGGCATTTTTATATATTTTCGAATTAGTGTTTTCATTTTCTTTGGGTAGATACCCAGTAGTGGAATTGTTGAATCATAGGATAGTTCTGTTTATCACTTTGGGAGGAACCTCCATACTGTCTTCTAGAGCAGCCGCACCAGTTTGCATTCCCAGCAACAGGTGCAGGAGGGTTCCCCTTTCTCCACATCCTTGCCAACACCTCTGGTTTCCAGTCTTTTTGATACCAGCCATTCTAACAGGTGTGAGGTCATCTCATTGTTCTGATTTGCATTTCCACAGGGCACCTCCTCTTAATTTATGAGGGTGGGGTTATCACTGTGTGGGTTTTCACTGAAGGAAATTCTTCGGGAACAGTCTGCTCCCAAATTTTGCCTCTTATAGAAACATCCTTTTTATAGTTTGTTCATCATCCGTTTTTCTGGTCTGACTTCCTTTGGTTTTGTTCTCACTGCAATACTATTGAAGAGCAGGGAAATTGGAAGTTAGTCCCAGGGATGATAGAAGTTGCTTCCATTTTCTGTACAGATTGTGGAGATCCAGCCTGTATGTTTGTGACTAGGCCGGAGAGCGGCACCGCAGTGGCCGTTGTCTGCTGTCCACACCCTGGATGAGCTCAACCCTCACCAGCTTGGACCTCTTATTGCCCAAAGGCACAGGTGCCAAGTGTGAAGAGAGGAGACTCGTAGGGGTCAGGGGGAGTGGTTCCCATTCAGTACCTGCTGTCTCTGTTTTCTAAGTCATGGGTCCGGTTTTCTAATCAACTGGCAAGGAAGGGGGGCCCTGGATTTAAGTCACAGACGCATAGAGTATGCTGACCACTCTGGAAGGGTGCTGTCATGTGTGTGCATGTTTGAATCATTTTGAGAAAAGTAAGTGCTTTTGCAGGTAATTAACTGTGAAATTCACTCAGATAATAGGTGTATATATATCCTCGCAAAGATTCCAACAGGACCGAAACCAGTAAAAGTATTTTGGCCCCTGGATCTTCTCTCCTGAATAAGTAAGGACACCAGAGGCACACAGGTAGTGGGATTAGTAGAGAAGGAAGTAGATGTCTTCATTTAGAGCGGCCCCGAGGGGTATCCCACAGGCACATGGCCATTGTGTCTCTCTGTCTTTAAAACCACCTCCCTGCTGGTGACCTCTTCAAGACCTATTCAGTAAATTGGAGGTGGAATCAGTGACTCTTCGTCATAACATCTGATGGCCCTCAAGTTGTTATGAAGCTTGTGAGGCTGCCTTACTCCATATAATCTTTTACTGCCTAATGTCTGTGCTACTTGATGTATAGGAGTACCTATCAGTTAATCTGCTGCTTCCCTAAGTTTACATTTTGTTTACTTGGAAGCTTTCAGTGATGTTTTATCTTTCAAATCTAAAATGAAACTTACCGTTTGTAAAATGATAACTTCACTGTGTTCAGGGAATGAAGCCTCGGCCGCCCTGCAGGGTGACTTTTGGGGTGCAGCACAGTAGGGTGAGTATACTTGATGTGAACTAGTGAGCGCACGTAAATGACCTGCTGTGCCTGACAGCTCTGGCCTCCGGGTTACGCTCACCCTTCCAGGAAGAAGCGGTGGTCCTCAGGGCAGCCACTCACAGGACTGCAGATGGGGAGTCATGGGAGGGATCGCAGAATGATGACTTCGTTCCTAGAGTGCATGCGAATGCATTTGCGCCTTGTGTTTCCACCCCCAGCCTCGGCCATTTGTTATCAGCTGCTGTAAGAGGCTGTGGGGCCTTTTGGAAGGAGAATGTGCGTGTTGACGGGAATGTCTGCTCTCCTGGCCCTCTCTTCACTCTCTGTTTTCTCTTCAAGGGTACCGGCTCTCTGACCAGTTTCACGACATCCTCATTCGCAAGTTTGACAGACAAGGGCGGGGGCAGATCGCGTTTGATGACTTCATCCAGGGCTGCATCGTCTTGCAGGTAATTGGGGCTCCGTGGAGGCTCACAGTGAGCTGAGCTGTGGAGCAGGACAGGAGTGTCTGTGAAAGCAGAGGAAAAGGGAAGTACCTGCGTTCTGGAATTTGCAGTTTAATGGAGTAAGATCAGTTTCTGGAGCTTATAAAAGTTTGTCTTGTCTGTGGAGAAGCAGTTATTCTGTTAGGTGGCGGTATGGCCCGGTAGTGCACCGTGTCCCTGTGGAGACCCTGTGCGGGTCCATTCGTTTGCAGACTGTTTTTGGTTTTTTTTAAATTTTTTTTTTTAAGGTTTTTTATTTATTTTTGAGACAGAGAGAGACAGAGCATGAACGGGGGAGGGGCAGAGAGAGAGGGAGACACAGAATCGGAAGCAGGCTCCAGGCTCCGAGCCATCAGCCCAGAGCCCGCGCGGGGCTCGAACTCACGGACCGCGAGATCGTGACCTGGCTGAAGTCGGACGCTTAACCGACTGAGCCGCCCAGGCGCCCCAAGACTGTTTTTGATAAATACGGTGTAGGGCTGTAAATGATTTTCCTTATGGTTTTCCTAATCACTTTTTCTTTTCCTAGCTTAGTTTACACGATACGTGCGCAAGGTATGTGTGAATTGGCTGTTACTGGTAAGGCGTCTGGTCAGCAGCAGGCTATTGGTGGTTAACGTTTTGGGGCATCAGAGTTCCATGTGGATTTCGACTGCTCCAGGGCCTGTTGCCCCCAACCCCCACATTTTTTGGGGGGGGGCTCAGCTGTATTAGCAGTCCATTCGGATGAGGTCATGTCTTCCAAATCCAGTGGGTTATTTACATGTGTTCTCTGGTACTTTTGTTGTGTTTTCATTCTGAGGAAGAGGATAAATTTTCCATTTTGATCTTTACTGTGCCCTCCCTTTTTGAGTGAGGTCAGCTGCAGGGGCAAGAGCTGGCTCCTGAGCACACGGGCCTTGTTCCCATGTTGCGGCCACTGCCAGCCAGCATCTGGTGGAGCCCGTGGAACCCACTCACCCCGTGCTTGGTGTTTCCCTCCTATGGCCTTGCTTCTTGAGCTGGGAGAGAAACTAGTGCGGAGGTTGAGGACCCTTTCCAGAGACCGAGGGCAGGAGTGCCCGAGTCTGCCCTGCTGTGCCCACACAGTCCCCGCTGCTCCTGTCTCTAGGTGAGGATCCAGGTTACATAGATTGAGGCTTAGAAATGCAGTGGACCAGGGATGCCTGGCTGGCTCAGTCGGGGAGCATCTGACTCCGGCTCAGGTCATGATCTCACGGCTCGCGAATTCGAGCCTCGCATTGGGCTCTCTGCTGTCAACGCAGAGCCCACTTCAGATCCTCTGTCTCCCTCTTTCTCACAAAAATAAGCAAGCATTAGGGGCACCTGGGTGGCTCAGTCGGTTAAGCGTCTGACTCCGGCTCAGGTCATGATCTCACAGTTCACGGGTTCCAGTCCGGCTTCACGTGAGCCCTGCTTCTCTCCCTCCCTCTCTGCCCCTTGCTCACTTGTGCGTGTGCTCTTTTTCTCTCTCTCAAAATAAACAAACAAACATTAAATTTTTTTGAAAAACTGCAGTGAACTGATAAACCCATAGATAGCTTTTAAAGTTTTTATTGTGACAAATGAAAAAAAAGTAATAGAGACAACAGTGTGATGAGCCCATGTGCCCCTCACTCAGACTCAACAGTTAGCAGCTGATGGACAGCTTGATGTCATATCTGCATAACCGTAACACTCCCCCCACCCCTTACTCTGAAACAGATTTGGGCCATGGAAAGCAACTGTTTTATCTGTACATATTTCGGTAGGACTTGCATCTAGACAATGAGTCCTGGTAGCTTATAAATTTTTTTTTTTAATTTTAACGTTTTTATTTATTTTTGAGAGACAAGACAGGGCGCCATCAGGGGAGGGGCAGAGAGAGAGAGAGAGAGAGAGAGAGAGAGACAAGGAATCCGAAGCAGGATCCAGGCTCCGAGCTGTCAGTACAGAACCGGACGCTGGGCTCCAACCCGCGAACCGTGAGATCATGACCTGAGCCGAAGTCTGACGCTTAACCGACTGAGCCACCCATGCACCCCTGATCCTTGTAGTTTGAATTCCGGTCGGGTTATGTCATATCAGCTCTAGAGGCCGCTGAGAAATGTCAACACTGTGGAGTTTTTAAATATAATTTGGAATTTTGGGAAACATTCTCTGGGTTTTTTTTCCCATTAGAATTCTAGATCAGTAAAAGTGAAGTTTCTGTGGCATGCTAAGTGCAGCACTCCGTGACTTCCTTGCCGAAGAGGCAGGGAAAAGCCCCATCCCTGTTCAGGGCCTTGTTGGAGAGCTGGGTCTGCTGACATTTGAGCTGTGGCTCTCTAAAATGGGGAGAGCCTTACCCCATCTCTGCCTCAGGGTTTGGTGAGGCTGGGTTACACTTCTTTTGCAGTGTCGTCTGAACACTTAAAAAGGTGTAATGTAAAATCTCCTTATTCTCTGCATCTGAATTGCTCTAGGGTTAGACTTTTCATTTGAGGTTCTGTCCCATAAGTAAACATCTGGTCCTTATATTTCTTCTTGAGCAAAGGTCATTTCGTGTAGGGTTTCAGTAGCTGGGGTAATGTGATCTGAGTCCCACAGGGAGCTCGCCCAGCGCCTCCGCACTCCTGTGGGCTGTGGACAGGCCAGCCAGGCTCTCCTGCAGCCCCTGCCTCTGGGCCCCATGCTGACCCGGACTTCTGCTCCCACCCACACTTCCCACATGACCTCAAACACGGGGCAGAGGTGGGCAAGCTACAAGAAAAAGGTCCTGAGAAATGTCTTCCATCTGCCTTTTTCCAGAAAGAAAAAGGCTTTTTGAAAATTAGTGTTACAAAAGAACATGAAAATTTGTAGAAATCTTGGGAAAATACAATTAAAGTATAAAGAAAGATTTCCAGTTGTTCTTCAAGCCAGGATTAACTGCTGCTGGTGTTACTGGAGTTGGTTTCACATTAGCGTCTCACGCGTGTTCGGATGCTCGTGGCCACCACCCGAGTGGACAGTCAACTGTGTCAGGGGCCCCTGTTATTGTCCGCCATTTAATCTGCCGCAGCACCCGAGGGCCGGGCTCCAGCCTGCTCTCGTGACGAACCCGTGTGTTGTTTCCTTTTCTCGTCCTGAGGAATTGTACTACGCCTGCTTCCTTTTGTCACTTACGATTCCTTAGGCCTTTTGTGGTTGTCCGGCTGTCATCCGGAACAGCAGTTGTCTCTGCTTTGGGGGGCGGGGTCTCCCCTCTGCTCCTGACCTGCTGTGGGGGAGTCAGGCTTGTGAACAGACCAAGGTGGAGCCTTCTGGGTGGGGCGTGCGCGAGGGACCCTCAGGCTGGTACAGGGAGACCTACCTTCTGTGCTCTGTGGCTGAGGCTTCATCTGTTGGGAGCAGGTTGTAAGCGAGGGGCTCAAGTCAGGGCCGGTTTCCCTGTGTCCTGAATGGCAAGTGACCAGAGCCGAGGTGAACATTTGAGTAACCCCCACGAGGTTGGTCATAGAGCAGGGGGGGAGGACCCAGGTTTACCACTGGCCCACTTGGGGAACCAAGGCCCGGACCCAGGGCTGTCGTGTATAGCCTGCAACCCACCCCTTGATCTCTTAACCACCTTCCTGTATCCACGCTCCCACCTGACCTCGGCATCCCCTACGGTGGACAGGCCTGAGAGGGTGGTCAGGGTTACCTACCCATGCCTCGCTGCCCTGGTCTCCGTCAGAGTCGGGGTCGTCTGGAGACATGGATTAATTTGGGTTCCTAAATTTTTTGTTTTGTTTTTTGCCAAATAACATTTTGTTCCTTCTGTTAAAAAATATCGAGATCTAAATGACTGTTGTTTCTTCCCCAGAGGTTGACAGATATATTCAGGCGTTATGATACGGATCAGGACGGCTGGATTCAGGTGTCATATGAACAATATCTGTCCATGGTCTTCAGCATCGTATGACACTGGCCTGTGCAAATAACAGCATGACTTACGGAAGGAAGACTAAAAATGCCAAATCACCCTTTAAAGAAACGGAACACAAATGCAGCTAGATACTGTTCTTTCTTTAGATTTTATATAATTAACATTTGGGGACCTGACTGTACATATGTGGATAAGCTGATTAAGATTTTTGCAAATGTAACAATAGTTATAACTCACATACAAACATTTGATTTGAGACTGTTCAGTTGTGCCATGAGGTAAGATATAATAATGTTTCAAGTGTCTTGCATGCAAAAAATTCATCATGTGCATTTCTAGATAGCTCCAGTTCTATAGTGGAAATACTTTTATTAGCCAATAGGAATTTAAAAATAATAGAGAACTTGCACAGAGGCTTTTATGTGCCTTACATTTTTAAAACAGGGTTTATTGTACTTGTTTGAATATGCAACATAAACAATAAAGCAAATGCGCACCCCGTCCCAGACGGCTCAGATATACTCACGTGGGAGCTCCCAGAGGTCCAGGACCCTTTCTGGGGCGTCCGCCTGACTCTGCTAACGGAATCCAAGGAGACCACTGTCCTCTGTGACAGGAGTTAGTTTAAATTTCATAAAACTTCTTTGGACATAGAAATCCAAATTTGGTCTGGAAGCGTGTGGGTTTCTGTCACTTACAGTGATTCAGTCCTGCTCTCTGAGGATCTGTTAACTGTGGTTTTTGAACATGAAAGCGGGCTGCAGACATCTGGGATGGTCACCCACGTCACCTGCTGTCGGCACACAGCCATTCCCGGGGGGCCCTCATCCTGCGCCTGTCAGAGTCCTCGGAGCCTGCTTTCTGCCTCTTCCCTCTAAGTGTGCTGCCCCAAGCCAGAATTTGGGGTGGGGGTTGTGAAGACATTCAGATGGGCAGTAGTGATTTTAAATGGGTCTGGGACATCAGAAGTTGGTGTCCCACAGGGGTATGTTGGGGGCTCGTGTTGGTTGAGAGGGGGCCCTTTTTGGGTTTATCTGTGGCACCAGATGCAGAGGTCAGAACACCACTGACCACAATATGTGGGGTTGGGCTAAAGCATCTCTGGGGCTCATAGACTGGCCTTGTGAGCTCAGGGTGGGTAGCAGGGTCTTTGGGATTCCTACCACTCTCCATGTTGGGTGCCTCTCCGTACATCAACGTGCTCATGGTGCAGCACCAGCACACGACCCCAGGTTCTGTTTCAGTCAGCTCAGTCCTCTGACCCCAAATTCCTGACTCCAAGAGGCTTTCAGACCCATGGCCCACACATCCAGGTGTTCTCTCTCTGGGTTCTCGTAGACATCTTGGACTCCGTGTCTCCCAGCTAATAAACCCTATGCCCTCACTCCCCAGCCATGGGGTAACCTCTGCTGCCTGCCTGCCTGCCTCCCCTCCCCACACCATGGTTCCAAGACGTGCCTTATTTCTTCTTTGCCCCAGGCCTTCAAAGACCCCAGGCTCGGAGTGAGGGTGGCCTGTGTGGCTGTCTCTCAGCCTCACTGTGCTCTGTCCTGTGCACATGGGAGCCCCTGTGCTCCACATGTTAGCTTTGCCCGTCCACCCACGTCACCCCCTTCCCTGCACCTGGACCCCCCTCGATCTGGCCTTGGTGAGGCACCTGCCCCCAGTACACAGGTGGTATTTAAGCTTCATGGAGGCCAGACAGCAGACCCCGAGAGGCCTGTTCTCTCACTCTGTTCCCAGCCACAGAGGGAACTGTAAATGTGTCATGAGTTCTGTACCCCTGATTCAGGGAAGGGAAAGAAAGGTATGCAGAATTTTACAAAGAAAAGGTCTCATTGAGGATGGGTAAGGGTCCCCTCTTCCATCGGTGCAAGGAAGGGCTGTTGTGCTAATCCAAATAGTGTGGGGAAGACAGTGCATGGTACAGATGCACAGGTGTGTGCTACTCAGGTATGGTGCGGATATCGTGTTTGGCACAGACGTACTCGTGTGTGATACAGGTAAATTCAGGTGCGTGGTACAGAAGCACTCGTCCGCGGTACAGATGCTCTCAGGTGTGTGGTATAGATGCTCTCAGGTGTTTGGCCCGATGGACTCAGGTGTGTGGTACAGAAACAGATGTGGCCCCAGCCCTCCCAGTGGGAGGCAAGGGTTTGGTCAGCGGAGGCACATTGAGGAGTGGGCAGTTTGGGAGGTGATGGTCACCGGGGACTTGGGTGGCCAGTCAAGGCTTTGGTGCGTTGGGGGTAGTGGTGGGTATGTGGCTGTGTTTCCAGAAGGCCTAGAGGCGGTGGGGCTTAAGGGGCCGGAGGGTCCGCTGGGGAGTCCAGGCTACTTGAAGGGAGCAGATGGTCCTGAGGGCCCCAGCCCTGCCCAGGCCGCCCCATCAGGGTGTGCAGAAACTCCCTTCGATGCGCTGCACCCACATGGTTTCCTGCGCCGGGAGCCGTCATTTGGCCACACGGGGGCAGTGCAGTCACGCCATGCAAGGACGCCTGCCCTAGATGCCTCGTCCACAGCATGACCCATCACGTGCCCAAGGACACGCCAGCACAGAATTAACAGAAGCAGCAGAGAAACTGGAGTGAGTGGGGCTTAAGGTCTGAGGGCAGCAACACCTGTCCTGGAAAGTTGTGAACAAAGACTTAGGCAGCTTTTCACTTACTACTTTGCTTAAGCTGTGCCCTGGGTCCACTTAGACATGGGTGTTTGGGATGGGCAGGCAGAGCTCCCCTGGGGAAGATGGCCTCCGTGAGGCCAGGTCAGCTGCCACAGCCGCCCGCAATACCTGATCACTTGTCCTCTGTCCCCATGTGCCCTCCTCCCTCACCTCCCATCCCTTATTCCCTGTCCCCCGCCTGCACTCCCCCGTTCCCCCTTCCCTGGGCCCTTGATCACCTCCTCTCACATACTCCCTCTCTTGCCATTTGAATGGTGTGTTGATGACCCAGCTCTCGACTTGACTTACAGGAAGACGAAGAACCTGCTGGAGACACCGGATTCTCAGCCAGCTTCAGCCTTGGGCTCTTTGTGAAGAAAATAATCCCGGAATGGTCAGAAAGGCCTGACTTGTGGCCACGGCTATGGTCACACTAAAGTTAACCTAGCCAACTGGGAGAGCCACTTGTGTCAGTCCAGAGGAGCCTGGTGGAGGAGGAAAGCAGGTGGGGGTCTGGGGACAGAGGAGGGCCTCCGCAGGGTGGGTGAGGATTGAGGCCCCTCCTGGGGAGGGGAGGGGCTGCAGGCGAGCAGATGCGCCCTCCCTCCTGTGTTGCTGAGCAGTCCCCGTGGATCCTCCTGTCACCTGAACCCCTCAGGTCCCCCAGGCAGGGGGGCTGTCCTGCTGGGCAGCATGGGCCCCCCTCATCCCTCACCCTCACATCACCCGACAGAGGTGGGCCCAGGAGTAACCTGGGGTTCACAGCTTCTCCATAGCATTACTCACAGTTGCACATGTGAGTAAGTGTGTGTAAGTGCGTGTATGTGATTGGCCAGTGTCTGACGCCCACTAGAGTAGAGGCTCTGGGTGTCTGGCCCATGTCTGCCTCTAAAGCTGGACCACACATACCTGGTGGGTAAATGGGTAAAGCTGGGGATTCTTCCCTCTTGTGTGTATATGTGTTAAAATATATATAGCAAAAAAATTTACATTTTTACAGTTTTAAGAGTACAGTTCAGTGGCATTAAGTACATTCACAGTGCTGTGCAGCCAGCACTCCCATCCGTCTCCAGAACTTCTCCTCTTTCCAAACTGAAACTTTGTCCCCATTAAACCCTAACTCCCAGCCCTGGCACCCACCATGTTACTCCACATCTATGGATTTGACTCCTCTTGGGACCTCATCTCAGTGGCAGTATCTGTCTTTTTGTGCTTGGCTTATTTAACTGAGCATCATAACTCCGAGGGTCATCCACATCATAGGTGTCAGAATTTCCTTTCTAGGCTGAATAATATTCTAGTGTTATTATGGAAATGGAATGGAAACCCCACATTTTGCGCACCCATTCATGTGTTGACGGACGGGTTTGTTTCCACGTTTTGGTGGTTGACTTGTGAACATTGGTACACAGCTCTCTCTTAAGGTCACTGCTTTCAGTTCTTCGTCAGACGTCTGGTTATGTACCCAGAATGGTAGCTTACGTGGTAATTCTGTGCGGACTTGTCTGAGGAACTTCCATACCACTTTTTACAGCAGCTACCCATTTTCACATTCTTCCCAGTAGTGCACAAGGTTCTCATTTCTCCACGTCCTCGCCAAGAGTTGTTAATTTTTGCTAATAGTCACCCTAATGGGTGTGAGGTGACATCCCCTCTCGGTTTCCACTTGCGTTTCCCTAACGATCAGTGATGTGGAGCATCTTTTCATGGCCTATTGGCTGTTCATTTGTCTTTGGAGAAATGTCAGTGTCGTGAGGCTTTTCTCCTGTTTTCTTCTGAATGTTTTCTCGCTGATTTCAAATCTCGGATTGATTTTGAAATAGATGTATGGAGTTAGGTAAGGGTCTAACTTTTTTTTTTTTTTTTTTTTTTTTTTGCATGTGCCTATCCATTTTCCTTACCACCATTTGCTGGCAAGACTGTCCTTCCCCATTTAATGGTCTCTGCACCCTTGTCAAACCTCATTGGCCATGTATATGAGGGTTAATTTCTCTGTACTCTCTTCTTCCATTTGTCTACACTTATCTCTTCGTGGATAAAAACTGAGACAGAGGGGGCCCGTAATTTGGCCAAGGTCACATGGTAAGTGGTGGTTAGGCTTCAGTCTGCACAGAGGGCACCCTAGACCGTGCTCTTTCCTGCATGGACATGGGGAGTGCGGAGGGCACATCTGACCCTGTCCATCCTTCCCACCAGATGACACTACAGGCCAGCCAGACTGGGCTTCACCCTGTTTAAAAAAGGATCATTTCTGCTCACAATTCAGAGGGTTTTAAGATAGCAAAGTTCCTCTTGAAATTGCCTTCAAACAATACAAAGAGCCAGAGAGGGAGACAAAGCTTCAGGGTCTGCTGGTGCAGGAGACTCCTGGCCCCACGCTCCAGGGAGAAGCTCCTCGTTCCTACAGAGTGCAGGATGGTACAGGAGGGCAGTGCCAGTGAAGGGGAGTGGGGCGTAGGCAGGGGGACAAGGGAAGGCTTCCTGCAGGGCAAGCCCCTCTGTCCCAGGGCAGGAAGTCAGAGAAACTCACCACTTGAGAACATGTCTAATTAGGGCAGAGCCTCACTCTTGTAGGAAGCAAAGAAAGTTCACTTGACATTTGTAAAAGAAGCAACTCAGGAACCAGAAGAAACATCTTAGAACCCAATTTACAGCCAGTATCTGAGAGATGACCAAAGATACTGCATCCATTTAAAAAAGAACCGTAAGCTTGGTTTGCAAACATAATTCGTTCTGGAAACATGCTTGTAATCCAAACCACTTGTATCTCAAAGCAAATTTCCTCGTGAGAAATAATGGAAACTCAGATGATTCGTTCCACAACCCCAAAGCATTCATATAAAAATGATCACAATACTGTAATATACAAAATAATAAAGAAAATACAAAATAGAAAAGTAAACTAACACCTTTGAAAATCTTCGTGGCTGGTGTGAGGGAAACGAGAGAGGAGGGTTATTGGGAGGACTACTTCCACTCTCACTAATGGAATCCCTATCTGTTGGCTCAATGGAATCCTTTTCTTTTTGTGCACCTTTAACAAGGAACCTATCCAATGACACTTGCTTTTGCCTCCTTTTGAGGATTTCGCGGAAATGTGACATTGCATTGTGGTTAAACAGATTCATTGCTCGCACTGCTACAGCCTTGTTCGCGTGGTGCTTTTCTACAAAATTTTGCACTGTTTCCCGCATTTTACACATCTCCTTGATCTCATTTGAAGCGAGGGATTCCTCGGCCTTTTTCTCCTCCTCCCCTGCATACGAGATCTCCCCCATAACCTCTAGCTCTTGCTCGCGATGCAGATTCATCAGTTCGTCGGTGGTCGGCTCCTGGCCATGCTCCTCCACCAGTTCCTGAATGTCATCCTCATTCACCTCCAGTCCCCTGGTCTTCCCCAAGGACACAGTTTCATCGACAACTGGCGGCTGCTCTTCATGAGCAAGCCCCTCCAAGTCAGGTCCAAGAATGCACCCGGGCCACGGGTTTCTCCAAGCAGAACTGAGGGGTCTCTCAGTGCCCCCATCCCAGGCTTTATCGATGATCTTGAGGCAGTTCACGGTGTGGAAATGATTTTTCCAAAACTCTCGGACAGTGAGGTTTGTTCCTTCAGTCACATGAAGCATCGCTGAATAGTGCTTTGGTGTAAAGCCTTTTAAAGTTTGAAATGACTTGCTGATCCATGGGCTGGAGGACTGGAGTGGTGTTGGGAGGAAGGAACTTGACCTTAATGAACTCGAATTCCTCCAGTAAGTCGTCCTCAAAGCCTGGAGGCTAAGCTGCGGCATTACCCATAACCAGCAAGGCTTTGGATGGTAGCTTCTTTTCTTTTTTTTTTTAATTTTATTTTTTATTTTTTAAAATTTACATCCAAATTAGTTAGCATATAGTGCAACAATGATTCCAGGAGTAGATTCCTTAGTGCCCCTTCCCCATTTATACCATCCCCCCTCCCACGACCCCTCCAGTAACCCTGTTTGTTCTCCATATTTAGAGTTTCTTATGTTTTGTCCCCCTCCCTGTTTTTATATTATTTTTGTTTCCCTTCTCTTATGTTCATCTGTTTTGTCTCTTAAAGTCCTCATATGAGGGAAGTCATATGATTTTTGTCTTTCTCTGATTAATTTCACTTAGCCTAATACCCTCCAGTTCCATCCACGTGGTTGCAAATGGCAAGATTTCATTCTTTTTTTTTTTAATTTTTTAATGTTTATTTATTTTTGGAAGAGAGCAAGAGAGAGTGGGGGAGGGGTAGTGAGAGAGGGAGGCACAGAATCCGAAGCAGGCTCCAGGCTCTGAGCTGTCAGCACAGAGCCCAATGCGGGGCTCAAACTCACGAACTGCAAGGTCATGACCTGAGCCAAAGTCGGACGCTCAACCGACTGAGCTACCCAGGTGCCCCAAGATTTCATTCTTTTTGATTGCCAAGCAGTACTCCACTGTGTATATATACCACCTCTTCTTTATCCATTCATCCATCGATGGACATTTGGGCTCTTTCCATACTTTGGCTATTGTCGATAGTGCTGCTATAAACATGGGGGTGCATGTGTCCCTTCAAAACAGCACACCTGTATCCCGTGGATAAATGCCTAGTAGTGCCATTGCTGGGTCATAGGGTAGTTCTATTTTTAGTTTTTTGAGGGACCTCCATAGTTACTGTTTTCCAGAGTGGCTGTACCAGCTTGCATTCCCAGGTAGATTCTTTTCTAAAAGGTATTTCTTCACTGCCGGACCAAAGACCTCGTTGATCCACTCAATGAGCAAGATACGTGTGCCCCAAGCCTTGCTGTTGGACCCACACATGACATTTAACTGGCTCTTCTGCACCTTGCATTTCCTGAAGGCTCGTAGATTCTCGGAATGATACCCGAGCGGGGGCTTGACTTTGAAATCACTTGCACTAGCACAAAACAAGAGGGTGAGACAGTCTTTCACGGGCCTGTGACCGGGCACTGCATTGTCTTCTTCTGTAATGTACATCCTCTTTGGTGTCTCTTTCCAAAACAGCCCCGTCGCATCACAGTTAAAAACTTGCTCTGGCAGGTAACACTCAGAAGCCATGAGCTTCTGGAACTCGGTAGCAAACACCTCCGCTGCCTTAGCATCTGAACTCGTAGCCTCTCTGTGCCCCACAACACTATGGATGCCACTTCTCTTAAAGTTATCAAACCATCCCCTGCTTGCTTTGAAGCCTTCTTCGTTTTCTGTTGACGTACCTGGCAGTTTACTTACGAGGTCGGTGTACAAGGCCTTTGCCTTCTCTCAGATGAAGTTCTCGTTCACAGTGTCACCTGCTGGTCGCTTCTCATTTACCCAAACCAGAAGCAACTTTTCTACATCTTCCAGAACGCGTGGCCGTTGCTTTGATGTTCTCATAACTCCTTTTGCTGCATTTGGCTCCCTTATTTGTTCTTTGCTCTTTGGTATCGTGCAAATGGTCAATGTAGACTTCTTATAAAATCTTGCAGTTTCGGCCAATCACATACCTCGTTCGTATGTCTCGATTTCCTTCTTCCACTGTAATCATCTCCCACCACCTTTCTTTTCAGCCTTTCCCTGCTTGGGGCCATGGTGTATGTTCACACAGATGTTGACTACAGCATTAATAACCTCCTGTCATAGACTGCATGTAATGGAACTGGCAATGAGGCAGCAGAGGAGAGGGTCTATGTCTGCAGGCAGCCTGACCTAGAATGAAGCAAAGCATTCCTAGGCTCACTCTTGTCTGGAAAAGCAACGGACTGTCCACGGGTGCTTTGAAGTGACAAAAATACACCAGTGCCGGTTGTGGGCACCTTCCGATGTTCTGAAAAATCACTGATTTCTGCCAAACACTGCGGCCTGAGACTGCACATGGGAGACAGGCATCCACAATCCCGTTGAGAAAGAGAGGGAACAATTGGCTCGGCTGTGATGTGACGTTCGGTGTCACGTACCACTCGTATCTGAAGACTTGTTCGTTTATCAAGTTAAAACTTACTAGATATGTTTGTTCTTCTTGCAGAACACTTACAGAATAAGTTACTTGCAATCCAAGGTTTTACTGAAATTCTATAAGAAAGAAAACAAAATGAGAAATCTTAGAGGTTAAAAATAGACTATCTGGAAGGGAAAAGGCTGAAGAACAGGGGAAAAAAAAAAAAAAACTAGGGAAGAAAATTTCAAAACAAAAATGGGGCCATTTTCCGGAACTAAAGGAGGTAAGGCGACTTTGGAAGGACACTCCAGATGGACAAGGCCACGCTTAAGAGCATCAGAGCCCAGGGACAAGGAGGCCCTTACTGTCTCAGAGGAGGACAGGTGACCCTGAGACTTGAAGGGACTGGCCACGCGGCAGGGACAGCACAAGGGAAGGTTGTGTCCACTGTGAATTCTGCTACTTGCTGTAAAGACAAAGTTTTCAAGACCTTTTCCTCCCGCATTCCTTTAACTAGGACACTCCTAGAAGACACGTTCCAGGAAGCTGAGTGAACAGACCAAGAGGAAGGGCTGGAATTTGGGAAATAACTGGCATGAGGACAAGTCGAAGGGAGCCAGGATGAGGGGTGATGGCAGAGCTGCCCACGTGGAGTGTGATCCGACTCGCGGACTCTGCGGAAGGCGCATTTTCAGAGCTGCTGAAGGATGTGGAGGACAGTTGCTTCAAAGAAAACCAAGCAAATGAGTCATGTTCAGTTAGGGCTGGGGGGGTTGGGAGTGGGGAGAGGCTGTACAAGAAAGGAAATAAATTACAGTAAATATGTCAGGAAATAAACTGTGGTAAATTGGCCCTCTTCTCCCCTCCCCCACCCTCTTTTCTGTCCCCAGAGTGGGTGGTTCTCGGCTCTGGGGCTGCAGCCAGGTACAAGGTGGATGAGAGTTCCTGCACCTTCCCCCAAATCCCAGTGCCAGGTGGTGAGGGACACAGGGGTGGCTTCTGCCTCTAGAGGTAACTTGCACTGAGGGAAGCGAGGCCAGGCCAGGACGAGCTGGGAAGAGCCTCGCAGTCAGAGGGAATAGCACCTGTGAAGGCCGATGGGGGAAGGCCGATGACGCAGGCAAGGTGATGGGCAGAGCCTGGATGGTCTTTGCTGTGGGCTCTTCACAAGTGTGGACTGCTTGGGAGTGGGTGGCTTATGCCCATCAAGGGCAGTCTCCGGGGAGGAGGGGGAGCTGGACACTGGCTTTCCTCTGCACGGGGGGCTGTGCAGCATCACCAGTGCTGGGCCCGTCCTGGGAAGTGGCAGCGAGGTGTTCCTCATGGTGTGGGAACAGCGAGGCTAAAAGGGAGCCCCGGGGGTGCGGAGCTGCTGTCTTCCCAGGTGGGGGAGTGCCAGCTCTTACTACAAAGGTCCAAACTGGGAGACGGTCCCGCAATTGGCCTGGACCCACCTGACTTCTGCCAAGATGTGCCCTCCCCCTCCTTGGAAATCATACACATGTGTACTTATTGAACAACAACCAAAAAAAAAAAAAAAAGTACTACATGCTTCCTGCAAAAATGTTCAGACATTGTAGAAATTAAAAGAAAATTACAGTTCACCTGTAACCTCAGTTTTTCTCTGTGCACAATGCACATTACAAATGTTGGATCAAAATGCAACTACTGCGTTTAGCTACTTAGAAATACAATATATCGCAATAGAGCTGCAAGTTTACCTGTCACCTGCGGTAATTTCAGGTGTGCACCAGGAAAGGAGCAGGGAGAGCAGACGGACAGTGGTGGCCTTGGTATGGAGTGGGTCTTCTGAGGGCACAGGAACAGGCTGCTCCCCTGCGGGTATCTAGAGAAGAGCATTTCTGTGAGGGGACAGCGAAGGCACGGGTTCTGAGGCTCACATTCAGAGCACAGCAGTGAGTCTACGAAGGGAAGGACTTTGGGAGCGCGCGGGGAGTTGGGATTTTGCTCGGAGCCTGGTGGGGCCTAGAGAAATACCTTTGGCTGCAGCTGTGGGGCTGGACGGGGAGCCTCTACTGGACTAGATGTGGCGAAGCCCGGTGGGGCTGGGGTGAGGGGTGGGTCCTTGAGACCACCCAGGGACTCGACTTGGGATGGGGGTGGAGCGATCCCACGGCGGGCCAGGTGAGGACAGTGGCGTCGGAGCGCGCTGGGGTCTCTGGTGTCCCCTCAGACGCTGGGCAGAGACCACAGGATGTGAGGCCGGGCTCCTGGGGGGTGTGGGGGTGGTGCAAAGTCAGGACGCCCGGTGGAGCAGGGGAGGGGGCCACAGACCTTCAGGGTGGAAGAGAAGGAGCTGCCGGCGGGGCCCAGGGAGGAGGGGGAGGGGGGGGATACGCGCCTGCAGAGTGCGGGTGAGCCGAGCAGGGCCCCAGCCTGGTGGGTTCTGGACTGGGACATCCGCAAAGACCTGGCCGGTCCTGGAAAGTTCAGGACGAACGTATTATGTTAATATTTTATAGTCTGTAAAACTTAAAAAAAAAAAGTTTATTGATTTTAAGAGCGACAGAGAGAGGGAGAGAGTCCCGTCAGCGTGGAGTCCATGCCCGGCTCAAACGCCCCAGCTTTGGGATGGTGACCTGGGCTGAAATCCCGAGTCCCACACTTGCTCTACCGAGCCGCCCAGGCGCCCCTACAGTTCATAAAACTTTTTAGTCCTTTTGATTCTTCGCGATTACCGCAGGACCGAGGCCGCAGGAGAGGGGAGGGCAGGGGAGGGGAGCCCGGGCCCCACTTCTCTGCAGCGCAGGTGCCGGCTCTGCCTCCGAGGGAGCAGGTGGGTGGGGACGCGTGACTGGGGGCGGTGAGTAGAGTCTGGGGCTCCCGCCGGGAGCACAGGGGCCTCGAAGGGCACAGGGCACCCCGAGCGGACGGAGTCCTGGACAGACCTCGGGGACGCGATGCGCGCGCGCGCGCGCGCCCCCTGCCGCCTCCCGGGTCCGCTGGGCCGCGGGGCGGGGCGGGGCGGCTCGCGTGCCGGGGTGGGGCCGTCCTTCCGCAGCCGCGGCCGCTGCGGGTCCCCGAGATGCGAGCGCCGGCAGCCGCGCCACCAGAGCTCCCGGCCCGGGTAAGTGCGCAGGGGCGCGCCCCGCTGGCCCCGCTGGCTCTGCCCTCCTGCCGCCCCATCCTCGCCGCCGTGGGCCGTGGGGTCCGACCGGCCACTTCTTAACTGAAAATGGAAACGGGACGTTTGAGGGAAGCCGACCCTCTGCCCCTGCTCGTGGCCCCTCGGTCCCCCCGCCCCCGCAAGCTGTGGATCGAAGCTCCTGCCTGTGACCCACCGCCTTGGGGCCGGGGGGGGGGGGGGGGGGGGCTGATTGCCCTTTGCTCTCGGTCCAGTTTCTTTCAGTAGCTCTTTTGGGCAGATGCTGGTAGGGGGCTTCGCCCTGTCCCCCCCCCCCCAGCCCTCCCCAGGGCGGCGACCTGCCCCCCCCCCCCCAGCCCTCCCCAGGGCGGCGAGTGGAGGAGGCCGGAGGTGGGGGTCCTTGGAGCTGGGGCGGCGCAGCTTGACGCCCTCCTTCCGGGCGGGAGCACCAGCCTTGGTGCTCACGCTTGGGAAGAGCGGAAGGGCCCGTGTTCCAGGAATTCGCTCGGTTTCGGTTAGCGGCACCAAGAAAGGTTTTTTCCCCAAAAGTCTTCATTCGAGTGGTCAAAAATCCCAGACTGTGGGCCCAGCACAGACCATCAGGGACCTCCCGACCCTGTTGTTCCCACTGTGACTGCAGTTGGTTAAGGGGCCACCCTCAGGGGCAGGTGAGGGGTCAGGGTCGGAGGTCAGAGGCCTCGGGCAGCTCTGTTCTTGCGTCCTCCCTCCTCTGTGTCCAGGGGCTGGGGCTGGAGGCATCTTCCCCCTTTGGAATTGCCCAGGGGGCCTTCAGCTTTGGCTGCCCCAGGTATCTCATGGGGGGTGGAGGGAAGCCCCTACGACTTACCCGTGGCCTCTGTTTGACCAGCCGTGGCTAGTCCTTGAGGGGCTTGACGCAAAAGGGGGTGCTTAAGTGTGTGCCTGGGACATCTTCTGTCCCCAAGCTCTGGATCCTTGACAGTTGTGTACCCGGCCTTTTCTTGGCCTGGTCAGCAGCCTGACTCACTGAGGGCAGTCTTCAGACAGCCTCTGGTAGAGGCCGGCCCCTAAGCCTGGACAGCCTCCACCCAACATCCGCCATTTGGGATCACGTCTGGCTTCTGCAGGCTCCCGGATGGGAGCCCTATCATGGTGGCGCTCTTAGCACCCACCATTAAGAGGAGACCCTGTGCTGATGTGCAGGCTGTCTCCACTCCTGGTGGGGGGCTAGCAGGCAGAGCAGCCCGGCATGGGAGGCTGTGTGGTCAGCAGCGGCCCTGCAGCGGCCTGTGGCTGGCACTCACCTCCTTTATGATGAGGACTTTGCTGGTAACTGCTGGAGTTTGGACTCAGAGCTCCTGGTGCAGTTCAGCAGCACTGCGTGCCTGTGGAAAGATGGCTCGGGACACACACCCAGACAGGGGTGATGGGGCACCACTGCATGCGGAGGGGTTTTAATTTTGGGACAGTCATTGCTTTTACCATAAGAGAAAAATTCTCATAAAAGCTCAGGTTTCTCCAAAGAAACCCACAGTCAGCTCAGAGCTTAGCAGCGATGGAAGGTCCACAAACCACCGTGTTGGGCCCAGCTCCCACCCGCGGGTTCCCCTGTGGTGCCCAGGCTTCTGGCCACCTCCCACCCCAGCAATGACCATGGTTGCAGAAAAGACCCTGGTCCAGGCCAACCGCAGGCCGCAAGGAGCCCAGTGTGGAGGGTCTCCTGCCTTCCCCCTCCCCTGCTTACTGACAAGGCGTCTGTCACCTGCATCTGAGGCAGAGACCTGTGTCTTGCCTCAGAGGGGCATTTCTTCAAGGAGTTTGGTCCTATCCCAAGGAGGCTTCATCTTTTTGAGGAGAGGGCACGTATTTAGTAAAATGGAGCAACCTGCTGCCGTACTATCCACTTCCTACATGTTGGGTTCCTAGGGCAGAAACCTCAGCACAGATGGAACCCCAAACTGTGGTTTTTCCAGCGAGTTCTGTGGGGGGTGGTGTCAATGGGCCGACTCCTTTAATTTCTTCCACACAAACCCCAATGGGGGTGGTGCCTGGAGACTTTTATCTGCCCTTGGTTGTTGCTTTTGCCGTAACCTGTGTTTTGGGGGTCATTCTGAATGCTGAGGTGGAGACATGGAGGGAGAACGTGGCTTTGTGGGGCAGGCAGGCAGTGTGCAAGATGGGGCCTGGATCCTGTCCCAGCTTCTGCTTTGGGGCAGAGGGCTGTGGGTGAAGGCTAACTAGGGGGTCAGTGCCACCCCCCGTGGGAGTGTCCCTGGCCCCCTCCTCATCTTCTCTGTCATCTCCTCCACCCCCACACCATCCCTGCTCCTGGCTTGGGGCTCATTTGAGGAATGGTGATGCTGGGGATGGGGTCTCCTTCACCTTTTTAAAAAAAATTTTTTTTAATGTTTTTATTTATTTTTTTGAGACAGAGGGAGACAGAGCATGAGCAGGGGAGGGGCAGAGAGAGAGGGAGACACAGAATCGGAAGCAGGCTCTAGGCTCTGAGCTGTCAGCACAGAGCCCGACGCGGGGCTCGAACTCACGGAGTGTGAGATCATGACCTGAGCCGAAGTCGGACGCTCAACCAACTGAGCCACCCAGGCGCCCTGGTTCTCCTTCACCTTTGGCTTCACGGGTGGCTCTGTGGGCTGTTGAGTGCTTGGCCCCTCTCGGGGTGCAAGGAAACATCCCTGGCCTTTTGTCCCCCTAAGCTGGGGCCAGGCCTGGGATGGTGACCTTGCACTCTGGCCTCCAGCCACTGAAGGCCCGACCTGGCTTCCCAGAGAAGTGCACGCATGGTGGCCGTGGCACAGGGTGAGGCCGAGAAGGCCAAAGCATCCGTCCACCCGTTTGTGTTGTAGCCTGCAGCCGCCAGGCCACATCCCTGCACACGCTCCAGAACGCTCCTGTGCTTGCCCACTTCATCCCTGGCAGCCCAGAAATGTACATCTGTCCCCCAGGGCCCTGCAGCTCCCACCCATTGTCCGCTCCCTCTGTGCAGAACACCCTCAGACATTTCCAGTGTGCTCTATCCACTTCTCCACTCTGAAAACTCCACCTGTATTTGCATATAGATTTGTGTTGTGCTTTTCGTTGAGGTAAAACTCACATAACCTAAAAGTAACCATTTAAAAATGTATTGTTCAGTGTATTTATTTAGCATATCGCCGAAGTTGGGCACCTACCACCTCTGTCTACTTCCAAAACATTTTCTTCACCCCAAGTTAAACTCTGCACCCATTAAACAGTCATTCCCCATTCCTTCCTCCCAGCCCTGGCAACCACTGCCCTACTTTCTGTCTATGGGTTTGCCTGTTGTGGACATTCCTTCCACATGGAACCAATACCTGACCCTTTGTGTCTGTCTTCTCTCGTGTATCTTCATGGCTCATTTGTGTGGTGGTGCGCATCAGAACCCCATTCCTTTATGTGGCTGTGTGCATAGACCACACTTCGTTTATCTGTTCATCAGTTGGTGGGCTTTGGGCGGTTTACGCTTTCTGGCTCTTTGTGAATAATGAAGCTATGAGCGTTTGTGTGCCAGATTTTGTTTAAATGTGTGTTTTCAATTCTCTTGAACTTACACCTAGGAGTGGAGTTTGCTGGGGTGTGTGGTAACTCTAACTCTTCGGGGAACTGCGCGCTGGTTCCCACAGCAGCTGTACCATTTTCCGTTGGCAAAAGCAGCCACAGTGTCCCAGTCGCTCCGCGTCCTCACCAACACTTGCCATTTTCCCTTTGTTTTGTTGGTAGCCGTCCTAGTGGGGAGTGAAATGCTGTCTCCTTGTGGCTTTCATTACATTTCCCTAGTGACTAATGATGTGGAGCATCTTTTCATGTGTTTGTTGCCATTTGTATATTTTCTTTGGAGAAATGTCTGTTCAAGTCCTTTGCCCATTTTTAATTGTACTGTTTGTCTTTTTGTTGTTGTTGAGTTGTAAGAATTCTTTATATGTCCTGAATAGTAGACTTATCAGATGCATAATTTGCAAACGCTTTCTCCCATTCTGTGGGTTGTCTTTTCACTGTGTCCTCTGAAGCACAGGTTTTTAATTTTGATGGAGTCCCATGTATTTTTTTTTTAACTTTTTTATTTGTGCCTCTGGTGACATATCTAAGAATCTGTTGCCAAATTTAAAGTCATGAAGCTAGAGCCCCATGTTATCCTTGAGGATTTTATAATTTGAGCTCTTACACTTAGGTCTTTAATTTTGCTGGTTTTTCCTATGGTGTCAGGCAGGAAACAACTTCATCCTCTTGCATGTGGGCACTCGGTTTACCCCTTTGCTGAAGACACTCTTCTTTCCCCGTCGAACGGCCTTGGCACCACAGATTGTCTGCTCTTATGCCACATTTTGCTTCTTTTTAATGCTTTTTAAAAACCTTTCCTTATGGAGAATTTCAAATCTTTGACGAAAAGGGAGGGAATTTTATGATGAGCCCAACTTACTCATCAACCAGCACAGATGGGCAGCTATCAGTATCGAATCATCCAGTCTCACTTGGGCTCCCTGATTACATAGGAACAAATCCCTGACAAGTCATGTTTTTAGTATGTAACTTTTAAAAATCAGCTTTTTGTATTTTTAACTTAACTTCTTGTTTGAACTGAGAGACTTTGAGGAAGAAATGTCTACAACGGTGGAGTGGCTGTAAGGGTGACAAGGCGACTCTGAGGGCACTCCAGGGCTGGCAGAGAGAGCATGCTGAAAGCATGCCCTTGGACATGGTCCCTCGGGCCTGGAGAGGGTATAGTTCAGCCCCGTGGATGGTGGAGAAGGTCACTGAGTTTCTCCACCTCTGGTGGTGGTGAACCGGAGCAAAGGAAAATCTAAAACCCTGGGAGCAGAAGCCCCTTATTCCTGCAAAGTCCCTCCGGGGCCTCTGCTGGCAGGGGCCATACTGTGCTATAAAAGAAGAAATGCTTGAAGGGTCTGCCAGGCATGCAGGACGAGCAAGGAGGGGTGGATTTGGAGCCTGGAGGCAATAAATGGATACCTGGCACAACTTTTGAGGACGAGGGTACCTCCTAGGGAACAACAGCATGGGAGCCTGCCCCAGGGTCCTTCAATCTTCCCCTCCTGGCCCAGGCGCTATAGTTGCTACAGTTGCCCTGACAGCTACATATGTTATAAACCCCACGATACCTTATTATCATTGCTGTTTAAACAGTTATCTTTTGAAGACATTTAAATAGTAAGAACAAACCTTGGTTTTGTACCCAGCAGTTCCTGTTTTCTGTGCCTCCTGTTCCATTTTGTAGACCCATGTTACCATCTGGTATCATTTTCCTTTGGCCTGAAGACACCCTTTCACATTTCTTATAGTGTGGGTCAGCTGGCAGTGAATTCTTTCAGCTTTTGTATGTCTGAAAAAGTCTCTAGCCTTCAGTTTTGAAAGCTATGTTCAAACGGTGTGGAATTCTAAGTTTCAGGGTTTTTCTCTCCGTGCTTTAAAGACGTAGTCTCTACACTTTTCTGATGAGGCACCCACTTTCATTCTTACCTTTGTTTCTCTGTACCCGATGGCCATTTTCTCTGGTGGCTTTTAACATTGTTCTATATATCACTGGTTATGAGCAATTTGATTATGACTGGCCTTGCTGTGATTTTTTTAAATGTTTTTGTGCTTGGAACTTATTGACCTTCTGAAATCTGTAAGTTTATATTATGTTTGGACAAATTTTTACTATTTATTAAATTTCTTTCTGTCGCCTTCTATAACCTCCTACTCTTTAGAGCCCAGTTATACACATAGTGAACTTCTTGAAATACCTAAGTATTTCATTTTTATTTTGGTGCTATTATAAATGGTACTGCTTTTTAAAAATCTGTGTTCTGATTGTTCATTGCTACTCTACAGAAACGCACTTGACTTTTGTATCTTGTCCTTTTACCCTTTGACCTTGCTGAACTCAATTATTATAAGACATTTACCTTAGTAAACTTTTTGGAATTTTCTGTATGTAGAGTTGTGTTGTCTGGGAATAGAGTTCTGTCTCTTCCTTTCCCAATGTTCTGGCATTGCTTTTTCTCACCTTATTGCCCTGACTAGGACACACATGTGGCACAGAGTAGGAAGGGAAATGAAGGGCCGTGCCTGTGAACTCAGAGGACAAGCTCAGTTTCCCGCTGTGGGTTGTAACGCTGGTGTAGGCATTTCTGTAGATGCCCTTTATTAGAGTAATTAAGTTTTCTTCTATTCCTAGCTTGATGAGAGTTTTTCATTGTTATGAATGAGTTTGGATTTTGTTAAATACCTTTTTTTCATGTGTAAGATGGTCATATGTATTTTTTCTTTAGTTTATTAATGTAGTGAATTACAGTGGTCAATTTTTGGATGTTGAAGCAGCCTTGAATTCTTGGATAACCCTCACTTGTGGTGATGTTTTGCCCTCTTTGTTTTGCTGGATTCCATTTGCTAATATCTGATTGAGGATTTTTGTGTCTGTGTTCATGGGAGATATCAGTCTGTAGTTTTCTTGAAATGTCTTTGGTTTTTGTATCAGAGTAATGTTGAACTTATAAATGAGTTTTCAATTTTCGATTTTAATTTCAGTATTCTTCCAAAGTTTGCAGAGAATTGGTATTATTACTCTTTTCTTTAATTGGTAAAATTTACGAGTGAAACCATCTGGGCCTAGGTGTTTTTTGGTTGTTATTGTTGTTTGTTTGTTTGTTTGTTTGTTTGTTGTTGCAATAGAGGTAGGACCAGACCAAACAGTTTTTTTCTTGAGTGAGTTTTGGTAGATTGTGCTTTTCAAGGAACTGGTCTGTTTTATCTAAATTGTTGGATTTGTGGGGATAGTATTTGTCTTAGTCTGCTTGGGCTGCCATAACAAAATACATAGACTGGGTGACTTAAACCACAGACATTTATTTCTCATAGTTCTGGATGCTGGGAGTCCAAGATCCAGGTGCCTGCTTGGTGGTTTTGCAAACTCCTCAGGAACTTCCTAGGTGTATTCTGAAATTAGCCCCTGTTTATGGAGGGCAGGGAGAGACCAAGAAAGAGGCAGCCACTCCCAGGCAGCCACTCCCAGTGGCAGCCACTCCCACTACCAGCCACTCGCCAGGTAGGTGGCAGTTTTAATAAGCAAAGAGAACTTACATATGAAAGCTTGTCTCAGATGGCAGAAAGATGAGTAGATCCCATACTCACTGGCTATATCTTAAGAGCTTATAAAGAGGTCGTAACTGGGCTCAGCCGTGTATACTTTGCATGTGTTCTCAACAGAACATCCCCAATTCAAGGCTGTGTCCTTGGACCAGCCTCTGGGAGCAGGAAAGTTGAGTGGAACCCACATCCAAGGACAGGGGAGGGGATGAGTACCTTCCTAGTACCTGGGTCCAGCTTACAGTTCAGCTGGCAGTCACGTCTTCTCCATGACCTTCCCAAAGCTTCAGATTTGGTTTCCAGTGAGAGCTCTCTTCTTGGTTTGCAATGACTCTGTACACATAGTGAAGAGAGACCCCTGGTGTCTCTTCCTCTTCTTATAAGGGCAACAGTTCTAACAGGTCAGGTCTCCACTTTTAAGACCTCATTTAACCTTAATCACTTCCTTAAAGGCACCCCTTCCAATGCAGGATTAAGGCTCCAACATATGGAATTGGGGGGATACAAGTAAGTTCCTAGTCATATACTCTTATTTTCTTTCTAATGCCTGTGGGATCTGTAGTGATGACCCCTCTTTCATCCTGATTTTGGTCATTTGTGTCTTCTCTATTTCTTGACCAATCTGGCTAGAGGTGTATCAATGTTATTGATCTTTTCAAGGAACCAACTTTTGATTTCATCAATTTTTCTCTTCTTCTATTTAAGTTTCATTGATTTTTCTTCTTTATTATTTCTGTCCTTCTGCTTGATTTGGGTTTATTTGCTCTTTTTCTAGTTACTAAATTGGAAGCTCAAAATATTTGAGATCTTTTATTTTTTTCTAATATAAATGCTTAATACTGTCAGTTTCCATTAAAGTATTGCTCAGCCGTGTCCCACAAAATCTGGTATGTTGTGTTTTCATTTTAATTAAGTTCAAAATACTTTAAATTTCTTTGGCACCTTCTCTTTGACCCATAGTTATTTAGAAGCATGTTGCTTTCAAAATATCTAGGAATTTTCCATATATCTTTCTAGTTTAATCTCATTATTATCACAGAACATACTTTGTGTGATTTCTATACTTTTAAATTTGTTCAGGATTGTTCTAAGTCCTGGAATTTGGTCTATGTTGATGAATGCTCCATGTACACAGAATACACACTCTGCTGTCGTTGGGTGGAGAGTTCTGTAGTTCAAGTCTGTTACTGTTTGGGTATTCTAAATCCTTCCTGATTTTCAGTTTACTTATTGTATTGATTACTGAGACAAGAGTGTTGACGTCTCTGACGAATTATCTGTTCAGTTTTATTCATTTTTGCTCCACATATTTTATAGATGCATACACATGTAGGATTGCTATGTCTTCATGCGATATCCGTCCTTGTCCCTGGTTATATCTTGTCTTACTCACATAGCTATCCCAGATTCTTCTGATTCCTGTTTGTGTGGCATATCTTTTCCTCTCCACTTACTTTACCTGCCTGTATCTTTATATTCAAAGTGTGTTTCTTATATTTAAAGCACATTTGTTACACATTTCCAATGTTCTCATGGCACTTCACACACAGGGTGAACATTGTGTGTTGGGCCTACCTCTTCTTGAGGCCAGGCGAGGGCTCTTAACCCACTCTCCAACTCTGTTTGCCCAGTGCCTAGCAATGAGTGGTCACTGCACAGGATGTTTATGAGGGTTCAGATAGCCCACTGCATGGAAGAATCAAGATTTTGATGCCCTTCTTGAGGTGATGGGTGAACTGACCAGCCTTAGGACACAGGTCTTGGGCTACTCCTTAAGGACCTACTCTCAGATACAGGCGCCACGTCCAGCACTGCTGGTGGAGGCTGGTGGGTGTGTTCAGCTGGGCTGCAGCCGTGAGTTAGTGGCTAAAGTGGAGTCCAGGGCTATGGAGCTGAGTGCGAGATTTTACATACAAAAGAGGAAGGCTGTTGGCTCAGAAGTGCAAGGCCACAAAGGGGAGGGATGGAAAGAGGAAGAAGACCCACCACAAACTCCACCAAGAGAGGGTGCATGCGGCTCCTGCCAGGGAAACAGCCCCATGAGAGCCCTGACACAGCAAACTGTTCCTTAGGACCCTGGCTGTGTCTCCTGCTCCTGGATGCCTGTGGAACAGCTTCTGTTTTCTGAGGACAAGCTCAGGATATTTAACTTTCTGAGCCAGGTGCAAGAGTGTAAGCTTTCTGAGCCAGGTGCAAGAGTGGAGGGCTATTCTCTGTGTGAGTGTAGTGACTCAGATCCTCAGGTCAGGCTGGGGGACCATGACGCTGCCGGTCAAGGGGAGATGTTATGGTCAGGGCTGTGTGTCCTCACGTGGCCCTTGAGCACCTTCCTGCTGAGTGAGAGGGGGTGTGAGTGGTTCACGTGGGCAGGCTTTGTGCCAGAATCACCTTGGGTCTTGTCCAGTTGGCAAGGAGGAGTGGGACCCCCAGCGTGGGCTCAGTGTTGACTCCTTGATTAGAGACACAGCCGACCTTGGCCGATGCTGCTGCCTTTGGTGGTTTGGGGAGTCATACGGGCACTGGGCTGTCTTCAACATAACAAACTTTATGCTCCCCCCCCTTTTTTAGGGCCAGAAATGATGATTCCACCAGGGGAGTGCATGTATGCTGGAAGGAAAAGAAGGAAGCCCATTCAGAAACAGTAAAGTATCACATCTTCTGTTTTTGCTGATTGTTCCTGATGAAGGGGAAAAGTATTTGCATTTTCATTGAAAGGAGTGAATTTTAGGAATAAAGTGAATGAGGGAGAGGTTTTGTTGAGTCTTTCCGATGGGTAGAGGGGCTTGCAGAAACAGCATGAGACCCAGCGCCTGGGGCTGGCGGGTGTGTTGTGGGTTCTCTGCACAGCTGGAAACCCACTGCTGCCTTTCTTAGCGACTTTGGGCTGCTTTCCTAACTTTGATTGCAAGGCAAGACAAGGCAAAGCTGAGTGACACCTTTCAGCAAAAAGTCAACACGGGGGGCCGAGATGTCACCATGGTTTTTGGTGAGCACCAGATCTCCTCCCTGCCCTGGTGAAACCTGTCCTCGCAAGGACACACCCACGGCCCCTGCGAGCGTTGCCACACATGAAGGACACTGTGGGGCTTGTCCCCCTGCCTGTGGGCCTCCAGGAGGTTTACAGAGTAGAGAAAGGAACCTGTGACCCTCACCTCCTGGGCACAACACCAGTGTTCACAGTCCGCCAGCAGCCCAAAGGTGTTCAGGACAACAAGGTGTGAATTCTGTGGCAGGGGTTTGGGACTGCCCTGCTATGAGGCCAGCAGGTGTGGTTCCCAGAGCCCAGGGGCTGCCTCTGGCTCCTCCAAGGGGGTCCTGCAGTGTGTGCACTGTTGGCTGAGTTTCTGGTGTGTGTGTGTGTGTGTGTGTGTGTGTGTGTGTGTGTGTGTGTATAATATAGCTCGGTTTGAGTCAGTGTGAGCATGTGTATATAAGGCTTGTGTTTGGGCCTGTGTTTCTGTGACCCAGGCTGCCCTCCTGGGCCCTGGTGGCTGCAGGGTTCTGTGAGAGGCCCCCACCCAAGGATAGGCAACAAAGGCTTGAGGGGCGGGGCTTCGGAAAGTGAGTTTGTCACCTGAGTTGGTTGTGTGGCCACCGCGGGCCTCCTGGGCTCTGCGAGTGGAGGGTGAGGCAGGAGGCGGCTGAGTGTTTCCACGACTGGGTCCGGGGCGGGGCAGTGGTGGGCCTGAGTCCTGCTTGTGTGTGCTGGACAGGGTTCATTCTGGTGAGCACACAGTCACGTTGCGTAAGGAACGGCACCACGGGCTCCTGGAGGTGTTGGTCACTTGCATCTGTTTCCTTATTGGGCTGTAACTGAAGGCTGTGGCGCTGCACGTGGTTAAATGTGCAGTCTGGTCGAGTTGACAGGTGTATGCACCATGGAACACCACCAAAATCAAGGTCACCGACACTCGGATCGTACCCAGAGTGTCCTGTGTGCTTGCGGTCCCTGCCTCCACCTCCATCCAGGCAACCCTGACGTGCTCTGTGCCGTAGCCTGCTTTGCATCTCTGGAATCTTCCGTAAGTGGAATCAGACACCATTTTGTTGGGCTTCTTTCCTTCAGCCTGATCTTGAGGTCCATCCACGCTTCGTGTGCACGGAGCGTGCTCCTGTTTGCTGCCGAGTAGTGCTCCAGGGTCTGCACGCACCGCTTTGTTTACTCACCTGCAGATGGACATTCAGGTGCTTCCCAGGTTTGGGCCGTTGCAGGCAAAGCTGCCACGAATGTTTACACACAAGTCTTTGTGTGGATGTATGTTTTCCTTTCTCTTGGGTCAATACCTAGGAGTGGGATTTTGACTCAGACAGCAGATGTGTGTTCACTTTTAGGGAACCACCAAGCTGTTTTCCAAAGCAGCTGCACCGTCTTGCTTCCCGGCAGCGCGCAGGGGCTCTCGGTCCTCTGCCTTCTACCCAGGTCCCCTATGGGCGGTGGTGCCGCCTCAACACGGCTTGATCTGCCTCGTTCCCCACGGGCGCTGGGCGTCTGTTCATGTGCTTGTGTGCCATCCACATATCTTCTCTGCTGTCTTCTTACTGAGTTTTGAAACTGCTTTACATATTCTGGATACAAGTTCTTGTGGACATTTTCCCCCAATCTATGGCTTACCTTTTCATTTCATTTTCTTTTTTAAAAAAGTAATCTCTAGGGGCGCCTGGGTGGCTCAGTCAGTTGAGGGTCCGACTTCAGCTCAGGCCATAATCTCGTGGTTCATGAGTTCGAGCCCCACGTTGGGCTCTGTGCTGACAGCTCGGAGTGTGGAGCCTGCTTCAGATTCTGTGCCTCCCTCTTTCTCTGCCCCTGCCCCACTCACACTCTTTCTCTCAAGAGTGAATAAACATTAAAGAAATTGTGGTTTATATACACAATGGAATACTACGTGGCAATGAGAAAGAATGAAATATGGCCTTTTGTAGCAACGTGGATGGAACTGGAGAGTGTTATGCTAAGTGAAATAAGTCATACAGGGAAAGACAGATACCATATGTTTTCAGTCTTATGTGGATCCTGAGAAACTTAACAGAAGACCATGGGGGAGGGGAAGGAAAAAAAAAAGTTAGAGAGGGAGGGAGCCAAAACATAAGAGACTCCTAAAAACTGAGAATAAACTGAGGGTTTATCGGAGGTGGGAGGGAGGGGTGGGTGGGTGATGGGTATTGAGGAGGGCACCTGTTGGGATGAGCACTGGGTGTTGTATGGAAACCAATTTGACAATAAATTTCATAAATAAATAAATAAATGAATAAATGAATGAATAAATAAATAAATAAATAAATAAATAAATAAAAACTGATCTCTATGCCCAACATGGGCCTCGAGCTCATGACCCTGAGATCAAGAGTCGCACGCACAACTGACTGAGCCACCCAGGCTCCCCCCTTTCATTTTCTTAATGGTGATTTTCAAAAGACATTTAAAAGATATTGATGAAGATCAACTTACCCATTTTTTTCTTTTATGAGTTTGAGTGTATGTGTGTATTCTAAGAGTCCTGTGGCTATCCCAAGGTCTCAAAGATCTTATGTATTTTCTTGTAAAGTTTTATAATAGGCTATAGATTTAGGTCTGTGACCCACTTGGAGTTAATTTGGGGGGATTATGTGTGGTGACAGTTGGTGTTCACCTGTTTTCATGGGTTTCCAGTTGACCAGCCCCGTTATTGGAGGGACTTTCTTTCCCTTGAACTACCGTAGTATCTTCATCAAATGAATTGTCCAAAATCTGTGGGTTTATTTCTAGACTCCTTACTCTGTTCCCTTGTTCTATATTTCTATCTTTTCTGTAATACCAAGCCATCTTGAACAGTGTAGATTTATGACAGGCTTAAAGTCAGAAGGATAGGTCCCCCGATTTTGCTATTTCATTGGTTATTCTTGGTCCTTTGCGTTTCCATGTAAATTTTAGAATCAGTGTGTCAATTCCTATAAAGAGCATTGTTGGAATTTTGATTGTGATTACACTGAATCTGCACATCAGTTCAGGGAGCGTTGCCAGATGTACGCCAGGTATTTTATATCTTTGGTGCCAGGCCTCTCTTCCCTCTGAGCCTGAACTATCCCTGTGCTAATGGCACTGGTCCTTGTCCCCTATCACCTGCTGAGTCTCTGCCCAGGGACTTGGAACTTACTCCACATGCCCCTGGGCCTGAGCCTGAAGCCCCTCAACCCCCATCCCCTCTCGTGCCCGTGGGCGTGGGGTGGGGTGGTTCCTGCTCTGGCCCATGGGGCTGGGGAATGGGGTGGCGGAGATGCGTCACGGGACAGCCAGTGTTGTGAGAAACTTTGAAGGGGCTCTTCCAACGCCCATTTCTCCAGCAGGAGTGTCCCTCCCGCAGGTGCCCCAAGAGGGCAGGGGTAGGAGAAATATCATGGCTCAGCTCATCTTCAGGCACAGGCTGTCCGGGGAGACAGGGGAGCAGCTCCCCCCCGCCAGCCCTGCACAGAGGTGAGGTTTCAGCAGGGGCCACCTGCCGGTCTCCCACCGTCTCCCCTTCTCTGACCCTCACACCTGCCCTGAGTGCTCCTGTGTCTCTGGGGAGGCCTCGGGTGTCTTTCACTGACTGGGGTGGGGGTGGGGGGCTCTGCTCTAGCCAGCAGGTGCCAGCCCACACTGGAGCCACTTAGTTTATCTCCAGGCCTCCTGCCGGTTTAAATTTTGCCCAGCAGCATGAGTGATTTGGGGGCATATGCCTCATTAAGGAAGAAAAACAGCGGAAAGTGAAAAAAGCAAAGATATAGGAGGAATATTTGTAAATCATGTATCTGATAAAGGGCTTCTATCAAGAATATAAGGAACTCCTACAACTCAACATTAAAAAGACAACCCAGTTGAAAAATGGGCAAAGGACTTGGGGAGACATTTCTCCAAAGAAGACACACAGACGCCCAACAAGCATGTGAAAGGGTGACCATTACTGGCCATTAAGGAAAATACCGGTCAAACCGCAGTGAGGCACTTCTTCACGCCTGCGAAAATGGCTGTTCTACAGAAAAAGGAAACTGATGTGTCCACGAGGGTGTGAAGCGCCGAACCCTCACCCGGTGCTGGTGGTGATGTCTTTGGGTGCAGCCGCTACTCTGGCAGCTCCTCAGAAGGTGAAACGGAGTGACCACACTGACCCGGCTGTGCACTCCCGGGCGTGCACTGAGAGAACTGAAAATCAGGCGTGAGCAGGATCTTAGGGTCATACGGCATCGTGTACGATGTCCGTCGAGTGAAAGCTGGCCGGACTTCCATCGAGTCGTGAACAGGTGAGCAAACGTGGTCCATCCACACGACGGAGTGCTATTCACCCAGAAGAAGGAATGCGGTCCTGATAGACGCCGCACCACAGCTACTTGGAGACATGATGCTAAGTGGAAGAAGCCAGACGTGGAAAGTCTCACGCTGTGTGGCTGCACGGTGTGAGATGTCTAGAACAGGCAGAGCCGCGGAGACAGAGGGCAGCTTGTGGTTGCCAGGGGTGCTGGAGGGAGACCGGGAGAAACTACTGAATGGGTTAGGGTTTCATCTGGAGCCGTGAAATGTTTGGGACTTCATGGAGGTGAATGTCCATTTTGAAAGGCTTAGTGTTACGTGAATTGTACCTCAGAGCAAACAAAGAAGTGGCCTCTGGGATTGGGGCATCGGGCTTCTCTGTGCTTTTGTGGCCAGGGGCCCTCAGACTCTGCAAAGTAGGTTTGTGCTGCGGGCCCCTCCTGGCAGACGGATTGCTGGGTCTCACCACACTTGTAAGTGAACACACAGGGACAAACAGGAACTCCTAGACCAAAGAGACCTCAGCCCCTAAAAACAGGAGCCCTCCAGCCTCCCAGGTGCCATGACCCCAGGGAGGGTTGGCCCTGGGAGCCAGGCAACCTGGGTCCAGCGCCAACAGCCCCTCCCCCTGCCGCCTCTCCACCCAACTCTGGCTGCCACTTTAGGTTCAGATGCTTTGATGTGGGTGATGTTTAAGAAGGGCCTGTATGGAGCTGTTTCTGTGAGGGCAGTTAGGGTCAGAGGAGAGGGACTGTCATCCGGCAGTGGGGGGGCGGGGTGGGGTGGTAAGAGGGTCAGATGAGGAGGTCAGCTCTGCCCTCTACCAGGATGGTGGACAGGGAAGCCCTGGGCAGGGGGATCCCCCTCGTGGGGGAGAGCAGATCTGTTGTGGGGCAAAGGGAAATGGAACCCAGGCCACCAGCCACCTCACAGAGGCACAGCCCATGACGTCAGGGCTTCAGAAGGGCGGGTGGGACAGCGCCCAGGAGCCCAAGGGTCCTCTGTTACCCCCTCCTCGGACCCGTTCAGCCCTGCTGTGTAGAGGAGAAACTGAGGCCCAGAAGCATCAGTCACACCTGGACTGCAGGTCCTGAAAAGGTCCTGCGTTTAAGAAAAGCCTGGAAGAGGCTGAGCACATGCAGCCTGGGGCCAGGGATCCTCCTCACACTTGGGGAAAAGTTAGCACAGAGAGGTCAAGAAATGTGCTGGAGCCACACAGCTTGCCTGCAGCTGTGTCCAAGGAGACCTGCTCTCTGTCTCTGAGCGCCCTTCTGGTAATGGATCCCAGCTTCCTTGTGTGCACAGTATCAGGAGCCTTTTGTCCTTTTCAGCACCTTTTCTCACTTAGAAGCTGATCCACGCCATAAAGTCACTTCTGGGGACAGGTGTGTGCTCCATGGGGTGACAGCCCCTGGCGGGAAACCCCGAGTCTGATGGCGCTTGCTTCCCTGCAGGAGGCCGGCCACGGGGGCTGAGAAGTCAAACCCGTCCAAGCGGCACCGGGACCGCCTCAATGCCGAGCTGGACCACCTGGCCAGCCTGCTTCCGCTTCCTCCTGACATCGTGTCTAAGCTGGACAAGCTTTCTGTCCTGCGTCTCAGCGTCAGCTACCTCAGGGTGAAGAGCTTCTTTGAAGGTAGGACTCTCTTCTGTCCATCTTTGCTCAGCTGGGTGTCACCTGGGCCCACTTCGGTCTCACCCGGGCCCACCCCACTTTACTGGGATGGACCAGTTTGCACCCTGTCTTGGGTAATCATTTAGAGCAGCGGGCACTGAGTGCTGATGACCCAGAGCAGCTCTGTGCAAGGCTCGGGGGCTGGCCCTCCCCCTGCTCAGCTTCCCCACAGCCTCAGGGCTTCAGAGGACCAGGCAGGTCCTCTCTGTGGGGAAGCAGGACCAGGGCTGAGCTCAGGAGGCCGTGTTCCCCCATTAGCCCGTGTCACTATTGGGTGGCCATCCTTCCGTGTTGTTGCTTTGTCTGTCCCGGGGATGCTGTGATCCCAGCCAGGCACCAGCCCCTCTGCACAAGGGGTCCCTGGTGTGTCAGTCCCTTGCAGTAGCTGGGGATGGGTGCTCTCCTATATCTGATGCTCCCAACCAGGCCTCATTCTCCACGTGTCCTGGCTCAGTTCCTGGTAAAGAAATGTGGCTGTCACCACCCTGTTTCAGGGCCCATGACTGCCGTCATCATCCCGAATTAAGTCTGAACTTCTTACCAAATCGCAACTTACTACATGTCTTTGGGAGTGGGTAAGACAAATGTGTAAAAGGGGCAGGTCTGGGCACTAGGGAGTGGTGGGGGCTGTGGCCAACAGCAGAGTCTGTACTCTCTACCCAAAGGCTTTGGAGGTCGGTTTTTGCACATCCTCATTTTGCTGCACAAAACACCCTGGGCTGCAGTGAGGACGCTGGCCAGGGCTGAGGTCCTCGGGTGATGTGAACCCAGGTCTGTCCCAGCTCCCACACCTGTGGGGACAATTTGCCCTGAGACGATCATGGCAAGGCCCGAATGCACCTTAATCAGACACGTCTGAGGTGCGACTCGGCCACTGTGCATTGCTGGCCTTCTGCAGCCCCCCAGGAGAGGGAGGGCGGTTTTCTTGAGGACTTAGCCTACCTTCAATCCCAACTTCCTCCGGAGACCCCACCATGAGGAAACATTAGGGGCCTGCAGGCAGTTCTGCCCAGTGCATACTCCACCTGGGCACCTTGCCGACTGACCCCTCCAAAGGGCCCCACACGTTGGCCTCCATTTTCTCTCATGGAGCAGGAATCCCAGATCCTCTGACCACTACTGGGCTCGGAGAGCCTGCTCTGTGTGTGAGAGCTCTGCATGGAGCTCCCTCCCAACCTCCGTCTGACACCCCAGAACCCTGGGGGCTCACCCATGTGTGTGCCCTCTCTGCTCTGGGGTGTGGAGCCCAGTGGGTAGTCTGGGCTGGTCCTGAGCCACACTGAGATGTCCCATCATGGAAAGGCCGCCTGTCATCATGGGGAGGCCGAGTGCACTGGGCTGGATGGCCATGTGGCCTGCTGAGCCAGGCTTGGTCCTGAGGGCTGGTGGCTGCCACATCGGCCATGCCCAGGACCCCTCTGGGGCATCCCTGCTCCCCTGTTCCCCTGTGCATCCCCGTGCTGCCTCTTCCATCCCTGACGTGGCCCCGTGGGATTCGCAGCCGGGGCTGGAGCTCACCCAGCGCTCAGCCCAGGTCGGTCTTCCTCACTAAACCTCGCACTCTTCCTTTGGGTTAAAAGGGTGCCACCTGGGTGTCCGTCACCCAGACTTCCATGGCTGGAGCCCAAGCTCACAAAACACTCCCGCTGAAGTATTCTGTAGGGTGACAGAGAATGGTGCGTGGCACTCAGTGGAGGTCACCAGGAGGGTCTTGTGGGCTGGTGGGCTTCCCACAGGAGGCAAGGGGTAGGCGCTGTCTGCAGGCTGCGCTGAGGCAGCCCCTCACCCCAGTCTGTCCAAGGCTCTGGCCCCTTGCTGCCAAGGTCCTACATCTCGGGACGGGGCAGGGGCGGGGGCTGCTAGTCACTTGTATTCTCCTTGCTGTGGTCTGGGCCCCTTCCCCATGGGACGGAGGGGTTTTGTGTTCCTTCCCCAGCTGCACTGGGGTATCCCCAGGCCCTCGGGTGACAGGACCAGCTATATGCAGTGCAGTCCTGTGCCCCGACCTCCATAGCTGAAGCTGCTGTGTCTTCTCACTGGCCACATTCAAAACCATGTCTACTGTCTGGATTCTCCTTCCCGGTGTCCACATGTCTGGCTCAGGCCCTCTCTCCTTGAAGTGCTGGAATCTTAGATTTCAGGTTCTTGGTGGCTCTGGGACCTCAGGTGAGGGGCCAAGAAAGGCCCGCAGATGGGAAGACCGGTGTAACTGGGGGTGCTCTTCCGAGCATCTGTGCTCTGAGTAGAAGCTGAGAGCCCCAGGGGTCCCCAGCCCCATGCCCCAGGGGTTCTATCCCCATGCCCAGGGCCTATCCCTTTGCCCTGGGGCACATCCCCAGGCCCCAGGGGTTCTATCCCCATGCTGGGGGCCTACCTCCTCATGCCCATGGCTATCTGGTAGGCACTCTGAGCCCCAATGGTAACAAGATCAGTTCACTGAGGTGACTTGGAACATTTTCGTGTTGTGCAGGATAAGAGTGCTTTTCTAGGAGGTTTGTGATGTGATGAGTAAGTCGACAAAGTCATACAAAATGTGCCGGAGAGCCAGGTGTCCACACCAAGGGCGCGGTCCCCAGACTTGCCTTTGTGAAGCCCCTCTGTTATAGACGGCCACCTCAGCTTCCACGGTGGCCTCTTTAGGCAGCTCGGGTAGGTTTGGGGCTGCCCTGGGTGGGGTTGGTGGTTCACCTCCTATTGACACACCCTTGCAGACCTGACCTCCTGGCTGGGTGGCTGGGAGGGAACCAGGTCACTTCTCTGGATGGGTCCAGCTGTTCCCAGCCAGGCCAGGGTTGGTGGTCTCTGAAAGGCTCCCGTCTGCTGTTTCTAGGGGTTCAGGCAGCTGTTCAAGTATCTGCCTGAACGCCTCACTTCTCTTCACTAGCGGTCAGTGATGTTCCTGACCTGCCACCCCACGCCTCCCGCCGGTGCACGCGGACGCCCTTCAGGTCTGTCCGAGCAGCTAGGGCTGACCCCAGGTCCTGCAGCAGGTGGGCCAGCCCAAAGCTCACGGCTGCCTGGCCACTGTCACAGTCAGGTGTCAGAGCAAAACTTGGTTTCTCCACAGCCCCGTTTCCGTCAAGGGTTCTGAAGTGTGGGATCCCCTTGAAGCTGCACAGTTCAGAGGAAATTGTAGGAAGTTTCCTGAATTCATTTTCACTGTGTAGTTAGAAAAAAGTCAGCCTGCAAAAAATCGGATCTTAATCTGCACTTCCTGACTCAGAAATAGATGAGTTAATTTCATTAAAGCTTCCATAAAATGTCACCTTTGGGAAGGATGTGACCTGGAAAATTTCAGCTTCAGATGGTAATAAGGCCTGAAAACTTGCCTGTGATGTTTACTTTAGTGCTGGCTTTTGTGGATTTTTGAAAAGCAGCAAATTTTTAATTTTTTTTTTTATCTGGTTTTTGCACAGGCAAGGGGCCAGTCAATGCTTCTACGTTATCAACCCCTCTGCTCAAATGCAAGACTGGGATTTTCCAGTCTTGTGGATTTCATCGTTCACACGATAGGAAATTGGGGGCTGAGAAAAAGGGGGAAGTCAGGACAAACAGGACCCTCGAGGTGGGCTCCCCCAGGATGTGGGGCCTGAGAAGCCCCAGCACCTCCTCACTTAAGCCTGGTAGTTGGTTAGGGCCACCCTCCCAGGCATTAGCTCTGCAGTGTGGGCTCATCTGGGACACTTGCTGGCCAGAGGAGCAAAGCTCAGGTGGTGGAGAACACCACTCACAGGTAACGGACCCGACATCCACATGGTGTGTCCATCCCGTGAGTCTTGTGATGGGAGCATCAGCCAGGGCTCCCGACTCTGTGGAGAGAAGTGTCAGAGAGGGCAACAGGGGCAATAAGCAGAATGAAGTGAGAAGGGGGAGGTGGAAAAGCAGTTTCGGCTGTCTGTGGGAACGTCGAGATTCCGACCCTGGGTCAGTGCTGCCCATGGGTCGTGTCTGGGCCTCCCGTCCTTTTGCGTTTTCTCCGCTCAGCCTGTGAGGCTCGATTCTGCACATGCCAAATGGAGCCCTGCAGGGGTGAGTCCTGGCCCCTGCTCACCTGGTGGGCAGGTCCAGAAGCCCACGTCAGGAGGGTGTGCCCCAGAACCTTCCCGAGAGGCCTTGCCCGCGCGCAGCATGTCAGGAGGGCAGTTTGCCTTGATGGTCTTAGGACCAGCAACGGAAGCGTGTACAGCTAGCTGAGTGGTACCAGTTTTCAGCTGTCACTAGAGTTATCCTTCTCTCGATGAGCCCTGTGCATCCCTCCAAATGCACACACCAAGGCCCTCACCCCGGTGTGGCTGTGTTTGGAGATGGTGCCTCTAAGGAGTATTAAGGTTAAATGAGGCCCTGCGGAGGACCTGACCCCACAGGATTAGTGTTGGTCTGAGGAAGCCAGGAAAGATTTCACCAGAAACTGAATCTGCTGGTGCCCTGATCTCAGGCCTCAGCCTCTAGAGCTGTGAGGAATACTTATCTGCCGTTCACACGCCCGTGCGTTGTGTCTTGTTACAGGGACCCAGGCTGACTGAGATGGGCCTTCTGGGGGCAAGAGGGTTGGGACCTGCCCCCTCTCCTCTCATGTGGAGTGTCCAGGGGCTTTGTCCCCCAGGCACATGGATATGGGTCAGTGCTGCCTCTCACCTCATCTGCTGCTGGAACCACCTTCCTTACCCCTTCCTTCCCAACACCGACACCTTCCAGAATTGGTTCCCTGGGGCATTTCCAGCAAAGACACGCTAGCGTTGGGTCATTCAGGATAGAGTGTCCTGTCCTACTGTCTGTGGCCACCAGCTTCTGACCCCGCAGGAAGGGCCCCCAGCACTCCTCAGATCACTCTTGATTCTTCTGTGCACTGTTTTATTTACCTTACCATATCTTAGCTACTTCCAGGAAGAGGAGCAAGCACTCATTGGTCTGTGCACCGATTCACTCCCTCCCTCTGGTACCTGCATCTGCTCAGACCTGATAAGGAGCCAGAACTCAGGGTCAACACAAAACAGCTTTGATTTTTTTTTTTTTTTCTCTCCCCGTCCCAGCAAATCTCCTTTCTGGTTGGTTCCTCCACTACCCCTGGAAGAACCAGGGCAGCTATGGATGTTTCTGGTCCCTTCCAGGGAATTCAGTGTCCCCTCCCCACCCCTTCACTCCATCATGTTGGCTTCCTATGCAGGCTGAGCTTGGTATTAGTATGATCTGTCTTTCAAGTGTGAGCCTTCTCCCAGCCCTCACCTGGAGCTCCAGCAGGCAGAAGGGCGGGGGCTCAGGCTGGCTGCTTCTCCTCTTGGTCCTGCCCCAGTGGTAGCTGTGGTTTCCTGCCCTTCTGGTTCAGAGCAGCAGCAGGGAGGAGAGGCGAGGGTTCATTGAGGTCCTACATGACTGGCATTGCCGTGAGCTGGCCGGCAAGGCTCAGTGGGGGACCCAGAGGGGTCTTCTACTGCGGTTGGTAACACTGGCACTCTGTCCTCTCCAGCTGGTCCCTGGCACCTTCTTTCTTAGCCTCAGGTGTCAGAAGGTACCTCTAGCCTCTTCTGTTGCAGTCTCTGCTCATGTCTCCAGGCACCCTCTTGGAGGACTTGAGACATCCCAGGCCAGTGGTTGGGCATTTCCTGCTCCCCAGGAAACACTCACCTTAGACCCACTAGGTTGGTAGATGGCACTTCCCACGTGGATGCAGCCCAGGTGCCTACCAGGAGCCTTAGGCCCCACCTTTGTCCTTTGGATTTCTTGAGTGTAGAGAGACGCCAGTCTTCAGGGTACAGGTGGGGGCATGCAACTCACAACACAGACCCTCCAAGGAGATCCTCCCCCATCCTTGAGCATCTCTTGTTTCTGACACCTCCTTTGTAACCCTGCCTAGGTCACCTGGAATCTCACTTTGGGACTTGGGTGTAGTTGGCACTTTGTTGTCCTGGGACCTCAACTCTTTCAGACAGAAAGAGTTCCATATTAACAACCTGTTATATGGCAAGAAAACAGAAGATCCGCCATGGTCCCCATCCCCGGGCGTTTAGAGTCTAGTGGGAGAATTCTGCTACCAAATATACGCCTTCTTCCATTTCCAACAATACAATAGGCCAGTAACTAATCGGTCATCTTGCTACTAACAGCCAAAAATGCAAGATAAAATTATCTGAAACCTGTCAAAATATATCAGTGGGCAAGCAGGAGATTAAGGAATACTCAGAGACCAAAAACAAAATGAAGCTGAGAACCCAAAGAGAGTTTTATTAAAGGAAATTTTAAATGTTTATTTATTTATTTTTGAGAAAGTGCATGTACACAAGTGAGGGAGGGGTAGAGAGAGAGAGGGAGAGAGAATCCCATGCGGGTTCCATGCTGTCAGCACAGAGCCTGATGTAGGGCTCGATTCCACAAACCATGAGATCATGACCTGAGCCAAAATCAAGAGTTGGATGCTTAACCAACTGAGCCACCAGGCGCCTCTATTAAAGGAAATTTTGAAGGATGTACTTCATGCAGAAGGAAGGGCATTCCAGGTGGGAGACCTGGAGTAGAGATGAATGGAAGAGCAGGAGGGTGGTGACCGTGTGGGCAGATTGACGCAAACACTGACAGTATAAAACAGTAGTACTACCATGTTGGAAGAACAAGAGAGAGAGAATAAATTCCTAACCATAAAAGTGGAGAGGGAGACTTGAGCCACAGACTTTGGTGGTTCTTGTGTTAATGTCCTATGGAAGCTGGCTAACTAATTCATCATAAACTGTCCATAATAATCATCAGGGTGAAAGAAATGGGGTTTCCCTTAAAACTGGTGGAGAGACAAAGTAGAATAAGTAGATGTAATCAATATTCTTAGACAAGAAAGAAGAAAACAGAGATGTGGAAGGGGGAGTAGAAACCACAAAATCCCAAATGTGTCATGAATTACAGTAAATGTGAATAGACTAAACATGACAACTGAAAGATAAGGATTATTAGGGTGGATTACTATGTCTGTTTACAAATGGCATGGAAAGGTTGAAAGAAAAAGGATGGAAAAATGCTAACTGAAAGAAATCTCATGAAACCATTTTAATGTAAAAAAAATTTAGTTTTTGGTTAAAAAACATAACTGGAGATCATGAGAGAGTCACTACATAATGATTTTAAAAATTTATATCAATAAAAATTTTTTAAATTGAAAACATTTTATCAAGCACCAAAATGGTTTTTATTTATTTATTTATTTATTTATTTATTTATTTATTTATTTAAAGTTGATTTATTTGAGAGAGAGAGAGAACAAGCAGGGGAAGGGCAGAGAGAGGGAAAGAGAATCCCAAGCTTTGACCTGGGGCTCAAACTCATGAACTGTGAAATCATGACCTGAGCTGAAATCAAGAGTTGGATGCTTAACCAACTGAGCCACCCAGCACTGAAATGATTTTACATTTATGTGCTTCCAGTAACATAACCTTGAAAATATATAACAAATATTGACAGAACTATACAGAAAAACAGATGAATTCATCCCCATGAAAGATTTTAAGTTATTTTCTCAGTGTTTAATAGATCAAATAAATAAAAATCAGTAAAGATTCTAGGAGACTTCACAATGCAAAAAGGGTTAATCTAAAGGACACACATAAAACACTACTCTGAAACTATAGAATTCACATCTTTTCAAGCCCACGTGGAATTTATAAATATACTGAAAACATATTGGCCAATGAAAGCAAGTCTCAATAAATTTCAAAAGACAAAATCATGACAAATGCATGTTATAAGACCTCAATGCACTTGAGCTGGAAATCAGTAATAAAAGATGACTTCAAAACCCTTATATTTGGAAATAAACACACTGGTAAATAACTCATAGATGAAAGAAGAAAACATCATGAAACTTAGAAAATATTTACAAATCAAAATGTGGGGCATGCAGCTAAAGTAATCCTCAGAAATAAATAACCCTATGTGTTTACATATGAAAGAAGAAAGGTGGAAAATTAATGAACTAAGCATTAGGTTCAGTAGTTCTGATAAAGCAAAGCAAAATAAACAAAAAGAGACCAAGAAAGCAAATAATAAAAGAGAAGATATTGGTGAAACAGAAAAGAAACATACAATAGAGTTCCTCTAAAATGATAAAATTTGTAAATATCTAGTGAAACTGAATGAGGAAAAAAGAGTAAATAGTATTAGGGACCTAAAGGGAACATGATTCTAGGCACTGCACACATTTGAAAAGTAACTGAAGGCTATTATGAACAAATTTTTGTCAATAAATTGGAAAACAAATGAATACATTACTAGAAATATAGCTCATTAGAAATGACTCAAGAAGAAATGGAAACCCTAAATAGTCATATGACTATTTTGAAAGTCGAATCAGTAGCTAAAATGTAGACCCAGAGGGTTTTAAAGCAATCTCTACCAAATATTAAAGGAATTAATATTAAAGGAAAAATAATTCCACTCTGTACTGAATCCTGTGATGTTGGATTAGAATTGGAGGTACTGGTGTGAGCTCATCATTTTCAAAATACAAAGATAGCTATAGACATAAATACGTGTGTATAGGTGTGTGTTCTGCCCACTGGCAAGGTCTAAGGTTGCTGTGAGCATAGCTCACACTCAGATCTTGGTTTCTAGGTACTGTTCACCATCAAAAGGAACTCGGGCCTCCTTCCAGAGTTGGAGCAAGGAAAGCTCAGAGCATCTCAAGCCAGAAAGTGAGGCAGTGCTCAGAGAGGAATGGAGACATCCCACAGGACACAGCCATCCCAAGGGGCCTCTCGCTGGCCAAATCTGGACCATTTCAGCATTAAAATGAAAAAGAATAGTAATAGATCATAACCCAGTGAATAAAATAGGATTCCATAAGCCCACACTGATATGTATGCATAGACGAATGAATGAGTGAATGAATGAATGAATGATAAGACAGAGTTTTCCTGGGGCACCTGGGTGGCTCAGTTGTTTTAAATGTGTGACTGGTTCTTGTCATGATCTCATGCTCGTGGGTTTGAGCCCTGTGTCAGGCTCTGTGCTGACAGCTGAGAGCCTGGAGCCTGCTTTGGATTATGTGTCTCCCTGTGTCTCTGACCCTCCCCTGCTCCTGTGAGTGCTCTCTCTGTCTCTCTCTGTTTCTCTCTGTCTCTGTCTCTCTCTCAAAAATAAACATTAAAAAAAAAGACAAAATTCTCCTTAGGCCAGAGTGCTGATGAAGAAGCCCGGGCTGTGGAAAGGTGACTGGAGACAGATGTGACTTACAAAGTCATCAGTCATTCACCGTTGTAGCAATAACTCAGGCAAGAAATTTCTGTACTAAAATTAGCGGGTGAAAGTGGGCTCAGAGGTGGAATTTTTATAGTCTCGAACCGTCTCCCAACAAGTATGAGTTCATACCTAAGGGAAAAACTTAGAATGGAGAAACCCACCACCTGCCTTAGGCCACCAAATCTGACCCCTCACATGCTGGGCAACAGGAGGCAGAGAACATGTCCTCTTGGGTGATGTTCCTGAGAGGGTGGGTAGACCGTGGTCTAAGCTGAGGAAACACTGGACAACCCCCAACTGAGGGGCAGTTTGCAGAGTTGCTGGCAATGATCTTCAGGGTCACTGAAGTCAAGGAGGACAAGGAGACTGTCTGCAAGGAGAGGTAGGACCGACCCAGCTGAAGGGTGTTTGGGGGACACTCAGTGGAGTCTGGGCAAAGCCTTCGGTGCCCGTGGCGCCGTTCTTCCCGCTGCTGTGAGAAGAGGGAGGAGGCCCGAGGAGTGGTTCTGGGGTGTGGACCCGGGTGGCTCCGGAGCGGGTGTGAATGGGGGTGGCTCCGGAGCCAGGGAAGAGCACGTGCCTGGGGGAGCTGGTGGGGCCCGGGAGGGCGTGGCACACCCGTGTGTTTGTCAGGCAAGTCCCATTGGAACCTTCCCGAAGCACTTGGCTCTTTGGGCACCCAGTCCTTGGTAAAAAGCAAGAGAATTGCTAGCACTTTCCGCAGCCACCGTTAGCATCAGCCGTTTTGCAGGCGGGGTCTGAGCCGTGCTGGTGGTCGGGGGGAGCAGGCCAGTGGGCAGCTGTGGGGACTGGGAAACACCGGGGGAGCAGGGTGCCACAGAGCGAGCAGAGGGGTCGCCCCGTGTCTCACCTGGGGGATACTCCCTTGGTAGCTCTGCGCGCCTGCTGGGCTCATTTTCTTGCAGCCAGGCCCCCGCGGCGCCTCCGCTCCTCCAGGCTGTTTCTCGGGTCAACCCCAGACAGCCTCCCCAGGAGGTACACCCCCAGGATGGGCTGGCATCGTAGACGCCGAAGAGAGGGGTGCCTGCTTGAGCAAGGGAACGACCACATCCCGCAGAGGCCTGTGCACCTGGACAGCTCTGGGCACCGAGGCCTCCACATCCTTTCAGCCTGTAGCATCCACCACGAGGGAAGCACGATTGGTAGAAAGCGCTTCCTTCACAGTGACGTGTGGTGACGATTCACACAACCACCTTGTCAGGTTATTTGCGAATTTGAGGTTACGTAACTGGAGGCTTCTTTACAAATATATTATAAGTTCATTCTTTATACATGAGTCAGACGTTCTCTGGTAGCTTTGCTTCTCCAGAGCTCAGGACACTGGACCAGTAGGTACAGCCCCAGACTCTTTGCTAGCAAAGAGTCCCCCAGCGTGGCGGCTCAGAGCACCCAAGGGTAGGCCAGGGCTCGCTGACTGTGGGTGTGACCATGGGTCCTGCACACTGGCTCGTGGGCTGCTTCATGTACCTGCACACCACGCAGTTATTTGTTGAGAAAGTATTGGACTTTCTCAAAGCACCAGCATGCTGTGTGGGTTATGTTTTGTCGTGTTTCACAAAATGTTCCTTGAACTCTTGGCTTGACGCTGGTGTACTTCTCTCGTGATGCGTTGAAACTTAACAAAAACGCCTAACGAGTGGGCTTGTCCCGGATGTTTCACACCATGAAAAGGATATGGATCCCCAATGTGTGTAAGTTCCCCTCTCTTTTTCTTCCCAAAGAGCTGTTTTTGGTTATATCTTGCTTTGGGGATTTAAGGAAAGAGTGCACTTTCTCTGCAGGACATGTGACCCAACTTACACAGAAGTGGTTGGAAATGTGTTCTTTTGACCAGAGAAAGTGGATGGGGTGGCCACTGCCTCTCTCTCATCACTGGCTCTGAGGAAATGCATTTTCTGTGGTGCCTTTTCAGCCGTACTAAAGTGTGAAATCTCTAAAGCATGCCTGGTACATTTTGGAAAATACGGAAAGTTTTTACAGAAAATCAACAACTTGATGCAACGTACATCTTGGAATGTGCTCTTACTCCCTAAACGCAGAGCTTGCAAGAAACAAGCGTGTTTCTTTATACTCGTGATGTTTTTTCTTGCCTAGGGACCTTGAGGCTTTGAATGGCAGCTTTAACCCTTCCCCCTCACTGGCTGCCACTGCAAGGGTCCTGCAAGGACACGCACCTGCCAGTCTGCACCTGCTGGGACCCTTGCCCTGGCTGCTGGTTCTCCTCCCCTCTCCACGGGCCACAGACATCTTCGCCTCCTGTTAAAATGTGCCCACGCCACGTGTCAAAAGCAATGTTTCTCCTGCCCTCCCTCGTTGTCTAGGCCCCAACATAGAGCATATACACCCTCACACAGGACATGCCGTGTGTGCACACACCCTTGGTTACTTCTGCTCCATCCGCCCCTCCGGACCTGTTTTCTTACCTGCTGGGCCCACCTGGTTGGTTGGCATGATGCAGGGAATAAGAGATGTAAATGTCAGTCCCCGTGTGCCCTGCCTGTGGGGGCCCCCGTGTGTAATCATGAAATCATTTTGTGATTCATAGGAGGGGGCACTGCCTGGGAAGACCGTGGGCACGTGGCTGGGGTGCACCCCCCACCAGCATGGGGGAGACATCCAGCCTCAAACGAATGAATGGATCACCCGAGAAGGGAAGGCCAGCAGGCTTGCCCTCACCCCGCCCCCATGCTGCCCCTCAGGGGATCTCCTCCGGCCAGGCCTGCAGCCTGGGTGAGGTGGAGTGTCACAGAGAGGGGCCACGGTGAACATCCCTCCAGAAACCCTCATCTGCCTGCAGAGTTGGAGCAGGTCATGGACGAGTGCCCTTTGGAGTGGGCGAGGTCCCTGCAGGGCTGCAGAGGGAACGTGCAGGTTGAGGCAGCACATCTTTTCATGGGAACCTTAAGAGACTCTTGTCTGCACATGCCCCAGGCCTGAGAGGCCTGCCCTCCCAGGGATGGGGCCAGCTCGTCCTCACTCTGGGGGTGAAGGACAGATGGGCCTCTGTGGATGCCCCAGGAAGGGCAGAGCCCCCAGCCACAGGAGCAGCCTGGCCAGCGCTTTGCCCCTCTCAGTTGGTACCGCCTGTTTTCTGCGAGGACTGGGGCTTCTCCAGACCCTCATCGTCTTGGCCCCTTCCCAGACACCTCTTCCCACACATGCTTTGCACACAGCTTGCTGCTCTTGGCTGCCAAGGGCCTTCCCAGAGCCACCCTGTGCCACTGGGCCCTCTTCCCTCTCAGCCTGCCACCCACCTGGGCACTCCCCACTTGTCGTCAGGACCGCCCCCCCCCCCCCCACTTTGGTGGCTAGATGAGGCTGTGTTTGTCAACAGCCTCCTGCCCAGAGAGCCTAAGGGCGGTGTTTCCCTTTGCCCTTCCCTGTGCAGGAGCCGGGCAGACCTCTGCATCTGGGTATGGAGAGCAGCCTGTTTAGAAGGTAAGGGCAAGGCCAGGAGCGACCTCTGTGACTAGCCTGAGGCCGTCAAGAATCACTGCAAACCCTCCCTCCCAGCGCGTGTGCTCCATTTGCCTCTGTCAGAAGCAAAACGAGGAGTTAATCTTTTTGTCCTCGAAAAGTAAAGGGAGGGATGGTTTGAAAGCTCGACAACTATGAGGTGATGGCCCATTAACTTGATGTAGAAACTGATGTAGAACTGCAGGTCTGTAGACCCTGTTGGGGAGCCTGTGCCCTCCCATGGGTGCAGCTCCCCACCCACCATCTCTCCCTACTCCTGGGAAGCACCTGCCTAGCTCTCTGCCAGGGCCTTGGTCTGGTTGGAGAGACCGGGTGTGGAGAGAGGTGAGCCAGGGCTCCCGGGGGCACCCATCCACTCCCAAACACACGTGGGCCCAGAAACCTCATGCTGGCCCTCTAGAAGGGGGCCTGGCGGTGGATGGAACCAAGTCAACACAGCCAACCTTCCCTCGTGGCTGGCCCTCCACATCCTACACCTGTCAGTCTCCAGGTGGGCAGCCCAGGCCCCCAGGTGGCGTGCCAAGAGCACCTTCCTGGTGTGCTCATGAAGCCTGTCGATGTTGTTGGGCCTGTCTTATAGGAGGGTGAGGCTCCCAGAACTCCCTGCTCTAAGCATGTCTCTGAGGGGCTCTGGGACGGAGGTTAGCTTCTGATGAGAATTGGGCAGAGATAGGAGGGCACTCTTGCTCCTCGGGGGTCCCCAGGGTGCTTCAAGCTCACTTGTTTCCCCTCTACCCCTGACCTCTGGGTGTAGCACAGGGAAGAGCAGAGCAGAGCTGTGGTCACGTCATCTGCCTCCATAGGGACATGTAGGCAAGTGTGGAGATCGGCTCTGACCCGTGAAGGCGTGGGGCAGGCCTCTAGCGGGAAGGCCTGCTAGACTGGGGCTGGAGGAGGAGGAGGAAGAGGAGGAGGAGACGTGCCATGGGTGCTACCCGGAGTGTGAAAGTTGGGACACACTGTGCAGGGCCCCAGGGCTCAACTCCGAAATGAAGCCACGTTTTACCAGGCAGGTGTTTGGTTCAGCCGGCCAATGGACATGGGCCCGTCCACTCCAGGACCTGCAGATGGCCAGAATCGGGGTTTCAGTCCAGCCTCCAGTGGGGCCCCTGGCTTTTAATCACTCTGGGTGGCAGGAGTCCTACCCAACCTCTAGATGGCTCTCACATTCAGTGCACCCTGCACCTGGACCCACCTGCCCTGCTTACCTGTCCTATCTGCACTGAAAGGAGTTGGCTTCACCTGAGCAGGGAACAAACTGGCTGTCACTTTCTGAGCATCACAGCACCATCCAGAGGCAGAGATAGGGGAGTCTTCTAGCTTCTCCTCCGCCAAAAACACTTGGCACCTGTCATTGGCCGGACCCAGCCACACGACCTCTAAGCAGCTACTGTGGTGGGACACCAGGCCCCAGTGGCATGTGGTTTGGCCCAGGGTGGCACCTTGCTGAGCCTCCCCTGTGTGAGGGAAATGGAGGTCTCATAGTGGAGAGGTTGGGGTGCGGGGTAGGAGCTGGCAGGGTGCAGGCGGTCCCAGTCAGCCTCGAGGGAAGTGGGGAAGTGGGGAAGTGTCCCCTCCGTTCTGAAGCGTCCCCCCGCCCCGGCTTGCGTGGAGACAGGGATGGCCACTGTCTCCATGGTTTTTTGGATTCTCTGTGTCCCAAATGAACCTTCTCGAGGGTGTAAGAAGCCAATGAAGTGAGAAGCACCAGTGGTTGGAGAGTCTCATTGTGGCTGGTGCTCTGGGGTCGCTGGGTGACTCAGAGTCGGGGAGGAGCTGGCTTCTTCAGGGTTCAGGCTGAGCCGTGAGCCCGAGGGAGTCCGTTTGTTTCTGGGAGTGGGCAGCCTGGCTCATGCCTCCTCTGTCTGCCACATGGCCCCGAGCTCTGTGTGACGGACCGGGTGCGGAAAGCTGGCTTCAGGCCAGTCCCCAGGGCTCTCAGAGGCCCCCGGTTGCCCCTCAGAGTCCAGGCAGGGCAGGAGGACTAGCTGCCCACAGGGCGGGGCCTATGGGACGTGGTCCTGGTGGGAGCCAGCGCACTCAGCCCGGCCTCCTTTCTGTGGGCAGGGCAGCGCCAGCGGCTCACGAGGGGTCTGGGCCACTTGTGCGTGGATGGGCCTCTTGAGCCCCTGCTGGTCTGTGGGGGCTCTCATGCCTGGAACTTCCTCTTCGTGGCCTTCTTGACAAGCCGGGCCTTCGGAGGGCCCCCGGCAGACTCTCCCCACACTCTCACCAGCTCCCCAGAAGGACACCCTGCACCCCCACCTGTTCCCCAAGAGCCTTTCTCCCTGACCTGTTACCATGGGCAGTCAGGTGCAGAGGGGGCAGTGACAGGGGCCAGGTGGTGGGCTTGTCCCTTGTCGTGGAGGAGGAGAGGGGGGACCCCCCAGGGCAGACCCAGCAGTGGGGCTGAGGTCTGTCTGCAGAGGTTTCCAGGGCCCTGGTGGCCTTGCCCACAGCCCCAGCCCCTGTTGCACTCCCAGCTCGGGCCTTCAGGTGAGACCTGCATTCAGTGGGGACAGAGAACGCAGGACAGGAGAGAAACCCTGAGGTGGGGGAGCGGATCCAGGGCAGAGCTGAGCCAGGAGGGCTGAGGAGGGGGTGCAGCTTACCGGCTGCCTCCTGCCCTCCTTACCGGTTGCCCCCCTCCCCGGGACCCTGCTGCTCTGCCCTGCCTGGCCACCTGCCCGTGGGAGGCACGGTGGGACCCTGGCTGCGACCCCACACCCCACCCGAGCTTGCTGCTCTGTTTCGACTCCCTGAGAGCCCCTGAAGTGGGGGACCTGGGAAGTGAGCGGCAGGCACTGTCAGCTCGCATGGATTTCCGGGAAAGCTGGCCCCCACCCCCGGCTCCTGCATTCGGTTTCTTTCTGTCTTGCCACAGGCCTGGGGGTGGGGCGCGTCTGCGGCTGTGCTCGCACGCGAGGCCCTGGCTTGGGTCCAGGTGGCTGTCACTGCAACGCTGATGGCCCCATCGCGTGACAGGAGCCCAGAGGAGGCCCCGCTGGGCGTGCCCCGCCGGGATGTGGCTGCAGAGGAGGGGAAGTGGGGGTGCCCAGCTGGGGGGGGGGGGGGGACACGCGATGCTCGGGGGCCGGTGTCCCCGTGCAGAGAGATGTGGGTGGGGAGAAAACTTAGAGAGGGTGTCCCCCACTTCTGCCTCTAGTGGGTACAGGACGGGATGTAGCCCATCAGGTTGGGGGGCAGTGAACACCCCACAGGGCAGTGATGTCACCATGCTGGGATTTTCCCCCACCCCAGCTTCACAGCTGTGGAAGTCATTGCCCCCAACAGGGTCTGCAGGGGCAAGAGAACAGGCAGGCAGGGCAGTCCAATCCCTGCCTTCCCCTGCCCTCAGTTTGAGGGGTGTGTTGGAGAAGGCTGGGGGCAGGGAGCTGGCTTGAGCTGGGGTGGGGGTGGGAATGACCCCTCCACAACGGAGTTTGCTTTGTGGAGGGCCTTGGTGGCCTGGGTGTATGGGCAGGCGGCCCAGGATGCACTGAGGTGGTGGGGGGTCCTGTCTCTGCCCAGCCAACGGCACTCCTGGCCTTCATTGAGCCCCAAATTCACCACAGGTGCTGCACAGGCCCTGCCCATACCCTGGTGGAGAGCTGTGGCCTCCCTGCTGTGGCAGCAGGATAAGACCCTCTGGCGGGGGAGGGGAGGGGTGGGACAGGGACTCACATGCCAGTGTTTTTCCTCCTTTATCTTTCTGGGCCTCTGAGAGCATGGGGTCCTGTGTGACCCCTGGCAGAGGCCCACCTCAGCCTTCGGGGTGTTCTGAGACCAGAAGGTTCCCTCAGGGGACATGGCATTCGCTTCACTAGGGTCTGTTTTCTGCTTCTGTGTGCTGGGGGTGGGGAGCTGTGTGAGTTTAGTGAATTCAGACCTTTCAGCTTTCTGAACGACAGGGTTGTGTTCCCAAAGGGAGTAAAAATAGGCACCTCTAAATGTCCCTGGCTTTCGACACATCTCAAAGCTTAGTGAGCGGTGGGGCCTTGATTGCTGGTGAGGTTTTCGGTTGGGAGAGGGGCCTGGGCAGTCTGCAGCACCGACCGCCCCTGTGCCTTTGCCCAGCAACCCCCAGGTGTGACTGTTCTTGTTTCCTGCTTTCTGGCCAAGGAAATGCGTTCATTTCTGGGAGTATTTAGAGCAGAGAACAGAGTCCCAGTGCTTCTTAGCTGTGGGAGAGAGGTTGATAGAGCAAAGCCCTCTGGGCGAGGGAAGGACGTGGGGGGGGGAGGCCAGACAGAGACCAAAGGCCCCAGTGTGACCACCGTCTGTGGGGCTCTCCTGAGGGCCACCTCCCTGCACCCAACCCTTTGCCTCTGTGGACACTCGGCTCAACAGTTTCCCTGCACCTGGCACCAGAGGGCTTGAGTGAAGGGGCCCCGCGTGGCCTCTGGTGGGGGGCAGGAAGCTGCCAGTCCGGCAGTGCAGCCGGTGTGGGGTAAGGGTCCCACCAGGGAGGGCAGTCCGTGCCTGACAAGAGGTGTGGACAGAGCGTCTCGCCTGGAGTGCAGACATTGGGGCCCTGCGGTCCCTGGGCTCTGGGGACCTGGGGGCCTGAATTTCTATCAAACTCCGTGGTGGAGCAGCTGCTGCCCATAGCTCACTGATATGGGGGGGAAGGTACAGTGGATGTGGGGCAGACCCCGGCTCTGAGTGCAGCTCAGGGGGGTGTGAAGGTGCTGATGAAGTAAAAACGACCTGGGTAGCACAATCACTACGACCCACGTGCCCTGGAGGAGTTCAGCACAGCTTGGTGGTTTTGGAAGAGAAAACGCGGGAGATTTAAGTGCCCGTGTTTGTATTTTCTCCCAAGACCTGGACAAATGCAAGGGTTCTGCCTGCCCCAGGCAGGGCCCTTTGACCCCCAGTTGCACTGACATCACCTGCAGCTTCAGTTTGGAAACCGACCTGAGGGGCAACCGGGAGGCCCTTCCTGGTCTGCCCAGCCCTCCAAGGAGGCTCCGGGCGGCCCCCTTTCCGCACCCCAGGGGTCCTGCCATAATTCTCCATGTGGCTGGGGACCCTGGGCATGCAGCTGGGGGTCCACAACAGGTGCCAGTAAACGGGGATGTGGATGGCATGTCTGTATGTCTGAGCTTTCACCCCAGAACGGAGATGGGGCCACACTGGGGTTGGGGCTGGGGGAGGGCCAGGAAGCTGCCACCCTTGGGGGGCACCTCAGTCATGCCAGGGGGGCCTTCCGTGCAGTGTGGGCCGCTCCACACCAGGTTGGGGGTTGGGGAGCGGTTGGGGGAGCTGGGGGCATGATGAGGTCGCGTGGGCACTTCCAGGGTGGTCTGAGTTAGGGAGACCAGCAGTGCCGAGTTAGGGCACCTACTGGAGCTTGGGTCTCCAGAGAGGACCTTGGGGACCCCTGGGCGGTGTCCCTGAGGCTGGGCAGGATTCTGAGGGGTTTACAGGAGGGGGCAGAGAGCAGTTTCTGCGGAGCAGAGTAGGGGTGGGGTCCTCGAGGTGAGGCCCAGCCCCGATGGCCTGATCTCCTGAATATCACACTTGGTGCTCCCACCTGGCTGCCCTGGTCGGCCCGGGTCCAGTTCCAGCTGTGCTGCCCCCATGCGTCCCAGGAGGAGACCCCAGGTCAGCTTGGGAATGCAGCTTGGGAGGGTGGCGGCCAAGAACTTGGGAAACAGAAGAAGGTAAGCAGGTCTGGGGCCCAGGAAGGGTGCTGACAGACTTGCTTCGTTCTTCTCTGACAGCCGTGCAGAAGTGCCCACGGCAGCCGGCGGCTGGTACCCCCTCACCAGAAGACAGCGGTCTGAGCGGAGGGTCCACCGTGCTGGAGGGAAGGCTCCTGCTGGAGGTGAGTCCCCTCGTCCTCCCATCACATGCCTGTCACGCCGCGCGGGGTCTGTCTGCCCGCTGGTCGTCAGGTTGGACCGCTAACAATTTACTGGAAATGCGGCCCTGGGAGCAGCAGGGGGTCAGACACAGATGCCCAGGTGAGGCGCAGCAAGTTGGGACAGGGAACCAGAGGTGGCCTTGGCCCATACACCTCAAGTGTAAAAACCGTTTCTCATTCTGCATTCTCTGGTTTTACTTGTCAGTCAATTCAGCAGGGTTTTTCAGAATTATTGTTATTATTAATGACAGAGAATCGCACGAGTTTTGCAGGGTGTGGCAGGTGCAGGCTGGCCCAGCTGTCCATATTACACGCACGGCATCTGGGGCCTGGGTCAGCCTTTTCCCCGACCCGGGGCCTCTCACCCCTGGTGACTCTGAGGCGCCATGCCCTTCCTGACCCTCTCCCGTGGCCCGCTTCTCGAGGGGCAGGGGCATGCGTGGCTCAGTTCCTCAAGCAAGATAGGACAGCGAGGTGGAGCTTTCCGGGCTGGGTCGAGTCACTGTGTACAGAGCAAGGGGGTCGCTGCCTCCACCGTGGCTGAGAGACCCTGGTTTTCCCCACCTTAGGAGGGGCCTGTAACCAGCCGCTGAGGTGGCCCCGAGGCCGTGCTTCCCCTGGCAGTCCCAGAGGGGCCGGGCCCCATGTGTCCCCCTGCATGTCCCCTTTGGGACCCCAACACTGGGTTCCCAGTGCTCAGCCCTGCTTGGTGGCAGTCCCGTCCCCCCAACGTGAAGTGTCCTCAGCTGCACACACTCGCCCGTCCGTTGGGCTGACGCGCTAAAGGCAGAAATGGTGGCGCATTGGCTCCTTTTATGCTGATGAAATTGAGTCTGCTTGGAGCCCATCGGCCCCTTCTCGGGGGCCCCCAGCAGTCTCGCTCAGTGTTCTGTTTGCACCCCAGCTGCCCTGCGGCAGCCAGAGCGGCCTGTCCCAGGCGGGTCCTGAAGGGCAGCCCCGGGTCCTCGCCCACTGGCCGGCCCGTGCGCTGCCTGATGGCCCAGCTGCTGCCCTGGTGCCTTCACCGCAGGAATGAGCTCAGAGGTTTGTTTGCGAGCCGGCGCCCCTCATGGAGGACAGAGGACAGGGATCTTCTGCCTGGTTCACCCCTGCCCGAGTCTCGCTTCCCACCCTTCAGTCTGCTTCCCCCCCAGGCGCTTTCCCTGACCCTCTGGGTGGCTTCCTGCTGTCTGCGTGTGAATTCCTGGGTGCTCAGCTGTTTGGCATGTAGGCTTTGGTGGTGGGGATGTGCCCCTAGGGCACCTCAGCCAAGATGTCCCCACAGTGCCTCACCTAAAGGGTAGGTGGAGGGTGGGGTTCTACCATCTGCTGACTGACAGGTGGGCAGATGGAAAGCATCTGGGCTGGTTGGAGGGGAACCAGAGATGCTCCTGCCTCGGATCTGGGGGTTCCTGTCTGCCCACCATGACCCCTGACCCCCCATGGCTCCCACATGACCCCCATGCCCCCTACGGTCCCCACAGGGACCCCCATGACCCCGTGATCCCCCATGACTTCCTACAGTCCCCCATGACTCCATGCCTCCCATGGTCCCCACAGGGATCCCCATGACCCCCTGACCTCCAGTGGCCTCCCATGACCCCCCCATGGTCCCCCAGGGACCCTCACAAGCCCATGACTTTCCACAACTCGCCATGGTCCCCCATGATCCCCATGACCCCCAGTGGTCCCCAAGGGAAGCCCCCATGACCCCGTGGCCTCATGACTCCCTGCAGTCCCCCATGATCCTCCAGGACTCCTACAATCCCCATAGGAGCCCCCATGACCCCGTAGGCCCCCTGATTCCCCACAGACCCCATGACCCCTCTATGCACCCATGATCCTCACAGGGACACCTACAGTCCCATGTACCTCCCACTGCCCTCCAAGGCCTTCACGCCTGCTGAGGCGATGGTTCTCATGAAGATCACAGAATTCATGAATCACTTCCTTTTTAAAAAACAAAAATACAAGCAACCATATACTTGCAGTTTGCTGGGTTACTGTTGGATTTCCACGAAAATTCTGTATGGCGGGCACCTGGGGACCCCGTTCTTAGAGCCCCTGTATCTTTCCGTCCCATCGGAGCAGAGCAGGGGTCCTAACAGCAGAGTAGCTTTTAGAAATACTGTGGTTTCAGGAGAGGAAATATTTCCATACCTCACTATTTACCATGTTTTTCGGAAGTGAATTCTTAAATATTAATTTTTCCTTTAAAGTTGGATTTTTCCAAGCTGGTGAGCTTGGGGCTGGAAAACATTGTGCCAGCTTGAGTTTTATTCTTGGCAAAATATAACTGGCGTGACTCTTTTTATAATTCATGTTAAAAATTAAGATAATAAAATCTTAAACATGAAATCTTTGTTAAACTGTGTTCCGACTATAAATACAGAAGCATGTGCACACAGTCCCCCCATCTCCTGTGAGAGCCCAGGGGACTGTTCCACACGTGTCCACACCACTGCCCTCCAGCCCCTCTGCTGGCCCTCGGCGGCCGTCCTGCTCTCTGCTCTCTGAGCAGGACCAGGTTTCCCCCGAGGACCTGGGGACCTCAGGACATGGACGCAGCACGGTAGTCCCAGCACAGCTAGAGACTAGGAAGTGGCCCAGCCTGACCTTCAAGAGCTGACCAGCTCCCTGGGGGCCGGAGGGCGGCACCCAGCCCCATACCTCCTGTTGGCCCAGTGTGTGCGTTCAGAGAACTACCCTCTGGGGTGGGACTCGAGGCTACTGGTCAGTTTGCCGGGCACAGGGGGCTGTACGGCCGTCCCCTGGCCCCACTCCATCTTGAAGACAGGGCCAACAGCTCCTGAAGCTTCCTTCTGCCACCTCTTGTAACACATTCTCTGTGACCACAGAAGTTTCTGGAAGTTCCCTTAGATTGGAAGCAGTCTAGATTGTATGGTGAGGGTTCTCCTCACCACATTTCTAGTGTGGCAGTTCTCAAACTTTGTGATTAGAGACTCTTTTTGAAGTTTAAAAATATTCCCTAACAGCAAAATAAACAAATCAAGCAGCAATAACAAGAAAATCCAGCTTTTATTTCTAATCTTCAGTCTGTTAAAGAGAAACTGGAAAAAATGAGAGGTTTATGACAGGCATCATAGATTCATAAAAATGTAGTGCTGGCACAGACTTTAAAGGGCCTGTGGTCTAACGTCCACTATTTTAAGACGAAGAAACCAAGATTTGGAGCGGTTGGGGGTCCAGGATCCCTGTTGGTGTTGGGGCTGGGCCTGGCGTTTCTTTATCCGTGGTTAGTGCTCTTGGGCCCCTGCCTGCCTCAAGAAGCCAGGGTGGATGGCCAGAGGGGCCGCCAGGTGAGCACCTTGGCACAGGCGCTAGGCATGGGACAGGTAGGTTCTGGAAACACACACATCAGATCACAGTTAGCAGCGTCCTGGGCTTCTATTCCCACTTTTAAGGCGGTCTGTAGTGTTTGGGGTGGACAGGGCAGCTGGCTAGCAGGAACTGTGGATTCGGGCCTAGGAGGGGCCGGGCTACGGGCCACCTGACCCTGACTAGAGTTCTGGCGTGCCGTGGGTACATTTTCTCACACTTATTTTTAAGTTCACGCATGCTAAAACGTGTTCTTATTGGCAGTGTGGTGTGGCCACCATTGCGAAGAAGACAGCAATACCATCATGCCTGAATTCCCCTGGTGCTGCCCGTGTGTGGGGCCCGGCCACCAGAGCCACGTTCTCCGGCCCCTGCGGCCTTCTCCGACCGCTGTTCTCAGGGTGCCTATAGGTGGGCTCCTACAGCGGGGAGCCTGGGTGCCAGCAACACGCACCGGACCCAGACACGCGGCTGCCTGGAGCACAGTTGGTTTTGTCCTTCTGTGGTGCGAGGGCATCTCAGTGTGCTTGTCCACGCGACCACTAGAGGACGTTTGAGTTTCTAGGGTTTGTGTATGTGGATAAAGCTACAAGCAGCCACGTGCAGGTTTTCTGGGAGCATCGGCTCTGGTTCTCTCTGGGTGATACCCACGTGTGTGGTTGCGGGGTCGTGCGACAAGAGTGTTTTTGGTGTCGTGGGGACCTGGCGTGCTGTTTCTCCAGGTGGCTGTGCGGTGTCCCCAGCGGCGGAGAACAGGGGTGCCCGTGTCCGTGCCCTTGCTGTTGTCCTGTGTTCCCCCTCCTCAAAGCTGTTTTAAGAGACTCTCATCACGGTTTCGGATTGCGCTTCCTTCACGACCAATGACCCAGAGCCTCTTGTCAGGTCGCGGTTGTTCATCGAAGGAGCCCCTTGCGAGCAGCCTGCTCAAACGTTTGCCCGTGAAAACAGGTTGTTTCCTACCTCGCTTTTGACTTTGGAGCTCTTTATGTGTTCTGGACACATGATCTTTGTTCTGTGTGTGGTTTGTAAGCGTCTGCCTGTAGTCTGGCTTCTCTCCATTCTCTTCAGAGTCTTGCAGAGAATGAAAGTACTTAATTTGGACAAAGCCCAGTTTATCAGTTTTTAAATAGGTCATGATTCGTGTCACATTTGAGAACTCTTTACCTCACCTGGGTTGCAAAGATCTTTATTTTATGCTTGCTCCAAAGTTTTATCGTTTTGTGTTTTACATTCAGGTTTATGGTTCATTTTTAGTTGACTTTGCTACAGGCGAGGGTATGGGCCGAGACAGCCTCGTTCTGCACATTAAGATCCTGGTGTCTCAGGATTATGTGCCCCTTCTCCACTGAATTGCCTTTACACCTTGTAAAAAAAGCTTGTGGCCCTATGTTTGTGAGTCTGTTTCTGGACTGTGTTCTGCCATTGAGAACAAGCACCAGCCGGTTTCAGTGTCTGCAGCTTTACAACAAGTCTTGAAATTGGAGAGTATGACTCTTCCAATCTTTGTTCCTTTTCAAGATTGTTTTGGCTATTCTAGGTTCTCTGTCTTCCTGAGTATATTTTAGAATTCGCTCGTCGCTATCTACAAAACTTCCTGCTGGAATTTGGGTTGGGTTGTATTACATCGGCAGGTCAGCTTAGGAGAACTGAGACCTACAAGTACTGACCCCTAATGCACGAGCACACCATCTCTCTCCATGTTTTAGCTCTTTTCCTGCTCTCATCCATATTTGTAGTTTGTGGCAGGGAGATCCTGTGTCTATTGATAGATTTATACCAAGCATTTCATATTGTCGTTGTTATTGTAAACAGAACGGCAGTTTCATTTCACTTTCTACTACTGTATAGAAATACAATTTATTGTTCTGGGTTGACTTTGTATCTGTGAACTTACTGAATTCATTAGTAATTCTTGGAGACTTGTTTGTAGATTTCTGTGCGAATTTTACATAGATTATCATGTTGTCTGAGAATAGAGACCGTTTTTATCTACTTTTTCAGTCTATACACTTTTTTTTCCTTGCCGTACTGCCCTTCTGAGGCTTCCTGAGCAACACAGAGGAAGAGGGGGACATCTGTGTCTTGTTCCTGGTCTCCAGGAGAACCCTATAGTCTTTCAAGGTTAAGTATGTTATTAGCTTGGAGTTATTTTCCGCTTTTTGTTTGTTTTGGTTTTTTTTTTTTTTTTTTTTTTGGTAGATGCTTTATATCAGATTAAGAAAATTTTCTCTATTCCTTATTTTCTGGGAGTTCTTATAACAAATGGGTATTAAGTTTTGTCAAGTGCTTTGTCTGCGTCTACTGAGATATGATCATGGCTTTTTTTCTTCAGTCTGTGAGTACTATGAATTACCTTGATTCATATTCAACTGTTGGTCCAAACTTGCTAGTTTGAATAAATCTTACTTATACATTACTGGATGAAATGTGTTATATTTTGTGGGGGCTTTTGTTTTTATGTTCATGAGAAATATTTTTGTAGTTTTCTTGTAATGTCTTTGCTTTTGGTGTCATGCTGATGCTGCATTAAATTAGTTGAGAGTGCTTCCTTCTCTCTTGTTTTCTGGAAGAGACTGTATAGAATGGGTGTTATTTTCTCCCAGAAAATGTTTGTTAGACTTCACCAATGAATATAACTGGTCTGGTTTTCTTTGTTAGATTTTAAATTATGAATTCAATTTTTTTAACCAACAGAGAACTACTCAGTTATCTATTCTAGTGTGAATTTTAGTAGTTTGCATCTTTCAAGGAATTGGCCTGTTTCCTCTACTTCATTGAATTTGTGGGTACAGAACTGTTCAAGGTTTCCCCATGTTGTCCTTTTAGTGTCTATGAGAGGTTCCGTAGCTATATATCCTTTCTATTTTCATTGGTAATTTGTGACTTCCATTTTTTTCTTAGTCAGTTGGGCTAGAAGCTTATTCATTTTATTGATTTTTTTCAAAGACACAGCTATTGGTTTCATTGATTATTGCTCTGGACTGAATATTTGTATCCTCCCCCCAATTAATATAATTCAAATTCATATTAGACTGGAAACCTGATGTGAAGGTGTTAGGGGTCAGAGCCTTTGGGAGGTGCTTAGGTCATGAGGGTGGAGCCTCATGCATGGGATTTATGCCTTATAAAAGGGGCCCGAGAGAGCACCCTTGTGCCTTCTGCCCTGTGCAGTTATAGCAAAAAGCCATCCATGAACCAGGAAGTGGGCCCGCACTTGACTGCTGTCACTGGGTGAGGTGTTCTACAAGCATCAGTTACATCAGCTTGGTTGACAGTGTTTAAGTCTTTTATATCCACATTGATTTTCTGTCCGGTCTCAACCTGAGAGACAGAGTTAGCATCTTCTAATGTAACTGTGGACTTTTGTCTTTTTCCTTTCAGTTCTATCAGTTTTTGCTCTATGTGTTTGGGAGTTCTGTTGAGGGGTGCATACACATTTAGGATCATTACGTTTTTTTATGAATTGACCCTTCTATCATTACCATTATATAACATGCCTCTTCATTCCTAATTTTCCTTGCTCTGAAGTCTACTTTGTTTGATACTAATATAGCCACCTCAGCCTTCTTTTTTCTTTAAAGTTTATTTATTTACTTATTTTGAGAGAGAGAGAGAGAGAGAGAGAGAGCGCTCATGCACACGCACATGCACACATGAGCAGGGAGAAGGGCAGAGAGAGAGGGAGGGGGAGGCTCCCAAGCAGGCTCCACGCTATCAGCACAGAGCCCAACACAGGGCTTGAACTCACGGACTGTGAGATCATGACCCGAGTCGAAATCAAGAGCCAGACACTTAACTGACTGAGCCACCCAGGCGCCCCAATCCTTCTTTTGATTAATGTTTGCCTGGCATATCTTGTTCCATCCTTTCACTTTTAATTAGTTTATATTGATATATTTAAAGTGTGTGGTTTTCAGCCACTAGGTCTGTAGTAATTTGCTGCAGCAGCAAGAGGAACTAATTCAGATTGAGCCCTGGACTTTCCACACGTGTTGGGAGCCTTGGGTGTCACAGCCTCAAGGTGGGTGCTTGTCTTCGGTCCTGTGTTGGCAGCGGCCGTGCAGGGGTCAGGTTTGGCCAGCAGGCCCGCTCCTTGAGAGCACGCTGCCCGTGCCAGCTTGGCTCTCTGCGCAGGCTCTGCTGGTCTGCCTCTCCGGACGTGCTCCACACACGTACCCCTCGGACTGAGCCGGGACTACGTCAGCTCACACACAGAGGTGAGCCCGGGTCCCTTCCCCGCCGTCTCCTCTGCAGGATTTCCTCCACACCTGCTTCCTCCTGGGACCCTCTTCCTGGTCCTCTGACTAGAACTCCTGTGTTTCTCTTAGAGCTTAGCTGCCACTGTCCAGTGGTGATTCTATGCATGAGCACATGGTCAGGGCAGAGAAGGGAGAGAAAATGGGGTACCGAGGACCAGGCCCCCGCTCCTCCCCGGTGGCAGATTTCCCTCGGGCACTTGCATGCACACAGGCATGCTCACCTGCCTTTTGGGCTTGTTGGTCTGAGGAGTGAGGTCTGTCCTCCCAGAGGGCACAGGGCTGGGGCACTGGCCTCCACGTGGGGCTGGGGCACCTCTCCTCCAGCTCCTGAGGACAACAGTGGCCCCAGCAGTGTGTGGTGGTGATGGCAGTTCAAGTTCATGACTGAATGCAGCTCAGACAACAGAAATGTACTCTTCATAGTTGTGGAGGCTGGGAGTCCGAAATCAGTGTCATTCGGCTGAAAGCAAGGTGTGGTGGGCGAGTTCTTTCAGATACTCTAGGGGAGAGTGTGTCCCATGCCTCTGCTGACAGTCAGTCTTCCCTGTGTCTCTGTGTCCCTCTTATAAGGACACCAGTCATATTGGATTTGGGGCCACCCTAACCCAGAGTGACCTCAACTTAATTTATTACAGCTGCGAAGATTCCATTTCCAAATGAGGTTGCTTTGCAGTCCCTGTGTGCCTGTGTCTTTGGGAGCCGCTATTCAGCCCGTACAACCGTCCATTTTGCAGGGGACGTGCTTCAGGTGAGAGCACAGACTGGGGCAGAAACTCAGGCCTCTCCTGACTCCAAGACCCCAGCCCTGAGCCAGGGCTCAGCTCCAACACGCCAGGGCCGCTTGGAGCCCTGAGGACTTACTTGATCCTTGACAGGTATACGAGACAGATGCTGTCATTGACTCCCTTTACAGATGGGGAAACGGAGTAGTTCTGTAAGCTGCCCGGTGTCACAACGCTAGCAAGGACAGAGCCGGGACTGGCCCCCACTGCGTCCCCTTGAGGGACTCCGTCTGAGCCAGGGTCCTATCCAGGTGGTCCTGTGGCCCTGGCAGGTGAGGGGCTGGTGTCAGAGCCAGAGGCCTGTCTTGCTGTCACCCGCAGAGCACTCTCAGGGCTTTAGTTTCAGGCCTCAGAGCCTTTGGGGATGGCTAGACAGAGTGGTGTGCGTCAGGCTCAGGGACACAGTCACCGAGGCCTTCTGTTCCCACCGGCCAGACCAAAACAGGAACGTGGCAGGAGCATGCCATGGCCCGTGAGGCTGGGTGCCTGAAGGACACTGGTTCTCACGGGCAAAACCGGCATCGCAGAGGGTTTCCCCCGAGCGTTTCACACAGAAACCAAAGGGCAGAGGACCCCAAGCATCTGACGTGTCAAAGGGAAGGCTGGCCGGGCCGAACCACAGCCGGGCCTGCATCCAGCCTCACAGTGCACCGAGGGGCTTCTCCGGGAAACCAGCCCTTATGTGAGGTCAGAGGCGATGTGCGCACGGGTCCTGGTGAAGCCTAGGTGTGGGGACACAGGACAGCCAGAAGGCAGTGTAGGCTGAGAGGCAGCATGAGCGGCTGCTTGGGGGACAAATGGGAATCGACTGCAAACGGGCCTAACTGGGTGAATTTAAAAGGAAAAGCTGTGAACCAGGGAGGCAGTACCTCCTTCTTGATTTTGCAGTCCTTGACAACTGAGTGAGAGAGATAGCTGTGGAAGTCGTGTGGACAGTGGTGACCAGGCGCTGGACCCTGGACCCCTGTTCTCAAGAAGATTCTACAGTTAAAGGCGGGACACAACCAGCACGCCGGCCCCTCTGGTCAAAGAGACTCAGTGCGGGCACGTGGCCTGCAGCCTTCCCACGCTGCACAAGAGCGTCGGGGTCTCCAAGTGTGGCGAGGTGGGTGGTGGGGCTGCACACGGGGCACTGACCCTGGCGCAGCCCCTCCGTGGAGCCCAACAGCCTAGAGGAAGGACCCGAAGATGCCGATGTTGGGGCTTCCCCACCAGAACTCTGTCGTGCGTGTGGACGTCCTGGTGGCTCTCCCACACCTGCTTGTAAACTCCAGCACATGAGGGCCACAGACCCTTGAGACAAGAGGCTCACTCAGGATCCAGCAGGAAAGGCAGCTCGGGTGACCCAGGGAAATAAACCAGCCGATGTCGGGCTCCTTGGGGAGAAGAGCAAAGACACAGTGTCCGTGAGATGGAAACAGGTGCCAACAAAGGGAATATTCTGAAGTTTGGGAAAGAGCGCAAGAATTACAAGTATGAGAGCAAACGTAGGAGCTGTACGAAGATGGAGAGTTGACGCTGAAGGGTCACTTCAGTTTTCCCCAAGAGGGAGAGGAAACTAGGTGGAGAATATAGTCCCCAAGGGCCCCATAGGCTCCAGTTCCAGAAAGATCAGGGGAGGAAGCTGTCAAGGAGGGTTTCCCAGAACCACGGGCTGGGTTTCCGGCCTGAAGGTCCCCCTGCGTGGCCAGCACAGTGGGTGGAAAGGACCAGGGTGTTCCGCCTTTCAGAGATTCCACACCCCAGCACAAGAAAACCCCAAATGCTCCCAGAGAAAAGGAGCAGGTACCAAGAAAAGCACTGAGCCTCAGGAGTCCAGGCCTCACCAGGAGCGCTGGAGCTGGAAGGCCTTGCAGAAGTGTGTGCAGAGGCAGGAGCAAGGTGACGTCCTGCTAGGCCCCACAGGCCTGCCACCTGCCGGGTTTGGAGGGTGAGGCGGAGAAGAGCAGCCTCAGACGGGCTGGGCCTGGAGAGTGGCTTCTCAGGACGAGGGTCTCCTACTGGAACCAGGGCAGTGTGGAAACACAGGCGTGGAGCCTGGCGCCCAAGGCCCCACCATCAGCAGGGGAAGAGAGGAGACCGGACGGAAAGGCCTCTGCACGAGACAGAGCTGGGTACGTGAGTCGGTGTGGGGGCGCACAGCCGCCTGGCTCAGCTCATGGGTTTATGCACAGTTGGGACATGGCCACGCAAGGACAGCAGGGCTCGGAGCGGCTGCTCTGGTGTGGGCCTGGCGGGCCGGTTCTGACACAGGCTCTTAAATCTTGCCCACTCGACTTCTATCCTTCGTCCCACCAAATTCTGTTGCATCAGAAATAAACCTGCTCCTGGCTTCCTTGTGGATCCTTGCTGCTGGGCGGATCTTCACCACCCTCTGGTCTCGTTTTAAACGTGCCTCCTGCAGACGTGTGTGGGGGTCCTTTCCCCACACTGTGTCCTGTCGCGGGTGCGTTTAGCCTCTGGGTACTGCAATCACCCTTATTTGGGGCTGCTTTGTGACATCATATTTTGTCTTTCACACTCAGGGCTGTGGCTCCCTCCTCCCTTCCTCTCCAGGCTTCCATGAGCTTTCTTGTGCTAGTTTAAAAGTTACACATTCGGCCCTGTCTTTATGGGGATTGCCCTTAGAAAAGACCTGTTCAAGTTGGTTTTCTCTGATTCTTGGGCTCACGGCATGCTCTCAGGCGTGTGGTCTCCTGGACACTGCACGTCAACTCTTGTCTTGAAGTTGAATCCTGCCCGGCACGGGTCGTTGTCTTTGATCCTTGTGGCCTGGGTGTGTTCCTCTCTGGAGTGCTTCCCCTGCAGTGCGTCCACTGTGGGCCTGGTTCTGACATGTCCCTGCGTCCACTGTGGGTCTGGCTGTGATGTGACCCTGCATCCACTGTGGGCCTGGCTGTGACATGTCCCTGCGTCCACTGTGGGCCTCGCTGTGACATGTCCCTGAGTCCACTGTGGGCCTGGCTGTGACATGTCCCTGAGTCCACTGTGGGCCTCGCTGTGACATGTCCCTGCGTCCACTGTGGGTCTGGCTGTTATGTGACCCTGCATCCACTGTGGGTCTGGCTGTTATGTGACCCTGCATCCACTGTGGGTCTGGCTGTGACGTGTCCCTGCATCCACTGTGGGTCTGGCTGTGACATGTCCCTGCATCCACTGTGGGCCTCGCTGTGACATGTCCCTGCGTCCACTGTGGGTCTGGCTGTGACATGTCCCTGCGTCCACTGTGGGTTGTGCTGTGACATGTCCTTGAGTCCACTGTGGGTCTGGCTGTGACGTGTCCCTGTGTCCACTGTGGGCCTCGCTGTGACATGTCCCTGCGTCCACTGTGGGTCTGGCTGTGACATGTCCCTGCGTCCACTGTGGGTTGTGCTGTGACATGTCCTTGAGTCCACTGTGGGTCTGGCTGTGACGTGTCCCTGTGTCCACTGTGGGTCTGGCTGTGACGTGTCCCTGCATCCACTGTGGGCCTCGCTGTGACATGTCCCTGCGTCCACTGTGGGTTGTGCTGTGACATGTCCCTGCGCCACTGTGGGCCTGGCTGTGACATGTCCCTGAGTCCACTGTGGGCCTCGCTGTGACATGTCCCTGCGTCCACTGTGGGTCTGGCTGTTATGTGACCCTGCATCCACTGTGGGTCTGGCTGTTATGTGACCCTGCATCCACTGTGGGTCTGGCTGTGACGTGTCCCTGCATCCACTGTGGGTCTGGCTGTGACATGTCCCTGCATCCACTGTGGGCCTCGCTGTGACATGTCCCTGCGTCCACTGTGGGTCTGGCTGTGACATGTCCCTGCGTCCACTGTGGGTCGTGCTGTGACATGTCCTTGAGTCCACTGTGGGTCTGGCTGTGACGTGTCCCTGTGTCCACTGTGGGCCTCGCTGTGACATGTCCCTGCGTCCACTGTGGGTCCGGCTGTGACATGACCCTGCGTCCACTGTGGGTCTGGTTGTGACATGTCCCTGCGTCCACTGTGGGTCTGGCTGTGACGTGTCCCTGTGTCCACTGTGGGTCTGGCTGTGACGTGTCCCTGCATCCACTGTGGGCCTCGCTGTGACATGTCCCTGCGTCCACTGTGGGTCTGGCTGTTATGTGACCCTGCATCCACTGTGGGTCTGGCTGTTATGTGACCCTGCATCCACTGTGGGTCTGGCTGTGACGTGTCCCTGCATCCACTGTGGGTCTGGCTGTGACGTGTCCCTGCATCCACTGTGGGCCTGGCTATGACATGACCCTGCGTCCACTGTGGGCCTCGCTGTGACGTGACCCTGTGTCCACTGTGGGTCGTGCTGTGACATGACCCTGTGTCCACTGTGGGTCGTGCTGTGACATGTCCCTGCGTCCACTGTGGGTCTGGCTGTGACATGACCCTGTGTCCACTGTGGGTCGTGCTGTGACATGTCCCTGCGCCACTGTGGGCCTGGCTGTGACATGTCCCTGTGTCCACTGTGGGCCTGGTTCTGACATGTCCCTGCGTCCACTGTGGGTCTGGCTGTGACATGTCCCTGCACCACTGTGGGCCTGGCTGTGACGTGACCCTGCGTCCACTGTGGGTCGTGCTGTGACATGTCCTTGAGTCCACTGTGGGTCTGGCTGTGACGTGTCCCTGTGTCCACTGTGGGCCTCGCTGTGACATGTCCCTGCGTCCACTGTGGGTTGTGCTGTGACATGTCCTTGAGTCCACTGTGGGTCTGGCTGTGACGTGTCCCTGTGTCCACTGTGGGCCTCGCTGTGACATGTCCCTGCGTCCACTGTGGGTCTGGCTGTGACGTGACCCTGTGTCCACTGTGGGTCGTGCTGTGACATGTCCCTGCGCCACTGTGGGCCTGGCTGTGACATGTCCCTGTGTCCACTGTGGGTTGTGCTGTGACATGTCCTTGAGTCCACTGTGGGTCTGGCTGTGACGTGTCCCTGTGTCCACTGTGGGCCTCGCTGTGACATGTCCCTGCGTCCACTGTGGGTCTGGCTGTGACATGTCCCTGCGTCCACTGTGGGTTGTGCTGTGACATGTCCCTGTGTCCACTGTGGGTCTGGCTGTGACGTGTCCCTGTGTCCACTGTGGGCCTCGCTGTGACATGTCCCTGCGTCCACTGTGGGCCTGGCTGTGCTGGCTCCTTCCATCTGAGGTCTGTGGTCCTCAGTCTGGACATTTTATTTCTGTCTTCACGTCGGATAAAGCTCTTCTCCTCTATTGCTTTCATCTTCTAGAGCTGCTCTTATCCAGATGTTGGTGCTTCCACAGCCACCCTCCCATCTGCTGGTTTTTCTTCCACGTTCTGTTTGGTCTCCACCCCCACCCCCGCCCCCCTCCTGCCCGCTGCCCTTCAGGAGAGGGGGCTCCTCCCGGCCGACTGCCGGGTGCTGTCCATCACACCACATCCCGGGCTGGTTTATTTCTCTGCTTCCAGTTTCGTGCCCGCTACTTCCATTTGATTTGTTTGTAATGCTTCTTGTTTTATTCTGCTTATGTCTTTTCTTATTTCCCGAAACGTACTTTTTAAATTCACGCTCCTCTCTATCCTGAGCCCCCTGTGTTGCCCTGCATGCCTTGTCCCTGCTCTGCCGGGGAGCTGTGTGCTGGGGCAGGCAAGACTCAAGGAGGGGAGGGGATGCCGGCCCCCCCTTGGGAGGGAGCCCCCACCTGGGCCGCTTCCTCCAGCTGGCCCTCTCCCTCTCACCCCTGCCTGCCCCACCAGGGGAGGCGGTCCCTGGGCAGTGCGGGGAGGGGCCACAGCAGAACAAGACCTCTTCCTTCCACCTTTCTCTGACTGCCCCCAAGCCCCTGCCCGGGCTGCAGCCCCAGTCGCCTCCTCACCTCCTCACCCCAGCCCCAGATGGCCTTTCTGGAGCTCCTCCTTTTCTCCTCCTGGGCCTGATTTTGGGGAGGAGGAGTCAGGAAGCCCTGTGTCCATGTTTTATTGAACCAACTGCATGTGGGGATGTGGATGAAAGGGGTTGTGTTTAGGGTATGGAACTGCGGGCTGCAGCATGTCCTCAGGGGAGGGGTCCCAGCAGTTCCCGGGCACTCCCGGGGCCTCGGGATGGTGGCTCCTGCGGGGTACCGTCTGGGGGCCTGGCAGGAGCTACAGGGAGTGCTGGCATGGCACGGGGACTTCCCACCTCCAGGTCGTGGCTCTTCTAAAGAAAGACCTAGAAACTCACTGTCCCCCACATAGGACCTCAAGAGACACTGGAGCCTATCTCCCTCCGTGGCTCTTCTACTCTGCTGGCCTAGAGACTAGTCCCCAGACACACAGGCTGGGAAGAGCAGGCACAAAACCCCAGCAAACTCATGGCCAGGACTTGGGGTTGTCTGGTGCAGAAAGAGGGGCACAGTAGGAATTGGCTGGGAGGACAGGACAGGGCCTTCAGGCATGGGGGGAGAGCACAGTAGCTGGGGGTCCCAGCCCCGGCCCACCAAGAAGGACTGGGACACAGACAGAGGGGCCCTGGGATTGGGGCCTGACTCCTTGGCCACCTCCCACCTGCTCAGGCCTGGCCCCCTCAAGCCGACAGGCTTAAGAGGTGCGCGTCTGTCTCTGACTTTTGAAGGGTGTAAGTGGGGTTACCAGGGCAGGAGCTGGTGTGATTCTGGGGGCCCATGGCAGGTGATGGAGTGCGGGCTGCCCGGCCCTTGAGAGAGCCTCGCCTGTTTCTGTCTCCCTGCGGAGCAGTCTGCAGCACCAGCGGCTATGCCTCCTGGGTGTTCCTTTGGTCTTTCTCCTCCAAGGAATCTGCCTTTGATTATCTTCTGTTGTGGCTGCTGAACCCACTCTTCTGAAGCCCCTTTCAGTTTGTTTCAGGGGCTCACCAGACATGAATAAGCATGGAAAGCAGAGGCCTCATGCCAGGAGGGCAAGCTTGGCTCCCTGCCCCTCTAGTACAGCCCTCCACCTTACCTTCCTTACTTTCTGTGGGCCCGTGCCCCACTGCCAGCCTGATGATATGCATGGGGTGTCCCAGGCTTACCTGAGGACCCTGCCCACAAGCTTGTGTCACTTCGCAACCTTGTCCTGCCCTGGCCCGTGAGGTTGTGCCTTCTGCCCATCCAGTGGCCTTCCTGTGGGGTCAGTGCATGGATCCTGGTCCCATCTCTGAGGATGGATTGGGTGGCTGGGACTTGACTGGGCCTGGCCTTTTTGTGGCTTTTAGGTCATCAGGATTCTCCACTGTGAACCATCCCCCCCCCCCCCCCATCTATTAGCCTGTGACCATCCACCATTTGTTCTCCGACTTTCCACCATGAATCCCTAACTGTCCACCATGAACCCCTGGCCATCTACCATGAACCCCTGACCATCCACCATAAATCCTGACCATCCACCATGAACCCCTGACTATCCACCATGAACTTCTGACCATCCACCATGAATCTCTGACCATGCACCATGAACCTCTGACCATCCACCATGAACCCCTGACCATCCACCATGAACCCCTGACCATCCACCATGAACCTCTGACCATCCACCATGAACCCCTGACCATCCACCATGAACCCCTGACCATCCACCATGAACCTCTGACCATCCACCATGAACCCCTGACCGTCCACCATGAACCCCTGACTGTCCACCATAAATCCTGACCGTCCACCATGAATCTCTGACTATCCACCAGGAACCCCTGACCGTCCTAATAAACCTCTGACTATCCTCAGCCACTGAGTTGGGCTCACTGGGTCCCTCTCACTTAGTGACCATTGTGCTTACTCTGGTCCTGCTTGGTTGTAGGGTCTCCTAGGCTTAGACACATGTGTCCCAGGTCCTGCCCCCACTGAGCTCTGAGTCATTGAGTGGGTCTCCAGCAGGTGATTTCAGCACAAGGTGAGGAGACTGGGCCAGCCTCTGGTAGGGAAGCCCCGTGGAAGGAGCATGGGCCATGCTTACTTAAGATGCCACGTGTTTAACTCTTGTTCACATTACCATTTCAATGTTTGAATCTGTGGAACACTGAGGAATTGCAGCCCTGAGCCATCATGTGGAGTTTTGATTACTATGGGAGGAGCCAGCATTTGTGAGGACCTTCCAGGCAGCTCTGTGTCATCCTGGGTTCATGGGGCAGCAGCTGAACCTCTGGGAACCTGAGAACCTTCCTGTCACCTGGATGCTGGCGTGCCTGTTCTGTCTCAGAGCACCCCTCCCCGGGCATGCTGGGGGATGGCCCACTGCCGGCTCAGGCTCACACCCGACTCCCCCCTCATGAGGAGGCTGCCAGCGCCCTGCGGGTCTACAGGTTACCCTTGTAGCTCTCCCTCCTGCTGGTGGTGTTCGGCCTGGAGGGCTTTATCCCCAAGCCACCTCAGGCCCCAGCACCACCCCTCCTTCCTGCTGTTCGGAAGTGGTGGGGGGCAAAGTGGGGCAAAGCTGGATCAGGCTCTCCTGGGTGTAGAGCTGCCCACGTGTGAAGGAAAGGTCTGGAACTTGTCCAAGGCAGGCTCTGACCCAGAAGGTCTGGAGTGACCCATGGTAGCCAGGCCAAGGCTGGTGGTCTAGAACATACGCGGAGAGTGAGGTCAGAGATTTCAGGGTCAGTGAGTGCAACCCTCCAGCCATCAGGACGCCTGCGAGGACAGGCCTGCTTCCTCCAGATGGACCCTCGGACTCATCAATAGCATTTATTTATTGATTGTCCCTAACTGGGCTGGCTTTTAATGAACCAAACTTCACGTTAAGATGTTTGTACTCAGGAAGTAGATCCCAGTTTTAAAATATAGGCTTTGTTCTCACTTTAGGAAATGATTTCAACACTTCTGGTATCAAATCACATGTCCTGCATTCTAATTATAGTACAGATTCTATGGGTTCTAGTACAATATGGATTCTTTGCTCACTCTGTGCTGGGCAGGGCTCATTTAACCCTCCTCGGTGGTCACTGCTGTCATTCACATTTTTCAGAGGAGGAGACTGAGGCCCAGAGAGGTTAATTAACTTGGCCAAGGTTGCACAGCTGAAAAGGCAGCACATGGTTGAAGGGTCCGTGAAGAAGCAGCATGGTCCCAGAGAAGGGAAGAAAGTGGATGCTGGACATGGCAGTCGGCACCTAGTTCTGGGCTCCACCCCCGCTGGGCACGGGGAGGCCGGGACGGCTGCAGAACGGTGGTTCTTACTGAGAGCCCCGTCCCGGCACCTCCCCTCCCCCGGTTTCTGTGGTTCCCGTGGAAAGGAAGGCCCCGGGGAGCCCAGGGCAGCGGGTTACCCAGAGCCGGGCCCGGGTTAGAGCGAGGGAACGAGGGGTCAGCCAACTGCGTCTTTCAAGAACTGTTTGCAAGCACCGTTGCTGCTTCGTGGCAGAAATTCAAGGCTGAGTTTACTGTTTGTGGGATCTATAAACAGCCAGTCATTCCGTTCCCTCGCACGCACGCGGGCCCCATGGAGAGGCCGCGAGTGATCTGCCTCCAGCAAGGCCAGGCAGCTGCCTGGTGCCCGCTCGCTCGCGTGACTGGCGCGGGCTGGGCCTTGTGTTATTGCCCCGTAGCCATGGCTGCGGCTCTCAGGGGAGTGCTTGGCTCCCCACGTCCCTTTATTCTAGGGAGGAGCGATGAGGGGCCGTTAGAATTGTTCCATTTTCCCTCGTTGTGTTCCTCTGCCGTGACCTTGACAGAACGATCTTTGAAGTACTTGCTGGCTGTTTTTTCTGCCGCGGACTGGACGAGATCAGGATATGCAACGGGTTTGCCAAGGGAAGTCCCGGGCTTTTCGCACGTTTTTGCCTTTATCCCCACAGAGGGGCTGTGGGCGGCAGGGCCAGCAGCGTGGGAGGCGCGGGCACCCGGGGCCCTCACCTGCCGTGACCCCTGCTGCCCCCTAAGTTGCAGGTGCACGTTTCGTGACTTTCAGTAATTGAATAGAGATGTGACTTTTTTGCCCCTTAAAAAAAGTTCAGTCTTAAGTTTGGGACCAAATCCTTTTTTCCACTTGGAAAAGTGACCTCATTTTCCATGTACCATGTTTGAGAAAACACAAAACTCTTGTAGGATTAAAAAGAGACCGGGAGAAAACAAACGTTGGCGATGCATATTTGAAAGATGGTCCCACATGTGTAAAAGTATTTGGCATGATGCTTCTGGACCAGAACGTCAATCCGATATTGAATCCATATGACTCGGCAAACGGCATTTTATGGTCCTTTTTCTTTTTTAAAAAATTTCTGCCTTGTGAGTTAAAGTTAAGGTTGTTTTTTGGTTGTGACTAATCTTATAAAATCTTTTTTAAGAAGGCGTTTTATATACTCGAGCCTTGAGCCGTCGTTCGGTCTTTGAACCGTTGCTAGCACGACAGGCTCAGTGTGCAGTAGTCTCCCCGCAGGGGAGCCATTCAGGGAGATGGCCGAGCAGCGGGCGCTCCAGGAGGGGCTGGGGCTGAGGGCCACGCACCGCCCGCCTGCCAGACCCCTCTGAGGTCACCGCTGCCAGCGCCACATGGCAGTTGGTCTGACTGCCCACCCGTTGAGCACGTCGCCCGACCTCAGGGTAGTGGCAACAGCAAATAGTCACTCTGATTGTCTATTAGCACGATCGATGGTCTTCCAACCAGCCCTCCGTGGACCCCAGTGTGGCCCCACCTACCTCCGTCTGAGTCCCAGGGGTAGGACGGCAGGGGCTTCGTGGTTGGCTGCTCCCATCCTGGGAGGCTGCGCCAGCACCAGTGGGTGCGATCCGCTGTGGCGGCAGCGCCCTGACTACCCAAGTGTCCCCGTCACTGCACGGAAAGTGGGTGGTACCAGCCCGTTCTCCCTGCCCCGCCACCCAGAAACCCACCAGCCCCTGTGGGCGCCAGCCCCCAGGGCCTCGGCTAAGCGTGGGGCAGGAGGGAGGCCAGGTCACGTCCAGGCAGAAAGGGGCCCAGCTCTTTGGTGGTGAGTGCCAGGTGCCGGGTGCCCTCACTCCTCTTAGCCAGGCCCCCACCCTGTAGGCTGGCAGTGTGTTTAATGTCGTCACGTGCCTCCACACTTCTTTTGTCTCAGGCAGTGAAGGCAGGTCTTTTGATAAATGATGTAAACAGACAAATTCCAAGTGTTCATAGGTGCCTCCCCCAAAACACTGTGTGTCCAAGAACAGAGGCATTGGGGCAGGACATTAGGCAGGCGCGCATATATATATATATATATATTTTTTTTTTTTTTTTAATTTTTTAGAGAGAGAGAGAGCATGGATGGAGGTTGTGGGGAGGGGCACAGGGAGAGAGAAAGAGAGAGAGATCTTAAGCAGGCCCCACATTCAGTGCGGAGCTTGGACATGGGGCTCGATCCCACAACCCTGGGATCATGACCTGAGCCAAAATCAAGAGTTAGACACTCAACTGACTGAGCCCCCTGGGTGCCTGATTTAGGTTATTTACAAACTTTCAAATAGCCCCCTAGGATGAGAGCCAGGCAGATACTGGACTTTCCATTCACCACTCAAAGGTGTTAGGATATGTGGGACCACACACTTTTGTCTGGAGCTGGACATTTATTCAAATGACAAGTAACACTGTTTGATTCTTAGAGGTGTTTTGGTGGACACCTATGCTGTATGAGGTCAATTTCCTGTTCCTCGGAAGTACGTTGGGGTTCAGGGGCGGGGGGGCTTTGCAAGGACCATTTAAGTCCGTGGCCACGGCTGCAGGGCTACGTGAGATGGGGATTTCTTGCCCAGAAAATTCAGCACAAAATCTGAGTCCTTTGCAGAGTCATCGCCCCAGTGTGTGTGCCTCTGCGTCAGAAAATTGTCCAAAACTTTGAAGCTTGCAAGTGACAGAGGAGCCAGGCCACTCCAGGGTTGTCTGGAGGGGGTCATTTCGCATCAGAAATCCTATCCTGACTGCCTGTGGGCACCTAGCTTCTCGGGCGCATTTGGGGCTGGTTTCGACATTTTACCGCATCTCTCTCGAAGAGCTCTGACAAGTGTGTTTTACATTTTCATGAGTGCTGTCACTTCCCTTTTTGAAATACTTTGGTGACTGGATGTGTGGCTTTGTAGCGGAGCGGGCTGTGTGTGAAGCTGGAAGGCTTGGTCCTTTGCCCTGAGGGTTTTCCTGGGACCTTCATGTGACGTCGTCCCATCACCAGAACACGGCAGAACACACTAGCTCTGGTTGGCAGGTGCACTTTTCCTACGCCTCTACCCCCAACACAGAAAACACACATCTGAGGCAAGAGTCACGTTGTACCTCGAACGAAGTAGGCAGAAAACCTACAACGGTGTTATCTGAAAACAAAGTAGAGAACAAAGAAAAAGACAAGGCATCACCCAGGAGAAGACACACTCTGTGGACAGGTTCTGCGTGGCTCCACGAGACGGAGGCCTGACTGCAGCGCCATGGAGGATCACGATGTTGGGGGACTCTGGCTGGTTCCATCCTCTGCCGTGCAATAGCTACATTCCTGCAGGAGCAGGAGCGGGGAGCCGGGAGGCTCCCCAGAACCCAGCTTCCGCCCTGTGGCAGCTGGGAGGGAGCTGTTCGTGGGTACATGTGATGTTACTCTGAACAGAGTCAGTCACACTGGTGAGAGGGAGCGGAGCTAGGGGTGGGAGTGTCTGATCCACTCGTTTCTACAAGCACGTTTTAGCGAACCTGAATACAGAAAACCAAGTTCCAGCGCACGGAACGGAAGGGGAGAGGGTCGCGGCTAATTCTGTGAGGTCAGAAAACCGTGCACTGAAGCCTGATGGAGGGCACAAAGGAGAAACCAACTCATCTCCTCGAGACACTACGTGAAAGAACTCTAAGTAAAGCAACCGCGAGTTGACTGTCTGCAGCAGAAGGAGCGAGCCATGGTGGCCATGGGAATAAGGTGATTCTCCATGTCAGGAGCCACTGTGAGCTCATCAGCCTGGTGACCCTGAAGGGGCAAACACCACCTTGAAGATGATTCTCCAGCGCTGACGGACAGACGGACGATCACAAAGCACGATAACAAAAGCTTCACAAAGCACCATTTATTGAAAAGCTCGTTCTGTCCCCGTGGTTCCGGTGACACCTGCTTCCTATGCCACATTTCCGTCTAAGCTGGGGCCTGTTTCTGGACGCGCCACGCAGTCCACTGACCAGTCACTGACACCAGCACCAGCCGTCGTGACTACAGAGGTCGGCCCCACATTTCGGTGTGCGAATGAGACAGCCCTCCCTCCTCACTTTTCCTGTGTTTTGTTAGCTATGACTGCACGTTTCCTGCCTGCACGTAGCATCGACTCGCCTGCTCCCAAAACAGAGTGGCAGTCTGTTGGGGGGTTCACTTAGGCAGAACGGGCATTTTTGCAATGCTGAATTGCCTTGTCCAGGAACGAAGGATGTCTTTCCATCTGTTCAAATATAATTTTGTGTCTTGAGAAGTTTTAAAGCTTTCTGCCCCTGTGTTTTACACTTTCTTGTTAAGTTTATTTATAAAGTAATGGATCTTCTTTAATGTGTTTGTAAATGGGGTTTTATCTATCATCAGACCCTCTAATTTGGTTATTTTTCTAGTATGTAAAGATTATTGAATATGGTATCTAATTTTATATACTGCTTCCTTACTGAATTTTTTTAATTTTTTTTACTTTTTAACTTGTTTTATTTTTTAATTTTTTTTAATTTACATCCAAATTAGTTAGCATATAGGGCAACAGTGATTTCAGGAGGAGATTCCTTAGTTCCCCTTGCCCATTTAGCCCAACCCCCCTCCCACAACCCTTCCCATAACCCTGTTTGTTCTCCATATTTATGAGTCTCTTCTGTTTTGTCCCCCGCCCTGTTTTTATATTATTTTTGTTTCCCTTCCCTTATGTTCATCTGTTTTGTCTCTTAAAGCCCTCATATGAGTGAAGTCATATGATTTTTGTCTTTCTCTGACTAATGTCACTTAGCCTAATACCCTCCAGTTCCATCCACGTAGTTGCAATGGCAAGATTTCATTCTTTTTGATTGCTGAGTAATATTCCATTGTATGTATGCCACATCTTCTTTATCCGTTCATCCATCGATGGACATTTGAGCTCTTTCCATACTTTGGCTATTGTTGATAGTGCTGCTATAAACATGTGCATGTGTCCCTTCGAAACACCACACCTATATCCCATGGATAAATGCCTAGTAGTGCCATTGCTGGGTCGTAGGGTAGTTCTATTTTTAGTTTTTGGAGGAACCTCCATACTGTTTTCCAGAGTGGCTGCACCAGCTTGCATTCCCACCAACAATGCAAAAGAGATCCTCTCTCTCTGCATCCTCGCCAACATCTGTTGTTGCCTGAGTTGTTAACGTGAGCCATTCTGACAGGTGTGAGGTGGTATCTCATTGTGGTTTTGATTTGTATTTCCCTGATGTTGAGTGACGTTGAGCATTTTTTCCTGTGTCAGTTGGCCATCTGGATGTCTTCTTTGGAGAAGTGTCTATTCATGTCTTTTGCCCATCTTTTTTTTTTTTTTTTTTGAGTTATTTTATCATTGGCTTTCTAGGAGTTTCCAGATATCCAGTGATAGCATCTGTAGACAGAGACCATTTTACTTTGCCCAGTTCTTATGCCTCCTGTTGGTTTCTCGTCTCGCTATAACAGCTAACACCTCCATCTGATGGTGGTCACTGTAGGATAGGAGTCAGCCAACATTTTCTTAAAAGGCCAGATGCTAAATATTTTCAGCTTTGTGGGTCATACAGTTGCAACCACTCGGCTCCACTGTTACAGTGCAAGAGTGGCCACAAACAATAAGTAATGAATGAGTGTGTCTGTGTTCCAGTAAAATTTTATTCCCAAAACCAAGTGCCAGGCCATAATTGGGACTGTAGTTTGCACACACTGGAATGGGAGATCGTGGATATCTTTGTGTTGCATCCTGGTATTACTGGAAACACCTAGAATATTTCCCCACTAAGTAAGTTGGTGACGTAGAAATAACACGCACCCACATAAACACTATCATGTTAAGAATGTGCCTATAATTCCTATTTTCTTAAGAGTTTTTATAGAGAATAAATGTTGAATTTTGTGGAAAGCTTTTTCACCATCTATGGAGATAATTATGATACTATCCCCTGTAGATCTATAAATGTGTATTAAGCTAATGGATTTCCTAATGTTGAGTCAACCTTGCATTCCTGGAATAAGTTCACTTGGTCATGTGTATTGTGTTTCCTTAATGTGAAATTGGAATCTGTTTGCTAATATTTTATTTGTACATTCTCATCAATAACTAAAGGTCTGTAATTTTATTTTTTATTGTACTTTTCTTTGATCAGAGTTAAGTGTCAGTGTTACACTTCTAAAAATAAGTGGAAAAATTCCCTGACTTTCTATGCTCTGGGACAATTTATGTGGCATTGATGCGATCTGATCTTTAAGACTTGGTGGTTACGTTAAAGCCATCTGTGGGCTGGATCCTTGGTAACTTCCTCTGTGTCTTCTAGAGAAATCGGTCACGTAAGGTTTCTGTCTCTAATGGATACATCGTATTTTCCTAGGGAAACATACACTTATTTAGGGTTTCAAATTTATTTGTGACTTTCTCCCACTTTCATTTAATGTGGTTCCCTCTGCCACCACCAGGGAACTGCTTTCTGGTGTTTATCCCATTGCTTTGTTTGGGCTGCCCCTGGGCTCCCTATAAATAGATGCACAGGCCCCAAGGTCAGCAGGGTGCTCTTTTTCTCTGTGTGATAGCCCTCATGTGGGGCTGGTAGCTGCTGGGTTATTTCCAGAGTGTGACTGTTGGGAAGGAGGCCGCTATGAACATTCTTGTTAGGGTGTTTTTGTGAGCACACCCATCTCACTTGGGTAAGCACTGGAAGGGTAAGCAGTGGAATTTCTGGTCATGGGGAGAATGCATGTTCATGTTTATGAGGAATCTCAAAGCCGTTTCCCAACGTGATTGTCACATTTTGCGTTCTTACTGGTGATGGTTCGTATCCTCACCAACATTTCGTGTTGTCCGTTTTTTTGACTGTAGCCATCCCAATGTTTGTGAAATGGTATCTTAATGTGATGTTTATCTGCATTTCCCTGATGACTAATGATGTTGACACATTTTCATCATAGGCCTTTCTTCCATCTCCCTAGGAAAGTATCTGTTCAAGTCTTTTGCCCATTTAAAAAAATTGGGTCGTTCATCTTTTTACTATCAATTTATGAATTTTATATATTCCGAATGAGGTCCTTGGTCAATGTGCTGTGAATACTGTTTTCTTGCCCTGTGGCTTGTCTCTACATTTTTAAATTGTGTCTTTTAATAAAGTCCAGTTTATCAAGTTTTTCCATGAAGGGCTAGTGTTTTTGTGTCCTATCCACATCTGCCTATTCCAAACTCATGAAGACATTTTGTTTTCTTCTAGAAACCTTATGATTATGAGGTTTGATCTTTAGGCCTAAGCTATGTCTTGAATTAATTTCTGTGGAATTAGATAGGAGTCCGTGTTCATTTTTTCCATACAGGCAACCAGCTGTCCCAGACACATTAATGCCATGTTGTCCTGGCTAGCACAGCTTTATGCTAAGTCATGAAGTCAGTGTAAGTTCTGAAATTTTGTTCTTCTTTAACATAGTTGCTTTAGCAAATATGGGCCCTTTGCACATATAGAATTTAGAATCAGCTTGACAATTTCTGCAAAGAGAAGAAAACCCTCCTGAGATTGTGATTGGGATCACATCACACCATAGACCGATTTTAGAGACTGGGCTCTCTAAACCATGTGGAATCTTCCAATGCAGGAGCATGGCATATCTCCTGGATTATTCAGGCCTTGTACATCTTTTATTAGATTTATTCCTAGGCATTTTATGGTTTTTTGGTTTAAAAAAATTTTTTTAATGTTTATTTATTATTGAGAGACAGAGAGAGACAGAGCATGAGCAGGGGAGGGGCAGAGAGTGGAGGAGACACAGAATCCGAAACAGACTCCAGGCTCTGAACTGTTAGCACAGAGCCCAACGCGGGGCTTGAACCCACAAACCACTAGATCATGACCTGAGCCGAAGTCAGATGCTTAACCGACTGAGCCACCCAGGTGCCCCATGTTTTGTTTGTTTGTTTTTTAATTTAGGTCTGGAGTTTTCTTTGTGGGAAGGTTTGTTGTTGTTGTTGTTGTTGTTGTTGTTGTTTTTAAGTAGGCTCCATGCCCAGTGTGGAGCCCAGTGAGGGGCTCAAACTCACAACCTTGAGATCAAGACCTGAGCTGATGGGCGTGTGGGTGGATCAGTCAGTTAGCATCCAACCTAGGCTCAGGTCATGATCTCGTGGTTTGTGAGTTCAAGCCCTGCATCAGGCTCTCTGCTCTCAGTGCAGAGCCCACTTCAAATCCTCTGTCCCCCTCTCTCTCCGCCCCTCCTCCCTCTCAAAAGTGAATACACATTTAAAAAAAAAGAAATTTGAATTTGTTACCAAAAAAAAAACAGACCTGAGCCGAGATCAAGAGTAGGATGCTTAACGGACTGAGCCACTCAGGTGCCTGGCTGTGTCATGATTGTAAATGCCTGGTGTCAGTAATTTGTATTTTTCTTGATAAAATTTGCTAAGGGTATATCAAATTTATTGATCTTTTATTGATCTTTTATCAATCTTTTCGAAGAACCAAATTTGACTTTGTTGATGATGTTCATTATTTGACAATTTTAAACAATATCATTGACTTTTTCACTCTTGTTATTTTCTTTCTTCCATTTACATTGGATTTAATTGGCTCTTTTACTCTAGTTTCCTAAGGAGAAACTACACTCTCTTCCTTTCATAGCTCACTAGGATTTAGTACTCTCTTTTCTGCTAATATGTCTCTGCAAGTTACCAGCTCCCTGTGGTCTCATCAGGACAAGGGCATGGATTTGTGTAGTGTCACTTTTCTTGTTGTTTTCCATCATTTATAAGCGAGGGTATTTGGGGTTAGGTGGCTGCTGCTGTCCTAGGATGCCTAGAGATCTTCAATATTAGCAATTTAAAAGCTCTTGGGAATTGATATTTATAAACCCGGAGTGTTTATAAACTTCGAAGTTTATATCCGAAGCAGGCTCCAGGCTCTGAGCTGTCAGCGCAGAGCCTGATGCAGGGCTCGAACTCAGGAACCATGAGATCATGACCTGAGCCAGTCGGACGCTTAACCGACTGAGCCACCCAGGTGCCCCCAGCTATCATTTTCTTTATCGTAATGATGATGATGGTGAGCAGGAAGAAGATAGACAGATAGACAGATAGAGGATAGATGAAATGCTCGTTGATCATGTAAATCGGTGGCTGTGTTCTCTTGTGCATCTTCACTACTGGTGATTCTGGGAAATCACTGCAGGGCGGAGCTACAAAGCTTGCCTTTTGAATAAAGATTTGAAGTCAGGCACAGCATAGCCACATGCCGCACTTTTCTACACACATGCACGCACACCAAATAATTATGGATATAACTGATTTAATAATCATCAAAATATTGTGAATAGCAGACACTAACAAATTTAAAATGAAGAGGAAAATATTTTAAGATGCTCTAATTGATAAAGAAAAAATTAAAAACCTGGATACACTAACAACCATTACATAAACTGACACGGTGCTAAAACCCTCCCCTTTTCACTTGCTGTCTCCCATCATCCCCAAGCTGAATGCTCTTGGAAGTGAAACCAAACTTTCGAGGTGCACGTTATCCTTGTCTTCAATAAGTAGGTCCAGGAAATGGAAAAGAGGGAGAGGGGCCTGACTCGTATCTAGTGATCCTGACACCAAGATCAGGAGGGACGCTCGTGGGCCAGCTTTTCCTTAAATACGGATGAGCGTCTCCGCAGCAAAGTGAGTTACTTCCAAGAGCAAATTAGAAGTGACGATAAGGCTTATCCTGTAATATGCAAGAATGATTCATCATCAGGGACCTATCATGAAATTCTCCACATCAATAGACTAAAGAGATGTTATGTTATTGTTTCAGGAGATGTAGAAATAGCACTTGATGGAGTTCGATATTTATTCATGATAAAAACTCTTCGGAAAACCAGAACATAGTCTGGAAGAAAGTGCGTGAACAGGGACAGTCCATATAGTGAAGTGAGGCTCCTGTTTTGTTTCAGGTACTGCTGGGAGCCTCATCTCTCCATGAGGATATTTGTATTTTGTCCAAGATGAGTTTTATAATCATTAGCAAAAGAAGAACACAGTGTTGAGGCTTATAAACCATGATGAAGTTCCCCTGTCATCTGCACACTTGGGACCTATTGCAAAACGGCCATAAATAAACAAACAAATAAATCAACAGTGGGTGTTTCTGGAGGTTATACATACAGACTACAGAACAGGAGAAATGGTCGAAAATGCAGCAGAGACAATGCTTGCGCTTTCTCATTGTGAAGGTTCTGAGAATGTGGGCAGGAGCCAACTAAAGTTCTCGTTTCTTCTAGTCTCTCGATGGCTTTGCCCTGGTCGTGAGTGCGGAAGGCATGATATTTTATGCGTCAGCAACGATCGTGGACTATCTGGGCTTCCACCAGGTAAATGCAGCTCTTCGGCCTGCGGCGTGGTGGGTCCCACTGTTTGCACACGCTTTCTGTCTTCCAGCCTCACACACCTGTAAAACCAGGCTTTTCTTATCACGCAGGTTTTATCAGGTAAGGATTTCCACATCCCGGCTTGGTCTAGGGCTCGAGGTCGCAAGAGAGGTGTAATGGTGTCCAGGGTGTCACAACCGTATTGGGCACTGACCTCTGCTGGCCGCGACCTTGCCACGGCATCACTGTCTGAAACCCCAGAGATGGGGCACATTCGGGAAAGAACGTGTTCTGGAAATGCCCTTATTGATGTCCAGGTAACTCATTTGGTCTGTTGCCGCAGGCCTGCCCAGGCTGAATGATTCCAGACATTGGGGCAAGGCTCTGGGGTTGAGACCCACCAAACGCTGGATCCTCCTCCAAGAAAAGGTACAATAAAAAAAAACCCACCCATGGCCCAGGGAGGGAAAAGGAAACTTCAGGGCCTGGCCTCTGGGAAGGAAAGGAGGTCGCTCATGAGAAATCCAAAGTTTGAGCTTCAAGTCCAAATCGAAATTCATACTTAAAAAAAAAAATGTAATGCTTATTTATATTTGAGAGAGACAGACAGACAGACAGACAACAGAGCATGAGCAGGGGAGGGGCAGAATCCGAAGCTGGCTCCAGGCTGTGAGCTGTCAGCACAGAGCCCGATGCGGGGCTAGAACTCACAAACCGTGACATCATGACCTGGGGCAAAGTCAGACGCTCAACCAATGGAGCCACCCAGGCGCCCCGAAACTTACACTCTTGTGTAGCTCAGAGCCCCAGGTCAGAGCCAGTGGTGGACAGATGAGAACGTGGGGCACCAGGAAGCAGAAACATGACCTTAGCTACAGGGCCACAGCCGTCCCCAAAAAGATGTCCCCTGTGAAGAGGGCTTCTTCGTGCAAAATTATAAACACACTCGATGCAATATACAAACAGGCAGATTGGAGAAAGAACAAAATAGAACTTTGAAAAGTGAGGTATACAGTGTATCTGTCTGTCAGGGTCCTACCTGGAGACAGAAACTGTGAAGTGCTCTGACTGGCTTAATATAAAGATTTAAAATGAGTTTCGTATAAAGAATCATTAACACAGGATCCCAAGGGGGTACAGCCGTAGACAGAGACACAGCGAGCGGAGGGGCCACAGGGCCCACAGGAGGCTGGGCACCCCAGCAAGGAGCACATTCTGGAGACACCCTCATGGGTGAGGGTGAAGCCATGGCTCCTGGGTGGCGGAGAGGTCACCGAGGTGCCCCAGGCCAGGGCTAGCCAGCAGGAAATGCCCACTGGGATGCTGGCCAGACTCTGGGGGAGGCTACCTGCCGGCGGACCTGGCCTGGGTGTGGTCTCAGAGGACCCAACCTCCCTCCTGCGGTGCCCAGAGCACCTTTGCCAGCGGAGGGGAAATGTGTACAGGATCCAGGATCAGAGCCAAGCGATGAAAGCTGAGAGGCAATACATGGAATTGGAAACAGAGATCCCACAGGACGGGCGGAAAAGCAAGGGGATGCCCAGAAGCAAAGGGCGGTGGAAGCCAAGATCTGAGAATGGGGGTCCCTGACACATGAAAATTCAAGTCTGCCTGAGGCCCCTGAGGCTGATCGGAGCATTTGCTGTAATTTCCATGAAGACTGTCACTTTGAATCATTCCCAAAACTGAAGCGTCTGTCACTGCACAGATGACTCCGAGAAGTGTCTCGTCTTACACACGCCTCTACATTTGCTTTCCTGCCACCTGAACCTGGGACCGATGGCTGACACTGACCAGGCCTCTCCCTGCCGCTGGCCCCGGGACAATCTTTGGACAGACAACGTGCACACACCCACTCTTCCACAGGGCGACCCTGTGGCCTGGACTGGCCCCTGCAGCACGTGGAGGTGTGGCTCCGGCAAGGACCCCACACACAGGGCCACCGCGTGGCAAGTGGACAAAATGCCGTGGGTGTGATCTCCAGGAGGTGCTTCCGGGGCTGCCCTGCACACCACGGGGACAAGCCTTGGCTCCGCTCTCTCTGAGCCTCCTTTTCTTCCTCCGTGTGCAGGGCACGGGGCATTGGCACCTGGTGACACTCGGTGGGGGGGGGGGAGACGTCCCCACCACCAGCCACGCCTCAGGGAGGTGGCCCGTGGTTCTTCTCCCACTGGCTGCTCCTGGCAGTGGGTGACAACTGGGCTCCATCACTGTGTCCTTGTGTCCACCTGCACCTCCTGAAGACATGCGGGGCAGGTGTTGGGGGATGTGAAGTGGGGGGAATGCATCACCCGCCCCAGACACATGAGCACCTGGATGGCCAGCTGAGGCCCTTCCTCCCCTCTTTAGCCCTCCCACGTGTGCTCTCAAGGTTGCTGTGCTCGCACAGCTCTCTGGCCTCGGGGCCCCCTCGTGCAGCTTGGAGCTCAGGGACCCACAGATGGCCAGCACCAGGCTGCGGACACGACGTGATTCCAGCCCCCAAATGGCAAACTCTCTTTGTCTCCTCGATTGCGTGTGCGGGGTCTGATTCTAGAAAAACGTGGTCTGGGCTGCCTTTTCCATGCTCAGAACTCAACTCCAGTCCCTATCACTGTCTGCTGAGTTGCCCTGCAAATTCTCCAGACACACCCAGAACTGCCTACCTTTAGCCATAATCCGGGAGGTGGCTTTGGTGATGTGCAAGTGTCCTGAGGCGAGGCTTTGGTCCCACGTCTGAACGTGCTCACTAGAGTCTGTTTTTTGGAGCTTGGTTATTCTGCAAGTGCTGGATGTAAAATAAAATTTTGCCTTCTATTATAAAGAAATTGTTTCCAAATGCCATTAAATCAGGCATTGCCTCTATTTATGTAAAACGTGTTGAGAAAATATCAGAACAGTTTTGTGCTGTCGTGAGCTCCTTGTGCAAAATACGTAAGTCAGGAACCAATTATTTTAGTATCTTCAGGTTCAGCAGTCATTTTGATGAACAGCTAGGTTTTAGATGCATATTTTCGTTGCCGTTGACATTTATTGATTCAAGAAGGGCTCCATTCTCCCCCAGGCTGGCAGCTGGGGGAGAGCTGTCCCCGTTTGAACCAGGGCAAGGGCATGGGCGCAGTTGGGAATCCCACAGGCTAGGTAACAGGTGCGTGTGCAATTTGCACAAAAGGATGAGGGCTGCGGGGATGGGGCTGTAAAAACTGGTCATGACTTTATTCTTAACTCCAGAAACGGTAGTTTAGAGCTAAAATAAGGCTGGCTTTACTTGACCAAAGCTGTGTCTGTTTTTCCACATTTTTTTTTTTTTTGAGAGAGAGAGAGAGAGAGAGAGAGAGAGCGAGCATGTGCAGAAGCACATGCATGCATGTGCGGGGGCGGGGGGGGGGGCAGCGGGGCAGAGAGAGAATCCCAGGCAGGCTCCGCACTGTCAGTGCAGAGCCTGATGTGGGGCTTGAACTCAAGAACCACAAGATCGTGACCTGAGCCAAAATCAAGAGTCAGACGCTTAACCGACTGAGCCACCCAGGCGTCCCTGTTTATACATTATTTGAATACTTATTCTACTGATCTCTCCACCACTTGTCACTGACCCTGCTTTGTAGGGAGCAGACTCCGGGAGATTCAGGGAGACTAAGACCAGTCAGATATGTCACAGTAGTTATTATACCTTTGTTGCCCAACCTAGAAAGTGTCCACATTGGCTATGTCTTTCAATTTGCCTGAGTCAGAAATGTCTTTTCCGGTTTTCTCATGCCCTCGCCATTGGTCTCTCTCTTGTTTTGGTTAAGCCACAGAGCCCCTCTTACATGTTAATCCCACACATCCTTTCCATTAATTAACTAAGGTGTGGGGAGACATGAACAGGGTGTCCAAGGACGCAACCTTCTGCGATTCTACAAAGCGTGGGGTCACCTACCAAAGCTCGCTCGCGAGAGAATGACCGAAAGACAGTGCCTGTTACAAACTTCCCATGGGAACTACGACGGCCCAGTGCTCAGAGGTCAGCAGTCTTTTCCATTCATCAGACTGTAGAGGGGAAGATGCCATCCATTTGCAGCAGGGGGGAAGAATACAGAATTCCCAGTAATGAGTCAACCAAGTGGTATTTAGTACCTCACACAGAAAATATAAAACATTATTTATAGAAATTAAAGAACCAGATAAACAGAACGACGTGCCATATCCGTGAATCAGAGGACTCCAATTATCATTATAAAGATGTCAGATCATGTTACAGAGGTAATGACATTATCATAAAAACTAAGCAGCTCTTCTAGGTAGAGATAGACGAGCTTTTGGGAATGCAGAAAGTTGGGAGTCTCCAGGGCCAGGGGGCAGGAGTAGTGATTACTGGGACTTACACACCGGACACAAGACTTCCTGTAGGACCCAGTTGCTAGATGAACAGACCCCAAGACAGAACTGGAAGCTCACAGCAGGCACGTGTGCACCGGTGTGGGATTTACAATGAAGGGGGCGCTGTCCCGTGGTGGGGAAATAGCCATCTTGCCAACAAACAGAGCTGGGTAAACTGGATTTACATGGGAAAGAAATGAATCCTGGGGGCGTTTGGGGGGTCCAGCCAGTTAAGCATTTGACTCTTGATTTTGGCTCAGGTCATGATCTCACGGTTCATGAATTTGAGCCCCACATTGGGCTCTGCGCTGTCAGCATGGAGACTGGTTGGGGTTCTCTCTCTCTCTCTCTCTCTCTCTCTCTCTCTGCCCCTCCTCTGCTTGTGCTTGCTCTCTCTCTCTCTCTCGAATAAATGCATTTTAAAAAACTTAAAGAGAGCTTGGTCCTAGCTCTTACCTCATAGCATGCACAATAAATAAATGGCAGAAGTTTCTAGAAGCTTCAGGACCCAGTTAGGAGATGGGTGAGGATGATGAGAGCAAGACCCCACCCATGAGGAGACAGACAGATGAACTGGCCGTGTGAGGTCCACTAAGAGAGCAGAAAGGCAGGCCAGGGAGTAGTGACTCTGGCATCACAGCCCACGCAGTAGAGGACCCATGTCCAGAGCAGATGAGGAAGCCACAAATCAGCAAGACAGCTCAATGGAAATTTGAGAGAAGGACACAAACAGGCGCCACGCACACTCCCACATGGCACGCGTACATGTGCTCACACGCACACCTCAAGACCAAAAACGTGAGAAGATGCACAATTTCATCGGTTCTCGACGCACGGGTGAAGACCATGGTGCGGAACCGTGGCAGCCGCCACAGCGGCTCAGATGAAGAGGGCTGGGGACACCTCGCGTCGGCCGCAATGTCAAGCGACTGCGCTGGCACGCACCGCCACGGTGGCGTGTGGATCTGCGCCCTCGCTCGGGAAGGGCGCTTGGTGGCATCCACTAATGCTGGCCCTCTGCCACCCCTGACCCAGGAACCCCACCCCTGGGCGTGACTCGCTCAGACACAGCAGCGGCGTGTGGAATCAGGTGGAAATAGCCACCCCGCGGACGCGAGAAACTGGCGCCACACACGCGGCGTGGGAGAACGTTACAACTGTGATGTTCAACCCCAGAGGACGGACACTAAGAACAGCGTTCCATTTACGAACATAACCGGCCTACAGAGTGGGCAGTCTGTGCCATGACCGCCCCAGGGGGGTGGAGGGAAGGGGCTCTGGGAAGCTGTTGTGTCCTGTTTCCTGATCTGGGAACTCACGCATCCAACTGTATGCATATGATGTGGGCACTTTTCAGCCAAGTGCTATACTGAATCACACTTTATTAGGAAAGCTTCCTATGGGAAGGGCACGCGTGATCACAGGGCCACCAGATGAGGTGGGAGCTGGCAGGTGAGTGGAAGCCATCAGGTCTTGAGCTGGAGGGAAAGCCTGGTGCCCTCACCTCCACCAGGAGTTGGTCTCTGCCTGTTGGCCTGACGTTCACACCCAGAGCCTCTGACGTGGACAACCATGACCAGGGACAACAAGCATTCTGACCTGTGAGCACTTGTTTCTCTGAAGACATCTCTTTGGACTAAGGAGTGCACAGGTAATTGTAGTGCAGCCTTCGAGTTACGGTCGTGTTCCTTTTCTGCTTTCCTGAGGTTGTTTGACCTGTAGGGATCCCAGTGAGCCTTAGCCATGCAGCTATGGGCAAGAGTAGGGCCCCTTGAACAGACAGCGGGTCTCATCCATCTGGGTGAGTATACTGGTTACTTTCTGAAAAAGTAGCCTCATTTCTGGACTTGATTCTTCAGGGACTTTCCCTCCGTCTAGCTTTCGTAATGATCCTGTTGAGAAATGATGCAAACTTAGAAATGGCTGTTTCCAAAGAGGCCAAGGGCACCTGCCAAGTTATTCAGGTGTTGTTGGGCCAGGCTCTCCGTGCGGATAATGAGTGAGGGAAGGTTAAGGGAAGGTCGCGGGGAGATGTGCATGGCCTTCATCATTTATCAACACACTCTGAATATGTCTGCTAACGGTCAGAATAGTCACGTTCCTGGGAAGCCAGTCTTCGTAGCCCACAGTTGTGGCCGCTGTGCCCTGAAATGCAGCTTCCAAGTGTGGACCCGGTGCCTTCGAGGGCTGGCCTCTGTGTTCAGAGCTCAGGTAGGTGGGAGGACAGAGGAGCAGAAAGAGGGCTAGGGACCTGCAGGTCCTCGTGGTACCATGGATGGGAGCAGCGGCCAGGCACAGAGGAGCCAGGGTGAAGGAAGTCCCTGGCCAGGAGGCCTGGCCGGGCTCTCGTGTGCTCTGATGGCTCCCAGTTCACCTGGCAGCTCCCGTCTCACCTTACGGCTCTGGTCTCACCTGGCGGTTCCCACCCCACTTCTTAAGGAGACTTTCCTAATAAACTTTTGTGATATGACACAAAGTGTCCCCATGATAGACACACAGCTTGATGAGTTCTCCAGTCCTGGAGAAAAGTGGCTACCCTGGGCCCAGGTGTTTGATCTCTGAGCCTCCTGCTCTGCCCTCAAGGGCACTGCCTGGTGGATGAGTGGGGGGCTGCGGGCGGGTGGGGGGCCTGGCATTCCAGGCCGGACACCTATGTCCTCCCAGGGAGGAAGTCTCCTCCGGCCAAAGGCCTGCCTTTCCTGCGAGACTTCTCTTCACAGCTGTGGCTGAGACAGCTCTTCAGTGACTAATCACTGGAATAAAGCAGGTTGGAACAGTTGTTGCAATATTGCAGACGGACGTGATGCACCAGAACATCTATGACTATATCCACGTGGATGACCGCCAGGACTTCTGCCGGCAGCTGCACTGGGCCATGGACCCTCCCCAGGCGGTGTTTGGGCAGCCCCTGCACTCAGACACAGGTGGGTCTTCGGGTCCCCAGTGAGCCTGAGACTTGGGGCCGTTCCTGGAAAGGCGTGGGCGCCTCCGGAGAACTGACCACCATCCGTTCTCGTCCTGCTTCGCCTTCCTTGGGAGACCCCCCCCCCCACTCCGAATCCTCCTCCCCTCTCCAGCCCCCCCTCCCGCACCCTCCTCCCCTCTCCAGGCCACCCAGCACCCTCCTCCTCTCTCCGCACCCCCTCCCGCACCCTCCTCCCCCCTCTCCAGGCCACCCAGCACCCTCCTCCTCTCTCCGCACCCCCTCCCGCACCCTCCTCCCCTCTCCAGCCCCCCCCCCCCCACTGCAGCCTCCTCCCCTCTCCAGGTCCACCCCTCCTGCATCCTCCACACCTGAGGAAATGAGGCAGTGCTTGTCTGTCACCTGGCAAGCTCCCCTCTGGAAATCCTAGGCCCAAGTCAGATTTACCTGTAAAAAATCCTGTTCAGAGACACTGCCCCTTGTGGGCAAGTGTTTCCTCCTGACCGTGGCCCCTGACCCATCACGACCGGGCCAGCTCCCCTAGAGGTCGTGGAGCAGACAGGAGGCCAGGGGAAGGGGTGGCGTCCACGGGGGTCGCCGCTCTTCCACACCCTCCCCCAGAAGTTGTAAACGACTCAAGAAAAGCTTCCACCACAACCTCAGGCAACAGCAAGATTTACCCCACAAAGTTGAGCGAAAACAAAAAAACCCAGGTGCCAACACAGTATCATTTTATAAAGCTCAAAACACACGACAGCTGACCCACGACAGCTGACCCCCAGTCACCCCTGCAGTCGTACTGAAGGGATGTTTCTAGGGACAAAGGACAAGGAAGGCCAGCTCGGTCAGAGTGGCTGTGTCTGTGACGACCAGGGTGGGGAGACAGCGGGATGCCAGTGGTGCTCAGGGGAGCACCCGTGCACCTGTGTGTGCTTGCAAGGGGGTGGGGGGTAGGGCGGTGTGTGTAGAGGTGGGCATTTGTGTGGACGGGGTGGGCGTGTGGGGATGCGTGGCGGGCAGGTGTGTGTGTATGTGTGGCGAGATGTGTGAGCTGGGGTGTGGGTGTAGGAGGCAGGCTGTGTGTGTGTAAAGTGAGCTGTGTGTGAAGCAGGGTGTGTGCGCGCGCACACGGCAAGGTGGGCAGGCGTGTGTGTGTGTGTGTGTGTGTGTGTGCGCGCGTGTGTGTGTGTGCGCGTGTGTGCAGGGGGGAGCGCGTGTGCACACCGCAGTGCTGTCAGTCTGTGTTTACGGTCTCTCGGTCTCTCTCCTCCTCCCCCCACCCCCGCGCCCTCACCCCCACCCCTCACCCCCGCACCGGTGCCCGCGCAGAGGACGCGGTGCTGGGGCGGCTGCTCCGGGCGCAGGAGGCGGACTTCTCGGCCTTCCTGACGCGCTGCTTCGTGTGCCGCGTGCGCTGCCTGCTGGACAGCACCTCGGGCTTCCTGGTGAGTCGCGCCCCCTGGCGCCCCGCGGCGCACGTGCGGGGTGGAGGACGTGGAGGGGGCGGGCGGGCACGCGGGTCCGGGGGTGGGGGCGGCGGGGGGTGCATGCGGACCCTGGGGGAGGGGGGTGGCGAGCGGCGCACGAGGACCGGGGCGCGGCGGGGCGCACGCGGGCCCGGGGGCGGGGTGGGGGGGGGGGGCGGGACGGGCGGCCGGGAGGAAGCCTCCAGACTCCGCTCTGGGCTTTACTGGCTTGGTCGCGCCTTCCCCGAAACCCCCTTAGCAGCGTGTCGTCAGCACACCCCGCAACCTGGCGCGAGCCCCCACTTCGGCCCGGGCTTGCCGTTTTCACCTCTTCTCTTTCAAGCAGAGGCTTGGGGTGTCCGTCTCCGTTGCTCTTCGGGCTCCTCGGCCAAGGGCTGAGAGGGGGGCCGCGGACGTCCTCCTTGGGGCTGGCACAGCGGACCCTCGCCCACCCAGACCTGTGCCCACCCCGCACCCCCGCAGCTGTGCTCCACAGAGCGTCTCCCCCGCCCCCGCTGCTGCACCTCCCAGCCGGCTCTACGCAGCCTCCTGGGGTTCGCGCTCCCAGCAGTCCCATCGTCCCCACCCTCCGCAGCAGTTCAACACCATGACCTCTGACCCCAGGACCCCCTCCCCCTCCAGCTCCCCCCACTCCCGTGTCCTTCGGCCATCAGCGCCCTGGGCAGGGCCCTCGGATGTGTGCGGAGCTGCTCCCACCCGCATGACGGCGTGCCCTCCTCCCCAGCCTCCACCCTTGGACTGTGGGCCCCTCAGGGTTCTATCTCCCCACCTGGGCCGTGGTCCCCAGAAGAGATGCGCCTCCAGTGCTCCGCAGGGCTGGGCTGGGGGTTTCCAGAGGGGCTCAGCCTGTGTTGGAGGCAAGGCGAGCAGAGGACAGTGGGCGTTCCTCCGGATTGGGTTCCAAATGGCTCTGAAAAGGGGGAGCCCTAGAGAGGCACCCACAGACCAGCGGGAGCCCACACCGGCCGTCGGCGGTCAACAGCAGCTCTTGGGTGTCCTGCCTGCTGGCTTGTCCCACCTCGTGTGGGCTCCTCTCCCTTGTGTTCACACTGGCCGTGTGCACCACCGTGCAGACCGCAAGCCCCCGAGGTTCCTCGCTGCTTTCTGAGGGGCCCCCGGGAGGTGAACGCCCTAGCGGTTCTACATCTGAGCGGTCTGTGGGTGCCGGGCTGAGTAGCAGACTCCTGAGATCAGAGACCCACTGACTGCATAGCCCCACCACAGGCTGGGCTGGGCGGGGGAGACAGTATTTTCCATTAACCCTCTCCTCTTGGCTGGTCTTTATGCATTAACAATTTTTTTTTTTTTTTAAATAAAAACATTGCTTGTACATGACACAGATTTAATCACTTCAGAAGAGCAGAGGAAATAAAAATGTCCCTCCCTTGTACACCCAGGCCCCTTCCCAGATGTCAGCACCCCAGTAATGTCCTTCCTGAAGCTCTTCTTGCCCAGCCTCCCCAACTTTCTGCTCCGCCCTGACCAGCGAGAGTGAGTTGAACTTGGGGTGGTCTTGGGGACTCTCCCCAAGACTCAGGACCCCCTCTGCCTTCACATGTGCTTCTCCGGGAGCCTCACCTGGCTGACCCCTCTCCAGGTTGGAGGCCTCACCCAAGATGCTGCCCTCCCAGGGTCCCACATCACCCATTCTGGGAACCCAACCTGCCAGGTGGCTGTGCATTTACCCAGAGGGATGACAGCTGAGGGAATCACTCCATCCAGGCTGCCTCCCAGTGGCCACGTGTCATTTGTGGCAATATTTTGGCCTCAGTCATCCGCTACTGCGATGGCGGCTTCACGCTCCCTGGGCTTATTTTCCTGATCCAAGGGGATAGGGAAGAAGGTTGTTGGTGGGTGACAGTGGGAATGTTTCTGGAACCAGCTCTGAGGACCCAGGACAGGCCCAGCCCTACGGCAGATGCATCCCACACGACTGCACATTTCTGCAGGCCTTTTCACCCCACCGGGACCTTCACAAGAGAAGCAGCTTTTTATTTGCAACATGGTCCCAAGTCTGCTGCTACCAGGCGTACACATAATTGCTTATCTTTTATTTAGGTGATTGGTTGAGCATGAAGTCTTTTATTTTGATAATATTTTGTTCTATCTATTGGCTGATAAGGAATGTTCACTTTTTAAAATTGGATAACCAATTCCTAGTAAATTGGAAATTCTTATTTCCAGATGACATAAAACTGGAGGGATTTTACTAGACAATCATGCATAAATTAAAATATAGATTAAAAAAGAGGGCGCCTGGGTGGCTCAGTCAGTTAAGCCTTTGACTTCGGCTTAGGTCATGATGTCGTGGTTTATGGGTTAAAGCCCTGCATCAGGCTCTGTGCTGACAGCTCAGAGCCTGTAGCCTGCTTCAGATTCTGTGTCTCCCTCTCTCTCTGCCCATCCTCCTTCACGGTCTGTCTCTCTCTCCTTCAAAAATAAATAAACATCAAAAAAAATTTTTTTTAATAAAATAAAATATAGGTTAAAATGAAACTGTAAAACGATGCACTGAATAGAGGAAACAACCCAAAGACACTTATCTGAAAAAAGTTCCATTATATTAATTTGTGAAACTCATTTCTGCACACACTGGAAACGCCTCAGGCATTTACAAGGAATGCACTGAGAACAGGGGAGCGGGCATGACTTAGGGCTCTTCCCGGCACTCCCTTGTGACTCTCTGGAAGCCACTCTGTTTCCACTGGCTAAGGCTGCCCGTGAGAACCCAGTGTTACAACATCAGGAACTTGGAGGTCTAGTTGATATTTAGTTGGTAGCTTGAAATCAGCCACGATGGGAATATTTCTACCAAAGAAATTGGCAAACATAACAAATCAGGGCTTTTTTTTTTCCCCCTCTGGTGAGCTGGATGTTGAACACAACTGCCTTGGATCCTCCACACCAAGCACATGACTAACAAGCAGTGGGTGCTTTGCAAATGTTTGTTCATTTAGTGAATCCATAGATGGATGGAAGATGGGAAGATGGGGGAATGGATGGTGAAAATGGATTGATGGAGGGATAGAGGGGTGGATGGATGGATGAATGGATGGTGGATGATGGATGGATGAATGGATGGTGGATGGATGGATGGATGGTGGATGGATGAATGGTGGATGATGGATGGATGGTGGATGATGGATGGATGGATGGATGGATGGTAGATGGATGGGTGGTGGATGGATGGATGGATGGTAGATGGATGGATGGTGGATGGATGGATGGTGGATGGATGAATGGATGGCAGATGGATGGATGGTGGATGGTGGATGGATGGATGGTGGATGGACAGATGGATAAATGGATGGATGATGGATGGATGGATGGATGGATGGATGAATGGTGGATGGATGAATGGTGGATGATGGATGGATGGTGGATGGATGGATGGATGGATGGATGGATGGATGGTGGATGGATGGTGGATGGATGGATGTTGGATGGATGGATGTTGGATGGATGGATGGTGGATGGATGGATGGATGGCAGATGGATGGATGGTGGATGGATGGTGGATGGATGGATGGATGGATGGATGGATGGTGGATGGATGGTGGATGGATGGATGGATGGATGGATGTTGGATGGATGGATGTTGGATGGATGGATGGTGGATGGATGGATGGATGGCAGATGGATGGATGGTGGATGATGGATGGATGGTGGATGGATGGTGGATGGATGGATGGATGGTAGATGGATGGATGTTGGATGGATGGATGGTGGATGGATGGATGGATGGCAGATGGATGGATGGTGGATGATGGATGGATGGATGGTGGATGGACGGATGGATAAATGGATGGTGGATGGATGGATGGATGAATGGTGGATGATGGATGGATGGATGGATGGATGGATGGTAGATGGATGGATGGCAGATGGATGGATGGTAGATGGATGGATGGTGGATGGATGGATGATGGGTGGATGGATGATGGATGGATGGTGGATGATGGATGGACGGATAGATGGTGGATGGATGGATGGATGGTGGATGATGGATGGACAGATAGATGGTGGATGGATGAATGGATGGTGGATGGATGAATGGATGGTGGATGGATGGTGGATGGATGAATGGATGGCAGATGGATGGATGGTAAATGGATGGATGGTGGATGGATGGATGATGGATGGATGGATGGTGGATGGATGAATGGATGGTAGATGGATGGGTGGTGGATGGATGGATGGATGGTGGATGGTGGATGGATGAATGGATGGCAGATGGATGGATGGTAGATGGATGGATGGTGGATGATGGATGGACGGATAGATGGTGGATGGATGAATGGATGGTGGATGGATGAATGGATGGTGGATGGATGGTGGATGGATGAATGGATGGCAGATGGATGGATGGTGGATGGATGGATGATGGATGGATGGATGGTGGATGGATGAATGGATGGTAGATGGATGGGTGGTGGATGGATGGATGGATGGTGGATGGTGGATGGATGAATGGATGGTAGATGGATGATGGATGGATGGATAGATGGATGGATGAGGGGGTGGATGAGGGGAGGGATGAGGAGAGGGTGGAAGGACAGGGGAGAAAAGGACACATTGTGGGGTTGTTTTAATGTGTATTTACTTTGAAAGAGAGAGAGAATGATCAGGGGAGGGACAGAGGTAGAAGGAAAGAGAGAGAGAATCCCAAACAGGCTCCACACTCTACACAGAGCCTGACCCAGGGCTCGATCTCACAAACTGAGATCATGACCTGAGCCTAAATCAACAGTTGGACACTCTGCCAATGGACTGAGCCACCCACGTGCCCTGTGGGGTCATTCCATCAGGAATGCCCTGAAGTCACTTAGTAATTTAGATTAGCTTTTCCACTGTAAAAGGATCTTTTCTTTTCTTTTATCACAAACTCTGAAATTACTTGTTGGCTGTTTAACTCACGTTATATACTCTGGATAAAATGAACTTGTCCCCAAGCTTTATCATCATGAGTGAAGGAATGACAATTCTGAAATGGAGAGTCAAATCTGGAACAGCCCTCAGAGACTACCTCCTCCAGCAAATCCTGCCAGGGGTGGCTGACAGCTCTGCGATGGGCCAGTGACATCTCACGCTGATGCACACGAGCGCCCAGAGTGTGAGGCTCAGCTCCCACACCCACACCCCCACATACACATAAATGTGCACACGAGAACATGCTTTTCAGTTAAAGGAGATTATGGAGACTCCAGAGAAACTGTGACTTGTCCTGGAGGCCTGGGGATAGTCCACATCCCCAGGAGGCCAAGTGTGGAAGAACTGTTGGTTTGTGTCTCATAAGTGGCTCAGGATAAGATTTTTCTCCACATTTCTATTCCTGAGAATGTAAGTTCTGCATTCTCTGATGGTGTTGCTAATGTGCTCTGTGACCACACCTCCGTTTCTGTCTTTAACACACCAGACAATGCAGTTTCAAGGAAAACTAAAATTCCTGTTTGGACAGAAGAGGAAGACTCCATCAGGGACAGTCCTGCCCCCTCGGCTGTCACTGTTCTGCATCGTGGTGCCCGTCCTCCTTCCTTCCGTGGCGGAGATGAAAATGAAGAGTGCGTTTCTGAGAGTGAAGCACAGGGTGGACGTCTCAGGCTCAGTGGACACAAAGTGAGTGAAAGTCCCTTAGAACACAGCCACGCTCACTGCTGCTGGTGGTCAAAACAAGAGCCTTGGCACTTAGAATCTTCTATTCTTTCTTCATTTCCAGCGAGCAGTAACTTGAGAAGTTTGGTGCTTTTAAAGCTAGTACGTTATGTAGGAAAGAACGTGCAGAGGAAGTACTTTCACACTAATGTTTGCGAGTGGTGGTACCACAAAGCGCCTGCACCACTGTGTCCCCAGCCCCCCAGTTACAGCCTCGAAGCAGGTGCCCTGAGCGCTGGTCATCATGGGGTGGGAGGTGGGGGGCCGCAGCCTTCTTTCCTCTGTGCGGTCCCTCCGTCCACGCACAGGGCTTAGTGCGGGGACCGATGCAGGAGGCACCAGTGCCCAGGCAGTGGGGACATGGCTGCCGCTTCTGCCCAGCCAAGTTTTCTCGGCTTTTCAGTGCTAGAAAACACTCCACATCGAGTTTTCTAGGCGATTCACACCTAAACTTTGTGGAACAGACTAGGCCTGTGTTTTGTGGGTCAGTGTCCTGAGAGTGATTCAAAATGTGCATCTGTGAATTGTGTTTTCCACACAGTATGAGTAAGACCAAGGGAGGGGGGTGGGGAGGCAGGGTGTCTGAGATCTGACTGTACCTGCTACAGATGCAATATGTCAGACCTCTGAGTCCCCAACCCACTTCTTTATCCCTCAGTGGCTGTCCCTAGAGTGGGGCTCAGCCAAGCCAGCAGCTCCCCACTGCAGGGCTGCAGCGACTAAGACCCACCAGGGCTTAGACCCAATCGCTTGGAGGAGGGCTGGGCTCTCAGGTTGAGTTACATCAAAGTAGTATAGCTTTCCAGCTGCAAAGACCCCTCTGCCAGGGCCACAGGGCACTCACCCCAGGAGGGAGGCTTTCTCAGCACCCTCCTCGCCAGCATGCTGTCACTGTGTGTTTTGCATCCTGCCTGTGACGCTGTACGTACTGGCCAGACCTCATCTCCTCCTCCAGGAACCCCTGTCCCCCCTCCTGTCTCCCACCAACAGGGAAAGCCTCAGCCTCACTCAGATCCTGCCCCTTAACCCCGTTGGGCCCTTTTAGGAGGTAGGTGCACAGCCTACGTCTTCTCCCCTCCCTTGCCCAAGAGTGTCTGGCTTCCTAGGTCCTGGTGCCTCCCCAGGGAAGGTATCGGTCCCTTAAACCACTGCCTGATGGGGATGGGCCTGAGTGCAGAAGGGGACTGGTCCAAACCCCTCAGCTCTCAGGTCTGTGATGGCAGATGAGGTTTAGTTCTGTGACAGCAGCATCTGACACGTTTGCTTGCCTCCCTCCGTGGGTCACTTTTGGTGCGGTGTGTGTGCCTCTGTCCTGGAAGCCACATCACCGGTGGGAACACTGCCTCCACCAGGATCCCTTTCTTAGCCCTGAGTCCTGTGGTCCTACTTACACGTCTGCTGACGTCCGGATGAAGAGTCTTTGGCCAAGCATCTCCCCCACAACCGGGTTCCCTCCAGAAGAGTCCCAGGGCTCTGTGGCCCGTCTAGGGGATTCCTGCTTGCCTGCCCACGCAGCGCCAGGATGGCAGGTAGTGCCCAGGGGTCTTCTCTTTGTGACTCTTCCTCTTGTGGGTGTGAGGGTCCGTCCCTCTTCAGCGTCCACAAATAACCTTTGACTAATTCCAGTTGACCTTTAGATGGTGAGAAAATCTGACAGCAGCTGCAGTGGAAGGAGGGCCCCCATTCCGGGGAGGGGGCTCAGAAGGCTCTCCCTTCTGCCCGTGTGGCATGGTCTGCCTTGGTCTGCAGGTCACGAGCCCCCACCTCCCTGCTGCTGGTCTCGGGTGCAGGGCCAGGGGGTGGCTTCCAGGAACAGAGCCACCCTGAGCAATGGCCATGCCAGCATGCTGAGACGGCAGTTACGGAACGTTTAAAAATAAACATAATATGCCCTCTGAAAGATGCACCGTGTCCTAAACATGCCCTACCCAAGGGAGAAGACTAAAAGCAGGCGAGGGAGGAAGCAAGCTGACTCTCCAAGGTGCCAAACCCCAGAGGGTGCCGCCTGAGACGACCTGGGCCCACAAGCAGAGGCCACCAGTCTCCACACCTGCTTTCTCCCTGTCCCTCCCCTCCCCCGCCAGCCCCTCACTCTGAAATACTCGCACCTTCATTTACCATCCCAGAGCTTTCTGTTTTTAACCTTTTTTTTGTTTTTTGTGGGTTTTTTTGGCTTGTCATAATTGAAACCCATACTGAGCTTCCTCTTTCCCATTTTTCCAGCCCTGAAACCAAGTAGAGGGAAATCTTATCTTACCCTCCCTTGGCTTTTCGCTCCTGGGGGCATGTAAGGAGGACTCCTACTGCTCCCTGGCGCCCGAGCCGGAAAGTGCAGGCTGATGCCAGGGCCCCGAGCACCTGCGGCGGGGGAGGGGGGCTGGGGCGCTGGGGCTCACAAGTCACCCAGCGCTCCCGCAGCTGGCATCAATTCACGAACTCACTAAAGTATTTGTCCTCCAAAGTCCTATTCAAGGGATTTAGCAGTCATTTGTGAACATGCAGTGTGCCAAAGAATTTGTCACCAGATGCTCTTATTTGCAGATGAGGATGACAATGTAGTCCCCGTCTCTGCTCCCCGGTCTCTGCTCCCCCATCTCTGCTCCCCAGTCTCTGCTCCCCTGTCCCTGGTTCCCCACCCCCCATCTCTGCTCCCGTCTCTGGTTCCCCCCACCCGTCTCTGGTTCCCTCATCTCTGCTCCCGTCTCTGGTTCCCACCCCCCGTCTCTGCTCCCCTGTCTCTGGTTCCCCCTGTCTCTGGTTCCCTCATCTCTGCTCCCCTGTCTCTTGTTTCCCCGTCTCTGCTCCCCTGTCTCTGCTCCCCAGTCTCTGCCCCCCTTTGTTTCCGCTGTCTCTGCTCCCTCATCTCTGCTGCCCCGTCTCTGCTCCCCTGTCTCCGGTTCCCTCATCTCTGCTCCCCTGTCTCTGCTCCCCTGTCTCTGGTTCCCCAGTCTCTGCTCCCCTGTCTCTGCTCCCTCATCTCTGCTCCTCTGTCTCTGTTTCCCCTGTCTCTGCTCCCTCATCTCTGCTCCCCCATCTCTGCTCCCCCCTCTGTGCTCCCCGGACTCTGCTCCCCCATTTCTGGTTCCCTCATCTCTGCTGCCCTGTCTCTGCTCCCCCATTTCTGGTTCCTCATCTCTGCTCCCCCATCTCTGCTCCCCTGTCTCTGGTCCTTAGGGACCAGATAGGATAGGGATCTGTGGTTCTGAGGCCCATTGGCCTGGACTTGAGTCCAAGGCTGACATCTGCTAGAGAGGTGGCCTAAAGGAAGTCACTTTACACTTCTGAGGCTTGTTTTGTTCTTTGGAAAATAATGAAATAGTGTCTATGAGGCTGAGTTTGCTTAGAATCTAAGACGAGGAGCTCTGTGATTTGTGTGAGTGAGCGTGTGCTCACTGCCCTAGGAAAGACGGTTCCATAGTCACTGAGCGTGCGTGGTGAGTTAAGGGAACACAATTAGTGGAAATCACAAAAATTGACTGTATTTTCATTCTGGTCCTGTGGAGAAAAACAAAAGCACATTTTATGTGTAAGTCTATTTTCTGAAGCAATTTCTTTAGCCCTTTATTGGCTTGATGAGTGATGTGAATTGGAATCTTTAGCCACGGAGAGACTTCACAGTCTAGAAAGAACCGGAAAGTGTGAGTTATGATTGTGCCCCCTCCCAGGCATGACAGCAACACCGGGCATGGTGTTAGTTCCTTCCGGCCGCAAAAACGCCATCTCCACGCATTTTGCTATTATCTGTTCTTCGCAGAGCAAAAGCCGCCTCGAGTCTGTGTGAGCCAGCATCGCATGGAAAACCCCACTGCCTAGCAGGTACTTTTACAAATGCACCGCGTCACTGTTTTAAACGGGTGAAATGTGTCTGTGTCCCTCAGGGGCTCTCGCTGCCTCCTGATGCTGGGGTGCATTCCCGGGAGACGCCCCGGAGGGTGTGGGTGTCTGTGCTGAGCCACTCATGGTGACTGCTGTTCCCCCATCTAAACCCTGACAGGGAGGAGCATTGGAGAAAACATTTCAGTGCTCAAGGCACAAGCGGATGCAGGCTGCTGGGCCCGGGTTCCAGCCAGAGCCCCATGTCCCTGCCTCAGGAGCAGCCCAGACCTCGTTTCTGACCCCGAGGGGGCCGCAGGGTAAGTGGTGCTGTGGCCCAGCTGTGCGTTAAGGGAGCAAAGAGCCGCCGTCTGCTGGTCTGGTGGCTTTGTTCATGACAGGTGAGCCTCACCGTGAGGGAGTGCGGCGCACAGGGGCACACCTGGGAGCTGTCCTCACATGTCTGAGGTGTGGCAGGGGACAGCAGGTGCTTCAGCCGGGGCTGTCACGACCTGTGCACTCACCCTCAACCTGAAGCCGGGACCGTGGGTGACCACCCTGTCCTCTGCCCTCACCTTCACTCAGAAACCCTCTTCACTCCCTCCTCCCATGGGCCCCCGCCCCAGCCCCCACCCCGACCAGGGGTCTCCTCTTGGAGGACTGGCCTGGCTGTGTGGCTGCAGGGCTCCACCTGCTCCTCTGGGGCACCGTCTCCCCTGTCACAGCAGGTGCCAACCCTGACACCGCAAGGCGTGGTGAGGTGGAGGCCTGAGTGCCAGCAGCAGGGTCTGGCTCACAGAAGCCACTGGAGAGAGGGCATCTGTCTGCCTTACAGTTCGACGGGGCCCTCTGCGTCTGGGCTGGGTGTGTCTGACCCTTGACACATGGCGTATGCCTCATCGAGGTGCCTCCCTAGGGCGGGGTGAGTGGCACACGCCCTCCCTGCTCCTGCCCAGCACCCCAGGTCATCCAAGAGGCCAGGGGAGGCTCATTACGGGAGGATGCCGGTGGCAGGGTCCTAGGGCTGCTGGGTGGGCCGAAAGCAGGGGTGTGGCTGGGCCCCAGCACACTGCAGCCCTCGCAGGTTCAGCCAGTATCATGCCAATTCAGTGCCTTCCCTTGGAGACCCCACCCAAGTCGGTGCGATGATCCTCATTCCTGCTCTGATGGGTCCTCTCCTCTCTGCAGGGACAGGGGAGGAGAGGAGCACGGGGGGGTGCCTGGCAGCACTCCCGGAGCCAGGGGGCGGAGGGAAAGACCTGCGTATAGTTGCTGCTTTGAGGCGCCTGGACCCGTGAGGCACCTGAACTGGATGACAGGGAAACATGGTCCAGATGGTGGCACCAACGTGAAGCTGGGACCCAGTAAGAGTGACCCGTTCTCCACACACACCGTGTCCCGTGGCTCCTGCGCGTCCTGCCCCGGTGTTCAGGGCACTGTCCATAGCAGTGGGGTTACTGCTTTCCGGAATTCACCCGGCTGTCACCCAGGAAGCCACTCTCCCAGTGCCTATGCCAGCCGCACGAGCAGAGCCTTGCAGGACGGCTGCAAGGGGCCCCCTCTACCCAGCTGCCCCTTCCCCCAGGGGAGCCTGGACAATGGGCTCCCTCCGCCCAGAGGGCAGCGTCTCGCAGCGGGGGGCTATTCCACTGAGGACACCAAGTTTCGAGGGGGGCCGGTGCCCGCGGGAGCCCCATGCAACCCCATGTTGTCACTTGATGTGCCCGTCAAGCTGGAGAACGACTCTGGGTCTGAGGACGCAGCAGACGGCTACCTCGTGTCCCCAGGCCAGGTGTGGCTGGGAGCCAGTGGTGTGGCCAAGAGACAGCTGGTCACTTTCCCTACCAGGATACACCTGAAGACAGAGTCAGACTCCAGACCCCACCTCTATGCTCCACACCTGGGGCACAGCATGCTGGGGGCTCACCTGAGCGGCAGGGCTCCACTCAGACCCGGCAAGGAGCCGGCGCCCTTACGCCCCGCACACTGTGCCTGCCTGCAGCATGTGCATGGCCTTCCCGAGCCAGATCCTCCCCGCCACCTCTGTGCACACGGTCACCAGCCCCCTACACTGAGCTGTGACTGCAGAGCTCCCGGCACCACACCCGTTGTCAAGCGCGAGCCCCTGGACTCACCCCCGTGGGCAAGCCACAGCCAGGGTGGGGTGCCCGGCATGTTCCCCAGAAGTGCCTTGCCAACACTGATGCCCCCCAAAGCCCCCGAGTGTGCTTTCCTGCCGTAGGGCGGGTGTTTCTAAAAGCTAGCCTCTTCCGCACGCCCAGACTTACCCCTCAGCTGCGATGGCAGGTGGGGGGTCAGAGCCGTTCTGCAAAGCTGCATGAGTCCAGGCCTCCTTAGGTGTGGGCAGCGTGTGCAATAGCATATTGTGTACTTTGTAAAATGTCACGCAAGTCCTTCAATGCCACGTGGTGTTAAGTCTGTTCACAATTTTCCAGAAAGTGGCCAGAGTGAGACATGTCAGCCTGGCAGGGCACACCCCTCTCTCCAGGACGCAGTGGGCATCTGGCCAGTCATGCGGTGTGGTCTCCCGGGATCCCCATGCTCACCTCCCAGCTCCGCCTGCGCCGTGGAGGCGGGTCGACGGCTCCACGGAGTGGACTGAAGAGAGCAGCCACACCCTGGGTACAAATTAGGGATATAATCTTTTGAGCCACAGGTGACCATGCCCCCATTCACGGAAGGAATCTGGAAGGTTCCAGGCAAAAGAGCCTGTCTGCACCAGGTCCTGCCCTCACTACTACACGCAGCACGTGCTCCTCGACCTCACGGTGGAGGTTGAGGCCACACCCAGAGTGGAAATTGACAGGATGATATCCTGTTCCTTCTGGAAGTCTCTGGGATTTTTAATGGGCCTCTGAAGATGGTTTATGCTAATCTGTCTCCAGTACATTGTGTAATTTCGGGTTTACAGACTCTGGGTTTGGAAGCAGAGAGAAGGACGAAACGTAGAGAAAAGAGGTAAAAAAAAAAGTCAAGTTGTCCATGGAGGCTGTGTTGCTGGCTGTATACAGGTTTTCAAATGGGGATTCCAACCACCACCTCAGGAAGAATCATTAGAGACAAGACAGAAATTGTTTTCTAGAACTGTACACCCACACATCCCAACTGTAGGATCCCCAGACACAACGTTGTGAATCAGAAAGTGGAGTCCCAGTCACCCCACGGTCACCACCAGAGATGGGCCCCCTCCGCGCCCCGCCGGTGCCATCAGCGAGGGGTGTGCCATCAGGGTATGAAGGTCTCCACTGAGCCCGCTTGTACCGTGGTGGACGCACACCTGCTCCTCAGGGACAAGGGCATCTGTTCCTAAAGTCACCCCCATCTGGGAGTCTCAGGAGGTGGCGGGAGCCTCCAGGCAGGGACTTGCTGCTCCGCCAACGGTACATTCTACCCTTCAGTGTGGGGCCTTCTTCTCCATCACCTAGGGCTTTGGGGTATCAATGTTCAGCTGGGTTAATGCTGAAGCCTTGTTAGAATTCGGGGTTTAGCTGGCAGGACCCTTAGACACACCCTAGGGTACCGGTGCGCCTGTTGCCAGCTTTGTGGTGGGTCCCCCATGCGGGATGCTGGGAGCTGAGGGCTTCTTCCTGGGGCTGACACGGGAGGTCACCCACTGGAGCCCAGGGTGTGGAGTGGTCAATGCGTGGCCCTCTGGGACACACAAGGCCAGCCCAGCAGCCTCTCCTCACCCACTGAGGCCTTGCAAAGGGTGACACTGGTGCTGTGCTGTCTTCACTTCTACTGCCAGAGTCTCCCCTGACCATTACGATGGTGGCACAACCACCCAGGGACACCTGGCGACCTCTGGCTGGCCCCAGGCCCTCCTCACCCGGTTCTGCTGCAGGGCACAAACGCCTGTGCTCTCTGGGCATCTGGAGACTTACTCCCTGAGACCTGGGGTGGGTTTGCAGAATCTTCTTCCTTCTTTCCTAGTCAAACCCAGAGCCCAGGTCCTGGCCCTCTGTGAGATGTGACTGTGCACCTGTCTGGGGTCCCCATCTGTGAGGTCACTGACCCTCTCACTTCATCAATGGAGAGGCCACACCCCAGGCCCAGGCTGGCTGCCTGGGGCCATGTCCTGCGATGCACTAAGGCTCCCCCATGTCAGGATGCAGTAGACACACATCTAGCAGGTACCTCAGAAAACACAGGACTGAAAAGGTGGAGTTCAGAGACATCATGGCATGCTTGCACATTGTAGCCAGGCCCCAGCATAACCAAAGAGGAGCGGCAGGTGAGAGCCTCAGGCGAGACGCCGCCCTGAAGCAAGTCACGCCTGTCCCCGAGGGCCGTGGCACCCACGCCACCCCCTCCCCACAAGCGGTCAGTTCGCAGGTGGACAGGTCCCGCTTTGTTGACAGAGCCTGGCCCCTGGAAGTTAGCTCTGCAGGTCTTGTGTTCTGGAGATGCCCATCCTACACCCGGGGCCTTGAACTCAACGGGCCCAGGTCCCCTCCTGAGATGCCCCTCATACACCCGGGGCCCTTGAACGCTCTGGGCCCAGGTCCCCTCCTCTCCTGGGTCAACACCAGCAGAACGACCCCGAGTCGGCACTTTCGTTATTTCACAGCCACACCCTTCCTGAAACATCATGTGGGAAGATGATGGCATGTAGGAGGTGCAGATGTGCTCACTTCCTCTTTAAACGTCATTACCAGTACCAATTACAGGGTTAGGGTTTTCTGTGTCTTGTAGCTTTTGCTTATGTAGCTGAAAACATATGAAAATCAAATGTAACATGAGAATGGATGGACAGGAGGAGATGAACACAAATTGTATATTTTTATAGTTTCTACTGGAGGAGAAAAGTTTTTAATATCTAGACTGACTTGCTGAATTTTTTAAAATGGAAATATTATAATGTAACTTTTTATACGGTTTTCTCAGTGCCTTTAGAAACAGCTTTCAAATATATTCCTGATAGTAGGGTTTGTATTCAATATGCAATATTGATATAAAATAAATCACGTTAGTTCATGTTTACCACGAACAGAAATGTCTACTTGATTTTCCAGATGAAGTCACTATTTCCTTCAGTGTGTTGATTCATTTCATTCTAAGGCAGTCCTTTACCACTGGATAGAAGGTAAAAATAAAATGCTGGGGCCCAAAGATGCAGGCAGGAGGCTGAGCGCTTGGCCCCGCGTGCTGTGGCCTCAGCAGAGCTCCCTCCCTCCACCCACCAGCCCCCTCTTACCCATCGTTGAGGGGTGGGGGACCCTCCCAGGTGCCTTTAGGGTCCCCCAGACTTGACCTGTCCTGCGGGAGCAGGCACCTGGCCCCCGTGAGTGTGTGCATGTGTGAGCGTGTGCAGGTTTGTGATTAGGATGCTGCAGGCCTGGTGAAGGGCCATAAAGTCACTGCACTCACGTGGAGAAAGGGGCCGGGGAGCTCTGTGCAGCCTCTTTGTTCGGGGCACTGGTCCTGTCCCCATGGCCCAGCAGAGCAGGTCTCGAGTATGAAGTCTGAGGGACATCAGTCCACAAGCCCCCCCCCAGCCCCCACCAGGCCTCTTGTCGCTGTGACACTTGGCATCACTGGGCACACTGGTTTTGTCCACCTGGGGCAGAATGGTAGGTAGTTGTTTTTTGTGGGTTTTTTTTTTTTTTTTTATGTTTACATTTATTTTTGAGACAGAGAGAGAGCATGAGCAGGGGAGGAGCAGAGAAAGAGGGAGACACAGAATCCCAAGCAGGCTCCAGGCTCTGAGCTGTCAGCACAGAGCCCGACGTGGGGCTTGAACTCGTCAACGGTGAGGTCATGACCTGAGCCGAAGTCGGATGCTTAACTGGCTGAGCCACCCAGGCGCCCTGGTTGGTAGTTGTCTTATGTCCACCAGCGGTGCTGCTGAGGTTCTGCTGAGTGCCAGGCCTGTGACGGTGCCGGGGACACAGCAAGGAAAGAAAGAGGTCGGTGTTGTGCTGGAGCTGACATCCCTGAGTGTGCACAGGGACAGGGTGCTGACACGTGACCACAGAACCAAGTTCTGCAAGGCAGAAGGACATGGGCACTGCACAGACTGGGGCAGGGTAGCCCAGGTGACCAAGGCCACACTGAGAGTCACAAGAACAGCAGCCTGCAGGGCTGGGGCTAGTCTGGGAGCCAGAGGGCAAGGAGTGGGTGGGACAAGGTCACAGAGGCCTGGGTGAGAGGGGACACAGCAGGGCCCATGTGGGAAGCACCCTGGGCTGCAGTCTGAGGCTCATGCGGGCTGCAGGGCAGGAGGGGGCCCCGAGGCCTTCCTAAGGACACAGGGAGGCACCACTGGTCTGGCCTCCAGCCGGGAGGGCTGCTCGGGCCCTTCCGGTCTCTCCTGCACTCGTGTGCCCATCTGGTTGGTCTCTGCACGTTCTCGTTATGTCAGGATAGCAGCGTCTCCTCAGTTACAGATTTTCTCTGTTTGTGGCTTGTCTTTTCATTTAGAGATTCTCTAAAATAGCATAAAAGAGGTTAAAATTTTAAATGTCTTTTTCTTTATGGCTTATGCATTTAGCATCTTAAGAAATAACTGAGTGCCTCTGACATAAAGCCTACTTAGTCTGATATTATCTTGCCCCATCAACTTTCGATGGCCCTGACTACATGTCAGACTCCTGCACACTGACCATCCCGTTCCTTCCATGTTCGGCTGTTTTACAGTCCATTTACTTGTGCTCTGATAATTGGTATATTTGCATGTGTTTCTACTTCTCGTGTCTCTAGTTACACAGGCCCTCTGGTATTTCTGGCCTTTCCTATGTCCCTAGGGGATTGCCTGTGTTTCCTGTGTTCCTTCCCCCGATTTGTCTGGAAGTTACAATTCTGCTTCGGTGGCTATCGTTGACATGTGCTCTTAACGAGGTGTAAGTTAGAGCGAATCAAGGTCCCTGTTCTCCCAGAACAGACAAGGACCAGCTGCTGCACCCCACTCTGCACTCCTGCCAAGGCCGGGGTCTTTCCTACAAGCATCCTTGGGGCTGCTTCTGCCAAAAGGTTTCAGTGAGAGCTTCCAGGATGAGGAGGGGTCACTCCCAAGTGAAATGCAGGCCCGCAGCTATGAGCTCCTGGGTGGGGAGCTTCCCTGACTCAGGGTTCCCAGCACCTGGGAGAAACTGTTTTGGGGCTTCGTTGTTTGTCTGCGCCATCCACTCTTACACTGAGGCTGCACCCTTGGTCCAGACCCCACCTGTCCCACGTGGATGTGAAAGCCCACCCTGGGCATCAGGTCCCTCCCACCCCCACCTGTCCTTGCCCTAGGGCAGTTGCCTATCATGCTTCCCTGAGCTTGCTTGGGCTCACCTGTGCATTTCAAAGGGGCTTGCTATTTTCATCCAACATTTTACAGGAGGCTGTTCGGTCTGCCAAAAAGAGAAGTCAAAAAAAATTTTAATCGAGATTTGGGTTTTTTACTTTTAAGGAGGAAAAAGCATAAAGCCCTTTAACAACCATCTCATTTCTACCCATATTGGCTGAGGAAGTTATTAGGGAGCCCTATCTCCAAACGCAGATGTCCACAGCACAAAGCTCCAGGTGGTATGTTAAATGTTGCCAAATTTGAAATAAGTCCTAAAAGCTTTGATAAATTTGGCAAATTTTTTATTCATTAGTTTCAAAGTACCTTTACATTCACAATTTCAAACATAATTTCAACTTTTTGTGTACATCCATTGTTCAACTTAGTAATATATTTTCATAAATTACTAGGTACAGATGAAACCACAAAGGGGTCAACTCTCGGAGTTGGTATCGTGCCACAGTACTGCCCCTCCTCAGCCGTTCAGCTGATGGCAAGTTGCGGTTTGTACGACCACAGCAATGGGGGGGGGGGGCTCACACACCTGCATCCCCCTCCCCCACCCTCCTTGGGTCCAGGTGTGTGCACACGCTTGTGCGCCCCACCCCTGCATTGCTGCCCCCACTCTCCTCCCTGCTGGCTCCCATGCCTGCCATGTTCTGGTCTCCTTCCTGTTTGACTGATCTTGGCAGGATTTCAGGAGGCGCCCATCTGTACGGTCTAATAACTGTAATGTAGCGAAAGGATCTGTTTTCTGTCCGTATAAGGCAAATAGCGCTTCTTACCACAACAGGCAAACCCTGAAATCTGAGTGGCTTAACACATGTTCTCGCTCATTCTGGAGGTTAGTTCTGGCCAGTGGGCCTCTCCTCACACAGTAACTCAGGGACCTACTTCCTCCTCTTCTTTCCAGCTAGTGCAGCCCCCCCCACCTCCCACCCCTGCACCTCTGCCCAGTGACACTCCTCATCCCCAAGACCCACCCCCCACCCCCCACCCCCCAGCTTGGCCTCCACCCTCTTAGCATTTTGTGACAACCAGTCTTACTGTGGGTTGTTCCCAGGTGGGCTTCTGTTTTGTTTGTACTCATTACAAGGGGTGATCTTGAGACGTGCTGATCCTGAGGGGCTGGGCTCATTTTTGATTCCAAGGTGTAACAACAGCTAAGAAGCTGCGAAGTAACAAGCTGGGTGTTGATCTTGACAGTCAGATGTGACTGATTACCAACCGTTACCCACCTTGTTCATTAATTTACTGAACGTCTGCCCTACGCCAGTCACGGGTCTGGGGAGGAGCTGGGGCACGGCGAAGGCCACAAAACCCCTGCCACATTGTGACAGGAAAGACAGATGTGGACAAATAAATACACAGAGCCCCAGTAATGGAAACCATGGCGGAAATACTCAAGATGAGGCGGAGCGATGGAGGGGCACAGTGGCTCCCTCACTGAAGGAGGTCACAGAGGGTTACAGAAAGGACACACGGGGAAAGAGACCATAGTGAAGATGAGTACTGAGAACGGTGCCCAAGGAGAGGCGCTGGCAGGTGCACAGAACAGCCGGCCTGGGGCCGCGGAGGGGAGAGGACGGGAAGGGCTGGAATAAGAGGGGCTGAGTGAGGAAGGGACCCTCCTCACTCCACCCCCGTGGGAGCGACCCGGGCCGGGACCCGGTCCTGAAGGCTACCTTGCCCGGTGGGAGGAGACAGCCACCCTACAGGTCTGACAGCTCAGGCCCCGCCTTTCCGGCGCGCGGCCGGAAGCGGAAGTGTCTGTGGTCGCCTTACTTCCGGGCCCAGAGCCGGGCGGCGGCGGCGGTGCAGGCGGTGCAGGCGGTGAGTCGTAGACGGCGGCGGAGGAGCGCGAGCTCCTGGGCGGTGGTCGGCGCGGTGCGAGGACGGAGGGGACGGAGGGGACGGAGGGGGGAATGGCAGAGGTCGGGCTGGGAAACGGGCAGCACAGCCGGGCTCTCGACTGTCGCGGCCCGGTCGCTCTGTGGCCCGGAAGGCTTGGTTGAGGCCGCGATGTCTCCCCTCACCCCGGTGGGTCGGGGCCTGTCGACTCCGAGAGCGCCGCTCGCTGGGGAGCTTTCGGGGGGCACCGAGCCAGCCGCAGGGGGCCGTCCGAGGCCTGCTGTGCGCACCTGCGACCGGCTGGAGGCCCGCTTCTGCGGTTACCGTCCCGCCCCGTGCGGAAAACCGTGCAGGTGTGCGGCCGGTGGAAGCGCGGGTTACCTCTGCAGTGAGTGTCGGCCGAGGAGGAAACGCCTGCCTTCGGATGGTGGAATTTAAGGCTGGTTGCCTTTGGCATCTGCGCATTTTTCTGTCCCGTTAGATTCTCGGCATTGGTGGGCATTGGTGGGAAGGACTGGTTGCAGCGTAGTGCCTTTCGAAAGAGGAGCAGAAAGGCGCATCCTGCACCCAGTGATTACCTGATACAGAGCCCATGGCGGAGATAGTCGGTGCAGTTCTGGGTTTTTCTGAAAGCTGTGGGAATGAGGAGTCAAGTATTAAGGGAGAGGATGGCCCTTTCGCTTTAAGAAGCTGTATACAGCAAACATGCGCAGAAGTAGGAGTTCAGTAGCTGAGGTCAGGGGATCCCGCGCGTATGAAACCCTCTCATTTGGCAGGCCTCACCAGATACCCCTGTTGGTGCCAGGAATAGAGCTCTGGAGCTGGGTTGGAAGGTAGGTTTGCCCGGCAGGCAAGCGTCCGTGCTCTGCACGTTGTGCCTGAGCACAGGTGCCTTCTGCCCCTCATCTTTGTTTATTGGGCTGTTCAGTGCAGGCAGCAGAATGCTGGGTATTACAGACGGCAGTGAGTTTTGAGGGGAACCCGAGGGCGTGGGCTGGGACTTGAGCAGGGGAGGGGTGAGGCATGTTGAGGTGTGTGCTGTTCCTGTGCCTCCACGTCCTCACCGAGGCCTCTGGGCACAGCCGCCCCACCGATGTGGCCAAAGGGTTCTGTGAAGGCTCCAGAAATTGGCCGTGTCTAGGGAAGAGAGGTCCCTTGGAGACCGACATCTGACAGGATGAGGGGTCTGAAGTCCCCACGGACACGTTCTCTGTTCAGAGATCAGAGTTCATACCTGTGAGTGCCTCTGCTCCACTTAGGGGTAGAACTGTCTTCATATCAGAGTGCTGAAGGTTTGCATTTCGTATTAAGGAGCTCGTGATCCCGGTTCAGCTTTCAGGTTTAATGGGTTAATGATCTCAAACGCTGTCTTTACAGCTCCGTTGTCAACAGCTGCCTGTTAGGGGAATGAGTTCTGTACCTGCTATTTCTCCCTTCCCTGACCTCCTCCCGCACTCTCCCCCCGCCCTCACAGGACACCTCTAGCATGACAGGTGCAGACATCCCACCTGCTTTGTAATCATGAAGGAAACAGACCGGGAGGCTGTTGCGACAGCGGTCCAAAGGGTTGCTGGGATGCTTCAGCGCCCAGACCAGCTGGATAAAGTCGAGCAGTATCGCAGAAGAGAGGCCCGGAAAAAGGCCTCTGTGGAGGCCAGATTGAAGGTACGAGACCAGAGAGGGCATGGGCGTCGGCTTTACTCCCAATCAGGACGGATCTCTTTCTTTTGAGTTCTGGGTTTCTGCACAACATCTTCATTGTAGTTTTGCTAAATTAAATTGGATTTTGTGACGATCTGGAAAGAGGCAGAATGGAACATCACCTTTCCTTAACACATTCCTTCCAACCCTGTATTACCAAGCAGTAGATTCACAAAGGAGATTGTGGGAATATTGGAAGTCCCAAAGGAACACCCTTAAGAGAATGAGGCTGCAAGGTCACCTCTTCAGTCGAAAACGCTTTTAGCATCCAGGTAATGGCAGGCTTGATGAGACAGGTGAGGGTCATTCATTTGTCCCAAAATGAAGCATCTGAAGGCCGGTTAGACTTATTTAAAATGGTAGTTTTCCTTTCATTTAAAAAATAGTTTGGACCCGCTACATTTTTAGTCGGAATTTGTATCTGTTCCAGAAACTTGTGGGATTAACAGATGATTATCACTGGTGACTTAGGAACCTTGTGCCGTCTGTTACCATCGTCTTAATGATTTCTACCTGCAGTTTATGACTCCTGGGTCAGGTGTGTTCCTGGCTTTGATTGTGCCACCTGGTCTTTCCCTTCTCTGTCCCCTCCCTTCTGGCTCTACAGCTTGCTCGTGGCCATTCGGCATCACTGGTGGAGGGAGTCTGAATCTCAGATGTACCAGTTCTGCACAGTGGCACTGTCCATCATGAGACATGAGCCAGAGAGAGGGCCGGGGGGGTGGGAGGGGGGAGAGACAGAGAGAGAGAGACAGAGACAGAGACAGAGAGAGAATGAATAAATATCTTAGGCTCCAGGCCCAGTGCAGAGCCCGACACATCTCCCCTGGGTGTCTGCCCTAGGCTGCGATCCAGTCCCAGTTGGATGGTGTGCGTACAGGCCTGAGCCAGCTCCACAGCGCGCTGAACGACGTCACAGACATCCAGCGGTCCCTGGCCGACGTCAGCAGAGACTGGAGGCAGAGCATCAACACCGTTGAGAGCCTCAAGGATGTGAAGGACGCTGTCGTGCGGCACAGCCAGCTTGCTGCCGCCGTGGAAAACCTCAAGAACATCTTCTCAGGTGGCTGGGGGGACAGCTGAGGAGGGCGGGTGCCTTGGGCGTCAGGGACAGCGTGCTGTCTGTGCTCTTCCCCACAGCTCTGTGGGTGATGCGGGGGTGGACCCAGCTTTCGTGCAGGGTGTTTTGTAGACCTGCCTCTGCACGGATAGTGGGTTTGCTTCCCGCCTAAGCAGTTGACTACTTGTTTGGACTAAGGACGAAGGGACCAGTTGCAAAGACCAGGAGAATGCTTGTAGTTCTGTTTGTCAGGACAGAGGCACAGAAACGGGTTAGTCAAATAAGCCACAGTGTGGCTGTTAGATCAGGGGGCCCTGACAGGCCAAGGAGAAGATGCATCCTGGTGAACAGGACACAGGGTCCAGTTCCCAGAGAGAGGTGACGCAGGAGAGTAGCGTTTTCCAGGTGGAAGAGAGTGCTCACAGGCCAAGGGTGGGGAGGGCAGAGGAGGGACTGCTCTGCGGCGTCAGGCAGCTCAGCGCTGGGGACCTTGGGACCTGGTGGGGGTCTGGGGGCTGGTGGAGTGGCGCAGGGAAAGGGAGTATGGAGTGGCCCTTTCGGAGCCCTGTCCCGACACCTCATTACTGAGAAGAAGTACACTCCACAGCCTTCTGGAACAGTGTCAGTCACCTGGGCGGGGCTCTCTGTCCACTCTGCACAGTCCAGAGTCTGTCTCCCGCCACCCTCATCCCCTCCCCTTTATCAGGGTCACCAGCATCCCAACCAGAGGCCTTGGGATAGTCTGAGCCCGAACCTTCCTTTATCCCATGTCTGGTGTCCGTGGATTCTTTGTGTCCTTCCCTAAACTCTGCTCGACCCCTGAACGTCACATGGCCGCGTATCTCCCACCACTGTGAAACTGCAAAGCACCGTGGCAGCGTGCATCCTCAGGCTCTGACTCCTCGGCCCTCTCACGCCTGGTCCGACCCCTCGCTCTGCACTCAGCCTCCCAGGGTCTGATACCTTGGGCCACCTTCCAAGTTGCTTCCCACATAGCTACGCGAACGGCACAGCTGTTGCTGGCCCTGCAGCGGGTGCTAAGGAGGCAGCTCCTCTTGGTGGCTGTCCCCAGGACTAGCATGGAGTCCCCACGCCCGACTCTCCTTTGTGACACCCAGCTGGCACCTTGCTAGTTAATCTCTCTCCTTATGATTTCCTTCCAGTCTTGTAAAACTAACGCCAGATGACCAGAACGTGACTTTACTGGAAGCAGTCCATCCACAGGAGTTGAAAATAATTTCCTTCCCTTGAGGAATGAATGAGGCTGTGTTACATATGTATTTTTGTTAGGAGTAGATCTTACTGGGAAGATGTGCTGGTGTTTTGTTTTTCTTTTTCTTTTTATAATTTTTTTAATATGAAATTTATTGTCCAGTTGGTTTCCATACAACACCCAGTGCTCATCCCAAAAGGTGCCCTCCTCAATACCCATCACCCACCCCCCTCTCCCTCCCACCCCCCCATCAACCCTCAGTTCTCAGTTTTTAAGAGTCTCTTATGCTTTGGCTCTCTCTCTCTAACCTCTTTTTTTTTTTTTTTTTTTCTTCTTCCCCTCCCCCATGGACTTCTGTTAAGTATCTCAGGATCCACATAAGAGTGAAAACATATGGTAACTGTCTTTCTCTGTATGACTTATTTCACTTAACACTCTCCAGTTCCATCCGTGTTGCTACAAAGGGCCATATTTCATTCTTTCTCATTGCCACATAGTATTCCCATTGTGTATATAAACCACGATTTCTTTATCCATTCGTCAGTTGATGGACATTTAGGCTCTTTCCATAATTTGGCTATTGTTGAGAGTGCTGCTATAAACATTGGGGTACAAGTGCCCCTATGCATCAGCACTCCTGTATCCCTTGGGTAAATTCCTAGCAGTGCTATTGCTGGGTCATAGGGTAGATCTATTTTTAATTTTTTGAGGAAATTCCACACTGTTTTCCAGAGAGGCTATACCAGTTTGCATTCCCACCAACAGTGCAAGAGGGTTCCCGTTTCTCCACATCCTCTCCAGCATCTATAGTCTCCTGATTTGTTCATTGTAGCCACTCTGACTGGCGTGAGGTGATATCTGAGTGTGGTTTTGATTTGTATTTCCCTGATGAGGAGCAACGTTGAGCATCTTTTCATGTGCCTGTTGGTCATCTGGATGTCTTCTTTAGAGAAGTGTCTATTCATGTTTTCTGCCCATTTCTTCACTGGATTATTTGTTTTTCGGGTGTGGAGTTTGGTGAGCTCTTTATAGATTTTGGATACTAGCCCTTTGTCTGATATGTCGTTTGCAAATATCTTTTCCCATTCCATCGGTTGCCTTTTAGTTTTGTTGATTGTTTCCTTTGCTGTGCAGAAGCTTTTTATCTTCATGAGGTCCCAATAGTTCATTTTTGCTTTTAATTCCCTTGCCCTTGGGGATGTGTCAAGTAAGAAATTGCTGCGGCTGAGGTCAGAGAGGTTTTTTCCTGCTTTCTCCTCTAGGGTTTTGATGGTTTCCTGTCTCACATTCAGGTCCTTTATCCATTTTGAGTTTGTTTTTGTGAATGGTGTGAGAAAGTGGTCTAGTTTCAACCTTCTGCATGTTGCTGTCCAGTTCTCCCAGCACCGTTTGTTAAAGAGACTGTCTTTTTTCCATTGGATATTCTTTCCTGCTTTGTCAAAGATTAGTTGGCCATACTTTTGTGGGTCTAGTTCTGGGGTTTCTATTCTGTTCCATTGGTCTGTGTGTCTGTTTTTGTGCCAATACCATGCTGTCTTGATGATTATAGCTTTGTAGTAGAGGCTAAAGTCTGGGATTGTGATGCCTCCCGCTGGTCTTCTTCAATATTACTTTGGCTATTCGGGGTCTTTTGTGGTTCCATACAAATTTTAGGATTGCTTGTTCTAGCTTCGAGAAGAATGCTGGTGCAATTTTGATTGGGATTGCACTGAATGTGTAGATAGCTTTGGGTAGTATTGACATTTTAACAATATTTATTCTTCCAATCCATGAGCACAGAATGTTTTTCCATTTCTTTGTATCTTCTTCAATTTCCTTCAGAAGCTTTCTATAGTTTTCAGCATACAGATCTTTTGCATCTTTGGTTAGGTTTATTCCTGGGTATTTTATGCTTCTTGGTGCAATTGTGAATGGGATCTGTTTCTTTGTCTTTCTGTTGCTTCATTATTAGTGTATAAGAATGCAGCTGATTTCTGTACATTGATTTTGTATCCTGCAACTTGGCTGAATTCATGTATCAGTTCTGCAGGCTTTTGGTGGAGTCTATTGGATTTTCCGTGTATAATATGTCATCTGCAAAAAGTGAAAGCTTAACTTCATCTTTGCCAATTTTGATACCTTTGATTTTGTTTTGTTGTCTGATTGCTGATGCCAAAACTTCCAACACTATGTTAAACAACAGCAGTGAGAGTGGACATCCCTGTCGTGTTCCTGATCTCAGGGAGAAAGCTCTCAGTTTTTCCCCATTGAGGATGATATTAGTTGTGGGCTTTTCATAAATGGCTTTTATGTTTAAGTATGTTTCTTCTATCCTGACTTTCTTGAGGGTTTTTATTAAGAAAGGATACTGGAAAAAAAAAAAAAGGATACTGAATTTTGTCAAATGCTTTTTCTGCATCGATGGATAGGATCATATGGTTCTTATCTTTTCTTTTATTAACGTGATGTATCACGTCAATTGATTTGCGGACGATGAACCAGCCCTGCTCCCAGGAATGAATCCCACTTGATCATGGTGAATAATTCTTTTTATATGCTGTTGAATTCGATTTGCTAGTATCTTATTGAGAATTTTTGCATCCATATTCATCAGGGATATTGGCCTGTAGTTCTCTTTTTTTACTGGGTCTCTGTCTGGTTTAGGAATCAAAGTAATGCTGGCTTCATAGAATGAGTCTGGAAGTTTTCCTTCCTTTTCTATTTTTTGGAATAGCTTGAGAAGGATAGGTATTATTTCTGCTTTAAATGTCTGGTAGAATTCCCCTGGGAAGCCAAGATGTGCTGGTTTGACGGCCTTCAGGCTTTTCTCGTTACCTGTAACTCAGGAGTACTGTGCACACAGCCTGCCCCCACCCCCCCCACTTTATTTTAATGTAAGATACACAGGGTGGAAAGTTCATCAGCCTGATTGTTTCCGTGTACAGTTCTGTGGTGTCGAGTGCTTTCACGTTGTGCAGCTGTCATGACCACCCACCCCCCGGGACTCCTCTCGTGAAACAGGCGTGGGACAGTGTTGCGTGCCCGTCACATGCTAGTAAAACTGAAAGAAAAAACAAATTTTACACCCGTTCAATGTTAGCTCCCACTTCCCCTCCCTTTACTAGTTATGGGTCTGTTTAGATTTTCCGTTTCTTCAGGGGCGCCTGGGAGGCTCAGTCGGTTAAGGGTCCCGCTCTTGGTTTCGGCTCAGGTCATGATCTCACGATTACGAGATTGCGCTGACATCGGAGAGCGTGCTTGGGATTCTCTCCCTCCCTCTCTCTCTGCCCTTGCCTGCTCACACTTGCTCTCAAGATAAATAAATAAACTTAAAAAAAAAAAAAAAAAGATTTCCTGTTCTTTAGGGTCAGTCTGGGTGGGTTTATGCCCCTTGTCTAGGTCGTTGTACAGTTTCCAGGACTCTTGTGGTCGTATTTCTGCAGGATCGGCAGCCATGTCCCCACTTTCATTTCTGATTTTAGTATTTGAGTCTTCTCTCTCTTTTTAAGACCATTTAGCCAAAGGTTTGTCAACTGTTTATCTTTTCAAAGAACCACCTTTGTTTTGTCGATTTTCTGTGTTCTTTTCCTGTTGTCTGTTTTGTTTCTCTCTGCTTTCCTCTTTACTGCCTTCCTTCTGCTGACCTTAGGGTCACCCTGCTCTTCTCCTGGTTCCCTAAATTATAAAGTTCGGTTGTTGACTTGACATTTTTCCTTTTCTTTGATGTAAGCATTTAGAGTTCATACACTTCTCCTTTAAACTGCTTTCCTTGGTCCCATGAGTTTTGGTGTGCTGTGTTTTCATAGGTATTTTCTAATTTCTTTCGTGATTTTTTTCTTTGATCCAGTGATTGAATATGTTTAATGTCCACAGATTTGTGAATTTTTCTAATGTTACAGATTTCTAACTTCATCTATCATGGTTGGAGAAGGTATTTTGTATAATATCTGTCTTTTAAAATCTACTGAGATTTAATTAGTGGTGTAAGACATGGTCTGTCCTGGAAAACGTGCTCTTGGAGGAACAGGTGTGCCACTGCTGGGTGGAGTGTCCCCTGGGTGTCTGTTAGAAGTCGGTGCTTGTGTGGTTCAGGTCCTCTACGTCCTTACTTCTCTCCTGACTGCTTGTCCTGTCCGTTACTGTGAGTGACATCGAAGTCTCCCAACTATGATCACAGGACTGTCTATTCCCCAATCTTGCGGATTTCTGCTTCGCGTAATTCGGTGGTCTCTCGTTGAGTGAGTAAATGTTTGTAATTGTATCTTCTGGCTGTAAAGAGCTTCTTATTAACATTTAATGCCTTCTTTGTGTCTTGTAAACTTGTTGATTTGGGGTCTGTTTTGCCTGATACTGGTAGGGCCACCTGCTCTAATCTGGTCACTGTTCACATGAAGTGTTCCCTCCGGCCTCTCATTTCACACGGTTTGTATCTGTGGATCTCAAGTGAGTCTCTTGTAGATGCCAGGTGGCTGCATCTTGTGTTTTTGTCCATTTTGCGGTCTTGGTCTTCTGATTGGAGAGTTTAATCCGCTTACATGTAGAGTAATCCCTGATAGCGGGTGCCTTACTTCCGTCATTTTCCCATTTGATTTCTGTGTGCCTTACAGCCTTTGTGTCTCTCGTTTCTGCATTATTGTCTTGTTTTGTGTTTAGTTGATTTTTTTGTAGTGAAATGTTTGAATTACTCCTCGTTTCCTTTTTTTATATATCCAGTAGCTGTTTTCTTTGTGGTTACCATGGGGATCACATTTAAAAAATAAAGTTAAAATACTCTGAATTTATCTTGGCTTAACTTCAATAACAGATGAAAACCCTCCTCCTACATGATGCCGTCCTTACCCCTTTTCAGTTGTCGATGTCACAAACTTACATCTTTGTATGTTGTCCAAAAACAGACTCACTGGTTGTTGTTTTTTTTAATGTATTAGTGTCAACCTATGTGGAATTATAAACCAGTTATAGTAATATTATCTTTGAACAAGTAATTTGTTTCCTAGCTGTGTTAGTCTTTTAAATTACTTAGAAGAAAAAGTAAAGGTACAAACCAAAGTTACAATAACACTGGCTTCTCCAGCTACCCATATATTTACCTTACCGAAATCTGTATTTCTCGACCCAGCTTTGCATTACTGTCCCGCATCCTTTCCTGTCACCTGCAGGGCTCCCAGGAGGTCTCCGGGCAGGTTTTGGGGTCACGAGCTCCCTCAGTTTGTGTGTGTCTGGCAGTGTCTTCATATCTCCTTCATTTTGAAGGATAGTTTTGCTGGGTATGGGACTCAGGTGACAGTGGTTTCCTTTCAGTCTTCGACTGTCCCCACCCCCTGCCGTCAGGCCTCCATGGTGAACAACCTTCTTGTCTTACTGAGGTTCCCTCATAGGCAGCCAGCTGCTTCCCCCTCACGGCTTTCAAGGTTCTCCCTTTGTCTTTGGTTTTCAGCAGTGTGTTTGTAACATGTCTTGTTCTAGATCCTCTGAGTTTTTTCTTCTTGGAGTTTAGTGAGTTTTCAAATGTTCATAGACGTGTCTTTGATCAGGTTAAATGCAAGTTTGACCACTAGTCAGATCATTTCTCTGTCCCCTTTTCTCTCTTTCCCTCTTCTGGGACGCCCACAGTGTGCGTGCCGGTCACCTGATGGTGCCCCACAGACCCCCGAGGCTCTGGTCACTCTCCTTTAGTCCTTTTTCCTTCTGGTCCTCTCACCTGGTAATGTCCATTGTTCCATTTTTGTCCGCAGTCTTCCTTCTGACCATCAGACCCGCCTTTGTACACTTGAGATAAATGTTTTCACTTTCAGGGTGGTTTTTGGTTTCCTTTTAGGGTTCCTGGCTCTTCATTGATGTTTGCATTTTGTTCCTGTATCATTTTCTGGACTTTCTGCACCTCTTTCTTTAGTCTCTGGAGCACATTTAAGACTTGCTTTAAAGTCTTTGTCCGGTAGACCAACCACCTAGTGTTTCTCACGGATGGTTTGTGTTGGGTAATTTTTTCCCCTGAATCTCCATACTTTCCTGTATCTTTTGATGCCTTGTGATTTTTTTTTTTTCGTTGGACATTGGGCATTTGAATCTGATAACCTGAGAACTCTGAAATCAGGTGCTCCTCTTCCCCAGGGGGTGGTTTTGTTTATTACTTGTGTTTTGGTTGTTGGAGGCTGTCCCTGTGCTGCAGATCAGACCAAGAAGTATTGAAGGTCTTCTCAGGTCTGCTGAGCCCGGGCCTATGTCTGGAGGCAGAAGGGAATAAAAACAGAGGGGGAAAGAGGTACTGGCTCTTTAAATCCCCCAGAAGTCACCTGGTGGAAGGGAGAAGGGTTACAACATTGGTGGTGGGCCTGTAGTAACAGTGGGCTCCACCTCCGTGTCCGCATCTCCCTGATCAGCCAGCAGTGGGGACACAGATCCTTAGTATTGGAGGACGTGGTCCTTTCTGCTCACCCAGGTTCTCTCGGGCTGTGTGCGAGCTGCTTCGGGAGCATGTGGCGGGCTGGGCCGGGCCTGGGGAGCTGCTCCTGTGCTCAGAGCTACGACGGACCGAAATTAACCTCAGTTTACCACCGAGCCTTCTCTGGGAAGTTGCTGGCCTTCCGCAGACTCCACAGTCCAAGCAGTTACCCAGCTTCTGCCAGTGCAGTTGTCTGGGTGGCAAGACAGGTCCCCATGCTGTGTCTTCTGTGCCTTCCCAGCATCCCACACAGACAGGTGCCCGTGCTCCTCCTTCCCAGCATCCCGCACAGACAGGTCCCCATCCTCTGCCTCCTTCCCAGCGTCCCTCACAGCCTTTTGTGTGGTTTTCACAGTGCCATCTTGTGCCTTTTTCCCTAGTGCCCGAGATTGTGAGGGAGACCCAGGACCTCATAGAACAGGGGGCACTCCTGCAGGCCCACCGGAAGCTGATGGACCTGGAGTGCTCCCGGGACGGGCTGATGTATGAGCAGTACCGCATGGACAGTGGGAACACTCGTGACATGACCCTCATCCACGGCTACTTCGGGAGCACACAGGGGCTTTCGGACGAGCTGGCCAAGCAGCTGTGGATGGTGCTGCAGAGGTCACTGGTCACTGTTCGCCGTGACCCCACCTTGCTGGTCTCAGTTGTCAGAATCATCGAAAGGGAAGAAAAAATTGACAGGCGCATACTTGACCGAAAAAAGCAAACTGGTTTTGTTCCTCCCGGGAGGCCCAAGAACTGGAAGGAGAAAATGTTTGCCATCTTGGACAGAACTGTGACCACTAGAATTGAGGGCACACAGGCAGACACCAGGGAGTCGGACAAGATGTGGCTCGTCCGCCACCTGGAAATTATACGGAAGTACGTGCTAGATGACCTCATTGTTGCCAAAAACCTGATGGTTCAGTGTTTCCCCCCGCATTATGAAATCTTCAGAAACCTCCTGAGCATGTACCACCAGGCCCTGAGCACGCGGATGCAGGAGCTCGCGTCCGAAGACCTGGAAGCCAATGAGATCGTGAGCCTGTTGACTTGGGTCTTGAACACCTACACAAGGTAACTCCAGGTTCACTCTTGCATTTCGTTCACGTAGAGTTGAGTTGTTTTGCTCTGGTGTGTGCTCGGCACCCTCAGACTTTGTTTTCTTGCCGACGAAAGTCTCCTCTCTGGCCTGTTTGTGGGCTTCCCCTGAGGTCAGGGGCCAGACTCTGGTTGTGTGAACGCCCTTGTGTTTACGTGGTGCCCTTGATGCCCAGGCCCTATTGAGCGGCTCTGTGTTGCGCTTTTCTATGATACTGAGCCCGCTGTGCACTAACCCATTCCCTCCTTGCAGTGGCACCCCGATTGTGTGATTTCACCCCGTTGGACAGGTGGGGATGCGTGGGCACAGGAGGTCCCGGGACCTGCATAGTCACATGGCTGGTAAGGAGGCACCACTCCGTCCTCCTGGCTTCCGGTGCCCCCAGTCTGGTTTACTCTCACCAGTAGCCGAGAAAAGTCTGTTTTCTTTGCATTCCAGCCTTGTGGTTTTATCACTTCACAAAAGGAATGAGCGATTTTGTGCTTGATTGGTTTGAGGTTGATCTAAGAATCTCGGGTGAGGGGTGCCTTGGGGGCTCAGTCGGTTAAGCCTCTGACTTCGGCTCAGGTCACGATCTCACGATTTGTGAGTTCGAGGGGCTCAGTTGGTTAAGCCTCTGACTTCGGCTCAGGTCACGATCTCACGATTTGTGAGTTCGATCCCCACGTCTGGCTGTGTGCTCACAGCTCAGAGCCTGGAGCCTGCTTTGGATTCTGTCTCCCTCTCTCTCTGCCCCTCCCCCACTTGTGCTCTGTCTCTCCCTATCTCAAAAATAAACATTAAAAAAAATTTTTTTTTAATTTTTTTTTTTAACGTTTATTTATTTTTGAGACAGAGAGAGACAGAGCATGAACGGGGGAGGGTCAGAGAGAGGGAGACACAGAATCCGAAACAGGCTCCAGGCTCTGAGCTGTCAGCACAGAGCCTGACGCGGGGCTCGAACTCACGGGCTGTGAGATCGTGACCTGAGCCGAAGTCGGCCGCTTAACCGACTGAGCCACCCAGGCGCCCCTAGACCTTGTATTTCTTACACATAGTGGACTAGCTGTTAGTACTCAGCGTTTTCACTGTAAATACACATTTAGGGAACACGGCATAAGGTGTGTGAGTTTTCTGAACATTTAAGCCTTGGACTTTTGAGGACTAGCCACACGTAGATACTAACTTCTTTATGGAAACTTTTTTCTGGAACTCAGTTCCCATCCGTGTCTTCTTAAGCACAGTCGCCTGAACATATTGACACTTTTTGCTGACTCACGTTCGGTTATGAACCGCGTAGATTAGCAACACTAACTTCAGGGTCTGGTTTCTAAGTTATTGTACTTGGGTGTTCCTCCCTTGTTTGATAGAACCTGTCTACTGAGCACCTTGTATTTGCCAGGCCCTGGCCTTCCCCATGGGGAGGTGCTATGGGTAGAAAAAACAGTTCTTCCTCTCACAGGGTTTCTTTCCTGAGTGACGTGGGTGCAGCCGGCTGAGGCCAGGGAATGAGCCGCCTCATGTGGCCCCTTCTCGCCCAGCACTCTCCCCAAGCCCTGCCTCCCCTCCCCGGCGTGGCATTGTGGGGGGGGGGGGTGCTTCGTGTATGACAAGACCCAGGAGCACTTACCTGAGTGTTTTCTGTCTTCCTAGTAATTATTCTTTCTCGTACCTGGTTTTGCCATAGTGCAGAGATGATGGGGAACGCGGAGCTGGCCCCAGAAGTGGATGTCAGCACCCTGGAGCCTTTGCTTTCTCCAGATGTGGTCTCTGAGCTGCTTGACACATACATGTCGACTCTCACTGTGAGTAGGTGCTGTGGTCCCGAGCCGGGCTGTGTCCCTCAGGTAGACGACGATGTGGGCTCTCTGGGTCACGCTGCCGTCACCGAAGCCAGTGGGCAAGAGAAGGCAGGGGAGAGACCTGTTTTGATGTTGGCTTCCTCAGGACGTGCAGGCTCTGTTTCTGAGAAGTTGGGTCTCGAAGTGCACGTGGCCGGTTAGATGAGGAGGGCGGCTTGTCCTCTGGCCACTGGGTCTGGAGGTTGAGGTATGTGTTTGAACCTCCTCCGGCTGGAGTGAGGAGTGAGCCTGTCCTACCCCTGGAGGCTTCGGGAGGCCCCTGGATGTCCTGCTGACGGACAGCGGTGCCAGCCAGCCTCTTAGAGCTGAGCCCAGGAGTGGGAGGGTGGTCCCCAGTTGGGGACCAGATGCCGCCCAAGACCCCCAGGTGGCCTGTGGTGACAGGAGGAGGTCAGGGTCTGCTTCCTTGGACAAGGTGAGCCCGAGTAGCAGATAGCATTGTGACTGAGGTGCTGAGCAGGGTGGGGTCTGTGTCCTGAAGTGACGGTGCTGGTGTGCGGTCTTCGTGGACGGGTCTGCTGGGAGCATGGCGGCCTTTGTGCTTCTGTGTACTTCTGACCGGCCTGGCCTGGCCTGCAGTGAGGTTCTCGCCCGGAAGGTTGTCTGTGGAGGCCCCACCTGCCGTGGTGGTGGCTTGTGGTACGGCTCGTGTGGGAACGGGGACTCCCGGGACCCTGAGTTTGGTTTCTGATGCTACACCCCTGAAGAGAGGACATTGCCTTGCTTCAGAGGGACCTGTTCTTCTCTTCTCTCTCTGTGATGCTGGACTTCTTTTAGTCAAACATAATTGCCTGGCTGCGGAAAGCACTAGAAACAGACAAGAAAGACTGGCTGAAAGAGACGGAGCCCGAAGCCGACCAAGATGGGTACTACCAGACGACACTCCCTGCCATCGTCTTCCAGGTACTGTCGCACCATCGAGGGTCATTCCTGGGCTGTCCATGGGCTCTGTGGGTGCTGCAGATCAGCATGAAGCCGCCCCCGTAGTAAAGACAGAGGGAGCCCCACCTCGTACTTCAGGCCCTTCTCCATCTGAAGCAGTTGTGCCCACAGTTGCTTTAGTTTCCGTAAGGTGTTCGGATTTGAACTAGAACCTAATTACGTGTTATTTGCGTATGGTGCTCAGATAGGAGTTTGCTTTTTGACATTTCCTCATGTTGGAAATGTCCAAGATTTGTCTTCATAAATGCCGCCTGATTGAACATCGCCTGATGGATTTGGGAAGGGGTCCTTTATGTTTTGGCCATAATCATGCCTTCTTAGGATTACTTTTTGATGCCTGGCACTTGCTGGCGCCCTCCAGCTTCTTTCCTGTCGGCTTTTCTTCCTGGAGGAAGCTTTCTGGCAGGAGGGGGGGCTGAGCCGTGTTCTGACACTTGTGTGGGACCGTATCAGTGGCATGTGCTTGGGCACCAGCTGGGCACAAGTAAGCGATGTGGGCGTCTGTCTCTGGGTGACAGCATCAGCATCCGATGGGGCCCCACCCTTTCCCTTATTTTGGAAACTGGTGTCCTGACAGGCCTCGTGTGCCACGGGCCTGGAGTTGGCTTGGCCGTGTGGCCTTTCTCTGTCTCTGTACATCTGCCTCCCCTCAGTCCAGCGTATACCCTCCTAACTCTTCGTAAGGAATCCCCATGGCAAATCATAGCCCAGCCCCGGGCACCCATGTGACCCCAGCCACACCCAGCCTCCCTGTCTTTGTGGAGACCATTTCCCTCTTTGTGGAGACCAGCCTGTTTGCAGGTAATTAGGAAGTGATTCACTTGGTTTTTTTCTATCTAGTGAGAAAGTTGTTTGACTAACTTTGTTATTTTTCAAGCAGTTTCTTTTTTTTTTTTTTCCTGAATGTGGACTGTAACTACCAATTGGCAGATAGGGGTTTTATGTAATGGGAAACTCTTGTGAGTTTATATGACAGTTGATAAGTTCTCCAATTTTTAGATGTTTGAACAGAATCTCCAAGTTGCTGCTCAGATAAGTGAAGACCTGAAAACAAAGGTACTAGTTCTGTGTCTTCAGCAAATGAATTCTTTCCTGAGCAGGTATGTATTTTTGCCAGCGTGCGGATTTAGAAAGTGTATGTTTTCAAAACTTAAAAGCAAAATTTTGATCCCGATACGCCTGCAAAACTTAAAAGCAAAATTTTGATCCCGATGCGCCTGGTGTTAAAAAATGCTTGAAGCCCGGATTTGCTATAGTGACCTTTGTTATTTTGAAACAAGCCTTTTCTTACTGTCTTCCTTTGGAATGGACTGTGCCATTTTCCTGAGAGTCTGGACGGGTCCGCTGGGCAGTGAGGTCTCCTGGGCAGCGAGGTCAGGGCCGCGTCATTAGAGTCTCCTCCAGACGCGTCCTTCCTGTTTTCTGAACTGCCCCTGGCCCAGGAGGGGGAGACTCCCTCGGTGGTGGCTGCACATTCCATCGCTGGGATCGGCCCTCCAGGGGGTCTCGGGGTGTGTTTCCAGGACCCCTCCCTCCCTCTGCATTGTTCACAAAGGAGATTTTCAAACCTCTACAGAAGTAGAAAGGTGTAAAAACCTCAACCCGTCATCCGTCTTCAAAAGCTGTCCCTTTAAAGCCCCCGTCACCTCATCTGTACACCCCGAGGACTTTAAAGCAAATCCCAGACATCCAGGCACCTCATTTCCTGCGTTCTTATCTCACTGGAGGGCCATCAACCCACGTACACGTGAGCATCCTTTCTTGGGATCATCTGACACCAAATTTGTATTTGGGTCCCCCCGTCCCCCCTCTTTCAAGTTACATATTCAGACGGGGTAGCGGCAGGGTCTGCAGTGCGAGGTCTCGGGTCCTCGAGTGCGGCCTGGCCCCTCTTTCAGCCACTGGCCTGTGGACACGTGTCAGATTATCTCACAGTGCCTAACCCTGACTGCCATCCACCTGCCAACCACGTGTTGGCTCTAAAGGCTGTGGGTTTCATCTTTATCACCTTGCCCTTTGGCAAGAAGCCCGCACAGGCAGTGTGTACACGAGGAGATGCGCGTCCCTGTGTCCTCTGCTGGCTCAGGCGCCGACAGCTGGGCCCCTCACCGAGAGTCCCCGTCAGTCACCCCCCTGCGCATCATGGCCTTATTTAGTCCTTTTGTTAGCAGAAAGAGGAAACTTTCCCCATCAGCCTCAGAAGCTTGATTACCTGAACCACATGTCGGACAGAAAGGCAGAATAAATGCTTAATTATTTCTCTGTAATTGGCAGTTTTCAGCTTGCTTCTTTCTTAAGGTCTTTTAAACGTACATACGGTACGTTGTGCTATTCTACTCCTGTACGTGTCTGGGAATCTCTGTAACAAATTCAGAAATAAAGCGTGTAGTGATCTCACTTGCTTGTTTTCTTGACCTCAAATGAGTTATTTATTTTTGAGTAATTTATTGGTTCTTCAGAAAGTGAAATTTTATCTAATATTTGATAACGTTCTCAACACTATCGTATGCATTTCTAGGCAAGTCGTATGTCTGATGAAATAATAATTTCCCATTTACTCAGAAATATTTCTAAATATTTGTGTAATGAGAATACTGAACCATATTTTAAAGCCCGATAGAAGATTTATCTTCAAGAGTCCGTTTAAAGTGATCAGCTTCCCTGGTCTTACAGATCATCCCAAAACTCACCTTATTCGTAAAGACTTGCCTGCTCAGGTGTCAGCGGTGCCAGATGTATTTATGAGGTGTGATGTCAGCGTGGCGCCCGGCACACCCACCTGCCCCTCGACTGATGTTTACTGGGGGCTGTGTGTTCCAGATACAAGGACGAAACCCAGTCGTACAAAGAACAACACCTGAGGGACCGGCAGCACCCGCACTGCTACGTGCAGTACGTGATCGCCATCATCAACAACTGCCAGACCTTTAAGTAAGTGACCGTGGACAGGGCGGCCCAGAAACAACAGAGGAGCGGGTAAGGGCGCTCGGCCACTTCACGGAGCCGTAACTGTTGCCTCGTAGAGAATCCATAGTCAGTTTAAAGAGGAAGTACTTGAAAAGTGACGTGGAAGCAGGCGTGTCTCTGAGCCAGCCAAGCATGGACGGGATTCTGGACGCCATTGCGAAGGAAGGCTGTGGCAGCCTGCTGGAGGAGGTCTTCCTGGACCTGGAGGTGGGAGCCGCTTCTTTGCCGTTTCGTTTCTAGGCTGAACACGGGGCTCCCGTCCTGTGTGCCCTCGGGGACACGCACCCAGCTGACACTCGACTTCACCTCTCCCACCGTCAAAGGGCTTTTTCCCTCTCTGTGACGTACGCCTTGTACGACAGAGGCCCAGGTTTGGGGCCCTTCCGAGGTACAGCTGAGCAGAGACCCCGTGAACTGTGAGGAGACTCAGTGGGGGCGATGTTCATTAGCGAGTTCTTGAAACCAGAACCAAATTGAGAATATGTGCACACTGCCCACGCATCACGTAGACCAGTCTCAGCTTTGAGTGAAAACACAGAACAAGCCATTAACAAAGTGCGTTTCGCATCACATCTGAGGGATAATACACCGAGAACAGCAAGTCAGGTTAGAGGGCTTGGCATTATCTAGATATGTTCGCAGAAACCAGAATGTATCGAACATACTAAAACTGTGATCGATCTCAGGTCCTGCTGGGAAGGAAGTAGCTGGAAAGGAGCTTTTGGGGTGATTGGTGGGATCGTTTTGTGAGATCTGTAACTTTCTTGAAAATGGCGTAGAAAACAGATGAAACGTATACGTTTGAAATCATTTCAAAATAAAGTAACAACTCTGAGAGAAAAGTAAAGGATGACCAAGTTTCACAGAAAAGGGTTTTTACAAGTGTCCTAAATACAAAACAAAATTGCCTATCTCCCTGACCTTCAGGATATGCAAATGCAAGCCAAGTGGTATCTGTTGCTTAGCGGGACAGCAAGGGTTAAACACAGCAGTACCTGTCCGTGTTGTCGCCGGCCTGGGGACAGACGTGCAGACAGCAGTTTCTGGAGGGCTACTGACGCTTCACTTGGCACACTTGTGGACTGAGTTACGCTCTTGGGGTTTCACCTGCAGAAACACAAATTCGTCGCAGCCTTCTTTGTAGTTGCCCAGTGTGAAAAACTGTAAGTGTCCGTCAGGCTGGGGTAAATAAGTTGCAGAGTATCAAGCAATAAATGCACGTGAATGTTAAAGGCAGCACGTGTACTGCAGGCGTGCGTAGAGGACGCAGCCCAGCACAACGGTCACGTGCGGCGTCCACCTCCCGCAGCTAAGGTACGCGTTCGCGGATCGCGGGCCAGTGGGGTTTCCCGTGAGTGTGTCTGCTGTCACAGAACGGCACCAAGGCTCTGAGCACCTTCCTCCCGATACACGTGACTCGGGGACAGCGTCCAAGTGACGTTTTTCTCTGTCCTTCACTTTTCAGCAACATCTCAGTGAGCTGATGACGAGGAAGTGGCTGTTGGGGTCCAACGCCGTGGACACCATTTGTGTTACCGTGGAAGACTATTTCAATGACTTTGCCAAAATTAAAAAGCCGTATAAAAAGGTAAGGGCACGGGCACAGCCACTTGGTGTTGGCGTGTGCTCACCTGCACGTTGGAGCCCACATGGCATCTCGTGTGGAACTCAGTGTCCAGTTCTTCTGTGACTGGGTGTTTACAGGTGGTTTCAGTAACCTGAGGCAGGGAGGACACATCAGCGTCTAAAGGGGTTTCTGTTGTTCCTTTAGCCTTACTGCCTCCTGGCACCCCACCAAACCGTCTTTGGCACAAGGCCACACACCCAGGCAGTGCTCGTGGTGGGGACCCCTGGCAGGGAGGGTGGAGGCAGTGGCTGTGGACCAGGGTGAAGCAGCCGTTCCCTCTCCGGTTCCCCGTCCCGGGCACAGGCAGCCTGGCTGTGTTTCCACTCCGGCAGAGGCCCAAGGGTTCTTCCCCGTGCGGCCGGGCCCTGCGAGGACCTGGGAGCCCTGCTGCAGATGGGCAAGGAAGGAGCCGTGTGCCCGAGCCCCCGTGTCCCTCGGCCGTCTGCATGAAGTCCTCCTGCAGGGCCCGGGCGTCTCTCCTCACTCCCTCCTCGCGTGTCCTGCCAGGGCGTTGGGCCGTGTTTGTGTACCGTAAAAAGTGATATATTTTAAGAAGTTTGCTTCTGGCTTGTGGAAGTGGTTTTAATACACTGACCTCATGTTCAGATATTGTAAAACTTTGTGAGTGTTTCTAGGATTTGTCTCTGGACCCTTTCAGACCTGTACATACGTGGTTGTGTCATTTTAACAGAGACACTGTTTTCGTTTCTGGTCCTCGCACCTTTCGTGTCTTCCTGTCCTGCTGCGTTGGCTGGGACCCAGTATAGCCCTTGTCTAAGGACTAGTTTTACAGGGAATTCTTGTGACTCAGCCACTAAAAGTGATACCTGTAGGGAGGCCCGGTGGTTGGAACCCCCGACTGACTGCTCCCCTCGCCTGCCAGGAAGCCTCTGGCCGGTCAGAGGTCGGCGTGCAGCCCTATCGTCCGTTGCTTGCACGGTTTTTGGTTCCACTGTTTACTTCCGTAAACATCTGTTGTGTCGATTGAATGCCGGTGTCTGGCAAGTGCTGTGTGCAGGCCTCCGGATGGTAGACGGGTCTTGTCTGGATGGCTCCTCTCGGGCGGCCGGCGGGCGCGTGTCTCGTGAGAGAACCTTGTTTCCAGTTTCCTTTCACCACTTAGTGGAAAGCACCATAGTGAATGGGGTTGTGGTTCAGCGAGGTGATGCAGTGGAAACCTCGGATGTGCACCTGCTGGAGGGTTCTGCCGGCGATTGGCGAGGGCTCGCCCGCCCGGGTCTCCACAGAGGGTGGACCTCCGCAGGGACCTCGCTGACCCTGTGTCTGCCCGCAGAGGATGACGGCAGAGGCGCAGCGGCGCGTGGTGCTGGAGTACCTGCGGGCCGTCATGCAGAAGCGCATCTCCTTCCGCAGCGCAGAGGAGCGCAAGGAGGGCGCAGAGAGGATGGTCCGGGAGGCCGCGCAGCTCCGCCACCTGTTCCGGAAGCTGGCCTCCGTGAGTGCCGCCTGGGCCCCGAGGCTTTCTCATTGTCCCCACCCCCAGGGCCATAGGCCAGTTGGTCAGGGACCGGGTGACCTGTCGGTCCCTCTTGTGTGAACGGGAAGGTCTGGTGGACCCTGTGGCTGAGGCTTCGTGCACTGGGGCGTGGCTTCTAGACCCTTGGGGGGCAGCGCTAGCCAGACGCTGGCCTGACCCTCATGGGCAGTCCTGGGCTCACTCCCTGTCGACTGTCCCCACCCTCCTGCCGGTAGCACCGCCATTGAGTGCTTGGTGAGGGCTCCACTGTGGATCCTGAGCTGGATCCAGAGCCACCTACGTAGGAGGTGGGGAGCCAGCCAGGCGGCCTCTGCCAAAGTGAGGGCTTGACAGAGACTCGTCAGGGGTCCCCCTTTGTGGCCCTCAGCCGCTGGCGCCCTGTCTTCCAGGGTTTTGGGGAGGATGCAGATGGGTACTGTGACACCATCACTGCCGTCGCAGAAGTTATTAAGCTGACAGACCCGTCTCTTCTCTATCTGGAAGTCTCCACGCTGGTCAGCAAATACCCAGACATCAGGTAAGGGCCAGTGTGCCTTCCTGTTCCAGCTAGAATTCATGGCACAGAGCAGCAGGCTCATTCCTAGGGTCACTGGGAAGATGGGAGAGCCTGGCCGTCAGGTGTGAGCGCCACTGGGGGGGCGGGGTGGGGGGTCTGGGCTCCTGTGGGGACAGACTGGGGGGACGACCGCCAGGAGTAGAGTGGACTGCAGAGAACAGCAATGTCTCTGTGCCTCCCCTGGCCCTCCACAGGCCCTGGAGCCCACAGGCCCCCAACATGGGACGCGTCTCCTGGGGTCAGCACCAGTGAACAGGTGGGGCGTCGGTCACGCTCTGTTTGCTGGGGAAGGTGCACAGCAAGGTGGCTTCAGGAAGCTCCTCTTGTGCTCCTGGGTTCAGAGAAGAGGGGACACGTGCCACACTCGACCAAGACACTCGGCCAGTGTCTTCCCTTTCTGCCAGTGCTCTGGGCTTCAAGCAGGAGGGCCTGGTGGTCCTGTCCTCCCCAGGGTCCTCCTGCTCTAGGCAGGCAGTCCATTAAAGATTTAGGAGAACAGAGTCTAGAAAGCTTTGTGCTTGTAGCTTGAAGAAACGGCCACAGTGAGAGGAGAACTCTGGTTTCTCTGCTGTTACGAGTGGTCTGCAGCTGTCCAGCCCCCTCTAGGGCCTTGGGGTTGGCTGAGCCAGGCGTGGGGAGAGCACTGGGGGAGTTTGAGTCGGGCCTGGGGGCCAGTGGCTGTGTGTGCACCCCTGACGCAGCCCTGGTGTCCCCGCATCCACAGGGATGACCACATCGGTGCACTGCTGGCCATGCGGGGGGACACCAGCCGGGACATGAAGCAGACCATCATCGAGACGCTGGAGCAGGGCCCGACGCAGGCAAACCCGAACTACGTGCCCATCTTCAAGGAGATCGTGGTCTCCAGTCTGAACGTGGCGAAGCTGCTCAAGTAGCCCGTGGGCCCCAGCCTCGCTGTGGCGCTGTGCCCGTCCCCCACCCGTGGCCCCGGTCTTGTGACGCTGTGCCCGTCCCCCACCCTTGGAAATGCATGGCGGCCAGAGGGACATGAGGCGCCCAGGTCCCGCATGCCTGCCTCTGGTGGGACCGCGCTCGTGGCTTCTTGATGAGTGAGCTCTCTGATGGCCATGGCTCTTCTGGTTGTCTCCTCTCTTGTCCTTTGAGGGGGCCTCATGGTGCCTGTCCCCCTTAACCCCTGGGTCTCCCCTCATTTCTGCACGGTGTAAACACCTCCAAAACTCTGCCGCTGAATAAAAGAGTCTGAACTCTTGCAGGAAAATGAAGACTTCCTGGTTGTGAAGGGTTTCTTCCTCGGGGTGACCTGGTAAGGTTCCAGGGCCCGGAAGCTAGTTTCTGGTTGACAGGTGTGCAGCCCAGGGACGTGCGTCAGCCCGGACCAGGGGGCCTGTGTTCCGCAGCTCTGCGTGGAGCCCCCTCGTGCCGAGAGTCCTACCGGGTGAGGTTGGACAGGCGTCCCTCTGGTCCGCCCTCCCGCAGGAACAAGCCTGGCACCCGTGGGTATGGCCGGGCAGGTCCTCGCTGGAGACGTCGTGAGCGTCAGGTCTGACAGACTCGAAGTGAACGTGAACGTTTATCTGGTGCGCGCTTCCGGGTCTGTGCTTACGCCTGACGCGGGATCCCGTAGACCCCCGTTGTGTAACCATCTCCACGGCAACTGCTTCAGCAGTGGCTTCGTTTGCACATTAGTCTTTAATCTCACGACAGATTAACAAAGAAGCCACGCCAGAGTGAACGGCAGGGCCTTGTATGTGGGGTGTGAAGGGTCCTGACCCTTCCCCACGCTGCCGTTTGCCAAGGGGGTTCCTCAGATGCCCCGTGTGGTGCCGGCCACGATGAGGGACGGGGTGTTGCCCTGCTCCCCCGTCCTCGCGTCAGGGGCCCAGGGACTGCAGACCCCTCGGGAGTGCGGCGGGGGCCACTCTGAGCAGCCGCGTCTGAGTCTCTGGGACGTGGGCTTCCCTTCCTCTCCAGCCACGTTCAAGGTGCAAAGCTGGTAACCGCCTTTATTTCCTCTTCGCGAGATAAAAAAAATTCACACGTAGGACTTTTTCCGGAAGGAATCCACGCCTAAACGGGATGAAATAACTAAACATGGGATGCACTTCCTAGAACCGTTACTGGTTCAGGAGAGGCATAACTTTTCGACAAATGCGTAGTAACGCCCTGTCTCTTCGTGTACATGCTAAGTATGACGTCTTCATGCCTGCGTGGAGCAAGTGCCCAATGCTTTTTGAGCGCATACAGTGAAGAGTTAACGATCGTTAGTTATTGTCCCTATAATAATAAAAATACATCTATTTTTCCACCAGCTGAGAGAATTTTCACTCCATGTTACTTTGGAGCAAACATCCGGGGTGAATCTTCACACGATGACAGCAGACCCCAGTGGTGCACATGGTTCTGGCCGGTCCCCTGCCCTGATCGTGTGATGGTCACTCCGGTGTCCGCGGTCCCTGCTCACACCTGCTTCCGGGATGCCTGCGGCGATGGTGGGCTGAGCATTGGCTGCCTGAAGTGAATGCCAGTTGCCTGCGCGTCCCAAACCCTGGGGACTCGTGGTTTTGAAGGCAGCACTTTGGCCAGGATGTGGTGGGAGTGGTGGGGACAGCAGAGGGCCGTGTCCTGGTGGTTGGGTGACACCCGGGGGAGGGTCACCTCCAGGCCAGTTGGTGCCAAGCGTCCATTGGGGAAAGTGGGCTTAACGGGACAGCAGCCTCCAGCCAGTACCGGAAACAGGTTTGCGTCGGGCCGCTGCAGACTCGCTGAGTCTCGGGGCCACTCTCTTGCTGTTCCGTTGGAAGAAGATGCGTCCAGGGAGGAAATTTCCTTGATCTCAAGTTTCATTCACAGGGCTCCTGGCTTGTTTGTCTGACTGGGGTGCAGTCTTGCGAGCTGACGCTCACCTGGGGTGCTGTCCCTCTCGAGTCCGCCACTGTACCGCCCAAACAGCTGTGACCCCAAAACACGGAGCCTGGAAGCACGGACACTTCTTTCTGTCCAGAGGAAACCTTCCAGGGAGGGTGGGCCACGTGGGGGCTTCTGGCTGCCCCGCCCTCCCTCCTGCGTGGGGCGCCCGTCAGCCAGGCATGCCACGGGGACACCAGTGCCACCTGGGAAGAGACGCGGGACTCGGCGAGGAGAAGCCCGGAGATGGGCTCCCTGGACAGCCGGTCTGGGAGAGTGCAGGTGGGGCCCTGAAGGACATGGGTGGGGTCAGGTGGCGTCCCTCCAAGCCCCGGAGCACCGGACGCTGCAGAGGCCAGAGGACTCCCCTATGGGACTGGACGAGCGAGGCCCTGCCCACACCTGGATTCCTTGCTTATAAGGCAACACGTCTATAGTATTACGGCGGTCCTAGAACCCACACTCCTTGAGACCGTCCTATCAGGTTTGAAATGGCTGTAAATTTACAATAAGAGGTTAGATTTTTCTTACAAAAAAAGTATCTATGGACTCAGCATTGGTGTGCCATTTTCTTTTATAATAAACATCTAAAATTTTAACTATTAAAAGATGTGTTTGTACCACAAGACTTCAAGGATGACCTGGGGGTGTGAGATCCACCTGGGGTGGGGGGGCTCCACCTGGTGGGGGCAGGAGACAGGAGCCACCTGGGAGGGGCTCCACCTGGTGGGGGGCGAGGCAGGGGCCACCTGGGGGGGTGAGATCTACCTGGGAGGGGCTCTACCTGGTGGGGGCAGGAGGCAGGAGCCACCTGGGAGGGGCTCCACCTGGTGGGGGGCAAGGCAGGAGCCACCTGGGGGGGTGAGATCCACCTGGGAGGGCCTCCACCTAGTGGAGGGGGAGGCAGGATCTGCCTGGGAGGGGCTCCACCTGGTGGAGGGGGAGGCAGGAGCCATCTGGGGGGGGGGGCTTCACCTGGTAGGAGGGGGAGGCAGGAGCCACCTGGGTGGGTGAGATCCACCTGGGAGGGCTCCACCTGGTGGGGGGTGAGGCAGGAGCCATGGGGGGGGGGGGGGCTTCACCTGGTAGGAGGGGGAGGCAGGAGCCACCTGGGAGGGTGAGATCCACCTGGGAGGGTGAGATCCACCTGGAAGGGGCCCCACCGGTGGGGGGAGGCAGGAGCCACCTGGGTGGGTGAGATCCACCTGGGAGGGGCTCCCCCTGGTGGAGGGGGAGGCAAGAGCCATCGGGGAGGGGCCCCACCTGGTGGGGGGCGAGGCAGGAGCCACCTGGGGGAGTGAGATCCACCTGGGAGGGGCTCCACCTGGTGGGGGGCGAGGCAGGAGCCACCTGAAAGGGTGAGATCCACCTGGGGGGCGGGGACAGGATTCCCCAGGACATTCAGGGACACGTGCACAGCTCCATCTCATGGGTCTCCCTGCACTTCGGCCGCCGCCATCAGCCTCATGATGACCCCTCAGAGACCCTCCTTGCTTCCAGGCTCTGGCCCCTGCTGTCCCTGCTCACCTCTTTTCAGCCCTGGGCCACCCCTCCTCTTTAATGTCTCGGGTGCTTCCTCCCCCGACTCTGGCTGGGTGGGTACTGTTCTGCCCTTTCTGGGCACCTGCCCCGTGTGCAGTGACGAGTTTGAGTAAGCAAGTGAGCGGTAGTGTCTCCTTGTCTCTGGGAAGAACCAGTTCTCAGAGGCCTGGGTGGGCCAGAATTCGCGTGTCCAACAACCTCCTTGCACCAGCCAGAGGGGCTGCCTCTGACCCACGGGCACGCACCCGCACGCAACTGTCTCGACGTTCATTTTAGTGCCAGAGCAGTGTTTGCCTGCAGAAACTGCTCCTTAAATTCTCCTCGATATGATTTCTCATTTATAAACAAAGTTTGTGCCCAAAGTGCCTTGAAACATTTTTAATAGACTTGATCATGCAGGCTTGACAGGGTCTGTGATGGGGCCCCTGCCCAACACGTCCGGGGCAGCGCTCACTGTAAGGCACATCGTTCTGTGATCAGGGTTACACAAAATTTGACTTAATTTACATTCACAAAATTAACATACACAATTTTCACCACTCCTAATTAACATACATTTCCAGCTTCAAAGAAATTCTTTAAATCTCCTTTCACAATAGAAGACCACTAGTACACGGTATAGAAGCACTGTAACCAAATTATTTTCAAGAAAATACAGAAGTGAGAAATAGCGACTCCTACAGTCATGTTCCTTCGTCTACCATAAAGTAGGCCAAGGTTCAGTATTAAATAAATAGGAATTCTTTTCTAATAAAAAATTTTACAACAGTTTTCCTAAGGAAATACATTCATAAGACTTTGTTTACATTCTGTTTTACAATGACAAGGACAGCTAGGATTCTCATTTATGAAATGTATCCACAGCACGAGGGTTTATAACACCGTGTCCACAGAGGAGACAGCAGACCTCTCTCGAGCGCCGCCGCGTGAGATTCTGCCAGGGAGGTTTCCGACCTGGAACTTCGGTTCCCTTATGGATGCGGTTGGCCCTGTGCAGTTCAACAAACTGCCCGCCCACCACAGAAAACACCAGCCAAGAGCTGAGCCATGAGACATTTGTCAAACAGATGCATCACCAGGCGGTTTACTGTCTCTGGTGTTGAGTGGGGTGCCCCTGAGTCGCTTTCCCTGACTCAGCCTCTGGCTCCGCAGCTGGGAATCGGATCCGGGTCCAGCGGTCCAGGTGAGTTGTTAAGGCAGCTAGAGATGCCGGACCAGCTGGGCTGTGGCCCCTGGGGCCCCAGTGCGCCAGGACCCATCCTGCTCTAGACGAACTGTCCGCGGGGAGTGGCCGGAGTGTGTGCCTTCCTGGGGATGTGATCGATGGCTGTGGCTGAGCAGTGAGGCTGGGCTGGGAGCAGTCCGTTGGGCTCACTGACGGGCAGATAATGGGTGAATTTCGTGCTCACAGGGTTGGTCAAAGTGGTCGCACAGCGTAGGGAAAGCAAGCGCCATCCTGTGTGTGTGATTTACGGAACGCAGATCTCGATGGGCTTTGTGTCGGTGAAGAGATGCTACGGGGACTCTTCCTGGTTTTTCTCAACACAAAGCCATGAACAGCAGGTTATATGCAGACTCTTTCCATCAGGGACTCCGTGTGCACTACTGCAACACTACAAACTGCTGGCAGACCTGGCCCGTGGTGGTTGTGAGAATCTAGAGCATGAGAACTTGGTCACAGCACAGCACAGTTTCCTCTCCTGAACAGGCTGAGCCTGGCCTCTTTAGAAAAGCTTCTAGGAGAGTCCTGAGGCCCCTGAGGTCCTTAAACACCTCTTTCTCATACAAAACCCCGTCTGAGGAACAGGCAAGGGCACAGGAGGCCCCCCCACCTTCCGGCTCCCTGTGGCAGACTCCTCAACCCTACGCTCTCGACCACTCCCCCCAAGGACGGCCAGACAGTGGTCTCCCTCCAGAGGACGGGACAGCGGTGGGGGTCGGGGGAGGAGGGACTCTGTCCAAGGCCATGTCCCTGAGACCCTGGAAGGGGTGGAGGGGGTCTGTGCCACAGCACCCTCAGGGCAGGCCCAGGGATCCTGTGAAGGTCTGGGTCCCATTAAGCTGCCGTGAAGGCCCCGTTCTCCTTGGCAGGAGCTGGGCGAGCCCACGTGGCCACTGCAACTTGTAACTCAGCGGGGGCATCAGGCCAGAGACCAGGTGTGTGGGGGTGGGGGTGGGGCCACACCTGGAGCCCAGGGGCTGCCACACTGACACCTGGGCCAGGGCCAGACGGGTCGCAGCACAAAAAGGATAAGCAAACAAGAGATGTTTCTGCAATCGTACCTACAGTCCTAAGGTGACACAGGTAGTTCACAGATCTGGTAAGTGGACATTAAGACATCACACAGGGCCTAGGCTGCCCACATCCCCAACCCCTGCAAATTGCTCCTGGAACCAGGGCCCCTGGTCTCCCTGGGGGTAAGGGCCCTGCCCGGGCCCAGAATCATGGGCTGGCATCAGGATGGGCAAATCCCACTTTGTCTGGGTCTCAGTTTCCCTGGCAGTGCTGATGAGAGAATGGACACAAAGTGGCAAGAACTCAAACACAGAGGCAGGCTTCTGGGGGCGCAGGGCCCTTCCTGACTCAGGGGTGAGGGTGGAAACATAACTCGCGAGCGCCAGGTCAGTTCACAACCAGGGCAGGTGGGCACAAGGACCCACAACAGAGTCTCCTGGCAAGGGCGCCAGCCCAGACCTAGAAGCTGGAGGAGGCCCTGCCCGCGTCCAGGTCCACTTCTAGCCCGCGGGGGCCTCTCTGCAGGTGGCTCCGAGGAATTCCCAGGGTCAGGCCTCGGGGGCACATCTGGTCCCCTGGGACCCATTCTAGCCCACAGAGTCCGTCTGGCGGCCCTATCCCAGCACCTAGACTCCGGATGCGGGAGACCTTAGGGCGGGGCCGTCACAGCGGCGTCTCCTCCTGCTCCAGCGCGTGCGGCGGCGCGTGGCACGAAGGCGGCAGGGACGAGAGCTTGAGCAGCGCGGGGCGGCGGCGCGCGCGGGGCCGCTGGAACGAGCGCCGGCTGTGCACGCGGCGCGCCGCCGCCGAGCGCGCGTGCGCGCCCGGCAGTCCGCGGCGCTCCGGCCCCGCCCCCGGCTCGCGGTCGGGGGGCGCTGTGGGCGCGGCCTCGGTGGGCGGGGCCTCGGCGGGCGGGCCCTCGGTGGGCGGGCCCTCGGCGGGAGGGGCGGGGCTCGGGGCGTGCTGCCACTGGGACCGCGCGGGGAGCGGGGGCTTCTCGGCGGCGGGAGGGGATGAGCGTCCGGTCAGCGGCACGTCGGAGCCCGTGTCACCTGCGGGAGGAGACGGCGTGAGCGCAGAGGGCACCTGGCAGGGGCCCTCGGGGAGGAACGGGGGCACGGGGTGGGAAGGGGAGACCGGGACGCTGCGCTGGGCGGGTTCCCCGCCCCATCCCAGACCGTCAGGCCTTCGGCGCAAACTGCGGGTAGGAGGCCATCGCCAACCCTCCAAGTTGACTGCTGGCGCCCCCACACCTGGAGGCTGCCACGTCCCCTCAACGGGCACGTGAATCACAGGGACCCTCCAGCCCACGCCGTGGAACCTTCCCTCTAATCTTCCAGGATGGCTGTGCAGCCAGGAGGGTCCCCAACAGACCCAGCCCGACCCCCACCCCCACTACCTGAGAGGTTCCGGGGCACTTTCAGGCCACGCCCTGGCTGTGTAGCCAGCACGTCCACAGTGACAGGGTCAGCTGAGGACCTGACCCTGCAGCCCCTCGGCAGGTGCCTGTGCTGCAGGAAGGTGCTCAGTGTAAAGCCCACCCCAGACACAGCTACCCTGCCCAGGAAGTGGTCCTAGCCACGTGGCTTCTCCGGACACTGGTGTCCTGCTCCAGGGACAAGCAGGGCTCAAGGAAGAGAGAGGGGAAGGTTAGGAGGTTCAGAGGCAGAAGCCAGGAAAAAGCAGGGGCTCTGCCCACGTGGCCTCTCCCACAAGCTCACTTGGAGTCCCCAGTGGCATACGTCCCTGAAGAAATCTCAGCTTATGCCTAAAGCAAATACTGCACCAGGCAGGGATTTGCTAGAACACTCTACAGTGAGGGGTGGACTGCCGCTCCCCCGCCGGACTGGTAGACGCCCCTGTCCACGTGTCCACAGGAGACAGAAACAGGACTTTCCTGCCCTCCTGAGTGAGAGCCCCTCGGGTACCAGCTCCTGTTTCCTGCCTCCTCCCAGGTGTCTACCAGACACCAGAAGGAAATGTGGAATGAGCCCGAACCCTGCAGAGGGGCTGAATCCCCTTCCCTGTGGACAGTAGAGTGAGGACAGCACCCAGCAAGGAAGCCAGAACACCTGCACTTAGCTGCACCTGCCTACCACCCTTGCCTTGCCCCCTCACGCCCCATCTTCACCACCACCCCCCCCCCCCACCTTCTCTGCCCTCCTCTCCCGGGAGAGCTGCTGGTCTGGTCGGTGGGCTCGCCGGCTGTGTGGCCGGCCCCTCCGCTGCCTGTGCCCTTTCCCTGAGTTCTTGAGATGCTGAAGGGGGCCTGTTGCTCTCCTCCACTCACTTCTGTCGCATGGGCTTTAAGCAAAGCCCTGGGGCCTTTAGGGACAAAAGTGTGTTCCCCTTCCCACGCGACCCCCGCCCCGCCTCCCCCCCCCCCCCCCCCATGCTTAGGCCCCTCTGAGATCATGACTTAGATTCAAGAGCTGAGCACATGGGTTAAAGAGATCTTGAAACAGCTCTGGATCCTGACATCTCAGTTGGAGGAGCTGAGACTCAGACGATCTCCTAAGAAACATGCGGCTGGAAAAGAGGCTTAGAAGGAGGAAGAAAGCTTCTGGAGAGTCTGCAGATGTTCAGGTTCAGAGCAAGAGAGGCGGCCAGCTGAGGGAGAGGAGCTGAGGAAAGAGCAGGCGTCAGGAGGGTGGCGGGGGGGAGTTACATGTGCGTGGACTCAGGGAGGGTTGTGCGGGGCTGCTCCTCGGGGGCGTCGGCCTGCAGAAAGGAGTCCACGGACTTGCTGCTGAGGCGGAAGGGTGCCAGGCGGTGGAAGTTGCCCGGCGAGCAGGGGATCTGCACGCGGGCCCTCTGGGAGGGCACCACAGTCTCCCCTGGCGACAGCCAGGGTGGCACCCTGGAGAGGGCGCTCAGGTCCTCATCCGGGGAGAACACGGGGTTGTCAATCCCTAGGAGAAAGGGCAGCAGCTGGTCAGCTCCCCAGGTGAAGCCGGGGCAGCAGGGACGGGGGGTGCCACCCCGGGGTCACACACCAGCTCGTCCTGCAGCCAGCACCTGGAAGGTTACCTGGAAGGTCTCGGGTTCTATGCTCTGCGTCCCATGCCGTCCCTCTACACGTGGCAGGCAGGGCGAGTGCCGGCTCCCTTCTCTGGAGCAGAGAACCCCGCCTGCCACTCACACCCCACATGGACCCAGAAGTCCCCATCCAATGACCAGCGATCATGCTCACTCCCGGGACCTGAGGAGAGCCAGCCCGCCTGCCCCTCACCTGAGGGGGAGTCTGTCGCCGTGGTGTCCTGTGTGACGTTTGCCAGGAACTCGATCCCCCCACCCATTTCAGCACCGTAGTCCGGGGCCTCCTCTGGGTCTGAAAGTTCCAAATCTGGTGGCAAGGGAAGGCAGCATGAGGGAAGTGGGCTGGGTGCACAGACGCCCCCATTTAGTGCCCTCGACTGACACCCTGACCAGCTTGCAGAGTGCCCCGAGCGTTGTCATGAGCCACCCCCTCTGGGTAGCTTGCTGGGTGGCAGTGCCCGGGTGGCCAAGCCAGCACAGGGCTGTACGAAGCAAAACCACACCAGGAGGTCTTCCCTCCTACGCAGGGGCCGCGGTGAGTGCCACCCCTCTGCCCCGGCCCCTCCTCCCCAGCCAGCCTGGCCTTTTGGAGGACGGAGCACCCTGGAGAAGGGGGCCTCCTCGGGGCGGGGGGGGGGGGGCACTAACTTCTTGTGGCTACAACACGAGTGAAGACTGGGACAGGGGATGTGGAGCCCACCTGAAGGGCGCTGCCCAGCGGAGTGGCTGGGGCCCTAACAGCAGCTCCTTACCCGAGGCAGGACAGGCAGGACCCTGCGGGCAGGGAAGGGTCCCTCCCGCCCCATCACACGCCCCTGCGTCCCCGCTGGTGAGCGCTGTGCTGTGGCCCCAGCCAGTACCTTTCTCCTTAATGGTGAAATTGTGCACGGGGCTCTCCATGGGCAGTTTCCCATTGGGAATGCTGCTGTTTCTCTGAGAAACAAAAGGGAAACTGTTAGCAGGTGTGGGCACAGCGACACCAGGACCCTGACTGCCCCAGCCGTTCCGGGGCGAGGCCCTGCTGGGGCCGCCTGGAGCCATCCAGGGCCACTCCTGCTCTGTGAGGGGGCTACAGAGGTGAGTGGTGCAGAGTCTCTGCCCAGGCCTGTCCCTGGGGGATGCCCTGGTGTGAGCCCACGGTCCCTCTGCCAACAGCCTGCCGCCCTCACCCGCTTCTGGGCACGTTCCCTCTTGTACAGCTTCGCTGCCTTCTTGTTCTGATTGATCCCAAGCTTGGCCGACTTGAAGGATTCCAGGCGCTTCCGCATGGTCCTGTGGAAGATCTCCTTGTCCTGCTTCTCGTCTTCGTTCGGAGTTAGCTCGTGCCGACTGTAGAGATGCTTGTACTGGGGGAGGGGCAGCCGGGGCGGTCACAGTGGGGACACCTTGCATGGCTGGGTCCCCCCTGCAAAGCCAGCCAGACAGAACTGGGGACGTGAGGGCCCAGGCTGAGCCCCCCCCCCCCCCCCCACCTCCTGCCAGCCGTCTGGGCCTGAGTGTTCTCTGCACTCAGGACAAGGACCCCGTGCCAGGGTGAGGACCCCACCCCGGGCTCGGCACACCCACCTCCTGCCGGGGCTTGTACAGGTACTGCTGCAGCGTGTGGTGAGTGGCCATGTCCTCTGTGTCACGGATGCTCCTCCTTCTCTGCTCCAGGGACTGCATATCCAGGCACACGGCACTGACGTTCTCCCTCCTACATGGGGGTCACAGTGATCGCCCGCCCCTCCGGCCCCTCCCCCCGTGAGCCCGGACACCTCCGGCCTCCTGGAAGGCCTGTCCTGGGAGTCTTCTCCCTCAGGGTTTCAGCCAGACCCCAAGAGGACTCCCCACCCTCCCCCGGGGCTCCCTGACCCCCTAACGCAGCCCAGCCCAGCGCCTGCACAGCAGCTGACGAAGCCCCAGCCAAGCAGCACAGCCCAGCACAGGAGGGAGGTCCTAAGTCCAGGACCAGTGTGGGGGCGACCAGGGATGGGGCTTCAGCCCCAAACCTCTGCCCTGCCAGCTTCCTCTTCTCTTAGTCTCACACCAGGGCACACACTAACCTTTACTGCAAGCGTATCCGTGCAGGGGAAACTCGTGGCACCCGTGTCCACACCCTGCGCTCCTCTCTGCGCCCCTCCCCGGGGTCCAGTGCACATCCCATTCACACTCTCAGTTGCCTCAAGATGCCCACTGGCCAGTGTGTGCCCAGAGGGGCCCTGCTGCCTGTGACTAGGAGAGCCTGGGAAGTGCAGCTCAGGGGAGATCCCCGCCCACGGCAGCCTCCAGGGTCATGGTGGGAGGTGCCCAGGTGAGGGGTGGCTTCTGGACGAAGCCCGTGTAGGTGTGGGCACGTACAGGAGATAGGAGACAGAGGCCTCCACAGTTGAGGGCCGCGGTGTGCTGAAGTCCACGTTGACCATGTTGTCAGTGCTGGGGGAGCGGATGAAGGCCAGGGACCCACGGCGTTCTCCCTGTGGGGAGGAGGCAGACTGTGCAGCCCACACCGTGGAGTGCCCGGAGGCCAGACAGCCACCGGCCTCTGGAGAGCTCAGGCCGCAGGTAAGGCCTCGCTTGAGCCGAGTGGTTGGTGGCTGGTGGCTTGAAAAACTAAAGACAGAAGCAAGTGTGAAGAACCCAGCCCCTCAGCGGGCACGGCGCACCAGGGAACACCGCGGCTCCCCACAGGCCTGGGGATGTGTCCCTTGTCCCCACTGGGGGTCCCAACCAGCTGCCCTCAGTTACCCCAGAAGGCAACCCCCAGGCCTCTGTCCAGAATTGAATCAGATCAGAACTACGTACAGCAGAGCCCTACATGAATGAAAGTCAAAAACAGCCACTCTCCTTGGGTGGGAGTGTGGGGCTATGTGCCAAGGGGGCCACAGAGAGAAAGCAAGGGCCCCTTAGGGGAGGGCATGGGGCTGTGAGGGCACCAGAGTGAGGGTCTGACGTGGCCGTGCAGGAGACTCAGAGGCACAGCCCAGGAGGACACATCACCCCTGCTGTGACCTGAGCCGGCAGAGCCAGGCCTGACCAGGGAGGAGCCCACGTCACGGGCCAGGGGCACTCAGCGTGCTGGGCAGCAGGGGCCCTGACAGCAGCCTGCACATCCCACGTGGGGGCTGGGGGCCTTGGAGTGTCCAAGGGACATAGGACTTGGCCAGAAGAGAGGGACAGCCCCTCCTGCCAGTCCCACCAGGCTCTAGGCCACGAAGGCCTCTGCAGTCCCACCAGGCAGAGGTTCGTGCTCTTAACTTCCCCAGCCCAGGGTCAGAGGTGCAGACAGACGATGGCCTTGTCCCTGCTGGTGCCTGGAGCTTCTGGATTGGGATTTCGGGGGGACCAGGGTCGGCACTAGCCCGGCGGGCGGTGTAGGGGCCCTTCCTTTTCCTCATCTCCCTGTGTCCCTGCCCCTCTCTGCCTTGTGGTGACCCCAGGCTGTGCTGGGGTGTCAGGCTATATATTTGGGGTGGACAAGCCCACTGGAGGACTCGCTTTCCGCTCTGAAGGGACAGGTGCTTCCAGGGCTCTGGCTGTGCCCTCCGTGTGAGGTCCGTGGGGTTTGCCAAGGTGGCCCCGTCCCTCCAGATGAAAATGCGGACCCCTAGCTCACCAGGCTCTGTGTAGGCCTGAGCTGATGAGACGCCCGTGACCTCGGGGCCTAAGGGCCATGTGTGCGGACACACATGGGGCAAAGGCAGCTGGGTGATCAACGCAATGGCCAAGAGATGGTCACACGTGTGCACTGAGAAGCCAGGAAGCACTGCCCGGAGGCATGTGGCCACTGGGGAGGGGGGGCGGGAGGAGTGGGATTTGACCTGAGCCCTGCCATGACTGAGTCACTTGGACACACCCTGTACTGACCAAGTGGCCGTGAGTTGGCACAGGGCATGTGGCATCAGAAACAGCAAGATCCAGAGCGTCACCGTGCAGCAGGGCTAGTCCCTAACCCCCCACATGCTCCCGAGCCCGCTCGTTTTCCCCACACCCTGGACGCAGCCACCAGCCACTAGTTGGTGGGGAGCTTTCTCTGGCCCATCAGCCTCAGGGACACGGGAGCGGACTCATGTGCCTGCGGAAGGCAGGGGTTCTGTGGGTGCAGGAGGGTCCTGCTTACCTGCAGGGCCGGGGGATGTGGAGGCCACCTCAGAGCCACAGCCTGTTACCAGGCATGTCCCATGTTGACCCCACAGGACTCAAGACCTCCTTGCTGCATTCCCCTTTGCGCGCATGCGCGTACGTGGATGAGCGGGTGTAGGCACGCATGTGCATGTCTGTGTGCACTATGTGGGGGTGGGGGGAGTCACGACTCCATAATGCCCTGCCTGGCCTCAGACCTCAGACCCACCAGGCCTCCTGCAGGGAGCTGTAGGAGAGGGCTCTGTGCCCCAGCTCCCACAGCCATTCTCAGGGCTTTGCGTCATGAACATGTCAACCCCCGCACGGGGCTGCCTGGGCCTCGGGGTGCAGACAGACGTGCATGTGAGGTGCAGGCCCACTGCCCTAGACCCCATGGCTGGCCCCATCCCATGTCTGCGTGTTGTTTTAGCCCCCAACTCCAACAAAGAGAACAGACAGAATGTTCTGGTACCTCAGCCACATAGCTAATGGCATCTTTCAAGTTGAGTTCGTGGAAAACATTCAGAATCCGATCTCGTGACTTCTGTGCCGACCTTCTCATAAGGATTTTGCTAAGGAATTTCCTATCGAAATTGGACCACCTGGGGGGTCAAATCAACACAGATGTTAACACTTGGGAGGATCGTGGGACCCTGGCAGCATGTGGGGGGCAGGGAGCAGCGGGCCCCCTCTCCCACTCCCAGACCTGGAATGGACGTGGTCTCCCAGGAGCTGAGACCCGGGAGATTCCCGCCCTTCCCCTCCGAAATTTATTTACGGTAACAACCTTGAGGGTGAGATTTAAAATAAGAGGAATAACCCTCAGGGGCTCTATTTCCCCATCAGTGTTCTTCCTGTCAGAAGGTAGAATTCTGAATTCTGTTCTCTCATTTGATACAATATTGCAACGTTTTCCACCTGACCGTTACCTAACACTCTGAAAAGGGTAGGGCAGGCTGAGGACAGGGCCCTGGGGCCCTGGCTACAGTGAGAGGAACATATTTTACCTGCAGAGGGACTGGCTAGAGCAGGAGGAACCTCTGAGCTCCCACACTTAGAGAGAACCAGGCTGGCCAGAAGGAGGCTTTAAATCCAGCACAATTAGAATACTGGCCAGTGGTCTGGGGCAGAAGAGGATGTGGCCAGGCCAGAATTGCAGAGGAACATCTAGCTGAGGTCCAGTGGGCCTTGAGCTAGACATTGAGGGGGAGGGGTTGCCCCAGGAGGAGAGGTCTGGGGGGGGGGCGGGGAGTCCCAAGGGGAGGGCGCTGCAGGAGGAGGGCGTCCTGGGGGAGAAGGATCCCAGAGGGAGAGGGGTTTCAGGGGGAGGAGGAGTCCTAGGGCAGTCGGGGGTCAAGGGGGTGGGGTTCCTGGGAAACAGGAGTCCCGGGAGAAGGGGGTCTCAGACAATTTGGCAAGTATCCTTGTTCTTCAGTCAGCCAGTGCTTTGTGAGGTTGGTTTATGGGGAATGTCAGCCGCCCTTTCTACCCTGTGGGTCCTCCAGTTAAAACTGAGGGCAGAGACGAATGTGCCTCCTAATTTCCCCATTTCAGTCCAACCAGGGGCACCTAAAGCCACTTACTTATCTCTGAGATAGTTGTGTCCAATTTGCCCTGATATGTCCTCGATGGCAGAGAGGATGTGGTCGAAAGCCTTTCACAGGAAAGAGAATTGGGCTGGCATCACTCGGAGGGCTACCCCTGCCTTGCCCTGCCTCACCCCTGCCCCCCCTCCCCCACCCCAGTCCCCTACCCGGCCATGCAGCTTCTCATTGAGTTTGGGCTCCCGGTGCTGGCTCCTTTTCACCTTCAGCCACTGCACCAGGGGCTTGATGGTCAGGCCCTGGAAGACAGGTACTGACCCAGACGGCGGGCAGGCTCCCGCCCAGGGCCCACCCTGGCCCACGGCACCCCCAGTGTGTGAACCCGTACTTGCACCCCCTCCATAGGCACACAGGGTGAAATGGGCCGCCCTTATCCACAGACCTGACCTGCTCGGAGGGTCCCCCAATCAGCTCCTTAGACTTCCCAAAAGCAAGGAGAAGTGGGACACCTTCCTGGGCGTGTCTGGTCAATAAAACCCTAACTGGGGCTTCGTTAACCAGCGGCAGCACAGGAAGAACATTTTCAGGCCAAATCGTGCTGCGTCCCCTGTGGGGCCACATGAAAACCTACAAAACGTCTCCTAGTTACTAAAATTACAAAAACCAATTAGGGCCCGGAGGCTGGAGAGGCTAGAAACAGAGCGCCCCGCTGGCGTGGAGAGGTCGGGGGCGCGGTGGCCGCGTGCCCTCCACCCTACCTGGAAGACGACCGTGAAGAAGACCACGATGATGGTGGTGCTGACGAAGAGGTTCCGCTCCTTCACCTTCTGCTCGTCCAGAAGGACGACCAGAGCGAAGGCCACGGCCCCGCGCAGGCCGCCGTAGGACATGACCACCTGGTCTATGATTTCCAGCTGCACCATCCGGTACCGGTTCAGGACCCAGGTCTGCAGGACCACACCTGCGGGCGGGGAGCGCACTGAGCTCCAGGCTCCTCGAGGGCCTCAGGCCGGTGGCAGCCACCGCCCTGGGGGCACAACATGTGGGACTCCCCTCCGAGGGCAGTGACGGTGACAGGTTCTGTCCCGGGCAAGGGGTCACGGAAACTGCACGCCGTAGCCCTACTCTCCCCAAACCCTCTTGTCCACACCAGTGCTCTCTCCTGGCCACAGGTCCAACCTGCCGCTGGGGATACTCCGCACCCCGAATTTGTGGCTGGAAGCTGCTCCCCGCAGCTCTGGGAATTCGCAGGTGTCCCTGTGACCGGGCTGCAACACCGAGGCCTTGTGCTCTTGCCTCCAGGACCAGGACCCTGCTCTGCTCTGTCAGCCGCTCCCTGGAGCCCTCAGGCCCTGGTGAGCTCAGGCAGAGTGGGTGGTGGCCTCGCCCCGGCACTGCACACCAGGGAGGGGCAACCAGGGCCGGAGCAGGCAGGGGGGCTCCTGCCTCACATGAGCCTCAATCTGCTCATCGGTGACTGCGTCCGCAATGGGTCGTCAGGAAACCAGATGGATTCCTCTAGGTTCTAGAACCTTCCACCCTGACCCCCAGCTATTCTAACTCCATCTCAAGGTGCCGAAGCCGTGACAAAGCCTGGAGTTTCGATGAAGATAACCCACGGCCCGGCCGTGGTGAGGCTCCCCAGCAGCTCCCAGACCTGCCGCTCACCGGGCAAGAGGGCCGGGCGCGAACACCGCGTGCCTGGTTTCCACAGCCGGGCCCCAGCGCCTGCCCCCACTGTGCCCAGCGTCCCTCAGTCATCCCCCCTGCCCCCCATGTGCTCCCGCCCCCATCTCCCCACCCCCCGCCCCCCCCACATCCCTGTCATCGCCCCCCGCCCCCTCCCCCCTCCCTGGTCCTCACCATCCCCCAGCGTCCTCACCAATGGCCCGGTACACGGAGATGAAGACCAGTGTCAGGAGCACAAAGGCCGTGTTCCACTTCCAGATGCGGGGGTTCACGGCTGAGATGCCCAGGAACATGAAGATGATGGTCTCTGCCCCACTGGCCAGCATCTTCATGGTGTAGCGCACGGTGGTGGCTGACTGTTCCGAGATGTTGGCCTTCACGTACTTCTGACAGCAGATGCCGCAGAAGGTGATGCTGGAGGCGGGACGGGCACAGTGAGGCTGGGGGCTGAGACCCTGGCCTGTGTCTGGGCACATGCCCACCCTACTGGTCGGCGTGCTCGGCTCTGCTTAGGACCGGGCGCGGTCCCGGCCCCCGACGCCCCAAGATCTGAACCCTGAGCCACCCAGTGGGCTGCCTCAGCATCTGTCCTCAGCCGGGCGGTGGCTGGCTCTGGGGGGAGGTGCCAGGGCAGATTCGGGTCATGGGGGTGCCAGCCAGCCTCCCACCCAGAGCACCCGGAAGGGGCTGGGTGTAGGCAGAGCTCACAGACAATTCTGTGAAAACACCAACTCCTTATTTAAAACCTGAATAGGCCAGATTCTTCACCCCCACAGTGGCTTCTCACCCCTTAGAGGGAAGCGGGCCAGGCGGATGGGGGCTGGGAAGAGACCCACAAGGTTGTGCCCCAGGAGGGAGGGACCCCTCTCCCTCCACCCGTCACCCCCCCCCCGCCCCAGGCACAGCTGCTTGGCTGTGCTGTGTGTGGGCCCTGCCCTACCCCTGCACACCAGCACGGCCCACGGCCCACAAGCTGTGTGGCCCTGGCACTCTGGGCCGTGGGAGCGAGGGGGACTCACGCCAGGATGGCCGACAGTGACAGCATCTCGGAGGTGAGGTAGGACAGGTAGGAGATGACGAAGACGAAGCCGGGCTCGATGATGCGCACGTGCTTGGTGAAGCGGGTCACCAGCGACAGCAGGAAGGCGAAGACGACCCCCACAAGCGTGCCCCCCAGGCTCACCACGAAGAAGGACACTGCGGGGCCGAGGACACTGGCTGAGCCGCCTGAAAGGCCCTTTGTGGCCGGGCGTGGCTGGCCCCTGCGTGTGGGCACGGCTGACCGGCTGTCCTTCCAGACCATTCCTTTCATCGTGGGTTGCCTGGTAACCCCCACAGAGGCGCCAATAACTCAGCAAACAAGCGTCCGATTCTCCCCCTGAGAGGCCACCAGGCACGTGGAGAGCTGGGAGCCCTGGCTCCCCTCCCCCATCATGGAGAAAGCCCGACAAGGGGGCCTTGGGCAGGGTTGTCCCTGCACCCCTGATACGGCCAGGCTGTCATTGTCCCTGCCCAGAGGAACGTTTGTCCAGAACCACCCAGGACACCAGGGCCCATGTCCTCCAACCAGACATTCTGGTGGGCCTAACGGGGCTGCAGCCCTTGCCTCCCCAGGGTGGCGGGACCCAACAAAATTGTTTTCATAAAACACGCTGGGGACAGGAGGGATGGCCACCGAGACTTTGCCCACACAGGCTGTGGGTCCCAGGGGCAGGCCTGGTGTCAAAGCCTGGAGATTTGGTGAAGCGGGTCACCAGCGACAGCAGCACGTCCACATGCTGGAGAAGAGACGTGGCCCCCACATTCCCCAGGTGTGCGGACCCACCAGCCACACACCTATGCCTTTCACGCAATCCACGCCAGTCACCTTGTCACCACCCAGCGTCACGAAAGATTCAAACACGTTGTAGAGGACCTGGGGGGACAGAGAGGCAAGCATGACATCGGGCCGGACCTCGGCCAGTGCTCACCTGATCTCAGGCCTCGGGCCTTGAGGACTTGGTCTGGGTCAAGCAGGCCATGGTGGCCTGTTCAGGAAACAAAAAATCGCCAGGAGGAAATCATCACAGAGCATCACGGAAAAGAAGATGAAGGCCAAAGACGAGCCAGCGGGTGGGATACGAGAGGCAGAAGAACATTCGAGAGGGAACTAGAACCTTTACGAGCAAACGTCGTCCTTTCCTACTATCAGCAAAGCAGGGGTGACCACAAATTTAACCCGCTACATTTAATTCTGTTTCATGTTCCAAGATGAAGCCAGAGTTTCATTTTTAGCGACTCTGCTGTTGCATTAACTCCCGATTATAGGATCACACCCCTTGGTGTCTTTGCATGTTGACGTTTAAACCTCATTCCACCAAGGGGCGCCTGGGTGGCGCAGTCGGTTAAGCGTCCGACTTCAGCCAGGTCACGATCTCGCGGTCTGTGAGTTCGAGCCCCGCGTCAGGCTCTGGGCTGATGGCTCGGAGCCTGGAGCCTGTTTCCGATTCTGTGTCTCCCTCTCTCTCTCTGCCCCTCCCCCGTTCATGCTCTGTCTCTCTCTGTCCCAAAAATAAATGAAAAACGTTGAAAAAAAAAAAAAATTTAAAAAAAACCTCATTCCACCAAGATGCTGCAGATGAAAGGCTCAGGAAGGGCATGCCAGGCCACAGCTGTGGAGGCTGTGCTGTGTGTCCTATGCTGAGCCCTCCACACCCAGGGGCCGAGGGCAGGACGCAGGTTCCTGGGGAAACAGCTGGTCTCTGAGCCCCAAGCCTGAACTCTCCGGGTCTGCTCAAGGGGACAGAGGACCCCAACAGGCGGGGTGTGGAGCTGTCTCTACCACAGGAGGCGCACAACAGGCCTGATGACACTCGGGTGTTGGGCAGAGTGTGGGCACACAGCCACCAAGGGTGCTGGGGGCTGGACCACAGCCTGGGTGTCTCCATGGAAACGCAGGTGGGAGGGGAGACGAGGCTCAAGCCAGCTGTAAGCGGAGAGCTCCGTGGCTCAGGCATGAGTTAGAGCTTCTCCAGAGAAACGGAGCCACGGCATAGAGCAGCCCAGCCTCGAAGGAGCTGTGTCTTATATTTCTGATTAAGTTTGAAATTAATTCTCAAATTCCCCCGAGAACATCTTATCTGCTACAGAAGAAATCTGGTGCAGCACAAGCTTAGGGTCTGTCACTCTCCTGAACCCTGAAGGAACACGAAGAGGGAGAATTTCTTAGGCCACAGGTACTTTTAGAGCAAGAGGGACCTTCACGTCCTGCTGTGTCTGCAAAGCCCTTGGGGAGAGGCGACAGGCTGGTGGGGCTGGCCCAGAGCAGGAGCTCGGAGATGCAGCACGCGGCTGACCTGTGCAGGGAAGGCGCTCTGTGCGTGCCTCCACCTTACCTGTAACGCACTCGCACAGAGGTAGCGGCCCAGTTTCGGGCTGGGTCTCGACAACTCCGTGCTGGCCACCGTGATGCTGAGACAGTGCTCCCACATTTCATGAACCTTCTGTTCACCTTACGGAGCCGTTGTGGCCTCACACCCTAACCGCGAGTCCTCCCGCCCCCGCCCACCCACCCCGGCCCCGCCGAGCTCCCGGGCTCCGCCTCCCTCCTGGAGACCGAGGCGCTTCATGGGTGCGGTCAGTGCTCGATCGTCTTCCCTCCTAGGTTCTGGCGAGATCTCACTGTTTGTCTCTTTAGTGGCTCCCTTAGGGAAATCAGGGCCGGGGGCATCGACTCCGGGCCCGGAGTTAGAGGCGTCCTGCTCTGGCAACTGCTGGTGGGGTTGGCAGTGAGGTGTTATCAAGACGGGAGAAGAGCGTTCGAAGACCCGATTGAACAGGCAGTCATTCGGAGTTGGGAGGAAGTGAGAGAGGGGACAGCATGCGATGGGGCTGCGGGGGAAACCTCCTCCAGTCAGAGCGGCGGGGGGCGGGGGGCAGAGGGCGGGCACCCCCCACACCCACTCTCAGGCTCCTCGCGGCACCTCCTCTAGGCCGATGTCTCCGCCCACGGCACCGAGGCCCTGGGGCTGCCCAGCACCCGCTCACCACAGTGACGGCGTCGTTCAGCAGTGACTCCCCAAAGACGATAATGAATAGGACCTCGTTGACGTGCACCTCCTCGAACACAGCCAGGACGGCCACCGGATCCACGGCGGCTATCAGGCTCCCGAACAGGAGGAAATCGAGCAGCCCGACCTTCAGGTCTCCTGCAGGACAGGCAGGGCCGTCAAGGAGAGCCCTTCGGGGCCCGGGTGGGCGAGGGCCTCTGAGCCCCGCACACTGACTCCCCTGGCCTCCTCAGGGGCTTCTTCAGGCTTCCGTCCTGCTGACTGCCGGCTTAGAAGCCTCTCAGATGGGACTCCCTCTTGGGCCTGGGGCTGGCTGGTTGTGGAACCCGGGTCAGAGCTGCCTGCCTGCCTCCCATGGGCTCCCACAGCCTTCAGGAAAGGCTGGTCTCACCCCCATTGGGGACTGACTGCCCCTCGTCCTTCCCTTCATCCACCCTGGGGCCTGCTTCCTCCCTCCTGGGGGGCCCACCGGGAGGCTGCTGTGAGCAGATGAAGGACCTGGGGGGCTCGGCCATGCACGGCATGGGATCAGACCCCTGCCCTGGGCCGTCTGGGGTCCAGGGTTAGGGCTGAAAAGGGGGGTCAGGGGCTCAACAGGCATGGGAGAAAGGCTTCCCTGGAAAGTGATGTCTCCGCCCAGATGAGAGCCACCAGGACCCAGCCTGGGGGGAAGTGATGGAAGGGGGCAGGGGAGGGGCAGGCCTCACAGGGTCCTGGGGGCCACAGCTGGCCCGGGGAAATCCTGGGGGACTCCAGTAGGAGGGGCCACCAGGGAGGTTTGAGGGACAAGAAGGGAGACGAGGGCTCAGAGTGGGGCGGGGGCGGGGGGAGGGGTAGGAAGGGACCTTGGAGGAGCAGGTCCTCAGAGTGAGCTCAGCTCTGCTTCTTGAAATGGCCCAGTGGGTTCCTGGTGCCCTTGGGGGCGAGGGTCGTGCTGAGATGCACTTTCCAACATTCCAACATCTCAGTCTCCAAAGCGGCACCAGGCCGCACTCATAGCCGCACGGCAGTCCGCACTGGACACACAACCTCTGGGACCCGAGGATGGTTGTCTCATCCCGGCTCTGTCCAGGACTCACACCTGTGTCAGCTGGGCTGCTCCAAGGAAGGCCTTGTCCGGGAGCCTTCCTGGCACTGAGCCGCCTTCCCGGCCTGAATGCACCGAACCAGACCTCAGGCCTGGAGGGTATGGGGGAGGCCCACGTGGGTGGGGAGACACAGAGGCCACGTGTGGGCTGGACCGCTACCCCTCCAGGCACTTGGGCCCTCTCCAGGTCTAGGACAGGGCTTCCGCAGAAGCCCAGCTCTCCCTCAGGGCGACGCAGGGCCCCCTGGAAGGTTGTCTCCTCGGAGAGACGTGGCCCTGGAGGGAGCTCCCCGTGAGCTCTGAGAACCCGGCAGGCAGCCTGGCTCCAGAGTCTGTGTCCCGAAGAAGTGGCAGGTGTTAGAACCGGCTTCCAAAGAGTTTAAAATGTGCCTTTTGAAATGGGAATCGTAGGGTTTGCTTTTCTACCTCCAGGCACTGTTGGTGAGGCAGAGGTGAGAACACAGTCCCTCCCGGCTTCAGACACGGGACTCCACACGCACATTCCACATTTTGGGCCGTCCCGTCTTTAAACGCCTCCTGGCTCGTGGGTCTCTCACTGTCTAAGGGCCCAGACAGACCCGGTGGTACATTCTGGAAGCCAGCCACTCCAGGCAGGAAGTGTCCCGGGGCCAGCCTGCTCTCCTCCCTGGGGCAACAGTCTACCACCCACTGGCCCTCTCTGACTGCCTGGAGCCTCTGCTGGGCCTAGCCCCGGCTGGCCCGTCCAGACACCCATCCAAGATACCCACTGCCAGCCCTACCTATGGCCTGGCCTAGGGTGACTTTTCCTCAGAGAGGTGCCCCCGGCCATTGGACTACAGAGACCGATTGGTCCCTGCCTCCCCAACTCCTCAGATGCCTTGCTCCGGGCGTCTAGGGACAGAATAGGCTCATTGGCCCCTGGGTGCTGTTCTGACCTGTGATTTTGGCTGATGCCTAGCCTTGACCAGCTGCATCCCGAGGACCGAACACAGGTCCCCTTAGGGACTCCTGCTCTAAACCCTGAGACTCTCCCCTGTGTCCAGTGGCTAGAGATGGCCCTGCCATCCTAGATGTACCCAACCACCTAGAGGCATCACCAGTAAACGCACCCGGGGCTTACTCACCTCCAAGGCCCGGCCAGACGTGTTTGGCCCCATGTCAACCTTAGGGGGTTTCTCTGGGCTGAGCCTGGAGGCGGTGCCAGATGGCAGTGGGGGCTCCAGGAAGCATGCGTGCTCCCCATGGGGTGAGGACAAAGTCCCAAGGTGACAAATGGGACAGGTGAGGTGACTATTCCCGTCAGGGGACCTTTGGCCTCTCTTTCTCAATGCATGTCCTTTGTCATCAAGGTTTTGAGGCCTTGATCCACACAAAGAATGCTGTGCAAGGCTGTTCCTTCAGCCGGACGGAAACCACCGGTCCGGGCCCGTCCCTGGGAGTCTGGTTCGGCAGGTGGTGGTGTTTGGGGCCTGTGGTGCCAGCACCCACTTCTCATCGGTCGCCCCCAGTGCCGGAAGCTAACCCCGTAGACCCACGATGCAAGCGGCCAGCCACGGCAGCCCCGGAACGGGCAGCGTCGAGGGCTGCGTGCACATCTGCGCAAGGCCTCAGCTGAGCCCCTGGCCTCACCTGTTCCAGTTTCCCAGGTAGATAATGGCCAGCTCCCAGGTGGGTGGGGCGCACCTCGGCCGTACGCCAGGGCTGAATTAAGTAACCCAAACTGCAGGAGACACTGGCAGGGGCAGGAGGGGCACCGGTGACTGTGCAGAAGCTGGCGCGGCTTTTCTTGCAGGTTGGGTGGGGGCGCCCGGGCCGCCGCTGCTCAGGTGGGTGTCTACCAGGCTCCACAACTGGCCTCTGCCCAAGGGGCCTTCTCCTCCCTCTCCCTGGAGGCTTGCTGGCAGGGGAGTGAGGCCCACCCCCCACCTTCTTGCTGAGGGGGAGGGACAGCAGCTTGGCCGACTCACCCACCCCACCCACCCGCCAGCCTGGTTGGACAGGGCGTCATTCCCGGGCAGGACGCGAACCTCAGCCTGGGGTTGCCTGGACAGGCTCTTGTTCATTCATCGAACCTTACTGTAAACATGCCAAGCGGGTTAAGTGGACCCACCGGTGACATCTGTCACCCCAACCACTCGTCCCCTTTTTGCGTCTGTGTTCTGTACCGAGCGTTGTTAAGGGGAGTGCCCAGAGCCTGCTGCCGCAGAGCCCAGCCCAAGGACCCCGCACCGGGGACCCCACCCCGAGGACCCCCCTGCAGACGGCACGCCCACTCACCCATCAGGCCGCTGAGGAAGACGCCGTAGAGGGACAGCCCGGTGGTGGCCGCATTCCACACGGTGCCCACGACGGCGTACAGGAGGATGGTGCCCAGGTTGCCAAAGAAGAGCCGGTTGGGCATGAAGTAGCCGGCGTCCAGCACGATGGGGGGCAGCAGGTAGAAGAAGAAGACAGTGGGGGTGAGTGTGAAGGAGGCGATGTGGTCGGCCGCCCAGACGATGCCGCCCAGCACCAGGCCCAGCACGATGAGCAGAGCACTCTCGGGGACGACGCTGGTGACCTTGTGTGACAGGTGGAAGCCTGCGGGGGAGGGGGCCGTCAGGGGCGCCGGGACCCCTCCGAGCGAAGCCTCTGGTCCAGGGCCACCGCGGGCCCCTCCCACACGGGCAGATTTCATTCTGGAAACGCAGCAGGCTCTGGGGCTGACAGAGACCGGAAGCAGCTCTCCCTGTTCACGCCTGGGAGGGGGGGCTGCCTGGTGGCTCTGTGGACAGGCCGGCCTCCTGGGAGGGGCTGTCCCAGCCCACAGGACAGACACGGGCCTGGGAAGTGAGGCTCCACGTCTGCGTCTGTGGACGCTTCCCTCCGGCCCCACTCATGCGGCCAGGAGGCCCTGCCAGTCCACTGTCGACTGCTGTCCCCTCGGGACCTGGCCCCTGGGACACCCTCCTCAGGGTCTTCTTGTCTTTGAGGGGTGGGTCTGGGGCAGACAGAGACTCCCATGATAGTCGGGCTGCAGGGGGCAGCTCCTGAGCCCAGGGCACCCTCATCCCAGGCCCCGCGTGGCCGGTCCCCTCATCCTTCCATGCTGTGTCTTGCCCACCCTCACCCAGCTTGTCTCAAGGTGCTGGAGCCTGAAGTGCGGCTGCCTTTTAACCTGCCCTGGTGGGACTCGGGGGCCCCGGAGGTCCCCCTGCTGACAGCCGGCTGCCTGGGCCCCGTGGCCCATCACCCTTGCGAAGACCTTAGGGTGCAGAGGCCTGTACTCTGAGTGAGGCAGGCTCACAGACCTCCCAGGGCCCTTTTCTCCTTCTGCTGTGTTTGTTCTATTTTAAGACTCAGAGAAAAGGTTAGAAGAATTCCTAGGATGTGTTCCAGGTGGCAGCAGCTGCCCGGCCAGTGAAGCCCCCCATCCGGGCTTCCGCCGCCCCTGGACCGTGCCACTCTGTCCACCCCAGGCACCACCTCCCTGCTGTCCGTGTCCCCTCCCCTCTCCCCCCGAGTCTGTGGAAACCTCTCAGACCTTCTGGTTCCACCAGCCTCTCGCTCTAAGGTCTCCTACCCTTGGTCAATGATCTCTCAGGTCTAACAATGGGTGTTGACCCATGAAAATCCTCTTTACGATTTCCCCGTTTTGCCGTCCTCGCTGGAGTGCCCGTCTTACTGAGATTGTGTTGGCCCTTTTCTGGGAGGTGGAGCTCTGTGGGGACTTCCCTTCCATTTCTTGGGTCACATTTTACCCCAGGTGTCCTCCCCCTTCTCTTTCCTACAACATCGTATGGCCGCCAGCTGCTTCTTCGCCCTAGTCGTGCCTGACCTCGCTTTATACGCACTCACGGCGCAGGGCAACTTTCTGATTCCGGCTTCTGCCTCACATGGGCTCACGTGAGCTAGAGTTTGGGGCGGGATGTTGCTGTCCTTGTCCTGTGGTCTGGGCGCCCTCCTGGGACCCTCGTTCCGTGCTCTCAGCTGGCATCCTGTTGGCAGCCGGGGCCGGGCCTTCTGGGCTTCTGCACTTCCGGCCACCCAGCCCAGGCACGAGGGAGGGTGACAGTTTCAACCAGCAGAGGCCTCTGGTTGATGGGAATTCTTGGTGAGAGAGGCCAGCCCTGCAGGCGGGCTCTCCCCAGGCCTGTGACCCCTTCCAGAAGGCAGCTGCACTGTAATGAGCTAATTAAACGGAAGACTTGATTGACTCTTAAGTGGCAATTTGCTGGTGGTTCAGCTATTAAGCATATAATGGGCATTTTAGGAGCCAGTAAGCTGAGTTCCTGTGGGGGAAATGCCCTGTGGTCACTGGCCTGAACTGCAGGGACGCAGTCAGGGATGTGGCTCCCAGTCAGGCTGAGTCACCGCAGGCAGACCCCTCCTTCCCGCACCAGGTCCCTGTGAAAAATCCCTGACTCTAGGGTGGACGCTCAAGGCACAGCCATGGCCTCTGCTGCAACCCCACGGGGGGGGGGGGGGGGGGGGGGGGGGGGCTGGGCCTCTGGGAAGTGGGGAGGGAGAGAGGGAGGGGGAGCAGGAACTGAGAGGCACATGCCTCACCACGGCCACCAGAAAACCCAGCACCCGGCGTGCCCAAGTGGGCTTGGCCACCGAGACTCCACTGGCAGGTGGAAAGACCCGATTCCCTCTCAACCCTTGTTTGCTACACCTCGTTAGAGAAGGATCCAGCAAAGGCAAATCTGAGCAGTGACCCGACGACCTCCTCAGGACCCACAGCTCGGGGCCTCCACATCTGGCCTGGCCCGGAGCCTGAGCCATGACCATGGAGAAAGGCCCTGCGTCCTAAGGCCGTGTGCCCACAGGGTGGCTGTGACCTTGGGAAACGATTAGGTGGTGCAAACTTCCGCCTCAGAATCCCACGGCATTTTCTGGGGAAAAGCCAAACCTCATAGGCTGGACAGGCAGGGAACGTCTGAGCCTTTGAGGAGCCCACAGAGCTGGCTTTCCCATGTGCCCTGCCGAGGGAGAGGGCAGACAGCGATTCAGTATGTGCACCAGCCATGCTGTGCTGACCCCGGGCCCGGCCACGGGCAGAAAAGCTTTGCGGAAAGACAGCGGCTCCCCACATGCCTCGAACACTGGAGAAGCAGCAGCTTAGCGGCGTAAACCCCAGCTCGGCAAATATTTGAGCTGCTGATGCAGGCAGGGCACGTGGTGCGTACTCCTAGGACTGACAAGACAGAGTGACAAGGACAGTAGAGGACAAAATCAAAGTGCACCAAGATGCACAGACTACGGGGAGCTGAGTGAGGCCGGGTCCGGAGCTCCCCTGCCGGGGCCGGTCCCTTCCGACAAGGGAACGTTAATGAAGCGACTCCCAAACCCACAGGTAACTGATTGCCGAGGCCGGGAGAGTTACAGCTAATTAAGCACGAACGGCCTGGCTGCAGGGTGGTAACCACAGGGGACACACACTTTTCATTCTAATTACAAACCCTCTGACTGATGTTAAAGGTCAGGAGGCGCCCGCCTGCCAGCCAGCCATTTCTGGAGCAGGCCCTGGACAGAGTGGGTGCCGAGGCCCCCGGGAAGGTCATCGCTGACGTGCGTCACGCCCCCTCGGGATGCAGCTGGGTACCCAGGACCTGGGGTCAGGCCCTATGTGGCCACAGCCTCCAAGGATCTCTCAGCAAGATTCAGCTGAGTCCACGCAAATGCAACAGCACAGTAAATCCTTTGGTTTTACTTTAACGCGCACGAGCCTTGGTCAATGAAACGCTGCCTGACAAAATAACCAGACCAAGCAGTGGAAACATTCCCAGAGAGAATGAGAAGCACTGGGAGTACACAGGGGACCCACTTCACCTGGGGGGCAGGCGTGTAGGGGGCGGGCCTGAAATATCACACACTCGGGTCCACACACAGGTGCTCAGAGACACAGGTGGGCACACACAGACACACACACACACACACACACACACCCGCACGTGACTTCCCCAGCACGGACTCCACAGACGAGCGTGAGGTTCCTCCCGCGCTTTCCTAGGACGGGACTGGCTCTGAGCCCCTCCCCGCCACCCACGGGGAGAGGAACAGACCCCCTCTCTCTGACCTCCATGCTACCTCAAGAGGCACCAAGGTATGAGTTAGTTACAGCAAATGTGTCAGCTGCCAAGCCCAGGGCAGGAGCTGAAGATATTTATAGTGTCCTCAAATATTACCTAGCTGACCCCACGGCTCCTGCCTGCAAGGATGTTCCAGATGAGTGCTCAGAGTTGTTGTCAGACAGGCCTGGCCTCTCCCCAGGGAGGGTCTGTTTCCGGGACCCTGAGTAGAGCTTCAAGAGCAAAGGAGGCCTTTCAGGATTGGCCCTTCTGCTCACAAGCCATGAGACACTTTAGACATTGCGTGCCTACAAAACCCAAGCAACCTTTGTCAATTTTTAAATTAAAAAACGAAAATTGTTAATAGCTTCCTAGGAAAGCATCAGATTCTTTCATTTGGAGCCATCGTGAACAGAAGTGAGGACAGAAGGAAGGCTGAGCCCCAGCCGGCTTCAAGCACTGAGCCCAAGCATGCATGTCCGAGCTGAAGGCGTGCGGGGACAGGAGCTGGAGCTGGAGCCCAGCGAGCACCAGGACGACGTTCACAGCAGCGTCCTTCTCCCCGAGCAACTCCCTCCTTCTCAGCCCTCCTGGGCCAGGCCGCTCCTGTGGTAGTCCACATTAAAGGATGCCATGCTTAAGCTTTGCTTTCTTATGGTTTCATGACTGGCTCTAAACTAAATAAAAGTTTGGGAGCAGGATCTGTGACAATTATACCTTCGGGGCCGGGCACTGGTGGGGTAGCACCATTGTACCAACTGTCCCTAGGGAACAACCATGAACTCTGGAAGAAACGTGTCAAATGGCAACTTAGGCACTGAGGAGAGACGGAGAGAAGGCAGACGCTGGCGGGCTCCAAACCTTGAGGGAAAGGGCGGCAATGGGCGAGTTCCCTGTTTTCTTTTTTGTTTTCGTTTTCCTGACTTCCCTGTTTTTTATGGCTTTTTCCAGAGAGCAGATCCCAGCTGGGGTTGTCCAGAGCAGTTAAAACTGTAGCCTTACTGGGCTGAGAAAGCGGAGGGCAGAGATGACGGTGACCACGGCAGCTGGGCAGCGAGAGGCCAACATTCTATGTGTGAACTCTTCCCAAATTCCTGGCTGATCCTTGAATTACACACGAGAGAGGCAGGTACCAACTTCCTGTCACCACAGGGAGATCTCTTTGGAGTCTCAGTCCATTCCTGGTCAAATGACAGCACAGCACCAACCACCACCACAGAAATCAAGGCTCTCCAGAGGAGCACAGCGGAATACAGAGTCTCTACAACGTATGAGCTATAGTCCTGGAAACAATCCCAAATTACCAGACACATGAAGACACAGGAGAATGGGACCCAGACATCACTGGGGATCTCAAAGTGATCCAGGCATTGGAATTAGCAGACAAGGGTTTAAAAAAAACTACTGTAACTATGCTTAAGGGTGTAAAGGAAGATATACTCGTAATGAATAAAAAACTAGTAAATCTCAGTAGAGAAAAGGAGTTGGCGATTTGTTTTCAATAAGAGCCAGATAGCAAATTGCTTAGGCGTGTAGGTTCTATGGTCTGTTCGGCAGTTAGTCAGCTTGGCCGCTGCATCACAAAAACAGCCATACACCCACGAACAGCTGTGCTCCAAGAAAACTTGATTTACAAAAACAGGTGGCCAGCCCACGGGACATAGTCTGCTGACCCCTGACATAAAAGAAACCTAAAAGAACCAAATGGAAGTTCCAGAATCGAAGAATTCAATATCTGAAATAAGAGATGCAATAGACAGACCTGACAGCAGACAGAGAGAGGAGAGACAGTGAACTCGAAGTTAGATGAGTGGACATTGTCCAGCATAAAGAACAAAGATGAGAAAGATAAAAACGTGAACAGAGCATCAGCCACCAGTGGGACAGTGTCGGAAGGTCCAATACATGTGTAAATGGAGGCCTGGAAGGCCAGGAGACAGAGGAGGGCGTGGGGAAAATCTGAAAAGAGAACGGCCCCAAATGTCACCCATCTGGCAAAAGACATAGATTTGCAGATCTGAGAAGTCCCTCAGATTGGATTTCTATCTGATTTCTATTTCTATCGATCGGTCTTCAAGTGAAGTCGGAATAAGTGTGAGAAAGGCTGAGGGTCCAGGGAGAAGCAGTGGGGGCGGTGGGGCGCCTGGACGACATGAGATGGGCACCTGGGGTTTGGGGAGGGCTGGGGACGGGGCTGGGGCCAGGAGAGGACCTCGGGAGAGGAAGGGCGGGGGGCCGCCCAGCCTGGGCTGCGTAGAGCCCCACGGATCCAGCTGGTGGTACCGATCCGATGGCACACAGGGCGTGACTGCTGCAGGAAGCTGGTGGCCCGGTCACGGAGACCCCGTTGAGCAAAATGGCTCGCGGAACCGCAGCTGCAACAGCAGGAGGAAGAAAGGGTCCACATCAGAGCCACACAGATCCCCGCGCCGGCACCACGGACGGACCCCCGGCTCCGCTCAGGGTGTGACGGGCCACCGGGCCCCGTGTACCTGGTGCCTCCGCTTCCACAGGACCTGTGGCCCCGGAGGCTTCACAGACCAGAAAGGCGTTGTTCCCCAGAGCTTTCCGCTTCAAGGACGTGGAAAGTTAGTCTTGACCTGGTGGTTGCCTGGAGGCTCGGAGATTGACCAGGGTGGTCACACTCGTTGTAAAATCCACCAGACAAAGATACAAAGATGCTTCACTCTGGGGTGGGGCTGGGGGGCCGCGAGGGGCCCTCGAAAGGCTCCAAGGATTTTACGAACGGGTTCTCTGTGGGGGAGCAGGTGTAGGTCTCGTTGACCTTTTACCCCTTCGTGTGAAAATTCCAGCGAGGCTATTTTCTCTGAGGACATCTTTGGTGCAGATAATGTGTGGGCAGCGTCCCAAGGTGTCGTAAACCAAGCCTGTGCCCACTCACGTGGCTGCCGTGTCGCCACGGTCACCACTATCAGGGCGTTCCTGGCACCGTCCCCTGAGGCTGGGACTTTGTCATGGGCCGCTGCCCGGACACAGAGCAGCAGGAAATGGTGGGGACTATTGACTCTTGATATGGACGTGGTGCTGCAGGAGGCTGAAGGGCTCCCCGAGGTGGGAAGGCCACGGGGCAGCTGACGGCCGGGAGGGCCCCGCTGAGGACAGCAGCACTGACACATGCCAGCTGTTCCCGGAGGCACATGGAGCCGCGGGGACAGCCTTCAAGAGGACAGGCACAGCCTGCTGCGTGGCCTGGCCAGGTGCTGCCCCTGCGGACCCCTCGTGCCCGGTTCCCCACGGAGCAGCGCCTCCACGGTTTCTGCATGTGTGAGGGCTTTCTGTTCCGAGGGACCTGTCCTGCCACTTCTCGAGCTACTATTATCTTATCCCTCCAGACTCGATTTCCTCAAGGTCAGATGACAGTCTAGACCTCTCTGGGAAGCTGGACGATGAAAATCAGATTCTCACAAGGAGGGTGGACTGAGTGCGTCTTCCCCAAGCCTGATGAAAACAAAGGGGAAAAGGGGGGAGGGTGGGTGTCACTCATTGTCTTTATTTTTCATTTTTTGGCCAAAAGGAAGGAGAGATGCGAAGACACCGGCACCCTGGTGTCTCATCCACCGCAGCCCACGCTCCCACATACATAGGCCTGGCCCAGGTCGGCTACTGGGGGTGTCTTGGGCACAAAGCCCACAGCTGAATCACAGGAAGCACAGTCAAGCGAGCGAGGGAAAGTTCGAATATCACCATCGCTATCCACACCGATGAAAGGAGGGTCGCACCCTTGATAAGAAAGTACATCCAGAGATTTCAAACCTCTTTTCAAATATGAGAGCAGAAGTACTTGACAGAAGAGTTGAGGGGACAGAGATAGAGGGAAAAGACAAGGACACAAAACACAGGAGAGGAAACCTAAAAGGGAAGAACAAGGGACGATCGGGAGACCAGAGCAGAGGAGACGGGCACTGACCCGACAGCCACAAACACCCCGGGCGCACAGGGCTCCAGGGACTCTGTCTCCAGGGACTCAGCATGATGGCCAGTTGGATCCCACCCCCAAAGAGGGGAGGAGTGGGAGGAGACCCCACACGAAGGAGGAGGCTGGGTGGGGGGGAAGAGGGAGGAGACCCCACACGAGGGAGGAGGTTGGGGGGGAGAGGGAGGAGACCCCACATGAGGGAAGAGGCTGGGGGGGAGAGGGAGGAGGCTGGGGGGGGAGAGGGAGGAGACCCCACATGAGGGAGGAGGCTGGGGGGGGAGAGGCAGGAGACCCCACATGAGGGAGGAGGCTGGGGGGGGAGAGGGAGGAGACCCCACACGAGGGAGGAGGTTGGGGGGGAGAGGCAGGAGACCCCACATGAGGGAGGAGGCCGGGGGGGGAGAGGCAGGAGACCCCACACGAGGGAGGAGGCTGGGGGGAGAGAGGGAGGAGACCCCACATGAGGGAGGAAGCTGGTGGGGGAGAGGGAGAAGACCCCACATGAGGGAGAAGGCTGGGGGAGGAGAAGGAGGAGACCCCACACGAGGGAGGAGGCTGGGGGGGAAGAGGGAGGAGACCCCACACGAGGGAGGAGGCTGGGGGGGAAGAGGGAGGAGACCCCACATGAGGGAGGAGGCTGGGGGGGGAGAGGGAGGAGACCCCACACGAAGGAGGAGGCTGGGGGAGGAGAAGGAGGAGACCCCACACGAGGGAGGAGGCTGTGGGGGGAGAGGGAGGAGACCCCACATGAGGGAGGAGGCTGGGGGGGGAGAGGGAGGAGACCCAACACGAGGGAGGAGGCTGGGGGGGGGGAGAGGGAGGAGACCCCACACGAGGCACTGGGCCAGGGGCAGGACACCAACTTTGGAGGGGCCTGGAGTGATGCCTCCTTCCTGGGCAGGGAGTTGATTTCCAGGCTTCACCCAGAGGGGTCAGCCTGCTCCTGATGCTTGCTTGTCAAGGCTCAGCTTGCTGCACAGCCAGTCCCCAGAAGTAACAGACAGAGAAACCACATTTGGTGGAGAATGAACCCACCAAACGGGGGTTCTCCCCAAGACAAGAAGGCACGAGATTCAGGAGATGGGGTGCCCAGTGTGGGGGAGCTGGTGTTGTGCCCGGAGAGGGGAGGGGCCCGGAGCACATTGCCACATGCAGCAGCCTTCTGGGAGTTTGGGGCCGAACCACTTAAATCCATAGAAAACTGTGCCAACAACAGATTAGTCAATGACTTCGGGTAAAACAAAAGGATGTACTGGGAATGGAAAAACGGTCCCATGCTATCTCACGGCTGTGAAGACAGTTTGTGTAGTCACAACGTTCAGCACTGAAATTTTGGTGGAAAACACCAGAACTTAGAGAGCAAGCATGTGGGGGTGGGGCAGGCTTTCTGTGCTAACTCCCCTGGCCAGAGACCCACAGCTGCTGAGTCATATCACAACCCCTTCCCGCCTTGTGCACCCACATGAATGGTCCTGGCCAAGATAGCCTAACATGCCCAACGTGTGCTAGCAAAGCCAGGCACACAAGACAAGGCGGCTGACCCCCTGGGCAGGGAGGGGTAGGGGCAGGGGCAGAACGAGTCCTAGATGATGTCTGTGCAGAAAATCCCAGAAAGTGATGGAAGACTTCAGGGTATACAAAGTCCATTACTTTCCCATAAACCAGCAATAAAGGTATGGAATTCGAAATGTAAACCATAACACCATTTACATCAACACCAAAAAAAGAAAAATAAACAAAAACCAAAAAAAATCTTAGGTAGAAATCTAACAAAATGTGTACAGAACCTACATGAAAACTTGCAAACTTGGACGAAGAAATCAAAGAAAACCCATATAAATGGAGAGATGGTCCACGTGCACGAATGGCAAGACTCAGCATGGTCACGCGGCGAGTTCTTCCTGGCACGATCCACGGACACAATGCAATCCCAATAAAAAATTCCAGCCTGTTACTTTATCATACGGAGGCAAAAAACCCAGAGCAGCCAGCACGACCTTGAAGAACATTTGAAGACTGACACTTCCCGACTTCAAGACTCAGGTGAGACCACGGTGATCGCTGAAAGGACAGACGAGCGGATCAGTGCAACGGAACAGAGGGCCCAGAAACAGACGCACGTGATCACAGTCACCGGTCTTTGACGAAGGGGCACGGGTAACACGGTCGAACAAAAGTGGTCCCGTCGGCGACTGCTGGGACGGCGGGACGTCCCCGTGAAGAAAAATGAGTCCGGACACAGACCTCACAGCCTTCACAACAATGAACTCTCAACGGATAGAGACCTACAAGTAAAATGCAGAACTATACGTCTCCTGGAAGATCGTGGGACAGAAAACCTAGCTGGGTTTGGTGATGACTTCTTAGATCCAGCACGATCCCTGAAAGAGGGAAGCCCGACCTCACTGAAATGAATGAACTGCCTGAGAAAGACCACATGAAGAGAGCAAGAAAACAAGCCACAGCGGGGAGAAATTATTTGCAAAACATGTATCTGATAAAGGATTTGTGTCCCACACACACGAAGAACTCAAATCTCAGTAAGAAAAACAATCCAATTTAAAAATGGGCCAAAAACCTAAAGAGACACCTCACCAAAGAAGATATGCATGTGGAAACGTAGCTCAATATCATACGTCATTAGGGGATCGCAGATTAAAACAACAAGGTACCACTAGACATCTATTAGAATTATTAAAATCCACAACACAGACGACTGGAGATTCTCGCTGGTGGGAATGCAAAACGGTGCAGCCACTTTGGAAGACAGTTTGGCGGTTTCTTGCAAAACCAAACATACCTTCACCATACGACCCAACAATCATCTCCTTGGTGTTTACACAGAGGAGTTGAAGCCTTATGTCCATACAAGAGCCTGAAAATGGATGTTTACAGCAGCTTTACTCGTACTTGCCAGATTGTTCTTCAGTAGCTGGATGGATAAAAAGCCGTGCTACATACACAGTGGAGTATCATTCAGCGCTAAAATAAACGAGCCATCGAGATAGGAAAATCCGTGGCTGAATCTTCGATGCACGTTACTGAGGGGAAGAAATCCATCTGAAAAGGCTACCTCCTGGAGTCCTCACACAGCAGCATTCCAACTCTACGACATTCTGGAAAAGGCAGAGACTACGGAGGCAGTAAAAAGATCAGTGGTGTCCAGGTGATGGGGAAAGGGAGGGATAGGTGGAGCACAGAGGATTTTTAGGGCACCGAAAATACTCCGTACGATCCTATAATGATAGATACACGTCATGACACAGATCCTATAATGATAGATACACGTCATGACACATTTGTTCAAACCTGTAAGATATATAACACAAGAGCAAACCGCGATGTAAACCATGGGCTTCAGTTAATAAGGATACATCAATATTGGCTCATTAACTGCAACAAATATATCACAGCAATGAAAGATGTCAACAATGGGGACACTGGGGGGTGGGGAGAGGGGGGAGGGGGAGCCGGTGGGTATGGGGAACTCTCTGTGCCACCTGTTCAATTATTGCGTACATTTTCACCTTCACTAAAAAATTGGGTCTATTAATTTTTGAAAATCAGCATTGCTGTGGTGTGGGGGATGCCTTTGCACTGTGAGGTAGGCTTGGGAGGCCAGGCCCGGGACGGAGGTGACGTGACGGTGTTTTAGGGATGAGGGAGGGAGGTGGGCAGGCCAGGAAACACCCTTGCTCCTCGCCCTGAGGGACGACCGGGGGTGAGCGGCCTGCGGTTTTGTGCCGGCCGGGGAGCGGTCTGTCGTGACTCTACTGCGCTCGCGTGCTGCCGGGTTTCGTCGGAACAAAACCAAGTTTGTTCAGGTTCACCGAAAAGGGTTTATTGCCACCCACGGGGAAGGGGCAGCTCCAGACTGGGGTGGTGCGGTGTGGGGTTCTGGCTGCCAGGGTGGCACAGGGTGGAGGGCGCCACGGTGCCCGGAGCTTTCCTAGCGTGTGAGGCAGGAGCAGCGGGGAGGCCAGGTGCCAGGAGAGGGCACGAGTGGGTGTGCAGGGTGCAGGTGTGAGCACACGTGGCTGTGAGCTGTGTGAGCAAGTGCGGGCAGGCGGGCGGGAGAAGCACCCCCCACCCCAGGAACCACGTGACGTGGCAAAGCTTGTGGCAGAGCCAGGCCCATGTGGCGCCCGTGCGGTGTGGCGCGGCTGGGGCTTCAGGTCTACCCTGAAGCTGGCCTCAGCGGACAGCTGCACGCTCCTCGTGACGGGTCAGGCGAGAGCCTCTCTGAGGGGAAGGTTTGCCTGGGGCCACACGGCCACGCAGCCACAGGGCCCGCCTGGGCGCACGCCGCAGGCCCCTGCGCGCCCCGCCCCCGTCCCCTCCCAGCTGGGACAGAGGCTCCCCGGAAACAGCCTGACGTGTGGCCCTCCCAGGACAGGAGCTCCACGGGAGGGGACGGTTCCAAGGTTTCTGAGGGTGCTGTGGCCCGCGTGTCCTCACCAGGGCACGCTCACACCTCCATCACGGCACCCACAAACACCCTCCGTGGGCCCCGTGTGGCCTCCCCTTGCAGCCCTGGTGGGCAGGACAGTCAGCTCCTGCCAGGCTGCCTGAGGACCACAGACCCTCCCCTGCTCCCCTTGATGAAGGCACAGGACGCCAGGGAGGAAGACCTTGTCAACGGGAAAGCAGAGAACTCACCCCTGCTTCCCACAGATAGGCGCTGGGGCCCGGCACGTGGATTTAGGCCGAACACAGCACAGCGTGGCCCTGTGGGCTGGTGCAGGAGGCCGGGGCGGAGTGTGCTGGCCCCGCTCAGCTCACAGGCTGCCTGCCCTCAGCCACCCCAGGACAGAACCTCCTTCCTGTCCCTCTCCTGGGAGCAGACACCACCACGCTGTGTCCAGTCTACTTCCGAGATTCCGCTGGGCTCCGTGCTGGCTCCCGGCCATGGTCTGAGGAGTGGCCCCCCAGCCCCTGGCTTGGGAAGGCACCATTGTTCTTCGGGGACAGATAACGCTTCCCCAGCTTCACGCGGCTCAGCTCGTGACACTCGAACTAATCTTCAGGCCACAAGAAAACCAGGATTCTACACTGAAAGCCAGCTGCAGGGGCCTCAGGGCCCGGTGCCCTGAGGGCAAGGTGGGGTCCTGGGGAGGGGGAGGTGCAGAGGCAAATCCCGGTAGTCTCCACCCGCTGTGCCACTGGAGGACTCTGTGGTGGGGTGGGGGGTGGGAAGAGGGTCCCGGAGCGCTAGGCGCGGGGGTCAGCTTTCCCGGCCCTGGACACCATGGTCAGGGGGCGGGGGGTGGGAAGGGCCCATCCTTGTCCCCGGGCGGCCAGCCACACGCGCCCATCCCACATCTGCCAATGCCTCTCGTGGGGCACCTCACGTGAGCCGGAGTGGGTGTTGGGCAAAGACATGCTCCTCCAGGCTTTGGGGCCCCAAAATGCAGGGCACAGGCCAAGGCTCACGTCGGCCCGGGGCTGAAGGCACCCCAGCCGTCGGAATGTTCTCGGCGTTTTTGAGTTAATGAGTAAAGGATTTTGACAACAGAGGCTGTACCCTCGACACTGGGGGCCTTCTCAGAAACTTCCAACCGCCTTCCTTCACCGGTTCACCCCCAGAAACGCAAGCTCTGGGGGGGGAAGGTGCACGGGAAGGGCTGTGCTGAGACCTGCCCACACCTGGACCCCCGGCCCCTGCTCTGGTCACTAACTGTATTTTGTAAATGGCGGTCAGGTGACCCCCACCCCAATCCTAGCCACACTGCACTGGGGGAGGGGAAAAGGAGGAGGAAGAAAAGGCACACTGGTGGCCGCGGTTTGAGGCACACGGGTGAGGGGCCGACACAGGGTTCCTTCGCAGGCCTGGCCGAATCCACAGAACACCCTCTCCAGCTACACTTGGTGGGTACAAGCCAGCACCCACCAGGATGAAGCCACAAAATCATTCCCACTCCAGGGACAGGGCGGCACCAGGAGCCTGCAGGCAGCGGGCGTGTGGGGGCAGGACTGCCGAGTCCCATTCTTGCCGCTTGTGGGAGGACACGGGCCCCCAGAGCTGGGTCCTGGCTCTCACCTGCCGTCTTGGACACAGGCGTCTGTAGCTGCCGTGTGGCTGTCTTTGCATTTTCGCTTTCAGGCAGCTGGTGTCAGTGGGCCTGTTATTATGGCCGGGCCCCCTGCTGGGACCGCCCAGGCCACAGAACGTCCCCCAGGCACCTTTGCAGGACCCTCCATGCATCTGCGCGCCGCACCTGCTAACCTCCGCTCTCCAGCCGCATCTGAGGGAAATGTGGTCAGCCACGTCCCTGCTGAGGAGGCCAGGTTGCTGGAGAGGAGGGCAGCTAGCCCACTGCAAGGCCGCAGGCATTCCCCAGATGCAGCAACCGACCAGGCAGGGGTCGGGAGGCCCGGGAGGGCCCTGGAGTCCCGTGGGGTTGCCCGCGGATGTGTGACGTGGCCAGCCGCCAGGAGCCTGGCTGGGCAGCGGCTGTGCGGGAATGGTGACCGTCGCCTCCCCCCTGCTTCCCACCCTGGACACCCTTGAGCTTGGATCCCGGCCGCAGCCCAGCCCCCGGAGGCCCTGGTTCGAGCTGTTTGGAGCCAGCCCTGGAGGACCGAGCTGGACCGAGCTCACTGATCCCTCCGGGCTCCTCAGCCGCCTGTGAGAGACCGAGGCCTGAGGCTGGCCCAGCCTGGGTCACACAGGCAGCTGGTCCCCTTCCCGATCCTCCGCTAAAGGACCAGAATGAAGGCTGTGCCGCCACAGGACGCGGGAAGGACGGCAGCACCCCACGCGGAGGCACGGCCCGCTTCACCACTGCACCCTGCCCGCTTATGCAGTTTCTGCTGTCACTGAGCACACAGGGCGACACTAGCTGACTTCTGGGGAGTCTGGCCTCTGAACTGGCCTTTGTGAAGTATGGGAGGGGGGCTGCGGCTGCCCTAGCCCTGGTGTTGACCACACCTGTTCCCAGGCCTGCTCCAGGGGCCTGCTGCAAAGGCCTCTGTGGCCCCAAGACACAGCTCTTGGGGGGCCGCTTCCGCTGGGGTGGCCAAGGGGCGGCTTCGGCCCCCTCCTCTACCCCAGGGTCTTTCCCAGCCCACCCCCTGGAAGCCCAGCTGCTTCTGTTGGGTTTGGGCAAGGAGCCTCCCTTGGGACTCTGTCCAGCGTTTGACAGTCCATATGGGGACACTCCCTCGGACGTGGGGGGTGGCGACAATAACTTGATCATTCACCAAATACCCCCTGAGCACCTGCCATGTCTGCCCACTCCTCCCTGAGCCCCCACAGGGAGTGTGGATGCTACAGAGGTGTACGTGGTACCACAGGACCCCAGGAGCAAGCAGCCTCGAGCCCACCGCCTCGTGGGGAACACGATCGTCAGCCACAGGCTGCCGCCCTCCACCTTGTACGAGCCAGCACACAGGAGCAGCGCACACACGCATATGGACACCAAGTGAGTGCACACGTGTGGTCCTCCTGTGGGGCTGCCCTGTTCGGTCCACGTCTAGCTGGCGGGACAAAGGTGAGCTGCACCGAGCACCCAGCGTGTGAGGGCTGCGTTCTAAGGCAAAGTAGGTGGCAGGGTGGGAGGCCCACGTCCACTGTACCCCAAGCTCCGGGGCTTGTTGAACCCAAGAAGAAACGGAACCCCCGGGAGCTGGTGGTTTTCCACCCTTTGTGTTGTCCTACAAGCTGCCAGAAACAGGCATTTGCGACTTCCTATTTTGCCTTTGCAAGAAACCCTTCCCCGGCTGAGAGCGCCCCACGGTTGGACTTTAGCATGAGAGCTCTGCGGGTGGTGAATCCACTGAGGCTTCCTGATTTACCCAGGAAAGGAAGAAACAGAACTCGGCCCTTCCCCCCACAGTCCTGCACCCTTCCTCCTGAGCACAGGGCTGACCCTGCCCCCAGAGGCTGGAAGTCCCAGCGAGGGGCTCCCAGGATGCCTCCCAGAGCCGATCTGCTTGCCAAGGCCACATCTGTCCACAGACCCCCAGACTCCATCGTTAGCCCAGTGGCCTCGACCCCCACCTGGGCCCCCTGGGCTGCTGCCTTCACCTGGCCCACTTGGTCCCAACCCCGCTCACTCCAGCTGGCCCCCTCCCTTCCTGCGTAGCTCATCCCCACTGCCCCTCAGATGGGAAGTCCATAGCCTGGACTCTGACCCGATGTTTCCAGCGAAGCACGGGGCTCTCACTTCTTTCCAGAGCGGATGGATGAAAGCTTGGCTTGTAGATGTGGACTTGAGACACAGTGAGCTCCGAGGGAAGGCCCGTGTGAGGCTAAGCCCCAGGTCCCTGGCCCAGCTGGGGCACCTCGCATGACCTGGAGGGTGGCCAGCATGGCCCTCGCCTGTGCAGACACCACCCGTCATTGCCATAAGGACACAGGGCCCTGGCGGGCAATGGGCGGCGGGGGTCAGGTGGGGCAGCATCGCGCACCCTCGGCCTCCTTGCACCTGACCCGCCCGCCAGTCCTGTGCCCTCTGGGACGCCGGAGGCACTGGGGCCAAAGCAGAACGGCCTGGCCAGGGCCCTTCAGTGCCCAAGACATCACGGACCCTCACAGGTGCAGGCTGTGACCTTAACCTCTGATCAGACCCGAGCACATATGGATGGTTTCTGACTCGTTTATTCTGCACATGTTTATGGGAAGAGCCTTATAAAATGAGAGGGGTTGTGCCAGCGTTACAAATGCCCCAGGGAAGGCCCAGCTCATGAGGTGACGGTTCTGAGCTGCTGCCACCCCTCCCTCCCTGCAGCCTTGTCGCTCTCGGTGGAGCCAAGCACAACTCTGCTCAGAAGCCTCGGCGGCCCCTCTTCCCTGTGACGCTTGTGACTGGCTGCCTTGCCGGCCCCTCTGAGCTCACCGTCCACACCCCACTGGCTGGCTTCCCCCCGCCCGCCCCCTGCTGCGCTTCAGACACACCTACACATGCCCACCTCAGGGCCTTCGCACTGGTTGATCCACTCCTGAAAATGCTTTCGTTACAGGGCTGGTTCTCCTCTGCCTGCACTGTCCGCCTCTCCTCATTCGTTTTTCACTATAGCACATGACGCCATTTATCCTGTGCCATGATGTCATCCGTCTGTCCCCCACAGGAACCTGCACTTGTTGGGGGGTCTGGGGCTGCTCTGTTGGTACCACATCCTGACGTTTGTCAAGTGAGCACTAAACTGAGGGGGCCTCGTCCGGCAGCCAGGGCTGCAGCTGCTAAAAATCAAGGATTTCAAGATTGCATCAATAAAGGAAATCAGACCAGTTATGCCCCCCAAAAGTTGTTGCTGTGCTGATGGGATTGACCCGCCCGGGACCCAAGTCCCAGGCTCAGCGCAGGAGCGTGAGGGCGCTGGCACCCACGCAGACGCCTGTGTCCCTGGAGCCCGCGCGTCCTGACCCAGTGGGTTTGCTCTGTCCTGTTCCGGAAGGCGTGACTGGGGGTGAACTGGCAGCAGCGGTCAGCCGGTGGGGGAGCGTGCGTTAGTGCAGGCGGGGTGCGACCTCCTCCGGGGACCCGGCCTGCCCAGCTGAGCACCGTGTGGGCCGAGAAGCTCCCCACCCTGAGCCCTGACGCGCCCTCCGTGCCCTGAGCAGACGCTGGCGGTGCTTGTCCACGGGCTGCCCGCCTCCACGGGCGTGGTGTTCTCAGAAGGCTGTGTGGCAACTCGGGGGAGGAATTCGGGTAAGGAGCCTCTTCCCAGGCCCAGAGCCTGGATGGTCTGGACAAAACTTACAAACGGGAAGCCGGCCTTCAGGGCTGCGTTCCTTCTCTCAGCCATGCAGATGGGCAGGCGGGGTGCCGGGCACTGAGAACGCAGCACGAGCCGGACGCAGTGCCTGCCTTCACAGCGCTGACCTGGCTGAACCAAAGAACTGGGTGGGGGCTTCAGGCGCGGGGGTGAGCTGGAAGGCAGGACAGGTGCCAGGTAGCTTGCGTGACCAGGTAGAGTCTGGGTTTTCACTGGAATCTAGGGGAGCCACACGTGCCAGGGCCACAGCCAGGATGGAAGCCACCACACACCCATCGGGCCATCCCGCTCCTGTCCCAACCGCTCTTGGGGCCTCTGTGGCCCCACCAGCCCCTCCGCCTTCACTAGTGGGATACCTGCCCCCTGGCCCAGGGGCCCCTGAGCTTGTCATCCTCCAGTCCCACAGGCTCTGCAGGCAGGGCCGGGGTGGGGAGGGGCCCCCGCAGCACCTGGGTTCACTCAGCACCCCTTCTCCCCTGGCCTGAGCAGAGAGAGAAGACAGATGGGAAAGGAGAGGCAGGGAAGGTCAGGAGGGAGGGCTGGGAGGCAGGATAGGAGGGAAGGCACGGGCACAGGGTGGGAGCAGAGACCCGCCCAGGGAAGGTGCCGGGGACAGGGACCCCAACCGTGCTGCCCACGGCCCAGGCAGGAAACCACCCGGTCTGGGCTCCAGGGCGGAGAGGCTGGTTGAGCAGGCTCTGTTCAAACCTAGCCAAGCACCCAAGACCTGGAGACTCGGACCCGATGCCTGACAGTGGCCAGAGCCGTGGGCCCTGTGCTCCTGGGAACAGGCCTGTCCCAGGACCCAGCCAGGAGAAGTCAAAGGGGCCTTCTCTGAAGGGAGCCATGAGCAGGTGCCAAGGCAGGGCAGGTGGCAGAGAGCAGAGCCCGTCCCTCGTCCGCCCCCTGGCCACCCCTCCAGGTAAAACTCGGTATCAGCAGGGCTTCGGACACTGGGGGACGGTGCATGGGCATGGGTGGGAACGCAAGCTTCAGCCCCCGGCTCGGGGGCCTGGCCTGTGTGACAGGAAAACTCTCCTCCAACCCATGTGGACATAGAGGAACCCGCAGCCCCGTCCTCGAGGGGCAAGAACTGGGGAGGGGGGTGTCCTGACACACCTGCGGAGAAACCAAGTGCAAGGCTGAGTGAGGGACAGGTCAGGAGGGCACAGAGACAGGTCTGCGACTGGATCACAGAGCACCGTGCACTCCCCTGACCACGGTCCAGACCCCCGCAAAGGGGCTTGGTGCCTTGGGAATAAGGCCAAGAACCTCTCTGCTTACAGGAAGTTGGCCCAGGCAGAGCCTTTCTGGGGAGTCCCTTCCATGAGCAAGCAGGACTGGATGCTATCAGCACTTCCCAACCTTTGCCCCTCTTTCCTTGGAATATTTCAGTGTTATACCTTAGCTCCAAATGCCCATGGATTGCTTTACAGCCTGGGGCTAATTCCCCCATGAGCAGTTCCTGAAAAGTGAGACTCTACACCTCCATCTGGTAGAGGCTCTTGGGAGGGCCCTTGGTTCCAGGCTTTGGATGATGGGTCTCGACTCCAGGCCCACTTACTGGGTCCTGCCAGGACTGGGGTCCACTAGGGCCCACTGGCTCATCTACCCCTGGGAGGATGGCACCTGCCCTGCCCTTCCTCCTTTTCCAGATCCCCTCATGCATTCCTCCGAGAGGAGCAAGGCAAATTCAGTGGAGGCAGGCAGGAGAGCATGATGGACAGCGCCCAGGAACCCACAGGAGAGAGTAGGACAAGGGTGGGGCTCAGCCCCAGGGGCTCCTGGTCCTGGACCAGAGCACATGAAGTAAAACCCATAAGCTTCTGGTTTTAACCCCAGGAGGTAAATACCACCCCCTGGCTTCCCCCACAGCCTGGGCATGTGCCTGGGGCAGAGGCCCAGCCCCTGCGACTGTACCTCAGAGAAACAGTGGATTAGGCGGGGTGTCTGGGCCAGTGGCCCCGGCTCCCCAGGTGCCTGGGCAAGACAACGGAGTATGTGGGTGGATACCCAGGGACGTCCCAGGCCTGCGGCGTAAGTGCCCCCGCTCAAGGGTGAAATCATAACGGTAGGAAAAGCACTTTGGAAGCAACGAGAACTGGGGCCAGGAACACGGGGCCCTGAGGCCCAAGAAACTGGATAGATAGGCCAGCAGCTAGCGTGTCGGAAGGCATGATCCCAGGGCTGCGCTCCAGCTGGAGCGTAACTGGGAAGAACTTCCTGTGGAGGCTCAACATGGGTCAGAGGCTCTGGACGCTGTACAGCAGGCCCCGGTCTTCCCACTGAAAGACCCCCCGGGGCCTCTTCCCCCAAGACCAGGAGTGAAGAGGGAGGCATCACATCGAGGGGAGGGCTTGCAAAGCCTCAAGGGTGCTGGAGGTACAGGGACCAGGAGCGACGACTTGCCACCACCCCTGAGCCTCTAGCTCTCGAAGCCAGATGGTCCCATCGGCCACTGGGGTCCTCCTGGGGGTGTTTCTGCCAGGTTTGGGTGGGTGGGATGTGAGCCCAGGCCGCCCCCTTTCCCAAGAGAGGCCATGGTGTAGACAGCACAGACTCTCAGGCTCAGAGGGTGAGGCCACCACTTCCCAGCCAGCCAGAGTCAGGAGCCCCTGGCCTCCGGCCCCTGCACACCGCGAGCTGCACTTTCAGGGGGCCTCAAACTGGGTTTCTCACTGGCCCACCCACACCAACACTGCCCCTCACCTCGGCCGCTACAAGTGTAGCCCGTCCTGTCCAGGGGTCTCATGGCTCAGGCCTGCCTCCTCACTGGCAGGGTCCCGACCCCCTCAGGAGGCTCCTCCCTGACCTGACTCACTGCCCACCTTTTGCCCTGGACCCACCCGGATGTCGGCTGGATACCTGAGCCACATCTGTCCACTGAAATATCCCCTACCTAATGCTTGGGAATACATGGACCCAGTCAACCTACAACTGCCCCTTCCCCAGAATCTCCTCTGGTGCCCCCCGCCCCCACCTCGCCAATGTCCATTCTCTGACCTACAACCAAGGCAATAATCTGAGAGCCCAGGTCTGTTCAATTCCCTCCTCTTTGTGCCACCCGGGTAGAGATCAAAGTTCTCCAGGGTCTGGTTGTGCTGGTCTGGCCTCCTCCAGCCTCCCCTCTGCCTCCCTCTGGTCTCCCTTCTGGCCTCCAACATTCTAACCTGCCTCTTCCTCCAGAAGGCACCTTTCCTGGTGGCAACTCCAGAGCTCTGTCTCCCGAAGCCACCTGGATCCCCACCACCCAAGCGGGCCCTCTACCCCACGCTCTGCTGCCTCACGACCTATGCATGGCCAATGTGGGCCTCGTGCTGGCCCAGCCTTTGGCCTCCAAGGAAGGTCTGAGGAGAGAGAATGCAATTAAGGGGAAAAGGCCCAGCTCGGTCCAAGGCCCAAGACCCTGGGCCTTTGCAGGCTCAGCACCCCCCCCAGGGGTCCAGAGGAGGGAATCACCCCCCACCCAGGGGCAGACACTGGACCGCTGCAGTGGGTCCCTCAACCTCTCTGGCCCTGCAGGCCTCACCCGTGCGTGGGCTCCCTGGCCTCAGTGGCACCCTACTCCCCTTCTGAATTTCCTAAAGATGCAGCTATGGGCAGGGGGCCCCTGGAGGTCCAGATGCAAACAGTAAGTCCTTTGCTGAGCTCCAGACATGGGGTCTTAGGGGTTGTGGGTCCGTGACCTCAGCAGCCACAGGGTTGACCCCAGACTCCTGGGCCAGCTTGCTGGTGGCCATGACCCTGCCCTCTGGCCAAAGCTGCTTGAGGGGAGCAGCTGCCTCAAAACATTGGCATGAATTATTGCTTTGTCCCTCGTCCCCACACCTAATTGTCCTGTCTGTCCCAGGTCCCCGCACCTAGTTGCCCTGTCTGTTCCAGGCCCCCTCACCCTGTTGCCCTGACCACCCGTGGCTGGAAGAAATCTGACCGAAACTAAAATAAACACCTGGAACCATTGGTAAGACATTTGGCAAATGCTTGGAAATCAGTAGAAACCCCTCTCTTCTCCTGCTCCTGCACCTTGAGATCGAAATAGCCCGACTGTTTCCAATGACCAAAGGAGCCTGAGAGTCTCATGAACATGAGCCCTGGACTGCGGAGTCAAGAAGGGAGGACGCTGGGACCCAAAGCTTGCCCTCATCTTGCACACGCTGGACACACCGCCACACGGCCTCGGCCTCGGGTCCCAACCTGGATGCATACGAAGGCGTGGCTAGGAGCGCTCTGTGGGGCCTGTGCGCAGGTGCTGGCTGCACTGGGAGGGGCCTGGGCGATGTCCTGATCTGGGGCCAGGTATGTGGGTCGGGAAGTGGGGGATGCCACAGGGCAGGGAGGTGGGCCAGTCGTTGGGGAACCCCTGGGGTATACCGTGGGTCAGGTTAGGTCTCTGTTTCTCTCTGCAGAGAACGATGGATGATGGGGGTGGGGTGGGTGGGGGTCCTGACCAGGGAGGAGGTGGAGCTGGAACTCAGTGGATCTGGTCAAGAGTGAGTGCAGGCCACTGAGGTGAGGTGACCGCTTTCTTTGATGTAGATCTTGCTTTGTAGGGCCGGCTTGTTTGCTAAGATTTGGTTTGGATGTTGAGCCTTGGAAGGCCAGAGGCAGCAGGGGGTGGGGTCCCAAGGTGGATGGAGAAACGATGTCTGAGGGACTATGGGCAAAGGGACAGAGTGGAGGGGCTTGGGGGACTGCAAAGGAAAGGGCCGAGGTGGGGGTCACCCGAGGACCATACTGAGCCACCAGGAGGACCCTGGGGACCTGGGCAGGGTCAGTGCAGCAGATTCCAGGGTACAGGACTAAGGGGTTGAGCCCAAGGGACGGATGGTGTGGGCAGGGCCGGGGCATGGCTTGGCCCAGAGCAGGACGGCCCTGAAGGGGGGAGGCTGGGTCAGCCCCACAGGCCTTCCCTTGGGGTCCTTTCCATGTTGTCCTTAGAACCCCTGGTCTCCAGGCTTGACTGTTCCCCCTTCGAGGGGGGTCAGCAATCCCAGACAACAATGGAATGAGCCTGTGGTGCTCGCACCACAAGCCCTTTTAAGTGAGTGTGGGCAGGAAGACGAACTCTGGGCTTTGCTCTGACTGTGAAACAGAACTGGCCGGAGCGGGTGGCCACCCTGCCCTGGAGAGGTCCCCCTCAGGACAAGTCTGGCCGCGCTGGAGACTCACAGGTCCGCAGCTCTTCCCAGGTGAGGGACAAACTCCTGGGGCCAATACTCTGGTCAGCGAGACCTTTCCCGGCAGCTTCCCCTCAGGGCCACTGGCAGCTTGGGCGGGCAGCTGTCACTGGAATGTCAGATGCCACGGCTGGACTCGGGGAAGCCCTAGCTTTGCAAAGAAAGCATTTGCTTCAGGAAACAGGGGTGTTCCATGTCCCTGTGTGGCTCCCCAGACTGTCACGGGTTCACCCCGCGCAATTGTCATCTTTATGGTGGTGGTTTCGCAGAAGAGAAAAGGTGGCAGAGGACAAGAGCCCCCACTCAGCCCCAGAAACGGTCAGTTCCGGGGGTGGGGGGGTGGTGGTGGTGCAGGCAGTGTGAGTGTTAGTCAGGACAGGGCTCTCAGAGCCCCAGCCCGGGACTGGACCTGTCCAGTAGATGACCGGTAGAAAGCGGCCAGCGTCCTTTGCCCCCAGCAGGGGTGTCCGGAGGAGACACACGGATGAGACCTTGGTGCTCAGGTTTACTCCAGTGTCCCAGAAAGCCCAGTGTGGGACAGAGTGAGCACCAGACCAGGCAGCCAGGGCCAGGGAAGAGATGCCTGAGAAAACGGGAGGAGGCAGAGGGATGGACAGTGCCCTCAAGAAGCAGAAAGCAGACGGGGAAGCGCAGGGAGGGTGGATGGGCACCCAGCTAACCCAGTGCTGCCCGCCCTCCAGGCATCCAAACCCCAGGTTCAAATTCTGTCGCAGGCTGTCCCCAGAGCCGACGACGCTCCAGCCGGCTGAAAAGGTCAGAGCCCAAGGCCCTGGAGAGCCCTCTCCCCTCTCCTGCCCCTCCCCACTCCCAAATCCCAGCCTCCCGCTGATCCCTGGGGCGGTGTCCTCTCCCCTGACTCCGCCCAGTCAGTTACCAGGCGCGTCCACCGCCTCCCCAGACCCTCCCTGCCCGGTGCCCAACGCGTTCAAACTTTGGTCCCCATGAGCTTTTAAGAAGCTGACCTTCCTGTCACCTTGGCCGGGAGCGACCAGCAGCCCCCCCTTTGCTGGCTCACTGAAGCGAGTTATGAGAAATCCCACAGACCAGGGGTTTGGGAGGAGAAGCACTGTCAACGGAAAAATCGCTCCTGCAAATAGGATTTTGCCGGGTTGAATCTCGAGCGGCCCCACTTTCCTTTGCCCTGGGAGCCGCCTATCACCCCAGGGCTCGATGGCAAGAGCTGGCGCTGCCTCCCCGCACGAAACAGCTGGACGAGCCCGACACACACAACCCCTGGCCGAGGGAGCTCGCGGATCCAGGCCGGCAAGGGAGCCCCGACCGCGAGACCCCAGGACCCGGGGCTGCGCGCGCCTGGCGGGGATCAGGTCGCTCTCGGCGACCGGCGTGGCCGCTGCGGGCCCGGCCAGGCTCGCGGTCCCCGCCTCGCCCCGCCTGACCCGCGGGCCTGCCTACGTGGGGCCGACGGGGCGCTCCCCAGGCCCGACCGCGGGGCGGCTGCCGCTGGGCCAGGCAGACTGCGGAGCCGGCGCAGGAGCGCGAACGCGGGAGCACAGCTCTGTACTCGCGGGCGGGGTCGCGCAGACAGCCCCCCGCCCCGCCCCACCCCGCGACCCGGCGGGGACAAGCGCGGGAGGAAGTCGCGGCGGGGCCGGGACCCCCGGCTTCTTACCGATCTTGGCCAGGCTGGCCACGAGGATCCACAGCGCGATGATGTACGGGTCCTTGACGTGGTGCCACTTGAAGCTGACCACCTGAAAGCCTTGGCTCGCGCCCCCAGACTGCTCCTCGACGCCCCGCACCCGCGGCAGCGCGCCCAGCGCCAGCAGCAGCGCCAGCAGCAGCCCGCACCTGGGGCCCGGAGCCCCGCGCCCCGACATCGCCGCCACCGTTCAGCGCCCGTTCCGGACGCGCATGTCGTGTGGGTCCTGCTGCTCCCGGGCGGGTGGACGTGCGGGGCGCGCCCCCCGCCCCCTCCAGGGACTCTCTCAGGGCGGCGCGGAGCCAAGCGCTCGCCGGGTGCGGGCTCCTGTCCCGGTCCCCGCCCGCCACGGTGGCCTTTAATCCAGCAGCCCCCTCCCGCCCCGGGGCGGGGCCTTCCCGCCCCCGCTGCGCGCACGCGAGCACGGACACCGTCGCACGCTCCTGGCACGCCAGCCCAGCCTGCACACGCCCACCCGGGGCCGACCGGTCTCCCTGACCTCCTCTCCGAACTCCCGCGCGCGGGGCCCCTCTATTTCCCTCCTCTATGGCCCGCGCGCCTCCCCGTCCCACCCTGTCCCTGTCCACGGGCTGGAGGGCGCGGGCCGGGAGGTCCAGGCGCGCGACTCTGAGCAGCTGCCTCCCCGGAGCGGGGTGAGGTGGGGATCGCGGCAGCGACCGGTCCCTGCGGGCTTGGCTGGGGGCTTGGTGGGCTCCAGGTGTCTCGGGCGCCCCTCAGTGGCGTTAGCTCCGCTCCCGAGTTGCCTGGGGCAGCTGCGGGGGCACATTGGCCCCAAGCTTATCCAGAGATGCAGGGCCTGGGGCTTGTGGACCCCACTGGAGGCCCCAGGGTCCAGAAGGGGGCCAGGCGCAAGCCTTGAGCTATGTCTTCAATGTGCACCTGCATTTCCTAACAGTTGGAACAAGTCGTCCGAAACCAGGTCCTCTCCCACCGAACCTGGGGTGGTGCCCGATCCAAGTGGTTCTGCCCTGCCCCCTGCACGGTGGCCCTGTTTCTTCCCTGAGGGACCCTCCACCCCGGCCCTCAGAGCCCAGCTGGGAGGCTCAGACCCCAATGCCCTTTCTACCTGAGGGCTTGGCCTCCAGCGGCAACTAGCCACAGCCCCCCCTGCCTGAGCAGTAATCCGTGATAGCTTATATGGGCACCTCAGACTTGACCAGGCGAATGCCCGCCTTCTTCCCTTCCCCAGCCCACCCTGCGGCGTCAGCACTGGGTGGCCCCTTCTTCCTGCCGTCCTGCCCCAGACCCAGGACGAAGGCCTGACTCCTTCAGTCTCTCAGTACACCTGTGGGCCCTGCCTTCAAAATACAAAGGAAGCCCAGCCACTGCTCACCAAGCAGGTCCAGCCGCCACCGGGCTGCTGCAAAGGCCTCTTGCCTGCGCCCCCTCCTCTTGCCTGCACCCCCTCCTCTTGCCTGCACCCCCCCACCTGCCTGCACCCCCCCACCTGCCTGCACCCCCACTTGCCTTCACCCTGCCACTTGCCTGTGCCCCCCACTTGCCTTCACCCCGCCACTTGCCTGCGCCCCCCCCAATTGCCTGCACCCCCCCACACTTGCCTGTACCCCCCCCCACTTGCTCTGTCCTGCTCTCCTGTTGGAGCCTGCAGTTCAGCGGGAAGGCCCAGTCCTCCCAGGACTCAGGCCTCTCTCTGACCTCCAAGCTGCCCTCTTGGGCACCTCCCCTGGCACACCCCCTCTGCTTCCCAACGTCTTTGCTCCAATGTCACCTTCTCCTTTTCCCATAACTGATCTCTCAGCTCACGGTTGTGACATCCCAACTCCCCTCCCTCCAGGTCGTGTTCCTCTATGCCTTCCGACATCATCCACTCAGTCTGTTTGCTGACTGCCCATCCGTGGAGTGTCTGTTCCATGGGTGAGGGGCTCCACAAAGCCCACAAGGCTCATGGCTGCAACCCCTCTTCCTGAAATAGTACCTGTCATACAGGAGCACTCAGGAGAAGTCGGGTGGGTGGGTGGGCAGATGGGTGGGCTGATAGGCAGATGGACAGATGCATCTTCTAATACCAGAAATATGTCCGGGTGCCCGGAGGCTTGGGCTGGACAGTGCTGAGCTGGGTGGCTTTATTCCTTGGGTCCTCTCCCCGGTTTCTGGCTGATGGGAGGTGGGCATCAGTAGTGTGGTTAGAGAGAAAGTGCATTCCAATCATGCCCAACAGGGTGAGCCGGCTGGACTGCTGAGCACAGAATGGGTGGGGGACTATTTGGGAAGATACAGCAGAGGGCTTCAGTCTTCACTGGGTGTGCTTTGAGGACTTTCCAGCAGTAAGGTCCTCTGCAGTAGCCCAGGGAGCCTTGGTAGGGGAGGAGGGCCAGGGTCAAGGGGCAGGGGGAACGGACGGAGCTGAGCACTTCATCTGGGATGGGAGCGCGTGACTAGCTGCTAGGTGGCCTCGTGCAGGGGGCTGAGGAGAGCTGGAGAGCTGTCCCCAGCTCACCCGTGTCTGTTTCTCTCCCCAGGAACCCTAAGCCTCCTGTCCCGGAGATAGTGCCAGCTGGACAAGATTGGGGTCACCCCTAGCCCAGACACCCTTCCCTGTTCTTTTCTCCTGGTTCTTGAGTGAAACCCTTAGAGAGAATGTCCTCTTTGAAGATGGTGCCCTTGCATTCCACAGGAAGGCCAAATTCCCACCAGAACAGCATGTGCTATGACGCCTGATGACCCTCTGGCCACTCCACCCTCCGGGGTTTTCACCAAGAGCCTGTCCTAAGAGCTCACGGCAATTCTTCTGGGGTGGGGTGGCGGGGGGAGGGTGCTGCTTCTGAGATCCAGGAAGCACTTCAAAGGGCAGGGTAGCTGAGCCTTATCGTGTGGACTCATGGGTCCGGTGTGAGTGCCGGTGCTGGGGACTGTCCCTCAGATGGTATGCCGCAGAGGTGGCCACAGGATGCCCAAGGACAAGGGCAGGAGAGGCCCGGTCAGAAGGAAGCAAGCCCCGGAAATGGTGCGACCTGACAGGGCTGTGTGGCGGGATCTGTGGGCGCTAGAGGGCGAACAGACCTGTGCTTCAGATTCCTAAAAGGCTCTGGGGCAGCGGTGCCTGTGCCTGAGGATGGTGAGGACACCACGTGTCCATCGGTGCCCCCTCTGGGGTGCCCCCACGACCTCTCTGCCTCTGACTGAGGTGTGGTTTCAGACGGGGCTGCGGCACACTAAGCTGCCACCCACAGCGGGCAGAATTGTGAGTGCGCCTGTCAGAGTTGTGCCGCGCACAACGCACACAACAGCAAGGCCGAATGTGCCTGGGGCCCTGGGTCGCGGGGAGTGGCAGGGTGTCTGGGGCAGTGTCCTCAGGAACTTGCCTGCGTCTGACGTTCTGATAACCGCCTTACTCACCATGGCCACGGGGCAGGCCTGCGTGCGGTGGCCGCCCTGCCCCCACCCTCCCGGTGGCCTGGGTCACCTGCGGGCTTGCCCGCACGTGCACTGTCTTCGTTTGCTTGGGCCGCCAGAACAGAGCGCCGCGGAACGGGGACCTTAAACAACAGAAATCTATTTTTCTCACACTTCTGGAGGCTGTAAGTCCAAGAGCAAGGTTCTGCCCGAGTTCCAGTTCTGGTGACAGCCTCTTCCTGGCTTGTGGAGGGCTGTGTCCTCACAGGTCTTTCCCCAGAGCACAGGAGGAGGGGAGGGAGAGAGGGGAAGTTCTCTCTCATCCTCTTCTTAAAATTTTTTTTTTTCAACGTTTTTAATTTATTTTTGGGACAGAGAGAGACAGAGCTTGAATGGGGGAGGGGCAGAGAGAGAGGGAGACACAGAATCGAAAACAGGCTCCAGGCTCCGAGCCATCATTCCAGAGCCTGACGCGGGGCTCGAACCCACGGACCGCGAGATCGTGACCTGGCTGAAGTCGGACGCTTAACCGACTACGCCACCCAGGCGCCCCTCTCATCCTCTTCTTATAAGGCCACCAACCCTATTTGATTAGGCCCCACCCACATGAATTCATTTAACCCTATTACCTCCTGAAGACCCATCTCCAAATACCATCACAGGGGGCGCTAGCACTTTAACTTATGAATTTGGAGAGGGGGGGCGGACACAGTTCAGTCCATGGCACCCACGGAAGGGCCATGGCCACACAACACGCTCAAAACAATTAAAATAATGCAAGTAGCCAGCCCCAAACCACCTGCATTCTACCTAAGCTTCTGGAGCAAATGAGCTTCGAAATTAAGAAATTAAAAGTGAGAAACGTCCCATCTAGTCCATCACAGTAATTTCGGGTTACGCATTTCGTTCGTATGATTTCTGAAAACATCTTGTGCACAAAGAAACCGAGGTTTAGGATCTGTTTATGCTTTTGCCGACGACACACACGAGGTGGAGGTTAAGTCTTTAATGCACCGTAAAGCTGCACACACACTCCTCATCCCCCAAAGCTTATTTTCCAGTCCCAAGTGGTCACACGGCAGCTCTTCCCAAAGAGGGTCAGGAACACCATGTAACCGCCTTCCAAGCCGGTAATTCTGCGGGGACTGCTCTTCATCGGTTTGCTGAGGACCTACTGTGTGCCAGGGCCCGTCTAGATGGAGCCGGCCCAAACCATCACAACGGCATATTCATTGTTTCTTGTGTGATTGCTGCGTGAAAATTGTGTTTCTCACAGGTTGTGAGGAACCGGTCTTCTGTGGTCTGTCTGTCGAGACTCTGAGTGAGCCTCGGGTCTTTGTAACCTAGAGCCCAGCTTGCAGGTAAGGAGCGTCGGGGGAAACTGCAGGCTGGGATCTCGTCCCAAACAGCAGCTCCAACATTTCCACCTCGGCAGTGCGCCCGGGACACCGGTCCACTGATGGGGTTGTGCACCATGGGGTCAGCTGTGGTGAGGCTCCCGGGCCTGGGGTGACAGGTTGGGGGCAGGGCACTGCTGCAAGGTCCCAGCCACCCCCAACCCCCCCCAGGGCCCCAGATCCCTGTCTCCCTTGGGATCCTGACCCCCGTCAGAGACCCCATCAGCACCCCTGTTCCACACCCCACTCCACGCCACTGGCTTGGCCAAGTCGGGGAGCCTGGCCTGTCTTCCCCTGCCTTTGGGGACACCAGGGATCCTCTATGACAGTGGTTCTGGGGACTCCATTGCGTTCTTGCAGGAGCCTCTCCCCCCAGCCACATCTGATCACTCCCTGGTCCCCCACCTGCCCCCTCTGCCCACTGACCTCACACGGACTCCGGCCACATCCCGGCATCCCCGGACACAGGTGACCCCCTTCATGGGGGCCCCCATCTCTGGGCCCCGCCTCTTACTCTGCAGGGTCTCAGGCTCCCCTCTCCTTTCTGGAAGCAAGACCTCCATTCTGGGAGGGACCCCAACCATGGACCGTGCCCCCTGACATCCCCGCACTGTCTCTAGGCTGTGACTTTCTCCTGGAACTACAGTGCTCCCTCCCGACAAACGGCCCTGGGACCCTGTGCCGCCTGCACAGACCCGGTGCAAACCACCCGCCTGAGCTCCTTTCTGGGGCCCCATAAAAACCCATCAGATGGGGTCACAGGCTCAGACCACCAGAGCCCAGTCACCGGTCCACCCCCCCAGGCCCTGCCAGCCAGGCCGAGAAACCCACCCCGTTCAGGCATAAGACTGGAACCATCGTAAACACAAGGATTCACAACTGAACCCAGAAAGGTGTGGGGAAGGAAACAGGGACTCAGCAAGCTGAGCACATCAGGAAAGAAAGGGGGATTTGATATTGGAAAAGCCATTCCTCTTTTCCATTGTTCACAGTAGCTCCTCTGTGAACAAACTGAAGAAGGAAGCTCAGGGACGTACCAGTGGGGGCAGAAAGAGCCTTCGGTAAAATTGAAAATCCACTCACCACAACACACACAAGGAGGAAGTCTCTTCGCAAACTGGTAAATAACTCCTGCGGACATGGGTAGTGCCCCCAGGTGCTGCCCAGCCACGCAGGGGTCTCCGTCAGGGACCCTTCCTCACTGTGCGTCCGGGCACGACGAAGGAAAGGGTCAGTCACGCACGTGTGGTTGTCGCCTACATGCGACACCCGCGACTCGGGGACGGATTACTGGAATTCATGAGTTAGGTTGGCAAGCTCACCGGCTTCGAAACCGGTATCTGAAATCAGTTCTCTTTCTATACTCTGCAAGAAACTTTCCAGAAAATAAAAACTAATTTAGAAACACTATTACCCAGCATCAAAAATATGAAGTACATGGGGGAAAAATCCAACAAAAGATATTCAAGACACAGAATTCTCCAGTGAATACTTTTCTAGGCGGAAGGAGTTTCAATTATGAATTTACCTTATTAGATGCACGGCCATTCAGACTTTCTGTTTCTTGCTGTATCCGTTTTGGTGAATTTTATTTTCAAGGAATTTGCCCATTTCACCTAAACTTCGTGTTTGTCAAGTTCACGATATCCTTTTGTGTCTGTAATGTGCTGTTTGTGCCTCACGTTGGTAATGGTTGTTTTGTTGTTGTTGTTCACAGAACCAGGTTTGGGTTTTGCTGATTTTCTCTACTGTATGTCTCTGTGTCATAGACGCCTTTTCCCCTCCTTTCATTCTTTTGCTCTAATTTCGATGTTCTTCTGGCTTCCTGAACTGGAAGTTCTGGTCATTGGTTTTCAGTGCTTCTCTTTCTTAAATCCATGACTTCTCCTAGAAGCTGTGAAGTCCCCTCTGACAACGGCCTTGGTACACCCCATGGTTGTAATATGTTGGGTTTGCCTTATTCAGTTCAAAATATTTTCCACTTTCTGTTGTGATTTCCCCTTTGACGTGGGTCGCTCAGAAGTGCTGTGCGTGCCAGCATTTGCCTTCGGAATGCTCGCAGGTTGCTGCTGTGATCTTTCTGCCATCGAGACCCGTGTCGCTCCGGCACAGCGAGGGAACGTGCATGGCTCCAACCCTTTCGCATTTCTCACGCCTGCTTTGCGACCTAGAGTCTGGGCTCTTACGGGGACTATTCCACGTGCCCGTGGTGAGGACGTGTGCTCTGGGGTTTCATATTTGCCCACTTGGCCAAACTGCTTCATCGCGTTCTTCGAATTTTCTAGATCCTTACTGATTTCAGTAACGAAGAGATGTGTTAAAATCGTCATCTGTGCCGGTGGCTGTGTCGTCTCAGGTGTATTTGTTTTTGCTCTCTGTGATTTAGGCTGTGTTAACAGGATGGCTGTGTCTTCAGGCTGCACTGGCTCTTTGTCGTGTGAAATGTCCCTGTGTATCTCAAAGACTCTTGCCTGATGTCTGCTGACATTCATACAGTGGTCCCAGTTTTCTTTCGGTCAGCACCTGACAGGTGCATCATTTTCCATTCTTTTGCTTTCAATCTATTCATCTATTGAAAGTGTGTTTTTTGCTTTCTCATCAAGTGTGACAGGGTTTGTCTTCACACGTCCTTTCCTAACTATTGCCTTGAGCTAGCCGGCATGCGGCCTGCAGCCTACAGCCCTGGGCCTGGCAGGGCTCACTCTCCACCAGAGCAGCACACGGCTATCCCGCGGCAGGTGCAACGCTCCTGCCAGGAACGCGACTCCTGTGTGTCTGCACTTAACCAGACTTTGCTCAAAGAAAAGTAAGCTTGCTCTGTACCCACGTCCTCCAATGTTTCCTTCTCCCTCATCGGCCTTGTTAGTTTCCCCAAGTGTTCCTTTTACATTCACTCCCCTTCAGCAAACATTTATTTGGACTGAGTTCTGCATGTAGCGTAGACGTGCCTTCGAACTGCTCGGTCCACACGCGGGAAGGGGACCCTCGTGTGTAAACGCCAGGAAACGAGTCTTGAGCCTGGAGACACAGACGACCTCACAGTTTGGATCTCACCCACCTTCCCGAGATCCAAGTGTGCCCACCCCACTGCATCACTGCGTTGGAAGTCATTGTTCATGCAGAGTTCAGCAGCTGATGTCCCTGGAGCGTCTCACACTTGACTGATCACCCAGGTCTTCTCCTTGGGCTCCCCGCCCAAGCCCAGGGGTCCCCGGGGCTCTGAGGTGTGTGCGGCGGCATACAGAGCCTTTGGATCTTGCCTCATCCATGGATTTGCCCGCTTTGCAGGAGACTTGCTCTTGGCTCCCCTTCCAGTCCTGCAAGCCCACCCTCCCGAGTGCTAATTCACCCCTAAAGACAGCGCAGCGGTCCTTGCAGCTAGACCCCGAGGCTGAGAGCTGGCTGAGGGCTCTGGAGCCCTGGAAACATCCAGGGGGTGGCAGAGCAGCTGGGCGCATAAGCGGGAGCAGGCAGCTGAGTGAGGGCTTCACCCTGCCGCCCGCGTGCACTGAGCCCGCTTCACCCCACCGCCCATGTGCAGCAGGCCTTGGGGACTGGCCCACCCTCGCTGCGTGTAGATGCCCTTTGGCATGGTGTGGACAGTGCGTCCAGGGTTGCAGGGCTGTGCATGCCGGGAGTGGACGGCCCTCTGAACACAGGCTGGTGCTCAGTTCACCCTCCTGCACTCTTGCCCTTTGCTGTGGGAAGCAGGAGCTGGGCCCTGTCACCATCAGGTCTGCCCTCTGAGGCCCCTTCACGGTGGCTCTGTAGACATTATTGAAGGAGGAGGGAGTCGATTAACCACGCCGTTTTTACCCCATCCTAGCTCAGATGCTCCCACTTCTACTTCCACTTGAACCAGAAGAGCCCGGAAGCCCCCACGTGTTTCTGATCAGAAGCCTGATCAGGGAGAGCAGGCTCTGGGGGCCCGCCTGGCCCAGACCCCCGCCTGCCTTGGGCACCGTCTTATTCATATCGAGGAGCCTCAGCTTCTCCCAAGTGGCCACCACTGTGGCGCACACAAGTGGGCGGGGCTCCAAGCTGGACCCATCGGTACCCCCTGCTGGCGTCACAGTGAATGCCCATCCCTGAAACCGGGGGCAACCCGGGGCAGGTATGCCAACCTGTTCCCTACTCCTCGGACCTCCCAAATGGAAGCGACACACAGCTGGCACGTCAGCACCGGAAGCCTGCAGGGCTCTCACTGAGGCTGCTGGAGGTGGGCCAGGTCCCCGTGGGCCCACGAGCCACTGGCCTCCCTGCCCAGCCCCAGCCCCACCTCTCCTGGCGATCAATAGTGAGTATCAGGACAGGCCCAGAGTAAACACACACCGAAAGGCTGATGACAATAGCCGGGCAGGGGTGAGTGGGGCATCTGGGGTTTGTCTAAGGGCTGATAGGGTGTGTGCTGAGGGTTTAGGAGGCTCCCAGGGCCTCGGAGCCCGGTGCTGCCCGCCGGGGGAAGGACAATGCACATTGTGTTCCTGAGGGACTGCTGCTCACGCCTGAGCCGGAGGCCTTGGGTGCTCTTGGGATGAGCCCCCATTCACGGGGATGGACGTACTTCTGTTCACATACTCACTCCTGATAGCATTTCTTCTAAAAGGAATCCGGGGAGATTTCTGCAAAGAATGGCAGTGCTGTTGATGGGAATAACTTTAGAGCTACTATCGTGCTCTGAAAACTGGCCCTTATGTGTTTCCCTGCATTTGTCCTTGGAGTCACGTTCTTCAGCGGAAGCAGAGGTTGAAGTCTGATCGGCAGCCCCCAGGCGTGTGGAGGGCGGGAGGTCTCAGAGTGAGCCATGGGTCTGAGCACCCCAGATGGTGCTGGGGACATCCAGGGGACGTGGAGGGGAGGAGCCAAGGTGGACACTTGTCCCTGCCGTGAACCTGCCCCCTGCTGACCACCCCCTCCTGCCGCTGGAGATCCTGCTGGGAGGGAAGGGCACCCGAGGGGTGCAGGCCCTGGAGCCATCCGTGGCTCAGGCAAGGATGGTGTGGACAGGAGCAGGGCAGGCGGCAGGGTGACCGTTGGCCCCATTTGTATCTCATTTCCACCCGTTTTGCTTCCACTGTGCACTGCGGGGAACAGTGATGGCCAAAGCCGGAACCCCGTCACCGAGCAGCATAGCCCAGAGCACTGTCCTTGGCAAGTGCAGGAGTAGGACGGCTGGTTTACCACTGCTGCCCCTGGAGGCCTGTCACCGGCACCAATGGGACCCCCCCATTTAGGAAGCACGCCATGTGCTCCCCACTGTAGGGCCCTGTCTTCAGGGGTTTCACAGTAAGCTCACGTCAGGGCCCCAGAGGGGCTCAGGTGGGAGCTGAGGCTTTTCACAGGCAGGATCAGTGGCTAGAGTCTGAGTTCAGAAACCCACTGATTGTGAGAGTGCAGCCCAATCCTCTGCTGCTTCGCTGAGCCTCAGAGCATCGACCAAGGTCCTGTGGTCAGGGCCGCTCTGTCCCTGACCTCCCCACCAAGGACTCTGACTACTTCAGGTACTACCCACACCCAAAGACATGGGGAACAGAGGCGTGGGAGGGGGCTTCCTGGGGGAGTAAGCATGCGGTCTCCCCCTGGGCCCAGCAGCACTCACCTGACAGTGGAAAGTTTTCACAGAGAGGAATGTGCAGAGCGTGTGTGGTGGGGAAGGCACATTCCTAGGAGAGCATGCATTTACACAAATTAGCCTTTCAGATGGGAATGTCGCTCATGCAAGACCTGGCTGGCACGGGACGGCTTCTGGGGGGACTCACTGTCCTGGGGCACAGAGTCAAGGTCCCAGCACACACCGCCGGGCGCCCTCCTGCCCCCAGAGAAGCTGGGCCGCCCTCGTCAGAAGGGCAGAGGAGGACCCGCTTGCTCCCACCCTTGAGGACACCGTGTGCCAGCACGGCTCCGCCTGGCTCCCGCTGCTGTTTTTGGGAAAGGGGGAATCCCTCTCACCATCAGCCCAGCTCCGCACGCGAGAGCCCTGTGCCTGCTGCCCCTGTGGCTTTGGCAGAGCCCTAAACCCGGCCTCTAGGCAGGGGCCGGCTCCGCGCGGGGGCCGCATCGGTGCCCAGGCTGGAGGGGCCCGCAGCCCCGGGCATGCCTCATGTCCCCCACAGTCTGTGCCTCTGCTGCTACCTGGGACTTCCAGGCCTCTGAGACCCCCTAGAGACTCCTGTCCCTGGGCAGGTCTGGGGGTGGGACGGAGGCCCACCCCGCTAACAAGTGCAGCACGCCCATCAAGGGGCCATCCTGTGCTGGTCCAGGCCTGAGCAGACCTGTTTGCTCAGACACTCGCGAGAGACACCCGAACACAGATGAGCCCTCTCAAGAAGCCCATCCCCACTGGAAGAAGAGGACCCAAGAGGGGCCGCCTGGCCCCTAAAGACCCAGGCATTTCACTGTGGGCCACAGGGCCGGGAGAGGTCAGGGAGCATGCACCGGCCCTCTGGCCTCCTTAGTGAAGGGTCAGAGGTCAGGGGCAGAGCCAGAGGGAAGGGCAGTCCTTAGTCATCTGAATGCTCATTTCCAGGCTCCCCGACCCAGCCTTGGCCCTGACAGGGATCCTACCCTCTTGGGGTGTGTGTTGGATTCCTGAGGACGCGGAAGCCAGGAATGGGGATGAGCGAGGCCCCTGTGGGCGGCTCAGTGGGTCCGCCTTCGTCCCCATAGCGCGTATCGCACAGGACCATCCCGAACGAGGGCCGCACAGACACGCTTTGCAGGCGCGGGCACTCCACATCTGCTCGTCCCCTCGAGGCCACTCTCACAGTTTCTGCGCACTGTCCCTCCCGGCGCCCTCTCCGGGGTCTCCCGTGGACACCTCCTCCAGGCCTTGAGGGCCCCACATCCAGAGGGCAGCAGCGCTGGGCCGTGGAACCACCTGGGAGCAGACTCGCTTGTCCCCAGAGGCGGCGAGTGTGAGTCTGTGTCCTTCGCAGGGACATCACCGTGTCTCTGGGAGCACAGCCGCTGTGTCCCTGGCACCAGGGTTTGCTGGGTGCTCACTGCGCCGCTCACAAGACACAGGCTTTCGTGGGGTTTATGGACTGTGGTTAGGCATGTGGGTTTTCTCTGCCTCGGTCTCCCGTCTGTCACATGAGAGTGAAAGCGGGACGAAGGGGAGCCGAAAGCAAGGACCGCACCTCCCTTTGTGCAGATGGGGAAACACAGGCACAGAGAGGCGGCAGGGTCTGCCCCGGGTCATGTGGCTGAATGCCTGCACAGCCTGTCCCGTGGCCCCTCACTGCCCTTCCTTCCCTGCCCTGTACATGCTGGACCTCGATGTCCCCAGGCAACTTGAGCCAACATCAACCGGTGTTGTCAAAGCCCAACTTGAGGAGGCGAGGGAGAGACATCCTGAGCCCTTATCGAGAAGACCCCTCAGGGCAGTGGGCTGTGGGGTTCCTGGCCCCCACCAGTTTCAGGGGGCTCCGACTGGAACCCCCTGGGCCCCTCCAGCCTCCATTCCCCCCTGCTGGAGAGGACCTGCCCCTGGAGCCCCATGCTTGCTCACCCCTCCTGAGACCTTGCAGGACAGAACTCACAGCCTGGCCTCAAGCACCCACCCAGGGCCGGGCAGCAGGGGCGCCCAGGGTCACAGGCTGGGCCGAGGTCAATTGTACTGTAAAGGAGACGGCCATGTTGGGTATAAACTGGGACTTCTTTCCATAAATAGGAGTTACCAGGTTTATTGAGTATAATCCTGAGGAAGAACCGGGGATCCAGCACCGTCTGAGTCACGGTTTAGTGGCCCAGGACAGGGTGTGGAAGGTGTGAGAGGCACAGGAGCCTTTGCCCTGCCCCCGCCCCTCTGGCCACCCCCTGGGCCACGGGCACGGAGGCCACCACAGCCGGCTTTTGAGATTTGGGGTGGAAGAAAATAGCCCCAGGGTGAAGGCTGGTGTCCGGAACCCGAGATGCCCAAACAGCCACGGTGCCAGCAAACCCCAGCCACAGGTTTAGATTTCAGGAATAATATTTTCAAAAATCAATCTCTCCTGCTTCTGCTACGTCTGCTTGCGAAAACAGGCGTGTTTTCCTTGGATGTGCGCACGGGGTTGTCCCGCGGAAGAGCCGCGTCCTCAGGTCCCCGGGGCCCGTCTCAGCCGAGGCTCGCCTGGCCACGGCTGCGGACCGACGAGCCCCGTGAGCCGAGGGGGGCGTAGGCCTGCTCACCACTTCCCTCGCGTAAGAGCTCGCCTGCGTGGTTTCTTTCAGAAGTTCTGGATTCTGACACCACATCAAACGCGAAACGCTCTGCGCCTGGCCGGCACAGGCCCTCGGCACAAACCGTCACCGCGGGGACTCCTTGGAGTCTGCTGAGCACCTCTGTTTGGGTTGGGACCAAGGTCTCCTTTCTCGAACACAGCCTCCGGCATTCACGCAGACCCACCACGAGACTACGCACCCTGCTCTCAGACGTGTGTGACCCCATGATGGGCAGAGACAGGGCACTGACGATTTTCGGGCAGCACTGGGGGCCGCTGGGCCGCAGACTTAGCACCGGGCCGCTCGGCAGCCGGTGAATATGCCCATTGTTCTGCCCCGCACTTCCTTATTTGGGGATCGGGTATTAAATATACAGGAAAATAATGACAGCTCTAGCTGCTGACCCCTGCCTGTGTCCCCACCCCGGGTTCATTCGATACCCATGGGAACCCCACGCAGCAGGTAGACCTAACATCTACGCTCTACACGTTCTAATCCCATTTTAAAGCAAGGAAGCTGAAGGCTTCCGTGATTCGCCCCAGATCGCATGCTCGCAGAGCCAGCCCTCCCCCCCCACCCCCCAGCTGCCCTGCAGGTGGACATTTGCATATGCAGAGAGAGAGAGCCTCAGGGAATCCCGACTGCTGGCTGGCTGTGTTGCCTTTGGGGAGTTACTGAGCCTCTCTGTGCCTCTTCTGGTAGACGGAGTGATGGCGGTAGCACCCAGCCTGCTGGCTCCACCTGAGTGTCCAGGGTCCAGGATCAGGGAATACGGATGCAGGTGTACAGAAGGGGGGCCGTCTGTCTGTATGGAAGGCCACTGGTGCCGGTCCCAGTGGAGCCAGTGCCCGGGGGTGAGGCAAGAACAGAGCTTAGCCAGAGGGAACCACCCTCCCCCACACTGAGCTAGGCGGGTTGCAGCCAAGGGTGGCTGGTTGGCTCCGAGGAGGGTGATGGTGGGAACAGTGTCCTGGCTTCCTGACTCCCCGGACGGCCCTGGGTAATAGGTATTCTGCTAGCGGACAATACGCCACCCCCTCAAGCTGTCACCCCTTTCCTGGCGGGTCCCACCCGCAGGCCCCGATGTGACGGCATCGCTGCACCAGGGGCGCCCGCGTTTCCCCCCAGAGCCTGGAGTCCCTGAAGGGAGAAGCAACAGCCTAAGAGGGGCCGACTCGGGGCAGCAGCGAGAGGGGGTCCAGGAAGCCCAGAGGGCCCTTGACCAGCTGTTGAGGCCCATCACGTGGCAGGTTTCTGGAGACAGAGGATGAGAGCCAGGACGATGCTCAGTCTTTCCCACGCCCCGTGCGTGTGGATGAGGCGGCTTCCGGACGCCCCAGCACCCCCGTGGACGGGGCGTCCCAAGCACTTCCTACCTGGAAGTGCCTGGGCAGGAGAGCAGCCTCGCTGGGGGGACAGCCTCCTAACCCAGTGCTAGCAGCCGGCTGGCCACGCTATTTACAAGTTTGGTGAGATCAATGGTTGCTTTTTTGTTAATGCCACAATGCCCCAGGGGTGCATCTAATGCGTGTGACAGTTGTGGCTTTGGTGGCCAGAAAACACACATGCACTTGCAGGTTTTCTCCCAGGGTCCCTCCGCCGGCTTTTCCCAGAGCCCGGCTCCCACTACCTGTCTGCCGCTCCCATGCCGGGCCCCACACGTGTCTCCAGGGTCGGTGCTCTCCACCTGCCCGAGCACAGGACACAAAGGCAGGCAGGGTGGGGACTGACTCACCAAGCACATCTGTATGGGAAGCTTGTCCATGAGGCTGGGACCAGAGGTTTGAGACAAAACTGTGTGCATGTGCGTGTGTGTGTTTGTCCTGAAATCAAGGAGGATGACTTCTGTGTCCCTGTATCTTTTTATATATATGTGTGTTTTCTATTTATTTTTGAGAGAGAGAGAGAGGATAAGTAGGGGAGGGGCAGAGAGAGAGGGAGACACAGAATCCGAAGCAGCTCCAGGCTCCGAGCTGTTAGCACAGAGCCCAGTGGGGGACTGGAACTCATGAACTGTGAAATCATGACCTGAGCTGAAGTTGGACGCTGAACCGACTGAGCCACCCAGGCGCCCCTGCATCTTGGAGCAGGGCCCTCAGCTAGGAGTTCGTCTGTGGAATAGTCTCCGTGAGCTATTCTCTGACAGACATGTGCGTTCATGAATCTCTTTCCACCTTTTCTTCCCATCTTCGCTCATCGGAGGGGGGCAGTGCCCAGAGGGTCAGGGGGACCCTGACTCTGCCTGCCTCCAGGAGGGATGGGGTGTGCTGTGGCCTTGACACAGCTGGGGACTCATGGCTTTGGCACAGAGTGGCTGCGTGGATGGAGTTGCCAGAGGTGGAGGGCAGGTGGGGAGAGGGGTCCCTGAATTATTCCTCTTCCACTTACTTGGAAGGCTGGGCCCCACCCACTACGTCCTACCCCACCCTGGCAGAATCATTCCGAGGAACAGCGGGTAAGAGCCCTGAGTCACCGTCCGTGCTCCCCGCTGACAGCGGGGCCCATAAATGGCCCGTGTGCCGCATTCCCCGAACTTGGGACAGGCTAGGAGGCCAGTTTCTGACACACCCGATTCTCTCCTCACCCCCAAATGCATGTGCTGTGTCCTACCTGCCAAGTTAACCTGTTTGCAGGAAGGGAACCGTCTGTACCGGCAAATGTACAGTCCCTCATTGTAAAGTCCCTCACTCCCTGACCTTGCCTCCTGGGCTTGCTGTCTGTGAGCCAAGAGGGAAAAGCACACAGAGATGGGAAGGCCCCGGGCTCCTGTGGGTGACCTGTGCTGACAAGCCCCTCATCGAAGCTGCAAATTCAAAATAGTGAGAATAGAAAAGCCCCCCAAACTGGCGACACGGTGTGTGCTGGGGCACTGCCCCAAAGACCTGGACAAGGGTGGGTGGCAGTGCCCAGGGCCTGGGCAGCACCAGGGGCTCCCTGCGGCAGGGTCCTGCCCGGCCGGCAGAGCAACAGGGTCAGTGCCCCCCAACACCCCTCATCCCGACCGTGAGGCCACTCACAACGAGAGAAGGCTCTTATCGGCGTTGCCCTCCTTCTTCTCGTTAAATCCTTATCAAACAATGGCGCTGGTGCTGGCGAGATACCCGTGGGGTGCAGAATTATATATTAACTTGTGCTAATTAATGTTTATGCAGCCGTTTACGGCAGAGGGTGCCTTTGACAGCCACAACGGCGGCTTCTACGCAGAGGCAGGCTCAGGGCACGCCAGACTCAGGCCACAGGCCTGGGCCTGCCAGGGCAGCTCTGATCCCCTGGCCCCCGAGCCTGGCTGGGCCCTCCCCTCCCCTGCCCATCTGAGCCCCCATCCCCACTCGGAGACTTGTCCCGGATGCCTCCTGGGCCTCCCTTCTGAAAGCAGAGGAGCAAATTTCGGGGGGCCCACTCTGCACCTGTCTGTGCTTGCCGCCCGAGGCTGTGTCCCCCTCCGGCTGCAGGCAGAGAAGACGCTCCAGGCCCATGTCTGGACTCTGGGTCCTCCCTCGGTGTCTCTCTCCTCCCTCCCTGCAGGAATCTCTAGAGCCCGGCCCTGACTTCCACACTCTGCATTTTCTCCTTGACCTGCTGCCCCCAAACCAGCTCCACCAGAGTCACTGCGTCCCTCCCCACCTCTCTGATTGTTTTGAAAGCATCCCAGACACGCTGTCATTTTCCCCGCAGTGATAATGGTAATCTCAGTACCACTGAGTGAGTACCACTGCTCACCTCAGGGGAGGTGAGCAGTGGGCCAGGGCATCGCAAGAGCATCTCCTCCTGTAAGGAGTTGATCCTTGGCCTCTGCAAGGGCACCGGCCTCATGGTGGGGAGGGTCTGGTCGGAGAAGCACTCTGTTCCTGGATGGCTGTCCCGAGCCGTGCTGAGGCCAGGGGCACCCCGAGCTTGGGAACATACCCACAGGGGACCAGATGGCCCTGGAGGAACCTGAGCCTGAGCCGAGCTGACGGGTAAGGCACATATGCAGTGGCATGGCACCTGCCGGGCTGCTGTGCGGGTAAGGAGGTTTGCTGGGGCTGGAGGCCCATGGAGGGAGGGGCAGGTGGGGTGGTCCAGGTGAGGGGATGGCCAGGTGGGGGTGAGGGTCAGTAGGGCTTAGGGGTCAGGTGAGGAGCAGATGGGGGTTTGGGAGTTGGAGGAGGGGAGGTGGGGAGGAAAAGGGAGACAAGGTGAGGGCCGGAGGAGGTTCTGGTTGGGGGGTGTCCTTTGCTGAGAACCAGCTGGTCAGTAAGACCCCAAGTCTGAGATGGGAGAAAGGGCTTGCTGCAGTCTAGAGCACTCCTGTCACAAGCAGGGCATCCAGGGAGGGCGTGCACTGATGTCCCAGGTGCTGGCTCACATCCTCGTCCAGCATTTGACCCCAACAGGATACCACACGGCGTCTCTGTCTCTCTGGGGTCTTGGGGTGCTGTGAGGGCCTTGGGGGTGGGGCCAGGGATGGTGTGGCTTTGGGAGTGGGGGCTGGGGGGAGGCTGGCAGGCGGAGCCTGTCAGCTGCAGCCCCGGTGACACTGGGGTAAATTGCACGTGATCATGATGCATTGTTCTGTTTCACCGCAATGGCTGAGTCCCCGAGGCCACGTTGTATTTGCTGTTCATGGTGAAAGGGGCGGCGGGGGCTTTGAGTGTGGGTCCGGGCCACCTGCTATGACTGTGGGTGCAGGAGGGGCAGCTGGCAGAGACCTGCCTCAAGATTGCGGGAGCAGTCGGGCTGTTACCGCACGTCGCCCCCTGGGAGCCCTGAATCCGTCCACCCCTCCGCCAGGCTGGATGCCCCCGGCCAGGTCCCCAAAGACAGGTCCCACCGGGAGCGGTGCAGGCCAGGCCGGCGCCCAGCGAGCTGCGGTTTCCCACCGCGACTAGGCAGATACTGTCCTTGAAATGCCCGATATGTCTCATCATGGACAGGCCTCCCTGGGGCCCCTGCCTGGGAGCACCGCCTCTCTGGAGCAGGCCTGCGTTCTGCCTCAGAGACCCTCCCTCCGCGGTCGGGTTTTCCAGGGAGATAGCGCACACGCCCTGTAGGGGGCCCAGGAGGCGAGGGTTCCAGCAGGAGTCCTGCTTGAGGTTTGCTGTGGCCGGTGGACCTGAGACCTGGGTCACCCTCCCTGGGGAGAGTTACTGGCTTTCAGTAAGGGAGAGTTAGAAACCTGGTGGTCTCGGACCTAAGGCCGGAGCACCTCCAGACCCCCCAGGACACGCTCGGCGCCTCAGGGTGCTAGCGCCAGGGGAGGCCAGAGGAGGCGGTTGTGGCCCAGTCCTGCCCGCAGTGCTGCTACAGGGTGCTGTTATGCAGGCGGGGCCGCACTCCCCACTCAGCCCCAGAGACCTCCCTGTGCAGCGTGAACCCCTGACGCCTCTCGGACCAGGAGGATCCAAGGCATGCTGGCTTCAAAGCAAAATTTGTGTTCATTCCCTGGGAAATCCCTGCTAGTCACTGGTGTGTTCAAAGGTATACTCGGGTGGATTCCATCTCCTGAGTCCAGGCCCTGAAGGGGAAAGTGTGCTGGGCCAGGGAGGTGGCAGCCTTGGGGAGCGGCGGGGGGGGGGGGGGGGGGGGGGGTTGGGTCACACAGGCGTTAACATCCAAGGGTGCAATCTATTTATGGATTAGGACAAACTAATTCTAACATTTATACGGAGGCAAAAAACCCAGAGCAGCCAGCACGACCTTGAAGAACATTCGAGGACTGACACTTCCCGACTTCACGGTGATCACGGTGAGACCACGGTGATGGCTGAAAGGACGAACGAGCGGATCAGTGCAACGGAACAGAGGGCCCAGAAACAGACGCACGTGATCACAGTCACCGGTCTTTGACGAAGGGGCACGGGTAACACGGTCGAACAAAAGTGGTCCCGTCGGCGACTGCTGGGACGGCGGGACGTCCCCGTGAAGAAAAATGAGTCCGGACACAGACCTCACAGCCTTCACAACAATGAACTCTCAACGGATAGAGACCTACAAGTAAAATGCAGAACTATACGTCTCCTGGAAGATCGTGGGACAGAAAACCTAGCTGGGTTTGGTGATGACTTCTTAGATCCAGCACGATCCCTGAAAGAGGGAAGCCCGACCTCACTGAAATGAATGAACTGCCTGAGAAAGACCACGTCAAGAGAGCAAGAAAACAAGCCACAGCGGGGAGAAAATATTTGGGAAAGACACATATGATGAAGGACTATTATGTAAAACTCAACAATAAGAAAACAAGCAATGCTATTGAAAAACGGGCCAAAGGCCTTTCCAGACGCTTCAGCACACGTACAGATGACAGATAATCGCACGAGAAGATGGGGCAATCGTGTTCCTCGTGTTCCCGATGGAGCCCACACAAAAACCTGCACACAGACGTTTCCAGCAGCTTTATTTATAATTTCCCAAAACTTAGAAGCGACCAGGATGCCTTTCAGAGCTGAATGTCCAACTAAACTGTCGTCCATCTAGGCAGTGGGCCATTACCCAGCTCCAGGACGAAACGAGCCGTCACGCCGTGAAGACTTGGAGGAAACATAGATGCGTACTCCCGAGAGGAGCCAGCCTGGAAAGGCTACTTACCGTATGGTTCCAACTCTGTGACATTCTAGAGAAGTCAAAACTCTGGAGACAGTGGGAAGACCAGCATTTGCGGGTTGTCGCAGGGTTGGGGGAGGTAACCGGGGGGAGATGAGGGCTTTTAGGGCGGTGACAGTACTCACGCTATAATGGCGGATACACGTCGCTGTACGTTTGTCCAAACCCATCAAATGCCCAGCACCAAGAGTGACCCTAGCGTGGACCATGGGGTCCGCGTGATTATACCGCGTCCACGTCGGTTCATCAATTACAACAAATGCACCATTCTGGCAGGGGAGGCTGATCATGGGGTTGGCTGTGCATTTTAGGGGGACAGTATGTGGGAAGTCCTCAAACCTTCCTTGCAATTTTGCGGTGAACCTAAAAGTGCTCTAGAAAAATCAAGCCTTGAGAAACGTACGAAAAGACAACAGAAAGCACGTCTGGATGGGAAAATGGGGTTTAGTTAGTCCCCAAAGAGGAGCGGAACTTGGCCATGGGTGTTAGGCCGTCTGAGAGCATGGCCATCCGAGGACAGGCAGGAGCACGACATTCGGCCGCCCCTGCTTCCGGGCCATCCCTCGGTCTGGTCCAGGCTCTTGGTGCCCTTGGGAGGCACAGTGATCCTCTTGAGAGGTGGGTGGGCACAAGCCCCCTGTTGCCGCGCCCCCCCCACCCCGGAGAAATCAAAGCACACCTGCGACCTGGCCTCTTCACCCCCTGCCTCCTCTCTAACCGCTTCCCCCCACTCTGGCCTCTGAGGGAGCCGTCCGCCCTCGAAGCCTATCCTGACAGGGCGCAGTGTGGGGTGGCCTTCCCACCTCCGCCCGTGGGGACGGTGCCCCCCCCCAAGCACACCCACCTCACACGGGACATGGCATCTGTTCCTCCTGTCGCGCCCGGGCTCTCTCCCGGCTCACTCGGAGCCCCGCAGGACAGGGTTTCTCTGTCTGGCTCAGTGCTGGTCCCCTGGTGCCCAAAAGTGTCCCTGCACACTGCAGGGTGAACTAGCCAACGCGGGGAGCGTGGTGCACGGGGTGCAGGGGAACGGCCGTGCTCCCCACCAGGCCACAGACGCCTGGGCCGCGGCGTGCCAGGAAGGCCGGGTTCCGGCTCCAGGTCTCCCACCGCTCATCGGTCTGCGCTGGGGAAAGCTTCTGCATTCCCACAAGGTTGCAGAAGAAGTATTTAGGCTTACTTCGCCTTTTGGCTATTAGGCAGACACACCCTAGCTGCTCAGAGAACTCGGGGTGGACGAGGTCTTTGTGGCTTCTGGAAGCGCGGCCTCGGTGGGGCCCCGGGGCGGGTGGAGGAGCCGTGCGAGCATCACAGCGGGAGCAGAGACGCTGGGGCCCCTGTGAGGCAGCCTGTGGTGCGTGTCCGGGTGGGCAGCCTTCTCGAGGCCGATTCTTAGCCGCCAGCCCAGATCCGCCCCCTGCTCCAGGGGCCTCACCAGCCCAGCAGGCATGGCCCCGTGGAGGTCCTTGGCCCACCTGGACCACTGACCACAAGCGGCCTGATGTCTGATGACAAGGGCCCAGTGAGTGTCCACAGATAAGAGCACAGGGCCCGGGGAGCAAAGCCTCCCCCCTCCCCGCCGGGACCCAGGCTGGTCCAGTAGTTGGCCTCCTGTGGCCTACCCCATCCTAATCAACAAAGGAAAATGATTACCGGGTAAGAACAATTAATGAAACTGGACGTCGTGACATTTGAACAAAGAGAAAAAGCAGCTGTGGCGGGGACTCATCCGAGAGCAGGCCTGTGTCACTGCCGCAGAGCCGCGGACCCAAAAATCACTTTCTGATCAAATCACCGTCAGCCAGCCCGGTTCTTGGGAAGGCCAAGTGTTGGTGTGGGAAGTGGCCACCGGGGGCAGGGCCTCTGTGACTTCCGCTTGCCCGCCGTGTCTGTTCTCATGTGCTTTGTAGGGATGTGAGTGGCGGGTGGTGCCAGCCCTGTAATGACCACATCCTGGCTTCTAGAACGCAGACCCTGGCACATCCACCCCCCCCGAAGCTGAACAAACAGTTGGGGGCCACGGGAGGCACACGGCCTGCACCCTCGGCGTAGCTGCTGAAGAGCTGGGGCAGGGCTCTGAGAAGAGCCGGGGACCGCTCCCCAGCGAGCCTCGAGGCAGCCGCGGCCGCACACAGACACCTGCTGGTGCTCACTGGGCCCACCCAGCCTGGCCTGACCCCGGAGAGCGCAGCACCCAAGCCTGGTCAGCTCGGCCAGGCCACCCAGAGTTGAGCGTGCCTCAGAGGCTGCTGGCTGGAGGGCAGAGCTGGCCACAGACAGCAGTGCCCAGTCACTGCTCCCGCCCCTGTTCCAGAGCAGAGATCCCCAGGGCAACCCCCCTCTCTCTGCTGTTCAGAACTCTCCAAACCCATTAGAGGGGCGTAGACGAGCCTTGCTTTGTGAGAGCAGCCCTCCCTGGTGGCCCCCACGCGCCTTATAGTCTATCGTGACCGAAGAAGGAGGCCTTGCTCGGTTCTGAGTGGGCGCAGGTGATCGGCTGAGGACTAGTGGGGACCACTAACTGGCACTGGAACTCTCCGATTCAAATCTCGTCATTAGAAACCCCTTCCCACTGGGTGCTGCTGGACCGATGGGTGGCTGGACACATTAAGGGACAGAGACTGGAAGTCACACGCTGCGGATGACCCTGCGGGCTGTGAGCAACCTCAGGGTGACTTGTGGCCAGGAGAGCTTCCCCTGCCCCGGGCGTGGGACTGTCGGCACAGTCCGTGCACGACACACCTAATGTCGTGGCTGTGGGCCACAGACCCAGCTGTGTGCACTGTGGCCAGGCAGGGGCGGAGGCCAGGTTTCTGCTGAGCCGGCTCTACCTGAGCGCCTCCCCTGGCCTGCCTGAGTGGGGAGGGGCTCCCAGCAGCCAGGCGTCCGCACCTGTGTGCAAGCAAGCAGCTTCTGGGTGCTTCTAAGAGCCTGTTCTCTGCAGCAGCCCCTGTTCCAGACGTGCTGCGGTCCACGAAGCTCTCCGCCTGCGTCTTGTAGTCCTTCCTCCTGGCCCAGTTCTCTCACGGGGCTTTGTCCTACCATATGGCTGCCCACTCCTCACCTTGTCCGGGGCCGGAGAGCCAAGGGCCGGGGACACAGGACCCTCAGGGGCTGCCGCCTCCCCACCCCTCTCGAGGCTCTGAGGACCCCCCTCCAGCAGAACTGGGCCCGGGCCCTGCAAAGTCAGGGCATTTCCACAGCCCTGCGTTTTTTCCCTCTGGTTCCCGGCAGGCTCAGCCTCTGCTGCCTTTGAGAAGGTTCCTGGAAGGAGGTGGAGGCAAGTGACTTTGTCTGTCCTGGGCAAGGCCTGGAGCAGCTGCCAGAGGCTTATCAGGAGGAAACTGTGCCTCTCAGCTGAGCCCTGTCATTTCGTGACCTCGACACTGACACCGGGGCGTCCAGGCCGGGGCCTTTGTTCACAAGAGTGTGGCCGTGGCGCCGGATGGCCCTGGGCTAGGCTTCCCAAGCTGTGACCCCAGCACCAGCAGCCCCGGCCGCTCAGGGCCTGGCCTCCTCCACTGTCCTTTGCCCACTGGAGGCCAAGCTTGGACATCTTGTGCCCCGAACAGCCTTGCTCTGGGCTAGACACCCCTCCTTGGTTCCAAAACCACTTTTAGAACAGGGGTGAGCGGGACAGGGAGTCGGCTCTTCCTGACAATAAAGCCTGCAGAGTTATAGGCTTGGACTTTGTGACACTTGATTACTTCTGCCACTCAGACCTGCCGTGCTAACTTCCTGCTTCCTGATAACCCAGGCAGGAGAGGTGTCTCCGCGGCTCAGCTCTGGCCTTGGAGCCTCCCAATGGTCGGGAACGCAGTTCCCACCCACTGCTGCCTCCTGTCCGCCCAGGTTGAAAACTCATGGGCCCGTCCTGGAAGGGCAAGAGGCCCCCCAGGGCCTGAGAGCCCCAGGCAAAGGAACTGCCAGGGAGCCGCGAGGACCTCACCAGATGAGGGGCCTCCCTCCCTCCTGCCTAGCGAAGTCCTGGAGGAGAAAGCAGCCCTGAGAGGGAGGAGGGTCAGTGCCACGACCCACCACTCCCTGCAGCCCACCCCATCCCAGGCCCCCAGGACCTGCCAAGTCAGGGCAGGGAGGGGAAGTTCTACCTCCAGACGGAGTCTTGACTGTTCCACCGTCAGACATCAGAATCACTGGAGCGGGGCCCTCTGTAGGGAAATGACTAGAGCAGGACCCCTTCTTCCTCACCGGTACTCTTTGTGGCCTTGGTATCCCCAGACTCAACCACAATGCCACGGGGTGCTGGCCGGACCATGCTGTCCAGCAGCGCACACAGATATGGGGCCGGGAGGGGGCCAGGCTGTGACTCTGGGCACAGACAGGAGCTCAGGGTCAGGGCCGCTCAAACCTGGCATCATCAGCAAAGACGGCAAGACTGGGGTGTGGCTGCTGGACATCCAGCCAAGCGGTCCTGAGTGCCAGACCCACCTCGAAGCAGCAGCCACAACAGCCCAGGGGTCAAGTGCAGCCCACAGGGGTCTGAACTCAGAAACACTGGTGGCCAGTGGCTTGTGGAAGGGGCCCGGCTGGGAGAAGGGCTTGCACAGCAGGCATGGGCAGCCCCGGGACTGCTCTGCTCCCCGACCTTCATGGGACCCAGCGGGGTGCAGGCTACCCTGGGACGCCTAGGGGCACGTGTGGTGCTGTATCTGCGCTGTGAGCCCAGCGGCCTCCCCGCTGCCTCTCCCAGGGCAGCCTGGCTCCCGGAGTGCTGTGGTCGGGGCAGCACCTGCCCCGCTGGGCTGCCTCTGCCCTCGGGACCACTTGCCTGCCCAGTGCTGGGGGCCCAGGAGAAACCTTGGCTCGGCCTGGGTGTGGGCTCAGCCCATGCCTGCTCCGGGAGCCAGGCCCCGGCCCTTCAGCCACTGTGCTGCCGAGTCCGACACCTTTCGGGCCTGTGCTCTGTGGGTCTCCGCCAGGTCTGCCGAGGCAGGAAGATGGGCCCAGCTCTCTGCCCAAATAGCCCGGTCTCCGCAGAACCACCGCATCGTGGCCTCACCTGTTTCTGTGCCAAATCACCAGGGACCTTAGCAGTAAGTGCACAGCGAGTAGTTTTCCATTTTTCCCAAAGAAAAAATACCCATTTTGTGCCGACTCAGTACTGCTGCAGGATAATCTGGTCTTGCGTCACGGTTCATATGAGACACAATTAGGGCTCCTCTGACAGTTCCAGTGAGTTCAGATCTGACTATCGGGAACCAGCACATAGAGCCTTGAGTCACTACTGCCACTTTGAACAACTCCGGGGACCAGAAGACCCGTCACTGTGTCCAAAAGGGGATTGCCCACTATCCGTGTTTAGGAGACAGCTCAGGGCTCTTACACCCTTGACCATCACGCATGGGACTGCACACGTGGACAGGCGCACTTTTCTTTCATGTTAAGCCCTGTGCTTCCTAATCTAAGAACGCCACTTTTAGGGACGTACCTTGAGGAATCCATGAAATGTGAGGAGAAACTTGGGTCCATAAAATGCATTTTAGTAAGGAAAATCATGGAAATAACCTGAACCAGGGGAATGATTATATAAGTTACTGTGTATTCACATGATGGGTGCTGGGCTTCCTCTAAAATGTCAAAGAACTTGGGGGCGCCTGGGTGGCTCAGTTGGTTAAACGTCCGACTTCAGCTCAAGTCATGGTCTCATAGTCTGTCAGTTCGAGCCCTGCATCGGGCTCTGTGCTGACAGCTCGGAGCCTGGAGCCTGCTTCCGATTCTGTGTCTCCCTCTCTCTCTCTGCCCCTCCCCTGCTCATGCTCTGTCTCTCTCTGTCTCAAAAATAAAAAAAAATAAAAAAATTTTCTTTAAAAAAAAAAAATAAATAAATAAAAAATAAAATGTCAAAGAACTTTAATGGCATGAGAAAACGCTCACTATGGGATATTAAGAGAAAACACCAGGACCCACATATGTGTACTGTGATTATAACTACCAAAGAAAGGACTGTCACCTACGGATACAGAGAAATTACTGGACGGAAACGTAGTTAGGCATTAGAAATACTCCACTGAGTATTCTGGATGGGCTTTATTTTATTAACTTACTTTTGCATACTTTTTTTTTTTTTTCAGTGAACACAGGCTTACAAACAAAGAGAAGGGTTATTTTTTTTAAGTGGGTTGACATCCCCTACCAGCTAAGGTGGGTATCTGGGACCAGATTTACCACCTGCCTGACAAAACACAGACATAATATATGGAACACAGCTCTCAAGACATTGGACATCAGGCAACTTAGAACAGTGATCCCCGCGATATGGGAAACAGAGTAACAATATATCATGGGATTTATAACACGTAGAACTCAATGTATGTCAGTAGTACAAAGGAAGTATGTATGCTGTTGTTGGTCTGAATCCGCATATCACTGAAACATAGAATTAATAAACAAAGATGTGTTCATAAACCCTAATGTGACTGTGGGACACAACAAACGATGAACAACAGCCAAAACCCCAAAAAGGACGTTAAGTTCAAACATAAAAAATATGCAATCTTAAAGGAGACAGGAAAAAAGGAACCCAAACCAGATGGGACACATAGAAAAACAGTAGATGTACTAAGCCATATCACTAATCACATTAAATATGAATGGTCTAAATACAGCAATTAAAAAGCAAAGGTGGTCAGACTGAAAAAACAAAAAAAAAAAAACCAAGACCTGACTCTATACTTCCAATAGGAGACCCACTTTAACTATCAAAACATAAATATGCTAACAATTAAGGACTAGAAAAGGATATAGCATGCCAACCCTAAGCGAAGAAACCTAGGGTGACTAAGTTAATACCAAAGTAGAAATAATTCAGACATGCATGGACAGTAGTGGGTACAGCTTTGTGGTAAATCATTACAGTGGGACACTACCAAACTGTAAAAGAAAGTCAAATATTTTTAAAATTTTTTAAGTTTTTTTATTGATTTTGAGAGAGAGAAGAGAGCAGAGCTTGAGTGGTTGAGGAGCAGAGAGACGGGGAGAGAGTCCCAAGCAGGCCCTGCATCATCAGTGTGGAGCCCAATGTGGGGCTCGAACTCACAAAACGTGAGATCAGACCTGAGCCAAAATCATGAGTCAGATGTTTAACCAACAGAGCAACCCAGGCACCCCAGAAGTAAGTGAAATCTTGATCCACACATAAGCATAGGTGAGTCTCAACATAATTATTCAGAGTGAAATAAGCCAGACAAAAAAAGTAAATGCTGTGTTATTACATTTCTGTAGAAGTTGTAGCAAATGCCTACTGGTCACCGGTGACAGAAAACAGGTCAGAGGCTGCCTGGAGCCTGAGGGGGTGTGGACAGGGAGGGTTGGGAGGGACAGATCCCAAAGGGGCACGGGGAATCTTTCGGGTGATAGAGATGTTCCTTATCTTGTTTGTGGTGGTGGTTTCACCAGTGTAGACACATATCAAATGCATCAAGCTGACACTTTATGTACAGTTTATTCTGTGTCAATTGTACCTCAATAAAGCTGCTAAATAAAAAGTAGATGAGTGAGAAGTTTTATATGAGTTCATAAAAAAATTACCTCTAAATTCGCACGGTATTCAGTTCAGGGTGGCCTCCAGCTGGTTGCCTCACCACGGTACATGACTGTTCTGGTCTGGAACAAAGTCCAGACATCTGTAAGTCTTCATCACGACAAGTGGAATGGAGACCCAGGCGTGAGCAGGGGCTGGGGGCCCGCCTGGTTGGGGTGTGCAGAGGGGCCCTCGGGCACTAGACTCCCGCAAAAAAGCAACACAGGATCTGTGCCTCCAGAGGCAGAGAAACTTGGAGGGTATGTGTGAGAAATGCTTCTAATCATAGGTGGCGAGATGTCTCAGCTGAGAAAAGTGAAAGCCCTGTGTGCAACACCGTCTTTCCCCCTTTTGGTGAGGGGTTGTTTGGACAGCCTTTACCGAGCATTGTTTTAGGGAGCGAGCTATGGATACTGGCCACAAACATTCAAGGGCAATATGAGGAATCAGGAAACGGGACAGTTCCAGTTCTGTTATTTCCAGCTGTGCCTTCCCCACTTTGGAGTCTTATATGCAAATCATTCAACATTTGTTTATAACAAAGCTCTAAAGTCAATGAGGAGAACCACTTGGAGGTGTCCCAGCATAAGTTGCTACTTGTCAGGCTTTTCCTTCAGGATTATCACAGTTTGTTTACGACGAGGGAAATAAGCCATTACCTTTCAGCAAACCACACCGTTTTATTTATTTAGGGTGTACGCCCCATCTGCTTCCCAAAGGAATTTCGGGCAGCTTATAAGATTATGCTCAACACAGAACAGGACTACTATAAATAGAAAATAAACACAGAGCAGACAGCCCAAGGTTGCCGGGCGCTGGGGACGGTCCTGCAGGGAAGCATGGAGTTGAGCCGGGAGGCTCAGGCTTCCTGTCGATGTGACCCTGTGGGGGCTACTTGACTCTGACGACGTTCAGCTTTCTCACCCACAGCTCGGGTAGTTAACACTGCCTTCCTCACACGGCTGTCCTGCGCACGATCTGTGCGAGCAGCGAGCGCGGGCTGCTCCTTGCGTGGGTGCCCCCCTCCCCAGAGGAACACAGCACTCACTCCCCAGCTGACCCCTCTCAGATGAGGCCCCAGAAGAGTCGCTCCTGCGGGTCGGTGGGGGGCGACAGGCCCAGTGCCCCGCTAAGCTATGCGGCAGGGATGTTCGGGGCTCCCCGAGCGGCTGCCCGGTCCCCTTCCAGGTGGCCTCGCTGGCTTCCAGGAGACACACTCTCTAGTGGGAGTCTCTCAGCTCTGCTCGCCGGATTAGAGTACCCCTAATTCTGATTAAGTAAAAAAGCAAAAAGACACTTGGAGAATGAGTAAAATGAGTGTATACATTCCCAAGACAAACAAAAGCGATCAGGTCAGCAAGGTCCTTTCTGTGGAGCTGAAAAGAAGCAGAAAAGGAACAAGCAAAGGAGGAACCTCTACGGCTGGTGGCCCCGTGAGGAAGTGACTGGCCTGCCACCTGCTGGAGAACCGCGGCCTCCCTGCACCTCAGCTGGCCGTGGTCAAGGCCAGCGGGAAGAGTGGACAACACCCAGTGGTTATGGCTTAGCTGAGATGCAAGGATGTCGAAGCCATGCTCTACAGCGCCACCAAGGAAAGGGACACTCATGCGTCCACTCAGCTTCGCCTCTGCCCCAGAGCCCACCCTGCACAGACCACCCACCTGCATGGACAACCCACCCTGGCAGACCACCCACCTTGCCAGACCACCCACCCTGCCAGACCACCCACCTGCATGGACCAACCACCCTTCATAGACCAGCCACCCTGCCAGACCAGCCACCCTGCACAGCCCAGCCACCCTGCACAGACCACCCACCCTGCCAGACCACCCACCTGCATGGACAACCCACCCTTCATAGGCCAGCCACCCTGCACAGACCAGCCACCCTGCCAGACCACCCACCCTGCCAGACCACCCACCTGCATGGACAACCCACCCTGCACAGACCACCCACCCTGCACAGACCAGCCACTTGCATGGACAACCCACCCTGCACAGACCACCCACACTGCCAGACCACCCACCTGCATGGACCTCCCACACTATAAGATCCCCACATTGTACAGACCACCCACTTTTATGGACCTCCAAGACTATACAGACCACCCACCCTGCACAGACCACCCACACTGCATGGACCCCCCACTGCCTGGGCCTCCCACACTGCACAGGGTCTCCATGCATCTTCACCTCAGGGAAGTAACAATGACAGCCAACACTGTGGGGAGGGTATCTCGTGCACAGTTCTAAGCACAGTATATGCGCTCATCTTCATCACACCCCATGAAGCAGGTGACATTATTGTGCTAATTTATTTATAGGCAAGGAAACAGAGCTCTGCGCCATCTCTCTGACCCAGCATTTTTCCCAAAAGGGTGGACATGGCGTGATGCTGGGAGCGCCTTTTCTGTCCCTGATACGATTAAGGAGCGACAAGCAGGGGGCTCTTGCTGTGTAGACACCCTCTCCTCTGGGGCAGGGCTAAGGAACAAGATGACCCCGTCTCAAGACGAGAGCAGTTTCCCATACTTGCGGGGGTTGCAAAAGAAAGCACACGGAGCTAGCACCGCACCGGCTCAGCCTTGGGGCTCTGCAGGCGCAGATCTTGCGGGAACGTGGGTGCCCCCTCCCCACCGCGGGAGGCAAGAGGCTGAGCAACCGGCGCCTCGCGGGTCCTGACGCCCACGTGGCCTCCCCACAAGACTGCGCATGCCCAGTGGGCACAGCGGCGCACGCGCAGCAGCCGCGAGGTGGGAGGGTGCAGGGGACCCGAGTGGCCGCGGCTGCACCTGCTGGCGCCGTGCGTTCGCGCAGTGCGTGCCCTGAGCCTGCCTGCAGAGCGGGCTTGAGCTCCGTAGGCCGTGGCCCCAGAAGGTCGGAAGCCCTCGTGGTGATTCCTGGGTGTCACCCTGCGTATTGCACCTGCCCGGCCTGTCTGCGTGTCCGGCAGGCACCCGGGCCCTGTCCCCTGCGTGACGAGCAGGGCGCCGGCCCTGCACGCTGTGGGGGCCGCGCCTCCTCGGGGCCTAGACCTCCAGGACCAGCCCCCTCCATGCTCGAGTTCCCTGTGAGCCTGGCCGCCCTCACTTTGCACTGCGGACCCTGCACTGCCCGCCTCCTCGCCGCCGGCCTCCTCATCTCGCCCGCTGCTTCTGGACCCTTCTCCCGGGTCTTCACACAGCACCTTCCTTGGCCAGACCACACCCCCTTCGCTGGGATTTTAGCTCCTGGCTCCTCCCTCCATTAGACCCCCCCACCCCCACCCCGGATTCTCGTGGCTCCTTCCCGAGCTCTTCTGCCCACCTGGACCCCTCCTTTCATGCTGACCCCAGACCTTGTCCTACCCACCCCCGCACAGGCCATGTGTGGGTCTCCTCCCTGACGAGGGCCAGCAGGGCCTCCAGGCCACTGATCCTCGGTCCTCCACTACCCCCGGATGCCCTCACCCCTCCGTACCAGGCCCTGTGTGCCTTCCCATTTCTCTGCATCATCACCTTGGACCCCCTTGGCAAACGGCTGTTGTGTGTAAGCAGATACTTGTGCCCTGGTGCTGCCTACTTCCTTCTTCCGCCCCCCTGGGGCTCCAGTTGAGCCCGGCTCAGGGCCCCCCCCCCCCCCCCCCCCCCCGCCCCCGCGCTGGATCCCCTCCTCCCTCTCTGCTTGATGAGCCCTGTCAGCCTACAGACCGGCTGTGGTCTGTCCTATCCCAGAAGGAAACCTTCCCTTCCACCCGGCCCCACACCAGACACACCCCCGTAGCACACTCCGAGTCCTGGCTTGTGGTTCCCCCACAGCACACAGGAGAGGGTGGTCGGGGCCCTGGATGCCCTCGTGTCACTGAGTCAGGACAACCTGCCGGGCCTGGTCCCCTCGGCCCTCCCCAGGAGACCCGCGGCCTGGCCGGTGCCTGTGTTGCCCACATGGAGTGCACTCTCCCGTCAGCTGCTGGCAGTTCCCTCCAGAGCCTGGGGCTGGTCCGTCCCCATGTCCGCATCCGCGGCCACAGCTGAACACCCGCCACCCCAGACTGAACCATGGACAGCACCTCCTACGGCGGAGGGCTGGGGCTCAGGCCGCACTGTCCCCCACCAGTGATGGAGAACTTGGTTGTCTAGACTTCCCTGGGTCCCCTGCCTCCATGGGCCCCCTCATGCCCTTCAGTGTCCTTCAGCTTGAAGCCTGTTTCATGGGCTTCTCAGAGCTCCCGGGAGTTTGCCAATTCACACTGCAAGAGGAAGAAAAATCTGCCAAACCCAAATATACCCTCAAATGTCAAAACCCTACTTGTGCTGTTGAGGGGATTCTGGGGAGCCCACCACGAGGTTCACACACACAGTCTCCAGGAGAGTTCCAGGGCTCTCATACAGCCTCCTGTTTCTCTAAAGTTCCAGAGCCGCCGTGAAACTGTTTGTATTTTAGTAATTAGACTGCTCAGCTACAAGGGGCAGTTCCCTCTGTTGCTTGACGAAGCAGCCTTCCTGAAGGGTGCTGGAAAACCCCAGTAATTCAGAGCTCACGTGAAACCACATCCACTCTTCCTCCTCTGATACCCTTGGGGTAGATGGTTTGGGGATGCAGACCTCGTCAGGTCTTAGAAACCAAATACGGTGCATATACTGTGCTATGTTAGGTGATGCCCCCGTGGGCTTTGGACAGCATCCCAAAATCAAACACACTGGTGGTTGCTCACAGTGAGATAGACTAGATCCAGTTCAGGCAGATTTTACACCAAACTTAAGAAAACACTTGCGGTATTTGGTGCCGTCTGGGTTTCAGAAAGGCAGGTGAGGTGTTGTCGATGAGACCGTCCCATGCCACGGGCACATGGCCAAGGTTGGACCAGAGGCACTGGGTGCTCCCTCCACATAAGCCTGCATTCACACGTACATCTAGGCACCCCTCCCAGCCCAACGATTCCTGGCCCTCCCGGCCTCTCACTGAAATCCGGGGGAGCAGGTTCCTTCTGCCACAGAGGGCTGCTGCTCACGTGTGTGGTTACACGAGAAGTTTTCTGTCACCAGGGAAACTGGCAGCACCCCAAGTCAGGTGCGGGCGACCTTTTGTCTGTTGACGGGCCCTGCATGCTTGGCCCAGGCTTCTCTGTAGGTGTCTCTGCATTGAGCAAAGCACTTCACGTTTATTTCCTCACTGGCCTGTACTCAGTAGGACACTGCCTGAGGGCCAGCCAGTTCCGCTTAGGAAGGACACGTGGCCATCAGCCAGGCCGGGCTGGGGCCAGATCTTCACACACAGCGTACACCCGTGGGCGGCCAGGCCTAAGTGCACACAGAGGTGCCACTGGGAATTTTCTGGCCACATCAATTCTCTTTCTAAAGGAGTCATTGGAATCGGGCATAACTGAATACATTCTGTGTCTTTCTTAATCTGATCACGTGCTGGACGGTCAGGTTCTCGTTCAATCTGATACTGCAGTCCCCAAATTCAATCTACCCGTGGAGCTGAATTAACTGTTCTGTGCAATTTTACCAAGAGGCGACGTTCTTTACAAGGAATAAACACAAATTCAGACTCTGCTATTTTGAAATTTGTGAAATCATGGGGCAGCTGATGTTCATCTTTTCATACTCGGTATAAAGCAAGCTAACTGCGGGGCGCCCGGGGGGCTCAGTGGGTTGAGCGTCCGACTCTTGATTTTGGCTCATTCAGGTCATGATCCCAGGGTCGTGGGATCAAGCCCTGTGTTAGGCTCTATGCTGAGCGTGGGGTCCCCTTAAGATTCTCTCTCCCTCTGCTCCTCTCCCTCTGCCCGCACTCTCTTTCTCTCTCTGAAAAAAGCTCAGTGTGTGCGCCAAGAGTTGCCAGGGGATGGCTGACCCACTGTGCAAGGGACACAGTCCTCTCCATGCACGATGGTGCACAGACACATGGGGACCAGGCCTATGGGCCCTGCTCGAGAGGCTCCATCGGGCAGGTGGCATTGACCAGGATGGTCTTCGTGTGCTCAGGTGGGCCATTTCATCTCAGAGGAGCCCTCGAAAGGCCAACAGACTCCAGGACTTGGCCTCCCCCCTCCCGGTCCCACTGGGCAGGTGTGTGACAAGAGGGCGATGGAGTCTCGGAGCGCAGGGAGGGGACCAGAGCCCATCAGCTGCTCACCAGGGGCCCGGGAAGCTGTTTGCCGTTCCGGAAGAACAGTGCTTACCGGAGAATATTTACAAGGCTCGAGGAATCATGAAATGAAACCAGAAAAACTCTTGGTGGAACCAGAGCACGCGCTTCTGGAGGTTTGTTTCAAGCCCAAGAGTGGAAACCCTGAACCGGCGCAGCGTGCTTACCCAGGAGGGACGAAAGGGCCACCAGGGTCCACATGGTGAGGAGGAAGGGGCCCCGCGCAGACAGCCGCCGCGCGCTGGCCGCCGGGATCCCGCTGCTGTTCCAGGGGGCGGTGGTCTCTGGCCCCCGGCCCCCGCTGACGAGTGCCCAGGAGTGGGCGGTGCCCGTGAGCCAGGCCACCAGCACAAAGGCATACGGGCCAGATCCCCGTGCCCACATGCTGGGCGTGGGGTGCCGGGCTCCTGACAAGCTCGGAGCATCCACTGTGGGCTCACAACTTGCGGCGACCTTGTCTGTGCAGGGAAATGCCCAGCTGGTCTCCAGCGACGCCAGCCCCACCTCCCTCTGGCCGCCTCGTCCCAGAGCTGCGTCTGCTCTGGCCACAACCTCCCCGCTGCCTTCCCTTTGTTGACCATAAGCCCAGCCTTGTCCTAGGTGGCCCCTGACCACCCCCCCCCCCCCCCCCCCCCGCCAGGTCATCCCCAGATAAGCTCCCACTTCCTTCCTTCCCTTGATTCTGGCCAGCAGGCCTTCCTTGGGGCCGGCTCTTACCTGCAGTTCAAAGACTTTGCTGGGAGGGGGTTGTCCATTTCCCTGTGCTGGGAAGATAAGGGGCCCGCCCATCCCTTCCCGAGATTAGGTTCTGCCCGTCACATAAAATAAAAGCAGATGAAGAAACGGCATTTAATTGGCTCTTTATCAGGTCTTTCGGTCTTTGTTTGGAAGGCGGCCTTGGGATTCGGAGAGCACACCTAGTCGTGTTACCTGCAAAGCCGGAGCGGTCGCGAAGTTCCCACTGCGGGGTCCACAGCAGGGCGTGGACCTCACAGAGCCCCCTGCCACCTGCTTGGGTGGCAGAGTGGCCCCCTGGCCTCTGCCCTTGCCAAATCCCTTTTCTTCCCACTTCCTGTGCCCAGGTGACCTTGCTGCCTGTGGGTGAAGACCCCCCACCTCAGAACCGGAGCCTGGGGGGTAGGGCATCCGCTACCCTGTGTGGCCAACCCCCAGCACGATGGGCAGGTGGGGGCAGAGACCGTGGCCCGGCCTGGCATGTGGTGCCGGAACTCAGGGTGAGAGGCATCGGCTCAGGGCGACCTGGGGTGGGCTGTCAGAGCCCAAGCAAGATGGACAGAGCGTCACGGGGGTGAAGGGGGCCGCTAACCAGAGACTGATTACCTAAGAGGGGATGAATCAAAGACATAAGTCTGTTGAGGATGACGGGAGCTGTTTCTTAAATGTCTAAAAAGGGAGTTACAAATTTTGGGAGGAGAGAAAACCATTGTAAACTCTGACTTGGATTGGAACTGATTATATCTGTATGAACTGATCATTTTCAAAATACAAGGTGGACACAGACATAACTATAGATGTGAACTAGCATGCGTGTCCCACCTCCGATGGGGTCACAGTAGGGACCAACAGTGTCCCCACAACAGTGAGCGCACCCAACACCAGACCTGGGTTTCCCAGGGCAGCGCAGAGTCCTGGGGCAAGATGAGCCAGGAACCTGTGTCAGAAAGATGAGGCCGTGTGAACAGAGCACAAGCCAGCCAAAACAAAACCACCCAATCGTGAAAGTAAGTAATCATAACAATCAATTTTTCTTTAATGTTTATTTTTGAGAGAAAGAGAGAGAGAGAGAGAGAGAGAGACAGAGCATGAGCAAGGGAGGGGCAGAGAGAGGGAAACACAGAATCTGAAGCAGGCTCCAGGCTCCGAGCTGTCAGCACAGAGCCCAATGCGGGGCTCGAACCCATGGACCACGAGATCATGACCTGACGTGAAGTCTGACAGTCAACCGACTGAGCCCCCAGGCGCCCCGTAATAATAACAAGGAATTCTAACCTAGTGAATGAAAGTAGGGCTCATGAATCCGTACTTACATAAGTTAATAACTGGGAAATTTGAGGAGGATTATGACGTTTGCGTAGTCTCAGAGAACCTCATTAATGACACGGGGAAAGGTGCCCTCACAGGCAAGATGCTGGAGAGCACTGCCTCAGCTAAAGGTGGGAGTGAGAACCAGACAGGAGGTAGAGGGGTAATGACACGTCTCATTGCCAAGTTATCCTCAGTGGTCAAACAGAAAACGTTTCTCTTGTTATTCTTGCAATATTCCTGTCAAAATTTAAAATTTTTTAAATATATTACTTAAAAAATTCTACAAATAAACAAGCTTATATAAAAAGTATACATTTAAGTTCTGCTTCATTACCATGTAGAAAGTCACAAGAGACTATTTTCACCCAACAACTGAAACAAGCTGGTTGAGCTATAAATTCATAGTTTGTAAAAACCATCCATGAGCTAAGGATTCCAGGAAACCGCAGTAAATTGAACCACAGGGACTGAGGGGTCCCTCATGGGGGAAAAGGGGCTGATCCTCCCCACGACAGGGGGTAGTATTTTTAAATTTTTTTTTTTCAACGTTTTTTATTTATTTTTGGGACAGAGAGAGACAGAGCATGAACGGGGAGGGGCAGAGAGAGAGGGAGACACAGAATCGGAAACAGGCTCCAGGCTCCGAGCCATCAGCCCAGAGCCCGACGCGGGGCTCGAACTCACGGACCGCGAGATGGTGACCTGGCTGAAGTCGGACGCTTAACCGACTGCGCCACCCAGGCGCCCCCAGGGGGTAGTATTTTTAAACTACACCGGATCTTTTGAAAGTTAAATGAAATAAAGGATTTTCTGGCTAAATAATTAACAGCCAGGAGACTTTTGGAAAGGAACAGCGTTGAGGGGGAACAGACTCACTGTATGAGGACGTACAGGGCTCAGATGATCCAAACGAGCCACAGTGCAGGGACAGGAGGACTGGGGCTGGGGACAGCAGCGTCTTCCAGCCGGGGTGGGGGTGGGGGGGTGGTGGAGAGGGCGAGCGGCTGTTCTCTGTAGGAAAAGAGAAAGAATCCTGCAGGGCAGAGAGCCTGGGGACAGTGCCAGCCCCGACCAGTGGCTTCTGGAGCGAGAGCAGCTTGGCTGGGGCTCACTCCACACAGAAACCCTTTGTGTCCGTTCCGAACTTTCTGCCGTGTGTGTGTGTGTGTTCTGTTAATATAAGTATGTACACACGTACGTATATACGAGGCTGATTGCCTCTCTCCCTGCAAGGGAGGGAGGGGGAGTCGGCCCCAGGCCCTCGGAGAGCAGAGCCCACCTGGGGTCCCCATCCCTGGCCGAGGCCACTCCCTGCCTGGCTCCACTCGCCTCTGGATCAGACGCTGTCAAGTGACTGGTTCTGTCTGTGGCTGAGATTTTTCCAAGAAGTTGTTCCATAAACGGAAGCCGCTATTTATCCTGGGGGGACTGGGTTTGGGGACCGGGAGAAGCCCCGTGTGGCAGGCTCTGAGCTTGATTTCCTCTGCAAGGTCGAACCCTGTTTCGCCAAACTTCACTTTCCTCTGAGCCGAGCCAGTGGCTAACGCGTGCTTTGTTCGAGGACTCAGCAAAGTTGAGTCAATGTCCGTTGTTACACGATTTCCTTTTTGCTTTTTTGTTTTTTAAAAACAGCTTTGTTGAGATGTAATTCACATACCATATAATTCATCTATTAAAAGTGTATCATTCGGGGCTCCTGGGTGGCTCAGTCGGTGAAGCGTCCGACTTCAGCTCAGGTCATGATCTCACGGTCCATGGGTTCAAGCCCCACATCAGGCTCTGTGCTGACAGCTCAGAGCCTGGAGCCTGCTTCGGATTCTCCTTCTCTCTCTGCCCCTCCCACACTGGCACGCTGTCTCCCTCTCTCTCTCAAAAAAAAAAAAAAAAAACACATTAAAAAATGTATCATTCAATGGCTTTTAGCATATTCCAGAGTGTGCCTCCCTGGCGATGTCAACAGAGCGCTGAGTCCCGCTAAAGACCCGCCACCCATTAGCAGGCGCCCCCAGGTCCCGACGGCTAAGCGACTTTCTGTCTCCAAGGATCTGCCTGTTCTGGATGCTTCAGAGAAGGCGCCCACGAGGACGTGGTCCCCGCGCTGCCCTCACAGAGTGTCGTGGCGCCCGGGCCCTTCCACTGTGGCCGTGTCAGCCCTTCATCCTCTGTGAGGATGTAAAGGTTTCCGTCCCGTCTGTCAAGCAGTGCTCCCTCGACTCTTCCTGCTTTCTCTTCCTGCTATTAAGTCATGCTGGGGGGCACCGGGGTGGCTCAGTCAGTTGAGCGTCTGACTTCACCTCAGGTCATGATCTCACCGTCTGTGAGTTTGAGCCCCGCGTCGGGCTCTGTGCTGGCAGCTCAGAGCATGGAGCCTGTTTCAGATTCTGTGTCTCCCTCTCTCTGCTCCTTCCCTGCTCATGCTCTGTCTCTCTCTGTCTCTCAAAAATGAATAAACGTTAAAAAACAAAATTAAAAATAAGCAAGTAAATAGACCCATGCTGGTGCGAGCGTTTCTGTCCAGTCCTTGTGTGTCTGCGTTCCATTTCCCCATTTCCCTCCTGTATGCTCCCCATTTCCATTTCCCCAGGTGTGTGCTCAGGAGGGGGTCGTACGCAGGCCGCCGGTTATTCCTCCAAACTAGATTTATCGTCCTCCACCACTTTTGCTTTCAATTTTCCTATTGCGGGAAAACACAAACCGCAACATTTTCCGTCTTAACCTGTGTTATGCGTGCAGCTCGCTGTATCAGGCAGGTTCACACAGCCGTGCAGACGCCACCGCTGTCACCGCAGAGCCCTTTGCACCCCCACACCGGCGCTCCGGCCCCCTGAATGCCGACCCCCGCCCGCGCCCCCCAGGCCCTCGCGGCTCTGACTCTGGCGACTCGTGTCAGTGGAGCCACGCAGCGTCTGTCCTCCGTGATGGCTTGCTGTTCTCAGCGCCACGTTCTCCGGGTGCATCCGTGTTGTAGCAAGGCTCGGAATCGCACTCCTCCTTAAAGCTGAGTAAGCCGGCGTCACACGTTGTCTTGTGCTGGTCTCCGCCTGCAGATAGTGACGCCGTGGACTGAAATGTGGGACTACCTGTCCTGACCCTCCACAGACACTCCTGACCTGAGCCAGGGGCTGGACCAGCCTTGGAGGACACACCCCTGCAACAGCCATCGAGGAGCACTGAAGAAACCAGGCTTCTTACTTCCAAGTCCCAGGGGTACGCGCGGCACGCCTGGGGCCACACGGCGAGGTCACAGTGGGCGAGGGAGACAGAAAGCACAGGCCTGGGGGTCTGCCCTTATTGGGGTCAAGCGTGGGCTGCCTAGGGTGTGGGTTCACTCTTCGTTGGTGAATTTAAAACAGGAGCAGGAATTAAAGTGAGGTCACTCAAACCGTCTGCTATCTAGGTCAGCCGGAGCTTTCTGGAAAGGGAACGCCCGGGGTGGGGCAGCCTGTGTCTGTGCCTAGTTGTGTAGCCGGCATTGTGTTTGTTCGAAGTGGATGCCTTTGGAGTGCTCACGCCGGGTGTTTACGACGCAATGCATGGGGCACATTTCACTCATCCATCCGTCTGTCCGTGACGCTTGATCACGGGGTGTGATCCTTTTAAGAAGGTGCTAAATTGCGTTTGCTACTGCTTTTTGAGGGACCTCATAAGGGTTGTGAGTACATAGTGTCTTTGGCTTGGTATAGGGAAATGCTGGCCTCACAATGAGTTAGGAATATTCCCTGCTTTTCAGTTTTGGGGGAAAGTTTGGGAAAGATTGGTATGAGTCCTTCTTTAAATGTTCGGTAGATCCACCGGTGAAGCTCTCAGGTCCTGGGCTTCTCTGTCAGACTTTTGATCACCGATTCCATTTCCTGACTAGGTATTGGTCCATCCCGATTGTCTGCTTTTCATAATTCAGTCTGGGTGGGTTTTGTGTTTTAGCGATGTGCTCCTTCATCTAGGTCATCGGACTGGTTGGTGTCCATAGGACTCTCCTGACTCTTTTTATTTCTGTAGAATCGGCAGTAACATCCCCACTCCCATTTCTGATTCTCGTATTTGAGACTTCTCTGTTTTTCTCAGTGCATTTAGCTAAAATTTTGTCAATTTTGTTGATTCTTTTGAAGAACCGACCTTTGGTTTCCTTGGTTCTCTCCACTGTTTCCCTATTCTCCACTTAATGCAACTCCGCTCTGATCTTTACTATCTCCTCTCTTTTGCTAGCTTTGGGTTGTTTGCTCTTCTCCTGGTTCCTGAAGAGTAAAGTTCACTTGTTGATTTGAGATCTTTCTCGGTTTTTTAATGTAAGCCTTTAGAGCTATAAATTCCCCCCTTAGCACCACTTTCACTGTGTCCCATAAGTTTTGACGTGTTGTGCTTTTGTTTCCATTTGTCTCTAAGTATTTTCCGCATTTATTTCTTCTTTGATCTATTGGTTGTTTAGACATGTCTTATTTAATGTCCACAGACTGGTGAATTTTTCTTCTGTTACAGATTTCCAACTTCATCCTATCATGGTTGGAGAAGGTATTTTGTATAATATCTGTCTTTTAAAATCTACTGAGATTTAATTAGTGGTGTAAGATATGGTCTGTCCTGGAAAACGTGCTCTTGGAGGAACAGGTGTGCCACTGCTGGGTGGAGTGTCCCCTGGGTGTCTGTTAGAAGTCGGGGCTTGTGTGGTTCAGGTCCTCTACGTCCTTACTTCTCTCCTGACTGCTTGTCCTGTCCGTTACTGTGAGTGACATCGAAGTCTCCCAACTATGATCACAGGACTGTCTATTCCCCAATCTTGTGGATTTCTGCTTCGCGTAATTCGGTGGTCTCTCGTTGAGTGCGTAAATGTTTGTAATTGTATCTTCTGGCTGTAAAGAGCTTCTTATTAACATTTAATGCCTTCTTTGTGTCTTGTAAACTTGTTGATTTGGGGTCTGTTTTGCCTGATACTGGTAGGGCCACCTGCTCTAATCTGGTCACTGTTCACATGAAGCGTTCCCTCTGGCCTCTCATTTCACACGGTTTGTATCTGCGGATCTCAAGTGAGTCTCTTGTAGATGCCAGGTGGCTGCATCTTGTGTTTTTGTCCATTTTTCGGTCTTGGTCTTCTGATTGGAGAGTTTAATCCTCTTACATGTAGAGTAATCCCTGATAGCGGGTGCCTTACTTCCGTCATTTTCCCATTTGATTTCTGTGTGTCTTACAGCCTTTGTGTCTCTCGTTTCTGCATTATTGTCTTGTTTTGTGTTTAGTTGATTTTTTTGTAGTGAAATGGTTGAATTACTCCTCGTTTCCTTTTTTTATATATCCAGTAGCTGTTTTCTTTGTGGTTACCATGGGGATCACGTTTAAAAAATAAAGTTAAAATACTCTGAATTTATCCTGGCTTCACTTCAATAACAGATGAAAACCCTCCTCCTACATGATGCCGTCCTTACCCCTTTTCAGTTGTCGATGTCACAAACTTACATCTTTGTATGTTGTCCAAAAACAGACTCACTGGTTGTTTTTTTTTTATGTATTAGTGTCAACCTATGTGGAATTATAAACCAGTTATAGTAATATTATCTTTGAACAAGTAATTTGTTTCCTAGCTGTATTAGTCTTTTAAATTACTTAGAACAAAAAGTAAAGGTACAAACCAAAGTTACAATAACACTGGCTTCTCCAGCTACCCATATATTTACCTTACCGAAATCTGTATTTCTCGACCCAGCTTTGCATTACTGTCCCGCATCCTTTCCTGTCACCTGCAGGGCTCCCAGGAGGTCTCCGGGCAGGTTTTGGGGTCACGAGCTCCCTCAGCTTGTGTGTGTCTGGCAGTGTCTTCATATCTCCTTCATTCTGAAGGATAGTTTTGCTGGGTATGGGACTCAGGTGACAGTGGTTTCCTTTCAGTCTTCGACTGTCCCCGCCCCCTGCCGTCAGGCCTCCACGGTGAACAACCTTCTTGTCTTACTGAGGTTCCCTCATAGGCAGCCAGCTGCCTATGTTTAGTTGATTTTTTGTAGTGAAATGTTAGAATTCCTTCTCATTTCTTTTTGTGTATATTCCATAGCTGTGAAGGGGAGGAAGGGCCCAAGCCCTTTAAATCTCCTGGAAGTCCCTTCAGCTGCAGGGCAAGGGGCTTGCTGCAGTGGGGTGGGGGGAAGGGGAGACACAACAACGACACCCACCTCCGTGTCCGCATCTCCCTGATCAGCCAGCAGTGGGGGCACAGATCCTCAGTATTGGAGGACGTGGTCCTTTCTGCTCACCCAGGTTCTCTCGGGCTGTGTGCGAGCTGCTTCGGGAGCATGTGGCGGGCTGGGCCGGGCCTGGGGAGCTGCTCCTGTGCTCAGAGCTACGACGGACCGAAATTAACCTCAGTTTACCACCGAGCCTTCTCTGGGAAGTTGCTGGCCTTCCGCAGACTCCACAGTCCAAGCAGTTACCCAGCTTCTGCCAGTGCAGTTGTCTGGGTGGCAAGACAGGTCCCCATGCTGTGTCCTCTGTGTCCTTCCCAGTGTCCCACACAGACAGGTCCCTGTCCTCTGCTTCCTTCCCAGTGTCCTGCACAGCCTTTTAGAAAAGAAATATTTCCTCTTGTCATAACATTTTATTCATTCTAAAGGCAGTACTAGCCCAGGCTTAGATTCCCTTTGTTTCCCCTTTTCAAGATGAGCAGGTGTTCCATTTCAATTGGAAAATGGGGGCCAGAAATGTTCGGTTAACAGTATTCTATATCTGAAGTCTTTGGTCTTACGAAGAAGGAGGGTGTGTCCCGAACTGACCGATCCACCTGCTTATGGACTTGGAAGAGGGAGACCAAACCCTGGGGTCCACTGGCCTTACACAGCCTGGATTTGGGGGACTCTGCATGACTTAGCCTCATGGGCCCAGAAAGGCACCTGTCTCCTTGGCTGTCCAATAGCAGCCTTACCACTTATATCTCAAAGGAGAACAAGAAGAACCCAGCTCTTGAGTGTTCCAAGTGAAGAAAGAGAGCTGTGCCTGGATGCCCCAAGGTCCCTAAAGGAAGACACTATGAGTGGCCAGGACACTTTTTCTTTCTGAGACAGATGGCCCGTTGTCCCCCCAAAGCTTGGCTCTAGGCTGTTGGAATACCCCTCTGCACATGCCCTCACTCAGGACAAGCCACCTCACTCAGGACCGGAAGTGTTGAGTCCACTACGATGTTACCCTTGACAGGAGGCAGGAGGGTGGGCAGGGGATGGTGAACATTGCTCAGCACTGCCTTGGACAGAGTTTTAGGGACAATCAGCCTTTACTGTCTCCCTCAGTGCCCGACACTCCTGTCCTCCTACATTGAACGGCCTCCAAGAGACAGCTAATGTAGGTTGAAACCTAAAGGTGTCATGTTCTAAAATGCGTCTGTTCTCTGATTTTTTAGAATAACTCAGAAGATATAATTGTCTTCACTGACGGTGGAATATCTTTGAGTAATTCTTTCCAGGGTGTGTGATGTGGATGTGTCTCAGACACTGAGGATGGCAAGGCGGTCAGGGTCCAGACAGCAGGCGAGGCTGAGACCGTCCGCAGGGCTGCGTGAGATGTGTCCAACGCACCCACAAAGGGAAGGAAATCAGACTGGGCACAGACGTCTCATTCACAGTGACAGATGCCAGGAAACAATGCAACGTAGCTTCATCGTGTGAGGGTTAGTAGCTGTCAACACTAAATTGACAGACTAGGCTCCAGAACGAGGGTAAAATGAGGCACTTTGGGACATTTGGTGACTAAAAGGGGTATGTATAACGTACAGCCTCCCCCTGGAGTAGCCACCAAGCATGTACTTTGTCCGGAAGGAGGAAACGCGTTGGAAGAAGCAAGAGCACAGAAATCGGTAAACGTAAATGTAAACAGTATCAATTATTTTGAAATTAAAACATGAGGGAGGCATGAAAACTATATGGGGTTTTGCTTTGTAAACAGCAGAGTAACTCTCCCTTCGACAGTAATGACACATTCTGCACAAAATTAGAAACACTAAAGGAGCAGCTGGGTGGCTCAATCAGCTGAGTGCCGTCTCTTGGTACTGGCTTGGGTTGTGACCTCAGGGTGGTGGGACAGAGCCCCTGTCAGGCTCTGTGATGACCATGGAGGCTGCTTGGGATTCTCTCTCTGCCTCTCTTCCATGCTCGTGCTCATCCTCTCCCTCTAAAATTAAACAAACAGGGGCAGCTGGGTGGCTCAGTGGGTTGAGTGTCTGACTTTGGCTCAGGTCATGATCTCGCGGTCCGTGAGTTCAAGCCCCGCGTCGGGCTCTGTGCTGACGGCTCAGAGCCTGGAGCCTGTTTCGGATTCTGTGTCTCCCCCTCTCTGACCCTCCCCTGTTCATGCTCTGTCTCTCTCTGTCTCAAAAATAAATAAACGTTAAAAAAAGTTTTTTTAAATAAAAATAAAAAAAATTTTTTAATTAAACAAACAGCACTAGTTAAAGGTATTGGAAAGCAATGGACGAAGGTACAAACTTAAATACTTAAAAAAAAAACCCTAAATGAACAGAACTGCAACAGGGGTTCGCACGGAAACAGCTGTGGCCTGCTGGCAGCTGGGGGTGGGGGGCTGGGCAAGTCAAGCAGAGGCCACGGCCCCCCTGGCTTGAAGAGCTGGACGCCAGAAAGTGAAGGGTGAAGTCCCCAGAAGGGCTACAATGAGGCTGTAGGTCTGTGTACAGATTCCGTCCAAACCCTCGTCTGACTCCCAAGCCGCATGTGCGGGGCGGATGCCGAGATCTCAGAGCAGAGGAGCAGCGGCCACAGGCAGGAAGGGCTGAGCAGACAGACAGCTGCCTCTGTCACGGGGAGGCCGAGGCCGGTGTCTGCAGCCAGGTAGACGGCCTGCTGGAACAAAGATGAACACCCTCCCGGTGAAGTTAGGACAACGCAGAGTCTGGGCTGCAGACCGGCACACAGTGGTTTCCAACGAAACGTCACTCGACAGGCAAAGACACAGGGAAGTGTGACCCAGCTCAAGATCATGAAAGATGGCGAAACTGGAAGACAAGAACCTTATTTTCTTTTAATTTTTTAAATTATGTGTCTTCATTTTTGAGAGGCAGAGACAGAGCACGAGCGGTGGAGGGGCAGAGAGAGAGGGAGACACGGAATCGGAAGCAGGCTCCAGGCTCTCTGAGCTGTCAGCACAGAGCCCGACGCGGGGCTCGAACTCACAAGCTGTGAGATCACGACCTGAGCCGAAGTCGGAGGCTCAACCGACTGAGCCACCCAGGTGCCCCAGAAGACAAAGACTTGAATATGTTCAGGGAATTTAAGAGAAATATGGTCATAACAGATAAACAGATGGGGATTCCCAACAGAGAAATATAAATTATTTTTTTAGAGAACCATATGCTGGGTTGTAAAGTACGTCTCAGATGTTTCTAGTAACTGAAATCTTAGAAACTATTCTCTGATCACAATGGAATTAAATTAGAAATTAATAATTACACATTTGGGGAAAAACAGATATTTGCAAATTAAAGAACATACCTTTAAATAATCCATGGGTCAAAAAACCACACGGGAGATTAGAAAATACTTCAAACTGAGCAATAATGAGTGTATAACAAATAAAATCTGTAAGATGAGCCAAAGATGGGCTTGGAAGGGAAATTTTGATTATAATTAAAGGTTATATTTAAAAAGTTATATAAATGTTCACATTAAAAAAATCAAACAGGGGTGCCTGGGTGGCTCAGTCTCTTAAGTGTCTGACTCTTGATTTTGGCTCAGGTCGTGATCTCGTGGTTTGTGAGTTCAAGCCCCGCATCGGGCTCTGTGCTGGCAGCATGGAGCCTGCTTGGGATTCTCTCCCCCCTTCTCTCTGCCTCTCCCCCACTCATGGTGTCTTTCTCTCTCTCAAAATAAATAAATAGACATTAAAATTTTTTCAAACAGACAATCTAAGATTCCACTTTAAGAAGTTTAAAAATTAGGGGCGCCTGGGTGGCTCAGCCGGTTGAGCATCCAATTTTGGCTCAGGTCATGATCTCACAGTTCATGGGTTCAAGCCCTGCGTCGGGCTCTGTGCTGACAGCTCAGAGAGCCTGGAGCCTGCTTCCGATTCCATGTCTCCCTCTCTCTCTGCCCCTCCCCCACTTATGCTCTGTCTCTCTCTGTCTCAAAAATAAATAAAAACATTAAAAAAAATTTTTTTAGAGAAGTTTGAAAAATGAGCAAAATAAACCCAAATTAAGTAGCAGGAAGTAGAAGCAAAAATGAGAAAAGTGAAAGATGAATAACAGGATTGACCGAGAAGTCAATGAAGACAAAAGTTGCTTTTTGAGATCAATAAAATTATAAAACCCTAGCAAGACTGATAAAAGAGAAATAACCATAAGTTGCCAACATCAGAAATATGAGATGAAGTTACTACAAACTCTACGTACGTTAATAGGATAGTATTAGAACATTATGAATAATTTTATACTGACAAATTTGACAACTTATGTCATACCTTCTTTCAAAATGCAACTTACCAAAATTGACACAAGGTAAAATAGACAATTTGAATAGCCCTCTTCTTTCAGGTGAGAATGAACTGGGTGCTGTTATTGACGACTGTGTATCTAGTAAAGGAATTAAATTAGTCATCAAATGCCTTCCCACAAAGACAATGCCTGAGCTAGAGGACTTCAAAGATAAATTCTATCTGATAGTTAATGAAGATATGATGCCAATATTTCACAAAATATGCCAAAAACTAGGGAGAAGGAAACCTTGTTTTATGCGACCAGCTTAATTCTGATGTCGAAACCCGGCAAAGGCGTTGTAAGGTATGGAGACTGCAGAGCAACACCCTTCATGAGAAGAGATGCAAAAAATCTAAGCAAAATACTAGCAAGCTGAATGTAGCAATATGTAAAAAAAGGTCAGTTTCTCTGGGATTGCAGGGTTCGGTTACTATTTGAGAGTCAGATCAATGGAATTCACCATATGGACAAAATAAAGCAGAAAACCTGTGAATATCTCCAGGGGGACAGAAAGAGCGCTGACCCAAACTGAAACTACGTGCAAGATAAAAGCTTTCAGCAATCAAAGCCATCAAAGTAAAACCTATAGGCATCCTCATTCTTAAATGGCAGAATATTTGGTGCTTCTCCTCTGAGGCGGAATGAGGGAAGGAGCCTGCTGTGACCTGCGACACCCCCCCCCCCCCCCCCCCGTCTCACTGCAGCCCCTAGTGCAGCAAAGCAAGACGAAAATAAGGGACAGAGACCGGTCAGCACAGCGTCAAGCTGCCTCTGTCTCCACTCACTGGTGGTGCACCTGTTCGCGCAGAAATTTTTAAGGAGTCGTCAAGAAAAACACGAGAGTGAAGAGTGCAGCCGTGCCTCAGAACACAAGATTAGTATGCCACGGTCCGTCCCGTATCTGCACACTAGCAGCAGATAATTTGGAAACAAAAATTTTGAATGACTCCGTTTATAATAGCATCAAAACTGTCAAGCACGTAAGACTACATTTAACAGAAGGTCCACAAGATCCCTATGAAGCACGGCTGAGGGAAATAGGGGAGACCCGAATGAGTGGAGAAGCATCCTGCATGGCGTGGAGCGTTCATAGTCGTTAAGCGGTTGGTTCTACCCTACGGACGCAACGTGCAGTCACCGTGGAAGCCGAGCAGGTCTGAGACCGGCCGGGGTGGGGGTGGGGGGCCAGGGGCAGAGGAGGACCGGTGGGGTGGGCTGGGACAAGGCCCGCCTCTGTAGCGCCGGCGAGTGGGGCCCAGCACTGTTGACCTCCTCGCAGTTCAGCCAGGACTGCTGTCCTCACCCTGACGCAAGGGAAGAGAGGTTGTTTGACCCAGCCAGAGTCACGCAGGTGCACAGAGGCCCGGCTGAGAGTGGACCCCGCACTCCTGCCCTGACCTCATGCCCTCGAGGGTCCTCTGCCCTGACCTCATGCCCTCGAGGGTCCTCTGCTGCCAGATGATCTGTTACTCATCACCATCTTGTTCGTCAAATGAGGTAAGGGGTCCCTGAATATTATCTGTGGATGGCCACTTCCTGGATTTCTCCGAACTCTAAGGGTTGGGAAAGACTGGTTCGTCCTGGCCCTACAGACCTAAGGCCTGGGGGTGCTGTCTTTGGCAGTGTCTGAGACGCTGCCTCCCTAAAATGGGCTATCTAGGCATCAAGGCCGTGCGCTGGGGCCCCCTGGGCTGGGGTCCTGCACCGTCGTGCCCCCCTTCTGACTAGGCGAGTTTGACCCTGGCCTTCCGTGAGCTCCGACAAGGCCTGTCCTCTGGGGACACGCGATCCAGTGGCCTCTGAGTCAGTCCTGCCCAAGACTCTTCACTTTGCTTGGACCGGCCCTGCCGCCCTCCCCACCGAAGCCTCACCGCATCCCGGGGGGCTGGCACACAGTAGATGTTCAGCGGACGGCGGAGGCTGGGGGCTGCGTGGAAGGGGTGTCTCTGCTTCTGTTCGTAGGGTGAGAACCTTTGACGAAGCCCACGTCCTGCGAAGGGGACACAGGGATTTCTCACGGAGGCAAGACCGGGAGCGTATCAGCATTTGCCGAGCATGTGAGCAAATACTGAGCCCCTTCGTCGTAACCCTCACGGTGTCGGGCAGTGTCTTCCTTTGATAAACTCGGCCTTGTTTTGAATTTCATCCTCATTATGTGTTTAAAGATTTCTTTACGTTTGTTCTGCCTTGTTAGGGCGTTCGTGTGATATCACACGTACAGTGCTCCCTTTCCTGGCTCTTAATTCTTTGGTTTCTGCTGATACTTAATATTTCCAATTTCTGAGCCTTCACACGGGTATTATGCTTTTGTTTGCTACAGAATTAAAAAGCAGGAAGAGAACGAATAAAGCAATGTCTTTCATACGGTAAGCTCCAGGGATCCGCACCCTTGGTGTTCCCTCCGGGGAAGCCGCCCGGTGCCCAGGGCACCTGAGCAGGTGCGCAAAGTGCGAAACCTCCAGGCATCTTGAAAACACAGGGAGGGAGCTGAGCGGACGGGTAACGGGCGGGATTTGAGGAAAGTCAGGTGTGCGCACCACTTACAACTGTGCCTCTTTAGCAGATGTGCAGCCCGAAGTCACGGTGTGGCCCCATAACATCCGTGCTACCTCCTGGAACGATGCGCGTGCCCTCAAGGCAAAACTTCAAGTTGCTGACAGAACTCACTCTGACGTTCTGTGGTGGAAGCCGTGGACGGAAACCCAGGCCTGCCCCCGCTGCCACCTGGGATCCGCGAGGGCGGTGGGCCGCAGGGTAAGGGTGGTGCCATTTGGTGTGAAGGGAAGAGAAAACACAGTCACGGGTGCTCTGGGGGCCGGCCTGCAAGAGAGCGGGGGCCGCCGGAGACTTTCCCATCACCTCTCTGTGGTCGGTCTGCTCCTCCGACCCCCTGAGCCCTTTCTTTACTTTCCAAAAATGTAAACGGGGGCTTCCGGACGGGGAGGTCATGGTCGGCTCTTGGTGTCTGTGCTCCTCTGGGTAAAGCTAACTGGACCGCCGTCCTCCCAGCACAGTGCACACCTGGAGTGGGCGGAGGGGGACACGGGCACAGGTCTCAGGACCGTCAGCAGATGCGAACGCGGGCCGGCTGCTGGACGACCCGAGGGACCGCGTTTATCCGGTCCCCACGGGAGTCTGTGGTTGCCCGTGGCGCCAGACCCCGGAGGAAACCGGCCTCTTTCTTTAGAAATGCCCGGTGAAGTACCGAGGGGTAAAATGCCACGCTCTCTGTCAGTTGGCCAAAATCCTCTGACCCAAACAGTAGATGGAGCAAATATGACAAAATGCCCAATGTTAAATCGGCGGGTAAGTGCCTGGGGATGTGCGATTCTCTTCTCTCTACGTGTGTGTATGTTGAAGATCTTTCCCGATCACTTATTGATCCTAGCCAGTGCTCGGGGCCACCGCCCCGCCCGGGGTACAAGGATGGGAGCCGAAACCTCCCGGGTCAGCTGAGGGTCCAGCCAGCCTTGACTGCTGGGCAGGTGTAATCACTGAAAGAAAATGACAAATTCCGATGACCCCTCGTCCGCTGCCCCAAACCCAGACTGTCTCCTTCCCCTCGCGGTCTTTCTCTCTATCTCTGTCTTAAGTTTTTTCCCACGAGGGAAACTACGTCAAGCCCCTTTCTCTGACTTAGTTAACTAGACGTCAGGGGAAAATGGGCACAGAATCACTTCTGTGGCCACCGTCCCACACAGCAATTATTCTCAATTGCATTTCCTCTGGAATTAGCAGTCTTGGGCATTTGGGGCTGAGATGTTCCGAGGCAGCTCTGTGTGGATTGAGCAGGTATGAAGTCTCTTTGTAGCAGACTTCCTGGGCCGTGCCGTGCATCTTTCCAGGAGCCCTGGTGTGCAGTGTGTGTGCGCAGTGTTTCCCGAGCCCCACTGACCACACAGCCTTCCCCGCCTGCCTCTTATCCTGCAGGAGGCCACTGTCATCCTCATCGTTTTTCTGCAGCTCTGTGACCCTTTACTTCAGAGACGCTGCGAACTGTCTGGGGGGAGTAGACTTCAAAGTCATGATGCTTCCAGCCATAACCTGAGGTAAGAGTGAGGCTCTGTGCCCGCTCCCCCAGCCCACGGACACCGGGCAGCCGGCCCTGAGGAGCCGGGAGGAGCTGGCCTGTCACTCACTCTGTGGCCTTCGCCCGGGAGCAGCCCGGACCCACATCCCTCCGGGGCCGGAACGCCGAGGGGACGCGCTGGCCTTGGCACCCGCCTCCCCACGGCGGTCAACACGCTGGGGTTTATCTCCCGCTTCCCCAGCTCAGAAGTTGTCCACATTCAGGAAGAGAGAGTGTGACCCCATGGCGACGGGTCTGAGCCTTCCGGAAGCATCTTCAGAAACATCAGTTTCAGCGGGAGCCCTCCTCGAGACACCGGGTCTACGTCCTCGCCCCGCAGTCAGCCCATTGCTTTGCTGAGTCGTGGATGATGCAGCTGGGGACACGTTGTTGTGGAAAGTGACAACTGAAGGCAGACAACTCCCAAGTTCTAGCTCACACCCGAGGTAGGGCAGCAGCTGCCTTCACAGAACTCAAACCACCGCCTCAGCTCCACTCTCGTCCTCCTGCCCAGAGGGACAGAGTTCTTGCGGAAGGATCCGTAGCCCAAAAGCTAGCAGCTGGAAACAACAAACATGTCACAGGGGCCGCGGTTGGGAATGGGGGCGGTCTCGCCGGGTGGTCCGCTCAGGGTCCGGTGTGGTGGCCGTGCTGCTCTTGGCTGCAATGGTGGCCTCATCCTTGGCGGGGGGCTGGGGGTCCCCTTCCAGGCTCACTTGTGTGAGGTGGGCACGAGGTGCCAGCTTCTTTCTGGACGCCGCCGGAGCGTCTCCCGGTCCAGCCGTCCAAGAGAGGGCCCTCGGGGTAGAAACACGGGCTTACCGACCCCGCCCAGAGCTGGCGCCCCCTCAGAGCCGCCACCTCCTGCTGCCCCCACGGGCCACGCTGTGTGATGACAGCACAGCTGTGCAGGGCGAGAAACCAGGAGGTGCCGTGGGGGCCCCGGGCGGCCGCGATCAGCAGAGCCAGTGCAGCAAGGTGAGCCTCCTTCACCGTAAATAAACATTTGTGCTGCCCGTTGGGGTTCTAATGTTGTGCTGCATGTTGCAGCAGAAGTCACATCTCCGGCAGGACCTTAACGACCACCCTGTTTAATCTCCTTACTCTGCCGCACAAGGAACTGGCCTTCCAGAGACAGGCAGAAGCTTGCCCAGACATAAAGATACAGTCACTGGCCACAGGGCTGTGATCAGAATGTGTGCTCTAATTCATGTCCATTTCATCCCAACAGTTACCAAGAAGAAAGCACAGCCTCTGCTTTTAAGAATCTGAAAAATTTCTTGGGAAGGCGAATGCCGTTGGAATGAGTGAATGCAACGTGGTCTTAGTGTTTTCCAAAAGCTGTAGAGGGGATCCTGTTCCACAGTGAAGGTAAGAAAAAGGCAGTGGGTGTCTTAGCATGTGAGCAAAATGTTTGGAGTAAATCACTAAGGAAGCTTATTCAGAAGCAGGAGAGACGTCCAAGCGTCTGTCACAGGTCTGCCTTGCCCTGGACAGAGCTCTGCTTCCCACTGCGTCCAGAGGGTGACCGATGACAGGTATTCAATAGCATGTTTGTCGGCAAAGAGGGTTCATTTGAATTCATTTAGTGCCAGGGAAGCAGAAAGAAATGACACATCCCGTGGGGAACAATAATTGAAACAGGGCAGATTTCTTATCGGTGTGGAGACCAGAGCACATGGAAGAACATGTTTAAAATGTGAAACCAAAAGAGCCATCAAGTCAGAGTCGTATCAGCAAAAGCATCCTTCAGAGACGAGGAAGAAGCAGACCCCCGGGACACAGTCTCATTGCCGGGTGCAATGGGCTTGCTTTGGAAGAACTGTTAAGGGCCCTGCAGCAGAAGGAGGTGACACTGGAGGGCAACTCAGACTCCAGAAGGAGGAACAAGAGAAGCGGTAGATCCCTGAGCGAACACGGCGGACTATATCTCCTCTTCACGCCTGATTTTCCCGGCCCTGATGTCTGTTCTGTGTAACGTCCACAGGGCTGTCCGAGGGTTTTCCGTGTATGTGCGTGTAATACGCATGAGGGCCACACGTAAAGGGAGAGGGGTCTATGTGGTGACAGGGCTTCACGCTGTCTGCGAAGAGACAGTTTTACTTTTTCCTCACCAGCCTGGGTGGCTTTTATCGCTTTTTGTTGTCCGATTGCTGCGGCCGGGACTTCCGGTACAGTGCTGAATAAAAGTGGTAAGGTGGACATCTGCGTCCTGTTCCTGACCTCAGGGGGAAAGCTCTCGGGTCCTCCCATTGAGGGTGATGTCAGCTGTGGGTGTTTCATATGTGGCCTTTGTCACACGTTGCCTCTTCACCCACTTTGTTGAGGGTTCTTACCACGAATGGATGTTGTACTTTGTCAAATACTTTGCGTCTACTGAAATGATCACATGGTTTTTATCCTTTCTCTCGTTGATGTGATGTGTCACGTTGATTGTTTTGTGAATACTGGGCCACCTTTGCATCTCGGTAATAAATCCCACTTGATTTTGGTAAATTATTTTTTAAATTATTGTTGGATTTGGTTTGCTAGTATTCTGTTGAAGATTTTCGCATCTGTGATCAGCGGAGAAATTGGCTTGTAGTTCTCCTTTTTGTAGTGTCTTTATCTGGTTTTGGAATCAGGGTCATGCTGACCTCATAGAATGATTTTGGAAGTTTTCCTTCTTCTTCTAATTTTGGGAACGGTTTGGGGAGAATGGGTATTTACTCTTCTTTAAAGGTTTGGTAGAATTCACTTCTGAGGCCTTCCGTTTGTTGGGAGTTTTGTGATTACTGATTTAATTTCATTGCTGGTTATCCATCTCTTCAACTTTTCTATTTCTTCCTGTGGCGATGAGGTTCTACATCCCAGTTGCAGTAGTAAAATGTCAATTGTAAGTAGATTGACAAGTAGAGTGAGAAGTTAATCTATGTTGTAATCTGTAGAGAAACCACTAAAGAAACTGGGAAGAGATATAGCAAAAAAAAAAAAAAAAAAAAAAAAAAAAAAAAAGAAAAGAAAATTTAATAAAAACAAAATACTAAAAAATATTCTAATAATCCAAAAGAAAGCAAGCAAGAGAGACGGGGGAAGAGAAAGGATATAGCTAAAACATAATAGGTGGAACACGTGGTGACATCTAACACCGCTGGATCAATAATGAAGCTGGGCACAGATGACCTGAGCACACCACCTGAGACAGAGATTGTTAGACCGGAGACGAGCAACACAACCTACCTATATGCATCTACAAAAAATATAAAAATCCAGGCGGATTCTTCTATTGAAAATAGAAGGCAAGGAAAGTCCTAACAAGTCCTCTTTCAGTAAGTGATAGAAAAGTTGATGGAAGAAAAAAAAGAAAAGCTGATGGGAAACAAACAGGGACCTGGAAGGACTGACAGCGCCAGGAGCCAACAGGACCCCACTGACATTTACAGAATAGTTACTGAATGACCTCAAGGCATGCATCCTTCTTGAGTGCTAATGGGACATTCACTGGGGCAGACCATACTTTAGGTCATAAAACACACCTTAACAAATTTAAAACAAAAACAAAAAAGTCACAATGGAATGAAACTAGAAACCAATAAAAATATCTGGAAAATTTCCCAAATATGTGGAAATTTAACAGCACACTTCTAGATAACCCACACATCCTGGATGATCTCTCAGAAAAATTAGAAACTATTTAAACTGAATAAAAATAGAAATACAACATATCAAAACTTAGTGGTGTTCAGAGGAAAATTTATAGAATTAACTGCTTATATAGGGGCACTTGAACCCCATTGTTTATAGTAGCACTTTCAACAATAGCCAAATTATAGAAAGAGCCTAAATGTCCATCAACTGACGAATGGATAGAGAAGATGTGGTTTATATATACAATGGAATACTATTTGGCAATGAGAAAGAATGAAATCCTGCCATTTGCGGCAACGTGGATGGAACTGGAGGGTATTATGCTGAACGAAATAAGTCAGTCAGAGAAGGACAGATATCACATGTTCTCACTCATATGTGGATCCTGAGAAACTTAACAGAAGACCATTGGGGAGGGGAAGGAAAAAAAAAGTTAGAAAGGGAGGGAGGCAAACCATAAGAGACTCTTAAAAACTGAGAATAAACTGAGGGTTGATGGGGGTGGGAGGGAGGGGAGGGTGGGTGATGTGCACTGAGGAGGGCACCTGTTGGGATGAGCACTGGGTGTTGTATGGAAACCAATTTGACAATAAATTATATTTAATGTAAAAAAATTTTTTTAAATAAATAAAAAAGAATGAACCGCTTATATTAGAAGCATTTAATTAGAAAGAAGAAATAAATGCTTATATTTGAAACAAAGGAAAATTAGAAATCAACAATTTAATCTTCCACCTTAAGAAATTAGAAAAAGAAGAGTAATGTACACTGAGAACAGGCAGAAGGAAAGAAATAATAAATGAGAGAAATCAGTGGAATTAAAAACAGAAAGACCATTAAAAAAATCAGTGAAACTGAAAGCTGGTTCTTTGAAAAGATCAATAAAATCGATAGACCTTTAACCAGACTGTTGACAGAAAGAGAGAAAGAGTGAGAAGGAAGGTTAAATGACCAATTCTGGTAATGAAGGAGGAGACTTCATTACTGGTCCCACAGACATTAAAACGACAGTAGGGGAATGTTACAAACTGCTCTGTGCACATACACTAGACAGCTTAGATGAACCAGACCTGTTATTTGAAAGCAACAAGCTACCAAAACTCATCCGAGAAGAAATAGAGACCCTGAATAATCTGAATAATCCTTTCTCTATTAAAGTAGTTGGCTTCACAAGGGAAAAACCTGAGAATGAGAATTCCAGATAAGACAGTTTCTTTAGTGAATTTTATGAATATTTAAAGAAGAGGGGTGCCTGAGTGGCTCAGGTCATGATCTCCCAGTTCATGAGTTTGAGCCCTGTGTCGGGCTCTGTACTGACAGCTCAGGGCCTGGAGCCTGCTTCGGATTCTGTGTCTCCCTCTCTTTCTCTGCCCCTAACCCACTTGCATTCTGTCTCTGTGTCTCTCAAAAGATAAATAAACGTTTAAAAAAAATTTAAAGAAGAAATACTACCAATTCTATACAATCTCTTTCAGAAAATAGAGGAGGAGAAACACTTCCCAACTGATGTCATGATGCCAGCTCTTCACTGACAACAAAACCAGGTACATGTCAATATAAGAAATGAAACAACATACAAATATCTCTGGCAAACCCAGATATAAAAACAGTCATCGATATATTAGCAAATAAGGTAAACAATATATAAAAGCAATAATGCATAGTGACAAGCGGGGTAAAAGGCTGGTTAAACCTATGAAATTCAATCAGCACAATCCTCCATGTTAACATATGAAAGAAGTAAAACTCCATGATCATTTCAAATAATGCAAAAAAAAAAAAGTGACAAACTTCAAGATTCATTCATGACAAGAACTCTCAGCAAAGTAGAAGGAGGGAACTTCCTTAGTCTGATAAAGGGCATCTATTAGAAGATCTACAGTTGGGGCACCTGGGTGGTTCAATTGGTTGAGTGTCTGACTCTTGATTTCAGCACAGGTCATGATCCCAGGGTCGTGGGATCAAGCCCTGTGTCGGGCTCCATGCTGAGCATGGAGCCTGCTTGAAATTCTCTCTTTCTCATTCTCTCCCTCTGCCTCTCTCCCCTCACTCATGGTCTCTCTCACTCTAAAATAATAATAGAAAAAGATCTGCAGTTAATGTGCTTAATGGCAAAGAACTGAACATGTTCTCCCAAAGATCTGGAACAAGAAAAGTACACCTGCTCTTTCCACCCCTTTCCAACCCCATGCTAGGGTGAGAAAGCAAGGTAAGGGTAAAGGAAGATAAAGACATTCAGACATGGAAGGAATAAGACCATACCTATTTGCAGATGTTATAATTGGGTAGAAAACCCAAGGAATTTACCAAGTATAACGATATTCAGAGCTAATAAACAAGTTTGGCAAGGTCACAGAATACAAGACCAGTACTCATATGTCATACTCTTACGTACTGAGGGTGGACATGTGGAGACTGAGATTTACAGCTCAGTGTCATTCACAGTTGCTGCAGAGGGGCGCCTGGGTGGCTCAGTCGGTTAAGTGTCTGACTTTGGCTCAGGTCGTGATCTCGCTGTTCGTGAGTTCGAGCCCTGCATTAGGCTCTGTGCTGATGGCTTGGAGCCTGGAGCCTGCTTTAGATTCTGTGTCTCCTTCTCTCTCTCTGTCCCTCCCCCACTCATGCTCTGTCTCTCTCTGTCTCTCAAAAATAAATAAATGTTAAAAAAAAAAATTCTGCAGAGGAAATGAAATATATATATACTTAACAAAACATGAACCAGATCTTTATGCTGATGAAAGCAGTCAAAGAAGACTTACTACTTAAGACTGCTTTAACATGTTCATTGATTGGAAAACTATCCCCCAAATTGATCTATGGATTTAATGCAATTACAACAAAAACCCCAGCAAGTTTTTTTTCTAGATAAAAAGGCATGTTCGAAAACTTTTATGGAAAGGCATAGGACTGGATTAGCTAAATCAATTTTAAAATAGAAGAGCAAAGTTGGAGAAGTCACATTATCTGATTTTAAGACTTACCGTGAAGGCAGGGCGTCTGGGTGGCTCAGTGGGTTAAGCCTCAGGTCATGGTCTCACGGTTTGTGGGTTCGAGCCCCACATCAGGCCCTGTGCTGACAGTGCAGAGCCTGCTTGGGATTCTCTCTCTCCCTCTCTCTCAAAATAAATATATAAGCTTTAATAAAAAAAAAAGACTTACTGTGAAGGATATAAAGACAGTGTGGTATTGGCAAAAAGACAGATACATAAATCAACAGGAAGTAGAGGGTCTAGAAATAGACCCACACAATAAGGCCCATTGATTTTTATAATCAATGCAAAGGCAGTTCAATGGAGAAAGGATCAGCTTATCAACACATAGTGTTGAAACAATTGGACGTCCACATGCAAGAAGATGAACACTGATAGACACACTGATCTGTAAAAATTAACTCAAAATGGATCAAAAATATAAATGCAAAATCTAAAACTATAAGACTTTAGAAGAAAACAAAGGAGAAAATGTTTTTACTTTGGGTGAGAAATTGAATTCTTAGACATGACACCAAAGCACAAACCGTGAAAGAGAAAATGGATAAAGTGGACCTCACAAGAATCAAATGTTTTGCTCTGCAAAATATGCTACTAAGAGGGTGAAAAGGCAAGGCACAGGCCAAAGGGCAACATCTGTGAGCTATGCATCTGACAAGGGATTTGCATCCACAATATACTAAGAACTGCTAAACAACCCAATACACAAAGGCAAAAGATTTGAATGGATACTTCAGCCAAGAATTTGGGATGGCAGATAAGCATACACAGAGTTGTTCAACACTGTTAGTCGAGGCAGAATGAAGAGGAACCTCACAGTGTGGTGCTGCCTGTGTCCATCAGAATTAGCACACGGTGGGGGAGGGGAGAGAAAGAAAGAAAGAAAGAAAGAAAGAAAGAAAGAAGAAAGAAAGAAAAGGAAAGGAAGGAAGAAAGAAGGAAAGAAAGGAAGGAAGAAAGAAAGGAGGAAAGAAAGAAAGAAAAAGAAAAAAAGGAAGGAGGAAAAGGAAAGAAGGAAGAAAGAAAGAAGGAAAGAAAGGAAGGAAGAAAGGAGGAAATAAAGGAAGGAAGAAAGAAAGGAGGAAAGAAAGAAAGAGAAAGGAAGGAGGAAAAGGAAAGAAAGGAAAGAAGGAAGAAAGAAGGGAAGAAAGGAGGAAAGAAAGAAAGAAAGGAAAAAGAAAGGAAGGAAGGAGGAAAAGGAAAGAAAGGAAAGAAGGAAGAAAGAAGGGAAGAAAGAAAGGAGGAAAGAAAGAAAGAAAGAAAGAAAAAAGAAAGGAAGGAAGGAGGAAAAGGAAAGAAAGGAAAGAAGGAAGAAAGAAAGAAGGAAAGAAAGAAAGAAAGGAGGAAAGAAAGAAAGAAGGAAAGGAAGGAAGGAAGGAGGAAAGAAAGAAAGGAGGAAAGGAAGGAAGGAAGGAAGGAAGGAAGGAAGAAAGAAAGAAGGAAAGGAAGGAAGGAAGAAAGAGCGAGCAAACACTTGACAGCATCGAGTGCTGGTGAGGGTGCAGAGCACCTGGAAGTCTCTTCCGTTGAGGTGGGAATTGAAAGGTGACACAGGTCCTCTGGAGAAGTGGCAGCGTCTTTTAATGCTACACATTCACTACCATGCAATTCAGTAATCCCATCCCCAGAGAAGTGAAAACTTATCTCACAGAAAAATCTGTGCACAACTATTTATACCAGCTTTATTCATGATCACCCAAAGCTGGAAACAATGGAATATGTCTCAGCAGGTGAATGGATGAAGTGTGGACACCTGCACGAGGGGATACTGCTCAGTAACAAAAGGAACCAGCTCTCCATGGGTAACAACTTGGATGAAGCCATGGACACCCTCTGGGCGAAAGAGGCCAATCTAAAAAGGCTCCTGTTTTGTGACATTTCACAAAAGGCAAAACTTTAGAGATGGGGAAACAGATGCGAGTTTCCAGGAGTTTGCAGTGGCAGAAGGGTTTGACTCCACCAGGGAAGCCCGAAGGAAGTTTCTGGCATGATGAAATTATTTTGTGTCCTGATCATTTCTTTTTATTAGAAAAAAGTAACTTTTATGGTATGCATATCAATTAATCAATCAAATTAAAATGAAAAGGAAAGAGTATAAGTTTTAAAAGTTTCAGAAGTGTTGTCAATATTGGCAACTAACATCTCAGCCTGTCCTTTTGATTTGCATTTTGGATCCTGTTTCTAAGCTGTCAGTTTACGTTCTGGGTTCAGATTCTGAATTCCAAGTTCTGTGTTTAGAATCTTGACTCCAAACGCAGATTCCAAATTCTGTAGTTGACGTCTCCCCACCGTTTGGTTGTCTGAGGCTAATTCTGTAGCACAGAGCTCAACAAACCATGACTCCTGGCGAAATCAAGCCCCCCACTTGTCTCTATGAATCCCCAAGGAAGACCAGTTTTTTATATTTTAGGTGGTTAAGTAAGCATCTTTATAGTATCTTCAATTTGCCTCTTGACCCATAGAGCTTAAAATATTTACCATCCAGCCCCCAAGGCAATGTTGGCTGACCACACGCGTGGATTCCCTGAGTTCTGAGGGGTTCGGGTCTGCCTGTGGCCCTTCTGTTACCAATGTGGGTCAGTTGGGCAGGGCGTAGGGTCCCTGGCCTAGATGCTCTTTCCTTGGTTATCTTAAATATGGCACTCCATTACCTTCTGGCAAAAAAAAGAGGACTCTCTTGTTTTCTTTCCTTGAAAAGTGACCTGGGATTTTTGTCTTCTGACCAAGTCATTTCTCTTTTTCTTCCAAGTCCACCAGTTTTGTTAATAGACGCCTCAGAGCCGGTCACTCTGGCTTGTGTTTCCAGCGCTTGATGTCCTCTTTCCACGCATGCCTTCCAGTGAGGTTTCTTCTTTGGGACGGTTTCCCGGACTCCCAGAGTTGCAGAGGCTCCCCCAGGGGTACGTGGCCCTGCCTCTTCCCCGCCCCTCCCACGTTTGCAGTCACCGCGTGGACAGAGCATCGCTGTGGCTTCCCACATCTGTGCTTCTGTGTCAGCTTGCCCAAAGTTGGGGACTATTTTAAGTCCCTTCCTGGGATCCGTCGTCTGGCTCCCAAAGGCTGACATTCTGCGCCCTCCCTTCTCAGCCGCTCTAGCCACGCTGCCCTTCCAAGGCTTCTACCGCTTGCTTCTTTCCAGCTCCTTGTACATCGTGGTTTTCACCAATTTTCTAGTTCGGTCTTACGATGTGCTGGCTGAATTTAATGACACGCAACCTTCAGTGTGGGTTAGAAATGATCCCATGAGTCCGTCCCAGTTTACTTCAAGAAGCAGAAAATGAACTGGTTGAATCCAATTAATATTACCAATGGTAATAAATCAGCTATGAGTGTGTGAACAACTAAACTGAGAGCCACTGCAAATTGAAAGACACTTGCTTACATATTTCAATTATTTGCCTATTCTGTTTCTTTAGGGTTTGGCTCCAAATCTTCATTTACTCTTCTAATACCTACAGCTATTATTAAACTTACCAGTTGACTATTTGAATAACTAATGTAGCAGGGGTGCCTGGGTGGCTCAGTCGGTTGAACGTCCGACCCTTGATCTTGGCTCAGGTCATGATCCCGGGGTCTGAAATAGAGCCTCACATAGGGCTCTGCATTGACAGTGTGGAGCCTGCTTAGGATTCTCTCTCTCCCTCTCTCTCTCTCTCTGCCCTTTCCCCCTTGAATGAGTGTTCTCTCTCTCTCTCAAAAAAAAAAAATATTTAAAAACAAATAACTGATGTGACATTTATTTAAGACAACTAAATTAAATACGTCTTTGTGTACAACCTGCCATTGGTCTGGTATCTTGTGAGTCCACACAAACATGAAGAAAGACGAAGTCCACTGGATAGATAAGTGGGGAGGTGGATTCAGTGGAGGTCAGCAGAAGAATAATTTCAGGTACGAAGTCGGGGGTAGAAAGGATGAGGACAAACTCTCAGTTGGCACTTTGGTTTCGGGAGGTGCTGATGCTGGTCAGCGGGGGCCCGGTGGGTGAGTGCATCACCCTTGCACAGCTGGCCGAGGTGCCACCCACCTGACCCCAGTGCACCCGGATGAGCGCCTGGCCCTCCCGCGATGCTCAGATGCTGTCCTGCACGCTCCCCGGTGTAAACAGCTAACCCTGCTGTGGTGTAACCCTGTCTAAACCCTGCCTCCTGGATCGGGTCTATCCTGTGTGTATTCAAGACCACAACGTGCCCGGCACCTGTGTGCCTCTCCTGTTCCCGTCTCTTGTTTCCATGGCACGGCTCAGCTTGTGGCACACTGTAGCGTTTCCTGATGCCACGTTCCGGCCTCTGCTCGGTGGAAACAAAGCCCCACTGCGTGCCCAGCACCTAGAACAGGCACTCATGAACACCTGTCGAATAGGTGAACGAAGGCTCCTTCCACAGAAGGAACTGGCCTCACCCACCTGTCTTCCGTGGGTACAAGCAACCACAGAGTAGAGGTGTCAGGAAGCAAGGGGAGTCAGGGCTGGCGAACAGGCCGAAACCGCCAGGAGGGGCTCCAGGGCACCTTTCTTGGAGGTCCTGTCGGCTCATTTCACGTCTCAGTCACTTTCCTCTGCAGGCCGTGTCCTGCAGCACGAACCTCCTTAGTGTTCCAAGAAGACTGATGTGCCAGCATATCGAAAGCGTCTCAAACACCTGAGAGATGGGTGAGAATTCAGGTGGTGCCTGTGGGTCGGGCCGGGCCCCACGCATGGGCCAGGTGTCTCGGCCTCACGGGGACTTCAAAGGTTCGGGGAGAAAAGGGGCAACCGAGGCGCAAACAGGTGAGTCAGCCTCATTGTTCTGTGTAACTGAGACGTCAACTGGGTCCAAAGTAAAAATATTTATTTAATGAGCAAAAATGTGTGGCTAATTGGTTTTTAAAAGCATACTGCTTCCTGCTCCTTGAGACTGAAAAGAGACCTTTGAAAAAATATTTCCAGGGACTGAGTTCTGAAAATGGTTTTTGGCAGTTAAATGAGTACAGAAAACAGTGTATAAGCCGCAGGAGACAACTCAGGCTTTTGCGGGCGTCTGGAGGAAAGTGGAGTACGGTGGCCCCACGTGACCCTCCCTGCCCCCCAGGGGTCTCCATGGGAGGCGGTCTCCATTAGCGGGGAAGAGCTGAGGGCAGGAGGCAGAGCGGGGTTTGGATCTGAGCAAGTTTCATGGCTCCTTCGAGCCTCAGTTCGCTCCCCCGTAGAATGCGTGTGGGAGAGAGGATCTTCCATCCCGTAGCGCCTTCGTGGGATCCTCACGGCTACTGACCAAGACGACACGGGCAACCTGCCTGGCCCAGCGCGGGGGAATCGACCCCTGAGGGCCTGCTTCTCTGCCTCCTCTGAGGACGGCTCTGCCCTGTCCCGAGGTTGGTCCTATTGCCCAGTGTCCCGGAACACTTGTCAGGGGCGAGGTCTCCCCGCCCCGCCCGGGCTCTCCTGAGATGTGGGAGGAGGCAGACCCCGTGGAAATGTCTTCCTTCAGCCCACCATACAACACAGACTGGACAAGGGCACCGCGGAGCAGTGTCCTCGAAAATAAAGACAACTGACCATCTTGGGAGCTTAGGTAAGGCATTTCACACCTGCAAAAGTCAACTTTCTGCGTATGAAGGGGCTGATCAAGGCAATTTCTGAGGTCATTTTGTATTTCGGCTCCCGTGGCCGCTGTGAGCAATCACCACAGACTCATGGCTTAAAACAACACAAATCTACTCTCTCCTGCTGTGGGGCCTGATGTCTGAGGTCAAGTCACTGGCGGGGTTGTGCTCCCTCTGGAGGCTCCAGGGAGCGTTCTTCCTGCCTCTTCCAGCTGCGAGTGCCCCAGGCGTCCCTGGGCTCCCCCTGGCCGTGTCCCTGTGACCTCTGCCTCCCTCGTCCCAGGGGGGCCAGAGTGTGTTTCTCGCGTCTTCTCTTCTTTTATGTGATTGTATTTAGGGCCCTCCAGAAAACCTGGGACAAACTCCTCCCAAGATCCTTAAATTAGTCTCATTGAGGTTCGAGAGATTTTACACGGATTTTGTTGGGGGGAGAGAGGAGTACTTCTGGTTTCATAAATGTTTTCCCAAAATAGCCTTTTCGGGAACCCACCATCAGCTAAACTATAAGCTCTTTGTAGGCAAGACCTTCTGCTTTGGTTTTGTTCTGGGCAGTACCACAGTGATAAGTGGAGGCGTGGTCCCTGTTCTGGGAGTCTCATCACTGTTTGTCTTAACTGTTGGTGATTATGCACGAAGGGCAGGAGGCCGGGCTGTCGGAATTCTCGCTCACTTTGTAGCCAGGAAACCAGTCGATTGTTTCCGGTTTCTGCTTATACTTGGTCCCGTCTGCTCCATCATCTACACAAACCGCCTGGACTTGGCCAGGTTGGAACTGACCTCAACCCCAGAGCAGAGGGAGGGCCGTGCCCACCCCAGGCGTCTCTTCCTCTCTGACTGAGCCTCAGGTACAGGAGAGCCCCTTCCTCCCCACTCTGCTGGCAACACCCACCTCCACGCCCCGTCCGCCCCTCTTCTGGGAGCCTGTCTCTCTCCCCCCAGGCAGAAAGGGAGCCCCTCCACATCTGCCTTGCAGAGTATCACGTCTTGGGGATGTCCTTGACTGCACACTCACCACCCGGCACGGCCCGTGCCACGCGTGGCTCGCCCACCACAGCGGGGGGGGGGGGGATGCGTTTGGCTGTAGCAGGGTCACTGCACACTGGGGTCTTCTCACAGCTAGAAGGTTCGGGGTAGCTGGGACTGGCATTGGTTTGGAGCCCAGGCTGGGAACCTGTGCAATGCCAATTTTCCCCTCATTGTCCCCAAATAACTGCTGCAACCCCAGGCATCACAACTGTGTTCAAGACAAGGAGAAGGGGGGGGTGTGGCATGTGCCACCTACACTTATTCTTTTTTCCAGAAAGTGAAAACTCTATCCCAAAATGCCATGGTAGCCTCCTGCTTACTTCTTGTCAGTCCGAAATGGAAATCGGCAAAATTAAAGAGGTAGGGAAGCACCGGTTGCCTCAAAACCCTGCTAAGTTTTTAGCGACGGGGAAATCTGTGGTTCGGAGAGCGGCTTGCCCGGCCACACAAACTCGTGGGCAGTTTGTGTGGTTCACACCTGCTGGTTCACAGGCCGGCTGGCCTGCTAGAGACGGTCCATGCCCCCAGCTGTGTCGCTCAACAAGAACACCATCTCGCAGACCAGTGTTCCCGCCCTCCATGCTGCCCGCTTTACGGTGGACGTAACACACGAGCCGTAAGAGTGGGCAGCACCTGACCTTTCTCCTTGTGTTTGCCAAGCTCTGCCACATGATGACTCTGAGCCCAACAGGGAATCCCGCCCCGTGGGGATCTGCAGGGATCGGTGCAGGCTGGGGGTGGCCAGCTCTCTGGAGACATTAGGGCTGGCTGACCTTGGCTCGTGGGCAAAGGACCAGGGTGGGGGACAGGGGCTCCGTGTGGCCACACTCTGCCTGGCCCAAAGGAACCCTGAGCCCTGTGCTCACTAGAGTCTCAGAGGTAGAGAGCGGGCTGCGGGTCCCCAGACCCAACGGAGGTGGGGTGACACCTGAGGTCCATCCCTCACTTGTCCTGCATCTCTCCCTGGCAGTTTAGCAGCCGAGTAGGTAGTGGGAGGGAAGGCAGCGGGTGGGCGCAGAGGCAGCTCCCACTGGGAAGACCCTAAGTCCACAGCAAGAAAGATGCAGGGTGGTTATGGGATGCAGTGTGCCCGCAGTGGAGCTGACTGTCCCAGATGGTGGGCAAGGTCCCTGACCTCCGGGTAAGGGCCAAGGCTCAGAGGCCTGGGGAGCTTGCAGACCTGTTCCCATGGTGCCACTGCTGCTTTGCCCCCACGCTGCTGTAGTGTGCAAACATAGGCCCAGTTGCCCCGTGTCCCCTTCCAGAAGGAGTTGGAAGTCCCCATCTTCCTGAGAAGTCTTTGGATTTTAGGTGTTGACAACCACAGGACACTGGAGCCTCTGTTCCTCTCTCCCCCTCCGAAGCCCTGACCGGGACAGGGGTGGCTCGGGGACACGGGGCACCCAGCCCACGGACAGAGACTGCTGGATGGGGGGAGGCTCCCCGGGCTCTGTAGGCGGGGTGTGGAGGCAGGAGTTTCCACTGGACACGGACAGGAACGGGTCACATTCGGCCTCATGGGAGTTGAGCTGCGGCCAAGCGTCTGGACAGAGATGCGGTTGCTGGCAGCAAAGCTGAGCTCGCCCCGCATGAGGGGTTCTGCTTGTGTTTCATCCGGGTCTCGCATTGCGTCTGACACCTGAAGTCGGTAGAACGTTTGCCGGCACGCCGAGGTGAGACAAAACCCCCGCCCACGCTTCCCGGGGTGGGTGCATTTTCCTGCTCCGAGGACCTCACTCCCCCAGGGGAGGCCCCCTGGAGCTGCAGGCCTCCCCAGCAGAGGCCTGGACTCTCACCTTCCCGGAAATGAGGGGCAGAGTCACGTGCCGTGAGTGCTTCCCAAAGACAAGTGGAGTCCACACAGCTGGACTTGCTCCCGGCCTGGAGCCGTGGCCACCCACAGCCTGTCCCCCCGCCTGCCTGGACAGCCCCCACAGCCTCCACCCTGCTGACCACACGGCCCGGGGCCAGCGCAGAGGCAGCACCACCCGTTTCTCCGAGTTATGATTAGCCATGTACGAGGTTAGCACACTAACACGAGCCCCCCAAACTACCCTTGATAGTTGACCTTAAAACAGCCCAGAAGGGGCCTCACACCCCATCTCATTTTACTCCGAGGAGAGAGGTTAGTTGGCAAAATGGTGCATGGACAATTCACAGGTAGCAATGCTGCTCTTGCTGTTGGAGATACGGCGGGGGGTGGGCTCTTGGTTTGTGGGTGAGCACGAGCCAGCCCTCGTCAGATGCTTCTTCAGGAGGAGGAGCTGGTGGGAGGTGGGGAGGACCGTGCCCGCTGGGCCGCCTGCCCCTCCCTCCCTCCCAGCGTGGCCCTCAGGAGACACCAGTAGCCACATCAGACCACAGGCACGTTCCATGAAGTCTCTGAATGAGGTGTGTTTGCAGGGCACCCGCTTTGTCTGGGTGGGGGGTGTCTCCAGCCTGGCCAAGGGTGGGTTCCATCACCCGGCTGGGGAAGGCCGTGTGTGTGAGGGTATGTGACTGTGAGCGTGCAGGTGCACATGCATGAGTTTAGTGGGCTCACTAGAGACTGGCGAGGTGGGCTTAGGGTTAGGGTTAGGGTTAGGGTTAGGGTTAGGGGTTAGGGGTTAGGGGTTAGGGTTAGGGTTAGGGTTAGGGTTAGGGGTTAGGGTTAGGGTTAGGGTTAGGGTTAGGGTTAGGGTTAGGGTTATCCTCGCCGCACAAGAGCCCCTGTGTTTGCTGGACCTGACACAAAACTGGCACAAAAGCACAGGTGTGGAGCCTGTGCCCTAAAACTGCACCCAGGTGGTCACTCTGTTTCCTTGCCAGTGAAACAACACGATGCTGGCTTACACCACAGGATGGAGAGGGGATGCCTCATAGTAGGTAACAGAGCACTTCAGAGGCACACAGCGAGCACCCCTCAGCCACTCTGGCTCCCAGGGATGGGTAAGCTCCCCTGGCTTGGGGAAAGTGGGAAATCACCCCACATCGCAGGTCTCTTCCCACCCCCACCCCTTCTCTGGCAAGAACCGTGGTTTAGGAAAAGTCCAGACATCCCAGGGCACCTCTCCAGCTGCCCATCACAGTGGACATGGGCACATCCTCAGATTGGTCTGTCTCCTTCTCTGGCCTCATCTCTAGGGATGAACTGACCCCAAAGTTGCTGCCTACAGTTTGGGGATTGAGGCTGAGAGGCCCAGAAGCCTCCTTGGAATGTTCTAGAAAGCTGTGGAGGGCTGCAAGCAATGGAGAGCTCGATGCACAGGGGGGCCCTCCACCCCTGTGTCCAGTGCCTAGCCACCCGGGTTCCCCCCAAATTTCTCTATGCAGCCCCTTGCACTGGCCACGAACACGCTTTCTGGGTTTTAGTCTCCCTGGGTGGATTTAGTCTCCCTGAGCTGGATAAAGGCATTCCCAGAGTTGAAAGGCAGTTTCCTCGGGTCTCTGGACAGGCAGGTGCTGAGCTGGGACAGGGCTGTGTTCCCTCAGTGGTTTCCACACACCTGTTGGAGACTATTCCGTGAAACCCAGTTCAATGCAGTCAGATGTGCCAGGACTCAGGACAGGATGCCATGGAGTTTCCTGCTGTCTCCCTGGGGGGTGAGTGGGGGCTATGTGGGCCAGGGCTTAGGAAGTCCCTACCTCCCCTTCTAGATCCTTCCTGTTCTATAGTTTCATGGTGCCAGCTCCAGGCTCCAACACTCCTGGCTCCATCCAAAGAGCCCCCAGAGGAACTTTGAGACAATACTCCACCAGACTTGTCAATGTAAGGAAATGGAAACAGGTGGAAGGTCCAGCAATGGAAGGTGAGTCAGATGAACCTGGGTTTGGTTTATGATCTGAAGGTCCATTACAATGGATGTTTACGGGCAGTGGGCGGCTCAGTGGGTTAAGCGTCGACTTCAGCTCAGGTCATGATCTCACGGTTCGTGATCTTGAGCCCCACGTCGGGCTTGCTGCTGTCCGCACAGAGCCCGCTTCGGATCCTCTGTCCCCCTCTGTCTCTCTGCTCCTCCCCTGCTCACGCTCTCTCTCAAAAGTGAATAAACATTAAAAAAATTTTTTAATGGAAGTTTAATAAATGATGTTGAAGAATATTTAGTGACATAAAGAGTTCTTACAAAGTAAAAAATACACATGTATATAATACGAGAACAGTCAGCATAGTCTTGTTTTTGTAAAATATACACAGGCTTGGAAAACACACTTGAAGGACACATGTGGAAACATTAACGGTGCTTTTCTCTGTGTGCTGGAATACTTAATCTTTGTTCTCCTGTATTTTGCATTTTTCCTCCAATGAATATGCGATACTTCAGGAAGCAGAAAACACGATTTCCCAAGCTTTCTTGATGCGTCCATGACGGCAGAAACACTGCCTCTGTGGTGCTGTCCTCAGGGTGTGCGCAGAGGTCCACCGTCCAGCCTCAGGACCCGTGATCGGAGGAAGCAGTGGGTGTGTGGAGTGTGGGCCGCCCCGACAAGCCACTTCCCTCCGGCGGCGCCAGCTGAAGCCTCTTGTTGGCCTTTCTTCGCTTCTGAAGCAGGACTTGGGTTCGCTGTTTGTCAGTGTCTTGCCTGCACAAAGTCCCCCTCAGCGGACCTGGTGCGGTGACCACACCCTGGGCCTGGGATGTGCCCAAACCCGTAGAGAGGGGAGCGCGGGCAGTACCTGGAATGGGACCTGTGTCAGAGTCCCAGGACAACCCCGAAGTATTACCGAGTGTTCGCCAGTCTCAGTAAATGACTCGGCAGCACAAGGGCCCAGTGCGCGAAGTTGGAAGCTCTGCTCTGCTTAGCAGAGACGCGGTACCCTGTACCCCACCACCCTGTGTACACCCCCCTACACCACCACCCCCCAGGCAGTGACATGCCACGTGACCTTGCCAAGGAGCCGGTCACACCTGGGGCGAGGGGCAGCAGAGGTGTTCCCATATACCAGGAGATGGAGGAGGAGAGGGTGACTCCACGGTTCTGGCTGGTTGGGGCAGATGCGACCGAGTCTTCCCTAAACCCTGCAGATCTCAAGTGCTCCTCCTGACGCTCAAAGGCCCTAGAGGGACTGACAGGCCACGAACCTCCGGGTCAGAGGGAGAGCCACAAGCTCGGACCCCAGACGTCACCGGCCGCCTCCGAGTGACCCTCCGTGCGGGGTCTCCCGGTGGGTTAGGCTCCCCACGGCCTGGTAGGCTTTCCTGGGGAGGGCACTGCTCTCAGCGAGGGCAGAGCAGGGGAGCTCAGAGACCAAGGACCGAACCACCTCGCCCCGCCCCTCGCCCCGCCCCTCGCCCCGCCCCTCGCCCCGCCCCTCGCCCCGCCCCTCGCCCCGCCCCTCGCCCCGCCCCTCGCCCCGCCCCTCGCCCCGCCCCTCGCCCCGCCCCTCGCCCCGCCCCTCGCCCCGCCCCTCGCCCCGCCCCTCGCGGCTCCGCGGCCGCCCCACTGCGCAGGCGCGGACACAGGTGCGTGCCGTTTGAAAGTATGGCGCCTGCGGGCCCGTGGCTGGTGCTGTGTGAAGAGAAGATCCGGGAGAAGAGCGGCCTGGCGCCTCACCGCGACCTGTGTGCGTGGCGGTGACGGCGGGCAGGCTGGGGGCGCGAGCTTCCCGCCGCGGGGTGGGCGGACGGGGTCCGGCCAGAGACGCGGCACCCGGACCGCGTCTTCCTGAACCGTCGAAGGCGGGTGTGAGGTGGTGGGGAAAATGGGGTGGGAGCGAGGGGACCCGAGTGGGGGTGGGAGGCCCGAGTGGGGCCGGGGGGGCCGAGTGGGGCGCGCAGCCCGAGTGGGGTGGGGCCCGGAGTGGGGCGGGGGACCCCAGTGGGGTCGAGGGGGGGCCTAGTGGGGCACGGGGCCCGAGTGGAGGTGGGGCCCCGAGTGGGGCGGGGGACCCCAGTGGGGTCGGGAGGGGCCCGAGTGGGGTGGGGTGCCCCACTGGGGTCAGGGGGGCCGAGTGGGGTGGGGGACCCCAGTGGGGTCGGGGGGGCTGAGTGGGGCGCGGGACCCGAGTGGGGCGGGGGACCCCAGTGGGGTCGAGGGGAGGCCTAGTGGGGCGCGGGGCCCGAGTGGAGGTGGGGGGCCCCAGTGGGGTCGGAGGGGGCCGAGTGGGGCGCGGGGCCCGAGTGGGGCGGAGGACCCCAGTGGGGTCGGGAGGGGCCCGAGTGGGGTGGGGTGCCCCACTGGGGTCAGGGGGGCCGAGTGGGGTGGGGGACCCCAGTGGGGTCGGGGGGCTGAGTGGGGCGCGGGACCCGAGTGGAGGTGGGGCCCCGAGTGGGGCGGGGGACCCCAGTGGGGTCGGGGGGGGCCGAGTGGGGTGGGGTGCCCCACTGGGGTCAGGGGGGCCGAGTGGGGTGGGGGACCCCAGTGGGGTCGGGGGGGGCCGAGTGGGGTGGGGTGCCCCACTGGGGTCAGGGGGGCCGAGTGGGGTGGGGGACCCCAGTGGGGTCGGGGGGCCGAGTGGGGCGCGGGGCCCGAGTGGGGCGGAGGACCCCAGTGGGGTCGGGAGGGGCCCGAGTGGAGTGGGGGACCCCAGTGGGGTCGGGGGGGCTGAGTGGGGCGCGGGACCCGATTGGAGGTGGGGCCCCGAGTGGGGCGCGGGGCCCGAGTGGGGTGGGGCCTGGAGTGGGGCGGGGGACCCCAGTGGGGTCGAGGGGGGGCCGAGTGGGGCGCGGGGCCCGAGTGGAGGTGGGGGGACCCAGTGGGGTCGGGGGGGGCTGAGTGGGGCGCGGGACCCGAGTGGAGGTGGGGCCCTGAGTGGGGCGGGGGACCCCAGTGGGGTCGGGGGGGCCGAGTGGGGTGGGGTGCCCCACTGGGGTCAGGGGGGCCGAGTGGGGTGGGGGACCCCAGTGGGGTCGGGGGGGCCGAGCGGGGCGCGGGGCCCGAGTGGAGGTGGGGCCCCGAGTGGGGCGGGGGACCCCAGTGGGGTCGGGGGGGCCGAGTGGGGTGGGGTGCCCCACTGGGGTCAGGGGGGCCGAGTGGGGTGGGGGACCCCAGTGGGGTCGGGGGGGCTGAGTGGGGCGCGGGACCCGAGTGGAGGTGGGGCCCCGAGTGGGGCGGGGGACCCCAGTGGGGTCGGGGGGGGCCGAGTGGGGCGCGGGACCCGAGTGGAGGTGGGGGGACCCAGTGGGGTCGGGGGGGGGGGCCGAGTGGGGCGCGGGACCCGAGTGGGGCGGGGGATCCCAGTGGGCTCGGGGGGCGCCTAGTGGGGCGCGGGGCCCGAGTGGGGTGGGGGGGCATTCTTTCACCCATAAATAAGGCGGTTCAGGTTGGCTTTTAATAAAACCTTGAACCTGCAGTCTTCATTCCTGGGAAGACGCGCCCTCCGCCCCTGTCGCACAATTGTCTCCTGAGTTCTGGTCTCCCATCTCTCTGTGCTGCGGAGTTTTGTGTGTATATTCATGGGGGACATTGGTCGCTGGTTTTCTTTTTGTCCTGCTTGTCTCTGGTTTTGGCATCAAGGTAAAGCTGAGCACCTGAAATACGTTGGGAAGTGTTGCTTCCTCATGTGCATTCTAGAAGAGGTTGTGTAGATTTGGTGCTCTCTGAAACCATATAAGCCTTGAAGTTGTTGTTTTTTTTGTTGTTGTTTTTTTTAATGTTTCTTTCTGAGGGGGGCAGGGAGAGGGACAGAGGATCGGAAGCAGGCTCTGCACTGACAGCAGTGTGCCCCATAGGGGCTGGAACTCACAAACCCCCAGCTCACGATCTGAGCCGCCCAGGCGCCCCTGTATTTGAAGCTTTTAAATTATACATTCAGTTTCTCTGTCTGTTGTAAAACTATCCTTATTATCAATTTCTTCTTGGGTGAGTTATGGTTGGGATTTGTAAAATTGATTGTTTTCTGGAAGTTGTTGAACTTATGTGTGTAGAGTTGTTTACTCCCTTGCCAGCCTCTTAAATGTTTTTGGGGTCTGTGGTGGTAACCCTTCTTCCATTCTTGATATTGTCATTTCTGTCTTCGATTTTAGACTTGGTAAAGGTTTGTCGATTGTATTAACCTTTTCAGTGAGTCAGCTTTTGGTTTGGTGGGTTTTTCTCCATTGTTTCCTAGTTTCAAATTTTATTGATTCTGTTCTTTATTATTTCCTTTTGTCTGCTCACTTTGCATTTAGTTTTCTCTTGTAGATTCTTGAGCTGAGAGTTTAGATTACTGATTTTATACTTTATAATTTAGTGACATAAGTTTTCCTCTAAGCACAGCTTTAGCTGCATTCACAAATTTTGTTATATGTTCGTTTTCATTAAGTACAGTGCATTTTTAGGTTTTCCTGGAGACGACTTCTCTTTGACCTGTGGACTGCTTGGGGGTGTGTTTTCTCATTGTGTGTTTGGAGATTTTCCTTTTTTCCCCTTCTTTTATTGATTCTAGTGTGATTCCATTATGGTCAGAGTACATACTCTGTGATTTTAATTCTTTTAAATTTGTTGAGGTTTGTTTTTGGTCCAGGATCTGGTTTATATTGGTGAATGTTCCAAGTGCACCTGAAAAGAAAGTTGTTGGGTGGAGTATTATGTGAATATCTATTAGATCCTGTTGGCTGATGATGAGGTTTAGTTCTTCTGTATCTTTGTTGATTTTCTGTCTAGTGATTGTATTAGTTACTGGGAGGGAAGTGTTGAAGTCCATAACCGTAATTGTTGATTTCTCTGTTTCCCTTCATATGTTTTGACACTGTGCCTACATATTTAGGGTTTGAAGTGACCCTTGTAACATATGTGCTATTGCTCTTTGTCCCTGATGATTTTCTTTGTTGAGGCATGTAGTGTAGCCACTGCAGCTTACTTTTGATTAGTGTTTGCAGGGCATATCTTTCCCCTCTATTTACTGTGTAATCTTTAAACTTATCTATATCATTATATTTGCAGTGAGGTTCTTATAGGCAGTTTATAGTTGGTTCATTTTTATTTACTCTGCCAATCTCTTTTTTCTAGTGTATTTAGACCATTTACATTTAATGGAATTGTTAATATAAGATAGTTGGAAGTATGCCATTTTATTATTTGTTTTCTGTTCTTTCCCTGTTCCTGCCTTCTGCCGTTTGAGTATTTTTTTAGTGTTCCATTTTGACTTCTCTATTATATTTTTGAGCATATCTCTTTGTATACCTATTTTTAGTGGTTGCTCTATAAGTTACAGTGTATTATGTAATTTAACACAGTCTACTTGTGTGGACATTTTACCCCTTCCAGTGAAATGTAGAAACCTTACCCAATGTGTCCTTTGGTTTTATTATCCTTTATAATTTAGTGATCTTAAATATTTTCTTTGCATACCTTGAGAACCACATTAATCACTTTTTTCTTTTACAGTCATCCAAAATTGTAAATAACTCAGGAGGAAACATTTTTACTTACATGCTTACCTGTTTCATTATTCCTTCATTTCTGATGACCTAGGTTTTCTTCTTTTATCCTTCCTATTTATTTGAAGAGTTTTCTGTAGCAGTTGCCTTAGGGCAGGTGTACTCATGACAGATTCTCTGTGTGTTTCTTCATTTGAAAATATCTTTATTTCACTTCAGTACCTAAGATTGTTTTTGCTGGGTACAGGTTTCATGGTTGAAAGTTCTTTTCTTTCAGCACGTGGAAAATGTGGCTCTCCTTCCTTCACGCCTCCTTGGTTCTGAAGGATAATCACCTGCCTTGTCAGTTGTTTTTTCTCTATGGGTAATGCCTTTTCTTTCTGGCTGTTTTCAAGATGCTTTCATTGTTTTTAATTTTTTTTTAATGTTTATTTATTTTTGAGAGAGACTGAGCGTGAGCAGGGGAGGGGCAGAGAGAGAGGGAGACACAGCTGTCAGCACAGAGCCTGATGTGGGGCTTGAACTCACAAACCACGAGATCATGATCTGAGCTGAAGTTGGACGCTTAACCAACTGAGCCACTCAGATGCCCCGCTTCCACTGTTTTTAGATTGTAGAAGTTTATTTCTGATGTATCTGGGCATGGCTTTTTTTTTTTTTTTTTTTTTTTGTCTTTATTCTGTTTGGGGTTTTCTCAGCTTCTTGAATATATAGCTTTATGTCTTTTGCCAAATTTGGTAAGTTTTCAGCCATTATTTCTGTAATTGCTAAACATTTTTCTTCTTAGTCATACTATCATTCTCTTCTTGGAACTCTAATTGGGACTGCATGGGGACTCATGACAGGAATGTTAGGTTTCTTTTTCCATGGGCCCCTGAGGCTCTGTTCATTCATTCTTTCTTTCTCTTCTTTTTTAAGTCTCTTTTCTCTCTGCTGGTCAGATAGGACAATTTTGACCAGTCTATCTTTGCATTCACTCTTTGAATTTTTTCTTCTGTTATCTCCATGCTGTTACTGAGCTGCTTCTGTGTGGTACTTTTGTTTTGGTTATTGTATTTCATGTTTCTGAAATTCCTATTTTTTTCTTCTTTATATCTTATGGGGTTTTTTTGCCAAGACTTCCTATCTTATCGTTTGTTTCAAGAGTGTTCATAATTGTTCATTAAAGTATTGCTTTAAAATTCTTGTTAAATAATTCTGTCCTGTCAGTGTTGGTGTTGATTGTTTTTCTATTTAAATTGAGATTTTTTTCAGGTTTTGGTCATTTTTTTGTTGTGTCATGGACATTTTGGGTGTTGAGAGACTTGTTTCTTATTTGAATCTTGTTACACATTATTGGCACTGAGCGGGCGCTGCCTTGTTCCTAAGGTAGTGGCCAGGCTCCTGTCACACACGCAGCCTCTGTAGATGCCTGTGGGCCACCTCCTTGCAACCCAGGTGGTAATCCGCATCCTCTCACTCTGTCCCAGGGCTGGCCACTGTGCAAGGCCAGGTGTGTGGTGTGGTTTTTTTTTTGTTTTGTTTTTTTTGCTGGCTCTTGAGCTAGAGTGGGGCTGATTTCAGGAGTCCTTCCTCCACCGCTGCCCCTTCCTGGTCCTTCTACCATGGGCAGCAGGCTTATCCTTACTTTTCAGTCAGTGTCCATGGTGTCTGTGTGTCACCAGCTTCTTTGGCACTCATATTGGGCCATATGGGAGACAAAAAGGACCCCAAACCAGCACAGGGCCCTCACTGCTGGACTGTTTTCTTGAGGTCCCTAAACAGTTGGCCTTCTGTTCCCCACCCTCCAGATCTGTCTGGTGCTTGTTTCGTATATTGTTTTCCAGGCACTTAGGTGTAGTACCTGAGTAGGAGTAGGGTGAAATGGGTCTACTCTGTCTTGTCTGGAAATGGAAGCCCACAAATCAATTTTAAATTTAAGATGTGTTTTAAAACATAATTCTTCCTGGGAAAGTACTGGTGTGCTCAGACCCAAACTGTCTTTTTGATCACAGAAACTTATTTTTGTAGCAACGTTCATTTAATGGCTGCCATTCATTTAATGGCACGCAGAGGCATATGGTGCATAGAGCACACACTGTGCCCTTGCATGTAACTGGCAGGGAGTTGTCACGTTAGCTCACTATTGGTTTTCGAATTGTGATCCCTGCATGGGGGCTCCACAAGTGGGGGCCCAGTTAGGAAGATATTCCTGGTGGGAGAGTGTCTGAGGGGAGAAGCAGGGGTGTGGGGAGCAGGGCATGCGTGGGCATGGAGGCATTTTGGAGATAAACGTGAGCTGGAAGCTTGCATGCATTTCTCCTGTAGTATCAGTACTCAGACCTGGAGTTACATTGTTCTTGTGACTTTTCAGATTCTGAGGTTGCTGTAGCTCATTCTTTTTTTTTTTTAATGTTTTTTTTTTTTTTTAATGTTTATTTATTTTTGAGAGAGAGACAGACAGACAGACAGACACAGAATCTGAAGCAGGCTCCAGGCTCTGACCTGTCAGCACGGAGCCTGACGCAGGGCTGGAACTCACGGACCGTGAGATTATGACCTGAGCTGAAGTCGGCCGCTTAACCGGCTGAGCCACCCAGGTGCCCCTGCTGTAGCTCATTCTTATTACAGTAATATATTTTCACTGAAAAGGAAGGTGAAAATCTCATGATTTTTCTATTCTTAGCTGAACTTCGGTCATTATCTATTCCTGGAACTTACCAAGAAAAGATTACTCACCTAGGAAATTCTTTGATGAACTTAACTGGCCTGAAATCTTTAGACCTCTCACGCAACTCCTTGGTGAGTCTAGAGGTAAGTTTTAGGTTTTTTTCTTGAAAGAAATTTTATTGCTGTCAGTAGCAGTGGAAAGTACATTTATAGTAACAATGCAGTATGTTTTATAACTTTGCTTATAATGTATGTAGACCGTACACTTAACAACGGTTGTAATATTGCGTTGTTTTTCTTGTGTTCGTTATGAGCTGTAGATTTCATACACATCTCATTACACCTTTAAACTACTTTGACAACTGAAACTCATATCTCCGATGAAGACGGCTATATCTTTAAAGGCAAAAAAATAGGGGCGCCTGGGTGGCGCAGTCGGTTAAGCACCCGACTTCAGCCAGGTCACAATCTCGCGGTCCGTGAGTTCGAGCCCCGCGTCAGGCTCTGGGCTGATGGCTCGGAGCCTGGAGCCTGTTTCCGATTCTGTGTCTCCCTCTCTCTCTGCCCCTCCCCCGTTCATGCTCTGTCTCTCTCTGTCCCAAAAATAAAAAAAAATAATAAAAAATAATAATAATAATAAAAAAAAGGCAATAAAATAAGGCCCGAAAGACTAGTGTTTGTGGCCTGGTCACTGTCCATCCCTGTCTCAGCTGTGTTTTTTTCCATCCATATTCTGCACTTCACGTCTGGCCTCAGACACTTAAGTGGCAGTGCCGTGTGTGCAGGGCATCCTGGGAAGCCCTTGGTCCTGGTGAGGGAGTGAGAAATCACCCAGGTGGTGGCAGGGGGGGAATTGTGTAAACACTGCCCACGACTTCCTGGAGAGGAGGCTTCTGCCTCACGTTATAGAGAGCGCTTGGAGCCTGGTCGGCGTCACCCGGGAGTTTCAGTCCAGGGCACACCCAGGGCCGGCCCCTTGTTCAACCTCCCCGGGCTGTTTTCTAATCTGTAGAATTGGAGCAGTAACAGTTCTTAGCGTGTGGGGTTGTGTGCGGATTGAATGACGTTGTGAGAACTCCGCAGATACGGGCTGTCCTCCGCGGTCTGCGCTGCTGCAGACGTGGCATCCCGAACCTGCACGGCACGGAGCGCCTTCCGTCTTTGTGCTCCTCCTGGCAGTGCCATGTGGTCGCTTGCGGGTGCCTCTGTTAGGTTGGTGTTGGTTCGTATCGATGGCCCGTCTCACTGTTTATTTTTCAAAGCATAAACTAATGCTGCGTTTTGCCCCGTTGGCAGGGCATTCAGTACCTGACTGCGCTGGAAAGCCTCAGTCTCTACTACAACTGCATCTCCTCGTTGGCCGAAGTGCTTCAGCTCCACGCCTTGACGGAGCTTACAGACGTGGACCTCCGGCTGAACCCTGTGGTGAAGAACGAGTCTGATTACCGCCTTTTTGTCGTGCACATGCTCCCGAAGCTCAGGCAGCTGGGTAGGCGCCATGGCTGTGCTCACACCCTTGCTCATGGGAGCCCTAATAGGTGTTTTGTGCTCTCAGAAGTTGACTTTCTACTCCCCTGGTGGAGTCCCTGTGTCTGCCAGCGTGAGTCTCGGAGCGCTGCCTGGGGGGATGGCCAGGAACTCTGGCCACAGACACCTGCCGGGGGGGCCGTGAGCACAGGTGTGGGCCAGGCTGCTCTGTCCCTTTCTGGCCCTCCACTTTCTAGGTGATTGGCTTGGACGTGTTCTCTGAACATCCGGTGCCATTTCTGTGCGTGACTCCCTGGGCTTCATCTCAGGCTCAGCCAGGCGGTTGGATTTTACCTTGTTTCACATCTGCCTAGAAGGTTGTAGGAAGAGAGGTTCGTGTGCCCTCCCCTCCCCCAGGTGATAGCGATGGGAGAGTGTGAGGTCCTGTTGGCAGGTGTAGCTACCCACCGGCTTAGTAGCCCATGTCCCTAAAAGAAACAGATCTTTGTGTCAGGCTTGCAGGCAGAGCTCCCAGGGTGCCCAGTGGTCGTACCAGCTGGGAGGTTCATGCTTGGGGAAGCCATCCATAGCGGCACCTTCCCACCCACCTGCCCGGCTACCAGGAGTTGTCTTTGCCATGAACATTCTCGCCGGTGGCACTGCTGACGCTCCCCGTGTTGCACCTCCAGTGAGAGAGCTGGAGTGTGAGCACCAGGGCACGCGGAGCATGAAGAAGGAGAAGGAGCCTTGTATGCTCAATCCTTCTCCTCCATGAAGGGAGCTAAGTGCTGGGTATTGGGGGTGTGGGAATGTCTGCGTGAAGGGCAGTGTTGTCCTGTGTCCCCAGTGATGACAGTGCATCCTCAATCCTGAGGGCCAGTGCACTGTTTGTTGAGGCTGAGGGGCAGTTGGGGTGTGCCTCCACAAAATGCTCTTTGGGAGGCAGCTTTGGAACTTAACCATTTGTGACGTTAGTTCTGTGGTAGGATGTGTGAAAAGTTGCACAGCATTGACTTTTAGTATTGGGAACCATCTGACTCTCAGGTTTTCTGGGGGAAGACCCAGCAGTAACAAGTGAGCAGAGGCCTTCTGGGGCTCAGGGCTCATGTGTGGGGACAGTTGAAACTCCGGATCTGAGGATGCACACCCTAGGCCCAGACACACAGCCACCACATTCACTCTTCAGCATGTTCAGGATTCTCATCCACGGAGACATCTCAGATGTGCTCAGTGTGGTTCCAGAACCTCATCCAGCACCGAGAACATGCATAGAAAGGAGGTAGACGTGCCGAGAAAGACGTGCCTGTGTGTCAACTTGCATGTGTATTTCTTTTCCCACGGGCAGCAGCCGGCCTCCACAGTAGTGTCTGAGGAGTAGCTTTACGGGAGGAGGCTGACCCTCTTGGAATCAGTATTTGTCATCTGGGAAACCAAGTGTAGCCACCAGAGCCCAGCATTCCTTTACTGGGTCTACCCAGTACTTAACAGGGGATGCTTGTGGCAGGCCTGGCCCCAGGGGATGGAAGGTCCCTGAGCCAGGGGTGGCAGTGCTGGTCGCATGCAGTGTGCTACAGGGTGGGTGACGGGGGCACCTTCATTCCCAAGGGAAGGGTGCTGTGCTTCAAGGCTGCTAGGAGGTGCCCCTGTGGGGCTGGGTCGTTGGGGGCCTGTCACCTGCTTCTTGGTGGTGTTTGCTAGTTCTCTGGCATCTTCTCCCTAGATGATCGTCCTGTGAGAGAGAGCGAGCGGAAAGCATCCCAGTTGCATTTTGCATCGGAGGAATCACTGGACTCAAAGCAGAGCTTCCCAGCTGTTTTAAGAGTTGGAAGGTATGAACAGAAGTGGTATTTGAACATTGAGAGAAGCTGTTCAGACTTGCCTGTTGATAGAATGTTTACCTAAAAGATAGGAGCTTCTTTGTGTGCTGATTGCCACTTCAAGGGCAGACGTGCAAAGGAGGAAAGAAGAAATGCTCAGGTACCAACGGGGGCTCAAGGAAATGGTGGTGGGACGGGGGACTTCTCCCCCTGTTGTCCACGTTTTCCATATTTATTTTATAATATTAAAATGTTTATTAAAGTAGTAACATGTAGGGGCGCCTGGGTGGCTCAGTCGGTTGAGCATCCAACTTCAGCTTGGGTCATGATCTCACGGTTTGTGGGTTCGAGCCCCACATCGGGCTCTGTGCTGACAGCTCAGAGCCTGGAGCCTGCTTTGGATTCTGTTTCTCCCTCTGTCTTTTTCTCTGCCTGTTCCCCACTTGTGCTCTGTCTCTCCCTCAAAAATAAATTAAAAAATGTAAAAAATAAACAAATAAATAATTAAAAAAAAATAAAGTAGTAACATGTAAAGTCAAGTAGCGCTAGGAAGTCACAGCATCTTGTGTCCTCCTTGGCCTGTCCCTCAGAGGCAGCCACTGCTTACTTTCGTGGTTGTTTCCTGCTTGAGTTACTTTCTCATCTCCAGACAGTACAAACACGCCACCTTTTATGTGTGTGAGCGCTTTAAGCGGTAGCTGACTGCTGACTGTCACAGCCCCTTCCTCCCCAACCCCAGTGCTCACGGCCTGTGAAGTACAAGTACGATCCTTCCCATGTTCTCTGTGGTCAGTGCTGGCGGTGCCGTATGTAGTTGTGCTGTGGGAGTGGGATCCTATGCCTGCCCATGCCCCACATCTGTGCCACCTCCCCGCGGCTGCATTGCTGTGTTTAATGTACACTGTGATGGTTGGTAGTATTTAAATGTGTCCTGAGACCATAAAATGTCTTCGTGGTTTGTGGGTTGATTTAAAAAAAAAATTTTTTTAATGTCTCTTTATTTTTGAGAGAGAGAGAGAGAGAGAGACAGAGTGTAAGCAGGGGAGGGGCAGAGAGAAAGGGAGACACAGAATCCAAAGCAGGCTCCAGGCTCTGAGCTATCAGCACAGAGCCCGACGTGGGGCTCGAACCTACAAACCACGAGATCGTGACCTGAGCTGAAGTCAGACTCCCGACTGAGCCACCCAGGCACCCCTGTGGGTTGATTTTAAGGGGCAAAAATCAATACACTATGTTTACATTGCTTATAATGTGCTAGAAATTACATGATCTTGTACACCATTTTGTTTTGTCTGAAGCTTTTAATGGTTTTCTTTTTCTTGCATTATATGCTTTAGCTCATCCCTAAATTCCTGTAATGCAGGGGTTACCAATTCTTTTTTGAAAAGGGCCGGAGAGTGAATACTTTTGGTTCTGTGGACCGACCATATGATCTCTTCCTCAATTTTTGAACTCTGCCTTTGTAGCATGAAAGCAGCTATAGGCAATATTTAAATGGATGACTGTGTTCCAGTAAAACTTTATTTACAAAAATAGGCAATGGGTTAGATTTGACCTTGTGGGCCATATTTTGCCAGTTTCTGTTCTGATTTCTCAAGATCGATTCCAAATCCTTGGGGTCTCCTGTTCCCTCAGATACCTACACTGTCGCCATCTTCTCCTCACTTCCCCATTAAAACTAGATTAATTACTGTGTAGACAGCTGCTCCCAGTACCCTGTGCAGTGGTCTGGATGTTTGTGGCCCCCCAAAATTCATGTGTTGAAATCCTAACCCCTAGATGACTGTGTTAGGAGGTAGGGCCTCTGAGAGGTGATTAAGTCATAAAGATGGAGACTCATGAATGGGTCTGGTGACTGTTACAAAAAGAGTTTCCTAGCCCCTTTGTCCATGTGAGATTAGGAGTCCGGTGGTGCCAGACCTCTAACTTTGTTCTCCTTCAGTATTTTGTTCGTTTTCCTGGGTCTCTTGCTTTTCTGTGTAAACTATCGGTTTGTTGAGATTTTGACTGGGATTGCAGTGAATCTGTAGATTGAGCTGGGAAGAGCTGACACCTTGACAATATTGAGTCTTCCTCTCTGTGAGCGTAGAATGTCCATTCATTTAGTTCTTTGATTTCATTATCAGAGGTTTGTAGCTTTCCTCAAACAGATCTTGTACATGTTTTGTTAGATTATATTTGATATGTCATTTTTTTGTGCTATTGTAAGTGGCACTGCCTTTTTTTCATTTCAAATTCCAGTTGTTCATTACTGGTATGTAGTAAGTGGTTGACTTTTGTATATTAACCTTATGCATTAGTTTCCTAGAGCTGATGTAAAAGTACCACAAACGGGGTGGCTTAAAATAACAGAAATTTGTTGTCTCACAGTTGTTAAGGGTAGAAGTCTGAAATCAAGGTGTTGGTGACTTGATTCTTTGTGGAGGCTGTAAGGGAGAATCTATTCCATGATTCTGGTGGTTCTTCTGGCTTCTGATGGTTTGCTGGAAATCTTTGGTGTTCCTTGTCTTGCAGATGTATCTCTCCAGTCCTCTTTATATGGCTCTTCTCCCTGTGTCTTTTCATGTAATCTCCCCTTTTGCATGTTTGTTTCTGTGTCCCAGTTTCCCCAAAAGATACCAGTCGGGTTGGATTAGGGCCCACCCCAATCTCCTATTAACTTGATTACCTCTGTAAAGACCCCATTTCCAATTAAGGTCACGTTCTGAGGTATAGGGTATTGGGACTTCATATCTTTTGGCGGCGGGGGGGGCGGGGGCGGGGGGCAGCAGGGAATACAATGCAACTTATAACTCCTTGTATTTTGCAGCCTTGCTATATAACCACTTGTTAGATCCAGGTTTTTTCCTTTCTTGTTTTTGGTTGATTCTTTGGGATTTTCTATAGACAATCATGTATCTGTGAACAGAGACAACTTTATCTCTTCCTTCTCAATCTGTATATATTTTATTTCCTTTTCTTATTGCATTAGTGGGACTTCCAATATGATGTTTAAAAGAAGGAATGAGAGGGGACACCTTTCCTTGTCCTGATCTTAGCAAAGAAGCATCTAGTTTCTCACCATTGAGGGGGATGTTAGCTGCAGGTTTTTGTAGATGTTCTTTATCCAGTTGAGGAGTTGCCCTCTATTTGTAGTTTGCTCATCATTTTCATCAGGAATGGATGTGGGTTTTGTCAAATGCTTTTTCTGTATCTATTGATATGAGCATATGAGTTTTCTTTTTTAGTCTGTTGATGTGATGATTGCATTAATTTTCAAATGTTGACCTAGCCTTGCATATCTGGAATAAATCCCACTTGGTTGTGGTGAGTTAATTTTTTTTATACATTGTTGGATACAGTTTGCTAATATTTTGTTGAGGATTTTTGCATCTGTATTCATGAGAGATATTGGTCTATAGTTTTCTTGCATATTAAAATAAGGCTGGCCACATAGAATAAGTTAGGAAGTATTCTGTCTGTATCTGTCTTCTGGAAGAGATTATAGAGAATTGCTATAGTTTTTTTTCTTTAAATGTTTGGTGGAATTCACCAGTGAACCCATCTGAACCTAGTTTCAGAGGACTATTATTGATTTTGTGTCTTTAATATATATGTCCATTCAGGTTATCCATTTCTCCTTGTGTGAATTTTGTTAGATTAGTACATTTCCAGGAACTGGTCTGATTAGATTATCAAATTTGTGGGTGTAGAGTTCTTCATAGTATTCCTTTATTATCCTTTTGATGTCCATGGGATCTGTCATTGTGACCCCTCTTTCACTTCTGACATTAGTAATTTGTCTCTCTTTTTTTTTTTCTTAATTAACCTGGTATTGAGGTTTTTCAATTTTATTGATCTCTTTGAAGAACTAACTTTTGGTTTTTGTTGATTTTTCTGTGTTGATTTCCTGTTTTCAGTATCACTGATTTCTGCTCTGATTTTTATTATTTCTTTTCTTCTGCTTTCTTTGGATTTAATTGGCTCTTTGTCTAATTTCCTAAGGTGGATGGTTAGATTATTGATTTTAGATTTTACTATTTTTCTAATATATGCATTCAATGCTGTGAATTTCATTCTAAGTATTGCTTTCACTGCATCCCACAAATTTTGATAAGGTGTATTTTCATTTAATTCGAAATATTTTTAAATTTCTCTGGAGATTTCTTTTTTGACTCATGTCATACATTATTTAGGAGTTTGCTCTTTATTATGTTTTTTTAAATATTTATTTTTGAGAGAGAGGGAGAGATCGATTGCATGCAGGGGAGGGGCAGAGAGAGGGAAGACAGAGAATCCCAAGCAGGCTCCATGCTGTCAGTGCAGAGCCTGGCACAGAGCTCGAACTCATGAACTGTGAGATCACGACCTGAGCTGAAATCAAGAGTTGGACACTTAACTGACTGAGCTATCCAGGCGCCCCAGGAATTTACTCTTTAATCTCCCAAGTATTTAGGATTTTCCATTTTTCTTTCTGTTATCAATTACTGGTAGTCTGAGAGCAGATACTCTATGAATTCTCCTCTTTTAAATTTGTGAAGATTTGTTTTATGGCTCACAGTGTGATTTATCTAAGTTGAATAGAAGCTTGAGAAGAATGTGTAATTCTGCTATTGTTGGATGACGTGGTCTATAGACGTCAGTATATCCAGTTGATTGATGGTACTGTTGACTTCAGCCGTGTCCTTACTGATTTTCTGCCTGCCAGGTCTGTCCATTTCTGATATAGGAGTGCTGGAGTCTCCGGCTGTGGTGGTGGACTCATCTATTTCTCCTTGTAGTTCTGTCAGTTTTGTCTCATGTATTTTGATGCTCTGTTGTTAGGTGTATACAGGTTAAGGGCTTTAAATTCCTCTTGTAGAATTGATCCCTTATCTTTATGTAATGCCCCTTGTATCCCTGTAACTTTCCTTGCTTTGAAGTCAGCTCCATCTGAAATTAATGTAGCTGTTCCTGCATTCTCTCTAGTAGCATCAGGATGATGTATTTGTCATTGTCATTGTCCCTTTACTTTTGATCCATATATGCCTTTATATTTAAAATGGGTTTCTTGTAGACAGCGTATAGTTGGATCTTGTTTTTTGATCCTTGTTGAATCTCTCTTAATCGGAACGTTTAGACCATTGATGTTTAAAGTGGTTATTGATACAGTTGGATTCATATCTACCATATTCATTCCTGTTTTCTCTGTTCCTGTTCTGCTTTGTTTCTTCCTTTTGTGCTTCTAAACAAGCATGTTACACCATTCTATTTTCTCTCCTTTGTTAGCATCTCAGTTATATTTTTGCTTTTTTAGTGGTTGCCCTAGAGTATGAAGTAGACCTTTACAGCTAGTCCAAGTCCTCTTTCAAGTAACACTGCACTGCTTCCCAGGCAGTGGAAATACCTCATACTAACAAAACATTCTTAACTCCACCCTCCTGTCCCTTGTATCGGTGCCATCATTGATTTCATTGATGAATAAGCTATAACTGCATGTAATACGTGGGCATCCATAATCAGATACTACATTGTTGCTGGTACTTCAGACTTTCATCTGTTAGATCAGTCCTCTTCCTTTCTTTTTTTTAATGCTTATTTATTTTTGAGAGAGAGAGAGGGAGAGAAAGAGATAGAGCGTGAGTTGGGGAGGGGCAGAGAGAAAAGGAGACACAGAATCTGAAACAGGCTCCAGGCTCTGAGCTGTCAGCACAGAGCCCAACATGGGGCTCGAACCCACGGACCATGAGATCATGACCTGAGCCAAAGTCGGGTGCTCAACCGACTGAACCACCCAGGTGCCCCAGTGCCCTTCCTTTCTATGTAGATCTGAGTTTCTGACCTGCATCATTCTTTTCTCTAAAGAACTTCTTCTAACATTTCTCACAAGGTAAGTCTACTGGCAACATATTGCAGTTTCTGTTTATCTGAGGAAGTCTTTATTTCTCCTCCACTTTTGAAGGATAATCTTGCAGGTTACCAAATTCTGGGGTGGTAGCTTTTTCTCTCAACAGTTGAAATGCTTCACTCTTTTGCTGCTTGTGTGGTGTCTGAGGAAAAGCCAGATGTAATTCCTATATTTCTTGCTCTATACATAAAGTGTTTTTCCCTTTGCCTTATTTCAGCCTTTTTTTACTTTTTCTTTTCTTTTTTTTTTTTCCAGTTTGAATATGATATTCCTTGACGTAAATTTTTGGTTGTTTACTCTGCCAGTGTTCTCTGAGCTTCCTGGATCTGTGGTTTGGTGTCTGACATTAATTTACAGAAATTTTCAGACTTTAATTATTTTCTCTGTTCCTTTTTTCTCTTCTCTTTCTGATGTTCTCAAGAAGCATGTGTTACACCTTTCATGGTTTGTCCCTCATTTCTTGAGTATTCTCTTCTGGGTTTTTTCAATCTTTTTCTTTGTTTTTCAGTTTTGGAGGATTCTTTTGAGCTATCCTTGGGCTCAGACACTCTTCCCTTGGCTGTGTCCAGACTTCTGATGAGCCCATCAGAGGCTTCTTCATTTCTCTTCTTTGATCTCTAGTATGTCTTTTGATTCTTAGAGAATTTCCAGCTCTCTGCTTAAATTTCCCACATGTTCTTGTATATTGTCTGCTTTCTTCATTAGACCTCAGTATTATTACTTGTAGTTGTTTTAAAGCCTAGTCTGGTAATGTCAGCAATTCTGCTATATCAGTTCTAATGCTTACTCTTCTTTTTCAAGATTGTTTGACCATTTGGCATCCCTTGAGGTCCCAGATGCATTTTATGATGTATTTTTTCCATTGCTGCAAAAAACGTCACTGGGATTTTGATAGGGATTGCACTGGTTCTGTAGGTTGCTTTGGGGACTAGTGACATTTTAACAATGTTAAATCTTCCAGTCCATGAAGATGGGGTGTCTTTCCACTTATTTATGTCTTTAATTTTTTCCACCAATATTCTGTAGCTTACCTAGTCCTTGACCATCTAGAGACTGAACTGTTATGGCGTTTAGAGCTCAGAGGGTCTTATAGGTGACCCAGTGGAACCTTGTGATCCATAGGTGACGTGGAGACCCCCAAGGCAGAAGTGTGTCAGGTGTCCGGTTTCTGTGGGCAGACCAGAAAAAGAACCCAAGACCCCTTCCCTCTGCAGTGAGCTGGAAAACTCTCAGAAAATAGTGAACAGTATTGACTTCTTAAAGTATGATCAGGTATCACAGAGTCAGTGTTCATAGTAGGTGATTATTATCTTGAAGAGATTTCATAAGCTGCCTTGTTGGAAATGAATTCCCTTCATGTGTGTTCACCTTCACGTGCGGGGGGGTCACCATTGGTAGGGATGTCGTATCTAAAACACCTCATATTCAGTCAGTGTGGAGAGGTTTTCACTTAATGTAAAAATAGAAATTTCAAACACCATTCGCTTTAACTTTCTTGATCAAATGCATCACATCATGGATACGCTAGGAGGAGAACACACTAGGGGATTTCAGAACAGGAGCTTTCTGGAACTTTCATTCTTGAACAGACCCGACTGGGATGTTGGGATGGCATGGAGACATCACATGACCTTCTTTTCATCACCCAGTGTCCTGGGGAAGCCCTGTGCTGACTTCTGCAATAGAGGCACCCAGAACCATTTTCTTCAGTGCACCAGCTCCTCCCTGGAGACCTTGTGGCCCCGCTGATAGAGCACCCATCTTCCTTCACAGGGTCTGCGTGGGCTGGAGCATGATGCTGGCTTGAACGACAGCACTGAGTTTGCTTTTCCTTGCAGACCACGCCACTCTAGGGCCACGTGCGCTGATCCCTCGGCCAAGAAATGCTTGGTAATGGACGCAGATGATGAGGCGGTCCTGAACCTCATTGCTGAGTGCGAGTGGGACTTGAGCAACCCTCCTGGGAGCACAAGCTCCAGCCAGAGGGGGCGAGAGGCCAACCTCCCTAGTTCCCAAGGTAGGCTGCTACTCTAGCACAAAGGCCCAGTGGGCCAGCCTGTTCCGGGGTTCTGGTAATTACTGGCTTCCAGACACACAGTTGTGCTTTCTAGAAAACTCACCTTTAAGTACAGAATCTTCATGAAGGCTTTGTGAACTTGTAAATACCAGTAGTTTGGATTATAGACTTGTGACAGAAAATATCAGTATAATTGGGCGTATAGTTCTACGGCGTGGTTGTGGAAATTGTGTCCTTCCTCAGATCGACTTCAACTACACAGGAGACCCAAAAGGTCAAAGCAGACAGGAGGGTAAAGTGTCCTGTGGCTGGTGAGACTACTGTCCATCCGTACCATGAGTGGGTGTTCCCTTAGCTTAGGAGACACTGAGCGCTCAGGCTGCCAGGTTCAGAACTTTAGACCGGACGAGGATGTTGTGAAGTCTTTATAGCATGTGAGTTTCTTCAAGGGCTTTGCTCAGGGCCTCTGTTTTCCACCAGGGCTTGTGTCCGTGCTGTGGCTCTGCTTCTTCTCCTGTTAGGAGTTTCTGAGAGCTTTTCATGAAGACGGCAATAGGTTGAGGCATCAGTTGGGGCTGAAACCCCAGGACTCACCTGCTGGCGCGAGGACACCTGCCCATTGGGTGTCCTCGCCGGCTCCGCGTTGTCAGTCTTGTCAGTTCCGGCTCCTCAGGCAGCGCGCTGGTGTTCCGTATGGTTCTAACACGTGCTTTCCTGAGGACTCTGATGGGCAGGTTTTCAGGGCCACTTGTCTGCTGAGACACTTCTGTTCAAGCCTCTTCCCCTCCCATTTTTCGCTTCTTAGCGCCAGGTCATGAGAGCTCGTTCTCTGTGGCTTTTTTCGTACAAGCCCTTTCTCAGATGCAGGTACCGCAGACCTCTCCTGTTCTGTGGCTTGCCGTTTCTTTGCCTAACGTGCTCGGAAGAGCAGAAGTTCTCAGTGGAGTCTGCCTGTCGATTCTGTTTTTTATATGGTTTGTGCTTTTTGGTGTCCTGTAAAGAAATCTTTGTCCACCCCGTGCTTGTGAAGAAACCGTCTTCTCACTCAGTACCATGGCACATCTGTTAGCTCAGCTGACTCGAGTCTCTTTCTAGATTCTGTGTGGTGTTCTGTTGGTTGTCGAGTCTTTGTACCGGTACCAGCTGTGCAGTAAGTGCTGAGGTCAGGCGTCTGCGGCACCTGCTGCTGTCACTGCGGGGCTGGCTGCTCAGTCACCTTTTTCTTATTTAATTGTGTACTCTGTAGCCATCATACACTGTCATAAGGTTAAAATGTCATTTCTAATGAAATAAAACTTCTAAAATGTTTTTTAATAAAATAGAATCCAGGCACCTGTTGAGTCCCCAGTCAGTACAGTACCAGTGTGGGGATTCCATGAAGAAAGGCCACGAGAAGAGGAAAAGCAGCTCTCGAGGGGATGGCTCGGAAGAGAGGCCTCAGAACCAGTACTGTGGGGAGCTCCCACCGCAGTGTGGGCTGCACACACACTTTGCCCCACACCCAGGTGAGCAGTGTCATGCGCCCTCTGTCAGCTCCTCAGCAGTGCATGTTTTCACCGTGTGCTGTCCCTGTGAAATCTCTCCTCCTGTCTTCGATATATTTGTGTGTTTGTGGAGCTCTCTAAGATGTCTTAGGAAAGAATCTCCTCCGCTGAAACGTGTAGTGGATCCGTGTTGCAGAGTCTAGTCGCTAAGTACCTGGCCCTTCTATCTATACACACATACACATCTTCTGAATACAGGGGTCCAGGTTACGACTGTGGCTACATTTTAAAAATTACAATGAGGGGCACCTGGGCGACTCAGTCAGTTAAGCATCCACCTCTTGATTTCGGCTCAGGTCACTATCCCAGGGTCATGGGATCAAGCCCCACATCTGGCTCTGCACTGAGCATGGAGCCTACTTGGGATTCTCTCCCTCTTTCCCCCTCTGCCCTGCTTGCACTCTCGCTCTCTCAAAAAAAAAAAGAAAAAAAAAAAGAAGAAAAGAAGTAAATCGGGAGTGTTGTATGCATGTGTGTGGCAAAGTTGTCAGAAAACCTCCCAATATGAGCAAACCAGGCACGTTCCTGAGGCTTGTCTGTGGGGCCTTTCGAAGCCAGCAGGTTGTGCTGGTGACGTGCCTGGCTTGCCTGCGGCCGCTGCCGAACAAAACATGGCAGACCGGCTGCTTTTACCCCTGAGGCCTCGCGGTGGTGCCGTGGGGTGTGTGGTGCACGGGACCGCCACGTTGTCAGCGCTCCTTATTTTACCTCTATTCACAAAGACGCATGTGCTTGATGTTCAGACCTCTCACAGAGTGATCACAGAAAAGCTGCCATGACAGAACCATGAAGGTTCATGTCTGCTTTGTCCAGATGCCCCCAGAGTTTGCATTTACCACATTTGTTCGGTTGTGCCCCTCCCCTCCCCACCATGTATGTGTGTATGGTATGTGTGTGTGTGCATCTTTGTGTGGGCACACGTGCTTATGTATGTATGTAACGTAGGGACGTATACGCATATGTATGTGTGCACATAGGCTGTCGTCGGCCTTTCTGGAACCTTCTCGGGGAAGCGTATCCTGTCACTCTTAACCACTCTAGTGTGGTTTCCTAAGCGCAACGACACTCTCCTGGATAACGAGCATTAACTCTCCAGAATGGGACATGAACCTTACCACAGACCTGCCACCCAACCCATAGACTCTGTTCATGTTTCACTAAATGTTCCATTGATGTTTTGTTTTGTTTTTTTTCCGGTCCAGGATTTTGTCCAGGTGCACAGAGCATATCTAATGGTCACATCTCCTCAGACTCCTATGACCCAGAACAGTTTCTCAGTCTTTCCATCTTCTGTATCCTTGAGGCACTCAGACTTGACTTTACCCCCACTGTGACTTGCTCTGCTGATCCCTGGTGGCCAGACTCCACCGTGCGTTTTGGGAGAGTGGGCTCACGCAGAGGCGGTGGGCTGGGAGGGGAGAAGGAAGAGCACAGGTCACAGGTTGAGGTGAGGTGGCACGGCAGCACTTGGGCTGTGTCTGTCCCCGGGGCAGGGGTGGGGGGAGGTGGTGTGAGTGGCTGCTGTGTGTTTGGGTTGTAGAGGGTGCACGGGAGGGTCTGCCCCAGAGGGTATGGCAGACCAGTCCCAGCAAGAGGCAGCGGTCAGGCAGACTTGGGGAGGTTCAGCGATGGACGTGTTGCTCAGGGAGCAGAGTGCTGGTGACCTCTGACCCAGCAGCTGGATGACTGTTGTCTCCTCAGGTCGTGAGCACTTGAGGCACAGGTTCGCTAGGGAAGTCCTTGGCTTGGTGAGCCCGAGGAGCCTTGGAGCTGTCGATGCCAGGCGAGAACACAGCAGCAAGAGCCCAGAGGAGAGGCCTGGGCTGGAGGGTGGCCTGGTGAGACGGGTGTGGCCGTGGGGCCTGAAGAGCCAGGCTGGCGTGCAGAGTCCAGAGTCCAGGCAGAGCTCGGTGCTGTGGTGCCTCGAGACAGCAGCAGGGAGGGGATGCAGGGAGAGCCTGCCCACGGAGCAAGGCCCTGTCTGCAGCGCACGGGGGCCTGAGGGGCCAGGGAGAGCCTTCGTCTCCTCCCGGTGCCGGGCAGTGCTTGGTGAAAGCCCGCTTCAGGGACGTGGCCCAGTGGCCGTCCCAGTGGCAGGGAGGGTCTCAGGGACTGACATGTTAACAAAGTCTGCTACAGGAGTAAATCGTTCAGTCCTCTGTAATTCCCAGACTCTAAGTTTTTACTCACTTCTTTTTCTCATACGTGATTTTGTCAGGAACATAGTAGTTGGTTGATTGATTTCTTAAAGTTATTAGCTCAGTTTTATCACTTTTGGGTGGATTTTCCATAATTGTGCGTGTGCACATACACACATATGCGTGCACACACACCTTTTTAAATTACGGTACTGGTCACTGAGGCCAGAGAACTTGGTCTGCTGAGGGCTCTCTTCCGCTCTCCTTTACAGATTCCACAGACATTGAGGAGTCCACCCTTTCTCAGAAGTCAAGTTTGTCAGCCCAAAAGGTATTGAATCCATTGCCAGCTCCTGAAAAGTACAGGAAGCGAAGAATGCCTGGTGGGAGATCTCAGGCACCTGCAGACCAGGAGTGTCTGCACTGCCCGGAGAGGCCCAGTGTGCCCTTGAGCCCTGAGGAGAGTCTGAGCAGGCAGAGTGGCTCGGAGGGCAGGAGTGAAAGGACCTTTCCTCACTCAGCGGTGTCGGAGCCCGAAGAGGAGAGGCCCCCCAGCGTGAGTGGCACCGGAGAGGTGAGTGGGAGAGGTGAGCAGGACCGGATGGAGAGGTGGGGGCTGCCAGGCCTGTGTGCCCCCTCTCCCTTCCCTGTGCTCACTGGCTCCCAGCTGGAGAAACTTCTACACGTGCTTCTCCCCAGCATTTGCTACCTGTTGATCTGGTGGAAATATACTCCCAGGCTTCCCACCACTTTCTGCCACGCTCCGTGCTTTGAGGCTGGAATGTGGGCACAGTTGAGGGGCAGTTGTGCTCTGCTTTTTGGCAAGGGAGCTTGTCTTAGAGGCAGAACCCATCATCTTGGCCAGGGAGCCACCAATGGCCCTGTTGTGAGGGTGTCCTGGACGTGCATCCTGTGGTTTTCCAAAGGACTTGGCCCTGGGTAGGGACTGAGGGTTCTGCCACCCTGCAAATGACCCAGAGCCACATGGGTGATGACTCTGTTGCCTTTGTCACTGGCTTTGTTGGAGATAGAGGCACAAAGTTGTGGGAACTGGGGCAGACATTGGGCGGGCACGGGCTGTGGCAAAGGGGTCTGCCCTGTTGCTGGTCTGCTAGACAAACCCAGACAGTCGGGAGGGTGGGAGAGCGTCACAGTGGAGGGGGTCTGGGGCCAGGGGAGAGAGAGGGTGCAGCAGAGTTAGGGACAAGATGCTGCTTGGTTAGGGAAATGATCTGGCTTCCTGTGGTCGGTCCTGAGTTGCAAAGAGGGAAAAAAAATTAGGGGAGCTGTCACTTAACTGATCAAATTCTGGCTGCTGGGCTGACCGTTACAGGGGTCACAGTTTGGCCTCCTGGCTGGTTGCCATACGTGAGGGGCTGGCTTCTGGGCCGGTCGCTGCAGGTCTTGGGTCAGAGTGTCAGGATGCGGCCACTGTTTGTTTATATGGCCAGTCTCTCACTGTCTGGACCGAGAGAAGGAAGAGAAATGAGGATTTGCTTGAGTGGGGAATAGGCCCGGGCCTTTCCTGCCCCCTGGAGGCCTGGCCTCGCTCACCAAGGATGGACAGCGCCAGGGGCGAAGCTTCACCCAGAGAGCTCATGCACTCACCGAGGGGCTGGGACCTCACGGTGATCGGCCTCTCGCAGAGGACACTGCCCTGTGCTCCTCAGGTAGGAGACAGAAGCCTGAGTGAGTGCACTGGGGACATGGGCTCTGTCACCTGTGCCTGAGGACAGGTGTCCAGATAGTTTGATGGAGGATGGAAGTGTTGGTGCCAGACACTCACCAGGGCTATATGCTCTTACCCTTAGCTTTTTGGGGTGAGCAGCCAGGCCTTGGCATTTTCACGCTGCCCCTCCCCCAGTGTGACCTTGGTCAGTGCGGTGCTCGCTCACCAGGCCCTGTCCCTGGTGGACCTGGGGTGGGCGGTGGTGGCAGGACCTGAGCCCAGCCCATGTCCCGGCTCTTCCTGGACACCTGAGACCAGCCCGTGTCTTGGCTCTGGCCGTCAGCCCAGAGACAGATGCAGGCTTCTATTCCCTCCCTCCCCAAACCCCCAGACGCTTGGAAAGTGGGCAGGAGGGCAGAACCATCTCCCTTTCTTTGGTAATTCTTTAAAATTGGTGAAGCAATTTCTAAAGAGGAAAGGAGAGCTGTTGATGTGATTGCTGACACAGCACTGATGTGGCCAGGCCCTGGGTGGAGTCTTGGTGGTTTTGCCTGGCCGTCTTCTGCCCACATCGTCCTGGCCTGACCTCCGTCTGGTCTGGCATGTGGCCTCATGCATTTGGGGGACCGTTCAGGCCGAGACTGACTCTAAAGGGTCTGCAGCCTCCAGGAGTCCCTGTGCACTGGTTCAGGAGGGCCCAGGACAGGCCATTGTGGGACTGGGGTTCCCACAGCCTTAGAGCTTCAATTACGATGTGGGTCTCATGACTGACACACTTGGTGTGACACCTGCTAGCACGTCCTTTAGCTGTTCCTCCCGGTATGAGGATGCCACACGTCCGGGGGCAGGAAAGGGATCCCTCTGTGCCACCCCTGTAGCCTTGTGATGTTTGGACAGCCCTATCGTGCACACCTCAGCAGGACAAGGGCATCAGCATGAGGCATGCTGGCGTCAGAGGCTTTGCTTCACACAGTAACCACTGATTTTGGCATCTCAGCATCATGGCTTTGTCTCCGTGGCAGGTGTCTCCTGCCAAACTGTACTCAGCTCCGCCTCCCGGGAAGAAGGCTGGCCTGGAAGTGGTGCTCCTGGAGGCGCTCCTCCACCTGGTGGACAGGTTCTGGGGCGGCTGCAAGTCCCTGCACGGCAACGAGGTGTTCCGCGGTGAGTCAGGAGGACGGTCCACTCAGACCCGTACTTGGGCCGCCCTCCGGGCAGCATTCTGTTTGCAGGTGCTATTCGCCTGCTGGGTTCTGAGCCCTGCACCTTGCTGGACCCTCCCCATTGGCCGTCACCGTCCCTGCCGCACTGCATGGAGCATCCTGACGCCCTCTTGAAGCGGCTCGGGGCTTCCATGAGGTGTGAGGCACGAGGGGTGTCGTGCAGGACTGTGGCTGTTGGTTTTCCTACTGGTACTCTGCATCGTCACCTGGTTCTGTTGGAGGTGCTGTTCACATGTTGGGTTCTCGTTGCTCTGGTTTATGTGAAGGTTTGGAGAGATCACAAAGCTGTGCCGTCTCCTTCCGGCCCTCCAAACGTGTGCTCTTTTGTGCAGGGCCCTGGATTTGCTGAGCTTTCATTGAGGATGAGGCCCGGGAGGGTGGTCACTTCCCAGGGAGGACTTGGCTTTGCTTCTGCTTGTGCCTGGGTGCAGGAGCACACGGGGCGCCCTTCATCCAGGGAGTGAGACGCCACACCCTGGGGTGGTTACTGTGTCTTTCTCCCGCAGCCCAGTGTGTGGCCTTCAGGGTCTCAGTTGGGGCAGGAGCTCGCTCGTCCTTCCTGCAGACCCTGGACCCTGCCCGGAGCTGAGCTGTGTGCTCGGTATCATGGCCCTGGAGCTTCTAGAATCAGGACTGCCCAGGATGCTGGAGCCCCTGGATCCTGATCCTGTAAATCTTACCCACTTGCTCCCAGGCTAGGAGCAGGAGCAGGCAGTGCCATGGAAGAGAGCGTGGCAGGCCACTGGGACGTCCAGGCACACTGTCCAGTCGTGGCCTTCTCTTCAGGGGCACCTTTGCTTTAGAATAAAACTCTTCCTGTGTCCCCGCCTCCCATCCCACCTGTGAGTGGATGGGTGTGCAGACACCTGAGGGAGGTGGTGTCGCTGGCGTCCGTGTCCTTTTGCCAGTTGAGAGTTTGTGTTACTCCAGATGTGCTGGACACGTTTTGTTTATTCTTCGTGTTTTCAACGTAACTGCCACAATATCATTTGATTTTTACTCCTAGCTCAGGCAAGACAGATTTTGTCATCGATGCAAGAGTTTACAGCAGCTCAGGACATCTCAGCAGCCGTGAGTGAAGAAATTAGCTTCCTTACTCTGGAAAAGAGATCTTTGCAAAAGCTCCTTGCTGAACAGCAGCAGCAGTACAGCATGAGGATGAGCGAGGTGGCGTCGGAACTCAGCAACACGCGGAAGGAGATGGTGAGCCATGCCCTTGGCGGCGTCTCTGTTCATTCACCCCTCTGTTCGTGGGGTGGAGGCCTTGTTTGGGGATGCATTTCCCCTTGGCTGTTGTCAGGCCACAGGGGCAGGGGTCCCCTCCCCCGCCAGCCTCCCCACCCCCCAACTCCCTGCATGGTTCCCGAGCCCTACACAGCAGGGCTTTGTGGATGACAGCATCCTGTCCTAGCCTCAATGTCCTAGCCCTGCCTGTCCTGCACAAGAGAGCACACATGGAGCTGGGCTTGAGGTGGAGTTTTTGTGGCTCTGGTGCTCCCTGGCTCGGGCTCCCTGACCACTGGGACCACTGGCGAGAGAGGCTCCAGTTAGCTGGGTGAGCCCGGGGTCCCTGCTGCTGTCCTGCCTGCATCAGTCAGCACAGGCCCACGACGTGCTTGCTTTTGGACCGGATGGACTTTGTCCACCAGGTGGCACCCAAGGGCAGGTAGAGCCAGTACAGCTTCCACCCCAGCACCCGAGCCCAAGACTCCTGGCTGGGCAGGGCTGCCCCCGCCCTTCCTAACCTCACCGTGTAAGACCGTGACACACAAATGCCTATGTTAAAAAAGAAGAAAGATCTCAACAACCTAACTTTACACCTCAGGGAACTAGAAAAAGAAAAGCAAACTAAATCCAAAGTTAGCAACAGAAAAAAAGAAAGAAATTGTAAACATCAGAGCAGAAATAAATAGAGAATTCGAAAAATAATGGGGAAAAAATACCAGAACTGAGATGGGTTTTGGAAAAAATATCCACAATCCACAGACCATTAGCTGGATTAAGAAAATGGGAGAAGACTCAAATCACAAGTGAAAGAGGAGACGTCACAGTGAATGCCTCAGAAATAAAAAGGGTCCTAAGGACTGTTACCAGTGCTTATATGTGAGCACACTGGAGAACCCGGAAGAAATGGGTAAATTCCGAGAAACATGCAGCCTGCCAAGACTACATCAAGAAGAAGTAAAGCCTGGGCGCCTGGGTGGCTCAGTCAGTTGAGTGTCTGACTTCAGCTTGGGTTGTGATCTCGCAGTTCATGAGTTTGAGCCCCACATTGGGCTCTGTGCTGACAGCTCAGAGCCTGGAGCCTGCTTCGAATTCTGTGTCACCTTCTCTCTCTGCCTCTCCCCCACTCGCACTCTGTCTCTCTCACTCTCAAAAATGAATAAAAATTAAAAAAAAAAAAAAAAAGCCTGAACAGACCAAGAACAAATAAGGAAATTGGGCAATAATATAAAACCTCCCAATAACAACAACAACAAACAAAACCGAGACCTGATGCCTTCATGGCTTAATTTTATTGCACATTCACAGAAGAATTAATACTCCTTCTTAAACTCTTCCAGAAAATAGAAGTAAATACTTTTGTACTCACTTATGAAGCCAGCATCACCCTAATACCAAAAACACCACAAGAAAATAAAACAACAGGCTAATACCACTGATGAACATAATTTAAAAATCTGCAGTGAAATACTAGGAAGTCAAATTCAAGAAACAAATCAAAAAAAGTATACACCATAACCAAGTGGGATTTCCCCCTGGAATGCAAGGTTGGTTTAACATATGCTGATTAAAACACCACATAAACAGATTGAAACATCAAAACCACACAGTTATCTCAACAGATGGGAAAAAGCATTTGACCAAATTAACATCCATTCATTATAAAAAGTCTCAACAAAACAGATAACACAAGAAAGTTTCCTCAACACCATATAGGCCGCTTATGATAAGGCCACAGCTAACATCATGATCAGTGGGAGAAAACCAAAAGCTTGCTTTCTAAGCTGAGACCCGCTATCAGACACATATAGGATGTGCATATCCATGCACTGGAAGTAGTAGCAAGAGCATGCAGGAAAAGGAGACATCCAGATTGGAAAGGAAGAAGTAAGATTATCTGTTTGCAGAGGACAGGATTGTATGTGTAAAAAATCCTGAAGACTCAGAACAACAAAAACCTATTAGAACTAATCAATTCATAAAGTTGTAAGACATAAAATCAGTATAACAAATCAGTCGTGTTTCTTTACACCAACAGTCTTCTGAAAAGGAAATGAAATAATCTCATTTATGGCTGCATCAAAAAGGATAAAATACATAGGAATATATTTAACCAAGGAGGTTAAATATCTAAACACTGAAAACATTAAGACATGGATGAATGAATGGAGGGATATCCTATGTTCATGAATTGGAAGATTAATAGTGTTAAAAACCCCATGCTGCTGAAAGTTTACAGATTCAGTGCAATCTCTATAAAAATTCCAATGGCATTTTTCACAGAAATAAAAAATTATAAAATTTGTGATTATTTTTCTTAAAATTTGTATTCTCCTTTTTCTAGTTGCACAAAAAGACCCTTAATAGCCAAACCCATATTAAGAAAAAAGCATCACACTCCATGATTTCACATTATATTATGAAGGAAGCTGTAGTAATCAAAACATATGGTGTTGACATAAAAACAGACACACAGATCAATGGAACAGAATAGAGACCCCAGAAATAAATTCATACATAAATGGCCAACAAATTTTTGACAAGGACACCAAGAATATATATGATGGGGAAAGGACAGTCTCTTCAATAAATGGTGCTGGGAAGACTGGATAGCTTCATGCAAAAGAATGCAGCCAGACCCTTAACACCATGCATAGAAGTCAATTCAAAATGGATTAAAGATTGAAATGTAAGACTTGAAACTGTAGAACTTCTAGAAAAAAACAGAGAAAAGGCCCCTTGATAGGGTCTTGGTGATGATTTTTTCGATTTGACACCCAAAGTACAGGCAACAAAAACAAAAATCCACAAGTGGGACTACATCAAACTCAAAAGCTCCTGCACAGCACCAGTGAGGAGGCAGCCTGTGGACTGGGAGAGAATGTTTGTAAACCATTTGTTTCATAATGGGCTAAATTCTAGAATATATAAATACCACAACTCCGTAGCAAAAAGAGAACCCAACTGAGAAATGGCTGGAGGCTCTGAATAGACATTTCTCCAAGGAAGACATTCAAATGGCCAACAGCTACATGAAAAGATGCCCAGCATCACTCATCATCAGGGAAAAGGAGATCCAAGCTACAAAGAGACGTCACCTGTCAGAAGCAGTTAGAATCAAAAAAAACAAAACAACGTGTTGGCGAGGATGTGGAGAAAAGGGAACCTCGTGCACTGTTGGAGGGAATACAAACTGGCACAGCGAGCACAGAAGACAGTATGGAGGCTCCCCCCAAATTAAAATAAGTCTGTGATATGACCCAGCAATCCCACTTTCAGGTATGTGACCACAGGAAGTGAAAGTAGTACCTCCAAGAGCGATCTGCACCCCCAAGCTCACACCAGCATTATCCACTGTGGCAAAGACACGGGAAACCCAACTGTCCGTCAATGGATGGACAGATTTAAAAAAATGTGTACTTATAGCATGGAATATTACTCAGCCGTTAAAAGAAGGAAGTCTTGTCTTCAACGACATGGAGGGACCTGCAGGACAGTGTGCCCGGTGACCAGACAGAGCAAGAAATCAGCTGCATGGTCTCACTTATAAGTGGAGTCTAAGAGTTGAATACATAGAAACGGAGTGGGAGATGATCACCAGGGGCGGGCAGGTGGGGGGACGGGGAGATGGCGGTAAGGGGACATTTCCGTGGTTGTGCAGGATGACTAGGTCTGGGGCCACAGTTCCTATACTGCAGTGAGTCTGGAAGTTTGCTATGAAAATAGCTGTGATGTGCTCACCAAGAAATGTTAACTGTGAGAAGCTGCAGTAATCAGCTTGACTGTGGTCATCATTTCACCATCTATGTGTGTATCATCAAGTGCACACCTCAAATATATACGATTTTTACTTTAAAATGTCTGTCGTGTGGGGCGCTTGGGGGGCTCAGTCAGTTAAATGTCTGACTCCTGATTTTAGCTCAGGTCATGATCTCATAGTTTGTGAGATCGAGCCCCACGTGGGCAATCAGCGCAGAGCCTGCTTGGGATTCTCTCCCTCTCTCTCTGCCCGTCTTGTATGTTCTCAAATGCTCTCGCGCTGTCCTCTCAAAAGAAATGTGTGTGTGTGTGTGTGTGTGTGTGTAAATGAGTAAGATGTCTACTGTGCACTCAGCCGGGTGAAGTTGTTTACCTTGCGAAGTATTATGGTTGAGTTTTACTAGATGGACTGTGTTCAGGGGGCTCTTCTTGTAAAGAGTCAGTACTAACAGATTATGTCATGTGGTTGAGAGGGTGGGCTGGGACACAGCAGCCGGTCAGTCCTCGCAAGTTACGTAGCCCTCTGTGTGTGTCCCTCACTGCTGCCTATGAGGTTACCCTAGAGGGCAGCACCGTCAGTAGCAAGGATTTATTGTCGACATCTCCTGTGGGTCAGGAGTCCCAGAGCAGCCGAGCCGTGTGTCTGACTCAGGGTCTTGCCATCACGTTGTCGATTGAGGGCTCGGTGGAGGTGGGTAGCCCCTGCCGGACTTGCCCACAGCAGCCTTGGATCTGTGCTCGAGGGCCTCTCTCCAGGCCGCCCGAGGCCCTCACGGCATGGCGGCTGCTCCTCAGGGCCGGGGAGTGGCCCGGTAGAAGGTCGTCCTTTGTTACCTGCTCTTGAGAGGGACGTGTCAGCACTTCTGCATGGTGTGTCGCGCGGGATGCAGTCAGTAGGTCCACCCACACGAGGGGAGGGCGCCCCGTGACGGCGGGAGCACCCCCGGGCCGTCTCGGCAGCTGCGCACCCAGCCTCGGCGTCAGCCGTGTCTTTCAGAAGATGGGAATGAGAATAGCCACGGGATTGCTGGGAGACAGGTCTCTGGAACACCTGATGCCATCTTTATGAGAAGCTGCCATTTCAGAGATCCCACACGAAGCTTTACTTTTAGAGAAAAAGATAAAAAATGGTGAAATGATACTGGCGGCCTCTGGTCTTTGGATGGATGCACTGTGGACACGTATGTGTGCACACAAGTGGTGACTGCGCCCAGAAAGGACTGGAGCCCTGTGACCCCGAACCATAATCACTGCGTAGACGTTCTTTTTGTTGGACGGTGTTGACCCCATGGGACGCGGCATGGCCGGTTAACCATGGAAACAAAAGGCCACGGCTTTTGGGTTTGGTGCAGATGAGTAGGTAGCCCGTCCCCTTACAGTGCTGAGTGTGGGACCAGTGGGATCCATGCAGACGGGCCCCTGGGGTCCGTTCCACAGTGATGCGGTCTAGTGTGGAAGTCGCGCTCCTTCACCTCTGTGGACGGTCTGACTGACCCTGTCCTACAGGGTGACCTTGGCTGGGGGCAGTGAGAGGCCCTGCCCGGACAAGCAGTCTTGAACCATCGGGAAGCCCAAGAGTCCTGCTCAGTCGTTTCTGAGATTCACCCCATTGACCCCATCCCAGGGGAGGGGAGGCGTGGTCAGTGGAGCTCGGTCAGGAGACCTGTGGTGAGTCAGCCAGGAGGTACTTCTCACAGAGGAAGTCATTTGTTCCTGAAGGGCCCGTTGCTGACCCTGGTTTCCTCCCCGTTACGAGGACGCTGGTTCCGCAGTCGTGTCTCCTCAGATCCCAGTGCCCGGGGAGCCGGTCTTGGCGAAAGCCCTGCCCCCGAGCCGGTCCAGCCTGGCTCTAGGCAGCAGTGTCGCACATATCTGAGCGCCGTCTGTCCACTGTCCCTGCTTCAGCCTCCACTGAGACCGTCAGCACTGGGGCCCGGTCCCTGCCCTCTCAGAACCCCACGTGTTCGGGAGACGAGTCGTCGGACATAACTGGCCGTGTAACAGTTTCTGTAGTGCCCTAGTGTATGTGCACACAGAGGGGCCAGTGCGCTGGCCGGGCTGTTGGGGTGGAGAATGAGCGTAGCAGTTTCCTGAAAGGGCCCCTGTCACTTTGAGACAGACGCTCACTCCTCTGGTGGGGGTGTGTGTGTGCTGGTTTCTCTGCAGGCAAGGTGGCTTTGATGGGTCATATGCCACTAGCTCTCACAGTGGCCTCGGTCCCCTCTCCTCCCTTTTAATGTCCCGCGGCGTGCTGGGCATTGCCTCTGTCTCCGGGTGCGAGGGGAGCCCCCTCCGTCTGCAGCTCCCGCAGGCTTGATTCCATCCACTTACGGACTGCAGGGAGGCGCCTGCTTGGGGGTAGTGCAGAGCCCTGGGGTCTGCCTGTGCTCCTGCCCAAGAAGTGAGCCCAGAGGGACCACATGGGGCTGGCACACTGCCCAGCCCTTGTTCCTGCTCCTTGAGAAGAGAGAGGGAGCCAGGCTGTGGTAACCATGGAGCCTTCCTGGAGGAGGCAGGGCTCCGGCAGCCAGCACATCTCTCTCCTGCGGAAGCACACCCTCCCCAGGGACTCCGGGGACACCACCTGCCCCCTCGTGAACTGTGCCACCCCTCTCACTGTCCCCTTTGAAGTACACTGTGCTGCTCAGCTGGGGGCAGTTGTGATTTCTCTTGTTCCCATTGTGGTTTATTGGCTATGAAATATAAAAGAAAACTAACGTCTGGTGATTTCCAAGGTTTAGTTTTCTATATACGTTTTACTGAATTTGACTCATCTGTCTTAAGTGTATTGTTCTGTGTCCTTAGGGTGACTTGAGACAGCATCTAGACAAATCTCTGGAGGAGAACAGTAGCCTAAAGGCTCTTTTGTTCAGCCTGAAAAAAGAAGTAAAAAATGCAGACACTGCAGCTACGTTAAACTTGCAGATTACTGGTGAGTTTGTGGTTTATTTGGTAACGTTATTTGGTGAAGTGTAAGTGTTCAAACACTCATAGGTAGACTTCAGGTCCAGTAAATACTGTAAAATGTCCTGAGGGCCGAGAGACACTCCCACTTGGTCTGAGCAGACCCCTAAAAGCTCGGATGTGGTCTGTGTTGTTGGCAATGCCGTGGACCGGGGAGCCCCCTGCCCGCCTCCCCGAGCATGCACACGGTCACTCCTCTGTCTCCTTGGCTCTTCCCAGCCACGTGGTGCTTTTCCTCTTTGTCACGTTTCTTCCAGAGCCAGGTCACTTTCATTTCCCTCTCTTCACTGTATTTCTATTTTGCCATTTTTACAAAAGTGCACTCGGTATTTCAAGGTCAGATTCTGGGGTTTCAGTGACGGGCTGGTGGTAGTTTGTGTCTTCCGTGAATCTCGTCTGGGTGTAAACCGCCAAGTCGCTGGGAGGTTTTAACTTCGCTGAGGACTGCCCCACCGAGGTCCCCGGGGGTCCAAAAACTTTTCTTAAAGGGCCACGGAGCAGATGTCTCCGGGCTACGGCCCATCACAGGCCCTCTCTGTGGGCTTGGTCCTGGGAGCGCAGCCACAGACGAGACCCTCGCTCTGGGCAGGCGTCTGTGACGCACCTACTCAGGCCTCTTCCGCTGTGTTTATCGGGCTGTTTCGTGGCGTGCTAAGAGTTCGTCATAGTCTCTTCTTTAATTTTCATGTAAATACTTTCCACTTTTCACCTGTTTCCTGAGATGTCATTGTCCTGTTTCACTTGCTCAGCCTTCGCTTCTCATGAAGCTTTCCTTTGCTGCGAGCTCGTGCCTGAGGCCAGCCGCCTCCTCTCTGACATTCCCATTTCTGACTAAGTTGTTCTTCCATTTCTTGTTATCATTTCTTTTTTTTTTTTTAAGGTCACTTATTTATTTTGAGAGAGACAGTGCGAGTTGGGGAGGGAGACAGAGTCCCCAGCAGGCTCCACACAGCCAGTGCACTGCCCGACGTGGGGCTCGAGCTCACAAACCGTGAGATCACGACCTGAGCTGAAACCAAGAGTCTGATGCTTGACCGACTGAGCCACCCAGGCACCCCTCTTATATCATTCCTTTCTGTCCTCAGCTCATTCTGAAATATCCAGTCCTGGTTTTGATGTGTCCCGAGTGTGGCTTCTTGTTGTCCGGGGGCAACAGCTTTGTGTGGGGTTTGCCTTTAGTGCTCTGTGCTGTTCACTTGCACATGGAATTGGTCCTCTCAGTGTCCAGGAGTACAGCACGCAGCACGTCAAACTTCACAGAGAAGTTCAGCAGCCCCTTGGGGGACTCCCAGGCCTTGTTCACTCTCCCGCTTGCCTCTGGTGTCCTCTCCTGCACGACTTGGGCCCCTCCCCAGCTGTTCCTCTGTGGTACGGCCCTGCTCTGGAAGGGACTGGGCAGGCCAGCCTTGAGGGGCCAGGGTTGCTCCAGTCCCTTCAGACCACACGGGGTCCTCTGGTCTGCCCTCGCTGGGGGAGGCCGAGCCTCTCGTGTCAGCCGCGGGTCCTCAGTTGCCCTGCAGGGATTTCTTGTGAAAATAGGGGACACTTAGCAGCTGCCCCCCTCCTGACTGCTGCTCCTCTCCCACAGATGAAGCCGCGCATGGCTCGTGGCTCTCGTGTTTGGGTCTTGAGGCTGCCTCACCACCAGGTGCCGAAAGGTCGTCTGTGGGACTCCAGTTTTGTCATCTAGTTACTCTTGGTGCTAGACTACTATGGGGATTCTGGGGGATGCCGAAACTGTGCCGTCACTGTCTCTTCCCACAGTCCCTTCCACTCACCCTCCGGTGTTAAGTGCGGGTGGATGTGGATGCTGAGGAGTGTCGTCCCATCGTAGTGCTTTCGGGAGCCTCTGCCTTTGCTGTGGGAGCCTGCTATCCGTGTCCTCACCGAACCTCTTCCCGTACCTGCCCGCTCTGGCTCTCCTGTTGTCTCTGGACTTGTGTCGTTCCACAGCCATGTGTCTGTGTGTGGATTTATTTGGATCCTGGTTTTGGGGTTTGGGAGCCAAGAAATGATATATTTCTTCTCCTCACAAGTTGGAAGCCCAGAGACAGGAGTCATGTAGATGGAGTCCAAACACACAGTGTGTCACTGATGGGCCTGGGAGCGGAGGACACATCAGAGACCTACGGCCACTGCGGGCCTCTTGTCGCTTGTCCCCGAAGCTTCAGGGCCTCCCCTGGGGCAGAGCTTGCTGCCTGGTGGAAGAGACACCCCTGAAGGCCCTTTCCTGCCAGCACATAGATCAGTGGAGTGAGCTTCCAGCTGGCACCAGGCCCACCTCTGTCTCCACTCTCTACCCTCCATGCGGGGATGTGGTTCCGTGGGTGTCCGGAGGGCAGAGGCCCAAGGCTTTAATCCCAAGGTGATTTTTGGGTTGCTTACAGAAACCGACCTTTCCCAAGCTATATGTCTTTGGTGTCCCGATCCAGTTTCAACTCGAACTATTTTAGCTTTCAGGACGTGAAACACTCCAACACATTCAATTTCACTAACTGATGTTACTTTTTTTCTCTTTCAGGACTTGAAACAAGTGTGAAGAGGCTCTCTGGTGAGATCGTGGAGTTGAAGCAGCATCTGGAGCACTACGACAAGGTCTGGGAGCTGACCCGGATGCTGCAGGAGAGCCACAGGTGCCGTCCCCGGGGCGGCCCCAGTGACGGCAGGGTACACGGAGGAGCCGCCCGGTGGCGTCGCAGCAGGCGGGGTTCTGGGCCGCACGCGTCGCCGGTTGACTCAGAGCTCCCCCGAGCTCCCCTTTCTTCAGGAAAAGCGCGTCCCTTCTCGCCGCGGCGTCTGTGAGGGGCGGGTGAGAGCTGCTGAGAGACTCTGGGCTGCCCCCGTCCAGCCGGCGCGGTTCCCGTCAGTTCTTCTAGAGCGCGGGGCCTCCCCCTTTACTCCCAGCTGTGTGCTGGGTGGCGAGAAGGGAGCAGGCAGTGTGGGGGCTGTCCAGGCGGAGCCTCAGTTTCTATCCAGAGAAGCGGGTGCAGGGAGGAGGCGTGCCGCTCACTGGGTGGGGTGAGGTGTACTTTGTGGAGGTGCGGAGCTCGAGCCCAACTCCCCCCTACTCCCCCACCTTGGGCTGAGTCCCACACACCTCCCCCGGGCTCGGGTGCAGCGCGGCCCCAGGTGGAGCCAGGCTGTGACGCCGGGGGGTCAGCGGGCCCACCCCAAGCGCGAGGTACCGGGGGGAAGGGGCTCCTGGGAGATGAGCTGGAGCGTAGATGGAGCAGCGGAAGGGAGCAGAAGGTAGCCGTCGTGGGTGCGGGGGGGGGGGGGGGGGGGGATGGGAGAGGCAGGATGGCTCCCAGGACCCGATGGGCCCCCATCCGCAGCACTGTGGGCTCCGTGTGGACGGGGCCGCCGTGCAGCGGGTGGAAGTGGGGGGCAGTGGTGGTCCACGCTGACTTCATCCAGTCTGGGCCTTAGCCTGGCCGGAGCAGACGGCTGGTGCCTGCACAGGAGGTCTGTCGTCGGGGGCGTGCGTCTACGGGAGGATGGCCCCGCTCCCATCTATCCCTGGCCGCTGCCGACGGGGGGGCGAGGGCGCTTCGCAGATGGCCGAGTGGGCAGTACAGGGCCGCTTCTTCCCTGAAGTCCTTCCAAAGGCAACCGTGGTCCACACTGTAAAACCAGGACTCTTCAGTTACGCTATCAGTATGTCAGAATTATTCAGGGAGCCCCTTTACGTTGGACCGGGAGATAGGAATAGGTCAGTCTTTGGATCTGTTCCAGAATGAGAACATTGTTCTGCTAGCTGGGAAGATGATGACGGTTTTCTCAGAAAACAGGCGCGGCTGGAGTAGCGAGGCACCCCTCCGTCGTTCGTTGCCTTCGCCCGTCCGTCCGGGTGCCGAGCCTGCACGTGGCCTGGTGGCCGAGGGCTCGGGTCACGCGTAGCCTCACGCGGTCTGGAGGCCAGGGGCGGATGGCGGGAGCGGGAGTCGGTGGGAGCCGGGAAGGGGTTGGCTGCGGGGACCCGGGCGGACGGGGAGGGCCCCGGCCGGGTGAGGGAGGACGCCGCTGGAGAGGAGGCGGCGGGCGGTGCTCAGGCGTCGCTCCCCCGTGCCCTCCTCCAGCTCCCTGGTCGGCACCAACGAGCACCTCCTGCAGGAACTGAGCCAGGCGCGCGCGCAGCACAAGGCCGAGGTCGAGCAGCTGCACTGGAGCTACAAGGAGCTCAAGAAGACGCTGGGCCTGTTCCCGCGCGGCGGCTGCTAGGCCGCGTCTGCGTCGCCTCCACGCACCTGGTAAACCGCGGAAGCTCTTTTCTACCTGGTACGATTGTGGGGCAGAGCTCTGCCTCCCGTTCATAATCAGCTGAAGTTTTGAAACGTGTTCAGGGCCACCAGCTCGGTTTTCTAAAACACCCTGAGAAGATGGGATTGATCTGCCTGTAGGTGAGTCTGCGAACAAGGACATGTAGGGGTAGTGTTCGCAGGGAGGTGCTAACCAGGGTGGCTCCCTCTGACTCCATGCTGCTCCTGCTCCTGAGATTGCAAAAAAAAAAAAAAAGGATTAATCCAAGCCCTTCACATGTTTTGAGACAAGACATATTGATGTTTTTTGAGACCAGCATCATTAATTTTCCGTGAAATATCTTGAGATAAAATGCAGTATTTTTCTCCCTAATGTAAAGAGCGTATGTGTGATCATTAAATAATTTTGTGTGACAAGATAAACTAACATTCTAAAAAGTGACTTTTTGTAAATTGTGACTGAGATTTTCTCACTGAATTCTTTCATGCAGCAAGCTAGGCGCAGGTGGGACAGATACGTTCCAAGATTTAATAAAAGTAACACAGTTTGGGGAAACATTAAAAATACCATTTTGTGACATCACTGCCTCACAGTGGAAGTATTTCCCCAGGCGCTCTCTTGCTTACAATTACAGTGCATTTCTGAAAATTAGAGCACACACGGACAAAATACTAGATTTTTAGTTTGGAAACTTCTTATCTTATGTAAATACTTGGCTTCTAGGTAAAACAAAGTACTTTCTTAAACCAAGCCTACTTAATGTATGGAGAAGAGCAGGCAGGCCTACAGGTGCCTGCGCGTGTCGTCGGGCTCTGCCACTGGCGGTCGGGGGTCGGGCGTTTCCCTCAGGAACCGGGGTGGCCTCCCCGGTTCCCTCCTGTCTGGTCGTGGCTGTGTCCTTTGGCATCAGTTTCTCTGCAACTTAGCAGGAAAGCATGTCACAGCAAATACGGTTTTTGTGGGGGAGTGCAATTTCTTTCATCATACCGTTTTTTTTTAATTTATTGAAAAGATTTTAGCATTCAACCATTTTAGGCTTGTTGGAAACGCTCCCCATGCTATTACTTTATGTTCCTCTTGTTTGGGTTTCGTTGAGCTTCTTAGACCTGTGAGTTTATAATTTTCATCAAATCTGGGAAAGGTCTGGCCACCATTTCTTCAACATGGTTATTTGATCCAGCTTCTGTCCCACCCTCCCTCCCGGACCCCAGTTACACCCAGACCACTTGGTAGCATCCCCACGGGTCCCCAGACTTCGGGTCTCTTTCCCCATCTTTTGTTCTTGCCCTCCGTTGGGGTCATTTCTGCTGCCTTGTCATTCTGCAGTTGGGCCTATGTAGATAATGGATTTTTAATTTCAGAAATTACATGTTTTTAGTTCTAAAATCCCATTTGGTTCTTATTAACTTTGTGTCCCATTATGTTCGTGTTTCACTTAACTCCTGAACCATGTTCTTAACGCCTTTGCTGCAGATAATTTCAGATGATTTCTAGAATGGTTACACTGATGCTCCGTTAGAAGTGTATTAGTTTCTGTCGGTCCATGTTTCCAGCACTTACTGTCAAAGATTTAATGTTTTCATTCTAGAGGGTGTGTGATGCATAGTGTTTTTATAGATAGACTTTATCAGGTTAAAGAAGCTCCTTGTAGTGTTAATTTGCCAAGACGTTTTTTATCGTGAATGGATAAATTTTATCACTTTTTCTGCAGCCATTGAAGATGACCATGTGGTTTTTCTCCTTTATTCTGTTCATGTGGTTAATTACAGTAATTTGCTAATGTAAAAACAACCGAAATTTTCTGGGTTAAGCACAGCCTAGTAATGGTGGGTTTTCCTTTGCAAACATACTGTTGGATTTGGTTACTATTTTGTTTAGGATTTTGTATTCCGGGTACCCCACTTAATATCTGACATTTAATTATTGGAATTCTCTGGGTCTCCATTTCCTCATCTGTAGAAAGGGGTGATAAGTGCCTGCCCCCGCTGTCGTGAAGAGGAAGCGGTAGCTAGAGTCTGGTCCCAGGATCCCGCTGACGCGGCACTGCATGGTGTGGTTGTCGGCTGGGACGGCGATAGGAACCCGTCCTGTCCCCGCGGTGACGCCACCTACGGTCCTCCCTTACGGTACCGCTCTCCTCTGCGTTCGCACCGCCACGCCGTGCCCGTGACGGAAGTTCGGCTGTGCACCCTTCTCTGCTTTCTAGGAGAATTCAGGACAGGTTGTAACTCTCTCTTCCCTGAGTGTGCGATGGAACTTGCTGAGGAAGCCAGTCGGGCCCTAAATGCTCTTTGTGGGAGACTTCTGGCCACGGGTTTAGTTCCCTTAGCCCCTTCTCACAGAGCGTCGTCCACCCCTCCGTTCGCCAGCCCCCCGCAGTGGGTTTGGGGCCATGTGGCTCATTCTGAGTGGGACAGAGAAGAGCTGCCGGGCCACCAGGGTGGCCGCCGTCCCCTCCAGAGCCGGCGGTGCCACTGACCAGCGGGCCTGTTTCTCTCCTGGGGGCAGAGAGCCCTCCTTGACCTCTGCTAGACTCCGTGTGCGTAAGAAAGGAATGTCACTGTGTCAGCCACTAGGTTTGGGGGCTTTTCTACTTTGCCATTAGTTACTCGGCCTAAGCCCTGGGATGGCGCAGGCTGTCCCTTTCTTCCTGAGTTCTCATAAGGGCTGTATCTCGAATTCGCTCATATTGCCTAATTGTCCAAGTTTTTGGCCTAACAGTCTTTTAATGGCATTTCCACGGCCTCAGCATCTGGAGCTGTGTCCCTAAGGCAGACCCGTCGGGGTGGTGGTTGCTTCAAGCAAGTCCTTGCCGTTCGGGGAAGGGAAGGGACGTGGGTGAGCGATGGCCACGGGTTGCTCCCGACCTCAGGCTCCACCTCCACTTTCAAGCCAAGGACGCGTTGGGGCGGCCCTGGCCGGTGACAGAGCAGGCAGAACACCAGGGCCAGCTGCGGGGCTCTGGCGGGGCCGGCAAGGCTTGGTCCGCACCTGCGTCCTCCCCATGGCACCAGGGCCACCCTGTCCCCCTGGCCATGGTTCATGCTGGTCCATGGCACCGCTTTCTCTCTCACTTCCTCTCCTGCACCACAGCTTCTGTTCCTTTCCATCTTTAGTGGAAATTACTGACACATTCGGCTCTAAAACCTTTTACTTTATCGCTTTTCTCTCTTTTCTCTTGCCATATTGCCTGACATAATCGACACGCTTTTGTTTCTTCTTGTTTTGTATTCTGTTTCTTCTGTGATTGTCCCCTTCTATACTGTAGCCATTTTCACCTCTGCTGGGTTTGGAAGCTATGCGTTCTTTCTGGCATATTATCACAGCGGGTGTTCATCTAATCAGGGCTCTGCTCCGCCGGTAGCGTACGGGAGCCATGAGCATGTACCTCCCTGGGCACCCTTCGGCTTCCATGTGATGGTTTTTAAGGGGTTTTTGGTTTTTGGTTTTTGCTTTAGTGTTTTTGTTTTGTTTTGTTTTGTTTTTGAGAGAGAAGGACAGAGAGAGAGCCAATCCCAACCAAGTAGGCTCCACCCCCAGCACAGAGCCTCACTCTGGGCTAGAACTCACAAACTGTGGGATCACGACCTGAGCTGAAATAAAGAGTCGGACACTTAACTGACTGGGCCACCCAGGCGCCCCAGTGTTCGAGTATTTTAGTGAAATATTTTTGCCCACAGAAAGCATTTATTTACAGGGTTTTTGTATGGTTACTTACTGCCTATTTTTTGAGCCACTTCCCTGCAGACATTCTGTCTGTGGTCATGTTCTTGCTGCAATTAGACTTACTTTTAATGTCTGCTGGTGCAGTTTTCCCTGTTGTGGTCTTAGAATGAATGCCTTTATCTTCAGTTTTGAAAACTATTTCACAGAGGATTTCATGTTGGTACTTACTCGAGGACATCATTGCTATGTCTGGGCCCCCACCCGGGGCTGCACCAGGGCGAGATTGGAACGAGCCTGGGACTACGAGGCAGGAGTCATCCCGTCTAAATGAGGAAGCAAAAGTCTCCTCCCTGCGGGGAGGTGACGTGAGACCCTGTGAGCTGTGGCTCCCGTCCCTCCCGTCCCTCCCACATCCCCTCCCACAGCCCGTCCGTGTTAGATATCAGTGCCTGTGTGTGACTGCTGGTGTAGGTGGTGCGCCTTGAGGACAACAGATCCACATTTCAACACCTTTATTTATCACTTTACCAATTTGACACACAATGTTAACAGCGAACACAGGAGGAGCAGTATGCAGACAGACACGAGCTGTTTCGCTACAGGTTTGCAGGTCAGGCCTTGCAGGTCAGCTCTGACCGGGGACACCGAGCCTCACGCTCTGGGAGGGAGAGGAGGGCCACCCCGATCCCATACATATCCCTGGTTGAGTGCAGCTTTGAGACGCCAGCAGACGTGCCTTTCTGAGTCAGAACACCCAAGACGTCGACTCTACTCTTCACCATCACACTGATAAAGTGATACACTCAGGACTCCCTAATGGTAACAAAACAGTGTAAAAATATATTGCATATATATATAAATTTACTTCCCTTTCCTGAAAAAAACTTAGTACAAACTAGTAGTATACGATCCCTTTCAAGTTTCTTTTAAGTTGTGCGGGTTTCCTTTGTGTTTGGCTTGGTTTGGGTTTTCAAGAGTCTAGAGGGAGAGAAAAAAACCTCTCGAAGCTCAGGGTGGCCACTGCCCAGCCCACCTGGGGCCATGCCCTCCACATGCCCAGGGACAGAGGCCATACCCTGAACCACCAGGTTCCACAGTGTTCAGTAGTCAATCAGTGGAGGGGAGCTGTTCGGGGTCAGTGTTTTAAGGACATTCTAGCCTATTGGTAACTTCACAGTACAGCTGAATTGTCAACCTGGCCTGCACGGAACAGGTGACGACGGGGCGTCCCATGTGGCGTGGGCTGCGGGATGGGGGAGCAGCCAGCTTGTGTATGGAGAGAGCTGGGCTGGGTCCCCAGGGCAGGGCCAGCACATGCTTTTCCCGTAAAGGGCCAGATGGTGAAAATCTTAGGTGTCCCCTCCTACCACCACCACGCGACGTAGCGCAAAAGCAGCCACACGTCCTGCCCCACTGAGCACACGGGCACAGCTGGGCACCAGAAAACTATTCACAGAGGCGGTCTGGGGTGGGGGCACGAGCCCGCCGCCGCAGGCCCTGTCCACCGAGCAGCCAGAGGGACGCCCGCGGCCTGTCCTGAGCGCCGAGCACGGGGACGCGGACGCAGAGCCACACCAACAGGAAGCGGTGCCCTCGAGCCGCCTGCGCGCACCGTTCCCCGGCCTCTCGCATCGGCCGTGATTTTCATCTGCCGCAAACGTAGGACTGGGGACACTAGAGGTGTGAAAATACTCCAGTATAAATCTATATCTTCTGCGATAACATCCTAAACTTACATGATTTGAACTTCATCTTGGTAAAGCTGACTGTTACCGCCGCCTAGTTGCCTATCCTATCACGTTAAATAGAAATAAATAAGTGTTCTGGTGTGATCAGTGTTAAGCACCCTCCTCCAGTTCTCCTGACACTCAGATGCTGCCAGCCCTGCCCTCCCTGGCAGAACGCGTCCTGTCTCCTCGTGCTGTGCAGTCTCTCGCTCACAGATAGACGCTGGATTTCTGGGTAACCGCGGTTAGTAGAAGCTAATTGGCATTGCATATAACATGCAGCAAAGACACACACCCTGCCTGTGTGTTCTCCGCGTTCAGACCCCGATGGAGGAGCATGCGTGTGCGTGCGTGTTCTGTGTGCGGGGGCCACACACGTGCGGCGACACGTTTAGCAGATGATTTTAAGCTGATGGAATGGAGAGCGCTGAAGTCTCGTGATGGAGTCTTTGCTACCTCCCCCTCCTTCCTGACCGAGGGAACGTCCGTCCAGGCTTTGGGGACGGGCGCCGTCCGAAGAGGCTTTGGGGTTGGGCGGGGGAGGCAGGGGAGACTGTAGCCCCCGTGTGGCCAACCGGACCTCCCTGCTGTGGGACGGGGTGGACCGCCAAGGGGTCCCATTCACAAACCCCACGGGAAGGTGCTGCGAGAACAGTCAGGAGCACGCTGGGAAGCGCTGGTCACAAGTGAGCACTCAGCTCCACCAGCCTGCGGCACTGGTGCCTTCCGCTAAGAAGAGGGCTGCTCTGGGGAGGGCGTGACAGCAGGGGTCCCCGTGGGCAGGCAGACGGGTGGTTTCTCTTGCTCAGACCCCAGTCTCCCAGGGTGGTCCTGGGGAGGCTGTTTTGCCTGGAGACTCCGCTCTGGCACAGAAGATGGCCTCCTGGGGGTGAGGGGGGCTGAGAAGGGCCGGTGGAAGGGGGGCTATGCATTCCCGGTACAGGCTGTGGCGCGGGGACCCTCGTCCCTCTGCTCACTGGGGCATGCACACTGTGGGAGCCAAGGTCCTGCCGGACTCCAGTGTCCACGCCGTGTCATGGCTGTGCTAGTGGGGACCCGGGTGTTTAATGGCAGGAGGCGGAGCCCCACCGCCTCAGACGGTGCTCCCCAACATGGTGCCCAAGAGGGTCTGGGAGGAGGTCGTGTTTGCGATCTGCTCGTTGTTGAGAAACATTTGTCGTGTTCAGAGTCGCCTTCCACCATTTCCCACGTCCTCCCCTTGCCTCCAGATCCTCACCGCGGTCCAGCCGGGGGTCCTGTGTCCCGCTTGCTTGTCCCTCCTCAGTCCTCGGTTTCTCCACCTTCCCCCACCATGGGGTGGAGAGGCCTGGCCGGGCAGCTCAGGATCGCCAAGGTAGAAACTAGAGACTGCAGTGAGCACAGGTGACTCAAGGCCTGCAACCATCTCCGATTTTATGCACCGGGAAGTCTCAGAACCTCGGGAGGAAGCTGCTGGCGAGGCCCCACCGTGGGGGCGAGGGGGAGGACCACATCCCTTCAGAGGGGCCATGCTGGATGGGAGCTCGAGCCCCGAGCCCCACCGCACAGACGAGGGACCATCCCTAGCCCTAGCGACGACCAGCATGCCCTTTGGGCACAGGGAGGCGGGTGCGTGTGCCACCCCGGTGCCGGTCTTTATTTCAACCGCCTGTGCTGTGCGCCAGGGAGTGCCCCCAACCAGCCAGCTGCCACGGACACAGAACAGAGGCCAGGGTGGACGGGCTCAGGGTGGACGGGCTCCAAGAAGCATTTCCCTGAGGCTCCCGTGGGCTTTTCCCAGGACCAGCGCCAGGACCACACGGCCCCACCAGTCACTCGCCAGGCTTGGTGGCACTTCTGCAAGGGGACATGTCCCCATGAAGCCACTGTGACAAGAGTCCCAATGCTCGGGTCCCCTGTCCAGCCTCACGGAGAAACCAAATGCCAACAAATGCTGCTGGCCTCGGGGCCCTTTGTGGGCCTGCCTCTGTCGTGTGGTTTTCTGCATTTGCAGGGGTTGGGAGAGGTTAGGGAAGACTCATGCAGAGACTGAACCACGAACCTGAACGGCGAACAGGGAGCAGCCACGGGGACCCACAGCCCGGAGGCCCTGAGTGCAGAGTGGGGCCCCGGACAGAAGACAGCATCATGCCAGCAAAGCGACTGCACGGGAAGCCTCGGCCGGCAGGGTCTCCTGGCCTAGAGACACAAACGGCAGGAGAGAAAGGGGCAGAAACGGTATTCTGTCTTCGCTGACCCATTCTGGGAACAAATACGTTTCCAGTTTCTTCTTAGGAAAACACAATAAAGCGAACGGTCTTGTCCTTGGCTTCCATTTTGACAACTTCAGACCGTGTTCCTCTGGTCCACTGAGGAGCCCCTTCCACTGGCTCACCTTCCTCCGGCTCCACGACGTGTGTGCGTGTGTGTGTGTGTGTGTGTGTGTGTGCGAGCATGTGCGTATTGCAGGCACACACATGTGGGTATGTGTGTTTGTGCACATGCAAGCACCTGTCCCACCTCCCCACACCTTCATGATGTCCTGTTAGCAGCTCACTTCTGTCGTCTTGGTGCTGCTGGTTAGTGCGTTAGCTTGTGCCGCCCTCGAGGTTCCAGGGAGGGGTTTGCAGTTCAGCAGGTGGCCACCTTCTGACAGGGTCTGTCCCACTCACCCCTTGTGGCCCACCGGCCCCTTTAAAATGGCCTTTTCGCCTGCGAGTCAGGTAGCTAGTGTGGTCTGGTCCCAGGAGACGCTCTGAAAAAGGCCATTTGTTGTCGGCCAGCACTGGACGAGGCAGGTGTGTTAGAAACGGTCAGTGATTTCGGGGCCCCACTGGGGGGTCAGAGAGAAGCATGCCAGGCCCCAGGCAGGGGGAGGCCTGACTGCCGCCCCCGCGGCCCCCGGGGCCCCAGCCTTGAGTTCTGCCCCAGGGAGCAAGGGAATGTAATGAAGTGTGAGGTGGCGCGGGCCGCCGCGGGAAGGGCTGCTCCTGGGCTGGCTACTTGCCACCCTGCACCTTCTGGTCATAGGTGCCCGCGTGCTTATAGCCCGGTACGTAGCCCGACTCATCCACCAGGTCCACACGGCCCGCCTTGCCCTTGCCCTTGCCTGATGGGTCGAAGCGTTCCTTGTGGGAGCCCGTGAACTTGGTCGTGTCCGTGAGCCGGGACACAGTGGGCGACGAGATGGCCTTCTGTAGAGGGAGAGAATGGGGCGCGCCCGTGTGAGCGCAAGGGGCCAAGTGAGCGCGTGAGGCCGTCGGCAGCTGGGTCGGCACACCCCCAGGGAGTAACACGTCCGCTGTCCCACCCCAGACCCCACGGGCTGCTGCCCTCCGGGGAGTCCCTGCTAGCCATGCTCACCGTCACCCCTGAGATGATGGGGGCCTTGCCCTCGATGAGCCGGTGCACCTCGCGGACGGCCTCCTCGCTGCTCTTGTCTTTGAATCTCTTCTTGGAGAGCTCTTCAAGCGCCTCCTTGAACTGCTCGAATGTGATGGTCCGGCAGGATTTCCCTCTGAGGGAGGAGAGCGCTCAGGGCCCGGGCCAGGGCCACTCCCCTCCGTAACGCACGGCCCCACCAAGTAGTGCCCCCAGAACCTGCTGACATCCGGGGACCAGGCGATGTCAGGGGACCCCTTCCCAGGGACCTGGTGGCATCAGGAGACCCCTGCCCGGGGACCAGGTGACATTGGGGAAACCCTGGCCCTGCCCAGGGACCTGATGACATCGGGAGACTACCTCCCAGGGACCTGGTGACATCGGGGGGCCCCTGCCTCTGGGCACCCAGTGACATCGGGGTAACCCTGCCCCAACCCAGGGATCAGTGACATCAGGGGATCCCTACCCAGGAACCTGGTGGGGGCCCAGTGGCCTTGGGGAACCCCCACCTCTCTCCCACAGCAGAAATCAAGTCTAACGTTAAAATACAGAGGGGTGCCTGGGTGGCTCAGTCGGTTGGGCGGCCGACTTCGGCTCAGGTCATGATCTCGTGGTCCGTGAGTTCGAGCCCCGCGTCGGGCTCTGTGCTGAGTGCTCAGAGCCTGGAGCCTGTTTCAGATTCTGTGTCTCCCTCTCTCTCTGACCCTCCCCCGTTCATGCTCTGTCTCTCTCTGTCTCAAAAATAAATAAACGTAAAAAAAAAAAAAAAAAAAAAAATACAGAATATGCCCCTCCCCCACCCTGGTGTGCACTGTTTATGCCCAACAGTCGGTCGCCATGGGCAACGGCAGCAAATATAAATTGTCTTGGAAAAAAGCTTTAAAGGAACCACATCCTTTATGAACAACTGGACATTAAAACAAAGCTGTTGTCTGGGTCTAAAATGGGGCGTGTGTGGCGTCCACTCAGAGCAGGAGGGAAAAAGTCAGGTCAAGACGCTCATCCCATCTGAACCACACAGAGGCCGAATCCTGCCTGGGGCCACCGTGGCCCGACGTCCCTGTCATCACACAGGGACGGGGTCGGGCGGCCGCCTCGCCAATACGCCCAGCAAGGTGGTCCCAGGGCCCGTCCCTCCTCCCAGGACCCCCACTGCCCCCACCTGAAAGCCGCCTGCCTAAGGGGCACAAGGGGGCTAGGGGCAGATGCAGCCCTATTCGTTCCCTGCCGCAGGCCACTCACAAAATTTCAGGAAGATTCTAAACTGTGCACATTTTATAATTTTTACTAAAAACCATTTTTACCACTTTGGATCTCTCCTGCTAATCCATGGAGTGAGTCGTCAGGGTTTTAGAACAAGAGGTCCTGTGGGGGCGGCTTCTTGCCATGCAGGGACACCCTGTGGGTGCAGAGGCCTGAGTGGGACGGCCCAGAACAGCCACAATAACCACGAAGGCACAAGGACAGACCCACACGAGGGTTTCCACGGAAGAGCAAAGAAAGGCAGCTCGGCAGAGAAAGGCCCGTCTCTAAACAGCTGGTGCTGGTACAGCGGGGACCCAGCCCTGTTCTGTGCCTCGAAGTGCCTACAGAGACTCACTCAAAACGGGCCATCGTCCTAAGTTCAGCACAAAGCCTAGAACTATAAACTTCTGGAAGAATACCTAAGAGAAAAACTTTGTGACCTTGGGTGAAGCAAAGATTTCTTAGAAACAACACCAAAAAAGTCCATAAAAGAAACAAGGAATTGGAATGCACCGAAATTTAAAACCCCACGCCCTTGAAAAGATGCTGTTCTGAGGAATACGAGACGAGCCACAGATGGGGAGAAAACACGTGCAAACAGACACCTGAAAGAGAAAGTTTTTCAAACTTAACGGGGAGGATCCCACATAGAAAACGGGGCAAATACCCGAACCGGACACTGTCCAGGAAGACCCCTGGGTGGCCAGGGCAGAGCACACAGAGCGCCACCCCACATGGCGAGTCCTACCGGGCCGGACGGCCAGCGTGGCTGAAGCCGGTGAAATGGCCGCACCGGGAGGATGTGGTCAGCCGGGCACTCCGACGTGGCGTCCACCCGGGGAGGCGGTTGGGCAGTTACGGCTCTGAGCCCCCACGTCTGGGCTCGACGCAGGACAGACGCACCGCAGTCCCGCGTGAACCACGTAGTCAGGTGTCCTTCAGCAGTGAACAGCTGGACGCCACACGCAGGGACTCAGAGGCACTTGACGTGCCCGTCGGAAGACACGGGACACAGCCCGCAGTCGGGGAGCGGGGCTGGGAAGCCTGAGCCCCCACGGGGCCTGCACTCAACACAGACGCCCCTTCCGTCCTCGGGTGCTGGTCCCGACCACGACCGCACAGCAGGGGCTGGTGGCCTGGTGGGTGCAGGGATTCCTCAGACCCAGTGGTGGGCAGGGCAGTGGGCTCTGCCCCCGCAGCAGTTGGTCTCGACCGCCCCCCCCCCCCGGCCTCTGGGGAAACCTTCCTGGGCAGCGAGGTTCTCACAGCAGCCGCCCCGCACGGAGATCCCTGCCCTGCTGCCGGGCCGAGGCCCTGTTTGTTTGTCCTGGGCCGTCAAAGGCACTCCTGTCTCCTATTCACGCCCTGCCCGGGTGGCATGTGGATGCCAGGCCTGACGGCCAGCCCCGGGACTGGCCGCCGGAGCACGCAGCCCTCTCTGGGCACCGCGGCACCAGGCGCCACCAGTGTGAGTCACTTGAGCTGGGGGTGGGGGGGAAGGCTGACAGGGGCTCCCATCAGAGGGCCACATTCAGAGCTGGTGGACACGGGCCTAAGGCCGACTCTCCCGCTCCACCTGGCCGGGCCGGGTGTCCCCAAGTGTCCCCACCGTGACTGCCCAGCAGGCCAGCAGGGAGTTCTCCCCAGGGGACCCGGCACCCTGCTGCAGAGAGCCATGCGCAGCAAGTTCTAGAATGACAATGCCCGTCTCTTCCCCAGAGACACTGATCACATTACACTGCTCTCTGGACACAGAGTGAGCCTGTTCTCCAGAGTCCACAGAACTGGAGGGTGTCCCCACCCTGAAACCCCCTCTCCCGGCTCCAGGCCGGGCTGGCCGGTGCCCTGCCTGCAGGCCCGCCCAGCAGGAATGGGGTCACTGATCACACACAAGGCCCCGTGAGCTGGGGTTTCACTTTGCTTCCCAAGCCCTGTGTCCCCCAGGCCTCCAGACCCAACTCAGGGTGGGCAGGGGGCTGAACCCTGCCAGTGCCAAAGGTCACCCGGGGACACTGGGGCTGGCGGGGGCCAGGGCAGCCCTCCAGAGACAGGCGTATGTCCCTCCAGGGCCAACAGCAGGAAGGCTCCCGGGCTTCAGGCCAAAACGTGCCAGCACCTCCATGATTCAGGACCGATGGCACTCCCAGGGACACCTCTCCAAGAGGTGGGAGGCAGCATGCTGGGCCATTACGGAGAACTTGCCGCTCGGGTGGGAGGAAGCTACTGGCCCCCCGTGCACCCTCCTCCCCCCCCCCCCGCAGCAAAGCCAGGGCCCTGGGAGACCTGTCCAGAGGGCAGCCTGGCTGGCCAGGGTGACAGCGCAGGCGGGAAGTGGGGTGTCGAGGGGCCACTTAAGGCTCTGATGAGGCTCAGTGAGAAGGAGGGGCCTGTGGGGAATTCCTTTGCGCTGGCAGGAGTGGGAGGCTCCTGGGGGAGCTGTCATTGTGGCTGTGACGTAGCGGTGCCCTCACGTCATGCCTGACCTGGGGCAGCTCCCAGGCCAGACCAGCGGCTCCAACTGCACGCTGTGCCCAAGGAGGACCGCCGGTGGGCTGCCTGGGGGGCTCTGTCTGTCAAGTGTCTGGCTTCAGCTCAGGTCACGGTCTCAACGGTACACGAGTCCGAGCCCGGCTTCGGGCTCTGTGCTGACGGCTCGGAGCCTGCTACCGACCCTCTGTCCTCTCTCTCTGCCCCTCCCCTGCGTTCGCTTGCTCTCGCTCTCTCTTAAAAAAAATAAACAACAAAGAAAGGAGGACCAGTCGCAGCCAGACCTTCCTGGCAGACGGCGGCCGCCCTGCTCCTGCCCAGGGCTCCCCAGTGCCGCTGACCAACCCGCCTATCAGGGCCCGGGCACAACCATGACGCTGTGGGTCCGTAGGGGCCGTGGGGAGGCCCCGATCTGCCTGAAGGGGCAGTTGTGGCCCCGACTCTTCCCCGCCAAGTAGGTAAAAGCCACCGTAGCGTGCTTGCTTCATGCAGGAGCCTGGGGCTGGGCTTGCCCTGTGAGGGGCAGGGGCGGGGTCCCTGGGGGCTCCAGCCACCACCCCCCCGCCCACGACCTGCACCCCTACTTGCCATCGTGGCTATGGCAGGGGATGGGCTATGAAACAGACCCACTGAGGTCACTGAAACCATTTCTGAGCATTTGGGGAAGGTCACCTTAAAAGGACAAAAGGTGTGCTGAGGCCCAGCATCCGCATCAACCCAGCGAGGGGCCAAGGGCCAGCAACTCCCCGATTCCAGACGCACCAGGCTGCCCACCGCGGAGGCCCTGCGTGGCCTCGGGCCAGGAGAGGGCCCCCACAGAGAAGGCCTCAGCCACGTGGCCGTCCTGACCCCGCCGCTGACCCCGAATGCCCACGCTCACTCGCCCCCTGCCTGGACAGCGGGGGCCCTGGGCAGACCCGGCACAGGGGAGCCCCCGTCCCTGGTGTCTCTGGGATGTGCCCGCACACACGGGGCCCTGCCAGCCTCCCCCGGACCTCCCGTGGACGCCCCCGCCCCACAATCGTGGTGGACCGGCGGCGGGCAGCATCTGGACTGTGTTCCGTGGGGAAGCCTCAGCTCTGTTATTCCCGCTTCCTGCCTCGGACAAGTCCCACCACGTCCGGGCCGTGGCCATGTCCCGGCTGGGGCCACGGGGTGTGTGGCAAGAATGGAGCCGGTCAGTGGCCGACAGGCCCCAGGGAGCCCCGCCAAGGTGCTTCTTCCTAACCTGAGACCCAGACGCCAGCATCATGTTGCAGGAAACACGGCCCCTCACTCTGAACACACAGCAACCCCAAAATAGGCGCGTGCATGGGCCAGGAGGCCGCCCTCTGCCCCCCTCAGGCCGGGCCCGCCACCTGCACCCCACGCGAGCACACGGGCAGAACTGAGGCGACGCTGTCGTCCAGGCGCCCCACGCGGGGCTGTCAGGGTGCTATTCGTGCTGGGCACACAGAGTCTGGATTAATTAGTATTTCAGACCCACCGAGGTCTGCCCCTCGGGGCGGAGAGGGTGCCAGAAGGCTTTGTCTTGGTAACAATAGCGTTCAATCGAGACCTGGAGTGGAGCCGCAAGAAATTTGTTTAAAATTTAACACATAGTAACATCAAAACAAACAAGTGCTGCCGTGGCAACAGGACCTAAACAAAGCCTGCAGATACCCGGGCTGGCGCCACCGCCCGCAGAGCCATGGCAACCGCCTGCAAACAGAGCGGGATCTCCTCCACCAGTCAGCGGCTGTGGCTCCGCATCCGTGGCTCCCACGAGGCGAGGACGCTTCTGCCACGGCTGCCACTTGGAACAAGTGTGACCCCAGACCCCATCGATCAGGACGTGCACGTCCCGCCCAAGACCACCCTCGTCACGAGGCCAAAGAAAAGCAGATCCAAACGGTCTCCTTGGGACCTCCCAGCGTCCTCTAACCCTGCAGCCTTGCCTTGGGACCCCACGACCCCGCCCGGGACACCATCCACCTCCCCTTCCAGGGACAAGGCACGATGCCCCTGCCACACCCTCCCAAGGTGACCAGCAAGCCTACCCGGGCGTGGGCCCTGCCCGCACCTGCCCCCTTGTAGGGGCCCCAGTGGCCACCACAGGCCCATGTGACTGCGTTGTGACCACAACCCCTTGCTGGGCTGGGGCCCCCCACTGCCCACCCATCAGACGACTCCCCCCCCCTCCCCCCGATGCGAGCCGGGGCAGAGACACCAGGGGTCCCAAGCAGCCCTGGACTCTGCAATGTGGAGCCCTCTGTGCCCAGGGGCCGGGGGCCGAGCCTTGGCCCCAAGCTTCTGAGCGGCTGACGCCCTGCCTCCTGGGACGGGGACTGCAACCAGATGGGGTTCCCTTACGGGTGCTCACACCAGGGCCCGCGTCCCACTCCCTGGGTGGCGGGCTGCCCACGCCTCCTGCACGCAGGAGGGCACCTGTCCTCTGAGTGAGCCACCTCCCCACCCCCGGGGCTGTGGAGAGCCTGAGTTCTACCTGTGAGCACACATGCCTGCGTACGTGCACACATGTGTCCTGGGAGCCGTGTGCGTGTATGTGCTTCTGTGCACACGAGTGTGGGCTGTGAGTGCGTGTGTGCACACGTGTGCAAATGCCTGTGCGCAGTAGCGTGGAGGCAACTTTCTGTGACAGGAATGAAAGGTGACGGAAGGAAGGGCTGCCATCACCCGTCCCGACAGTTCGACGTCTGGGCGGGCGCCGAGGGTGTGGGACCCCTGGCGTGTTACTGGCTGTGCCTTCCCCGCCCTGTTGAAACCCTCCCCGAGGGTCACGGCTCTGAGGTTCCTCTGCTCCCGGCCTGCCCATGTCTCCTGGATGCGTGCGGTTTCCCAAGGTCAGTGCTGAAGGCCTGAAGACACGCCCAGGGGAGAAATGGGGGCCATGCTGGGCCTCATCGGGGTCCCTGCCCCCCAGCTCAGGACACGTGGGCCCCCTGGGGCTCCTGCTGCCCCCACCCCAGCAGTGTGAGCACACGGTAAACACGGCTGCCCTCCTGTCCCTCCCGCTTGGGGTGCCGGAGCACGGCTGCACCGCGGAACGAGTTCTGTGCTAGAGACACCTTCGGAGGCAGCCGCGGGCTCCCGTCTGGCCCTGGGGGTCGGCCAACGGCGGCACCACACGCCCGAGACCGGCTGGCCGTGGCGACCGTCCACGGGAACCACACACCACAGATCTGGCTCGTGTTTCTTAGCAAGGAGAGCAGGCCAGCACCCCCCCACCCCCCCCCACCCCCCCGGCAGAGGACACAGCACCTCGGGCTGGAACCCGGTCCCTGGTGATGATGGCATCTCCGAAGTCAGGTATCAGTCCCCTTGGTCACAACCCGGGGGCCACAGGGACGGCAAATGTGCAGACCCCAAGGTGGGGACACAGAGGGCTGGTCCCTGCCAGCTGCCAGACTGCCATCCCGGGCAGTGGGTAGAGGCAGGCTCCGTGTGGCTCCCCGGTCCCCAAAGGTCCTGAAGCCCCCAACCTGGAGACACGGGGGAAAGAACCACGATGCGGCCCCTCCCCGGCCCCCTCCCCGGTGGACGCCAAGTAGGAACACTTTAGCACCTTCTGGGCTGAGGTGGCCCGCCCCTGCCCCTCTTGGGAATGTCCTTGACCCCGAGGCCACACTTGCCAGAGGCTCCCGGAGTCTGGCCCCTGCTCTGTGGGGGTGACCCTGGGGATCAGGCAGACCCAGCCGAGGAGCGCACAGCTTCTCGTCTCCAGGGTGCAGCCTGTAGCCAAGGAGGGACTAGAAGACGCCCCAAGGACACAGCAAGAGAGGTCGGGAACCCGCGCCCCAGGTGCGTGGGGGTTCAGGTGGGCTGGGCCTCTGTGAGGAGGTGGGACGGCACCAGTCAGGGTCCAGCAGGTCTGCGAGCAGGGCGGCGACGGGCAGGGGTCAGCCCCGAGGCTCAGGCCGGGGTCAGTGTGACAAAGTGACCAGGAGACCCAGCACACCCCAGAGGGCAGGTCCCACGCAGCCGAACCCCACACGGACACTGAAGGCCAAGACGCGTGGAGGAGGGGGGGACCAGAGCGCCCAGCCAGGCACGGGGGTGGGGGGGGGCAGACAGGGTGGGGGCAGGAGGGGGCACGGATCAGAGGAACAGAGGGGAGCGGGGGCAGAGGTGGGGGGCTCATTTGTCCACACCGGCTCCTCCACTGGGCTGTCTCCTCAGCCTCCACAGGTGGGAGGTGCGGGGCCGGGGGGGTGGGGGGGCACAGGCGACAGAATGGACGTTTGGGCCCAGACGCCGCCGCGTGGACACCCAGTCAGAGGAGCGGTCCGTCTGCTGGAGAGAGGTCCAGGTTCGGGGACTCAGGCACCAGGGCTCTACAGACCAGGGAGCCGATGAGGGACCCAGGAGGTCCGGAGTGCGCACCTGCCCTCCGCCCGGGGCCCTGCCCCACAGACACTGCGCAGGTCGGCGGGCGGAGGGGCGGGGACACCGGGCCTCTGGGGGTTCTGGCCCACACTGTCGGCAGAACATCTCCGGGGCTCCCAGGGCGTCACCTGGCCCTGGCGATGGAGTGTCTACCTGGGACCCCAAACCAACCACAGAGCACCTCCCGCCCTGCACCCCGCCTTTCCCTCCTCCTCCTCCCCCTGCACCCTGCCTTCCCCTCCTCCTCCTCCTCCCCCTGCACCCTGCCTTCCCCTCCTCCTCCTCCCCCTGCACCCTGCCTTCCCCTCCTCCTCCTCCCCCTGCACCCCACTTTCACCTTCTCCTCCTCCCCCTGCACCCCACCTTCCCCTCCTCCTCCTCCCCCTGCACCCTGCCTTCACCTTCTCCTCCTCCCCCTGCACCTCACCTTCCCCTCCTCCTCCCCCCGCTTCCCCTCCTTCTCCTCCCCCTGCACCCCGCATTCCCTTCCTCCTCCTCCCCCTGCACCCCTCCTTCCCCTCCTCCTCCTCCCCCTGCACCCTGCCTTCCCCTCCTCCTCCTCCCCCTGCACCCTGCCTTCCCCTCCTCCTCCTCCCCCTGCACCCTGCCTTCCCCTCCTCCTCCTCCCCCTGCACCCTGCCTTCCCCTCCTCCTCCTCCCCCTGCACCCTGCCTTCCCCTCCTCCTCCTCCCCCTGCACCCCACTTTCACCTTCTCCTCCTCCCCCTGCACCCCACCTTCCCCTCCTCCTCCTCCCCCTGCACCCTGCCTTCACCTTCTCCTCCTCCCCCTGCACCTCACCTTCCCCTCCTCCTCCCCCCGCTTCCCCTCCTTCTCCTCCCCCTGCACCCCGCATTCCCTTCCTCCTCCTCCCCCTGCACCCCTCCTTCCCCTCCTCCTCCTCCCCCTGCACCCTGCCTTCCCCTCCTCCTCCTCCCCCTGCACCCTGCCTTCCCCTCCTCCTCCTCCCCCTGCACCCTGCCTTCTCCTTCTCCTCCCCCTGCACCCCACTTTCACCTTCTCCTCCTCCCCCTGCACCTCACCTTCCCCTCCTCTTCCTCCCCCTGCACCCTGCCTTCCCCTCCTCCTCCTCCCCCTGCACCCTGCCTTCTCCTTCTCCTCCCCCTGCACCCCACTTTCACCTTCTCCTCCTCCCCCTGCACCCCACCTTCTCCTCCTCCCCCTGCACCCCTCCTTCCCCTCCTCCTCCTCCCCCTGCACCCTGCCTTCTCCTTCTCCTCCCCCTGCACCCCACTTTCACCTTCTCCTCCTCCCCCTGCACCTCACCTTCCCCTCCTCTTCCTCCCCCTGCACCCCGCCTTCCCCTCCTCCTCCCCCCGCCTTCCCCTCCTCCTCCTCCCCCTGCACCCCGCATTCCCTTCCTCCTCCTCCCCCTGCACCCCTCCTTCCCCTCCTCCTCCTCCCCCTCCACCCTGCCTTCCCCTCCTCCTCCTCCCCCTGCACCCTGCCTTCCCCTCCTCCTCCTCCCCCTGCACCCTGCCTTCCCCTCCTCCTCCTCCCCCTGCACCCTGCCTTCCCCTCCTCCTCCTCCCCCTGCACCCTGCCTTCCCCTCCTCCTCCTCCCCCTGCACCCTGCCTTCTCCTTCTCCTCCCCCTGCACCCCACTTTCACCTTCTCCTCCTCCCCCTGCACCCCACCTTCCCCTCCTCCTCCTCCCCCTGCACCCTGCCTTCACCTTCTCCTCCTCCCCCTGCACCTCACCTTCCCCTCCTCCTCCTCCCCCTGCACCCTGCCTTCCCCTCCTCCTCCCCCCGCCTTCACCTTCTCCTCCTCCCCCTGCACCCCACCTTCCCCTCCTCCTCCTCCCCCTGCACCCCACCTTCCCCTCCTCCTCCTCTCCGTGCACCCCACCTTTACCTCCTCATCCCCCCTGCACCCCAGCCCTGTCCCTTCCCCTCTGACCCTGGGCCTTGGCAGTGGAGTGCTCACTAGAATCCCTTTCCCTCAGCTGTGGTCTCCTTGGGGCCTCTGCCCGGACCCTGAATTCTGACTGGTTCCTCCTCTGGCACCAAGTCCCCTCCACTTGGCGGGTGGTCTGGGTCCTAAGGGTTGGTTTTCTCGTGGGGCAACTCTACCCTCCTGCAGCCTCCCAGCTCTAGAGGAGAAGGCTGCCCCCGTGGCCGGTGGTCACTGTGAGGACAGGCACCAGTGTTTGCCCAGGAAAGCAGGCAGACCTCCCTGGATAGACACACCATGTCTGGTGACACGGAGGCACAGCCGCTGGGGACACACAGGGAGGAAACCATCCACCGCTGAATGTACAGGGAGGGCACAGGGCCGTCCCAGGAAACATGCCCAGGTCACGGGGACGTGCAGCTAAGGCATCACAGTAACTGAGATGGACACGTATCAGAAAGAAGCTATTTTCCCACAAGTGTGACCTACACCGAGATCGCTAGATGCCAGGCAGCCTTGGGCGTGCCGTGACATTTCTCGGGTGGGTCCTCAGGTTGGGAGGGTGGGAGGCGGGGGAGGGTGTCCTCGGGCCGCAGAAGCGCCCAGAGGAACGGGGAAGGCACGTAACCACGCCTGACGCTCTCTCCAGCATCCAGGAGGAAGGACACGCGCACGCGTGCAGGAAGCACATGGGCTCACTGCTCACAGCCACCGGGTCCGCGGCGACGACGCTGCATCAGAGTTCGGGTGTGAACACCTCCCCAGGCTCGAGGGTGCGAGGCACCTGTCATGCCCGAGGGGCAGGCTTCTCAGCTCTGCCGCCAGCTCCAGGGACACCCGCCAGCCCCGGCCAAATCCTCGGCATCTTATCCGGAGAAGGGACGGGTCAGGGGCACTGGCACATCCCACCCCCTCACTGCCAGCTGAACACAACGCCCACCAGGAGTCCTGAGTGCGAGGCCTGGGGGGCACTTACTTGATTTTGCTGAAGACGATGTCCACGTCAGTGACGGTCACATTCTTCCCATCGATGACCTGGCAATCCTTACACAGCTTCGACCAGTTCTTGCCATGCATCTCCCTCCCGGTGGCCCTGGTGTCCCCGTGCACGGCAAAGCGCCGGAAAGCCTCCTCCAGGGCGCTGAGCTCTGGGGCCGCAGCGGCCGCCCCTTCGCCGGCACCTTCTGTCTCCAGTGACAGCCTCTTGGCCGCTCTGTCCTTTGCGGAGTCCCCTGGGGACTTGGGGGGTGTCTTGTTGGCGGCCTTGGCGGCCTTGGCCTTGCTGTCAGCCATGTTGCTGGAAGAGGAAGGGGAGAAAGGGGTCACCACGCTTCTACAGAGCCATGCGTAGGGCAGGAGGCTGGCCGCCCATGTCACAGTGGGCACCCAGGATGGGCCAGGTCCCTCGGGCATCAAGCTACTGCCAGGCACTCTGCCCCTCCCAGTGCTGGCCCCCGCCAGGCGCCCGGTGGTTGGATGAGGGCTGTCCCCAAACAGCCAAAGTCCACGGGGAAGCACCCAATCCGGCCTCCTGTGGGCTCGGCGCCCCTCCTGTCACTCCCCTATTGGCCACTGTGTCAGTGTCTCCTCCCTGGGCCACATCTGCTTGACTCTCCAGAATGATATCCTCCCAAGGGACCTGACAGTGATGGGGAGGGAGACCCAGAACCGTGGGCTGCGGACCTAGTGCAGGCACATGGCGGGAGTGGGAGTGTGGCAGACGTTGCCCCAGGGTGGGGACCACGTGTGGGGCCCCGCATCAGGAGCCCAGGGGAGGCTGCCCTGCCCTATCCACGGGTCTCTGCCTTCGTGGGGCACCTGATCCCCAAGGCCGGTGGGTCCCTGTGGGGCCCCCGCCCTGTGTCACGGCCAGTGGCCCAGACAGGAGCCTGAGATGTCCAAGCCCCACCGAGGTGTGTGACCGAGCCCCCAGAAGTCGCTTCCCAGGGGAGCAGTGGGTGGCCGTCCGTGCCCCAGGGGGCTCGGCAAGAGCAGAGTGCCCCCAGGGCACACGCAGAGTCCTGAGCGGCAAGCATGTGGTGAGTCCTCAGTTCAGTGAGCGTCCCCTCCCACTCTGGGCTGGGGGCCCTGGCTGGCCCAGAGGAAGCCAGGACGGGCACCTGAGACCAGGGTCACCCGTGCCCACCCGGTCAGCAAAGCCGGTGCAGGTCTGGACTGACGGCTCTCGAGGCCACCCATGCCCTCTCCTCCAGGCGGCCCCCTGTGGATGCACAGGGAGCAGACCCTCTAGGCTCCCGCAGGCCCACCCAGGGACAGGAACCCGGCGCCTGCCTTGGGAGTGCCTGCCCTCAGAGGGACCCACAGCAGAGGCCGGGTGACACCCAGTTACTTCCAGTGTTATCGCTGACCCCATTTCTCTGTCTGAAAAAGGAGCTTCTTAGGGCGAAGGGAGGAGGAGTCACATGCATTCTGCGTGTCCTTTCCTATCCTTTGATAAATCCATGTGCCATATGACGAGATAATGGCACGATTAGTTTGTAAAAGCCCGAGAGCTCTAGCAGAGGCTTTCTGGAATACGGAGCTGTCGAGAGAGGCCTGTCTGTGCCGCGGATGGCAGCCCGGACCTGCGGGCAGGGGTCTCCGGGTCACCCGAGGAGAGCCCTTACCTTGCAGGGCACAAGTCAGCACACAGTGGGGGGGCGGGCCCCTCACGTGTGACCAGGTACGACCAGGGATGCCCAGGGATCACTCTGGCTGGCCAGAGACCTGGCGGTCCGAATGCCCTGCCCACTCCCTCCATGTGAGGACTTCCCCCAGCTCAGGACCGCCCCAAGAGTTCCCTACACCCCCACGACCCCCCACTCTCTGTGAAACCCTTGAGTCTCTCTCCTTGCCCTCACCTGCTTTCCTGAAAAAAACCCAGACTGTTTGGGGATGTGTAAGAATCGGGGTGGGGAGGGGGGGAAGTGAGGAGGGGGAGGAAGTCAGCACAGGGGGGTGGGGAGGAAGTGAGCGCAGGGGGGTGGGCAGGAAGTGAGGAGGGGGAGGAAGTGAGTGCAGGGCAGTGGGGAGGAAGTGAGGAGGGGGAGGAAGCGAGCCCTGGGGGGGTGGGGAGGAAGTGAGCGCAGGGGGGTGGGCAGGAAGTGAGGAGGGGGAGGAAGTGAGGAGGGGGAGGAAGCGAGCCCTGGGGGGGTGGGGAGGAAGTGAGCGCAGGGGGGTGGGCAGGAAGTGAGGAGGGGGAGGAAGTGAGGAGGGGGAGGAAGCGAGCACTGGGGGGTGGGGAGGAAGTGAGGAGGGGGAGGAAGTGAGTGCAGGGGAGTGGGGAGGAAGTGAGTGCAGGGGGGTGGGGAGGAAGTGAGGAGGGGGAGGAAGCGAGCGCAGGGGGGTGGGGAGGAAGTGAGGAGGGGGAGGAAGTGAGTGCAGGGGGGTGGGGAGGAAGCGAGGAGGGGGAGGAAGCGAGCGCAGGGGGGGTGGGGAGGAAGTGAGTGCAGGGGGGTGGGGAGGAAGTGAGTGCAGGGGGGTGGGGAGGAAGTGAGGAGGGGGAGGAAGCGAGCGCAGGGGGGTGGGGAGGAAGTGAGGAGGGGGAGGAAGTGAGTGCAGGGGGGTGGGGAGGAAGCGAGCACAGGGGGGGTGGGGAGGAAGTGAGTGCAGGGGGGTGGGGAGGAAGTGAGGAGGGGGAGGAAGCGAGCGCAGGGGGGTGGGGAGGAAGTGAGCAGGGGGAGGAAGTGAGTGCAGGGGGGTGGGGAGGAAGTGAGGAGGGGGAGGAAGTGAGCAGGGGGAGGAAGTGAGCGCAGGGGTGTGGGGAGACTGTGTTACTGGATTTGCACTTTCAAAGAAGGGCCTGGAGAGGCCCTGCCAAGGTGGAATTAGGGACCGGGGGGGGGGGGGGGGGGGGGAGGGGCCAGAGGGCAGCCCCTGCCAGCGGGCCCCATACAGACCCGGATGGGCCTGAGCCCCAGTGTGTGCCAGACAGGGATCATCCCGCCACCGGGAAAGGCTGTCTCTCAGACGCCACGTGGTCTCCCCGGCCCCCACCCCCCGGGAGCCATCGAGGCCCCAAAGAGGCACCAGGCCAAGGCCCCCATTTCCAAAATGAGTCGGGCCCCAATTCAGAAGGACTCTCCCTGGCGACCTCCTTAAGCCTCGACTGCCTAAAGCGAAACTTACAGAAAAGGTGACACGGACAGACCCCGACAGACCACTGTCAGCTGCCACACGGACATCAGCACACAGAATTCCTGACCAGGAATTCCCTGACCTGCAATTCCCTGTTAGTGATGTTCCTGCAACAGAAGCAGGTGTGTGTGTGAGCAGGCGCAGGTGTCTGTGAGCAGGCGCAGGTGTCTGTGAGCAGGACCAGGTGTCTGTGAGCAGGCGCAGGTGTCTGTGAGCAGGACCAGGTGTCTGTGAGCAGGCGCAGGTGTCTGTGAGCAGGACCAGGTGTCTGTGAGCAGGAGCAGGTGTCTGTGAGCAGGACCAGGTGTCTGTGAGCAGGACCAGGTGTCGTCTGCGAGCAGGACCAGGTGTCTGTGAGCAGGCGCAGGTGTCTGTGAGCAGGCGCAGGTGTCTGTGAGCAGGAGCAGGTGTCTGTGAGCAGGACCAGGTGTCTGTGAGCAGGACCAGGTGTCTGTGAGCAGGACCAGGTGTCGTCTGCGAGCAGGACCAGGTGTCTGTGAGCAGGCGCAGGTGTCTGTGAGCAGGCGCAGGTGTCTGTGAGCAGGCTCTGTGGAAGAGCTGCTCTTACACTAGAATCAGAGACCAGGGATGGCGTGCAGAGTGGGGTAAGGTGGGGGCCGGCAGGACGCCTGTGTCTGGGAATCCGGACAGGCCGCAGGGAAGCCAGAGCTCACCCAGACCCCTGTCCCCCAGTCCTCCACATGCCGCTGGCTTCTGTCACTCTTCCCGGGGGCTGCGTGAGCCCCTCCTCTGGCCCCATCTCCCCGGGAACCTCTGGCCCGGAGGTGGGCAGCCCCCCAGAGACCCTGTCTGAGAAACGCCAGCCCCTCCTCCCGCCCACCTGCCCCTGGGCCCCCGCTCTGAGAGGGGGGAGAGCCCACCAGTGTGACCCCGAGTCCCCCAGCACACTCCCGGGCTCTGTCCCGACTCCTGGAACTCCACGTTGGTGTCCTTGAAGGAGCCAGGTCCTGCCCAGCTGGCACCCCGGTGTCCTGAGCTGGCCTCCCCGTGCTGCTGGGGTGCGGCGTGAGTCCAGGCCCCCGAAACAGGGGGAACCGGTGTCCTCCTCGGGGACAGCCTGCAGCCACAAACCCAGAAGAGGCGGATATTCTTCGCAAAATAACAGGGCTGGAGTGTCCTGAAGCCTTGGAACCTACAGCGTTCCCTGGAGAATTCCCTATTTGCGTGCAGGGGCAGGGACACAGGCCTGCGGGCCTGTGTGGAGGCTGCTCGCCCCGCCAAGCCCCTTGGCTCCCAGAAGTGCCCGCCCACGAAAGGCAGGATCTTGTTCAGGGTTCTTGCCTTAACCTCTTCCGCTAAAGGCACAGCGCCAGCCCCTCTGGGTGCAGTGGAGTCTGCGCGGGACACACTGTGTTGCGAGTGGAATTGAGAACCGGGCTCTGGGCCCCTGAGGGACACCCCAGGCCCTGCAGGGGGATAGGGCTCCTGGGGGCGGGCGCATCACAGGGAAGCTTCTGGAAGCCACTCTGGCTCTCCCCGAGCCCCTGCTCAGTGTCCCTGCTGTTCACTCCCACGTCTCCCGGATCTTGACACCTGGTTCCAGGCCAGCGAAAGCTCTAGGTGCTGAAGCCCCGGGGATGGTCGCTGGGCCCACCGACAGGACGCCGGGGCCCAGGGTCCAGACCGAGACCCCACTTCTGTGCCAGAACCCTCGAGGGACCTGGCCGCACAAGCATAAAGCGGGATCCTGCTCAGACCTCACGGGCGGCCAGGAGCGCAGCTGGGGATGGGGGCTGAGCCAAGGAAACCACGAGGAGGCCGTGGGAGGCACCTTACCGGATGCCACCAGACTCTCAGCGACAACGCGGGGACGGCGAACAAAAGGCGCAGACACAAGAGAACGACAACAAGAGACACGCTCCTTGCCCCTCTGAGGCTTCCAGGCAGACCCTGTGGGATGCGGCGGGCAGAGGCACCGAGGCCCCTGGGCTGGCCCTTTCCAGAACACTTCACGCGGCTTGCCTCCCTGCTCTCCACCTTCTACCAGGGCCCAGAGCCCACCTGGAGGCTCAGGCCCCGGCATCAGGGTCTAGAGGCGCGTCGCCCTGGCTGCTGCCCCCGGGGGAACAAAGGCACTCGTCCCCGCTGAGGGCCGCTCCAGGCGGTGAGAGCCTCCCGGGGCCACTCGTCCCCGCTGAGGGCCGCTCTGGGCGGTGAGAGCCTCCCGGGCGGACAAAGCGGGCTTTCTGAGCTGCACATTCCCGAGAAACACTGGGGCAGCCAGGAATCCCACCCTCCACAGGACACAGCCCCGGTGCGAGAGCTGGCGTGACCTGGGCTGTGTGAGCAGGATACGGCTCAGGTCCCAGATCCCGGAGCCTGAGGCCACTGGCCCCGACAGGTCCCCCGGGGCCAGGTTGTCCAGGCCCTGAGGCCAGGCCATCGTGTGTTCCCAGTCAGAAGACCAAACTGAGTTCTCTCCAATGGAAAAACACGAGCAGAGCACCAAGCTCGTGTCTTGTCTGTGTCCCCGAACATCCCGGGGCCATGGACCTGTCCTGCACTGTCCCGCAGCAAGGTTGCCTTGGGAGCCCCAGCCTCTGACCTGGGGAGCTGCTGCCCAGCTGGTGGGTCGGGCTTAGGGGCAGCCAGCACAGGGGGGCCAGGCTGGACGGGGCTGGGGGGCCGGGAGGGACGGGGCTGGGGGCTGGGCAGCCAGCACAGGGGGGCCAGGACAGGCTGTGTGCTCTCCAAAAGGTGACCTTGTGGGGCAGAAGCCTTTCCAGTAAGGGAGACTGAGGAAGGCAGGGCATCTTCAAACCCCACCTACCCCTTGAGGACCTCTGGGTGGCTCTCCCCAGCCCCTTAACAGCGGGACATTCTCCTGTCACCACGAAGCCAGGGATTTAGGGGGGACCCGCTTCCCTCAGAGAGTTTCATAGAGAATCCAAAGCCACAGCTCACCAGGAGTGTGAAGCAGACCATGTCTGCATGTGGATCTCAGAAAATGAGGGCTGTGGGGGCCAAGGGGCAGCCCCAAAGGGCACCACGGCACACCCCCAAACCCGAAAGAGGGCCTCAGAACCAAGGAGAGCGGAGTGGCGTGGGAGGGTGGCCCCCGGGCACCAGCAGGGACAGAGAAGGGGGCTCAGCCCACCTGGGCCCTCTGGGGTCTCCGAGACGGCTGGCCAGGCCCACACTAGCCCGTGGCTCACCGTCTGGGCCACGGGTTCTCTAAGACCTGTCCTAAGATGCTCTGCCCACAAGTCCCAGCCACGACACGGGAAACACTGAAGCCCTGAGTGTGCGGGTGCCGCGTTTCCCACACTTTACACTCTGGTCTTGGTGGGCTGAACCGGAGGGAGACTTGAGGCTCCCGGACAGATGTCCCCGGGCAGGTGGCGCCCTACGGGTTGGATGAGGACACAGGTGGAAACTTCTAGCCGCTCAGTCACCCAGCGCCTGGCCCCACAAGTGCCCGGCCAGGGGTCTCTGTCAGCGCCTGCAGGCAGCCTGAGGGCAAGTGGAGTGGGCTGAGAGGCGGCCCCGAGAAAGGAACGGCCACATCCTAACCCCCAGAACTGTGAATGTGACCTTGTTTGGAGAAAGGGTCTTTGCAGGCGTCATCAAGCTGAAGATACCAAGGCGAGGTCTGATTTGCCTGGCGGCCCTGAACCCAATGACAAGTGCTCTGGGAAGCAGACACACAGACATGGGGGAGGCCACGTGATGACAGAGCCACAGCCCTGGAACCCCAGGGGCTGGAAGAGGCAGGAAGGACCCTCCCCAAGACCCTCCGGAGGGAGCGAGATCCCCCGGCCCCCAGCCCCAAGCCTCTGGCCCCAGCACTGAGAGAAGATAAACTTCCATGTGTTAAGTTTTGTGGCTCTTTGTCACAGCCACCTCGGAGCACTCAGGGGACCAGAGAGACCAGAGGAGGAGCGTTCCCCCACAGATAACAGTGCGTGGAGGAGAGAAGCCAGGGGCCGTGGCCCAGAGGGCCCAGAGGATCAGGCGGGCCGGGTTCCAAAGGCCCCTGGAGGACAGGCTCCCAGTGCAGGACAGCCATATGACACCTGCCTGCTGGGATCCCTGCTCTGGCCTCAAGTTGCAGGCACTGGGCACAGGAAGAGGCGGCTCACACAGCCTGTTGCTTTAGGAAAGGCTTAAAGCCCATGCTGGGGCAGTGGCCAGTGCGGGGGGGGGGGGGGGGGCGGGTCCTACACAGCCCTGCTGCAGGGGCGAGGCGGCCAGGTCCGGCCTCGGTGGGAGCCAGAGTCACTCCACACCGCAGGCAGATCTGAGGAACTGCCCATGGATACAAAAACTGTCCTTCACAATCCTAAACAAAACATTAACCAACGGAATCCCGTCAGAGATAAAAAGGATCAACACTTTGCAGTCAAGTTGGGGCCGGGCCGGGAATGTGGCTAAATGTGAGGGTCACACTAATGCCACCGTCATAAACGCAGGGAGAGCATCTGGCAGAAGTCAGCATCTATGCATCATGCGAATTCTTAGGAAATCGAAAAAAGAGGAAAACTCCTTAATCTGAGAAAAAGGGCCACCTGCAAAAAAACTGAAAAAAGCCGCCACACTTGAAATATTGAAAGCGTTTGTTTTTAAGTTGGGCAAGTACTGTATCCCCCATGTCAGTACAGAAAGACAAGAAAAGGAAATGAAGATATAAAAATTGTTAGGGAAAAAAACTCATCATCTGCAGTTTCTAGGGTTGTGCACACACCAAACCCAAAGGGATCCCAGGACGATTATTAGAACCAGTAAGTGAGTCTAGTGGTGTTTCTGGATACGTGGTCAACACACAAAAGGCCATTTCATTTCTGCGTAACAGCAAAGACGCACAGTCAAAAGCATTTAGAAATGCAACATTTAAAACATGAAGAAATACAAGTTCCTAGGAACACCGCTCACAGAGGGCGCACAGACAGTCAACACAGAAAACTCGGCCACTGAAGGAAACGAAAGGCCTAAATGATGACGTTATGAACATGGGTTGGAATCTACGTACAGAAAGATGTCAACTGTCCTTAAATTCGACCACAGTCTTAACTTAATCTGGATAAAAACTCCGACAGCTTTTGTGTCTAGTATCTAGATGCACTGAGCTGACATATGTGGGAGAAGGGCTGTGAATACACAGTGATCTTAAAAGAAAGACAAGATTTGCTCCATGGGCATGGAGACTCGAGAGAAAGGTCTGGAAGCAGAGACAGCACCAACGGGACAGAACCACCAATGGGAGGGACGCCAGAGCCCAAACACATGTGCACACATGTGTGACAAGGTGGCCCTGCAGAAAAAAGGGAGGAGCATATTTTCAGTAAATGGCAGATGCAGGGGAGACGGGGCATCGGCACCACCCTTCAGGCGCTCCGAGGACTGAAGTGGGAGAGGCAAAATCCTCACGAAGGTGAGGGCCGAGGGTATCTGACGTCCTGGGGAGACAGAAAGATCCGCTGCACAAGCCTCAAAAATCACTGCCCTTAAAGGAAACCATTCTAGGGTGGCAGCAGGCTGAAATCAAGAACTTCTGTTCATCAAAAAATATCACCGATGGAGAGAAAAGGGAAGCCACGGGGTAGGAGAAGATACAAATATGGGCTCGTCTCCAGAACCCGTAAAGGACCCTACAACTCAATGAGAAAAAGGCAGCAAGTCCAGAGAAGCAGCCAGGGTCCCCTGCCGGGGTGGAAGGCCCAGTGGGGCAGGGCCTGCAGGGTGTCAGGAGAACGGAGCCTCAGCCCCCGAGGACGCGGGGGACAGCTGACCGAGCAGCAGGAATCAGAACCAGGGCGCAGCGGGCGGCGCGGCCGGGGGGTGCCGTCCACCCACAGACGTGCCACCTGCTGCCACGGAAAGGGTGCAGCGAGTCCCGAGGGAGCAGGCCAGGGGCCGTCAAAGGCCGAGGGGCACAGGGCCAGGGGCCCCAGGGGCTGCCACAACTGGTCCTCCGAAGCACCGAGAAGAGGGGCCACCCTTGAGCGTCTCCCACCCACCAGCTCCGGCCCCTCAAGCCAGGGGCACTTCCCCAGCTGGCTGGACCGTGGGACACAGCCACACGACAAAGAACCAGGCTCCCCTGTTCCCTCGAGGGACAGGCAAACGTTCCGGAGAGACCCCACACAGAGACAGGGGAGCCTCGTGCCAGTCACTCAACCCAGACTCAACTAAGCAGGGCAGCCTCGGGTGGTCCTGTCTGGCCGGCAGACCCCTAGCCGAGGTCAGGGGATGGGGACCACTGTCCGTGCCAAGCCCTGCTGGCTGGCAGAGTCATGAGCAAAAGCAAACGGGGTCACTGTCTTAAAGCCCTGGTTTGGGGACAGTCTGTCCTACGGCATTAAATGACTGGAGCGGGGTCGAGGGTCAGTGAGTGCACGAAGCACGTACACCTGGATGGAGAAGGAGGGTGTGGGCGGGCTTTCTACAGACAGCTTGTGACGCAGGGCCGCAGGCACACTCGAGGAGCACCTGACTTAACGTCGGTTCTGGGCCCAGACCCACACCTGCACCGCACGCCCCCCCCCACCCCGCCCCATGCAGGGGAGACAGCGGGGCATGTGGGGACTGCACGAGGTCACCCGGGGGCGCCGGCTGCTGGGTGTTGTCCCCACTGCAGTGGGGCTTCCCAGGTAAAGGCCACCTGGCCGGTGCTCAGCAGACATGCAATCACTCAGGTGTGACAGAGAGAGGTCTGGGGAAACGTGGCTCAGGGCAGGAGGTCACACGGAGCCCACGCGGGGGCACTGCACTTACGCCAAGAGAACCGGAGACACAGGCACCCTGGGGACATGCTGGAGACCTGCAGGGACATGTGGGGACACACAGGGACACACGCTGGGGACACACGGGTGCGCCCCACCACAGAGGCAGCAGGAGGAGTGGGAAAGGCTCCAGGAGGTTTTAACACCTAGGCTTCAGCGAAGGTAAGAACCCATCGTTCCTCACCACAAACCTAATTAAAAACAAGAAAAAGTCGGTGTGGACGTGCTCCTCCCAGGACCGGCTGGCAGGTCCCGCTGCTGAGAGAAGCCAGGGCCAGGGGCGAGGGCGGGGAAGGCAGAAAACTGTCACTGCCTTACGCTCCGTGCAAGACTTTGGACTCTTCACCAAAGAAGGCCCTGTGTTTGGACGCTAAATTACACCTCCCGGCTGACGGCCGTCCCGTGCTATTGCACAGTTCCAGGGAACGAGGAGCCTGGGAACAGACCGACACCCCACATCAGATGAGAGCGGGGGAGGAGGGAGGAGCAGCCCCCCCACAGGCGGCTCCTGGGGCTCCCACAGGGCCGCGCCCTCACCCGAGGCCCCAGCAGGGCCAACCCCGCACCCCGCACTCTCCGCTGCCGCAAAGGGTCCCCCTGAAGACGCACTGCCGAGGGCAGACACCCGGGCTCCGTCCCCACCCAGAAAGGCTGGAGACCACGTCTGAGCCCCAGGTGCAGGTGCGCTCCATCCCCCCACCCCCTTGAGGCAAGGCTGCTGCTGACACACAGGGGAGCGTCTGCCAGGTCCAGGGTCTGCGGGCTCAGGGGCACACGCCCCGCCCCCACCGCCCTCCAGCGAGAGCCACTCTGAGCCCACAGAGGACCTGACACTTCAAGGTGCAGCAGGGCCCTTGCCTCGTGGTCCCAAGATCCCCAGACGTGCTCCTCCTGCCTCACCAGCAACATCACCAGCTATAAATAGGCCTGGCTTCCAGGCAGCGCAGCCTCTCCCAGAGGAAGCTTTTCATTCTCAGTCTCTCCTGCCGGGAGCACTCTGCGGCCCTGAGGACCGTCTGGCTGCTAAAAGCCTTCTCTGCATCCTCCCTCAAGCAGTGATGAGTGATTTGATTTTCTTTAAATTCTCCTGTGATTTACACAGTTTCCACCATGAGTATTTATAACCTCGTATACGGTTTTACCACAGGTATTTACTGAGACTTCAAAGGATTCGGGAAGAGGAGCCAAACAGCACCAGGGAGATAAGAATACAGCCAAGAGAGCTTCCCATGATCTCCATCACTTCATCCTTCCGGACTCACGGAGAGGGATTTTCTAATGTAGCACTTAAGTTATGGTACCTTTCTGACTCATGGAACCCTCTGGAAATCAGGAAAGCGGCAGACCCTTCCGCCAGGAGAATGCACATACCCTCCTACCGCAGGCAATTTGCAGACAAATTCACCAGCACCCCTCCCCCCAGAACCCTCGAGGAGCCCTGTGATTTGGACCATGTGACAGGAACAGTGGCTGGTACCAGAGACGGGGTCACAGAATCCAGCTTAATTAAGGCATCGGTCAAGCCGCTGTCTCGCTGCCCCACCCCCATTTCCTGCCTGTTCCAAGCTCTCTCCCCATCACTCCAAGCCCCTGTGGTCCCAGGGCACTCAGGGGTCAGGTTGGCCTTTACCAATCACCTCCTAGGAGTGCGGCGCTGCCCTGGATTGTGCAGAGCTCCCCCCGCCCCCCCACCTCCATTGGGTCCTCTCCGAGAGGCTGGCCATGGGGAGTCAGGACAGGCCTGCAGAGTGGGACATGGGAGCTGGGTCCTTTATCCATCGTCCCCGAGACCCTGCCGAGACCCTGCCGGTATCCAAAAAATGCCAGGTAAATTAACCACGAAATACGCAGATAGATGGCCACACTGTCAGCTTACCCTAAACGGTGTCTCATCTTCAGAGACACCAAACGCCTGTCGAAATAGTCATGAGCAGAGTGGCAGGAATGGATTTTCTCCCCAGCTCATTTCAAGGCTGCATTTGCGTAACTGAAACCACAGAATAAAGGGTTTCTCTGGTCCTGCTGCACAGGTGGGGCACTGCTCCCCAGAGGTGTGTGAGCAAACCTGCTGGCAGCCGATCTCTTCATCCTGACTGCCGGGTTCTGTGCTCACAGGCGATAAGAGAACGTGACACCCTCCGGGGAGGCTGCTGGAGTCGCACACTGTGCGGCTGACACTGTCACCTGGCGTGATAATGGTGACGCAAATGCGGCCGGAGAGGGGCCTGGGACCCCGAGGGGGCGGCGCGGTCTCTGCCAAGGGACCACGCTCACTCTGGGCCCTCTGCGTGGCCCCGGGTCTCCCGGAATTGGGGCTGCCCGGCACTGGCTTCATTTCACACCCTCTACGCCCTAATTCCCTTCGGTCTTGCCACCCCAGGCCCGGGCGTCCGCGTAGCGGGACGTGGGGAGGCGGCAGCGGCGGCGGCGGCGGCGGGGAAAGGGGCTGCCGGGAGTGGGGGGGGGGGCGGCTTCGTCGCGTGAAGCGCTGCCGCCCAGACAGGCCCAGCGTCTCATCCGGGGCCCACGCACCAACCACCTGTCCCTTGCAGCGGGGTCGCCCCCGCCCGCGCCCCTCGAGCCCCGGGACCCACGCCCCCGACGCAGCCCCCGGGGGCGTCAGCGCGCAGCACCGACCGCCAGGCAGCCCAGGGCCGGGGATGGGGGCGCACGGACGCAGGGGGCTGCAGCCAGGAGGAGGCGCGGCGGGCGCAGGTGGCAGGCGCGGCGGGCCCGGGCGGGGTGCGTGGTCCTGCGTCCAGCGCCCCGGACCGAGCTCTGCGGACGCTTACCTCGGAGATGCGGCCACTGCAGCGGGCGCCTCCGCGACTCGGCCGCGCGCGACCGGGTGTCCGGCGAGCGCCCGCGCCCCCGCCGCCCCGGGCCCGCCAGCCCCGCCCCGCGCGCCCCGACGGCCCGCCCTCGGCCCGCCCCGCCCCGCGCGCTCATTGGCCCGCCCCCGGCCCACCCCGCCCCGCGCGCTCATTGGCCCGCCCCCGGCCCACCCCGCCCCGCGCGCTCATTGGCCCGCCCCCGGCCCTGCCACACCCCCGGCCCCTCCCGGCCCGGGGAGCGCGCGGGGCGCACGGAGGCCGGCGGCGGCGCGGCTCTGCCTTACAAGGCCGGCGCGGCGCAGGGGCGTGGGAACCCCGCAGGGGAGGCGAGCCGGGGGCGGTGGGCTAGGGGCGGCCGCACCTGGCCCTCCGGGACCTCGGGAGGCCCGCCCGCATCCCCGCGGCCGACAGCACGCGGGCGGACGGCGGGGCCCTGCCCTCTCCGCGGAGACTCGGGCCGACGAGGAGGCCCAATGTGGAGTGGGGTAGGGGTCGGGGGTGCGGGCAGGGACCTCACGGAGGGGGCGCAGGGAGGCCCGGCGGGGAATGGGCCTCGTCCGGGAGATTGGGAGCAGCCGGAACGTGCAGCCGCGCCTGGGTGCGGTCAGGCTGTGCTGGGCCCCGGTGCAGCCGGAGCCACCCTCCCAGGGACAAGCAGCGGCTGCATCCCCAGCGCAGCCTGGAGACCCTGTTCTTCCTGCGCTCGAGGTGGGCCCGTCCTGCCTACCTGCGCACGCAGATCCGGAAATCTTCCAATGTCTCCTTCTCTTTTCTGGGTGAGGCCCGCTGCCCTTCCCCTCCAGGCTGGCCCCACTTGCTTAGTGCTGGGGCTTGGGGTGCAAGGGCCTCCCTGTCTGTCCTGCAGGACACCCTCCAGTGGAGAAGGCCGGTGGGGGGGGCGGGGTGTGACCCTTCTTCCAGTTTCATTGCTGTGGCTCCCTTGGACCTCGCCAAGGAACCACTACCCCAGGTTCTGCCCTCCCCTCCTGGCTACAGAACCCCCACCCACATGCCCACCCAGTCTCTGTCCTTGGTCCATCTGGCACCAGACCCCCGCCCCCACCCAGGCTCTGTCCTTAACTCTCCCAGCTGCAGAGACCCCCCCCCACACACACCCCCTCCAGACTCTGCCCTGCTCTCAGAGCCCCATGAATCACAAGTGCCAGACTCTGCAGGTGGGATGCAGCTTTGGGGCTCACCTCAGAGATTCCGGCCTGCTCAGAGCCTGCACAGGCAGCTCACGAACCAGAGGGGGCGGTGGTGCAGGCTCTGCCGCAGTCCACTAGGCCACGGTGGAGAGGACGTGCTTTTCCTGACATTTCTGGAGCCAGGGACAGGCAGCCCTAGGGGCTCAGCCCCACCCTAGCCCCACAGAGGTCCTGGGTTCCACATGCCTCCTTTCAACCCTCTAGTTTCTACTTCCGCTTCAAACTGGTGGAAGATGGGCGGCCGTCTAGAGGTCTGTTCGTTGAGACTCAAGGTTCTGTTTGTTCCGGTCGGAGCTGGACAGCGTCTTCGCCGCATCCCACTCAGGCCTCAGCCTGCTTTCTCCCGGACATCACTACTAACGATGCAAGAGGAAGAAAGAAAAACATTGCACACTATGTTCCCACTGTCGTATCGGCCAAAGGTGACCGTTGAATCCATTTTGCAAGACCTGTTAGAGCTCTGACATAGACACAGGGTAATCTGCCAACAGAGGTGGGCACCAGGTTTCAGGAGCATAAATATTCAAGGAGCATAAATATTCAAGGAGCATTTTCCCTGGGAAGGAGAGGCAAGGCCTCGGGAGATGGGGACACCCTCAGGGCAGGGCGCTGGGGGAGCCCTCAGGGCCAGATGGGCAGAGTCACACCCGCGGAGGTCCTGCCCCCACATTCCAGGCGGGCTGGCGCCCTGCTTCTGGAGGGTGGAGACAGCATCATTGTCAGGACCAGCTATACATACGGGGCCTGGTCAGAATTCAAACCTGGGGCCCCTTGTGCAAAAATCGGTAGCACCCCCAGGATGGCAACAACGGAGTACTGAACAGAGCTCAGGGTCCCCCTCGGGGTCCTCGGCACACACAGCCCTGACTGCAGTCCTGCTGCCAGGCAACTCTTGGGACTCACAGAGGTGGGGTAGTTGACACGAGGACACACAGAGGCATAGGGCAGGGCTGGCGCCCACAGCCCGTGCGTGTGATGCTTGCTTCAGAAACTTGCTTTTTCATCTTTATTTTTAAATGCAAACTTACTTATTTTGAGAGAGAGAGAGAGAGGTGGGAAGGGGCAGAGAGAGAGGGGGGTGGAGACAGAGAAGCCCAAGCAGGCCCCGCACTGTCAGCGCAGAGCCCGACACGGGGCTCGATCTCATGAATTGTGACATCATGACCTGAGCCAAAATTAACAGTTGGATGCTCAACAGACTGAGCCACCCAGGAAGCCCCAAACTTGCTTTTTTAGCTTATGAATTTATCCTTGCAATCCTAAAACTGGGCCTGGAGTGTGCACCAGAGGAGGCGTGTGAACGAGGTGGCTCTCTGGCTGCCCCTCTGGGAGGACGCGGTGCATCACCAAGTTATCGGGTGATGAAAACAGAAACAATCTGCCACCACTGAGATCCAAGCCCTTCAAGGAGCTGCTCCCACATGTGCATGAAAACCCATCAGAAGGCAGCCATGGGGCAGAGAGGTGCCACAGCCTCCCAGGAAGCCTCCACGTGGTAACAAAATCTGTCCCTTAGGACGGTCCAGATCTGCCCCCAGTTAATCTAAGCCAGCGTTCCTCTGCGGCCTTCCGTGCACAGGACCACGTGCGCACCTCCTGGCTAGCGCAGCCATGCCTTCCACTCTGACACAGTGCTCCCCTCAAGAGTTCCGGGATGGGGTTCATCCCAGCGCCTCTCCACCTCCCGGGGACACAGCAGCTGAGCCTTTTAAGGTCCAGCAGACTCTGCTTCCGTGAGTGCGTTTTCTGCTCTTGCAGAGGAAAATGGGCCTTTGTGCAGCAGCGCGTACCGTCTGTCCCATTGTTACGGAACAGGTTTTCGCGTCCAGATGAGGCGGAGTCACAGGAATTAGGTGTGCTCTCTCACATGGAGCAAAGGCAGCAAAGCACAGGACCCCTGAGCGGCAGGGTCCCCAGCAAGCGCCTGGGTATAGCCTCCAAGCGCCATGCAGGGTGACCGAACTCAAAGACGGAGTACAAAAGAAGACGGACCCAGAGCCCCGCAGGAGCCCCGTGAGAATGCAGCTGGGTCCGGCCGGCGTGTGCAGCGAGTGCGGAGGCCGAGCTCAAGACTCAGCATCCGGGGGGTGCCGACTGAGGCAACAGGGGAGGGAGACAACTTAGTGGGGGACCATTAGCCCCACCCAAGGCACAAAGATCAAACTCTTTAACTGCATCTCGGAATGAGTTTCGAGAATATTCATAAAAATACAGAAACACTCAGCACCCCATAAGGTGAACATAATGATTCCACGTAGCACTACCAGGGGTGCAAACCAGCAGGAAAATCAGATCCATGTGGCAAGACCAGTCATCGGGGACCGACCCAGGACGGACACGAGGTATTAGCACAGCTAACTGCATTCCACGGGGCCTGAAAGTTAAGTTGAGACATGGGAGTCACAGCAGCACCACAGACTGAATTAGTAGGACTGAAAAACCACAGCGTGTGACATGGAAAATCCCCTGGACGGGCCAATGGCAGATTAGACACGGAACAAATGTAGCAACAGAAGCTACCCAAAGCGAAACAGGAAGAAGAGGATTAGAAAACCCGGATCGTCCGTGATCTGTGGGACAGCTTCAGGCAGCCTACCGTGTGCTTAATCGGGGTCCCCCCAAAAGCAGAGAGAATACTTGGGACAAGGGTGCAGAAAAGGTGTTAGAAAAATAACGGCCAAGATGTTTCCAAGTTTGACATAAACTATAACCCTATAACCCACAGACGCAAGAGGCTGGATGCTCCCCGACCATAAGGACCACAAGGGAAACGCTGCTGACAGTGAGCAGGAAGGGCAGGAACAGCCGGGAGACCGGCACAGTGTGAAGGGGCAGAGGAACAGAGGGGCGGCACGCCGAGGGTCCCTGGGTGGTAAGTGTGCTGAGGTGAGGCAGGGCAACCCAAGCTCCATTTCTCGAAAAGGTCCACGAGCCCCGGGAGAACACACACCTCCCAACAAGTGAGCCCGGGGTCCGCAGCCGTCCCGCGGATCAGGCTCGTTACTTGCGTCGTCCAAATCTGTGTCTTCACTGTGTGAAACCCTGGTGAGCCGACAGGAAGCACGAGGGGGTCAGGGTGAATGTCGCACCTGTTCCCGTGGCTCCTGTCCGTGTTTGCTTCGCACACTTCTCTCCGTTCTGTCTTCTCCAGTCACAGCACTGTGGGTTTGGTGGTAGTAAGCACAGTTCTCTGTCATCTACAAACGTGGTTTTACTTTTTCCGACGTGTAGCACTTCTGGGTATGTGACTCCAGGTCGACGGCTATTTTCTGTCACGCTTTGTGGAAGTTATTTCCTCCCTCTGTCCTTACAGCCAGGTCTGCTGTCCGTCTGCTCTTCCTCTGTCGGTGATCTTTCCTCTGGCTGTTCTTAAGGTCAGAGTGTCTCCGGCGCCCCGTGCTTCCGCACGGGAGGTCGAGGTGTAGATCTCCTCACCTGTGCGGCTGGCTGGACAAGAAGCCACCGGCACGTGTTTTGTGAGTCCTGGGCGACCCTGCCACTACAAAGTCCCTTCTCGGGGGCTTTGTGGACGCGTCTGAGGCCCACCTGCCCTCCGCGCCCGCCAGCCGTCCCTCCACGTGGCCCTCACGGCTGCATCCACATTCTGGCAACTTCTTCAGATTACTTTCCAGTTCAAGAACTCTCTCTTTGGCTATGTTTAATCTGGTGTTTAATTTATCCTAGCTTTTAACAAGTATATTTTTTATTTCTAAAAATTCTTTTCAACCTTTAAAAAAATTTTTTTAACGTTTATTTATTTTTGAGACAGAGACAGAGCATGAATGGGGGAGGGGCAGAGAGAGAGGGAGACACAGAATCGGAAGCAGGCTCCAGGCTCCCGGCTGTCAGCACAGAGCCCGACGCGGGGCGCGAACTCACGAGCTGTGAGATGGTGACCTGAGCTGCAGTCAGTCGCCCAACCCACTGATCCACCCACGCGCCCCAACTTTAAAAGATTCTGTGCATCCTCCTTAATATCCTGTATTTCTAATCCTTGAGGTTTCTGGGGGTCTGAATTCTCTTTTACTGTTTCTTGGCTCTCTCATGCGTGATGGTTTGTGATCTTTGGTTGTGAGCTTATCTGGACTGATCTTAAGCTCTGAAAATCTAGCTTCTTAACTTGGGCCAGTTTAGCTCAGTTTATTTCTGCCTGAGACTGGATTCATCCTGGATCCTTGCCCCCAGCTCTGTTCCGGGCTTCCGGATCAAGGCCTGGTTTCAAAGGAGACCCTGGTCCTGGACCACCTACCTATCAGCTCACTTTTGTTCTCCAGTTTTGGGGGGATTTTCTCACTTTGTATGAATCCAGGATGCAATGAAATTACATTTTCATGAGAGCACTAATTATCTTGTGGTGAAAAGTTCACCATAAAGCCAGAAGCCCTGGGGCTCCTGGGGGGGCTCAGTGGGTTAAGCGTCTGACTCTTGGTTTTGGCTCAGGTCATGATCTCACTGTTTATGAGTTCAAGACCCATATCAGGCTCTGTGCTGGTGGCATGGGGCCTGCTTGGGATTCTCTCTCTCTCTCTCTCTCTCTCTCCTTCTCTCTGCCCCTCCCTTGCTCACTGTCTTTCTCTTTCAAAATAAATAAACTTAAAAAAAAAAAAAAAAGCCAGAATCCCCTCCTCTGTATCACACCCCTCGTCCTCACTCTGGCCAGGACTCAGGCTGGGTGGGGGCAGGAGGGGCTTCGAAAAGGCCACTTGAAACCCAAGAATTTAAAGTTTCCCAAGACTGATTTCAAGCTTATTGCCAATGAAATTATTTTTTATTATTTCGTATAACTAAGAAATCTGAAGAATTTCCCTAAAGGCTACTTAGGTTCATAACAGTTGTCAACATTCCTAAGTAACACAAGTGAAAACAGCACACCAAGTCTGTCCTGAATCTTGGAGCACGATGGGGACGTGTTCGGGAAATAGCGCAAGTCAGGGTGTGCACAGGCTCCCTTCTTTCCCGGACTCCGGACGCGGACCCAGCACTCCGCTTGGAGGAAGCCGGGCCATCGGCTGCCACCGGTGCCTGCGTAGAGGCGAGGGCTGCACTGCACCACGAACACAGCCGGAGCCCCTGCCGGCCTCAGGCCAGGCAGGCATCGTGGGAGTCGGGGTGAGCGCCTGCCCTGGACTCGGGGGCTTCCGTGGCAGGGCGGACACAAGTCGTGCTGACAGAGATATCCAGGTTGACCCTGGTCTCTCCCTAAGCATCGAGCGGGCCCTCTGCTTCCTGGCTGGATGGCGATGCCTGGCCCCAAGCCGCCTCTGCTGTCTGTCCTGGGAGCTAGATGTGCTGGAGATTGCACACCTGCCCATCCGCTGGCTTCCTGGCGGTGGTGACAGTGGCAGGCTCCGTGCCCTGGACCTGCTGCCTCCGCAAGGGGACATCCAGGCGCAGCACATTCTGGCTGCTGGAGGGCAGTAGGTGCGGGAGCCTGAGTTTCTCCAGGGCCGCCTCCCGAGCCCGGATCTCTAAGGACACGGGTGTGTGGATGCCCATTTGGCCAGTGTGGGCTCCTTGGCTCCTGCAGAGCGAAAGAAAGTGCCATGAGCACCTGAGGGCAGTGAGCAGAGGGCGCGCCCAGTCCTTGGCCCCGGGTGCAGAACCGGCCCTCTGCCAGGAAGGCCAAGGACAGGTTCCTGGTGCCGTCCGTCCTGACCTCTTGCCAGGAGGGCGGCCGCTTCTGCACAGAACATCTGTGTCTGCACACACAGCCCTGCTCATCGGGTCAGCGGGAACCCTCCTCCACCCCTCCCCCGTGCTGGGGTCCCCGTACTGGGCATCTCCTCGGACCCAGCAGCAATGCTCATGGCTCCTGGTGCAGCGGGCAGGCATTTCCCAACCCACACGCGGGATGACTGGCGGTGCCGACGGCCTTGTCCACCAGTTGTGGGCGCGGCACTGGCCCAGCCCACCAGCCGCGGGCGCGGCCCAGGCCCACCTGTGCCAGTCCTCAGTGACGGCAGACTCACACCTGCTCATGTGACAGGGACCGCACCCCACCACATGTGGTTTTCAGTCACATTTCCCGGAGGATGGCAGAAGGTACGCACTTGTTTGTGGGTCTTCTGGGTTCCCTGTTCCCCGAAGTGCCCAGCCATCATGCGGCTATGTTTTTCCTGCTGGTGTCATAGTACTTTGTGTCCTGGACACCAATTCTTTGTCACCTATGTGTCACAAATATTTTCCCGATTTTTGACAGCCTCCCTTTGTATCTGGGTGTGATCTAATTTCTGTGTACCTTCCTTTAGGGACAGTGCCTTTAAGAAAACCCTGCTTAAGGACCCTCAGTCACCATGAGGACCTAAGGACAGTACCAGGGGTGCCCGGGGTGGGGGGGGGCTCAGTCTGTGAAGCGTCGGACTCTGGGTCTCGGCTCAGGTCATAATCTCACGGTTTCCTGGGATCGAGCCCCGCGTCGGGCTCTGTGCTGACAGTGCTGAGCCTGCTTGGGATTCTCTGTCTCCCTGGCTCTCTGCCCCTCCCCTACTCTCCGTCTCTCCCGAAATAAATAAACAAACTTAAAAAAAGCAGATAGTACCAAATATTATCTTCCAGTTTGTATAGTCGTCCCTTCAGCTATTATGTCTTTAGTCCACGTGGAGTTAATTTGTGTAAACGGTACAAGGTGGGGTCTGATTCCATTAGTGTCATTCCCACACGGCACCAAACGTTTCCGCGTTTATGAGACAATCTACCCACCCCTGCCCGTCAGCCGCCCCGTGCCACAAACGGTGTCCCTGTGCCCACCGACGTGCTCGCGGCCCCTGCGAGCCACCACGCCAGGCCCTGTGCTTATCTCGGCACAGACCCCGCTCTGTCTTTGACTCACGAGCTTCGTGGAAGCGGCCCGGCCAGACGTCCTAAATTGCCCCTCTCCCGCTCCTTGGCATTCTTGGTCCTTTGCAGTTCCACACGCATCTCAGACGCAGGGTTTCGAGCTGGCGTCCTGCACTGGCCTCTCTGGGAGGCCTGGCACGCACGCCGTGAGCTGGGTCTGTCCGCACTCATCAGGCTCCTTAAAACGTCCCTCTGCGAGTTTTATCGTTTTCTCCATGCGTCCGGCGTGTCTTTTGTTAGGTCTGTTCCTAGGGACGTCGCTTTCTGAAAATGCTCCGAAAATGGTCTAGTTTTCCCTCCCTAACGTTCCTTACTTCTGTGTGAAGTGCCTGTTTCACTTTCACTTTAAAAGGTGCATCAGCCAGGAGGGCAGCCCTGGGCTGATGGCCCCCCGTACTGCAGGCAGGACTCCACTCTGCCGTAGCTTCCGTTACAGTGAGCGTAGTTAGTCGATATTCCCCGGAAGGACTCCCCTTTATTTATCGCCAAATACTTAAAAATATACATTTTCTTTGTCTCTGGAGTGTGCCAGCTCGCTCACGACATAGCTACAGTCTCACTTGCCGTTCCTGGCCTCATCGGACCCGAGTGCGTGCGGGTTTGCAGCGCAGGGCCCTCAGCCCCACCGCCTCGCACGCTGCCCCCCGAGCGCCCCTCCCTGCCGGGGACTCCTCTCACACCGCAGACCCCAGCCCCACCTCCGGTCGCGCTCTGCGCCTGTCGTCCTGTCTTTGAGTGTCAGGTAACCTCTCCAGTTCCGGCTTCGAGCTCACGAACTCCAGCTGCGACCCGCGTGCTGCAAAACCCTCAGCCAGCCACCCCACGTCAGTGGTATTTTCTGCAGCTCTAAGTTTCATTTGGTTTCTCTTCAAATACACGTGCGATTTAAACAAGTTTTCTGTTCTCTTCAGATGTTTTTCCCTTTGCCTGTTGTTTCCCCAAACAACAACCACAGTTACTTTGCATTTGGTCCTCGAGCCCAACTCCCGACCTGTGTCTGTCTCTGTGGTGGCCTTGGCCTCCATGAGGGCGTGGCCACGTGGGATGAGAGCGCCTGGTATCTTCCCAGCTCCCGCGAGGGGAGCGCCTCTCGGCACCTGCAAACGGCTGGTCCAGAATCACTTGGTGTTAATCCTCAGCTTGAGGAGTTGGGGGATTTTCTCAGCTCCTTTCGGCTCCAAGGGTCATTCTTGTGTCCTGTGGGAGCGGAGCACGGGGTTCTTCCGGGCTCACCACTGCAATGCGCGTGTGGCCATTTGGGTCCCGATTTTACCGGATGACTTATCGGCCTTCCGTTCTGGCTGCGCCCTGAGCTTGGGCCTGTCTCTCCCTCCTGTGAGGCCACGAGAACCCGGCTCACCAGGGAGGCAGGGGCCCTTGGGACACAGGCTGCAGGTGCCCACGGGGCTCTCTGTGGGTTTTCTCTTTGCCTCCGTCCCTGGCTGAGGACCGCTTGTTCTTACCTGTCCACGAGCACCTACACCCACATGGACGGTGTGCACATGCACGCCCCCGTGGCGTCAGTCCACTCAGGAGCCAACCTGCCACGTACCCAGACCTGAGGCTCAGGCTCCCTGTCACTTTGCCACTTGCTTGTAGTTTAGGTTTCTTAAAATCCAGCTTTGGCCCTTTCTGGAATCACGCAGAAATCAAACTCACCCTCTCAGCTTCCATCTCTTTTCTAGAAACAGGAGTCACTGACTCCTGCGGCCACGGGCGTGTTGAGAGGTCAGCCTCCACCTCTTTTCTAGAAACAGGCGCCACTGACTCCTGTGGCCACGGGCGTGTTGAGAGGTCAGCCTCCACCTCTTTCCTAGAAACAGGCGCCACTGACTCCTGCGGCCACGGGCGTGTTGAGAGGTCAGCCTCCACCTCTTTTCTAGAAACAGGCGCCACTGACTCCTGCGGCCACGGGCGTGTTGAGAGGTCAGCCTCCACCTCTTTTCTAGAAACAGGAGCACTGGAGAATTGCACTATGAGCTCTGAAGCGACGGCGGCAGCAGGAGGCGTCATCGTGGCCGACGGTAGGTAGTTGTTTAAAAGCTGAGTGGCGAACATTTCCTTAGATGAGGTGGGGCCGTCTCAGAAGGACTCTGGAAGGGTCAGGCGAGTGAATAACAAAATCACCGTGCATTTCAGCAGACAGCATGCGGGTGGTGGAGTCTGAGCCTCTAACAGAGCACATCAGGCCTTTGGTTCCGGTCACTAGTCAAACCCTCCGTGGCCCTCGCTCTGGTGCCATCGTTAGGTTGGCCACCGTTGCACGTCAGGGTCCCCGGCTCAGATCGGCGGCCACGGCGACGCCACCCAGGGCCAGCTCCTACCTTGCAGGCACTCTTTCAGCTGGGCGTCCAGCCCCACGTCTTGCACCTGCTGCTTTGTGGCACACAGAGCAGGTGGCGGGGCTAGCGCGGGGACGCCAGGCCCCATCGGCAGACACTACGTGAGCCCAAGCTCGTCCTCCGTGCCACTGAGACAACAAGCGTCCTAGCCTTTGACTCCCCACCGGTGATTTCTCCCTCTCCTTGTTTTTCTGTAGAAAACGCTTTCCTCTTTAGGGAATCAAACTTGGGTGGATCTCAACTCCCACGCTGTGTGATGTCTTACCTGAAGCTGGGCCTTTGCCCTCGGCACTGTCTGCTTTCACAGGCAACCTCATTTCCTGTTGGTCCTTTGAGACCTGCAGAGAAATAACGGGAAATACGTGACATGGCATCTCTTGCACTGCCAAAGGGAACAGAACGGAGCTGCAAGAGCACATTTTGGAGACGGAGCCACGACGGGCTCTGGGACACCTGCGGCCATCTCACCTCTTGAGTTCAGAGCACTCGCTTGTATGTGGGGCTGCTGATGAGGCTGCCCCGGGCGGGGGGGGGGGGGGGTGGCTTTTCCCTCTGCACGCACATCAGGACAGAGACAAGTGGTGCTTTTCCTGATGAGCAGGAGGGTCTCCTGGGGGCCACCAAAGCCTATTTGGACCCTTGGCACGGGGGGAAGACGCAACACAGGCCGCCTCATCTTGCTTGGCACTTCTCTGCACAACTCTGCTTGCTGGTGGTGAGTCCGGGCTACCCAGGGGCACCGAATGTCCTCACACCATCTCCCGAAAGCAGGAGGTTTCTCCCTTGCCCTGGTGCTACTGGCCCTGCTGACGGTGACTTCAGATCCCCTGCACGGACGACAGGGGAGAGCACGGCTCTTGCCAAACGGCCGGGGACGGTGCTCCTTCTGACTTACGGGGCTGTGTGCGGCGGGACTGGACTGTGCAGCTGTGCACAACTTTCCTTGGAAGGTTCTGCGAGTCCAGTGTCTCTAGGAGATCTCTAAACCCATACATGCCTTCGTCCTCCTCCCAGAGCCTGCTCTTGAGAATTAGTCAAGATACAAACTGAGGTGTGAATGAGATTAAATAGGAAGGAAATGAAAGGGGAACCTCAATGAACAATGGCTCCCTGAAGAAGAGGAAGCAAACGGGAACAGACTGTAGAAAAGCCAGGCGTGACAATGCTGTCGAGATGGACAGGCCCCCCGGGGACCCAACGCAGAGGCAGTTGTGGGAGCTGAGGTGGGGGCAGGGCTCCGATGGGTAAGAGGTGGGGGTGCCGGCCACAGAGGGCCACGGAGTGGGCAGCAACCTGGTAGAGGCAGGACGTGCAAGAAAAACCCACAGAAGGAGGCGATGGTGCTTGGAAGCAAAGGTGATCAAGGTATTACTGAAGTGATGCCCCAGGGAAGCACACTGTTTGTTTAGAATGAAAACAGAAACACAACGGAGCCGGGCCGTGGAACAGTGGAGGCCTGCCTGCGGGGTAGAGATTTGTGGGGAGGTGGTGACACGTGTTCTCAGAGCGCACATCGGCATCCTTCACCTGAGGACAAAGCCGGGGAGCAGGAAGCACGAGAGACTGGTCCTCCACAGATGTGACCACTGTGCTAAAGAGAGCCTTTGGGGTCAACTATTCCAGACTCTGAAGCCAGACCAGACACGCTGCACAGCACTAGGGGAGAGATGCTGCCCAACTCTTCCGAGTGAGTGGTGTCAACAGAGCAGCGACAACCCACCTCAGTCCTCCTGCGGCTACAGGCCAACAGCCTTCATTCCTGTGCAGGCAGTAGGGACTCTGTACTCCAAAACTTGTCTGTTGTGCCTTTTGGTTAGTCTGGTCATGTCCTGAGGGGCCGGCACAAGGGCTCACTTGCCCTGGCCCCCTTGGCAGCAGTAGCTGTCTTTGGGAGCATCTACTGGGACACTTAGTCCCCCTATTTGCAGCCAGACATTGAAGGAAAACACTGGCTGACCACAGAGATAATGAGAGAAACTCTGCAACAACAAATACATGTTTTGCAAAAATAGCTTGGGAGAGTCACAAACTGATAGTTCAACAAGCAAAGATCTATAATCCCAAGCAGTGGGAGAATCTGATGTCCAGACTTAACCACATTATAATACTCAGAATATACAGTTCTCAACAAAAAATTATAAAACATCCAGAGAAAAAGGAAAATATGGCCCATTCAAAGGAGAAAAAGAATTTGACAGAATTTCCGGGAAGAGGCCCAGACATTTGAATTAGTAGTCAAGGACATTAGGTCAGTTATCTTAAATGTGCTCAATGAGCCAAGGTGAAGAATTAAAGGCAGTCATGAAAATACTGAATGAACAAAAAAGAAAATCAATAAAGAGATAGAATTACAAAAAAGAACCAAACAAATTCTGCCACTGAAAAGTGTGAAATTAAAAATTCACTAGAAGAGTTCAAAACAGAGCAGGAGAAGAAAGGATCTGTGAGCCTGAAGACAATTGAAATTCTCCAACCTGAGGACCAGGGAGAAAAATGGAACAAAGGAAAATGAAGAGCACCCGGCGGACCTGAGGCCCAGAAGGAGAAGAGAGGGAGGGGGCAGAGAGAAAAAGTATCTGAAGAAACACTGCCTGCACGCTTTCCAAATCCGATGGAAGATATGGATCTACACATCCAAGATGCTCAACAAACTCCAAGCAAGATAAACTCAGAAGGGTTCACACCAAGACACAGCACTGCCAGATTCTCAGAACCCAGAGAGAGGAGTCTGAAAGCATTGAGAGAGAAGTGGTTAATCACGTACAAGGGGCCTCAGTAAGATCAACAGCTGATTTCTCATCAGAAACCATGGAGTCCAGAGGGCACCTTTCAAGTCCTGGAAGGAAAATAAATCTGCCGACCAAGAATTCTAAATCCAACAAAACCATATTTTGTGAATAAAGAAGAAATTAAGATGTTCTTAGATAAAAGCTGAGAGAATTCATGACCAACAGACCTCCCCTACAAGAAATGCTAAAGGGAGATCTTTAGGCTAAAACAGAGGCTCTAGACGGTAGATGAAATAAAGTACTCTCGGAAAGGTAACCACACAGGTCGAGACATAAGCAAGGATTGTCGTACTTTGGTCTGTAACTCCTCTTCTTCTCTACGTGACTTAAAAGACCAATTCACAGAATAATTATAAATCTTTCTTAATGGGCACACAATGTATAAAGATGTAACAATATAAAGGAAGAGGTAGGAAGATGTATAGGATCAGAGTATATACTACCGAAATTAACGTAGTATTATTCAAACTAGACTCTTAGAAGTTTAAGGTATTAATTGTAATCCCCAAGGTAACCAGTAAGAAGGTAACTAAAAAGTATAAGCAAAAGGAAAGAAGATGGGAATCACAATGGCACAGTATGCAAATTCAACTAAATACAGAAAGGCAGTAGTGGAGGAATTATGGAATAAAAAATATACGAGACATACAAAAAATAAATCAGTGGGGGAAAGAAGGTCAATCTGATGTTTAGCGAAAGCAGCTGGAACAACAGAAACCACCTGGAACGGATGAAGCTGGATCCCTACCTCACACTAAACACACCGATGACCCACAGAGTGAGGACTCAACTCTCAAAATCAAATGTTGAAAATTAGCAGTGGAAAGTATAGATGACTGTCTTTTAGAAGATTGGGTTTGAGATTAATCGAGACCAAAAGGCATTACCATAAAATATGCACAAGTGTGAGTGTGACTCTGACTCATCAAATGTTGAGTTCAGCTAAGCATGGAGTCGAGTTGCTGTGACACTCTATCTGTAATTCACCCAACTAATGAGGCGTTTGTATCAAGCATATATAAAGCACACAAATAAATCTATAAGAAAAGAAGAAAGAGCCCAGGAGGAAAATGGGCCAAGGACAAGAGGAAGCACTTCCGACAGAAGGAAATTCACATGGCTAATGCATATTCAGCACCATCGGTGGTGAGGGGAAGGCTGGGAGGGATCGTGAGCCGCCAGCCGCACCACTCGGTGCCCCAGGTGTTGGGGACGACACGGACCTACGGGGCTCCGAATATGCATATGCTTCTGCGGGAGTGCAGACCGAGCCCCCTGTAGGAGAGTCTGGCCTTGTAGAAGAGATGGCCTGCTGCTCATCACAGGGACCCGCACAGGGGCACACATCCTGCTGGCCCACAGCAGAGGGGACGGACGAGTTACAAGAAGCAGTCGCAGAAGGAAGGCAAATGAGCTCGGCCACCCGGGACAGGGAACCACCGTTTTGACCGAGAGGTAGTAAATGAAAAGGTGATTCCCCCAAATTCCAAACATCACATACACACTATGTCCTTTCTGTGAAACAAAGAGTAACCGATGTGTTGTGAGCATCTATTTTTTAGGAATACGTATGATGTGAAACACTGAAGCGAAAGGAAAACATGAGAACAAAGAGCGTGGCCAAGCCACGTACACAGAAGCAGACCACACGTGGCCGGGCCACACAGAAGTTGACCACATCAGGACCCTGCCTTTTTCTGGGGGGAGGGGTGGCGGTGATGCTTCATCTGTTACCAAAAATAAATAAAATACCGAGTAAACTTAGGAAGCAGGTAACGCATAGATCAGTGATGAGTCTGTGTCCTCAGATGAGGATTATAATTAATGGGCAGCAAGGTCCAAAGCAGGTGTGATGGGGGACGGGGGTTACCATTTACTGAGCACCAGTCCCAGCTGGACACCGGCAGCAGGACTCGGGACCCCTCACGGAGTCCATGCGTATCTTGCAAGCGTGGAGACCCAGGCACTCCAGGACGTTAAAGAACTTACTCTGGGCTGTGGAGCCAGTCACGCCTGCCCACCAGAGTGCACTCCCAAGTCCAAGTGTGCCTTATGGCGCCCATTTCTCTCTAACGACTCTGCTAAGAGCTACGGGCCTTGGGGTCGCCCGCAGAGGGGTGGGCCTGGGGCGAAGTGGGGCACACGGGGCGCCAGGATTAAACGCGGGTTCCAGAATGAGCAGAGAGGAAGCGCCAGCCCGGGGAAGGGCGTGAGTTCAGTGAATGTGCATGGGCGGCTGAGCGCCAGGGTCTGAGGGGCCCTCTCAAGTGCAGTCAAGCTCGAAGCCGAGGCTTCCGGCACATTGTCTGGAGCCTCTTGCTGTTACAGAAGCAACTCAGGCCCCACTGGCTGGGTGGCCCCGTGAGCCACTCTGGAAGGGAGCACACAGAAGGACGGACGGCGGGAGCCGGGCCCTCCACAGCCCCGCCTTTGCGGGTTCTACACTCACCTGCTGGTGAGGCTGCCACCATACTGTGTCTGCCTGTGTCTCCTGCCTGGCCACACGGGCCACCCCACCCGCCCTGTCCTGGGGCCATGAGCGTATCATCTGCAGGCTTCCTCACTCAACCCCGTGTGTGGCTCATACGCTCTGTGTTGACCGTCAGTTATACACAGCCCTTCTCTATCCCAACATTTATCATGAAAAACTCCAAACACACAGAAAGTTGAAGGGATTACACGGGACACCCTGAAAACACCCACCGCTGAGAGTCTATCACAGCGGGCGTTCTGGTCTGTGTCACCTGCCACGTGGCCATCACCAGCACGTGGCACCAGAGCACACGTACGAGGCTCGTTTTAGGGACACCTGTGTGGGGACTCCGCTTCTCACACACACGGGCCCCGTCAGGAGCGTGATCTGCCCTCGCTTCTCCTCCTCCTCCACACACACCGTCGGTGCCCTTTGTGTAGTGGCCCAGGCACCCAGTAGATGCAGAACACCAGTGCGACCCGCATCCAGGTATGGTGCTGAGCCCGGCTTAGGAGGGAGCCCCAGGCCCCACATCTGAGCACAGGCTCACCTTCACCGCAGGTGGTCCTCTGTGCCGGCGGCCAAGGTGGGGTGTAGGGTGAAGTCATTGGATCACTGGATGGCGACAGCAGCACCTTGCTCCCGGGTCCGCTAGGGCAGAGCGGGGAAGAAGGAACACGTACGTTACAGAGCAGGCCCTCGCCGGGCGGGCTAGTGCGGGGGCACCCTGCAGGCTCCACGGTGCCCGTGGACGTCTCCCCGCTGGGGCCCCCTCTTATCTGCAGTCTCGGGAGCAGGCAGCGCCTGGAGGCCGAGTGCCAGGGGGGGTCCCGCGCCATAAACACGCAGAAGGTTCATGCGAGAAGGACGCTGCAGGCTTCCACCACCGGTGGAAAACTCAAACAAGCCACCCGGTGGATTTCTGCCGACAGAAATGCCTTTAAAGCCAGACAGAAGCAGCTTCACCTGCGTGATGGACCCTCCCCCTTATTCAGATATTCACTGTTTGGCCGATTTGTACATAACCAGCAGACCGGACACCCTAGACAGATAAACAGCCGGGGAGAAGTGCTCCCAATAAGTTTGTCTGCCGGCGACCGCGAGGAACACAGGCTGTATGGAGTCCTACAAGGTTTCCCTGTGATCCACGTCCCGGGGAGGCCCCGGGTGGGTGGGCCTCGAGGACTGAGACTCGGGTGAGGCCTCAGGAGCAGGCCACGGACGGTGTCTAAAGCGCTAGCTGCTCAACTGGGTCCAAACTCTTCGGTTACCAAAGAAACATTTTCTGCAACAGTCCCTGTGGGCCAGAGCGGGAGGTCTGTGTGTGTGTGTGTGTGTGTGTGTGTGTGTGTGGTGGGTGACATTCAAGTAAATAACTTGCCCTTTTTAATTTCACTTCAAATGCATTAAAGGGCACTTGGTGCAAAGTTACTGAGGTTGTGAAGTGAGGATACAATATTCAGCCACTTACAGCTGTGAAATGTTCCCCAGAACCATCCTTCCAGAAACAGAGGGAGCCTGTGCTCACCGTGTGCTCAGGGAAATGCAGGGGAGACAGCACGGACCTCGCTGACATGGGTGCTGCGTAGCCTCCTGTTACTCATACTCCGGGAGAAGACGACGTCTTGTCGCGGGGACGGTAGTCACCGTGTTCCGCTACACCTGATTTACCCTAAAATGCGCGCTTGAAGCTGGGCCACGATGCGAGAGGGGCCGCTCTCTGCCTCTGTGGCACAGGAGGGGCAGAGGCCGTGTGCTCCCCAGGGGCCTGCGAGGTGCGGTCACCCACCTGGCACGTGGAGAGCCCTGCCTCTGCTGCACACGGTCATGGACCGCGGCGCCCTCTGCACGCGGCACATGCTGGCAGACAGAAAGTAGACGGGCTTCGCTCACACCCGTGCACTGGCTCACGGGTTACTTGTGAAGAACCTAGAGAGGTCTCATCGCAAGCTCCAGCGAGCGGAGTAGGGCGAGCCCTTCGGGCGGCTGTCCGCGTCTGTGACGTCAAGGGAAACTGGCTTGTCTTCGATCACGTCATCACAGTACCCTAAGGTTTCCCACCAAAGACTGTGTTCGTCGGGAATCGTGGTGAAGTCTTTGAGACCGGGAAGCACCGGCAGGAGGCTCAGAGACTCACCTGAGGGCAGACGAAGTCAGGCTGCTGGCTATTTCCTGTGAGGGAAGAAATGATTGTTCACGAGGGGAAACAGGAAACGAGATGGAGTGGTCAACGTGGAGCTTATTGTTAAACAAAACGACATTCGACATTCGACATTCGATTTGGAGCAAACGTCCTCAGGGTCCCGGGGCCAGGGAAGGGGTCTGTGGGGGAGCGCACTCCACCGCCAGTGCGAGAGGGCAGGCAGGCCCTCCTGGTTCGTTAATTTTCAACCATTCTTGCCAGAAAGGGGCAAAATGGGAAAATTGAAGAGACAAAGGGAAAACAGCATCAGGTACGAGCCAAGGAGAGAAGCCAAGTGCAGGTCCTACGACTGGGGACACGTCGAGGTGAGTCCGGCTCCAGCCCCCAGAGCAGTGAGATGGTACAATTCTATTTTTTAAGCCACCTGTTTTGTGGTCCTTTGTCAGGGCAGCCCTGGCAGATCGAGCCCCTCACCCCAACGTGAGCATATTTCTCGTTTCTCCGTGTTCCGAGGCGACTTTCCACACCGGTACAATTTCCAAGCGGAGACCGAGGGCACGTTTTAAAATGTGTGCTCACCCTGGCTCGTGACCTTCATAACGGGCCACTTTCTGCTTCTGTGACTTTGCAGGGGTGCACTTTGGGTGCGTGTGCGCGTGCAGGGCTGTCCTCTGCGTGACTCCTCGCCGGCTCAGAACGAGCAGGCATGGCTCAGCGGCGACGGGAAACTACGTATTATCGGAGGTCATAAAAAGGAGGCTGGGCCCGCTCCCCACACGTTCTCCGGCCGACACGCAGAACAAATGAGCGCTGCCGCCGCCGTGCTGGTTGAGACGCGAGTTGTCGGCAGGGAGACAATTGCTGCATTTCCCCAAGCACGTGGAGCGCAAAAGGTCCCTGCGTAGCTGTACGCGGCACTGCTACGTGAGACAGCGTTATCTCCTACTGTGTTGTCACATTATTTAAAAATAACCCATCAGAGATGAGTCACTTTCCAAAGCAACTTAGGAGCGCGTAGCCGTTTTCATTCAGAGAGAACAAGTCCGGCGAGCTTACAAGCTCCCCGCGCGAGGGTGACTTCAGGTCACCTGTGGCTGCCTGTGGGCGTAAAGGAAAAAGAAGAAATGGTCGGTGCCGAGGCTCTTCGTAGGAATTCAAGTCCGTCCTTCGTTCCAGGTGCGTGTGGCTCAGGGCCTTCCCAGGAAGGGGTCTCTGCGTGGGGGTCGCCGTGTCAGAGGTTAGGAACACACTGGAGATTTTAAGAAACCGTCCGACTACTTTCCACAGCGGTGTCACTGTAAGCCCCCGACGACCTGGCCCGGCTGGCTACGGGCCGCCGGTTCCTCCGTGTCTCCCGCTCCTGGCGCCGGTAGCCTTTCCGAGGGAGCCGTTCCAACCGTCTTGCCGTGGCTTTAGTTGCGCTTTCCTAGTGGCGGATGACGCGGAACATCTTGTCAGGTGATGATTTGCCACCCATATGTCCTATTTGGTAAAGTTCATTAGAATCTTTTCCCCGTTTTAAAAATGGGGCCGTTTTCCCCTATTAAGTGTCAAGAGTTCTTTATTTATTCTGGATTTAAGTACAGGGTTTGCAAATATTTATTCCAACCTGTGACTTACATTTTCATTTTTGCAGTGGTGAATTCTGAACAGGAAATGCTTTCTTTTATAAAAAAGTCACATTTTCCATTTTCTTCCTCAATAGTGGTTTTGGTGCCCATATTGAAGAAAACTTTGTCTACCTCAAGACCACAAAGGTCTTATTCTGTTTTCTTCCTAAAGTGTCACAGGTTAGCCCCTAAACTCAGAACTGTGATTGATTTTGAGTTATTTTTGTGTGTGTGGTGTGAAGCAGCTATTAAGCTCTTCCCCGCCCTCTCTTTTTGCATATGGTCATCCAAGTGTTCTGGTACAGCTTATTAAATGTACTCTCATCTCTCCCCGTTTAATTATCCTGGCACCTCTGTTTCACACCCACTGATCAGGTGTTATTTCTGGACTTTCTATCCTGTTCCCTTGACCGGCATGTCTCCCCTCCCTGGGCACACCACCCTCACGGCCCACACGGTCCCGACTACTGTAGCTCGATAGTTCATTTTTAAGTCAGATTGAGTAAGTCCTCCAATTTGCTGCTTCTTTTTCTAAATTCTTTTGGTCACTCTATGTCCTTCGGATTTCGGTATCTATTTTAGGGTTGGCTTGCTATTTCCTTAAAGAAAAAAGCTTGCTGGAAACTCAACAGGGATCATGGTAATTATGTAGATCAATTGTGGGGGGAGTTTTCCATCATGACCATATTTTCCAGTCCACGAATATTCTAAATCTTTCCGTTTATTTGGATTGTGTTCAGTATCTCTCATCAATAGTTTGTAGCTTTAAGTATATACTTTTGGTGCTTGTTTTATTTTATTTTATTATTTTCAATGCTATTGCAGATGGAATGCTTTTCTTAACATCATTTTGAGATTTTTCATTGTTAGTGTACAGAAATATAATTGGGGTTATTATATTGATTTTGTATCCTACCACCTTGCTGAGCTATCTTATTATTTCTACCATATATTTTGCAGATTTGTTAGAAGCACGTTTCCTGCAAATAAATAGTTTCATTTTCAAATCTATATGTCTTTGTATTTCTTGCTGTATTACACTGGCTGGAACTTTAGTAAAATGTCAAATAGAAGTTTGAGGTGGACATTCTTGCCTCAGTCTCAATCTGTGAAGAGCAGACATCAACAGACACACACACACACACACACACACACACCCCTTACTCCATGTCTGTGTCCTACAGTTATTCCCTAACACTTTTTTAAGAATGGACAATTTCAAACACCCAGAAAAGTGGAAAGGATTGTACAAGAATGCCCAAACACTCAACTTCCAGGTCCTATCATCATTAAAATTTTGCTGTAAATATTTCTTTTTAACCACGTGACTATCCATCCATCATTTTATTTTCTGGTGTTTTTCAAAGCCAGCAGGACGCAGACATCAGTACCCTTCGCTAAAGCACACGGATGCCACTTCAGTCTTAGCACACCCAGATTGCACTGCATTTATCTCTTTCTCTCCCCTTACACACACACACACACACACACACACACACACACACACACACACTATAAGCCCTACAGTTAAGAATATTTTCTGTCTGTCAGTTTTTCTTCTCTTCTCCCTCCACCTTTGTTCCCATATGAGTAGCATGCCTGGGTACCGAGTAAATGCTTCAAATCAGTCAAACAAGCAATCCCAAGCATTTTCTGTCCTCATTCCGGGGGCAGCCTGAGACCCTTCACGTGCCCCGCGGCTCTCACCTGCAGCGGGGAGCTCTCCCGGCACGTGGCGATGGTGGGACACAGACCCGGACACCTCGGCTGCGGCGGGGCCTCCTTGCGCTGCTCTCTACAGGGATGGGGCAAAAGGGAGGACAGACTCCCATCAGCAAAGAAGGGTCTTGCTTTGTGCAGTGAGCTCAGAGAGCGCCGCCGGCAGCTGCAAAGCTCCATGCACTGGCCGCCATCGTGACATGCTCATCTGCAGAGCCTCAGAGCCAGCAGCTCCTGGGAGGCCGTCCGTGTGCCCTCGGGTTGGCTGCACAACGGAGGACACGGCGCAGGAGCGCCACCCGTAAAGGTCTATGACCGCTTGCCGGCGGGAGGCCACAGGGGTGCTTCTTCCTGCTGCGGCGCCCCCACGCTGGGCCACTGCGTTCCCGAGTCTGTGGGTGCAGCAGAGCTCAGTTACAGATGGACAAAGTGACCTGCCTTGGAGACCACGGCATTGTCACTCTGTGCTCCTTCCTTGCAGCAACTGTAGGAAACGGAGGACTGTCCTTGATTACCCAAGTAGGTCCAATGCAATCACACGAGTCCTTCAAAACTGAGAAATGAGGAAAACGAGGAAGTCTGAGAGATCTAAAATATGAGGAGACTAGACCCACCATTACCGACTTAGAGACAGAAGGGCCACGTGGCAAGAGCGGGAAAGCCACAGCTGCATCGGCATTCTCAATCTGCCCGGAAGCAGACTCGTCCCCATAACCTCCAGAAGGGAGGGCTGACCTGTAAGCCGTGACTGCTGCCTTGGGAGGCACCAGTCAGGGACCCAGCTGAGCTTGCCAGGCATGTGACCCACAAGCGCTTTCACACGAGTCTTAGTTCAAGCCACCACATTTGTGGGAATTTGCCACATAGCAATAGAAAATAAGTACAAGCCACTTGATGGACATTAGCCGAGCAGAACACCTGTAGAATTAGGCAAGAAGTATCTTCACACGTGTGATCCTACTTTCGCAGCAGATTAATGGTCCAGAGGAAATACTCCCAATAAATTGGTCTGAAAACTACTATTAGAGAGAAGCACCTTAGAGAGTCCGACACTAAGTTCTCCCCTAAAATATACCAGTGATTTCCATCATGGAACTCCACAGGCACTTACTGAGTGGATTTTTCTTTTGGGGGGTGGGCGGAGTGCCACATGATTTAAACATATTCTTTGATCTCTAGGAGCTGACATTCTGACAGTGGGCTTTGCCTAACATGTAAGGCTGTGAGTGTCCAGGTCAAACTAGGGACACTTCTGCAGGAAAGAGAGGCCACTGTGACAGACGGCCCAGCGCATTGAGAGGGCTTGTCTCTCAACACAATCGACCTTTCAATACAAAGGTTAGCAGCTCACTTTCCAGTTGGAGAAGGGAACACTATAGTGATTGAAAATAAGAAATAACATTCCAGAGATGAGGAATATGGTCCCTCCCAAAGATGAAATAACTTATATTCATAAAAATTATGTTTCTTTTTCTTTTAACTATGTCCACAACGTATGGAATTTTTTAAAGTTTATTTATTTATTTTGACAGAGAGAGACCTTGGGGAGAAGGGGCAGAGAGAGAGGCAGAGAGAATCCCAAGCAGGCTCACTGCTGCCAGCACAGAGCCCAACGTGGGGCTCAAACCCACAAACCGTGAGATCATGACCTCAGTAGAAACCAAGTGTCCCATGCTTAACCGCCTGAGCCACCCAGGGGCACCACAATATATGGAATTTTTAAAAGGGGCTCTAAAGAGTTGAACAATGTGATTACAATTTTATAAAAACAAAGCATCGTGAGTATAACTCACAAAATAATACTAAAACGGAACTTGGTAGACAGTCCTCGGAGGGCCAGCAGTGACTGCAGCGCGTGGGGCGGCCAGCGACTTTGGGTCCCCAGTTCCTGCGCGGCGTCCACACCGACTGCCCGAAAACGGGGTTAGTCTCGGTTGCTTCTAGAGGCGGCCGGCCCCCAGGCCCGACAGGGTGAGGGGAATGTGCTCAGATTGTACCTAAAGGACCGCAGTGAGGCGATGCTTCAAGTGAAACTCCAAACGACCCGGGTTTTCCCAGAAGCATGGCCACCGGGTGTCTAAGGAAACAAATGCAGAAGGAGCCACCGGGTGTCTAAGGAAACAAATGCAGAAGGAACGAGCGGATTCTTTGTGGAGGGATTCCCGCCCCTCCGTCGAGAGCCGGCACCGGCCCTGCGACCCGCCCCGCCCCGCCGGAACATGGGAGTCGCCCCCCACCCGTTTCTGCGAGGACCGAGCTTCCGAGAGCACCACCGAATTGTGGCACTTCCGGCCCGCTCCCCCGGGGGAGACCGACTTCCGGGGCAGTTTCAGGGCGTGGAGCCGAGACCACGCGGCTCCGCTCGCTCCCGCCTCTAGGGAATGTTTATTGTAACTCCACTTCCAACTCCGCCTTTCTCAGAACTGCACGAAAACTATTTTAAAATTTACACAGAGACTAAAAACGTGGAGGAATTGTCAACTATGAAAACTAAAAAATGCCGAGGGCGTTCCCCTGCCGGACGTTCAGGGTGAGGCGCGGCCGGAAGAGGGTCTCCCGGGGGAGCCCGGGGCACCAGGTCCTGGGCGAAGTGCGGCGCTGGCTCAGGGCGACATAACGACCTTAGCCCCTGTCTCCGTGAACACGCAAACAAATTCAGGACGGCTTGGGAATCAAAATGCAAAGCGAATAAAACTGGTGAAAATACTAGCAGAGAATGTGGATATTTGTATAACCTTGGAGTCATGAAGACTTTTTAAAGCAAGACTATTGAGAGCATATAGTATTTGTCAGACAGATAAAACTCTAGTAAGCTTACACATTTACCTACGTGCAGATGGACTCAGGTCGTCATCTGCTTGCTGTGGGCGATAAAAATTCACAAAGTGAAAAAGCTGCTGACACTGGGCTTAGTCTTATACACAATCCAAGTCAGTTAGTAGTTAATTTTGAGTAATGGTGCCTCAGAGTCTCCTGGGTCCTAGGAAAGGATCTCACTGGGGGATAGCACCCCTGTCACATGAATACCTGGGTCTTCACTTAACTAATAGTTAAGAAACTGGAAGTGGGACTGCTGACTTCAACGGTGAGTATACATTTCACTTTTTAAGAAAACACCAAACTTCTTATCAAAGTGATATAATTTGGTATCTGCACTAGTAACGTAGGAGCCCTTCGATCTACAGCTTCACCAACGCTTTTTATTGTTGGTTCTTTTGATTATAGCCATTCTAATGGGTGTGTAATGGTATCTTACTGTGGTTTTGTGTTTTCTTAATGGTAAATGATGTCGATGTGCTTATCTGTCACCATGGATCCTCCTTGGTGAACAGTTGGTTCAAATCTTTTGCCCATTTAAAAAGTTAAAACACTGTGTCATTTTTCTCATAATGGAATTTTGAATTCTTTATATATTCTGGACACAAGTATACGATTTGCATATATTTCTGCCTTTGGCTTATGTTTTCATTTTCTTAATGGCACCCGTTTGAAAAGCAAATGTTTTTAATTTTGATGAGAAGCAGCTGCATTAATATACGGGCCTAAAAGGAGTCAGCCCTGCTGGCTTGATTCTGTGGATAGTGAACATACAAATGATATAACACACATGCACACCACACACCAAACACACATGTACTGCGCTGCACGCACACACCACGTACACATGCACACATACACATGCACTCAGTCGCACACATGCACTCAGTCACACACACACACGCACCGTATCTCACACTAAACACACACAGAACCACACACACATGCACTGCGTCGCATACTATGCACACGCAACCACACACATGTGCATCACATTATACACATCATGCACTCACACATGCAAACATGCAGTGCATCTCACACCAAACACATGCACACACACCGCATCACACACACCTGCACTGCATCACACAACGCACGCGCGCGCGCGCACACACACACACACACACACACACACGGAATCGAAGATTGTGCCAACACAGAAGCAAAGGACTGTGTTTGAGAAGTCCCAGCTGCAAGGTGACACTGGGCACTGCCCCAGGCCCCGGAGAGCGCAGATGGTGAAGCAGAGGGGCACCCGCTACCTGTGGCATGCTTATTTTGAAGGACAGCTCTTTCCTCCCTGCTGGAACTTCTGGAGTCTTCTGATGGAGGTTCTGTGTTACATACTCATACGTGCTCAACTTCTTGAACACTAGAGAGGAGAAAAGCGGAAACGGGCAGTTACAATTACGCAAGCGGGCAGAGTGGCCCGCAGGCCACCACCCGGTCTCCCAGGGCTTCCCCCCAGGGTGCCGGGAGCTGCCTCCTAACCCGGGGCGCCGGGAGGCCGCTGCATGGCCACCCCGGGGCCCACCTGGCCTGTGGGAGGCAAGCGGTAGCTCGTCCCAGCCCCAAGGCTGCTGGCGCCCCGTCCCAGGAACAGCTGCCCTGCAGCCTTCCAGGCCCACAAAGCCAGTGTGGACCCGGACGCTGGCTCCGGCACTGTGGCAGAAGCACCCCGGGTCACTGAAAGGACATCTGAGACCCGGGTCTGTCAACAGACAGCACCGTCCACGAAACGGGTTCTGTGCCTGCTTCAGCAGAGGCTCCCATCCTCCCACTTCTCTTTCCCTAAAACCAACACGAGGACAGATGGCTTCTAATTATTTCTGGAAAGGGAGAAGGGCCGCCCACAGAAGCCTATTTGCAGCTGGAGGAGCAGACGGAGGGTGGGCTGCCCCCACACCCGCGTGGAGCCCGTTCCCTTCCCTGGGTGGTGTGTACAAGTGCGTCTGTCTGTGTTTGCTTTGGCTTGCTGCTGGACTCCACCTGGCTCACCCAGAACCTGTGTGAGGGCGTCATTTGCGCCTGGCCACACGCTCGCGAAAACACTCGTTCTCTCGCAGGGATTGCAGGGACGGCTGCCATCGCCGTCGGGTGGCAAGTACACACTGTGTGTTCCCCAGAGCTCACACTCGTCCAGAGTTTTGTGTAAACGCCTTCATCTGACAGTAGCGAGAGGAGATGTGGCCGGGGAGGGAGGCCAGAGTGCGGTGTGCACCGAATGAGCGTCTGCCATGTCCCCCCGCCGGCGACACTAGGCGACAACACAGCAGCCGGGGCCGCTGGTCTCTGGGATGCTCTGTGCCCCCGCTCGTGTGGAGGCGGCTTTCCCCACGCTCCTGCTGCTGGCACCCCGACATCCGTGCGTCTTCCTGGGAGGTCTTGCCCTCACCAACGCTGCACTCCGCTCATGCTGCAGCCTCGTCAGGATGTCCTTCCCCCAAACTTCAGCGTGGGGCATCCAGCTGCCCACGGCTTCCGACAGGCCCCCCAGCGGCCCCCACACCCCACCTCAGGGTATTTGCGTCACACCGTCCCTTGGAGAGTGAGTGGCCCCAGCGCCTTGCACAAGAGGTGAGGGGCGTCACTTCCATGACTGGGCTACAAAAGGCCGGCTGCCCCCTCGTGCTGGAGCGTCCTGGTGGGAGGCGGCACCGGCCAACAACTCACGGGGAACTGAGGCCAGGAACTGGCCTGCCAACACCCTGGCGTGGGTCCCGGTCGGATGAGACCACAGCCCTCCTCACGCCTGGCGGAAGCCTTGTGGCCAAGCAGGGCCAGTGGACCCAGCTAAGCTATGCTGAACCCATGACCCACAGAGACTGCAAGGTGATTAACTCTGTTACTTCAAGCAGGGTAAGTTTACTGTAACAATAGCTAAAAATCCAACTTTTTCTGGAACTCTGTGCTTTGCTGTCCAAATACCCTGTAAACAGCACCTTGAGCCATAAGCTCCGTGTGCGTCTCCCTCCCCTACCCCCACAGTGAGTGTGGCACCACCACCCTCCCTGTTGCTTGGGTTGGGGCCCTCTGGTCCCTCTCCCATTGGCCATCTGTCCCGTGGGCCTATTCTCCAGTCTCACATCCATCTGTCCTGAGTGGCCGCAGTGGACTTCTGGACCTGCCCAGCTTGCCACCTGCCGGCTGTCATGTAGGCTGCAGCTGGGGCACTGTCCCCAAATGCACCCTTGTCCCCATTGGCCAGTGCGTGGAAGCTTTAGGATAAGGGCCTGGGCTGACCCACCTCTGGCTCTGGGTGCCGATTCTGGCTCTGGCTCTGCTGAGGACACTCCCTGCGCCGGACCTGCTCCGGCAGCCACATGGGGCCCCCACTGCCACCTTCTCCCTTGCGGAGGCCACAGAGAGAAGTCGTGCCCTCCCCCGGGCCATGGCATAGTGGGGCCTGCTGCACGCAGTGCTGCGTGGACTCCAAGAAATGGCCAGTGTCCCTGCAGCGAGCTGGGTCAGCAGATACCCTGTCGCTGGCTCACTATTTTTCATTGTTAGGACTTGGTGCTTCTCTAAATCCCCTGTTCTTTTTTTAATGGTGCCTGTTCCTGCCTCACACGTTCTGCTCCCTTATCTAACTTACTCCTAGGCCCTCTCGTGTCCTCTGCAGGCCTCAGAGCAGAATGAGCCCTGCTGTCCCTCTAGGGGTGTCTCTTCCTGTGATTTGTCTGATGTGCTCGTTTCTAGCAGGGGCCAGCAGACCTTGTCGTGGGCCATGTTGGAACGCAAGGGACAAAGACTGGAGTGGGGGTCAGGACACGTACTTAAGAAGAGGTGGAAGATGAGCAGGTGTCCAAGCAGCAGGAGGCTGAGGGCGGACAGCAGCAGGACGAACACCCCAATGCCCAGGACCACCAGGGTCTTCGTCTTTACAGGGAACAAAGGAAGGAACAGCAGCCAAGTGTCCTTGGAGACGTCTGCGGAGGCAAGGGAGACGTGCGTGCATCCAGCACCTGGGGCATGGCCAGCCCCTCCTTGGGAGGTGGGGGAGGGTGAGCAGCCCGAGGGAGCCTCTCCCCCGCCCCAGTGTGTGCCCTACCTCACCCAGGTGCCCTTGCAGCCCCCTGACTGAGGTGGGTGTCACAGCCCCACTTTACAGGTCTGGAAGGTGAGGCTGGGAGAGGATAACTAAGGGTCCGAGTCGCAGAGCCTGACCCCCTGCCTGGCTGAACCCCCACCCTTGTCCTGAGGGCCATGCCACTGTGCCAGGCCCTCCCCGTTCTCAGTCAGCCGCCCTCACAGGGAACTGCAAGGCAGTAGCCAGCGCCTTGGGACATTTCCAGGATGTGGTCCTCTGGGCCCCGAGGGCTGCTGATACTTCCAAACTTAAGTGTGAGGAAAGCACTGAGGAATCTGCAGGCAGGCCCATGGAGATGGAATCCAGCTGAAACGCTCTCATCCCACCACAGAGTCTGGGAGGTACTGATTCCAGTCCCTTACGTGGCGTGGAAAGTGGCCGCCAGGCCCGTTGCGCGCCTCGGGGGCTGCAGCGCAGTGTGCATGAAGCCGGATGTATCATGGGGTGGCCGGCCACATGCTTGTCCCCTCAGCCGTGATGTCTTGATGATTCCCACCAATGAGAGCAAAGTGCCCCAGGGAACTGGCGGGTAAGCAGCCCCATGGAATCTTCTGGAACAGCAAACCCAGGAGATTGCCTCAGTCATCAGGCAGTCATGTGCAGCACATCCACAATGGGTCCGGGGCCAGCAAGTTCCCAGAGAGAAGCACCTTCGGAGACCAGGCTGCCCTCTGTCCTGCCAGCGTGTGGCAGCGAGGGTCCAGCCGACGCCCACATTGGGAGGAAGTAAGGACACGTGCCATGGAACTCGGGTGCGCTGAGGCTGCCCCTTACCATGTGCGAGCCACATTTCAGAGCGTGTTGGGGCGATGAGAGGCCCCGTGGCCGGAAGGACCTTCGCAGGGAAGCCCCGGTGCCCACCGGTGACTGTTCTGAGGCGGCGGCCACCGGCCAGCCCTTCTGCTCAGGCCGCGTGTGGAGACTGTCAGGAAGGATGGCAGGCGGAGGCCTCCAGCTGGCTGTGTGCAGAGTGCAGGCGGCTCTTCCCGCTGAGCAGGGCCGGGTCTCGCTGAGACCCCACTGTTCCCTTTTACCATGGAAATAGCCAGGATGCACTCCGGAGCAGGTGCAGGTCAGATGGCCCATCCCATGAGGGCTCATCCAGCCCAGGTGCAGTGCGGGCCTGGGGGTGAAGGTGCACAGGGCACGGTGCCCCTCCAGGAAGAGGGCACGGCCGTGACGTGCTCTGGAGAGAGGCCTGGACTGAGAAAGGAATCTTTGCACCCTGAGGGCTGAGGTCGCCAAACACTCAGGACAGACACACGAGGTACTCCACTTGGGGTCCTCCCTGCATCAGTGTCCAGGGCTGCTGTGACCGATGGCCATAGACCAGGCAGTTTCAACAGCAGAGATGAAGCCCCGATGTCAGGCTGTTGCAGGGCCCGTCTCCCTCCGAGGCCACGGGGGAGGATCTATCCTTGGATCTAACAGCTTCTGGGGCTCCAGGCAACCCTGGGCTTGTGCCCATGTCCCCCCAGTCTCTTATAAGGATGTTTTCACTGGATCCAGGACCCCACACGTTGCCGGGTAACCCATGATCATCTCAGGATCCTTAATCACATCTGGGAGGACCCTCTCTCCAAATAAGGTCACGGTCACAGGCCCGGGGGGGTGGGCAGTGATGGAAAGACCTTTGAGGCACATGTGTTCCCAAGGCCAGGCTCCTGGAGCCGCTCAGCAGACACCTGCAGCCACACACCACCCGGCACCTTCCCCAGGCAGCCCTGCCCTCCCGCCCCACCCTGCTCCCTGCCAAGACCAGCTGCTGGGTGATGGGCACGGGGCCCCAAACCTGCCTTCTGGTGCCTGGGGGCTGCTGCCCTCCTGCCCGGCCCCGCAGCTCAACCAGCTAGGGGGCGGGCCAGACTGATTCCCCTCATAGGGAGAGCTTTCCCCGAAAGACAGCTGGAGAGGCTACCACCACGAGGGACCTGAGGGAAAGCAACGCCAGAGGGGGCCCCCCGCCCCGTACCTTCATAGAGGGGATGACTGCGCAGCACCTCCGGGTTGACAGAGTACTGGATGAAGACGTACAGCAGGATGGTGATCAGGCAGAGCAGGCTGGCCGAGGCAGAGACCAAGGAGCAGAAGAAGTATCTGCGGGGGCCAGAGCCTGACTCAGGGCTGGGCAAGGTGCCCCTGACCCCGAACCCAAGGCCCAGCCTTCTTCCTGTCTCCTGGCACCCGAGCTCCCCAGGGGACGCCCTGAGGGCACCTCCAGTTTCTGTGCCCCCCTCCCACCCCGAACCCAAGGCCCAGCCTTCTTCCTATCTCCTGGCACCCGAGCTCCCCAGGGGGCGCCCTGAGGGCACCTCCAGTTTCTCTGTCCCCCTCCCACCCCCACGCGGCAGTGAGAAGGGCCCGGCCCGGCTCCCAGGTGGGTACACAGAGGCTCTGAGCAGGTCGGGCCACCCGCAGCTTCCTCCACACGCCGCCACCGCTCACCAGGGCTCCGCCAGGTCGGGGTCGGGACCACCACCCCTGCCCCCCACGTTGCACGGGACCCTGGGTGCTGTGCTTCCATCCAGAGGCATGGAAGCCCAGCAGGTCGGGAAGGCCAGGGGTGCTGGGACAGGCACCTGGCCGGCCAGCGGCCCACAGTGCACCATCTCCACACACCCTCCAGGGGCCTGTGCACACTTCTGTGCACAAGTGACATCTTGTGCTTTGGCAGGCATTAGACCAGAGTCTCTCCTGTCCTCTTGCCTGTGCTCAGGACAGAGAACGATCTAACCATCCAAAAATTAAATTCTGGTCAGCAATTCTTGGAATAAGCTTCTGCTGCAAGGTCTTCCTTTGGGCTTTCTACCGTGGTGATATTTAAGGAAACTGTTTCTTTAGCATTTTCAATCTTCATCAATGTCTTTTCTCCAGCTGAAGTTTATCTGACTCCATTATTCTTTTCCAGAACATCTTGAGGTTTGTTTTTGTTTTTTTTTTTTTTAACACATCTTTAGGCAGAGAGCTAAAATGTGAATGTCCTCAAAAGGTCATATAGATGTGGAGGGCAGCCTGCATTATGGCCCCTTGTCGAAGGCCCTGGAGGGCACGTGTCCTGTGTGTCCCGAGCCGCAGGGGGCAGAAGCCTGGCCCCACACCTGGCTCTGGTCCCCGGGGAGCCTGTAGTGTGCAGGGCAACTATTCCAGCCGACGGGCTCACCCTCAGCAGAAGGCCCTCGGCCATCCGCTGCTGCTGGCACCCGGCCAGAGGCGGCCCTCCCGGCAGGGTGAGGGCCAAAGCCACTCCAGCTGCACGTTCGGGGCCCGAAACGTCGCTGTCCCTGACTCCCGCGTCTGTGGTGCCTCAGCGCCCAGTCCAGGCACTTCCCCTGTGAAGGCACGTCCTCTCAGGAGCTTATCACACTTTGCCAACTGTTTTGGCCAACTCGTCTTCTAAATGCAGTCATTTCCTGTTGCTTTCTCTGCCTGACGGTGGAAGGGACAGGAGGGAGTCTGGGACTCCACGTGGACAGGGGTGGCCACGCCCTCACCAGGACCCCCGCACACAAGGTGCCCTCACTTCTGTGTACACTCCTTGCTGCTGACACTGCCCAGTGGGTAGGAGGGCTCCTAGGGCCCAGCCGTCCCCACCGGGAACTTCTGCAGCCTGTTGTGCCCGGAGGCCACTGTCAGGACCTCGGAACTCCACCCTGTGTGCCCTTTGGGGCCCGGTCCGCTTGGTCCTCCTCAGTGGCAGGGCCACAAACCCTCGCCCGTCCCCGACGGCTGACCAGACCTCAAGGCCACCAGCCTGTGGCATCAAGGCCTTAAGAGGAGCATCTGGGGGAGAGAAGAAAGCCCTGCTACCGTGAGGAGGCAGCCCCAGCTGGCCTGGGGCTCCTCCTCTGTAGGGGAGAGGGCGGCATGGGGGCTCCCAGGCCCCCGATTCTCATTAGACTTTTCTAATCATGACAGCTTTGCATTTCCTTCTGCTCAAAGCAGCAACGCTTTTCAAACCTGAACAAGTGGAGCATTTCTTGACTGGGCTGCACAGAGCATGGCCCTCCTGGACCGGGCTGCACGGAGCACAGACCACGACGCTCCAAGACCGGGCCGCACGGAGCACAGACCACGACGCCCCATGACCGGGCTGCACAGAGCAAAGACCACGACGCTCCAAGACCGGGCTGCACGGAGCACAACCCTCCTGGACCGGGCTGCACGGAGCACAGACCACGACGCTCCAAGACCGGGCTGCCCGGAGCACAGACCACGACGCCCCATGACCGGGCTGCACAGAGCAAAGACTACGACGCTCCATGACCGGGCTGCACGGAGCACAACCCTCCTGGACCGGGCTGCACAGAGCACAGACCACGACGCTCCATGACCGGGCTGCACGGAGCACAACCCTCCTGGACCGGGCTGCACGGAGCACAGACCACGACGCTCCACGACCGGGCTGCACGGAGCACACCTGCTACGAGTGGTGGGTGAGCAGTGGAACCCCTTGCAGCGCCATGAGCCGGCGAAGGCCACTCTGAACTAACCGGGGGAGCCCCTGCGACTTTCTTGGCCACTCACAGCCTGGGCCCTAGCACGTGGGGTCCTGGCGAAGCCCGTGCAGGACTGAACACCTGCTCCCAGTGCAGCCTCGGCCCACATCCTCTGTGCTCTGACGGCCTCCCGGGAGAAAGCGCCCGGGTCCAGGCCAGCGGGTCGAGGACAAGTCAGCTCGGCCTGAGCCCCTCTGGATGGGGCTGGGCCTCCACATTCGGGAGGGGCTCCAGGCCAACACATTTCAGAGCCAGACAAGGAGAATAGAAAGACGCTAAGGACCGCTGTGCTGGGGACAGCACGGGACTCCCCCCACTGCCTGTGGCCCCCCCCTCTTACCCATGAGGCCCCCAGCCTGCAGGACCCCTCTCTCTGGGCCCCCTCCCCCCTCCCCCTGACCAATCCCCCTCCCTCCCCCAGTCCTTTCACCCTCCCCCCTGCCAAGTCCCACCTCCCCCTTCCCTAGCACCCCACCCCTCTCCCCTGCCGAGGACCTCCTCTCCCTCCCCCAGGACCTCACCCCTCCCCACTTCGAGGTCCCCCCCCCCCCCCGCCCCAGCCCTGCAATGCCCTTATCCCACTTCCCTGCTGGGTCTCCCTCTCCCTCCCCCAGGACTCTGCCCTTCCCTCCCGGACCTCCCCCTCCAGCCCCTCACCTATAATTCCTGCCCCCTACACAGTTGTTAAGCCATTTGCAGTGGTGGTCAAAGTCAGATACACACTTGTTGCAGGCCCTACAGTGTTTAGCCTTCTTGTTCCTAGAAGGAAGAATTCACATGAGCAGCCCGTTTGCAGCATGTGCGGGAGGAAGACAGGGTCAGAAGGGAGAGACAGGTGGCAGGGAAGACCAGGCCCCAGGCGGGTTATCTTCCCTCAGCCACGCCTGCCACACGGTGCCACCAGCTCCCATCCTGAGCCACAGGCCTCCCTCCCAGGCTGCCTGCTGAGCCTTCAGTGCTCTGACTAGCCCAGGTGGGGTTCCGGTGGGGGGGCTGGGACTCATCTGAGCCCCTAGATGGGTGAGGGGTCCTGCGTGTCTCAGGGCCACTGCTGCTCATTCAAGGAAAGCAGCACCAGTCAGCTGCATGGAAACAGAAAGGCCGGGGCAGGACCTGCCTGTGCACAGCACGGGGAGGGGACGGGTCCACATGGCAGGGGCCGCGGCCTCGGGGCTGCCTGCCCCCACACGCTGGGTACTCACACGGTGACCTCACACAGGTGGCAATACTGGTTCTCGATGACATGCGTGTGTTTGGATGGGTCGAAGGTGGGTACGGGCTCCGAGTAGTTCTTGAGCCGTACGTTGGTTTCAGCAGGATCGATGGAAATTGCAAGCAAGTGGACCACGCAGTGGAAACAGAAAAGCCCACCAGTCACCTGGGCGTGAGTGTGTCAAGGAACGTGCGGCCAGGCCTGGTCAACACGGCGAAGGTGCCCGCTCAAACTAGAAGCAGGACCCTGGAGGCGCCTGCTTGCGGCCTGAGGGTGTGGACCCCACATTCACCAAGGCAGCAAGGGAAGGCCCTCAGGGGCCAGCGGCCACCACGCTGGGTGCCAAAGTCGTGGGGCTTCTTTGGGCAGCAGAGATGCTCAGAGCACGTGTGTCGGGGGAAGAAGACAGTGTATCATCAAAAAATGGAGGGGAGCAGGGAGGGCTCACACGGCCAGTCTGCACGGTCTGTCTGGGTCTCGTCTCGTCTCTCCTCGCCCCTAGGCCCCTCTGGCTCTCTGGCACCCACTCCCGCCGTGGCACCCAGGGTAAAACCAGTCCCCGGGCTCCCATCCTCCTCCTCCCCTTCGGGACCAACACACTGTCTGTCCCCTTGGAAACCAAACAGACGAGGTGGAAGCCGCCTCCCTGTCAGCCCTGCCCTGCTTCCCAGGACCAGTGCTGAATGGGAGGGTTCAGGGTTTACAGGCTGGGTTCCAGGGTGTGGCAGGGGGAAATGACCCAGCCCGGGAGGCGAGGCCACAGTGCACGGGGTTCTGCCGGGATCTGACAGGGGTGGGGGTTCGGAGCAGGGGGCTGGGGCTACTGCTCAGTCCTGCGGGAAGCCCCCTCGGGGTCCTCCTCAGACCTGCCAGCCGCCGCTGCCTCAGCCTCTGCCTCCGCCTCCACGGGCCTGGGGCTGACAGGCGGGGTCCTGCCTCCACAATGCACTAGCCTGAGCGGGAGGCTGCTTCTGGCCCAAATCGCTCATTCCTCCCTCGCCCTCCGGCCTCTAGGTACCACGTGCAGACCCAGGACTCAGGCTGCCAGATGACGGCATGGAGGCAATGGGGACCCAGCCCTGCTGGGGGAGGAGGGCGGGAGGAGGGCAGGCGAGAATGAGCTGAGGGCCATGAGGATCAGCCCAGGAAGCTGGTGCCCAGGCCAGGGGTGAGTGGAAGGGTGGCTGAGAACCAGCCGGGCCCTGGGGGACCTGCACGGGGGCACGAGACTGACCAGATCCCTCAGTGCCACATAAGGGATGTGGTGACACCAAGGCCCTTCCTGTGGCCACAGGACCCTGCAGGGCTGGGTAAGGCCTGAGCCTCCCCTGCTCTGCTGTTCCATTCAGGGTATGGGGCCGCGGCCAGGTGGTCAGGGGCCTGGTCAGGCTCTGCCATCACAGCTGGAGACACCAACACAGTGCTGGCACGCGGTCTCCCTGCACCTGCTCCCTGAAGCCCGAGGCGCTGGGTGGAGGCAAGCACTGTTTGTGTGGTTACTGGGGTAGCAGGTCCTGAGCACAGGGGTCCGGCCCAGGACAAGAGGTGCGGCAGGAAGGCCCCTTCCTCTGTCGCATCAGAAATAGGCAGGCAAGGGGTGGGGGAGGGACTGAGGCGTTGGGGCCCTTGGAGACGGTGTAGGGGCAGCGTGGCCTGCACTCTAGTCTCAAACTGGAGGCAGCGAGGCCCCTGACCTGAGCCTGATTTTCCCCTCATGTCCCAACCCTGCCAGTGCCGTGGCCAGGCCACTACCAGAACGTGTCCCCCAGGAACAGAGGGGCAGCCCCCCGCCATGTGGTAGGCAAGCCCCCTTAAGCACGAACACAGGTTCAGGGCAGGTCTCCCGTGGGAGTGACATGGGCGAGCAAAAGGCCACCGCGTTTTGCCTGGCCATTCACTCCGCCAGCCACTTGGCTGAGAAGTGTCAGCAGGTGGGCACCACACCAAAGTTCTGCCCCCACATTCAGATGCCCGGGTTATGGGTGTCTCTCAGGTTGCAGAGAATAACAAAAAGTAAAAGGCACAAGGTAGGAGGTCTCCAGCGGCAGAAGGCCAGGCCCTGCCCTCGAGGCCCCATCCCCTTAGCAACAATCTGTGTTTGGTAAACACACAGCTCCGCCAGCCCAGGACACACGCCCTCCCGCCCTCCCGACCTTCCTTTCAGGTCCTTCCGGTTCTGCGGCAGGAAGGGGTGAGGCGCCCCCCAGAGCTCCCACCACCCCCCACCAGCCCTGCAGTCACTGAGGCTAACCTAACCAGGGGTTTCGCCTGGCCACGGCGCAGGCTCCCGGACTAAGACGGGTCACGTCAGAGGCCAGTCCCTCAGCACAGGGACCCTCCGGGGCCCTTCGCAGGGGCAGGGCTGTGGGGGAAGCTGGCCGCTGAGGTCAGCGGGGAACCAGGGGTCCGCCTCCTCTGCTGTGTCTTCTGGAGGTGCAACCCAGACCCTGCCCTCCCTCCTGGGGCAGCAGTCCCTGCAGCGCCGAACGACGGTGGCGCCCCCCGGTGGCCAAGCGCTGCGGAGCCTGAGGGGAAAGGAAGCCAGCCAGAACCTGGGACTCGGGCCAGCCAGGGGCTCCTGGGAGAAAGGGTGTGCAAGTGAGCTCGGGGCGCCCTCTGGGCCCGAAAGCAGGTGAGTTCTCAGAGTGCTCCCTGGACAGAGAACACAAGGCAGCTGGAGAAGGCCCCAGAACAGGCTGAGCCACAGCGAAGGGAGAAGGGAGACAACGGATTAGAACCCAGAACGCAAACAAACCCGCAGTCAGGGACGGAGGTTAGGATACAGATAGAGGGGCAGCTGGAGGCAGCAAGGAGGCCAGGAACTGGCCCTCCCCGGAGCTGGCCCCTGCCGACACTGAGGGCTTCTGGTCCCAGAACGAGAGAGGGCTCCCTCTCAGAACTGGGAGATGTTTCGCTGTGGTGCGAGTCCCAGTGAGAGTGCCACTCTGACCAGGACGTCGTGGCTCGGGCACTGCTGGCCTTCGTGCTGGGACACAGAGAGGAGACCCCTCGCCACACGCGAAGCGCGAACTGTGCCTGGATTCTGAATTTAAAAAACCCGACAAAGCAGGTTTTGGGGACCAGTAGAGAAATCTACAAGGCTGGCGACTTCTGCCCATCCTCTTGTGTGGGAAAGACACAAGTTACACGGGGCGATGTGGGGCGTGGGATGTTGGCTTGGCAGGCCCCACCTAGCGTCGCCAGCCCTGGGCCACAGGCCTAGAAGTGGGGCAGCTGCATCCGGACACACAGGACCCACATTCCCAGCTCCGTGCCACTGGATCAGACACCCGGAGGGCCCCACAGGGGGAGGCTGGCCAGATCGGGGGCTGCGTGGCGCTGGGGGGGCAGCAGGCTTGCGCGTCAGGCCGTGGGGGACGCCCAGGCTCACTGGTGGGGTTGGCCAGCGGTGGCCCCCGGAGCGTGGATGCGCTGGCAGAACTGAGGTCCGTCACCCACAGGGTGAGGTGTGAGGAGGGGGCAAGGCTGGCGATGCCCGCCTGGCCGGGGGAGGAGCACTCGGCTGCACCTGCCACGCTCCACCAGGGGGCCTGCGCGCCAGCCCCAAGTGCGTCCCCGACGCCCGCCCACCTGGCCTGAAGCCTACTCTGGTGACACGTCTGGAGCCTCCTTTCTAGGCCACCACGGGGTTCACAGTCCCCACTGTGGCCTACGTGGCTCCTAGCAGCCGGCGGGTTTTCTCTCTGGCCTCGGCCACTCCAGGCCCAGCCAACACCCGCCACCAGACTCACCTGTCGCAAGAGGGACGCGGTTATAATCGGTGTCTTCCTCGCACCCCTGGCGTGGCTCCCCCGCCAGCCAGCCTGACCCAGCCCACTGCAGACCTGCAGACAAGCGGGGCCCGCATGGGGCACCCCAGACCCTGAGAACGAACGCCATGTGAATCCCTGGGACTCAGCCTTCAGTTTCTGAGCCAGCCCTGCGACCCCTCTGCGACCCTTTCCTGTCGTCCAGGCTGCCTGCCTCACCCCAAAGCCCCTCCAGCCCTGGTCCCCAGGCGTGCTCTCCCTGCACTGACGGCAGGCAAGCAGCAGACACTCCTGTGCTTTTAGCCCCGGCCCCAAGCCAGGGAGCCACACGGAGAACGAACGTAAGGTTTCAGGCAGCGTGGCCGTGGCGGGTGTCTGAGGTGAAGAGGAGGAGCGGGGTCGCAGAACAGGGGTCGCAGCGGGGGCTGGTAGGCGTGGCAGGGCCCCGAGCCAGATCTGGGGCAGGGCCCGCGGGGAGCCTCCCTGGGACAGCGGGCGCTGCTCCCACAGTGAAGGATACACCATAGATGACCAAGTTCCAGTCAGGCGGCAGCAAAGGGACGAAGATACCGAAGTTGGCGAAGGCCAAGATGAACAGCGTGATCCAGGCCACCGCCTGGAAGGTGTGCAGGGGCCACGACCAGCCATTCACTCTGGACCAGCGGCGGGGCGAGGCCTGCTTCCTGCTGGCTTCCCGCAGGGCCCCTCTCTGGCTCTGGCTGCACAGATCCATCTGCGAGACGGGAGGAGGGTCACCCCCACCCCCAGGGAAACCGAGGAAAAGATTGCAGGAAAAGCAGAGCCTATGACAACGCGACACTTTTGTGTGCTGAAATCCTCAGGGAATCTTCTGCAAGTTTCCCTTGAGGACAGAACAAGAGACCGCGTTCCTGCTGCAGAACAAAGGCCTGCTGACCAAGGGGCTTCTGGGGTCTCTGGGCACTCTGGGGACACCCAGGTCGAGCTGAGGGGCTGGGAGGGAGCCGTGGCCACTTCTGGCCAGGTGTCCGGCTGTTGGAGAAGGTGAGCCACATCACAGCCGCCTCTGGCAGAGCCGAGGGTCCTGGGGACTTTGCCTCATTAGGGAGGATTTCTGCCACTCTTCTCGGGGTGTGGGGCCAGGCAGGGCTTACCTGATCACTGAGACCCCTGGGGGACCACAGAGACCATCCCACATGGACGGCGAGGCCAGCACCCCGGGGGTTGGAGCGCAGAAAGGCACCGTGTTACGAATGACACGATTCCTGCGTGAAAACAACATTTGGATGGAAGTACCGGCCAATGGGAAGGATGCTTCTGAAAACCAAACCCCACTAACGGGGAGGTGGGCTCTAGGGCGTAACCGCAGACCTCGGCCCAGGGAGGTGAAGCAGGGACGTGGGAGAAACCGGATGTGCCGTGGAGGATGGCAGTGGAGACGGCACTTATCTTGTCGAAGGAGCGACGGGGTGCGGACAGGACACGAGGGCACAGGGAAGGCACAGGAGGGCGCACGTCGGCCCAGGAGCCCGTGGAAGGCAAGGGCGGGCCGCGTCCTACGGGGCTTCCCAGGACAGAAATGGCATCACTGACGCGTGGAAACCCTGAGGTTGCAGCTGGCATTGGATTTGGTAAAACTTGAAGCAGAGCGAGTTTTCAAGCTCTGAGACTACTTTGAACCCCAACGGAGACAGCCAAAGTGTCACGGGAACATGGGACTGAGAGTGCACGCGTGGGGGCACCGCAGCAGCACTCCTCGGAGGCCCCCCGGAAGCTTCCCTGCAGCCGACCTCAAAGCGGCACCAAGAGCAACACTCCACGGGGGGGGGGGGGGCGAGCGCAGCCTCGGTCCCCGGGGCAGGACCACCGCGGCCTGAGTGTGAGGTCACAACCACGCACGCGGCCCAAGCAGCCGCGGCGGGAGGTGCACGCTTACCGTCACCGGGAGTGGCTGCGGCCGGCACCGCCAGTCACGTGGGCGCTGGTGAGCCGGGGGGTCTGGAGAGAGCAGCTGCAGGTGGTGCAGGGGCCTCGCCCCGGGCCCCCTGGCGGGGCAGGTGCTCGGCTCGAACACCCCCTTGGATCTGCCGGTTCGGTTTTTCGCTCTCAGAAGATTCCAGCAGTTGTCACCAGGACAAATGCACAGTTACCAACAAACGCACGGGCTCCCGACTCCTGCCGGGACCAGATGGCACAGTTAACGTGGGCTCCGCGTGTGCACGAGACACCCGTGCGGACACGTCCATCCACACGCGGAACACACGTGCACACGCAACACACCGCACACACCACACACGTGACAGACCACACACATACACGTGCACCACACGTACAGCACGCACACAAGACACACACACACACTCACAGCTTAGGCACACAAGATTTCTCGGCTCACTTCTCGTTCCTGACCTTTCTCGTGCTATTTCCTCAGCCTGGAGCCACGTCGTTTCCCCCCCCCCCCCCGCCCCCCCGCTAATGGCCATCTCTTGCCTTTGGAGCCTGTGCTGGCGTCACTCCCTAGACGACCTCCTAACCGCCCCCCCCCCCCCCCCCCACCAGATCTGAGCCAGGCCCCCGTCCACTCCTTCCGCAAATGCCGGGACTGGTCCTCCGGATTCAGGCCGCAGGAAGGGGACATGACGATCTCCCTCTTGGGCAGACTCGGTGGGGCCTGGGTCCCTTCTTAGCCCAAGCTCAGTTCCTGACGTTCGTTTTTCGTCATCCCTAAGGGTTTAGTCCAGGTTTTGGTGTGAGACGTGTTGGAGCCACAATGCTCCCACAAGGCCGTCACCTCCACGTCCCCAACACGAACATGGCCGACTCACAGAAGCTTCGAGCAGAGGCTGCTGCGCTGGCCCAGTGTGACTGTGGACGGTGACCCTGCCCCCTGCCAGACAGACACCGTCACACCATGCTCTCTGAACAGGGCGTCCTGGGTACACCTGCGTGTTTGTGATACCACGGCCTGGCAAACGTGACCTTCTGAAACCTGACACGGGTCCTGACAGCCCCCGCATCATTGTTTCATCCCGTGTCCTGCTTGGGGATGCGCACAGGTTACGCTTCTGCGTTCTCTGGTCACAGTAGAAGCAGGAGACACCTACCCCGCTGGGAGACAGGACCCGCTCCACTTCCTTCCTGGTCAACAGTCCAGGCAGGACTGAGGATCAAGGGCTCACTCGGCCCAGGTCTGAGAAACAACAAAGGCCCGGTTGCCGTGGCAATGATGGAGCCCAAGGCGCCTCATAAAGCCAGGGCCGGCCCCACCCTGGGGCCCCCACAGCCAACGGGGGGCAGGGCGGGTCCAGCTACAGACACCCTGTAGAGAAGGCCCGGGGCCCCCACAGCCAGCTGGGGACACCCTGCACAGAAGGCCCCCGTGGCCGGGGCGGGGCCAACTTCTGGTCTGGGTCAGTCCTACATCCAGCCTGACTACCTGGGCTTCCGCGTCCTCAACACGTACCCCCTTTGGCCCAACACGCCGTGCGGAGCGATCTTCGGGAGCAAAGCGTCCCTGGGGATGACAGGGACGCTGATCCTGGCAGCCTTGTCTGACCACAGGCGGGCGAGAGGAGACAGGGCCCAGGATGAGGGGCCGCAGGGAATGAGGGCGCTGGAGGCCGGTGGCCAGGCGGGGGAGGGGAACACGGCTGCCCCCTCTGGGCCCTGCACACCAGCACCCGCCCGCGGGCAGCCCCGGGTTGGCGCCCACACAGCTCTGCGTGCTAACCTCCACCTGGAACCACATCCCAGGGACTCCCGTGCCCAGGCCTGCCGGCCACCACTGTCCACGGCGCTCCCCCGGGCCAGGCCAACATGCCACCAGAGACCCAAGGCAGACGACAGGCTGCCTGACCAGGGTCTCAGACCCCCAAGAGCCCAGCCATCCGCACGGCAGAGGCCGCGGAAGGTGGGAGATGCCAGTAACTGAACACAGTTCAAGTTCAGGGCAGGGCACCCGCCAGAGTGTAGGCCTCCCACAGTGCACTCACTTTTGAACGGCCACGTCTGACACGGCATGTGAGCGTCGGCTGTGAGGCCACCACTCCCACCGGCAGAGCTCAAGCTGCGGCAAAGTGCAGTCTTTACGGCGCTTGAAAAGTGCGAAGACGAGCAAGGTCTCGGCCTTCTGCGCGGAACGTCCTTCCCCAGATACGCCTGTGTGCAGGCTGCTGGCCCCTCGCTGGGCTTTTTCCTGGGGCCTGTGACCTCAACCCCTCGACTCGGCACGCCCTGAAAGAGGCACCGGGGAGTGGGGCAGGGGAGGCACTACCCCAGGGGTCCCCCGAGTCTGCAGGCGGTCGGGCCTCCCGGCTGACCTGGAGCCACGGTGACCTCAGCCACTCACACCTATGAGAAATGTGCCTCCAAAAGAGACACCTTCGCTCCATGAGAAAAACTCCAGAAGCTCCAACACTAAGAAACAGACCTCAACCCAGAGCCGTAACCCCCATCCGGGACAACCAGGACTTTTCCCATGCACGACTGCATGCCCTGAACTTCTAACGGGACAGGCGTGCTGTGGGCCCCACTCTGCAACCCACTCTCGTCCCCTCTGCTGCAGCCCAGCGTCCCCTTCCCTCGACACAGACTCGCCCCTATTTTTAGGGCGCACAGAGCGCTCCGAGTGTGATCCTCGACCTGCCTGACAGGAAGGTCATTCACAAGCTCTGTTACGGGCCGGCTGCAATCCCGCTGCGCGCACACCTAAGCACCCAACCCCCAAAGGGTCAGCACTGGGGCCGGGGGCAGGGATGGCGGAGGAGTGAGGTGGAGCGCGGGACAGGTAGGCGCTGGCACTCACGTGCACACTCACAGGCACCGACACACACACGCCAGCACGTGCACTCACACGTGTACGGACATAGACTCGCACACACTCTCACACACGTGCTCACACGTGCACTAACACAATGTGCACGTGCACACTCGTGCACCAGAATAAACATGTGCACACGCGTGCTCACACATATGCTCACGTCACACGTACTCGTGCACACGGACGCACATACGAGACCGCACAGGCATGCACACTCACACATGTGCACACTCTCCCCCTCACTGGTCGTTTGGAGTGTGGCTTCCCACAGAAAAGGCAGCAAGATGAACCCCCGTCACCTGGCACTGTCTGCCCAGACAGCCTCTCCCCGGAGAGTCAACAGCATGGTTGAGGTGCTGTGGCGCTCCCGTGCATCCGTGGCTGACACGTGGCCAGTGTGGCTCTGAGGGACACTCCCCCTCTCTGGCCACCTGCCCCCAGTTATTCTGACCACCGAGAGCACCTGTGGGTTCGGACCTGGATCCTGCCAGCTTCCCGGGGCAGCAGGCCCAGGGAGGCACCCCGAGCCCCAGGTCCCCCCTTCACGGCTGTGACACACCCAGGAAGGAGCAGCCTGACCGTGGGGTCTGTCCCTCCTGGGGACTTGCTCCTTTGCCGGCACCTGCCACGGCTTCCTGACGCCTCGGCTATGCAGTGTTTTGCTCCCCTTCTCCTGAGGTTCCCAAGGGGCCCTACCGGCACGGCAGGCAGTGGCCAGCAGGGCTGGCCCACCCCGTGGCACTTGTGGGTCAGGGGACGTCATGCTGTCCACTGCCTCCGTCACACAAACCCCCTTCCCCCAGGATTCACTCTGCCTTGTGAGGTGACAGAAGCTCAATCTTGTTTTGTTTTAATATTTTGAAGTTTATTTTGAGAGAGACAGAAGTGTGCGCGTGTGCATACAAGTAGGGGAGGAGCAGAGAGGGGGAAAGAGAGACTCCCAAGCAGGCTCCGCACTGTCAGCACAGAGCCCGACATGGGGCTTGGACCCACGAACCGGGAGATCATGACCCGAGCCAAGATCAAGAGTGGGACGCTTAAACGTCGGAGCCGCCCCGGCGCCCTTCCAATTCTGTTTTCAAAACGGAAGCCACCCGGAAGTTGTGCAGGGTGGGTAAGAGAGACAGACACACTGCGGGCGGAGAACGGGGCCAGACGCGGAGTCAACGCGGGAGGGTGAGCGGCCGGAACGGACGCTGCTGACCTCCTGCGCCGAAGGTTCCCGCCGAAAAGTCGCTCGGCAGTGGACACCCACAGGGGCGCCTGGGGGCTCAGGGTGGTTGAGCGTCCGACTGCGGCTCAGGTCACGATCCCACGGTTTGTTAAGTTCCAGCCCCGCGTCGGGCTCTGTGCTGGCAGCTCGGAGCCCGGAGCTGCTTCCGTTTCTGTGTCTCCCTCTCTCTCGGCCCCTCCCTCTCTTGTGCTCTCTCTCAAATATAAACGTTGAAGAAAATTAAAAAAACAACAAAGAAGCGGACACCTATGGGGCTGCAAACAATTACGTGCAATCGCTCTGTATTTTATTGACATCTCTACGTTTTGCAAATGTAAACAGGCATCCAGTAAACACATCCAGATTAACCAAGTCTACGGACACAGCACATCACTGTCAGCTTCCAGCAGAAGGCAGGCCTCGCCCAGCACAGACCCTGTCCCAGGCCAGGAGGGTGCGGCCCCACCACGACCTGCTTCGGAAACGTGGGGACGGCGGGGAGGGCAGGCAGGGCAAACGGCACACAGGACCCCCAACGTGGGCATCTCTTGCCTCCCAAGGGGTGCTCGGGAAGGATGCTGGGGCAGGACGGCGTGTCCCGGCCAGCCACAGGGCGGAGCTTTACAGACCCCTCAAAGCTCAAGAGACAAAGCACCACGGCCCGACCCCACCCGGTCACACACCTGTAGTGTGCTGTCCACTGTCCAGCATTCACGGGGCTACCCACAGAAACACGGGATCCGCGTGTGGCTGACATGATGCCAGAGACACCTCCCCGCCTCCCGGGGCTGCTTCCCGCACGCCAGAGGGGACAAAACGAAAGTCTCTGTCTCACGACAAAAACTCTGTACGCACAAATAAAAAAATAAAAAACTAACGGAAGTCTATCTACAAGGCTAGCTCTTCGCAGAGGCTGCAGGTTCTGGAGACTGAAGAAATTCGTATGGGTCGTGGGTCACCTCTGGCTGCTCCCCGACGCTGAGGCGAGAAGGACTTCCTGCAATTGTGGGAAAGACAGGTGTTCACACAGCAGATCCACACACACGTCACGGTTCACACCGGGCTGAAAACGTGTCCTAGTGACAGCGGTTAGTGAAACCACACCTCAGCCACAGAGCCCGCTTGTTATTCAGCCAAACCTCCACCGCGGACGAGCACCCCTGAGCCCACGACGTCAAGACATATTCCGCGAGCCCGACCTTCTATCTGGGAACTACGACAGCAGCATGGGCAAGTAAGGGAGTAAATTCAAGGAGCCAGGAAGCGTTTGGTTCCCTTCCTGGTGGGACTGAAATCCCGATGGGGCCCACACACCTGCCCGCTCTGTCTCAGTAAACACAGAAGGCCCCAGGCCACCTGCTCTACCCTCAGGGCCCCGGAGGATCGACACACTCATTGACACTCTGTGTTAGGACTGAACACGGGAATGGCAGAAAGAAACAAACGTTCCCCGAGTTGAACTAAGCGTCTGAGGCTCGTTCTGCCCCTCCCAAGGACCCTGGGGTGTGGCCAGCTGGGGCTCCTCCTGACGCAGGGCCGGCCACGTCTCACGGCCACTCCCCACGATTCCTAACGCCAAGTGACTTCCACTCACACGTTTCAGCCCCGGGCAGCTGCCCGACTATAGGGCGGTCTCAGCGCCCCAGGGGCAGGGACACCCTGCAGAGGGAGCAGCCCGCACGGTCCCGGGGGCCACCTTACCCAGGTGGTGCTGGTCCCTATCGGAGGGGGAGGTGTTGGACAGGGAGCTGAGGTTGGAGGACGGCCGGGAGCCCCCGCGCTCTGCCTGTGCCTCGTGCAGGTCCTGCAGGAGCTTCGCCGTCTCATCCAGGTTCAGGTGGCTGTCGTCTGCGTCAGGCTCCTTCCTCACTTTCCCTGCACAGACACGGGGCCGTCAGACGTCAGACACCCAGACGCCTGGGCCGCACCCCCGGTCTCTCCCTCGCCGCTATGAACGCTTGGGACAACACCCATCGTGCGGAAAGCTGGGGTGGTGGGGCGGGGGGGGGAGAGGACAGGCAAGTTTGGAGGGCGGGTGCCACGTCAGATCTGAGCCATTCACGAAGAGGGCTTGCCCTCTGGTGTAAACAAGCAGGAAGCAGGACAGCATGTGCAACGGAGGCCCGCAGACGCCAGGACGGAGAACGCGCCAGAGCGGGGGCAGGGGGCCCCGGGCAGTGGGCTGCCGGGAGAGCTCCCGGGTCTGGGCCAGGAGGGGCCCTGCGTGTGTGGGAGCACACGACCCCTCCAGGCAGTTCAAGAACTCACGTGTCTCCGACAACCGGTGGCCCAAGCCTGAAGAAGGGTGCGGTCCACCGGCGGGACGGTGTCCCTCCCTACGCTAAAGGTGGCTCAGGGCCGCCTTTAGAGCACCTCACAGGCACACCTGGACAGGGTCCGACGCCCACACATCGGTAACGGCCCGTCAGAACGTGACCAAGCGCAGCATCGAGGCACGCGAGCTAACCAGCACCCAAAGGCCTAACTGCGGTCTGGCCCATGAGAAACCACTACCGGGCGGGCAGAGGGCAGGGAAACAGCCCCACCAAACACGGGAGGAAAGTTGTGAACAAGAGGGGCCTTAAATTCGCGACTAGGCACTCGCTCCTCAAAAAGCAGAGGAAGAGGGTGGTGAGGGGAGAAGGGGAGAGTCTGGAAAAGCAGAATTGGGCTCCGGCACAGGAAAAGAGCAGCGTCTGCGGCAACCCGCCACCCCACGCTGGGAAGGACAACAGCAGGTCAGCCGCGGCGGAACAGACGGCCAGACACGAAGCCAAGACACTCAGCAACAAATGGCAGAATCGGGAGCCCAGCTGAAAATCCACAGACCCCCGAGTCCAGAGGTCCCCCCGAGTCCACAGGTCGAACATAACCCGACAGATAAATCCAAACACAAGCAAATCAAGGCACGTTATACTCAAACTACCAAAAACCAGTAATGAGGAAAAAAACCTTAAACGCAGAGGAAAAGAAGAGTTGGCAAGGCTAACGTTAATACAGCAGCCTCCGACCGCAAGCCCAGAAGACCAAGTTGGCCCTTGGCTGGTGAACTTGGATCCTGGGAGGGTCGCCACCAACTCGATGCTGGGAGTCAGGCGTGTCCGTGGGACCCCATGGGGTGGCTCTGGAGTGCTGCCTGGTCTCCCCCAGACTCACCCCATGCACCCCTTTCCTCTGTGGGTCCCGATCTGTCCCCCTTTGCTGTATCAAACCAGAGCCACGAGTCTCAAGACTCCTAGGGAACCACCTAACCCAGCGGTAGGCGTGGGACCCCCCAACAATTGGGAAAATAACAGACAAGGAGCAAGACAGCAGATCTCAATCAGGTCTGGGTTACCACGCTAAGTACAAACAGCCTAACCCAAGGCAGAGACCACGGGGCTGATGACAAAACGAGAGCCGGCCTCATGCGCTCTGAGCCGCTGACAGAAACCACTTCTGACGCAGGCAGGATTTCTCACCCCTGGCCGCGGTGGCCTCTGGGGCCGGGTCGTTCTTGGGGGGCCGCTCCCTGTGCCTCGGGATGTTTAGCAGCACGTCCGGCCTCCACCCCTCGACGCCGGAAGCACCACGGGCACGGCCACACGCAATGAGGGAGGCCACTGTCCGCAAGAAGCCCCGTGGTAATGGTCAGGTCGGCCCAAAGGAAAGGAGGGGAGGAGAATGCACCTCGAGAGCCTCGAGTCAACAGGGAGCCGGACGGCCAAAGAGATTCCAAAACCCCGGGTGCCATGCGGACCGTAGAGGGCATCTCACGTGGCGGGGTCGGGCTCAGCTGCCGACGAGGGCACAGCCTGGTGGGTACGTGCGCGCAGACACGTCGATGGCAGGCCACGAGGCAGGCAGCTCGTCCCTGCACGACCGACAGGCTCGAGGGACCCTGACGTCAAAAAGGAGACCTGGGCAAGCCCCCTCTGGGGCCATCAGGGAGGGACCCCGAGCACAGTGGCCATATTCCTAGAAAGGGGACAGGCCTCGGCACACCAGCCTCGTGCCCCAGGGACCACCTCGCAGACTGACACGGCACCGGGGATGAGAACACAGCGTCCTCTTCCAGCGGAGCCTGAGGATGTGAGCACGCCCAGCACGACCTACCTAGAGAGCCAAGCATGGAGATGTCCAGGGAGGCGTCCGAGTAGGACTTTGTCGACATGAAGTCCAGGACGGAGTTGCTGTCGCCCAGCGAGTCCCCAGCCTGGAGGAGACGGGTAGGTACCGAGCAGAAAAGGAAAGAGGTCACTGAGCGGGCAGTTAGCACCAGCTGTTGAACTCACAGGAGCGTCAGCGTCCCACCCCCCCAGGACAGGCCGCCTCTGCCACGTCCACACCCAGGGAACAGGAAGACCACGCTGCGTCTGGTCCTTGCTGCAGCCACGACCACCAGGGGCACTCCCAGAGGCGGCTGCCACTGCCGAGACCAAACCCCACAGCCAAAGGCTGCTGACTCTCGGGGATAAATGGGTCCCTGCAACGGGGGGGGGGGGGGGGGGGGGGGGGGGGGGGGGGGGGGCGGTGGCACAGGGGGACACAGGGGACCTGAGGGGCTCACAGCTACCTTGCAGAGACTACACGTAAAAACACGGCAGATTCCATGCCAAGCGTGTTCTCTCTCCTTCTGTGGCCGCCCCACGCCCTCCTAGCCCTCTCTGCACCGTAAGGAAACAGCCCAGCGTTCCCCGAGACGCTCCCACCACACAAACCTTTCACGGCAGCCTGTGGCTCGTAAACATTAGGAGGTAACAGCTAATGTATGGCCGTTTTTAAAATGAACATTGAGAGCCACCTCTGGTGCTTTAAGGGAAATATACTACAGGTAAGACCCTAAGGCCTTCAAATCCTACCAAATCCCACCCTCACTTTGGAGATCGGACCCTAAGTCACTGTGGGATAAGTTACTGTCCGATGACCACGCCCTTCCCGACACACGGCCTGGAGGGACCGTTTCTTCACCAGATAGTTCAACTAAAGGTCCACACTGCAGCAGACGCTCAGAGCCTGTGGACCTGGTCGCGCAGGTGCACGTCACGTGCCCTCGAACACCCTCAGCCCGCCCTGCAGCTCGAAGGCTCACACAGGGTCCCCACCAGCCCAGAGAGTAGGGACAGGCACCCACCTACATCCGGCCACACACAGGGACCTGGCAAAGGAGGAAGATGAGACCCTGCTAACCAGGCAAGGGGCACAGGGCCTGTGAGCCCTCTCCCATCAGGTCGTGCCCTCTGGTGTGAGCCCTCTCCCGCCGGCCTATCCCCTGTGGGTGTGAGCCCTGTCACGTTAGGCCATGCCCTCTGTGTGAACCCTCTCCCGTTGGCCTGTCCCCTGTGGGTGTGAGTCCTGTCATGTTGGGCTGTGCCCTCTGGTGTGAACCCTCTCACGTCGGCCTGTCCCCTCTGGGTCTGAGCCCTCTCCTGTCGTCCTGTCTGGGTGTGAACCCTTGCCATCGGTCTGTCCCGTTTGGGTGATCTGTGAATTTGCTTCTTTCACTTGACTTTCAGAAAAGCCACTTTGCTCTGTGCTCTGATAAATCTCTCTCAAGAGGAAATGTTACAGTGATCACTTTGGGCCATCGACACGCCGGGCCGGGGCTGAGCTCGTGTTTATGGAGTACGGCAGTAGCCAGATCTCAGGGGAGAGTGCCACCGAGAGTCCTACAACGACCCCACTGTTACCGCTCTACTTTGCAACCAGAGACCGAGGCTCAGTGCTACTCATGATCCTACCCAGGGCCCAGCACGGGGCCCTTCTCCCTACGTGGCTGGGGCAATCATCCCACAGCTGTGGTTTTCCAAGTTGTCACAGATTCGCCTGCAACTTGGAACTTGTAAAAACGACTTGAAGACAGCTGGTTTACTCACGACTTCTCACACCAGCCAAAGAGCATACACGCAGATCTCCCTAGAGACCTCACAGCGCCGAGGCCCCACACACAGCCGAGGGAGCACCCCAGAGGCTAGAGTACCCCGCGGCTCCCCTACAGGAATCCAGTCCAGCGCCTGCTTCCCCACCGGCCGGCCGTGCACACTTGCCACGTGAGAAGACAGGGCCCCCGCACGACCACTGCTCTGCGGCTCCCGTGCCTGGACTGGAAGAGAAGTGCCATGGCTTCCTGCCCCTCACCCTTGTCACTAAAACTCAGGGGCAGGGAGACTACCACCTAACCAGTTTCCCAAGAAAACAATACGTGAACCTCTTCTCAACGACCCCATTTCACAGGCTGAACACGACCGTTCCCCGCAGGAACGCTAATCATCAGGTTTTCACTTACACGTCCGTGCAACTCACCTTCGCTTCCTCTGGAGGCTTCACGGGAACGTTTCTCCTCTGCAAATCAAAACGGGAGAAGCCAGTTTTCGGAACGGTTTTATATGGAATGATTCACTCATATCGTGTACACAGACGTAAATTAAAGCAGCCCATTCAGTCTTGCTGGGGTTGTCCTCGCGGTATTCACACCACCCTGTGAATCAGAGCTGGTGCAGCATCAGACAGACAGCCAATTCCCCGCAGAGGGCCCGATTCATGCAGGCCCAGCCAAGACCCTGGGAGGCCTAGCGCCCTGATGGCACCCTGGGAGGGACGGAGGTGAAGGAGAGGGCACCCGACGCGTTTCCGCAGCCCTGGACGGCTTCAAACAGAAGGTAAACGTCTGACATTGTACCTGCGTCTCAGGGGCAGCTCAGGAAACCACCTGCTAGGTGAGGAGGGTCCCCTGCCCTCCGATGGGCTGCACTGTGGGGCCACGCATCTTCTCCTCGGGCTGCAGTGTCCACAAGAGGCTTACACTTGACCGCTACTGCATGACCACAGCCTGTGCGGGACCCAGAGTCACCCAAGACAGCTACTGTGTGACTATTCTGTATGGGACGCCCAGCCACGTGTGACCACATGTGGAGATCACAAGCCTAAATGCTACTGAGCCACCGTCCTGCAATCTGGCAGGATCTTCACCTTCAAAACAGTCACTCAGCTCGCACGCTTTTGCATCTGAGATCTTTTGTTTGGGACAACGTTCTAGAGATTCACCCGTGCTAAGGTTTTTATAAGCTTTAATAGAAATTAACTTCTCCGCTATTGTAACGTCCAGTTCCACACGCATACGCACGCCTCCACTAACGTATACGTTTTAGCATCAAACGTCACCTGATGCCACAGCACGTTGGGAATTACGTGACTCCTGTAATGCAAGCTCACTTTCAGAAAAGTGATCCCGCTGGAATCTAGAAAGGAAACCAAGTGGCCAGGACATCTCAGGAGTTCCTGCTCTATAAAGACACAGCCTCACACACTGTGCCCAGGGGGGCACCAGGAGGAAAACTTTCAGACCACGGTGCAGAGAACGGCAGCCGGGGCACAGCGGCCACACGGAACTGAAGAGTGGCAAAGTCTGGAGAGGAGGATATAGCTCACAGCAGGAGCTCAAGTCCAGGAGGGCTGAACCCGGACCACACTGACCTGTGCACACACAGACGAACACCATGGGGCCAGGTACACGTGAGGAGACACAACCAAACTCCACCCAGCCAAGACCTCACTGAAACCTGGGCCACCAGAAGAGACCCCGAAAGGCCATTCCTTGGGATCAGGGCCAAATTCACCCAACATAAAGGCCGCTGAAACCCACCCTACCAAATTAAAAACAAATCCCAAGAAATCAGATGACTCCTAAGAACTCCGCCAAAATGAACATCAACGTTCTTAAAGGAACACAGTAAAATCCAGGCCAGCCTCGCCCAGCAGTAATGTAACGTGAGCACATACCCACCTAACCTTCCGGTAGCCTGCTTAAGATTAATCTTAACACGTAGTTGACAATGACACGTTTCACTTAACCCAACGTATTGAAAACATTTTTTATTTTAACGTGAGATCCAGATAAAATAATGAAATAGTTTTACGTTTCTTTTTTCGCACCAGTCTCTAAAATTCTGGTCCGCAGCTCACATTCTCATCATATCTAATTCAGACCAACCACAGTCCTATTTCCGCCAGTCACTTATGACTGCTGGCGGCAGTAATAGCCAGTCCAGACAGCAGAGACTCGACAATGTAATGCCCGGGGCCCAATCAAACAATAAAGCAGCAAACTGTGGACAGTAAGCAGAGGAAAATCTACCAAAAGGCAGATCCAGGAATGGCAGAGATGACAAAATTGGCGGATAAGGACTTTCAAAGCAGCCGTGGGAGATACGAGAAATAGGTCCAAAAGTTTAAAGGAAAGCGTGAACATAACGTGAAAGGGAAGGCCTAAGAAGGAAGAAAACAGAGCCTAGACCTACAACACGGCGTCTCAAAGGAAACCTTCACTGGCTGAGCTTAACAGCAAATGTGGCTGAGGCACAAAAACAGATCACTCAACTTGAAGCCACGGCAACAGACAGCATTCACCCCTGAGGGAGGGACAAGAGACTGAGACAGGAGCTGAGCATTACTGGCACTCGGGACAGGCCAGGATGCCGGCCGCGTGTCAGAGTCCCGGAGAAGCGACGAGTGTGGGGTGGGGGCAGACACGACATCTGAAAAGACGACGGATGAAAATCTTCTAAATGATAGGCCTGAGAAGCCCGACAAACGTTAAGCAGGACAAACACAGAGAAAAGAACGCTGAAACACATCAGAGACGAATTACTGAAAATCAGTTACAAAGATTAAACTTTAGAAGCACGTAGAGCAGCAAGCAGTCCATTTCCTGCAAAGGACAAAGGAGCGAGTATCTGAGGCCTCCTGGGACAGAGGTCTGTATAGCACAGACCTCTTCTGGTCTTTTCCTACAACCTTGAAAAAAGGAAAAGCCCACTCGAAGCCCGTCGGCCGACGCGTGCGCTTTGCCAAGAAGATGCACGACAGAAGACACAGACGCCTACGACGGCGACGCTTCAGAAACGGTGTGGTCAGATGTCTCTCAAAATAGGAGAAAAGCAGCCTATGATTCCACGATTCCAGACCCAGGGAAGAGGAATTCCATAAATACGGATAAAATAACTTCTTTCAGACCAAAAAGAAGCTGAGTAAATTCCCCGTCAGCAGGTCTACACTCGAAGAAATAGCCAAAAAGAGTCTTCAGAGCAAAGGGAATGGACGGCACATGACAGTGATCTGGGTATAAAGTCACAGAGCCCCAGAGACGGTGGGGGGCGGGGGGGGGGGGGTTGGGAAGGGGGGCTGGCAAGTGGGTCTTCTTAAACTTCTCAGTTCCTCTGAAAGAAAACTGACTGCCTGAAATAAAAACTTAAAACATCAATGAGGGGAGACCAGCCAGCGACTCCCTAGGACGGTGTCCATCCGGACAGGCTCGCTCCACAGGCGCGGCCCCACAAACGCAACACACGCACGCCCACCTGCCTCAGCTGGAACAGCATCCGCGAGTGGTCCCCGCCGGTGATCTGGTCCAGGAGGTCGTCCACCATCTTCTTGCTGTAGCTCCCAGCATCCTTCACGAACTCCTGCAGGCTGGAAGGCCGAGAGAGGGCACGATGCCGCCGGAAGGCCCCGCGCCGCACGCTCTCGCCTCCCAGGCGCCTTCCCCGTGGCCGGCGGTCCCGAGGAGCGGGGCCTGCCCCGTGGACCCGGCTCCTCGGACGCGCCTCCGCGAGAGGGTCTCGCCGAGAGCCGCAAACCTCCCACGTGTACTCTGGGGGGTGGCAGCAACCGTCTCCGTCGGATACTCAGGGTGGCCCATGATCCAGAAAGGTGAAAAGGACCTCAAGGGGCGCCCGGGGGGCCCGTCAAGCACGTGACTCTCGACCTGGGCTCGAGTCGCGATCTCCCACTTTGGGAGTTCCAGACACACATCAGGCTCTGAGCTGAGTGCGGAGGCTGCTTGGGGTTCTCTCCCCTCCCCCCGCCCCTCCCCCATTCACGTGCACGGGCGCTCTCCCTCGATATAAACTAAACGACAGAAACAAGAGATCTTAAAAAACAGATGCTAGAACTCAAAAACCATCTCGAGAAGATCACTTCAAAAAAGACAAGGCTAACGAGAGTCCGGGCACATACGGTGGGCTCTTGAACAACGGCAGGGATCGGGGGCGCCAAGCCCGCAAGCTGCAAATCCACGCGTCACTCGTGTCTCGCCCCAGACCGAACCACTCGCAGTCTGCCGACCGGAAGCCTTTCTGAGAACGCGAGCGGACGAGCGCGGCTCTCGCACGTCACACGCGCCGCACACCACGCCCCGCACGAGACACGCCAGGAAGAGCACGTTACGAAGAAAATCACGAGAAACCCCGACCGCGACTCCATCCTCTACCGACCGCGAAAAGCCGCGGGCAGGCAGCCCCGCACAACCGCAAGCGCGCGGCTCGGGGTCAACGGGGACACGCGGGCTCCCGCGGGAGGGGCACAGCCGTACCCGGTGCTCTTTTCGTTTTTGTTTCCGTTCTGACTTAACGAAAGGAGACCGAGGAGAGATGCTCCACAGCAGCGGGGAGAGGGAGCTCGTGCGGGAACGAGACTCCGCGGGCACCGCACCCTAGAGTATCGTCCTGGTTTTCGGACTCCGTGAATACTACAAACTAAAAAAGAAGTGAGTGGAAGGCACCGTAAAAGGAGGCAGGGGACGAAGGCCCGGGTCCTGGCCTCTAAGCCCTGGGGCAAAGGCTCAGAAGGGCTCCCCAGAGGCCAGACCGTCACACGGGGAGCGAGGAGGGCCACCGATCTGGGAGTGAGACCGTGACGGCACACGAGTCTCTCCGGGAGCGTTTCAGGAGACGCCACCACCGTGAGCGTGTGACGGGAGCAGGGACACCGGAACACTCGTGGCGTGGTCTGGAACAGAGCGCGTGGCGAGGTGACGCGGGGACGCCCGGGAGGAGCGTGGGCTGCGGCCGCCGTGCGCTGCTCACGCGGTCGGGCTTCTCGCTGCCCAGCGCCCGGAGTCCATCCGTGTTTCTGGGGTGGGCGCGGGGGAAGGCGACCACGGTCTGGGAACACCGTGCCCCCTGAACCAAAGGTGACTGCCGTCCCTTAAAGGCTGTGACAGGGCAGTGGGGCAAAAGGGGGGGAGGGCACCACTTGTGACACTGTCCTCGCTCACCACAGATTTCCTCCTTGGTGTTCCACTTCTGCCTCTCTGGGCTCATAAAAATCGTATTAAGGGCTGACTTCCTTTTGTTCGTTTTTAAAATACATCCCGTGTTCCGTTTGAAATCAAAGATCTAATACGGAAAGATCCATTTCTTAGAGGTTAGCCAAACTCGCCTTTCCTCCTGGAGAATTACTAAAATTCTACAGGCGTGACCTACTTCTACTGGTGCACAGAACACAGCAGCTCCACAGAAACACGGCACCACGTCTAAGGTTTTAGTACCACGTCCCAGTCACCAATGGGGACTGAAGCGTGTCCCAAAATTCTTCTGCTGAAGCTCCAACCCCAGTACCTCAGAAAGTATCATTTGGAGACGTGGCCTCCCAAAGGTGATGAAGTTCGAGCGAAGTCTTTAGGGGGCCCTAACGCGTTACGATCGGTGTCTCTGAAGGAAACGGAGACCGGGACACAGACTTAGAGAGGGGCGTGCAGGTGAGGACACAGGGAGACCAGGGCCGTCTACGCGCTAAGCACAGAGGCCGCAGGAGAAAGCAGCCCTGCCCACGCCCGGGTCTCGGACTCCCGGCCTCCGGCCCCGCCAGACGACAAATGCCTGTCACTTCAGCCCCTCAGGCTGGGGTGCACGGTTCCGGTGGCCCCGGCAGACTACCACGGCCACCGAGCCACGTTCCAACGAAATCACGAAACAAGCTCCAAACACACGTGGTTGGTGACACGCGCACACACGTTCTTTTTTAAACTACAGCCTGGATCGTCACCTTTGTAAGGCGCAGCTGAGTTACCCGAACTTCAAGACCAACCCGCGGCAAACCAGTGGTTTACGGAAAAGAACTCGAAAACCTCCGCCGTGCAGACCCGCTGCCGTCGGCCGTCTCCCGCCAACCACCCACCAGGGAAACGGCTCCTCCCGCACGGCAAGCGAGAACCTTCCGGGCCGTGCCGACCCTGCTCACCTCAGCGCGCACTGCACACCCGTCTCATCCCCGTAGGCGGAATACAGCAGGTCTACCTCCTCCGACTTTAAGTCGCCGAACACGGAATTGCTGTGCATCGAAAGCGCGGTGGTGGTGCTGGAGAGAAAAGTGACTGAGGGCAGGAGAGGGAGAGCACAAGACGTGAGACGCACGTGCGGTGACGCCCGCACGAGACGCCCCCGCTCCCAGCCTCCTCCCTGTGACATCGCTGCTCCCCAGCGACCCGAAGCGGTGGCAGCTTCCGGGCCGAACCAGCACTTCAGGCTCTGCAGCAGGTGCAGAGGACAGTTCACGCGATGCAAGGCGAGCGCGTGCTGGTAGGACGGCTTCGTGCCGACCCGGGCCCTGCTGGGAACCGAGCCCACGGACGAGGCTGGATCCCTCAAGGGGCTGTGGGGGCATCACGGCTGGCGTCCCCACGTGAATGACGTCAGAGCTCAAGAGCAATGCGTCTCAGACGTGCCCGTCCCCCCCACTAGACTCCAGCAGCACCACGATGTGACCATCACAACGTCCCCAGACGCCACCAGCTGTCCCCCGGGGAACAAAACTGCTGCACACCGACACGCTCCAAATCTAGCAAACCAGCCACAGACGTCACTCGGTCACTCGGCCACACACACGAGTGCGGCCAGCACACCAGTCCCCTCCCTCCCTCCACCGCCACACCCGTCCAACCTTCCGTCTCCCACACTTGCCCACCATCATTCGGCAGACACCCCAGCATACACCCCCACCCACGGTCGGCACGGGGCTGAGACCCACAGGCCGGTACGAGTGGACGGTAAAGGAGGAGCGTGCCCGGTGAAACGTTTATTCCCCTCACTCGACAGGACCTTAATTTAATCTCGTTAGTTTCAGAGCCAGAATCTGGACACGGTACTAAGAACAGGTGAGCCAGGAAGATGGCGGAAGGACGCTGGGTCCACACCTCTCCTGTGATTTCCCTCATCCCGTGCCCCTACCTGCCCACCCCACACTCACCTTTGCCCCTTCTCTCATCCTTGAAGCCCAGTGTGGTAAAGCCAGGGAGCAGCTTGCTGGAGAGCGAGCTCAGGTCCACAGGGTGGGTCTCCTCCTCTGCAAAGGGACCGGGCTGTGAACAGGTGGCTCGGGGAGCTCCCAGCTCCCGCGGTGGCTCACAGAGTGCACTTGGGGAAGGCACAGGGGGCTCTCTAGAAAGACCAGCTAAAATCAAATTTACAGAAACCACTAAAATTCTTAGGCGCCTGGGTGGCTCAGTCGGTTAAACATCCGACTCTTGATTTCAGCTCAGGTCGATCTCACGGTTTGTGAGTTCGAGCCCCGCCTCAGGCTCTGCACTGCCTGGGGCCTGCTTGGGATTCTTTCTCTCCCTCTCTCTCTCTCAAAATAAATAAGCACTTAAAAAAAAAAAAAGTAGCCGCTACAATTCTCAAACCTTAACTCTGTCTAAGCTATGAGTTGATCAACTCGAGATACTTTTCAAAGAGACAGAGTACATAAGGGCTTCCCCACGGGTGAGCGGATCCAGCATCTGTGCCCCCCTCAAGGTCCTCAACACCATGATCACACAGGGCATCCCCTCTACGCCCACGTCTGGGCCCCTTCCAAGCTCCGCGAGTGCGACGGAGTTGTGCACTCTGGCTCCTCCCAGGGAGCCCTGACAAGGGTGTGAGTCGATCCTCATGATGGTATCTGGAAGTCAGGCCATGAGGACTTGTAGAACCGCAGCCCTGCGGGAGCACAGCTCTACACTGGCTGCCTATGCTAGACCCTGGGCAGAAAAGGTCTGAGCGGCACCCCTGCCCCCGCTGGATGACTGCCCCGTCCACGTATCATACGCAGGCTGCGTGTCATACACAGGAGGGGGAGAACAGGGGAGTAACACCGGATGGGATTCGTCTACGCCATGCGACTGGGGCCTGCTCTGCACGGGCAACTGTGATCTCAGACGGGCTACGAAGCCGAAACTCCCTGGCGCTGCGGAGACTAACCCCAGCCCTGCTCGGGGCCACGCACCGTCGGCATCCGGCTCGGCCGTGTTGACCACGCTGTAGAGCAAGCTGCCGTCACTGTCCTTCTTCAGATAGCCCATCTGCAAGGAAGCACATCTGAGGGCCGGCCCTACGTGCTCTGCCACAACACCAACAGAGCTAAGGCGTACGAGCACAGCCTAACGTGCACAAATCCCAACAGGTCACGGGGCAGTTGGTTTCCCCATGGAAAAGACCGCAGAGACCTCTCTCATACCTCCCCGAACCTGACTTCACACCCATGTGTACCGAAAGGATTAAGACTAGTTCCTGATTCTTCTAAAGGAGATACGGAAACAGGAAGCTTACCCCAGAAACTGCCCTCTTACAGGATGTCAGAACCTGAGCCAAATGACCCAGAACAGGACCCTGGTCACCAAATGCCGTATCAACGGGCACTAGAGGCTCCATCTCTAACGCAAGGGACTTAGTTCCGCTTACAGAAAACCACTGAACAAAAGCCCTCTTCCTCCGAAGGCCCCCAGGAAGGTCCAGGAGGGGCACCTGCACATGGGAGTGGGGGAAGAGAAGAGGGGGACCCTTGGCCTGAGTGCCTGAATACAGGGCGGGGAGGACAGGAGACCTGTCACTGCTGACCACGTGAGCGCTGAGTGTGTGAGTACTAACCATACGAGTACTCACCATGTGAGCACTGACCATGTGAGCGTTGTGTCAGTACTGACCACGTGAGCGCTGACCATGTAAATACTGACCACATAAGTGCTGGCCACGTAAACACTGACCACGTGCGCGCTAACCGTGTCAGTACTGACCACGTAAATACTGACCACGTGAGCACTGACCACGTAAGTGCTGACCATGTGAGCGGTGAGCATGGGAGTACTAACCATGTAAGTACTCACCATGTGAGCACTGACCACGTGAGCGCTGACCACGTGAGCACTGACCACGTGAGCACCGACCACGTGAGCGCTGATCACGTGATCACTGACCACGTGAATGCACTAAGGGGAGCAGGAGTCAGGTTTCTCGCTGTGGAATTACAACCCAAAAAGGGAGAAAAGGGAAGCAGAACCAGCACTGGGAGCAATGGGGGTTCGGGTGTGGACACGTGCCTCTGATGAATACACGCAGCTCGGCACGGCCCTCCCTCTCCGAGCTACCGTCCGCAGGGCTCTTTCCCAGGGCCACTGAGGGCCGTGCCCAGTGCCCGGGACATTCCGGGGCTGAAGCACTACAGGCGTGCAGACCAGCGGGTCCAGCAGATCAACATCAGCTACACAGGGAACCGCAAACTTCCCACCAGGGAAGCTTAAGGTAAGTAAAAGATTCATCTCCGTAAGCTTCACGTAACCCGGCGCATGCAAAACGTTATCGTTCAAAATCCTTGACTAACACTCCACGCGCGTTTTGAGAACGCGTGTCTGAGACAGGGATGTGAAGTTCTAAGAGTTCTTCACACGGACCACGTGCACAGACGAGACCGTGGATGCACCAGGTCAAGTAAACGTGCCGGGATTAACATCGCCTCTGTCCTCGTTACCGTGACTAGCGGGTTTAAAAGTGCACGCAAGAGCCACACCGTTTCTACCGGAGGTGCCGGTCTGCTCTCCCGGCAGGGGGGTGCTCCAAGCACAGCAGGGAGGCCCCCACAGGCCAGGCCCGGGTCAGATGGGACCCACGGGCGCCGCAGAGGCACACAGAGACGCAAGCACACCAGGAGAAGAGGGAGGCTGCAGCGCAGGCGCCTGGCAGGCCTGACGTCCATCCGCCGGTGGGCAACATCCCACTACGGGGCGAGCCTGCCTGCAGCGTCCCCGCATCACACACCGCTTCTGGGAGGCCCCCGCCCACCCCAGAGACGGAGCCGGTGACGGGACCCATCACCCGCAAGGGAGCCTGCGGGACACGAGCTCTGCCCAGACACCCCCGACGCTACCTTGCCCCCTGGGAGGAGCCGGCTGATCCTGTCCCGAGCCTCGTCAGCTGCGTGCTCCACCAAGGCCAGCACGTGCTCCTCTGCCGTGCTGTCAGTCAGGCTGCAGGCATTTCCTTCCGGCTCAAACGTGCAGCTGCGAGGCAGGAACACCACACACGTCACCCGGGCACGTGCCGCTCCCGCCTCACGACGGTCAGTCCCTACCGCTCCCCAAGGTCACCACGGGCCGGGAGCAAGGGCACGGAGCACTCCTCGACCCTGTCCTCGTGGCTGTAACTGCAGCAATATGCGGGGCCTCCACGAACAGCGAGGGAGCCCCAAACGGCCGCTGGAGTGTCTCGTGTCTCAGCTGCACACCTGAGTCGATCTAAGAGCAACCTGACGGCAACCTCACTACTCACAATGCCGTTCGAGGCACCGTTGGAAAAAGAGGCAAAGCTCCGTGGAGCGTGCAGACGCCAGAAACAAGGGTGAGCTGGGAGCACAGGTCGTGAGGCAAAAGGGGCGTCCCGAGCCTTCGGCAGGCGGGCTCAGACCCCACACAGAGAAGAGCTTTATTCGAACAGCCAAGGGTCACTGGGTGCAGCGCCCAAGGGATGTGGCCTCTCCTGTGGAAGGTTCCAGAAGCATATGGACCGACTCCATCCAAGGAGCCGCGGGAGCAAACTCTGCCTGCGGACCCCAAGCCTGCAAGAAGGCCCCGCCTCTGGCCCAGGGTGGACGGCTGCAGGAGTTGGGGGGGGGGGTCAGGTATGAGGAGAATGAAGCCCCCCCACAAAGCGTGTCACCTGCCTAACACAGCACAGCTACGTCCCCCGCACAGGGACAGCCAAACTAGGCCACCATCAAGTGTCCTGCACGTGAGGGAACTTCTTCAGAGTGAAGGGCCAACAATCACTGCAACACGCATATGGGAACAGCAGGGTCACACCTGGAACAGAGCCTGCGTATGGCCGGCAGGGGCTGTCCTGCCCTTGTGCCCCCAGGTCCGTTAGCGTGACGAGGCCCGGCTGGCCCAGGTTGCCGGCCAGCTGCCTGGAAACACCTGAGACCAGAGCTCACACGCAGCCGCTGGGGACCGGGCTCCTTCCAGCAGGTGGGGGTCCACGAGCTACTCCGCGGCCACGGGCGCCAGCACAGGCTCACCCTCACTCACGGTCCTGAGGTGCGTTTCCCGTTACCTGATAACTTCTCTACTCGGCCTTTTGGATTTCTTGGCAGTTTCTACTTGTACAGGTGCCGCTTCAGGAACGGGCTCCTCAACAGCTGTGTCTTCGTTGCCCAGAAGAGCTGCCTGCTGAGAAAAATCCATGTCCTGCATAAACGACATGCTGCGCTTCAGAGCTAACAGCCGCTCCTAGAATCAAAAAGGACAGAGCAGCAGGCCTTTACCTCTGCCTCGCAGCCGAGGCGCCATGGCGACGGGTGGGATGGGGATGGCCGCAGCCTCGCCTGGCCTAACAGCGGGCTCCCGTGGCGCCACCGCGGCAGGGGCGGGTGGGAGTCGGCACCACAGGCGCGGCCGACTGGCTGGGAGCACTCGGGGCTGGCGGAGGGGGACGGGCCAGAGGGCACGGGGGCCCGCACCTCACCTACGGGCCGGTCAGGCACAAGGCACCGGTCCCAGATGCGTGACGCATGCAACCTGGCTCACGGGGCAGATCTGGGAAGCCACTCCGGACGGCCAAGACGTCCTGTCCGGACTCAGTGAGGCAGCCACGTGAAACCAATCACAGGCTGGCTGCGATCCATCAGACACCCACACTTAGATCGACAGATCCAGCACTTTCCGCCAACCCTAAAGGAGACGTTCCAGCTGGCGCGGGAGCGGAGAGAGACAGAGAGAGAGCGCGCGCGCCTGGCGGGGAGGCTGGCCTGGGACGTGTACAGAGGCTCTGCACCACGGCCAGTGACGGACGGGTGGAAGCATGGCAGTCAGTGGGGGTGGGGCTCTGTGCAGGCATCGAGACAGAGGGGACCTCTCGTCTCTGTGGCTCCTTGCTGCCGCGGGCTTCTTACTTTGCTCATCATCTTAAAGCCTGCGTGAAGGATCTTCTTAGCTAACTTGTAGTACACGGTGTCTGGTCTGTTGTAGGTCATCGCGTTATCACACATCAGTTTGAAATCCGCCTGAAAGGGAAAAAAATAGAATCTGTCGAATCTGAACCACTAAGATGCCAGCAAAAACAGGACTCCTGTCAAGAGGCTAAACCTGAGTGGCAAGCAACTAAACCAGGCTCTTCAGCTTAACAAGTGGTTTTTAACGACTCTTTGAGGAAAGTTCCAGACCTTACAGTGAGAAGCCTGCCAAACCTGGAGCTTCCTCCTGAGGGCGACACGCGTGGCTTCTGTTTCTGTTTTTTTATTCTGAGAGAGAGAATGTGTGTGTGAGCAGGGGAGAGACAGAATCCCAAGCAGGCTCCACGCTGTCATCACAGAGCCTGACGTGGGGCCTGAACTCGTGAACCAAGAGATCATGACCTAAGACGAAACCAAGAATTGGACGCTTAACCGACGGAGCCTCCCAGCTGCCCCAACACGTGCGCGTTCTAAGAACATCGCAGCTCCCTCTCTCCATCTCCAGCTCCCCCGCTTTGGGAGAAATCAGATGTAAGTAGGAACAAGAAGTGACAGCCAGGTCCTTTTAAGTAAAAGCCGAGGAATAAGCCGAGAGCTGAGCACGTTCATGTCCTCTCTCTGGGATTTTGCCACAGAATTCAAAACTTGGTCTATCGCCAATTACTCTAATAGCATCAGCAAAAAGGCTTTCTGTAAGATAAGGAAAATCTTGCTGAACAGCTTACGTTAAAAGCAAGCTATTGGACGTTTCAATATATCATCACCCCAACCAAAATACAGACCGCACACACACCTGTCACAGGTGCGCTGTGCTGGCCATGAGGACGCATAAGGACAGCTGAAGCCAGCCAGACCCTGACCGAGCCCCAGCACTGACCCCACGGCCAAGGTCCCCAGGGCTGGGCCTGTGGGCCTTGATGTAGCAGTCTTGAGGACAAGGCAGAGGGGGGACACTGCTCACATCCAGGACCGTCACTGGGCAGCAGAGCAAACCAGGGCCCGACAAGGAAAGTGGAGGACTGAGGGCCGCCCGCCCCTGTACCCTTTCATGTGGCACAGCCTCTGAGGCTCAGCAAACACGTTCAGTCGTGTCACCAGCAAATGAAAGGGATAGAGCTAAGCCTTCCAAATTGAATAGAAACTAAGAAAGAAACCCGATGCCTTTTTCTACATGACATCATTACCAAAGCATCAAGCACTCGTCTTGATCCGCCCCTGGGATCAAAGCCAACAAGCAATTCCTACCTTGCAGTTGTACCAAGAAACAGAGTTCAGAACTACACACTAGAGAGTCATAGAAATTGATCGTTAAAAAAAAAAAAATTAAACTCTTAGTTACTATAAAACAAAAAACTAGGAAAAACTGTAATTCTAAAAATACCCATTCTGGAGTCAGACCAAATCAGACACACTTTTGCTTGACCTCACGTGTCTCTACAGCTTCCAGACAAGATACCGGTTTCCCTGATGCAACCTTTGGGAGACCTTGGCCCGAAGGCTCAGGCCCCCATGAACACTCGCAACTAGAAACCAGCTGATATGGACAGAGTACTTACTGGACATAAACACACAGAGAGCTTCGCAGCAATTATTTCAGAAACCGAAATTAGTTTACCTTAAATTCTGTGACTGATTTGTATTCGTTGGCTACAATCTTGTCTTTCATTGTACCAAAGTCCATGGGATGTTTTATTATCATGGAATATCCGGGAGCAATTGCATCCGTGACAGGAAAAGCAAAAAATCCATGAGGATCTTTTCTGAAAACAAGAACGTCATTACTTAAACGAGAAAAACCCTAAATGTAGATTTCCAAACAATACAAAACGTTTCACGGTAAAAACATGACACAATTCACCAAGTTTTGTTCCTTAAAACAAGAGATAAAATTTACACCCTGTAGAAGCGTAGTAGATATTTTTGATGGTTAAAAATTCCAAAATTACCCTCCTGGCTGGAGCCGTGACATCTGCATCATGGAGGTCCTGACCGCCCCCCACCAACACCCCTGCCCTGCACGGACCGGGCACACGGTGCTCTCCCCACGCCGGCCCACCCCCCACTAGACTGGGCGTCACCCAGGGAGGGCGAAGGGTCTGCTTCACGGGTGTGGGAGGTGAGGGAAGAACCCGTCACAAGGGAAGACACCCTGAAGGTTCCCAACCTCAAGTTCTTGAGAAACTGTTTACCTCTGGAGCTGGCGGAGAAAATGCTCTAGTAACTGCTGAATCGGTGTGCTCTCGTTCTCAGCTGACAATTTAAAGAGTACAGGATAACGATGAGTCAAAACATCTCGATACTGTGTCACTAGAGAGCTCCCACTCCACGGCACGTTTCAGTGTTTCAGGCTCCAACAAGAACTGGGTACAAGGACGACCCAGACCCGGTCTTGGCCCCAAAAAACTCAGCTGGGTGGGAGGGGCATCCACCACAGCATCAGTCCCCCAAACCCCTTAGAAAGTGCCAAGATCCTTCAAACGACAACAGGGAGCTGTCACTTGTCAGTCTGTAGGAGTCCCCTGTCACGACCGGGCCCAGTACATTCCAGACACGGTACGAAGACGGCCAGGACACAGAGGCCGAGTTTCACCAACTATCACTTTACTCGGCAGTCCAGAACCTCTGGCCGCACCTCTGCTGCTCCTCCTCTGTAAAACGGGTACGAATGCAACCGCACGGGGGTCCTTGTGAGGACGGCCACTAACTACATCTCTTGGCCCACGGTGTGGAACCGTGGTTTCTGCTGAACGTAGTAAGCACACGTGGCGGCCTAGGTTCTGTTCCCTAAGCCATAAGAACACAAGTGCTCTTACCTAGAGCATCCACTGCCGGCCACGCCCAGCCCCCAGACCTCAGCATCTGAATGCACTAAGGAACCAGGGCTCCTTGGAGAAATAGCCGGTTCCAGGGCCGGAGCAAACAGGCCTGCAGACCACGAGTGGGTCCCGACAGTGACAGTGACCAGAGCAAGTGTGAACATCACCCCTTCGGGTACACGGAAGGGAAGCACTGCACGCGTGACCTCAATCAGCTGATCTGACCAAGCCGGCAGGGACCGGCGACTGTACGCACTTCGTGAGCACGTTCACCCGGCGAACCGTCTCATGCCTGACCTTCTCTCCTGCCCACCGTGCCCCGCGGCCCCGGGGCCTACCTGTTCACCGTGGCAATGACTTGCACGGGACGGCTGTTGCCAGAAAACCACAGCCTCGGCAACGACTACCATACGACCCCGCTTCCTTCCCTCCCGAATCACAGGCAGGCAAACCCAACGTCAAGAAGAGAAACGCTTGAAGCAAAACTGCCTCCACTTCAGTACCTCCTGACCATTTGAAAGCCCCCGAGGAAAGTGACCACTCACGGATTAGAGAGCCCCGAGTGTTCTCTCCTCCGGTGAGGCTGGCACAGCCCTCGTGGTGCCTGACAGCCTCAGTAATAACTGATTCGAGCACTAGTTCCCTTCTCCCCGTGATGAGCTCGTGGGTTTAAAAAAAAACAAAGGGAGGGGGCACAGGGGCGGTAGTTGACTGAACCCTGCTCTACAGGTTCAAGTTGACACTAAGACCTCAGGTCCAGCTACGCTTCATGTCGAGCCCTGGAAGAGAAAGCACTGTTCCCTCCTTCCTGCACACGTCCCCAAGAGGCAGAGAAGCACGACGCCAACCACTGTGTCACAGAGACGAGCTGTCGCGCTCCGGGAGAGCCTCCAAACACGTTCCTTCCACTCGCCTGGCTGTGTCCGGCACGCTCGCACGGGCCTGTCGGGGGGCGGCTCCACCTCCACCTTCTTGCCGGGATCAAAGTCGTCGGCCTCTCCCTCTGAGTCGCCATGCTCCTTTTCCCGTTTCCGCTTCTTCTCTTCCTGTGAGGCAGAGTCAGGGCAGCGAGAGCAAGGCAAGCAGTTTTAAATGATCTCCTGCGACACAAAGCCAAGCAGGCAAACCTCCCTCCAGAGACGCTTCTCCTTCAGATCCCCCCTCCCCCCCCCCCAATGACCACCCCCTGGGCTCGTGTGCCTTTTGCTACAAACAGGACGGCCCTTTCCTAAGACCCCACGGCCCTGGTGATCTGCCGTCCGGGGGGCTGGGGGCCTCCACCGGCCAGCTGCCTCCCTGCTCTACCTTTCTTTTCCTTCTTTCTTCGTCGTCAAGGTGCTTTTCCTTCTCGGATTTCTTCTTCTTCTTCTTCTTCTTTTCCTTGTGCCGCTCTCGCTCGTGGTCTGACCTGTCATCGTAATAACTGGAGTCGTGCCCAGACCCCGACAGCTCAGTCACTTCACTTCCTCCAACCTTGAGAACCAGCTTCAGAGGCTTCTCCAAGGGCTTGTCTGCATAATCTGTAAGCACAGACCGCAGCTTCAGGGTGTGCTCGGGTGTGTAGAGGCACCAGGGGCCCGACGTGCAGGGGGAACAGAGAGGACGCCCAGGCCCCAGAAGGCAACACCATCAGGGAAAGATGGGGAAGCAAACCCCAGGGCCGCCAGTCCCGCCCCCCTTGGTGCTGCATCACCCTCAGGGACATAGTTCAAGCTGCTCTGTCTGGCGAGGAACAAGGAGGCAGGGGAGCCCAGGAGCCTGGTCCCTCCCCGCCCCCTTCCCTAAGCTCCTGGCCTGCGCTCACGCCCGTCTGTCCTGCAGCAGACACAGGACCGAGGCTGCAGGAACACGCAGGCCGGACGCGGGTGACAAACAGGGACGAACTTCTCCAAGACCAGACAAGCCAACACAGATGCAGGAGGCGGACCAGAGGCCCGACAGCCCTGGCGCCCTGGCCCGGAACCGCCGCCCGCGATCCCAGAATCCTCGCCCAGGACACCTTCCCGCGACCCCGGAATCCTCCCCCCGCCGAGACCCCCCTCCCCCACCCGCAGGCGAGCCGGGGATTCTCCCTCGGGGCCCGAGCCCGCGAGCCCGGGATCTTTGCCCGAGGCCCCCGCCTGGGACCCCGCCCCCCCCGCCCGCTGGCCGGCCCGACGTCACAAAGCGCGCCCGCCGCCTCACCCTCGTAGGACGAGCGCCACTCGGTCTTGTGCTTCTTGTGCTTCTTGCCCATGGCGGCGCGGGGCCGGAGCGCGGGGCTGAGGGCTGCAAGCAAGCGCGGCCGCAGCGTGAACGCCGCCGCCGCCGCGGCCCCGACTCGCCACCCGCCTGGCCCCGCGGAGGTCGCCGGGCCTCGCCGGAAGCAGGCGCCGGAAGTCGGGCCGTCTCGCCCCGCCGGCGCCCAGCGCTTCCGGGTCAGAGGGCGGTGCGCCGCGCGCGGCACTTTCAAGCGCGGGCGGGAGGGCGGACGGCTGGAGCGGCCCGGGCGGTGGCGGCCCGGGCGGTGGCGGCGGCGGCGGCGGCTCGGGGCGCGAGGCGGCGGCGGCCACGCTCCGGCCGGGTCCCCGCTGCTCCAGGCGGCGCCATGGACGAGGCCGTGGGCGACCTGAAGCAGGCGCTGCCCTGCGTGGCCGAGGCGCCGACCGTCCACGTGGAGGTGCACCAGCGGAGCGGCAGGTGAGCCCGGGCGCCGCACCCAAGCGGAGCCGGACGGGCCCGGGGAGGAAGGGGCGCGTGTGCACGTTATCCTCGGAGCTGGCGTTTGTCGGGCTGTTCGGTCACCCCAGCCGCCCACCACCTGATCTCTCAGGACCCCAGGCGAACCCCCGTGGTCCGCAGCTTTCAGAGGGGTCTGGGTGTGGCTTGCGTGGGGCAGGCGCCCGGGAGGGTGGACCCTCCCGGGCCTGCCTGCCGCCGAGGGGGCGGCCGGCTGGGGCAGTGTGGGAGGCGGGGCGGAGGCAGGTATGGTCCAGAACCGGTCGGCGTCCTGGAAGCCTTGAATGCCAGTCCGAAAGTGTCAAGAGTTTTCCCACGTGAATCACAGGCCTCGGGCTTTTGTTAAAATGCGGACTCGGGCTGCAACCCCACGGCTGTGGGAGCTTTGCGCCTTCGTTCCTAACAGTAGCAGCACTAGCGAGAGCTCGCAGCGCACGCCAGGCCTGTGTGTCCGGGCTGATCTTCCGTTGGGGCAGCCCCGGGTGGCAGGAGCTGTTGCTGTGGCCTCTTGGCGGATGGAGGGCAGGGCTTGGCTTGGGGCTGACCCCCAGGCGAGCCCACCGCTGTGCTCTGAAAGGCCTGATTTTGTAGAAGGCGCCTGTTACCATCCTGACCTCTGTGTCTTGTGTTCCCAGCACTGCCAAAAAGGAAGATATAAAGCTGAGCGTTAGAAAGCTGCTCAACAGACATAACATTGTGTTTGGTGACTACACGTGGACCGAGTTTGATGATCCTTTTCTGAGCAGAAACGTGCAGTCTGTGTCTATTGTTGACACAGAGTTGAAGGTTAAAGACCCACAGGTGACTAATTCATATTGCCAAGAAATCGCTAATCCATAGTCGAATACAAAGTTAGTGTCATGGGGGCACCAGGCTGGCTCATTTAGCAGATCATGCGATCTTGATCCTGGGTTCATAGGTTCAAGCCCCATGTCGGGTGTTGAGTTTACCTTAAAAAAAAAAAAAAAAAAAAAAAAAAGCAACGTCAGTATCACGGATGTCTGCTTGCTGCTTTGGTGGTGGGTTGTCAGAAAGTGGTTCGTTTATCTGTTGCTTTGTCTGGGAAGAGCCAGGTGCTGGGAGTGGGCTGGCCCCGGGGTCAGGATGCTCACAGCACAGTAGGGGGACCATTGCAAAAGCAGAACGCAGCGCCGTGGAATGGGCTGTGCTGATGAGGCCTCCGTCCCTGCTCTCTGTCCTTCCAGGCAGCAGATGTCCATGGACCGCTCCACCGGCATAGACTGTAGTAGGCATGGGGGCTGAGGGATGAGATGGGCCTTCCGTGGAGAAGGGCTTCGTCTAGTCTGGCGTGCGGACGGCCTCGCCCACCATCTTTGTGGGAGAGGGTGGGTGTGTTGGGACCTTTTTGTCACTATACAAACAACCCAGTGTCTGATACATCCCCTCTACCCGCATGGCTCGTGTCTTACAAGGAATCGGTTGGGAAGCATTGGTTTGGCTCCAAAATTTTGCTTAGAAGGTGGACCTCTCCTTTCTTATACTGGGACTAACTAACATTTGTGTCTTTGTCAGTTTTGGGGTTTTTTAAAAAATTTTTTTAATGTTTATTTTTGAGAGACAGAACGTGAGCAGGGGAGGGGCCGAGAGAGAGGGAGACCCAGAATCCGAAGCAGGCTCTAGGCTCTGAGTAGTCAGCACAGAGCCCGACGCGGGGCTCGAACCCCCGAATGGTGAGATCATGACCTGAGCCGAAGTCGGACGCTCAACCGACTGAGCCACCCGGGTGCCCCGTGGCTTTGTGAGTTTTACCCATCATACTTGATTTTGGACAGCTTGGCGGACGCAGAGGCGCTCTTCACGCTACTGAGGGAAGACAGGTTAACGCAGCCTCAGTGGAGGGTGCTGGGGCCAGCGATTAGACGTTTTAACGTTCTCATCTTTGGCTCTGCCTGTTCACCTAGAGAAATTCATCTTCAGACGTAATTATGTGATTTTGTAGAAGTGCAAGGGCGACTTTCTATGTATGTTGTTAATAGTAGCTGACAACTCGAAGTATCTTGGTTATCCGTCAGTTAGAGGTTGACTAAGCAGATGATACGATCACAGTAAATATGACAGATGTGAAAAAGAAGCAGGAAAGGCACAGTTAGAAAACTGTGGTTGAATCCGTTTTTGGTCAAGTACGTGTGGCTGTGTGAGGTTGGATGGGCGACTTTGACAAACTTCATCCTGTATCGTTTGTATGTTTTCACTAACCACGTAATGTTCACGATTACGAAAAACAATAAAGTAGTTTTTTAGTCAAAAGGGGAGAGAGAAACATCTTAAAGAGTTGATACTGAATCTGAATATGATAGGCTTTTTTCCTAACCTACGAACGAGTTTCTAACGTTCTGCATATTCAATTTTTATTTTTGGACTTTACCGGGTAATTGTCATGGCTAGAATTGGGAAGGGAGTTCGGTCTGCGTGGGTTGATTGCTCTCCCTCTCATCACAGCCCATCGACTTGGGTGCCTGCACGATTTCGCTTCACGTCTTCCAGCTGAATGAGGGCGGCCCCAGCAGTGAGACTCTGGAGGAGGAGACCGAGAACATAACTGCGGCGAGTCACTGGGTCCTGCCCGCAGGTGCGTGAGCACTGGCGCCGGGCAGTACGCACCTGGGACGTCGGCATGTGGCCTGCTCTCTCCAAGGCAGTTAGCTGAGGAGGTTGTATTCATCCATCTGTTTTGTAGGCTTTCGGGGTGTTTTTTTTCTTGTGAAACAGAGAGCGCATCGCAGAAGATAAAAGCAGGGGTCTCCATTGTGAGGCTGTGTTCCTGCAGGCGGGTCCCTCAGAGATGGTGCTGAGAATCCGGAGGTGCTCTTTCCTTCCCGGTTGGTCACCTGCCGGCCCCTTCCTTCCTCCTGCCTTCTCCGTGCTTCCCTGTGGACTTTGCCTTGGTTCTAGCCGGTGGAGTCCTCAGCGTTTACCTGTGGTGTCGTGACAGCCGGCCCAGACCTGCCTCGGCCCCACCCAAGTGCTGGCTGCTGGGGAGGACGGTGGGGCAGTCTATGTGCTTGTGGGAGAGCTCAGGTCCACAAGAGATAATTGCGCGTGGTCACGTGATGAGGAAGTAACTCCGTACTCCATTCGGTTGTCTGTTGAAAGCTGAGTGACTGGCAGTGACTTTGCATCTGTAAAGAAAAATTAAACTTTTAAGAAACAATTCAAAAATTTAACTTCCCGGTAACGAGACTCTCAGCCTGTGGTGTGTGGTGCGGTGGAGAGCGTCAGTGACTCAGGGCAGACCTCACTGGTCATTGTGGTGCTTGTTTTCCTAAAATTAGGTTTTTGTTTTCCTCTCTCCCAGCTGAATTCCATGGGCTTTGGGACAGCCTGGTATATGATGTGGAAGTCAAGTCTCATGTAAGTTGCTGTGCTAATTTTGCAGGAAGTCCCGGCTGTCTGAGTTGGGATCAATATTGTGTTGCCCTCCAGCATCTTGGAGCCCCGTGACTCAAATAGGCTTTTGGGAATTTATGGTTCCTGGCAGCCCGTGTCCCGGGTGTCTGTCCCATGGGGGAGGAAGGGGCGGGTGCAGAATGTAAAGACAGCTTTCACCGGATTGTGCTCTTAACGCACTGGGACGGAGGAGGCAGGGCCAAGGGGCAGACAGAGCAGGTCGGCAGGTCTGAGCAAGCGCCAGCTCGTCTGAGCCCCCTTCAAGGGGAAGGGTCCTGCATGCCGTGGGGGACACTAGAAGTCCATCCCCCACATCACCCGGGCTGCGCGACCACAGTCCTGGCTGTCCTAAGTGAATGTGCTGTGGCTTGCCCGCTGCTGTGTTGTCCCAGAGGTAGGAGCCCACTCATCACTTGCCAAGTCTTGTCCTTTGGCGGGACCCCTGTGTTTGTCTGCATACTTAGAGTAGCAGCAGCCAACCTGGTCTCGTACGTTTGGAGTTTCTTCCAAAACGGAAGCCTGTGAAGCATCCGGCACTCGGCGCCAGCAGTCGCCGAGGGGTGGTCTGGCGCCCGGCCCCTCTCCTCGGGCACGAGCTCCGGCAGCACATCTGGTGGGAACCTTTGCCTTGTCCACACCTCCATCCGCGTTTTACCTTTCTTCGCTCAGCTCCTCGATTACGTGATGACAACCTTGCTGTTTTCAGACAAGAACGTCGACAGCAATCTCATCGCCTGGAACCGGGTGGTGCTGCTTCACGGTAAGAGCGTGTGGGGTTTTCTTTCTTTAACCAGGTAAACCGTGTGAAGTCAGGCTTTTTTACTTGTCCCGCTGACCTTCAAGGGGTTACAGTTCTGTTTTCTGATGCAGCCAGAGCTGTCCTCGAATGTCCCCTCCCTGAGAAGCCACTCTAGCTCACATTACCCTGGGCATGTGTCACCTGACCCTTCACTCGGCAGCTGCCGGGTCTCTGCCTTGTGACTTTTCTATGTTATTATTAAACTTCTCATATAACTGCCCAATTCCCCCAAGTGATCGTACGGTCCTTTGGGCAGGAACTGCCTCACGTTTTTGTAGCATTCCCAGGGCCTCGCTTTGTGACCATAAACCACAACAGCCCTGCTTCACTGAAATTCTGTCTGAATCTTCTCAGAGGAGAACGTTGGATTTTTTCTTGATGTTCCTGGTTAGAAAGAAATCGAGAGAATGCCCAAATAATAGTGAGGTGGGGGTGGTTAGCTTCTGAGACCAGTTAAGACCACACGCTTCTGTGGAGTCTTAAAAATCTTTTATTTTCTTCTAAGATTGTATTTATTTGTTTTGAGACAGAGTGCACGAGTGGGGGAAGGGCAGAGAGAGGGAGAGAGAATCCCGAAAAGGCTCCACGCTGTCGGCACAGAGCCCAACTCGGGGTTCAGTCTCACAAACCGTGAGATCTTGGCCTGAGCCGAAATCAAGGTTCAGATGCTTAACCGAACCACCCAGGCACCCCCAACACGGGGCCTTTTAAACCGCAGATAATCTCGGCATATTGTCCTGATACTGGGTTCTGAGCAGACCATCCGGGGGTATTTTGATTAGTGAAATCAAGTATTTCCCATTTAGAATCGGCTCTATGTTTCTTTAATTATCAAGAATGCAGGCAGATCAGATATGAAAGTGTCTGCATCTTCTGGTAGATGCATTTGTTCCTCTGTGTTGACATCTCAGCTGCTGCCAGGCCTCCTGCTCAGTGGCACACGGGACAAGAAGCTGTACGAGCAGGGCTTCGCCTGCTGCTCTTCTGGTTTAGCGTGGGCTGCCGTGGAAGACGGGGATGCTGTGGGCTGCAGGAATGACAAACGTCAGTGCCTTAAGAATCCAGATGCTTGTCATGAAAGGTGTTTGACCTTTCACAAGGTGACTTAGCGAGTGGGTTTTCTAGAGGACGTGTGGGGACAAGGAGGGTGTCCGCGAAGATGGAGACCAGGAGAGGTGCTCGCTCCGGATGCTGAGGGGACGCACAGGCCGGCAGGCGATGCTGTGTTGGGGACATGGAAGCCAAGAGTAGAAACACGGGCCGAGGTCAGACAAGGAGAAAAAGGGAAAGCCTCGGGAAGCGTGTTAATATTTTGCAGCACGCACACTGCTAGCCGACTTCTCTGTGGGCTGCCCGGCAGTACTTGGGGTAACAGCATTCGGAGCTCTGAGCCCCACTCCTTGCTGTGTGTGCCGGGGATAATGCAGCTCCCGTTGTTTTAAGGGATTTGTTACCATGCTGACTTAAAAACACATCTGCTTGGGTTTTGTTACAGGTCCTCCGGGAACTGGAAAAACATCCCTGTGTAAGGCACTAGCCCAGAAATTGACCATCAGACTTTCGAGCAGGTAACTTCTGGTAATTCGAGAAAGGGGAGCGGCAGGACGGGGTCGCTTGCTTTTCATGTGTGATATGGAAGCTGTTTATTTCTCCATAATTTTCCTTTACTGGTAGATCCCTCTCTTTCAGAGCAAATTAACTCCCGTACTGAGCACTGTTCTGAGTTAAGGGTTTCAGTCTTTCACGTTTACGGCGCTTGCTTTAACGATCAGCACGTGCCCTTTGGGTGACTGTCCCACGTGTATGTCAGAATGCAGTCTGCTCTCAGGGCCGGATGCTTGCTGCTCTCGCTGATGGTCTCCCATCCTGTTGCCTGAGAGAGGCATGGCCAAGCTAGGGGTGGATTTGTCTGTTTCTCCTCGAGTTCTGTCTCTCTCGGGGCTTACGATGTCATTGCGTTTAGACACCATTCGGCCGTTATTTTCTCAACGAATTCCCCCTACACACACTCACTTTCTAGGAACAGACCCATTTATTTGCGTGTTCAGCTGTTTGATATTCCCCCCTGGGCCACCAATGTGGCTTTTTTTCTTTGAGGATTTTAGAATTTTCTGTGTTGCATTTTGGGCAGTTTTCTAAGATGTCAAATCTGCTTTTAATTCAGTGACATTTTCATTTCTGTTTGCATGTTTTTCTTCTCTGGCTGTTCCACTTGGTTCCTTTTATACTTTTCAATTCTCTCCGCATCATCCTCTTGTTAAAATGTTTGAGCTGGTGTGTGGTCACCATTTCACAACTTTCCCTACTAAGTCCGTCCTTGTTGTCAGTTCCGGGTCTTTCTGTTGACTGGTGTTTCTCCTGGTTTGGGGTCCGTTTCTGCTTGTGCTGTCAGGTAAGTTTTGGTTGAATGCAGACATTGTTTTTGTCGGGTTTTGTTCTGCTAGGCATTGCATTTGTGATTTAGGGCAACCCTTTTGAGGTTTGTTTTTAAGCTTTACTGGAAAGGAGTCCAGACTTAATAGTGAAGTGAGGCCCTTCTGGGATCTCACTTGGGCACCCTGAGTGATAGCAGGTACTGTGCACGTTGGCCATTGGGAACTTGAGCTTCCCAGCCTGTGAGCACCAGGAGCCGTGCCCCTCACGGCTCTCCAGCCTGTTGGGATTTCCGTATTCACACACGCCCGAGTGTCAGCAAAGACCCAGAGGGACCCCATGTGATTCCTGGAGCTTTACTCCTGCGTGTCTACCTCCCCTCTGGAACTCTGCTCTGCAGCCTGCAGCTGCCTCGGGCTCCTCGAACTCTGACCTCTGTGTCCAAGTCAGCGCAGTGGCTGTGCACGTCTTGGGTCCCCTCCAGGGTCGCGGTTGGAAGGCGCTGTAGGCAGAGAGCCAGAGCGCTTGCAGGCTCCCTCATTCCTGTCTGGGTGACAGTCCTGACGCCTGCTGTCTGGCGCCATTCACAGATGCTGTTGCGATGATTTCGTCTCCTTTTCCGGTTAATTCAGGGGATTGATCTGAGACTTGTTACTCCAGCGTGTATCCTAGGACGAATACTTTATTTTCTTCCCTTTCAAAAATGTCCCGGGAGAATTTTTGTGTAGGGAAGTTGCTCTGTTTCTACCTTTTATTCTGCGTAAGCAACTTGGCTTTTGTCTTGACCTGCCGAGGTGCATCTGTGCCTTGCAGATCTCTTGGAGCCGTTACCTGGCACACTGGACACTGAAGATGTTACCGCAAGAAAGAAAACTTCCTGCAGTACAACCATCTGGAAATACGCATTTATTTTGTGGCTTAGAAATGCCAGAAAGAAACCTTAGCAAGCCTTTGTTGCTCACCTGATCGAAACGCCTTAGGGTTAATTTCGTTCAGTATTCAACCCAGTCTTTATTCCATTAGGTTGTCTGTCTCTCCCCTCTTTGGTAAACAGAATTAGTGGCTAGCCAGTTGCAATTTTTTGAAAGGGATTGTTTTTCCCATGTGGACTTTCGAGGCATAGGGGACGGGGCTCGGCTTCCCTTCTGCCTCCGTCTCGCTCCCTGTTTGATTTTAGTTAGAACTAAGTGCATCCAGGTGTCCCGTGTGCACAGAGGACCAGTGCTAGATTGCAGTCTGTCAGTATATACTGAGGTTGACATCGGGGCCTCCGGGTGCCCCATGGCCCTGGGGTCCACAGGAAGTGAGTTTTTGCTGGGAAACAGATTGTCCACTCGTTGGGTTTATGGAGGGAGGAAAACACGTTCAGCTCTGGCCAGAAAACGTCTGACGGTTACGTTTTGTTTTGCTACCACGTTACTGCTGGTGACGCTTCTTAGAGCACCTGAGACGTCAGTTACAAGCAGATGAAAAGTGAGAGGGATGTTACTGTTGTTTTGATGCAGAGATGTTTTCCGGTTCAAAACCCTTAGTTTGCTTCAGCTAGGACCGCTGATTGCATGTTGTTAGATTGTCGTAAGTACTTGCGCAGGCCGCTGCACCAGCCGTCGCTGGTAGCTGTGGTGACCTAACCAGTTAGTGGGCAGCGGAGGGATGCTGGGTTACAGCAGAAGCGTTGCCGCCCCTGTGGGTGCCGTAGGAGCGATCTGCAAGCCACTCGTTGTAACTCTGTTTTGTCATCTCAGGTACCGGTACGGCCAATTAATTGAAATAAACAGCCACAGCCTCTTCTCTAAGTGGTTTTCGGAAGTAAGTATCAGCATCGCTTCTGCTTGTCGGCATTGTCAACCATGTAGTTGGACGGCTGTCTCGTAGAGTAGGCAGACTCTCCTCCGAGAGCTTCAGACGGAAGTAGGTAACGTGACAGTAGGGCGGACTCGCGGTCGGAGGGAAGTTCCAGAACTGAGCGGTAACTTGAAAATAGGCCCGAGAGTACCCTCTGCTGGTGGCATCCAGACCTTTGGGCGGGACAGACACTCAGCTTTCTCTGAGGACGGGACCTGCGTTCAGCAGAGGGCTGCATCCTCAGAGAGCACGCCCTCGGGGCTCTGAGCCTCGTTCCTCTGTGTTCCTCTGTCCAAACCGCGGGGCTCAGCCAAGGTGATGTTGCAGGTGCCTCTCAGCACAGGAGAGCTCTGCCCGGGCACCGGTGCAAACAGATCCCTCCAGAGGGTGGTGAGCCGGGACGGGGAGCACCCGTAGGGAGTGCGCTTAGCTTGCATCCATGACCCATCTTGTTCCTGGTGGTGCGGATGGCAGGCAAAAGGAAGGAGGGAGGGCACTGAGGCACCTGTGTGTGCCAGGCGGCTCAGGGCTGAGCCGGCGTGGGCTCGGGCGCGCTTCCTGGCACGTGGAGCGGGGCGAGGGGATCGTGTGGGTCGGCCTCTCCCGTGTGGCCCTGGCTCCTTGGATTTAGGGATTTCTCCAGGGGGCCGTCAGGAGACAATGGGCTTGTGGGGCCACCTGGGGTCATAACGAGGCTGGGCAGGGACGGCAGATAAGGGTGTGCGGCAGGCGGCGTGACGTGTACAAGTCAACATTAAAGGAGCGTTTTGGTTCCAGAGTGGCAAGCTGGTGACGAAGATGTTCCAGAAGATTCAGGACTTGATTGATGACAGAGATGCGCTGGTGTTTGTGCTGATTGATGAGGTAGGCGCAGCTGGACATCACACCCGTGACTGAAGGAAATTGGACCCCTGGCTGAGTCCGTCCTCCATCCGGCACTCCTGTCACGCAGCCCTCTCCTCCCCGGCGTCCCGCACGTCGAGCTCCTGGCATAGCGGGCTCACGCGTACCCGTTCACTTGTCCCTCGCTTGCTCGGTTGATGCAGCGCGTGGCTGCCCCTGGGGTCGGGTGCTGTCCTTTCCGACCCGTCGCCCCATCCCCACAGGTGGAGAGCCTCACGGCCGCCCGCAACGCTTGCAGAGCAGGTACCGAGCCGTCAGATGCCATCCGTGTGGTCAACGCTGTCTTAACCCAGATCGATCAGATTAAGAGGTAACGCTGACACGGTGGTCTCACGTGAGAAGCCACAGGGAGGGTGTGAGGTGGCCGCACGCCTCTACACGTCGCTCAGCTCCTCTGAGTGGACACACGGCTGCTGAGTTTCGGCCCTTCTCCCACACCTGAGGCGGTGTATCTGCTAAATGCACCGCTTCGGGGACAGGTACTTTCACTGAGGTATCGGAAACATAAAGCGAAACTCAAGTGTGCGGAGAAGCGCGTGACCGTGAAACACGGCCGCCCTCCGGCACCGATGCCGGCACCGCCCAGCGTTGGTTGGCGTTGCGGGGCTGGTGACGGACAGGCGAGCGCCCCCCGCGTGCGCTTCATGGGGCCAGATTTCACGTCTCCACAGCCCAGCCTTGCAGGGCCGGGGCCCGTGCTCAGTGTGCCCTGACTGAGCCCGTGCAGCTTTAGGGAGTGACTCCTCGTAACCTGACTCGGTCCGGGCCCCCACCCCCACCCCGGATCACAGCCCTCGGTGGGTCCCGGGATCGTTCTCCCACTGGGAGGCTGCCCGGCTGCAGAGCTAGCTTGTCCGCGTGGACTGGTGGGGAACCGAATCGTGCCGTGGGCTGTTTCCCGGGCCTCCCGCAGTAGTACATTTACGGTTTACGACCTGCGACCTGCTGTGAGGGGCTGTAATTTCCTGAGCCGCAGCTGTTGCTGGCCTGCTTGCTTCCACCCTGCTCGGGGCCAGCCATGTGCCCCTGTAGCCGCTCCTCCTTCCTCCCTGGGCTCTGCTCCCAGCCCCGCCCCTGCTCCTCAGTCTGGTTTCTGCCCCTCCCTTACCTGAGAGCCATCTGCCCTCCCTGGAATTTTCCGCACCGTCAGACCTCCAGCCACCCTTCCCCTTCCTCCACTCTCCAGACCGCCTAGTTTCTGCTGTCCGCCTCCTTCCCTCTTCTGTTGCTCACCCCTCGCGGGCCTGCGGGTCCACCTAGACTGGGCGTCGGACACTCCCGGGGCGCTCACTCAGCCCTGCAGCTCCTGCCTCCAGGGTTCCCATTGACCCGATGTCCTCACTGTGCAGCCCCTGCTCGAGCCAGAAGGTGGGGTCCCGGTGCCCCTCCTGTCGCTGGCAGGTGTGGGGGCTCAGGAGGGAATGGAGACGCACGGGTTTCTGGTTGCCCTCACCCCTTCCTGTGCCCTTAACTTCACGCTTCCTGTTCAGGCCCCTCTAGGCCACCCTTCCAGGCCTTCCTTTGTGTGGGTCTGACTCTTTGGGACAAAGCCCGTCCCCAGACAAGAATCCCAGCCGTGTCATCCCTCCACCCGGACTCCTGTGACCTGCACACTCCCTGCCCCTAACCCTCAGTGGCTCACCCTTGCTCACCCCGCACTACACACCTGTTTCCAGACACCAGGTGAAGCTGGCCTTCCTGGGGGCTCCCCAGGCCACACGCTTCCTGCGGCCTGGCCTGTGTGTTGACTCGGGCCCCGGGGGAGCATCGCCACATCCCCCACACCAAGCCCAGCGGCCTGGGAAGCGTGCTCGCGGGATGCCTTGTGCCTGCCGTGTGCTGGCCACGCTGGCCGACAGACTGGACCACGGGGCTCTCTTGCCCTTTGGAAGCTAAAGGGGAAGCAGCCCGTAAACAGGATAAATACCTCAGCTCCACGCGTGTGGGAGTCGCGAGAGCTGCGCGTCGAGTTGTTCAGCTGGCTGTGCCCTGGCAGGTCGATGGGGTGCTCAGGGCGCTGCACACAAAGTGAGAGCTCCGGGGGTGCTTGGGTGGCTCAGGCGGTTAAGTGTCTGACTTTTAATACTGGCTCGGGTCGTGGGATCAAGCCCTGCACTGGGCTCCAAGCTGAGCATGGAGCCTGCTTGGGATTTTCTCTCTCTCTCTCTCTCTCTCTCTCTCTATCTATCTCTATCTCTCCCTCCCTCCCTCCCTCTCTCTATCCCCCCCTCCCCCCCCCCCGCCCTGCACATACACACTTTCCCTGTCTCTAGAGATAAAAATAAAATTGGGGGGGGGGGAGGAAGAAAAAAGGAAAAGTGAGAGTTTCGTCATGCCACAGTTGATGGAAGAGAGGGAACAGTCAAGTGGGGGTCTGGGACAACTTGCTGGAAGACAGGAGCAACATCTCCTTGGCGCACTGTGTTGAATCCAAGAGAGCCTGGTGGGAGTTGGGGGCCCGGCAGGCACTCAGGTGTGGACCTCAGGAGGCCTCCTAGGCCGGGTTTGGGACGTGGGGTGCAGCCGGCTGAGACGCTGGCTGAATTCTGAACCTTCGAGGACGGGGGGGGGGGGGGGGGCGGTGATGGAATCACTAGGCACCGGCCGACTGGCGCTCACTCCTCTGCCTCCAGGCACTGCAACGTGGTGATTCTGACCACTTCCAACATCACGGAGAGGATCGACGTGGCCTTCGTGGACAGGGCTGACATCAGGCAGTACATCGGACCGCCCTCTGCAGCAGCCATCTTTAAAATCTACCTCTCCTGTCTGGAAGAACTGATGAAGGTACGGGGCGTTTTTGCTTCCAACCGGGCTTCTTGTGTGTCCTTAGTGGCCAATTCCGAGACGGGATGAGTTACTTGAACGTGGTATTAACCATCTTAGGTCGAAAACTGCAGTTGGTGTGTTTTGTAGGTTGAGCTGATAGTTGAAACTATTGGGATGCCTGGGTGGCTCAGTCAGTTGAGCATCCGACTTGGGCTCAGGTCATGATCTCACGGTTCGTGGGTTCGAGCCCCGCATCGGGCTCTGTGCTGACCGCTTGCTCAGAGCCTGGAGTCTGCTTCGGATTCTGTGTCTCCTTCTCTCTCTGCCCCTCCTCCTCTCACGCTTTGTCTCACTCTGTTTCTCAAAAATAAATTTAAAAAAAAGTTAAAAAAAAAGAAATTATGGCCACCGACTTTATATTTTTGCTCTTTTAGTGCAAAATGATGATTGTGATCATGTGATCTATCGATCTGCCGGGAGGGGCGTGGAAACCTGCCGGACACGTCCTAGTTCATAGGGAGACCTGACTGGAGGCCACAGTTCACAGGGATGTCATCTGACTGGAGGTCACAGTTCACAGGGACGTCCTCCTGACTGGAGGTCATAGTTCACAGAGGGGTCATCCTGCCTGGGTTGCGGTTTACAGTGTATCATTAGCTACAGCATTAACGTCCCTTCAGTCCCGTGTTCTAGTGAGCAGTGAGCACAGCAGCAGTGGGCGAGGTAGCGCGCTCCCAGTGGGCCTGGTGTAAATCACTCTAGGCAGAACCTGGTGCTAGGAGTCCAGGGCACTGGGCACAGCAGGCCTGAGGCAGGCAGTCCCTTCCCCCAGGGGAGCGTTCCTGAACCCTGATTCTGGGAGATAGGCAGTAACCGAGCCAACCGACGGACGGGGATTTACGTGGTGATCGTTGGCGTGACGTTGTCGTAACAGGATGGCGGGGGTGGGATCGACCCCCAGCCCGGCGCCACAGAGCTTCGGCGGGGATCACACAGCCCCTGACAGGGATGGGAGGGCTGGTCTGGCGTGTGCACCCCGTCCCACTTTGCTGCGGCACGGAGAAAGTGGCGGCCCCGGGGAGCCTTGACCTGAGGTCCCAGGTGAGCTCCGGAAAGTGTTGGTGCCGAGAAGTCAGCGTGATGGGATCCCGACGGTGGTCACGCTCCTACTTGTGCCGCGCATCCGGGAGATGTTTCGCCAGTTAACGTACGAACTTTTCCTGGAAGCTGAGCGTGTGGGACAGGGGTTCTCAACCGGTTTGCAGGAAGTTAAGCCATTCCGATGACGGAGTGGAAATTGGGCCAGTCCTGAAGGCTGTCGGCGTGTGCCTGGCCCACTCCATCAGGAGCCCGCGGTTGTCGCGTGCACCCGGAGGGGCAGCGGGGGGCAGTCCCAGGGAGGCTGCAGGGACCCAGGGAGGCTCAGGAAGGTGAGAACACTCCTGGCATAAACCCTGTTGCTTAAATTTACTCACAGCCTTCACCAGACCTCCAAACCGTGCGGACCAAGCTGTTTGTTCTCCGTTATCTCCTGGTCACTGAGTCAGAGCAGTTCACGTTAGAAGTCGTTCAGTGCTGGTCCCTGGGCGCCCTGTCAGGTGCCGCTTCTTGGCAGAGTGCCTCCCGTGTACAGCCACGTGGCCCACAAGGGAATGAAGTCCAGATCCAGGGTCAGGCTGTGCCACCTGCCACACAACGGTCTTGTCTTAAAAACAACAAATGAAGGGGCGCCTGCGCGGCTCAGGTCATGATCTCATGGTTTGTGGGTTCGAGCCCCGCGTCGGGCTCTGTGCCGTCAGCTAGGAGCCCGGAGCCTCCTTCGGATTCTGTGTGTCTGTCTGTCTGTCTCTCTCTCTCTCCCTCTCCCTCTCCCTCTCCCTCAAATAAATACTAAAATAAAAAAAATGGAGACCCCCCCTTGAAAGGCAGGCCAAGTCCTGATTCCTGAGCTCGACTCTGCTTCCCTGGGTTGTGATACGCCTTTGAAACCCAATACCGGGCTGGCCTCAGCCCTTCCGAGTCCCTCTCTGCCCTGACACGTAGTGAAGACACGTCTTGATCAAAAGCACAGAAGAGGCTGGGTCCCCGCTAGTCTCCGAGACGTGTCCTGTGAGCGAGAGGGGAGCGGCCCGCGTCCTGGCGTGGCCGTGCTCGCCTTTCTGGGGGAGGGGATGTTTCTGAGAAATGGGCTGCTGCCGCGTGGCCGACAGTGTGCACTCTGCCCGTGAACCGCGCCGTGACGCCCTGTGTCTGTCTCCAGTGTCAGATCATATACCCTCGCCAGCAGCTGCTGACCCTCCGGGAGCTGGAGATGATTGGCTTCATTGAAAACAACGTGTCAAGGTTGAGTCTCCTTTTGAGTGAAATTTCAAGGTGTGCATTGCCTTCATCTTTATAACCTAGAAAAGTGCATTTGTTGTGGTCAGGGGCGGTTGTAGCTGACTGTAGCAGCCTAGGGTCGTGGTTTGGGGTCAGAGGACAGGGACTGGGACCCCGAGGCGTCTGTCACACAGGCGCTGAGAGAGCTTTGAGAGCACCCGACTGCCCTGGCCCCAGGCTCCTGGGCCAGAGCCTAGAGGTCCGCCACCCTCCCACAGGCACCGTTAGAAAGTAAAAAGCAGTGCTGTGTTTCTCTCTGAAAAGATAGATATCCAGATGAGGCTCTCGTGACGTAGTCCTGATTTCTTAAACGGCATTTGTTAAATTTTTACGAATCGATGAGAAGGAAAAAGTGGAAGCTTCTGTCTGAGTAAGCAGAGGACACAGCGGCAGGGGTCTGTGCTTGGTGCTTCGGGAAGTCAGAGAAAGCACGCGGCCCGGCAGCCCTAGGCGTCAGGAGGGAGCGCTCGGCCCCTGAGCGCCAGTGGCTGCACACGTGCTGGGGGCCTGTGGCTGGCAGCGTGGTCGACCTCCCACATGGCTTTGGTGACCAGGGTGGCAGGAAGGGAAGGTGGGGAGATGGAGTGGAGCACAGTTGCAGTGGAGTGAAGGACAGTTAGAATTTGGACAAACTGGAGAGAACTGGGGAAGGCCGTGGGGGACTTCCTGTGGGCTGTACGGCAGAGATCAGGTGGTGGTGCTGGCGGCCCAGAGGCCACGTTGTGACCAGAGTTTGAACTTCATCCTGAAGCCGTGAGGCTTGTGGAAGCTTTTGAACAACGGGATAGCCTGAAGAAACTATATTTCGGGTTATCTCTTGAAGAGATTGAAACTGGTCAAGATGAGGCAGAAGAGGGCAGTTCTGACACTTGGACAAAAATAGTCGATGGGGACCAGCCTGGTTTCCTCGGGATCCGTGCCACTGGCCGCGTGCCCACCATGTCGTGTGTGCCTCTCCTGGGCGGCTAGCAGCTCAGGGCGGCAAGCATCGTGTCCCGCCTGGGGCAGGAGCTGAGGACCAGGGGCCACCAGCCCACCTTGAGGCCAGCTATAGGGGAGGGGACTTTCGGAGATGAGGGAAACCGTCCCCAAGCGTGGTTCTGTTCACAGGAAGAGCGAGGGTCTCAGCGGCCGCGTCCTGAGAAAGCTCCCTTTTCTGGCTCATGCGCTGTATGTCCAGGTGAGTCCGCCGTGGCCGCCCCTGCCTCTGAGCGCTCTGTGCCCCCCACCGCTGCTCTGTGCCCCCCCCCCACCACCACCACCACTCTGTGTGGCGGGGCCTGGCCTCGCGGGGAGTTGCACGTAACACCGTTACGGATCTGACTCACCTCCATGCCTAAGCGATGGGCTTCTGGGCGGGAGGGCCTCGGTGCCTCTGAAGCAAGGAGGTGGCCTGCGGGCGTCTCACACACCTCTGCTCACACTGGGCCCTCCATGGACTCGCGCGGAGCAGGGCCTCGGAGTCCCCTGCCCTGCCCCATACTGGGGGTGCCGGCCAGCAGCCCCACCGGGGGCACGACCGGCCCATGTACCCATGTCTGCTTCCAGGCCCCCACTGTCACCATCGAGGGCTTCCTTCGAGCCCTGTCTCTGGCAGTGGACAAGCAGTTCGAAGAGAAGAAGCAGCTCTCGTCTTGCGTCTGATCCGGACCCCACCGTGATCGTGGGCACAGTCGGCAGGTGACGTCGCTGCCCAGAAGTCTCCGAACGCTCTGCCCGGGCCGGAAGCCCACGAGGCTGAGTGGTGTTCAAAGCAGTGTGTCGTATGTGATGTGTTTTTAAGACGAATCGGCCTGTCATTTTCACTGTTTCAAAAGATGATTCAAGTTCTGCCGTCTAGGTGTGCTCACTCCATCCTGCCTCTAGACAAGTCAGATGCAAAATGCTGACAAAATTGGTTTAAAATAGGCCATGAACACAGGCTTTAAGAAGCAAAAGAAAAAACTACATTGTCTTAAATAAGAATGTAATCCCAGTGTTAAAAACATCTGGGTCACTGAAATATGAGGTGGCCTTTGCTCTCTGACCTGAGCCTCTTTTATTTGGTGCAAACGGTTCAGAGACTAATGAGTAAAAAGAGAAAACCTATTCTTATGTTCTAGAAATGGAGAAAACAATTCAGGAAGAGTGGGCTTCGCACAAAGGTGCTATTTGTGAGAAAGGTGCAGTTTGGGGATCGGGTGAGTGTGTGCCACGCAGCTCGGCCCCAGGACAGGCGGCGTCGCACGGTTTCCTGCCCGTCGTTTTGCAGTAGCGTTGCGGCTGCGCGCGGTGGCACGTCACCCGCGTACGGCAAGCTGGCTGGAACTTGGCGCACCTCACAGGATGTGCTTTGCGCTTACCTGACGCTCAAATCGATTTCACGCTCATGTTTTGTACACGTTTTGAAGACCACGTTGGCTTTTGTTACAGAGCTTTTTAAGTATTAAAGCGTATTCCACCAGAACTTTTCATGTTGAGTCTCCACTCCGACGATGTGGATTCTATTGAGACATTCCCGCGATTATGTAGCTTTTAGCCTGTTTCATGCCTTGAGGTGTCAAAAGGGACTGTGACCATTTATGGGAATGACACCAAGAGCCGCATCTGGAACCTGGAGCCTGGCTCTGGCCTCCTCAAGCCCTGAAGGGGGTAAAAGCGGTGTCTGTGGGCACCGGGGTCAGGAGAAGAGGGGCGCACCGTGCTCTAGGAGTGGGGGACCCTGAGACAACCTCATCTCGACTTTGCTGAAATGCCTGGTGTCCAGGTGCCTGGATGGAAGGAAGGAGACAGGGGCTGGGCCGGGGCAGATGGGGGGAAAGACAGGGTAAGGGAGACAGGCAGGGGGAAGGGAAGCCCGAGGGACTGGGGACGGCGGGGGCAGGGGCTCCAGAGCCAGACCCTGCGGGCAGAAAACGAGATCTAAGCGCGGGAGGCCACCAGACCAAGACCAGTTTCCCAGAAGGTGGGTTCCAGAGGTTCTGTGGGTGCATCTGATGCATCCGCCCAAGGGCCCCTAGAGGGTGGCGCTGCCCCGGGTGGTGGCACAGGAGGGGGTGCCGGGGCTCAGCCGGCACCCCGGGGTGGACAGCGTGGTCAGCGAAGGCCACCAACCCTGCCACGTGTCCCTCTTAGGCTCTGCGGTCCCTTCTGTCTTCCCCACGTGCCGCGTGTGTCCATGTGCATGTCTGAGCCTGGGGCTGTGCGTGAGTATGAACTTCCGTGCAGGGGAGGGGGCAGCGGGGCATGAGTGTTTCCAGCTTCTCATTCCTCCTCGGAACCTAGTTCGCTAGGCCTGTGTAGGAGAAGGGCCGTGGGCCATCGCACCCACTTGGCCATCCGGAGGGGCCTGCTGGAGATGGGTGGGCCAAAGTGTGAGGAGGGGGTCATACATGGGCCCCGAGACAGAGGACACGGGTCCTGGGCTCGTCCCCTGGTACGGGCTGTGTCGGGGGCACTGTGTGGGTAGCAGCCAAAACCTCCCAGGTGCACGTCGCCGGGCATCGCTAGACACCCCGCTGGCTCAGGGCCGTCCTGCCCACAAGGGGCGGGTCCGAGGGGCAAGCAGAGCTGCGTTCCTGGGGTGGGCAGTCCACTCCTCATGGGCGAAACGCCGAGTGCTGTCCCCGGAAGCCCGGAGGGGCCGTGAGATTAAACTGAGAGAGAGGTCACCTGTAGGCAGGGCAGTGTGTGTGTGACCGCCTTCTGGGCCCCTTTTCTGAGTCCTCCAAATCAGCGGGCATGAGCCACGGACCGCTGTAGCCACGAGACCATGCCTCAGCAGCAGAGGTGTGGGGACTGGGGCCAGGAGGGCCACCTCTGAGCCATGTCTGAGGGAGCCCACGGTCATCACTGCGTCCCGGTTTCCACGGGACCAGGCGGAGAGTGAGCAGAGGTGGGAAGGGCACACCCCTGAACCCTTTCCCACCTGGTGTTGGTTTTGGGAGACCGTCATGGGGGGTCAGTTCCAAGATTGCCCCCTGCTCTCCCCACTGGCATGGCTCTCACCACTGGGCAGGGACCCGATGTTAAGCGTGTTGCTTCATTCCCAACGCACACAGCAGGGAAAAGCAGGTGGCTCTGGTGAGCTCTCCCCCACGGCTGCCTGGCCCCTGCCGTCACAGGCCTGCCGACCCAGCCACCCCTTCCTTGGCTGCCATGGCCCCACGTGGCCACATCTGTCTTTAGGCCTCCAAGGGCCCCTGAGTGGCCGGTTTACTCATCCCTTGGGTCTTGGCCGGGAAATCTGACCCCGTGTCCCGAGAAAGCGCCTGAAGTCCTGAACGCTCACAGATCTTCCCCTCCGGCTCCCTCGGTGCCACCCTGGGGTGTGGCCCTGGTGCTCCCTCTACAGCTCAGTCCTGGGGACCCGGCACGTCCCCAGGTAGGTTGTGCTCTTTAGCCCTAGTTCGGGGGCCACTTCTGCGGGCTCAGAAGGTCCAGCGGGTCTGGGGAGTTAGATTCGGGACCCATTCACACAGGTGTCTGTGCCTGGGTCGTGGTCTGGGATCCCCTGGGGGCACTCGACCACCTTGTGTCCGGGTGCTGGACCACCGAACTCTCCGCTTTTCTGCTGCATGAGCTGTGTTTCTCTGAGCGTCTGGAGCCTCTCTGGCCCTCACACTCCTCTCCACTCATTGTCCGCTGGCCTCAGCTTTTCCTTTTCTGCAGGATGTCCTCACATCATAGTCACAACCACCCGGTGCCACCGTCCTTGCATTTGTCATTCCCCCGAGCACTTCACGTACCTCTCTGGCCGGCACACCCCCCACAGCTCGGGTGCGGTGACGGTCAGCCTCCTCGGTCCCTGCCGCCTGAGCACCTTCCCCGCCAGGCTGTAGGGGCCCCAACCAGAGAGGAAGCCGGATTGGGCCTGGGAGCCTTCAGATGGCCAAGCAGACCCAGCAATTTGGATTCTATCAGCCAACCAGGCCACTGGAGCAAAGACGGCCTGTTGGTGGAGCCCCCTGTCAGGAGAAAGGACTGGTCCCTTGAACCATTCCAGGGGTCAGTTAAGAGCAGATACGTTTCGTGGATGCTGGCGGGAAACTCAAGCAGAGGCAGAGGTCATCTCTCGGCACAGTGAGCGGCGTGAGCGCCACGTTCCCTCGTGCTTCTTGTCCCCGCACCCCACAGACACCCAGACCCAACTTACCACAAATGTAATCTCTATCACGTGAGTTCTCACTTAGGACTGGAAACCTTTCTCTATTAGATGAGTTACCATTCACAGAAAGCTGTTTCCTCTGTCACGTGAGTTATTTTTTGATTGGGATCCTTCCACTTCTACCACACGAGTTGTCAGTAATGGATCGCATTCTGTCTGTATGTCGTCATTTGTGACAGGGGTCCTCCTGCCCTGTCTCCTAAACATATCGGCACCTGGACTTACCACCTGCGGCGGGAAACCTTCGTGGCTGATCACATGAGCTGTCAGTCACCATCGCAAACCCTTCCCTTCTTCACTGCCATCTGAACTACTGTTTAAGACTGGAGAACTTTCCATGACCCTGGTTGTCATTTTTGAGTGGAATTCTTCCTTCCGTGTCTCCTAATTATCCTTTATGGCGAAACTCCGTTGCTTTTGGATTGGATTTAAGATTGGATTCTTTCTGTATCCCCTAAGTTATAGTTTATGACTGAAACCCACCCTAGTCTACCATTTTGAGTCACCATTTACGATGGAACATGTCCTTCCCTATCAACTTACTGAACATTTATTTCTGGAAACTTTTTTCTCTTTTCCTGAGGTGTTTTTGGCTGAATGTCCTCTCTCAGTATTACGTGAGTTATGATCCATGACTGGCTACTATCTGTCTTTACCACCTGGCTTATCCTTTACGATCAGACACCTTTTTTTCCTCCGTGATTTATCAGTTATGCCTGGAAATCCTCATTCTCTGTCACCTGAATACTGTTGTGTGTCTGCTGAATTTACAGTTCAGGTTGACAATGCACTTCTCCCCTACATGAGTTGTCACTTACGATGAAGTCCGTGTTTCTCCGCCACCTGAGCCATGACTAGCGCCTGGGCTCCTTCCTGTACCACTCGCGCATCATTTACAACTGGAAGCCTTTCCTTCCCTGTCATACGAGTTATCGCTTGTGACTGGCGGTCTTTCTTGTCACCACCTTGAGGCATACTTGATGACTGGAAGCCGGAGTTGCCTCTGCTGAGTTATTCCTTTGCACTAGAAGCCTTCCTCTGTCATCGGAATGATCGGTTATGACCAGAAACTTTCTCCATCACGGGACTTACCGCTTGAAACCTTTTGCTGTTGTGTGAATTACGGCTTATGACAGGAACATTTCAATACCTGTCGCCTGTGCTCTCATGTTTGACAGGAAGTCTTTCTGACTCCATCACCTCTGATCACTTACCTGCCACTTACCAGTGGTTTGTCCCTGGAAACCCTCACCGTCCGTTATCTGACTTCTAATCTGGGGCTGAAAGCCTTGAAGCTTTATCCCTGGGAACGTCTGTCTGTGTCACCTGAGTTATTTATGACTGAAATCATTCTTTCTCTATCAAAACTGGATGATCATTTTTGACCAGAACCTTCTCTCCCTGCTGGCTGAGCTACCATTCATCACTGGAACAGTATTATTCTATCACATGTGTTGTTGCTTATGAATGGAAACCATCTTTTTCTAACCCCCAAGCTGTCATTAATGACTAGGAACCTTTCTCTGTCCACCGATTTACCACTTACCACTGGAGCCTTTCCTGTCACCTGGGTCACAATGTATGACCAGAAAGTCCTTCTCTGTTACTTTCATTACCATTTGTAACCATGAACTATCCTTCTCGACCATCTGAGGTATTTCTGACTGGAAGTGTCCCTTCCTTATCTACCGAGTCACCACGTGCAACCAGCGATCTCTTTCGTCACCTACGTTTTCACACACATCAGGAATGGTCCCTTCCCTGTCACCTGACATGGCGTACGTGAAAGAAAGTACTCCTTCTGTGCCCCCTGACTTGTCACTGATGGTTGGAACCCTTCTTCTACGTCCTGAGTTCTGCTTTGTGGACACCTGTGTCCCAGAGCCTCGGTACTGCACACCTTGTTTTATTCTTAGTGGTTTTCTTCACTCGGCGGTGGTTTCCCGGGAAAGAGAGCGTGTGGGGTGGCATCTGTGAATCCGTGGGTCCTGACCTAGTCTCTGTTGCTGGTTTGAGGCACAGACTTGTCTCTCCCGCTTCACTTTTCTTGGCAGTCACCTGGGAAGATCGCCGTGAGCGTTTCTTCCCGTGGCGTTTCCCCGCCGGACTGGCGGAGGGCTGTGCAAGGAGATGGTGCTCAGTTGTGCCGCCGAGTCGGACTTGTTCCAGAGATTTCTTTAGTCTCCCCGAGACAGTATGGGAAAGGAGGTCTGCTTTCAACCGCTGGGGTTGGGATTAGCAATTGCTCTAAGGTAGTTTTGTTTTTTGTTCTTTTTGAGTTTTTCAGAAAATGAGGGCCATTTGCTGGCACTTGCCGAGGTGCCTACAGCTGGACGCCGCTGCTCCACTCGGCCCGGGTCCTGGGCACGTGTGACCCCTCGCTCTCCCTGTGCTGGCGGAGGGGTGGCGGGGAGACAAGCCCAGCAGCACCAGGACCCTGCTGCGGCGTCGCCGGCCGGTCCCCGAGAGACCGCGTAGGCCAGCAGCTCCTCGTCCACACGTAGGCTTGTGATCCTGACTCGGGGAGTCCTGGCGGCTGGGCTGACCCGTTCGCTCCCAGTTGCCCGGAGCCGCTAAGCAGCCCTGTCTGTGAAAGGCAAAACCAGGCTGCTGGCACCTGGAATGGAAATTAGGTGACGCCTTTACTTGGAACCGCCTGCAAAAGGCATGCTGGATTCGGTTCCCTGAGACGGGTGTTGGCTTTGCCCTTCGCCCGGCCGGGGGGCCACCGAGGCCCAGGGAGAGGACGCACCTGTGCTCGAAGAGGCAGCCTGTGCCGGTGCGCTGCCCCTGCTCTCTGGCCTTGGCTGCTGCACGCGACTCCACGACGAGGGTGAGGGACATCTGGAGGGGATGCCAGCCGTCGACCCCGCGGCCACCCACTCCCTCCCCCGCCCCCCTCCGGTGTGGCCACAGAGCCCGGGGAGCCGGGGACAGCATGGCCTCAGGCACAGAGCAGCCCTCACTGGCTCTCAGGTGGTGCTGCCGGTGTCCGCCTCTCCCCCACTTCTGTCCCTGCGGTGTCCCCTCCCCCGTGATTCCTTTCCCGGAGCTGGAGCCTCACTTCTCCCAGAGCTGGCCTGGTTTAGCCACCATGGTGAGTCTTTCAAACCGGATGTTATTTTATGTTGATTTGTGAATTTTAAAGACCTGTGCTTAAGCCAAGCACCTGCTTTGGGCTATCTTAATTTCTCCTGCCATCCTGACCCATGTAATTTATGCCCATGTCAGCAGAACCAGCTGTGTTTGGGGCTAGAAAGAGACTAAGATCAGCGACATCCTGAGTTAGCTCTGCGTGTGGAGTTTGAGCTTGCATTCGTTTCATCCGTGGGTGCTCGCTCTCGTCAAGGCCACCCCAATTTCATGTTTGCACATCACGCTTCCTCCCGGTGCCCAGGGAGCCGGACGACACAGACCCTTCCCCTGTGAGCACCTCCATCTATAGCTATGTTCACCTGTGATCTTACTCACCTGTGACCACGTCCACCTGTGATTGTCTTCACTTGTGAGCATGTTCACCTGTGATTGGGGAAGGAACACGTTCTTTGAGTGGCTACGACAAAGTGAGCTAAAGCCGAGCGCCTGGCAGGGCCTAGTTTTTTGTTTATTTTCGAGAGAGCGAGCGAGTAGGGGAGGGGCAGAGAGAGAGGGGGACAGAAGATCTGAAGCGGGCCCCGCACTGACAGCAGCGAGCCCGATGTGGGGCTTAAACTCACAAACAGAGAGATCGTGACCTGAGCTGAAGTGGGATGCTGAACCCCTGAGCCACCCAGGGCCCCAGGGCCTACTTTATCTTACCCTGGGCTTTGGGCACCTGCCGCTAACACCTTGGGTGTGGGACACGATGTAGGGGTGGGATCCTGCCCCACCCACTGGCCTATAACAGTTATATTTTCTGCTGACACATGACTTCTTTTATTTCCCTTTTGGAGAACAACTGGCAGTCTGGCTAGGTTTTATTTGGCCTAATTTTTGGAATGAAAGGGAGGGAGGACCTGTTGCTTAAGTGGGATGCACAGATGGGGAAACCATGCCCACATCTGATCGAAGAGACGGACTTTTAGCAGGAACAGTGGAGCACGACACCGGGTCCGGCCCTCTTTTTATTCCGAAATCAACCCAGAGTTGGTGTATTTTCCAGTTTCCTCTGCTGGGAAACCGGTGGCTGCACATTTATTTAGTGTGACAAGTAAGTATGGCACCCGCCACTTCAACCTCAGCGGGTGACGAGCTGTCGGTTGTGTGTGGGTAACGACCCTGTCTCGTCACCGTGAGAAATTGGAGTCGACGCCTGGTTTGCTCGGCACAAGCCCGTTAGTCGCCTAGAACCTTAGGCAGTCGGTGCTCCCAGACCCTCAGGGACAGACCAGGGGTCCTGGGATCTGTGCACATCCCGACGGTCCGGCCTAGTCTGACCCCCGTCTCACCCCCACCAGCCCGTCTGGCCCCCATCTGGCCCCTGTCTGACCCCTGTCCCTATCTGACCCCCACCTGGCCCCCACTTGATCCCTCAGCCCCCGTCTCACCCCGCCAGCCTCTGTATGGCCCCTATCTGGCGCCTGCTTAACCCCTGTCTGACCCCCACCAGCCCCCGGATTGCCCCTATCTGACCCCTGTCTGGTCTCCGTCGGACCCCTGTATGGCCCCATCTGGCCCCCCTCTGGCTGGTGCGGCGAGTCTCTGTTCCTGTGGCTCAGCCCAAATGCATCATCCAAACGAGGGGACAGTGGCCTCGAGGATGGTCACAATGGGATATTTCAGAAAGAACACCCTAACATGCCTGGGCTCCTTGCCGACCATGTCCTCTCTTTGTGTCCTTTTATTCCCCACACAAACCCCACTCACATACCTCCGTGTCATCTCCTGCTAGTGGGTGACAGACATGGAGTGACCCGGCGAGGGTCTCAGGCCAGTGTGGGGGCGCAGCCCACGGAGCGGGGCCTCTTTGCCCATGCCAGCCACCCTCGGGCCGCGACCCTCGAAACCTCCGGTTCCCGGCCAGCATTTCCAGTGTCCCTTGCGCTGAGGAGTTTTGAGCGACAACGGAAGGAGCGGCACCCTTTCCTGTCCCTCTCCGGGCAGACGTGTCTAAAACCGCCCCCGGAGGAGGTGTGCAGCCCTACTCCGTGTCCAAGTCCAGTGGCCGCTCCGCCTTCCACTTCCACACGTGTCCCTGTGTCTTTCCTCCCTTCGTCTCGGTGCCGTCCCCTGCCTCGAGTGCATTTCCGTGGGCTGGTCTGCGAGTTCTTTGTCTGTCCTTCCTGTTGCCCTGACTCCTCCTGCCGACTCTGAACTTGTCACCGCCTGCGCCCCCTCCCACCACGCGCTCTCAGACAGGGGCTCTGTGACCCCGAACGTGGGGCTCAGAGACCTGGCCGCCTGAGCACCCCTCCCGGTCATCTGGACCTCCTCGCTGGTCTGTGCCCTCAGACTTCAGGATGGTGGCCGCAGGCGGGGACAGTCTCGTCATTCTGTAATTCTGGAAACTCTGAACTTGTTTTCCATTTGCTGGTCTGCTCTGTCCCACGGCCCCAGGTGTGGGCGCCGACTCGCCCCCACACACCCCCACGGCTGTGAGTGCTCCCCTGGGCCCCCGTCCCTCCCAGGCGCCGCCTCCACGGCCTCCAGGTGCCCCTGGCCCGCGTCGCACTCTGTACTCCAGCCCCCGTGTGTTTTGTTTTCTCCCGATGTGTCCCACTCGTTCTCCGTAGCCACTCTCCCTCGTCTCGGAGCTTGGTTACTGTCCTCCTCACGCGCTTAATCGTCAGCTTGGAGGCTCCCCTCGGACAAGCGCTCCAGCGGCCGCTTGGGGGTGACGCCTCCTGGAGTCCAGACACTTTTGCCTTTTGCTCGAAGTCTCCGTGTGTTCAGGGTCATTCGCCTGCTTAGGGTTTCCTCTGCTGCTGGTGCTGAGGTCATGACGCCTCCATCTATCCATCACCAAGGTGCCCCTCAGGGATTTGAGGCCAGAAAGTGGTCGGGGGGCGGGGGAGGGAGGACAGCACGGCTGGTGGCTGAGGCAGGGGTCATCTGAGGACGTGGGCCACGTAGCCTCATCGGCCCGCAGGGAAGTGGGGTGGGCCCGGTCCCGCCCGAGCGCCCCAGGCCACCGGCAAGACCGCTCGCCTGCAAGGCGGCATCGGGGCCCAGACGTTAAGCATTAAGCCACTTGGCCCCAGGCCTGCTTCCACATGGGGCTGTCAGGGCGGGTGTGACTGTGTCTGGCGGCCCGTGATTCAGTGATTCATCGCAGGGAGAGACCGGGCAGACCGACTGGGAGCTTTAAGTCAAGTGCAACCACAGGGAGCGCCTCCGGTGGCACTCCAGCGCTCTCCTGTGCGGTGGGGAGGATGCCTGCGGGGGGGAGGGGCCTGAAGGGGGAGCGGGGGGGCGGGGGGGGGGGCGGAGGGCACCTGAGGGGGGAGCGGGGGTAAGGGGCCAGTGCACGCACCCACCTCGCCTACTTAGCACCAGTGCTCGCTTGGGGAGACACGCTGTTTGGAGGCCGTAAGCACAGCAGACACAGACCCGACCGGGAGCGCGTGCACCTGAGCGCGCCTCCGCATGACCCTCGACGTGACCTTGCTCTGTCCACGTATCGTGGAGATTGTTTTAATGGAAATGGTTCCTGCGTCAATTGTATGGTCTTACATACAATTGAACCTCTGAACCAAGGCTGCAAGAGGGCCCTTCAGACTAGACGCCCTCCACCTCCTCGGAGGCTCGCACACGGACGTGGACATGGACAGACACACAGACAGATACAGGCACGGACAGACGCACATAGAAACAGAGACATGGACAGACTGACGGACACACACGAACAGACACAGGCCTACTGCCATGTCTCCCCAGGCTCCTCTGGTCGTGGTTTCCCGACCCCGTTGTCCTCAAGGAGGGCTCTGGGACGTGTGCGAGGTCCCTCCGGGAAGGCCTGGAGCCACAGGCTCGGGAGGTGAGCGGGGATCCCCATCCTGGCTTCTGGAGGGAAGCTGGCATGTTCGTCCGACGGCTGCTCACGCGTCCTCCCCACCTCCCGTTCTCCAGCTGGAGTAGGATTTGCTGAGGTGTCTGTCTGGGGGAGTTCGTTCTGCTGGTGGTGCCCCGCGCTTCCTGGTTTGTGGTTTGAGTCTCATTAACTCTGGAAGATTCCAGGCACTTTCACGGCAAATGGGTCCTCTCCCTTCTTCCCTCCTCCTCCTGGAATTCTTAGCTGCGCGTGTGTGGGTCCATGGTGTCCTGGGGCTTCCCTGCTCCAGGCGACCGATTTCGCCTACTTTTCCCACCGGAGCCCCTCACACGCTCATCACTGGTATTTTAGATCCCAGGCCCCAGGGGCACCCGGGTGGCTCCATTGGATCAATGTCCGGCTCTTGATTTGGGCTCGGGTCACGATCTCACGGTTCGTGGGATGGATCCCCGAGTAGGGCTCTGCACTGACAGATCGGAACCTGCTTGGGATTCTCTCTCTCTCCCTCTCTCTGCCAAACTGTTAAAAAATGAAAGTAATAAAAAGTAAATCCCAGTCCCCAAATTCTAAAATCCCTGCTGTGTGTCGTAGAGTCTTGTCTGGTGGTGGCGTTTCCCAGATGGCAGTGTGTCTTGTGGCTCACGTTGAAAGCCGGACACTTGTGCGGGGTGAGTGGCACCGAGCGAGGAAGGCCTTTCTGATGGGCTTTGTGTTCTTTCGGCCAGAGACAGGCTGCGCTTGCCGGTGGCCTCGGCACAGGGCTCAGAGGCCGTGTCGTCTCCCCTTCTGGCTCTGGGCGTCCCTGAACACCCTCCCTCGGCAGCATCTGTGACCTTTCCTCCAGGGCACAGCGTCCCACACTCAGCCCAGGCCTGCCCCGATGGGGACCAGTCACCGTGGGGACCGAGCCCTCCTCTCAGGGGGGGGTGTTTGCATCCTCACCCGGAGAACCTGGTGTGGTTCCTGGAGGCAAAACCGTGAAGATGTGGAGTCTGTCCTTGCTCAGCCTTCGTCAACTCGTGAAAATGACCGTTAGGTGTTTCTACCCGTTTCTGGGTGCCAGTGACCCTCTGTCTCCGTAGACTCAAAGTGGCTGTTTCCCTGTGACCTCAGTCCTCTGGTGTGGACGAGGACAGTGTGAGGGCCATCCTTCTCACAGGGTCCAGGACGCGGGACCCCCACCACCACCCCTGTCTGGGGAGAAGCTGGGGTGGTTCTGCCGTTACCTGGGGGCCAGAGACTTTGCTCCCAAAGGACAGGCTGGTCCTACCTTCTGTGCCCGCCCTATCCTGTGGTGACCCTTCTACCTCCTGTCCCCCTCACGGCTTCCCCTCCAACTGCAGGTGGGGCTGGAGGGCACACGGGTTTTCAGGCACGTCAGGAGCTCGGCCCCCAGGAGACGTGCAGGGACCCGAGGTGTCCTTCCCTCTCCCAATACCCCCCTGCCCCTGGACCCCACACATCCTGCAACCCAGGGCCATATAGGACAGACGTGGGCTGACTCGGGCAAGGCAGCACCTGACTGTGACATGGCAAGTCTGGGCCTGGGTGTCCAGCTGGTGGCCGCCAACCGCCGGGCCTGCGGGGCCCCTGAAACCTGCCCTCCGCAGACATGTGGAAGGACACAGCGCAGGGCAAGGGACGCAGAGCATCTTGGCAACAACTTTACATTTCGGTTACATTTTGGCCAAAATTATATTTGGGGTACGTTGGCTTAAATGACATATTATTAAAGTTAATGACATCTGTTTCTTTTTGGGCTTTTATTTATTTTTATGTTTATTTTTGAGAGAAAGAGAGGGAGACAGAGCGCCAGCAGGGGAGGGGCAGAGAGAGAGAGGGAGACACAGAATGAGAAGCAGGCTCCAGGCTCTGACCTGTCAGCACAGAGCCCGATGTGGGTCTTGAACTCCTGGACCATGAGATCATGACCTGAGCTGAAGTCGGATGCTCAACCGAGCCACCCAGGCGCTCGTTTTTGTTTTTGTTTTTGTTTTAATGTGACTATTGGAAAATCTAGTTTTATATATGTCTTGCAGTGCATTCTCTTGGATGGGCTAGTCCTGACAGGACCATCTGGGTGATGAATCCTTGTGCCTTTGATTTATGAATAAAGTTTTTGGAGGAAGATAGTGCGAAGGACTTTGCTAATTTTGTGGTCCTGCCTGGAAAGGCTCATGGTACCAGTTCACTAAATTATAAACATTACAGTCTTAGGTAAGAAGTTGCACATGGAGGCAACCTTGGCCCACAGGTGGACGGACACGCGCACACACGTCCAGGTGCAGGCAGAGAAGCAGAGGGTCCACACTGCGGAGACACAGTGAGGCCTCCCCGAGAGCTGACCCCGTGGCCAGGGGCGGCCCCCAAGCCCTGCACGCCACCTGCGGTGGGTGGGGGAGAAGGCCCACGGCCCCACTAGGGGGTCCCCTCCCAAGGCTCTAGGAAGATGGACACTGGACAGGCTGTCAGCCCTGGAGGCCCTGAGGGCCGCCCTTGCGGGACACCCTGTTGGGTGAAGGCTGGCAGGTCCTGGAGAGCAGCGCGCCCGTCTTGCTGGCTCACGGGTTTGTGTTCGTGGGTTCGCACATGGTGCTGCAGACCCGGGCATCAAAAAGCATACTTTTTGGGGCACCTGGGTGGCTCAGTCGGCTAAGCGTCCAACCCTTGATATCAGTTCAGGTCACGATCCCATGGTTGTGAGATCGAGCCCCACGTTGGGCTCTGTGCTGACGGCACGGAGCCTGCTTGGGGTTCTGTCTCTCCCTCTGCCCCTCCCCTGCCGTGTGCGCTTGTGCTCGCTCTCCCCCCCCCACACACACACACACTCTCTCTCTCTCTCTCTCTCTCAAAATAAATAAACTTAAAAAAAAGAAAGAAACACTCTTGTGCAAGGAACAGAGGCCCACCTCTCCAGAGTACGTCTAAGACAGAAACACCAACCACACAGCAAACGGACTCAAACTAACCTGCTCCTGACGGTTAGCTGGATCCATGGAGTGAGGGGAGCAGGCAGGCCAGACCCCCAGACCGGTGCCCCTCGCAGAGAGGAGAGGCTGACCGCACTCCCTCCTGGACTCGTACAGCTGCTCAGGGCCAGGCCCTGGCGGAGCTACCTGCGCTGCGGGGGGCTGGGGGGGGGGGGGCGGTCGCAGACAGCAGTGAGCACAGCCACCAGCCACCGTCCATCCGGAGGCGGCTTGGCGTGGTGTGCCACGGGCCCTAGTGGGGGCTGCCCTGCCGGCTGCCTGGGAGGGTGCCGGCGGCTGGGGCCTCCGCCGGGTGGCTCCGGGGGCTGGAGGGGTGCAGGCCTGGCTGCGCGAGGCCGTGCTGGGGTGCGGTGGGGGCAGGGCAGGCCGCCGCGTAGACACGGGTGGAGGGAGGAGCACGTGGGCTGGCGTGTTTGTTCCCTCTGTCCTGACGACGCGCGGCCTTAGCCCGTCGGAGGGCTCGGGCCTTAGGGACCGCGATGAGCCCAGCCCCGCGGTGCAGGGGGGGGATGGGAGAGCGCCCGGACCCCTGGCCCGGCCCCACCCAGCGAGTGGTCCACTGCCTGCTCCCCAGGAGCACCCGAGGCCCCGGCCCGCTGGGGTGCCCACCACCCTAAGATCCACCTCCCCGCGACTTGCCCCACAGAGAAGGGGACGCTCCGATCAACAAGGAAGTAGCCCCATCTCTCCACGGTCGACCGGGGGCCGGTGACACACGCAGGCTGCAGAGGCCGGCCGAGGGTATCAGGAGGTAAAGGGTACAGTTCTCACAACCCGCGCTGGGTCTCTCCACTGGGGGCGCTGGGAGCAAGGGCGGCTCCGGACTCCGGCCTCCGAGGGCCCTGCGGGCAGCCCGTGTGTAGTCAGAGGGGCAGGAATGGAGTCTGGGGACGGTGCATTACTCTTCCCGAGGACGGGCCTAACTGAGAAGGAAGAGAAACGGTTTTCTGGGGCCACGGGTCCGGTTCCGCACTTGTGGGTACGCACCGCAGGGAGGTGACTTCACTACAGGAGGCGGAAGCCACGCTGGTCCACGCGAGGCTCTGCTGGTTCTTCAGGGTCTGGAAGAAAGTGCCCCGGCAGCTCGAGGGGCAGCTCCCGCCGAGGCTCGGTCTGGTCCGCTCCTCCCTCTCCCTCTGACGATACCGCCGTTCGTACCACGACCCCGAGCGAGAAGTCGCTTGGTCTTTGCTGACTTCGGTCTCCGTAGGGAGTGACACTGCCTGTGTCCTGACTTGCTCCTGGGGGCCGTCGTTACCGATGAGGCTGAACGGCGTGTGCTCCCGGGCCCTTGGTGTTTTCCTCATTGACGGCTCGGCGTCCTTGACGTCATCTGAACGTGAGCGCTTCGTCCCGGCCCCGCGTCTGGTCTCTGCAGCCTGCGTGTGTCTCGATGCGTGCGCGTTCTTCAGTTCACGGCTGCTCAATGTACCAGCCTCTGCCTTGACGCCTTCTGCCTTTTCTGGCTTGTTTCAGAAAGCCCTGCTCCCCTAGGGACCTACGTGCTTGCTCCTGTACGTCTTCTACCCAGCATTTCTGCCCGGACGCGAGACTCTTTTCTTAAGCCACGGCTGATTTTCCCGAGACGTCCACCGAGAAGGCCCTCTGCGTGTCGGATCACGCGTCTGGCCTCGCTCCCCGCCCGCCCCTCGTCGGCCGGTCTGTCCTGCACCAGCACCTCCGTCTCGGCTCCGACGGGGACCGCTCCCCACCCGCTCCGTCTGGCTGTCCTGTGCCGCGAGCGTCCCCGCGAATTTGCAGCAGCTTGCCGCGTCCTGCAACAAAACCGGGCGGGCGCTGACTGGTCCTCGCGGGCACCGTCTTCGCCAGCCGCCCAGGCTCACGCTCCGTCAGCGCGGTGGTGCCGAGAAGCTAGAGCCTTATCGGCGTCTCCGCGAAGTTCGCATCTGTTGTTAGATTTGTACAGGTTTTCATGTGTTTGTTCTGGGACACAGAGATGCAGCCGATTCTGGATGTCGTATTTGCATCCAACAGACTTGCTACATGCTATTTCCTCTGCTAACACGTGTGCACAATGCTTCCGGGTTTCCACGTTATCCTTTATGTCTTGTCTTTATTATTGATTCTTTATCCTGTTCATTTTCCCCTAATTTCTATGATTATACCATGTGTGAACAATCTGCTTTTCCTTTTTCCTTCCACTCCTTATCTCTCCATCTCCCTCTGTCTCTGTCTCTATGTATCTCTGTGTCTCTGTCACTGTCTCTGTTTCTATCTCCTATCTCTGTCCCTCTGTCTCTTGGTCTCTGTCTCTGTCTCTGAGTCTCTATCTCTGTCTGTCTCTCAGTCTCTGTCTCTGCTTCTCTGTCTCTGCCTCTCTGTCTCTGTCTCTCTATCTGTCTCTGTCTATCTCTGTATCTCTCGGTCTGTTTCCGCCTCTGTCTCTGTCTGTCTCTATCTATCTCTGTCTGTCTCTGCCTCTCTGTCTCTGTCTCTGTCTGGCTCTCAGTCTCTGTCTATCTCTGTCTGTATCTCTCGGTCTCTGTTTCTGCCTCTGTCTTTGTCTGTCTCTATCTGTCTCTGTCTGTCTCTGCCTCTCTGTCTCTGTCTCTCAGTCTCTGTCTATCTCTGTCTGTATCTCTCAGTCTCTGTTTCTGCCTCTGTCTCTGTCTCTATCTATCTGTCTGTCTCTGCCTCTCTGTCTCTGTCTCTCAGTCTCTGTCTCTGCTTCTCTGTCTCTGCCTCTCTGTCTCTGTCTCTCTGTCTCTGTCTATCTCTGTATCTCTCGGTCTCTGTTTCCGCCTCTGTCTCTGTCTGTCTCTATCTGTCTCTGTCTGTCTCTGCCTCTCTGTCTCTGTCTGTCTCTCAGTCTCCGTCTGTCTCTGTCTCTCTCAGGAACAACAGGACAGCGGCTACTCCGCACCGAGAAGATGTTCTGGAAGGCATGCTTACCATTCCTGTCTCACGGGGAATGTCGTCTGTTTTACTGTTTGGGATTATATTTGCTGAGGGTTTTTTGAGCAAACTGCTTGTTCAGTCAAGGAAATGCCTTTCTATTCTTGGTCTGCTGAGAATTTTTTCACGGATGAACACTGAATGTTCTCAGATGTTTTTCTATACAGCGATCACATGATTTTTCTTCTTTGCTTCATCAGCGTAGGCTCCAGGAAATTGGAATCGTGTGTCTCTTCGTGGCTGCACACCCACTGCTCAGCACAGGGTGCTGGGTCCCCTGTGTGCCCGGCCTCCCCCTCTGGACAGCGGGTCCACCCCGGAGACCCGGGCCTCTGGGAGGGTCGGGGGCCCAGGCTGGAGGCGGCGCCGGGACCGGTGGGCAGCAGGAGCCCCTGGGTGGCCAAGCAGACCGTCTTTTGCCTCGGCTCTGCTGCCCTGGACGTGTCCCAGAGGATGCCTTCGCTGGGGTCTCAGACCTGAGCGGCAGCCTTCAGAGACCCCTCCTCCGGCACAAGGCCTTTGGACTTGCCCATGAAGCCCCAGGGTCCTCGAGGCAACCCCACCCCAGTCCCACAGCGGCTGAGCCCCAGTCCACGAGGGCCGAGTCTCTGTGCAGAGGACACGGGAGGGCAGGTGCCCGGGGGGAGACGCATCTAGGTGGGGCGGGCGGCTTCGCTCTGGGTCTCAGCGAGCCACACACGTGGCTTGCGCCCCACGGGCACCCCCAGGCCCGGCCCCACTCGGGTCCTCTCCACACGCCGGCCCCTCATGAGGAATCACACGTTCCTGAGACTCCTGCAAAGCAAGCAAGGCCCAGTGCAGACACTCCTGGGATGCTCGACGGTGGCTGGGCCAGGAGGGCCACAGGGCTGCCCGGGAACCCCTCTCTCCATGGTTTTGTACTCGAAACACCTGAAAAAAGGGTGGGAATCCCCTGATGACCTTGGCACCTGCACAATGACACGGGCACCCGCGGATCCCACAGCAGCGTGGGTGGCCGTCCCCGGGCCGGAGCCGGGACCTGGCCTTGCGGTCAGTGGGGGAACCGGGCTCAGGCTCCGCCCCATCCTCCATGGCTGTGCGGTGGCACCGAGGCCTCCTGGGCCCGCCCGCGGCCGCGGCACCCAGGCTCCACGTCACCGTCAGGACCCCGTGGGACCGCCTGGCTGCAGGGTGACGTGGGCCATCCTGGTGTCTCCCCTGCGTCTGCCCGCCCCTGTCACCTTGAGCAGCCGCCTGGCCAGCATCCACACCACCCTCCGGCCACTTCGTTTTGGGGATTCTGGGCTTCGGGCCTCGGCAGCTCTCGGCAGAAGATGTCAGTTCTGGCCGAGGTGTGAGGGCGACTCTGAAGGAAGCCGTGTCCCCTTCAGGGGCCCTGGGGGCTCGCTCCACCCGCGGGGTCCCCATCCCGCATCTGATGAGGCCCCAGGGCAGGTAGCGGCACCGACTACCCAGCAGCGTCCACGACGTCGCCACGGGGTTCGGCCTCGGCGCCCGCGGGCAGGGACACCGGCCGGCAGCCCCCGTGCCCCGTGGACACACAGCCCTGCACTTTGGCGGCGGCACTCACCTGTGCTTTCCTCGATTTCACGGTCCTGCCCACACTGGAAGGCGGAGGGCAGGAAGGTTGCTTAGGGCGCTGGCCTGTCTCCTGCAGCTGCTGTACCAAAACAGAGACGCGTCGTCTCGCTTGTGAGGCCAGAGGGCAGACCTGGGGTTGCTGGTGGAATCGTTGCTGGTCCGGCCCCGCCGACCCCCTTCCCGGGGCTCTGGAGGAGGCCCCTCGCCGCTTCCCCCGCTGCGGGGGCTCCCGTCTCTGTAAGGCCCCTCGGGACGGCATTCGGGGCCCATCCCAGCCACGCATGAGCTTCTCGCCTCAACCTTAACCTGTCACAGCTCGAAGACCTCTTCTCTGCCATCTGAGGCCACATTTGCGAGGCCCGGGGGTGAGAACCTGACATCTTTGGGGGGCGGTATCAGCCCACACGCCCAAGTGCCTGGAGCCACGTGTGGCGCAGAGCCCGCAGGCAGTCGGTGCTCTGTGAAGGGATGGATGAGCGAGGCCGCCCCTCCTGTTTCCGCGGAACCCGCGGCCCAGAGTTCCCGCCACTGCAGGAAAGCAGAGGCCACCCAGCAGGAGTTGGGGCAACGAGAGCACGGGGGGTGCAGGGGTGTGTGTGTGTGTGAGGCCCAGGGTGAAGGTGCCCGTGGAGGGGGCGCGGCCTCTCGGCCTGCATGAGGTGGGGGGCTCCTCCGTGCAGTGATGTGGATGGGACTGCCCGGGGTGGAGACGCATTCGGGAGGTGGGACGGGCCAGCAAAGGTTCCACATGGGGCACTGTCCGCGCTTCCTGGAGCATGTGGGCACAGGAAGGCCGGGTGGGGGGCGGGGGCGGTGGTGAGCGTCTCCTGGGAGGGGTCTCAGGGCCGGGGGCGCCGGATGCCCCGTGCCAAGCTGTTCCCCTCCTGAGCCTCCTGGTCGGGAGGACGGATCCCCGGGGCCCCAACGTGAAGCAGAGGGGAGGTCGGCAGCCCCGCCTGGCTCAGAGGGCCTCTCGCAGGTCTGCTAGAAAAGCTGCGGGTACCCGGCCACAGGCAAGGACACAGGGGTGCATGGCCGGCATGTACCTCATCTGTCCCCAAGTTTGGACCCGTACGGGGAGCAGCCGGGGTGCATCTCGTCTGGTCTGTACGATGATGACTGACAAGGGGCTGTAAGGGTCAGGGCCTTTCAACAGGGTGAGTGGGACCCCCTTCAACCCACGACTGGTTTTGGGGGGCCCCTCCCCACCTGACATGATGCCCTGGCTCTGGCCTCTTGCCCTCAGCACTGGGGGCTCTCCCGCAGGTCATGCTCCACCGCCTTCCCTCCCGCATTGTTAAGGTAGCTGTCTGCAGGTGGACCAAGGGGGATCCAAACGGTGGCTGTAAGGTGACCGGCAGCACCTGCCCCTGCACGCAGGTCCCCTCTCGGCCCCTTCTGAGTCCCCTCAGATGCCGACACATGCAGAGCAGGCCTCTCCCACCTCGCCCGGCCACGGGCGTTCCACATAAGCGGATCAACGGGGCCCTGTCTCTCTCTCTCTCCCCAAGGCCCAGTCTGCGGGCGCCCAGTGTGTGTGACCCCTGCCCATCCCTGCAGCCCATGCCCCACACCACCTCCTGCCCCACCCTCCTGACACTGCGGCTCACAGCCCTGTGATTCCCGAAGCAAACTGCTTCCGCTTTAGTGGCCAGAGGTCAAGTCCAGCAGAACGTGACTCGTATCCACAGGCAGATCATTTTGTCCACGCTGTGTTCGTATTCCTCTGTAAACTCTGAGAGGGCAACGAGCAGCCATAGCCTGCCTTCACCAGTGACTCAACCAGGTTTCATGGAGAAGGGAAGGTCAAGAGGTGATCCCACGAGCCTCTGCACCTGGCACTGAATAAAGCAGCTCTCGTGCAAACTTGGCCCAGTTCAGCCTGGTCGCAGCTGTGACGGCCACTTGAGTCTGCGGCTTCTGGTCCAGAGAGCGTAACTGGATTATGATTCCGACTTGCCTTCCTCCTCCACTGCCTACCAGACCTGGGTGGAGCTCTGGACCACAGGGGCCCAGCCTAGTGTGTGGGCCCTGAGAACACGCAGAGCACATAGGGAGTGAAGGCCCCTTGGCCTCCACTGAAGAGCTCTCTCTCTCTCTCTCTCTCTCTCTCTCTGAAATTCCCCAGATTCCACATGGGAGACAGGAAAGTGCACACAACAAGGCGGACGTGTGTGGACCCCGGGCGGAGCCTCAGGCAGGCCCAGGGCAGCGGAATCCATCTATGTGGTGCACTGACATGCTCGGCCTCCGGTACGGACAGCCCCTGCAGGTGCCACGGCCACGGGCCATGACTTGCACTCCTAGGAGACTGTGCCAACCCAAAGAGGAAGAAAAGCTCCCCAAACTCACCAGATGTTCTGTAATGTCAGGGAAGGAGTAGGGAGAGTAAATGCGTGGCACTTGGGGTCTCCAAGATGAATTGTATCACTGGAGCTCGGCTGTGGGTGGACAGGCAGGATCAAAAGTCCACTCCGGCACCCTTGATGACGGGTGAGTATGGGGACAAGGACGGGGAGGGGGATGGGGAGATGGGGCGAGGTATCAGCGTGTGGGCCTTTCCAGAAGACAGTGAAAGACGCAGACATGAGAGGAAGGCTGTGTGCAGCGAGGGTCCTCCGAGAGTGCTGGAGCCACAGGGAAGCTGAGGGAAGCCCCGCCTCCCCCGGGCCTGGGGGAGCACAGACCTGTCCACGCTTCCGTGTCAGACTTCTAGCCCCAGACCGTGTGAGAATGAATTCCTACTCAGTGTGTGGTCACCTGTCACAGCAGCCACAGGACACACTGCAGTTATAGCCACACTGTCAGGGGGGTGAGGAGGACCCCACGATCAGTGATGGGGAGGGGGGACATGGAAAGTTCCAGGTCTCTCAGCTGCTCCCCGAGGTTGGCGGTAGCCGCAGAGCCAGTCCGTGGGTCCCTGGGCTGCTGGCCCCGTGCCAACGGGGGAGGCCAGGACAAAGGTCCAGAGGCCACCTCTGTGGATTTGCAGGAGTCCCGAACAGACGCTGTCCCTGAGTCTCTGAGGCTGGGTGTGGCATTTTCCCAAAGAAAAGCCCCCAACGACGACTTCCTGGCAGCCGTGGGCTGGCAGCCCCAGGACAATTCCTCTGCTGTTCCCGTCTGCTCACGTCCCCCCTTCCTGGAGGGAATGTGGACGCGGGCCCTGTCCCGCTGCACAGCAGCGGTGGCTCTCTGGGACACCGCCACCCGCTCTGGACCCCACCCTGGCAGCGGGCTGGGGTCACGCGGGAGCTCCCTTGGCTCCTCGGCGAGTGCTGAGTGACGGTGTCTGTCTCCCGGGTGACCCTCCTCACTTTGGCTGCACGTCCCCAGATGGCTTTCTGGCCGTTGGCCGGTCCTTGGAGGAAGGCAGCCCCCGGCCCGCCTCCTGAGATGCAGAGTGTGGCTGGCCCAGCGGCTGCAGGATTTCCTGCCCACTCTCCCCCCAGTGTGTCCAGGTGCTGCTGGAGATGCCCAGAAATAAGGGAACCTGCAAGCCCCCGGGACCCAGGGTGCCCCCTGCCCCCCCCCCCCCCACCCCGCGTCCCATGCCCTCTCTGCCTCCGTGCCTCCTTGGCTGAGCCTCCCTCACCGCAGCGATGTGTCTGACCCCCTGGACGCCCGGCCGGAGACCCCGGCTGCCTGGGGTGGCTGCATCCATGCTCCCTGGCGACTCCGGGAGGCCCCCATCAGTGTCCTCTTCTGACCACGCTTTCCCGAGAGCACCGTGCGCTTGGTCTCTTCGGCCCTGGAGAGGCTGGGGGTCCTGGCTCCTTGCCTGTCACTGCGTCCTCTGGCGGGTCTTCCCCCCCCCCCCCCCCCCCCCCCGCCTCTTGCCGTCAGCAGAAACAGGGGAGCCTCCTCAGCCACATGCCCCGCCCACCAGTGACCTCTGTGACCTCCGCGGGCCTGGCGTCACCGGACTGGCCACCCCACCTACGGGAGCACCCCCACAGAATGCCTCTAACAGGATCCACGGCCGGCCCCTCAGAGTCCAAAATTCTAAGAACAGGAGTCAGGGGCACTTCCGGGATGGTCCACAGCTCCCGCCCACTGTTTGCCGAGGGCGTGGCCAGGGGGCCTTGTGCCATGGGGCCAGCGCTCCCATTCCCCTCTCTTGCTGCACGAGTCGCCCCGGACGAGCTCCCGGATCGGGAGCTGCTTGGCGGAGGGACTCCGCGTGAGCCTTTCCTGGGGCCGTGGCAGGCTGGGGGTCCGCAGTCGCCTGAGGCCGTGCTGGGGTCAGAAGGTGTGTGTCCGGGTCCTGCGGACGGCCTGCAGACCCCAGCGCCTAGGTCCGGGCGATCCCGCGGCGGGGGGCACCCAACGGGACCGCAGCGTCTCCGCAGCCCGAGCTCGGAAGTGACGGTCGAGGGCTTCCGCGTGTGTCCTTGGTTACACGGCCCAGCCCTGGTGGAAGGACCCGTCCAGGGTGTGAACACAGGACACCTGGCTGTGGGGCTGGCCACCTGCCCCCTGGCCCCGCGGGGCTCTTACACCCGGGCCCACCCTTCCCATCGGCTTACCCAGGCTAACAAACACAGAAGTGTGTGCCTTCACACAGGCTATGGCCGAAACAAATTTCTAAAATGTGATTGCATTGCTGACCTGGCAATTATATCTCAATGAAACTGGAAAGAAATAAGTAACTTTTAAAAAATAAAAGGAAATATGATTACATTGGCGAGGAATCAGACGAGGCAGGTGGGAAGCCGGGGGCCCGTCTGAGCCAGGCCTGCAGGGGTGTGGACAGCAGACCGCGTGCTGCCCCAAGCCCAGCCACCGTGGGGCCGCGGGCGGCCGGAAAGGCCCTGAAGGGCAGTGGGTCGCGGGTGCTCGCTGATGCCGTGTTATCTGTTGTTTCTGAACTGCCGCTTGGGTGTTCTCTGTGGGTTTTTCCCGGGCCCGGTTCCTCCGGGGGTGAGCGTGCTGCCCGCTTTCAGTCCCCTCAGCATCCCGGAGCCGGAGAAGAAAGGAAGGGAAGAGTGTCCAGGTGGGCCAGACGCCTTGGTCATCTTCTACTGACCCGCCCAGGACTCGGAGTCCACAGGGGGGCCGTGCTCGCCCTGCCGGCCGGCCCGCAGACCCCGTAGCCTACGCCGAGCCCGTGGCCGGGAAGAACAAGTCACGCCAGAGAGCAGAGGCCCAAGAGGAGTGCCCAGCGCCCACTGCCCTTCTGGACCTTTCCGTCTGGTCTTCGGCTTTTCCGCTGTCTGTTTCCAAGCCAGAAAGACCTGCCTGGCTCAGGTCCTCAAAACAAGGTGTTAGCGGGGGAGGAGGCAGCCCCTTTATCTCGGCCGGGCTCGGAAACCTCGCCTCCGACGTTGTCTCTGAAGACCCGGGAGCCCAGGCTGAGCTGTCGGGATGCAGGCTGCCTGCGGCACGGAGTCCACCCCACGGCGTTAGAGACCAGGATCGGGGCACAGGGTGTGCTCACTGCTGCCGGGGTGTCACTGAGCAAGAGAAATTTGAATAGCAAATTAGCTTGTAGTTTGTGCTAAAGAAGCGTTCACTGAATGAATGAATGAATGAATGAAAGAATGAGGAAGGAATGATTCTTCAGATCAGTCAACGATGGGTTTTGACTAGAAGAATTATTGCCTCTTCCAAGAAATAAAGGCGAGTCAATGAATATTTTACTTACATTGTCTTCCTTTCTCACGTCTCTCCTGGCAGTTGGAGGAAGACAACTAACACAGACGTTTCGACTTCTTAATTCTGTGGCTCCTTCTTGGCCGCGCCCCCCACCGCCAGCCCTGACACAAGGCCTCTCCTGTCAGCAGGGAGCCCCACCCCCGGCGGGGGGGGGGGGGTCTCAGTGATGCAGCGAACTTCTCAGCTGCACTCCTTTGCCTAAAACTAAGTGCCTGCACCTAGTGAAATCGGCCGATGCACGTGCCCGTCAGCGCAGGTGGGGCCAAGGGCACCGGCCGCAGGGTCCCCGGAGCAGGAATCGCGCCCGGAACGTGCTCTGTGGCTCCGCGTGTGCCAGCGTCTTAGCCTGGGATGACCCTCCCTCCTTCCTGATGCAGACTTTCACCGGTTTCTCTCCTCTTCAATAATTGCACTGTTTTGGTAGCATTTTGATTGTATTCGTAGCAACTTATGCCAAACTATCTTGGTAGAAGCTTTCACTCTTCTGTCAAGACACAGGCTGTCTGTGGCAGGCGTCCCTCCCAGCCCTGCCACACCAAGGGGCTCCGGCCGGAGTGCTCCTCCTGCGTCTGGTGCCGAGCCTTCCTGCTGCCTCTTCCCCTAGACTGAGCCCCAAGAGAGTGAGGCCCGAACGCTCAGAGCCAGCAAAGGGCCCAGCAGAAATGCTGAGCAAAACAGGGCAAAACCAAAAATACAGATTTTAAATGAATAGCTGAGCTTACGAGAAAGAAACAATAGACAGAAAAGTATCTGGAGGCGCCGGGTGCTTCAGTCGATTAAGTGTCCAACTCTTGATTTCAGCTCAGGTCATGATCTCACGGTTTGTGGGTTCAAGCCCTGTGGGTTCAAGCTCTCTCCTGAGCTCGGCTCGGGATTCTCTCTCTCTCTGCCCCTCCCCCACGTGTGCTCACTCCCCCTCCCTCTTTCTCTCAAAATAAATAAATAAACATTAAAAAAAAGTTTCTGTGTGACAAAATGAGAAGAGATGAGTGTAATATGAGTGAGTCTGCACCCGACACTTGGGTCTGTATTTGGGCCACTTCCGTCAAAAGTTCAGGGAAAACAAACAAACAAACAAACAGAAGTAAAACCGTGAGTCGCTGAGGTAGTGATGAGGAAAGGTTTACTGTGCCCACACACCAAACGGCTCGCAATCCGGGGACACGCCAGCCAGACCTGGAGTGAGGCCCGGGCCGTATGGTTCTGCAGCTGCTCGTACGGGAGGGGGCAGGGACGTGTATTCTCCACCGGGGCTGGAAACAATACTGGAATTTTCTTAAATGAACAGGTTAGTGGTTGCTTCATATGGGGGCACTATCTGATGCCCTTATGATTTTCAGAGACACAAGCGAGAGGTGACCCAGGCCAAGTTAGCCTGGCTTGTCTTGCAAAATAAGCTAAATTAAGCTTTGCCTGTGTCACAAATAGGTTCTGTCTGCTCTGGGAATTTTCAGGTCTGGTCTCCGTATGTGTTTGACTTGTAACATTTCTGGGATCCAGGAGCTAGCAAGGTTACTAACAAGAAAGAGGTCCTGGCCGGTGATAAGCCAGGTCCGCTGCGGAAAAGAGTGCCAGAAGGGCACTGCAGGGTCCCCACAGAGAGCGTCGCTCTGGAAACTGGCCGGGATGGAGCTGGCACAAGTCCCAGATCACGGGGACCCCACCTGATGCAGCCACGGCTTTTACACCCATGATTAGAAAGGTAGGAACTGAAGCCAAAAGAACGTAAAAACATGGAAAGCGAACAGGAGATTTTTTTGAAAGATCAAGATAAACGTTATCAGTCGGGGTGGCTTGAACAGCAGAGGTGACCTCCCACGGCAGGGCCTGGACCTGATCCACGGACCCGGCCTCCGCGGTGCCCTCACCTGGCAGGAGGCCGGGCACTCCACACCCCACCCCCGCACAGGGGCTGGGGGACACACACACGCAGTCCATAATGAACGCTACGAAGCACGTGTGTCATCAGTGAAAGGAAGGACACAAATAACGGGGTGAAGGACAGATTAGACACCGTGAGACGTTGTTACAGAAAGAAAGAGATGGAAAAAAGTGAGACGCGGTTAAGACACTTGGAGGAGAGGAGGACAATCCCCAGCTGGCTGTCACGGAAGGGACTTGGGAACAGAAGAGAAAAGCCCAGCGACCGGCGACAAAGAACACGAGAAATAGGACAAGGCTTGGCAGGTGTCGTGTGAGGCCCAGACCCAGACCGTGAGGACGGCTTCAGGGCGCCGTGGACAACGGCAGACTGGCAGGCGGGGCTCCTCTGGACCCCCAGTGTGGCCAGAAGGCGGGAAGGGGCCCCTACGCGGTGAGGGTGGCCAGCCGGCCGTGGAGGCGCACGTGGACGTGTGGTTCTGCCGTCAGGGCCCGGTGACGCTTCAGGGACGTAATCTGCACATCAGAACTTACAAGTCACACACTGGATGTAATCATTTGGTTTGTATTTTTGTGTGTTAATTATCCTTCGTGAAGTTGTGGAGAGTTCAAGGCAAAGCTCGGTGGGCAGATCAGACACAGGCTCGGAGAGCTGGACCGCGAGCCGGACGGCCCCCTCGGAAGAGCAGAGAGCGGAAGACCGGGCTGCGAACCGAGAAGAGCTGACACCACGGAACCGCATCCAGAGGGGCGGGAACCCCCACCGTCTGGAGGGATCAGCAGACGAACCACGGCTGGGACCGGGGACAGGGGCACACGTGTCGAACGCAGCCAGAGGAAGGACAGAAATACCACGTTTAAGGAGCAGTAGGTGACGGAATCCAGAAAAGAATGTTCTTCGTCTTCGTGACGCAGTGACGCTGGAGACTCCACGGCGTCCGAGGACCAGGAATGTGGCCGTCCACGTGACCAGGGCGGCGCTGACACAGAGACAGCTGGGGTTACGGGCAGCGGAGGGGCGTGCCGGAGGCAGTGGAGAGGGGGTGCTGTCGGGGGACCTGCCCACTGGATAATCCCGGTGGCGGGCGCCTGTGTGGGGCTCGGGCCACCGCAGGGACAGCGAGGGGAGGGCAGGACGTGTGTCACACACGTCAGACCCGACGGCCACGTGGCTGCAGCCTGTGGATGAAGCGCGGGGCTCCCGTCATCGGCTGTGTTTAACTAGCGGGACGAGGAACTCCCCGTTCCTCTCACTTTGATAACGTCAGGTGGCCAGACGCAAATACACCTGTAATTACCCCAAAGACTCCAAAGTCAAGTTTGCCGGGGTCAGAAGGCAGAACAAAAATTACGGGTTTCCTCTGAGACCGAATCCTTAAATGCACGTGGTTCATGGGAGAAAAATGAAAGGGTGAGAAATTCATGCCTCTTCTCATCCTGTGCAGACGCCAGGCAGGAGAGCTCCGTGTGGCCGCAGTCACAGCCGGCTTTGGGACGCGAGTCTTCGAGCCACAAAGGGCCGGCCCCCAGGAGGGCACCGTGGTCCGGTGTCCCGGCACCTGGACAGCCAGGCTCGTGATGTGCCCGTCAGCACGTCCGGTCGGTCATCCTGGGACATTCAACGTGCCAATCTCAGTAAGTATTAAAGCTGGTGAGAAGCTGCTGGAAGGTACAGGTTGGGAAGGCACCTTCCCGTAACTGGCAGTTGGAAGACTGCATTCGACGCACGAAAGAACAAACCCTCGGAAGCACGCACCGCCTTTCGCCAGTTCAGCAGTAAAACTGGTCGTAGAGCAGAACCCCACCTGATGCAAGGGTTGGGATCACTTAGAGTATTTGCTCTGGCCACAGCGGAATAACAAAAACACGATTTAAGAAATCCTCAAGTGTTTACAAATTTAGCAATAACCCTTCAGATAATTCACAGGTCAAAAAAATAAACCACAATGAAAGTTGGAACATATTTGAATAAAAATATGACAAATTAAAAGTGGAATGCAGTGACTGTCTTTGAGCCCCACGTCAGGCTCTGCGCAAAAAAGTAAAAAAAAAAAAAAAAAAAAAAAAAAAGTGGAATGCAGTGACTTTCTGACCTTAAGTGACTATTGAAGGGAAGAGTTTAGAAACAATGCCTGGTTATCCATGTTAAGAAATCAGGTGGCGACTCTCAAACATAAATAAACATTAAAAATGTTTAATTAAATAAAATGGATGCCTGGGGGTTAAGTGTCTGACTTGGGCCCAGGTCATGGTCTCATAGTTCGTGGGTCCGAGCCCCACGTCAGGCTCTGCTCTGACAGCTCAGAGCCTGGAGCCTGCTTTGGATTCTGTGTCCCCCTCTCTCTCTGTCTCTCCCCTGCTCACACTCTGTCTCTCTCTTTCTCTCTCTCGCTCTGTCTTAAAAATAAACATTAAAAAAATTAATAAAAAAAGAAAAAAATCAGATGGAGAAAAGCAAATCAAAGTGGATGAAAGGAGAAGCAAAGAACCACAGAGACAGGACTGAGGCTCTGGAGGAAATGCCGCAGGATGTTTTAAAAAGTTCTAAAAAGACGGCTCTTCGTGGAGACCACGGACGTGCCTAGCCACTGACAAATTTAATTACTGTTCTATCAAAAGCAAAAAGAAACGCATTGCTAGATGTCCCAGGGACACTTCACCGTGCAGTAATGAGATCATTCTGATTGTGAAAACACAGAGGGGATGGACCCCTTTCTGGACACGCCCAGTTTTCCGGAACTGACACCAGAGGAAAAGGAGAGACTGGAGTCCGCTGAAGAAACGGAATCTGCCACGTACGTCTTCCCGCAGAAAGCCCCGGGCACCAGCAACCGGCCAAGGTTGAACCCGCCGAGCGTTTAGGAAAGAATTAACAGCGAACTTGCACATCCTGCTCCGGAGGCCGGAGGAAGACGGCCCGAGGCCACCCCCTCGACCTCCGAGCACAGGCGGAGCCACAGGACACAGCAAGGCCGGTCGCTGGTGGACAGGAGTGCCGTGACCGCACGCAGGACAGCAAACCAAACCCTGATGGTGTGATCACTTTCCACACAAGACAATAACACACGACAATCAGGTTTGTTCTCCAGCGGTTCGAGGTGGGTGACTCAGTCTATTACCAAATCAGAAGAAAAAGCACAGACCCACTTCAGTCGGTGTTTACAAATGCACGGTGTCTGAGCCTGCGGGATTTAGCCGGTGATTCGTGGCTTGTGGCTTGACCTTCTGAGGACCCAGCCCTGGGGCAGTCATCACCGAGCAAACAGGGCGCTGGCCCCCACCCAGAGCGGCTCCCACTCAGGACCAGGGCCTCGGCCCCTGCGGGTGACGGGGACAGCCAGCCAATGGGTGGGGGTCACGTGCCACGTGCCCACGGTCCCTCCTGTGTCGGCACAGAGGACAGCTCACAGCTGGAAGAAGGAGGGACAGGGCCTCCAGGGTGAGCCCATGTGACTGGAGTGGACCCAGGGCCCTGTGGCAGGAGGAGCGAGTCCCTGCACGGAACCCGGGGTCAGCGGGGGACACCGGGTCCTGTGGACACTGCACTCCCGCCTTGGCTGCACTGCTCTCTGGTGGAAATCTGTCCCACAGCCAGCCAAGGTTTGCCGAGAGCGGGCACACGTACACACACCCCTGTGCACACACATACACGCACACACACCCCCGTACGCACGTGCGCACACACACCCATGTGCACGATACACCTGTGCACACACGCACACACCCCTCTGCACACACGTGCACATGCACGCACACCCCCCTGTGCACGCACACACATGCACACACAAGAACGTTGACCTTCGAACGCCTCACAGCCAAACGTCCTTGCAACCTTGCTGGCGGTTCGCATGGTGACAGCGCGCAGGCAGGGTCTAGAACAGCCGCAGCCAAGCGTGTCCCTGCACCGGCCAGTGCTGCACGCAGAGTTTAAGGCTCACATTCCATCCTGTCCCCACGGGCAGCCGTGCACACGGGCTCCTCCGTGCCTGTACCCGCATCGGCGGCCGCTGCCCATGTGTGTGGTGCTAGGTCACCCCCACCTGCAGGGAGCAGACAGGGTGGCGGGAGGTCTGTGCCCAGGGTCTTTGTGCCCAGGGTCTGATGCCCCTTGAGCGCTCCTTGCAAGAGGGGCACTGCCTCTGTGGTGTCTCTGAGAATACTCCCCTTGGGACGGGTGACATTTGTAAATTGGCATCCAATCGTGTCTTTATGACTTAGTTGGGCCAGAGGGGTGTTGGTTCCTCCCAAGGTGGCAGGTGAGCAGGGCTCCGGGAGACCCTGGCCCCAGGCCACCCAGGAAGGCTGAGGACTCCAGGGCAGGACAAGGATCCCGTCATCAGCCCCGGTGGGAACACGGATGGAGGGGACAGGTGGGCGGTGAGGGACAGGGGGTAGAGGGGATGGTGAGGGCCTTGCCTGTGCCCTCCCAGCCGCGACTGGCCTGGGTCTGCCGGCCGCTGCCCTTGGGAGACAAGGAGAGGTCTGTGGAGACATGACAGGTGGCTGTGGTGGTGCCGGGGTGGGGATGGGGGCCCACCGCACAGGAGCCCCGTTGCCCAGCCCTGAGCCAACAAAACCTGTGACCGATGACCCAGTTTTTGCCTTAATTGACTGAATGTGTTGGTGTCGTGCCAATGCCCACCAAGAAGAACTTCCCAACAGGGCTCACACACGAGGACAGGTCCCCGAAGGGGCTCACGCGCGAGGACAGGTCCCTGAGGGGGCTTATGCGCGAGGACAGGTCCCTGAGGGGGCTCACGCATGAGGACAGGTCCCCGAGGGGGCTCACGCGCGAGGACAGGTCGCCGAGGGGGCTCATGCGTGAGAACAGGTCCCCGAGGGGGCTCACGCGCGAGGACAGGTCGCCGAGGGGGCTCATGCGCGAGGACAGGTCCCTGAGGGGGCTCACGCATGAGGACAGGTCCCCGAAGGGGCTCACGCGCGAGGACAGGTCCCTGAGGGGGCTCACGGGTGAGGACAGGTCCCTGAGGGGGCTCACGCGCGAGGACAGGTCCCCGAGGGGGCTCACGGGCGAGGACAGGTCCCTGAGGGGGCTCACGGGTGAGGACAGGTCCCTGAGGGGGCTCACACATGAGGACAGGTCCCCGAGGGGGCTCACGCGCGAGGACAGGTCCCCGAGGGGGCTCACGCGCGAGGACAGGTCCCCGAGGGGGCTCACGTGTGAGGCCAGATTCCCAAGACAGACGGGGAGGCCGCCGGCTCAGCTCTGGGCACTAGCACTCAGCAGCTCACACTGGCAGGCACGCTTAGGTGACGAGGGTGAACCGGGGCGTGGGCCTCACCGCGAGGCCGTTCGCTGACCCAGTGGTTCTGTTTCAGGCGCGTTGCAGTTCTGTCTCCTGGACAGATTATTCAGTTAAGACGCATTTTGTTTTCAGTTTCCAAAGGCATTTGGGAGAAATGTCTATAGCAAGGCCTCAAGGTGAGGTTTTCTAGAAAATGCCCAGAACGGAGAAGCTGATTACTCTGAAGAGTAACGTTCAGTTAAAGCAAAAGTTTAAGTCGTTTGCTACATTTTGGGAGGTGTCTCAGTGTGGACCCTAAATCACGGCGTGATCCTGTCAGCGGACCCTGAGAAGCTCTCCCACGGGAGAGCACGAAAGCGGTGGGCTCGTGCATACCCTCGGTGCTCTGTTAGTGCAGAAAGAGGCCAGACGGCGCGCACCCTTCCCCAGAGTGTTCTGCGGCCTTTCCCTCGAGATCACGTGCTGCGCGGGGTTAGGGTTTCAAGTCGGAACTAGAAACATGTTTATTTTTTCTGCTTTGATGAAGTTTGCTGCTTCTTGGGCTTTGACGTTTATTTACCGTCGTTAAATTGCACTAGTTACGTTTGAAGGTCATACTTCTGTCCTTGACCTTAGCGACGCGCATGTAGATTCAACTAATTCAAAGCATCAGATCCAACAGTTACTTTCGACTGGCAGCAAAACGCGGCACCCAATCTGTTACAAACGTACGTGCTACGGTTTAGAACTAATTTAACTTCCCCTTGAAGTTGGAATTCAAAACCTCACTCGTGGCCCGGACATGGTTTTATCCAAGGAGAATGTTGGTTTCATAATTTGAAACAAGAGCCTGGATGTTTTCCGAGGCACAATATTATTTCCATATGAGGGAGGCCGGAACAGAGCCTGGGCGGGTGGCGGGGCGGGGTGGGGGCAGGGGGGACGTCCGCCGCGGGCCGCCGCTCTGGGGATGTTTCCAGAGCCCGGCCACAGCTCTCCACGGTCAGGTCCGTGCCTCCTCCGCTGAGATCCAGCCGGAGCCACGTGCGAGGCAGACTTTCCACCCTGGGGCCCCGGAAGCCTGACGGGGGGGGGGGGGGGGGGGGCTCCTCCGGGCTCTGGGGCTCCGACACCGACACGAAGCCCCCTCAGGAGGACCTGTCCTCAGAGGGCCGCGTGGCCAGGGAAGGGAAGCCGGGCTGCGGGCCCGGCCGGGTGTCCCCCGCGCGGACCCCGGGACAGGGTCTCAGAGGCAGGCGTGGGTCTGGGAGGCGGCCCGGGAGGCAGAAGTGTCCCGCACCGTCCCGAGAGCAGCCAGCCTCCCCCCCTGCCCCGCCCTGCCCCGAGGCCCAGGATAGGGCTGTTGCAGATGGGCGGGAAGCCGGTGTGTTCAGTGGCCACGGGCAGCGGTGAAGGCGGGGCCCAGGGCGGGATGTGGCACCCGCCGCGTCACGTCACGGCGGAGTGTTTGGTGGAGGCCACACCGCGAACCAGGAGAGGCCGAGGACTGAGCCTCCGGCGGAGGCTGGGAGCCACGCGGCTACTCGTAAACCCTGCCGTGCCCGCCGTACCTCGCGCCCACTGAATCAGTCTCCGGGGCTGGGACCCGAAGTAGGTCACCCAGACCATCCAAGGGCAGCGGGGCTTGCGGAGCGGCCAACGGCGTGTGGACAACAGCACACACCCGGGCCGCGGCCGGACGCGCCGCGTTAGGTTGCTGCTGGGAATGAGGTGCGTGGCGAACGTCACCGGTGCCCGTTACGGGCTCTTTCGGGAAGCAGCCACGCGTTTGCGTGTAGGCGCACGCGCAGGGACACTGCCGTCCCGTGGGAGGGTGTGGGAGCAGACGGGTGCACGCGAGCCGCTGTGCCGGCGAGGACCGGACGGCCGGACAAGCCACGTGCCCGGAGCGAGAAGTCCGGCCGACTCCACGGCTGAGCTCTGTGCTGCGAAGCAGCCGCACGGCGGTGAGGCCAGGAAGGGCTGAACGCTTTCACTCCCCTGGGATCCACGTGGCGTTTATCTCGGAGTTTGAGATGGAGCCGGGATCGGCGTCCGTTCGCCCAAAAGCACTTAGAAAGTGACCGGTCTCTTCACTGCTGGTCTGGAGTGCTGTCCCTACCGACGGTGAACCCCGGATCCCGAGCATCCCGCAGACGTGCCCGTGGACACTCGGGGACCCCGTGCTCCCAGAGCCCACAGGGAAAGCTACTCTTTCTTCTCGAACTTTCCCGGTTATGATTGAACCCTTTCTTCCAAAACTTAAGAATCATTTTTGAACAGGTTTCCAAATCTCCCGTTGGGATTTATGGACTGATCTGAAGGACGTAGAGCTGAACGGGAGGCTCGGAGTCTTGGGATGCCGATGTGTGCCCACTTTCCCGCACAGGCTCGGGCGGGCGTTCTCCCCGACGGCTGGCCTCCCTGAGTATTTTAGAAAGCCGTGCGTGTGCTTTCGGGTGCACCATGAACGGGAATTCCTGCGGCCGTGTTGCTGTCGAGTCGCGGGCTCTCCCGGGCTGGGACGTAGGCCCGCTGGGGAAACCATGGGACCCCGCCCTCCTTCCCGAAACACCACCTCCTCCGAGGGGCGGGTGGCCACGTGCTCACCTCGCGCTGCGGGGTTGTCGGGGGACAGCCCATCTGATGGGGGCCCTGGCCTGTCCGTGGCGCCCCAGGGCCAAGGACAAGAAGGGGTCCCTGCGCTGTCCCGAAGCTTGTGCTGGGGGCCTGGGTCAGGATGAGACCCAATCAGATTCAAGAATGAGGAACCACATCTGCACCCTCAGGAAACACCCGTCTCCTCCCAGAGGTCCAGGCGTGTTTGGGGAGAATCGCAGGGACTGAGCGTGGCTGTCGGGGGAGCGCCCACGGAAGCAGGTGCTCCCGCAGGCCACCTCCCCCCGCCCCAACCCCATCACACACGACCAGTCTCAGGCTGCCAGCGAGGCCGGCTTGCGGCTGTCAACCCTCCTGGCACAGATCGGGTTGGCCCCACACGCCACATCGGGACCGCCCACCGGGACCCACAGTGGACGGCTCCCTGAAGAGTCCCGCGGCCGCTCCTGGGGCCAGATTCCCTTTCCACCTTTGCTTTCGATTCCTGCTCTCACGCACGTACCCATGAGCCACCAAGGCTTTCTCACCTATGCCAAGTATGCCGAGAGCCAGTCTCAGACCACCCTCCACCCCCTCGCCGGCCATCAGCTAGGAAACCTCGACGCCACAGCCCAAACATCAAACGTGGGCTTTGTTTCCGTGGTACTGCCTGTTGGCACGGCAGAAACTCCTCGCCCTGCTTTTTAAAACAAGAGCAAGTCAAAAACCTTCTAGTTTACTTGTTTTCCTTTCCTCTCGACTTCAGTAGAAACCGTTTCTTACGACTGCAATCGATAGTTAATAAACAGAACAGTCAAAGGGACACGCCCGGGGCTCACTGAAGAGCCGTGAAGCTAATGGAGACCCGGGCAGGAAAACTGTGCCAGAGCACAGTGTGTAAAGGCGGGGGCATCGGGAAGGCTCTAAAATAAAGATTCGATTGTGCCTTATTTATTCCCTTGGCTGGCGAGTCTCATTAAACGCTCTCCTGGAAAACAATGCATTCTTCTCTCCGAGAGCACTTTGCACATCCCGGTGGCTCATAAAGGGCCCTCTGTGGGGCCCGGTGCCCGGGGCTGCGGGCAGGGAACCCCCCTCTGTGGCTGCGGCGGGCAGGCGGGGGGCAACGTCTGCCCCGCCCGGGGCTCCTCTGCTGAGCCTTCACGCTGGCCCTCTCCCGGTTCTGGAGCTCGCCCGGTGGCCGGGGCCCCACACCAGCGAGGGGCGGGCCTGCACGGCGGCCCCTCAGCGGCACGGGCCCGGGACCGCAAGTGCCCTCGAGTCTTTTCGCTAAGTGGTGCCAGGTCAGTCGGATGTCTGCGCGGGAGGGAAAGACGAACCTCGACCCATACTTCACATCGAAAAACACCACCACAATGGAGCACAGACCTCATGGGGATGAAATCAGTGAGGGTCTGAAAGGAGCTGGAAAGTCCCCTGAGGACCAGGCCTGGGTTCTGCAGGTGGGCCGAGAAAGCATCCGTCGGAAAAGAAAGGGAGGGTGGTGCTTCACGACGGTGAAGGACCTGTCCATCCCAAGACCCCCCTGGGGCGTAACAGGGGCTCGAAACCCAGGGACCAGCAAGGGCGCAAGCAGGGCCTCTGCATCCAAACAGCCAGGGACACGGACTAGACCCCCCGAGTGGGCCTGCAGGCCCCGGTGGCAGGTGTGGGGGAGGGCGAGCCCAGGGCCGAGAACAGGCCCTAGAGGGTGAGACCTGCCCCCCTGGACCCAGGCCTGCCCCGCAGACCAGCCGCACACGCGGCGGGGTCAGAGGCCAGCACCCCGCGTCTGCCTGCCGCCGTCCCGATGCCCTGATGGGGCGGGGGGGGGGGGGGGGGACACACGTGGTGCTGTGTGATCACAGCCCCGTCTCAGGGGGAGCAGACCCACAGTGTGAGCCGCTCCTTCCCCGAGCACCAAACCGGAGGCGTGTCTGGGAGAGATTGGCGCCCTGGAGGAAGGTGGGGTGGTCTGGTGTCGCCAAAGCCCCGGCTGGTTGGGTCCCTTGGGTTAAGAGTAACTGAGAAATAAAGCACAGAGTGAGAACTTTCCCAGGGACACGGTCATTCACACTGACCGCCGGCCCGGGTCCCAGGCCCCCCGTGGCACCCGCCCCCCGATGCCCCAGAGCCTTACCCAGCAGTCTCGCAGGGGCCTTCCCCACGCAGGAAGGGTCGCTGCAGCCTGAACACGGCTCGTCCCACGGGGCCAGGCGTGGGGTCTACAGACACCGTCTGTCCTAGCTCCGGCTCTCCTCCAGGCCCCTCCCCAGGCCACCGGCCCTGCCTGGGGATGAATCCAGCTGAAGAAAGAACCGATGTTTCCTGAAAGTCCTCTGGGGACCCCTTGGTCCCTGGGGAGGGGGATGTCCAAAGTCCCTGCATGCGGCCCACCTTCAGCTGTGCCCCCGCCTGATACAGAGCCCAGCCTGATGCAGCCCCGAGAGACTCTGTGTCCCGGTCCCCAGACGTGTGAGCAGCCACATTAGGGCACGTGGCCCTGAGGTGGCCCGGGGTCACCACAGGGGTCCTTGGAGGCAGTCGGGGAGGGGGGGACGGTCGGAGATAAGCAGCCCAAGCAGGTCCTCGGACGGGGCGGGCACAAGCCTGGCTGCGAGCGGGCCCACAGTGCTGGGAAAGGCACAGAGCGGCCCAGGCAGCCCCCAGAACCTCTAGCCCCGGGGCCACTCCCCGTGGACACGTGGCCTCCAGGCGGCCACAGGAAGCTCAGCCCCAGGCTACAAAGGCCAACAGTTCCCAGCAGGGCTTTTCCTCCCGCACAGCGGGCCCGGGGGGAGGTGGGGGGGGGCAGGGAATGTGGCCGGGACTCTGGCCCCGATGCAGCACGTTCCCCAGGCGTCCGGGGTCTCCACCTCCATCAGCCCGTTCACAACTGTCCTTGTGTGGCCCCAGATCTCGCACACACGTCGGCTCTGGGGTCCCGGGTGCTTTGCTGTGGCCGCGGGCGAGGGACTGTTGTCGCCGCTGTAGGAAAGCTGCCTGCCCCGCCTCCTGTCCCTCCTCAGCTCGGCCTGCTGGCCGCGTGACCGTGCCGGCATGGGTGTGTCCGTGTATGGGTTAGTGGGTGCGCACGTGTGAGTGCACTGTGCTGTGTGCTCTGTGTGTGCACATATTCGAGTGCATGTGTGCTTGTGTATGCGTGTGCACATATGTGGGTGCATTCTGCGTGCACACGTATGGGGGCATTGTGCTGTGTGCGTGTGTGTGAGCACGTGTGCACAAGTGCGGGTTAAGTGCCGAGCCCCCTCCCTCCCCCTGGGCAACTGCCTCTAGAGCCCCCAGGTCTGGCTGCTCCTCCGGGTCCCCGGAGCCTGAGGGAGGGGCCGGACACAGCCCCCAACATTTCCCCCACGGGAAGGGGGAAGCTCTGAAAAGGTAGGTGGGCACACGCCCAGAGGCCGTGGGCGAGGGGCCGTGTTACGTCGTGCAGGCAGAGGGGATGACAGCCGGTTCACAGGCTGAGGTTGGGGACAGCACAGCCCAGTGGGGGCGCGGAGACACGCCTGAGAGGCAGGCTCTTCAGGCAGAGGGCACAGGAGCCTGGTGCTGGCCAGCGACCAGAGCAAGGGGGGAGTGGGGGAGCGGGAAGGGCTCAGCTCGTGGGGGGCGAGGGGCTTGCCCTCTGGGTGGGGCTCCCCGTGTCCCTTCCCCATTCACCCTCTGTCCTTAAGCTCGTCAGACCTGAGGGAAGGTGAGGGTAAGAGGGAGAAAAGGACCGTTCTTCTCCCTCAGCTTCTCTGGAGCATGAGGCCGCGTTCTCAGGGCCGGAGGGGGGCCCTGGTCTCCTCTTGTCCCCCGGAAGGAAAGACAGGCTTCCCAGCACGGCTTTCCCGTAAAAGTGACCAGTCCCTGTGCCGGCTGATCTGTAAGAGCCACCTCAAAAAGCGAACGGCGTGCTCTCAGCGGAGGCCCCCCCGCCGCCCGGTCCACTGCCGGCTGGTCCCGCTGGTCAGGGAACCGGCCGCGGCCGCCCTGCCGCTGGCCTCTTGCGTGGCCGAGCTGCGGCCGCACGTCCGGTGCAGAAGACACGGGCCTCTGTGCTGGGACGTCGTGACCCCGTTCTTGGCGCATGCACGTGGGCTCGTCTCCCCCCGACAGCAAAGCGCTGACGAAGCAACCCCGCCCGGCACCCGGGACCGGGCCTGAAGGGACAGCCGACCCGAAGCCCCGGGGTGCCTTCCGTCTCTCGAGTCCGTTTCCTCCGCCTCCCGGTGCAGACGCCTGCCTGAAGCTGGTCAGTTACCTTAGAACCAAGGGAAGCTGCTTCGGGACCAGCTAACCAGTTGACCGGTCCCCTGGGTGGGGCCCGCTTGAGGACCCCGGTCAGCCCCAGGCGCCGCTCGGAACGCCGCGGCCGTGCAAGTGCGCTCCGCCTGCCTCCCGCGCTCCTTAAGCTGGCATTTGGCTCAACTTGCCCATCTTTAGAAGACCGTGTGTTTATTGTAAGAACTTAAAGGGGCGCCTGGGTGGCTCAGTCGGTTGAGCATCCGACTTCGGTTCAGGTCACGATCTCACTGTCCATGAGTTTGAGCCCCGTGTCGGGCTCTGTGCTGACTGCTCAGAGCCTGGAGCCTGTTTCAGATTCTGTGTCTCCCCCTCTCTCTCTGCCCCTCCCCCGTTCATGCTCTGTCTCTGTCTCAAAAATAAACAAACGTTAAAAAAAATTTTTTTTAAATGAAAAATAAATAAATAAGAACTTAAAGCTCAGAATTGAAACAGGGACAGCCCACCATCCCCCTCGTACCGAAGGGCACTTCCGCTAACAGGCGTCTTCCCAGACGGTCCCCGCGCACACGCGGCCACGATCATTCCTGCGTACTTGGAACCACACAGAACCGTGTTCAGCCAGCGCGTGTGAGGGTGAGTCCCGGCGGATGTGATTACGCGCGAGTTCCCTTTGCTGGACGTTTAGACGGTTTCCGGCAATTTCACCTGTTTGCAAGCAGGGCCCGCGCTCACACGCACACACCCGCACACGTGCACACGCGAGGGTGTCTGTGGGAACGTTCCCGCGAGTCGCACACGGGCCCCGCAGGGCCCCCTGGTGCCCGGATGACAGGCGTGGTGCTCAGAGCCACGCGCTCCTGGGGACCCCAGTCCATGGCCCCAACGGGAAAAGCGGGCCCAAGGGAAGGCAGTGGTGTCCTCAGTCGGCCGAGCCCGACCGCACCGACCAGGGACGGCTGCCCCCCTTCACTGAGGTAAATCTGATGCATCCACGTTTCCACCGGGAAACTACGTGGGGCGTCCATGCATGAAGGGTACAGCCTTCTCTCCTAAGCTGACGTGGAAGGGTCCTCGGAGGGTCCCCTGAGACCAAAGCACCCCCGGCATCTAAAACGCTCCTCATTAGGAGCGTGTTATGGACTAAAGGCTTGTGTCCCCCGGTTCCCACACGGAAGGCCCCCCACAGTGTAGCGGCACTTGGAGGCGGGGCCTCTGCTGATTAGGCTACAGGAGGTCACGAGGTGAGGGTCGGCAGGGGGCTTGTCTGCCCGTGAGGACACCCAGAAGGGGCCCCTCGGAACCCGCAGTTTCCAGACCCAGAGGGACGAGTGTCTGTTGTTGGTAAGCCCGCGGTGCCGGGGGGTGGCTGCCCCGACGGGCAGGGACGTGGCGGCCTGTCTGGGACTCTGTCAATGCCGCAGGGAAGACTAATTCCCTAAGTTTCATCCGAGGCTACAAGTTCAGACCATGCACTCTGGAAGGGTCCCTTGCTCTTTTCATTCATTCGTCATTCATTCATTCATTCAACAGGTAAGTACTGAGCACCTGCCCTGGGCTGGGCAGCAGCCCAAGCGCTCAAATTCCCAGGCCCGATGGAACCGACAGTGGCCAGACGGTGTGGACGGGGCAGTAGGCAGGCGCATGAGGAGAGGGGGCCTCCCAGCGACCGGTGCCCGGAGCAGGTGGTAGGAGCGAGGTGTGCGGAAGGAGTGCTTCAGGCACAGGTGCCGCATATGCAAAGGCCCTGAGGCAGGACCAAGCTTGGGACACCTGCTGCGTGTCCATGAGGCTGGCACTGCTGAGGCGGAGGAGACGGGGCAGCACGGTCAGGGTCCGGTCGGAGGGGTGGGTGGAGAAGGCCATGCAGGGCCCCGAGGCCAGGGTGGACTTTCAGCATTTACTCCTCGAGGGGCCGGAGATCTCCTGGGGCTCTGAGCAGGGAGCCCCGGAGAAGGCTGCGGCTGTGGGCTGGTGGAGCCCCACCCACCCACGGCCTGGGGGTCAGATGGCACCACTGTGGTTGCCCAGGTACCGAGGTGCCCCTGGACGCCCCCTGCACGTCCGAGACCCACTGGGACGAGCCCCCCCCTGGCCACAGACGCCGAGGGGTCCTCTGCTCCTCCTGCCCTGCCCGGGCTCCACAGAGGAGAGGACTGTCACGACAGGCGGACGTGCGCCCCAGGCCCCCCCACAGCTCACGCCGGGAATTCCCTCGGTTTCTCCACCGACGTGGGCTCCTTCTTCAGCCCCGAGATTTTCAGGTTCCCAGGAAATGGTCATCTCTGGAGCTCAGCTGTGCTTGGAAAGGAGGGAGACCGAGGCGCCGGGTCACAGGGGCAGGCGTGGTACCCACCCGGACAGCGTCGGGCAGGGAGGAGGGCCGGACGAGGGAAAGGGGTGCTGCCCCTCGGCAGGTGGGCCTGACACGCACATGCTCCTGGGCCTTCAGCCTGGTGAGGCAGGTGGCTGCTGGGTCGGCTGCGTCCGCACGGGGGCCAAGGTCTCCCGTTCCTGGGGCCTCTGACACGGCCCAAGGATGGCGTGACCCAGCGGCCAGGACGCTTGACCCCAGGGCTGCTTCTGAGGGGCCCTCTCTCTGGACGTCCCCACTTGGGGAGCTGTGCTCACCCTGTGAGCTCCGAGGCAAAGCGGGGACCCATCTCACGGTGATACCCTGGTCCCCTGCGTGGGCAGGGCAAGGCTGGACCGGCTCCTGGGGTCTCCTCAGCACCAGCCGCCCCCCTGGGCACCAGCCCCACAGGTGTGGGCGAGGCACGGGGGTGGGCACAGGCGGGGAGGGTGAGCATGGCGGGTGTTGGGCACAGGCTCTCTGGTGCGGGCAGGCACGAGGGAGGCAGCTCGGGCTTCCTGCTGGCGGCTGCCCCTCCTCGTCCTCATGATCTGTCTTCTGGCTGGAAAAGGCCACAACTGCACCATCACGAGGGCCCGGCAGAGCTGGGCACAGGGGCGTCTGAGGGGTGTGCGGGACCCGCCCAGGCCCACGGACCCAGAGTCCCCTCTGGGCAGCCCAGGCTGGGAAGGCCCCAGTGAAACCGAGGGCAACAGCCATGGGGCCCTGCCTGTCACGGGCCACCTTCCCTGTGAGCTGAGCAGGTGTGCCGCCCGCTGGACCGGCGCAGGGCGAGACTCCAGCAGGAGCCCACATGGGCTGAGCACCGACTGGCAGTGGGGACAAGGTCAGAGCTCCCCCACGGCCCCTTGGGGGGTCAGCCGGAGGATGATCTTGTGCCAGGAGAAGCACCCAGGTAGAGGCGGTGACAAGGTCTCAAGCCTATGTCGTTGAGGAGGAAAGGGAGGGCGAACAGAGGGAGGAGGGGCAGGGGAGACAGGAGAGACAGGAGGGAGGGGTGGGGAAGGGAGCTGCCGACCGGGCTAACACCTATCCCTGCCCAGGACCAGCTCCAGGGACGGGGCTTCCATTAGGACAGGCCTGGCTCCTCCGTGGAATGTCCACGGAAGCAGCAGGAAACGCAATGTCCCTTGTTTACAAGTCCTGAAGAACTTCCTGGGCCCAGAAGCTGGGGGAGGGTGTGAGTGCAGAGGGCCAAGGCCCTGTGCGACACCGAGGGTGCCTCTTCCCACGCGCATGCGTGTGTGCGTGTGTCTGTGAATGCACGCGTGGGCACGGGTGCCCCGAACACATGAGGCTGTGTGTTTGTGAACACAGGTGTGCATTGTGCCTGTGGACACACGTGTGTGCCTGTGGACGTGTGTGTGTGTGCACGCACGGGTGCACATGTGTCCTTGTTTATATGGGTGTGTGTGCATGTGCGTGTTTAGGGGCGTGGGTGAAGGAGGACCCTCCTGTGCATCCTTCTTCTGCCTTTGCGCCCCTGAAATCACCTGGACCTTCAGGGGGACACAGTGGGGGCCCTTCAGGACCTGGACGCCTCCCCAGCCACCTGGAAGGACACCGTGTGGGCAGCCCCCCACCGGGCAGCTTATCGGATACACGCAGGGCAGCGGCCGTCGAGTGGGCCTCGGGCACCAGGAGACAGACTCAGTGGCCGGGGACGGGGTGGTGTCCTGGCTGGAGCACGGTGAGGACGCCTGGAGAGCACTCCGCGGGCACCTGCTGGGACAGGACCCTGCCACAGCCTGTCCAGAAGGACGACAGGGCATGTCCTGCTGACACCTCCCCACAGCCTCCTGGAGAGAAAAGTCAGAACGCCACCAGCCTCGGGGGGTTTCGATCCGGAATCAACAGGAGCCTGGAGGGCCGTGTGCCCCGAGGGGGTCTTAGGTGGACCCGGGCCCGCCCTCGGAGAGGGTCCCCAGGAAACGCGTGAAGCACCCTTCCGCCCACACCTCCTCTGGGTGGGGCTTCTCGGGAGCAGGCGCTCGGGGCTGCCTCTGCCCGCCCTGGTCTCCCCTCTCTGGCTGCGCGCGCTTACCTCGGGCGAGCAGGTCCCCTGCAAGCCAGCTCTGCCGCCAGAGCAGAGGGCCTAGCCTGGCCCACGGGAGGCCTTTCTCCAGAGGCAGCCCTGGGGCCTGCGGGGCTCCCGCCTGCTGGGGCTGTCGGCACACGCGGGGCCGTGCTGGCCCATCACGCACAGGCTCACCCGCCCCTGCAGGCACAGACCCTCTGGGGGCTGAGGCCCGGGACCCCCGTCCCTCTCCCCTCCTGAGGACGCTGTGAGTTTCAGGACAGTCCGGCTGGGCCTCCAGGTGCTGCAGCAGGGCCGGTGGGCTCGGGGACACTCCGGGGCCATCCACAGCCACAGCCACACTATAAGGCAGCCGGCTCCGATGGACAGAGACTCCGGAAGGACCAACACCGCTCAATCAAAGAAGAAACACACGGGCAGGTGTCTCCCACAGCTGGAAACGTCAGGCTTCTGTAAAGCAGGAAAAGCTTCGACACACCCAAGAGGAAAGGGAGAAAACATCCTTCGTGTGCGAAAAGCTCTTACCCGTCAACAAAAACAACGCCACAACAGAAACAGAAACGGAACTGCAGACACTCAGTGTGAGAAACAAACCCAATGGAAGGAGGGAGGCGGAGACTCGGAGCTCGCGGAGCGAGGCTTTAATCGACCTTCTTGCAAGAGCAGGGGTCTGATGGGCAGGTACACCCGGGGCGGTTCCAGCACACAGTTTGTCTCCTAGCGCACGAGTCCCTCCCCTGGTCCCTCCCTCGTTGGCAGAGCACTGCAGAGGTCACCTGTGCCGACGGAGGTCACGGCCTCGCCCGGACGTCAGCTGTGCCCCTGTAAGGCAAAAAGTAGCCTGACTGGAACAAGTGTCCTTCCCGGAGGTGACGGGGACCTCGGTTCCGTGGCGCATGCTCAGTGCAAAGCCCGCGAAACAGAGGGGGGAGGAAGAACCAGGAGGTGAAGTGTCCTAGGGCTTGGGACTCCATCGTGCAGGGGGGGTTCATACGCGTTTCCAGGAGGTTGCAAACCCGCTGTGAACCAGACAGCACGGCTCTTCTCTGGTGTTTCTGAAAGGGAATCCTCTCTCTTCCCCCACTCAGGACAGACGGCACCCTTGACCAGAGCCGCGCCAAGACGGGATTGCAGTTTTCAGCGGATCGTGGTTTTGAAAGGCGACGGCCTTGCCCTCCTTGCTGATGGCGTGCGAACCCGCCAGCGCCAAGCTCAGGACTGGCCCCATCGCACTCGGGCGGACCTGGGCGGCGGCCCCGCCGTCTGGTCTGCTCCTCGCGGCGGCGGCTGGAGGCGGTTTCCGCAGTCAGGTGACCCGGATGTTGTCCGCAGAGAGCGCTGCTGGCCCCGGCCCAGCCCGAGCCTCCTGCGTCACTGTGCTGGGGTGCCAGTAGCCACCCGGAGGCAGGAAGGGCGCGGCTGCAGGGACGCGTCCGTGGCCGTGGGCGCTGGACACGCTGTGCGGCCGCCGCAGGGCAGCGCGGGGGCAGCAGGGCGGAGCTCCCGCGACAGAAGGTTCTGCGCTCCCAGCGCTGCTCCCAGAACCCGCGCGTGCCCGCCGGCTCCGGGTGGACACGAGGCGCCAGAGCTCACGGCCGCGCTGGTCGCAGCGGGGTCATTAGCACCTTCCCGCACAGAGACACGCTTCAGCTGGTACAGACGGATCAGACCCTCGTTGTACCGAGAGCACTGGACGGGCCCAGGCCCGGGACTGCGAACCCACCCCCCCCCCAGCTGAGAGCTGGGCCCACCCGGGTCCCCGAAAGCCCTCTGGGCAGCTTCCTGCAGGTCCGGGGGCCCGCCCGCCCCGTGTGGGGCACGCGTCCTGCCTTCCGAGGGCCTCCCGTGTGGCTGCACACGTGTCCCCACCGTGAGGCCCGTGGAGCCGGACAGCCGGGCCCAGCCACCGTGAGCTCTGCTGACTCGTCACGTCACCGCAGCCGCAGGCGGTGACGGGCGCTGCACCGGGACGCTGACCGACACGGCGCCTCGGCAGCTCGGGTCCGGCACATGTCCGTGTCCTCGTCCTCGCCCGGGCCGCCCACTGTGCCTTCTTCGTCGACACTTCGCGGGGCTCGGCCGCCCGTTCGTCATCTGACTCTCCACTAAATGTCGGCCCCTGCAGCGTGGGGACCTGCTCTCTCTCCTTCACGGGTGGGTTCTCTGTGTTATGCCACAAAGCGGGCACCGACACCCCTGAAGCTTCCTGGGCACGGACTCCGCCCCGGAGACGCGGACTCCCTCCCTGCCAGCGAGCGTGGCGGGCGCTCTGGTTCTGCCCCTTGTGAGTCAAGCTGGAGCGAACACGCACACGTCGCTTGCCCGGCAGAACCGTTGGGTACAAGTCCAGGCACGCCGTGGTCCTGATGCGCACCCCAGCCCGCCCCCGGGGCACAGAGGCCTCTGACGAGGGAAGGGTGTGTGGACGGTTTGGAGCAGCTAACTCAGAGACGGAAGGCAGACCAGCAGGCACGGGCGTCACCCAAGAGACGAGGGCACTCGGGGCCCCTAAGGGTGGGGATGGGCGCAGAGGCCGCGTCTCCAAAGCTCTGCGACCGAGTCGTCAAACAGGGTGGCGAGGGCCCACTGTCCCTCCGGGCAGCCCGTGGCCCAGTGGCCTCTAGCAAAGACCTCAGCCGGTCCCGGAGGGAAAGGCCACCCCCTCTTACTTCTCTCAGACTTTCCTCCTGTAGCTGACAGCAACTTTGTCTTGCTGAGCCGAGAGAGAGAGAGAGAGAGAGAGAGAGAAGGAGGGAGCGGACCAGGGTCCGTGTGACAGGTATGCGGAAGGCACAGGAAGCTGGCCCCGTAGCTGGACGAGGTGGAGACTCCAAGACGCGGCCCTCAGGCAGTGGGGCAGGGCCCCGGGCACAGGGCAGTCACACGGAACGTGCCCTCGGGCCCTGGGCTCTTGGACACCCAGGCAGTGGCTCTCAGGCTCGGGGGGCCCGGGACCCCAGCAGCCTCGAGGTCATGACAAGGGTGGGCCGGGGACAGTCTCCGCACTAGTTTTTGTGGGATCTCTAGCTGCTCTCCCGGCAGCACAGACCAGGCCCGCTGGCCCCAGGCCGAGGCACAGCCTGTCTCCACGGTGACACGAGGTCACTTCCAAAGGATTCTTCCTGCAAACACGGTGAGCACCGAGGGTGACACTGGACAGACAAGCCGAGTGGGGACCCGCTGTCCAGCAGGGCCGTGTCACCTCCCCACGTCTAGACGGGCCTAGCAACCCCGTCTGCCTCAAGGGCACGTCCACCGTGAGGTCTTGGTGCCCGGCCGCTGGACCACAAACCCCCCTGATAGACACGGACTTGAGCTCAGTCCAAAGGGGGAAGAGGGAAGCTCCCTGAGGCGTGAGCCCTTCCTCCCAGATCCCAGCTCGGGCGGCAAGGGCTTCCCCAGCCCTGCCTTGACTCTGGGCAGGCCCTCTCCCTCCGAATCCCGGAGCGTCACTGCAGCACCCCCCACCCTGCCGTGCTGAAAACCCCGGGCTGTGGCCTGTAAGACTGAGTTGCAGGCGTGCATGGCCTGGGTCTGACTCCCTCAGTGGGCAGGGGCTTGGCTGCAGCAGGGGCAGCCCAGAGCTGCTGGGAAGAGAGACGTGTGGTGCCCCGTGGGAGGACGGTGACCCACTGTTCCCCTGAGGCCTGCGGGGTGAGCACCTGGCGGCACGGAGCAGCGTGGACCCCCGCTAAGGGTCCCAAGCCTCGGCTGGGACTGTGTGTGTGGCTCCAAAGGGCCCACCAGGGTGCCGTGGGGGGAAGAGAATTGGGGCAGCCGGGTAGGGGGGTGCCTTGAATCCACCTGCTGAGCGCGGGAGCGGGAAGGACCCTGTGCAGGGTCTCCCTGGACACCCAGGACGGGAGCTGCTGCTTGAGCGTCCCCCAACCCCAGCAGCAGGTCGCAGCTCACCCAGGCTGGACAAGGCACCTTGGGTGATGGTGCACCTTGAGCGAATTAACCTCCAGAAACTGGAAAACCTGACCTTGGGTGATGGTGCACCTTGAGCGAATTAACCCCCAGAAACTGGAAAACCTGACCTTGCATAGCCTGTGCTGGGGACCGCAGACAGCAGCGACCACTAACCGGCAGGTGGGCCCAGGGCAAGGACAGGCTGACCCTCCCTGCCCCAGCTGTCCCCAAGACACAGTGAGCAGATAGCTTCCCCGGGGCGACCAGAGGGTTTCAAGTGTCAGCTCGGAGTAGGGCTCCCGGGAACGCCCCTCGGAGACCTGGGGGGGCCCGGACCTGCCCCGCCACCCAGGCTGGGTCACGTAGAAGATGCTGGAGGCCCAGGGCACCTCTCCGCCCAGGAAGCTCTGCCAGTGCAGGGGGGGGGGGTGGGGGTTAGTGCTTGACTCGCCCCAGCGCCACGCCCCTCCCGAGCCACGTCCCCTCCAGGTGCCAAGCTCTCTCCCGCCAGTTCCCTGCGCCAGCCCTCCGGTGCCACGCCCCCTCCGTGTCATGCCTCTCCCCTGCGTCTCACCCCTGCCCTGCCCATCTCCCCATGTCCCCCTCCTCTGTCACCTGGCGCTGATAGAAGCTCACTTCCTCCTGTCCAGAGGGCCAGGGCTCAGCCACCCTGGTCTCGAGTCAGGAAGGCGCACAGAGTGAGCGGCCCTGCATCCCAGCTGCCTGGAGAGCCTTCCCAACTGGAATGTGGAAACGGCAGTATTTTCCTCCTGCTCATCAAGGTTCCCTGGACAACCTACCACATGCCTGCTGCCAACAGCCCTTCTCCAGGGGGCTGCGCATGCCTAGTGACCCTCGGATGTTACTCCGCAGATGAGCAGCTTTCGTGAATAACCAAGTATCGTCAGTTGCCTCACACAGTGTGGATGTTTATCTGCTAGCATTCGGAGATTAAGACGCCCTTCTCCCCAGGGAGACCCGACGTCCTGGGGAGACAATGGGGGACGTCCTAGTGCTCTGGTTCCCCAAAAGACAAAGGTGCCACAATTCAGATGAAATGCCAGAGGCAAACAGCAGCCCATTCTGTGGGTCCACGTGTGTCACAGTAGCACGTGTGGGTCCAGGTATGTCAGGGTAACATTCTTCTCCCTCCCAGCTGGTCTCATCCTGGCTCCTCCCACATCTGGAAGGCAGCCAAGTCTCCCCAAAAGGTTGGGGTGAAGAGCGAGGGAAGAGGGGGAGGGGAGGGAGGGGGGAGGAGGGGGAGAGGAAGGGAGGAAGAACAGGAAGGGAGGAGGGGAGGGGAAGGAGGGGAGGGGTGAGGAGGGAGGAGGGGAGGGAAAGAAGGGAGGAAGGGAGGGGAAGGAGGGTGGAAGGGAGGGAGGAGGGGAGGGGTGAGGAGGGAGGAGGGGAGAGCTGAGGAGGAAGGAAGGGGTGAGAGGAGGGGAGGAGGAGGGAGGAGGGAAGGGGTGAGGAGGGAGGAAGAGGAGGAAGGGAGAGAGGAGGAAGGGGGAGAGGAGGGTGAGAAGGGAGGAGGGGAGGGAGGAGGGAAGGGGGAGGAGGGAAGAGGGGAGAGCTGAGGAGGGAGGAAGGGGTGAGAGGAGGAGGAGGGAGGGGGAGAGGAGGGTGAGAAGGGAGGAGGGGAGGGAGGAGGGAAGGGGGAGGAGGGAGGAGGGGAGAGCTGAGGAGGGAGGAAGGGGTGAGAGGAGGAGGAGGGAGGAAGGGGAGGAGGGGGAGAAGAGGGGAGGAGGATGGGAGGGTGAGAAGGGAGGAGGGGAGGGAGGAGGGGAGAGAACAGTCCCACCAGCATCCCCTCCTCCAGCCCCACTGCTGTGTGGCAGCATTTTGCCTCTGGGCTCCTGCAGGGGGACAGGACGGGGGTCCCTCGGAGGCTGAGTCAGATGTAATTGTCCAGCTTCTTTGCGAGAACCTGTGGGATGAAAGGCTGGAGGCCTCTCTCCCTCCTGGGGGCTGGGAAGGCTTCGGGGAGACTCTGTCCTCCGCTCCCCGTCCTTTCCCCGACCACTGCCAGACCAGGGGTGAGGGCGTGGGTCTCTGTCCTTGCTCAGGGGGAGCAGGTAGTAAGTCCCGTCTCCTTGACTTAGGCTCCCCATAGTCTTGGTTCTGTTTCCGTGTGTTTGGGGAAAGAATCAGAGTTGACATTGACTCTTTTAAAGCCCTCAGATCTGGAGTTTTCTTTAAGAAAAAAAATGTTTACTTATTTATGAGAGAGAGAGCATGTGGGCAGGGGAGGGGCAGAGAAAGGGGGAGACACAGCATCTGAAGCTGCCTTCAGGCTCTGAGCTGTCAGCCCAGAGTCCCAGTTGGGGCTGGAATTCACCAACCCCGAGATCGTGACCTGAGTCCAATCGTGACCAGATGCCCCGAGAAGCACAGTTATTAAGTCAAGAGTCCCCGTGCGTGTGACTCACCTTCCAAACGGCCGGAGTGGGTGAGGGTTGGCACACAGCCAGGGTCCACACAGCCAGGACCCAGCTGTGGGTGTCTCCAGCCCGCTTCCCTTTGATGGCTTTAACGGGACGCACCAGAAAGGCTGTCACAGTGCGTCTGTAATTCACAACAAGCTCGCTTGCGCCTGGGAGCACCAAACAGAGAGGGGAGCACGTTTGAAACAGAGACTCTTGTGTCGCGCTGGCTGTGTGGAGCCCTGCCCGTGCCCAGGAACGAACCCAAATGCGGAGAGTAGCGGTCTGCGGGGAGAAAGGGGAGCCTGTCCGCAGTCCCAGGTCACCGTCCCACAGACACACCCCTCTGGACCACACCACCACTCGGCAAGGGGCGGGGGGCGCCAGAGAGCTCGGGACCGGGGGTTCGCGGGCCCTTCCGAGGTTGTTTTATGCCCTCAACAACGGAGCAACCCACTTACGAACCACGGAACACACCCCACGGAAGGGACAGCGCTCAGACTCTGACACGGTCCTCGTGCGTGTGACTGAGGCATCCAGGCTGACGTCTGCTGAGAAGGACCCTGGCTCGTGGGGCTCTGTCTGAGCCGGTGTCTCCCCGGTGCGCACTGTCCGTCCTGAGCAGACAGCTCTCTTAGCAAGCTCCGTGGGCGCGTGTGTGGATCCGGGTCTTACTCGCTGCCTCGGGAGACTGTTCTTGTACTGCGTGGACCGAGCACGTCCTGAGGGGGAGTGGGCCCCACTTACGTGAGCAGGTTGTTTACACTGAAACTTTGTGCAAAGAGACACTTCATCCAAAGAGACCCATGTGTGCTGCATTGTTAAAGCAACTTGCCGTGCCTTCCGGAAACTTCTGGCGGCCAGGCGGTAGGTGAGAGCAGAGACGCAGCTCACAGCGGGGAGACAACGGAGGGCAGCTCCCGGCCGCGCACCCCAAAGGCTCGGGTGGCTATGTGTTTCCCCACCTTGTCTCTCGTTTTTGTCAACAGGCAGAGACGTGAGAAGCGTCCCACGTCGACCCAGGGGTCCGGACACCGGGGCACGAGTCAGGGTCTGCACACACAGAGCAAGGCTGGCCCACCTGAGGGAGGGTCCCCCGCCCCGTCCCACATCTGCTCTTCTGTGCAACGTTTCCAGTGTGTGGTTACGGTCCTCGGGTGGACGCCCCATCCCCCCGTGGACCCTCATTTCGCATCCCCTCAGCGAGGGTGGTGGCTAATGACGGAATGACGGTGGCCGCCGCGGTGCTGACCACCAGAGGCAGGACACGCGCACCGCTCCGGGCGGCCGTGCTCCAGTGGGACATTTGAACTTTGCTTCCAAAGGCTCCGTGAGTGCCAAGGCGGCCCAGTGGACCTCAGCCCGCCAGCGCCCGGGCCCAGGGCTTGGCTCCCTGGCGCAGGCGGGAGGGTCAAGGGGAGGCACAGCGGGGCACAATTCGCTGGGAGGCGAAGGTGCGGTGCCCTGTTCGCACAAAGTGGCCCCACCCTGTCCCGAGGCCGCGCCGGGGAAACTGGCACCGTGGGGCGGACCGTCCAGCCGCCCTGCCCGCCTCGGGGCCCCGGAGCACTGATGTGAGAAGCACTTGGAAACCCGCAGGGTAAGAACAGAAACACAGCCCTTCCCGTTGAAAGTGATGAGACCGGGTTTCATCAAGAGGTGAGACTCTCCTGGCGGCTCCAAGACCCAGAGGGAAGTGTGGGCTCAGCCTCCCGCTCCCAAAGCCACCGTGGGGCCCGCACGATGTGGGGGCCGGCCGGGGCCAGGCTGGGCGAGGTGGGGGCAGCGGTGAGCCTGGGCCGGTGGTGGCCTCTGTATGTCCGGGCGTTCTGTTGTCCTTTCCTCCCGGGCGCTGGTGGGCGGGATGTGACAAGTGCCCCTCCTTGAGCCGGGCGTCTCTGGGGATGAGGACACTCAGAGCCCATCTCAGGAGAGGAGACCTCCCCGAAGGCCCCTGTGAGCGTCTGCCCTGCAGACACAGTGGGAGGAGGGCTAACCCACAAACGGGCCTCGGAGAGGACACGGCGGTCGGTGCCACGGGAGGGGGGCCTCCAAGCATCTCCCGCCCAGAGGCTCACGGGGAAAGCAGACGGCAAGCTCACGGCGGTCCCGTTGCGGAAGCGGCACCAGTGCAGACATGATGCCCGCGAATCAGGCGGCAACAAGGCAAGGCCGCCGGGTGCGGGAGTGCAGGGACCTGTGCCGCCACCGAGCTCACGCCCGCCGACAGGAACGACAGAGGGGAGGAGGCCACATTCAGCTGCGAAGGGTCACGATGGGCTCCAGGTCTGAGTCTTCAAGAAAGTTCAGGTCAGCAGCTGTGCGGGGCCCTGGGGATAGTGGTCCACATTCTAGAAGGATCCCAGGTAGGCTCTGCCTCACCAGGAAGGGCGGCCAGAGACAGGAAGTCTGGCAAGCACCAGGGTGTTGGGGCCACTGCGTCTCGGGGTCACCCTGTGAGCTGGGACCGCAGAGGGGCCGGGCGTCAGGGCACCGTCTACGCGTCCCTCGCTCTGTGCGCGTGCCGGGCGTCGGGGCGCCATCTCCCTCACCTTGAGCTACTACAGCAACTGGTTAACCATTTGGAGCAGACAAAGGGCCTGTCCGTCCCCCTGTCTGTGCCCTCTCGCCGGCAGGGGAGCCAGGGCCAGCCGGGCAGGTGGCCTCTCCCAGGAGCCTCAGCCTGGCCGGGAGTCATGCTGCCACCTTGGGGCACCCTGTAGGACTGGCAGGCGGGCCGGGGATAGCACCCCGCTTCTGGCCCCGCCGAGACGCACGGTGGGCAGAACTCAGCTAGAAACTGCTTCCCCTGAAGGGACTGATGGCCTGTGGGGCCCAGCGGCTGGGTCAGAGCCGCGGGCCTCGTCCTCACAGGGTGCCGTGCACACAGCTGCCTGGCCCGCTGTGTTGGCCGGGACCCAGCGCTTTGGCAGGGGGGCCAGGAAGGCCTGACATCAGGACCAGGGCTGGCCCCGTTGTAAGATGTAAGTTTCCATATTTTTACAGAAGAAGGGGCCTCCGGAAGCCAAAGTGTTGGGGCCCACGGGTCCCCCGAGACCCCAAAGACCCCTGGTCCAGTCCAGCGAGAAGGAGTGAGACGGATGTCCTCTGAGGAGAGGCCTGGGGCCGAGGACACGTGGGTACGACATTTCCAAGCCAGCATCCTGCACCCCCTTCCTGGCCTCAAGCAGCAAGTGCACCCCAGACCTGAGGCAGGTGGGGCGTGGCGATGCCCGTCTCCTGGGGGAATTTGGACTCTGTGATGGTCATGGCCATTGTCCCAGTCAGTCCAGATGACTGTCTTCTGCTGGCCGACCCCACTGCCCTGTCTTCCTGCCCTGCACGCAGGCCGGTTCCGGGAGGCCTCCAGCAAGAGCTGCTGGGCGTGGATGGGGCTGCTGGGAGCTGCACCCACAGACGACATCCAGAGGCATCTGGCAGAAAAGGCCCCAAATGTCCTGGTGGGTGAGTGTCCCGGCCACTGGCCACCTCAGGTCAGCCCCCCCACCCCCCCGCTCCACCGCCATGGCTCCAGCCTGCTTGGGGCCCAGTGAGTCCCAGTCACGTTTCTGACAGTGGAGAACCTCAACACCAATAACCTTGCGGGGCTTTCTGGAGAGTCTGGCTGTGCCTATCTGCCCCCCGCGGCCACAGGGGCACAAAGTCAGACATTGAGACCCAAGGCGTTCGGAGGGCATCGTGTAATGCAGGACCAGCAGAAAGTAAAGGAAATACATTGGATTTTACATCAAAATCGAAAACTGTGCTTCAAAGGACAGTGAAAAGACAAGCCACAGAGCGGGGAAAATCTCAGCAAATCGTGTATTTGGTACGGGACTCGCATCCACAGTGCATGAGAACTTTTGCGCCGCAGAAGGGCCAAGGGTCTGAGCAGACGCGTCGGCAAGGCACGCAAGCAGGCACCCAGCACCCGAAACCATGCTTGACATCGTTGGTCATCACAGAAATGCAACCCCGCGGTGTAGACACCACCGCACGCGCCGGGCTGGCCGGAATCACGAAGTCAGGCGGGAACGAGCGTGGGGGGGACACGGGAGTGTCCGGCGTGGCCGGTGGGCCTGCGAAATGGCGTGTCCTCTGTGGAAAACACTCGGGCCCGCGGTGAGGTGGTTCCTCTCGAGGTTAACGGAGGTGCCACGTGGCCCCCCGTTACCCCCAGGTGTCGCCCAAGAGAACTGGACACACCCTCCACACCGGGCTCATGCATGGGTGCTCACAGCAGCCAGAAAGTGGAAACAACACAAACGTCCTAAGCAAAACGGCTCCCCCACACAACGGAATGTTGTTCCGGCATAAAATGGAGCACAGTACTGACGCGGGTGCAAGACAGGGGCACCCCGGACATATCACGTTACGTGACAGGCCACACGTCGTGTGATTCCGTTCACACAACATGTCCAGAACGGTGAGATCCACGGACAGAAAGCAGACAGTGGCTCCCTGGGGCAGGAGGTTGGCGGGGAGATTGGGGGTGAGAGCTAAGGGCATGGGTTTCTTTATGAGGTGATGAAAATGTTCTAAAATTGCCTGGTGATGCCGGCACGTGTCTATGAATTTACTAAAACTCGTTCAATTGTCTACTGCGAGCAGGTGGTTGTGGGGCCTGTGAATCACGTCTCAATAAAGCTGTTAAAGGAGAAATGGAAACCCTTTGCCACGTAAACCAGGTCGGCGTGGAGCAGGCGTGGCATTTCCACTTCGCGGCCCTGCTCTCTCTGCGTGGCAAAGCAGAGGTGATGTCAGATGCCGGCCAGAGCAGGGCCGGGCCTCAGGGGTGGCTCCAGTGGCCCGGGGCCACCTCGGGGAGGCGGAGGAGAGCAGCGGAGCACGGCACAGCGTGGGACCGGTTCGGGGGGCAGCTCATTCCCTGTCTTCCCGGGACACACGCCCACCCTCTCGCCCTCAACAAAGACGTGAGACTCCACAGTCCCTGCCAGCACACCTGGGCGAGCATCCCAGCCATCCTCCCCGTGGGAGCACACGGGCATCATCGCTCGGCCCCACGCGGGCACAGGTCTGCACATGATGGTGGGAGCAGGTCTGCACACACCTGTCCTTGAGCCGGTGTCTGGTGACGGACCTAAACACACGTGTCTGCACGGGCTTCAATCTCGAAGCTGCCGCTTTGCGTGCCGGTGTCGTTGCTGCAGACGCAGTCATCGGTACGGAAGACGGCCCGTCGGCCCACTCTGGGTCGGGGGCTCAAAGCTGAATGGGCGGGTGGGAGGCCGAGGAGGGGCGGGAAGAGCCTGGGAGGGCTGCCCACAGGTAGAGGGGCCTGGAACTGGGGCTGGGCACCACGTGGAAGGCCCTGATCCGCAGGCGGAGGCGAGGCCCCTGCCCTGCACTGCTTACACACAGTGGCCTGCTCTGCACGGATGGCGGGAACGGCTGGCCGCCAAGGCCGCGCACTGCCCGTGGCCCGTGTTCACACCCCGTGTGCTGCCCGGGGCCTGGTCGACGGCGGGTGCAGAGGTCTGCCAGGGTCAGGAGCAGGACTGTGGCACAATCCACAGTTCTGTGCACTGAGGGCTGCTGTAAAAGGGGGCACAGCACCTGCCCTGATGGCTGAGAAGGGGACACCAATGCGTGTAACGCATCCACTCGGGCTCGGCCGGATGTCAGCCCATCAGTGAGAGTCATCCCAGGGGTGAGGGGTAGGTGGGACCCAGGCAGCGGCGGGAGCTACAGTGGTGAGCTGGGGAAGCCTAGCCCCCTTGAGGACGTGGGCCAGGCCCGGGCAGGTGAGTGACCTTGGGCACGGCAGCCCATCTCCGACACTCAGAGCTCAAACGGGGCCATGGTGAGGACATCCACGGAGATCAGAAATGTGGGAATGACCATGGGGTTACAGGAACCTGCTGAGCTGAAACCAGTGCTCAGTGGGCAAGGAAGGTTGAGGCAAAACGAGGGGGGAAGTCGTGTGGGAGTAGCGAGCTGGGGTCCAGGGCAGGGGTGAGAGAGGATGGTTTTTCTGGAGGCAAGTGAAGAGGGTGAGGGGAGGAGGAGTCCTCCCAGGGTGAGGGCTGCAGGGAGGGAACAGAGGGGGTGCTGAGGGGCTGGGCACTGGGGGAGGGGCCAGCACCGCAGCTGGATGATTCCGGGGAAGGAGGCGGAGTGGAGGAAGGGTGTGCAGGTGGCCCTGTGCCTCACGTGGAGGGAGCGAGTGCAGCTGACCTGGGGTGCAGGGTGCCTGGGGCCCCCCGGGGCCAGCTGACACCCTCCACCATTGCCCAGAAGTCCAGGGAAGGCTCTGCTGCAGCCAAGGCCAAAGGAGAAGGGTGAGGGTGTGTCCCTCCAAGGCAGCTCCTTCCTTGTCCTTTATTTTGAAAAACTTTTCTAACGTTTATTCATTTTTTGATAGAGACAGAACATGAGTGGGGGAGGGGCAGAGAGAGAGGGAGACACAGAATCCGCAGCAGACTCCAGGCTCTGAGCTGTTTGTCAGCGCGGAGCCTGATGCAGGGCCCGAACCCACAAACTGTGAGATCGTGACCTGAGCCGAACTCGGACACTTAACTGACTGAGCCACCCAGGCGCCCCTTTCCTTGTCCTTGATTAACGTGAGGCGGGGTCTGGGGCCGGAGCTTTGGGGGAGGAAGCCCGCGGGTTCACAGGAGCCAGGCCCGGACTGAGTCATCCTGCCCTCCTCAGACCTCTCTCCAAGGTCCCGCCCCAGAGCCTCCTGCCCCACCCCCTGCCAAAGCCCGCCCCCGCCAGCTACGGTGCCCCTGGGCGGTGCTCCAGGGTCCTCCCCTGCGAACGGGGTCCTCCTGGCTTCCCTAGAACAGGCGTCCCGACCGGGGATGGCCTGGTGAGGGGTCTGGAGCTGCCCTCCGTAGAGTCCGCACAGGACCGCCGGTCCACGGAGGGCCCTGCCCACCCTCGTGGCTGCTGGTCCCAGGGCCTCGCGCTAGCGGGCGCCGTCCCGCCACGTCCCCACGCGGCACGCGCCCCTTCGAGGGCTCCCTGGCGGAGGCGGCGGGCGGGCCGCGACGCGTTGCGGGCGGCGGCCGCGGGGGGCGCTGCGGGGGCCGCGCGTAAAGCCCGGGCGCGGGCGGGCGCGCGCTCTCAGAGGGAGCCGGGCCGCCGCCGGCGCCTCCCCGTCCGCGTTCCCCCCCACCCACCCCGCCCCGGTGCCCGGTGCACGCGCCCCCCCCCCCCCCCGCGGACGCCCGCCCCGCCCCTGAGCGCGGGGCCCCGGGCGGCATGGGGAAGTGTCAGTCCAAGCGCGGCGAGCGAGGCCACTCACCGGCCCCCCCGCGGCCCCCCGCGCCCCGGCCGCGCCGCAGCGCCCCAGAGAGAGAGCCCCGAAGGTGAGCGCGCGCGGCTGCCGCCGGCCGGGACCCCGAGCCCAGAGCCCGCGGGGTGCGGGGAGGCCGCCGCGGGGGCTCCGGGAGCGCGCAGGTCCCACCCACCCGCCACCCCGACCCCAGCCCCTGAGCCCCGAGCCCCGGGGCGCGCGGGGATGGGGGTGGGCGCGCCGGGCGGGGACCCGGCTCGGGGCTCGGGGCTCAGGGGCTGACGCGCGTCTCCTTCCTCCTCGGTGCCTCGTTTCCCGCGCGGTCGCAGGGGACGGCTTCGCGGTGTCCGCGTACGCGAGTGGCCACAAAGGGGCGGAGGAGGCAGAGCGGCGCGTCGGCGGCAAGCAGGTAGGCGCGGGCCGGGGAGCGGGCGCCAGAGTTGTGACCCCTGGTCCGGACCTGCGAGGTGGCCCGCCGCCGGGGTGACCCCAGCTGGGCCCAGAGCCCGTCCCTGCCCAGCCTCTGAGTCCCGGGCTGGGGTCTTGTGGCAGCAGGGCCTCAGGATCCCAGCTGGAGGCGTCGGGGGCGGGGGCCGGGCATCAAGGTGCTTTAGGGTCAATGGCTTGCACTGGGGTTTGAGACCACCGCCCCTCCCGTCTGTGGGGCGGGTGGCCACTGGCCTGCAGGGAGGCTCATGGGAAAGCCAGGCTCCAGATGCGACAGCCAGGGGCCCCGACTGTGGGCTCAAGACCCAGCCGTCGGGCAGAGTGGGTTTGAAAGGCGTTGGGTCTAGAAGCAGACAACTGTCCCTGCCTGGGCTACTGGGGGGACCTTGAGTAAAGTAGACCCACAGTTTGGAGTTTGCAGGAGAAGGTGGTCCCAGCATCGGCGTGAACTGGGTCCCTGTAGAGGGCCACCCCAGGTGGCCGAGGCCCCTGCCCCTGTCCTGCCTGCCCCCACACCCCCAAAGTCCACGGCAGGCAGAGCGCATCAGCTCCCTGATTTGAAGGACGTTCTTCTGGCTGTTGCTGAATAAAAATTCCACGTCTGTTTAGACACTTGTGCAGCGGGGTCCTGAGAAAGGGCTCAGATGTGTCCTGAAAAGGAGACACCCTGGAGTCACGTTCGTGCTCTCTGGGAGTGCCGTGAAGTAGGGAATGCACCTGAGGGCATTTTCTGGTACCTCGTAATAACGCTGGATGGACGTGTGCCCCTCCGTGCAGGGGACCAGACAGCACTGCTGGTTTCTGCCTTTTTCCCTCGTCAGAGAGGTGCCAGTAAGGGGCTGGGGCCTCGTCAAGGCTCGGCCGTCCCGCATGTGGTCAGTCAAACGTCACCTGCCCGTAACTTCACATCGAGGTCAGGCCTGGGGCGTGGGCGCAGGGCCTGGCTCTGTGCGCTCAGGAGGTCTCTGGGCGAACGCACTCACTCGTTGGGAACGTGGCAGTGACACACGGGGCAGTCCCAGCACCACGCGGCCTGCTTCTGCTGGGCCACGGGGCTTGCAGAGAACACGCTGTTGCCGACGAAACACGGGACTGGGACTGGAATGGCCCTCCAGGCCCACGGGTCCCGGGGTGGCCCTCCAGGACAACGGGTTCCGGAAGGGCCTGCCAGGCCCACGGGTCCCGGAAGGGCCCTCTAGGCTCCGCTGTGATCTGAATGTTTGCGTTCCTCCGAAGTCTGTTTGTTGAAGCTTGGCCCTGGGGTGATGGCGTCAGGTGGTGGGGCTTTGTCAGGTCACGTGGACAGAGTGCCTGTGACAGCGTTAGTCCCTTAGAAGTGGCCCCACAGAGGTAGGTCCCTGTCCCATCTGCTGTGGGAGGACACCCGAGGAAACACCATCTAAGGATCAGAGAGAGGCCCCACCAGACACGGAACCTGCCGCCACCTCGACCTTGGGGTTCCGGTGTCCAAAGTGTGAGGACTGAGTGTCTTTACAAGCCCCCAGCGTGTGCTGTTCGAGTCGCCCAAGCTGATTGGCGCAAGCAGGTGTCTCGACACCAGGATACGGGAAGAGCAGAATGACCCGAAGGACGTTTTAGCTTTGAAACAACAGCGTGGCTTCTACTGTGTCTCCCTCGTTTGGCCGCGGGGATGTGAGCCTTTGGCACCAGCCTCAGGTTGACCCGCTGGCCCAGGTGTACCTCACTCCAGCACTGGTGTCCTTGCGGCCACCGCGTCCCTGAACGCAGCCTGGGCGGCTCTTGCCCAGCACGGGCTCGGACCCTGGAAACTGCTCGTCAGAGACATTTGGGGGTCGGGTCCTCCGTTCCTCCTGTTTACGGCTTGGCGTCCTGCTCCCTTCTGCTCTGCGCCGTCCAGCTCTGGTCACGGCCCTGCCCCCCAGGGGTGCCCGGGGAAGGCCAGCTGGAGTGTTCAGCGCGCTCCGGGGGGACACGCGCCTTTTCTGCAGTTGGTCAGCGGTTCCGTGCCGACCGAGCTGCCCTGTGTGGTCACCAGAACTGTGGCGAACCACCTGGTGGAAATTAAGTGTGTGCCCGCCTCCTGTCACCTGTCCCCCTCTTCCCCCAAAATAAAGGAAATGAGGTCGGTTTTCCCCCATTTAACGTCCGTGCACCATGCTGGCCCCAGGTGCCTACTTAGCACATGTCTAAAACACTCTTGTAAATATTAGCATTTTCTAGGCAGCTGAACCGCCTGTGTCCAGGTCGGGAACGGTCTTCCTTGTTGCTTCTGGGAGACGCTACGGTTTGACATTGGCAGGACCTGTCTCCTCTGCCAAGTGCCCCCCGCGGGGCCAGGCTGTGCCGCGTGACGTGGGGGTGCTGGCAAGTGCCGCCCAGAGGACCCCGGAAGGGGGTCCCGCGGGTCGTACATGCAGGGCGTTATGAGGAACGAGGGCAGCAGCACCAGAAGCACTTGACGGTGCTGTTTCTAAAGCGGGAGCACAGCCTTCGGGCGGCAGGGTGGTGGTTCCAGGTGGTTCCAGGTGGGGACAGCCTCAGGGCGGTAGGTGAGGACCAGGCGAGGCCGGGGGCCAGGGCAGAGGACCCCTCCGTGTTGGCCATGGGGGGCCGGGGTCTGGCCGGCGGAGCCTGTCCCCCGTGCCGGACCGTGGTCGCAGAGGCACTTCCCGGGGCTGCTGGTCTCCCGAGAAGCTCCCAGCAAGCTGCGGGAGACATGGCAGGTGCGGCCGCCCGCCCCGGGGATAGGCGGGCTTGTGACGGCTCGCGTCCTCATGGGCGGCGGCTTGAGGGAGCGTGGAGCCTCCTCATCCACAGGGGCCCTCGGGGAGCTTCAGAGAAGCACCAGGGTGGTCCCCACACTGGGAGCGCCGTGCCGGGGTCTCCGCACGAAGTGAAGGCAGGACCCACAGCGGCCCGCAGGCCACACGCCCGTCTCGCTGCTGAGCGAAGCCCCGAGTGTCAACCCCGAGTGTCCATGCTGCCCTGTGGAGCCATGGGGCCGCCGGATGGGCCAGCCGGTGCCAGCCGGGGACAGGGTCTGGGGCCCAGAGAGGAGTGTGAGGTGAGCACACCCACGTCCGAGCACCGATTTCCTTCCCCTGCACTCGTGGGCTCCCATGTGAGCATCTGAGGGGCCCGGCTGCCCCCGCTCTTCTCAGGGAAACCCCCCTCGGCCCCTCCTGCGCCCCCTTCTCCCCCACTCCCTCTCCTGTTCCTTTTCTCTCAGGCCTGCTGGAGGCCCGCTGGCCTGTGGGGAGGCCCAGCGGGCCCTGACCGTCTCGGGGTGTGGCATCCTCTTGGTCCTTGGGGACGCCCACATGTGTGTGCTTAACCCAGGAGGGGCCAGCCCACTGCTGTGGGGTCCCTGGGTCCCCAGGTGAAGTTTGGAGCAGATCAGCCCCTGACCCCAGCAGGAGGGTGTGGGTGGTTCTTCCTGAAGGAAGCTGGACCCCCGGTCTTATGTGGGCACCGGGCGCGGGGTTCCACATCTTTCCGGAGTCGATTGATAGCTGATCAATGTAAGCACGTGCTGGGAATGCCTTAGAATGAAGTGTTTTCTTTTATTTATTTTATTTTTTGAAGTCTGCTTATTTATTTTTGAGAAGGAGCGAGCGAGTGAGCAGGGAGGGGCAGAGAGAGAGAATCCCAATCAGGGTCCGCGCTGTCAGCACAGAGCCCACTTGGGGCTCGATCCCACTAACTGTGGGGTCATGGCCTGAGTCGAAACCAAGAGTCAGAAGCTCAACCGTCTGAGCCGCCCAGGCACCCTAGAATTAAGTATTTTAAAATAATCATATAAAAAAGCAGCCTCGGGCTACCCGTATTGGCTGCTGTATCAAACTGCCTAAAACCGCGGACATTTATTCTGTGCTGGTTCGGGGTGGGAGGGGGGGAGTCCGAAACCAGGCTGTCAGCCGCGCTGTGCCTCCCTGATGGCACTGCGGGACGGTCCTTCCTGGTCTCCTCCAGCTCCGGGGGCAGCCGGTGTCCCTGGGCTTGTGGCCGCAACAGCCCCATCCCTTCCCAGGTCCACACGTGGCCTCTTCCCGTGTCTCTGTGCGTCCCCTCCTCTTCCTACAAGGACACCAGCCACTGGTTAGAGTCTGCCCGGATCCAGCACGACCCCATCTTAACAGACGACATGTGCAAAGACCGTGTTCTCCAATAAGGTCTCGATCCGAGGTTCCAGGGAGACGCGGGTTCCGGGAGGCACCGTTCCGCCCGGTACAGCTCCATGACGTGCCAGGTTGGAACGCGCTGCTTTCCTCATTGGCCTAAAAGGGACTAGCAGCAGCCGTGGGTAGCAAAGCTTCCCGTCGAGGCTGGTGCAGCCTTCACACTAACGTGTCGCGGAGGCCCTTGTTCTGAGGCCGACCCGAGAGCGTCCACACTGAGCCACAGCTGAATAGCTGTTTCGGGATTTGCTGATCCCAGAACGAACCTCTAGACTCGCGTTCTCTGAGCAGGAACACTGAGCAGTGCTGGGCGCACGCAGACAGGCCTCTGGTGTCAAGACAAGCTCTCGGCTGCTGAGGCACAGCAGTCACGCTCCCCAGATCCCTGGTTGGCCCCATCTGGGTCAGCTTTAGTTTCTTCCGCCGCCAGCCTGGAAGGGAGGGCGGCTGGCAGGTGGGCCCTCCCGGGGGGTCTGTTAAAGGGATCGTGACATAGTCGCTTTGCACCCAGAGCAGCTGGCGTTGAGTTGGGGCCAAGTCAGGGGTGTGGAGCTGTAGCTGGAGGAGGGAGACCTCAGGAACCCCCCGCAGGCCAGCAAGCCCCTGGGCCGGGCAGACCCTGAGGGCGCTATGCATCCACAGGCACCAGCGTCCCCAGGTGGCAAGGACACTCTCCAGCCAGACCACCCGCAGGACGCAGGCTCCTCCTTCTCTCCATGCCAGCGAGCAGGCCCCGTCCCCCCGCCTGTCCCACCTTCACCCCGTTCCTCGGGAAACCCGCCAGCTCAGGCTCTTGATGTTGAGGGTTAGCATCAGCCATTTCTCCCCGCCTCTGCTGTGACCTGCTCCCCACGCCCCGCCGCCCACACACATCTGCGACCCGCCCTCCACCTCGGAGCTGAAGGGGCTTTGGGGACACAGGGCTGATGCCAGCACCTCCTCAGGGAGGAAGATCTGAGAGGCTGACACCCCTCCCTGCGTCTCACCTCTGACCTTGCCCAGGGGCACCCGCTCTGCCCCTGCCTCCTCCCTGGTCCTGCCCTAGGGCCTTTGCACGTGCTGCCCTCTGCCTGGAAGCCCATCCCCACAGCTCGGCTCCCCGCCTCCCCGCCTTCAGGTGTCTACTCACACGTCACCTTTTTGGAGGCTTTTGAGACCCCTGCCTGGAACCTTCAGGCCCTCCCAGGGGCTGGGCTGGTGCTCCCCAGGGAGACCATGGGCCTTCAGAGGCTCAGTGCTGCCTCCTTTGTACAACTTGACCCCAGGTGCAGGTACCCGGAGCGTGGGGTCGCTCGCCTTCAACGGGAGAGCCGCACCGTCCCAATTTCCACGCGAGGCCAGAGCCATCGTTCTGGACGCTCCACCGTGTGTGACGGTGACCTGTCGGAACGGAGAGCTGGCTTGTGTCAGGACCGTCGCGGGGGCTGCCCCTCTGCTGAGAAGCCCGGCTAAGACAGGACGCAGGTCCTCACAGGGACCCCACCTGTGTCCTGTGCTACCCCTGCAGCCTCGGGGCCCCGCCGGCAGCCTTTGTCTCCGCTCCAGTCACACTGGGTCCCTTCTGTCCCGCCTGCTCTGCTAGCTGGAGTTTGCCCGCGGCGCTGGGCAGCCCATAGCAGCCGGAACTGGAAGGATCTGTTTTCCTTTCATTCTGCGATGTCCTCCGAGGAGAGTATATCTCGGCCTGAATCAGAGAAGGGAAGCCACATACCAGCTTTAACACCAAAACTGACCCTGGACATTATGTTAGCGCGGCCGCTAAAGCTTCTCGGAGGACTCGGATTCCGAGCACGGCCAGGACTCAGTAGCCCTCCCTGCCGTCGGGAAGGTGAGGCCACCAGACTTCGTCCCCGAGCCCCCGCCGTGATGGCAGGACCCTCCCCAGACCTGGGCCTGCCTGTAACCATGGGTCTCGGGTCCCAAGCCTGTGTCCTTCTGGGACTTGGCCTCTTGCAGGAGCTCAGGGGCAGGGGAGGCCCAGTGTGGCTCTCCTTACCTTCTCTCTGCCTCAGCCTGACCCTCCAGAGGGACCCCTGCAAGCAGCCCCTCAGTCCTTCCTTCTCTGTCATCTGGGCCCTGGACAGCCAGCCCTCCTTCCAGCACCTTCCACTGTGCTCCCCAAAGCTCACCCTCCTCTCCACACACTCTGGTCTGCAGCCCTCAGCCCCCAGCCCCCAGTCCCCAGCCCCCAGCCCCCAGTCCCCAGCCCCCAGCCCCCAGCCCCCAGCCCTCAGCCCCCAGCCCTCAGCCCCCAGCCCCCAGCCCGCAGCCCTCAGCCCCCAGCCCCCAGCCCCCAGCCCCCAGCACCCAGTCCCCAGCCCCCAGCACCCAGCCCCCAGCCCCCAGCCCTCAGCCCCCAGCCCCCAGCCCCCAGCCCCCAGCCCCCAGCCCTCAGCCCCCAGCCCCCAGCCCTCAGCCCCCAGCCCCCAGCCCCCAGCCCTCAGCCCCCAGCCCCCAGCCCCAGCCTGAAGCCTCCCTCTGAAGGCAGTCCCACCTGCGCCAGCTCCCTGCCCACTGTGTGGACAGCCCAGGCTGTCGTGGGAAGGTTTCAGGCGGTGCTGACCTCTCTCCAGACCCGATGGTTCGCTGCCCGTTGGCTGTGGGACTCTGGCACGTTCTTCGCCTCCTGCTGGTGAGGTCAGGGTTTCACGCTCAGTGTCGGGAGCAGGACGGTGCCCACAGCCCCATCCTCTGGGCTCCTGGCCTGGGTGACCGGCACCCCGTCCCGGGGCCCGTCCACTCTTGCTCCTCGGGGTCTCTTCCTGCCCCCTGGTAGCTACATGTCAGGAGTGTCCATCAACCTTGCCCGGCCCAGGAGCATCTGTCCAGCTGCCTGCCGGCCTTGTCCCCCAGGGCTGTGCTGGGCCTAAACTCCTGAGGTGTCTCCCCAGCCCTGTGCCCACGCCCTCATCTACGCAGGACGACTGGCTGGCCACCCTGGGCCCTTGTCTCCCTGTCACTCAACAGTTCCACCAGCCTTGGTCTCCACCAGGCTGAGACCCTTGTGTCCTTGCCACGCATACCCCTGCAGGCCCCGGCTTCCCACTCAGCCTCTGCCCCTTTGCTGCCTGCTCAGCCAGGTGCCCGCACCCCTGCACAGGAGCCTCCCCACGCCCCCAGGAGTCCGAGTGTAGCCGGGTCTTTTGTGGTCGTGGACCCCCCTGCCTGGCCTCCCACCGCCCCAGTGTGGCTTCTGGCTCAGCCCTGCCCGCGGACATCTGAGTGCCCCTCGGCCCAGCTGGGCTTCTGAGGTTCTGTGGGCCCTATATCCCTGTGTCCCCCCAGGTGCCCTCTGCACTCTGGCCTGCCCTGCGCTCACCAGGCCCTGGGGCCCCTCCTGGGAGGACGGGCACCTGCTGTCTCATCCTGGGCCTCTGCAGACCTGCTCCTTCTCTGTGCTTGGCCACAGGCCCCTCTGGGCAGGCTGAGCCACGGAAGCTTCTGGGCCCCTCCCGGTCTGCAGACCTCGCCCAGTGGAAGCACACAGGCATAGAGTGATCTGTGTGCTCTGGGGTGGGGGGGGGGGGGTGCTTCAGGACTGGCCTTCACTTGCCCGGGTCCTGGAGTTGTTTTCTGGGCATAGAACAGGGTTTCCAGAAAGATCTCAATGCAGCGATCGTTGCTTGGAGGGATTCCCAGGAAATGGGGAAGAGCGCTGGAAGCCAGCCCCACGAGAGGCCCAGGCAAAAGCCGCTCTGCAGGGGGACACGAGCCAGCGGTCCGTCCGTCCATATGTCTGTCCAGGGCTCTTGGTGGCTAACTGCCCCCTTCTTGCTCCTTGTAAGGAGACAGCCGCCAGGCAGGGCCTGGACCGGCCCAGGTCACGCCCCAGGTCACGCCTGAGCGTGTCTGTCTTCCACATGAGCGTCGACATGTCCTTCCCGTGGAACCCCACGAGGACCTGTTGTGGCAGCGTGAGATGGCCACCAAGACGAGTGACAGGTCTGTTGTGTCACGGGGCCAGGGGGGCGGTCAGAGAGCTGGTCACGCCGAGGGGGGGCAGAGAACTGGGAGCATAGTTCGGCTTGCCGTCACGGGACCTCGGCAGTGACGAGGCGCACAGGCCGGCTGTCTGCTGTGCCCCCAGAGGAGGCATGCGTGTCACCTGTCAGGCTTCGAAACACCTCGGTAACCGTGCATCGGTGTTATTGGCTCTTTGGCAAACCTGTTTGCTTATCTGCACTCGGGAGCCTCTTTCCTTGGCGGGGGACGGCCAGGACCCTCTGCTGCGGGCTCTCTCAACGCTCAGGCCCACAGCACACTCCGCTGGCACGTAGGCTCTCCCCCCTCCTGCGTGTGCACCGTTCGGGGTGTGGGCTCCCACCCCCCGCGTGTGCGCCGTGCGGCGGGGGCTGGGGTGTGGGTGGAGCCTGGACCCCATGGTCCCGCGGGCATGGGGTGGAAGGGGTAGACGTGGCTCGGTGCACGCTGCCAGAGACACGAGCGTTCTCTCCAGGCACCTTCATAGGCTGGCTGTGGAGGTTGCAGCTTTTCTCCGACCGAGTGCCCGAGTGGAGGCCCAGACCCGGTCCCCTGAGGGGCTGTCCCAAGATGTCCTGCAGGGCAGGGGCCACCCTGCACACACCCTTTCTGCCCTCCGCTGCCCGTGCAGCGGCCTTCGTCATGGGGCCCGGGACCCCTCTCTGTCTGGCACCTGCTGGCACCTGCCTTCTCATTCTGCAGAGCGCCCTCCACAGTGTGACCCAAAACATCCAGACACCGGGTTCAGACCCGGGACTTGAACCACAGCACAGGAGGAGCGGGGCTGGGCACCGGCTGTCCTCCCTCTGCCTGCCTCCGGGGCATCCAGCGTGGGGGCACAGGGCCCTTGACAGCCCTTGCCTGGAGGCTGAATTTGGGAGCAGGGTGGGGCCCGGGCCTAGACAGCCGCTCTGCCGAGGGCGCCGAGGTGAGGGTCACGGCAGTCGACTCCTAGCCACGATGCAGCAGGTCAGACGTCAGGGCCTCCGGATGTGCAAAGTGGGCCCCACTTTCGGTCCTGGCCTGAAGCCGCTCACTGAGGCCTTGGCGAGGCAGGATGGCCGGGCGGGCCAGGGTCCGGCTGGCTCTCCCTGTGGCCTGGGGAGCCTGCACACGTCTCCAGGCCTCAGTTTCTCCATCTGTAGGTGGGGGCATGGGACTAGGCGCCGTCCAGTAGCACTGGACTGGCTGTGCCCACACTGCCCACAGGGGTCACCCTCATGCTTGAAACGTGGCTGGTGCAACAGAGAAATGGGTTTCTAATGCGGTTCCATTTGAATACGTTGAAATGTAAATGGCCACGTGGCCGTGGCCGTGGCTGCCACGTGGACAGCACAGCCCCGGGAGGCTGCATTTGGGGTGCAGCCAACTCCGTGTCCCCTCCCTCCGCGGCTGGGGTGGGTCATGGCGGTTTTCGTGTGTTTCAAGGAGTCGTCAGCCAGATCAGTGTGAGAGTGCGATACGGGTGTATACGCCCTGCTCACGTGTGTGTGTGTCGCGGGCTTGGCTTTTGAAATTGTCAAGAATCCTCTTAGACGAAAGAAGGCCAATCAGACCGTTAGCACTAGCGTTTCTGTGGTTTACCTTGTGCGGTGTGCAACACGTTCTCGACACATAAATGTGGAAACGGGGCAGTGCACCAGGGGAGTGATGTGCCCCGTGCCTCACGGGATGAGGGAGAGCCTCCTAAAACGAGGGCAAATTGAAGTTGGGAACAGGGGCTGCCCTCTCTCCCTAGAGACGAGGAGCGAAGACGGCGAGTGGCTGGGCTGAGGGGAGGCACCAGGGCGAGATTCCACTCGCGTCGCGCTGAGGGCCGCGCAGGTCCGGGGACTGGGCTGGCCGGAGGCGCTGACCCAGCTGCCCGGAAACCGATGTCACAATGGAGGGACTGCGTTTGCCGTCCTGCCTCACACAGCAGGGAGACTGCACGGGGCACGGAACACAGCGACCGTCAGACGACGCAGCGCGGGGCGGTGACCCCTGGGAGGCACGGGGAGCAGGCGCTGGTTTCCGGGTCACAGCGCAGAAGGAGGGAGCGGGGACACCGGCAGAGGAGGGGCCGCCCGGAGAGCGGGGGCAGGGGAACCACTGCGCTGTGTCACCTGACCAACGGCCCGGCAAGCATGTGTCCTGCACTCGGGGCTCGTCCTTTGCTCTTGCAGTTCCCGGTTCTGACTCCAGATGGTTGCTTAACGAAGACATGTGCAGGCCTCCTTGAAGGTGGGAGGGGTGCGGGCACAGGAGGGGCATGGCCGGCACGAGCTGCTCCCTCTGAGCTCAGGGGTCTCCCCAGAGGCTGGGGGGGCCGTCCGTCCCTGCCGTTCATGGGCTGTGTTTGCACGTGACGCGAGCAAGAAGGTTCCAGAGGAAGAAACAGTGCGTATCACCTTTCCCAGAGTAGCTCAGTCCTCAGGGTCGTGTGCCGGAACCAGATAGGAGCCCTTCAACACTCCCAGCCCGTTCTCTGCTCAGCACACGGACTTCACAGAACAGACGGCACCTTCTAAAGTAAAAAACAAACAAACAAAAGAGACCTAAAATCCATGGGTTCTTTTCCAGCTTTGGGATTAGTCTTCCGGTGAAATGGAAACATAAGGCTTTAATACAAATGAAAGAACGGGAGAAGTCAGGGTTCCCGGGGAAGATTCAGACAGAGGGGAGCCGGCTTCTGGGTCTGCACTTTATTTATTTATTTTTTTAACGTTTATTTATTTTTGAGACAGAGAGAGACAGAGCATGAACGGGGGAGGGTCAGAGAGAGAGGGGGAGACACAGAATCTGAAACAGGCTCCAGGCTCTGAGCTGTCAGCACAGAGCCCGACGCGGGGCGCGAACTCACGGACCGTGAAATCATGACCTGAGCCGAAGTCGGCCGCTCAACCGACTGAGCCACCCAGGCGCCCCTGGGTCTGCACTTTGAACCTGGTGTGTTAAACCTTGTCTACACAGGACTGGCCTGGGGTGCAGCCGCTTCCCAAGGGGATGGGGGGCTTTGTGTTGTGTTTTTGGCCTCTGGCCAGTAAGCTCAGAGGACAGCAGCAGGAAATGGAAGGTCAGTCACCCTTGATTTTCTTTTTTCTGGGAAATTATAAATCGTTAACTCTGAAGACAGAGACAGTAGCAGGCGTGTTTGGGAGAAGAAAATCGAGTCTGCAGGTCAGCTGAGAAAAGTGTTCTCTAACATTTAGTGTTAGACTGAAAACAGTTCCCGGATGCTAACATCCCTGGGGATGATTTTAGCATATTTATGGCCCCTTCTCAATTATCTGGGGTAGAAGTGTGTGTGTGCATGTGTGTGCATGTGCATACCCGTGTGTGCGTGTGTGTGTGCACATGAGATACCATCCCACACGTGTATATTCACACGTATGTATCCTCTCCCCCCAACATCCCCGTGCACTGGGGCCGGCCGCTGGGCTGCGTCTTCCGCGGCGTGTCCTGGGTTGACGCTCCTGTCCCCCGTGCTGTGGTTTCTCAGCCATTCCTGCCACACGCTTGGCAACCATTCTCCAGCAAGGTCCAAGCGAGGGGTCCTCGGGGACAGTCTCAGGGTGTTTTCTGGGGGGAGTGGGTGCTATTAACCTCTAGAGACCAGGGGAAGCGGGGCATGTAATGCATTCTGTGTCTTTTCTTAATAAAACAAGCAATTTTATGGCAAACCGTGCTGGGGATGAGACAGAGCGGAACCATTTTTGTTGTCTGACCTCATTTGGGGAGTAAGTTCCAGCAGAGAGCTGACGTGTGAAGAGACAGACACATTTATTTCGGGTAATTTGGTCCCCAAATTACCGGGTTTCTAGACATCAATTCCAGATTTGGTGATTACAAAGTCTGATGAAGCAGCCCTAACCTAGAAGCACTGATGGACAAAATCCGGAAAGGCCGCTCTCAGATCCGGAAGCCTTGTCATTGTGAAAGAAAGAACCAGAAGCTGTCTGCACCGCCTGCGGGAAGCCCGCCCGCCTCCCCGGGAGCTTGGTCTCAGGGTCCGGAGTCCTGAGCGGGGCCCCCGGGCCTCAGCACGCGTGTCGGAATCATCAAGCCCGTGAAGCCGCCGTGTCATATCTGAAACTGTTTAGCTGCGGAAACCGAGAGGCGCACTTCAAAGCCGCCCGAGGCGATCCAGACAGACTCGCTGGCGGGTCGCCGCGAGGTCACGCTCCACCCGATGGCGGGTCTCCGCCTTCCTGCCTTCCTCTCGTCAAAACAGAGTATGGGGGCAATGCTACCCCGGGTCCCGAGGCGCGTGTGGGCGGACGCGCCCCCAGACCCCCAACCGCCTCGGATTCCTGGCAGGCAGGTGTGGGGGTTCTTCTCATTCAAAGAGCTTTGGAGGCAGGAGCCCTCACGGGACCGCGGGCTGGGGCTCCTGTCCCCCGCCACCCCTGCAGCCTCCCGCCCTGGCCCTCGTCCTCCCCAGGGCTCTGCACTCTTGACCCTTGACTTGGCCTCGCTCTCTGCCTTTCCCCACAAGGCCCGGGTCTGCGTGCTGAGCCCAGACTCCCCACCTCTTACCCCGTGTCAATCCCGCCCCGTGTCCTGAACCCCGAGAACCCGAGCGTGAGGCCCCCACCACCCGCAGCGCTCGCCGGGCCTCTGCCCTGCACCCCTCGGCCTCCCCTCCTGGGCCCGCAAACCCCCATCTGCCCTGTCACTCCACCGTCTTCCACCACACGGTAGGCAGCTCCTTGCCTGGCCTCCCACCCGGCCACCCAGCACCCAGGGTGGCCCCCGTCGGCGGGATTAACCCGGGGGAGGTGGTCCTGGGGGCTCCTGACGCTGCGGCCCTTGGTCTCTGGGAGTCCCGTGGCCGGTCAGCGGTGCCGACGGCGGGAGCCACGCGCTGGAGGCTGAGAGGGCTCCTTCCCATCCAGCCACCCGAAGACCCTCCCTGCTCTGCTGTAGAGCCACCTGCTTCTCCGGTCACCACGTCCCCGATGGTCAGAAACCCTGCTGGCTGGTCGGCAGCCCCCAGCGCGGGGTGGAGCTGGTGTGAGCTGGGCCACGGTGGCGGGGAGCAGGTGGTGTGGCCGTGGAGGGGCCGGGAGCCCCGGACGTGCCGGTGGGGCCTGCGAGGAGGGACCCCTCTTGTCTCCGACTTCGTGGGGATGCTTGAACAGCACCTTCTAGAAGGTCGTGAGGGGCCACCCGGCATTTCAGGCCACCCTCCCCTGAGGGTCTGGGGAACCCCAGTGGCTGTTATGCCAAGAGCATCTGGTTCTGGAAAATGCCAGCAACACACCTGCCCGGGGTCCCTCCCTCCCCTCCCCCATCTCTGTCTTCCTCTCCCTCCCTACCCCCACCCACCTGTCACCCTCGCCCACCTCTCACCCCTGCCTGGACTCCCCATCCCACCTCCCTCCCACCTCGTCTCCCAGTCCTGCCCCTCAGAAGTGGAAGCAGCCTTGACCTTACATTTGAGGAACAGGCCAGTGTTTCCAGGACCCTAGAGGCTCCAGGGCTCCAGGTTGGGAGTCACGAGGTGGCTGTGAGGTGCACTGAGTGGACCATTCTGCCTTGTAAAAGTTTTTTAACGTTTATTTATTTTTGAGAAACAGAGACAGAACGTGAGCAGGGGAGGGGCAGAGAGAGAAGGAGACACAGAATCCGAAGCGGGCTCCAGGCTCCGAGCTGTCGGCACAGAGCCCGATGTGGGGCCTGAACTCAAGAGCCGTGAGATCATGACCTGAGCTGAAGTCGGACGCCCAACCGACTGAGCCACCCAGCTGCCCCTAGTTCTGCATTTTTTTAACACAAAAGAAGGGGCAGTTCACAGGGCAGCAGCTGGCAGGGGCGAGGTGGAGGGAGGCACGCGCCCACCGCTCACCGTGGGTCCCAGCAGCCCAGCCCTCCGTGGAGATGCTGGATTCTTGTCACAACAGAACGTGCTCAGGTCCTTGCTGTCACTCCTCTGGACTCAACACACAGCCAGCATCCGGGGGAGAACCCATCTCTCAGGCAGGCCCAGAGCGTTGTCTTGGGGAGCAAACACACAGCTGTCCCTTCCAGCCGACCCGCCCCCCGTTTCCGGTCACAGCCTGGCTTTGAGGCGGAAGCTGAGCCTCCCCTTTGTGCTCAGGACGTTCTCACCGTGGCCTTGTGTTTACAGCAGACCCATGAGATCCTTCCAGAATGCCCGGCATTATTCCACAGAGAGCAGTTTTTGAGCCCACGCTTTAACGGGTTGAGAAGGAAGAGGTCTTAGAAAAGCGGTTTTCCTCAGGGTATTTCCAGGAGTCAGAGAAATGGGTTTCCAAGAAAGACGCTGAAATCTGAAAAGTAGACTCCTCCTGGGGGGATTGTTTGCATAACCCCAAACCCCCACACCCCCATGGCCTTGACAGGAGCTGGTCCCGGCCAGGACGTGCACGTGACCTCTCAGACCTAACACCATGGGGTGGCTGGCCCAGCGTGGCCACAGTTCTGGTGGCGTGGGGGTCCCCCACAGGAGAAGGATGCCTGAGCGAGGTTCCCCCAGGGGTGGGGGATGGCGTGGGGGTCCCCCAGGGGCAGAGGATGGCGTGGGGGTCCCCCAGGGGCGGGGGATGGTGTGGGGGTATCCCCAGGGGCGGAGGGTCCTGGGGATCCTTGGAAACACGTGGCTGGACCTTCTGGCTTTTCAGGGGAGGCCGGAAGCTTACTTTTTTCGTCCAAACTCCCAGTGTCTCTGCACCCATGGGCAGCGGTGGGGGCATCTGGCAGGCCTCCCCTGGGGAGCTGGGTTCTCCTGGCCTCCTCCAGGGCCTGTCCGGTGAGGGGCCACTTGCTAGGGAGGACGAGGAGCTTAGGAGTCTGAGCTGGGGGCGGTCTCAGCAAGAGACATGGCCTCTGGGGGGGAGCGAAGGGTGTGGACAGGCTGTCGCCGCTGTGGCAGGGGTGGGGGCACCCTGGCGGGCTGGGGAGGGCGCTGCTGTGGGAGGTGAGCCCTTGCTGGGACTCCCAGAGGGGCAGATGTTTACGCCCTCTTCTTGATGGGACCCCGCCATCTGGGATTCGGCCCCTTGGGGTCCCCTGGGCAGGGCCCGCAGCACATCTGGCCAGGGGCTGCGGTGGGTTTGATGTGTCCCAATCCAAGCTCTCTGCCCCCCTCTTTAGCCAAAGCAGCACAGATTTAAGGGCGTCTGTGTAACCGGGACGAATCTGTCTGAAATCACCAGTCGCAGGGACAAGAATCGCCACTTCCCCACAAAGGCCCCTGGAGGTTCGCTGGTTCCTGGGGTGGCCAGTTTCCACACCATCTTGGGGCCCTTTTGATTCAAGGAGGCTTCCCCGGTCACGTCTGGTGTTTCCTTCTCCACGTTGTTTGCTTCTGTGAATTATTTATGCAACTCCCCGAACTTCCATTCAGTAGCTTTCCTGCCGAAGCCGCTGGGATGTGCTAAGGATCTTTCCCTGTTTTTCCGTAACTGGCCTTGAGATGGGCTACAGGGTCCTCTCACGCCGTCCGGCTGCCCCAAACGCCCTCCCCGCCGCCGCCCTGGGCTCTGGCAGCCGAGGGGAGCGCAGCCCGGCACCTGTGCCGGGCTGTCCTCTAACAGCAAAGGCTATGCTGCGGGCTCAGGCAAAGGCCATGCCACTCGACCCGGGCACGCGGGGCGCATTCTACAGCAGCGTCTGCGCGCACAGGCAGCCACACCTTCCGGACACGGTGCAGTTGCGTCCGGATGACCCCGGGGGGTGGGGGCTGCTTTCTAAAATCTGAAGCTCAGTGAGGTGTGGAGAGGTCATATCTCTCAGCCGAGAGCATACGACAGCCCGGGAGGCCGGCGTCCGGTTCGGGTGCCCAGGGCTCGTGCCTGGGTCTCTGCTGCTGAGCTGTGTCATCTGGCTGTCCTGTTGCTGTCGCAGGAGCTGCTCAGCGGGGACCTGCAGGAGGGACCTTTCTGGGAGGACCAGTGTCCCCTAGAGGGTAAGTCTCCTTCCCCGAACCTCATCGATAAGCCTGACCCAGGGCACGAGCAGGAACTGCGCTCAGAACGAGCTGAGCCCCTGGCGACCGGACAGCCCGCCTTGGCATGTCCCTGAAACCTGAGCCAACCCAGGGGCTGTCGCAGGTGCCACTGTCCCCGGTCTGAAAGGCAGTTCGGCCTTAAAATATACTTCGAAATAACACTTCTCTCAGGGCTCCTTGCGTGGCTTAGGGGACTTGGGTTTTGGATCTAGGGATCTGAGCAAAAGCTGGAGTCACAAGGGCCTCTGACCTTTTATGCGTCTGGATCCCCATGAGCCGGCGTGCAGGTGGGATGGCCAGGCTTTGTATAAAAGCCATTTGGCAAATCCAGGGTCAGGTCTGGGTCTGACACCCTGTGTCAGCAGAAGGCTGCCAGGAACGGTCAGCCGGGAAATGTTGACTGGCCAGAGTCCCGGCCACAGTGGGGTGGTCCGCCCGTGGAGCGTGACAGGTTATCATCAGATGTGCATCATGTGGGGTATAAGGAGGCTCGCCAGCAAGGCTGCCTTCAGAGGGGCTCCGAGACCCTCCTAGCCGGGGGCTCAGGCCCTGAGCACGTCCCCCACTCCCACCAGCACGGACACCTGCCAGCAGGTGCTAAGCCAGGACAGGCCTGAGCTCCTCTCCCAGAGAATAAACGAGCCCAGAAACGAGCGCTTGACTCGTTTGGCGACTGGGTGCTTCCCACTGACGCTCAGCACACAGGCTTCCCCTGGGTCCTGGAGTCCAGGGGAAACTGGACCCAGTAGATGGGGAGAGGGGGCATCCTGGGCCGGGCCCGGATGGTGCTCCTGCCCCCCTCGGGCAGGGACCTCCCTGTCCTGGCCTGCAGGGGGCCTCCTCCCCTGGGCTCCAAAGTCACTGCTGCCAGGGGTGCGGGGGGCAGAGGCAGGAGGGTGCACCTGGTTAACCCTGGTGAGGGCCGCCCCGCCCTCCTCACAGGTCCCTGGTGCCTCCTTGGGGGATGGGCTCTCAGCTCGGACCCTGATGGAGGGGACCAGAGGCTGGCAAGGACTCCAGGGCTCCCTGGCCACACCTGCCGTACCCCTCTGCCCCACCCGGAAAGGACCCTTCCCAGCCTTCTCCTCCCTCCAGTGGCAGTCACCCCTGAGAAAGCCGAGGGCCGAGGCAGCGCAGGACAGCTCTTTGGCGTGCTTGATGGAGAGAAAGCAGCAAGCCGCGAGGGCCCACGAGGGCTGGGCAAGAGGCGCCTGAACATCGAGGTAGGCCTTTGCTCCTCCCCGCCTGCCAGAAGGTCCTGGGCCGGGATGGTGCTCCCCCCTCGGGAGGTCCTGGGCCGGGATGCTGCTCCCCCCTCAGGAGGTCCTGGGCCAAGATGCTGCTCCCCCCTCAGGAGGTCCTGGGCCGGGATGGTGCTCCCCCCTCGGGAGGTCCTGGGCCGGGATGATGCTCCCCCCTCGGGAGGTCCTGGGCCAAGATGCTGCTCCCCCCTCAGGAGGTCCTGGGCCAGGATGATGCTCCCCCCTCGGGAGGTCCTGGGCCCAGATAGTGCTTCCCCCCCTCAGGAAGTCCTGGGCCAAGATGCTGCTCCCCCCTCAGGAGGTCCTGGGCCAGGATGATGCTCCCCCCTCGGGAGGTCCTGGGCCAAGATGCTGCTCCCCCCTCAGGAGGTCCTGGGCCAGGATGATGCTCCCCCCTCGGGAGGTCCTGGGCCAGGATGCTGCTCCCCCCTCGGGAGGTCCTGGGCCAAGATGCTGCTCCCCCCTCAGGAGGTCCTGGGCCGGGATGATGCTCCCCCCTCAGGAGGTCCTGGGCCGGGATGGTGCTCCCCCCTCAGGAGGTCCTGGGCCAGGATGGTGCTCCCCCCTCAGGAGGTCCTGGGCCGGGATGGTGCTCCCCCCTCAGGAGGTCCTGGGCCGGGATGGTGCTCCCCGCTCAGGAGGTCCTGGGCCCAGATAGTGCTTCCCCCCGTCAGGAGGTCCTGGGCCAGGATGGTGCTCCCCCCTCGGGAGGTCCTGGGCCGGGATGATGCTCCCCCCTCAGGAGGTCCTGGGCCGGGATGGTGCTCCCCCCTCAGGAGGTCCTGGGCCAGGATGATGCTCCCCCCTCGGGAGGTCCTGGGCCGGGATGATGCTCCCCCCTCGGGAGGTCCTGGGCCAAGATGCTGCTCCCCCCTCAGGAGGTCCTGGGCCGGGATGATGCTCCCCCCTCAGGAGGTCCTGGGCCGGGATGGTGCTCCCCCCTCAGGAGGTCCTGGGCCAGGATGGTGCTCCCCCCTCAGGAGGTCCTGGGCCGGGATGGTGCTCCCCGCTCAGGAGGTCCTGGGCCCAGATAGTGCTTCCCCCCGTCAGGAGGTCCTGGGCCAGGATGGTGCTCCCCCCTCGGGAGGTCCTGGGCCGGGATGATGCTCCCCCCTCAGGAGGTCCTGGGCCGGGATGGTGCTCCCCCCTCAGGAGGTCCTGGGCCAGGATGGTGCTCCCCCCTCAGGAGGTCCTGGGCCGGGATGATGCTCCCCCCTCAGGAGGTCCTGGGCCGGGATGGTGCTCCCCCCTCGGGAGGTCCTGGGCCGGGATGGTGCTCCCCCCTCGGGAGGTCCTGGGCCGGGATGATGCTCCCCCCTCGGGAGGTCCTGGGCCAGGATGGTGCTCCCCCCTCGGGAGGTCCTGGGCCAGGATGCTGCTCCCCCCTCGGGAGGTCCTGGGCCAGGATGCTGCTCCCCCCTCGGGAGGTCCTGGGCCAGGATGCTGCTCCCCCCTCGGGAGGTCCTGGGCCAAGATGCTGCTCCCCCCTCAGGAGGTCCTGGGCCAGGATGATGCTCCCCCCTCGGGAGGTCCTGGGCCAAGATGCTGCTCCCCCCTCAGGAGGTCCTGGGCCGGGATGGTGCTCCCCCCTCGGGAGGTCCTGGGCCAAGATGCTGCTCCCCCCTCAGGAGGTCCTGGGCCGGGATGGTGCTCCCCCCTCGGGAGGTCCTGGGCCAAGATGCTGCTCCCCCCTCAGGAGGTCCTGGGCCGGGATGATGCTCCCCCCTCGGGAGGTCCTGGGCCAAGATGCTGCTCCCTCGTCAGGAGGTCCTGGGCCCAGATAGTGCTTCCCCCCCTCAGGAGGTCCTGGGCTGGGATGGTGCTCTCCCCTCAGGAGGTCCTGGGCCAGGAGGTCCTGGGCCAGGATGGTGCTCCCCCCTCGGGAGGTCCTGGGCCAAGATGCTCCCCCCTCAGGAGGTCCTGGGCCGGGATGGTGCTCCCCGCTCAGGAGGTCCTGGGCCCAGATAGTGCTTCCCCCCGTCAGGAGGTCCTGGGCCAGGATGGTGCTCCCCCCTCGGGAGGTCCTGGGCCCAGATAGTGCTTCCCCCCGTCAGGAGGTCCTGGGCCAGGATGGTGCTCCCCCCCTTTAGGTGCCCCCCCATCCCAGGAGGTCCCGACTTAATGGTTTGTGCCTGCCCGCCTGGAGTGGGGGAGGGGCTGGTGTTGGAGGGCAGGCAGGGCCCAGGGCCTAGGCCCCCCCGTGTGGGGTGAGGACGACCCTGCCTGCCTCCTTCTGTCCCGTGTGCCCTGCAGGTGCTCCAGTGCGACGTCTCGGTGAAGGAGGACAACCGTCAGGAGTGGACGTTCACGTTCTATGGTTTCGACAACAATGGCAAAGCCACCAGGGAGGTGAGGTGCCAGGCGGCCCCCGGGGAAGGCTGGGACAGCAGACACACAGAGGTTGCCCCCTCCCCGCCTGCCCTCTCAGAGCCCTGCCCTGCAGGGAGGGGGGGGGGCCGGACCTTTCCCAGGCGGCCGGTGAGGAGGGTCAGGGCTGGGGGGCAGCCGAGAGTCCCAGGGGCTCCCCTCTGCTGGCCTGTGCGTGCAGGACGTGTTTGGCTTAAAGAGCAAAATTTTGACAGTTTATCTGATTCCTAAGTCTTTTGAACGCAGAGTCAGTTTCAGATGGAAAGGGTCCCAGAGATGCGATCCCAATAACAGCAGGGCTGTCCCAGGCTGCCCGGTGCACGGGCTGGGCTAAATTCGGGGGCACAAAAAGGCTGCTGAGACAAGCTCTGTGGGCGTCCCTGGGTCTGCGTGGGAGGCCGTGTGAATCAGGCAGACGGCCCGGAGGCAGCAGAGGGCCGCCCGCCCATCTGCCTGTGCCGGTGACTTGGCCGTCCTCAGGACGTGTCCAGCCTGATGCACACCATCTGTGAGGCCGTCGACGCCTCCGTCAGCCACTCCTCTGGCAGCAGCAGGACCCTCCGTGTGAAACTGACCGTCAGCCCCGAGTCGTCCAGCAAGAGAAAGGAGAGTCCTCCCCCAGGCCAAGGTGAGGGGCTCCCCTGCTCGGACACCCCCGAGACCCTGCTTTAGATGGCAGCCACCTCCTCCTTCTAGCAGCCTGTCCTGCGCACCCCGTCCCCACGGCGCGGACCGCTCACTTCCTGAGCCTCTGGTTCCCCGTCACCTCTGTGTACCGTCAGTGCCCCATCCCCGCCAAGGGCAAGCTGTCTGTTCAGTAAACGAGTGAGTGAGTGAGTGGGTGACTGAGCGAGTCAACGACTAAGCGAGTGAAGGGTTGCCCCCCCCGCAGACCGGGAGCCCACTCACTGCAGGACGGAGGGCGAGCTCAGCGAGGACCCCCAGGGGGCCGAGAAGAGGCTGTCGGCACATGTCAGGTGAGGGGGGGGCTCTGCCTCTGGGGTGTCCTCAGTGGGAACAGCTTACTCACCCCTGCCGCCCGCAGGCCTCAAGGCTGTCCCCTCCGGACAGAGCCACCGAGTCAGGCATCTGGGTGCGGAGGGTGGGATGCTGGCCGAGGAGCCCGGGCACTGCCCGCCGTCAGGGTGAGGGCACCGTCTGGGGGCCCCTCTGGCGGCTGGCGCTCTGCTGGAGCTGAGCACGTTCGGCGTCTGAGTGCTGGGTGAGGTTTGAAGGGCAGTGGTGGGTTGGCCTCGGACCCTGCCTCTGACCTGCTCTGGCGCCCGGCGGTCCCACGTGGTGTCTTGGCGGCCGGGCTGTGCGGAGGTCCCACGGCGGTGGCCCGATCCCGGCGGCAGGCTCTAGCCGGGAGGACACTGGAGCCCCCGGAAGTTCTGAATGGGGTTCCCAGTGGTGCTGCTGGGGTCTTGTTGGGGTCCCCGGGGCTGGCTGGGGACCCGGCCGTCCTCGAGGGCCTTTCTCCCGTTCCCCTCCGGGGCAGTGGGTGCCGGACAGAGGCCCCTTGCCTGGGATCCGGAGACCACCCGGCCCAGGCGTCCCCCAGTCCCCCCGGGGCCTGCTGTGGCCCGTGAGGCAGCAAGCACTCGGGCCCTCATCCCCACGGTGCACGCAGGAGGCCGGGCGCCGACCCCCACCCCTGCTGTGCACGGGGCCCGTGCCGCGTGGACGAGAACAGGGAGCGGAGGAACCACTACCTGGACCTGGCCGGGATCGAGAACTACACGTCTAAGTTCGGACCCGGTAGGTACCGGAGACCAGCGCTCGGGGTCTGAAGTCCTGTGTGTGGACGCCCCGGGAACAGGAGCCCCCTCCCCGCAAGGGTCCCGGGTCCCTGCGACAAAGCTCACGACAGTCCCGCATCCAAACGTGGGCGTCCCAGTCAGGTGTGTGGGGTGTCCCTGCTCCGGTGTGAAATGTCCCGGGCCCCGCAGAGGTCTCGCAGGGTGTCAGGGGTGGGTCTCAGGGGTGCCCCGTGTCTGCAGGGTCCCCGCCGGCACCAGCCAAGCAGGAGCATCAGGGCAAGGCCGTGCACCCCCAGAGCAGGGCCCACTCGCAGGAGGCGGACGCACACGATGCGCACCACCACAGGTCTCAGCCGCTGGCCGACGACCCCCCGCCAGCTGCAGACCCCGCCAGGGCCCTGGACGCGCAGCCCCGCCTGAAGGGGCAGGACAAGCAGCCTCTGAGGTCCCCCAAGGGCTCAGGGAGGCCACCTGGGGCGCCCGGCGGAGGCAAGCCCAGGAGAGCCTTCGGCTCCCACCTGCCAGCGGCCCCGGCCCCCGCCCCCCGGGACAGCCAGCCCCGCCCCCCCCAGCCCCCGCCGCAGCCCTACGGCCACAAGCGCTACCGGCAGAGGGGCAGGGAGGGCCACTCGCCCCCCGAGGCGGTGCTGGAGCACGAGGGCGTGCGGGGCCCGCCGCCCCCGCTGGTGGGGGAGGGCTATGTGGTGCCCGCGGTCCAGCGCCACGAGCACCACCCATCCTAGTGCCAACCGCGCGCACCGGCCCCGGCGTGGGCTCCGCGGAGGTGGCGCCGATGGACCTGGTGGGGAGGGCCTCCTTTGCCCCCCGCCTCCCCACGCCGTGCTGCCCACAGAGGCCGTGTCCGCACGAACGCGTGGGACGCCACCGGCGTCTCAGCTTTGAAGCTACTGCGCGTGACCCGTAGACACCCTCCGCCCCTCCGCGGGTGGAGAAACACAGCCGGTATCTACTCTTGTTTGTGATTCCAGACGAGGCCCCTGTGGTGCTGAAGGGGCTCCGCTCGGACGCCACACGTCCGGTGTGGGCTCCCTGTTACGTGGCCCTTCCTGTAATCTGTTCACGAGGAAGTCCAAAGGGGGCAGCGGCAGGGGGGTGGCCGCGCGGGACGGGGCGTCGTCAGGAAACGCGGCGGCGGGGCGGGGAGGCCAGGCAGGGCCGCGGGGCTGCAGGAGGGGCCTCCGGCATCTCCGCGGACACAGACGTGGACGGCAGGCCGGCCCCTCGTGCTTGGTGGGCGCAGACCCGAAGCGGCGTGGCGGCAGACCCGGCCTCCGCCAAGTCCCCCCCCCCCCCCCCCCCCCCCCCCCCCCGGGGAAGGCATGATCCCCATTCCCTCTGGGCGTCAGGAGAAGGGCTGTGGACCAGCAGGAAGTCTCACCCCGCCCCAGCGCTCCCACCGAGGCAGGAAGTTACTGCTCCTTTGTTCTGGAGAGGCACGCCGACTCCCCGGCAGCTTGCGTGTCTGTGTGGGTGGCTTTCACTGGCCTTCGTGGCACCGCTGTTGAGGATGAAGCGTTAGTGGTCGACGCGTGAGGTCCCCCCTCAGGCACAACGAAAGCGTGTGCATTTGCAACACGTAGGGCCCCGTTTGCGATCGAGATCTTCCGGTAGATACGGGCAGACCGCCGCCCCAGGCAGCGCGAGGCTACAGGTGTGCGGAGCCAGCGGGCCCGGGGCGCGTCCGCCGCGTGCACGGGTGGAGGGAAAACTGACGCACGTGCAGGCACACGCGACTCTGTCTTTGCGGGGTCTCCTCCCCGTGTTTCTGCTCTCAAGTTCAAACACGTCGGCAACCCGAAAACCTACGTCCCCAGCTTGGCTCGTGCTAACGGGACACTCGGTACCACGTCTGGGGCTGCGAGGACCAGGGTTCAAGTGGAGACGGTGGCTCTCTGTACACAGGGATCTGTTCGGAGAGGTCGGGATAACATCTGCCCCCGTCTGCTCTTCAGGACGTCCTCCTGGGTCGTGGCTGTTGTAAAGTCTGCGGGGATCTCGAGGATCTGGCGTCTTCCCTGGGGCCCACGTCCCACCCCCGCCCCCGGGAGACCCCCAAGCCACCCCTGCCCCTGGGGGAGCCCTCACCCCACCCCCATCCCTGGGGCAGCCCCCACCCCATCCCACCAGGGGACCATTTCCCTGCTTTGTTTCCTCTTTTCTGCCTAAAACTTACACATTTGTCTGTACTCGGAGAGACCTGTGTGTCTGTGCCAGCCTGCTCGCCTCACCCACACCTGCTGCCAGGGACCTCATACGCTTCTGCTCCACGGGCTCCCGGAGGGCCCACGCCTCATCCTCGGTGCCAGGCACGTCACCGACACACCAGAGGAGCCCAGTGAACACTGGAGGGCAGCCCGCAAGCCCCCTCTGGCGTGGGCGTGACCTGCCATGGGAAGTGTCAGGAGGAGGCCGTCGGGACGGTGGGCCCAGAGGTCCAGCGAAAGCGGAAGGTCTGGGCGCTTTCTGATGGTCCGGAACGCAGGTGGGCACTGGGGGCCTCACCCACCCTTCCCCACCAAGCACCCTGCTGCGTGCGTCCGGGAGGGGTCTGAGCCCAGCGGACCGGACAGCCCCCAGAACGGGGGAGAGGGGGTCCAGGCGGGGAGGCCTCTTGAGGCGATGTCCCCGCACAACGCAGAGCCGATGGCCAGCAAGCCAGGAACTGGAGAGTCCCCTGATCTAGTTAGAGTGTCTGCAAACGAACAGGAGAACAGCCCAGCCCACATCCGAGACAGGGAACGTGTGTGGCCAGTGCCTCTGAGCAGCAGGGCAAAGAACGGAAGCAAAGGTACTGTCCGAACGGCACACCCGCTAGGATTCCCCACAGGTGGCACCGAGTAAAACCCAGAAGCGTCTTCAGATGCCTGAGAGTAAGATTAGCAAAGCCTCTAGACACAAGTCGATGTCAAAGAGCGATTTTATTTCCACAGCACAGCCACTGGTTAGAAATTGATTTTTTCCAGATGGTATGATGGTTAACTTTGTGCCACTCGATGGGGCTGAGGGCGCGAGGGAGCTGGCGAAGCATTACTTCCAGGTGGGTCCACACAGGCGTCTCCAGAGGCGCCGGCGTCTGACTCCGCGCCTCCCAGTGCGTGTGGCGACCAGCGGACCCGTCAGGCCGGAGTGGAAGTTGTCTCTGCCGAGTCCAATTCTGTCTCTCTCCTTGGGCGGGGACATCCGTCTTCTCTGACGTCAGAGCTCCGGGCTCGGGACTCAGGCCTCGGCCAGGTTTGCCCCCACGGACCTCCCTGGGGCCTCCCAGCCTCGGTATAGGATCTCAACACAGAAACTATGAACTTTATCGGAAGTCGTCCAGAAAGATCCAAACGGAGGGGTGTGGCGCGTGCCCGGGTTTGCCAGCTCGGAGCAGTGGTTTGGTCCCAGGTGAAATCTCAGCCGGCTGTCTGCGGTGGTTCGACACCGGATGCTGTAGTGTGTGGAGAAGCAAAGGGCCGAGACCATGAAAAGCCAGGTGACCTGCTTGACCGTCAGGACAGAGTGGCCGCGGTAATTAGCTCGGTGCGCCAGGCCAGCCAAAGCGAGCGGCGGACCAGGGCGGGAGGCCCAGACACGGCCCCTGCAAAGACAGCCACTAGACTTGTGACGACGGTGGCCCCACGAGCGTGGGCCACGTCTTTCCCCAAATGGTGACGGGTCGGTGGGTCCCGCCTCCATCCTTGGGTGCCGCGGGTACGCACTGGCCCTGTGGCAGAGCAGCCCCCTCCTGGGATGCACCCAGGGTGCACGTGCCCATGGGACAGACATCCTCAAGCGGACAACACAGCGGGCGGGCACAGCGGGGGACTCCCATGGTGGGGCGCCTCCCGGCATGGAGACCCACGCAGCGCCCCTGGGCAGACAGATGACCTCTGGCAGGCAGGGGCGGGGGCGCAGGCCACTAGAGCCACAGCCACCTTCCGGCCTCTGAGCTGGTGGTGAGTGTGCTTCCTGCCACCCACGAGGAGCAGAGAAAAGCAGAAGGTTCAGCGAGATGCCTCCACAGATGCTGTGAGCTGGGGGCCGTGCTCCGTGGGATGTCTCACTCGAGAACCCTGGGGACAGGCCGCTCGGATGCAGACCAGTCCCACTGCCAAGTTGCAGCCCTTCCCCCAGCGGTCAGCGATGATGCACCCAGCTGCCCCGGGAGAGGCACCAGTGGGGGCTGGACCCCCGGGCCTGGCTGCCGGAGCCAAGGGGTGGGTGGCCAGCGAGGACCACAACCGGGAAAGGGGCCCCAGCGGCACCAGACGTGGGTGACAGCCCCTGGTGGGGGCGGAGGGGACGGTGCAGCCCAGCCCAGTCCAGCCCTGTAGGGAGGGGGTGCCTGCCCGCCTGGGGACGCGGGGCAAGGGAGTCCTGGAGGGGCCCGCCCGGGGAAGGAGAGACCCCCATATCAACAGAGCATGAATCCCAAGTCCTGAGTGACTGTGGGAGCGGTGACCTCGTGGTCTCCACCAGTGAAAACTTCAGTTATGGACGGGGTTTCAGGCCCTGGTCTCCACCCCTGCCTTACCTCCCACCCACCCCCGTGGGGCCCCTGCCTTAAGCAAGTGACCACAGCGACCTTTCCGACCCTTGACCTGGGCTGCCGGTCCAGACGAGGCCTCGTCAACTTCCTCGCCTTCGAACGGCCACGGCGCTATGTTTCGCGCTATGTTTCCGTGTCTCTTTTGGGTGAAGTCAGTTCCTCCCCCCTCCCCCTCCCCTGGGGGTTATTTTGAGTGTTACACGGCTTTACTTCCTTCTCCTGCTGTGGTCACAGATTTTTCCTTTGATGGAGACACTGCAGACAAGGCTGTGCAGATGGTCCCTCCTGCCCTCTGAGTCCCACAGGGGGGCCCGGGGTCACCTGCAGAGCCCAGGTGTGTGTGTGTGTGGGGGGGGGGTCTGAGGAGGGGTCCGGGGTCGTCTGCACCTGCAGAGGGGGCCGTGTGCTGGCAGTGCTGTCGTCAAACACCAGCTGTTCTGGGCAACCTCTGGTCTTATTTACCCGAATTCACCTTTCACACCCCGCTGGGTGCCCTGTTGTCTTGCCTTTCCACGGCCGTGTCCCCCAACCCGCCCGTCCTCACGTCCTTGCCCTCCCGCCAGCTTGGAAACACAGGTGGAAGGCGGGGTGGGAGCTTGGAGGGCAGCCCAGAGCATTTGGTCACACGCCCTGGAGCCCAGACCACCCGGGGCTCCAAGATCTCCCGGGCCTTCCTCCCGATGCCCAGAGGCCCCGTCACCCTGAGGCCTGAGTCTAGGCTTCCCTGGCCACAGGCAGCCCTCTAGCCCCCTTCCTGGCCTCCCCTCTATTTCCAGCGGGGGCCCCCACTTCCTGCCCTTGGCACACCAGCGCCCCGCCCCCCCATCCATACCAGAGGTACAGCCTCCCCCACACCCCTGCCGGGCCCCGGCTGACGCTGCCTCTGAGGCACAGACGGAAGGCTGATGCTCACGGCCGTGCAGAAGGCCCCCGCGATGACGTCAGGACACAATGGCCCCTCGGACGTGGGGGGGGGGGGGCTGGGATCCCTCTTGGCAGAGACAGGACTCACTAAATGTCTCTGATAAGGTGTGACACAGGCTTCTCAGCTACATAACCTGACCCGCGAGTACCTGCGGGTCCGTGGCTGAGTCAGGACCCCCGGGCTCTGCTAAGCCTTCCCCCCACCCGGCCACCTCCGTGCCTGTGACATCTCGGTCCCCTGCCCCCAAGGCCAGGCCTCTGCTCCCCAGCAGTGCTGTGTGTCCACCACGTGTCAGGCCCACGGGAGACACCGGGAACCGACAGCTCACACACGCACAGCCTCGTTTTCGTCGTTCAGATTGTGCAAACTTCACAACCCCCCTTAGAACACTTTTATCACCCCCCCCCCCCCACCCCAGAGAAGCCCTGTGCCCTGGCCAGTCACCGGTTCTCACTGCCTGCCTGCCCCAGGAACTGTCACCACCCCGCACTTCCGGTCTCTGGCTTGGCCCATCCCGGCCTTTTCGCATTAAATGTTACCAAACGACACTTGACCTCTGACTGGCTTCTCTGTGCTTCCAAAGCTCATCCACGCCGTGCCCGCTGGAGTTTCACTCCCTTGAGGGGCGCCTGGGTGGCTCGGTCCGTCGGGGGTCCGACTGTAGGCCTTCGGAAAACGGGGTTGCGTCTAATTACAGGTTTTCTCTGCCGACCCCACCCTTCTGAGAATTACAATTTCAGCAAACAGCAATACGACGTTATGACACAGCATGACTAAAGACGGGGGCCGGACGCCTCCCTGCGGATTCGTGGCTTTGTTTACTTCTCGTGCCCAATTCCAGTGACAGCTCCTGAGCCACCGGCGTCTGCCCTGGCCGATCAGACCACAAACGTCCACGGACAGAGGGTCCGGACACCCCTCCAACTGTCAAGTCTTCTTGCCGAACGAGGCACAGGACTCTTCAACATGCTCGGGTTTATACAATTTATTCTTCTACCAACAAAATCATACAAAGGAAGCTACAAAAGAGACACGGAACCAACTTAGAGTGGCTGCAGTTAGGGTTCCACGAAGTTCAGTGCAGAAAAGGGTGTGCGGGCGCAGTTGAACCCTCACCCGCAGTGTGCCGCGAACATCGCCGCCGCGTGAACAAGGGTTAAGGGTCACAGGGGCGGTCCTGCTACGCGGTGGCTCTTCCTCAGCCAGTGTGAGCACCGCTGTGGCTTCACAGGTGCCCTCTGGGCAAAGGGGCCCTGGGCACGCCCCCCACCTGACACCTGACTCGGTGCAGACCCACGGCGGGCAAGAGTGTGGACGCCCCGAGCCCGGCTGCCGTGGTTTGGCACACGCTCTGGCCAGCGGTCACTCTGATGGGATGCGGACCCTCTGTGCCGCCCAGCTGCGCCTCGGAGACGTCTGGGCGCACTCAGCCTGTGCCAGACTTCAGATCCGTGGACTTGGCTGACCTCCCAGGATGTCCAAGGAAGCCAGAGAAAGCCAGGGACCCGGCCCTTTGGGGCTGTTCGCAGAAACAATCTCTTCACGGGCACCTTAATTATCACTGAAACTCCCCAGGGGCTTAAATAAATAAGCCATACAGACAGCAGGCCCGGGTCAGGGCAACAGCCCACGGTGGCACAATCGGGACCTAGAGCACAGACACCAGGGTAAAGCGCGAAGTCTACAGACCATCGGAAGGCAGCCCACGGAGCCCCCACGCACCACTGTCACTGTCCCCTCCATGCTGGTGGGAGGGGACACGCGGCCCAGTGCCACCGCCGCCCCAGGACCTCGCCCAGTGCAGCCCAGCCCCTTCCTGGGAGCCTGGCGAGACCCGGGTCCACGGGCGGGCACGTGTAGGTGGGTAACCACGTGGTGAATCCTCAGCAGTTAGTTACCACTCCCGCGCCCTGTGCCCACGCGGGACCCCGCTGCCGTCCAGGCCGCAAAGCCAGCCTGGAGCCCACCGGAATGCCCACCGAGACGACCACCCCACGCCCCCGGGGTTCCCTTTCTAGACACGCCCAGGCTGGGCAGATGTGCCCACACTGGGCGGGCTCGCGAGCGAAGCCACCCGGCTGAGCCTGGGGCGTAGGCGTGGACAGCTCTTCTCGGACTTCACTTACAGGAACACGAACAGGGACATTACAGGGACAGGTGCTGAGGAGGCTGACCAAGAGGCCTTCGGCCACCTTCCTGAACAGATGCTTCGTGGCCCGAGGGTGACCTTCTGTCCGAGCGAGGTTTCCCATGAGCGTCTTGGATGGGGCAGAACTAAAACCTAACCATGAAACCAGGTAGCTCGGGCCAAGGAAACCACATCTGGAGCTCACAGCCCAAGTGTGGAGGTCAGGACGTCAGGAGATGGAGGGCTGCGTCCCAGGTCCCCTCGAGCATCGACGTCTCCCCTCCAAACGAGGAAACCTCGGCAGCTGCGTGCTGGCTCCTGGCCTGGAGAGGAGTGCTGTGGGGCCATTCTGGAAACTTGTATATGAAGCCACACGGGGCACACTTCCCAGCCCGCCCGGCGTGTCAGGAGTAGATAGTGACCACCTCCCGGCCGCCGCCCCTGACCAGGAGGACCCTGTTGAGTCCTTCGGTCAGGACCTCCAGGAACTCCATGTCTGGGCGCCGGAGTTAAGGACACAGCTGGGGGCACCGCCGGCAGTCCCCGGGAGAGGGAGGTGGGTGTGCGGGAGAGGGGGCCCCGCAGTGTGGCCGGTGGCACCAACGAAGCCCAGTGCAGGCCTCGGCCGGGTGCAAGGCAGAGGGCACTCGGGGGTCAGCCCGCTCCTGCAGCCGGCCCGACGGGGCCTGAGGAGACCCCCGCCCCCCGCCCCCCACCCTGGGGCTCTGGCCGCAGCCGGGCAAGTCCCCCGAGGACCCACACAGGCCCCAAGTCCTGGTCTGGTCAGCAAGCACAAGTCCTGCAGCCTCTGAGAGCCGCCAGCGACCCCTCCGGCCTCCCCGTCCCCAGTGCCAGTGGGGGGGGGGGGGGGGGGGCTGCACCCCAGAGACCCCGTCACAGGACAGGGGCACACGGTTAAAGGCCGCGAGCCCAGCTCGGGGTGGAGCCGACCTGGGACCTCCACCCAACCAGGAGGGGCGGCAGGCCGCTCGGCTCGTCCACAACGGAGGGAACACGCTGCCCCCACGTGCTAAGAAGACGCCCGGGAGCAGAGCCAGCACCGGGCAGGGTCCCAGGTCGCCGCTCGTGGTACTAATTCCTGGGGGTCCCGTGTTCCTCACTGAGGGCCTCTGCCGAGGACACTCGGCACGTGTACGGTTCCGCCTTTGCCAATGCCCCAACACCAACCAGGAGCCATTCGCTGGGAACCGCCCCCCAGACCCTGCTTTCCTGGCACTCGGGCCAGGCTCTGGCCCCCGCTCCTACCCCAGCCCCTGGCACCGTGGGCCTCGCTCCGGGCCCTGCTGCTCCCATCCCCCAGCCCCTGGGATCCCGTGAGCAAGGGCAGCGAAGCCAGACACGTCCCGACGGGCACTGCCTTCACCCCGCCCCGCAGGCAGCACACGGAAAGGATACAGTTCTCGTCCCCCTGCCGGTTTTTGGGGGGTCCTGGCATGTTCAGCAGGACCAGCTGAGCCCCCCGGGACCTGCTGAGGACGACACCATTAAGCTTCACGGCCGTGTGCATCCGCCGGACGTTGGACTGGTTCCTGCGGGGAGATGGCCACTTGACGCCCATGGCCGTGCCGGCCCGAGCCCCGTCTGCCCATCTCCGTCCCGGGCAAAAGCAAATCAGACTCAAACGGCGTCAACTCCCCAGAGAACCCACAGGGGAGGTGACTCCGTGCGAGGCTGGCGGGCACGGGCCGGGGACGACTACTCAGCACGAGAAGGCTCTGGTTCCCGAACGTTCTAGACCGGGTGTCACCAAGCTGCCAAGCTTCTACATCTGCGTGCAGTGTCCCCCAGGGGGGCCGGGGACATCTCACCACCAGGCACGAAAGGCACTCACACACCCACAGGCTCTAAGCTCCCCCGGGGCAGGCCCCAACGCCACGGCCTAGCCCTGCTCACATGTGGCCTTGAGGTTAGCACACCCAACGGGGTGCACACGGCAGCATCTCCCTCGTCCTGACCCGGCTGGGGTCCCAGGAGCCTTGCACGTGCCGTGCAGCTCCAGGCCTAGAGCTTCTGGGCAAGAACGAGGCCACCGCCAGGGTCCACCCCGTTCTCAACCCAGCGCTCCTGGCCGATGGCAGAAGGACGAGAGCTTCCAATGCTCAGCAAGCAGGCCCCGCACCCCGTCCCTGCCAGCCACCCGGGTCTGCGGGATCCACAGCGCGGGCAGGGCGCCCGCTGGGCTCTGATGACCCCCTGGGGAGGGTCCCTGGCAGCCGCCTGCCCACCGGCACTCCCTGGAGCTCGAGTAGCTGCGGGACCTCTTCCTCGGCCACCACATGCGTCAGGTGGCTGTGTGGGGCACCACCCCCACCCCAAACCGTGTCCCGGGAGGCACTTGGGAGACACTGCCTGGGAGAGCTGCCTGCCTCCTTGACACGCATGTCCCCTGAGCCCGGGTCTCCTGCAGGACGGAATCCGCGGGCAGCCCTTCTGGGAGCAGGTCGCCGTGCCCCAGACAACAGGGACAGAGGTCCCCCCACACCAGGGTCAGTGCAAGGCCCACGGGAGTGGCGTCCAGGATGCACCTTTCAAAAGCTCAGCCCTGCAGCTGAATAAACGCTATCACAACCCCTGATTCCCAGAAGGACGGCAGGGAGCCGGGCCCCCTTCTTTCTCTGCAGTTTCGCCTGATAAAATTACAGGCTGGGGATCTGTCCGGCCACAACCAGGGACACTCTGGTACAAGAACCACGCATTAGCTGCCTGAACAGACCACAATCACCAGTGTTTGGGGACGACAGCAACTCCAGAAATGAGTGTGTGTGACATTAGAGGGTCTCTTACGGCTGAAAGTTTTGAAAACACATATAATCTTAAAATCAGGGGTTTGGGTCTGGCTGGAAGGGCCCTCGGCTCCAGGGCGACGTGCCTCGTGGAGGTCAAAGAGGCGCGGAGAGGGACAGGAAGCCAACGGAAAGCTGTGTTTGTTCCCGACGGTGGGCCGTGAGTCCACAATGTACAGAACCTTGCCGTAAGCGCTCTGAGCCCAGCGCAGGAGAGTGTGTGTGTGGGGGGGCCGGTGCCGTAGCAAAGTCAGGGCTCTGGTCCCTCGGCTCCTGGTGGGCACACGGCCAGGACAACAGGCACAACAGAGGTACGCCCACCCCTGGGGACACCACGATTGTCAGCCTCGTGCCCCCTGCGGGCTGACCTCCCCACTTCAGCCTCACGCCCTCCCGGGGACAGGATCTGCAGGCCCGTGTTCTTCGCAGCATCTTAGGGGAGAGACCCTGGTTAGTCCTCCATGTCCGTGTCTGGGTTTTGACAGACCTTATCTGGGGAGTGCTTTGAACTTCACAGAAAAGCGGACGCCAGAGTCCCCGTGTCCCTGCTCTTCCCCACGATCCCCAGACACGTCTACAAGCTTTGCTCCCTCAACAGACTGACACCCGCCCGTGTCCTCAGTGTGACGCACAGGGTTCCGGGGCCCCCCGGCCTCTAGCGCTGCACCACGGATACCTCCCGGTGGCCACCACCGCAGCGGACACACTGCAGGCGTGGGGGGCAGGGGTACGCGCAGCGGCCTCAGGGCGGGTCCCCCTCCTGCCCGTCCAGCTGCCCCCCAGCACCAGAGCACATAGGATCTGCCCACACCCCTCCTCACACCAAGGCCGGCAGCTCCCTGGGGTGAACGGTACCCAGGGCCGCAGAGTGGGACGATGTACGGTCCCCTGCAGAGACCGAACGCTCAGCCCCAGGGTGTGGACAGATCTCTAAGAGCTACCAAAGCATCCGCTTCTCTCTGCTCCAGAGCCAGCTCAGGACGAGCCCCCCTCCCCCCATCTCAGCCCTCACAGCATCAGAGAAGGGATTCAGCCGTGTGCCCTGAGCCACTCTGCACAGAGGGGAGCGAGTTAAGTAGAAAGCCACTGAAAGCCACAGCGGCAGCAGGCAGACCCCTGCGTGCGGGCACGTGCACACTCAGGGCCGTGCGTGCACACACACTGGGGGCCGTACGTGCACACACACGCAGAGCTATGTACACACACACTTAGGACCGTGCACACACATGCGCACACACACACACTTGGGGTCATGTGCACACATGCACACACACGCAGGGCCGTGCACGTGCAGACACACACTCGGGGCCACACACACACACATTCAGGGCTGTGCATGCACACACTCGGGGCGATGCTTGCACACACACACACGCTTAGGGCCATTCGCGCACACATACATGCAGGGCCGTGCACGCACATGCACACACCCAGGGCTGGGCACGCACACACACACGTGGACATGTGCACAGTTCACAAGCAGTGTGTGCCCAGCATGCGAGAAGACAGGCCTAAGAAGCATCCTAAACAGCAGGAGAGCACTTACAGACTTCCCCATTCTCTACAAGGAGGAGAAAACACAAGAACAGGTTACTTCGAGAGTGTGCACAATGAACAAGTTTAAACAACCGCGGGCACAGCCCAGCTGCCCTTCCCCGGCTCACCTGGTCCTTCTCCCAACAGGGTCTGACCCCCAGGCCCTTCCCCACAACACAAGGCCTTGGGGCTCTGGTCCTCACTGAAAACCCCTGGGGGGGGGGGGCGCCTCCCAGCACAGCCACGCCACCCGGCACCCCCCACCTGCACCTGCGCCCACCCTGGGGCTCTCGGCCCCACGCCACAGGCAGCACCCAGGCCCCGGCAGGGAGCCTGCACAGTCAGCGGGGTCACAGCCGGGAGTCCCCAGCTCCCTAAGGGCACTGACCCCTGACTGCTGGGATCCCAGATCTGGCAAACAGGCCCCGAGAGCAGACTGTGGCCCTCGGGCCTGCCCAGCCCCAGCTCTGTGACAGCCAGGACCTGCCGCCCGGGAGCCCGCGGGCCACACTCACGGCTTCAGGCTGAAGAGGTCTTTGAACCCGGACGCGCCTGGCTCCTTGCTCTTAAACTTCTCGGCGGCCAGCTTCTCCTTGGTCCAGGTCATCTGCACTTTGTCCGGTGTGGGTGGGGCTTGGGTCCTGGTGGCCACCACTGAATGGGACGCGGTATTCCTGTCGTGGATGAGCTGGGCCTGGCAGGGAAGCAGGGCACACCAACAGGAAGGTCTCCAAAACTCTCCCGGGAAGAAAGGCCGGGACCCCGGGACCAGCCCTCCCTGCAGGGGACCCAATGCCACCCCACCCCCGGCTGCCAGACCAAACTCGTCCCCTCTTCCTCCTCTGCTTCCTGCCCTGGCTCTGAAGGCCACGGAGGAAAGCCCAGGACGAGGGGACATTTGTACCCAGAAGTCTCTGCACTCGACACGGCAGGCGCCGGTTCTGAGCACACCCGCGTATGTGGACGGGGGCCGCCGGGGCCTGGGAGGGCGCGTGCCCTCACACCTGGAGCGGGTAGGGAGAGGAGGCGGAGGCAGAATTGTGCCACCGCCCGTTCAGAAGACCCGGCTTCGGGGCGCACGGCTCCAGAGACCGCCAAGACTCGGTCCTGCTGGCCAGGCGAGAACGCGGGGCACAGGCCGGCTGGGTGCAGCGGGCACCCGCACGCGCACCTCTCTCTCCCGCTCGGTCTTGGACAGTTGCATCTGCTTCAGCATCTGGGATCTCTGCTCCATCATCAACGTCTTCTCGTACGTGAACGCCGAGATGTCGTTTTCGACCTAGGGAGCCCCCAGGCACGGAAGTGAACGGGTGCCCCAGGCGTGTGTGTTCCACACGGGCACGCCTGCAGGAGCATGACCGTGCTGTGACCACGTGGGGGGGGGGGGGGGGGGGAGGGACAACCGCCACAGCTGAACGCACATCTGCCCGCGGACACGCAGCGCGGCCCCTGACGGAACCCACGCCAAGCTCATGCCACGTCCCGCACGAAGTTGCGACCACAGCCAACAGGAGCCATTTCTGTGCCGGGAGAGCCCGGAGCTCTCCCGCTGACCGTGGGGTCGGGATCTTCCCCAGCCCTGGCATGACGCTTGGTGGGCGACCCCGGGTCCTCCCACCGGCCCCGGGCGGGGTCCGTGTCGGGCACACACCGCCTCCTCTGCCCCCTCAGGGCCTGAGCCCTGCCCACCGCTCCCGAGAGCCTGCTGGGGGCACACTGCCTGGGGAGAGGCCGCCGGTGCTCCCACGGCCCCGGGGACCTGCTCCCACCCAAAAGCCTGGAGATGGGAACACGGGGGCCTGGACCCCAGGGGACCCACAGGGGACCTGTGACAGGGTGGGTGTCACGTCCGTCTTATGAGACATGGCCAGAAGGGTGCGTCACCTCTAGGGTCCCCTGACCATAAACCCCTAAACTCACAGGCCCAGTCCAGCCCCGAGAGAACACTGGAGCGGCGGTCTGGACAACACAGAACGTGTGGGCACAACCATCACGTCGAGCCCGGGAGCTGAGCGCCGGCCAGCCCACGGCGGTGACAGGTGGGCGGGGACCCCCGAACCCAGAACCGCCGGCAGTCCACACGCCTCACCATCTCCACCACCTCCACCTGGGCGCTGATCCGGAGGTGATACAGGAACACCTGAAGGTCCTTCTTCATCTGGATGCTGTTGTCATCCACCTGGGCCACCGTGAAGATGCGCATCCGGCATTTTCTCCACACCTGGCAGGCGGGGGGGGGGGGGGGGGGGCTGGCTTCTGCACCTGCACTTGGCCCAGGGAACCCCCCCCCACCCGCCTACACCGTGTGATACAGACATCCCCGCCCCCATCACAGGATCCCCCATCACAGGACCCTGAGCCCCTGTGCCCATCACAGGACCCCAAGCTCCCGCCCCCATCTCAGGACCCCAAAACCCCCACCCCCATTACAGGACCCCCCATCACGGGACCCCCATCACGGGACCCTGAGCCCCCGTGCCCATCACAGGACCCCAAACCCCCTCCCGCATCTCAGGACCCCCCCCATCACAGGACCCCAAGCCCCCACCCCATCTCAGGACCCCCCATCACGGGACCCTGAGCCCCCGTGCCCATCACAGGACCCCAAACCCCCTCCCGCATCTCAGGACCCCCCATCACAGGACCCCAAAACCCCCGCCCCCATCTCAAGACCCCCCCATCACAGGACCCTGAGCCCCTGTGCCCATCACAAGACCCCAAGCCGCCACCCCCATCTCAGGACCCCCCATCACAGGACCCTGAGCCCCTGTGCCCATCACAGGACCCCAAACCCCCACCCCCATCTCAGGACCCATCACAGGACCCTGAGCCCCTGTGCCCGCATAGCAGGACCCCACCCTCCATCACGGGACCCCAAAATCCCTGCCCCCATCTCAGGACCCCCCCCATCACAGGACCCCAAGCCCCCGCCCCATCTCAGGACCCCCCGTCACGGGACCCTGTCCCCCTACCCCCGTCGCAGGACCCCCCATCGCAGGACCCCAAGACCCCTGCCCCCATCACAGGACCCCCATCACGGGACCCCCATCACGGGACCCCGAGCCCCCGTGCCCATCACAGGACCCCAAACCCCCTCCCGCATCTCAGGACCCCCCCCATCACAGGACCCCAAGCCCCCACCCCATCTCAGGACCCACCCATCATGGGCGCCTGAGCCCCCGTGCCCATCACAGGACCCCAAACCCCCACCCCCATCTCAGGACCCATCACAGGACCCTGAGCCCCTGTGCCCGCATAGCAGGACCCCACCCTCCATCACGGGACCCCAAAATCCCTGCCCCCATCTCAGGACCCCCCATCACAGGACCCCAAGACCCCGCCCCATCTCAGGACCCCCCCATCACAGGACCCCAAACCCCCTCCCGCATCTCAGGACCCCCCATCACGGGACCCTGTCCCCCTACCCCCGTCGCAGGACCCCGGCTCACCTTGTGCTGCCGCAGCAGGAAAGGCAGCAGCATGAGCAGGCCCCCGTCGTGCACGACCCACCACACGTCGATATCCCCGTCGCTGAAGCGCTCCTGGTTTTGTGGAAACAGGTCCACGTTCTTGGCCACCAGCAGGGCCTGCTGCGCCGCCGTGGTGTCTCGGACGGTCTCTGTGGAGAGACAGTGGCGGGTCACCCGCACCGTGGCAGGAGTGGTGAGGCCGCAACCCCTGCGAAGCCCCCGCCTGGAGCGCGGGAGGACGGCAGCCCTCGCTGCCCTGGGCGCGGCTGGAGGGGCCTCCGGGGGACCTGCAGGGGCGGAGCTGGCGCACACAGGGCAGTGAGGGTCTCCCAAGGGGCGGGGGGTCACTCTCCCACGGGGCGCACAGCCGGGGCCTCCGGGAGCCTCGCAGAGGGGGCCCAGGACCCACCGACGAAGTTCTTCCAGGAGAAGGTGTTGTCCTCCCTCTTCCAGGACTCGGGCCAGGCCATGAGCACCGTGTTGTGCTTCATGCCCCCCAGGCCAGCCGACTGGATCAGGTGGGACATGCCATCGCGCAGGTTGGAGGACACCACCAGCTGGCAGAAACCCTTGGTCTTCTCCGCGCTCATCAGAGCCCGGATGTTCTGGGGAGATACGCGGGGGGGACCGTGAGGGGCCAACCACACGGTCACGGCCAGGCCCGGCGGCATTCTCGCTGTAGGGAGCAGCAGGGCCTCACCCTTCCCGGCCTCCTAGCCGGCGCGCGAGCCCCAGCGCGACCAGACCAACCAGGCCTCCGGGCTTTGGTTCCACGGGCAGAGAGACACAGGGCAGGGCAGGAGATGCCTGCTGCCCTCGCTGGACCAGAGCAGGAGGAGTCTGGGCACCGCGGGGCCCCCGGGCCCTCGTCCTGAGACACAGCTCCCTGTTCGCCAGCCCCTCAGACGGCAGCCCCCTCTTGGGGACACCGTGACCCTCAGCCCCACAGCTGCCGTACGTCTGCGGCAAAACCCAGTCGTGCCACCAGGGCAATAACGGGGCGGAGCCACCGGCACACGGAGCCATCCGACGGCAGGCAGACCGCCAGGCAGACCAGGAAACCAGAACCTGGCCCAGACCCGTGGCGTCCACGCGACTAGGGAGGCTCTGACCGCACGAGCCCCACCGAGGAACCAAACCTGTCAATGGACCACTCACCCCCCACGCTTCTGTCACAGGAACGTCAGAAGCCCCTCAACGCACAAGAACAGAGGGGTCTCAGGAATCCCCCGCTTCCACAAGATACCACGAGACATCACAAACACACGCTCTTCCAAGACACAAAACTGAACTCTTATGACTTAAGCACGTGCAACGCTTTCTGTAGGACTTAGTTAGCAAAGGACAGAACCTTGTGTGTTAAATGGTAGCAGTGGAGTCTAGAAAGGGGCAGAGACCGTGAACCCAGCCACACCTGAACCGTCCTGGGCCCTGGCTCGCGGACGCCCACCTCCCTCGCCCTCCTCGCCCTCCCCCCTGGGCCCTCGCCCACCTCCCCCTCGGTTCGCCAGAGACGCCCCACCCGGCGAGAGTTGCCCGGAGACCGCGCGGCACCCGAGCTATGTCAGAAGTCAACGCCAGGGCCTCTCCCGCCACACCTCGGGTCAGGGCAAGAGCTCCTGTCGCCACGAGCAGGAGGGGATCCGGAGAGCAAAGCCCTGGCCAGAAACGGACAGCGTGAGCGTCTCGAGAAGGACACCGCTTAAACCGGTTTGCAGCCAGCCACCGCGGCACCTGAGCCCTTGAGCTGAGGTCCCGCTGAGGGGGCCTGACGCCCCAGAGGAAGGGATAAGCACCCAGCGCGTCCGCGGCCTTCCCTGCACCAGCTGCACCTGGGGACCGCTGAGCGCGCGGGGCTAACTGTCCAGGTAGGAGGCCACCGTCCTGCGACCCCACCCCCCGCTCTGAATCCGAATGAGCCTCTGGGTGCAGCCCCGGTTCAGGCCCACGGCAGCAGCGTGGCTGCTCCCGGACATGAGGACACGCCATCCGCCCGGAAGGGGAGGGGGGGGCTCCACCCGTGAGGCAGGGAAGACAGGGGACAAGAGGGAGGCTGCCTGGGAACACCTGGTGCTCCCGTGCCTCCTGCTCTAGTCACAGACACGGAAGCGTTTCTGTCTGGAAACACCCGCACGCCTGCGTTTCCACACGTGCCGAGGTCGCGCCCCTCGGCCTGAGCCCCTCCAGCACGAGGCCCCGCCCACAGCAGGTCCCTGCAGCAGCTTCCGTCCGGCTCCGTCCAAACCCAGAAGCCCCGGTCCTTGAAACCAGACAGCCCCACGGGACGCACGGACCCAAGCTCGGACCTTCCGGCCCAGTCCGCGCAGGGAACGGTGGGCCTGCCCCACACCGCGCTTCAGGGCCACCCGGCCCCTCCGCCCGCTGTCTGCCCACGCTGCCCACCTCCTCGGCCCGCTGGGCCTCCGAGTGCTTGTCCAGGTAGGTGCCCTCCAGCACGGAGCCCACGATGGTCAGGCCCTTGCCGGCCTTGAGCTGGGTGGTGAGGGACAGCAGTCGGGGGTGCTTTACGCACTGTTCCTCATCCAGGCTCAGCATCACCAGCACCTGCGGCCTGCGGGGGGAGACAGCCGTCACCCCGCGCCCCCGCCAGGTGCGCAGGTGTGCGGGTGCCCGTGCCCGGAGGCCGAGGGGCTCTCCGTGCGGGTAAAACCGCTGCTCCCCAGGCACGGCCTTCTCCGCCCCCCCAGCGGCAGGGAGACGCCCACACACTTGCCCTCCGTCCCCGGCAGGACCCCGGCGAGGTCAGCTCGCCCCCTTCCCCACCCACCACGCCGCCCAGGTCCGGCCTAGTGCCCAGAGACATGCTGATCGCGCCACGGCCAACCACTGTGGACTGAGGAAAGGTGCTAGAAGCTTCTGAGACAATCGCTCCCCAAAGAGAGGCAGCAACTTTCCTTCTCCGAAGTGTGCCGTTAGAGACGGCGCTTCGGGGGTTCGGAGGGCAGGAGGCCAACTCAGGGCAAGCTGGGGCGCTCACCTCCAGTTCTTGGTGTGGGGGGGGCCGTGCTCCACACGCAGCAGGGCGAACCGGGCAGCGTTTAGCGACAGACCCCTGATGCCGTCACCCCACTCCTTCTCGGCCCTGTGACGGAAGGGCAGCACTGAGTGCCAAGGGAAGGGGTCCAGGGCCTCAGGCCCCCAGGGGCAACCTCCCCGAGGAGCCACCATGGGGTCTCCGCCGAGAGCGGGACGTGGGAGTCGGGAACACGGCTGTGTGTGTGGAGCAGACGCTGAGGAGCACAGCTGGCTCAGTGGGCCTGGCCTCCCCGGTGCAAGTGGTCACGGCCCCTGACTCTCCAGCTAAACCACCCTGGAAAGAGCTGGGGGGGGGGGGGGCAGTAGCAGGGACCCCGGCCCAGAGCACCCTCCCCAGAGGGGGCCAGGCGCCCGAGGGAAACGCCCCAGGGATGGACCAGGCGCCGTGGGACGCGGGGTACTTTCCGGAAAGTTTGAAATCCGCCAACACATCAGTGCTGTCATTGATGGACTTCAAAGTTCTCAAAAACCACGCCGTAAAAACGTGTCACTCTCCAGCTGCTATGACAAAGGTATGTGACTGTGACAGCTGGGTCCCGCCTGCGCCCCGGGGCCAGGCCCCGCAGCGGCTTACCCGCGGTACTCGATGTACTTGTAGATGCAGCCAGCGATGAGCATCGCAAACAGGGCGTAGTACCAGGAGCAGATGAACATCAGGGCAAGACACAGGCTCATGCCCAGGAAGGACAGCGCCCTGCGGGGGACACGCAGCTCACGTGCCTGCCCACGGCCGAACCCCAAAACCTCACGGGTTCCCCACAAAGACCTCATCCAGCCACCGTGAGAAAGCAGCAATGATGCCCTGAGATCGGTCCCTGCCACTGACCCCTCCCCGGGGGCTGAGAGGGGTCCTGGCCCCACCCACCGGACGCCCACCCCGCCCCCAGGGCACAAAGCACAGCCGGCTTCACGTGGTCCCCCACGCAGGTCCCCCACGCACGCTGGCAGGAGGACCGAGCAGCCCGGGGAGACTGAGGCCACACCCCCAGCGGGGGCCACATGCCACGAGACGCCTGCGTGGCCCAGGCAGCGGCCGCCCGCGGGCTCCAATGCTCACCAGTGGTAGTACTTGAATCGCGGGCGCCAGTTGGGGGTACGCAGCAAGGTCTGCACGGCACAGGCCAGGTTCACGAACATGTAGCACATGAGGAAAAACCTGGGGCACAAACGTAGCACCAGAGGAGCGGGGGCGGGTCCCACGGCAGCTCCCGCCCTGCAGGCGCCTGGCCCCCCTGCTCCCAGGAAGCCCCCTCGTCTGCAGCATTATCCACCCCCACCCCCAAAAGGGGTCTCCCCGCCCCCCTGTCCCCGTGACCATACACGTCCCTTGCCCCCTGGGCAGGGACGCACAGGTGACAAGCGGCAGCCACCTCTCCACAGCCTGTCCCCACATGCCTCCCGCCGTGCCCACACCCGCTCACATGGAGAGGATGGGGGCCACGCTGTCCAGGGAGGCGATCAGGATGCCGGTCTCACAGATGAGGGCCGTGAGCAGCAGGGCCCACGTGGGCTCCCCGTTGGCCTTCCCGTGACCGAACACCTGCAGGGGAAGGGCAGGTGGGCTGCTGACGGGCCACGGGCACACCTGTCATCCTGATGAGAAGCCCAGGGTCTCAGGTGCAGCCCCAGAGGGTCTCAGATATGGGACGGAGGCAGAAGCAGACTTTTACCACTCGTCCCGGACCCTCTCCAGCCGGGATCAGGACAAACATCCAACATCCACAGCCCCAACCACCCAGGAGGTGACTATGTCTGCAGGTTGTGAGCTTTACAGGAACTGAGGCCACGGGGGCAGCCCCAATCCCGGCTGGTGTCCTTGCAAGAAGTGACGAAGACACGGGCACAGGGAAGCCACGTGAGGCCTCGAAGAAGACAGCGTCCACGCGCCAAGGAGGGAGACCTCAGAAGAAACCAGCCCTGCCCGTGCCTGCATCTCGGGCTTTCGGCCTCCAGAGTGTGAGCAAATCAGCTCGCGTCGTCCGAGCCCCCAGCCCGTGGCATGTGGTAGGGTGGCCCCAGGACACTGAGACGTGAAACCGTCAAGTTCGTTCCAGAAAGCTTCCGTCCCAAGTGGAGGACGCTTCCCTGCAGGACAGACACCCCGCGGAATAGATGCCCCTCCCGGCCCTGCTCGGGACAGACACTGCCCCCTGCCCCCAGCCCTGGCAGGAGGTGGATGCTCTTCACTGTTCCCACAGCACAGTGACCGTCTGTGGGGAGCCACCAGGCTGGCAGGGGTCCCCGGGGCCCACAGTGCGGGCCAGTGAAGGTCGTGCCCTGCGGGCAGACCCTCAGGGACCCTCGAGGACACGCTCGCAGAAGGACGGCCTCCCAGCTCACCTGCAGAAAGGGGACGATGCCATCGCGGGCAATGGCCTGCAGCAGGCGCGGTGCGCCCGTGAGGCTCTGCAGACCAGCACCGCAAGTGGAGAAGAAGGAGCCGATGACGATGACCCAGGGGGACGGCCAGGCCAGCATGCCGATGACCAGCTTCCCCTGCAGGGCCTCCCCAAACCTGCGGGGCAGGGGCAGGTGCGCTTTCAGACACCCTCTCAGCGGGAGCGAGGCCGCTCCCACCCTCGGTGTCCTTTCTCGGGAGCAGGGAAGCCACTGTCACTCGTGTGAGAGCAGCGTCGCCGCGGGTCACGCTCAGGGACCGCGCAGGCCCCCTCACACTCTCTCGGGGTCAGAGGCTGCCCTGTGGTTCCCCAGCTCCAGGCTGGAGCAGGAGAGGGTGGACACACCAGGCCAAACGGAATCCCCACAAAGGGGCCACGGGGCCTCCTGCTCCACCACTCGAGGCCTGAAATCCAGGTCAACGCTGCGATCATCTAGAAAAAACACACGGAAGCTTCTAGAAACTGCAAGTGAAAACGTACTTATCTCGTAAGATCACTCCTTCGATGCAGGCCCCAAAGAGCACGATGCAGGACAGGTCTGCATCTCACGTCAAGGAAGAGGCGGGCCAGACGCACGGGCCATAGGGCCCTGGTTGCCGGTGGACCTGACCGACCCTGACCCCACCTACCCCATCCTGGCGGCTCTCAGGGGACCTTCCTCGCCGCCCCATCCACCAGGTGAGTCAGGCTGCACACGGCCTGTAATGTGACCGCCATAGGGACAGGGCAGGGCACCCTGGCTCACTCAGCAGGGAGCGGCTACATGTTAGCGACACGTTACGTGGGATGACGTGGTGGTACGTGTGGTTTATGGACAAGGATTTGCGCCAGAACCAGCCGTGAAGGTCAGCGTCAGAGGCCTGCCCAGCTCCACCTCGGGGGCGATGGCCAGAACTCGCCAGAGCCTGGGAAGCCCACCCCAGCGGCCGGGGACTGAGCGGCAGGCAGAGCATCAGGGCCACCCCCGAACTTGGCCCTCTCAAGGATACAGATGAAAGACGTTGTCACGATGGCCAAAATGGTCCCAGTGGGGATGGACTTCTGGGCATCCCTGAGGTCCCCAGACCGGTTCGAGCCCGCCATGATACCTACAGAAGCCCACAGGAAGAACATGCAGCTTACCACGCCAGGCCCTTGGCCCCGACACACAGGGAGGGTGGGGCCAGAGAGAAGCGCTCAGCAGCCCCCCAGCCCCCAGTCCCCAGACGGCGTGGCCGCAACGGGTGCGGAGGTGAAGCCTGGCGAGGCGGCCACGCGGACCGGGCTCCCGGAGCAGGAGCACAGCTGCGAGCGGCCCCTGGCAAGAGCCACACGGGCAGACACAGCATCGGCCGCGGGCGGCTCAGGGAGCCAGGGCCAGGCCGGGGTGGGGGAGGCTCCCATTGCGCACGCGGCCGCCGAGGGGTGTCCCGGCAGGAAGTACGCGTGCACACGTGCAGGGGAGGAGGCACCGGTGTGGAAGAAAGCGTGTCCACTCCCGGCCGCCATGGTCACGGTTCCTTTGAGTGACAACGGCCTCTCAGGAGAGCTTGGGACAAAGCCCCTTCCTGCACCCCAACCACAGCACACAGGAACAGAGATCCTGAGGCTTGTTTCTTGGGCCAAATGGAGAGTGAGGGGACCAGGGCACGTGTGCGCGGTGGGGGGGCCTCACCGGTCACAGAGGGGAAGTAGATCCCGACCAGCATGGTGAAGTAGGTCATGATGTCAGTGAGGACGTAGGGCAGGCCGCTGGCTCTGTTCTCCTCGGGCACAGGCACCGACGGTGTGCCCTTCCTCTCCACAAACGCCCCCTTGTCTGCATACGAGCTCCACAGGTTATCTGTGGGCGACAACAGACCAGTAACAAGATTCCGGAACCTTCTGCAGGGGCTCCTGACTCAGGGAGGCCCCAGCAGACGTGGCTGGCGGTAAAGGGTTCCCAAGCTCCCATGGACTCCAACTTCACAGGAAAATGTGAAGTGTGTCTTCCCAGAAGACAGAATAGAAACGGAAAAGCCCTGTGAGTCTCCAGTGAACCCGGAAACTTCCTGTGCACCTCGCGGCTAACTCCTAGATATAAAGGGTCTACTGACCCCACTGGCTTTGCACCCTGTGTGGTGACAGCAGCTCCAGGGAGGACAGACAGCCGCCCAGTGGGTGGGCCGTGGGGGAGGGGAGGCGGGGCCCCGCCCGCCTGGAGTGCGGGGGTGGGGGGACTCACCCAGGAGGACGCCGCTGGCCACGCCAGGGATGCCCTGGATCTCCGTGACGTTGTTCTGGGCAAAGTACTCGTCACAGGTGGCGTTGGGCATGGAGCTGTTGCAGAAGAGGCCCCAGAGCGCCGTGGGCATCGTACTGTTGTTGACGGTGTGGACCTTGGCGCAGACGTCAAAGCCGCGTCTCGACAAGGTGCGGTTCCCCAGCAGACAGACCCTAGAGCAGGTGGTCGGGCGTGAGGAGTCGTGGGGGCCTCTTCTGAAACCATTACTGCTTTTCTTGGGCGACCGGGGTCAGGGGCCGCTAAATCGCTTCTGACGCTCCGCTTTGCGTGATGGGAACGCTGCGTGAGCCGCGAGGGACGGGTGTCGACACAGCAGCCCCTCGAGACCACACTTCGGGGTCCCGGGCTCCTCACAGTGTGCTGCGGACTGATGGCCCGTCCTGGGGCATCTGACACAGGCAGCTCCCCTCCACGTGGAGGGGCCGGGGGGCTCGACGCCAGCAGCCACCCACCCCGCCAGGCCCCTCCCAGATCAGCCCTGTGGGCGCTGGGCCCATCCGGCCGGCCCAGGCACCGGCCCAAGCACCGGACATTCTACAGCTCGTCACTCGCTCTGTGACCTTGGGCCACTTCCCTGGGACCCGGCATCTGCATCCGGAGGAGGGACGAGAAAGGAAAGCACTCAGGGGCTTCTGTGAGGACAAGGGGAGCCGCGCACAGAGGGCACCGAGGACAGGCCACCCCAGGAGCTCAGGGCCTGACCGTCCTCAGGGCCACCAGTACCCTGCGCACCCCGACCTTCGCCAGACCCGTCCCATGCTCGCAGGTGGCAGAGGCGCACGAGAGTCCTGACGGCTCATCCCCGATCCCGACCACGCGGCCACGGGCACAGACCGGGCTGACGAGAGGAGCTGCAGGTTCGCAGGCGCGGGACTCACGGGATGTCCGGCGGGTCGAAGGCGGTCTTGACGACGCCGGCATAGATGGCAAGGATGGACAGCACCACGCAGGCCAGGAACACCAGGGCCAGCTTGTTGACGTACTTGACGCCCACGAAGACCACCATGGCCATCAGCACCAGCGTGCACGTCCCGTACACGCGCATGTTATGCAGCATGGCCGCGGCCTCGTCGCCCACCGTCTCCGCCTGGATGATGGCCGCGCTGGGGGAGATGTAGGTCTGTGGGGGACGGAGGGAGGGGGTCGAGGGCGGCCGCCGACCACCCCCGGCTGGAAGACGGCCCCCCGGGGGAGGCCATCTTTGTCTGCAGGACCTGGTGCCGGGCTCCCTCCCCCTCTGCGGGCTCCCAGCCCACCAGAACCCATTCACGGTGGGCCCCTGGGTGCCGCCACCAAGACACGAGAGCAGAGAAGAAAGACTCATAGGAATGCCGCGCTGGGGCTGGTGTCGTGGAGGCTGGCCCTCGGGTGGCACCCCCAGCCCAGTCCGCAAGGCCAGGGGGCACCCGCGGGCCGACCACCTGAGAGTGATGATACCACCTGGGAGGCCCTACCGGGCACGTGCAACATGAACCAAGCGCGGGCAGCAGAAAGGACCGACTCGTGGCCAAGGAGCTCTCTTCTGGCAGCCCCACCTCCTCCAGCGGCCACAGCCCTGAAGGCCGGGCCCCCCGACCCACCCTGGGCTCCGGCCCCCCGGCCCACCCTGGGCTCAGGCCCCCCCGGCCCACCCTGGGCTCAGGACCCCCCAGCCCACCCTGGGCTCAGGCCTGCGGCCCAGCAAGCACATCCGCTGAGCAAGAACGCTGGGGCCCACCCGCCGGGCGGCCAACGGACACTGGGTCACAGCTGCGTGGGCTCTGAGGAGACGGACGCAGTCAGCCTTCGAGAGCCCAAGGAGGCGGTGTCAGAGCGACACGGTGAGGGGCCGGTTGAGGGGCCCCGTGCGCCTCGGGACAGACTCCTCAGGCTCTGGAAAACCAGCCCAAACCAAAGCACTTACCAAAAAAATCTCAATGGTCCCCAGGATATACATGGCCCCGGCGAAGGTCGTGCCCAGATAGAAGCAGAGGCCCACAGCCCCTCCAAACTCAGGCCCCAGGGACCTCGAGATCATGTAGTAGGAGCCGCCCGCTGCGAACCAGAGGAGGAAACAGCTTAGGGTCGCACCACTTACCGTGCTTCTGAAGGTGAACCCAACACCTCAATTCTGTGCACTCTGCCCCAAAAAGGCTGAGGACACCTGGGGCCGTGTGGGCACCGTCTTGCACCAGAGCACGGCCGACGCCTTAGCTGACCCTGGATCCCACACCAGGCCCCTCCCAGCCCCCGACGGGCGGGGAGCACAGCCACCTGGGTCTACGCCGCCTACACGGCTGCTGCCCACTGGGCCAGGGCGGCTCCGGGCCGGGGGCAGCCTCCCCAAGACCTGGAGATGGAACGCACGGTCCCTCACTGCCCTCCTCGCCTGGAGCTCACTGCCCACCTGTCACCTGTCCCGGGGACGGTCACTACAAGTAGCCGTGACTCCAAGGTTCCCAGGCCAAGCCAGGTCCCCCAACAGACCGGAGCCCCGGCAGGCCCTCCAGCATCCCGGCCGCTGACACCGGTCAGAGGGTGCCTGAGGCAAGGACTGCCCGCTGTGGCGCTTCAGTTTAGCCGCAGAAATGACTCGGTTTAGAAAGAGGATGAGGGTCTGGGGGAAATTAACTCCAGAACCAAAGGCAAGAATCAACTCGTAAAACGCCAGCACCTCCAACCAGTGGACAGAGGTGAGATTTCACAAAGTACCGGGGAAGTATTCCCTTGGGTTCCTACCCAGAGAGGCCCGATTTCCCAGCAGGCTCGGGCGCCAGGCCAGGTGCCAGGGGACAAGTGTGCACAGGATCCCCGCCTTGGTGCCCTTGGGGGACACCAGGACGCCAGCTCTCGGTGCATCGGTGGGCTGCGATGCCGAGGGGGGAGGACGGCCCTCCGCTCGGCCTTCCCGGCACCCTTACCTGGGACCACACCGTTGGTGGCGATGGCGCTCATGGAGATGGCGGTCAGCATCGTCTGCAAAGACACCGGAGATCCTCTCAAAAGAGAGAACACGCCGGGAGCCGCGCCGGCCCGATCGCAAAGGAGCTGGCGAGCAACCAGCCACGTGGGCTCTGGCATGCTCCGGGATGCTCCTCATCATCTCCCACCTGACCCCCAAAGCTGGGCTCCTGCAGGCCATCAGAAACACCCAACGCAGGACCCCACCTGGAGTGAAAGGCTGGCTCCTGCCCGAGTGTCCACCTGCCGTGGGGTGTGGCTAAGGGTCCTGCTGGGCACATTTGCTACTTACAGAAGCCTCTTCTCTTATTCCTGGTTTGTAAGTTTCTGTGGCAATTACTCCCGATAACCTCCAGGTTCCTCCAGTAAAAGCAGTGTCACGGGAGGAAGGGGACACAGTTCAGGCAGCCACACCACAGCCCACAGAGCTGTAGGGGGCACAGGCAGGTCCCCAGGGGGCCAGGTCAAGGGACTCTCGCCTGTTGTGCTGTCTGAATTCTAGCCAGAGGGCTCCAGGTGGCACCGGGGGATCAGAACAGCCAGTTACAGTCCCCACAGTGAGAGCAAGGCAGGAAAGGCTGTGGCTCTCGGAGCAGGTGCCCAGGACACAGAGGCCACGGCAGACCCACGAGCAGTGGGAAGGAGGCCTGGTGCAGTTGTGCAGAGGAGACGTGAGGGCAAGGCGGGTCTGGGGAACCGGGGTCTGGGGCTGAGCAAGTCACTGGCGTGGGCCCTTCCTTGGAACAGGGAGCCCAGGGGCTTCAAAACCGGAAAGGGACCTCGTCAAAACACAGCACCCTCATGAGTGCTGACAGCGCCCCTCAAAAGCCCTCGGCCATCAGGATGTGCGCCCCAGCATCCTTTCACGGACGCAGGCACAGGAGTCCCGCTGGCCCGTCACCGGCCCCACAAGACTCGACTTCCCTTGGGCACAGAGCCCTGGAGAGCCCCCGGCCACCCGCACGGATGGGTCCCTGACGTCCAGACGCCACCCGCCCGGGGACTGCAGTCACTCACGCAGGTACAGCACATGGACACGATGAGGAAGGACTCTAGGACGCCAGCCGCCCCCACGATCCACGTCAGGCGCAGAAAGAGGATCACGCCGAGGATGTTCTGGAGGCAGGGCAGGTAGACGCCGATGAAGGTGCCCATGCGCGGGCTCTGGAAGCGAGCACAGCAGTTCCGGTTCCAGGGAGGCTGGACCCTCACCTGCAGGCATCCAGCTGCACGGCCCTGCCCCGGGGGCCCCGGGGGCCCCGGGACAGAAGTTCAGCACGTCGGCCGGGCAGACCACGCCAGGGGCCCAGCCCGTCCTGTCCGACAGCTGGCATGACACCACGGTCAGGTGGTACAGGGCTGTCTGAAGAGGCAAGATGACGTTCAAGGGAAAAACCTCTCAAGTTCAGGGAGTTAAAACAAACAAAAAAACTGGGGAAGATTTGCTTTGAAATCACTTCCTGTGAAAGAGAACAGGCTGCAGTCGAGGGGCTGGAGGCAGCTCTGCCGGTTCGCGGCCCAGGGACGGGCTCCCCGAGGGCAGCAAGCTGCACCCACGTTTAAGGAGGCAGGTAAACTCTCAGGACCAAAGGGCTGGTCTCCACGCAGGAACGCCTGCCCCCACGAGCCTGGACAGGGCAGGGCCACAGAGCCCCATGGGACCCACAACCCTGGGGAAAACCCTCTGAGGGCACCCCCGAGCGCGTGGGCGTCTTCACGTCTGGGACGCTCAGCTCCCTCTTAATGCAGGGCCTGGGCCTGCCCGCCCATGGGATGCCTGGCTTCTGTGTGCCCCCTCGAGTGGCCACGGGGCAGGCGAGAGCAACTCAGGGACTTTCCAGTTGTGTAAACTGGGAACGCACTGGCCAAGGGAGGGTGGTGCCAGGCAGGGGGCGGCGTCTCGTTCACAGGTAAGCGCCACGCAGCCACCCCAGCTGACGCAGGGCGTCCACTGCTGTTCTGCACCTGGCGTCGGGCAAGACCCGAGTCACCCTGGAAGAACCTGCAGTTCGCTCCTACAGGCGGCTTTGGTGGACCAGCCCGGCAGGCCGGGAGGTCCAGAGCCCTCACTGGGCGGGGCCGGGGGGGGGGGGTGGACATCTGGGGATGAGCTCCTGTGCTTGGTTGGTCACAGGGGACAGTAAGGGAAGCCCCCATCCCCAGAGGACCTGGTCGGCCCTAAGTGGGGCGGCTGATTCGTGCCACCCAGAATATGTCCGCCTGGTGACGATGGGTATGCTGAGGGTCCCAGGGTGGCCGGATCCCTCCTGTGACCGAAATCCAGCCTGCAGCAGCTGCCCCAGTGTCTCCAGGGGACAGAGGACAGACAGCTGACCTGCCCCACGGGCAGGTTGTCCCAGGTCCTAACCTGGCCACGGGTCCAAGCCACGCGCTGTGCAGGTTCGCCAGGCTGGACACTTAGATTACATCCCAACAGAAACCATGCTGAGGGGTCTGGGCTGCACTTCCGTGCAGGGGAGGCTAGGACACACCGGGCCGAGCTGGGCAGCCTGGGGACAGCGGGGAGAGCCAGCAGGGGCCGGCACACCCGGGCCCACCACGGCAAAGCACCTGTTCCGAAGGCAGTGGACATCACAGAAGCCCCAGCACGCGCACAGAGGGACAGGCACCGATGGGTGCTGACTGCACAGAAGACGCCCGCGGTTCCCAAAGTCTGGACCAGAGAAGAGCCTCTGAGGCCACAGGCAGTGCCCGGGGTACATGGGAAACCCCAGAGCATCTGTCAGCATGGCACCTGGCCCACAGCATCCATGGTATAACCTGCGACCAGGGCCACCATGGGCTCCCGAGGACTGGGGAGCGTCCTTCAGGGCACTGCTCCCTGCCCCCAGGAGGGCGGCCGGGCCAGGGCTGGGCAAGGCAGTCCTCACACCCCACGACCCTCACTCCAGACTAAGCAGGTGGCACTTCGCAAACACAGAGCAAACGCGCCCAAGCGTCGAGGGAATGGGAGAATCCATTCTGCTGGTTTACAGTAAGAAGTGCCTTCTGTGGCCGGACTTCCTGACAGCCGAGGTCAGGCTGGACACAAGATGCGGGAGGGACTCCGTGCACGCAGGGCTGGTGCCAGGGGCAGAGTGCGCGGAGGAGGGAGAGGCGGCCAGGGAGCCCCCAGGCTGCCACAGCCGGCTGCAGGAATCCGGCAGAAAATGCTCGACCCCTCGAGGGGAGACCAGGTGCCCAGGCCCCGGGCCGCCTTCGTCCTGCTGGCCTGGCCGCCGCCCTGCTTCATAATCCCTGAAACACAGCACCTGTGGGCAGTGCTGGCAGGGCCAAGAGCCGGGGGAATGATCACCGTGGGGTCGGAAAAAGCCCTCGTCTGCCCTAACCGAACCTCGTGCAGGCGAGAGACAAAGCTAGTGTTTTGCTGGGACTCAGGGAGTGTCCCAGGGATAAGGGAAGAGATGGGACGGGGGAGAGGGGACAGGGGGAAGGGTGGGGGCTCACCTTGACCTCTCGCCTCTTGCTGTCCTCGTCCTCCTCGTGCTCCACCACGCCCTGGCTCAGGTTGGTGTAGTTGGCCAGCTTGTTGAGCAGCGAGGACACCATGGGATTGCTGTCCATTTCCTCCTGTTTGGGGCCGAGCTGTGGGTTAGTTACCCGGATCCCCAACCCACGGGAGCAACGCCCAGCAGGGCTCCCTGCGGTGTCCAGCCCCACACCCGGGGCACACAGGGCTGATGCGGGCCCTCGACGTCCCGGACGCCTGCACACCAGGGTCCCCAGTTGGGGTCAGGAGCAGAGGTCGGGGCTCCAGGCCACAGAGCCGGGGTGTGGGGCTCCCCCCATGCACAGTGCCCAATCAGGAGGCCAGCCCTCCGCCCGACCCCCAGCTCCTCACTAGACCGTGGGGTCTCGGGGCCCCGGCCCTGTCATGTGACCGAGTGAAGCCTCGGCCCTCGCACTTTGTGTAGAAGGAAGCATGAGTCACCTCAAAAAGTGCCATGTTCTTCCCTTCAAAGCAGTTCTCCGGTTCCACATCCACATGGTTAATAAACGGGCTGTTTTCTCTCGAGTTTCCATCTCCTGGTGGGGAAAACGCCCAGGTCAGTTTTAGGAGCAGCTGGAAGGAGGCAGGGGCCACTGCAGACCCGTGCGGGCCCAGCCCCTCCCCAAAGGCCTGGGGGAGGACCTGTGAGACTCCAGGACCCTTGGCTCCCCCCGCCCTGCGCACACACACTGGCACATGGCCCCACCCCCTAGGCAGGACCCTGCCCCCCAACCCCCCCCCACGCATGTGCACACGCGCGTGCACACACACACCCGCCCCCCGCCCCCCAGGCAGGACCCTGGATTGCACTTCCCACTCCAACGAGTCAAGTGCAGCCCCCACTGACTCAGCAAGACCCAAGCTGCATGCCGGGGAAGGGGGGCCTACACTGCAGCCAGGACCCCCCCCCCCCCCCCGACAGGACAGTCCCGTTTCCCAGGCAGCAGCTGACCACGGGGAGACGGTCTGCCTGCCTTGGGGGAGCTGCACCTTGTGGTCTCGGTGCCCACACGAAGGCCCAGGGCAGGCCAGCGTGCCTCAGCTCCACCCACAAGGCTGGAGGTGGTCAGCCGCCCGCACACAGGCCGCGGCAGTGTCTCCTGGTGCCAGACGGCTGCCCACAGGGTCTGCAGAAGGAGCAGGCGCCAAAGGAGCACCTTCCCCGCCGCACAGCGGCTGGCGACCCCGACCATCTGCTCCTGAAGCCGGGGTCATGGCCCTGCCACCTGGTGCCCCGCCCACAGGCACGGTGCCCCCCGGACCCTGCATCCCCCAACCCTCTGCCAAGGGCCTACACTCGGCACGGCCGTCACCCTGTGCCATGGATGGCATCTGAAAGGAAGGACAAGGGCGACCTCCATGCAGGCGGGGTCACAGCCAGGCCCTCGACCAGTAAGTGAGCGATGGCTCCCGCCCCCCACCTATTTCTCCAGGGTCACAACAGGCGTCAAGAAGAGCCTGTACGCCTCAACCTCACGAGTAATGTGTTCAGGGCAAAGCGACGCCCCGACTTCACCCCGTCCTGGGAGTGTGGCTCGCAGGGGCGGGTCCAGGCGGACGCAGCCACGTCTGCAAACCCTGCGATAACCAGATGGCCCCAGACCAAGACCCGCAGTGCTTCTTACAAAAAAGTTAGAATAAAAAGACTGCTCGGCGACCGCATAGCCCATCGGCGGGCACGTGGTTTTCAAGACAGCTCAGCCCACGATGAAGGTCTGCCCAAGTTTAAGATCCTGGGCACACAGAACAGCACCCACGGACGTCAGGAGAGAAGCACAGAACAGAATGTGTCTACCACAGGGTTTTAGCCCCCGAAAGGGCACGTGGCACTCACCCACGGGTGCCGGGATGCCAGGCAGTGGTGGCACTACCTGCCGGGGTCCGGGGAGAGGACGCTGGGGCAGCCTTCTGCTCAGGAATAAGCCCCAAGCCCCAAGCAGGCCGCACGCCTCCTGCCACACCATCTGGTGTCCTGACCTACGACCCGCCACGCAGGGAGGCTCCCCAGAGCAAGGACCCCAGGAAAGTCTCCAAAACCAGCTTTCTCAGACCCCAGGGCACCGGGTGAGACCCACAGCAGGCCCTGTGGGGTGACCCCCACCACGGTCCAACTTTCTGACAGAATCCCCAAAGGACAGGAGGGTCAGCATCCTCCCCAGACACTCAGGGGTGGGAGGTGTCCACCAGCCTGTCCCCGTGGCGGCTCAAGGTGACGAGGGGCAGCGGTGGTGGGCCACCACACTGGGCACAGCAGAGAATCCCTCAGCCCAGGCAGACCCCGAGGGCTCCCCGCCCCTCCCACCTCCACAACCCACCATTCTCCCCAGCCGGTCCGTGGTCTGCACCCCACAGCTTCTTCCGGACCTTAACCCTGTGCTCTCACCAGCCGGCGCCTCCTCGCGTGGCCTCTGAAACCACACCCGTGTTTCACGCTTAGAGAAAGAAAAAGCAGAAACAAAGATGGACAAAACAGTACACGGAACACAAACGACCGTATTCCACCGAACGCCGTTCTCCACACTCACCCCAGCGGGGCGCAAAGAAGCGGCCCGAGTGCCCTGAGCGCAGACGGAGTCCTGCACTACAGACCCCGGAGAACTAAGGAGACCAAAGCCTCAGCGGGGTCCCCTTCCCAGAGACCTGGGTGAGCGCTTCCAGACCCGGCCTGCGTGTCTGTGAGCGCACGGCACACACCCAGGCCGCTGGGGCGGGTGTGCGGGGCGCGGGCTCTTCACCTGTGACCGTTCCACCTGCCTGTCCCCCCTGTCGGCCGAGGACACCCCAGCACATCATCGAAGGGACAGAGTACCAGCACGGGGCTCCCGCTGGCCACCCCCAAAACAATCTGTGTCCGAGGTCACAGTACACGTACCAAGTCCACACGCGGGTGAACAACGGGGGACGGCACAAGCACCTGCCGGGCTGCATCGCCCGCTAAGCCACAGGGAGGGATGGGGACGGAAAAGCCCCCGCGGGAACGATGGCTGCAGTGGCGGCTGGCGCCAGACCTGCTCCACATCACAAGGCAAGCACGCCCTGGGGGAGAAGCCGACCCGCTGACCTAACCAAGGTCAAGGTTAACACCAGGGTCACAAGCCAGCCGACACCCAGGGAGAACACTCGTGACTGGTGACTTCACCGGAAAGCCTGAGACAACGCCAGACAAGCACAGAAGCGGCCCCTCAGGGACGCAACACCACAGAGGGCAAAGACAGGCGTGGAATGTTCCGGAAACAGGGACAGCACAGAGACGGGGCAGTGGAGAGCAGCACGTGGCCCACGTCCTCTGATAAAGGACACTGCCGGGCCGACTGGTGAAGCCAGAGGAAGAGCCGCAACAGGGAGAAAGTGCCTGTTACCAGGAGAGGCGTCTCCCACAGCGGCTCAGAAGACAGAGCAGCAGAGGGGGCAGAAACGGGTCCCCAGAGACTCTCCACGGCCTCACAGCTTCTACAAACTCTACAGCGAGAGCTTTTAAAAAAATGTATCAAGCAGGGCGCCTGGGTGGCTCAGTCGGTTGAACATCTGACTTCGACTCAGGTCATGATCTCACGGTCCGTGAGTTCGAGCCCCACATCGGGCTCTGTGCCGACAGCTCGGAGCCGGGAGCCTGCTTCGGATTCTGGGTCCCCCTCTCTCTCTCTGCCCCTCCCCCACATGCTCGCGTGTGCTCTCAAAAACAAACAAATGTTAAAAAGCAAAGCCAGAGAAACTCCCACGGTGTAGGGCTCACTCGTACATAAAGAAGCAAGTTTTATCTCGAAGAAACGACAGACTGAAAATTTCAGAATTGAGGCCCGGAAGACACACATACGGGCAGGCACCATTCACACACGCCGGCACACAGGCCTCAGACCGCCACTCGTAACCAGTGTGTGAAGAAATTCAGGCAAAAATCTGAGACCCTGAACCCCCTGGGTGAAAGACAGAGGAGCAGGTCCCTGTATCGTCAGTACAAAGGGGAGGTGCCCAGTACCAGGGTCGTCTGGGGCCACGCGAGCCACACAGTGACAGGACGCCCCATGGCATTCCTGCCTCAAAGCGTTTCTCCTGAAAACCACCCCAAGCAAATGGCCACGCATAAATTCTGTGGCATTCTATGAGCCTCCTGACCCAGATCCTTCAAGCGTGCTGATGCCAGGACAGACAGCAAGGGGCAAAGGTCCTAGAGCACAGGTCCGGCAAGCTTCCTCTGTAAAAGGCCACAGTGCCATCACAAGCACCTGGTGCACCAAAGACAAGGTGTGAACAAGCAGCAGGGCCACGTGCCAATAAAACTTGACTGACAAAAGCAGGTGGCCAGGCCACAGGCTGCAGAGAGCCCAGCACGGGGCTCTCAACACACAGCCGTGTGTGATCCTCAGGGAGGCCGCCAAGCAGGGAGGTGGCCGTCCTGCCTCCCACCCACCCTGACCCGCTCCCAGCTTGCCCGGCAGTCCCTGCCCCTGCCCCACCTCACGGCACATAGGATCAGCCTGTTTAAAGCCCCCCACCCAGCCCGCCAGCCCAGAGACGTCTGCGGAAACCAGCGCTTTCGGGGATCACTGCTCTCTGCAGCCTGACAGCCTCAGCGACCGCAAACACCTGCACCTGCTCCATGGGACACACGACTGGTGAGCAGGCCCAACCCTGGCCCGGGACCCAGAGACCACGGACGCGCTCGCCCAGGCGCGGACCGGACGGCTGGCGTCTGCCGGTCTGGGGCCCAAAGTCTCAGGAAGTAACTGGAACCTGGAAGGAGCACAGGTGGGCGTGGGGTGCGAGGTCCTGGCCAGCAGCGCTGTCCTCGTCCCCTCCTGTGCGGGCTACTTCAGATGAAGCCACACCTCACCCCGTGATCTTAACACAAAACGTTCAACACGCTTTGTTCACAACACAACACAATTGTGTTCTTAACACAAAATGTTCAACAAAATGTTCAGCTTTTCTGTGAAAGCTGCCCCCTGCCCCCGCAGTGCTGGACACGCATCCAGACAGGGACTCTGCCTCGTCCTCCTGAGGCCCCCGTAATTGCCCCCGTTAGGGTACAGAGCTCGCCCCGCAGTCCTGGAGGCAACTCCCCACCCGCCATCCCCCCCCCAACACACACCAGTTCTGACTCCGCTAAATGCAATCTCAAGCCCTGGTCAGGGAAGATCGGATGTGACCAGGGGCAAGGTCATCCTGGCAGACAGCGCCTCCCTCCCCCAAGCCTGAATCTGGTTACCCTCCAGACTCCAGGCGCGCTGCACAGCCCTGGCTCCCTTGTCCCTGAGAGAAGTGTGTGCAAATGCAGCAGGCAGGGCAGGGATGCCCCGGGACAGGGAGGCAGGGAGGCCAGCCACCGACCAGGAGTCCAGAGCCCAGACCCCGGTGGTCTGCTACCAACTGGAGCCCAGAGCCCCAGTTGCTGCTGACTGCTGACAACAGTGTCCTCCTGCAGCCCCGAGGGCCAGAAGCCCCCCCCCCCCCATCCCTGTCCCTTCTCGGGTTACAGCGTCCATCAACCGCCGTCCCCTGGCTTGGTCTCCTCCTCCTGAGTGAGCCTCACATCACTCCCCACCTCCCTCGGCCTCCAGGTTTGCATCTAGGATTTACCAGTGTCTCTCCCTGAACCGCTCCCGAGAAAGGGGCACAGACTGACTTGGGAGGGTCGGCGGCCACCCCCCTCCTGCCCCCAAATGCAGGCTCTGCTCCTCTTGTGCTGGACCCCAGACATGCAGGGCACCTCCAGCAGGATGGAGTCCCCCCCAGTGGCCCCCTGGTGCATCCGGTGCCAGACCCCGGAGCACGGCCCGTGGCCAGGACCTCTCTGAAACCCCGTTACGGCCGGAATGAGGTGTTTCTCGGCTCCACAGCCCCTAACAGCAGATTCCTGACCCCTGGGCCTTGCCCCCTGCCCTCCACGCACCACATCCAGGACCAGTGCTGCAACCTGGATTCCGGAACCCAGGCCAGCAGGCTCCTCCTGGGCCGGAGGGTGAGTTCTGTGTCCAGCCAGCAAACACTGCCAGGCTCAGGTCACAGTTCCCACGGTTTTCACGGCACACTTCTGGCTAAAACAGAAACACTCTCCGTGTCGAAACCAGAGGAAATAGAATGAGGGCAAGAACCGTGACAACTACCCCCACCGCCCACCGCCCCAGACGCCTGCTCGCACCATGCACGGCATCCTATCCCGGGACCATGCGCCAGCCTTTCCCGCCCCAGGTCCCCGGGAAAGCGGAAGGAAGGGCCGTCTCGGGGACGCGTGTGCTCCACAGGGAAGCCGACGGGAAAGCGGACGCCCTTCCTGCCCGCCCGGCCCCCGCCCAGCCAAGGGCCTCCTCAGGTGTCCGCTGAGCCCGCCCACCCGGGCCTGCAGGGCCACCGCTGGGGTCGCGGGGGAGGGACGGAGGCCTGAGACACTGCTCCCCGAGTTCCACACGGACTAGCTCACGTTAGTACGTGTCACCTGTTTCCTTCACCCCGCGCCCGGTGCGCCCACCAAAAACAAATCCCTTTATTTGAGGCCAGGGTCACACTTCTGCTCCAGTCTGGGGTCCCTGACACAGGATGGAGGCACGATCCGCCTAACGCCGGGTCCACCACATGAGTGACCTCCGTGTGCATCTGGCTGGCCTCGTGGAGCCCGGCACCACAGAGGAGTGGCAGGGGGGCCTGCCTATGGCTCCCAGAGGCCTCCCGGCAAGGACGGAGCCCTCACTTCCAAAGCATCAGATGCATCCTGACCCCAGCACCCATGGGACACCAGGTGTGACCCAAAAGCAGCTGACCCCCGTGAGCAGCCTCATGGTCGGAGGGGCAGTGTGGCCTCGGGGACAAAGCCCCCCAGGCTCCCCCCATCTCCTGCTTGCCCACGGTTCCAAAAGGGGGGAGGCTCCCTGGGGACCACACTCGGGGACCTCTGGGAGAGGGTCGGCTTCAGACGCTGGAGGAGTGCAGCCCCCTCCCAGCCCGACCACGGCCACCACAGCAACTCGCTGCTGCCACCCAAGAGACCAGGCGAAGACTCCGCCTCTGGGACGTTTTCTTCAGATCCCACACTCATGGCCCCAAAAGAGGGAACATCCCAGGGGACACTCGGCTACCAGGAGGCGCCAATGAAGAAAAACTGCAAAGCAGGAGGAGTGCCCGGAAAATTCCAGGACACACAGACCACCCGTGTGCACAGTCACAGGCGCTGGCACAGGCACGGCACGCGGGCACACTCGTGTGCACAGATACAGACCACACACGTGCACGATCACACGCACTGACAGACGAACGGCACAGACGTGCCCGGGGAACACGCACTCCCACACGTCTCTGGGGACCACACCTCTGACGGCCTCACGGCCTTTCCTGAAGGGGCATGCCCCCCCCCCCCCCCCCGCACAAGGAATGACGGACCCCCACTCCCATCGGTCACTTGGCCGTTTGCCCACTCTGGTCTGCCCTCTCCCGCGACCTCCTCCACGTCAGGATCTGCAGTTGGCGACCAGGCCCAAGGAGGGGGTGGGGAGATTCCGCCAGGGGCACCGGGCCCTCAGCCGCCTCCTGGGGCGGCTCCTGTTACGGACACAGGCTCCCGTCTGGCGGTGACGGAGACCCTGCGGCTCAGGGAGGAGGAAACCCAAGACTGACCCGCGGCCACTCCTCTGGTTTCGGCCCAACTCGATCCCTCCCCAGTGACTGCGGAGCCTCCCTGGGAACCGGCCGACGACAGAGGCGAGAGATCACGGCCACCCCTGCGACAGGCCGGCTCCTGGGCAGGGAAACTGAGGCACGAGATGCTCTCCTGCGGGCCCCGCGGCACTCCGGGAGCAGAGGCCAGCACAGATGGGGACGCAGGGGTGGCTGCGGCCAGCACCCTGCAGGAAGCCACCTGCACGCGTCCCCCCACCCCCCGAACGGACACGGGCCCAGCGGCCCGGCTCTGAGTCCCGGGAGCCGCTCCCTCTCTGCCGAGGTGTCGGCAAGCTCCCCCCCACCCCGGCGTGGAGCCACGCACACGGCCCAGGGACGCAGGAGATTCCGCGGCCGCCCCCACACCACCCCAGACCACACAGGACTCAGGGCGGCACCTCCGCCTCCTCCCCCACCTGCTCCTCCAGAAGAAACCGCAAGACAGGAAACCCGCCCAAGGCACAACGGGGCCAGAGACACGGGAGCGGGAGACCCGGCCAAGACTTGCACTGACACCTCAGCCCTCCACCAGGGAAGCAGCCTGGCGGACCACCGCCCCCACCCCGGGACACGGGGGCCACCTGGTGGGGCCCACTCACCCTGTCCACCCCCCGAGACACCTGGTCAGGCCCACTTGCCCCGTGAACCCCCAGGACACGGGGGTCACCTGGTCGGGCCCACTCACCCTGTCCACCCCCCTGGGACGCCTGGTCAGGCCCACTCGCCCTGTGAACCCCCAGGACACGGGGGTCACCTGGTCGGGCCCACTCACCCTGTCCACCTCCCCCCAGGACACGGGAGCCACTCACCCTGGGACACCTGGTTGAGGCCTGCTCACCGGGGCTCCTGGCAAGAGGTTCGAGGACCCACATGATGCCAACAGCCACGGACAAGGGAGCCGGGGTGCAAACAGCACAGCTGGCCGGGGCACCTCACTTTGTCCGGCCCTAAGTCCTGCTGGAGCTGCTGAGCTTATCTGCACAAACCAGGCCTCTGCTCTGAACAGGGAGTTTCCCTCCTTTTCACAAAAGGAGAGACGTTAAGCCTCTGTGCTGTCTCCGCCCACAGCACTGCCCTAGAGCCCCCCAGAAGGGAGCCCAGGCCTGCGCGGGTCTGTCCCCAGCAGGTGCCCACACCTAGCTGCCCCGACCGCCAAGGCCCAAACTCCCACCGCCGGGGAGACCGGCTCACGTGTTCCCGGGTGCCACAACCCCGCAGGCCTGCTGGGTCCTCGTCCAAGGCTCCCCCACCCGCCCCCCGGCAGCGGGCCTTCCTCTGGCCCCGCCGAGGGCAGAGCTGGAGACGAGGGCAGAGCTGGAGACGCCCGCCTGCCCGGCACAGCTGTTGGCTACGGCGACACACCTCAGGGGGCGCTCGGCCAGCGCGCCTGCCCTTGGGCGGTGGTAACACCTAACAACACGCTCTGCCCTGCGGGCTCACGGCTGCGGCGCCCGACCCGGCTCGCAAAACGCACACCCCACTGTGGGTGACAGCGGCAGACCCCGGGCCAGGGTCCCCACAATCACAATCAACCGAACGCCAGCTGCCCCAGCTGTGCAGGGATGAGGAACGGCCTTCTGCGGCGGCCCCCACAGACAGCAGCCCTGGGAAGGTGTCCCTGGCCCAAGATCACCGGTCCTCCGACGCAGGAGCCCGGGCCCGCCCGGGAGTCACCCAGTCATGCGCCCTGACAGAGGGTTCTGCGGTGGGCAGTCCCCCCCGCCACTCACCCGCAGGATCCCACCGAGCACGAGAACCTCGGGCCCACTCCGGCCGCCCCTGTGGGGCACCTAACGCCCCGAGAACTCCATCCACACCCCCCAGGGACACAGGGTAAGCAGGGAACACTTGAGGCCATTTCCTTGAAAGAAATACCCCGAAACTCACTTGAGCCTTAACCTCTGAGGGTGGGCAATGCCCCGTGGCCCCCAGCCCCTCAGCAAGGTGAGTAGGGGGCCCCACAATCTCCGACTGTGCCCACAACACCAACAACGCACAGGCCCCACGGAGCACCCCCAGCAGAGAGAGGCAGGTGACGGTGTCCAAGGACGGCCAGCACAGCAGCCTCTCCACATCTAAGCCCCGCAGCCGCCAGAGTCGGCTCCTTCCTGCTCACAGGCACGAGAGGCCGGCCTCTCAGTCCGTGCAGAGCCCACATACCCCACGCCCCCCCAGCCACCACCCCCTGCACTGGGCAGCGAGGCTCCACGCCGGCCGGCCCATCCACGGAATTCCCCTGGGTCATCTCAGTGTCCCGTGGCTTCAAACTCTGACTCATCGCGCCTCCCTGTCTGGGGCCAGGCTCACCCCGGAGGCCACTGCTTTTCACACATACCCGGGGGGAGGGCGGCATTCCAGGGGGGCCACGGATCACCCACAGACAGCCTGACCCCTGCTGGTCCAGCACACGGATACGGGCACAGCCACAGACCCAAGTGCCCGCGTCACCAGGGAAGGCCAAGTGAGCAGAGGGTCCGTCTGTGGGGTCAGCCACAGCCCACCTGGCGAACGGTGACTGGGTCGGGGGTTCACCAGGACTCCCCCACCCCCACGGGGAGGCTACAGCTCAGAGATGCCCCCCAGTCAGGACAGCCACACAGCCAGGGACATCAGAACCAGAACAGGCCGGTCTCCGCATGGAGAGGCCTAGCCTGCCCCCTGGCCACTCTCCCCCTGGCACCACCATCCCGGCACCCAAGCGTCCCCTTCCACGAGGCCATGCGGACACCCAGCACCACAGGGCACTCCACTGTCCCCAATGTACCTCAAATCATGTGCTGGCCCCGCAGCCTCCACGTCCCCAGGAGCAGGACACACGCTGATCTGAACACTGACACACCCAAGGCCACAACGGACACCAGCCGTGGTGGACGCTCCAGTCTTCACAGAACTGCCCTGCGGGCCCTGTAACTGCGCAGCCCCTCGGGGAGCGGCCACGAGAGGCAGACCCTCACAGGCGCCCCTTGTGCCAAACTCACGGCAGCCACCCCCCACAAGCAGCTACCACGGCCAATGGTGTCCACAGCTCAGATACCCATCCCAGCATAGCAGCATCACACTGAGAATGTCTAGGGAACTTTCTAGAACAACACACTCAGGGATCTATGTGGCAAGTTTCTTCATAATGGTCATGGGAACAGATCTCACATCAGAGGCACAGACGTGTCTCACCACCACTTCCTCAGCCCGGGTGGCAACAGACATCCCCTGAATGACACCCCAGCCACGTCACTGGGCTGAGAGGGCAAGAACAGATGCCCTGACACCCCAACACCACGTGACCACCAAGCCCCTGTGCCTGCCTCCCCGTGCATGCACACACAGCCCACAGGCGTGCACACACATGCACGCGGATACACAGCCCACGTGCGCGCACACACGAGCCCAGCAGGGGACCTAGTCGAGCCAAGGGCCTCCCCCAGGAAGACCGTCTGGGAGCCCAACAGGCGCACAGAGACGTGGGAACACGCCCCACGCGTGCTTCCTTCCACCTTGCCGCTTCCCCACCGGAAACCGAGTCTGGGCACACACGCACGTGTGGTAGCCCCCTCCCCCACCCGCCGTCTAGTATCACGACGTCTCCCTAAACGACACAATGAGACACAATGACCGCTGATAGCCGTTTCCAAGACGGTGCTGGGAGCTTGCGCCAGCCACGGACTCTCTGCCAACGGGACGGCGGGCCGCCTCCCTCCCTTCCTGAAACCCCGTGTCCTCGCCCAGCAGAACCGAACCCGGAAGCCGCCGTCCTGGCCGCTCTCCAGAACCACACAGCTCACTGAACCCTTGCCCCCACCCCAGGCGAGCTTGACCACTCCGGCAGCGGCGACCCCCCACCCCGGGCAGCAGCCACCCGCGGCGCCGAGAGAGAAGTCGCCTGAGGTCCAGGGCCGTGGCTTCGGAGTGCTGCCCGCTGCCCTGGCTGCCGCGCCCAGGGAAGCAGAGCCCCCTTCAGAGGGCCGGGAGGAGACCCTTGGGTGCCCCCAGGAGCTGAGCTGCAGAGCAGAAGTCACAGACAGGAATCCAAAAAGGGGAACAGTGACGGGGTGAGGACGAGGCTGGGGTCAGAGCCCTGGGGAGTGAGGAACAGGAGTCTCAGCCAGGGACGGGGACATAGGGCTACCGGCCGGGTCCACCCTCCAAGGGCTGAGCCCACCGACCTCCGTGGGGGCCCAGGGCCTGCGGCCATGCCTCACTTGCACACCTGCCAGCTCCAGAGCCCCCACAGGGCCTGGAGGGGGCTCCACCCAGGCCCAACACTCAGGAAGGTTCCCAGAAGTCCCTAAAGACCCCACACTTGGAAGTCAGGAAAGAAGCATCCGCACTCCCCACCACCTCCCTCCCGGAAGATACTTCCACCAAGAAACACAACACCAAAGGACGGAACTAACCCATCCTTTCCGCCTGCGGATCTCCAATCACGAGAAAATGCAGGACATTAAAGGTCCTCAAGAAGGCACGGCTCCCCGCCCCCCAGGCAAGACAAAGCTGTCATCCAGAACACGCCCCTACCTCCCCCGGAAGCAGGTAGGGAGGCAAGGAGGGTTCCCGGCAGAAGCCAGTGCTGACCCTGGCCTCCCCCTGCCCAGGCCTGCATTAAGCACCACCCGGGTGAAGGGCCATGTCTTCCTGGCTCTAAAGCACCAGCCACAGGCCCACCAGCCGGGCAGCTAAGGTCAGTGCTGGCGTCCTCCAGCCTCCATGCCGAAGGCCGGCAGCAGTGGGGGCCTCCACGGCCACAAGATAGGCCCCAGCTTCACGACGCATCTGCCCGGTGTGCGTGGAGCTGCGGCAGGCCGATGGCGTAAAGGCTCCGTCCAGCCCAGGACCGCGGCTGACGCAGGGAACACCCGACAGTCCCGCCGAGCTCTGCCAGGCCAGGTGGGCCTATGAGCGGAGCAGTACTCCTCCCTGACTCCCACCCGCTCTCAGCACACCCTGGCCCCTGACCCCCAGCTGGGGTCTCAAGCCTCCTATTTCCAGACAGCTCCGGGCTTCCAAAAACACCCCAGAAGGGCCCCCTCAGTGTTGCTTCGCCGCCACCACCGGGAGGCCCACCCAGAAAGCCAGGAGATTCCCCAGGGGATCGGCCAGTCAGAAGCACCAGCGGTCCTGTGATGGAGCCAGGCTTGGCCACTGGCGGGGATCTCAGCCCTCAGGAGAGGCTCCTGCCGGGCCTTCCCAGCTCGCAAAGGACTTTTCCTCCACCAGAGTGACCGTCACGCTGGCCACACGACACAGTGCCAGTCACACGGCACCCTGAGCACCAAATGGGCTCTGAAAGCTCACGTGCAACATCAGAGTCCAGCCTAGCAGAGCCCCCTCCCCGAGCACGGTGAGCACGGTGACCACGCAGGGGGCTCCACCCTGTCTCTTCCTGAGGGAAGATGAAGAACGGAGAACACACAACTCAAAGACCCAGCTGACTTCTGCGCTGGCTCGGCTGAGCGAGAGCTCGGCCCGGGGACCGAGGCTTCGTCACCAGGCAAGCACGCGGCCCACGCCTGGCATCTGCCTGAGCTCCCGACACTCAGCTCCCACAGGCCGTGAGGATCCTGAGGAGCCCGGGACAGAACCGAAGGGGTCAGAGGATGAGACAGTGGGCGGGGGCTCGGACCCCGGCCCCCCACCAGCCCAGCTGGGCAAGAGGCCCAGCTCCCCAGGCAGCGGCAGTGCCCAGCCCCCGGGCCCTCGGGCAGGAGGAAATGGGCAGGAAGAAAATCACCCCAACTTCAAAACAAGGTGCACTCCAAGTCTGGAAAGATAGGACTGCAGTCGCCGGAGAAGGGGCCGGCTGACGGGAAGCGGGACACCCAGGCGAGGCAGGAGAGGCTCCTCGGGAACACGATGCACTTGATGTGGCCGCTGTAACACAGCGCACCCAGGAAGACCACGCAGGAGCCCCCTCAGAACCACGGAGGGCCGGGCACCCAGACTGCCTTCACAGGCCACCCGCTTTCAAGCCCTCGAGCCAGGCAGGGGCAGTGACCAGCCCCAGACCCCCGCAGGCAGACAAGGACACGGAGGAACAGCCCAATGAGGACAGCGCCTTCCCCGGGGCACCTGACACTGGTTGCTCTCAGGAGGTGCCTGACCTAACCAGCCAGGGTAGACGGCCCCCAGCGGTCTGAGGCCCTCTTTCCTTAACCCCTGGAGCAGGGAGCCTCTGCCCAACCGCGGAGGAGTGAGACCTGGGGCTGTGGGCTGTCCTCTGACGACCCCCAATTCTAGAGGGCAGCTACTGAGGGTGACCCGTTCATCAGCCACAGAGAACCCAGGGTCTGAAGACTGCAGGACAGAGGGAGCAGGCCTGGGGGATCCGGGATTCCCGGGATCCCCCCCCCCCCCCCAGAGAAAGTGAAAGCGCTAGACGTCTCCTGATTCCGGAAACAAAGAGGGTGAGGAGGACCCTCGCCGGCCAGCGCCAGGCTCTGCAGGATGGGGCGGCCCCTCCCCCAGCCCGTGGGAACCTGCCGACCTTCCTGCCGACGACCCCAGAGAGCGGGTTTGTCGGCGGCCAGGCGAGGCGGCGCCCAAAGCTGGGCTCCCAGCCGGGGCTTATCTGGCCGGAGCCCTTTGCCCCAGCGCGCAAGGGCAGAGCAAAGGCAACAGAAAGGAAGCAGGAAGGCACTGGGGCGGCCCCAACCCCGCGGCCCTACCGGGACTGCGGGACCGGGGGCTGGGGGGTTCTCAGGCAGGGCGAGGCCCCTCCCCGTTTCCATAGCTACACTGGGCGTCCCACACCTCCTCCCGTCCCACCGAGAGTGCGAGAAAGAAGGTGCTTCCTGTGTCCCCGTGGGACTGGGACACGCAGGGGGCAGCAAAGCGGAGCCCACAGTCCCTGGGAGCATAGGCGCAGCAGGGGCCCTGAGCCCCGGGGACAGGCTTGGCGAGGGGGCTCTGCAGGCAGGGGGGGTGCGGGGACAGGGGTGGGGGGGGTAAGGGGGGGTTCGTGAGAGGTGAGACCAGGGGGAGAGAGGGACCGTGGGGAAGGGGAGCCTCCGAGGGAAGGAGTTGGGGAGAGCGGGTGGAAGGCAGCCCCGCACCCCTTCCTCGAGGAGGCCGGCCTCCCCGCGTCCCCGCTCCCGGCCCCTCCCGGCTCGCCCTCCGCCCCCTCCGGGGCTGCCTCTCCTCCCGGCCGCCCCCGGGCCCCGCGCAGCCCGGCTCCGCCTTTGTCCCGCGGGCAGGTGCGGCCGCGCTCACCCGGGCTCTGGCAGTCGGGCTCGCCCTCGGGGGGCCCCGGCGCCTCGGTCCCCTCGGTCCCCTGGGCCGCCGCGTCCTGGCAGCCGTCCGCCCGCGCCTCCACGGGCACCACGGTGAAGTTGGTGGGCATGGCGCTCCGACTCCGGCTCGGGCCCGCGCTCCGGCCCGCGCTCCGCCGACGCGCCGCGGGACTTGGGAGCAGGGGCGGGGTCCGCGCCGGCCGCCCCCGCCCCCCGGCCCGGCTCGCCCCGCCCCCTGGCCACGTGACCTCACCTGCCGTCCCCCTAGGCCTCCGGAAAAGTTTCCGCGCAGCGGGGCGGGGCGGAGCGGGGCGGGGCGCCTTCCGCAGAGGTCCCCTCCCCCAGCCTGCGCTCGGGGACGGCCCGCGCCCCCGGGGTCGCGCCTCCCCCAGCGGGTGACAATCCGCTCCTGCACTGTCACCCTGCCCTGAGGGGGCCCTTGCCCGCACTAGCCTCCAAGCCGCCGCGTTCCCTGGAGGCCTCCAACCGCAAGGTCCTCCCACACGCAGTCTGGCCCCCTCGAGGACAGAGCATTACCCCCCACCCGCTCACCACACCGTGCGCGGATCTGGTCTCCCCCTTCCCTCCTCCTTGCCTGGCTCAGGAGCACCCACAACCTTAAGGAGCCATGCCTGGCATAGGGTGGGGGGGCAGAGGCTGCTGTTGGGGCCCAGTCCTCGACGGACAGAACCCAGACACAAGTTACCGAAGCTCTGAGACAGGTCCAGGCCCACAGAGGACCCCAGACCTTGCCTTTCCCGGCCTCCACCCTGGGGAGCCTTCCTTTTCCTTCATCTGGGCCCTGCAGCCAGGGAAGGAAGGCCAGGCACAGCCCTGGGAAGCACCGGCCCCCTATCTTCCAGCCCCTGGTGCGCTCATTAACAAAGGACACGGGAAAAGTAGAGAACAGAACGTCCACCAAAAGGAAAGTGAGTTATGGCATCTGGTGCAGGGACCCACCCCAAAACACGTCTACTATTTCACCATACACACCATAACAGGATAACCAGAGTGGTCTGATCAGGTTTGAAAAGTGCGAGAATGTTCCGATAGGCCTAAAAAAATGGCAGCTGGGAGGTCCTGGGGATTACAAAGTTCTGCATTTTCTCTTCCTTTTTTCGTATTAACAACTGAACAATATAAAAACAAATTCAGAAAATCCATTTCCAATGAAAGACAGAAAAAAGAAGACAGTAGGGTGGCCCAACTCCCCTCCCTCCCCCAGCTCTGGGGAGGGTCCCCTTCGCCCCACCCCCCACCCAGTGTGAGCACTAGCTTTCTGCAGCTGGCCTGGGCCAGCAGGGGACCAGGACTGTACCTTGTCTGTCCTCACACCCTGCCTCCTACAAAGGAGAGACAGGGGTCCCCCAGAGAGGTCTGAGTGTCGGGTGGAAGGCATTGGGTGGCTTCAGCTGCCTTCCCGGGGCAGCAGCCAGAAAGGTGGGGAAAAGGCCACCCACCCAAAATATAGACGGGTTCCAGGTGTCCTTCTCAGAGAAGGGCCAGCTTCATTGAACGGTGCAGGCATCGCTCAGCAAAACTAGAGTGTGGTGCTGAAGGGTAGGGGTGCGGGAACAGAGGCACCTTGCCCGGAGGTGCTGGGCAGGTCAGTGACCAGGCCTCTCCAAACTCAAGTTATTGTCCCGGGGTGGGGGGAGCTTGCAAGGGCAAGGGGACTGCCAGCCCCCTTCCACCCTAGTGGCCTGCGGCCAGGGCCAGGTGACCGCAGGAGCTCTTTAGTGGGGCCAACACCTTCACAGGTGAGGGAACTGAGGTCCAGAGGTTAAGGGCCACTCACAGGGAGCTGGGGGACTGGCAGAGGACTCTCTCCTCCCTTCTTTTTCAGAGGCTGTGGCTGACCCTCCAACTTTCCAGGCTCAAGATTTCAGCTCGTCTTGGCGGCCCGGGAGCTCGCTGTCCAGGAACCACCAAGGAGGGTGTGAGAGGGATGGGGCGTCGGCTGCCCTGGGTCCAGGGAAGAGGCCAGCTCTGGGAGGCCCGGGACCACCTCGGGCAGGAAGTCAGCGCCTTGAGGCCGGGAGGGCCTGGCACCCACCCAGGTGCACACCCCAGGGGCCTGGGGCCAGTCCTGAGGAAAAGGGAGCAGGTGTCCCACACTGCTGCTGGGACTGAGGGCCAAGGGGGAGGGGAAAGAAGGAGGAAGTGGGGTGAGCAGAAAGGACCAGAAAGGCTCCAGGAGCAGGGGAGGGGAGGGAGACCCCTTTACCTAAAGCCAAAGTTACTTGGTCAGAACAAGTGTGGCGAGCCGTCCCTGGCAGGGTGGGATGTGAGGGCAGAGGGGGGACAGAAGCCCTGGAGGGGAGAGGCCACTTCTGGAGCCCTCACCGCTCTGTAGCACCAGGACCCTCGGGGCTGGTGGGAGGGGGAGAATTCTGTCTGAGGGGACCACCCACGGCCAGGATGGGCCCTGCAGACCCCAAGTCTGGCCCTCAGGCTGTGGCTCCGAAAGAGGGCAGCAGTCAGGGGCGGTGGACTCCCAGACAGTGCCACAGTGGCAGCCTGGACCCTGTGTCTGGCCCCTCCGCCCCAGGCTCCTCCCTGTGACCCTGAGTCTGGCCCCTCTGGGCGGCTCCCTGCTCAGAAGCCCTGCGGCCTGCCCTGGGGACACCTGTCCCTCTCAAGGAGGGAGGGGCAAGCTTTCCAAGTTCTGCAAAACAATGGCCTGACTCCTCAAACACGTCACTGTCACCTGAGGACACGGGAACAAGAAGGTAGGAGTCGCCAGGTGGAAGGGCCCACGGAGGGAGAGGACTCACGGGCTTGTCGGGGGTGTGAGCACTCTGACGACTGTGGCACTTTTCTGTAGCTTGGAAAGCTTTCAAAATAATTTTGTAGCTCTAAGTGACAAATGGCCGTATCTTAAAAACGCTGTCCTCTCCACAGCCTCCAAGGCCCCCTGGAGGGTAATCTGATGGCCACTGCCACCTGACTGGCTGTACCGCCCCACCCTGCCCCCACCCTGCGGGCGGATCCCGGTGGGAGGCGGTGCGGAAGGAGCGTCTGCAGGGCGGAATCTGGAGCCAGGAAGGTGGTATCCCCACCTCCAGAGCACCCCGGAAACCCTGCTGGGGCTTCATTTTGTTTTTGTGAGATGCAAGTAACATTGCAAGAGCGTGGGAGGTAGAAAGCCTGTAGGACTTGAGGGTAAATGGGGTTTACAGCCCTTTAACGAGAAGATTCCACCCCAGTCCACCCCCCAGGGGCCCCACCGTCCCCTGCCCTGCGGACACATCCAGGCTCGGTCCTCTGTCCTCGTGCACAGGTTTCCTGTGCCCCCGTCCCACCCCTCGGTCAGGACACCCGTGACCAAAGAACAAAGGAAGGCCTCCCACTTTCTTTAGAGCTTCAGACGCCAAAAGACCGCTTTGCCGTCACACCTTGTTCTGGTTCCACAAGTAACTTCTTTTCACATAAATCTTGGTGGAAACTCGAGAAGCTCACTGCAACACCCTCGGGGTCTGAGAACATGAGACACTGGCCCTGATTGCCTTCTCCCCAAAGCCCTCCCGGGGACCAACGTGGGGCGCCCTCACCGGCAGGCCTGCGCCAGCACAGGCGGGGCCCTCCTGCCTGCCCAGACCCCCGAGGGCCCTCGGCTCCGAGGAAACACCGGGACAGGCACGCATTCCTGCTCAGCAACGCAGGTCCATCAAACCCCCTTCAGAAATGTCGGAGGCCACATAGCCTCAGTGTGACCTCTCTGGCCGTTCCTGCCCGGCTCACCCAGACCAGTGTCCTGGGGCCCAGGCAGGCCGGCAACCTGGCCTCAGCCCCTCCCGCGGGAGCCGGTGTCATGGGCGGTAGTGAGGGGCAGTGGAAACTGCCAGGGCAACGGGGCCTTGTGCCTGGACCTCACCTACCCACCCCGGGCCTGCTCCCGGGCCTCCCACGGTCCCGACCCCGGCCGCGGTCTGGGCACAGCAGGTTCCATCCCTCTCTGGAGCCTGTTGAGTGTGCCCTGTGCCTCTGGACTTCCCCAGGGGAGTTCCAGGGGATGGGGCGGGGGGTGGAGAGTGGGGGGAACAGGAGCATCCAGCTTTGGGCCTTGGGGCCCCTGACCTCCCCTCAGGCCCAGATACCCCGTTGTCCCCCTGAGGTCCACATGCAGGCTGTTCCCAGCCACTGGTCCCCCTCACAGCCATCACATGGGACTCCCAGGTTGTGGTGTGTGTTACTGATGTCACCTTGGGACCTTTTTGCTGATGGTGCTGGCCAGGTTCCACCCCCAGGCCCCCATTGAGCTCCCCAGGCAGGCTCACAGGACACCCCCTATGGCTCCCACCCCAGGCTGGGCCTGGGTGTGAGGTGACACCATCAAGGAGGCCCCAAGCTTGCAGGAGCACAGTCTATGGTCAGGGGCCATGAAACAGATTGACGTTAAAATGGTGGCCATGGGATTCCCTTGTGGCCTCGAAGGCACCGTTCCGGAAAGAAAAGCTGCCTAACTCTTCTCCCTTACCATCAGGCACTTCTGCTCGTCGATGGGCTCCCTTCAGAGTGAGAGGTGGACCCCCGGGACGCCAGGACCACGGTCGTCCACGCAGCCAGCCCAGGCCTGTGTCGGAGTCTGTGAGGACAGCCCCACGGATCAGTAAGGAGAGACCGGCACCTCATCAGGGGGCCGCCTGTGCTGCACACGGGGCGTGGGAAGCGTGTGGCCACTTCGGAACCCCCCCCCCCACACACACACACACACTGGCCAGGAGCCCCCGGTCCCTCTCCCCACAGACACACACACTCGGATGCTCAGAGCGGCGCGGTCTTCGCGAGCCAGGCCGGAGATGAGCCACAAGCCCAGCAACACCACGGGCAGACGGACGGGAGGGTCCGAGCTGTGCAAATGCGTGCTGGCGCAGAGCTCAGGGACAGCTCGTGCAGGCAGGGCCAGGAGCCAGGACGGTGGCCCCGGGCACACCACTGGGCTCAGCGGTGGGTCCCGTGTGTGACCTTACTGGGGGGAGAAAGCGTAGCTCAGAGCCGACTCTGACGCAGAGGTGGGCTCAGCCCGATGCCCTGGGACGGAGCTCAGCTCCACGAGAGGGGGCAGCAAGCCCGAGGCCCCAGGTGCACCTCCCCCTGCCCTGAGTCGCTTGTGTCCCTGGCGGTGGGCCACCCGGGGCGGCGTCTCCCACGTCCTTCTGTGGGCAAGCGCCAGCGAGAACTGTCCATCACATCACAAAGAACTCCGTCTGGTGCACCTGTCCCGGCGGGAGGTCCCAGGTGGGTGGTCTGTCAGCCCAGTGGGTCTCATGAGTCCAAGCCCTGGGGCAGGAAATGTCCCAAAGCTCCCTTGGCGGGCGCACCTCAAGGCCTTTATCTGTGCTATGCCAACTACTCACAGGGAAAGAAGACAACCATCTATAGGAACGGCAATGATGCCCGTTCTGTGGGCCCCGGAGAGGCCGAGTGGATGCCAGATGTCACACAGCACAGCAGGGGGCTGGGACAGCAGGCAGCTCCGAGAGTCCACAGACCCCGGGCGGGGGGTGGAGACTGGAGCTGCCCTTCCGGGGGCCCGAGCCCACTGCCCACCCACACCGCGCCCAGGCCCTGAAGGCAGAGCCCTGGACACAGGGCCACGGGCCACCCTCAGTAGCTGGCACGGGCTCTCCCAGGAAAGGGCAGCTGTGTGCACACCCGGCCTGGAAAGGGACTCTGGCCCAGCGTCCTGTGGTCGCCGCCCCCCCCCCCCCCCCCGACGCCGAACACTGGGCGGTGGTGTCCGGACAAGCTGTGCAACGGTAGGGGTCACGTGGCCCCCAAGGAAGGTGAGCTCCTTTGCTGACCAGTTCCTCTAAGAGTTCAACAGTCCGTCACCGAGCATCACCGTGCCAGGCACCGCGGCCGTCCCTGGACACATAAAGTGGGGGCCAGTGGGTCCCCACATCCCAGGCTCCATCTGGTGTAGGAGGCAAGGTCTCCAGGCCTCAAGGAGGAAGGTAGACTGTGCACAGTGCTGGTGCGGGGGGGGGGGGGGGGGGGGGGGGGGAGCGGGGAAGCACTTGGGAGAAGGAGATCCCGGCTACAGGCAGGTGCAGGGGTGCAGAGGCAGGGAGGTGGGTGGACAGAACACACCAGGTCCAAGAAGACGTCGGCCTTCCTCCAGGGCCAGCGTCTGCTCAAGGGTCTTGGCTGGTCATCCAGGTTCTCTCCCTGGACCCTTGTCCCTGGGGAGGCGGAGTATGGCCTCGACACCGCGAGGCCGTAGGGGCCTGCCCGGGCCAGCGGCCAAACACTAACCAGACCCCTGCCGCCCCCACCCCAGCCCTTGTTCATTTGCTGTCCCTTCTTTGGAGGAGTGACCCCTCCAAAGTGACAAACTGCCCAGGTCACCCCAGGTGGCCCTGCACAGGGGCCACCGTCTTGGAGACTGCTTTCCCACGGCAGCTGAACCCCCAGGCCCACGGTGGTGGCACCCTGCCTCTGCGAGCTCACCCCTCCTGAGGGTCCTGAGACGTCGTGGGGACGGCCAAGGCTGGCCACCACGGCCTGTGGCTATTGTTCATGGGAGCCTGCGGTGACCCACGCTGTCCCCAAGTCCCGTGGGGCTGGTCACTGGGTCATCCTAGAGTCCACGTGACCAGACCAGCATCCCCTCTGAGGACGGGACCCCCACTCAGGACCATGCTAGGGCCTGGGTGACTGTCTTCGGGAGGGAGGCAGCTTGAAAAGCCGCCAAACATCGGGGTCTCACACAATGTAGTCAGTGGGGGTGAAGACCCCAGCTTGGGGGCTGTCACAGCGACCCAGTGCCACGCTGTGACCGTGTGTGGGCATGTAGCCCTGTGGACGTGGCTGCCGTGAATCCTGCCACCACATGGGCCTCCCTGCCTCCTTCACCCAACCTCACATCTGGACAAAAACGTCTGCATTTTGACTTTTTTTCCCCTTTCTGAAAAATGGGTTCTGTTTAATTGTGGCAAAATACACAGAATAATAAATTGGCCGTTTTAACCATATTTAACTGTGGTTCAGGGGCTTTAAGTACACTCACGAGTATTAACACAGTCAAACAAGGAGGCCGCCGGATGGGTGCTCTGATGCGCAAACAGAGAACGGGGCCTGAGAACAGCCAGGCAGGCAGCCAGGCAGGCAGCCTCACAAATAAGCTGGCCACGTGCCCTATGACCCATCAGGTCACCTCCTGGCTTTGTGTCCCGTACAAACCCCTCCCGCACTCCTGATGGGGAAGCTCCAGATAAACTCTGGGGAAAAAAAAAAAAAAAAAAAAAAAAAAAAAAAACCTGTAAGGTGCCTCAGTTTACCTTTTAACATATTGTTGTGCAACCGTCACCATCATCCGCCCCCAGGACTCTTTCCATCTTGCAGGACTGAAGCTCTGTCCCCATGAAACGCTGACCCCGGACCCCAAGCCCCCAGTCCCTGGAGGCCACGTCCCCCTTTCTGACTCTACGTATGATTTACACAGGGGAGTCACGTGCGATACATCCCGTGTGACCAGCCAACTCCACGGAGCACAAGGTCCTCAAGGTCCATCCATGCCGTGGCAGGTGGCAGGGTATCCTGCTTTCTTAAGGCTCACCACTGTTCCGCTGTACGGATGGGCCACGTCGTGTGTCCAGGCTGACCACTGTTCCACTACACGGATGGACCACATCGTTTGTGTCCATCCGTCTGTCGACGGACACGGGGGCTGGTTCCACCTTTTGGCTACTGTAAACAATGTGTTTCGCTAAGTGACGTCCCCTGTATGGAGGTGGGGCGATTTCCAGGCAACGTGTCCAAGTAAGAAAGAAAAGCATCGGGATTATGTTCCTGTTTTTGTGAGGAATCGGGCGCCCACGCCAGCCTTCTGGGAGGAGGCGGGAGGCGTCTCCCTGGGCCCACAGGAAGGGGACGCTCCCCATACCTTCTAGCTTGCAGCATGAGCCAGCCCTGCTGAGACAAAAATACTTCACAATCATTTAAATTAAACAAGCTGCTGCTGGCCGAGATAAGCAGGTCACAGTCAGGCGCCCAGGGCGGTGATTTCGATCCTATTATTATCCACAGCACTGATAAGGTGACCAACGGCCTCTCTCAAGGTCACACCTATCGTCCCGGGAAGGTGGGGAGCCGCACAGGGTTTTGGACTCTCTCTGGGGGCGGGCTGGGGGCCTGCGCAGACGCCAGCCCCGAGGAGGGGAGACGGGCTCTGGCCGGGTCCTGGACGTCTGGGTGGTAACAGCGCCAGCCGCCCTGCCCCTGGAGGCAGACAGACACCCGAGGATCCAGGCAGGAGGACCCTCCGAGAAATGCATAAGGCCTCCCGCCAGCCCTCCCCCTGCACCTCCCGGGGGCGGCCGCACAGCAAGGCCACCAGGCCGGACACACGGGGAGCGCCGGCCCCCCGCCACGGGCTGAGATCTCCTCACCAGCGCGGCCCGTGTGCGTGTCTGGGGGCCGTGGGCCCCGAGGGGCAGCCGGGGGCGAGGGCACACAGAGACCCAGCCGCGCTCTGCCTGCCGGACGGTTTCCAACCGGCTGAGCCGTCGCCTCAAGCTCGAAACTGCCAATTTTGCTTGGCAGCCTGAACCCAAATTCACCTTTTTCTGGACTTTCTTCTATTCCGTTAGGGGGAGAAAAGGGGCAGTGTGCTTGAGCCACAGTTTCTGAGTGAGATAACTATCTCTGGGTTTAAGTGCCTCGTTCAAACATTAAAGTTTTGGCTTGAATCACACGAGAGCTGACAGAGAAAGTGCGAAGCCTCGCCGCCATCTACAGAGAAATACTTTTTGTGTAAATGCCACAAGTCATTAATTTCTATTTTCTCGGGGCAATGAGTCAAAAATACATTTAAGAAAAAAAAAAAAAAAAGCTTTGATCACGACTGGAGCACAGCAAGGTCGCTCGGGCCTTATAGCTCAAAACCTCGAAGGTGACCGGCAAGGTCCTCTCAGAGACAAGCGTCACAGCCCGAAAACATGTCAAAGTGTGATGAGCGCAGAGAAAATAAATGGAAAGCAGGTTGACTAAGACCGCGTGGCTGCCACTTCCTGCTCCCGGGAGGGAGGACACACACACTACAGAAGCAGAACCAGAGAGCGTCTGCCACGTCGGCTTCCGCGGGCGCCACAGACCACGGGACGGAGGCCACAGCTGGCCACCTCGCCGTCCACGCCAGCAAATACAGTCATGCAAAACGAGGGAAGACAATGACATTCCCAGGAAACAACACCCGAGAAAATTCCTCCCAAGCTGAAGGCAGGCGGTTCCGGACAGCAGCACGGAGATTTGCAGTAACCGGGGAGGAGGTGGGAGGTGGGTCAGGACGCACACGGTGACGGCGACACGGCGTGGCGGCAAACGCACGAGACGTGAAGTCCGTCTACTGAATTCAACTGCTCAGGAGCACGGGCCCCACAGGTGAGAGGTGACCGTGTGAACACCCACCCCAACAAGCCAGGCACAGCCACGAGAGTCGCAGGAAGCCGCTGGAGGAAACGGAATAATGAAAATACACGTTTAATACCAGAGAAGGCAAGAAGAGAGGATCCCGCACTGGCCCACCGGGTGAACGCACCACTGATGAGCCCTTCTTTTTAAAAAATTTTTAGAAGTTTTTGCTCCTTATTTTTGAGAGAGAGAGAGTCACAGAGTGTGAGCGGGGGAGGGGCAGAGAGAGAGGGAGACACAGAATCCGAAGCGGGCTCCGGGCTCTGCAGAGCCTGATGCGAGGCTCAAGCACATGAACTGAGAGATCGTGACCTGAGCCGCAGTCGGACGCTCGACCCACTGAGCCACCCAGACGCCTTGCCACAAGCCCTTCTGAGGACATGTGCCCCGGCACCCTTGTCCCTGAAAGCAAACACGGACGAACGTCCACGCTAATGGGTTTTCGCACATACCTCTCAGTAACTGATGGAACGAGTGGACAAAGGCAAAAACTCAGTGCAGACAAATGAACTTTGCACCCACGTGTAACGAGATTGGCCTCACCGGTGGATGCTAGAACACACACCCAACAGCCACACAGCGTATTCTCCCCAAAGACACGTGAACGTCCGGCAGAATCACAAGCAAATCTCAATCCACTTCAAAACTGTGAATGTGGCTTCATTTAGACACAGGGTCTTTGCAGAAGTCATCAAGTTCAAGCAAGGTCACCCTGGGGCCGGTGGGCGCTGATCCAGGATGACTGGTGGTGTTAAGAGGAGACAGGTTTGAACAGCAGGAGGAGGCAGTCTCGGCCTGACACAGACAGGGTGAGCCGTGCAGCCCAGGGCCACCCGGAGCCTCTGGGGGCAGCGCCTACCCCTTGACACGGGGCCCGTAGCAGCCGGACGGCGGAGGGTAGCGCTTCTGTTGTTTCACATCCCTGGTTTGTGACATTGATACTGACAGGAGATGTGACGAATACTTGGTGATAATCATTTTTAAAGTGTAGATGTAGACAAATTCCTTGGGAAACACAACCTACCCAAATTATCGCAAGAAGAGAGAGCAGCTCTGAAGAGCACGGTATCTCGTGAGGAAATTAAAACCTTCACGCGCACACACACACACACACACACACACACACACACACCCCCCACGGCCCAGATGGCCGCATAGGGGTTGTTTTCTAAACACTTAGGGAAGAAATAACAGCAACTATATTCAACTTTCGCAGATAGTTAAAAAAAGCAATATTGCCTGGCTCGTTTATCGAATCAACGTTGGTCATCGAGGACCTGCACGGGGGAGCCACGAAGAGACGTGCCACGGCCGGCAAACGCGTCAACGTGCCCCTAGCTGCAGGGACACGGCGTCCTGTCTTCACCCCGGAGGAGGTTTCATCACCTCCCGGCCGCTCAGGAAGAAGCACAAGGAGGAATTGTGCATTTCTGACTCCTCGCATCACAAGTCGGTGCAAGTTGACTTAAACACGCGGGTGTCCACCAGAAGGACTAGGGGCGGCGGTGGAGGGCAGAAGGGGCGTGGCTGGGACACCGCCCCGTGCCAACCAGTCCCGCCTGGGCAGGAAGCGGGCGTCAATCCAGAGTCCAGTGAATCAAGGTCACTTAGCCCCAGTCGCCTAGATAAAGTCTTTATTGTCCACAGCACAAGAAACAGGACCCGAACGACAACACAGCTCTCACGCAGAACCGGGCAGGCGCCCGGAGACCCAACACCACCTCTCGCTGAGAAACAAAGTTAACGTAAACAAGCACCAGACCCACCAGCCAGTCAGCTAGTCTGGGAGGCCGGGACCTTGGGCTGGTCCCGGGCCATCAAGTCTCCTGATATCCTGAGGCACATCTTCTGGACACTGGTTTCTTTCCTCCTCACCCTGTTGATGGAAGGTTCTAGAATTACCCTTCTCAGATGCAGGAAATGTGTCTTGTCCTCCATCACCCAACACAGCACCCAACGGTGCTCAATGAGTATTTGCTAACCAATGAGCTTGGCTACCCAAGATTGGTCCCACCAGTGGTGGGAGGTGGGAGGTGGGAGGTGGGAGGCAGGAGGGGGGAGGCAGGAGGCAGTCTCCCTGGTTCCCATCAGTCCCCGTGAAGTGCATGGATGTGTGTGTGTGTGTGTGTGTGTGTGTGTGTGTGTGTGTGTGAGCACGTGTGTGTCCACCCAGGGCTCTGCCCTTCCTGAGGTACAGCCATGTCTTCTAGATGTCAGGGCACCTTCCCAAGGAGCCTCCCACAGCCACCACCAGGCCATGGTGCCGCCCCTGCGTCCATCCCTGGGGCACAGGGCACGGGGCACAGGGTGGGTGTGGTAGCCACATGGGCCCCTCACTGCTTCAGGGAAAGCCGTGCCTCGTGGCTCCGAGAGGCAGAGCCCCTGCGCCCGCTTGGACCCGCCCAGGCGGCACCAGGTGGGGCTGCAGGTGTTTGGAACTCAAACACCTCCGTCCGAGCAAACACAGCACGGCGAGACTCCGTGGCCGTGTGCCACACCAGCCGACGGGCGGGGTGGGTACCATCTGAGGGGCAGGGGAGCCGGACCCCCGCGTCCTGGGAGCAGCCCCAGCCTCTGCGTGCAGGAGGGGAGCCAGAGGGACGGCAAGGCGGGGAGGGGGCCACCGAGATGCAGACGCCAAGTGGGAGCCAGCCAGTGGCTGCCGAACGTGTCCGGGGCGTTTCTGGATGGCCAAGGGCAGGCACAGGAGGGCGTGGGGCGGCGGGCAGCTCGCAGGAAGACAGGAGACAGGCCAGGCCAAGTCTCCAGCGCAGTGGTAAAACCACGGTAAAGACAAGGAAGGCGTCCAAGAGCACCCATTCGGCTCCCCCCAGGGCCCCCGAGGCCTGGAGGTCAGACAGGGCAGGGAGGGCGTGTTTCCTGGGGACAGAGCTCCGGTTTGGGAGGGTGACGTGATGGCCGGTGGGTCGGCTGCATCAGTGTAGATGCTCGGAAATTTTTGTGTTTTGTACGTTTCGCCACAATTATTTCTTTTAAGTTTATTTTTATTTATTTTGAGAAAGAGAGACAGAACGAGCAGGGGAGGGGCAGAGAGAGAAGGAGAGAAGGGATCCCAAGCAGGCTCCACATCATCCGCACAGAGCCCGATGCGGGGCTCGATCCCACGCACTGTGAGATCGTGCCCAGGGCTGAAATAAGAGCCCGACGCTTGACAGACAGAGCCACCCGAGTGCCCCTATTTTGCCACAATTAAAAGCTAAATTCTACAAGTCTGTGTAGTTTCAGCTAAGCAAGTCTGAGAGTGGAGAGGGCTGCCGGGCTGAGCAGTGCCTCCAGCACGGTGAAAGCCAGGGCACATTGGTGACACCCTGCCCCAGGCCACCAAGAGAGTCACCAGGGGACCATGCAGGGCCAGCCCCAGACCCCAGAAACTCCCAGGGCTTCCCCCTCTGCCCTCCAGCCCCTCCTGGGGAGCACAGGCCCCCACCAGAGCAGGACACACCGGCCGCAGGGCCCCCCGGGTCCCACTGGCCTCAACCAGGGGCCTGGCCAGGGCCTCCAAGCCCCACAGGAAGAACCCTGAGAGCACCTGGGAGTCCTGGGGGAAGCAGCAGCCTGGGCCCTGGCGGGTGTGACAGGCGTGACCAAAGGAGACAGCAGAAGGTTCTGGCTGGGGTGGTGCCCAGAGGCCCCCTGGAGCTCAGCTTCCAGGAGCTGCCAGACGGCCATGCCCAGACCTGGGGATTCGAAAGGGGAAGACGCACTGTGTCGGAGGTGGGAAGTCCCCTGCCGCCCTGCTGTTCTCCGGTCCCCCAGGTCCAGGGCGCCAAGCCCTCAGGGCTGGGGTCAGGTGTCCAGGGAGGGGACTGCCCTGCACACACCCCCACTCTCCCCTAAAGAGGGGAGTGAGCAAACCCACCAAGTCCTTGATACCACCTCCAAGACTTTATTTCTGGATGTGGTTGAGAAAGTACATGGAAAATCACCTAAAACTGCACATACCTGGTTAACTCGAGTCTTAGCTGCGGCGGTGACTGTCCCCCTGGACCCCACTGAGGCAGCCACTTTGGGCAGCTCCTGAACCCTTCAGAATCTTCAGAGGCCCCAGCCCTTGCTCCGGCCTGAGGCGGGGTCCCTGGGGCAGGTCCCTCGGGAGTGTCCTGAGCAGGGCACGCCTCTCCGAAGGGCCGCTGCAGCCTCAGGGACAGCTTGGACTGACGGGGAGCCCCGCCTGGGGGCTGCAGGGGCCTAGGACACTGGGGTGGGGGAGACGCCCCTGACTCCCCAGTGGGAGCTGGGGGAGGGCAGGAGGACGGGACCGGGTGGGAGTCAGGGCCCTGAGGCTGGGCTGGAACTTTCCGGAACTCCTCCTCCAGCCCCCGGCCTCCCGGCAGGATCCAACAGCAGCCAGGGAACAAGTAGGGCCTGGCATGTGGACGAGGTCTCAGAGGTAAGCCAAGGACGAGGCCGCCTCACCAAAAAACAGGCCTCCATCAGAGCTCGAGGTGGGAGCGAGTCTGACTTTGACCCCACGGCCTGCGGCTCCCAAGGTCCTTGTCCGCCCCCTACTGGCCGCCCTGTTACTCGCCCGAGGGGCCTGGACGCTGCCCTCCAGCCCAGCAGACCCTGTCTGTCCAGAAGCTGCCAGCTCGTGTGGGAGCCCGCACCGGAGAGCCAGGTGCCGGCACCACACGCAGAAGGTTCTGGAGACTCAACAGATACACACAGCCCTGCACGGCCCCCTTGTGGGCGGTCACCACAGGCCGTGAGGGCAGCAGAGGCGGCCAGGCACAGGATCTCCCCTTCCGCTCTGTGTTGGGCGCCCTACGTGACCCGTCCCTCCCCAGGCCTCGAAAGCCCGCTCCTGGTGAGCGGTGGGAGGTCCGCCCTGGTGTCTCAACCAGCTCCTTGTCGAGGATGTGCCTGGCGGCACAGGGAGGTGGGCAGTGTCACCCCCAGGACCCGACCCCCGAGAGGGACACCGGAAGTCCCCCAACCACCTGCGTAGATGGTCTTCCCTCTGCGGTGAGCACCCCGCCCCCCGCACCCCGACTCACTGGGCTGAGGCTGTTCCAACATGGCCCCCACACCTCAGCTCGTTCAGGGTGCTTCCGCTAAGTGTGGTCCCGGCCTCCTTCCCTCCAGGACCCCGTGGTCAAAGGACCCCCAGATGGGGGTCGTGAGATACACACAGGGTGCCCAGTCAAATTGGAGTTTCAGATACATGCTGACTTTTATTTTGGTGAGGAGTCTTCCTCGTGTTGCTTGTGTTTACCTGACACTGAAGCGTCACGGGCACACTGCCCTGCCGGCCGCTGGGTCTGGCCATCCCACGCTCGCGACGTGAGGTGGGGGTGCGGGCCGACAAAGCCGGCCGTGACCCCTCTGCGCTGCGGTGGCTTCAGGGTCCCTGCCAGCCTGCCTCTCCCAGGGCGTGTGAGATTTTCCAGTGCTCCCTGGGGACTCTGCCCCCAGGGAGGGAATTAGGCAGGAGCAAGTAGTCACGTGCATGTTTTCATCATTTCTTACAGCCAACACGATCTCCTGCCAGAAAGGCGAGGGTGCCCCAGCCACGTGTTTCCAGGGTAGGCCTGGGCACCGCACAGGACGGAGGGGGTGCAGCGCCCGCCGCACAGCCCGTGACTCAGCGTCCAAGGACCCGTCCTCAGGACGGAACCCCCTCCCAGCACGAGAAGGCCAGCGACCCGAGGCAGAGGGGCCATCGGGGCCCAGACGGCGAAAGAAGCCTGCCCAGCCTTGTCTGCGTGTTTTCCGGCCCAGCCGGCGCCGGGGGTGGGCACGAGGAAGCCCCCAAACCTGGAGAGCACAGCGAGAGAGCAAGCCAGTGTGCTGTCCCCGCTGGGAGCCTCCTGCAAGCCGTGCCCCGCACGGATGACCCCAGGGCCTTTGCTCTTGCGGAAGGTACTTCTCCAGGACCATCACGAACGGGCCCCGTGGTGCGCGGCCAGCAGCTGTTCACTGGTCACCTCGAGGTCGCTCCTTCCCCTGGGGTCTCCACCCCTTCAAGCACATCCTGCCTCCACTTCACGGGCTGTCCTCCCACCTCGTGGAAATCTGAACACAAACAGGCAAACAGAGGTCCGAGTCCAGGGGTGACCCGGAGCCTGCTCCCCATGCAGCCTCAGGGCACAGGACAGGACGACGGGACCCTGCCCACGGCCTTGGCGCCATAGGTCCAGACGGTCAAGACTTGACCGGTGACCGCTGCGCATGCAACCCAGAACTGGCCACGGAAAGCCAGCTCGATCCCCTAACCAACCACACAGGAGGCAGTTTCCTCGTCCCTGCCGTCCCTGCATCCGCAGCACCGCCCCCACCCCTGCCAGCCCCCGCCCTTCCGCTGTGACACTCTGCCAGTCCCCTGCCCGCCTGGGCGTGTCTGCCAGATCAGTGATGCGCCCACCCCGTCACCACAGCTCCCTCTGCCAGTGCCCGCCCCATGTCTTCTTCATGTCCAAGGCCCCATCTTGAATTTGCCACTGCCCCAGGGCCTTTGCACTGTCGCCTTTGGGCTGGACATCGGGGCAGCTTAGGGCACCTTTCCGGAAAGTGACCTTTGCACTCAAGGCCCTGCCTGCTTGCTCCTTGCTGCAGCGCGTCATCTGAACTCACAAGGCTGAGGGGACGTGGCACCCCGCGCCGAGATCCGCCCCAGGCCTGCCCCCCAGCACCCGGCTGCTCAGCAGGCGAGACCACGGAACAGATTCTGCCGGGCTGTCTCCCACTGCCGCTAAATCACACGTCCTTCGTACAGGTTGGGTGACAGTCACCATGTTGGGGACAGAAAACCTGGGGTGGAGCGTCACTCCCGGGGAAAAGCCCCAGCTTCCTTCTCCCCGTGACGACGGCCCGCGCCTGACCCTGTGGCCCGGGCCCGCTGACCCCAGGGGGACGCCGGCCCCAGCCCCCGCCCCCTGTCACCGCGCTCTTGTCACGGGCCCTGTCCGGGCTCCTCAGCCCGCCTGCCGCCCGTCCCCGGCCACGCTGTCCTGCCACAGGGGTGCCACGGTCTGCAAAGTGGACCGGGAGCTCCTCGCAGGTGTGCGACGCCTCCCCAGACGCCCGTGTGCCGTGGGCGGCGGGGACCAAGTCCCTGGCGCAGGGGGCGCGCGGGGCTGCCTGGTTCCAGGGCCGCGCCCTGAGCTCTCGGCCCCGAGTCCGGGCTCCCCCGCCCCGTCAGCCCGACAAGAAGGGAAAGGCACGCGGCAGCTCACATGTGCGCCGGCGCACTGACCCCACAGCTGCCCGCGTCCCCAGACGCAGCGAAAGAGGCGCGGAGCGCGTGTGCCCTCCTGCGGGAGCCCGCACACACGCTCTGGACGGTGTCGTGCGCACGAAGGCACGGAAACGGGGTAGTCCGCGGCACGGCCCTCGGGGCTGCGTCCCGTCTTACTGCCGCACGCTCCGAACCCCGCCGTCCCAACCGGGAGCCTCACCCCTGCTGGGTCTTACCGCCACGACTGCACTTCGAGGAAAGCATGTTTCCGAACAGGAGCCAAGCCCCAGGGACCCCGGGATAAGACAGCGGGTGGCCCGGAGTGCGCGCGGGCCGGAGGAGGCCGCTCGCTTCCGCTTCCGCTTCCGCCTCCGCAAACGCTGATGCGCAAACAGGCTCAGCTCCGCGGGCTCGCGCTCGGAGCACGTCGGCCGGGGCTGCCCTCGTGGCTTCCGCGAGGAAGCCCACGGGGCCGTCCCGTGGGGTCCGTGTGAGCAGGCGGCGGATGCGGCTCTCCCCGGGGAGGGGGGGGACGGCGGCCGGCCGGCGGCACCACACCGGTGGCTGCAGACACAGCATCTGACCCAGCGCTTCCCGGGTGTCGGGTCAGGTCCCAGCCTCGCCGGCCCCTCCAGCACCCCTCGGCCCTGCTCCGTCCGTCATCCACTCGCTGTGGGACACAGCTGTCCCCTCCCTGCTGGGGTCCAGCCTCTCCCTCCAGGGACGGCGGCTGGACAAGGCCCCAGGAAGCCCTGGAGCAGGTGGTCCGCGGTGCTCGGCCCGGGCGGGGCTGGGGGCTACCCGCCCCTGTAGATGCGGACGGCGGGCTGAGCCCCGCGCCAGGAGCAGCCGGCAGCTACAGGGCACCAGCCACAACGATGCCACCTGAGCGGGGCACGCCGAGCTTCTGCACCTCCTCCTGCGCCCCACCCTCTCCAGAAATGGCTCCCAGGCGAACCAGCCCACCCCTCTGGCACCCCTGACAGGACGAGCACCCCGCGGCTGCTGGAACCCAGCCACATACGGGGTCCAACACAGGGGAGCCTGCTCTCAGGGCTCTGGAGCCACACGTCCCACAGCCAGGGGTCACAGAGCTGTGCTCCCTCTGGAGGCCCCGGGGTGGGGGGTGGGGTCCCTCCTGCCTCTCCCTCGGGGCCTGGCCCTCCAACCTCTGCCTCCTCCTCACGTGGTCTCTCCTGTGCGTGCCTGTGTCTTCCTCTGTGTCTCTTGTAAGGACAGTGGTTATGGACTCAGGCCACCAGAGAACCCAGGATGACCTCTTCACCTCCACATCCTTAACTCAATCACGTTGCAGAGACGCTTTTCCCAACCAGGCCCATTCACAGGCACCAGGGCCTAGGACGCAGACGTATCCTTTGGGGGCCATCATTCAGCCCCCTGCTAGCCTCAAAACCAACACAAGATAAGGTCCAAACTTGGAAGTTTCTGGTTCCCAGGGAGCGGGCTCCAGGAAGGGCAGACCCCAAAGCTTCTCTGTGGCCTTTGGCACACAGTGGGACCATCTCGGACAGTGGGACAGGCTGGCAGGCCCCCCGGTGGCTGTCTGCTTGCCACTAACTCACCCAAAACGCATGGCTTTCTGCCACGGTCATAAAACACGTGTCCGCAGGGAGCAGCTTCGGGGCAGGAGACCAACCGTGCCCTGTCCCTATGGACCCCGACCTACCATCTGGCCTTTCAAAGGGGGACAGCTGAGGTCCTGAGCTTGGAAGGGCTGCCGGGGGTGGAGGGGCTCAGGCCAGCAACAGGTGCATCCTGGGACCCCCAACGGCCCCACAAGCCAGGCTTCACCCTCACCCTTGTGGGCCGGGCCCCGGGCAGGAGGAGGGAAGGAGTGCTTTCCCCGGCCTTCGCGGGGGCCTGGCAAGTCCCCCGTGGAGGGGAGCCGGGATGGTGACAGCACCATCCCCCGGGACCGTGACGCGTGGGCCCACACACAAAGCGGGGGCCAAGGGCAGCACGGGGTGGGGGTGGACAGGGCGGGAAGGCAGCCTCGTTCTCAGGAGGTCCCCTCCCCGAGCTGTGAGCGGGCAGAGGCAGTGAGGCCTGGCCCACCCAGGAGAGTGGCTCATCTCAGAGAAGTGGTCCCGATGGGTGGGTGCAGAGGAAAGGGGGCTCCACAGCATGGCCTGCTTGACCCCTTGGACAGCCGTTTCTACAACCCTGTCACCCCCCCACACACACCCCAGCAGCAAGCCTGCTTTTCCCCAGGGCAGCGTCATTCTACGTGGTTCTGTGAGCTCCTTCTGCCCCGCTGTCCGAGGGCGCACCTCATGCTGGCCCTCCGAACACTCAGGGGGAGGGGGCGGTGAGGTTTCCAGAGTGCTTTCTCCACGTCCCTAAAGCACAGTTCTGCTGCGTGTGACTCAGGCCACCGGTCCCAGCAGTGATCAGCTGAGAAGACCGGCCTCAGGTGCTAAGCGTGCTGGAACGTGCTAGAATCCACCAGCCCGCCCCTCTGCCTCCCAGAACAGCCTTGAGTCTCAGTGCACCAAAGGCATGGGACAGGCCCAGGGGGGTGTCGGCCGAGGGGCTCGCTCCTCCCTGCATGGGTCAGCACCCCCCCAGGAACCACTCTCACGAGACCCCCGAGAAGCACAGTTCTCAGCTGGGAGGACTCCAAGCCCACATCTACACTGGGCTGGGGAGCTCAGGGCGGTCACTCGGCCCAGGTTGGATCCACGGGTGGGAAGGAACCCTGCATATAGCTGTGTGGGTGCGAGCAGGTTCATACTTCCTGCGGGCCACGGTGGGGGCAGTCAGACCCACAGGACCCTACAGCCCCCACCCAGGGGTGGGAGCCACAAGCCTGTGTGAGCTCATACAGGCCGTTCTCCTCAGGAGGCAGCCCCTGATCTTAGCTGCTTTTTCCCTCCCGGTGGCTCAGTGGGGGGTGTCCCTGCAGTCTCTTGGGGGCGACCCTAACCACTGGTCTGCATCCCCAGGACCCTCAGGAACAGCCCCAGGCCTGGTGGCGTCACCTGCTCCCCTCAAGCCCCTCCAGCAGCCCCCAAGGGAAGCCTGACACAGCAACACAGCCGGCAACCCCACTCTGTCTCTAGTCCAGGGGGACGGGGACACTCGGGTCTCCAAGCAACAACAGGCAGCGAGGAGGAGCCCGGGGCCCTGGGGAGGGCTCAGGTGGCCTGCGGGGGAGGGGCAGGAGAGCCACAGGGAGGCGGCTGCAGGGACAGGCGTGTGCCTCGGTCCAGGTGAGGCAGTCCAGGAGCCCCTGGCCGGGGAGGGCGCAGGGTCCCTGTGCTGGCTGTGGCTCGGTGCCCTCGCGATGGACCGCAACGGGGAGACTGCTCAGGGGAGCCGCCGGGGGCACCAAGGAGGCTGAGCTGACACAGGCTGCACAGGCTGGCGGTGTAGACAGCACACCGGCTGAGAGTCCGAGAGCCGGGCGTGGGCAAGGCGCTTTCCCCTGAGGCCGGTATCCTCGGCGTGCGGAAGGCTCTGTCAACCTCCTCTTCAAGGACCCTCTCCGAGTGCGGTCACGTGCTAGAGGATTTTGTGGAGACACAGTTCAGCCCCAACGCCGCCCCGCCTCCCTGCTCCATCGTCTGAATCCCGGAGCAGACGCTCTGGAGCTGTGGGTCTGGTCCGTGGCCTGCTGGGCCGGGCCCTCCGCGCCCAGTGGCCGCGGCCACTCAGCACGTGTGGTTGGTTAAGTTTAAGTTCAAGTTAGTTAAAGATTTAAATAATTTAAATCCAGCTCTTAGGTGGGCCCCAGCCACAGTCCACATGTCCACGGCCACCTGTGGCCGGTGGCTGCCATCGGGGAGCCCGCGGCCTGTCGGGTAGCTCGGACCGAGGACGGGGCACGAGGGTGGGCGGAAGGAGCGAAGGCGGGAAAGAATGACGGACGAGTGAATGGCTCTCGGGCACCACACGGGGAGAGAGAAACGAGCTGTTTTGTCTCAGGCACCGTTACCGTGGACACTTTCAGGAGGCTCCGAGAACTGGGTCAGAGGCACACAGGAGTCGCCGGCCGCTGTTACCCTGGAGAGACCGCCATTCCCCGCACCATGCGGCCACAGTCACGCCACTCGGCCTCACCCGTCCCGCCCGCCCCTGGGCCCTGCCGGCCACCGAGGACGAGGACGGGCCCCTCACGCGGCCGCCGCAAGCTCCCCGCAAGCTCCCCGGGCAGGCGCGGCCCCAACAGGGGGAGGGAGATCACCGTCTGCCTCCCGCTGTCCCCACCCTCCTCCCTTCCTCTCCTCTGTTCCCCTCCCTGAGCTCGCTGCCCAGAATACAAAACCCCAGCAGTGGACCCCCGGCAGGGAGGGGCCTCCACACGCTCCCCAACCCCCCCCCTCCATCCGCTCTTCTGGTGGCTTCTGCTCGTTGGGCCACGCGTGCAGAGCTCGGAACACACAAAAGCAGGTGGGCAGGAGGACAATAAGAGGGACTCCACTCGGCCCGTCCCCGCCTCGGCGTGGCGCTGCGTCCCGTGCGCATGCTCGGCAAGGCCGTGAAGGGGCAGAGGGAGGCCCCGTCCTGTGCCAGACGCGGGGGCGTGCAGTCGGGAGAGAGCCCGTGTGTGACAGCCGTGCCCCAGGGAAAGCACCTCCTGGAAGGCAGAGTCCTCCACAGCCCAGGAAGGGGAGCCTCTGGAGCTCCAGAACATTCCGTGGCATTCTTCTCAAACGAAAACAGGAAAAATGTTGGGTCTCCGTCGATTTTCTCTGGGGTCCTCCCCCACTCCCAGTCCCGCTTTTCCGCCTACAGTGCCCTGAACCTGCTCCCTGAGCTCAGGCAGTGCGGCCAGGCTCCGTGCACACTGTCCTCACAGAGCGTGTCTGAAAGGACCTGCCGGTCCCACCGAGGGGAGTCGAGGGGAGTGGAGCGGCCTGAGGGAGGCGCCTGGTCATGCTCCGGGGCACCCCCAGCCACCTGGCCCCACCGAGTGAAACCCCCGCATCCCCCATTCCAATCCGGACTCTAAGTAGTCTCCAGCCAGGCCGTCCCACCTGCACCGTCCCCCGAATCCAACCACAGAGAGAAGAGGGTGCAGCCCAACCACGGGGCGAGGGGCAGACAGACCGCCCGCGGGCACCCGCAGAACGACGTCCAGGGAGGTCCGTCAAGCACAGCAGCTTGCCGTCCAGTGGTCCAGTGTGTGCGCAGGTCGGGGGAGGGGGGCGGGAAACAGGACGGACGGGACACAGCGGGTGGCTGCCGTGCTCTTCTGAAGCGACCATCTGCGTGAACAGGAAAAACAGGCCCTTGCCTCCAACCGCCCCCCACCCCCAGCCCTTCCCTCCTTTCCGGAGCGGCCATGCAGCCACGCTGTCTCCTCTCCGAGTCCCCGAATCCCAGCAGAGCTTCCGAAGCTCGTGAAGCACGTGTCCAACCACTGGAAACTGACCCCGTGACACCAGCGTCGGCCACAAGCATGACAGAGGAGCGAGCCACCAGCTCTGGGGCACGGCTCGGAGCACGGACCCAGAGCGCCTAACAGGACTGGTAAATAAACGTGTAGCCTTTTGCTGAGGACTTGCCGAGGCTGGAAGCCTGGTTGTTCAAGTTTTGTGTCCTGGGGGCTTTATAAGGGCTTCCTTCAACACTCAGGGCCAGAGAACGAAGGCACTTTTGCTCCGAAAAGCATTTCCGTTAAGAGACAAAGTTTGAAAGAGCATGTGCACCACGATTCATCCCCGTGTGCGTGCACGTGCGTGTGCACACAGACACACAGAGGCGGCCTGGAAGAAGCTTTTTCATAGTGACTATTTCTGAGGCCTTTTTCTTTCCATTATTGTGATGGTTCATTCGATGTCTCAACTTGCCTGGGCCACAGTGCCCAGATTATTAGGTCACGCATTATTCTGGGTGTTTCTGTGAAGATGCTTTTTGGATGAGATTAACACTGAAAGGGGGGAGCTTTGAGTAAAGCGGTCCCCCTGCCTCCAGACGTGGGTGGGCCTCGTCTAATCAGTCAAAGGCCTACATAGAACCAAAGCTGACCTCCCCAGGCAGGAAGGACTCCTGCCAGCAGACGGCCTGTGGGCACGACAGCCCTTCCTTGGGTCTCCTGCCTGCTGTCCACCCTGAAGATTTCAGACTCACCGAGGCACAGCTGCATGAACAATCTAATTCGTCAAAATAAATCCCTGTCTTTCTCTCTATACACACATCCTGTTGGTTCCACTTCTCTGTGGGCCCCAACTACGGAAGTTTCCACATTTCCCCAGGTGCCTATAGTGAGCATCACGGCTCCACCACAGTTTTTAGGGAACTTTTCAGAGCACTTGATGCCCTGAAGCGCCCACTCGGCCCACTGGAGGTGGCACCAGGCCTGGGGCTGCTGCAGGAAGGAGGGCTCGGGCTCCCTGTGCCCAGCGAGGACTGGGGGCCACGTCTGCCCGGCTCGTGATGGCATCATGCAGGAGTCTCCACCAGGAGGCAAAGCTCTGCCGCCCGCCCTGCAGGCAGGAGAGACCTCACACGTGCACACACACCCACACACACGTGCACACACCCCCGCACACATGCCCGCATACACTCGGGCACACACACCTGCATGCATGCACACCTGCACACACGCGCACCGCACACAAGTATGCACACACACCCGCACGCCCTGCCTGTGGCTGAGACACAGCACAACAACCCAGGGGGCCATCTGGGGGGGGCTGCCTGCCTCCTGTGTGTGTTGGGGGGGGTCTCAGGCTCCTCCAGGGGCAGGAAGCTGGGTCCCTGATCCCCAGCAAGGCCAACTCAGAGGCAAAAACCAGTAAGTGCTGCATCTGGAAGGGGAAAGTGCAGGCAGCAGCCGCTGTCCCCATTTAAGGACAGGCCACCCAAGCGGAGCCAAAGGCAGACCACCCGGTGCCCTGCACCCGCCCTTCCTTCAGAGGAGAACTAGAGAACTCGGCCTCCTGCTTCGGGGCATTCAGGATAGCAGGGCGAGGGGCTGTGGGCCTCGTGGCCAAGAGTGCTGTCCCCCATGTGTCCGGGGTGGTGGGGGGGGCTTCCCCACTGGGTGGTCGGGGCCCAGGGCTCCTTCTTGGTCCCTGGAGGAGCGGGCTGGGGGCAGGGCAGTATGGGAGTTGGGGGGGGGGGGGTCGTCCCGGGCCCACAGCTCCTCCCCACAGGGCAGCAAGCCAAACTCTCCTGGGTGCTGCTTGAAACAGGAAGGTCCCTGCACAAAAATATCTCCTGCCAAAGTCCTGAGGTCACACCTTGCAGAGAGTAATTTAGATGAGAATGGGCTCACCCCTGGGAGAGCTGGCTGGCGAGAATTGATTTAATCAAAGCTGCCTCTCAGGCCTCCTCCCCCTCTCCTCGGAAATCCGGAGCCCCTGTCTCTGCAAGGGGCCGGTGGGGGAGGGGATGAATTTGGTTTCCTCTCACCCTCCTCTCCGGTTTGCTTTTTTCATAGGTGTTTTTTTTTTGCTGCGGTAAAATATACATAACATGAAGCTTAAAACTTGCAGCCATGGTCTTTACGGTTCAGCTGCTGGGCAGCCATCTCCCCGGCGGCCCCTCTTCCTGAACTCTGTCCCCGTGAAACACTCTCTCTCCAGCCCCTCCTGGGGCCTGGCGCCCCCGCCCGTCCGGCCCTCCTGGGACTCCTCCCGGGACCTCCCATGTGGACAGTCTTGTGTCTCAGCTCCCAGGGCACCGTCCCCCACGTCCATCCCTGTGGTAGCAGGTGCCAGGATGTCCCTCCTTCTCAAGGCTGCAAATAGTCCTGTGCGTGGAGGGACGGTGTCTTCCTCACCCATTGTTCGCTCGACAAGACATCTGGGCTGTTTCCACGTTTTTGTCTGCCGTGAACCTGGGCGTACAAACCTGTCCAAGTCTCTGCTTTCAGATGCTCCGGGTGCGTGGCCAGGAGTGGGGTCCCTGTGCCACACGGTCACTCTGTTTAGTGTTTTGAGGAATCGCCACACTGTACAGCAGGTGCACGGTCTCGGTCCCCACCGGCGGCGCCCAGCGTTCTGATTTCTCACGGCCTCGCCAACACCTGCTTCTTTCTCTTTTGTATCACAGCCATTCAAATGGGCGTGAGGCGGCACCTTTTCGTGATTTTGATTTTGATGTCCTTAACGATCGGTGATGTTGAGCGTTCTTTCCATGTGCTTACTGGACATTCTTATAAAGTCCGTTCAAGGCTTCTCCTCATTGTTTAAACTGCTCTTTGCTGTTGTTAGTTGTGAGAGTTCTTCATGTATTCTGGATATTAATCCCTCATCAGATACACCGTCTGCAAACATTTCCTCCCGTTCTATGGGTGCTTTGGATAGTGTCCTTTGACGCATGTTTGCATGTTTTAACCCTGTGCTTGTAGCTGCCTCTTGCCTTTTGCCACCCCCTCCCTACATATTTGTATAGTAGCCAACATCCCTGGACACACTTGTGGAACCCCCAGCCCGAGCCCACGTTTGCACGGTGGAGCCCTTGCTCACGGGGACAGGCCTGGGTGGGAGGGGAGGCGAGGGCAGAGCAGCTGGGCGCCCGGGGAAGGCCCTGTGCACAGGGCGGTCCTGGGCAGAATGGGGGCTCCCGCCAGGGTCCTGGGCCTGCCTGCACAGCCCCCTAGTGGGTTAACTGAATACAGACTTCAGTGTGCATAGTGGCTAACTGAATACAGACTTATCGTGTAATTTTTTTTTTAAAAAAAATGTTTATTTATTTATTTTGAGAGACAGACAGAGAGAGTGAGCCTGGGAGGGGCAGAGGGAGACGGAGAGAGAGAGTCCCAAGCAGGCTCCGTGCTGTCTGCACAGAGCCCGACATGGGGCTCGACTTCACAAACCATAAGATCGTGACCAGAGCTGAAACCAAGAGCCAGACGCCTAAACCGACTGAGCCCCCCAGGCGCCCCATCATGTAATTTTTGATGTTTAAAGAGAATTGGTGTCTCCAAATCCACGACACCACCCCACGGAGAAGCCAAACTGGGCATAAGTAGCAAAGGAGGGAAGTGACGACGTGCCCTGAGAAACCACCAAGGTGAGAATTCTCTGGCCAGTGACAAAGCCGAGCGTGCTCTGGGCAGCTCTGCTCCCTGAGAGCTGGAGGCGGCTCCCGGGTCTACGCGACGGCCGCGCGCCATGAAATATTTAAGTAAAGAGAAAACAGAGTGTGCCCAGCGGGTGGCGGGTTCTCTGACACCAGAGCTAGGCAGCCCGCGCCCTGGGCTCCGGCTCAGCCTGCCCTCCCCGGCAGCTGAGGGCATCGCCAGGCCTCCTTCCCGACGAGAAAGTTCAGCCAGGGAAATGGGACTTTCCCCTGAAACGTCCCTGGAGCAGAAACCCATGACCCAGTTGTGAAGTTGCACCAAGTGTAGACGCGCCGTCTGGGGTTGGGGTGTGGGGGTGTGGAGGTGTGCTCTCCTGGGGTCCACGGACCGGGCAGAGGGCCCAGCCCAGAGGGTGGCCTGGGGATCCTGTTCCCTGGGGACAGCGGTGTCTGGGACCAGCACCTGGCAGAGGCTGGGCCAGCAGCGTGCCGAGCACACTCCCGGCCTCGTCCCGCGGCTCCGCCCGGAGCCCTTGTAAGGCTGGGCGGTCAAACCCTCACCTCCTCCTGAGCAAGAAAGAGCCAAAACACACAGACGCAGACACAGACACAGGCACACAACACACATATGCAGATGCACAAACGCACACGACACCCTGCAGCTGTCCTTCCGAGGCTCTGCAGGACTCTAACGCCCAACATCAGCTTCAGAGAAACAGAGAGGTCAGCTTTGCCGCGGGGGGAAACGGGCCTCTGCCGGCTCCGAGGGCAAACGCTAGGGCGAGGGTCCGCCTGACTCGGGGAAGCCCTGGGCTGCCGGCCACCCCCACCCCCCCGCCCCCAGGAGCACTGGCTCAGGGCAGCCCACAGAGGTGAGGGGTGGGGCGGGATGACCTCTCCAGAGACTCTCATGGTCAGGCCTTTGTCTGATGGCCCCAGACCTGCAAACCGGTCCAGACCGGAGACAGGGAGGTGGCTGACGGGAGTCTGGCCTCTGGGGAGCCAGGCTGAGCTCCGAGGAGTGTGGCCCTAGGTTGGAGGGGCAGGCCAGTGGCTGTGCCTCCCCGAGGCCAACTTTGCTGGCCAACACTCTCTCCCTGTCTCCCTGCCCTTCCGGCTGTGGGCGGTGTCCCATGGCCTCGGGGTCTCCATTCTGGATGTGGGGCCGCTGTGCGATCCCAGAAAGGAACTGCGCCAGGAGCTGGCACCACAGCTTTCCCGGGAACAGGGGCACAGCCCTAATTCGGCCACCTCACCTTCTGGTACCGCGGCCCTGTCACTGCCCAGTTACACTCTCCCGCCTGGTGTGCCTGGAACAGCTGTGCGGCCGGGCCGGAAGGGCGGGCCGGCAAGCCTCTCACCCCAGCTCCCGCCCCAACACAAAGCCCTGCCGCCCGCAGAAGGCTAAGGAGACTCGGCGAGCCGGGGTGTACCGGGGAAAGGCTGGCTGAGCCCGGGGCACAGGGACGGGGCGCCAGGACTGGGATTTTGTCCTGTCCCGTGGCGGAGAGAAGGGACACCCCGCCGACATGCCCGTTCTGCACAAGTGCACCAGGGCAAACTCACTGGAGGGGAGCCAGTCTAAGGGCAAAGTCGGAGGCTCAGCCTGGCGGGTTCCTGCTCCGGCTCCAGGGGGCACGACGGTTACTGCCGCAGATGGGGAGCCTCTGAGCCTGGAGGCTGCCACCCTCCAAGGGTCAGAAAGTTCCCCTGGGTCACAAGAAGTGGGAGGGCGACTCGGGACCAGCGCCCGCCTGCAAAGGTGCACCAGAAAACCCGAGTTGCTTTTTATGCTCAGTGCACATTGTCATGGGCAGCGTCAGATAATCGGTCTTTTGTCCCCCCCCCCCCCCCCCCCCCCGGCCCCGGGGAGGACACAGCACACCATTCTTTGATCCCAACGGTGCCGCACACCGCTGGAGCCCGATTGTGGACCCAGCGTCAGCCGGGGACCAGAGCTCAGAACCGTTGCACCTGAGGGCTGAGGTGGTCCTAGGGGGTGGAGGGGGTGGCTCAGCCCCCAGGTGGGGGGAGGGGGGAGGTCTGACCCACAGGAAGAGGGGGAGGTGTGTGAGGGCCAATTCTAAGGTCAGACGGGTGTCCCTGGCCCCAAACAGCCCCCTGCCTGCCATCTACCACGTCAAGGACCCTGGTGAAATGCCCTCTCCCGCGTCAGCGTGAGGGTAACAGTATCAGTCGCCCAAGGAAGGGCAGAGGGACAAGGTGACCTGAGCAAGTCTGGCACCAGACCCTCTCCCCAGGGGCACCGGCCAGCATACTGGCCACCCAGGGCAAGGGGCAGAGGGGGCCAGAAGGGGCAGTGAGGTACTGGGAGGACCCGGACGGTCAGTTTGACCCGGGGCCAGGTCCCTGCCCGGGGTGGCGGGACCTGGGCCCTGCTGGGCAGAATATCTCCACGCAGGACGGTGCCCACTGGGAGTCTATGTTCCAGCCACACGGCCTCCAAGGCCCCAGTTCCTGTGGGGAAAACCGTGGCGGGGCCTCAGGGTCTCCCCGGGGCGGGGAGTGGACAACAGGCTCTCTCAGAGGCCACACCGCAGGCTGCCTGCCGCTGCTAGGGGGGTGGGGGTGGGGGGCTCTTTCCTCACTCGTGCTGTCCCAGGTCCCCCGGTCTCTACTGACCTCAACTGTCACAGCGATTTCCCTTTTCCCTCAGAACAGAGGGACAGTGCGGCCCCAGAAACAGTTAGCAGCTCTGACCCCTACTAACCGATGAACAGCAACAGCAGAGTCACTGCTCACAGAGAAAACAAGACCGGGCTCCCGAGGGCTCCCGGGTTATCAGGGAAACCGTGGGGGAGGGCCCTGCCTGGCCCACAGCAGGAGCCCAAACAATGGCTCCCAGGGCTAAGAGGCTGACGGGGAGGGAGCGGGACCTGAGAACCCGCGGCCACCAGAGTGACAAGTGTCATGGCGACCCCTGATGGAGACACACCCCAGCGCCCACCACGTGTCCTACCGCCAGGGGCTCAGGGGTCTCGGTCTCGAGAGAGGGCATCTGCAACCTGTGTGCACACGGAGTGCCCGCCACTCCCGAGGGCCGCCCGCTCAGGTCTCATCCTAACGTTAAAGGTCCCGAGTCAACAAAGGCCTGGCTGGGGAAGAATCTAAAATCTCTGCTCTCTGCTTGGAGCTGGTCCTCACCGTGAGCGCAGGCCAGGCTCTCCTGTAATATCCTCCCCGCTGGGGGCCGGACCGAGGCCCTTCTGCCCCGAAGCCCACGGACCCCCGTTGACCTGCAGGAAACCTCAGACCGGGCACCTGAGAAGCCACAGGTCGTTGGGACATCAGCCCAGAGGTGGAGGCCATGCAGTCCAGCAGGGCTGGGTGCCCCCAGGAGCGGCCTGAGGCTGGAGGGCAAGGCCTGTGCTCCCCCTCTGCCCCCTCCCCCCCCCCAGGGCTGTGGGCTGCCAGGAGGGGCCCTGTCCGGACACCCCAACACACCGACGGCCGAGCCGGGACCGCCCGGGGGCTCGCTAGCACTTCCCGATGCCGGCACAGCACCGCCCTCAAAACCCAAGGAAAGTCGCTGGTACGGGCTAGATGATTAAAGGCGAGGGAGTGCGGGGCCCACGGGGAAGAGGACACAAGCCTAGGGACTGACCAGAGGGCCGCGGGGTTCTAGAAACACAGCTCTGACCCAGGCCTCCCTGACCCTGGGCCGTCTTCACTCCGAGGAGGGGCCCAGCATTTCCTTGGCGCTCTCCAGGCGCCCCAACTCGGCCTCCACACTCCAACGTGACTTCCCTGGACGCTCCGCGCTCCGGAGGCAACGAGGTCAGAGGATGCCAGGAGCTATCACCCGTCAATCCCCGCTCACCCCCCGCCCCCACCGCCCCGACAATGGCCCCAGGGACGCACATCGCCCTCCAGGGAGCACGACAGAGCAGAAAGGCGGCATCGGGGCCACAGCCACGGTCCCCAGAGGAGCGCGCGGGGCACGCGCCACACCAGCTCGACCCCAGCGCTGACGCCGCCGCCACCGCGGCTGTCCCCAAGGCCGGCGCTCCGTCAGCGCTCCCGCAGCCCCGGCCGGCGCACAGACGAGGTGGCCGGGCGCCCTCGGTGGGCGTCCCCGCGGGCCGGCACCTACCGTAGCGGCTCGGCTCGCGGCAGTAGCGCAGGATGGGAAGCGCGTCAACCCTCGGCGACTCGGGGGCGGCTGCGGGGTCGAGGTCCGCGGCCCGGCGGGGGCTGGGGAGATGGTTGCCGCCGCCCTCGGGCCTGGGCCCCGCGTCCCCCGCCCTGCTCGCCGCGGGGGTCACCATGAATCGTTGGGACATGGTGGCCCGAGCGCCAGCACCAGCGTCCTGGTCCCCGGGCGCAGCCAAAGCTGAGGGACTCGAGCCCCGCCAGTGCGCCCGCGGGCGGGGCCCGGGTCCGCGCGGGGAGGGCGGGACGGGGCGGTGGGGGGGCGGGGCCCGGGTCCGCGGGGAGAGGGCGGGGGCGGGGCGGTGGGGGGGCGGGGTCCGGGTCCGCGCAGGGAGGGCGAGGGCGGGGTGGGGGGGGGCGGGGCCCGGGTCCGCGGGGAGAGGGCGGGGGCGGGGCGGTGGGGGGGCGGGGCCCGGGTCCGCGCGGGGAGGGCGTGGGCGGGGTGGGGGGGGGGGGCGGGGCCCGGGTCCGCGGGGAGAGGGCGGGGGCGGGGCGGTGGGGGGGCGGGGTCCGGGTCCGCGCAGGGAGGGCGGGGGCGGGGTGGGGGGGCGGGGCCCTGGTCCGCGCAAGGAGGGCGGGGGCGGGGCCCGGGTCCGCGCGGAGAGGGCGGGGGCGGGGCCGTGGGGGGGCGGGGCCTGGGTCCGCGCGGGGAGGGCGGGGGCGGGGCCGTGGGGGGGGCGGGGCCCGGGTCTGCGCGGGCAGGGCGGGGGCGGAGCGGTGGGTGGGGGCGGGGCCCGGGTGCGCGAGGGGAGGGCGGGGCGGGGCGGTGGGGGGGCGGGGCCCGGGTGCGCGCGGAGGGGGGTGGGGCCGGGGTCGGGGCAGCGGTGGGGGCGGGGCGGGCTCTAGGGGTAGAGCCCCCCCCTCGGGGACCCGGGAGGCGGCCGGGGCGCGGGAGTAGGGGACCTGGCGGGCAGCGGAGAGGGGTGGCCGCAGGGACAGGGAGGAGCGGGGGCTTTAGGCGCGGTCACCGGGGAAAGGGGCACATTGGCTTCGTGAGACACGGAAGTCTTGATCTCCAAGCCAATATGTCCCTTCAGAACAGCAGAGCCTTGGGGGTCTGTCTGCAAGGCCCTGGAGACACCCCTCGCCCAAACCCGGCCGCAGGGGTCAGCGCCAGGGCCTGGGAAACACAGGAGGTCTCCTTCTGGTCTGGGACGGTGACCACCCCCAGAAGCAGACGGGCCGTCGGGGACCACTCACAATGAGGCCAGGGCCAGAGTTTCCTGGAGTGGGCGAGGGTGGAGGCATCCTGGACTGAGGGTCTCGGGGAGGGACCCCCTGGCCTGGCATGCCCCCATCCCCCTGACTCTGACCCTTGGGGTGTTCAGCGCTTGGCCCGGGAGGTCGGTCTCGGTGGGGCAGCTGGCCTCAGCCGAGGACTCCTACCGGGATGGAGCGGAGCTGAGGAGGAGGAGGCGGAGGTGAGGCCTGGGAACAGTGGACAGGAAACGTGGGGAAAACTAGCCCGCGTGTGTCTGAGCGCCTGCAATGCGCCAACCCGCCACAGGTTAATTTTGTGTTAATACTGTTAATTTTGTATTAATACTGTGTTAATACTTCATCTTTCAGGAAAGCACTTTACAATTTTCAATGTCTCTTTTAAAATGTTTATTTATTTCTGAGAGAGCACGCGCATGAGTTGGGGAGGGGCCAAGAGAGAAGGAGACAGAGGATCCCACGCAGGGTCTGCACTGAAGACAGGCAGCCGGTCACTGGCTCAGACTCAGGGACCAATGAGATGGTGACCTGAGCCGAAGTTGGATGCTTAGCCAGCTGAGCCACTCAGGTGCCCCTATTCAACGTGTTTTGTACATTTATTTGTTCAACAAATATCCCTGCCACTTTGAAGCACACATTCTGAAAGGGAGGCAGAGATCAGAGCTGTGATGGAGAAACAAAGGGTCTAGAAAGGTGATATTGTAAATGGGGCATCCAGATGATCTCTGAGCAGCGGCTTAAAGAAGGCCAGTGATCAGCTGCGTGTGATTTCTACTCATTTGCCTCATGGCCCATGGTAGCTGCTCCTGGTCCAGCCATCACATTTGTATTCCAGCAGCAGAGGGAGGAGACAGGAGAAGGGCAGTTAGCCCCCACTCAGAAGAACACAACTCAGAAGTCACACACAGTACCTGTGCTTGACCCAAGAGCCAGAACTTAGTCATATGGCCACATTTGCCCGTGAAGCAGGCTGGGAAATGTCCCTGCTGAGGTCTGGGGGGCTCTGTTAATGAGGAATAATGAAAGGTTAGGTATTAGGGGCACCGTGAGCACAGGAGGAAAGAAAGATCCAAGGTTTTGGATGTTGAGAACTCCTTTCGGCACCCACCCTCTCCTTACTTCCCCCACCACCACTCACGTGGCACAGAGGGGACGGCAGGGGCCTGAGTCCTCACCCTGGAAGGCACACCTGGGCACACCTGGCCACCCCATCCCATTCCTGGACAACCTCCTTGGGCTCATGTGGGTGCTCTGGAGGCCGTGCAGGTGAGGGGAGGGGTCTCCACAGACCCCGGGTCTCCGGCACAGACGGGGACCGCAGCCCTGCCCCTCCCCCACCCGTTCTCAGCCAATATTTTCTAGGCCCTTTCCGCCCATTCTACTTTGGCCCAAGATGAACACTTGAGTTATTTGGGGGAAGTTTCACCCCAATACATTTATGCTTTGGTTGAAAAGGCACCCGACCTATACAAGTAACTTCGCTGCCCCAGGGCCCCCGAGAGCCAGGGCTGGTATGAGGCCCCGCCTGCCCGTTCCCCCAGCCCGACCCTGGGCCCCACGCTAACCATGAGCACAGACGGGGCCACACGTGGGGCCCAGGGGCCCAGCCACGCAGGCTGGTCGGGCCCAGGCCCAGCAGCCGCGTCCCCGACCCAGCTGAGCCGTGCAGTCCCGGGCCGTGGCTGATGGCCCACGCTGGGCAGGCCGGGCCTGTGCAGCGAGGGGTCTGGGCCACGTGCCACAAGCCACCACAGTGAGAAAGAGCCGCTCCAGGCCTTCCTCTGCACCTTTGTCGCAGGGGCCTGAGCGTGAGCCAAGTGGACAGCCTGATCCGATGCCCGTCCCCCCGCAGCTCAGGCGCCAACCCTTCCCGTCCACCCCCAGCCTGCATCATTTTGAACAGAACCTCAGCCATCAGAGAGCCTCCCCTGTAAATATGCCGCTGATGAAAATGAACGGAAGCGGAGCCTGGAGACCGGGAGGCGAGGCGGGCAGCCAGCCAGGTCCCAGCATCGGCACAGTCGCTGGCCCGGCCGGGGGAAGGCGTCCACGACGTCTCCTCCAGGAAAGCGGCCGACGGGAATCCGAGGACACCTGAGCTCCGCTTTTCTCCAGAAAACGGCTCCTCCCACCCCCCCGCCCCCCCCAAAATAAAGGTGCTCCCCCTTGTCGGTCAGACTCGCGTCCCATCTCGCTCCAGCTGGCAAGTCCTGAGCCGTAGTTTCCTGCTGTTCCTGGATAAACCCTTCCTCAAACATTCGAGTCCCACTAACCTACGGTGTTACCCCTTCTTGGTGCACAGTAGTCATCGGTCACTTCCGTACAGCACCCTGCGCTCGTCTCAAGGACAGTCCCTAATCCCGTCACCTATTTCCACCCCCACCTCCCCCCTGGTGACCAGCCTTCTCTGCAGTTGAAGGTCTGTTTTTGGCTTGTCTCTTTTCCCTTTGTTATTTGTTTGTTTCTTAAGTTCCACATATGAGTGAAATCATATGATATTTGTCTTTCTCTGACTTACCTCGCTCAGCATAATACCCTCCAGCTCCGTCCACGTCGTTGCAAATGGCAAGATTTCATTCCTTTTGATTGCCGAGTAATACCGTTGTACGGATGAAGCACATCTTCTCGATCCATTCATCCGTCGATGGACACTGGGGCTCTTTCCATACTTTGGCTACTGTCGATGGTGCTGCTATAAACATTGGGGTCCACGTACCCCTTTGAAGCAGCATTTTTATGTCCTTTGGATAAATTCCTAGTAGTGCAATTGCTGGGTCATGGGGTAGTTCTATTTTTAACTTTTTGAGGAACCTCCACGCTGTTCTCCAGAGCGGCTGCACCAGTTTGCATTCCCACCAGCAGCGCAGGAGGGCTCCCCTTTCTCCACATCCTCGCCAACATCTGTTGTTTCCCGTGTTAGTAGTGTTAGCCATTCTGACAGGGGTGAGCTGGTATCTCATTGTGGTTTTGATTTGTGTTTCCCTGATGATGAGGGATGTTGAGCATCTTTTCATGTCTGTTAGCCATCTGGATGTCTTCTTTGGGGAAATGTCTGTTCATGTCTTCTGCCCATTTCGTCCTTTTTTTTTTTTTTTACATTTATTTATTTTTGAGACACAGAGAGACAGAGTGAGCAGGGGAGGGGCAGAGAGAGAGGGAGACACAGAATCCGAAGCAGCTCCGGGCCCCGAGCCTTCAGCACAGAGCCCGACGCGGGGCTCAAACCCACCAACTTCGAGATCATGACCTGAGCCGAAGTCGGATGCTTAACCAACTGAGCCACCCAGGCCATGTTTCTGCCCATATTCTAACTGGATTATTTGGTTTTGGGGGTGTTGAGTTTGAGAAGTTCTTTATAGATTTTGGATACTAACCCTTTATCAGATACGGCATCTGCAAATGTCTTCTCCCGTTCCATAGGCTGCCTTTTGGTTTTGTTGATTGTTTCCTTTGCTGTGCAGAAGCTTTTTATCTTGATGAGGTCCCAGTCGTTCACGTTTGCTTTTGTTTCCCGCGTCCTCTGGAGACGTGTCACGTGTAAGAAGTTGTGCTGCCGAGGTCAGAGAGATTACTTCCTGTTTTCTCCTCTAGGATTTTCATGGTTTCCAGGCTCACATTTAGGTGTTTAATCTGTTTGGAGTTTATTTATTCTTCTGCGCGTCGCTGTCCAGTTTTCCCAGCACCTTTCTCGCAGAGAATGTCTTTTCCTCATCGTATGCTCTCTCCCGCTTTGTCGAAGATTAACTGACCACGTGAGCACGGGTTTCCAAATAAACCCATTTTTGCTGGAAGAATAACTGACTTTTATTTTTCAGGCTCCAAGATTCGTGGCGTAAACCCTGCCCCCAACCCGTGAACCGTTATTCTCAAACAGCCAGCTGGAGGTCGAGCCTCCCGGGCTCGATGATGGAGGGCGACAAGATCCCACTTGGGATCCAGGCTCCGGGGAAAGCAGGGCACCACCTTTGTGTGAAAGGCACCGTCCTCTTGCGAGAGCAGGGAGCCCCCCTCATTCCTGCAGGGGGGCGGGAGGGAAGGGACTTGGCGGCCACTCTGGGGTGTTCTCGGGCTCCCCCAGGGGGCTCGGAGGCTGTGGGATCCGATGTCCCTCTGCTCCTTCGCTTTTTAAATGCTGCCTGGGTTTGGGTTCCACTCCCCCCGGCCGCCCCCCACCCCCACCTTCGCGGCTCTTCTGAGCCCAGGAGCCAGGAGCTGCTCTCTTCCCACAGACCCTCGGACCCTGGGCCAGGCTCACAAAGGAGTGAACATTACACATGACAGATCCAAGTTAGTAACATACCCGTAGTGGCTCCTCAGTTGTAATAAATGTAGCACATCCACACAGGATGTTCAAACCCAGGGAAGCTGCGCGTCAGGGGAGGCGGGGTATATGGGGGGACTGTTGTATTCTCCAGAATTTTTTTGTAATCCTAAAAGTGCTCCAAAAAAAAGGCTGAGATAAAAAAATGAAATGAATGAGAAAACATACTCTTTAAGACATTGGAGGGGCGCCTGGGTGGCGCAGTCGGTTAAGTGTCCGACTTCGGCTCAGGTCACGATCTCGCGGTCCGCAAGTTCGAGCCCCGCGTCGGGCTCTGGGCTGATGGCTCGGAGCCTGGAGCCTGTTTCCGATTCTGTGTCTCCCTCTCTCTCTGCCCCTCCCCCGTTCATGCTCTGTCTCTCTCTGTCCCAAAAATAAATAAAAAACGTTGAAAAAAAATTAAAAAAAAAAAAAAAAGACATTGAAATGCGCCAGCCGGGTTATGACCTCCTGGAATATCCATATGTTTTCCCTCCATCCGTTTCTTGGGTTCTGTAGCAAACGTATGACCCGTTGATACCTGGGGGAGGCAGGGACTAGCGGGGACACAAGCCTCAGGGGCCGATGTCCGTGCTGGCCAGTCTTGGAAAAGGCCTTGCCAGCCGGGCCCTCCCAAGGCCCCGCACGGGCATCACGGGTGACCCCCACCCGCGTGGGCGGAGAAGGTGTGCCCGGGGCCCCGCGCTCCTGTGGCTCTCACCCTGCCACCCCCGTAGGGCACCTGGCCTTCCTGGGCCCAGTCCTGGCTCCCACAGCGGTGCCCACCCACCCTCCCCGAGAGGCACAGGAAGGCTCCCGTGTGCTCTGGGCGGGCCTCCACAAACGGGCTCCTTTCGGGGTGCCCGGAACCGTGTGCTGAAGGGCTCTGGCCGGTGCACATGCTGGGTCCGAGGCGGCCAGCTCGGGCTAACTCCGCCGACATCGCCTGCCCTCCTTCCCTCTGTGGCCCCAGGGGCTGGTTTCCATTCTCACCCTGTCACAGACTCACCGGGAGAGTTTGGCAGATGGTTCCGCAGACAGCGCCCCCTGCCCGCCTCTCCCAGGGTCGGGGGCTGCACTGCCCCTGTGGTGCTGGGCCGATGGTGTGTCAGGTGGGACTCGACCTCTTCTGTCACCGCAAGGAGAACACTCCTGGCTGGCCTCTGCCCTCGGAGGAGGAAGAACCCAGAACAGCCCCAGAGCCAGCCTGCAGATTGGGGCAGGCTGGGCAGCCACGGACTGGGCCCCGGCTGGCCAGGCCACGCAGGCCTGAGCGGGTAGTCACAGCGCTGGGCGGCAGCGGCTAAGTGACACCCCAGGAAAATCCTCTCGAAGGCTGGGTTTCCTCCCGTTTGGAAAGAGAATCGGGAGGGCACCTTCCGCACAGGCCTGGTGCGGAGGTGAAGTGTCTCGGGTCACGGGAACTCATTGCACAGCACCGGTGACCACTGCTCCCGTCACCCACTCTATACGCGGCCGGGACCGGATGAGCCCACGGGCCACTGGCCGTGTCCCGACTCCGTGAGGAGTGCGGTGCGATGTGCTGGCTCGGAGCCTGTGCATGGGGTGGCTGTCACGCGTGCCCTGCTGCGGGAAAGTCCCGATTCCTGCTGCAGCCCGCGGTCACTCGCCATCGGGAGCTCGAGGGACAGATGCAGCGAGCGGGCACTGGGGCAAAGCTGGGGGCGAAGGGCGGGGTGGCCGGTGCTGGGCGTGTGCTGGGGAGGGTTCGCACTCAAGACCCAGGTGGCGGCAGGGAGGGTCTCACCAATAACCCGCCCTCTCCCCCCCCCCCCCCCCCCCCCACTGACTTTGAAGGATGCTTCCTGGCTGAAGGGTCCTCACTGTACGAACAACGGGTCTCGTCAGCCACTTGGGGGAGACAGAGCCGGGCCCCATACACACGGGGTCCCCAGGACAACCGACGGGGAGTTGTATTTCTTTTGGTGTCACTTCCCCACTTTTTAACGCCCACCAGGAGGTCCCCTGTGTGCTTGTTTGATGGCTCCCGCCAACCCAGCACACCTTCTTGGACAGAAGCAGGGGAGCGTGGCCCTTGGTTCTCCCAGGAGACACTTCTGTGTTAGTTCCCGCTTTGCTTCCGCATCCCGGATGGCATACAGTGCCTCTAACTTTCCTAAATCAACATGGAATGATGGATAGATGGATGGCGGATGGATGTGTGATGAAGGGGTATACGGATGGATGCATGGATGGATGGCGAGCGGGCGGAAGGATGGAGAGATGATGGAGGGAGGGCGGGAGGGCCGACGGATGGATAGGGGAGGGGATAATAGAGGAGGATGGATGGTGGGTGAATGGCTGGCTGGCTGGCTGGCTGGCGGGAGGAATGGAGGGAGGATGAATGGTGGATGGAAGGATAATAGAAGCATGGATAAATGTCTGGAACTTCCTTATAGACGGGCTGACATTTAGTGAATATTGATTCTCATTAGTATTTTCTTCTGGAAAGTGTTGGAATGGCTATTGTCTGCCCTCCATCCTCAGGGCTATTTGGCTTAACTTTTGTGTCTCCCTTGAATTGTGTGCTAAGGTAGGTTAAACCCTCAAGGAGTTTAGACAAAGAGAGGGGAAAAAAGAAAGGCAAGGGACCAGGCACATGGGAGGCACATGTGGTAGGATTCTGCTGGGGAAGACGCCAGGACTGCCTCCAGAGACGGTGAGCTGTCTCTAAGGCTGGCTGGGACCATCTGATGGGAATGGATAGAAGCCAAAGCAAGGGGCTGGGGGAGGCCGCACAGGAGCACATGGGAGGGGCAGTTGAGCAGCAGGCAGTGGCCCCGTTGCCCTCCATCCCTGTGGCCATCCCTTCTGGTCATCCTACCCCGCTGGGGGAGCCTGGGTTTGTCCAGATGCCTACCTCGCTGGATGGACTCCCGCAGGTGCTCGCAGTCTGAGCCTATCTCCCTAGCCCCAACCAGACCCGCCCTCTTGCTTTTGCCGGGTCTTGGTGTGGATGGATGGTAAACGTCTAGACAACGAGCCGTGGGGGTGGATGTGAGGGGCAAGGATGGCAGAAAGAGGACTTTCTTTCTGGGAATGATTTCTGTGGGGCTAGGTGACAATGTTCCAGTTAGAGTGGCAGTCTCCTCTTCCGGCCCAAGGCAGGGGTGTGGAAACCCCTGTGCCTGGGTATGTGGTCCATCTGCTTATACCCTGTGGCTAGCACAGTGGGTGGTAGCCCTGGGCTTTATTTGGGCTCATTCAGCAGCAGTGTCTGGTGCTGTGGGGGTCAAGCTGGGCAGGTCAGCCCAGGTTCTGAAATCAGTGTCGGGGGATCCCAGGATCAAGATGCTCAGACAGCCCCGTGATGGACACCTTGTACCTCTCCTGCCTGGAAGCCCCTGTCCCCACCCTGGCCATGTTGCTCCCAGGTCACTGGGTCGGCACTTGGCCGTGGGCCCCTCTCTATGGTGAGACCTGCCCCACTTGGACGTGTAAACATGGAAACTTGGGCCACCCGACCTGCTGCCTCGCTCAGCATGGTGACCTGATCCCCTTGGGCTCCTTTGGTCCCTCAGTCCCCTGGGAGGTCAGGTTTCCTGGGCTGCACATCTCAGCCTCTCAGACGAGGGGTGCCTGGGGTAACCTTGGCTCTGGGCCTTCCCAAGCTACTTCCCAAGGTTTGGGGCCCCTAGCGTGTCAGAGCCTGCGGCCCTCAAGCTTCAAGGGGCTGCAGACCCCAGTTGGATTTGCCTCCCATCCTAGGTGGCCTGGGTGCTGCCCATGGGTGGGCAGTCTGAATCTCAAAGGCTTCTCACACCACAGATCGTCTGCTCTTTGAGAATGACTAAGACAGGACACATTCAGTACATGCAATCTACTTCTCATCACCCATCCATCCACCCATCCATTCATTCAACATCCATCCATCCACCCATCCACCCATCCAACCATCCATCCATCCATCTACGCATCCAGGCACCCATCCACCCATCGTGATCCATCCACCCCTCACCATCCATCTATTATCCATCTACCCCCCCTTCCATCTATCATCCAGCATCCACCCATCCATTATCCATCATCTATCCACCCATCACCCATCCATCCATCATACATCCATCTGTCATGGTCCATCCATTATCCAACCATCCATCATCCAACTATCCATCCATGCATCCATTCATCTATCATCCTTCCATCCATCATCCATCCCTCCATCCATCCATCCTTCCATTCATCCATGCATGCATCCATCATGGTACAGGGAATGAAGAAAATTAGATGCTACGCAGGGCTGGGGACACAAATGGGGCCCCTGTGGCAGTTCTCCTGAGGCAACTCTATCAGGAGGAAAGCAAGGGGAGTCAAGGGTATGTGTGAAGGGCCCAGAGAAGGACAAAGCCGTGGTGAGCAGTACAATGGGGAAGGAGCGTGGGGTCCACCTGCCCATCAGGACAAGATGAGGGGAGGTTCAGAGCAGTTAGGAAGAGACAGAAGTCGTCTGTGCTGAGGCCCCAGGCTACAGGCAGCTTGAAGCAGGGGAAAGATGGGAGACTGGTCCTGCTGTCAGTGTCCTGACCACGTTCTGCCTGTCACACTCCTGAGCTGAAGTGGCCTCTTCCTTCTGTCGTTGAGACATTTTCAACTTGTTCATCTGTCACTTGGGGTCCAGAGAGTGATAATGAAAACAAAGGGCGTGACCTCCTTGGTCCAGTGCTTCCTTTTTCCTCCACTCAGGCTGCCCTCCACCTGGGTCGTTCCGTGGCTCCCTATTTCCGAGTCTAACTCCTGTGTGGCTGTCGGGGCTCCCGGGGCTCCTCCTCCCCGCTCTCCATACTCCATCCACCTCACCCTCCCCTCTGTGGATGCTGTGGACGCCAGCCCTGCCCGTGAGGTCCATCGCCGGCCCCCTGGCTCGCCCCCAGAGATTATTCCTCCCCCAGGGTTGGCTCGTTCCCAGCCTCTCCACGCTCCTCCCTGCCCGGCCACCTCCTGTGGCTCCCGCACCCCCGGGGCGTCCATGTGTTCTGCCGTGTGGTCCAGCCTCCCGTCTCGGCCCAGATGTGCCGGGGGCCCGTCCTGCACGGGCCGTCTCGGAGCTCCCCGGCCAGCGCTACGGCCACAGGAAAGGTCGTGCTGTTGACGCTTCCAGGCCTCCATGTGGCAGAAACGGCCAGGATCCAAGGGCCCGCGTGCGCGAGACATTTCAGCCCCAGGCGAAGGGTCTTGCCGGTGCACGGGATCCAGAGCTGGGTGTCCCTTCAGCCGCTCTCGGCAGGTCTCAGGAGCCGCGGTGCAGGGTGTGGTCACGGCCCTCACCCTGGAGGCGGCACAAGGCTCAGTGTGTGTCCGGGGCCAGACATAGCCAGCACCAGCCGGCGCCCCGTGGGATCGCAGGCCTGTGAATGGAGTAAATCGGACTTGCCGATTATCTAGCAACGAGAAATCGGTCTCAGCTGTTATTGCTGAAGAGCGTTCTCCCGAATTCATGTGCCGAAGTCCTACCCCCAGCACAGGACAATGTGACTGTTGGGAGATGATGAGGTCTTTGGGCGGGCCTGCTCCGTACAGAAGGGGCCCTCGGGACCAGGAAAACCCAGGGAAGGGCCGGTCGGGGGGCGGGGGCTCGGGGCCCCTGCTGTGCCAGCCTGCTCCACCAGGGTCTGGAGAGGACCAATTCCACATGCAGACTCTCCCCAGGGGCCTTCTCGAGAGTCGCTGCATTTGAGGGGTCCCGGCCTCCTGGGGGCTCTGTGGGGTCCTGGCCGCAGGGGCAGTCGGCCACCGTCATTCCTGGGGCCCCGTCACGCCTGGCCCCTGCCCAGCAGGACTGCTCGCTGGGAGCTCACCCTTCCTCAGACACACGCCCCTGCTCCCCGTCTCCACCTCTGCCCTTGTCCGACCCCCCAGCACCAGGCCTTCCCCTGATGGCCCTGCTTGCAGCCTGTGTTCCCCCGCCGCCTGGCTCAGGGTCCCCTCTCCAGGCCTCAGCCCTGGTCCCCTGGTTCCCAGGGCACCAGTTGGCCTGGACTTGGCCCCACCAGCCCTGGGGGCGTGCTGGGCCCTGCTCCGGCTGACCTGGGGCTGCGGTGGTCCCCTGGCCTTACCATGTCCACGTTTGTGACGGATCCACACGCGTCCACGGCACACCGCGGCCGTCCACGGTGTTCTGCCAGCCTGGCGGTCCCCTCCCGTCCTCCCGTCCCGAGGGCCTGGCGCCCTCAATGTTCTCAGACTTCACGGAGGCCTTGGACGCTCTCAGGAGCTCCGTTCACCTTCCATAAGATAGGATGTTCTGGAATGTGAGGGTCGCCCAGAAGGGGCAGTGATACCTGGGAGCAGAAGGCAGAATAGGGGGGTCAGACAGGCGCGGGAAGCCCAGTGCCCTTGTGCACGGCAGGCTGCGGCCGCCAGTGAGGCTTCGGGGAGGCGCTGCTCACCTGCGACGACACCAGCAAGGAGGGGAGCCTGGAGAAGTCAGCTGACACGTCTGCTCAGCTGTGTTCAAACAACGGCGACTTTAAAAACTGAGCTGCGGCGATGCGCCCGTGGTCCCGCGGATCTGCCTCCTGCTTCAACGGTGTTTGGACAGAACAGACCCAGGGACCCGTCTGCCGGCCTCCGACCACCCTCCAACCTGTTTTCCAGTCTCCACCGTCGAGCCGTCTTCCCGGCCACCCCCTGCAACACCCTGTTTTACCAGATTCGTCAGAACTACTCCCCTGAGGTGGAGACCGCGGTCAGCCGCCTGGTCCACGTGCACCTGTGGGCCCCCTGTCTCCCTCTCTCCGGGCCCTCTTCTGTCTCCACCACGACCACGTGGCTCCGGAGGGCGTGGGCATCTCTCGAAGACACAATATCGGCGCGACGGCCGTGCCCTCTTCCAGGATGTGTGGAAACCGTTCCCGGACGAGGGGGACAAACCCCGGGCGCCGGGGAAGCCGCCTGCTTCTGGAGAAGAGCCTGAACCAGGCCCATTGGGCTCTGCGTGCCCTGGTCCTGCCCACACAGCCCCCCGGCTCTGTGACTTCCTGGTGAGCCCTTCCTGGATGAGGAGGAGAACTGTCAAGGAGATGGGCGACCCCCTCGCCTGCCCCTGCAGCCCGGCTGCCCCCAGGCTGGGCGAGGCCAGCATCCCTTTGAAGGGCTCACCCTCAAGCACGACTGGGAGCCTCCGAGCCCAGCAGCCTTTGAGGGGCCCCTGTGGTGTCCCCCTGGAGCCGCGGCTGGTGCCTGAGCCTCTCCCTGTGGTCACTTGGCAGTTTTCCAAGCTCGCGGGAGCCGGCTCCAGACCCGTGGACCAAAGGGAAACAATAAAGCTCTTGCAGCAGGAAAAAAATGGACGATAACCATAAAGAAAAATACAGACTGAGCTGCAAAGCCTTCCGTGTCCAGATCCCTCTGCTGTGATAATCCCCGAGAGCCCTCCCGGTGGCACCCCTCCTCTGGCCCCCGGTCAGCCCGGTTGAGGACATCACTTTACACGTCGCTCTGGCACTGGGTGACCCAGCTGGGGGCTCAGCGTCAGCCGCTGTGGAGGCGACAGGGTGTGAGGGGGCCTCGGGGAGCTGGCGGGAGGCTGTCCACCGACGGCAGGGCGTCCGGAGACCCCCCTCCCTCGGCTCCAAGTTCAGCTTCGCTGGGCCTTCCCCGGGGTCTGCGCCGCTGAGGCGCCCCGACCCGGGCTTCACGCGGCGTAGGCACTGTGGAGGCCCAGGGCCCACGGGTGGTCTTCCAAGGAGGCAGAGGCCGGTCGTGGGCATCAATCAGGGGGGACCTGGGGCAGAGCTGGCTGGGCTGCGGGGCCCCCTGGCCGGTTGCCATAGACGACGGGCTGCAGGTCATGGGTCAGAGGGTCACTCCTCCTGAGGGTCAGTCTCTCACAGGTATATTACCAGGAAGGGCAACATCAGTGGGAAGTGTCCCCCACCCCGGGATCCCCCCCTCCGCTGTCCCCACAGCAGGTGCCTGAAGCCCCTCTTCCCAGCCCGTTTCAGGGAGCTCTCTGACCCGTCTCGTGCCCACCTCCCTTCCCACGGCCCAGCGGCCCCTTTCTTGCCTCCAGAGGCCACCTGGGCCCCAGTTTGGGGAGGGAATGGCGGAGGCCGCCCTCAGACCCCCACGTGGACAAAGAAAGGCAACCCCTGGTCCAGGAAGCAGGGTCACTCCGAGACGGGGCTCCGCCTGACCTCAGCCTGCAGAACCCGGCGTGAGGGGCTCCCAACCAGCCTCCCCAGGGGCCAGGCCACGTTCTCACAGAATGTGACCCTTTCCCTCGTCCTCAGCTACCGTCCTCGAGGCCGAGAAGCTCAAGGGCAGATCACACCTGATGGCCGTGCTCTTCCTGGTGCCCAGTGACGTCACCACCTTACTCTGTGGTCTGCGAAGTTCGCATCTGTGCGCTGACCGGTAGCGTTCATAACGCCGGGACTTCTCAGTGCTGGTAGATGTGTGCAGCTTTCATCACTGGTCTGCAAACTTCAGTCCCGAGGGGAGTCATGGGGGCCGTGTGTGTGCACGTGCGTGTGTGCACCTGCAGGCGTGCGTGTGTGTGTGCTCACCTGCAGACATGCGTGCACGCGCGTGCGTGTGACCTCGTTTTTCTCTGAGTGTGTGCGCCCTCTGCTGGTTTACGCGGACAGCACATCAGCAAAGCTTCCTGGAGGACAGTGACCGTTCGGCCAGGAGAGGAAGTGCACGTAACCCCCTCTCCTGCTCCCCGCCAAGTGCCTTAGACTCGCCCAAGCTTGTCTCTCTCTCATCAGAGAAGCCCATAGGAGGGGCACAGGGCCAGTGCAGGGCTGCAGGTGTCGGGGACACAGGCTCCTCTGTCTCTCTGACTCACTGCTCCGGTGTCAGCAGCGGGGGCTTCATCCTTATGGCCCAAGATGGCTGCTGAGACTCCAGTCATCCCATGTGCCTTCCAGCCAGCAGAAAGGTGGAAGGGGACAGAGAGGGCCTCCCCTCCCTCTAGGAACGCTCCCGAGGGGTTGCACACCTGCCTTCCGTATACTCTTTCTTGCGGACACCCCTAGCCCCAGGGAAGATGGGATGTTGGCTCTCTATTCGAGGAGGAGGTCCCGCTCAAAGGGTCACTGGTTTCTGGAAAACTTCCCCCCTGAGCCGCCTTTCGTGCCCACCCCTCCCTGGGCCGCGGGGCCACGAGGACACCTCCCTGGGCTCCAGAACAAGCCCCTCTGCAGGGAGCTGTTTGCCAGGATCTGCGCAGTTATTCAGTGTCATCTCTGCTCCGGCCCCCCTGGATCCCGCTCAGCTCTGCGCGCCGGGCACGCACCTGCACGCCCCTTTCTCCCCTGTCTCCTGGGCCTCTGTCCAGAGGGGCTCTGGGGGACTGCAGGGCTGAAGTGGGGGCTGGGACCCACCCGGCAGGTCTCCTCCATTTGCTTCCTTGCCCTGCTGGGCGCCCGTCCTGCACTGCTGGCCCAGTCCCTGGCACGGATCCCCGTGCACCCCTGTGTGGACAGATCTGGGGGCGGGGCTGGAGCTGGGCAGCCCGTGAGCCTGTCCCAGACCAAGTCCACAAGAAGCTGTGTCAGTCACGCGTCGGCCGTTCCTGTGCTCATTCGTTCACCCGCCACCCCTCCATCCATCCATGCTCCCACCACTTCATTCAGGCACCGGATCTGACTCAGGTGCTCTTGGGTCATCTCCGTCCTGGTGAGGAACACGGATGGGACCAGAATGGTTCCCACCCTCCAGGAGTTGGCAGACAGGCGCGGGGCATGAGCAGCCATGATCTGGGACAAGGTCTTCAACGTCGTCGTGCCTCAGTTTCCTCACCTGGTAAGTGAGAACACTGGCAGCTCCCACCTCCAAGGGCATTGGTGCATGTCAAATGCACAGGGCCGGGGGGTGCACGGTGGGGCTCCACGGGGGCGGGGCACCGAATCCATGAGGACCTGTGTGGAGAGCTCAGAGGGACAGGAGGCCTCCGACAGCCGACTCAGCTCTCCTGGAAGGGGAAGCTGCAGTGGTGGCTTCTCTATCACTCATGCTGTGGCTGGCGGGGCAGGAGCAGAAGGAGGCTGGGAAGGAGGGAGGCTGGGAGAGAGGGAGGTTGGGACCAGGGGAGGCTGGGCTCTCACCGATGCCGTGCCTTCCCCTGGTTGCCCTGCTTGTCCCAACACGACACTCAGATCTGGAAGACCGTCACTGGGGTCCCATCCACGTCTGAGGTGGGGCTGGTGGCACTCTTACTCTCCAGCGTGTCCTTCTGAGTCTGTGAATGTCACCAGGCTGGCTCCCACGCTGCCGCCCGTCGAATGGAGACGCCAGCGTTTACTGTCTAAGCAGAGCGTGAAGTCAGGGACTAAGCACACAGCTTAGAGGGGGCTTTCAAAACACATGGTGGCCTTTAATGGTCCCTGTCACAGAGGAGTCACTTAAACTATCACCGGAGGAGGGGAGCAGGCCCAGAGGGGGGCCCTAGCTTCGCAGGTGGCAGCAGAAGCCCCCCGACCCCACGCCCTCTGTGCCCACCTGCACCCCTGTGGAAAGACGGAAGGCAGTCTGGGCAGCTGCATCGAGTTTCCCGATGGGAGAGAAGAAGCGGGCCTCTCCCCATCCCTCCCAGGGGTCTCCCCGGGGCAGAGATGTGCCATTCCTGGGGTCTGGTCACCCGGGTCACACACTCCTTGTTCTGGGTGTAGCTGGGTTGCGGTGGGGGGTTTCTGCTCCCACGGGGTCTCCTCTGCTGCCTCCCCCTCCACGGGACCCCTTCCCCCTCCTTAGGGACCCCTCCCCCTCCCCCCCTCCTCAGGGGGCTCTCCCCTTCCTCAGGGGCCCCTTCCCTTCCATGGGATCCTTTCCCCCTCCTTGGGGACCCCTCTTCCTCCTCAAGACCCCCTCCCCCTCCTCGGGACCCTTCCCCCTCCTCAGGGACCCCTCCCCCTCCACAGGACCCCCTCCCCCTCCTCGGGGACCTCTCCCCCTCCTCAGGGGTCCCTCCCCCCTCCTCAGGAGCCCCTCCCCCTCCTCAGGGGTCCCTCCCCCCCCACGGGACCCTTTCCCTCTCCTCGGGGACCCCTCTTCCTCCTCAAGACCCCCTCCCCCTCCTCGGGACCCTTCCCCCTCCTCAGGGACCCCTCCCCCTCCACAGGACCCCCTCCCCCTCCTCGGGGACCTCTCCCCCTCCTCAGGGGTCCCTCCCCCCTCCTCAGGAGCCCCTCCCCCTCCTCAGGGGTCCCTCCCCCCCCACGGGACCCTTTCCCTCTCCTCGGGGACCCCTCTTCCTCCTCAAGACCCCCTCTCCCTCCTTGGGACCCCTTCCCCCTCCTCAGGGGCCCCTCCCCCTCCACAGGACCCCCTCCTCCTCCTCTGGGACCCCTCCCCCCTCCACAGAACCCCCTCCCGCTCCTCGGGGACCTCTCCCCCTCCTCAGGGGCCCATCCCCCTCCTCAGGGACCCCTCTCCCTCCACGGGACCCCTTCCCCCTCCACGGGACCCCTCCCCGTCCTCAGGGGCCCCTCCCCCCTCCTCCTCGTCAATACCCCCTACCCCCTCCTCAGGACCCCCTTCCCTGAAGCCCCCTCGGCTGAGCATATCACCCCCTAGTGCACAGGGTCTGGGGAACCTGAAGGGACAGGGCCCCATCCCCTCCTCCAGCAGGAGGGGCTGCCCACAGAGGTGGTCTGGCTGCCTGCTGGAGTATTTCCTAGGACGGCGGTGGCTGAGAGCAGAGAATGTGCCGGGACCCTCCTTTCCCCGTTACCGCTCAGCCGGTGGCTTTGCTGGAACCAAGGGCAGCCGACCCTCCCCTGGCGCCCTTGCACCACTGACCTTGACCCCTGGCGCCCTTGACCCCTGCACACTTCCCTGGCTCGCTGCAGGCCGGCAAGCGGGGATGGGGGGCGGGTGGGTCCCTGGATGGCCCCGCGGTGATGAGAAAAACGACTCCTTCTGAGCTGCTGCCCGGGCCCGTGACGAGTGGCCACCTGCTGGCATCCGGAGTGTGGACATTCGGACACGACCCGAGCTCGGGAACCCCCTCACCCGTTCTGTCTTGCTCTTCCCAGGGCAGCTTTTAAAGTAAGCACCGAGAGCTGAGCTCTCTCGAGTCAGTGACCTCGGCCAGCACCGCGTAAGCTCCAGGGGCTCGTACCCCGCCGTCCGTCTCCTGCGGGCTGTGAGCCCCCAAGTGTCCCCCGAGTCCCCGGGGCCTGGAGGGAGCACACCCGTCACTCTGTGGGGTGAGTGCCACCCGTCACCACCGCCAGGGGCCCCTCGTCCCCAGGGGCCTCGTGCCCCTCACTCTTCTCCAGTCCACACGCGGGCTCCGCACGCCCTCTGCGGGCCATGCAGTCTTGCGGGCAGAGCCCCGGATGGTCTGAGTCAGGCGTGCGGCTGTCCTGCCGAGCTTGCCAGGCAGGCCAGCCTCGGGCTCGGAGCTGTGCTGACGCGAAGGACACAGGCGGCCCCAAGCTGGCGTGGAGCCGACACCTGCATGTGACCTGAGCTTTTAAAGTGAGTTTATTTTGAGACACAGAGGGCACGAGCGGGGGGCGGGGGCGGGGGGAGCAGAAGAGAGGGGCAGAGAGAGAGGACCTGTCAGCACAGAGCCTGACTCGGGGCTTGAACTCACAAGCTGAGATCATGACCTAAACCAAAACCAAGAGTCGGGCCCTTCACCGACGGAGCCCCCAGGCGCCCTGGGACGGGAGCTCGTAGACCCGCCCAGCCGGGACATCCCCTGCGGATCACTGAACCCGCACCCAGCACCCAGCACGGTGACCTGTCTCATGTAGACCCACATTCGTTATTTTTGCCTGCACCAGTCGCCAATTCTTTCTTTTTTTAATTTTTAACGTCTATTTTATTTTTGAGAGTGAGGGGCGGGAGGGGCAGAGAGAGGGAGACACAGAATCCGAAGAAGGCTCCAGGCTCCAAGCTGTCAGCACAGAGCCCGACGTGGGGCTCGAACTCACGGACCATGAGATCATGACCTGAGCCGAAGTTGGCCTCTCAACTGGCTGAGCCCCCCGGGCACCCCAATGGCGATTCTTTCCAAAGGACTTCCTTAAGCCTGTGGCTCTGGCCCTTATAAACTCTCTGCCGCAGGGCACTTTCCGTCTCCATCTCCCAAGACCCAAAAAAGCTGTTCCAGTGTTTTACGGTTTCTGCCGGGTTTTCGCGGAAGTTGAAGGTCTGTGGCGGGGTTAGGCCCTGCCCCGCGGCCAAGGTGACCCCGGAGGGATGGGCCTCGAGGGCTGATCCTAGACGGAGTCCCCGGATGGTGACAGGGGGAGGGGAGGACCTGGCTTCTCTCACGTGACGCGATGCCAGCAAGGAGCCTGTAGTTGTCCCTGGAGAGACACTTGGGCTCCTGAGCGTGGAGAGAGAACCAAGGGGCGCTTGGCTGAGAACATTAGGAAGGTGTGTCCCCGGATGCCCCTTGGACTTTAGGGTCTGCCCTGCTCCCCGCCATCACCGACTCTGCCTTTCCCAAACCGCCGCCCAAGCTACTCCTCTCCGCCCCTCTGACCTCTGACCTCTGACCTGTCTGAGTCGGGGTCCCTCCTCCTAAGACTCTGGCCAGGCTCTCTGCCCTATGTGACAACTTTCTCAGCTCCTTACCTGTTCGGAGAGCTGACTCAGGCATTGCCCACCCCACCCTCCGGCCTCCCAGCCAGTGACCTTGCCCTCTGAACCTTGGCCACCACCAAAGACCACACCCCTGGCCTACCACTCCCCACGCCTACCCCCTGCTCCCGGGGTCCATTCTGACCCCCAGCCCCAAGTCTGGCCCAGAGTCCAGGGCTGTGCTGCCAGCTGGCCTGCTCAGTGCCCTTGGCCTCTCCCCAGTCGGACCTTGGCCAGCCTGCCTCAGGGCCTGACATCCTGGGCGGGCTGGCCTCCGTCGTCAACCTTCCCCCATTGCCCTCACCTGTCCTCATGCTCTAGAACCTTCTCCCAAGCACCAACCTTAGACACAGCCCGGTGAAAGTGCGAGGGCTGTGGGTGACCCTCCTGTCCCCATCCTCCAAGCTTCCTGAATACCGCTCCAGGCCGGCCCCGCATCTCCCCCAGGGGTGCTCTCTGACCCTCTGTCTCAAAAGAGGGTCCCCAGGAGCTCTGGAAGCTCCTCCTTGATTTTCTGCCCCCCTCCTCCGTCCAGCCCTTCAAGGTGCCCACACCTCCAGACCTGCCAGAAGCCTCCAGAAGGCCCATACCCCCAGACCTGCCAGAAGTCTCCAGAAGGCCCATACCCCCAGACCTGCCGGAAGCCTCCAGAAGCCCGGAGTGGCTCTTGACCCTCAGACCCACCCCCTCCGCCCCTCCGCAGCCGCTCCCCCGCCTCTCTCGGCCTCTCCCCTACAGCCTGAGGGGCAGGTGGGCTGAGGACCCAACACCTGCCTGTCGCCTGGCTTGTTCTGGTCTCCTCTCCCCTCAGTCAGGGCAACTCTCCTGAAGGAATTAACTTCTGTCTTCATGAGCTCCTGGGAAAGGTGCGGTTTAACGTGAGGAGGTGACGCTCCATTCGGGGCGCCCTCTCCATCTTACTCTTCACTCACCTTTTAAAGACCCACTCTGGCTTCTAGCCGCGGGAGTCGTGACCCGGTCACTGACCCCCAGCCACCTCCATTCTGCGTCCTCCAGCAGCTGTGGTGGAGTCGCAGGGCACACCTGCCACGCCTGCACTTGTGCTGGGGGGGGTGAGGCTGGGGGGGAGGGTGGCTGCCTCTTCAGGAGGACGCCTGCACCTGTGCTGGGGGGGGGGTGAGGCTGGGGGGGAGGGTGGCTGCCTCTTCAGGAGGACGCCTGCTGCACCTGTGCTGGGGGGGTGAGGCTGGGGGGGAGGGTGGCTGCCTCTTCAGGAGGACGCCTGCTGCACCTGTGCTGGGGGGGGGTGAGGTTAGGGGGGAGGGTGGCTGCCTCTTCAGGAGGACGCCTGCACCTGTGCTGGAGGGGTGAGGCTGGGGGGGAGGGTGGCTGCCTCTTCAGGAGGACGCCTGCACCTGTGCTGGAGGGGTGAGGCTGGGGGGGAGGGTGGCTGCCTCTTCAGGAGGACGCCTGCACCTGTGCTGGAGGGGTGAGGCTGGGGGGGGAGGGTGGCTGCCTCTTCAGGAGGACGCCTGCACCTGTGCTGGAGAGGTGAGGCTGGGGGGGAGGGTGGCTGCCTCTTCAGGAGGACGCCTGCTGCACCTGTGCTGGGGGGGGTGAGGCTGGGGGGGAGGGTGGCTGCCTCTTCAGGAGGACGCCTGCACCTGTGCTGGAGGGGTGAGGCTGGGGGGGAGGGTGGCTGCCTCTTCAGGAGGACGCCTGCACATGTGCTGGGTGGGGGTGAGGCTGTGGGGGAGGGTGGCTGCCTCTTCAGGAGGATGCCTGCACCTGTGCTGGAGGGGTGAGGCTGGCGGGGGGAGGGTGGCTGCCTCTTCAGGAGGACGCCTGCTGCACCTGTGCTGGGGGGGGTGAGGCTGGGGGGGGTGGCTGCCTCTTCAGGAGGATGCCTGCACCTGTGCTGGAGGGGTGAGGCTGGGGGGGAGGGTGGCTGCCTCTTCAGGAGGACGCCTGCACCTGTGCTGGGGGGGGGGGTGGTGAGGCTGGGGGGGAGGGCAGCTTTGTCTTCAGGAGGACACCTGCCACGCCTGTACCGGGGCAGCTGCATCTTGGGAGATGGGGTCTTCTTAGCCCACTCCCCTTTGCCAATCTCGGGTCCCATCGGTGCCCAAGTGACCCCATCCCCAGTGCTCCCTCCCTGGGCCAGGGCCTCCCCCTGCCCTCTCCATTCATACTTCTCCCCCAGGCAGGACCTTTGAGGGGTCTCCTCACCTCGCCTCCCGGCGTGGAATAATTCTCACTCTCTGGGTGATGAACCCCCCCCCGCTGCGGGCCTGCCCCCTGCTCATCTCTCTGGCCTGTTCTCCAGACCTGACTCCCGTGGTCATCCTTGACTGTGGGGTCCCTGGGGCTCCTCGCGGGCTCCTCTCCACTCCTGCTCACTTCCGGGGACGCAGGCAGTGATCGTGGCCGGTGTCTGCTGTCCCGTCAGGCACACAGGGCGCCCGCACGGAGCGGTGCCCAGGGAGCGCTTGGTCACCCCCGAGGGAGGGCCGCCCCGGGCTGTGGTGTGGAGGGTGTTATGAGCACGGCCATATAGACGCGCCCCCGTTTGCTCAGCTGTGGCCCCTCGTGGAAGGCAGGCGAGTAAGTGCCGTGGGAGCACAGCAAACCCAGACGGGCACCGTGCGAGCATCACTGCTCCGTCCCGCGGCCCGCTGGGCTCCAGGTGCGGTCTGCCGCTTGGTGCCTTGCGCGCGGCCAGCCCTGGTCCCCGGAGAAACGGTGCTGAACGCGCTCCCCACCCCCACCTACATTCCTGAACGTGCACCTGTTCACAGCAAGGCTGCCCCACAGGCTCACTCTGCCTGTCAAAGGTCCACGCGAGGAGCCTGAAGCCAAATGTCCTTTTAGTGACCGACGTGCTCACGCGCGGCTGCCCTGCTCCCCGGAAACCAGCTGGCTTGCGCCCTGGTGCCCTGCAGAAGCCTCCGCGGTCAGCTCGAGAGCACAAATGCACTGACGTGTGGGCTCGGGGCACCCCTCCCACAGGCAGAGCCCCTGGACCTACTCTGTGCCATCTGTGTGCACCTAAGGGTCCGCAGTGGGGAGGGAGTCGGGGCAGCCCCAGGACTGGGTCCCTCAGGCCCTGAGGAGGGATCTGGAACATCACTGAGCGGTGGGAGTGCGGGAAGGCACCGGGGGTGCTCTGGACTGAGCCTGGGTGGGGGGGGGGGGGGGCGGGAGGTTTGGGGAGAAGGGGTCTGAACTGGGAACAGGGACGGTGCCTTGCGGGGTGCTGCGGGGGACCCCCCTAAGGCCGCAGGTGCAAAGGTGGGGTTCCTGGACTCCTGCCACAGCTTGGGAACTCTCCCCAGGGACACTGGGTGGGGACTGGGGCACAGTGCCTCTGGAAAAGTACCAGCCCAGAGTCCACTGAGAAGTCATTTTCCCAGGTTGATGGTTAATCGAGTGCGTCCCCTTGAAAACAATTTGACCGGGTTCTGGGAATGCCCGCAGCGGGGAGGACCTAGTAACAGCATGTGGGCAGGACTGCCCTCTGCCCCCACAGGCCCTGGGGCCAGGTGGACAGATGTGAGGACCCCCCTACATGTCAGGGCCCCCTGGAGCCCAGGGCCCACTGTCCTCTGACTTTCTCTGGGCTCCTGCTCTGGGGTCTGGGCTTTTTCACCAACCACCCCACCCCCACCCCCAGCCCTCGATGGGCCCTGGATCCCCCAGGGGGGAAGGGTGCCACCCTGGGGAGAGGCTGGTAGAACCTCGTGGGGGGCTGGGGACAGGCAGGAGTTGCCGTCAGAGGGGCCTGGTGGCAGCAGCAGGGAGGAAAGAAGCCAGGGGTCGGTCTCCGTTCGGCCTCCAGTCTAGGAGGACTTCATGTGCCCAGGACTCCGTTTCCCCCACCCTGCCACCTTCCTGCCGAGGTCTGTGTGAGGGGAGCAGGGGAGCAGGGGTGTGGCACTAGGGGCACCCATTCCCGGCCCCTCCCCATCCTCTCACGTCATCCCACACGGAGGCAAAGTGTCCTCTCTGAGCCTCACTTGAAGTTCCAGAAACTGCTCCAAGGCGTGACTGGAACCCCCAGACCTACTGCAACGTCCCTCCTTGAAGTTCGGGCTCGGCCGTCTGTGGCCTCCCCAGTCCTGCTCGCGGATCGCGCCCCGGGCAGACACTGCCTTCCTCTGCGGCGTCCAGTCTTCCGGAAACCAGCTCCCGGGCCCAGTGACCACACAGGGTCGACGTGGGAGCAGGATGGCCGGGCAGCCCCACGTCTGCCCCCTCCACAGCCCCAGTCTCCGCTGCCCGCTGCCTCCTGGCCCCACACACGGGTGCTGCCCCAGACTAACCGACGGTCTGATTTCCCCCTCCCTGGGCCCTGGGCCCTCACACGGCGCTGTCCTGCAGGCCAGGCTCCCTCCCGGGCCCCTCTGGATTCCTGGGCTGCCCTCATCTGGCTGGACCTTCACCTGCATCTGTGTCTCCTGCGGTCCTCAAGCCAGACTGTCCTCCTCCTGGGCACTGATCCCATCAAGAGCTCCAGCTGGGACGCCCTTGGGATTTCTATGTCCACAGGTGGGAACCCCACCCTCCAGCCTCTGGGCGCTTCTCACTGAGGGACAGCGTCTGCTCCAAGAGTCTGGCTCAGGGACGCCAGCCCGTGGAGGTTGCTGATAGCCCAGGGGGCTTGGGGGCCATCTTGATCGGGAGGTGGGGAGAGAGGTCCGGAGAGGCCCATCCCAGAACCCGATCACACGGGGAGGAGGGACGGAGGCCCAAACACATGAGGGGCCAGACAACTACCCAGAGGCCCTCACTCCAGAAAAAGGGGGCCTTGCAATTTATAACGAACATTTTCAAATAGCTAAAGAAACACACGAAGAAAGAAATAGTATAGCCAGGAATCGGACACACAAACCAATACTGTAAGATACCAACTCCTACTCATTGAATCGGCAAAAATTAAAATGATACCCACTGCTTCCAAGGCGTTGCGTGAAGCGGACGCTCCTGCTTCGAGATCTTTCCAGAAAGCAGTTTTCATGGTCTTCTATGTAGAAAAATGTGTCCCCGAAGTCAAAAGATGGGGAAAAGGGTATGTAAACAAAGATGTTTAGTGCAGCGATATTTGCAATACATAAAACCCAGAACGACATAACTACCCAGCGATAGAGAAACAGGTAACGAAGGATCCCAGCGCAGTCCCCGCGCGCTGTGGGGTTTTATGGGGCGGGACGAGCACCGTACGGTAAGCACAGACCCCCGTCGTGAGTACGTGTGTCAGAACGTATAGGTGACTGGGGTGCACGCGCACATCTATCAGAGGAAAATGCTGCCGCGGGATTTACCCACACCCCGTGCCCGGTGAGGTAACGAACACCCTTTACTCAGCTCCTTTCTGCATTTGCCAACTACGTTACAAAAATGTGTTACTTTTGTGATCACGAAAGTTATAGAAGTAGAAATGTGCCCAATTACTACTCATTGGACAAAACTACCGCAGACCCTCCATCCAACCCCATGTCCGCTTTCCCAGCTGGACAATATGCTGGGGAGGCTGTGCCTGGACCCTGGGCCTCCCGGGGAGGCTCCCCGCCCCCCACCGCCCCCACCAGGGCCGCTCTTATCACAGCAAAGGCAGAATCGGGGCATCCCTCCCAGCCTATCTGGGGGGATGTCCTCAAAGACCCAGGTCAGTAACAACCGTTTCTCTTGATAACTCACAGTAAACAAACAGGCAGGGATGGGACTCCAGGTGACTCTGGCCTCCCTCTGGGCCAGGGTGAGTGACAGCTGCACTGTAGGGGGTGGGCAACTGCTCCAGTGAGCACAGCCTGTGGGCACAGAGCCTCCTGCCAATGCGTGCCATCACCTTGGGCACCTGCCGGTGCCGGGCAGCGGGACAGAGGGACACCAACTCTCCGTCTGTCTCCATCTCTCCCCCCTCTGCCTCCTCAGCCCCCTGCCCCTGCAGAGACAGTGCTCCCCCTTCCCCTGGGAAGGCACAGGCACAGGAAAGACAGATAACAGATCAGAGGCGACTCCGTGGGGGTGAAGATAACCCTTGGAGTCCAGGAATGGGGGGGGGCGGGGAGGCGGGGAAGCATCAAACATCCCATCCCGTGACTTGTGATGACTCAGTAACTCGGCTCAGGCTCCTTCATGAAAACAAACCACCCCGTTTAAGACAAAGGTTAATGACTTTGGTGATCACGGGACAGCCCAGGGCCCGCCCTCACCTGCTGTGGCCGGTCCTCAGCTCCAGGGAACAGCAGAAGCTGGGCATGTGTCATGAGCAACCAATCCCCCCCCCACACACACACACATGCCAGGGGCCCCAGGGCTTCAGGGTGACATCCTGTCCTTAACGCCCTGGGGGAGGGACGTCCCAGGGCGGTGCCCCTCCCCTTGGCTTCCTGCCCAGCACACAGACGCCTCCACCCATTCTCCATGATTTCAAAGGGGGGTATCCTCCTTCCCCGAAGACTAAGGTGTAAAATATCTAACGCTGAACCTGTGGCCTGTTGAAATAAAACCCGGCACAGCAAACCGCAAAGTTGATCAAGGATCAAATCCACTTTGCAACAGCTTCCATAGCTGTCTGGTCCCTGTCAGCCACACGGTTTTTTTTTGTTTGTTTGTTTGTTTGTTTAATGTTTATTTATTTTTGAGACAGAGAGAGACAGAGCATGAGTGGGGGAGGGGCAGAGAGAGAGAGGGAGACACAGGATCGGAAGCAGGCTCCAGGCTCCGAGCTGTCGGCACAGAGCCTGACGCGGGGCTGGAACTCACGGACCGTGAGATCGTGACCCGAGCCGAAGTCGGATGCTCGACGGACTGAGCCCCCCAGGTGCCCTCACAGGTTCTTAAACTTACGAAACTAGCAAAGATTTCTGAGTGAAAATTTCTATTGTTAGTGACAATGCAGTGAGCAGGCCGGCCCTGGTCCCCTCGTTCGGCACAGCCGGCTGCCTGAGGCTGGGGGGGGGGGGGGGGGGACTCCGATTGTGGATTGACTCACACGGTTCAGGAACAGTTGTAAAAACCACAAACTAACCTGGGCTAAACCGAATCCGGCGACTGAACAATTGTGCGCCAGGGACAGTGGCGTTACTCCAAGAATGCAAGGCTGTTTCGCGGGGCAAGGTCAAGGCGTGGAATTGCCACATCGAGAGGATGGAGGGCGGCAAGTTGGTAACCCTCTTGCAAACGCAGGAAGGCATTTCATCGAGTTGACGCCCGTTCACAACCACTGGTAAAGCTGCTGCCGGGAGAAGGAAGGCCAGTGGGTGTTTGTGCAGAAGTCCCCGCCGTCCTTGACGGGCCCAGGGTGACAGTGGGAGCGTGGCTCGCACCGCGTGTGCCCGCGTCGTGCCCGACGAGCTGTCATGAGGCAAGAACAATGAAGGGCAAAAGGATGAAAAACCGTCGCTTCCGTCGGTGTGATTTTGTGTTGAAGTTATCTGTAAAAATCAAAGATCGCCAGTGCTAGAACCAAGGGAGGGGAGGCCGCCGGGAGGCAAACGCTGAGGAGCCACGCGGTTCACAGCAGCGCACACACGCCCCGGACCGGATCTCACGACAGGCCTTCAGGACCTCCACCCCCGAGCCGCGGAGCTTCCAGAGGAGGAGGAGGCCTGGATTCCCGGAGGGACCTGCTCCTTTGCGGGAGGAGAACCTGCTGTTCCTTGGGCCCGTGGCCTCCATCCGAGGGCCGGCAGGCGCCCAGCGCCGCTGCAAATCCGGCAGGTTCTCCGTGGGGGTGGCTCGCTGTGGACGTGTGAGCCACGTGTGGACGTGTGAGCCACGTGTGGACGTGTGAGCAGAGCACGTCCGCGAAGGAGAGCAGAGGGGGACACGCTTTTTCAGGCGCACTCGCTATAAGGCCACACAAGTAAGACATGTGCCCTCGACAAAACGTGCAGAGAAGCTGAGGGAACAGCAGAGACGGGGGAGACGGGAGAGACGTAAGAGACAAGAGACAGGGGAAGGGAGAGACAGGAGACGGGGCAGCACCAGGAGTGTGGGCCCAGCGGCCCTGCAGAAGGTGGGGAGGCCACGTCTAAACAGTCCCGGGGTAAACCCCTCTGGAGAACCCGCTGCCCTGGAAATAATTCGAGGGGGGGCACTTAGTCTCAGGCAAAACCCCACTGCTTCCAGAATAAAGCGTGAGGGCATCTTCACCATCGATCGTGTGGGCAGGGAGCAGGGAGACACCAGGGACAGCGAGGCCAGGCCAGCGGCTGCGTGGGGAGGAAGCTCGCGGCACACATGTTCCGGAATGTCTCAAGCCGCCCTGCAGGTTGACGGGAAGGGGCAGAGCCTCCAGAGACAAGGACACTTGAGCAGGTATCTCCGAGGCAGGGAAGGAAGGGACAGCCCACCAGAGCTGAGCCCCCTGTGCGGTTCTCTTGGGGGGGGGGGGCGCTGGGGTTCTGGAATGTTCTATGCCTTTGTCTGGGTGACTGTTACCCGGATATGCCTGCTTTATGGAAGGTCATCAACCCATAGGACAGTAACAAACACACGTACGTACAAATACATTTATTTCGGGGAAAATGGACACCGCGGGGATGAGCCACATTCGGGAAATTTGCTATAATCACGGAAGGTACACCCAACACACTGAGTACTTCTCGTGTTCCACATCAAACGTGGCATCGGAAAGAAAAATTTAATAGAAGGTGAAAAAAATGAAATGAGTGAAACTGTACCTTCAGTTTAAAATTTTTTTAATTTAATAAAAGGAAAATAAAAATCGTGCACAGACAGTATAATCTCAAGCAGTGAGGCAGTGAGGGCGCGTGTGTCACTCACGCCCGTGCACACCTATCCAGGTGACCCTCGGCCCTTGTGCACAGACCCTGCAGTAGAGATCCCGCGAGCAACTTTTGGCTTCTGAAAACTTCACTCCTCGCAGTGTCCTGCTGCCGGGAAGCCTGACCGATGACACAAGCAGCGGATGGACACGTGTCCTGTGATTTACGTGTCCCCTGTCCCCTGTTCGTACAACAGAGCAGACCAGCCAAGTGAGGAGAACACGTTCATCGTCCCGTCCCGCGTCTATCAGGACCCGGAGTGTCCCGGGGCAGCTGGTGGGCCGTGGGGTGGTCCTGGGGTCCACGGAACAAGGGGAGGGGACGCTTAGCTCATCCGCAGTGGGGGGCTGAAAACGCTCAGGGGCCTTTACCTTCTTTTGTGAAAGAAGTTGTTGGGCAAACGTGGGGAGGGGCTGCGGTCTGAGGTGGGGGGGAGGGGCGCCGGCCCCACGACAAACCGTTTGCTCACAATGCGCCCTCATTTTTGTTGGGCTGCGAGGGAGGTGTCCACCCCGTGCAGCCGAGGGTGGGGCCGCCACTTTTCAGGCCCCGGGACCCGGCACCCGGACAGGGGTGGGGAGGTGGGGATGCTTTAGCGCCTCAGTCTGTTTCCAACCACGACCGTAGTAAAAGCAAAGGCTCATCTAGTCGGTTCACCTGTTCACCGGAACTGCCTGGCACTTCCTGCCACGAAGACCACTGAGCGTGGCTGCGGGGCTCCCGTGGCCCCCGGGCAAGCGAAGCTGGGGACGGAGGCCCAGGTGCCTGTCCGGCCACCTCCCCGGATGCACCCATCTGGGGACAGCCGCGGGACCCCCTCATCTGGCCAACCGTGAGAGCCCAGGCAGCCTCGGGCCTTCGGGGGAAGAGAGAAGAAAAGCAGTTAGAGAAATAACAGGACGAACCGCGCCTCAGAAGGAAATGATGCCACCAACCAGGGAAGGAAAGCAGAGAGGGGAGCAGAGGGGCGGGCAATGGGCAGCCCTGTGTGCTCACGTCACCACTTGACCATGGGGGACCGTGGCCTGGTGGACGCTGCAGGGAGCCGGGCAGGGGGAGCATCCAGAGCGCCAAGGCCCTGGGGCGGATGTGGGCCCGGTGGGCTGGAGTGGGGGGACAGGGCCGGGGTCAAGGCGGGTCGGCTGGGACTCCTGGCACTGAGACCCTTGGCCTTAGAGTGCAGGAGCTGATTCTAGGGGGCAGGAGGGGGAAAGAGGGGGCAGGAGGGAGTGGGGTGGGGACAGGAGGGGACGGGGGGGCAGGAGTGGCAGGAGGGAGCAGGGGGAGTGGGGGGAGGCAGGGGAGCACGAGGGCCCGCAGCCTCATGGGGGCTGTGGCAGAAGCCCCCCACCTCCTGCTGGGTCTATGTCTGTGCCCCGCATTCCACACCCCAATTCCGGCCCCCCACCTAGGAGGGCAGAGCCCGGAGAGCCCGTGGGTGGCACCCGGGCACCCGGCCTTGGGGGCACTCCACTGCACCCCAGGGCAGGGCAGAAAGTACTGCTTTGCTGTGGGGCCCAAGCAAGCTCTGGGGCCTGGCTGGAGCCCCTGTCCCTGTTGTGGGGACCCTGGTTGCTCAGGCCTAGCTCTCAGGCACCTGGCCTTCTCTCACCCAGGTACACTTCCCAGATATTTTCCCGGAAGATAGCCGTGGGGTTGGCTACCGCGATCACGTTTTACAGATGGGGAAGCTGGGGCTCAGAGCCCCGAGATCTGATCTGGGGCTGAGGCTCGGTTGCAGGGGTGGGGGCCTTGGCCGCCACAGGGAAGGCAGTCCGGGTCTGGGTTCCTGTGGAAGCTTCCAGAGAGAGCTGCCCGGAGGAAGCCCCAGGTACACCCCTCAGGGGGGCCTGTGGTGGGGCGGGGACCCTCCCCCACACCAGGGCTCCTGTGGGGAGGGGCCCCCACTCCGGACACACCCAGGACAGAGCCCTGGGCTGCTCCCCACCTCAGCCCAGACTCCTCTCCCCCGCTGGCCCTCAGGGTCCAGGTAGCACCTCCGCCCTGTGTCCAGACCGTCCGCCATCCCCGTCCCCACCCCTTGGACCTGGGCCAGCCTGGGGCACCTCTTTCCTCCCTGTTTCTCTGTTCCTCTGTCTCTGTCTCTCCCTCTGTCTCTGTTCCTGTGTCTCTCCCTCTCCCTCTGTCTCTGTCTCTGTTCCTCTGTCTCTGTCTCTCCCTCTGTCTCTCTGTTCCTCTGTCTCTCCCTCTGTCTCTGTCTCTATTCCTGTGTTTCTCCCTCTGTCTCTCCCTCTGTCTCTGTCTCTCCCTCTGTCTCTCTGTCTCTCCGTCTGTCTCTCTGTCTCTCCCTCTGTCTTTGTCTCTGTTCCTGTGTCTCTCCCTCTGTCTCTGTCTCTCCCTCTGTCTCTCTGTCTCTGTCTCTGTTCCTGTGCCTCTCCCTCTGTCTCTGTCTCTGTTCCTGTGTCTCTCCCTCTGTCTCTGTCTCTGTTCCTGTGTCTCTCCCTGTGTCTCTGTCTCTCCCTGTGTCTCTGTCTCTCCCTCTGTCTCTGTCTCTCCCTCTGTCTCTGTCTCTGTTCCTGTGTCTCTCCCTGTGTCTCTGTCTCTCCCTGTGTCTCTGTCTCTCCCTCTGTCTCTGTCTCTCCCTCTGTCTCTGTCTCTGTTCCTGTGTCTCTCCCTCTGTTTCTCCTCTGTCTCTGTCCCTCTGTCTCTGTCTTTCTCTCTGTCTCTGTCTCCCCTTCTGTTCCTCTGTCTCTCCCTCTGTCTCTGTCACTTCCTCTATCTCTGTTCCTGTGTCTCTCCCTCTGTTTCTGTCCCTCTGTCTCTGTCCCTCTGTCCCTGTCTCCATCTCTCCGTCTGTCTCCTCTCCTGTCCCTCTGTCTCTCCCTCTCTGTCTCTGCGGTGGCATCTGTCCGCCTGTCCTGCTCTCGTCTCAGGAACCAGATGCGCCTAAATTCTAACCTGATTCCTCCCTTCCAGCCTCCACCCTTCCCCAGTCCCCCTGTCCTAAGGGCAAAGGTCGGACTCCTGACTCACCCCTCCCGAGTGACCCTCACTCGCCTTCCCTGGATTGTTCCTCGAATGTCAGCATGAACCAGTCAAGTGGGGTGGGGTCGGGGTCAGGCAGCCCCGGGCCGGAAGGGACATTATTGTCCAGTGGAGCGGGTCACTGGGGAGACAGATAAGCAAAGGACTCCCAGCGACAGAGCCCATCCCTCCGGGAAGGACCGGGTGGGAGTGGAGGTCGGTCAACAGGGCCATCAGAGAGGGCTTTGCACCCAGCTGACCCCGCAGGCCAGTGAAGGGAGCTCCCGAGGGAATGGCCCCGAGGGGGCTGGGTGTGGCCTGCTCAGTGACCCAGGAAAAGTGGCAGCGGGCCGGAAGGATTGCCAGGTGCAGATCGCTGGTGGGCACGTCCCCACCCACACTAACTCTGTCCCAAACTCTGCTCTGCCTTCAGGATCGGCTTGGCCGTCATAACCCTCAGGTGGGGTTCTTCCCTTGCTCTCCCAGGTTAGAGGCCAGGCTGGGCTGGAGGGCACCCGGGGCCAGAGGGCACCAGGTGGAGGCTACGACGCTCTCTGCGTGTGCCGCGGGCCCCCCAAGCCTCCCTGCTTGACCGCAGTGGAACCCCGTTTCCCACTGCCGTCCCCCCACCCCTCTCGGGGCCGCCCCATACCCCGCGCTGGGTAGGAGGACAGAAATCCCGCAGCTGCCCGGAGAGGCTGGGGGACAGCCGGGTGACGACCCGGGGAGCCGAGCGCCCTGGGGGCTGCTGTGGGTCCCAGGGGCCCACCTACAGGCACCCCGCATCTGAAGGGGCTTCGGTACCCAGATGCCAGCGGGGACCCAAAGCTCCCTGGGAAGCTGGTTAGAGCCCGGTGCTCGGGGCCCGGAGGGGTCCAGGCGGCTCCGAACACCGAGTGAGCAGGGCAGTGGGCTGCTCCCAGGGCCCAGGTCCACCTCACGGCCCTGGACGGGGTGGGGCGGGGCAGGGATGGCCCCGCACATAGCCTGCTGGCAGAAGGAGCCGGGGAGGGGGGGGGCCGCCCCACCTCCTTCTGCCGCTGGGGAGTGTGACGGTGAGCCCGAGCCTGCCGAGCATCCCAGGGTCTGGAGAGCAGCGGTGTCCTGCAGGGAGGGGGGGAAGGGAGCACCCTGGGGGCGGGAGCCCTGGCGGCTGCGTTTGCTCAGTGGGAGGGGCCGGCCAGCGCCTGTGGGGCAGTCCCGAGGGTCTGCGGCGCCTCCACAGATAAGGCATTAACAGTCGGGGCGGACTCACCTCCAGATCTGCTGACGCCAGGTGCTCGGGGCGAGGTGCCAAAGGTTCCCTATAAAGTGCTGGGGCTCTGGGCCTGCGGCCACTCGCCCTCTGGCTCCCGACCCGCCTGGGCCACCAGGGACCGGCCCTGCGACCACCATGGTGAGGCTCGTGTTGCCCAACCCGGGCCTGGAGGACCGGATCCCGTCCCTGGACCAGCTGGAGAGCATCGAGGCCAAGGAGGCCGGCTCCCGGCCCCAGTGGGACAACAAGGCCCAGTACATGCTCACCTGCGTGGGCTTCTGCGTGGGCCTGGGCAACGTGTGGCGCTTCCCCTACCTGTGCCAGAGCCACGGCGGAGGTGAGCCCCGGGCTGGAGGGGGGTCCGCCTGTGAACGACGGGATGGGGCCCCGGACCGAGGAGCCCATTCGCAGGGAGGGGAAGGAGTCCCCGGGGGCCGTGGTCACACACGCCGTCCCCCTGGAGTGCCACCTGCCTCCCCTGCGGATTCAGCCTCCACGTCCGCAGCGGGGGCAGGGCTGGGCAGGGTTGCAGGGCGGTCCGGGCCCCCACAGCGCTCTGCTCTTGGCTCGTGGGGCCGGCGAGGGATGTCTGCCGCCCGGACCCGCGCGTCCAAGCGTCTGTGTGCGTCCTCGAAGAGCACACCTGACCTGGGTGTGAGGGGTCTGAGGGGAACCGGCCGCTCCTCTGGATGGAGCCCCCTCTCCGAGAGCGGGAGGGGCAGTGGGGGACAGCCCTTCGCAGGGCCACCACGCGGGCACCGCACTCCTGCCTGGATAGAGGAGGGAGCTGGGCCGGGAGCAGGCGACCCACAGAAGGACTCCCTGACCTCAGGCCGCCCTGCCACCCCCAGAGGCCTTGGAGGGCCTTGCCTGGACCGCAGCGGTCTCCTTCCACAGGCCGAGGCTGCCCCTCTCCCTCTCCCCCGGCCCTGTGACGCTGGCTCTGTGTCCTCACCATGGTCGCTTCGCCCGCCTCCGGTCCCTATGGGCGACAGGGACGGAACCTCCATGAGTCCGCGGCCGCAGCCCTGGGGAACCCTGCTCTGGGGCTGAGCTGTAAACAAGGAGGGGTCTGGGGCAGGGGCAGGTGCTCACTGGGGAGACGGGCTGTGCAGAGCGGGCTGGCTGTCCCGGGGACGGGTGCCCCAGTGATGTGTTTGCGGGGCTGCTTGCTTCTTACTCTGAAGCACCCGCAGGCTCTCACCTGGGCTTTGTGGTCTAAAAGCATCCCCGGGAAAGGCAGAAGTGCTCGTTCCTGGGTCAGCCTCAGGGGCCCTGAATTTCCCAGGGTTGAGCTTCCCAAGGTCTGGGAGGGACCTCAGGCCTCCTCAGGTCTCACGGACCCCTGATCCAGCTTCTGACTCCGGAAGCGGAAGCGGAAGCGGCAGCCACAGCACAGGGGGAGCCGGAGGGAGGAGGGGCCCCAGCAGTGCAGCCTCTGCGGTCGGTCCCTGAGCCTGCCTCCCAGCTGCCTCTGGGGCCAATGCCCCTTCCTTCTGGGACTTTCCGCTCACGTGCCCCCCAGGGCCACCCTAAGAGAGGGTCCCAGCCTGCTCCTGCTCACCTGTAACTGGGAGCCCAGCACCCCGCAGATTTCCTGCCCCCTGGACAGGGAAGGGGGCTGGCTGCACCCCTGCACTGCGGTCCTGGTGCTGTATTCACCCGCGGCAACCGTGCCCCCAGACCCTGCAGACTGACGGGCTGTCCCCCAGTCAGCCCGGGGAGCGGAGGCCTGCCCTGCGCCCCCACAGCGAGGTTCCACGCTGGCGGCGGGGCTGGGGGTCCGACCTCTGTGCTCCGGGACCCTCCGTGGCTCACGCTCTGTCCCGTCCAGGCCTCCCACGCCCACCGGGAGGCCAGCAGCCGAGCCCAGGAGGCGGAGGGCCGCAGGGAGGTGACCGCAGCCGGTGACCCTCCGCGCGACGCCTCCCACGCCTGCGGCCGCAGCTGTAAGGGGTGGGGGGGTGGCGCGACTTGAGGGAGCTGGTTCCGTGAAGACGTAACAAGCCTCCAACTACTTCCAGGACTTTTGGGTAACTTGCAAAGCACGACAAATATTCATTTACTTTATTTTTAACTTTATATTTTGGGGGAAAAAAGTCGGAAAAGTAGACAAAACGACATCCCAGACCCTGATTTCGATTCAGTCGACAACGTTCTGCTGTATCCGCGGCGGTGCGCACGCACGCACCCGCCCGACACGCCTGTGCGCACACATCACGCACTGACGCACATGCCCACATACCCACGAGCGCACGCACCCACGCTCTCGATGCGTGCACACCACACGCACCTACACACGCGCGCAGCCCACACCCACGCGTGTGCACACACGCCCCCGCACATCCGCGCAACACCCACACAACACGCGCGCACCCATGCACGCATGCGTGCACAGTACGCACCCACACACACATTCACACGCCCGTGCACCCACACACACACGTACGCATGCATGCACACACCGACTCACCCACGCGCGCGTGCACCCACGCGCAGTGCCCCCTCTGGCGCATGGCGTTAGGAGACTGTGTGGTCACTCGAAAGGTCCCCAACGCTGGGTCTCTCTGACTGGGGTCCCCGGGGCAGCGCTGTGAAGGGCGCAGGTGCAGGTGGTTCCCGGGTGGGCTGTGTCCTCCGCCTGCACCACCTCGGGGGTCTGGGTTTGGCTAGTGCTCCTCCCACCTCAGTGGGAGTTGGGCACCGGGCTCTGTGCTCGTCTGCAAGTGACAGAGGTCCACGAGCCCCTGAAGGGCAGGTTTATCCCCACATCACATGGTGGGGTGGCACACAGCCACCCCACGCCCTGACCCAGAGCGTGCACGGGGCACGCGCTCTCACAGGGAAGCTTCCTGGGGCAGGAGAGAGCATCGGAGGGGGGTGGGGTGGGAATAGGATGCAAATGGGACTAGGGTGGGACTGGGGTGGGACTGGGGTGGGTATGGGAAGGTGCTGCAGGGTTTGTGGGTCACGCCGACCTAGGAGGAAACCCGTGTGTGGACGTGGGCCTGGGCCGGGGCGCTGGGCAGGGGCACGTGAGCCGAGCCCAGAGCTGGCATCAGGAACTCCTCCAAGGGTCCCTGTCTGTCCCCTCCCCCAGAGTCCCTGCTGCCACTTGTCAGACGCATCTCCGGGTGTACTTCTCTTTAGGAGTTTCCTCCTGTGTGAGCTCAGATAGTATCGCCCTTCTGTGCCTTGGCCATGGTGACCCCGTGCTGTCCTCCCGGGCCTGGAAAGGACCTGGGCACAGGCTCTAAGGTGCAGGCCCCAGGGGCAGGGAGGGCAGAACGGCTCGCCCAAGATGGCTCTCTGGCGTTTGGGTGATTTCTGGAGAGTTCAGTCTGGTCTGGACTGTGGACGGAAGGCGGGAAGGCCCGGGGGTGGGGGTGTGGGGGGCAGCAATCCACATCTGCCTTCAGGATGACAGTGACAGGGATGGAGGAGAGGGACCCTGGGGGTGACAGCGAAAGGGTTGGGGGGGGAGGGACCCTGGGGGAGGCAGGTCCCCCACCCACACATCTGTCGCCATCGCCTACGGGAGCCTGGGGAAATGATGCCAGTTTCCCGGGACCAATTCCGTGATGAGTGCCACCCACATCCCACAAAGCCCCTGGCGGCCTGTTGAGAGTGTGGTTACCCCTCAGGACTAACACAACTGGGCCTCCCGTGGGTCTCCAGACTCCCCGCCCTGTTTCCCGGTTCCTTAGAACGCCAGCCGTGCTTCCGCACCAGCGGGTCTGTCCCCCATGGGTGCCGTCCACCCCTCCCCCGTGCAGCGGGCTGCCTCTGCGTGTGTGTGCGCGCGTGTCCACCGGTGCGGAAGCCTGGGCAGCACAGGGACGCCCGTCTCCAGGGACCTTTGGAACCACATCCAGGCGCCACGGTGCCTGCTGGCCGCTCTCCCTCCTCTGCCCTTCCCTGCTTCCTCCACCTTTACCCACGGGAAGGAAAGAAGTAGCTGGGTTTAAAAAAAAAAAAAAAAGCCACGTATCCCCCAGGGCCTAATCTGTAAAGAGCTCTCGGCCTCGCTGGAGAACATTCTCATCCCTGGAAAAGAGCGTGGGGCTGAGGGGCTGCTCCAGGCTGGACGCTGCCCGGGGCCAGGGTACTGGGTAGGCAGACCCACCTGCCTCGCTGGGATGGGCCCCACAACGTGGGGGCACAGACGGCTCATTTTGGGCATGTGCCTGACCCCTCCTCCCCCCTTCCCCCACTGGCTGTGCCCACCGGGGCGGAGCCTCACACTCAGGGGAGCCGCCCACCTGGAGGAGCTTGTGTGAGGGAGGGCGCCGGGAGAACGAGGTGGCTTCCTGGAAGAGGGGCTATCCGAATGGGGTTTCCCAGGATGAATAGGAGTTTCCTGATGGGGATGGAGGGACCGGAAGGCTGGTGGGTGAAAGTGGCGTCATGAGAAAAGGGGAGATTGAAGGACATTCTGGAGCCTTGTCCCCAAACGGACTTGTTTTCTTGGTAATTTTGCTCAGAGATTTTTTTTCTTTCTTTTATTTAAAAAAAAAATGTTTACTTTTGAGAGAGATAGAGCACACGAGGTGGCAGGAGGACAGAAACAGAGGGGGGCAGGGTATCCAAAGTGGGCTCTGTGCTGACAGCAGCGAGCCTGACGCAGGGCTCGAACTCACAGTGAGATCGTGGCCTGAGCTGATGTCGGGCCTTTGACCGGCCGAGCTTCCAGGCGCCCCGCTTAGAGATTCAAATCAAGCCCCTAAGAAAACGTTGGAGAGGCAGCTCTTTTCTTTTATCTTAACCCTCACGGACACGGTGACACGGTGACACGGTGATCAGGTCCTGGTGGGGTGTAGGGGGCCCCTGCCCGTGAGCCTGTGGCCCGGGCTGGGCCCCCAGACCCAAGGGGATCCAGCTGGTGGGTCTTCGTTCCCTGTGCCCGTCCTCGCTCTTTGATTTTCTGTCATTGTCACCTTGAGGGCCACATCCCCAGTCGTGGCCCATGCCCCTTGCTGTCCTGGAATTTTGACCTCGGCATCCGAAGGGGCCTGTCCCTGGAGCCCCGCGTTGGGAGGGAGGCCACTCAGGCAGTCCAGCACGCAGACCGAGGATGGCCCGCTGCGGGTGGGAGCGCCACTGGGCTCTGCGCGGGGGTGGGGGTGGGGCTGTCCCTCCCAACACAAGGGACCCCGCAGAGGAGAAAGAGGCAGGGAGCGAACCCAGGGCAGAGGGGGTATAGGCTGATGCTGGCAGAGATGGCCCAGGAGAGGGACCGAATGCTCGCCCCTCCCCCGCCCCCCCGCCGAACGCACCGGTCGGTCCTGAAGCCATCAGTGTGTCCAGACCCTCGTCGGCAGTCCCTACGGCGCAGCTGCAACCTGGCCCGAAGTTCACGCTCTGGTGACCTCGGCTGTGCTGGTCTCTGCTAGGTCGCGCTCGGCCCGAGGAGGGAGCGGCCCAGGGGCCCCGAGCCGCCGCCTTCGCCAATTTCCCGTCTCAACCTGCTGTCCTGCGCTGAGCCAGCCTGGTCCTGGTGCCCCCAGTCCCGGGGGTCCCTGCATCCCCTCATGTGGTCGCGGCTCCGGCTCAGGGCCTCCCGAGGCTCAGATCAAGGGCCCCGGCGTGCACTCCCCCGGGTCGCTGTCTGAACCCTCCGCTCCCGTGACCCCTCCCCTCTGACCCTCGCACCCGGCTCCCCCCGGCACGCGGACGCCTCCGCTGATTCCGGGGGCTGCCGTCACGGCCCACGGGCGCCACCGTCGGGAGGTGGCGCGTGGTGGCTCCCTGCGCGGCGGTGCTCGTGGCCTTGTGGTCGGGAACCTCCCAAGTTTGTGTCTCTGCAGGTGCTTCCTACAAACGCCTGCGTCGCCAGGGGTGGCCCGTCGCCCTCCCGTGAGCCGTCCTCTGACACGCTGCCGCTTCTCCCCACGCAGGGGCCTTCATGATCCCGTTCCTCATCCTGCTGGTCGTGGAGGGCATCCCCCTGCTGCACCTGGAGTTCGCCATCGGGCAGAGGCTGCGGAAGGGGAGCGTGGGCGTCTGGAGCTCCATCCACCCGGCCCTCAAGGGCGTAGGTGCGCCGCCGGGCTCTGCCGGGGTCCCCTATTGGCAGCAGGCGCCCCTCCTTCCTTGCCCCCCTTCACTGCCTGATTTCAGGGAGAGGAGGGGCCCAGCGCTTGGGCCCCGCCCCCGGGCCTTCGCAGACCCCTCCTCACAAGCTCAGGTCAGGGCCTGGGTCACTGCTGGCCGCCGGGGGCCAGCGGGGCAGCGGACACCATCCTGAGTCCCCAGGCGCCCAGCGGGTTGGAGGGTGTAGACGCACGGGGAGAGTAGAGACCCCCGCCCCTGCCGACTCCCTGCCCTGATCAGGGCTCGGGAGTGGCTGGATGGCCCCGAGGTGGGCTGACTGCTGAGGCCACACTCTTGCTCTCCAAGCTTCCTCCGTCCACTCCTTAAGGTCAGCAAGGAGGTTCCTCCCCAGCAGTGACCCCTCGGCCGGCACTGACCCCTCGGCTGGCACTGACCCCTCGCCCCAGCACTGACCCCTCACCCCAGCACCGACTCCTCACCCAGCAGTGACCCCTCACCCGGCACTAACCCCTCGCCCAGCAGTGACCCTCGCCCGGAACTGATCCCTTGCCCGGGGGTGACCCCTCGCCCGGCAGTGACCCCTCGCCCGGCACTGACCCCTAGCCCGGCACTGACCCCTCGCCCCAGCACTGACCCCTCAGCCAGCAGTGACCCCTCGCCCAGCACTGACCCCTCACCCCAGCACTGACTCTCACCCAGCGGTGACCCCTCGCCCGGCACTGACCCCTCACCCCAGCACTGACTCCTCACCCAGCGGTGACCCCTCGCCCGGCACTGACCCCTCGCCCCAGCACTGACCCCTCAGCCAGCAGTGACCCCTCGCCCGGCACTGACCCCTCACCCCAGCACTGACTCCTCACCCAGCAGTGACCCCTTGCCCGGCACTGACCCCTCGCCCCAGCACTGACCCCTCAGCCAGCAGTGACCCCTCGCCCAGCACTGACCCCTCGCCCCAGCACTGACCCCTCAGCCAGCAGTGACCCCTCGCCCAGCACTGACCCCTCGCCCCAGCACTGACCCCTCAGCCAGCAGTGACCCCTCGCCCGGCACTGACCCCTCGCCCCAGCACTGACCCCTCAGCCAGCAGTGACCCCTCGCCCGGCACTGACCCCTCGCCCCAGCACTGACCCCTTGCCTGGCAGTGACCCCTCACTCCAGCACTGACTCCTCACCCGGCAGTGACCCCTTGCCCGGCACTGATCCCTCGCCCCAGCACTGACCCCTCAGCCAGCAGTGACCCCTCGCCCGGCACTGACCCCTAGCCCGGCACTGACCCCTCACCCCAGTACTGACCCCTCGCCTAGCACTGACCCCTTGCCCAGCAGTGACCCCTTGGCCGGCACTGACCCCTCACCCGGCACTGACCCCTCAACCCAGCACTCACTCCTCACCCAGCAGTGACCCCTCAACCACCAGTGACCCCTCAGCCGGCACTGACCTCTCGCCCGGCACTGACCCCTCACCCCAGCACTGACCCCTCACCCGGCAGTGACCCCTCACCCGGCAGTGACCGCCTCACCTGGAACTGACCCCTCGCCCGGCACTGACCCCTCACCCCAGCACTGACCCCTCACCCACCAGTGACCCCTCGCCCAGCACTGACCTCTCACCTGGCACTGACCCCTAACACCAGCACTGACCCTCACCAACAGTGACCCCTCACCCGGCAGTGACACCTCACCTGGCACTGACCCCTCGCCCACCGTGACCCTTTGCCTAGCACTGAACCCTCGCCCAGCAGTGACCCCTCGCCCACTATTGACCCCTCACCCAGCACTGACCCCTCACCCAGCAGTGACCCCTCACCCCAGCAGTGACCCCTCACCCACCAGGACCCCTCACCCAGCAGTGACCCCTCGCCCACTAGTGACCCCTCGCCCAGCAGTGACCGCTCACCCAGCAATGACCCCTCGCCCGGCACTGACCCCTAGCCCGACACTGACCCCTCGCCCCAGCACTGACCCCTCACCCAGCAGTGACTCCTCGCCCAGCACTGACCCCTCACCCAGCACTGACCCTTCACCCAGCAGTGACCCCTCGCCCGGCACTGACCCCTCGCCCACCAGTGACCCATCACCCGGCACTGACCCCTCACCCCAGCAGTGACCCCTCGCCCGGCAGTGACCCCTCAACCACCAGTGACCCCTCAGCCGGCACTGACCTCTCGCCCGGCACTGACCCCTCACCCCAGCACTGACCCCTCACCCGGCAGTGACCCCTCACCCAGCAGTGACCGCCTCACCTGGAACTGACCCCTCGCCTGGCACTGACCCCTCGCCCAGCAGTGACCCCTCGCCCACTAGTGACCCCTCACCCGGCACTGACCCCTCGCCCACCAGTGACCCCTCGCCCGGCACTGACCCCTCACCCAGCAGTGACCCCTCACCCACCAGTGACCCCTCACCCGGTACTGACCCCTCGCCCGGCACTGACCCCTCGCCTGGCACTGACCCCTCGCCCAGCAGTGACCCCTCGCCCACCAGTGACCCCTCACCCGGCACTGACCCCTCGCCCACCAGTGACCCGTCGCCCGGCACTGACCCCTCACCCCAGCAGTGACCCCTCGCCCGGCAGTGACCCTTTGCCTGGCACTGACCCCTCGCCCGGCACTGACCCCTCGCCCGGCACTGACCCCTCTCCCAGCAGTGACCCCCACTCCTGAGCAGTGACGGTCTGGTCCCTCCAGGCATCGCGTCCATGTTCGTGTCCTTCATGGTGGGCCTCTACTACAACACCATCATCGCCTGGGTCATGTGGTACTTCTTCAACTCCTTCCAGGACCCCCTGCCCTGGAGTGAGTGTCCGCTCAACGCCAACAGGACAGGTGAGCCCTGGGCAGGGCCGGGGAGCTGGGGAGCTGCCACTAGCAGGGTGGGGAGGCCGCACCTTTGATCACGCGGGCTGACCGTCCACGGACACTTGCCCTCTGATTTTCCAGATTTTGGATGCCTGGAGCTCAGGTCGGGCAAAACCCAGGGCACACTTAAGGCAACGGGGCATTAAAAGAAGGGCACGTTGCAGGAGAAAAGCCCTTAAAAATGGTGGCTTCCCCGTCAGGAGGGGCGGTGTGGCCCAGGAAGGGGGTGCTGCCCATCCGCCTGGGCCTTGCAGCGAGGACAGCCGTGCGTGGGGTTCTGAGTTGCCGGCGGGGGGGGGGGGGGGTGTGCGTGGGGTGTCCCGGAAGCCGCTCCCCGACATTGTTGGGACGGCATCGTGAGCCCTCCCCGGGCCAAGCCTGTGGGGTTCTTGTCTGCCTGCAGCAGGGACAAGAGGGAGAAGGCAGGCAGTCAAGGCCCGGGTGCACACCCCACACATGCACGCGTGTGTGGGTGTGCATATGCGCATGTACACATAGGTCTGTGTGCATGTGCACACATGTATGCATGGGAGGTGTGTTTGCGTGCAGGTACACTCGTGTGCACATATTTGTGTGAATGTGCACCGTGTGTGGGTGCATATGCATAGGTGGGTGTGCATGTGCGGGTGTGCGGGTGTACGCGTGCATGTGTAGGCGTGCGTTTGTGGGTACGCGTGTGCATGTGTATGCGTGTATGTGCGGGTGTGGGTGTGCATGCGTGGGTGTGCGGGTGTGGGTGTACATGTGTGGGCGTGCGGGTGTGTGTGCATGGGTGTGCGGGTGTGCGTGTGCGCATGTGTGGGTGTGTGTGCGGGTGTGCATGTGTGGGCATGTGGGTGTGTGGGCGTGCGGGGGGGTGTGCACGGGTGTGCGGGTGTGCGTGTGCGCATGTGTGGGTGTGTGTGCGGGTGTGCATGTGTGGGCATGTGGGTGTGTGGGCGTGCGGGGGGGTGTGCACGGGTGTGCGGGTGTGCGTGTGCGCATGTGCGCATGTATGGGTGTGTGTGCGGGTGTGCATGTGTGGGTGTGCACGGGCACATACAACGTCCCCGCTGTCAATGTCTCAAAAACACGACCTGTGTTTCCCATGGCTCGGGCCCCGGTCCCCGTTCCTCACCTTGGCTCGCACCCGTGCCCGCTCTGATGTGTGCGAGTGCCCGCCCCCAGGCTACGTGGAGGAGTGCGCGCGCAGCTCCTCCGTGGACTACTTCTGGTACCGGGAGACCCTCAACATCTCCACCTCCATCAGCGACTCCGGCTCCGTGCAGTGGTGGGTCCTGCTCTGCCTGACCTGTGCCTGGAGCGTGCTCTACGTGTGCACCATCCGCGGCATCGAGACCACCGGCAAGGTGCCCGCGGGGCTGGGGGGCGCCCGTGCACCTTCGGCCGCTGTGAGGGTCGTGACCCCTCCCCCCCACCGCTGTCTGGGCGGGGCCTCTGCTGCCCACGTGCTCAGGAAGCCGTGGGACCCACGGTATCCCCAGTCGGGAGGCACCAGATGGTCCCAGTCCCGCAGAACGCTGGGAAGTGGAGGGTCGGGCACACCTCCCTGCCTGGAGTCTGGGGGCCAGGGGCACCCGGGAGGGGGTCCTAACCGGCAGCCCTCTCTTCCCACCCCACCCCCCCACCTGCCCCGCCCACAGGCCGTGTACGTCACCTCGACGCTGCCCTACGTGGTCCTGACCATCTTTCTCATCCGGGGTCTGACACTGAAGGGAGCCACCAATGGTATCGTGTTTCTCTTCACGCCCAACGTGAGTCCCCTGAGGTCCGCCCAGAGGCAGGGGGTGGCCGGGCCGGGGGCGTCAGGGGCCCATCGGCTCAAGTACGGCTGTGTGGACAGAGGGTGGCCGCCACCGGGCCGTGTGTCAGCCAGCACCTTGGGAGTGAGGCTGAGGGGTCTCTGTCCTGCCACAGGTCACGGAGCTGGCCAACCCGGTCACCTGGCTGGACGCGGGGGCTCAGGTCTTCTACTCCTTCTCGCTGGCCTTCGGGGGTCTCATCTCCTTCTCCAGCTACAACTCTGTGCAGTGAGTGCGGGCGGGCCTCCCTACCAAGGGCGGGGGCGGTGGGTACAGGGACCTGGGTCCCAGCAGTGGGGGCGGCCACAGGGTGCATAGAGGCGGGCTGGTGACTCCGGAGGGCTTTCACCAGGGGGGGTCCCTCCAGCGAGGCCCGTTTACGACCCAGCCTCCCCTTGGCACCTCGGTCTCCGTGACCCTGAGCCCTGGTGTTCCACCCCCCTCGCCCCCGGGCACCCAGGACCCCCAGGGGCGCCCGTCCCTGCAGCCCAGCCCAGGCCGACACCCACACGGCAGGGGCCCAAACCCCCAGGGTCTCCAGGACCGTCCGGTTGGGACCAGTGGTCCAGCAGAGAGCGAGCCTCGGAAGCAGACGCGGAGGGGGAGGGGCCGTGGTGCTGGGCGGGACAGGACATGCTCCCCCCCCCCCCCCCCCCCCCCCGCCCCGGGGCCGTTCACCTGCTGGGCTCCCACGTTCCCAGGGTCGTGCCAGTGCCGTCTCCAGGCCCCGCAGATGCCGCCCGCCCCAGGGAGCCCCGTGCCCCCTCCCCTGAACCAGCCGCCGCCTCTTGGGCTGTTTCGAGGGCACGGACTCCCGGGAGCCGTCCTCTGCGTCTGGTTTCCGTCACCGCACCATGTCCTTGGGGTCCGGCCCTGCTGCAGCCCGTGTCGGGGCGTGCTTCCTCCCACGACCGAGCCACGCCCGGTGTGTGGACGGGCACGCTGTGTTCACCCAGCCGTCCCGTGGCGGGCCCGATTTTTCCACACCCTCGCCAACACCTTATTATCCCACTTTCTGATGCCGGCCATCAGAAGCATCTGGAAGGAAGGTGTTGGCATCAGCGGGTGGGGGTGGGAGGTCAGGGGCCGTGTTCTGGGCCCTCTGGGCTGCAGGGGGGCTTTGGGCGTCCAGGGGGAGTTGGGAGTTGGGTGCCAAGCCCAGCACCTCGAAGCCTCACGACCCAGGGGAGTAGGGATTTGAACCCGGGGTCTCCAGGACTGGCGGCTATGGGGGCGTGGGGAAGTGGCAGAAGGGCAGAGCGGGGTCGGGACGCAGCTGCGCCGTCTTCGCTGAGCGCCCACACGGGCCGGGCGGGCGTCCCCGGCCGTCAGTGACCAGCCAGTGCTCTCACTGCAGCAACAACTGTGAGAGGGACTCGGTGATCGTGTCGGTCATCAACGGCTTCACGTCCGTGTACGCGGCCACCGTGGTCTACTCCATCATCGGCTTCCGTGCCACCGAGCGCTTCGACGACTGCTTCAACACGTAGGTGGCTCGCCCGCCCTGAGGAGCTTGCAAACTGCCTCCAGGGAGCACCCCCCGCCCCCCCGGGCCTGCAGCCAGCCTGGCTCTCTTCCAGGAACATCCTGACGCTTATCAACGGCTTCGACCTGCCTGAGGGCAACGTGACGCAGGAGAACTTCGCGGAGGTGCAACAGTGGTTCAATGCCACGGAGCCCGAGGCCTACGCGAAACTGCATTTCCAGACCTGCGACATGAACTCCTTCCTCTCGGAGGTCGGTGCCTTGGGTGGCGCCCCTGCGGTTCGGGCTCTGGGGGCAGGGGGCGGGCGCCGAGCTTCCCCTGCGAGCCCGGTGCCCACGGGCCTGGCCTCCTCCAGTGCCTCACGTCAAACACGTGAAAACACCCCGTGGGCTACTTTTACTATAGTTCCTCCTACAAAAACGCCAGTGTCCTTATAACCGTCTCGCGATCTCGCTCGATTGGCGTATGTCACTCGGGGAGGCTGACACCTTAGTACAGCTGCAGATCTCCTCTGATGTGCCACTGCCTTTGAACTCCAGTCTTATTTTCCCTTTTATTAAAAACATGTTTTTGCCATCTTCTTTTTGGGAGAGCGCAAGGTAGGAAGGGGCAGGGAGAGGGGGACGGAGGATCCAAAGCAAGCTCTGCACGGATAGGCTGTCTGCACAGAGTATGACATGGGGTTCGAATTCACAAACTGCGAGATCATGGCCCGAGCCGAGGTCGACGCTCAACTGACCGGGCCACCTGGGCGCCCCTCTGAGTCCAATTTTAATGATGAGTAATGTTTCCGTATCGTTAAGGTTTATGAGCCCGAATTTATCAGTTTTAATTCTGCAGTTTTCTTATTTGGAGCCGCACGGTATTTGGGGGCATGCCACATGCCACCAGGGCCCTGGCCGCGAGTTTTCCATCAGCAGTGGGTCCCCGCCGCCCCGTCCCCAGCCCCAGGCCACCAGGCTGCTGCGTCTGCCTCCGGTTTTGCTGCGGTCTGTGCCCCGAGGCTGGCTGGGCTCGCCCGCTCATCCTGAGTTTCCTCGCACGGGCGCACCGCTGCCCTTCGCCACCGCGTCCTCCCGAAGTCCTGGCTCGCCCCGCAGGGCGGAGCTGGTGTGTGGAGGGCAGCGGCACGTTTTCCACAGACTCATGTAGATGCCGTGAAGTTACTTTGGGGTCCCTGACTTCTGAGTGGGTTCCCGGGACCGGAGCCCGTGACCTGCAGGGAACACGGGGGCCCCGGGCTCCCCGACTTAGCCTCTCAGCCCCACCAGGAACACCCACTGCCTGGAGGGAGGACCCAAGGCAGAGGTCTCACTGACCCACGTGGGGCCAAAGGCAGGGGCACGGGGTCAGCCGGGGTGCCACGCGGAGCCCTGGCACTTCTGCGTCCGCAAGCCCGTCGTCGCGCACGGCCTGGCCCACTGTTCGCAGCCCTAGGGCGTCTGTTCGGGACGCGTGCTCGGGCTAGTAAAGTCATCCTGAGCTCTGAGCCCAGCTGTGTGGGGAGCGGCTCAGGAAGCGTCCTGTGGGGTGACACCTGTCAGCGAGCAGACGGTCTGCCGTGCCTGCCACATGTCTGTCTGGGCCATGTGGGGCCCTGACTGCTGCCAAGCAGTGCCACCCACTTCCTGGTGTTTGAACTCAGTCAGCTTTTAAAAATGCAGTTGGGCCCAAGAGAGATGAGTTCTGGTGGTTTTCCCGGGTGGCTGAAATCAGCGCTTTCCTTGTGCGGGGGGCGGAGGAGGGGTGCTCAGCAGGTGCAGGGATGGGGAAGGACAGGGGCCCTGGGGGGGGGGGAGGCTCAGCAGGTGCAGGGTCGGGCAAGGACAGGGGCCCTCGGGGGGGGGGGGGTGGCGCTCAGCAGGTGCAGGGGCCCTCGGGGGGGCTCAGCAGGTGCAGGGATGGGCAAGGACAGGGGCCCTGGGGGGGGGGGAGGCTCAGCAGGTGCAGGGTCGGGCAAGGACAGGGGCCCTGGGGGGGGGGGGAGGCTCAGCAGGTGCAGGGTCGGGCAAGGACAGGGGCCCTGGGGGGGGGGGAGGCTCAGCAGGTGCAGGGTCGGGCAAGGACAGGGGCCCTCGGGAGGGCGCGTGCCTCGCTGATGGAGCTGCCCACCCTGCAGGGCGTGGAGGGCACGGGGCTGGCCTTCATCGTCTTCACGGAGGCCATCACCAAAATGCCTGTGTCCCCGCTGTGGTCCGTCCTCTTCTTCATCATGCTCTTCTGCCTGGGCCTGTCGTCCATGTTTGGCAACATGGAGGGCGTGGTCGTGCCCCTGCAGGACCTCAAGATCATCCCCGAAAAGTGGCCCAAAGAGCTGCTCACAGGTATGTGGGGCCGGGACAGCCTCCAGGCTGCAGCCTCGGCCGGGACGCGGGGCCTGGGTCCGCAGCAGCCGTGCTCTCTGTCCCGAAGGCCTCATCTGCCTGGGGACGTACCTGATCGCGTTCATCTTCACGCTGAACTCGGGCCAGTACTGGCTGTCCCTGCTGGACAGCTACGCCGGTTCCATCCCGCTGCTCATCATCGCCTTCTGCGAGATGTTTGCCGTGGTCTACGTGTACGGTGTGGACAGGTAGGAGGGAGGCAGGAAGTTCCCGCGCTCGGGGCAGGGGAAGACGGGCGTTTGTGACGCGGGGCCGAGCGTGCATGTCCCTGGAGAGCGCGCGGGGCATGGGTCGGCGGGGCCGTGGGCAGAGGAGACGGGCCGCCCGGAGCCGTGTGGACTTCCAGCCGTGGGTGCTTCCAGACCCAGCACGGATGAGCACTGACAGGCCACGCGGTCTTGGGGGTGGGAGAGAGGAATCGGCAACCACCCGGAAACAGACCCCTCCGGTCTGACCACGCGATTGAAAATTCCTAACTGAGGACAGCTGTGCCACACGGAGGCGAAGCACTGTCGTGTCTCACAGGCCGAGAAGCCTGAACTACATGAGACGCGGGCGCAGGTGGACCAGGGGGGGCTGAGTAGCCGCGGGGGTGGGGCGCGAGCAGCGGAAGTGAGAGCTGGACGCGGCCAGGGCAGGGCGCTCGCCGTGGGGAGCAAGGCTTCCCTGTGGGGCCCTGGGGCTGCCGGCCCGGGGTGGGGGGGTGCTGTGTGCTTCGTTACGACTAGGGGCGCGTGGCCAGGGGAGCTCCGTGGCGCGGGCGCTCTGGGCCTTTCTAGGGGAGACAGTGCCACGCAGCCAGACGGAGCCCCAGGTGAAGAGAGGTGGTGAGTGGGCCTGTCAGTGGTCTGCACGGCCGGACGCTCAGGGCATCACGCCCCGCTCGGAGGTGAGCCGGGGCCCAGAACGTGGCCGAGGTGCCCTCGCCAGGGGCCGGGCTCACCAGGGCCTCAGAGCCCGCCGGCCGGTGTCCAGCACCAGTGCGCACGCACGAGCCCTTGGAGGCGCGCCGATGTCGGGATGCGGCCTCTGTACCCGCGAGAGCTTGCCCGCGCCGGGCCATAACACACTTCGAACCAGCCCGGGGGCCACCGAGGAACGCGTGCGGCCCCGCCCGCGCTCACTGCTCTAGCAGACTCGGGGAAGAGAGTTGTGATGCAGGCCCGTGACCACGAGTGAATGAGGGCACGGCCATCTGTGAGCGCCCCGGGACGGCGCGAAGCCAGACGCTCGTGGGGGTCGCTGCACGACACACGGGGGGACGGGCCCGCACAGAGGAGACGCACCACGGCCTCCCCGGCCCTGCTGGGTCCAGCCTGGGGCTGAGGCCTGGGCAGCGGTACCTTCCCAGAAATGTCCTCTGGATTCTCTGCGTCCTGGGCAGCTCGTGGCCACGCTCCGCGGGCGCCACGCTCATTTCTGCGGAACGCAGGCTCTGGTGCAGAAGGCAGTCCGGCCCAGGGCGGGGCGGTGGGGGCTGTCCAGCTGTGGAGCCGCTGCCCTGCAGGAAGGCTGGGACGGGACGGCCTCCCAGCCTGCCCTTCATCCCCGGAGCTCTAACCCCGCTCAGCGAGCGCCTGCCCGGACCTCCACGTGGCAAGTCTGCGGGCTGGAGCCCTGGGCGGTGGCGCCTTGGGCCTCCAGAGGCTAGTCCCTGAGGTGGCAGGTCTCTGTGCACAGGGACGGCCGGGACTCCGGTCAGAGGAAAGGCCGGGCTGTGGCTGCAGACGGTGACGTCTGTCTGGGCTGGACAGGCCAGCCGCCCTCGGCCTTGAGGGGATCGTAGGCCTGACCATGTCCCGGTGACAGCTTTCTTCCCACCTCCGTGTCCAGGTTCAACAGGGACATCGAGTTCATGATTGGCCACAAGCCCAACATCTTCTGGCAAGTCACGTGGAGGGTGGTCAGTCCACTGCTTATGCTGGTCATTTTCCTGTTCTTCTTTGTGGTCAAGGTCAACGAGGAGCTGATCTACAGCGTCTGGGACCCTGCCTATGTGAGCCGAGGGGCTGCAGCGGAGGGGGCAGTGGGGGTCTTGCTCCCTGTGGGGTCGGGAGCCCAGGTGCCCCTCCCGTCTGCCACGAGGGCCGGGAGGTGACCTACGGGGGGAGGGGCGTGTACCCTGTAGGAGACCTTGTTGGCTGTACATGCGGCTGTCACCCCTGCTCTCTCCCCAGGAGGAGTTTCCTAAATCCCAGAAGGTCACGTACCCAGGCTGGGTGTATGCCGTGGTGGTCATCGTGGCTGGGGTGCCCTGCCTGGCCATCCCCGGCTTCGCCATCTACAAGCTCATCAGGAACCACTGCCAGAGACGGGGGGACCGCCAGGGGCTGGTCAGCAGGGTGTCCACGACCTCCATCAATGGGGACCTGAAGTACTAAACGGCCTGGCCCAGGGCGTGTGGCCGTCAGAGTGAGGGGGGGAGTCCAGGCCACACACTTGAAAGTGTGTGCGTGTGTGTGTGTGTGTGTACACGTGTGGGTGTGTATGTGTGCACAGATGAGGGTATGCATGTGCATACTGTGTGTATATGTGTGTGCACGCATAGGCACGCGTGTACATGTGTGTGCGTGTGTGTGTGCACACGTGAGCATATACACAAGTACACGTATATACATGTGAGCGTGGGGGGTGTATGTGAGCATGTGTGCATGCCTGTGTGTGTATATATGTTGAAATGTGTGTGTGTACACGTGCATGAGTACGTGGTGGGCATGTGTATAATGTATTGTGTGCACGAGTATAAATACGTGCATACGTGTTTGTGTGCACACGCTCCGAGGACAATCGGAGCTGCGGCGTCCTGGGGAGGCCGCATCTGCACTGCTCGCCTGCGCCCCTCAGGACCGGCCTCGTTGCCACCCACCTTCACCTTGCTGTCGACCCTTGACCTAGGAGGTACCTGTGAGGTCGGGACACTGGTGCCCCACCTGAGGATGGCCCTTCTCAGGCCCCTTGGCTGTGAGCCTGAGAAGACTCGGCTGGGTCCTTCGGAGGCCTGACCATGCCACTGCCCCCCCCCGCCAAGCTCCGAGCTCTGGCAAAGTGCCAGCTCGGTGAATTCCAGTGAGTTCCAAGCCAGTTAATCATTGCTTCTGCCGCCGCAGGGAGATGAGCAGTTAGACGGAGCTCAGCTTGGCCAGGCTGAGGCGGAAACCACCTTTGTGTTTTCCTTAAAAGGAAGTGAACCGCATGAACGCGTAGCCAGGTGTTGGAAAGGCCAGTTATACGGTAACTCGGCCGTGGGCACCACGGTCGAGGACAGTCCACGGTCCCGAGCACGGCAAGGACCGGGAGGCCTAACCGCTTGGTGCCACTGAGTGAAGTCGGGCTCTGGCTCTTCCCTCCCTGTCTCGTGAAGGTTGTTTTCTGGGATTCGACAGTCTCAGTCACGTGGCACTTGGGGTGGTTTTCTTTTTTTTTTTTTTTTTTGAGACAGAGACAGAGCATGAACAGGGGAGGGGCAGAGAGAGAGGGAGACACAGAATCCGAAGCAGGCTCCAGGCTCCGAGCTGTCAGCACAGAGCCCGACGCGGGGCTCGAACTCGCGGACCGCGAGATCGTGACCTGAGCCGAAGTCGGACGCTTAACCGACTGAGCCACCCAGGCGCCCCCTGGGGTGGTTTTCTTAATGGGCTGGTCGCCTCCACCCTCCAAGAAAAAGCCTGGAGACTTAAGTGAAACTGGACTTTCTGAGGATCCCCTGGGCAGGGGTGGGGACCTGGGTCCTGGCGCCGTGTTTCCCCCCCCCCCCCCCACCGGGACGTCCCTGTCCCGTCGCCTCCCATCTGGCCACGGAGCGGAGCCCCGCAGCCCCCGCTACGAACCTCCAAGCATCGGGGCGTGTCCAGTCCCGTGCCGTCACCTGGGGAGTCCTCGGGGCAGTGCGGGCGGCTGGCTTGCAGCCCCGCGTGCCGGGCCTTCCCGGGACCCCCGCCCCGCCCCGCCCCGCTCCGGCCTCCACCCTCCCCCCGGCCTCTCCCCGAAGCCTTCCCACCCCCGCTGTGAGAACACAGTTGCAGTAACCGGTCCGTGCGCTGCCCCCTGGGGCGTGTGGAGAGGATTCTGGGGGTGTGACCCGGGGGGGATCATCCGGTCGTCCCACCCCCGGCCAGTGCCCTGCTCACAGACTCGGTGTCTCTGCAAGTTGTTGGAAACGCGGGTCTCGTGGGCATCACGTGTACCGGTCTAAATAAATCGCCATTTCATATTCTCGGCCTAAACGTCGTCTGGAGGCAGAGGGATGAGCAGACGGTGGAGCCCCAGTCGCTCCGGGCGGCGTGGACTGCGGGTCCGGCCGGGGGGCGCCACGTGGACGCCACGTCCACGTCGCTGTGCCCGCGGAGCCCGGGGCGTGGTGAGAGGCCCTGTGAAGGGCAGGCCGCGGCGCCCCGTGAGGTCAGAGGTCAGGTGGGCTGGGCAGGGGCTACACCCTCCCCTCGCCTTCTCACTCCCCCTCCCACCCAGAAAGGAGCCCCTGGAAGCGTGTCCACCGGGGTCCCCGCCTGTCCCGCAGGCGTCCACGGGGCGTCCGCGGGTCCGGGGCCTCAGCGGGTGGCCCGGGCTGAGTCTGCTGCGTCTGCCCGTCCGCCTCGAGCCCACCGCGCGGGGCCCCCGGCCTGGCTGAGCCCGCCCCTCCCCCGTGCTGTGGGCGTCACACCATCCCACCCGCTGCCTGCGGTGCCGGTGGGCGCTGGGAAGCAACAGAAGCGCCTCCACCCCCGGCCCTGACCCCTGACACTCGCCCCCCTTGGGGAGTCCCTCTGGGACAGGGGCGTGCAGGGGTGAGGCGGACCTTCAGCTCGTGTACCCGTCCCCGGAAGAGGGACGTGTGCCACCGGCCAGGAGTTTACACTCAATCTCCGGAAAATGAACGTGGCTTAGGAGCGGACAGGACACCAGAGGCCACCTGTTCCCTCCCCGGACGTTTGTCCCCCGTCTGCACGAAGACCACGCCCTTCTGCGTGGTGAACGCACTGTCCACGGCCACCGTGAGGAGGACAGTGGCACTGTCCACGGCCACCGTGAGGAGGACAGCCCGGTGGCCGTGCCCCCGATGGGCCGCCTGAGGTCACGGCCGCGTGGCGCAGGCCCGCCCCCAGGTCCCACACGCGGGTGCCGCTCGCATAACCTTCTTGAGATGACGGTGCAGTGCAGAGGAGAGACGGGGCCGGGAAGGACCCTCAGGTGGCGGGCGTGCGCCGAGGTGACCGGCCAGCGTCCCACTGGGACTGGACACGGTGTCCGCCATCGGGGGAAAGCGGGCGAGGGCGCGGGGCCTGGGCTCGGCCACTGCTCACGGCGACGAGTGAGGCTGCAACCGTGTGTCAATCAGTTGACGAGAAGGGCAGTGATTTTCATAAAACAACCCAACGTGCCCCGGTGCTGGGGGCCTGCAGGTCCCCGACAGGGAGCAGGACGCCCCTGCGGGCATGTTCTCGAGGTGGTGGGGCACCGGCCGGGCAGGAGCCGGGGGGTGGGGGGTGGGGGTGGTGGGCAGAGGCCGTGGGGTCAGGGAGCAACCGCCCGAGTTAGAGCAGGAGCCCGGCCCGGGTTACCAATTAACGGGCTCCGCTGGTTTTCCTTTAAATAACGCGGACGTACGTGGGGTGTGAGGGGGACCGTGAGGGAGCGAGTGGCAGGCATGGCGTGCGCCCTGGGCCCAGACCCACGCGGGGCCGGCGGCGGGCACGAGAGGCCCAGCTGGGACAACAGGCTGCAGTACCTCCTGAGTTGCATCGGCTTCGCCGTGGGCCTGGGCAACATCTGGAGGTTCCCGTACCTGTGCCAGACGTACGGGGGAGGTGAGCCGTGGGCTGGGCCTCCGGGGGGGCATCCCGGCCCTCGAGGTCCAGTCCGAGGGCGTCTCGGCCTTACGGGACTCAGGGGTGCTTTCTGCACACCGCCCTCCCCCGAGTTCCCCTGAGGTTTGCAGGTGCGCGCTGGCCGGGCCGCCTACCGCCCGGCCTTTGCACGGCCAGACCGCCCTCATCTCTTCCCAAGTCCGAGGTGGTGTCAGGCAACCGCCCTGTCACCCAGGGCCCTCGGGAGCTGACACGGAACGTCGCCCGGGCCAGGCTGGTCCTCTTCTGGGGTCCGACCTTGGGCCCCGTCTGGTTTCGGTGCCAGGTCAACTTGCCCTCAAGCCTCCTTCTGCACCTGTAAGACCCGAGGGCCCCCGACAGTCCCACGGGGCAATCTTCCCGGGTCCCCCAGGCGTCCGGTTGGCAATGTGGGGAGCGTCTCCTTCAGGGGAGATTCGTCGGCCCCCCCAGAAGAAATGGAAATCTGCACGGGTGACCCCACGCCGCCCTTTTCCGATGGGGAGTCGTCCTTCCCGCTTTCAAGGGCACACAGTGGCCCCCCTGGCAGCGGTAGGCAGACAGTGGTCAGGCCATGGTGGGGGAATGTGGGTGGGGGTCTCCGGGAGCCGCGTGGCCGGGCCACTGTCTGGCATGGCTTCCCTGTTTATGAGGATACTGCTTCTGGAAAGTTTATTAGTTTTGTTCTGATGACCAGAAGCTGGAAGAGACCTGTGTCCTGGAACCGCTGGCCCACGGGTGTTGGAGCGTCCATGGGGGCGGGGGCGGGCGGGCGCCTGAGAGTACAGGCTCCTTGGCACGGATCACGCAAAGCCCGGGGCGGAAGACCGGCTCGCTCCCTAGGCCCCCGTGCCGCCCCGTGCGCCGTGTCGAGCCCGCACAGGCGGGAGCCCGTTGGCTCAGCGCTGCGACGTGCCGGGACCGTCCAGGGACGTGCCTTCCGGAACCCTCATCGCCGCAGGCCATGCGCCGGGCTGCCTTCCCCGAGGGCTCGGGGTGTCTGAGTCCCCGGCACCCGGGCTCTAGGGGGTCCTGGTGTCTAAATGCTTCCTTTAGGCCCTATTTCCAGGTGAGAAAGCTCTCGGTGAAATGTCAGGAAGTACGTTTCAAAACTCCTACTTTTCCCGAACAAGGAACCCTCACGTGTGAGAATGCCCTGTTTTGTCTCACTTTGGCCACTACTGATTATTTCGATAAGAAGATGTAAGTGATAAGCAGATAACAGATCACATTTTTATTTTGCGCGAACTCACGCTCCTGAGGGTGGATACTTTCTCTCTCATTAGTGATCGTTCAGGTCTGTAAAGGGCAACAGCGTCACAGAATTGAGCAAAACCCTTGGGGGCACCCCCACGCGATTCTCTCACACCCACCCGGCTTCTTGGTGAGCGGTCAGCGCTTCCCAGCGAAAGGGACGTGGAACCCGCTAGTGGCCTCTTCGCGCACCTGCCGGGGTCTCGGGCTTCAGCCCAGGAACCCTTCTAACCGCGTCTGTCGCAACACAAGCGGGTGGGTCATCTCGTAAGCGGTCCAGGATTTCCGCACTGCCGCGTTCCGGACTTCCGTTTCCGGAGGCCCCATCCAGGCGACAGAACCTTGCCCGGAAAGTCGCACGGAACTAATTACTGCGGTTGGCCGTCCCGTAGGGAGAGTCGCCATGCTCCTCTCTTGCACTGGCTTCTGTATTGGCTGTTGACCTCCCACGTGACCTTTACGGCCGGGTCGTCAACGCGCACGAGACTCTCAGGGCTTCGCAGGCGTCGGGTGGGGTCTGGACTGCGTGGGGAAGGATTTCCCGCTGGCAACACCGCGTCAACCCTCCACACAGACAGCACATCACTCTCCTGTCTTCTCCTCTGTCCCCTGGCCGTTCTCTCCATCCTGATCTGCTGATTCTCAGCCGCGTGGGGCTCTGAACGCACGCGCCGTCTTTTCCTCCACCTGCTGAGCACGTGGCACGGGTGCACGTCGCCTCCGGCACCCTCGCGTGGTGATGGCACTGGTGATGCACGGGGCTCTCCCAGACGCCCCGCGTGGGCACGCGAAGTGTGGTCTCAGCGGCCCCGGAGACCGGCGGGGACGAGACGAGAACAGTTCCCGCTTCTCTCGAGCTCGGACGGCGGACGCGTGAGGGTGTTTTTGCCACACCAACCGGTTCTCCGAGACTCAGCAGAATTTAACCCATTTCCGCCGCATCTCCCTGAACTGAGCACAGACCCCTCAGGTCGAGGGCTCGGCCCACGGCACGGCCCCCAGCTCAGGATCGGACCTCAGGTGGCGGGTCCCCTGCTGACCCACGGCTCTTACCTGACTTTGCTACAAACTCAGGGCTGTGCCCAGCCCCACGTCAGCTTCACAGAACTGAGGGGAGCAGTTCGCTACTGTTACCACATTTTTATAAGGAACACGGCTCAGGAGCCGCCAGACGGAAGGCGTGCACGGGGCCAGGTGTGGGGGTGACAGAGCTCCGGGCACAGCCCCCTCCCAGCACCGCCCGTGTTCACCGGCCTGGAAGCTCTCCAAACCGCGTGGCTCGGGGTCTCGTGGACATTCCGCTCGGAGGCACAGCCCACCGAATCGCCAGCCTGGAGGTCTGGTGGGGCTCGAGTCCCACTCCTCGAAGCACATGCGTGGGTCCTCCTGGGACCGGCAGCCATCCCCCGACAGGCGCGGTCTTCACCTAAGCCGCGGTCGGCACGCTCTCTGGGTAGGGCTTACACGCCCCTCACGCACCGAGATGCCCCCTCCTAACCGCACGGTCTCTGTAATCACAGACCTGCTCTGTTTCTTCTCCCCCAAGCACGGCAGACTCAGCTGCACCAGCTTAGCTACGAAGACAAGCTCCCCTCCCCACCCCTCCCCGGCCCTGCTCCTCGTAGGTGCTCCCTGCCTGCCGGACTGACCTCAGCCAGCACCTGAGGCCCCGCCCCTCCCCGCCCCCGGCCCTGTCCCCCCCCTCCCCGCCCCCCTGCCCCTAGGTACTCCCTGCCGGACTGACCTCAGCCAGCCCCTGAGGCTCTGTCCCCTCCCCACCCCCAGCCCTGTGCCCCCCCCCGCCCCCACCCAAGTGCTCCCTGCCCGACTGACCTCAGCCAGCACCTGAGGCCCTGTCCCCTCCCCGCCCCTCCCCGGGTGGCCACTGAGGCCGAGTGTCCTCAGAATTGTACTTTCCTGACCCTCCACCTGTTCGCTGCTACATGGACGACCCCAGCAGGCACTGTTTTGCCCCAAACACTGGAGCCCCGTGCAGAAGCTTATGTGGGCTGAGGGCTGTGTAGCCACGTAGCCCCGTCCGGGGCCCCAAGTCCGTGTCAAAACGTCTGATGGTGACACAAGAGAGGAGGGGGAGGCCGGCAGACGATGAGGGCAAGCCCGCGGCTCATGGGGGAGAGTCAGCCTCAGCCGAGCCAGGCAGACGCGGGGAGCACGGTGGCTGCCCTGCACCCATTTCGGCCAGTGTGGTTCCCTGGCGTTTCTGAGGCCCGGGCATGCAGGGGGGAGGGGTGGCTGTCAGTCCCGGAGCGTCTAAGGGCCAGGGTGTCCACGGACTGCGGTTACCTGGAAGAAAATGCGGCTCCCACCGTAGCGGGACCGGGACTCCCTCCCCCCGGCAGAATGAGAGCATCTCTGAGTCCAGCGGGACTCAGGGAACCGGCATCTCCCCACAGGAGCCCCCCCAGGCGACCAGGCCGGACCCCTCGGGGCTGCGGGCTCCAGGAGAGGCCGGGCGCCTCACTCCTCAACCCCGTGGCTTTTCCGCTCCTTCTACGGCTGGCTCACCGCGCGGAAAGGCGTAGCTCCCCCAGCCACCCCAGGGGGTGCTCTGCGGGGAGCCCGTGTGGGTCCCCTTGGAGGCCTCTGGAGCCCCCGCCCCACACCTCCCGGCGCCCGGACAGGGAGCAGGGGCCCCGCTCGGCCCAAGGCGTGGAGACACAGGTCCCAGCCCGTACTCAGGCGGGACGTCACCGTGCTCCAGCGCTCCCCCAAGAGCACGGAGCAGCCCCCCATCACAGGAGGGCCCGTGACGGGGGTTCGGGGCGTCCCCGTAAGGACAAGACTGCCCTTTGTGGCGGGAAACCCTCCGCCACAGCGTCACGCGGCGGGACGTGTCGAGCAGCTGCAAACGGTGGCAGAACCAGGGCCCGACGTGCGGGCCCGGGTCCCCTCTCAGGAGGCCGCGGGCACCTCTCCCCGAGCCCGAGGCCCCACCGGGCAGACAGTGACCCTCCGGCGACCACTGTGTCTTCGCAGGGGCCTTCCTCATCCCCTACTTCGTCGCCCTGGTCCTCGAGGGAATCCCACTCTTCCACATCGAGCTGGCCATCGGCCAGCACCTGCGGACAGGCAGCGTCGGGGTGTGGAAGGCCGTGTCGCCCTACCTGGGCGGAGTGGGTAGGCTGCCCCCACCCCTGCCCCCGTCCCGTAGCGGTTGGGAGGGCGGGAGACCGCGGGTCCCGCGGGAGCCCCGTGTCAGCTCGTCACGCCAGGCCACGCTTGCTGGCTTCGCACCCGCCCCAAAGATGCCCTGACGTGATGGGGACGTGACCGGGCAGGACGCGCACGTGGTGGCGCCCCTGTGAAGCTAGCTCCAGTCACGGGCTGAGGTCGCCCATCCCAGGAGGCCGTTTTGTTCCCCCAAAGCCCAAGCGGGGACCCGAGTGCGGGGCGCCGTGTGGGGTGAGCCCAGAGAGCGCGAGGAGGAGGCAGGCGGCAGGCTGTCCCCGGTCACGTGGGTGTGTGTCCCACAGGCGCCGAGCCCACACATCCTGGGAGCTCCCGAGTGTCCGGGGAGGCCCCGGGGTGCCTGTGAGGTGGGCGCTGCGGGGGGGGGGGGCCAAGCGGCACCCCTGGGTCTGTGACACGACACCCCCTGCCGGGTGGCCACGGTGCCTCCTGAAGGCCTCCCCGGGAGGCCAGCGGCGGGGCGGGCAGCGGGAGGCCTTGGGGACGGCAGGGAGCAGGAGCGGGGTGGCCGGGACCCCGGCGAGGCGCTGACTGTCGCCCGTCCGCAGGGCTGGGCTGCCTCACCGTGTCCTTTCTGGTCAGCCTGTACTACAACACCGTCCTGACGTGGGTGCTGTGGTATTTCCTCAACTCCTTCCAGAACCCGCTCCCCTGGGGCTCGTGCCCGCTGGACCTCAACCGCACAGGTAGTGCTGAGGGCTGGGAGGCTCAGTGCCCTGGCTCCCAGGGGCCCCGCACGGGCTCCCCGAAGCGTCACATTTGAAATCCCGTTCTCACCCCACTGACCCCGACCCCTGATGGACCCGGGGCCCCCAGGGACCCCTGTACTCACAGCACAGCTTCGTGCTTGCCCGGCGACGGGAGGGTGAGTGGCTGTCACCTCGGCTCTTGCTGACTTAAGTCCAGACCTGGGCCAAGCGCTCTGTCAGGGGACAGTGTCAAAGCTGTCTTCCAGTTTGCTTGCCCAGCTGTGTCAACCCCCCTTCCCTTCCTGCCTCTGCTGATACTAACTTGAGTTCGGCGTGTTCTGAACAAGGCCAGCGTGGGCAGGGGGGGCGGGGGGCAAGTCTGGGCCCTGAAGCTGCCCGGGTCAGCCCTCTAGGCCTCGGCTGGACACCCTGGGCAGCAGAGGGCACGGGTCTCACCTGCCGTGCCTGGTGCTCAGCCAGCAGCCCCAGGACAATTATGTACGAACTGCACTCCCGGGGGGAGGCCTGCAGAGCCCGGATCCAGGCCCGAGCCCCGTGGCCAGCCCTTGACGGGCCCTCCCGGGTTCCAGGGTTCGAGGCAGAGTGCCAGGCCAGCAGCCCCGTGAGCTACTTCTGGTACCGGCGGACGCTGAACGTCACGGCCGACGTCAGCGACAGCGGCTCCATCCAGTGGCGGCTGCTGGCCTGCTTGGCCGCGTCCTGGGCCGTCGTGTACGTGTGTGTCATCAGAGGCATCGAATCCACGGGGAAGGTGAGCCCCTGGGGCGGACCCCACTGCCCAGCTCCCTTCCGCTCAGCGTCTGCTGGGCGGCTCTGCTGGGAGGGTGCAGATGTGAGGACCCTGTGCCGCCCTGTGAACGTGGCAGCTGTTGCCCCTTCTCCTTTTAACCTGTTCGGGTCTCTGTGCGTCAGTCGTGTTTCTTGTCGACACACCCGGTTCGGGTCTTGCTTTTTTTCCTGGGCTGGCAGTCCCTGCCCTTGTTTGGCTGTTCAGACCATCTGCGTTTGGTGCGACTCTGAATCTGGTCTCGGCCCGCCGTCCTGCTTCCCGCGGGTCCCCTCCCTTCTCCGTCCCCGCCTCTCCCAGTCCCCGGGTATTTCTGGTGACGCCCGTCCACGTCCTGTGCCAGCTTCTCAGCGGCGACCGTTCAGTCTCGGGGATGGATTCGGGGCTCGGCCTTCGGTCCCTCTGGGAGCGATGCTGCCCACCGAGTGAGGCGGGGCCCTCGCTCCCGCTGCACTGCCTCCTCCGCCTTCCCCCGACTGGCGCACGTTTCACAAACACTGCTGCGAGCAGCGGGTGCGCGGCTGGCACATTTGTGTTCAACAGCGTACCGTCCTGTGGCGATAGTTACGTGGTTCCTGAGCAGAGAGGACCCGGGGGGCCCCGGGCCCGGGCCCACGAGCCCACCTCGGGCGCGCACCCTCTCTTCTCCGGGGGCGCGGACGGGCCCGGGGCTTCACGCATCCCCCCTCACAACGCCAGCGACGCGGCTCCCGGCACACAGCTGCGCCCTCTCACACGGATCCCGGCGTGTGCACGTGCCTGCACACTTACTGTCGGGTGTGAGCGTTACAGTTGCTCTCACGTGAGCATCTTCATGACTTAGAGGACCGGAATGACTGAATTAGACCAAAGCAACCGTGAGGCCCAACGAGCCAGCCAGAAACTCCAAATGACCCTGCGGCAGACGCCCTAGAGAGGCACCCGGGCGACTCCCCAGTCAGTCTGTGCTCGGGAACTTGGGGGCGGTGGGGAGGGAAGACCGTCCGTCGTCTGCGGATTCCTTCTGTGTGGACCCCTGACCACACCTGACGGGACCCTGGTCCTAGGCTGGGGAAAGGGGTGCGGGTAGGTGTGTGGTCCCTGCGAAGTGGCCGCTTGTGGGCACCGGGGTGGGGGGGGAGAGGGAGGCCCACCTGCCCCGTGGGGACCGTGCCCACCCACAGACACAAGGGCGTATGTGAACCCACGTGTGACCATCCCCGTGAGCCCCCAACCCTCAGAGACTGACTGGGGCCCACACCCCCAGGCCCCGGGCTGCCGGCCGCCTCCCCCCAGTCCGAATCCCGGATGAGAGACGGGAGCCTGGCCACTGAGGCGTTCACGTCACGTCTGCCTCTTAAAGGTTTTGTACCGAACAGATACCATTGCAAAGTCTAACGGTTTTTTTCTCTTAAGGCAATTTATTTCACAGCGCTGTTCCCTTACCTGGTCCTGACAATCTTCCTTATCAGAGGACTCAGCCTGCCCGGGGCGGTCGAAGGGTTAACGTACCTGTTCACGCCAGATGTAAGTTGGTCTGGACTGAAGTCTGGGCTCCTGGAAACACCTGAGCCAGAGCCCAGCCCAGCCCAGCTCACTGCATCCCCTGGCCATGTGCGTGGCCATGAGCCACAGGCCAGGGCACCCGGGGCCGTGTGGGGGTGAGGGCGGGGGGGATGCTATGGGGTCTCAGGGAGGAGGGTAGGGTCAGAGTGCAGGGAGCAGACGGAGGGCTTGGTTCGTGACGCGTGGACTTTGGTGCCTGAGGGACGTTGCGGGCGGGGTTCAGAGGAGAAGCCGGCCGGGGCCCCGGACGTCCCACCCCTAGTGCCCAGACCCCCCACCTCCAAGGGCTTCTCCCGCTGCGTGCACCCCGCCAGGTGAAGGGCCGCAGCCCGCACCCTCCTGGACCACCCCACGCTCTGTGGGCCCCCGGCGTCCCCTGGGAGTTGCCGGGGGCTGCACAGGGCGTGGGCCCGGCCTGCCCGTCCCGTCCCCCGCAGCAGCAACACCAGGGAGCGCGTGCCCGTGGAGCTGCCGGGGCCCTTCGGTCGCTCAGAGCCCCCACGTCTTCGAGGAGCAGAGGAAGCAGGCGTCTTGTCACTGGGACCTCAGCCCTGAGAGGCCTGTCGGCCGCGTTCTCAGAGCCCGTGTGTCCCACGCAGATGGGAGCCGTGGCTTTATTTAACATGTCCCGCTTGGGACCATCCGGGGCTGTGGGCTCCCCGCTCAGTGTGGCCTGTCTGCTGCACGACGGGGCCCCCCTGTCTTTCCAGGTGCGGATTCTCCAGAGCCCCCGCGTGTGGCTGGACGCAGCCACGCAGATATTCTTTTCCCTGTCCCTGGCCTTTGGAGGACACATCGCTTTTGCGAGTTACAACCCGCCCAGGTAGGGGCCGGACTCAGGTCGGGTTCCGGGCCTCCTGTCCCCAAGCTCCTGGGAGCAGCACAGAGCGCCCGCGTCGGGACACCCTGCGCAGGGGGAGGGTGAACTGCTGTGAACCTGTGATAAGAAGGGACTCGTGGGGATTCTACCAGTCACTCAGCCATCCCCTGAGGGCTGGGGGTTAGGGCCCCTACGGCAGCTTCTGGCGTGTTCCGGAGGAAGAGTGCCGGATAATCAATCCCAGGAACAAGGCTGACGCCAACGGGACCACGTATGTGTGCCAGGCACAAGGCCAGGAAAGCAGAAATCCAGTGTGTGTCAGCCTCCCTGGTCACTGCTCACTCTCCCACCTCGTGGGGGAGACCCGAGCTGCTCGGTCACTAACGCACCATCCGCCGCGTCGTAAACCAGGCCACCTCCACACGAACATGGTTCTACGCGGTGGTCAGAACCTCTCCCCTCAGAGGCGCAGGGGTGGGGATGCGGGTGGTGGGCCTGGGTGCTTCGCACGACTGCCCCTGACAAGTGACCGCCCAGCCTGCTCCAAGGGGCTCGGGTGCTCTCTCGCACGGAGACCGTCTCAGCAAGGCTGCTCCATGGTGCCCTGTGTCATCCTCAGCGACCTGTGCCCAGGCCTTGGGGGCAGGGTGGGGGCTGAGGGCTTTAGCCAATCCACAGCCCTGAGCTGGGGTGGGTGCGTGGCAGGGAGGCTTTTGGGGAGGGGGTTAGCAGGGAGGTGTGGGCAGGGAGGGGGTCAGCGGGGAAGGGTCAGTGGGAGGGGTCAGCAGGGAGGTGTGGGCAGGGAGGGGGTCAGCGGGGAAGGGTCAGTGGGAGGGGTCAGCAGGGAGGTGTGGGCAGGGAGGGGTCAGTGGGGAGGGGTCAGTGGGAGGGATTAGCAGGGAGGTGTGGTCAGGGAGGGGTCAGTGGGGAAGGGTCACTGGGGAGGGGCTCAGTGGGGAGGTGTAGTCAGGGAGGGGTCAGTGGGGAGGGGTCAGTGGGAGGGATTAGCAGGGAGGTGTGGTCAGGGAGGGGTCAGTGAGGAAGGGTCAATGGGAAGGGGGTCAGCGGGGAGGTGTGGTCAGGGAGGGGTCAGCAGGGAGGGGTCAGTGGGGAAGGCTCAGTGGAAGGGATCAGTAGGGAGGTGTGGTCAGGGAGGAGTCAGCAGGGAGGTGTGGGCAGGGAAGGGGTCAGCAGGGAGGGGTCAGTGGGAGGGGTCAGCAGGGAGGTGTGGTCAGGGAGGGGGTCAATGGGGAAGGGTCAGTGGGGAGGGGCTCAGCGGGGAGGTGTGGTCAGGGAGGGGTCAGTAGGAGGGATTAGCAAGGAGGTGTGGTCAGGCAGGGGTCAGTGAGGAAGGGTCAATGGGAAGGGGGTCAGCAGGGAGGTGTGCTCAGGGAGGGGTCAGCAGGGAGGTGTGGTCATGGAGGGGGTCAGTGAAGAAGGGTCAGTGGGAGGGGTCAGCAGGGAGGTGTGGTCAGGGAGGGGTCAGTGAGGAAGGGTCAATGGGAGGGGGTCAGCAGGGGGTGTGGTCAGGGAGGGGGTCAGTGGGGAAGGGTCAGTGGGGAGGGTCTCAGCGGGGAGGTGTGGTCAGGGAGGGGTCAGTGAGGAAGGGTCAATGGGAGGGGGTCAGCAGGGGGTGTGGTCAGGGAGGGGGTCAGCGGGGAGGGTTCTGAGCCAGTCCGGAGACCGTCGGGACAGCACCGGCACTCAGGGCCGCAGGCACACCAGCTCCGTGTGCGGGGGGGGGGGCTTGGGGGTGTGTGTGCGTAGTGGCCCGGAGCACAGTGGCACAATGTGCCTGTGTCCGCCAGGAACAACTGTGAGAAGGACGCAGTGATCATCTCCCTGGTCAACAGCCTGACCTCCCTCTACGCGTCCATTGCTATGTTTTCCGTTCTGGGATTCAAGGCGGCCAACGACCATGGGCGTTGCCTGGACAGGTGAGCACGGTGCCCGTGGTGGCTCTGAGGGCAAGTTGTCCGCGGAGCACAGGGCCGCACACAACCACCCTTAGATCCCTAGGGAGTGAGGTGGAGCGTCCCCAGAAGCCCGCGTCCACCCGCAGCCTGGAAGGTGACCTGATGCGGACGTGGGGTCTTTGGCAGATGTGGGTTAAGATGAGGTCATGCTGAGTGAGGACCTGACCCAGTGAGCGGGCTCCTCATGAGAGACAGGCAGGGGCATGCGTGTGTGCACACACGTGTGAACACGCACACCGGGCACACGCGTGAACACGCACGCACACGCAGGAGGCCATGTGATGAGAGAGACAGGGGTTGGAGGGACACCTGGGGCACCAGGGGCTGGAAGAGGCGGGAAGGACCCTCCCCTGGAGCCTCAGGACGTAGCGCAGCCCTGCCCACACCCCTACCTGGGACTTCCGGCCTCAGAGCTGGGGGAGGGTGAATGTTGCTTCGAGGCTGTCTGTGGCCATTTGCCACAACAGCCCAGGCCGTGGAGGCGGTCAGGATGGCCTCACATTTGGAGCTGCTGCATCGATGGCCCAGCTGCGCTAAGACGGCTGATTGTAGCTTGCAGACGGCGGTGGCTCGCCCGCCAGAACCCAGAGGGGAACAGAGGCACACCCTGTACCAGCTGCCAAGCGCCCACAGCGCCCAGAGTGGCCCCATGACCAGGCCCCTGTCCACAGCGCCACCTGTTCTGACCACGCTCGGGCCACGCTGAGGGCGGAGGGGGAGACAGAGCAGCTGCGCCACGGGCAGCCTGAGCTTGGGCACAGCGGGGCGCGTGCACCCTGCGGAATGTTCCAGAGGCTGCAGCGCCCACACGGTGAACAGCGTGACCCCCAGTGGGGGACGGGGGGGGGGGTCAGTACTTCCAGCTGTTTCCACGGAGCACCGTGAACAAGTGTCGGTCCGTGGACACTGCCCAGGGTGGCGGCAGTGACTCCGGCAGGGCTGACGAGGCTCCCCTGTGCGCCCCGGCTCGGCCGCCTGGCACGTGGCACACCAGACAGCACTCGAGCGCCGCACTCGGGGCACATTTTAAATAGCAAATCACCGGCAAAGAGCACAAAAGCGCGATCACGACGGCACTGAGCGGACTGTGAAGGTGTTCGCGGAAGGCAGGGCGTCGGTGCAACTCTGGGCCCGGCCACTGCCAACCCCAGGAGCAGCACCGGTCCTAACGTCAGGGTCACGGACGCACACAGCAAGTGGGCAGATCGAAACGCCCGGGGACGCCCACCGGCCTGTGCGTGAGCCGCCAGCCTTGAAGACCGGGAGCGTCTGACGGAGGCAGCAGGCGGCCGGAAAGCAGGGGCCCCAGTTCTTCCTGAAACACTTCCAGGGTGCCATCCCGGGGCCCAGGTCGAGGAGGCCAGGGTGCTGCCACCACCCCACTGTGGCCCTCGGGGAGCGTCCCCGCAGGCCCGGTCCCTCAGCACCCCCCTGCGAGTGCTGCTGTCCTCCCGGGTGCTTCCGGGGTGCAGGGCGCCCAGCCCAGCGTGCGCCGGCCTGTGTCTCTGCAGAAACATCCTCCGGCTCATCAACGCGTTTGAGCTCCCGGACCAGAGCGTCGACAGGGACGACTATGCTGCCGTCCTCACGCACCTGAATGCCACCCAGCCCGAGAGGGTGGCCCGGCTCGGCCTGGAGACCTGCCGCCTGGAAGACTTTCTGGACAAGGTACCTGAGGGGCCGCAAGCCTTCTCCACAGGCCTGGCCCAGACCGGCCTGCGGGCTGTGGACAAAGGACACTGGGCCGACCCCGTGCCTCGGCCAGGCTTGGCTTCCAGAGCGCCTGTGGCCTCAGATGCAGTGTGTCTGGCGGGGGCAGCAGGCTGGGGTGGGCCGGCCCGGGACACCCGCTGCTGCTGGCGCACAGAGCCCGGGTCACGCGGGTGGGGCAGCAGGCTAGGGTGGGCCATCAGAAGGCGGGTTCTCCGGGCAGCTGACGGGCACCTGAGCCCGACGTCCCGGGGCCCGCGGTCACCCGCTGGCTGCGAGGTGTTAAAGGGGAAGAGGTTCTGTCCCCTCAGGGGCACAGCTGTGGCTGGTCCTGCGGCCAGAAAGGGTGGGGCCGCTGCTTTCCTCTTGGGGGGGGGGGTGTCGGTCACCACGGTGTGTCACCTGGGGCTTGCTGGCGCACGTGCATTGCAGAGCGCCTCCGGCACGGGGCTGGCCTTCATCATCTTCACGGAAGCCATCCTCCACATGCCGGGGGCCCCCGGCTGGGCCGTGCTCTTCTTTGGGATGTTGTTCACCTTGGGCCTGTCGTCCATGTTCGGGAACATGGAGAGCATCATTACGCCACTCCTGGATATGGGGGTCACGCACAGATTCGTCCCCAAGGAGGTCCTGACTGGTGAGTGGACGGGCCCATCCCCCGTCCTCCCACCCGCCGTCCCGATACCCTTCGTCCACGAAGGCTCTGGGGCTGTGGCCCGGTCCCGGGGGAAGGCTGGGTCTGGCTCGTCACCCCTCGGGGCCGGTCTCGGTGGCTCTCTCCCTGACCCAACAGCCCACGAGGGCCAGCACAGGAGAGCAGGGGGTCGGGCAGGCGCAGACCGGCACCCCCCACACCGACCGGCCCCAGCACTGCCCACCGACGCCAAGCCGCCATCCCGTGCCCTCCTGTCTCTGGCCGCGGCGCAGGGCGGCGGCGGGAGGAGCGGGCGAGGAGAGGGGGCGCACGGGCCGGGGCGGGGGCCGCGGAGGCCGGGCGCTGCTCAGACCAGGGGGCCCCGTTCCCCCAGGGCTGGCCTGCCTGGTCTGCTTCCTCTCGGCGATCTGCTTCACGCTGCAGTCGGGAAACTACTGGCTGGAGATTTTCGACAACTATGCTGCGCCTCTGAACCTCATGGTCTTTGCGTTCTTTGAAGTGGTCGGGGTGGCTTACGTTTATGGGGTGCAGCGGTGAGTGAGCCGCCCCTGAGGGTACGGCGTCCGGGCATCCAGCAGCTGGTCTCCCGGGCAGCACAGGACGGGGCGGGACCGCCTGAGCCTCTCCCCAGAACAAACGGGGCGGCTCCCAGAGCTCCCAAGAAGCGCCCTGGGGGCCCTGCTCCCCCTGGCTGCGCGGCCTTCAACCTTCTGCGGCGGGGGGGGGGGGGGGGGGGCCGTGGTGGTGGCAAGATGGCTGGTCTGCAACCAGGCAGGGCGGGTTGCTAAGGTCCAAGGACAAGCGGACACTGAGGCAGTAGCAGGGCCGCACAGCCCTGCCCCCAACCCAGAGGCCTCTGAGAACGCCCCTCTCGGTCCTGCCCATCCTGCCCGCGTCGGCCCCCTGCACACCTGCGCTCACACCTGTCACACCTGTCCCCACATCCGTGCCCACCTGTCCCACTTGTGCTCACACTCGTACCCACACCTATACTCACACCTGTCAGTCTCACCTGTCACACACCTGCTGCCCCAACCATAGCCCTGCTCAGATGGTCCCAGCAGTTGCGACCTCCGTCCTTGTTCCTCAAGGGGTCCCGGGAGGCCCTGCATGCCAGGGCCTTCATCGCTGCTCTGTGGGGACAGGGGCCAGAGGTCTCGTCCCAAGGAGGGACGCTGGCCACCTAGAGAGGCAGGAGCGGGGCTGGCCCACAACGTGGGGAGACACAGTGAGCCCTGGGTACAACCAGCCGTGGGGTCTCAGGAGACACTGGGGGACCGCCACGCGTCCTGGGTCCTCGACCCCGCAGGCCCTGACGGGCACTAGGTCTGGCGTCTCCTGCCCTCTCACGGCCGGGGCCCGTCGGGGCTCCACTGCCCACACCGTCTCTCGGCAGCTGGAGCCTCCCTCAGGGGGAGCTCCACGGGGCCTGCCCGGGGCAACTTACTAGGGCCCGGGCCGGCCTCCTCCTTGGGGTCGGCAGAGGCTGGGAGGCCCCAGGAGGCCCGCCTGTCCAGCCCTCTCCCCCGGCCGGTCGACCTGATTGCTCGGACCTTTTCCACGCAGGCCTGGGGGGGTGGGGTGAGTCCCCGTCAGGACCCGAGAGTGCTGCCCCAGCTGGCGGCGGCTCAGAAAGTTCAGCGCGGAGGTGGGGGACGGCCCCGTGGGCCACATCTCAGTGGCCCTGTGAGTGAGCCCGAGCCCGGTGTCCCTGTGGCAGGTTCAGCGATGACATAGAGAGCATGACGGGGAGGCGGCCCGGCCTCTACTGGCAGGTGACCTGGAAGGTTGTCAGCCCGCTGCTACTGCTCACGATCTTTGTGGCCTACGTTGCCACCCTGGCCCGGACGCCGCTCAGCTACAAGGCCTGGGACACCCAATACGTACGTCCTCCGGGGGGCCTGGCCTGGCCCTTCCCCGGTGCTGCCCTACGTGGCCCTGTGGGCCGCCTTCGCCGAGACCCTAGGCCACCGGAACTCCAGCGTCCCACGGGGCGTCAGAGCTGACTCTGGCAGGGGCCGTGGGCCCCGGTCAGTGGTGGGGGGACCAGAGCAACCCTCAGACCCTGGAGCGGCTCACGCAGGGACGTGGCCTTGAGCCACCCCTCGCACACACCTTGGGGCCGGCCCACGGATGCCCACTCCTGGTCCGAGTTGAAGGAAGGCGTGCAGGATGCGTGTCACTGAGCTGCCACCAAGCCGCGTGACAACAGGAGCATAGGTCACTCCCTGGGGCCAGCCCTTGTCCCCCGGGCTGCACTCGGAGCTGTGACGCCCTGACCGGCCACCACCTCTGGCCCCTCAAAACTTCGTCTGTGCTGCAGTGTCTTCTCCCCAGTGTGACATTGCCAGGCACTGCAGAAGGAGCAGTGGCACATTTCTCAAGAATTTTCACGAATTTTGCCCTATCAGATTCACACACTAGTGTCTCACGTTGGCCTCAAAAGCGGTGCCTGAAGTCAGGTGGGCGGTGTTGCCCCGCCTTACAGAGAAGGGGGCGGGGGGCACAGGGTCCGCCCATGTCCAGCAGGTCAGGCTGGAGCAGCCCCTCAGGCCGGTGGGAGGCTCTCTGCAGGGCACGGTGTCCCGAACCCCAGACCCCCAATCCCCACAAGGCTTCAGGGCCCCATACCGCCCCCCCTCCCCTGGAGAAGAGGCAGGGTGAGGCCGCCCCACACCGCTCAGTCACCGTGGCCGCGTGTCCCTCTAGGTGTGGTTCCCGTCGCGGCAGGAGAAGTCCTACCCGGGCTGGGTGCAGGCCGCCTGTGTCCTCCTGTGCTTCCTGCCTATACTGTGGGTCCCGGCCGTGGCACTGGCCCAGCTGCTCGCTGCACACAGACGGAAGAAGGACACCGGGCGGGACAGGTGCCCGAAGCTGTAGGGTGGAGGGGCCTGCTGAGGGCTGGGCGGGGGGTGGCCGGGAGGGCCAGCCCGTGTGCCACGTGCCGACATTACACCTGCCCCGATCCTGAGGCCTGTGGTTGCTGCTTCCCAACACCGTCGCGCTCCCCAGACCCTGCTCCGGGTACAGCCTGCCTCCATCCCCGTGGTCCACACTGTCCTCCAGATGGGAGAGAGCCTGGTGTCCAGCTCCTGGGGCCCTGCCACCTGGGTGGCCAGACGCTGAGCCCAGCAGGTGCATCCACGGGCAGAAGGACGGGCGGGGGTGGGGGGGGTGCTGTGCAGACATCTCAGGGCCTGTGCAGCCGAGGGCCTGGCACCGTAAGAGTTGAAGGAGCCTGAAGGGTGACCTCCGAGGAAAAGTGGAGGCTGTCCCCATGGTGAGCCTGAAGCGAAGCCTTCGCCCACAGAAGCCCCTTTCCGTGCCTGGAGCACTCGGGTCGTGCGTGGGCAGAGTCTGCTATGACCGACGTGCGGGGAGCCCTTGCAGAGCGATGGCCCAGCCACTCCCATCCCAGGATGGGTCCTCCCTGCGTGAGCACAGGCAAGGGCTGGGGTCCGGCTGGAGCCACAGCCAGCGCCAGCGAGTGCTGGCCGCTCTCCCGACCTTCTTTCTGAGAAACACTACCCTTTGTTCTCTAAACACTTTCTCAGAGACTCGAATATGTGTTAAGAAGGAACAGAAACAGGTTCCTACTGTTTCCAGAGGACAGTGGCACCACTCACTGCACACCACGCCTCCTGCAGCCTCCGTGCAGGGGCGCCTCCTCGTTTCTCGGCTCCAGCATGCTCACCAGCTCCACCGGCCCTCCCATGCACCCCTTCCTCCGACCCCTTCCTTCCATCCATCTATCCATTTCCTCCCTCCCTCCCCCATCTCTGTCCTTCCATTCTTATTTTTTTAATATTCATTTGTTTATTTTTGAGAGAGAGAGTGAGAGCAGGGGAGGGGCAGAGAGGGAGGGAGAGAGAGAATCCCAAGCGGGCTCCTCGCTCAGCATGGAACCCAACACAGAGTTGGAGGAAGGGGTGCACAGGAGGGCACAGGACCCTGGGATTAAGACCTGAGCTGAGATCAAGAATCAGATGTCTAACCAACTGAGCCACCCGGGTCCTTCCTCCCTCCATTCTTCTATCCATCCAATTCCTCCCTCACTCCCTCCATCCATTTCCTTCCTCTCCTCCTCCTCCCTCTCTCTCTCCTCTGACAACACTGTGAACCAGGCATCAGATCTAAGGAGGTGGGCCCCGACACACAGGCTTGGTGTGTGACTTTGCCACAGGAGACCACGGATGGCCTTCCTGTTGCTGGGCAGGACAAACGCTGTCCGGGGTGCTGAAAAGTCCCGGCCGACAAAGTCTCTTGGACGGTCACAGGGGGCCCTGTCCAGGACGCCTGTCGCGGCTGCTCTTGCCCCCTCCCCCACTCCCAAGTGGAGCTGAGTATTACAAAGGATTTAACTCAAGAGTGCCCCCCCGAAATGTGCCCCAAGTCCCACGGGTAGCTCTGCGCCTTGGCCCCCATGCTGCAATCCTGGGCTCGTGGCCCCTTCCTGCCTTGACAAGCCAGTGAGGTCAGCGAATCTTTTCCCCCCGCATTTCTCCATCCTCCTTTCACCCTGTGATCACCCTGGGTGCACCTGGGTAATTCAGGATGATCTCCCCATCTTGAGGTCAACTGATAAGCTACCTAATCCCACCTGCACACATAATTCCCCTTTGCCATGTCACACAACACTTGCAGGTTCTGGGGTTAGGAAGTAGGTGCTCTTGGGGGGTCACTACTCCACCTCCTACAGAGCCTGGGCAATTCTGAGGGCACCCAGGTTTGGGAAGCCCTTTACTCTACAGCGTCCTCCACAGGAGAGTATCCATGTGGCCAGGTGCCAAGCACGCACCCAGGGGTATGGCAGTTGAGGGAGGGGCAGGAACCGGGGCTCAAGGGGTAAACCACTCAGCGCTTCGGGGGTCCTGGGGACACCACCTATGTCTCCTCTTGAGCTACTCACCTTGAACTCACCTACTGCACACACGTTTGCAGGGTGCATGAGTGAAAGAGCTTCTCTACATGCAGCTTAGATCTAAGGGAGGCCAGAAAACTGAATTCCTTTGCCTTTTACAAATCCTATTTCCACGTTTCACCTGGAGGAGGTCTGGCAGTGCACACGGTGGCTTTCAAAAGAGGAAAACCAGGAAGTTTCAGTGACTGAGCCTGACCAAGCACATGTCTTTTCAAGGGTTTAACACTTCAAAACAGATTCGTGATCCTGAGCAAAATGCCGACAAAATACCTGTACCAGAAGACTCTGGTGTGTGTAGAGGATGAGTGGGTGCCGTCTTGGGTCTGGTCTGTGATGGAAATGTCAGAACCGGGCCCCTGGCACGTGTGTGGGTGGGGGCCAGCGGCGGGTGCCCAGACGTCCGGTGCAGGGTCCTGGGGGTGTCCCCCGTGTTGGGCAGTCTGTCCTCCCTGTGTTTACAAAGCATGGGCACCGCGGGGCTGGGCGGGGGGGGGTTGGGTGGGGCTCAGTTCTGCACTGCTCACCTCCGGTGCGCTGACGACCTCCTCCCTGGACTTGGGTCGGCCATAAACGTGTCACCTCAGTCATCTGGATGCTCAGCCTGGCAGCAGCCATAAAGACAATATCCATAAACCCCAACATGAGACACATTCGCGCCTGGATAACTTGGGCTGCATTAGCACCGACCCCGTCCAAGGTCCAGTTGATGGTATCCCACCACATCTGTCATGTGGCCCCATCAGGGACACCCTGGAAGAAAGCCTTGGGAACTGCTCGTTTACGGGTATTCCCACTGCTGCGGGGGACAAGGCAGAGAGCCAGCTCCCTGGTGGGGCCCTTTCTTCACAGGCTATACCCCCTTTGAGCCACCCTCTGCGCAATCCTTCCAGCTTTTTCCATCTGTTCAAGGATGTTTGTCCAGCACCCTGCATAGCCCCACATGCACAGCACAGCCCCCACCTGGTGGTCTGCAAGGGCACGCGAGTGTCTCCAACACGTGGGCTCATCCTTAATGGATGGGAAGCAGGGCACCCTGAGAAAGCCCACAGCCCCAAGGACAGCACATCCTTTCCTGGGGCACCTCCCAGGGGTTGTGAGCCCGGGGTGGCCTATTGGGTGAGGGTCTGACCAGGGAGGCCAAGGGGCCGGGGCGGGGCTCCTGACCCTCTACTTTCTATGAGGCCTCTCCAGGACCTCTGGTCACTTCCCCGATGGCCTCAGCTGCGTCCCCCATGACCTTGCCCTCTACACACCTCCAAACTCCTAACCCTGACCTTGGAGCCACACTGCCTGCTCTGCCCCGGGGGCCACTCACTGCTTAAAAGATGGCCCCGTCCACCCTGAAGTGGTTCTCAGCATGGGGTCCCCCATGGGACCAGCCTCATTTAGAACTCCATAAAGGTGCAAATCCCAGGCCTTCCCCAGATTTGCTGAATCAGAAAGTTGGGGTGGGGAATGCCTGTGTGCAGTCACACCCCCAGGACATCTGCCACCTCACCTCCAAGGGTCACCTCTAACTGCTCTGCCTCCCCCGAAAGGTTGTCTGGGGCACCCTGCTGCTGTCCAGCCAGGGACGCCCGCAGGTGTGTGAGCAGGATCCCCTGTGAAGTTCTCACCCTCGGGGACCCCGCTCAGGCAGCCCAGCCTGCAGAGCCATACGCAGGACACCTGTTCCCAGGCCCCCGTGCTGCTGGCCGACGGTCCGCTCTACACCAGCATGGACAGTCCAGCTAAACAGATGTGACCGTACATGAACTAAGGAGCCCCACGGCAGTCAGGATGTGCAAATGGAAGAGTGACAGAGGGGACAGACGAGGGCAGGAGGACAGGCACATCCACTGGCCCAGGTCCAGAACACAGGGCTGGATGCAGGGCAGTGGGCTACCACCCACCCCCCAAGCCCCCGTATCATGCCCCCGCTGTCCACTCCGAGGAACCCTCCGGAAGGCGCCGATCATGTGGACGCCGAAGCTAGCGGCCAGAGGAGAAATGTGCTTGGGAGTCCCGGTGTCCTGGGCACAGGCCCACCCCCCCTTCCAGGGCCCACGGTGCGGCCAGAGCCGGCTGAAGACGGGGTGCGTGCTGGGCTGGGGCCTTCCCTACCCAGCCGCACCTGCCCCAGGGAGGCGCCCCTTCCCCCTCCCCACTTCCACATCCTTGCCCCAGAAGCCCCCTGGGACCCCCACCAGGCCAAGGACCCCGCACATCATGCAGGGGCACAAGTGTAAGTCTCTGTAATTACAGAGAACGGCATGGATACCTCACACAGTGTGTGCTTTAATGCAAACGTGGGAACATTTAAACCTATGAGAACAAGGGCTGAGTGTTCTTCCCGTGGCCCCCAGGAGTCACAGGGGAGGTGGCAGGTGCAGAGGTAGGAGGCCACGCAGAGGAGCACCCCCAGGATAACCTGGGGCCACCGTGTGCTGAGCAAGGGCCAGCAGGGAAGAGTCCGGAAGTGGGGGTGGCCGTGGACAGGGCGTGCCAGACACTCAGGCTCCAGGAGGCCGGCGCATGGTGGGAGGGGCAGGGCAAGGTCACAGGTAGGGGCAGGGATGGGTCTCAAACAGCTGACTGGGCCCTTGGCTTCTGAGGAAGAAAGCTCGATGGGGCACGCATCTGGACGCAGGTCAGGGAAGGAGCCCACATCCACCGCCGAGCACCCCACACGCCTCTCTGCGCCCGCACTCCAGACTGGGGCTGCCCCACAGCAGGGGTGCGACGGGGGCGTGACAAAGGTCGGGACGTGCTCTATTCAGACGGCCTGACGCCCCAGCCAGGTCCTCCCACCTGCCCCCTCCTTTGGTCAGCAGCTGAGGGACAGGACCCCAATCACTAGCTGGTGGTGGGTGGGCTCTCTTCCACAAGGACACGGGCACCGGCCTGGCCAGCGGTGCATGGTCAGCTGGCCCCCCCCACCCGTCACGTGGAGCCACGTGGAGCCCGCCCCGGCCTGCCGGGAGGACGGGCCATCAGTCCAAGATGGTCCTGAAGTCTGCGGGCAGGCCCGGGGAGGCTGCTGCCTCCAGGGCATCCAGGGTGACCCTCGGGAGCTGCCGACGCAGCTGTGCTTTGGCTGTAAGGGACAAGTGAAGTCAGACCGGCCTGGAAGGAACGCCTTCCCCAACCCCCGGCCTTGGGACTCCGCTGAAGGCCAGGCAGGCACGGTCTGTGTGCACAGGCCAGGCTCTGGGCACCAGGTGGGGTGGGCAAGAGGGGCGTCTGGGAAAGACTTGTTGCTGGGGGCCCTGTGCCGGTGTCGGGGCGGGGCCTGGGGGACTCCCTTGTGGAGGGAGGGGGGCCTCTCCCCACGGACAGGAGGCGTGGAGAGGTGGGGTGGCCGGTGGGTGTCCAGGTCCTGCGGTGAGAAAGAGCCTGCAACCCGGGACACCTGAACCCCATCACCTGGGCTCCAGACCCAGCCACCACCAGTGAGACGTGGAGGGGCCACGCTGCCCACGCAAGCACATGGGAGGACAGGGCCCTGTGCCTGCCCAGCGGGGCGCCCCAGGGGCTGGCGCTCGCTGTGCCACTCACCCGCCCGGAGCGGTCCCAGAAGACACCTGTAGGTGCCGCTGTGACGAGCCAGCTTGAGCAGGAAGGCGTGCAGGCAGAGCCACCGGGCGGCCTCGGAAGGAAACGGGCCGGAGGCGCCCTTGGCCCCTAGGGACAGCCCTGGGGGGTGGGGGGAGAGACACAGGGACCGCTGAGGCCCTGCCCGCCCTCTTCCCCTCTGATGCTCCCGATGCCAGCTGGGGTCCCTGCCTGCCACCCCGAGCCCAGGAGCAGGGGCAGAGGCCAGGGGTCAAACAGGTGATTTTGTTTCAAGGACGGCCCCAACACAAGCACCAGGGACCCTGATGGCTGAAATGCTTCCTTCCACTTTTCCGAAGAAACTTGCACAGAACTGAAACAGCAAGGACCCTGGGGACACGGCTCGGCGTGGGCTGCAGACGGACCAGAACCTTCTGGAGAGGCCACGGGGAGCGGAGACCATCCTTGGGGGTGCCCGGAGGAAGGCCGAGCTGCAGACGGGGAGCCCCAGGCAGAGGCGGGCCAGCGGCCCACGTGGGCGCCCCTCACGTTCCCCTGGGATGGGCAGCCGGTGCGGGGGCCGGCCCCCTGCCGACCCCTGGCCCGCCTTTGCGCAAATGGCCGGGGAGAGGCGTGAACGCGCCCGGGCCTGACGGAGGTGCCGACCAGGAGGAGGCCAGGAATGACCGTCACACTCCCAGCACACAGGACACAGGACCGCTGCCCTCGGGCAGAGGGCGGGCGAGAGGCCAGTGCGCCGTCGGCAAAGGCCACCGCATCTGCAGGCAGCACGAGCCGGCCTCCCTAAGTCCCCCCCCCTCCCCGACGACTCCGCTGGCGGCAGGTGCGGCACGGGGGCTCCTGGAGCACACGGCGCCCGGGATCGGAAGCAGGCGGGCGAGCAGCCTGGGCTTTGCCGGCACCCCGAGTGACCCCCCCCGAACCCGCCAGCCGCGCCGGCTCACTGCGCACACCTGTGTTCTTGGCTTTCAGGAGGGAGTAGCAGCGCGACGCGGTGTCCGCAATGACACGGAGGAAAAAGGAGGGGTTCTTCCTCACCGGCTGGTTGAACGGAAACTGGAGCACGCACGCGTGGAACCTGAGTGAGGGACACCGGTCAGCGCGGCGTCCCCTGGCTGGAACGTGCGTGTGCACGCGTGCCCCGCTGGCAGGCACGTGTACGGGCATGTGTGTGCGTGGATGCATGTGCACGCGGCCGACCACACGACAAGGCCTCGCCAGGTGCTCACTGACCACCTGGGCCCCTTCTGCGCGCGCGTCGCCCCGCCAGTAACCTGTCTTCACAGGTGTGGCAACCATGTTGGTGTGCGAAATACTTCCCACCTGCGGGAACCAGAGCTGGGTTTGGAAGGCACAAACGTCCCAGGGTCAGGGGAGGGGAGCACGGTCCCTGGAGCCCTGGGGGAGGGCCCTGGAGGGAGCACGGTCCCTGGAGCCCTGGGGGAGGGTCCTGGGGGGAGCACGGTCCCTGGAGCCCTGGGGGAGTGCGCTGGGGGGAGCACGGTCCCTGGAGCCCTGGGAGAGGGCCCTGGGGGGGAGCACGTCCCCTGGAGCCCTGGGGGAGAGCCCTAGAGGGGAGCATGGTCCCTGGAGCCCTGGGGGAGGGCGCTGGGGGGGAGCACATTCCCTGGAGTCCTGGGGGAGAGCCCTAGAGGGGAGCACGGTGCCTGGAGCCCTGGGGGAGGGACCTGGGGGGGAGGGCGGTCCCTGGAGTCCTGGGGGAGAGCCCTAGAGGGGAGCACGGTGCCTGGAGCCCTGGGGGAGGGACCTGGGGGGGAGGGCGGTCCCTGGAGCCCTGGGGGAGGGACCTGGGGGGGAGCGCGGTCCCTGGAGCCCTGGGGGAGGGCACTGGGGGGGGAGCACGTTCTGCAGGTGGAGAACCCCTCCTGAGTGGACGCTGCTCTCCCAGCGCCTCCAGCCCGACGCCCACCCTCAGCTGTGAAAGGAGCTGAGCCCGAGGGTTCCGATCGGACACTGCACGACAGGGTCCTGCCCCAAGGGCCATGTGGACACACACGGCCTCGCCCACTCATCACCGGCCAGCCTCACATTTCCACATTCCCGCCCCAGAAAGGGTGGTGTTCTTAGGGCCTCCCACCTGCCACAGCTTCTGTATTTGGAAACGGCTGATGCTTCTGCATGTGGCCAGAGAAGCCAGTAGCTCTGGGTACCCGCCGTCTGGGGCCGCATGCGCCCTCACGAGGAGCACAGAGCTGCCGAGGGTGCCTCGCCTGAACCCAGGATTTGAATATGTTCCCTGGTGGGCAGGTGTCCCTGGGCTCACGAGGAACAGGTCCACAAGTGGGGACACGAGAGTGGGGCCCCTCCTTGAGGTACACATGACCTGGCCACCGGGGCGTGGAGCTGGCCGGGGAACTGGCCTGCCCTTGCAGGAAGGCTGCAAAGCAAGGGTGTGTCCACCTCGGTCTTTAGCTGTGTGTGGCGGGGCGGGGGGGATGGGGGGACCTTCATGCTTATAGCGAGCACGTTGTCAGAGACCTCGAGGCAGCTCGCCCACGAGAGCAGAGGCAGGGGGTTTGGAAGACGCAGGGAAAGGCAGCATTACAACCACAGAGCACAGGACAGGAGCCCTGAGCGAGGCCTTCCCGGGACATGACGGTGGACGAACGCCGGGCAGTCTCCGCCCCCACGGCCGCAAGGGGCACAGGTGCTCTGGGGCCTGGAGGGGGTTTCTGGGAGGAAACCCAGCCACCCAGCCGTGCCCAGTTCCCGTGAGACAGTTGCCTCGTTCCACAACAAATACACAACCAGCTAACGCGGACTCTGGGGGGCTCTACACTGATGCTCGGCCCCTGTCTGGCCCCACGGTGCACACACCCGTCTGTCCTGACTGTGGGTAGAGGCTGCCTGCTCCCCTGAGCTGAAGCAAAGCCCGACTTTGCGACCCTGAGGTCAGGGCCGGTGATGTGACCTGAGGCATCGACATAGCCTGAAGGGGGAGACGTCCCCCCCGCCCCACGACTCAGAAAAGCACAGGCACGGAAGGGATCCACGACTGCCCAGCCACGTCCCCGTTCTCAGCAGGACGACCTGGAAGCTCCCAGGGATGGAGAATGTTCCAGACGCACATGATCAGTGGGGCGAGAATAACCGCTGGGCTCTTCGGGAGCCACGTCCCACCACCCATTTCCGGGGGACATCAGAGAGCTGTGGACCCTCACCTGTACTGGCCTGATCCTGAGACCCGAGGCCCCTGCGAGGTCCTGGGTCAGGACACAGGAGTGGGGACACCCCAGGCCACGCTGGCCACCCCTCACTGCCTGGTGACACAGGCACTTCCCACACTGAGAAGCATCCGTGCACATGCACGAAGCCAAAGCGTGTGCGACTGAAAACTCTGCAGATACTGGGACCCAGAGGGTAGGGCGTGCTCCAGGCCGAGGGAGGCCCAGGGCACAAAGGGTCCTGTGGCATGTGGTGGTGTGGCTGGTGAACCCACCTGTAGGCCTGCAGCAAGAAAATCTTGTAAATGTTTGTATAAACCGTGTGGATGCTGTTTACCTGGGTCACAAAGAAAGAAAAACATTGCAAATGCCTCCGGAACGTCAATTTCTGTCACCAGGTCAAATGGAGGCAGAAGGAAGTGGCCTGGGCGGCCCCGCCCTGCCACGGTGGCAGGGGCTGCTGGAGGGAAGGACAGTCAGGGAGGGACAGGCCGTGAGCGCCCAGTGGCTCTAGAGCCTGAGCCCCAAGGCCTCGGACGCCCACCCCTCCGTGGGGAGGGACCCAGGTGCCCAGGACGAGGGGCCCAGGCGGGACTCAGGGCATTCACACCCGTATGTTCACACTCGCACACAAACACTCATGTATTTAACACGCGTAGCTCTCAGCGGGCCGGGCTGAGCTCGGGCACCTGCTGGTGCCCCCGGCCGCGGGCTCACCTGCAGATCCAGAAACACAGCACAGCACTTCAGCCGCATGACCGCGAGCAGCTTGCGACGCATGTTCCTCCCGGGCCTGGTGCCCTGGCTGAAGGTCAGGCTCGAGCGAATGGAGGTCTGGGCGTAACTGCGGCACAGAGGGGAGCCCCTGAGACTCGAGAGCGGGGCCCGAGACTCCGGAGCGGGGGGCCCCCGAGACCCCAGCCCTCCGCACACGCCAGGCGCGCAGTCGGCCCGCCCGCACCCGGCCCCGCCCGCGTGTGAAGCCAGGGCCAGTGGCAGCGGGAGACGGCACGAGGACTCAGACGGGGTGGGGCACCCACGCACCACAGGCATCTGGGTCACGGTGCGGGGCATTTACGTGTTTGTTATTGACAAACGGCACACGGCACCAGCAAGATCTGTGCGACTCGACCAACGCATTGACCACACGCAAGCACGCGCCTTCCTGGGAGAGGGTCCAGGCTGGCTGGGGTCTCGTCAGGCTCAGCCGGGCAGCTGGGGCCTTGAGGCCACAGCCTGGTGCCTTCCGACAGCCCCGAGGGCTTCTCGGAGGAGGAGGTCGCCCCACAGACAGCCTGACCCCTCTGACGTGGTCTCAAGGAGGGAGATGTGGAGGACACGGGCAGTGGGAGGAAAGTCACCCACTCGGCAGCAGTGACACCTGTGGGCATTCCAGCCACACCGCCTCCCTGCATCCGGGCCCCCAAAATGAGCCCTTGACCCGCGTGACATGTGTCCTGGGACGTGTTCCTTAGTACCAGCTTGGGACACACTTGTCTCGAGTCTGAGTTCTCGTCTTATTAAATGTTATTTGACAGCAATTTTTTAAAAACGTCTATACATTTTCAGAAAGAGAGAGGGGGACAGAATCCCAAGCTGACTCCGTGCCGTCAGCGCAGAGCCTGACTCAGGGCTCGGACCCAGGACCCTGGAATCGTGACCTGAGTTGAAATCAAGAACCAGATGCTTAGTTGACTGAGCCACCGGGTGCCTCTTGACAGCAATTCTAATGGCAGAATAAGGTTTCTTCTTGGTGAGGCATCAACACCTACACGGCCACGATTTAGGTCGTTTCGCTGTTGGCTGTGCTGAGTCACGCGGCCCAAACGGTCAGGTGAGATCTCTGACAACATCCAGGAATTTTTTTCTGGAAGACGGGTTTCTGGATGTGCAGTTACCAGGAAAATGTATGAACGCTTCAAGGACCATGATGTGAACTTACTGCTTTCCAGAAAAGTCGGTCCAGTTTGCCCCACCCTCAGGAATGTGCCCACGAGGCTAGCCACAGCACTGCCGAGGGGCCCGAGGGACGGACGGGGCCTGAGCGCCCTAGGTGGGTGGGCAGAGCCTTCCGCCAGCACCTCCACGGGCTGGTCCCGGCCGACCGCACTCAGGACCGCCGCCCTCTGCTCCGTGCCGGGTGGCTACCGTGGCCTCTTGCTGCCGTCTGCTACAAGCCCCCGTGTCCACCCGTGCAGAGCTCGGTGCACGGAAGCGAGAGTGCTGCAGCCGGGCCCGCGTTCGAATCCCGCTCCCTGCGACGCTGGGTGACCGGGGCCGGTCCCTAACCCGCCCCCGAAGGACATGCCCAAGACGCAGCTGTGGGCCCCAGACATCGGGTTCAGCGAGGACACGTGGCTGCGAGGTGGCCTTCCCTTCCCTGCTCACAGGTGCTCAGAGCCGCTCCCCGCCTCCCCCTGGCCTGAGGCCCACCCAGGCTGCACGCCCCACCCCCGCCCCCGGCACCAGGTAGGATGGCCTCCACCCACGTGCTGCGCTGGGTCTGCTGTTTTGTCTCCTGGGCACCAGGTGGCAGGGCTGGGGCCGACTCGCCCAGACATAAAGTCACCCTGGCTCCACCCGCCGCACCAAGGCGAACTCGCCTGTCACCGGGTATGACTGCCCGGAACCCCCCCACCCCCCCACCTCGCCTGATCTGGGGTTCGGGGAAGACTGGGAGGTCTGCGTTGTCACTGTCCCTCCCAAAACGGTGCTCACCCTCCTCTCCGGCCCGTGGAGCCCTTGCTTCGAGTGCCGTCGCGGGTTCCCAGGCGCCTCTGCCTCCGAGGCTGGGCCTTTGGGGCTGCTTTCGTGAACGGGCACCTGCTGACAGGGCCTGCGGGAGCAGAGCTGCCCGGCGACACCCACCTGCTCTGGGGCATCGTCCTTACCCAGGGACAGTCCCCGGATGGGATGCTGTCCCCAAAATGGCCATAGCTTCTTGGGGAGCAGGAAACTGGCGTGCAGTTTATGACCAAGTGGTGTGGTTGGGGCACAGAGAGCCGGGCAGCGTGATGGGGCCCAGATGGCAAGGGAGGGCCGGAAGCCGGGAACAACCAAAGACAGGGGTGCGGGGGGAGGGGGAGAGGCCAGGGCCCCCCCGGACGGAGCACGGATGAGGGCCGGAGCGAGGGGCGGGGGCAGCAGGGCTGAGGCAGCAGGGAGCGTCTGCACCTGCTTCTCCCCAGAGAGCATCCCTAAAACGGGACCGAGTGTGACCGGGACTGTTCAAGCCGGGACAGCTGGTCACCAACACAGCAAAGCGGAAGGCCCGCCATGCCCCACTGCCTTGGAATCTGCAATCTGTACTTTTTATTCATAAAAAGGCAGATTCGTGCATCCACATCCATCCTGAGTCTGTCTGTGTCCGCGCCAAGCCTGAGCTCAGCCTGGGAGCTCGCGGGCTCAGGGAAGCTGACTGTTAGGGGTTCAACTGTGTCCCCAAAATCCATGTGTGGCAGCCCTAACCCACGCGACCCCAGCGTCTTTAAGAAGTGATTAAGGCTAGGGCCATAGGCCCAGATCCAACAGGACCGATGTCCTTAGAGGAAGAAAAAGACACCAGTGACCCTCGAACACGGGGGGCAGGAGGTCCGAGGGGGACCACGGCCGTCTACACACCAGGGAGAGAGACCTCAGGAGAAACCAGCCCACCCGCACCTGGATCCCAGGCTCACGGCCTCCGGGATGTGAGTGCATGAACACCTGGTTTAGCAGCCCTGCCCGTGGTAATTTTCCCGGCAGCCTGAGGTGCCACAGTATTGTGTCCAGAGCAGCCCCCACGCTCCACGGCCCCGCTCCCGAGGGGTAAAGGCGACGCAGCGAGGCCACGGTGGCCGTTACGGCGCGTGCCCTGGTCCTAAAGAGACCTGTGCCCAGCAGGTCCCCGCGGAACACACTGGCGACCCCCAAGTCTGCCGCACAAATTCCTGTTGCCAAGAACAAGCCCAGGAAGCCGCTCACCTGGCGAGCGCCCACCGCGCCCTCTGAAGCTGGGCACCGCTGGCCTGGGCTCTCGGGGTCACACGGAGGCAGGAACGGGGAGCGCCGACCTGCGTCACACGCACCTGGAGTAGTCGCAGAACACCTCCAGGGTCCGCGTGTCCAGCAGCAAACCGCACCAGGGGAACAGGCAGTGGGCGGGCAGCTGGAGGGGGGCCGCACTGCCGGGGGCGCCGGTGTCCACGGGGAAGTTCACTGCCGTCTTCTGCAAGTTGGCTGTGCAGCCATACTCAGGAACACCGCCGACCAGGGTCCTGGGGCAGAGAGGCCGCATCAGCCACCCGGAGGGGGTCTGCAGGCCCCAGCGAGGTGCCCGAGGAAGCCAGGCAGGGCCCTGCTCTGACTCCAGGGGCCCGTCCCCACAGGCTTCTGGGTGAGCGAGGCCAGCGCCCAGAGCGGGGTGGCTGGGCCGGGGAAGGGCTGAGGCTGAAACCTGGGGGACGAGCAGACACCAGACGACCCTGGCCCCAGGTCCCAGGCCCCAGGTCCCAGGTGGGCTGTCAGCGCGGGACCAGCTGACCGTGGGGGAGGCGGGGCCCGGGGGGCAGGCAGAGCTCAGGGGCTGAAACCCTCTTGGGGACAGCCAGCCGCGTCCACATGTACAGCTACAGGTCACTGTGTCACAGGGGCGGCTGGCAAGGTCCACAACTGTAATATGCCAGTTTTAAAGGAAGTGACTGTCTGCCATGGGCGGGCTCTGCATCAGGAAGGGCCTGACACACAGGATGGGTGAACCAAGGAGGGAGCGTCTTCCTGAGACCACAGCCCCAGCGCCTGCCCCGTGGACCTCCAGCCTCCAGGCCCACCCACGCCGGTGCCAGGGCTGAATGAATCCTCAAAAATCTCCCCCTGGACACAGGATATCTGCCCCAAGTGGTCTGCATCCTGGGTGGAACCCCGACATACACTGAGCCACCTGCCTGTAGCGTCATCCCTAGAACTTTCTGTGATGGCAGCAGGACCCCGTGCTGAACCCCCAGGCAGCCACTGGCCACGTGTGGCTAAGGAGCTCTTAGAACGAATTTGTCATTGGGCTGAACTCTGAGGAGTGCACATTTGTGGGAATCCTGCCCCGGGCTGCCGGGAACCCCTGTGGGCAGGCTCGGGGTGCAGGGACGCTGCCCAGATGCCTCTGTCCAACGATAGCAGAGTGACCAGAGCAAACGCCCCTGGGTTTAACGATCTTCTCCTTCTCTGGAAAAGCACACTTGAAAATCAGCCCCGGATTCCTGGGGCCCCCAGAGGGGCAGTGCTGGGGATGCCCTTCCCAAGGCAAGGACCCCAAACTTGAGACTTCACTCTGGAGAAATGAGCCGGCCCCCCACATGTTCACTCTGCAGAAATGAGCCAGCCCCCTACGTGGTCCCAGGCCTCTGAGCACCGTTGAACCCGCTGTCCCTCCCACGTGGCCTGCAGAGAGAAAGATGCCCCAGGAGCCGTATGGGCAGGTGCAGCCCTCACCTCTGTTCCCTCCGTGTGTGGCACAGCCCCATCGGGGTTGTCCCTGCCCCTCTGCTGTCTGCCCAGAACAGCACACACCCTGACTTGCAGGGGGCCTCCGGGGACACAGTCCCCGCCCGCCTGGCCACCCAAGCCCGCTCCCCCCCACCCACAGCAGCACGCACGCCTGCCGCCACGCCCGAGGCTCCAGCCCCCTCGAGGCTCAGCGAGCATGGCTGCCGCCTGGCTCTCAGGACAGCCGGGACGCACAGTGGGCCGTTCGCCAGAGGCTGGGGCACTTGGGAGGCACGGCCGCCAGGCGAGAATTACTACTACTCCGCCCGTCAAGTCGGTGAGGGCTCATGAGCCACAGCCGTGCCGTGGGACACGGGCAGCGCCCCTACCTGAGAAAGGCTTGGGCTTGCGCCAGGTGAGGCGTGACCAGCAGGAAGTCGTCCACCAGACGCAGGAGCACCCTACGAGAGGACCGCCCAGCACTGCAGCGGGGGACCCCGTGTCGGGGTTCACCAGGACGGGAACGAAGTAACTCTCTCCAGAGAACCTGACTCAAGGCTCGCACCTCGGGTGGGGCGGGGCGAGGGGGGGGGAGGCTGGGCGGCAGCCGGGCTCTGGGGCCAGGGTGCGGCTCCGGTGGGAGCCCGAGCCTTGGCCGCATTCGCAGCCGCTTATGAGCCTGTGTTCACGACCTGCTTGCTGCCCACCACGTGACCCGACACAAAGACGAGAGGGTGGCCCCGTCCGCGTCAAGAGGACCCGAGACACGAGGCGGCTGGAGGCAGGACCACACACACACACACACACACACACAAAGGGGACCCGTACCCGTCCTGCTGGATCCCGGAAAACAGCCTGCTCTCCATGTCCCCGTAGCACAGGCTGCAGAGCAGAGTGGACAGGATGGAGCCCTGGGGGATCCCCTGACACTGCACGTAGGACCTGGGGGATGGGACGTGGGTAGCGGCGGGTGGCAGCAGGCCACGGCGGGCCTCCCGTGCATCCCGCGGACACGCAGGCACGCAGACCCGGGGGCGTGTGAACCGAGGTCTGTTCACACGTGCGACGGCCACAAGGGGCTCGACCCTTTTCGTAAAGATCAGAGCAGACAGCAAGTGGGTGTCACGGGTGTGGCCCTGTCCACGGAGAAAGTCCCCTTCTGACCTCGGTGCCACTTACATGCACGAGCAGGTGCACTTCCTTCGTCAAGGCTCACCTTGCTGTGCACTTGTGAGGGTGCTTTTCAGGAAGATGCTGGCTTATCCTCCTCACGTAGTTACGTTTTAATAAGAACTACGGTCATTCATAACATAACAGCCCCTCCCAAAAAGCTTCCCACCCTTAGTGCACAGGGCATGGTCCCACGGAAGGTGCCCACCCTCCAGGCTGACCTCCAACGACCTTGGCTGTGAGCCTGAACCCCCAGGACCTGCTCTCAGCAGACGCACCCTGGGGTCCTCGTACAATTGCTTACCCAGGGAAGCTAAGTCTTGTTTGCACAGACAGAAAAATTATCTACCAGCATTTAAACGCCAAAGGGCTTCTGGAACCCCGGGAGCCTCGCTTCTGCTATGCCGGCCGAGTGGCCACAGCGCCTGTCCGGACCGTGACCCCACCCAGCACAGAGGGTTTCACAGGACGGGAAGGTGCCAAGGACCCGACTTACTTGCCCCCGATCCTGATGACGTGGTTGTGCACCAGGCGCAGGAAGAGGTGGAAAAGGCTATGGCCAGTCTCGTTCAGAGAGGAGCTCTGGGGGAACAAAGGGAGACACGGGCGGGCGAGGGCGCGTGACGCACACAGGCAGGCGCACCGTGCCGGACGCTGCTCCGGGTGGCCCGTGGCCCCGGCCGGGCTCCAGCCACGCAGGCCCAGACGGCACGCGCCACGGGGTGACCTGCATCACCCGGTGGGGCCCCGGCTGGGGAGAAGGGGTCGGGACGTCAGAGCCTCAGTGGGGGGGGCCAGCTTGTCCCTGATAACTGGTGCTGCGTGGGCTGGTCCGTCACCGAGGGCCCCGCACTCAGGAACAGCCCCTGCTTACACGCAGGAAAAACGGTTCCCACTAGGTGGTCGATCCCAGGTGGGGCTATAGAGCAAATCCGACTTGTCCCAAGGAAGGGGGCACCTGTTCCTTCAGCCTTGGTCAAAGCTGAGGGGAAGGACGTCTAGCAAACTGGACTGCAGCAGAGAACCTGGCCAGGTGGGAAAGGGAGACAGGCAGCCACAGGCAGCTGCAAGCCTCTGGCAGTGTGGTTCACGAAGAGGCTGCCCTGGGGGCTCCTCCGGCCGGACGGCGGCCTCAGCCACGTCCACGCCCCACGCTGGCAGCGAGCTGCGTGCCTGACCCCCACCTGCTCGATGACCACGGCATCCCTCAGGGAGCTTGTCTCCTGTAGATGCTCCACGAACTGTCTCATGTAAGGCTGGAGGTCCACGAAGGTGGACACCTGCAGGCAAAGAGGAGGGGGCGTGAGACGGGTGCACACCCCCCGGGGCCGGGAGACCTAGTCGCAATGAGGGGCAGGCAGGCGCCGTCTGACAGTGGAGGTTGGGAACGGCCCCGGGAGCGGGTCACGGCCACAGACCGCAGAACAGCCCCTTGGTCACCCCCCCTGACAACTGAGGCCATGCCGAAGGAAGCCGCTGGGGGTCCAGTCTTTGGGGGCAGCCCACCTTCCCGAGACCCCTGTCGTGGCAGGTGGAGCCCGAGCGGATGGCGGTCGGGGTCCGGGGCCACCTAAGCAGCCAGGATGGACGGGGGCAGGTCCAGGGAGGAGGGACTTCAGAGAAATGAGCCAATGCCGTGATTCCCTCCGGAGTCCTACCAACCCTCAGTGCTAGGTGCCCGAGGGGCTTGCTCCGGCTGCACAGGGGCAATGACCACAGCCCGCAGCTGCCACCTGGGGCCTGGAGGGAGGAAGCCAGGTGAGCACAGGGGGCAGTGGTGGGAGGAGGGGGCTCCCCGGTGAGCACAGGGGCCTGGGAAGAAACACCCGCACCACAGACACCCTCGGTCTTACGTGTCTTTTGAAGGACTTGCGGACATGCCCCTGGGCGGTTCTCTGGACCACTGCATACTGGCGCACGCAGTACGTGTTTTCTTGAGGCCTGATCACGTTGGCAATCACCTCCACCAGCTTGTCCTGAGGGAGGGCGTCGTAGGCCCCCGTCACGTCCACCTGCGTGGGAATGGAGGCGTCTGTTTACAGCTGCTCGTGTGCTCACCCGGCCCCCGGGGTTCCCAGGTCCTGCCGTCAGCAGACCCAGGTAAGAGACCCCGACGCCCACCGACAGCCCCACTGCCCCCGCACACACCTGTCCCGTGGCCCCCAGACTCGGCACCCCAGGGGAGGCCTGCGTCCTTCCAGGTTCCCCGAGACGTGATGTGGCTCCGCCGAGGGGCGCCTCACTGGGGCGAACGCAGGGGCCTGAAGGCCAGCCGCTCCCACCCCCTGGCCAGAGCCCACGGTGCAGGGCCAGCTGGTGGGGGGGCCGCTCCCACGGGCCTCGTGTCCCCGGCCAGCTCTCCCTCTGGTACGGCGGGACCGGAGCCAGGTGCCCACCTTGACAAAGTACAGCTGGGGCGCTGGGTCCTGAGCCCGCACGCGCAGCACGAAGTTACGCCAGGCCCTGTGGATGTCGTCCATGCCCAGCACAGAGGCCCCCAGGAGGCTGGGCCGCCGGGCCCGCTCGTAGTTCAGCACACTGAACAGGTTCTTCACTTGCGAGGTGAGATGCCGGACCTGTGGGGCCAGCCAGGGACACGGGCAGCATCATCAGAGAACTCCAGGCGAAAGGGGGCCCGGGTCGGACCTCCCCGCCCCCACCTACCGGGCCCCCAGAGAGGAGGCGGCTCCCTGCCTCTGCACGTCCCCTCACCCACCCAGCGCCCAGAAGGGCCAGGTGGCCGATCCCACCATGCCCCACCCCCAGCCCCTGGGGCCTCCCTGGGACCTGTCCCACGACCCTGGAAACTATGTATACAAACTGCGGCTGGTGACAGGGCTCACCCTTCACCTGCTGAGCCCCCGGCCACAGAGGGGGGGTGGGGGGACACCTTGGGCGTCTCCTAAGACAGGCCTGCCACTGAGCTCCTTCTCCACACCTGGATGGACGGCCCACCCGTGGTGCTCTGCCCTCCGTGGATCTGGCAATGCCACAGGCCCCTCTCTGGGCCTCCTGTCGGCCTCAAAACCAAGCTGGGGTTTAAATGCACTTTGCTTAGAAGTGAAACAATAGCGATGACCTTCTTGTCTCTGCGGAACGTTCTGGCTCCCACAACGTAGTCCATGTTCACGATTGGCCGAAGCCCACTGGGCTTGGGGAGGAAGCGGAGTTTGGATGTCAGCAGAGTGGGTCTGGCTTCCCGGTGTCTCCTGACCTCTGCTTCTGACAGTTCTCGGAGATGCACACTATTGAAGTGTTGTCTGAAACAGAGAACCTCGTGGGATACGGCTCAACAGCCCTGCCAGAGCCCAGGGTGGGCAAGCCTGGCAGAGAGCACCAGTGCTCGCACGTTGGCACAGTCAGGCGCCCAGCAACCCAGGACGCTGTGGCTGTGGCCGTGGCCGGCTGCCTGCTGGAGCGCCCTCCCACCGAGGGTGCCAGGACACCTGCTTCCTTCTAGCGCAGAGCCCCCGGTGGCACAGGCTGGGACCAGGAGGGAATTTTGGGCAAGGGTAGGGGGAGGCGGTGACTGGTGTGGCCCCCACAGGGGAAGAGAATCATCTCTCTGTGGACCTGCCAGCTCGTCACCTGTGACCGTCACCCTTTCCCCCAAAACCACCCACAGGCAGGGGCAGGTGCTCCCTGGGCTGGTGGCCTGCCCAGCCCACCGTGGTAGTCACATGCCCCCCGGGGCAGGGGGATGGTTTCCACAGTCCCTGCAAGAAGCCTCAATGGCTGCTTTGGGTCTGGTACCAGGAAATATTTAAGTTATTAAATAGGCCGTGCTGTCTATTAACTCAAACCTACGATAAAGGCCTCCAGACCCTCTTCCAGACACAGGGGGACACGGGCCCCAGCGCCACATGGCTCAGGGGACTCCGGCCCAGCCTCCTGCGCAGAAGACATCTCGACTCAGGTCGTGGGCTCGACCCACATGCCAGACACGGCTCAGCACCCCTGGTCCCGCCATTAGGCTCCTTGCCAAGGCCCGAGAGGACGCTGGGCACGTCGGCCAGGCTGCAGAGACGCAGGGCTCGGGTTTCCACCAGTCACGCCATCCCCTGACCGGATCCCGTCCAGCCTACGTTCACCGCAATCCTTCAGTCCTTTACGTAAAACAGCCTCTGGGCAACGGAGACAGACGTAGCAGCCACTTGGAGGCCACTCAAGCGGGAGCTTACTGCGTCGGGGCAGTTTCATGAAGATGCCTCTGTCCCTAGACACTTCCCCCAGATACGTTGTCAAATAGGCCAGGTTTTACCACCTTGTGACACAGTCCCATTTATTCTGTGTGAACTAAAACAGAATCTGAGCCGTGTGCCAGGGGTGAGCCGACAACCTGTCCGTACGGTTGTTTCCACTCAGCACACACTTCTGCTTTTGAGACCCCAGAGCCCGGCTGGCCCAAACTCTGACTCCACAGGTAAGCGGCGGCGGGAGGGGGCTGGTGCCAGGAGTCTGTGCCCAGCGTGGCTCCCCCAACAAGGGGCCCACAGGGAGCCCGGAGCCCGCTGGGTGGGCAGGACTCGGGACTCCCATCTGCACGGACCGGACAAGACACGACCGAGTGACGCTGACTAAGACACCTGATTCCCATGGTCTGCAACTGGCTCCAGATGCTCTTCCGGTAGAAGAAGAGCCGGTTCTTCTGAAATGTGGTTTCCGTGACGTAAAAAAAGGACTTGAGCAGCTCAACCACGTAGGTGCCCATCAACCAGCACAGGAGCTTGGCCAGGACCTCCTCTCTGCGGCGGTGTTCGGCAGCTGGGACGCAGCGGACCCCTGAAACGGGAAAAGGCACAGAACCCAGCCTCAGCCTCGCGCCCGGTGAGCTCCCCTTGCTGGCACTGCCTGTGGCGGCCACCACTGGCTGCTTGAAAGGGGGCGGGGGGCCGGGACGCAGCCAGAGGAGGGGCGCGCATCAGTAATGATGCTTCTCGCGATCATGTGCCGAGGGGAGAATGTTCTGGGCACGCTGGGCTTTAAGAAAAGATGTCAGTAGGGGCGCCTGGGTGGCTCAGTCAGTTGAGCGTCTGACTTCCGCTCAGGTCATGATCTCGCGGTCCGTGAGTTCGAGCCCCGCGTCGGGCTCTGTGCTGACAGCTCAGAGCCTGGAGCCTCTTTCAGATTCTGTGTCTCCCTCTCTCTGACCCTCTCCCGTTCATGCTCTGTCTCTCTCTGTCTCAAAAATAAATAAACGTTAAAAAATTTTTTTTTTAAATAAATAAAAAAAAAGACGTCAGTAGATTAGCTTCACCTCTCCTTGTTTACTTTGTAACGTGGCTACCAGAAAGCCGAAGTTACCCGTGCCCCCGTTACGTTTCTACCGGCCAGAGATGACGAGGCGCCATCATCAGTCCCGGCTTACAAGCAGGGTGACGGAGAAGCAGAGACGTGCTCTCCACACGGTGACGCACGGACACTAAGCGGCATCACCAGCCGCAGCAGGACCCAGAAATGCCTGCGGTTTCCCAGGCTGAACCTGCGAAGGTTCAGACAAGCAGAGGTGGCCACACAGGAGCTAAGGGCTGCCAGACGCTGTGGGGCCGTGAACACGCACACGGGGCTGGGGACGCACACCGGGGCCCCCTTCCCTCCTTGGGACGCACGCCAGGGGCCCAGGGACATGAACCAGGGCCCCCCACCCTGTGGGACGCACAGCAGGGGACGTGCACCCAGAAACGTCACGAGTAGGTCTCACAGGGTGAGAGGCGGTGGCATGTATACGGCTGGGGGCTTCACCACCAATAACTGACACAGAAGAAACCGTAAAGGAGAAGAAAGGGGGTCCAGAAGCTGGTCTGGGACAGAGGACAGAACGGTGAAAGAGGGCAGGGCAGGGGACAAAGCTCGCCCACACTGACCACAGAGCACACCACGACCCCCAGCTTGGGACAGAACTAAGGCAGTGGGGACACCGAGGTGGGAGTTAGGCCCTTGTGCTGCTCAGGGGGAGGGACACCGAGAAGACGCAGAGCACAGGGGCAGAACGGGAAGGAGGACCCGCGTGGGAAAGGCGGCCAGATCGGGAAGAAAGGGGGGGCATCCAGGCTCAACTGTGGTCACGGGAAAGACACGAGAGCCTGCAGGCCAGTGGCAGAGATGACCAGGCTGGACGGCAGGGGGGATGAACACTCCGGCTCGTGCTGCTGGTCTGAGCCAAACCACGAGGCCGTGGGAGGGCCAGGCACGAGCTGCAACGGATCAGAAGTGTGCACGAGGCAAGCACCCTCCCAGAGAGAGTCAGCGGGCGCCCTGCAGGCACGAACACACACTTCAAGGGAACAGGCACTCGGAGGCGATCGTCAGGGACATCAGGATTCTGAAATGTGCTCCCACCTGATAAAACCTACAAGCCCACCCCCGAGGACGCCCACACCCCCGTCAGCGCCTCCCCTCGGGGAGGGAGACGCCTGGGGCACAAGCACCGCAACCTGCCGCAGGCGACCAGCTGCCCACGGAACACACGTCTGCACACGGAACACACGCCTGCACACGGGACACCTGTCTCCACACACAACACACGTCTGCACACGGAACACACGTCTGCACACACAACACACGTCTGCACACGGAACACACGTCTGCACACACAACACATGCCTGCACACGGAACACGTGTCTGCACAGCTTCAGAGAAATGGGTCTAACACACACACTGCTGCACAGCTCCTGTTGTCAATAAAACCAGTAACAAGCAGCTGAATAACTGGCTGATGGAGAAGATTGAAATGGGAACACGATACGTCACGTGGAAACCTGGGGCGCAGCTAAGGCACAGCCAGGAGGGAATCACAGCCGCTCACCCCTGAGAAGCTAGGAAGGGAGTCCGGGTGGCCCCGGGGGAAGGTGGGATGCGGCCCCCAGAGACCCAGCTGAGCCAGTGAGGCCCTGAGACAGCATTTTCTACTCCAAGGGTCAAAGGGGCCCCGGCGGCGGGGGGGGGGGGGGGCCACACTCCCACCCACAGTTAGGAAAAGCCATCGCGTGGTCACAGAGAAGTCAACGGGACGGGATGACGGGAGCAAAGCACAGCCTACAAGAGCCACGTGAGCCCAGGGTAAGGAGACAAGGGCAGCCGCCAGCCCATGGTAGGTTCCGGGGAACAGGCGGTGAGTGGGAGGTGCTGAGGCGCCTCCAGAGTCTCCACCAGGAATCCACCGTGTGACGTCCAGCAACACCCGGGGGCAGACGTGGACAGCCCGGCCGTCTGGCCACCAGGGATGGGGACCAGGTTTCTGACGGGAGTCAATAGGCAGGACAATGGTCAGGGCTGGCTTGACAGAGGCAAGGGAGCCCGGGGGCTGCGAACTGAGCACCTGCACAGAGGAAGGGGTGCTCCAGCAGTGGGGAGGGGGGGTGCGGGGGGTGAGAAGACACGACCGCCAGAGCGGAGCTTAGAGACCAAGGCTGTCCCTGCATCACGTATCCGGCCCGGTGGGCAACTGGTGCGACGACAGCCTTGGGAAGGAGCAGATGGCCAGAGCCACAGCTCGAGGGTGCAGGGACACAGGGAGGTGCAGGGGCTCGGCCCCCCCCCCCCGCCCAGGGGAGCACCAGCCCCCTTCCGTGTGCCGTGCACAGAGGCACGGCAGACCTCGTGTGACGCTGGGACAGAGCCACAGAACTCAACCCTTTCCACAAAGTGAGCCACGGCCCGAGAGCGCAAGCCCTGTGGAGGCTTGTCCGAGGGTGCCGGACCCTTCGAGGCCCATCCGCGTGGCACGGGGCAGGGAGCCGCTGGTTATGGATACATCAGCACGTCAGGCGAGAACGTTCTAGAGATCTGCCGTGTGACAGCACGCTTACGCTCGGCAGTGTCTCCCGTGTAGTTATTTGTCGGGAGAACAGGCCGCTGCTGTGTGTCGTTCTCCCACAGTTTAAAAAAAAACAACTTACAAACCCAACTTATCAGAAGGTCGCCCTGGCTGCCTGCCATCAGCTGGCCCCAGAGCCTCTGGGGAACTGCCCCCCGCAGAGGCCACTGGAAGGGAGGTCTTTGGAGATGCCCAGCCCTCCCCACCACCGGAGCCTGCGACATACAGCCCAGCTGCCAACCTCCGCGGTCTTCTTCGATCTAGACGTCCGGGAGCTTGGGGGAGGCCAAGTGGCAGACACCCGGTCTGTCCTGGCTGGTCCCTGGCACTCCGGGCACCGGTGCGCCGAGGAGGAGGGTGCTGGCCAGCAGGGGGCTGGATGGTGGCTGGACCGGAGAAAACTCAACATCAAACCCAGACAACGAAAGCGGGAGGGAGGCCGCGGGCCCAGCTTCAGAGTCAAGGCCCCGCAGGCAGCCCACTTCCCTGAGGCAGGAGAGCACCCCGCTGCTCCCCGGGGACCCCCTTGTTCCAAAAGATGGGGCTGGGGCCCCATCCCCCTCTGCCAGACCCGCCGTGGCGTTGGGACCCGCATGCTGGCTGAGCGGATGTGTGTGGAAACCCTGGAGCCTCATCTCCCGCCCCCAGAGGAGCGGGCTCTCATCCCAGCGGCCACTCCTATCCGTGCGGCACCGTTTCAAGGTGCTAAACCTTGAAGTCAAAAAGGACGACGAACAACGTGCAGGTACGCTCGTGAGAGCTTCTGGACACTTCCGTCTGTTGCCATAGCCCTGCCCGCGTGTGTGCCACATCTGATCACTGCTCGTCCCTGGCACCCAGGGCCTGCCTGAGTCCGTCAGAACCTCGAAGGTGCACGCAAACAGGCCGGGAGGGGGTCCGAGGTGGAGTCAGGTGGACCGCCCACCTCAGGCAGGAACCCCCTGTGCGGGAAGGCTGGGAGGGGTCCAGCAGGCACCTGCCCGCCCGGGCTCCTCACCTGGGCTCCCGCGCAGCCAGGCACAGTCCTGCACCCGCATCCTCCAGGTCAGCTCCTGCAGCGAGAGCTTAGCGTGCTTCCCCAGGGAGACGAACTTCTTCACGTTCCTCAAGAAGCGGCGCCGGTTGTGCCCGGAGCCCCAGAGTCCAGCGGGCACGAGCCTGCACAGGCAGGCCCGCAGGAAAGCGTACACCTGCCAGGGGCTGCTGTGCTGCCGGAGAAGCCGGAGCAGGCGTCCGGGGGCTCCCGGGGGCCGCCCCAGGGCGCAGCCGCCCGCCCCCCCGCCGGCCCTGCCGCTAGACCCCTCCGCAGGGGCCGGGGCTCGAAGCGGGCAGTGCGTCCTGAGGAGCGCGTCGTAGGGGCACCGGGCGTGGTTGGCAAGCAGCTCTCGGAACAGGGGCCGCATCCGCCAGTAGCGAGCGGGCAGGCGGCGAGTCCTGCGGGCAGCGCCTGGCCGCGGAGACTTCGAGCCCAGAAAGATGGCCTCCAGGAGTGTCCGGGCCCCTGTCAGGCTAGGCTGCAGGGCACTGAGCAGGAAGGAGGGGCGCAGCCGCTCCTTGCCTCCCGGGCAGTAGAGGAAGTGCTTGGTCTCGGGGTGTGATAGGTGTGATAGGGGCAAGCCCCGGGGCCGAGACAGCTGTGCGCCTGCGGAGGTGAGCCGAGTCCCAGGGGGCCCTCCCTCCCCGGAGTTGGCCTCCGCGGCGGCCCTGGCAGATGTCACTGCGCCAGGTTCGCCGCCACTCAGCCCGTGGGCCCTGCCCGGGGGGGCCCGGGAAGAGGGCCTGTGTGGCCCCCGCTCCGGCTCTGGGGTCACGTCGCGCCTGGGCCTCTTGGCTAGAGGCGGGCTGCTCCCGCCGCCGCCCCGCCGCCGCCTCGCGCCCGCGTCTCGGGCCTGGCGCGTGGGTCTGAGGTCCATCCGGGTCCCAGGCCGGTGGCTGGAGGAGGCGAGGGGCCGAGTGGCGGCAGGGGCACAGAGGTCGTAGAGCGGCGGCCCGCACACCTGATAGGCGCAACTCGGGGCCACCAGAAGGTAGAGCGCGCAGCGCGTCAGCAGGTGGGCGAGCACATCGTCGCCCACACGGCGCAGCAGCAGCCCCCAGGCGCCGCTGCCGCGCAGGGTCTCGGTTACCGTGTTGGGCAGGTAGCTGCGCACGCTGGTCGTGAAGGCCACTGGCGGCCCGCCGCGGGCCCCGTCCAGCAGGGCGAAGCCGAACGCCAGCACGTTCCTGGCGCCGCGTTCGCAGAGCCTCTGCACCACCCTGGCCACCAGCTCCTTGAGGCAGGACACCTGCGGGGTGGAGGGGTCCTGAGGTGCTGGGGACGGAGGCGCCCCGGGGCCTGAGCGCGCAGCCCTCCCTCTCCCACCCCGGCAGGCCCGAGCGGGGTCCCCAGGGCAGCCCACCTGGCGGAAGGACGGGCCGACGGGGGCCGGCCGCGCGTCCCAGGGCACGCACACCAGGCACTGGGCCACCAGCGCGCGGAAGGCCGCCGGGTCCCCGCGCCGCACGAGCCGCCGGCCTTGGGGCCCCAGGCGCCGCATGAAGGCAGCCAAGGGCAGCACCTCGCGGTAGCGGCCACGCAGCAGGGCGCGCACCGCTCTGCACCTGGGCGCGCGCGGCATGGTCGGGGAGGGGCGGGGTCCGCGGGAGGAAGGGGCGGGCCCGGAGGGGGGGGTGAGGGTGTCGGTGCGAAGAGGCGGGGCTTCGCGGAGGAAGGGGCGGGGCCTGGCCGGGGAGGCGCCTTTCGGGGTGTTCGCACCAAGGTGTGGCGAGCCCCCTGCGTCCCTTGACCGCAGCCTCCCCGCCCAGGGACCACGAGCCCTTCCAGGACGCTGCGGTCCCAGCGAGGGTCGCACAGTGGGCAGCGATGGAGTCAGGGGGGTCACCTGGGGAGCACCCCAGGGGGAGCCCTAACGTGGGGCACCTGGTGCGCGCTCAGCGCCTCCTGAGAGGGGCCTGTTGTTTGTCACTGTCACGTAGGCCGTGGCCCAGGCACTGAGCTGGGGCTCCAGCCGGGGGTGGGAGTGGGGTGGAAGGAGCAGGGTTGCAGATGTGCGAAGATGCGCAAGGACCAAGGTCGTCAGCGCTGGTCCACGTGGGCCTGGGGCGTGACTGAGGGCGGTGGGCAGTGAGCTGGTGGCGGCAGCCGGCATGGCCGCCTCCTGACCTGGGCTGTGGGCTCTCTTTTTCAGGTTCTTAGGCTTCTGTTGCCCCACCGTAAACAAAAAACCCAAATCAATTCCCTCCTAAACCATGTCCAGACAGGAAGGGGAGAGATAGGAGGCCCACGACCCCGGCGGCATCATCTGCAGGCTCCTTTCAGACCCAGAGCCTCCGCCGGCAGGTCACGGACCTGCCTGCAGCCTGCAGCGCCCCTGGAAGAGCCAGAAGCCCCCCGTGCGGCCCAGCTAGAAACTCCCCACAACACTGACCGCCCCCCACCCAGACCAGGGGGCCAGTTTTGACAATGCTGGTCATGACACTTGAACAAGGCACTTCGGAGGAGCCCCCCAGACGAGATTTCACCTGAACCCAGGTGCCACCGCGTGTCCAAGTCTGACTCCCTAAGAAGCAGACAAAGCTCTGGGTCTCAGGAGGCTGACGGGGACGACGTGCCCGAGCTTGGCAAACACTGGATGGCCAAACAAATGTTAACCTTTAATATGTAGGAAGCTGGGTCGGGAGATGGCTTTTATTCCTGGCTGTAGCATTTATACAGGCCTCCCCTCTGGGCCCCGAGGGGGCAGAGGGTTTGCATAGTTACTGGGCTCGCTGGGCAGTCTGCCCTTCTGCAGAATACTCGGATTACGTGCTGCTGTTCTAGAATTCTGCGGAGGGAGCACTGGAATCTCCAAGGTTGTTTGAGAACCGCTCATTTCGGCCGCTGGAGGGTTGGCACTGCTGGGGGAAATTTGTTCTTTTCCAAAAACGAAGTTACTCTGGTTCATCTGGAGAGACTTCAGAAAACATATTTTAAAAGGAAAAAGGAGGCTAGGAGAAAGTGAGGCAGAAAACTACCGGTGTGATCAATACCGTGTTGACGGTGAGGAAACGCCCCCCCGGCTTGAATGGAAATCACTCCTCTCCAGGATACTCCCCCTGGCCGTACGTGTGTGGTTAACCCGTCTTGAGAAGCGGGTGGTCTTAAGTCACTGCGCCGTAAACACGAACAGTGTTCCAAGGAGAAAGTTGTGCTGTTGGCTTAAGATAAAGTACGACGGTCTCGTGCGGGGCCTTCTGGGAGGCAGCCTGTGGGCTTCACGGCTCCCCCCTCCAGGTTTCTAAACAGAGTGGCGTCTGTGCCAGGAGCCCAGAATGCCGCCGTGCTGTCCGTTCGGTGCACGAGTTGCAGGGCCCCCCAGCCCGTGCACGGGGGGCGCAGCACGTGCGAGAGAGGCTGACGTCGGGAGACGGCTGACAACGTGTGCAGGGAGCTGGGGGAGGAGCTGCAGGGTGTCCATAGGCCGTCTGTCCCCGGTCTACGAGGGATTCCAGAAAGTGACGAGGGTGGTCTGAGCAAAGGGAGGAAAACGCCGTTCTGTAAGCGCCAGCCCTGCTGGCCTGACCTGAGCCCTGGGGGGAGGGGGGAGGGTCAGTCCGTGGTTCCCCAGCAGGCAGCAAGTTGCTCCGCATGCTCGTGGGCTGCCACAGGGCCGCGGGCCTGGGGGGCTGGCGTGGGCAGGCCGCCCCGGGAAGGGGAGCCGGCTCTGGGCGGCAGTGCGGGGAGGGGCTTGCAGGGGGACGGGGGGGGCTTCTGGGGGGCATGCTGGCCAGGTGCCCTCCCCCACCGGGTGCCCTCCCCCTTACCTCCCAGGCAAATACGCATCAACTCCCGACAGGTGTCAGCCCGTTAGGCCACGGCCAACACGAACACAGAGCAAGGCGGCGTCTTCATGGAGGCTGTCCGTGAAGGCAGCACAAGAGAGAAATGGGGTCCGAGAGACGGGCCGGTGCGATCCAAGCCCTGCTGGTCCCTGCTCCCGGGAAGGGCCTTCCGTGCCGCGCCCTCCCAGCTGCTGTGATGCCAGCCTCTGCCTCAGCCTGCGTGCCCCCGACTCTGACCCTCCTGGAGAATGCCAGCTGTGAGTCCCTGGTGCCAGGCAAGGCCACATCCCCAGGGTCCGGGACAGGACGTGGCATCCTTGGCCCACCGTGGCCTCGACGCTCAGCATGACAGAGAACACAGCTGTTAAAAGGCTGTGGCTCCGGGTGCTGGTGCCCCGACGGATGATCTCCCGGACCCGGCTGACCCTCGGCCAGAGCCAGCACGCCGAGCCTGGGGCGGCACGTGCACAGAGCCCGCTGTCCTCTCTCCGCCCTGTGGGCGTGACCAGCGCTGCTGTCACCATGCAGACGGGTGCCACCAGCTCCATGGGCACCGCGCTGCTTCCCCCCGCCCTCCGGCACCCGACCCCCAACCGCCGGCCGGCTCTGCAGCCAAACTGTCGTTTTGAGGATTAGATGTAAATGGAGACTGACTTTCTACTCAGCGCCATTCTTGTGGGGGCAGCGCGGTCCTGTGCCGGGGACGCACGTTAACGTGACCGCGTGCCTCTGGAAGGACATCTGGGACCCTCTGCCTCAGAGCTGTTGTGGATAGAGCTGCTGTCCGTGTTCGCAGACGGGGTTTTGTGCCTGATCACGTAGCTCGTCGTCTTCCTGGATGAAGGTCCGGGAGGGCCGTGTCGGGTCCCACCGTCCACTGTGTTTGCAGGGCTGAGTGTTCCCAGCGGCACCGGCCCCCAGAGGGCTCCGCTGCTGTGGCTTCTCGCCAGCACTCGCTGCCCTCACCGTTTCTTCTGGGGGCCTCTCCGAGGTGGTGTGGACTGTCCACAGGCCGCCAGGGAGGCACGGGGGCGCCTGGGCGTGGGCAGCTGCGACTCCGGGACCCCGCGGGCAGGGAACGCGGCTCAGGGAGCACAAGGGAGGAGTCACGGGAGGAGCACTGTCCAAACCACACAGGCTGAAGGGAGGGGCGCAGAGGGCAGGGTTGGGGACCTGGGGCTCGGGGCTGTTTTCTGGAAGCAAAGTGGGCAGTGTAGCGGGACCTTCGTGTGGCACCCCAGGGACCCAAAGCCGCCACATGTCCCCACTGGGAAGAGGGTTCTTTTGTCTGAGGCAAACTGCCCTCGGAGACTGCCACTGTCTTCCCACTAATCTAACACAGGCTCGCTGTGGGGGTTCTCACCCGAGCCGGCCGTGTGTGCGATGACGTCTCTGAATAAACAACGCGGGAACAGCACACTGAAGCCAATGGCAGATGGGTCACACGTCACACTAGTGTCCCAGGCAAGGGGGAGATGGAAGGAATAGTGTCCGACTCACTTGGGGTGCACCTTTCTATGAGCGGGTTCTCAGAGGTGTCGACCGAGCCAGCGGGAGTGGGCGCCGTGTCGGCGGGAAGGGGACCCCTTCTGGGCTGCTGCACGGCTTCACCGCGGTGGCAGCCGCCTGGCCGCGGCCGAGCTGTTTAGACCGGCGGAGCCCGGCCTTGCCAGATCCGGGAGGCCCCCTAAGTCCCCCCCCATCAGGGCCGCTCTTCTGTGCGCTCCCATCTCTGCGTCCCCACCCACAGCTGCACCCCAGTGCTTCTCAGCAACAGGTGTCTGAGACAACACCCCCCGTCAGCCTCCCCAGAGTAAAGAGATTCACCCTGACATCAAGACAACTTAAGTCACAGACAAGCGGGTTTGAAATCGTAACAAACCAACACGTAACGGGGACGGAGCAGAGGACACGGGTCGCGTGCCCGGCAGCGTGGAGCACCCGCGTGGGCAGCAGCGGCCGCCCGGCCAGCCCTGCCGGTTTCCAGTCGCCCAGGTCGCGGGTGGCCCCCGGAACCTCGGTGTCTGTCCGTCTCCCAGCTTCTCTGGATCCAGGGAGCCCCTGGTTCCAGCTGCTACTCTTACCCCAACCTGGGGCTGAGAGCAGCCCCCGTTTTATTTTCCGTGCCCAGTTCTGCGGGACAGGTCCCTGTGAGCAGAGTAAAAAGGTGTCTGCTTGGCGCCCGCGTCGCCCAGGCCACGCCCAGGGGGTTGCTGCCCTTACTGGTGAGCAGGAGCCGTAGAGGGACGACGGGCCTTGTTGGCAGCTTTCCGCACATTCGCTGCTGTCTCTAGCAGCCTGGGAAGTGGGTGCACGAGCATCGTCCTTTCCTACAGGTTCAGGGGCGGCGGCTTCCCCAAATCCCCCATCACTCGGGGCGGAGCCAGACACAGACCCAGCTTCTGCAAGTGCAGGGCCCGTGTCCGCAGCAGCGCGCGGCTGGTGCGGGGCAGCGAGCTGGGGCGGGGGCCTCGGGAAACGCGGCCCCTGGGGCCGGGAGGCCGGGTGGCAGCTCCCCGGGAGAAGGGCCGTGCTTCCCGTCCCCTTAGCGGAAGACGCCGCTCGCCCCCTCCCCTGGCTGCTCTGCCACGTTAATCCACCCTGACCTACTTCCACCGCTTTGTGTACTCTCTCTCCCGCCCTCAACCGCCCGACGAAAACCAATAAAGAGCACTTAGGGCTAAAATCCCTCCGAGTGCAGGTATCTGGTTCTCGTATCTTGGCAAACAGCTCGGTTCCTGTTGTGTGCCCAGCTCTGGATTTCCGCACTCTTAAAACTTATTTGTCGAAATTTAAGAAAATGGTAAGATAAAATTACCCACTTGGAGGCTGGAAGGTGGAATTTACTTACAGAATCATGTCCTTAATCTCTCATTTTGCGAACAGCACGCGCCCCCCGCCCCCGCTGGCCGCATCCCGGCTCCCTGGCGGGCAAGGCCCAGCGACAAGGCTGACTTCCTGGACACTGAGGAGGGGGCAAACCAGTGACTGGCCGCTGGTCGCCGTCGGCACGAGGTGGGGAACGACAGGGAGCAGGGAAGGAGGTGACGGCAGCAGACCCGGGCGTCTGCCTGTTCCCCGAGAACTCCCGTGGTCACAAGGGGCACGGCTCTGCCGCCGTGAAGGATAACGATCAGAGCCACTGGTCCACACGTCCTCGACTCCCCGGCTTCACCTCCTACTTGGTCGGCTGCAACAGGCTTCCTATCTCGCTCACCAACCCCCCCCCACCGCCCCCCCAGCCCCGCGGCATCCAGAACGACTTCGAAGAGCAGATAAGAACACGGCACGTCTGGTTGTCCTTGTTAACATCTGCTCATGGCTCCAGGAATAGAGTCTACACTTTTTACTGTAATCTTCAGAAATCTACCTTATCTGGTCTCTCCACCTGTGTGACTCAAGGCCCCAGGAAGACCCACACATCACATGTCCACAGAGACCCTGGCTCCCAGCAGATGTGGACGGCCACGCTCCAGCTCCTCCTGGAAGGAGTCTTCAACATTTTGGGTTTCAGGATTCCTGCCGTCAGCCACATGTGAACACACAATCAAAACCCTCCAAGCGCACGACAAAGCATGACCGAGGGTGAGCAGGGTCAAACAACAAAGCAGCAGAACCAGATACGCAAATTCTGCAGCTGTTGGGAAGGGTCCATATTGTAGCGGGACTTGTTTTCTGCATCTGGGAACGACAGCGGAAGGTTCGGCGTGAGTACAGGGCCAGCCCCTGAAATCAGACCAGGCGGCTTGAAGGGAGTCAAATAGAACGTCTGGAATTATATGCGTTAGCAAATAATACAAGATTAAATAGGGAGAATCAGGTACCAAAGGAGAGAGACTTAGCAACGTGGGAAACAGGACTGAAAGACGCACAGAGAGCAGGAGGCCGGACACAGGAAACAACCGAGTAAGAGGTCAGAACAGACCACAGTCCTGGAAGGAAAGACCACAGTCCTGGAAGGAGAGAACAGGAAGAGGGGAGAGGCGCTCTCGGGGAGACTGGCTGGGATTTCTCTATTGTTGAAGGAAGACATGAATACTCTGCCAGGATGGACAGAGGAACACGGCGTGACTGCAGGCTGATGAGGACCCACCGACAGTGTGGGGGTGGGCACCCGGGAAACACGTGGCCTTTAAAGATGAGGGGCATTAGGACATTTTCATCTGAACCAACCTTGAAGGATTTTGCCAGCAGCCAACTTTCTGAAGAATGGACTTCGAGAGGGAGGCCCTTGATGATGGAAGGCAATGTGAGCAGGGATGCGGACGCACGAGTGTGACGCGGGACGCGAGTGGTGGCGGGTGCAGTGGTTGGTTGGAGTCACGTGTTCGGCAGGCACCGTCCATAGTTTTCTTTTCCGGCAACGTCTTTGACACGAGGGTGCGGCCAGACGGGAGGCGCTCCATTCTCTTCAGTTTTCTGGAAGACTCTGTGTGGCGTTATTATTTCTTCCCGCAGCGTTCAGTGGAATCCACCCACGAAGCCATCTTGTCCTTCCGTCGTGGGAAGATTTTCACTGCAAATTCAACGTTTTAAATAAATGGAGGGCTACCCAGGTTACCTGTTCTTCCTGCACGAACTTTGATGGTTTGTGTGTCTCCAGGGGTCTGTGCATCTGTCCGGATCGTTGGCCATATTGGAATAAAGTTGTCCATACTGTTACTGTTCTGTAAACACGTGTGGCCTCTGTAGTGAGGCCGTCTCCCTCACACGTGATATCAGAATGCGTGGTTTCCTTTCTCCTGCTTGGCCTGGCTACAGGTTTCTTAGCTGTATCATCTCCAAGAACAAGGCTTGACTTTGTTAACTTTTGGAATTACTTTTTCTGTTTCATGGCTGTTTATTATATTTTTTTACTTACTTTGGGTTTAATTTGCTTTTTTGGTGTCTTTAAAAATTTTTTTTAATGTTTATTTTTGAGAAGGAGAGAGACAGAGCATGAGCAGGGGAGGGGCAGAGAGAGGGGGAGACACAGAACCCAAAGCAGGCTCCAGGCTCCGAGCTGTCAGCACAGAGCCCGATGCGGGGCTCAAACTCATGAACTGTGAGATCACGAGCTGAGCCGAAGTTGGGCGCTCAACCGAGCCACCCAGGCACCCCATACTTTCTTAGTTTTTCAAGGTGGAAGTTGAGAACACTGAAACCTTTTCTCTGTTCTAGGTTTTTAGCACAAGGTGTGTCCCTTTACAGGCAGCTTCAGCTGGACTTTGGCCTCACTATCAAAATATAACAACCTTTACCTTCATTCAGTTCAAAATACCTTCCAATTTCCCTTTTGAGTTCTTCCTTGATCCACGGGTTATCTCAGAGTGTGATATCTAATTTCCAAATATCTGGAGGTTTCCCAGAGGTCTGTTTCTGGCCTCTAACATAACAGAATGTGTCTGAGTGGAACCATTTACACTTCTTTGGGCTTGTTTCGTGGCTCAGAACAGTCTTTCTTGGTAACTGTCCTGTGTGCTCCTGAGGAGAGTGTGTGTTCTGGTGCTGGGTGGTGCGTCTCTGTGGGTCACGCAGGTCGACTGCTCCGTGTTCTCGCGTATCTGCTGTGTGCCTGCTGCATCGGCCCATCGATCACCGAGAGACACTGAAGTCGCCCGCGTCTCCCTGCAGTTCTGACAACTGTTGCTTCATATATTTTGAAGCTCTGTTATTGGGCACATAAACGTTCAGGATTATCTTGTCCTCTTGATGAACTTATTATACCTTTATTTTGATGCAAAGAGTTTATTTCCTGGTAATATTCTTCCTCTAAAATCTACTTTCCTGATGTTAATCCAGTCACCCCAGCTTCCCTTCTGTGAGTGTTAACATCGTGGGTCTTCTCTCAGTGTTCTATTTTGAACCCGTCTGTGTCCTTGTATTTCCAAGGGGTGGCTTGCTTATATGCAGCACACAACTGGGCCTTACTTCTTCATGTAGTCTGGCAGTCTCTGCCTTTTAACTGGGGTGTTTGCACCATTTACATTTATTGTGAGCATTGCTGTGACAGGTTGAAATCTGCACTGCTGTTGGCTTTTCTGTTTGTCCCGTCTGTTCTTTGTTCCTCTGTTCGTATTTTTGTGCCTTCTCTTGCATCGAGTACTTTTCAATGATGATTTTATCTCCTTTTTTGGCTTAATAGCAGTAACTGTATATTTGAGAGGCTGCTGTCGGGTTTATAGAACGTGTTTAACTTCTCTTCATCTACCCGAGAACATATCAGTCCTCACATCCAGCGGGAGACCTCACAAGTGTCTGTGCACAGCCCTCCTTGCACCTGTGCGACCGTTGCAGACATGTTACTTCCACGTGTGAGGAACTCCACAGAACATTGTCTGTATGTCAGCTTCAAGTGGCCTGTTATCTTTTAAAACAACTTAAGCAGTAAGAAAACAAGTGCCTATATTTGCCCAATAGTTACTATTTCTCAGGTCAGAGTTCCATCTGCTGCTGGAAGGACTCCTCTGAGCACTTAAAAAAATTTGTTTAATGTTTACTTATTTTTGAGAGAGACAGAGCAAGAGCAGGGGAGGGGCAGAGAGAGAGAGGGAGACACAGAATCCGAAGCAGGCTCCAGGCTCTGAGCTGTCAGCACAGAGCCCGACGCGGGGCTCGAACCCACAAACTGCGAGATCATGACCTGAGCCAAAGTCAGACGCTTAACCGACTGAGCCACCCAGGCCCCCTGAACACTTCTTATAGAACAGATTTGCTGTTCCAGATTCTGTCTGTAAAAGTCCTTAATTTTTAAATATATTTTTAAATAAATATATTTTTATATTTACTTATATTGGGTAAAGAATTCAGTTAGGCTTTTTTCCCTTTCAGTATTTTAAAAATATCTTTTAACTTGAATTGTTTCTTGTGAGAAATCTCCTGTATTGTTTGCTGTTCCTCTGGATATCATGCATGTTGTTTCTCTGGCACAGTTTTTAGTTTTCTTCCTGTTTCTTTTGCTTGGTTTTTGGTAAGCTTCTTGAATCTTTTAATCAAATCTGACAGGTTGTCAGATATCATTTATTCAAATGTCTCCCCAGCTCCTGTTCCCTTGCTGGGGGGAGGTCTGCTTACACACGGCAGCCCCCAAGGTGCCCCCACAGTTCACGGATGCTGTTTTCTTGTCTTTCCTCACTCTTTTGTTTCATTCACACAGTTGCTGTCTTAAAACTCATTAATCTCTTCTCGTGTAAGACCTCATCTTCCAGCGATCCTGCCCAATGTATTTTCCTGTTTCCACTTAAATTCTTTAATCTCCCAGCTAGCTACTTGGACATGTAGAATCTGCTTAACAACTGCTTCAATAACCTTGTCTCCGTATCTGGTTCAGCTACAGTTGACCGACTTTTCTCCTTGTGGATTCATTTTCTTGCTTCTTTGTAGATGTGTAATTTGGATGCAGACATTGTGAATTTCACCTTGTTGGATGAAGGGTATTTTTAAGCTTTTTACTGGGAAACGCTAAGTCCTCGGAAACAGCTTGATCCATTTAGATGTTGTCTTTAAACTTTGTTGGTGGGACAGAAGCAGTGCTTAGTTTGCGATTAAGTTTCCCCCCAAATACTGAGGCTGGACCCCTGCAAGTGCTCCTGACTCGTGAGGCTTCTGCTCTGGCTGATTCAACTGCAGTTCGTGTGTGAGCTGCACGGATCACTCCTTCAGATCCTGGCCAGTGGCTGTCGTTTCCTGACATACACACACGAGCAGGGGGCCCCGTGCGGCCCCCTCCCATCCAGCACCGGTGCTGAGCACCCTGGTCGCCTCGGCCCCCGAGACTCCCAGCCCCATCTCTCGCAGGGAGACCTGGGGCCCCGGCGCACCCCCCGCCCTCCGTGTCTGATGTCCAGCTTTTCAGGACAGTCACTTCACATATTTTGTCCCACTGTCGTCCTTTTGGATGGGACCCTGCTGCCTCTCCCTCTCCAGAAGTAGAAACTCCCAAAACACAATTTTAATGTCTTGTTTGAGAAAAAGAGAGGCTGAAAATTAATGAGCCAATTAACCATCTCCAAAAGTATGGAAGAGGGTATCGAAATACATCGGATAAACATACAGAGAAACCCGTAATAAAGACCTGAGCAGAAATCTGTGAAGGAGAAAACAAAATATAAAGAACAAGCAAAGCTAAGCTTTTACTCTTTCTGGAAAAACCCATAACAGTAAAACTGACAAAGGCAGATTAATTAAGACAAAAATACAAATGCTTATGTCAGAAGGTGTTAGGGTCGTGGTGGCATCCTGACCTCCAAGGCCACGAGCGTGACCTTGTTTGGAAACGGGGTCTTTGCAGGCGGCCGGGCCCAGGTGAGGTCTTCACGGTGGGCCTTGACCTGACGTGACTGCGTCCTCATCAAACTGGGAAACCTGGAGACACACACTCAGGGAGAACGTCGCGTGGGAGGACGGTGGCCGTCTCTCGGCCCAGGAGAGAGGCGGGAACAGACTCTCCCTCTGCTTCAGAAGGAGCCGGCCCTGCGGCCTCAGCATCCGAGCCTCCGTCTCCAGGATGGAACAAATGCCATTTAGGCCGACAGTTTTCTAGAAGGACCCCCCCCCCGCCCCCCCGCCGGCTCCACCGCCAGCTGCGGGGTCTGAGGGCCGCCCGTGTGACTCCCGCGGCACACCTGCCCGCTTAGTCATCCAGCGGCTCGCCACCCAGTCTGTGGGGACACGACCACCCAGGGGCGGAGGGGCAGACACGGCCCCACAGGCTAGAAGCACAAGAGGGTGCTAGGAGCAACTTAGGCCAGATGGACAAATTCTTTAGACAGACGGAACAGAACTTCCAGAGGAGCATGCCCGTGTGGGACTCTCACCACAGCAGAGACGCAGGCAGCGGTGAAAGCCAGCAAGGAAGCCCGGGGCCCGGGGGCTCCAGCGGCCACAAAAGGGAGGTTTTCCAGAGCAGAAAACAGGGACGCGCACTCCTGGCCTTATGTGAAGTCGCTCCGGCCAGCAGGGCGGCACGAATGCGGTTAGAAACAGGATTACAGGGAGAGAGAGAACAGGCCCTTCATCCAAGAAATGTGTGGAGGTGGACAGGAAGAACATGAGAAGGCATTCGGCCCACCTGTTGCCTGGGAAATGCGAACCCAGGCCTCGGGAAGGTCGCCCTTCGTGGGCACCGGATGGCAGCACTCGGTGCAAGGCGGGTGTGCCGCGCGGGGCTTGGGGGCGTCGGCTCTGCTTCGCCAGGAACCCCCCCCCCCGCCGTGTCCATAGAAGACACGTCCACGCACTCCCAGTACCAAAGTGGGCCAAACCCTGCCGTCTGTCCACGGTCTGCTAAAGACTACGTGGGATAAACGAATGCCACGGCCACGGCTGGGATGAAGGCCAGGGAGAATCCTGAACCAAAGCAGCCAGGCAGCCAGAGTCGAGCGTGGGATTCTGGGCGGGGCTGGGAACAGGCCCAGGAGCCGATGGGCACAAAGGTCGCCAAATGCTTTCCGGGGACGAGCAGCCAGGAGGGATGGGGGAGCCCCACCTGGGTGGTGGGTACAAGAACACACACGTGCTCCTGCTCCACCGTCCCTGTGCCGTGTGAAGAGAGACGGAGGGAGTGCTCCCCCGCAGTGTGGGGCACAGAAGGCACTCTGGACGGCAGGACACACAAGGGTGGAGGAGGAGGCGGGGCGCCAAGGAGGCACCGGAGGACCGCGGCAGGCGCGTGCCACCCCAGGCCCTGGGAAGGGCAGTTGAGACTGCGGTACGGCCCCGACACGGGGGGACGGCCCTGATCGCCCCGTGGCCGGACGTGGCCACCACAGTGCAGGGAGGGGGGATGGGAGAATGGAGGCGGGAAGCGGGTGCGGAGGGAGGGACCCAGACAGAGGACGCGGCCCCTCCAGGAGCTGGGAAAGGCTGGGCTCTGGCCGGGGTCTCCGGCGGAACCCGACCGCGAGGCGGGGTGGGGGTGTGTGTGTGTGCGTGCGTGTGCTGTTGAAAGCCACTTGGTGGTGCTGTCCCGGGACCTGCAGGGGCCCCCTCGGCGGAACCTCCCAGGCCCCACGGGCCCCATGCACAGGTGGACACCTGGACGTTCTCACTTACAACGCAGCCAGCACCCGGCAGGTGCCGTGCCCCCAGGCCGAGCCCGCAGGGACGTCTGCACTCTTCTGAGCAGCTGGCCCTGTGGGTGCAGCAGGCGGGTAGTCCCCGGGGGACGCTGTGCGCTCCTTACCGGGCTCCTGACGCGTGCTCACACCGAAACTGAATCAGGGTGACGTGAACTGTTTTCCTACCCTCACTGCGTGCGGCTCACACAGCTGAGCCAGAAGCCGCAGGCTCCCGAGTGGCACGCACGTGTGGTTTCCACTGCGAACAGACCCCCGCGACGGTGCGCGTGGCCTGTGGGGACAGGTAGGACGCACACGTGCTCCCTCAGCCTGGGCCTCCTCAGACTCCGACTGGCCCCACCTTTTACCCTGGGAGGAGGAGCCCAGAACGCCAGGGTGGACACAGCAGAAGACGGAGTTCAAAGCCAGCCCCACGGCACACACTGCCCGCGTGCTCACGGACACGTAGAACCACACGGAGCACAGGCCCGCCCGGCCACGCAGCTCATCTCCGCCTCAACCCAGAGCATTTCTGAAAAACACCGTCTGGGGGACTGGTGGTGACCGTGCAAAACACGTTCAACACCGGAGATTCAGGAACGTTTGCGATTCGAGAGCTGGGGAGGCGGTCTTTACCTCCGCTGCTGTGGCAAGCGCACACGTGAGCCCACGTCGTGCGTGGGTTTCTGAGAACAGGAAAAGTGAGCCAGAGGAGACACGCTCCACCGGGCCAGGAAAAACGTCACAGCCAAAGAAATTTATTTTAAAATAGAAACATACGTACGTTAAGCTTTAAAATAGTCAAATTTTAAACAAAAAGGAAAAAAGCCATTTGATCCCAGTCTCCAAGGAATGGACTTAAAGAGCCACCTGCGCGTGTGGGGAGCGCTCACGGACACCTCGAGAGGCCCCTGGCCCGGGCTCCCCACCCTCCGTGCCGAGCCTCCGATGGTCAGAGCCTGATGCGAGGGCCAGAAGTCTGTCCGCTGGAGCCCCTCCCTAACACGACACAGAGGGACTCGGGGGGCGACGGGAAACGTTCAGGTTTTGGCAATGCACACGGTGTAACGTCCAGGAAATTCCACCAGAAGTGTCCGAAAATACTCCGCCGACAACCCAGCCCTGCCGCACGGGGGCTGACCGCACGCGGCCGGGTGGGGACTCAATGCGCGTGGGGCTTCCGCTGGGGCTTCTCCTCGTAGGACTCCCCGAACTCGTTCACCCTGCTCTTATCCACGGGGTACAGCCTGCAAGGACAGAGGCCCCCGGGCTCTGCCATCCGCGAAGGGGCTGGAGTCCCAGCAGTTAGGACGCAAGACCCCAAGTTGCCGCAGGAGGGATGTCTGGCGTCCCCTCGTGCCGGCCTGTCGTGTGTTCACTGTCAGGACGGAGCTCCGTGCCCGTCCCCAAGCCCCGGGGGTGGCGGCCCCTCCGCGCCCTCCAGACAGTGCTCGTGGCGACTGCCGCCACGCTGGGCGGGGGGGGGGAAGGGGGGGGGGCACGTGAGCGGCAGGGACCGAGCGAGTCGCTCGGACAGAGACCCGTCCTTCCCGACTAGGCCGTGGGGTGGTCTCTCACTCGGCCTTGCAGGTGACACACGCCACCTGCAAACTGCCTCCGTGCCCAAGGAAGACCCGGGAGGGGCGGCCACACTCACCATCGCTGGTACAGGTACACGAGGAACACCACGTCGTCCCGGAAACACGCCAGCCGGTGGGAGGTGGGCATGGTGATGATGAAGGCAAAGACATCGTCGATGAAGGTGTTGAAGGCCTGCCACGCGGGACGGGGGAGGTGTGAACACCGGCCGTCAGGGTCTCCCGAACGAACGCCTACCTACCCAGGGGCCGGGGCCCATCACCCTCTCACCGCTCAGCGGGGTCCCGGCGACAACAGACAAGAGAAAAGGAGCGAGTGCGGAAGGACGCTGGACACCGAGGCGCCCCCTCGCGCACCCCTCTTCTCCACATACTGCACCCCCACGAGGGCTGCCCTGAACACCCCGGCTTCTTCCTCCTCGGAGCCACTCGTCTTACTTCACAGAACGAACAGGAAAACACACCTTAATTCCACCTGCCCTGACAAGCGTGTCACGGCACTTCACAGCCCGGCCGGTGTGCCCGAGCCCAGGGTCTGCGTCCGCGTGTGGACGTGGGCCTCTGGGGGTGGCTGGGGGTATGCGCTCTCGCGCGTGTCCCCGAAAAGGAATGTGGCTTCGTCTCGTGCTGCTGTGACAGCTCGAGAACCAGCGTCCCTAAGTCACCACCAGGGGGCCCGCGGTTGAGAAAACCCCTCCACTGGGCGTGGTGGCCCTGAGAAGTTGGGGGGGGGGGGGCGGGGGGGGGCACTGACCTTGTAGGTGAAGGCCTTCCAGGGCAGGTGCGCCACCGACTTCATCTGGGGGGCGAGACGCGGCAGATCAGCGGCCGGCGTAGGGAGGACGCGGGTGAGCGCGGGGAGGGCGTGGTCTTACCTTGTAGTTGACGAAGAGCTGGGGCAGCATGAAGAGGAAGCCGAAGGCGTACACCCCTGGGGAGAAGGACGGCAGGCTGGGGTGGCCCCGGGTCCATCTTCAGAGACCGGCTCTCTGCCAGCGGCCCCGCCCACCACCCAGCGCGGCTGCCTGTCACCGTGTTCTGCGCAGACGGCTCGGGCCCGCGAGGAAGCCAGGCCCGTCAGGTCCTGGGTCTGTGCCCTCCGAGGATGCAGACCCAGCCCACGCACAGGGCTCACGGGTCCCGTGGCCGCCCTCGGAAATTGCACGTCGGACGGCGTTACTTCCCGCCCGCCCCAAACCGTTTTCACGGGCAGCCTGAGCGGGGCCACCGCAGACAGACCAGGTGTCGGGGGGGCCCCGCCAAAGGGAGCAGGGGTGGCTGGCGGCAGAGGCCCTGCCTGCCCGTCCTCGAACCACACGGGCCACGTGCGGGAACCACAAGGAACAGCCACAGGTGCTACTGGCGGAGCCGAATCCCCACAACTCACCGTTGACGAAGCTATTGATCAGCCAAGAGTACCAGCTGCAAGAGAGACACCGTGATCACTGCCCCTGTCCCGCGGCGCCCGTCCCCCCGGAAACCGCAGTGCTGGTGGGGGGACCCGCGGGGACAGCCCTCTTCCCGGAGCGCAAGCGTGAGGTGGTAGCTGCAGGGCTGAGCTGGCCGGTGTCCTCCGTCAGAACCCCCAGCCCTCAGGGTCGCGTCTCCGGGGCTCCCGTGTCCCGAACGCAGCGGCCGGGCCACCGGCCCTAGGCTCCCCTCGCCAGACACGTCCGCCCTCGTTCCTGACACCAGGGCCCCGGACACCTGCATCTCCGTGCCTGCTGCTGGGGAACAGGCCTGGGGAATACCACGTGCCGGCCTTGTGCCCTCCGGCCGGGCCGTGTGTCTCCCGGGCGGGGTGGGTGGGGGAGGAGGGGCAGGCCCGGCACGGAGGCCCAGGGGCGTCCCCGGCTGAAGCCCGGAGGCTGGCACGTCCTACCTCTTATACTTGACGTTCAGCAGGGAGTAGACGGCGCCACCGATGCACAGGGGGTAGAGAAGATAGGAGAGGTACTTCATGGCCTGCCGGGAACACGGAGCCTCTGTGACAAGCCAACTCGCAACGGGGAAACCGGCAAGGAGGGCGCATGGGCCACGACCTTGGGGACCTGAGTCCGGACAGGGGAACCGGCAAGGAGGGCACACAGGCCAACGACCTTGGGGAACCGAGTCGGGACGGTGCTGGGACGGCGGACGCCTGCAGAACGAGGCTCCAGAAGCTAGGCCTGATGCCGCGCGGACGTTCACAGCATCCGTCCGGCTTGTGAACACCCGGTCACTGATCAGGAGCGATGGGAAACGGATCTGGAGACGCCCGGCTAGAGCCGTGTGCACGGAGTGCCCTCGGGGGCTGGGGCTCGTCACCATGCTGACCCTGAGCTTTGCCTCGGCCCTGGCACACAAACACGTGCCCGTCCGAGCGGCAAGTAACACCGTCCCCACAAGGGAGCCGTCTCTGGGCAACCCGAAAGCTGCAGCTACACCCGCACAGGGGGGTTGGGGACGATGAGGGTCACCGGGGTCTCGGTGACCACGGGAGATCACAGCACGTACCGCAAACTCCCCAGAAACAAATCTCATTACAGGAGAGGAGGCGGCCTCCCGACCGCCCGCGAAGACCGGGCCCGGCTTTCCTGCGAGGCCGGGACGTGGAGCCGCCCCGGAGCCTGCCCCCAAGTCCGAGAGCCCAGGCTGACTGGCATCCCCTCCCACCCCCGCCACTCACCTGAGTGTCGTACTCCTCCGTCTTCCTCTCGGACTCGCTGTAAGTGCCAAACTGTCACAGAACCCAACACGGTCCCGTTAGTTCCAGGCCGCTGGCGGGGACAGCCGCACACGGACCGGCAGGCGCGCACAGCCCGGCCGTGCGGTGCAGGGGGCTCAGCCCAGGCGGCCCCCTACAGCCACCCCCCCGCAATCAGGGTCACCCGGGGCCCAGACACGTGCCGCGTGTGCAGAGGCACACCCGCCAGTGTGTCCTGTTGGGCCACGCACCCCCCCAGCAATCACGGTGATGGCCACACCCCTGCACTGCACTCAGGTCAGTGAAGGCAGACTCACAGAGGCAGTTCCCAACAGGACAAACCCTGTCCCGGTCCCCAGTTTCCCGTCCTCGACGGGGTGTTGAGCTTCCCTGGATCCGGGTCCGTCCCAGCAGGAGTCAGGCTCAGGACCACAAACCCCAAAATGCTGCCGCACCCCAGCCCAGCCCGTCTGCCCGGAGGCGCAGCAAAATCTTGTCACCGGGGGCAAGGGCCAACCCAGAGCAGCACCACGTGCTGGACTCCAGCGGGGACGGGGCACCAGGCAGCACCACACTGGCCTGCGGGCATGGGAAGAGCGCCCAGAGCCCAGCACGCCTGCATCCCATCCCGTCAGGGCAGGGGGAGCACTCTGTCCCTGACGGGGATGCCCACGTGGGGCCCGCACTAGCCGCTGCCCACGCTGGCCCGCCGGGAGACCTCAGGGCTGCCAGGGGACCGGCCTCCACCGCACGATGCCACCTATGTCTGCCGAGGGGGGGGCTCGGAGCCGGAGGCTGGCCAGGTCGCCCAAGGATCACCAGCCCCCGAGTGCGGCATCTGATTGGGGCACAGCTAGCAGCCGCAGGGCAGACACTCTGGGACATGAGAATGGGCTGGCGACCGGCACACAAAGGAACAAGGTGACTGCTGGTAGGGGTGGGGCGGGGGGGAGGCACAGAGCATCCAGGGCAGATGGGGTGGTGGGAGCGGGCAGGGGCGGTGCACAGAGAGTCCAGGGGGGCAGACGGGGGCCAGGGGAGGCACAGAGCGTCCAGGGAGCAGACAGGGTGGGGCGGGGGGGCGAGGGGAGGCACAGACCACCCAAGGGGCAGACGAGGAGTGGGGCGGGGGGAGGCACAGAGCGTCCAGGGGGGCAGACGGGGGCCAGGGGAGGCACAGAGTGTCCAGGGAGCAGACAGGGTGGGGGGGGCGGGGCGAGGGGAGGCACAGACCACCCAAGGGGCAGACGAGGAGTGGGGCGGGGGGAGGCACAGAGCGTCCAGGGCAGATGGGGTGGTGGGAGCGGGCAGGGGCGGTGCACAGAGAGTCCAGGGGGGCAGACGGGGGCCAGGGGAGGCACAGAGCGTCCAGGGAGCAGACAGGGTGGGGGGGGGCGAGGGGACCCCCACAGACCACCCAAGGGGCAGACGAGGAGTGGGGCGGGGGGAGGCACAGAGCGTCCAGGGGCAGATGGGCTGGGGGGACAGTTGTTACCGCACAAATGCCCACCTGGAAGTGTGGTCTCAGGCCTCTCCAAACAACACTCATCTTCAAGGCCTTTTTCACCTTCCACAGCTGAAAGAAAGAACGCGAAACACACTTTCACAGCTCTGAGACCCAGGAGTCCCCAGAACTCACCCCCGGGAGGTGACGGACCACAGTGTGTGCCTGCCTGCGCCCCTAGCCTTGACTGGTCACACCAGCAGGCCTGACCGGTGCTCATGGGCTCCACGCCAACATTGAGCTCGGCTGCCCTCTGCACCGAGGGAACCGGCACTCGGCCTGGCTGCCGTCCTCTGGGCCGGGCCCCCTTCCCGGCCCATCCTTCCTGCCTATTGATTCACCGGCCCCTTCTCCCAGGTGGTCACTGCAAGGCCCCTCGCCTCTGCCCTGAGTCCTGCCGTCTTCGGGGGACCCGCCTCCACAACCTGGTGAACTGGGTCTCCGCGCTGTGACGGGTGGCTACGGGGGGAGGGGGGTCCTCGCGGCACGGCTCACGGGCAGACCAAGTGCGGTCTCTGGCCCAACGGCCACACGTGCCGGTGCCCACGGCGCACGGGTAGGGCGGAGGACTGTGGCCGGGGCTGAGGCCCGGGACAGGGCAGCCCCGGAGGCCAGAGAACGTCGCAGCCCGCCACCCCCTCTGCTCCCCGCCGTGTCCCGGCCCAAAGCCACCCGCCCCACGGAACCGCTCTCCGAGCCCAGCTCGGCCAGGGCTGTCACGGGGCACCACGTCCCACACGGCCTCATGCAGTGGGCGGCACAAGTCGTGTGGCTCCCCGCCTGCCCTGGTAAAACACGTCGCGTGTACAGGTGTGATGGGCGGAAGCTCCAGCCCCAGCGACAGGGCCCTTGGCAGCCGGGCTCTGGCGTTCCGGAACTGCGGCAGCTGCTACGCCCCTCCCTGCCTCCGGCAGGGCCACGTCTCTCCCGTGGTTCGGGACCGGGTGCGGCCGAGCACAGCCACACGACTCACCTCGATGGCGGCCCCAATGCCCGCGGGGACCAGCACCAGCAGGCTCGTCTGCTCGTCCAGCAGGAACAGGAAGATGACCACTGTGCTGAATCCACGCCAGAGCACTGGGGGCAGGGCAGGGGGCTGCGCTGAGCGGCCGGCCGCGCCCTGTCCACACCCCACCCGACAGGTCCCATCACGCCCCCACCCCCCCACGTGCACACTCACCCCCCTACCCGTGCCCCCCCCACAGCGTACACGAAGCTTCAAGGGTTTCACCCCCTCCATCCACTGCACCGGACAAGGTGCGTGTGACGTGCAAATGTTCTACGGCGACCACAGAGGCCACGGCACGGAACGCAAGCTCCCCTTTGCTACAGACACGTGTGTGCAGGTACACAAACACACAGAGAGCACGCTGACCAGAGGGGTCACTGGTGGGGATTAGAACCCGCCTCCTTGATCTCTTCCCCTTACCTGTTTCCCTCCCAGCTCCGTGAGAAACTCGTCTTTTAAAAACTATACCTTCTCCATGAAGACCGAACTTTACAAAACGCTACAACTGACTGAAAACATGCACTTTCCTAAGGGCCTCTCGCGGGGCAGGAGCGGCAGGGCCAACCCCCGTGGGTGCCTGCTAGGGGGACACCTGGCTGCCCCGTGTGCACCGACGGGGACCCACGAGCCCCGTTCACGGCTGCTCCCCAGGAAGGGCCGGAGGACTCAGCAGGGGCCCTGTGCCCCCCGAAGGACACCAGAGGACAGGAGGATGTGAGACCCGGCTGACACCGGGGGCCAGCCCAGGTGCCCGGACCACCCCTGGGCACGTCATTTCTGTGGAAGGAAAAGAACTGCCTCTTGAGACGCTTGATTAGCAGCCAAACAGATGGAGGCCAAGATCCCGCGTTGGTGTCACTGCCGGGGGGGCCTGGCGCGTGGCCTCGGGTTCACACGCCACAGACAGCCCCTCCGCACCATGTTAGGGTCCAGGCTCGCAGGCGCCGCCCGCGCGAGAGCCGGCTCCCTGACTGGCACGGACCAGAGACGACCGCAGACCCCAAGCTCCAAAGTGAAGCCTAGAGATCCGTATCCGTCAACAGGACACGGCGCTCTGGGAACGGCCGAAAGTTGAGGGCGCCTACCTGCTTTGGTGGACATTCCAATCATGCTCCTCTTCTTCTTCCAGAAACTGATGTCATTTTTAAATGCCAAGAAGTCAAACAGAAGCTGGAAAGAGAAGAGGACGGCAACGTCCAGCTCGCGTCGCTCCGACGGCTCGTCTCTGCCGAGCGAGAGCACAGGTGTGCACGGGACCCGGATCGCAAGGACACAGCCAGGCGGATGCCACACGCCACACCTCGGAAACCCACGGCCTCGTGCCCCACCCAGCATGCCGGGACCGCGGGGCATCTGACCGCCGTCGTGGGCCACACGTCCCGGCTCCCTCGCCAGGTGCTGCCGGCTCTGACCTGGTGCCCAGGCCGTGCACACGGGTCATTCTCACACCCTGCTCCTTTAACAAAACCACTATTTCCCAGCACGGTTTTGGGAAGTTTAGCCAGACTGGCAGCCAATCTCCAGGCACTGGGGGCCCACGCCTGCCCACCTTGACCTCAGATCTAGCACGGCTGCCACGTGGGGGACAGCTTTCCTCCACCAGCTATAAGACTCCACGCTCAAAAAGGGATTCTACGCAAAGGCTGGGTTTTCAACATCGAAACCACTGCGCTAGAATTATACGATGAGATACTTATTTTGCAAAGCCATTCACAGATCTCGTGGAGTCTGGATTTCTTTTCAAGATGACCTCCAGGGCCAGCAGACAAACCCCAAGTCCTTAAGGTGATCAGCGCCCCAGGTGCAGACACCCCGTCCTGAGCCGGGAGAGGGACCCCCAGCGTGGCGGCCACAAAGTCTCAGGTCGCCAGGCCGCACCATGCAAACCCCCGGCCCGGCGCCCACTCACGTGAAATGCGGCGACGAAGAAGGTCAGAGCTAAGAAATACAAGTTGGTGTCGACAAAAATGCCTTTCACTTCATCAGCGTCTTTCTCTGAAAACCCTGAACGGAAAAGGAAACAGCACGAGGCGAGCCAGGTCAGCGACATCCGACGCCAGACACGCGCCTCACGCTCACGGCCACAGACGAGGATGGCTCTCAGCACTGAGAGCGGAAACCCGACGCTCTGACGGGAGCCACGGTCAAGGACACCAGCAGGAGGCACCGAGGCTGGAGCCTGAGCACGGCTTCCCGGACCCGGAAGTAAAGGTCGGCCCGTGGCCTCACCGAACTGCTGCAGGGAGTACACGGCGTCCTGCATGTGGATCCAGAAGCGCAGCCTCCCCAGTGAGATCTTGTCGTAGGACACGGTGAGGGGCAGCTCGGTGCTGGAGCGGTTTATGACCTGGCGGGAAGGACAGCAGGGCAGTGAGGCCGCGCCCTTCCCAGGTCGGCCGCCTGCCCCCACCCGCTGCCGGGCACTCACCCCACGGCTCACCCCACCGACCACGGCTCCGTGCACCGGAGGCCGATGCTGCACCCCTGGGCCTACTCGACTACCGTCTGTTCCCCATCCCAGGGGGCGGGGGGTGGGGGGGGAGGCGTGGCTCCCACCTCTCTCCACTCGCCCTCATCCTGGGCTCAAAGCTTTTCTGAGCAACGTGTTCTCGTCTCCTCTGCCACCTGAACCCCGTATCTCTCGAACCCCCGTGTCGGCTTGGCCCTGTACCCCAGCCTCTCGGCACGAGCAGCACCGGCATGCACCAGGAACCTGCTCTTGCGGACGAGCCGGGCACGGGCCCCACGGAGCCTCCACACCTCTCCGCAGGGAAGGGAAACCTGGCGGGTGGCACGTGGGGCCCCGGTGTGTGGGCTGAATGCTCCCGGAGAGACTGACTTGTGGAGGGTCGGCCTGCCCCCGCAGGGGACAACAGAAAGCCTCAGGAAGATGTGACACCTGACCTAAGTGTGTGCGGAGGCAAGGGGCAGCTGCGAGCGGCTGTGGTCGTGGGGTTGGGCGGCCCACGCTGGCTGCAGCGGCCTTCCACGCCTCCAGGGGCCGGTGAGTCCACGGGCACCACACGCCCCATCGTGTGAACATGGTGCCACCTGATTCCACCCACAGCTCACTCAGCAGACCCTCCTGGGTGAACACCGACGTGGCCAGTCCAGCAACAGGAGTGGACCAGGACTGACCAGATGCCAGGCCCAGGCACCAGGCCACCCACACGAGGACTGACCAGACGCCAGGCCCAGGCGCCGGCCCCCCCCACCCCGCCCCCCCCCGCCCCAGAACTGACCAGATGCCAGGCCCAGGTGCCGGGCCGCCCCGCCTGACCAGGACTGACCAGATGCCAGGCCTAGGGCCCCCCCACCAACCAGGACTGACCAGATGCCAGGCCCAGGGCCCCCCCACCAACCAGGACTGACCAGATGCCAGGCCCAGGGCCCCCCCACCAACCAGGACTGACCAGATGCCAGGCCCAGGGCCCCCCCCTCAGCAGGACTGACCAGACGCCAGGCCCAGGCGCTGGGACCCCCCCCCCCCCCCAACCAGGACTGACCAGACACCAGGCCCAGGCACCGGGCCCCCTCACCCCACAGTGGCGCACTGGCTCCAGGGCAGGCAGGCATGGGCCAACCCCACCCACACAGGTGCCACTGTCTAAACCCCAGCAGATTAGCTGTTCCCCAAAGATGGCGTTCCTTCCAGAAAGCAGCCCTGATCCAGACAAAGCATTCGTGTCACGAAGACGCCACAGGAAACGCCGGCGGCCCGTGAGCTTGTTTCCACGTCCAAATAGCAGTGCCACGTCACGAGGCCACTAAACCCACATGATGAGGAGAGCGCAGGCGCCCTGCAGACGCGGCCTCGGAGCTCCAGCGGCCCAGCCAGCCAGCAGCCTCTCCACACCACTGCCCGCACCATGGCAGCCCCGGGCCCCCGGAGAGCTGACCACGCGCTTCGGCAGAACTGGCCCGGCCCCAGGTCTGCACACAGCAGGAGGGAGGATGACGGTCTGCCCGGGGCCGACGAGCCCCGTAGGTCTAGGTGGCACCCCCAAAGGAAGCGCAGGACCCCGCGTGTTAAGGACCCCGCGGGGCCTCAGTGAACAGCAGTTCAGTGTGACGGTCATTTCTGAGCTCCTTGGTCAGCAGGGGGAGGCAGAGCTGGGGCGGGGGCCCGCGAGGCTGGGCCCCGGGTCAGGTGCCTCCTTTTCCGCTCACTGCCGTGCATCCCACGGGGACCCGAGCTCTCCGTGCCCAGGCTGTCTCGTCTGTGAGCAAGGAGCACGGACTCCAGCGCGTGGTAAACGCCCACAGACTGGGATGGCGGCCAGGAGTCACGGGGAGGGCGACCGGTCCGGCTCGTGCCACAGCTCCACAGCCCATGGGGCGAGACCCCGGGACGTTTGTGAAGTGCTCGGCACGGTGCCTGGGGCACCGTAGGTGACCCTCCGTGTCAACGGTCACTGCTGTTGTCACTGCCCGGAAGTCAGCCGTCCTGCACTGGCCCTCCAATCCACCCTGCAGGGCAGGGTGCCAGCTCCCCTCCACTCCCACACTCAGCCCTGCCCAGGGCCACCCGGGGTCGGGGGGAACAACTGCGGGCTCCAAGACAGGCGGTGACACTGTGTGGGGCCATCTCTAAAGGGAGCAGTTTGCTCAGCAGCCCCTCTGAGCCCATCTGTGCCTTTGAGCCAAACAACTAGGGCTTGATGGAAAAACCTGCATGAACTGTTTGAGCGACACTCGGCTCTCCAATGAGCTCTGAGACTCGCCATCCAAGCACTTAATACAGAACTGTTCCGGAGCCTTCCACCACAGAGAGCACAGGGGCTCAGGAAGGGAGTCAGAGGCAGACCCGGAGCACAGCTCTGCCAAGTCAGAAAGACGCAGCAAGCTCCTGCGGGGCGACAGCAGCCCAGAGGAGCCACACTTACCATGAGGTCCTTCACCCGATTGCTGAGCTGGTCGATGAACAGGATAGGGAGGTAGTGCACGGTCTTCCCGAGCTGGATCCTGGGGGATCAAGCAGTTCCCAGAGTCACCATGAACACTTTCACTATTAGAGGAATCAGACGCGGCTCGGAGACACAGCGCGGAGAAATCCCGCCCATGTCCTCGGGTGTCTCTGGGCACACAGCCCCAGGACACACCTTGCCCACAGAAGCCGAGGGCTCTAACCAGCTGTTCTTCCTTGAAGTCACAGCCGTGGGAGGGAAACCCCAGTGGCCACAGAGCGGAACACCATCCAGGCCGCAAAAGAGTGACAGGCCCATCTGTGCCCGGATGCGGGATGGTCAGGGATGCAGAGGGAGAGTGGAAATAAAAACCCACCTGCCTTCCGTACCTTGGAGGCGGTGGGGGCCAGAGAACAGGAGTGGGGGGCTTTCCGTGACCCTTTGTACCGTTTACGTTTCTAATTACGTGACTGCTCTGCACGCTCAAAAATGACATATACGCATTAAAAAGAAAAAACCCTCACGACGATAGCACGTTTACAACTAACACGTGAAAGAAGACAAGTTTTACTTCAACCGTTTTTAGGTGCTGCGTGACATCGGTAACAGATCTTACTTTAACAGCGGGCTCCCCCAAAATGCAAGGCGGTCTAAATTATTCACACGATTTCAACGCTTGTTTAACTAGCGACGCTAATGACTAAATGTAATGATCCAAAGACTAGTTTTTAAGTTAATGTAAACAAGTCAAGTTAAAACAAAACACGCGGTCCTAACAGAGGTAATCAGTACGCAGATGGGACAAAAGTCTCAGGGGGTGCAGCACGACACGGTCTCACGCCCTGGTGGCAGTCTCTACCAGCAAGACCTCGAGAGGTTCAGGGGTGCTCGAGGAAGCACTGCGGGCCCCCATTTCTGGATTCTGGTGGGCCACGGACCCCCAGGTGTCCTCCACACCCCACACACCGGGGCCACTCCTGCACCGCCAGCTCGAGGCTGGGCACGGGGGCGTGCGCTGCGAAGAGCCACCCCCCTCCCCGGTGGGCCCAGCGGTGCTTACATCTTCATGTACCGATGCACGTCGGCAGGCAGGGAGGCCCCGTCAAAGACAAAGTCGTCCACCATCACGTTCAGTGTCAGTCTTGGTCTCCAGTGAGAAACAGGCTCGTCCAGGGCACTCGGTGGCTTCTTCTCTGCCTCTATCTGCTGCTAAAGGAAATGAGTGGCTCAGCAGGGAAAGCCCAGTGCTGGGTGGAGGCATGACCGCCGCTCCCCCAGAGCGGCACCCCTCACTTCCTTCTCTTAACACGAGCCAGAGGGTTGTCATCTAGATCCCCAGCCTGAGCGGGGACCATGAGAAGAGGGAGTCCCGGGACACCTGCAGGAGGGGGCAGGCAATCGGAGCTCACAGCCCCTGCAGCTGGCAGCGAGACGGAGGACACTGGCCCTAGGCCCGGTCCGTCACGTCGTCTGCAAAGACAGGGTCAGGGCTGGGCGTCAGTCGCACACAGAGCTCTATTCAGCAAAGGAGCTACGACTGCCAGGAAGATCTCCCAGATCTAACTGACAAATTCCACCCTGCAGGACCATTTCGTGTATCTCCCACCAAAATAGATAGAATACAGCTCCGGTAAGTTACGTCAAGAATGGTTTTCTAAGTAATACGAACCGCAAACGTTTATTTGTATGTTGCAGAGATGACTTCACACTGACACCCACCACCTCACTGACTCCCTAGGAAAGCCCCGAGAGGCGGGGCCGTACAGTCCCTCCAAGAAACAGCAGCCGAGGGAGTCCTTCCGAGGAGACCCAGCATGGGGCAGCCTCACAGACGCTTCCCATCTGTAAACGAGCTCACCTTCTGGTCCGCACAGACCCAAAGACAGAATTCCTCTGCTTTACCCACAGTATCGTCCATAACCACTTAAGGCACTCTAGTCGCCTCGTACGCACAGCTTTTCACAGCGGTATGGGACGTGTGCAGTACAGGTATCTGTCCCGTAATCACAAATGACAACTGAGAAGACGCGCCCAAGTGCCGTCCTGCCCTACACACAGGGCAGTGAGTCCCCCAGCTGTGAGCGAAGGCTGCGGCCCCACACCTTGATGGGGTGCACACACACTCCCTGGAGGCCGAGAGGGCCCAGGGCCTGAGAAGTAACCTGTCGTTGCACAGCTTAGAGCCTACGTCACTAACTTGGCATCAAATTTACCTACGAGTCACAGGAAGCAATTCTGCTGAAAGACAGACGTGCTTGTCCCTACATCAAACTGTTTCCCTTCCCAACGGTCACCCCAGCTCCCGGTGTAAGCTGCACGTGCAGAAACCTGTGGGTGTGAACTCCACAGGGAGAGCGCAGGCCTCAGTCGGTCAGCGACCTACAGGCACACTCACCTGTGTGATGGATTCACCCGTGAGCAGGTTGACCTCTTCCGGTTTGGGAACCATGTAGGTGGTCAGAGGGCTCACCAGGTGCACCTGCTTCCCATCATGCCACGGCAGAATGCCAGCATGATGGAGGAAGATGTACGCATACAACGTCCCGTTATTTCTAGTTTTCTTTGGTACGGAAACGTTAACCGTCCTAAAACAAAAGAAACGACCGTTTTACAAGCACGTGCGTGTCAGCTGCCTTGTATGTGCACACAGCACAGGTTACCCAAGTACCTCTATAAATCATGCCGTTTCAAACTAATTTTAGCTCAGACGTACCGAAAACGCACCCACCTGCAAAGACTTTACCGAAATCCTGAAAGTGCAGATGCTCACAGACCGTTTTCTAAAACCACGGGCAGCATTTCCTGCCTACATTTCGCAGCGCTCAGGGAAGGCAGGAACTCGCCTTGGTCACAGGGCTCACGTGGCCAGGCAGGCAGTGGCTGACCCCAACCGCACGTATCTCCCCTGTCTGCTGCACTGCCTCCCGCAGCTCTCGAATGGGGCAGGCTGGCCAGAGGACGCTCGTGCCAACGCACCGCACATTCCCGCTATTTTGTGTGAAATCACCCAGACGACACACAGGAAAAAAGGGGACCCCGGACAAGCAGGTTGCTTTTCGACTTCTACTTCTGAAATCTTAAAACTAGAACGACACAGCAAGTATAACTTCCCACGCTCCCTCTTCGTACCTGAGCATTTACATCACTACACTGACCTAACTGGCAACTTTCGCCAGGAAGAGAGAGACAAGCTGTCTGCTGTGGGAAGCCACGTCACCCCCACCTCATCTCCTCCTCTGGAAACGCCCATGGCTGCCGTGCATCCTGGGACCGTCGGACACTGGAAGCTACCTTTTTTTTTTATTTTTATTTTTTTAACGTTTATTTATTTTTGAGACAGAGAGACAGAGCATGAACGGAGGAGGGTCAGAGAGAGAGGGAGACACAGAATCTGAAACAGGCTCCAGGCTCTGAGCAGTCAGCACAGAGCCCGACGCGGGGCTCGAACTCACATACTGTGAGATCGTGACCTGAGCCGAAGTCGGACGCTTAACCGACTGAGCCACCCAGGCGCCCCTGGAAGCTACCTTTTAAGGGACAAACTCATCACCTCCCACTTTCACGTAGAGCAAAACTTGGCTAGTTTACGTATCACAAACGAGGGCAGTTAAAAGCCGCCCCACTCACGAGACAGAGGGAACAGTGCTTCTCCACGCTAACTTCCTTACAGGCGACGCTGCCTTTTCCACAACCTAAACGTTACCAGCACTTACCCCATCACTGGCACGCGCTGTCCCCCAATCATACCTCTCAAATTTCGACTCCACGTCAAAGTCTTCCACGTTCAAGACCAGATCCACGTTGTTTTCAGCACCAAGGTTGGACCGCGTGGTGGTGTACACGCTGAGCTGGAAAGGAGCGTCAAGAAAGTTAGCTCTGCAAGGACCCCCCCACACCCCCCCTCGGCAGAAAACACGCATCCAACCGCTACACCCGCGGTGGCAATCTGACCAGCTACCAAATGGGAAAAGGTTTCACTTTAGCTCCCATCGCGCCAGGAAGGGATCTGCTGTGTCCACTGCCAACCAGCTACTGAGGCGTGCAGCTGAGCAGAACAGGGCAGGGACCCGGGCGCCTTCAAGAGGCGGGACGAGGGGTAAGGGGGCAGCGCCCCGAGCCCTCCCGGAGCCACCATGCACCAAGACCTGGAGCAAGTGAGGCTGGGGGGCCGTCCTGGACCTGGCTCGGCAAGAAGGGGCCCCAGCCCGGCCCCCAGGTAGTCCCCGCCGCCGCACCCCCTCGGCGCTCACCTGCAGCTTGGGCCTCCGCGCCAGGTAGGGCTGGATGCAGTTGCCGTCGCTGCCGCACGGCCGGGTGTAGACGATGCCGTACATGACCCAGCAGGTGTGCACCACGTACACCACGAACACGCCCACGACCAGGCTGGTGAAGGAGCTGCGACCGCTCCACATGGCGCCGCCGCCCCCCGGGCCGAGAGCGGCGCCCACCCCGGCCCGGCCCGCCTCGCAGCCGCGGGCCCCGCCGCCCGCCCGGCGCGCCGCCGGCCACTCCGGCCGCCGCCGCTCACGCAAGAGCCGTCTCGCGCCGCCGCCACCGCCGCGGGGGAACGAACGCACCGCGCACCGCGGGCCGCCGGCCGCCCAGCATGCTCCCGCCGCCCTCCGACCGACCTGTCGCCGCGGGATTCGCCGCCCCGCGGCCGCTTCCGGGTCCCGTGCCTCCCGCCGGAAGTGGGCGCGCCGCGCGGCCCCCTGGGAAACGCAGTCCAGCCAACGACGCACGCGCACGCACGCACGCGTCAGGGGCGCGACGCACGCTGGTGACGGCTCCCGCCCGCGTCCTCCTCCCGGCTTGCCTCGCGGGTTCCGGGCGCTTGGGCTGGGGCCTGTCGAGGGCGGAGGGGTCGCGAGGGGAGCGGGACGGGGAACCGGGTGGTGAGGCGGCCGGCAGGGGGCGCCAGGCAGAGGGGGATGGGGCGCGGCGGCGCGGCTGCGAGGCGGTCGCGAGGGGCCGGGGACGGAGGGGGCCGGTGGGGAGGGGCGGTGAGAGGGGGGCGGGTCGAGGCGGGGGAGGGGCATGGCGGAGGCGGGGCATGGCGGAGGCTGGGCATGGACCGGGGGCCGAAGGGGAGCCGTCGCCTTGGGGTCGCGGGGTCTCCAAGGCACCGCCCCACATCCGCGGACACTGGCTGGACCACCCCCTACCGCCCAGCCGTGGGGACTGCGCTGTCCCCAGGCCTACCGGGCCCACAAGTGGGTGCAATGTTGACATTTGGGAAAGCTGGTTGGAGGCGATACAGAGACCGTGTGGTGTTCTTGAAACCCTTTCTACGTCTGGAGTTACGTCAAAATAGAGGAAAATGGTCAATAGACTCCCGAAAATTAGAGACCTGATTTCAGGTGGTTATTTCAATAGGAGCCTCTTGGGGGGGGCGGCGGTGCGATTTTGAAGAAACAACACCGCAGAGAGGGGGGCCTGGGGAGGGGTCTTCCCCTTGAAGCGCCCCTGCCCGCACCCGGGCTTGCTCAGCCAGGGGCTGTAGCTCCTAGTCCCAGGTTCGGCGGCGCTGCGAACCTTCGGGGGAAAGCTGTCCCGGTTCGCCCGCGGGCCCGCGCCCTTCCTGCTTCCATGCTAAGTTGGCAGAGCTCCCCCGGCCGCGGGCCAGCCCTCTGCAGGGGCTTGCTTTTCCTGCCTGATTGCGGGAGACTCGCGTGAGGCACCTAGAGAAATGGCAAGCGCTAGTCCTGGTTTTCAGAGGAGGAGGCAAACTGCTTTAGGGTGGGGGCTTGGGCGGGAATTCGTAGGGCAGTAGATGCGCTGTGGACGGGATGTGACTTCATGCAGAGATGGAGACCTCCGGGAACAAGGCACTGAGGCTGAGTGCAGGGAGGCCTTGGACCACCTGCTCCTAGGATCTGGGCCAGAGATTGGGGGGCCACTAGGAACTTTCCTCCGCACGTTCTCCCTTGTAGAATCCACTCCTGGCTCTGTTGGTTCAACCGATGGAATGGTGTGTCACAGACCGTCTCCACCCTCCCCTATCTGGTCTGTCCTCTGCTTTAGCAAACCTGCCTCTTCTTACCCTGAGTGTAAAATCCACCCTTCTTAACAGGCTTACCAGTCCTCTGCAACCAAGGCCACAGAGCCACCTTTACCCCTGAGCCATCGTGCTCCTGCCACACCTAAGGAGCCCCTGCTCGCACCCTGCGGCTTTGCTGTCGCTGCTCTGGTCTACACAGTGTTGGAAGGAACGCCAGGCTAATTAGTCTGCAGGGAACAAAGACCAGCTCCAGCTGTGTGAGCACAAGAGGGCATCAGCGGGACACGAGGGACATGGGGGGTCTCGTGGAATCTGAAGGCCAGGATGCAGTCAGGCCTCAGGAAGGGGCCGCAAAGCCCCAAGAACGCTGAGGTTCATACTCTTCTCCCTCTCAGACTGACTTTTGATCTGGTTTGTACTCTGTCCCAGGTGTAGAGATTTATTGGCAACTGGGGGCAAAAGCCACACCCCGACGCAGAGTGTCCTGCCGCTCATGAATCTAAAGCCAATGCAGGCAGGTCAGGTCCAAGGATCCAGAGGGGGTCCTGCGGGACCAGGCACGAGTGTCCCCGGCCCTCTGCAGGATAGAAATTGAATGTGAGCCAGCAGGAGGTGAGTGCAGAGTGTCCTGAAGGTATAGACAGAATGCAGGTATGGAGTGTCTGGGAGACTCCGGAAAGGAAAGGAGAGAATCTCCTCTTGCTTGGGGCCTGCTGTGTAGGTCCCCTCAGTCCCCCAGCTGCCCTTCGTCAGTTATCCTCAGAGCCAGGGAGCCTTGGCGTCCACACGTCTGTTCCTGGCGGTCTGGTTATTCTCACCTGGTTCTTCCTTAGATGTCGTCTATTGTGCCGGAAGACTTGAGATAAATGTTGACTTCTTGTCCCTTATAAGGAGGACACACACTGTTGGTGCTACAAGGCGTGTGTAAAGTGGGGATGCGGGTCCTAGCAGGAATAGGATCAGGAAAAGGAGTGAAAAGCAGATCTTTACAAAGTCCTTCAGTTTCCCTATGTCACAGCTATAAAAAGGCCTTGCACGGGGGCACCTGGGTGGCTCAGGTTTGTGAGCTCAAGCCCCACATCAGACTCCGAGATGACTGCGGAGCCTGCTTCTGATTTTCTCTCTCCCTCTCTCTCTGCCCCTCCCCCACTTGCACTCGCTCTCTCGCAAAATAAAGAGACTATAAATAAATAAATAAGTAAATAAATAAATAAATAAATAAATGCATGCCTTGCATGGCTTTCTGGAAGGTCAGATAGAAACCCGGTGCCGTGCGGGGACTTGGGGACCCAGCTTCTAGACTGCAGATCACTCCCGAGTGTCCAGCCCGGACCTGCCTGATGCTTGGCCCTCCTAGCAAGGGCACGGCTCCCACAGGACTTTCCTTCCCACCCATGAGACGGATCCCACTGTCAGTTCCTTATAGGAGCTCTTGTGTACAGGGTTAGCCCTCCCGCTGCTGGGTGGTGGTGGGATGCTCACGTGTTGCGCGTGGGTGTCTGGTTAGGGACCCTTGAAAGCTAACCATTCTCCTGCACGGTCAGGCTGTTGTTCATTCCCAGGGCCCCTCAAATGTGAGTCCAGGGTGACAGCGCGGAGCCTGACACGGGGCTCGGTCGCACGAACCGTGAGATCATGACCGAGCCAATAACAGTCAGACGCTTAACTGACTGTGCCCCCCAGGTGCCCTTATTTTTAACTTTTTGAGGAGCCGCCGTACTGTTCACAGTGGCTGCACCGGCTTGCATTCCCACCAACAGTGCACGAGGGTTCCTTTTTATCCACATTCTCACCAACACTGGTTGTTTCTTTTGTTTTTGATTTTAGCCATTCTGAGGAGTGTGAGGTGCTGCCTCATTGTGGTTTTGATTCGCATTTCCTTGATGATGAGGGATGTTGAACATCTTTTCGTGTGTCTGTTGGTCATCTCTGTGTTTGGAGAAATACCTGTTCATGTCTTCTGCCCGTTTTTTAGTTGGAAATTTTGTGTTTTGAGTATTGAGTCGTATTAGGTTCTTTATGTATTTTGGATTACGAACCCTTTATTGGCTATGTCCTTGGCACATGTCTTCTCCCATTCTGTAGGTTGTCTTTTAGTTTTGTTGACTGTGTCCTTCCCCGTGCAGAAGCTTTTTCGTTTTGGTGTAGTTTCTTTTTGCTATTTTATTATTGGTGTCTCAGAAGACATCGCTGGAAAAGAGGAAAAAAGTTGCTATGGGCCGTAACAACTTTGGACAGCAAAGTTCTAGTCTGTTCTCCTGTTGCTTCCTTCTAACTTGTCATACGTTTCACTTCTACGTATGCCGTCAAGTCCACGATAACATCGTCCTTTTTGCTTTAAACGGTCAGCTGTGCTTTGAGTAAGTTAAGTAGGAGCACAGATGCTTGACATCAGTTCACGTGCACCCACCTGCTCTCTCGGCTCCTTCGTGCGTGTCTTGATTGCTAGCTGCTCTTTACTCCTTTGCTTCCGTGGCTTTTTTAAAGCACTTCTTACGACGTACATCCAGTGGTGGTGGATTGTGTCAACCGTTTTTGAATGAAAATACTTTTAACCTGCCTTCATTTTTTTATTTCCTCAAATTTATTTTTCAGGAGTGACTGAAATAAAAAAATACAACGGAGTCCCACCATCATGGAAATGGCCTTAAGAGATAAAAGGGTCAGACAAACATCATTGCTTCCCATTTCCAACCAGTAGTTATCGTTGATAAACAGAGGGCCAAAAGTCCGTCAAGAATCCTCAAGAGATGTTCTCTGATACAACACGCCTGTTCACAGGGGGAAACACTAGCGTAACTTGCACGAGCTTCTCGACTCGTCACACGAGACAAGCGCAGAAGCGCCCCATGCATCTGAGAACGCTGGACTAGCCCCCTTGTAGAAAGCTTTGCCTCCTTCCTTGCGGGGTGTCCTGCTCGGGCAGCGAAGCGAGCCTGTGGACCCGATGTCCGATGAACAGTGTCAAACAGATGGGAGTGAGCCCCGCAGCCGCTGTGACGGGTCGTGCCGTCATCCGGCTGAGGAACGTGTGTGTATTCTCGGGACCTGGGAGCGACCCCTTTGCAGCGGCACAGATGCTGAGGTAGGCAGCTCGGGACATGAGAACACCCTCCACAGCGCAGGCCCTCCATCCCACCGGATTTGTAGATCTCACCCAGGCAGTCGTCGAGGCCCCTGGGTTCCCTCTCTGGTCCAGCTTGGCCCGCATCAGCTGCCAGACGGGTACGAACAAAATCCAGAGGATACACAAAACACGGGGATGTGGCCCCAGCGGTACCACCTGATGCCAGATGCCCTGCAGAGTAGCGCCGAATTGGGCTCTGTGGTCCACACCACCCGGGAAGACCCGCTTGTGTTTATCTTTGAAGGCGAAGTTGAGAGCCTGGGTGGGGAAGTATCTGACGACGTTGGCCGGTGACCACGCCAGGAGGACAGGACCCCCTGCTCCTTGGGGACACGAACCTCACAGCCCGTGATGCCCTTGCATCGCTGTCTGTGGCAATGTGCTTGCTGGCACCCTGCACCTGCGGCAGCAGCTTGACCCGCTCGACGGGCACTGTCGTGGTCTCGGAGATGGTCTCGGGCGCTGCACCCGCGAAGGACACCGTGGCTTCTGTCACGTTCCAAGGAAAGAGGAGGGAAGTGACTGGGGGAACGTGGTAGGAACCGGCTGGAACTCCAGGCCCCTGGGCTGCCTTTGTTTTTTGGAAAGGTATTTTCAGTAATTGTAGAGTCCCGGGTTGACACACATGTTTTCTTCATGTGAAAGCACACTGTTGCAGTACCTTCTGGCCTGTGTTGTTTCTGATGAGAAATTAACAGCTATTTCTGGTCCTGTTTCTCTGCCTAGAGTGTATCCCTTTTCTCTGGCTGGTTTTAGAATTTTTTTAAAGCCATTGCCTTTTTAGCAATTCGGCGGTGACGTGCTGTAGCGTGGTTCCTCTTGTCTGTCCCGCTGGATGCTTACCGAACTCCTTTACTTTGGGAGTCTCATCAAATTTGCAAATGTGCAGCCAAGAAGCCTTTAAATATTTGGTCTGCCTCTTCTTTGGAGTCCAGCTGTGTGTATATCAGACAGCTTGACGCTGTTCGATGGTGAGGAAGGTCTGTTTAGTTTTTCAATTTTTCCCCCTTCCCATACTTAGGTTTGGATCCTTTCTAATGTTATGTTTCCAGGTTCACTGACTCTTTTTTGTATTTTCCAAACTGCCAAGCTTATCCTGTGAATTTTCCATTTCAGTTCTGTTTTTCATTTCTGGAAGTTCCATTGAGTTTTACAATCTTTTGCGTGTCCTGGAGAAAACCCCATGTGGCAGATAGATCTCTTTCTTCTATCTTTGTGCAGACACGCTTCTCCGTTTTTGGGGGTGTAACAGTTTATTCGACTACGTCCCTGTTAATAGACACCTGAGTTGTTTCTAGCCTTTAGCTATGAAAACTTGGACTATAACGCGTGACCTCGAACATACGTTTTTCCATGTCTTAATTTGCCAGTGTGTTTTTGAGGTAGATCCTTGGACGGGGAACTGTCGATTCAAACGATGGACGTGGGGACGCTTCTCCAGCGGCTGCCCGGCGCCTCCCCTCGGGTGGCAGCCTGCTGGTATCCTGCCGGCAAAGGCTGAGGAAACCTGTTTCTCTGTAGCTGTGCCAGCAGAGGACAGTGTCCGGCCTGTGGAGTTCTGCCGGTCCGACAGGTGAGATGCTGTCCCTCGACTCGGGGTCGTTTTCGTTTCTGTTTCCCTGATCGTGGGGAATAAGCGGCCTCGGGAGCAGGAGCTGTGGCTATTCCGGGTCCTGGGCCGTGGTGCGCTTGCGGTGTTTCTGAGCTGAGGAGCAGCCCCCGCCGCGGGTCACCGGGTCTCAGTGCATCGGAGACCGGCTCTGCGGGGCTCGTCCAGTAAAAACAAGATCCTGTCGGTGGGCTGCTGGGTCCGGGAAGTTGGAAACTGCAGTTGAGGCGCCACCTAGGTGCACACCTTAGAGAGAACAGCTGCCAGAGGCAATTTGGGGTAGGCGCCCAGCTCTGCGCATCTTCTCTGGGATCAAGTGGGTTTCTTCGCGTTATCTCAGAAAGTCAGGCGGCCACAGCCGGGGAGCCCGGAAGGTGGCCCCCGTTCTCAGGTGAGGTGTGGGCTCCCTGGCGCTCTCCTTCATGTGGTCAGCATAGTGCGCCCACGGCAGAGCGGTCAGGAAGGGTAAGGATCAGAGGCCCCCGGAGTCGTGCCTGGCACGGAGGAGTGGCCACGTTGCGTGGACCACCCCCGTCATCTTCGCTGGTTAGAACGCCTGTGCGCGAGGTGTCGGGTGGGCTGGGGTAAGAGAGGGGAGGGCCAGGCCCTGGGCTCTGAGTGAGTTCTCGTGGCTGCCGTAACTGGGTCCCACAGGTGGGCGGCTTAGCCGTCAGACATTTACTTCTCCCGGTGCTGGAGGCTGGGAGGCTGGCAGGCTGGGAGGCTGGGACGCGGGTGGGGGCAGAGCGGGTTCCTCCTGAGGCCTCTCTGCTTGGCCTGTATGTGCCGACTCTGTGTCCTCACCTGGCCGTCCCCGTGCGTGTCCGTGTCCGGTCTCGTCTTCCTAGGAGGACACGGGTCATGTGGATCAGGGACACCCTAGTGACCTGTTTTGGCTTGACCACCTCTGTAGACCTGACGTCCAAACGCAGTCACGTTCTAAGGAGTTAGGAGTCAGGGCTTCAACAGACGAACTTGCAGAAAACGATTCTTTCCATAGCAGCCCTCAATTCTGTTGCAAATCCCCCCAGTGTGTCTCCGTAATCAATCCCTGTTGTTTTGAGGGTCGGAGGAAATGCCGGGGGCACGTGAGGTCGTGGGAAGGGGGGAGATGCAGGCCAAGCCAGGACTGTGTGTCCCCCTGCGTCCCTGACACTTGAGTGCACGCTGGTCCCCGGAGATGCTCCCCAGCCTCCTGTTGGAGGGGGCTGGTGTCAGAAAGGGGAGGTCCAGTGTCACCCCAGGAGGGTCTCAGGAGAAAGGGCGGTCCAGTGTCTTGCTAGGAGGTCTCAGGAGGACGTTTGGCCTGTTCAGGTGTCGGGAGCTGGGTGGGGGGAGGGGTCCCTTGATTCCACTGCCCTCGGGGCAGCGCCGATGGTCCCCAGGGTTAGGCCTCATCAACAGCCCCATTTCCCGGTGGAAAATCAACGAGATTACAGGTTTCAGCCTTAGAACACACGAGCACTATTATTATCTTACAAAAAGCCGGGCTGGCCTTCCCGCAACGCTTTTAATACGACTTAGTGTCAATATTGGGGTTCGCAGTTACCTCAGGAAACCCGTCTTGAACAAATAATGGATTCTATTCTCTGGAACACACGGGCCGCCAAACAATGTCTGGAAGCCGACCGGCTCATGGAAACAGCTCTTTTAGTGGCAGGAAGAAGTCAGCCGGAGGCTGTGCCTAATGCTTGATCAAGCTTCCTCGTCTCCCATGCTGACATTTCCCCGACTCCCAGCCTGGGCTCTGATTGCCGGTGTAATTGCCCCTTGGTCACGAGTGGTAATGACCGCTCTGGACCTCCCACGTGGTAAGCCCAGGCGCCAGGGCACCGGGCCTCCCGGGAGCACGGACACGCTGCCACAGGCCGAGGGGCACCGGTGGACCCTCGGCAACCACGCCAGGTGCACGCGTGGAGCAGGGCCTCGGAGGTGGTGCTCTTAACTTGAGGTTCGGCCCCAGGGCACCCGACACTCCTGTCCGCTGGTCTGGAAGGAAGAGACGCCATGTGAAGGCGCTGTCCTGAGAACAACATGCATGGATTCAGTTCAGCGCCCACAACTTACCCACGTTGGAGCGATTTGCACACGAGGAAACTGAAGCAAGAAGCATCTGGGGCTGGGGGCCGGGCCACCGACGCCGCCCCTTGAGCAGAGCTCATGCCGCCTGCCACCCCCTAGTGTGTGAAGGGCCGGATGGTGGGTACGCGAGGATCTGGAAGGAAGGAAGGGGGAACTGGTGACGTGCGAGTCCTCCCCAGGCAGGAGAGCAGGGCCAGGGGTGCCTCGGGAGGGCACAGGGTCCTGCCTCTCTAGAGACCGAGCCATGCAGAAGGGGTGGATGTGCCTGTGGCTGCGGAGTCCTGGGGCTTCCACAGGCGGGAGGCCCCAACGTGGCTGTGTCTCAGGTCCCGGAGCCGCAGGAGCCGGGCTGGACCGGAGCAGAGGGAGCACCAGGGTGGTCAGCAGCGCCCCCATGCACCTGCAGACTCGGGGCCAGTCAGTGAGGAGAAGGGTCCCCCAGCTGTGCCCACGTGGCACCATGGGTGGCCACGCACCTACAGCAGCAGTCACACCGAGAGGAAGAAACCACAGAAGCCAGGAAGGTGACAGCGCATCTGTGATGGGGGTAGAGAGTCGGGAACTCAGACGTGGCCTGTCCCAGACGTGGTGCCCGAGACCCGGGGTGAGGATAGGCAGGAGGGGCCGTGTGTCAGGCAAGCTGGGCCCGTGAGCGCTGGGTGCTTTGGTGGCGGCTGGGCAGGGGTCCCATGCACGTCCCTGCCTGGCCCCTCCAGGGACTGACCCAGCTCAGAGTGGCCTTGGGGGCCCTCGGGGCGGGCAGTTTATGCCCATCTGCTTACTGCTGTTGGAGGGTTTTCCTTTCAAGCGACACGCCACGCAGGTAAACATCTGTAACCAGACTCAATTCACCCCCGGGCTGCGGAAGCGGATTCTGGGCTTCAAACATGTCCACCGCTCGTGACAACGCCCCGCCCCACCCCTGCAGCGCCCCGGACGTGGGCAAGCAGACCTCACGTGCAAAAGCAGGTTCCCACCGCTGAGGGCACCGAGGGCAGTGCTCTGGTGCCCTCCAAGGCATCTCATGAGGAAACAGGTCGCGGGGCACGCTGCTGCCCTGGGGAGGGGCCGTGGCTGCGGCCACCGAACTGTCCCCACAGCCCCAAGGCTGGCCATGCTGGCATCTGTCCTGCGCTACAGGGCACTCGCTGTGGTGGTGTTTGTAGCAGTGAGGATCGGAGACGGCCGGAACGTCCAAGTGCAGGAGAGCGCCGGCGACGTCCAGATGCGGAGGGAAGGACGGCTGTGGAAGGAGCAGGCAGCTGTCTCCTGAGAGTGAACCGAAGTGAAAACAGAAGGTGTTAACGCACGTAGTGTTCATCCAGTTACAGGGAAGCGAAACTCTGGGGGAGCGGCCACGTGGGAGGTGAGGCAGGGCTGGCAGGCCGGGCCTCTGCGGGAGGTCCACACACGTAGAATCAGAGAGAAGGAAGCAGGCCGATGCTAGTGTGGACGTAGGCGAAGTGAGCTGTCCCCGGAGCGTCTACAGATTGCAAGGCTCAGAATAAGAGGGGTCTGGTCCCTTGAGTCCTGGAGGCCAGAGTCCACGGCCACGGAGTGGGGAGTGGGCACGTTGGCTGCGGGGGCTCTGAGGGCAAAGCCCTGGGGGCCTCCCTCCCGCTCCTGGGGCTGCTGGCATCCTAGGTGTCCCTGCTTGTGGCTGTGTCAGCCCTTCTCCACCCGTCTCCACCAGGAGTCTGCGTGTCCCTCTTCCTCCTGCGAGGGTGCCGGGGGCGGGGGGTCGGCCAGGGCGCAGCCGGCTCCGGGGCGGTCCCATGTTCCCAGACGAGGCCCTGCTCTGAGGTTCTTGGCAGACGTGGATTTGGGGGCCCCACTCCACCACTAACAGGTGTGGTGGGAGGCGGGGAGACTGAGCGAGAGAAGGGAACTGTCCCAGTGACGCGGAGCATGGCACTGTGTCCTCCGTGGGATGGACTCAGAGGACCAGAGAAGATCTTTGTTTTAATGGTTTTACGTCCAGCTTTTCACTCTGAAATTATTACTTACAAAATACGTTACAAAACCCGATGGAAGACGGACGTGTTCCACAGCAGCTCCCCGACAGCAGCGGCCGGGAGACCGGTCTCTGCAGCCTGCCCTGCGCTCCTTTTCCGGGCCGGGACCTGACCCAGGGCACAACCGCGGTCAGTGTCTCTTGGGTCTCCCCCGGGGGCGGAGCCTCGTCCTCCGCACGTTTGGGGGGCATCGGCCATGGTGAGGTACGTGTCCCAGCCTGGGCCCGTCTGCTGTTTCCTGGCGGTCTTGCTGAAGCCCTGCCGGGCCCCACTTGGGAGCGTCGTGGCCAGGCGCTCGCTGGGTCATCCTGACCGCTCGGCGACCCGGCGTCTGCGGCTTCCCTGCTGCAAAGTTGCCACTTCCCGCTTCGGTACCTTGTGAGGACCTGCCTGCTGACTTAACGCCCCCGGGGGTCCTGCCTACGGCTCGATCGCTGGCCCTGGCGTTGGCCTCGGGTTCCGCTGTCCCCAGCACTCTGCCAAAGGAGGAGCTTGCCCCGCCTTCCCTCTGTTGTGGACTCGTGGGCACTTGTTTCGTTCGGTGGTGCCAGGGCTTGAACAGGTGTGTCCCCCGGACTCATGTGCCACAGCCCTGACTCTCGCTGTGATGGTCGGGAGGCGGGCCTTCCGGAGGCGCTTGGGTGGGACGGGGTTCCCGGGGTGGGCCCCAGGGTGCGATCAGCGCCCCCGTAGGAGAGACGCCAGAGCGTGCGCTCCGCCCACGTGAGTGAGGGTGGCGCCTGGAGGCCCTGCTCTCAGAACCGTGAGGAATAAATGTGTCTGCAGACTCCCCAGTCTAAGGCACTTCCCCGTGGCAGCCGGAGCTGGGACGGGGGGCTCCGGGCCACTACCGGCATTGTTAGCTTTGCACAGACTGTGGCAAACCTGGCCTGTGGGAACCTTCGGGCCGGCTTGGGTGCTTCCCACAGCCCTGCCGTCGGGGTGCACCCTGGCCCTGCGGCTCTCACGTGGCCCAGCCTCCTGGCACTTCCTTGGTCTCAGCTCCGGAGCCAACCCCCCCTGCGGCAGGTGGATGTCAGACCCCAGGCTGTCTGGGAACAGAGCTGAGGGCTACCCTGCACCACCCCCCAGGCACCCAGCCCATCCGTTCCCTGCAGCCTCTCCCTCTCTCTGCTGCTTGTCTCCCGAGGCGACACCCTCCTATCCCCAGGGCCTCGCGCTCTGCGGGGACTTTGTTCAGAGCTCCACGGCCGCCACCCTGAGACCCTTTAATGAGCTTTGAAAAGGGCCCCTGGATGCTCATTTTGTGCTCCGCCTGCAAATGATGCAGCGGGTTCTGATTATCTGCTGCTTGCTCGGTTCGAGAACACGCACAAAGTAATTTCAGGCTTGCTAACTCCTCTCTCTCAGCGAAGAGAGATTTCCTAAGTAGGGCACAGTGTCCAGACGCACGTCCCTCTGTCTTGCAGCATACGGCCAAAATACTGGCTAAATCCCTGTTAGCGTGGAGTGGGACCCCCAAACCCATGTCCGCCCGGCCTGGGCCTGCTGGGGGTTGGGGGTCAGGCATCCCTCCGCCTGTGGACGTCCCCACAGGCCCCAGAGCCACTGCTTAGGGCGAGGAGGGGCTGGGGGGGGAGGTGGGAGGCAGGGCCGAGGGGCACGGAGTTGGGGGCAGGTGCCCAGGAGGTGGGGTGCTGGCCCCCGGGGGCTCTGGCTGCGTGGAGAGAAGCTGGCCTCGGCGGCGGTGGGCCGGCGTGTGTGGGGGAGGCTAACTCACCTCACCAGACACCAGACAGGCAGTGGCGTTGCGTCTGCCCCCGGAGGGAGGCGCGGGGAAGGGGACGGGAGCAAATGAGCGCACCTATGGCACAGCAGCCCCGGGGCCAGCTTCTTGCACACACCCCTGGCCTGCCGAGGCTGCGTCGCCGGGACCCATGGGGCAGCGGCAGCCCCTGGCCGTGGTCAGCAGGACAGCTCAGCTGGTAGTTTCGATCTGTTTGCATCTCCAGGTAGAAGGTCGCGTGGAGCCGTCAGAAAGCTACTCACTGGATTAAAAACCCACCCCTTCAGGGGCGCCTGAGTGGCGCAGTCGGTTAAGCGTCCGACTTCAGCCAGGTCACGATCTCGCGGTCCATGAGTTCGAGCCCCGCGTCGGGCTCTGGGCTGATGGCTCGGAGCCTGGAGCCTGTTTCCGATTCTGTGTCTCCCTCTCTCTCTGCCCCTCCCCCGTTCATGCTCTGTCTCTCTCTGTCCCAAAAATAAATAAAAAACGTTGAAAAAAAAAAAACAAAAAAAAAAACCCACCCCTTCAATGTGCTGGAAACACCCTCTCAGGAGCCGGTGGCCTGCAGAGCGTCGTCCTGGGGCCGGGACCCACGCCCCCACCTGTCGGGCCCCTTGCTAGGGTTCAGCTCCCGTAAGGCTTCTGACAGCTGTCCGGGCACGGTGAGGGAGCAGAGGGAGTGGAAGAGGCCTGTCCTCCCCTGCGGTGCGTCCCCCTCGGCGCACAGACCCCAGAGCGCCCCCACTTCCCCCCCCCCCACCCCCCCGCCCGTGGCTGGAAGAGTTAGTTTGCCGCCTTCTGGAATGGATCTGTAGGTGACTATCACCTTTTCCTTCTCAGCTTTTAAAATGATCATTTTGTGTATAATAGAACTTTTTAGAATCTTCGATTGAAGTTTCTTGTGTGAAAAAGGCTTAAGGGATATCCAAATGTTTAATAGCTGGTGGATTGTAACCCGCCTTTGAATGCGTTTGTCGAAAAGCCTCTCCAAATATTAGCCTTTGATCCAGACGGGGAAGGAGCGTGCAGTGAGGCCCCAGGGCGGAGGCGTTCTGGTTTGAACCCGACGAAGCGTCTGCCGGACCCTTCATCCACACAACTGATAACTTGAAGAGAGAGGAATTTAGCTCCTGGAATAAGTAAAATTATTTAAATTCTAGACAAATACATTTAGTGCATAAGTCAATACTGGCTGGGTTTTTAAAGTTCAGTTATAGAAACAGAAGTCCTTTGCATTCTGTTTGGAAAAGCCAGATTTCTAAGCAAATAGCGTTTGTGCTATTTTTTCCCATGCCTTCTGTTCACCCTGTGTGCTTGGAGGGACACCTGAGGCAGCCATCCCCAGGGGGGCAGCCTTCCTGGAAAACAGCACCCCCTCGAGAGCAGGGGCCGGCTCAGGGCAGAAGTTCCCAGTGTCATGAGGGTCCCGTGGTAGTCTAAGCCCCTCGGGGAGAGCAGGGGGAAGCCGGGAGGAACAGGAGGGATGTCTTTGGTCCCTCGTACGTTGCTGGAAGACTGGAGCCTGGGGAGACTCAGAGTCTGAGTTTCTGAGCAAGTTCCCCTGGGTGTCAAACTCACGGCTTTGTAACAGACCAAGCGAAGTCACAAGAAAGGGACTCTGCCCTTTCTGGGCTACGCCGCAGCCAGCGCGGGGTGGATGGCCGTGGGGGCATTGCCGTCCCTGCGTGACTTCCTGTGGGGTGCCCAGGACGTGCACCACGGCTAGCCAGCCTCCGCTGCGATCTTGGCTCTGGCGGTGGCTGTGGGAGGTGCTGGCTGGGTGCCAGGGCAGGGGTGGTGGGGAGGCCTGCCCCTAGGCCAGCTCCCGTGTCCCCTGCACAAACCGGCCGTTCCCAGGGGCCTCTGTGAGTGGCCCCGGGTCCTCTAGTTGGGTGGAGGTGACAGATCCTACCAAGGATCCTGACTGACACAGCGTCCTACACTCGCTTAGGAGTCAGAGGTTCTGGCTTCCCTCCCCGGAGACACAGAGGTACCGGCCGACACCAGGCTGCATTTCTATGTGACTGAACGGTTCTCTAACATCAGCAGCCTCTGCTCTGCTCTGCACCCATTCCCCTCACCTGTCGACCCCTGGCCAGTGCGTGCAGGTGTCTGTGACCTGTGGCCCCAGGGCCCTTGATTCCTGCTGCAGACAGCGGTGCATATTCCTACACTAAAGGCTGGGAGGCCTTCTGCCCAGGGAAACGGGGGTAACTCAGCACCGCCCCCCCCCCAGTCCACCGGGGCTCCGTTGCCTTTCTGTCGTGTACCCGGACAACGAGGGCAGTCTGCTGTCCTCAAATCCCCCTCTTGGCCACCCCCACCCCTCGGGACCCGGTCCCTTCTCAGACTTGCCTGCCCTGGGCCTTCCCCTTCCCCACCTGCCGGCTTGGGCCGAGGGGCAGAGTGGGGCCTGGGGTGACCCACCGTCCTGAGCACATCAAGTGGTCGCCCGCCCTACGGAGGGGGTGCAGGGCCCCGAGTCTTCAACCTGACCTGAAAATTCGTGTCTCCCTCTCTCCTTCTCCCCGCCCCTTCCTCCTGCCTCGCCACCCCTTCCCCTGCTCTGTCTCCGTGTCTCTCCATCTCTCTCTGTCTCTGATCCTCTCTCGCTCGCTCTCTCTCATGTGCACACACCTGAAGCACACGTTCCACACAGTGGAACTTGCCCTGTTCTCAGGTGCACTGACTCGTGTTTTCTGTTTTGTTAAAATGAAGAATGAAGCCAGACTCACTAAATTGAAATATTCTGCCATTTCCATTCTGTGTAAGGACACCAAAAATGGCAGTTGAAAGAAGGCCATGGCTCTCGGGCTTGGCTGATGGGACTGTCCCCACTGCCCAGCCAACTCCGCACCGGGAAGCTGGGTGGGGGGAGTCCAGGCAACCCCCCACCCCCACCTGCAGACACAGGTGGGGGAGCCGCTGGCTTTTGTTTTGTTTTCCCAGCCCTGGGGTGAGCCTTCTCTGTGCAGTCAGGTGGGCTGGGTTTTAGGACCCCGCTCTGCGGGGCGGGCGGGTGCCCCGGGCTTTGTGCTGCGGTTGTGACCCAGGGGTCTTTGGGAAGAAGAGGGCAGCAGGCAGTGTCTTCCATGGGGACAGCGGCACACAGGACTTACTAATTAACTGTATCTCAAAAAAGGCAACCTCTCTGCTGTCAGTAATCAGGAAGCAGGTAAAAGCCATGAACTTTGGCTGGTCAGATGCATCTACAGAGATTAAAGCGGGATTGTGGAATAAATATAAGAAAAGCCAAACACGGAGAATCCATTTACTCCGTATATCACCTATTTCACGGATACAGAAACTTTATTAAAATGCTTCTCTCAAAGGAAAAATCACATGGCTTTTCTGGGCTTTAACAGCCAGACTTTGTGTCTAAAGGTCACTTGGTGAAGAGCATAAATCCGATGGTAAAGTGCAGCGTGGACACAGGGACTGAGACCTGCGTAGACAGGATATGGGGCAGGGGCAGGCTCTTCCCTCCCAGGGAGCTTGCTTTCTGCAGGAGGTTAGTGTGGGGAGAAAACATGGCTTCAGGGTTTTGAGGTTAATTTCACTTGTATTAAAGAGTGCCATGTCCTTGGAGAATAAATGCTAAATATAGCATTCATGTCCAGTCCCACAGCAGGGATTTGAGATTGGACCGGAACGACAGACTTTTAGGTGTAATACAGGACCTTTCACTCATTCATAGTCCCGTCCACCATCTGTGCTCCCACCCATCCACCTACCTGCTCATCCAAGTACTCCTCCATCCATCCATCACCTATCCATCCAACCATTCACCATCCATCCACCCATCCAACCATCTACCTTCCATCCATCCGTCCACCATCCATCCATCCATCTATCCACCTACCTGCTCATCTATGCAAGTACTCTTCCATCCATCCATCATCCATTCATCCAATAACTCACCCATCCAACCACCCATGCATCCACCATCCATCTACCATCCATCTATCCATCCACCATCCATCCATTCATCCATTGTCCATCCATCCATCCATCCATCCATCCATCTACCTGCTCATCCATCCAAGTACTCCTCCATCCATCCATCCAATCATCCATCCATCCACCCATCCAACCATCCATCCATCCACCCATCCATCCATCGTCCGTCCATCTATCCATCATCTGTCCATTCACCCATTATCCATCCATCCATCCACCATCCATCCATCCATCCACCTACCTGCTCATCCCTCCAAGTACTTCTCCATCCGTCATCATTCATCCATCCAACCATCCACCCACCCACCCATCCACCATTCATCCATCCATCCATCGTCCATCCATTCATCCACCATCCATCCACCCATCCATCCATCCATCCATCATCCAACCAACCATCCATCCATCCATCCATTGTCCGTCCATTCACCCATCATCCATCCATCCATCCATCCATTCACCTACCTGCTCATCCATCCAAGTACTCCTCCATCCATCCATCATCCATCCATCCAACCATTCACCCATCCATCCATCCACCATCCATCCACCATCCATCCAACCATTCACCCATCCATCCATCCACCATCCATCCACCATCCATCCACCCATCCACCCGTCCATCCACCCGTCCATCCATCCATCCATCCATCCATTCACTATCCAACAACCCAACCACCTGCCCATCAATCACCCATCTGCATATTCATCTATCCATTCCTCCATCATCTATCCATTCATCATCCACCCACCCACCCACCCTCCCATCCATTCCTCTACTCCTTCTTCCTTCCTTTCTCCCCTTCTTCCACCTATCCTTCTGTTCATCCATCTACCCATTCACCAAATCCCCGCCTATCCGTTCATCCACCCGTTCATGTAAATGCCCACCCATTAACTCATTTTTGTGTAGATATATATTAAGTGCCACTATGAACCATGCACGGGGCCTATTCAAGACATTGGCAGAAATGATAAGGCCGACTCCTCAGTCCTTGCTCCCAGGGGAGCTCCCAGCCCACTGAAGAGAGAGACAGCACTCCCCTTCCATGGGGCGCCTGCTGGGGCCAGCTGGGGAGAGTGGAGGGTTTAAGAAGCAGGACCAGGGCTGAGCCCAGGAGCAGGGGTTAGAGCAGACTTCTAGAGGTGATGTCCAAGAGAAGCAGGGATGGTGTGAGGGTTCGGTGGTTAGAAAGTGGGGGATGGGAGTGGAAAGGAGATTGTTCTTGACAGAGGGACAGGCAGAGGAGAAGACCGGCGAGGTGGACCCCAGCATGTGGTGACAGGGAACCTGAGCTCCCATGCTGGGCAAACCCACCACCTATTCTAGTTCCCTGGGGCTGCTGTCACAGAACAGCCAGGGCCGGGTGGCCTAAAACAACAGAAACATACTCTCTCACTATCCTAGAGTCCAAGTTTGAAGGCAAGCTACTGGCAGGGCTGTCCCTTCCCCAGGGCCCTGAGAGAGAGTTCCTCTATCCCATGTTCCTCTCCTGGCTTCTGGTAGTGACCTCTGGTCTGGGGCCACATCGCTCCATACTGTCCCTTTGTGGTCACACGGCCTTCTCCCTGCGCGTCTGTGTCTCCGTCTCTCTCCTCCCCCTGCAGGTCACCAGACACGGTGGGTTACACGGACCTCCTTCCTATGACCTCGCGTTAACTAATTACGTCCCGTTAAATGTCTTTCCCACGTAGGACACCACTTCACACGTGTAATGACAACCACTTGTGCTGTCGAGTGCGTGGGGCCACGGAAATGCTCCAGAACCACCCTAGCGTAACAGTAATTACATCTCCAAACAAGGTCCTGCTCTGACATGCTGGGGGGACACGAGTTCACCTCCGATGCCACCCCCGAGGTCACTGCCATCTGCCACAGGTCCTCTCCTGCTAAGCTGGACCGTGCTCACTCCCCGGGCTGACCGGCATTTCCGCTGGTCCCCTTGTGCGTTCGTAAGCACTCGCACGTGCTCCTGACAGATGTGCGCACGCTTGGGGGGGCACATAGCTGGGGGTGGAATTGTGGCATTTGGGGGGGCACGTCATCCCCGGTTGGGACTCCTGAGCAGCAGAGCCTGACGCGGGGGTGCGCCCGATTCGGAAGGGGGGCACCCTCAGGAGAAAGCGAGGGGGAGGGGTGGCCAAGAACAGGTCTGGTTTCAGGTGCAGTGGAGCCCGGCCCGACCCTCGGGGGGCCCGGAGCACACTTCTGCCTCAGGTGGGGTGCCCGGCTCGTGTACACCCGGCTCAGCCGGGGCTTGGCAACCGGCCACTCCCGGGCGGGCCTTGAATGCCAGGCATCTCTGGGCGAGGCAGTCCCTGGGGTGCTCCGGACCTAAACTGCTAGGCTGCAGCCCGGGCAGGTGGGGAACGGTCACACCTGGTGGCGGAAGAAATACCGCACGTGGGGTGGGGCCCCGGAGCACCCAAAACTGGGCTTGCGACGGTACGTTCAACTTTGTAGGCCGTGCAAACGCTTTCGCGAGTAGATGTGTTCATTTGCTTTCCTGCCCGAAATGCACGGGGGCTCCCTGCCCCTGCCTGCTCACTGGCACGGGGCGGGGGGCAGACTTCTCAAATTTTGCCGGTAGGGCAGGTGACGGGCGGTGTCACACACCGCTGGTCTGCCTCGCACATCCTCGTTTCTTTAACAAGCCTGAGTACCTTTCCGTAGGCACATCGGCCACGGGGACACGCGTCCTCTGCTCTGCACCCGCCCGTCTCCCTACTGGGTTTTCGTGACGTTGTAACTTACACCTTACGCACATACTTGTGTACGTTTGGTTTTCATCCGGGGCTCCTGGCTCACAGCTCCCAAAACCTCTTGGAGTTTCCTGAGAGAAGAGTCATGGGAGCATCTTGTGTTACAGCATTTGGTCCCTGGTCCCCGGCTCCTGAATCACTTGCAGCCACCAGGGCGAAGTGTGTGTCTTACCCGCAGCCCTTTTCCAGCCCCGCTGGGCTTCCTCGACGAGGGCACTGTGGGAAACCCCGCAGAAGCACTGGTTGCCAGAGGAACCCCCTGAATTGAGGGTTGGAAGGTTCAGCCCCACCCCTGGTTTCTGGGGGAGCCTCGGCTGGGGCTGGATCAGCGGCCAGTGGCCCGTGACTCAGTCCGCCACAGTGCGCGGTGAAGCCTCCCACGACCCAGAAGGACGGGGTCCAGGGGGCATCCCGGCTGGCGGACGGGGCCGCTCCGTGCAGCACCGTGCTGGGCCCAGATCCCAGAAATCCTTTGGCTGGGGACGTCGCCCTGTGTATGTCTTCCTCTGGCTGTTGACCTGTCACCTTTGACATCCTTGGTAACAAACCAGTGCTCTTTGGTTTTCTGAGATCTGTGAGCCACTCGAGCAAATGCATTGAACCTGAAGAGGGGGCTGTGGGAACCTCTGACTTGTGGCCATTCGGGCAGAAGCGCGGGTGACAGCCCGCACTCGTGACTCACCCAGAGCGGAAGTGGACGTCTTGCGGGACCGAGCCCTGAGCCTGTGGGATCTGGCGGATGGTGTCAGGAGTAGCCAAACCTCCGGACAGCCCGCCGGGGTCACACAGAACTGCCCGACGTGGGGAAAACCACCGCGTGTCAGAACTGGACTCAGAGTCAACACTGACCACTGAGCAACAACGTCCCGTTTTTATTGACTTGTAGGAGTTCTTTATATATTCGAGGGATAAGCCCCTCGTCGCCTCCATACGTGGCTCAGCTCTGGGAAGCCCACGGCTGTCTGTCCACGGACTGCCTAGGCAGGACCCCAGCCCGGACACTTGGGGCCAGGACACCAGCGAAACTCCCGTCATAACCCAAGGGCTGTGGAGACCGGGTCTCTCGGCAGCTCTGGGGAGGCGCGGCTCTGGGAAGGCAGCTCCTGGCACCGTCCAGAAAGGCACTGCACGCGCTTGGCTTTCTGGAGGATCTCTGCTGATTGCTGCAGACCGGGCGTGAGAGCGCGTGGACGTGCACACGCGTGCTCGCGTGTGATGTGTGCAGCGTGCGTGGTGTGTGTGTCCACGTACACGTGCCGTGGGGGGGCATGTACGAAGAGGGCAGCCCGCGTGTCCGCATATTCACGTATGTGGCATGTGCAGCACGCACAGTGTGTGTACGTGCGTGTCCCTGTGTGTCCAGGGACGTAGACAACCTGGCCTCCAGGAGTTTCGGACGTCCTTCCCACCCCAAGACCTCTGGCCCCACCGCTGTCCCAGGTATGTGACGCCCAGAGGCCTCCCCGTGGGGGACCGTGGCCACCGGCACCCGGGGGAGGGTACAGCAGGAACGGAACAGGCCAGGGTCCTGCCTGAGCTGCCGGAGGCCACGGACGCCGAGTCAGAGTGGACCTTGCCGGCTCCCGAGGCACCTTGGTGACCTAGCATAACCACGCTAGGGCCCACGTGGCTCATCCCCTTGGGGCAGGTCTTCTGTCCCACCGGGGCCCGTCGTGATGGCTCGTCTTCACCCTCGACCTCCAGAGGCTGGCAGAGGTGGAGACACCTGGGGGCCCGGGAAGGTGGGCTGCAGCCATGCAGCAGACAGGACCCCGGGGAAGCAGCGCAGGAAGCTCCGGATGGTCGAGGCCTGGGTCAGCAGCACGTGGAACTGACAGGAAGACTCTCTGTGCGTGTCCCGCGGCCCCTGAAGGAAGCCAGGTGTTCTTTGGGGAGGGCGATCTGGGGCAAGCATGGTCACATGGGTGGGGGCAGGAGGGCCCTGATGTGGGTGTGCCTGCGGGATCCGCCGGCCGGGGGCAGGGCTGGGGGCCTTGTAGGAGTGACCGGTGTCCTGGGAGGTGGGTCACAGCCTGGCGGGAGGGCCCAGCTGAGGGGCAGAGCTGCCTGGCATCTAGAGGGACCCCTGTGGCCACAGACTGGACGAGAGATTCTCAGGGACCAAGGGCAGGGAGCCACACGGGACTCTGGTGTCCTGTCCCCAGAAGAAGGGCTTGGGCTGGGGGTGTGGTGGTCTGACCGCAGGGCTGGAGTCTGGACAGGTGGGGAGCCTGCGGGGGAGCGGACGAGCGCATGAGGGCTCCGGAGAGTCAGGCCAGGGTGGGGCGGCGCCAGTGGGCACCGGGGACCCCTGCAGGTGTGGGCGGGGGGCTCGGGTTAAGGCCTGCTCCCCAGAGGCCCAGCTGTGCTCCCTGTGGGTGAGGGAGGAGCTGGGTTAGAAGAACCGAGTCAGGAGTGAGAGCCTCAGGCACCAGGTGGGTGAGGCCACAGCTCCAGCCAAGAAAAGGTAGCCACGGAGCTACGGTGATTTTTCCCACATGGATTTATTGTTGGTGATGCGTCACACAAGATGCCGACCACGGACACAGACAGACAGACAGATGCGACACCCGTTATCTATGCAGAGTACTCAGCTCCTCAGAAGGAGGTAGACCCGGTTCCTGTCGGCCACGACCCCCGACAGTCCACGAGCCGGTTTCCCTGCGCGGGGAGCTCCTCGGCCCCGGGCGCCAGGCTCCCCCCGCTGGGCCACCACGCGGCAGGGTTCTGACTTCTGGCAGCTGCTTCCCTCCAGGCGACGCGGGCCGCAGTCTGCACCGGCGTGGCTGATATTCCTTAACCGACAACTGGAACGTTGGCAAGCAGACGTTCAGAAACCAACCCTGCGTTCTGAGAACTGGCTTTGATTCACAGGGAAAAAGGATTTAAAACAGCCATTCCCTAACGTAAACGGTGTCGTTACTGATGCGACGCGTGCCTGCGAGAAATCAAGTCCCGGGGGGCTTCCTCTCCAGGGCCCAGGTCTCCAGGCCGCCTGCCACGGGCACGCTGTGTGGTCAGGGCCCGCCAGGTGGGCACGCGCTCCACACGTGAGGAGCACGCCTTCTCCCCCACGGCCGGGGGTCCACGTGAGGTGGCCACGGCTGACTGGGGTTCACTCGGACCCCCCGGAGTTTTATTTCTCTCGGCTAGAAGGAAATACAGAGTATCTGCGCTGCACACGCCGGGGCCCTCGGGGGGCCGCGAGCGACTGGGTGCGTGGCGTGGAGACACGTGGTGGCCCCCAGTTTGTTGCCTTGTGCGGTTTCCCCGCTGTGCCTTCTGCACAATGAGGCGAAATATGACAGCGGGCTTTCTTAATTTGAGCCCAAACGGAACACCCAGGAAGTTACAAGCACTGGGCTCTCGGCATCCACAATTACCACTTTTCTCCTCAACACACGGGCGACAGCAGGACCCGCGCTGCAGGGCGGCCGGGGAGGGGAGCTGGCGGGGCACACACGGAACGCGGACGGACGGACGTCTTCTACCTGCGGGGACGGCACAGATCTACGGCGAGTGATCACAGCGACACAGCACGGACGGCCAGTCCCGTCCTGGCGGCAAGGAAGGGGCGCAGGGGGTCAGGGCTGAGCCTCTGCGTGGTGCGGTCCCGGGAATGCAGAAGGGGGACCCTCCGAGCAGCCGTCTCTCCCGAAGCCCGGCTTCCCGCGGCGGGGCCCCCCGGCCTCTGCGTCCTCTACACCAGGAGCCAGTGGCGCAGCTAGAAAGGAAACGGCCTCTTCAGGAGCAGAGCGGGGAGCCACTTGGGTAAAGGCGGCTCCTGGGCTGCGGGCCCCGCTCGGGCCGAGAGACCCGCCAGCAGAGCGCCCGGCCGCCACGCAGCACGCCCAGCCGGGCACGCTGGCCTGGGGCGCCACGGGCCGGACGCCCACGGTAAGCTTCTAGGAACACGCCTCGCGTGAACAGCCTTCCACGTAATGTAAATATACGTGCATAAACCACACGTGAATACTCACACGCCGAGCCTCAGAGAGACACGTAAACAAACCCGTTGGCGAGGAGCGGCCGGAGAGCAGGGCTGCGGTGGGGGGGGCCGGGGCGGGGCCCCCGGGGCGTGTGTCACGCCAGCCGCCGGGCGGACAACGCCGGCTGGCCGACCGGCGATGCCCCGGGCGCCCCGGGGCCGCCTCTGATCCCCGTCCCCGTGGACGGCCGCGCCCTGCGCTTCCGTTGTGTCTGCTCGGCCCCGGAGGAGTCGGGGGCAGGCCCCACTTTCCGCTCCGGGAGGCCAAGACCGACAAGAGTGGTATTTAGTCCTCCGCAAATGTCACCACCTGCTATTATGCAGCTGTTACTTCGGCCTATTTTTGAGCACAAGCCGTTCGACCGCTAAATGGCAAGAACCGTAGGTTTTAAACGCTTCGAGACGAGAACATGCAGGCTCGTTCCTGACGCGGCCGCACCAGGGGCGGGAAGACGCGGAGTCTCCCGCGGGTGGGGCAGGGGGACCCGCAGGGCGCGTCCGCAGTCCTGGCCGGGACACACACTGCCCGCCGGGGTCCCCGGGGGCCAGAGCAGGGCCGTGTAGGGCAGGCAGGTGGAAGGGGCTGGAGCCCTAGAGCTCCACGGGGACGCCCCACTTCGGACCAGTCCGCTTTTCAGGGACACGGAAGTATCTATCGATGTGCGGGGACCACACGGTGCAGAGGTCAAGGGAGAGACCAAAGTGGTGGGGACCGTGTTCGCTTCAGGGGTGGGGGGAGGGGCGGGGCAGGTGCACGCGTTTCTCAGCGTGGCGTCTGTGTGGCAGTTCGCGGGGCTTTGTTACTTAGACAAATAAATCTAACAGGAAGAGCTGTGTGTGCACGAACGAGAAGAGGGCGCTGTACGTCCTCGTGCCTGCGTCGCAGAGTTTACGGAACTTCTGAGGGAGCCGAGGCCCGGAGGACCGGGCGAGTGTCACAACCGGAGCCCCGAGGGGAACAGAGGCAACGGGCAAGGGTGGAAGGTGTGGGCTGCAAAGTTCCCAGAACCGGCAACACCCACCGGTGCACCGACCCCGGACACGCACGATGTCTTGTGCAAAGGGAGCCGCCGAGCGCAGCCTCAAAATGCCAGAAGGCGGCAGCTGTCCACCGAGAACTGTGTGTGCACGGAAGCGGTCTCCTGAGTAAGGGCAGAATCAAGTTCACAGACACACGAGAGTCGGGAAGCTTGTCGGGAGCCCTCCTTAAAGGCAAGTCTGAAGGATTGTTTCTTCAAGCAAGAAAACGATCCTCAGAGGGGCGATGTATATGCCAAAACGTCGGGAGGAAAAATAAACAGCCAACGTGCACGTTAACCCAAGAGAGCATTTCCATACAACACAGCAATAATTGTGATAATAAGTGTCTAATCTGTGGGTTAAAAAAAAGACAGAAATCGGACGCTAATCGCATAAGTCCTTGTAATATTAAGGATGGGGGTACTTTATATATGTAAAGTGAGATACGTATGTATGATTTCAAAGGTAACTATTAAAGGAATAAAGTGTAATTATGTAAATAAAGTATATGAGTATGTAAGTTCCAAACAGAAAAAAGGGGAAAAAGGCGAAAAAGAGCAAATCCTCCAAAAAGCGATCCATAAAAAGGTAATAAAGGAAAAAAGAAACATTAAAAATGCAGCAAAGAGTTAAAAAAGATCATGGAATCAAGCCTAAATACATTAATAATCACAACAAATGTAAATGGACAAACCTCTCTGTCAGAGCAAAAAATTCCAGGTGTACCCCAGGTTTGCAAAAGAGGCCTACATTTTGAGACGATCGCAAAGTTGAAAGTTAAAAGATTACACAAGAGGGGCGCCTGGGTGGCTCAGGTCACGATCTCACGGTTCGTGGGTTCGAGCCCCACATCGGGCTCTTTGCTGACAGCTCGGAGCCTGGAGCCTGCTTCACATTCTGTGCCTCCTTCTCTCTCTCTGCACCTCCCTGCTTGTGCTCTCTCTCTCTCTCTCTCTCTCTCAAAAATAAACATTAAAAAAATTTTTAAAGGATTACACAAGATATTTCTGGGAGACTCAGGAGAAACCTGGTGCAGCTACACTCATCTCAGCCCCCGAGAACTTTAGCAGCAAAAGCACCACAAGGGAGAGAAGACGTGTGAAGTCCTGGGGGAGATGTGGCCGTCCTAAATGTGTCTTTACCTCAGAAGCAGCCTTAGGATATAAAGCAAAAATCTGTTGGAGCTACAGGGGGAACGTGGACAGGTACGCTCCCCAGGTGGGATATTCTAGTGTTTCCCAGTGCTCTGGGCGAGCCAAGCCGAAGGCGAAGGCAGAGCGGGTCCAAGACGGACTGCAGCGACCACAGCCTAGCGGGGCGGACGGAAGGGGGAGCGCGTCAGCGGCTAGAGGGCACGTTCATCTCAGGATGCGCTAGCGTCTGCCAAGGGTCAGGGGCTCAGCCGCACACAGGCCCGCACTCGCTTCCAGGAACAGGGTCGCAGACGTCTGAGCGAAATGCGACTGCTTCACACACAGACCGCAGGCAGATCAAGGAGACATCCCTGCACATCTGGGGACTCGAAGGCACCTCGCGGGGTGGAGGAGTCACAATGAAAATTAAAATACCCTTAGCACTAAGTGATCGGGAAAACACCAGGTTAAACGTGGTGGAGGGCTTTGTTAGGGAAGAAGAGGGCTTGGAGACGGAGGGCCCAGGGTCTCACTTGAGAAACTCGCCAAAGTTAAATGGAAGAAATCCAAGGACGGGACAGACCCAGTTCTGCCGCGGGCCCCGTGGGACCCGGCTCCTCCCACCCCGGGCGCCCTCCTGCCTCTCTGCAGCCCCCCCACAACCCGAAGCAGCCTGAGTGACCCCCGCAGGTCGGGCTCCAGACCTCCCGGTCTCTGGCCTCCTGCCCCCCAAGGGCAAGGGCGGGCAAGGCTCTGAGCTGTTTCAGACCGTCTCCCTCCCTGGTCCCTGGTGGGGCAGCCCCCTCCCTCACGCGGGAGGCCCCCTCCCGGGGCCCGCGCCCCACGCGCGACCCCTCTGCTCCCTCTTTCTGCCCCCTTGCCGCCCCGCCCGGTACGGGGGTGCTCGGGGGGCAGGCCCGGCACCGCACGGCCCACTCCCAGTGTTTGCTCAGGGAATGAACGTGGCCTCGTGGCTCAGGGAGGCCCGAGACGGCGGGGGGGCACTCACCCTGAACTGGCGCACCTCCCCGCTGTCCACCAGCTCGCGCTCCTGCTCGGGTGTGATGGCGTACGCCAGTTTCTAGAAGGGAAGGGGAGGCGTGGGCACAGGCGTGCGCTCGGTGAAGTGCACAGGCCCCTCGGACACGCCGTGAGGCTGGGGCTGACGGCCTGGCCTCCCCAGACCCTGGAGCAGAGTCCAGCCCGCGTGAAAGGGCAGGTTTCTGTCTCGACACCAAGCTGGCCGTGGGTTCCGGGTGAGTGAATGGCACACACTCCCCCTGGGAGTCTCTGGGCCGGGGACCTTCCATGGCCGCCACAGCCCACCTGCCTCACCTACTGAGAGGTTATGTGGTTTGTGTTCGGAGTCTGGCCCCTGGAGCTGCAGCCCTGCCTGCTCCAGGGTGAGAGAGGGCCCCAGGCTGGGCCCCGCAGGCAGTGAGGGGTCCCCCTGCGTCATGCCAGCCTGCTTTGCCTGGAGCTCCGGTGACCCTGGGGCTCCCTCTGTCCCTCCCTCCCAAGAGGCTCCGGGGAATCCCAGGGACCTGGGGCCGTGCCTGCCCCAGACCCGGCCTGACTGGCCAGGCCTGCTCATTCCAGCCTGTGGGGGAGCCGTGTGGCCCCAGCAGGGTCCCCGGACTGGCCAGGGCGCAGCAACGGGGCTCGGCTGCCCGTTCTCCCCAGGAAACCGTGTGGGACGCGGGCACAGAGCGGCCTCGGAGCGACCTTTCGGGCTGTTCCTTCCAAGGAGGCCTGGGTCCTTTGTTGCTTCCAGGAATCCCGGGCCAGGAGATAAAGTGGTGGCTGGTCCCCCGCCCCCTCCTTTACAGGTGGAGGAGCGTGTGTGTGATGGGGGGGCCCCAGGGCAACCCCCACCACACAGACTGGGCGCCGATTCCAGCCCCAGGCCCTGACCGCTGCCTTCCCACCTTCACCAGGCTCTGTGGAGCACGAGTGTGCACAGACAGGTACACACACGTGCGCGCACGGGAGAGCACGTGAGACACGCGCACCCACGGACACGCACATAGACAGCCACGATTCCTCCTGCACCTGCCTTCTCCATTGCGGCCCCGCCCCTTCCACGCCTCCTGGAGGTCAGAAGTCGTGGGGGTGCACAAGCAGGAGCAGGGCTGGAGGTGCGGGGTGGGGGGGGTGGACGCCCACAGGGCTGGGTGGTCTCCCGGCGGGGGCGGGGCGGGACAGGGTGGGGCCCGTGTGGACACGCACCTCCCGCAGGGAGCCGGGCAGACTGCAGAGCTTGTAGGCCGCGTAGACGGGCACCATACACATGGAGGACGAGGCGATGGCCCAGCCCAGGGCATTGGCCCACTTGGGGAAGGCGTAGGCTCCGTAGTGCGGGGGCCTGAAGGTCACGACGCTCACCACGACCACAAACTAAAAGTGAGGGCAGAGCTCAGGCTGCGGCTCTCGGCTGGCAGACCAGGTGGCCCGGGAGCGAGGGTTTCACGGGGAGGGTCTCCCGGGCAAGGTGGCTCTGGGGTCCGGGCCCCGCAGACCGCGCCCCTCAGAGGGTGGGGGCGCTCACGTGCCCCTCCGCGAGGGCGGGGGGTGGGGTGGAGGTTGTGCGCCCCCTCACCCCTGGTGGCCGTGCCTGGCGCACGCCGTCCGTGTCACCGTGTCCAGGAGACCCCCCCCCCCCCTGCGCACCGCGCCCCGGCCACCTCAGCTCTCAGAGTGCCACCGCGAGGGTCTGGAGGCAGGCGCCGGCCGGGGCCGTCGGCGGCTTCGGGGTGTCTGGGTGCAGCTGGGGGAGAAACCCTGTCCGTGCTGGCGACCGGTCTCCCGCTTCCTCCCGTCTCCCTGCCTCTCTGGCTCTGGCTCTGGCTCTGGCTTAGTCTCTCTGTCTCTGTCTCTCTGTCTCCGTCTCTCTCTGTCTCCGTCTCTCACTAGCCACAGGCTGGCCCAGGATGGCGCGTCTGAACCGCCAGCAGCTGCAGACACGCAGCCGGGGACCGCCGGGCCGGGCGGAGGGCCAAGGGGTCAGGATGCTCGTCCCGGTGAGCAGCTCAGCCCTAGACCTCCCTCGAACAGCCTCCCGGGGTCACCTGTCCAGGCGCTCTGGGCCACCGGGCCTCGGTCCGCGACTGCTCCGCTCTGCTGTTGAGGAAGCAGCGGGGGACGATCCCTACTGAACCCGTGTGGCCCTGTGCTAATCAAACAGGCGGCCCCAGGCCTGATGACACAAGCCAGGCAGCTCCCAGACGTGCCAGTGGTGCCCGGGGAGAGTCCCGAGGGGGGCGCTCGCGACAGAGCCCGAGTCACTCCCGTCCTCGGCATTAGAGCCCCTGTGCCGCACCCCACCCCCGAGGTGCAGATTCGCTGGCCTCTCTGGCCTCGCCCCCGCGGCAGAGGTGAGATGCACGGGGGACCCGGTGCTGAGGCTTCTCAGTGCGGCCGGAGGGGGAGCGGGGATGCCGTCAGGAGGCCACAGAGGATTTTCGGGGCCAGGCCGCCCTTCTGGCTAAGGCCAGCGTGCAGGCCCCACCCCGGCCTCCCATCATCGGGAAAAGCCCGGGCGTGTGCGGCCCCGGAGAGACCCGGACCGAGCCGTGTGCGCACGCGGGGCGCTTACCAGGAGGAAGCAGGGGCTCACGAACTTCCAGCACAGCCTCCAGTACAGGCTGGGCCGCCGCCCGGTCATCTGCTGGATGTCGTCGCTGAACTGCCGCACGCCTGGGCCGGAGGGAGCCAAGCAGGCTGGTCAGGACACACCCCCCGGGCCTGTGCTGGGGTGCTCCCACCCCCCCGCCCCTCTGCTGGGGTGCTCCCCTCCCCGCCCCTCACCCCCTGGGCCTGTGCTGGGGTACTCCCCCACCACACTCCACCCCCCTCCACCCCCTGGGCCTGTGCTGGGGTGCTCTCCTCCCCACCCCTCCCCCCCGGGCCTGTGCTGGAGTGCTCCCCCCCACCCCTCACCCCCCGGGCCTGTGCTGGGGTGCTCCCACCCACTCCCCTCCCCCCCGGGCCTGTGCTGGGGTACTCCCCCACCACCCTCCACCCTCCTCCACCCCCCTCCACCCCCTGAGCCTGTGATGGGGTGTTCGCCCCCCTACCCCTCACGCCCTGGGCCTGTGCTGGGGTGCTCCCCCCTGCTCCTCCCCCCGGGGCCTGTGCTGGGGTGCTCCCACCCCCCCCCGCCCCTCTGCTGGGGTGCTCCCCTCCCCGCCCCTTACCCCCTGGGCCTGTGCTGGGGTGCTCTCCTCCCCACCCCTCCCCCCTGGCCCTGTGCTGGGGTACTCCCCCACCACCCTCCACCCCCCTCCACCCTCCCTGAGCCTGTGCTGGGGTGTTCGCCCCCCTACCCCTCACGCCCTGGGCCTGTGCTGGGGTGCTCCCCCCCCCGCCCCTCCCTCTCCGGGCCTGTGCTGGGGTGCTCCTCCCCTGCCCCTCACCCCCCGGGCCTGTGCTGGGGTGCTCCCCCCCCACCCCTCACCCCCTGGGCCTGTGCTGGGTGCTCCCCCCACCCCTCCCCCCCCAGGGCCTGTGCTGGGGTGCTCCCCCCCACCCTCCACCCCCCTCCACCCCCCTCCACCACCCGAGCCTGTGCTGGGGTGTTCGCCCCCCTACCCCTCACGCCCTGGGCCTGTGCTGGGGTGCTCCCCCCCCGCCCCTCCCTCTCCGGGCCTGTGCTGGGGTGCTCCCCCCCCGGGCCTGTGCTGGGGTGCTCCTCCCCTGCCCCTCACCCCCTGGGCCTGTGCTGGGGTGCTCCCCCCCCACCCCTCACCCCCTGGGCCTGTGCTGGGGTGCTCCCCCCACCCCTCCCCCCCCAGGGCCTGTGCTGGGGTGCTCCCCCCCCACCCTCCACCCCCCTCCACCCCCCTCCACCACCCAAGCCTGTGCTGGGGTGTTCGCCCCCCCTACCCCTCACGCCCTGGGCCTGTGCTGGGGTGCTCCCCCCCGCCCCTCCCTCCCCGGGCCTGTGCTGGGGTGCTCCCCCCCCGCCCCTCCCCCCCAGGCCTGTGCTGGGGTGCTCCCCCCCCCCTCCCTCCCCGGCCTGTGCTGGGGTGCTCCCCTCCCCACTCCCACCCATCCCTATGCCTGTGCTGGGGTGCTCCCCTCCCCACCCCCCTCCCCGGACCTGTGCTGGGGTGCTCCCCACCCCACCCCCTGGGCCTGTGCTGGGGTGCTTCCCACCCCCCTGGGCCTGTGCCGGGGTGCTCCCCTCCCCACCCCACCCCACCCCCTCGACACCGCCCACTGGTCTTGCTGGCCAAGGTCCCCATGCACGTTCACTGTTGCGACACGGGTGACGTTGGCTCCTCTACCATCATGATCACCGAGGGACACGTGTGAGGCCCCAACGCTGTCCCTGCCTTTCTGCCTCAACTGCTCCTATTTCCCTTTAAAAAACTGTGGTAAAATACATGACGTAAAATTGACTGTTTTAATCATTTTTAAGCGTTGAGTTCAGAGGCATTAACTCAACACTGCTGTGCAGCCGTCACCACCGTCGTATCCAGAACCTCACCCCCCCCACACACACACACTGAAGCTCTGACCCCATGAAGTGCTGACTCCCCTCCCCCGCCCGTTCTGACCTGGCTTGTCCCGCTCAGCATGGCGCCCCCCAGCGGGCGTCACGATGTCCTTCCTTTCGAGGCTGGATGGTGTGCCAGCCTACGTCCACAATCACTATCTTTTAAGGAAAGCTGTTGCTGGAAGCCTAACGAACTGGCACTTCTCTAGACCTCAACAGTGACCTCTCCCTCCCTGAGTCTGGCCTCTGCTCCTACGACCACAGCTGCTCTGAGTCTGATGGGGTGTCACGAGAAGACACCTCCATTCGGAATTCCCTCCGCACACGCCAACCCCATCATCAGAACCCCAGACGCGGGGACGGACCAGGGGAACGGGGACGGGCAGAGCCGAGGCTGGCCCCGCGGCCCCTCCTGGCACCTGGTCGTCGGCTCGGGATGCTTGGTGCAGAGAGCCCCGCACACCGACGCAGCCACACAAGCAACACAGGCTGTGCGCTTTGATCGGGGGACGTGAGTTGCCGTTTGGAGAAACCACGCGGACTCCGTCTCCTGAGGCCTGGGGAGCTGGCGGTCCCCGGCGCCCCTCGCACCTCCACCAGCACTGAGCTCGTGACCGGAGGTGGGTCTGAGGCGCTTTCTCTTCCACTGCGAGGCTCAATTGGGGGGTGGGGGAGAGAGCGCCGCTTAAAGTGATAAAGCATTGACTCCAGGTGCTGATGAAAGCACAGAGTTCGAGGTTTCCCTTTTCTGTAGAAAAGAGAATAGGAAAAACGTTCTTGGAATAGGAGCTACTTGTCAGGAAGGCTCTCAAAGCCCACGTGTCTCCTCAGGCCAAAGCGTCCGTGGCTCTGAGGCAGAGATGTGCCCCTCGAGGGGCCCTGGGGCTCCTGCACAAGCCGCCCTGGTGTGGCACCGCAGACCTTTAGCTCAGGGCTCAGTCGCACAGGGTCACGGACAGGTGCGCCTGCCGCACGGAACTTTCTCTGCTAACTCCCTCAGAAGCCCGGCCAGGCGGGTGGGGCCAGCGCCACGGCCCCACCGTCCGGGACAGGGAAGGGTAGGGCCTTCTCCAGCTCGGGTGCCCGTGGCTGTCACGACTACACCTGGGCGCCCTGGGACACAGCTCGGCAGCCCGGGAGGGGTCTGGGGGCAGCCTGCCCCGCAGCGGCTCCCAACCACAAGGGGCTCGTAGTTGGGACTCAGGAGGCAGCGGCTGACTCGGGGAGGTCTGCCACCCAGGTCGGCGGGGACGCCGGGCACGAGAGCAGCGGTGGCACTTTGGAAGCCTCCGATCACCTCCCACCTCGGTGAACTGCGTCGCTGGTCAGGCTCCCCAGGAAGGAACGGGCCTGTTTCTCTGTGGGTCGCCTCACCTCCACCGGCCGTTAGCGTCCCCAAGTCACCACAAGCCCTCCTCTGCCAGCGGCCAGCTAGGACGTCTGCACGGCACGATCAGGCGGCCACACTGAAAGCTTCTGACCACGGCAAGCACGTGCGCGCCATCCAGGCGAACCGTCCTCATCGACCCCGCCCGGCAGACGGTTCCCCAGCCTCCCGTCCTCGGTGACGCTACGGGAACCACGACGCTCAGCTTCCGGGAGTCCACACGCACCCCTTTCCGAGGCGGCTTTGTGGGAAAGGAGGCAGCACGGGGACAGAGCCAGCCCCGGCGGAGGCTCCGTCCTTACCGTAGAACCAGGCCACCCCGATGGCCTCGATGAGCACTCCAAAGAGGATGGACGTGCCGGCCGCGAAGTGGTCCAGCAGCGTGAACACGTAGATGCCGCCCTGCAAGAGGGGGAGAGCCCGCTCAGCTGGCGGTGTCCGGCGTGGCACGCCCCGCCCCGCCCACGGAACCCTCGCTCACAGAAACGCTTTTTCCGAAACGTACACCTGGCCTGTGGATTCGGCCTATAGACGTTCTTACTCCCCACACAGGCCGGCTGCAGGCACTGAAAACCAGTCCACACGCAGCTTCTCGGGGATGTGCCTTCCGTGCAGAGACCGGAAGGACCGCCCCGCCCCTCCCCGCCCCTCCCCCTCCCTTCCCCTCCCCTAACCCCTCCCCTCCCCTCCCCTCCTGGGGCTCTGGGTGCAATCAGAGATGAAAAGCAACCAAATGCCAAACACAGTAGGGCCTCCATGGGAAGGGAGCCCCCGTCCTCACGGACAGGCCTCTCCCAAGCCCCCAACCCCACAGATCCAACAGGCAGGTACTCAGCCACAGGCATTTTCCCGGCGGGTGGCGGGGGGGGGGGGGGGGGGGGGGCGGGCGTCCAGGAGCTGCAGTAACCTGAGGCTGTTTCACATGCCCCAGGGCTACCCCACGTGCGACCGCGGCTACTCACATGTGACCGTGGCTACCCCACGTGTGACCACAACTACCCGCGTCATTACAAGTCACGGCTTGTCTGGGGGGAGGCTCTCGGACACGCGGTTCTGTCTCGCCTGGTGGCACCAGCCCCCGTCCGGCCCCAAGGGCTAATAATGAGAATGATCAGGCCAAGCGCCAACAGGTACTTACGTTGGTGACGCAGAAGAGGGAGAGGAAGAAGGTCGCCAGGACGATGGAGAGGGTGAAGAGCTCCCGGTGCCGGTGCAGCAGCTGGAACTCGTCGGTGAGCCCGGTGATCACCGACTCCATGCCGCCCATCTGCAGCAACAGCAGGGGTGCGGCACTGCGGGCGGGCCTCGGTCTACGCAAAGCCCACCGAACCCACACCCGGGGTGTGCACACAAGCGGGGGCCGCACGGCATCCGGGGTGCGAGTGCCCTCGGCCGCTGGAACGCGGACCCGGGGGCGGACGCCGTCCCCCGCGGTGACCCCCGAGTGGCCAACGTGGGCCACGCACTCACAGCACACCACCTGTGGCACCGCCACGAAACCTCAGCCCCGCCCGCCTACTCTAAACAGACGTCTCCCCACAGCACGGCCTGTTTGGTTCCTGGGGACACCTGGCGTGGCCACGGGCCCCGTGCTCACTGGGACAACCTCCCGGACTCCGTGTGCCATCGCGAAGGGGCATCCTCCAAGCGTCCTCCTACTTGGTGGCCCTCTTTGCCCTATTCTGTCGAAACCACTTCCTCCGGGAGGTGCTGTTCATGGGATTCATCCCCACCAGCTGTGGGGCCCGGGGCCGTGGTCACCCAGCGGGCATTGACCAGATGGCTGGGACACGGGGCCCAGGACGAGGGTCCGTGACCCACACACAGGGAGGGATTCGTGGTTCTCTGCACCTTCCAGGAAGCCATGGGGACCCCGAGGTCTCAGCTGTTGGTCCCGAGCAGGCACTGGGGACAGAGGAGCCCGAGGGAGTCCTGTAGGCCCACGTGCTGCCTCCCTAGCGCACACGCACACGCACTCACCCACGCCCACACGCGCGCACACGCACGGGGCCACGGGCAAGATACTCAGTGGGCCGGGGCCGGGCTGTGGCGCCATTGCTGCCCTGCCCTGCAGGTGCGCCCACCCCTCCCGGGGGCTCAGGGGTCCCGGAAAACGGTGAGTAGGAGGGGCCGGCCCCGGCTCTGGGTGGTCCTCACCCCATTCCCTGTGCTGCCCCTGCCGCTGGCCCCGCACGGGTGCACTTAGGGTCTGTGGGACTCAGGCACAGGGCGGGGCTGGTGGCCCCGAGCGGAAGAAGGGGGAGTTGGCCCAGCCCCCCCGCCTCCGGAAGGGTCTCCAGCGGTCGTGGGGTCCCTCCCTCCCGCCAGGCAGGGGCTGGGGGTGAGCACAGAGACTCTGTGGGGGGCCTCGAGGGCACCCGGCTGTGACGGGCAGGGCCCCTCTGGTGCACGAGGTGGGGGGGGGGGGGTCACTCACGGCGCTGTCGATCCCCAGGGTGAGCAGCATGATGAAGAAAACCACGGCCCAGGCCGAAGACAGCGGGAGCGTGGCCAGCGCCTCGGGGTAGATGATGAAGATCAGCCCGGGCCCTGAAAGCAGACCCTTCACTCGCTACTGGCTCGCAGCCTCCTGCCTCCCCGGCCCGGGGAGGGGGCAGGGTCCTTCCCGTCGCCTTCTTCCCCGTTTTCCCGGAAGAGCCCTCTCTCCTGAGGACTCGGTGGGCGCCTGGCCCAGGACTCCAGCAAATGGAAACCCGAAATCAGCCCGGGGGCCCGTGCCACGCTCCTCCAGTCCCTCGGTGGGCCAGGTGCGGGGGCTGCAGAAGAAACGGGGGCAGAACCGACACGGGACAGGACGGGAGGGGCTCCGGCGACCTGCCCGGCGGCCCTGACAACCACAGGGACACCTCCGGGTCGGCTTTCCCTTGCACATTGGAGACACACGCACCCACACACACACTCGTGCCCCAACGCAAATGCACGTTTTCATACACGCGTGCTCACACGGGTGTGCCCACGCACAATGCTCACACACTCATGCCCGTGCCCACACACGTAAAAGCTTGCACACGCTCATGCATGTGCGTACACACACGCACGCTCACACACGAACACGCTCACGCTATGGCACCCGTAACATCACGTCAACGGTTTTCTGTGTCAACGAATCGCCCTGTGTCTGATCTTTGAAAACCACATAACGAATATAGAAAATACCAGCTCAGCGAATGCTTCGAAGGGGCAGGTTTCTGCTCACATCTGAGCCCTGGGGATCATCCCCTTCTGGGACATCCCCGGGAGGGGGCTTTGGGTGCAGGACACACACACTCCCGCCCTCTTACCCGGTGGGTGCGGCCTGGGTGGGTGTGGAGGCCGTGGGCTCCGAGCCGGCAGGGAGGCAGGGATGGGAGCCGTGCGGGACTCAACCAGACTCAGTGTGGTGTGGTCTCAAATGATCCCAAAGTAAAAATATTCCCACGAGAAACTGGTAATTCACTATTTTCACGGGCACTAGCACACCTGCTGCACCTGTGCGTGTAAGGACATAACTTACAGCTTCCCGAATCTTCCTTCAGTCTCCAGCAGGGCCGTGGCAGGCCCCAGCTGACGGGATTGGGGCACTGAGGGATCTTGGTGGAAAATGGAAGAGCGGCCACAGCCAGGGTGTCCCAGGGTCCGTGTGGGACCCCGTGCTCAGACCTGGGCTTCCCTGCATTTCCTGTTCCCATGGAAGGGGCACAGTCCCCAGCATGGGGGTGAGGGGCGGCTCATTAGAGATGCTCTGAAGTCCAAATGCCTTAAGCCTTGGACCCAGAAAGATGGAGGTCAGCCCGACTGAACGTGGTATCAGTATCTCTGCCTTTCAGTTCTGAACCTCAGTTAACATTTCACCCTGTTTTCTCGAGAATTAGAGCTAAATGACATTTACTTTGCTGGCCATGGAAACGCATAGAAGACATTCACTCTGCGCTCAGGGGTTAATGGGGGTTCTGTAAGCGATTACTATTTCCCATAAAGAAGGGCAAAAGCAGGAGAAATGCATAAATGCAGCAGTGAGTAAATTTCACCGCTCTGTATTTATTTGCAGTATGTTCCCTTTCTCCTGCCTTTATTGGATTTTTTTCCTGGAGGAAAGAGTGTGGACTTAGGAAGCACACGCCCAGCCCCTGACCTCCCTGCCAGTCCCGGAAGGCCGGACCTCCGCCTCTTACTTTCACGGAGGCGGTCTGAGGCCTCAGCGCCGCAAGGACCAGACGGGGTGATGGCTGCGAGCGGCGGGCACAGGCGGGGCGGCCCTCTGCTCCCCTCCTCCCCTCCCTGAGCAGCTGCCCCGCCCCTGACTCGAGTGAAAAGACCCAGGAGGAAATGAGTCAGTGAGACTCAGGGCTTTCCCGAGCCTGAGGAGCAGCCCCCAGGAGGAGAGGTGCCTTCCCAGAGGGAGCGAGGGGTCAGGACAGAGGCGCAGGGGTAGAGTCCTCCTCGCTGACCCGCCAGGCAGTCCTGGGCAGGTGAGGGGTTGTCGTGATCTCAGGAGCCCCTGGAGTCCCGCCCCGACCCAATCAATGCCGGGACTTTGCACCCGCGTGCCAGGACCGGGCAGCCCCCACAAATGCCCAGAGGGCCCCGTCTGCACCCCACACCTGGGCCCGGCCTCCGGGCACGCTTCCTGCTCCCCGTGTCACCCCCCTGTGGCCACTTCTGCACTCACACACCTGCTGTCTGCGGGTCGGCTGGGGGCGTGGGCTGCGAACATGCGTCTCCATTGCCCTGTGTGTCTGAGACTTCAGGATCTCTCCGGCCATTATGCGCATCCCTTCCCGATCTGTCCCAAGCCACCCGGCTTCTCTCCAGCCCTGCCGTCTGTGTGGCTTGGAGGAGCTCGGGGACCCCCCCCCCACCCCGAGCTGCAGGGCCCCCCGCCGAGGTGCCAACGAGGTCCAGGGGGGAGCTGTGTGCCAGGTCCCACCGCAGGGACTGGGCGGTACAGCCTGGTGCTGCAGCTCTGAGGCCTCTGGCGGGAGCTCGTGGGCAGCGGGGAGGGAGCGGGGCGGCGGGAGCGTCGCTTCACCCAGTACGGTGGGTTCTCCGCTCTGGAACACGTGACACTCCCGCGAGCTGCACTTGAGGCCCCGGCTCTCCCTCCCACTGCGCGAGGTAAACGCTGGGAGGACCGGGTGGGGTGGCCAGGGCCGTGGAGCAGGCAGAGCTGGGGGCGCCCGGGCCTGCCCAGGGGGACTCACCGTCCTTGGCCACGTCTCCGATGGGCACGCTGTGCTTCTGGGCCATGTACCCCAGGAAGGAGAAGACCACGAAGCCGGAGGAGAAGCTCGTCAGGGAATTGACCGAAGTGGTGATGACCGCGTCTCTGGGGGACGAGACAGCCCCGCCACGTGCTGCCGCAGCGACAATCTCCTGCCATTGTTCTTAACGTACGGCGTCTGGGGCAGGTGGCTTTGGAGGGGCGCTTTCCCTGAGGGACCCTGCCAGCCTCTCCACGGGCTGTACCGCAGACGGCCTGGTGCTCGCGGTGGCGGGACCCTTGGCCGAGCAGCTCTAGGCTCCGGGTGTGTCCAGGCTGCAGCCCCGGCCGGGCCCCGGGGTGACCAACCGTCCGTGTCCCGGCACCGAAGGTGAGACGGTGCCCACCTTCAATGCTGGGACTCCGGGGGTGCAGAACGGACAGCCCAGGGTGTCCCCAGCCATGTCTGGCAGGGCTCCTAGATGCCTCGGGGGGGATCTTGGTAAAATGCAGGTTCTGAGGGGGAGGGTCTGGTGGGGCCCAGATGCTGTACTTCTGTTGGTTCCCAGTGTGGGGGTGCCCGTACCGCCGGCCCGGGGGCCCCGCTCTGAAGGCTGGGGACTGAGAGGGCTGGAGGACAGCAGGGCAGGGGCAGCCCATCGGGCGCCAGAGTGGAGGAGGGGCGGCTGCACGGTGCCCGGACCCGGGTGAGGACCAGGTGGGCTTGGGCAGAGGCTGTCCTCCCTCGTGTGTGGCCACTTGGCCGTGCACACTGTATTTTCACTGCAGTCTTTGTCCCCACGACGCGAAGAAAACAAACACGACCCCATAAGGATCAAAGAAAGCAGGTCCCAGATGAACCTGCTTTGGTTTCTGCAACCATTTGGGGTCCAGCATGTGGCTGCAGCCCACCGGGCCTTCCCCGGGTGCCCTGCACCGGGTCTGGGGCCTCCGCTCCCTCGGTGCGGGACCGGTGGGAAGACACGTGGGCGCTTCGTCGTGGGGGGGGTGGTCTCGGGGGAGGCCTGAGCCTGGGCACTGGGGGGAGGGGCAGCTGGGGCTGGAGGAGGGGGATCCTCAGGGGGGAGTGGGAGGGGCTTCCTCCCGGGGGCGTGAAGAGCCACTTCGTGTGTTCTCTGTACCTCCTTTACAGGGAAAATCGACATTTTGCCTGTAACTTCTGCCTTTTAGTTCCCACTTAAAAAGCCATCCTGGCTCAGAGGCTCTACAAACAGCAAACTCCCTCCCTTCGTGTGGGGACACGTTCTCTCCAAAGCTGGGAGCTGGAAGGCTCTGGGGCAGGGCCAGGCGCTCGGGTCTCACCTGTAGCAGTTGTTGGTGAACTTATTGTAGCTGGAGAAGGCGATCAGCACCCCGAAGCCGACGCCCAGCGAGAAGCACACCTGGGTGGCGGCATCTATCCAGACCTGCGCAGGGCACAGGGGAGAGAGGGCGCGCTCAGGAGGGCAGAGGGGAGAGAGGGACAGGGGTGCAGGGGGCGCGCTCAGGAGGGCAGAGGGGAGGGAGGGGCAGGGGTGCAGGGGGCGCGCTCAGGAGGGCAGTGGGGAGGGAGGGGCAGGGGTGCAGAGGGCACGCTCAGGAGGGCAGAGGGGACAAAGAGGGGCCAGAGGGGCCGGGGAGGAGAGAGGGGACAGGAGGGGCTCAGGAGAGGTGGCTGTCACAGGCAACCATGCGAAAGACCGCCACCGGGGGCCGTGGAACAGGGCTGAACTTAAACACGACATCGTTACCAACAGCAAATCACAGCGACCACATGATCGGCGGCAAATGCCGTCTCCGGGAATAACCTTGCCATGTCGCTGGCCCGAGAGCCCAGCACGCAAAGGGGCCGTGTCTTAGGGCCTTGTTTGCAGCTTCCCCCGGAATGTCAGGAGGTCATCCACGCGGCCAGACCCGTCACTCATTTATTAATGCTACGGACGTTGGTGCCTCGATTGGACCTGTGCCCGCTGACACGGCTTTATGTCTCTCCCGTGGCACACGGTATACACTTAGCGACCCACGTGGACGGGCCCGGGAGGCCTGACTGCAACTCAGACACTGGTGTGTGCTTGCTCGGCCCAGCACGGATGACACCGGGGCTGCACGCACGTGTACAAGGCGTGTGGCCGATGACTGGACCGATACGGTATCTCAAGTCCAACAGGAGCGTCTGCGTCCAGGTGACACGGGAGCTTCTCGGGGAGGTGGGCACCGCCTCGCTCCCGCACGGCCTTGGCTGGGGGTGGAAAGCAGCTGGCCCCCTCCCTGGGGGAACCACCCCGCAGAGTCGAGGCCACAGCTGCCGTCTGAAGGGGCTGGCTCGTTCCGGGGCCCGTGTCTGCAAGACCCTGTGGCCCGTGGTGGCCCGTGTGGGCGGGACCCTCAGGCAGTGCCTCCAGGGCTGCCGGGGGCCGGCCGTCCACCCACGCTCAGGACCAGCAGGGCTCCTGTCATCTGGGCGGCACGCTCAGGGTGTTGGGATCACTCTGACGATCGGTGTGCTACAGGCAGCTGGCTGGGCCTCAGCACGAGGCCGAGGGTGGCTGAGTGGGCAGTGGGCCAAGGGACGCCTGCTCGGCCATCTCCCGTGCCCCCGTGTGCCGGTCACCGGTCAGCTGGCCTGGCCAGGCGGCTGCAGGCAGGAGCTGAGGTCACCGGGGGCTCCTGCCTCCTGCTTAGCCCTGGCCGGGTCAGCGTGCACCCGGCCTCTGCACGTGCGGCTCGCCAACCAGGATGTGCCTCCCGGACTTCGGTCCAGGCCTCTGCTCCTTGCCACCCGTGGGACCCAGCTCCGGACCCAGCCCGAGACCCATCCTGGGACCCACCCTGGGACCCACCTGGCAGCCACTCTGGGCTGACCTGGAAACGCCCTTCCTTCCTTCACTTCCTGACCTCTGCTCCCCCGCTGGAAGGGGAGCTCTCCCAGGACGGGTCTCCTCCGCCCCCGCCTGGACCTGGCCCACCCCGTGGAGCGGCCCCAAGGTCGGCCGATGGAGGAGCGAGGGTCTGGATGCACCCGAGGATGCTGACCCCCGAGGAGGAGCCCCCTGTCCGCACGGGGGGCCGGAGACGGAACCTCAGGATGCAGGGCCGCCTCTGTGTCAGGACAGGGCAGGGACACGGGAAGGGACGGGGCAGACGCTCTCTCTGCCCTGTCTGCTTGCCAGGAGCCTGTGCGTAAGCCCCGCCCCAGACGTTCCCGAGAGTAGTGAGGGTGCCGGCTGGGCTTCCAGCAGGTCCCCTCGGACCGAGCCCCGGGGGATGGGTCGGGGCCGAGCCTGGGAGGGGGCCTGCCAGGGAGCCAGTGACCTGATCTGGGCCAGCCTGGGCAACCACGTCCCCGGGTGCACCTGTGGGGCACGGCTCCGCTGCCACGCCCCAGGGAAGGACGCCCGGGTCACTGGATGTCTGTGTGTGGCCACCAAGAGTCGAGGCTTGGAAATACCGGCAGCGCCTGGGCCTGAGGAGCCCTGGGAGGACACCCCCGCACCATCGGCAAGCCAGTGAGGCCCCATCTCTGCCGCACCCACCGGAGGCCTGGAGGAGCTGCTGCAAAGGGAAGCCGGGACCCCACAGCGGGACAGGAGTGGCTCTGCCCTCTGGACCCGGGATCGCAGGGACCTGTCTCTTCGGGACCTCGGGCTCACCACAGTCCAGGGGCCGTGGGCCTGCTCTGTCCTGGTGTACGTCCCTTCCTGGCCCTGAGCTGACAGAGTGGTTGGAGAGGACGGGTCACACTGACTGGTCCAAGATAGTCATCATCTGTCCATCACCCGTCCTCTGTGTCCGTCAATTGGTCACCGAACTGTCTACCCATCCACTCGTTATCCTAGCAACTACCCACCATCTATCACCTGTTTTACCATCATCTATCTATCCAAACATCTATCATCCATCTATTATCTATCTCTCCATCACTCCATCGTCTATCTATCCATCCATCAATCCATCTATTCATCCAACCATCATCTGTCTACCTACCTATCATCCATCTATCCAATCCATCCATCCATCCATCCATCCATCCATCATCTATCTATCCATCTATCTACCAACCTACCTATCTACTTCTCCATCCATCCATCCATCATCCATCTATCTACCTACCTATCCATCCATCATCCATCTATCCAATCCATCTGTCCATCCATCCATCCATAATTTATCTATCCGCCTACCTATCTACCTACCCATCCATCCATCATCCATCTACCTTCTATCCATCCATCCATCCACCCTTCATCTATCCATTTATCTACCTATCTATCCATCCATCATCCATCTATCCAATCCATCCGCCTATCCATCCAACCATCATCTATCCATCTACCTACCTACTTCTCCATCCATCCATCCATCATCCCTCTATCCTTCATCCATCTATCCACCTACCTACCTATCTATCCATCCATCATCCATCTATCCAATCCATCTGCCCATCCATCCACCCATCATCTATCTATTCATCTATCCACCTATCTACTTCTCCATCCATCCATCCATCCATCCATCCATCAATCCATCATCCATCTACCTACCTGTCCATCCATCATCCATCTATCCAATCCATCCATCATCTATCTATCCATCATTATCTATCCATCTATCTATTTACCCACCTATCTATCTACTTCTCCATCCATCCACCCATCATCTATATATGCATCTATCCACCTACCTACTTCTATAAACATCCATCAATTCATCTATTCATCCATCCATCATCTATCTACCTACCCACCTATCTATCCATCCATCATCCATCCATCCATCCATCATCTACCTACCTACCTACAGACCTATCTACCTATCCATCGATGCGTCTATCCATCCATTTATCTATTAATTCTACCTTCCTTCTATTATCCGTCATCTACCTGACCTTCGGCAACCTCTCACGTCTGCCATTTCCTCTTCTCTGCCTCACACATGAGCGTCTTTCCGCAGCATCAGTCTGGCTTCTTCCTGTGCACTGCCCGGTTTTCCTGCTCGAAGTACTAGCCTCTTTACGTCGTTCTCATGTTATTTTCTTCGAATTCTTCCTCCTCCCGCCACTGGCCTCTAACACCCACAGCCTCCTCCTCCTGCAAGAACACCATGTCTGCCCATCGGCCTTCCACCCTGTGGATGCTCTCCCGCTTTCCTCGCTCTCACGGAGCACCCGCCTGCTGCTCTCACGGCTTCGCTGCCTGTCTTCGCGTGGACCGCTGTGTGCTGCTCACCCCGCCCTTGCCTGTGGGTGCCTCTCACCGCTGCTGCAGCTGCACAACCTTGCCCCGCCACTCCCCTGCTCCCTGGGGGCTAGGAGCTGCACCTGCCTTCCCTCCTACCTGTTGCCCCCATTTCTACCTGGGGGCTGCGCCTTCCCTCCTCGCGGCTAAGCGCCACACCTGACTCTCACCGCCTCCTAGTGGCATCGGGCAACAATCATCCAAAAGGCCCCCGGTCCCCCGCCTCGTCCCCCCAAATCCCGGCCGCCCTTCCCCGTGAGGCCATTCCCCGGGCAGCCACTGGGGTCCCCACCATCTGCTAAAAATCTAGCGCACCCGAATTTTCAACGATCTGCCCTGAATGCCTTTTCCATCACCACCCGCCTCTGCCCATGGCCACCCCCATTTCTGGGTTTTGTTTCCCTAAAATGCCGCTGTGGCTTCTCTCTCCCCGTCCTGGGAGACCTCTGTCCCACGGCCTGGCCAGGCTTCCTCCCTTCACGAGGCCGTCCCCCAATATCTGCACACAGAACGAACGCGTCCTGTGCTGGAGAAACGCACGGCCCGCCGCAGACCTAGTTTCTGACGTGGCGTGACTTAGATGGCTCCCGTGTGCCATGGCACCATACGTGAGTCACCAACAAGGTCTGGCTCCCCCAGGAGGGGGCCTTGGTCCGTGCACCCGTGCTGAGCAGGGAGCCAGAGCTCGGGCTGCGTTCCAGGTGCGTGGCCACACTTGCTGGCACAGGCTGGGCAGAGGAAGCCGAGGGCCTCTGTCTGGGAGAGGGGTGGGCCACGCGGAAGGTGCCGGGTGGAAGCAGCCTTCTGTTGTGTTCCTGCAGAGACTGAGCAGGGGACCTGCTCCCCCAACTTTCTTATTGGGTCCATTCAGCTCCCTGCCGTGCCCGCAGGCCCCTCTGTTTGGCCTGACGGTGCACTCGGCGGGCGGGGCCCGGGGCCGGCGGACACAGCAGGGCAAGTAAGAGGCTCCGGCCCCGCTGCCGCCTTCGGGGTCCCTGCCCCAAAACGCGGGGGGAGCCCCGCGGCACGGAGCCTGCTAGCACGTGCGCACAGCGGGGCCACGAGCGAGGCCGTACTCACAGAAGACTCGCAGAGTCGGTGGAAGTCTACGCTCAGGTACGCTCGGATGCCGTCGACGGCCCCAGGGAGAGTGAGTCCTCGAAGAAGCAGGGCAAAGAGGACGGCGTACGGCATGGTGGCCGTGATCCACACAACCTGGGAGAGCAGAGTGCCACCAGGCGTCACCGGCCACCCCCCGGCAGGGCGGGCACGGCGTCTCCGTGGTTGGTGGCCTCCGGATGGGAAACCCATCGTCCCAAACAGTCACAGGATGCCAGCTCAGCAAAGTCTCCCTGCAGCGCACCGTTAACGCCCTCTACCCTGTAACTTTCCCAGGGATTAAAATGGAACAGACCATTTGGCAGAGAAGGGACATTCCTCTTCTGCGTTTGGTCTGCAGCAGTGGGCGGGAGGGGCTGAGTCTCTGATGAGTGAGAGTGAATTTGCACTGGGTGTGCAAACGCACGCGTAGTCCGCGTGTAGCCGACCGACTCCGGGCTGGGAGACGGAGGGAGGAAAGGAACCCGTCTTCACCGAGAGGCTCCCGGGGGTTGGTATCCTACTCCATGCATACAGCAAGCGATGCACGTTTTGGTCAAAATTGCTTTGGGTGCCCAGATAACCACCAAAATATTTTCATCGGCAAAAACCAATTTATGTGTGCTTGCGTTCACGCTGGAAACACCCTGCCGTGAGCGCCTTTCTCTTGACGCCATTCCTTACCCACGGCCGCCTGTCCACCTGTCAACCTACCACAGCCACCTGTGCCCTCCCCGACGTACCACGGCCCACCTCTCCACTCCCCACCCCAACCGCGGCCCCCAAGTTCACTCCCCGAGCGTGGCCGTGTGTCCTCTCCCTAGTGGGCAAGGCCTCACCTTCCCAGAAGTCTTCACTCCCTTCCACAAGCTAAAGTAGAGGAGGATGATGACCAGCACCAGGCAGGATGTGAGCTGCCACCGAGGGGGGCCCAAGTCGTCGATGCCACGGCTCTCGTGAAGGTGCAGCACGCCTCGCCTGGAGAGGGTGGGACAGGCGGGTGCTTCGGGGTGCTGCTTCCCTACCCGGAACCGGAACCGGAAAGCTGAGCTTGCCCAGAGAACTCCCCGCCCCCAAGAGGCCTGGCGGAAATCCCCCGGCCCGATGGGACCGGAGACCCCACTCAGAAGGGTCAGGCCCACCAGCGCGGCTGGGGCGCGGGGCCTGTGCCCTCCAGGGCTGTATCTTGCCGGGAGCCCGCAGAAGCCCAGCCCCGACCTCTCGCGCTCAGCGCCCCTGCTTTGCGGAGCTGCAGAAACCAGAGGGAAGGTGCTCGGTGATGTGGTGCCCTGCGCGGTGGTCCAGGGCGCCCTCGGCAGAAACGAGACTGAGCTCGGGTCACACGCACGCCTTCGCCGCTCTCTCAGGGGACGGCGGAACGGCTGGCAGCGCCCGCTCTCACGCTCCAGCTGCCTCGAGCAGGGTTCCGCGGGCAACGGACTCAGGACGACTCTGCTCCAGGCTTGCCCAGGAACCCGTCTCGTGGAGGGAACCCATCCTAAGGGCAGAACACGAGGCCACGAAGAAAGGCAGCGGGACTCGTGGCCCACGGAGCACTCCCTGGGGGCCGGTCTCTCCTTAGATCCCTGCGAACATCCACGGGGGTCCCGGGTGCCTCTCTGCGCGGCATCCCCTTAGATCCCGTGCCCGTGTGCGAGGGTCCTGGGCACCTCTTAAGATGTTTTTCTTTTTTAATGTTTATTTATTCTTGAGAGAGACAGAGACAGAATGCGAGTGGGTTAGGAGCAGAGAGAGAGGGAGGCACAGAATCCGAAGCAGCTCCAGGCTCTGAGCCGTCAGCGCGGAGCCCGACACGGGGCTCGAACTCACAAACCGCGAGATCGTGACCTGAGCCGAAGTCGGACGCTCAACCGACTGAGCCACCCAGACGCCCCCCTGGGCGCCTCTTTACAGGCTTTCTCCTTAGATACACAGAACCCTTAGTTCCCGTGGCCACCTGTGGGGTCCTGGGCGCCTCCCTGCACCGTAGTCCCTTAGGTCCCCGTGACCGCCCGCGGGGAAGGCGGCGGCACCATCACATTCGCCGTGCACCCGCTGCCTGGCCTCGGCGGCCGGGATTTCGGGTTGACCCTGACGGCAGGCTGTGCCGCTGCTCCAGGAAGCGCAGGGGCCCCGTTATGAAAGGAGCCATCACTGCCCAGGTTTGCCGAGGTCCTAAGAGAAGAATCCCGATGCCCACGGTAGAAATCTGCGGACCCCAGAGCTTCCCACCAGCTATAGGCGTCCCGGAGCCATGGTGGAGGAATCCGGGCTTTCAGACTCCGGAATCACAGTTTCGTGGCGGGGGGAGGGGGTGACGGGCACGAACAGAGCCCAACTCGACACTCCCAGCTCCCTCAGCACCACCAAAGTGTCACATCAACCTCTCTCCTCTATGGAGTGCAGGCCACCCCTCACGTGACAGGAGCCCCCGACCCGACACACACACATGCTGTCTTCTGTGTGAGGTCCAGGAGTGGAGATCCCTGGGGCAACAACGCTCGGGCAGCTGTGCCCTGCCCGTCCTGCCCTGAGTCCATCCTCCCCGGGGGCTGCCCTCCCCTGAGTCTGTCCTCCCCGGGGCCTCCTCTGGCAGCACGATTTCCAACGACTTCCTTCTCCTCTCCCTTCCCCGCAGCCCTGGCCCTGCCTGACGCCCCCGCGTCCTGGCCCCCCAGCCAGACCACTTCACCCGGGCCCTCTCCTCACCAACAGAAGTCTCTTTGGGACGACAGCACCGAGGGAGACCGCGTGGCCGAAGGCCCAGTCACACCTCGGCCTCCCTGCAAGGCCTCACACACGTGTACCGGTCTGCGACGTGGCAGACAATCGGAAGCCGGACGAAGGACACCAAACGTGTGTTTGCAGACGAGACCGGAGATGATGCAGGGCTGCCCCCCCCCCCAGGAGAAGGCAAGGGATGAGGTGAGCCCAGTAACGCCCCAGCTTCCTGTCTGGCAGGGCGTCCCCGAGGCTGGAGCAGGTGTGTCCCAAGGACCGCAAGTGACGGCAGTGTCGATAAAGCTCGGGCGGCCGGAGGTCCGGGAAGGACGCGTCCCCGTGTCCACCAATTCACGGTGCAGGACCCAGGGGCTCCCACAGGCCAGGGCGGGGCACCTGTGGGTCACACGGGGAGCTCAGGGGAGGCCCCGAAGCGCCACACGGCAGTGCCCAGAACCACCGAAGAGACAGCTTACGGACCGGCGTCAAGACGATAAAGCTCTCCGCGAGCAAATTAACTTCCCGCCAGAACGCAACTAACAGTCCTTAAAGGAAGACGACAAAACCTAATGCAAAAGTCAAACTTACTACGTCCGACGTGGAAGAAGAAAATTAGCAGACACACAGGCGGAACACATGGCCTACAACCACAACACGAAACTTAAGTCGAGACGGGAAAAGGACTGGAGGAAGAGGTAAAATGATAACGTTCTTGGAAGAAAAGGGCAAGTCTTTGTGACCTTGGGTTTGGCAATGGGTTTTCTGATGTGACATCAAAATCACAAGCGACAACGACAAAATAGATAAACCGACTTCATCAAAACAAAAACTTTGTACATCAAAGGACACTACTGACAGAGAAAAAGGTAACTCACAGAATGAGAAAATAGGTAAGCGAGTAACAACCAGAATATGGAACGATTTGTATCTCCGTAACAAAATGCCCCCCAAACAATTCGATTTAAAGATGGGCAAAGTGGGGCTACATCAGACTAGGAAGTTTCTGCACAGCATAGGAAACCACCAACAAAATGAAAAGTCAACTTTATCCGAAGAAGACGAAAACACTAACTCGAAAATATACTTGCACCCCTGTGTTCATTGTGCCAAGACAGAAAAACAACCCAAGTGTCCATCGACAAATGAACAAGAAAAATATGGTTCATCCATACAGTGGAATAGTGATCAGCCTTAAAAGGAAGGAAACGGATAGTTGCTACAGCAGGGATGGCCCTTGGGACATCACGCTGAGTGAAATAAGCCAGACACGAGGACAAACGCTGAACGATTCTTCCTACATGAGGTCCCTACGGTCATCGAATTCATAGAGACAGAGCACAAGATAGTGGGCGCCAGGGGCTGGGGTGGGGGTGGGGAGGGAGTTAGTGTTTCACGGGGACAGAGCTTCAGTTTGGGAGAACGAGAAAGTCCTGGAGATGGGTGGTGGTGACAGCTGCACGGTGCTGTGACTGTGTAATGTTAAACCGCATGCTTAGAACGGTTAAAGAGATGTATTTTGTTATGTATAGTTCACCACAATTTACGGAACTCCCCCCAGAAGAAGGCAACATGTTTCAGAAAAACTAAAGCAGAGAGAATTCGTTGCCAGCAAGTCTATGCTGTAGGACGTGTTAAAGGAAACCCTTCAGAAAGGAGGAAATGATGCCCAAATGGAAATCTGGATCTGCATAGGGCAGGGAGAGCACCAGAAACAGCGGATGTGCTCGTAAACGTGAAAGGTATTTTTCCACTTAGACGTACCCGAAATACAACGGACCGTTTAAAGCAAAAATAGTAGCGACATGTTGTGGAGTTTATAACAGATTGTGGAAACAAAATCTGTGACAATAAAGGGCAGGAGTGAGAAGGGGAGCACGTTGTTGTGAGGCTCCTAGTTTCCACGTGGGGTGGCACGACGCCATCTGAACGTAGACCGTGACGAGTTACAGATGTGGGTCATAAACCCGGTAAACAGCCACAGAAATTAAAACAAAGAGCCGCTATAGCTGATTAGCCAACGGTGTAACTCAAACGGAAGCCTAAGTGTTCATGAATTCAAAAGGAGGGACAAGTAGAGGAAACAGAACACAAAGAGATGGGACACACAGGAAAAACATGGAGACGAAAGACTTAAACCCGACCTCGTGGGTGATTATTGAACGGAAAGCCCTATGACGAGGCAGAGGTGGTTGTTCTGCAGAAATAGCAAGAACCATCTCAACGCCGCCTGCAGGAAACGCGTGCTCGCTATGACATACGTGGGTTAAAAACACAGGATGGAAAAGGTGCCAGTGCAGACACGGCCCATCGGGGGCCGGGAGGAACGCTGCTGCTGGACAAAGCTGCTCCAGGACGAGGAACGTGACCAAGGGGGACGTTTTATATGGAAATGGGTCCGCTCAAAGACTTGACACACACACACACACACACACACACACACACACACACACACACTCTTCGCCACAGAGTCCCAGAAGCACAAGTCAAGCTGAAGCCGATGGAATCAAGACAAGGAGGCACATGCACAGCCCACATTCCCACAGCACGTCCCACAGCCGGTAGCACGGCGGACAGTGAGGACGCAGAAGACCCGGCGGGTGGCACAGGAGCTCACACGACCCGGGGGTGCAAGTCCCTTCCCAGCGACAGCAGGACTCACGTCCTGTGCCAGTGCACCCACAATACCCACCAGCGTAAACCACACGCTAGGCGCGAAAGGTCTCAGTAGAGTTTGGAACAATGAGGCTTTGTACGTATATTATGTCACTGAATCAGAATTAAATCAGAAATCAAGAAATCAAGAACAGAAGCGTATCTAGAAAACCTCCAAAATTTTCGACACTAAACGGGAACGCCTCCAAAATCTCCCATGAGTCAAAGAAGAAATTACCAGGCAGATCAGGGAATACTTGGAACCGAATGGAAGTGAAAACAGCACAAGGAGCTTTGGGGGAGCAGCTAAAGCCGTCTCCTAGAGGCAAACGTGTAAGTAGCTTTAAACGTACAGCTCTCTAGTTTACAGCGGAAAGTAGGCGAAGGTGGTGTTGAGAAGCATCTGTGGGACTCGGCGACGTTTAAAGTGGTTGGAGTTACACGAGCCTGTCTGGGGGCCTCCAAGCCCACGGGCGCAGTCCTGGCTCGGCCCTCATGGCCGTCCAGCGAGTCCCCTGCACGGTTTCTCAGCCCTGGGAGCCACAGCCACGAGCCTCTGGCTTCTGCTCCGAGCCTGCAGGGTCTCCTCGGGCACGCCCACCAGGGACTGAAACCGGGACCCTCGGCTGGCGCAGGGGCTGCTGAGGACAGCGGTTCTGGGGCTCCGCTTTCTTGGGGAAGATGTGACGAGAGTAACAGCACCATCAGTTTTCACTCTGGGGTCTCAGGAGGAGCCACGTGCTTGGCGGAGTCCTTTCCCCCGTGAGTCCGTCCACGCCTCCAAACAAAAGACAGGTGGCCCCCAATGGCGTCACTTGGCACCTTCCAGCCTCCGCGAGCTCTCCAAACTTCAAACTTGCACGGGTAGCCATCTCGAAATAGCGAGAGACGCCTCAGCACGCAACCTTAGTCCCCAATTTGTTGGTGTAGCGACGGATTAGACCCAAGCCAGCACCGAGCGGCTGAGCGTCCCTCAGCGTGGTGGGCCTGACCGCGGGGCCCCAGGTGCTCGCGCGCCACTGGGTCCTCATCTCCCCTTTCTGGTGCAGGGGGTCCCCTGCGGACCCCTTACCTCTGATCCCAGCCAAGCTGAGCCTGGGCCACAGGGGGAGGGCACACGCAGCCGGGGCCCGGCCCGTCAGCGTCACGTTTGGGAAACGGAGCAGTTAGCGAGACAGCGGCAAGCGACGGCAAACTCGACTCCTCCTTTTCTGGGCGATTCTCGCTTCCTCGTCGCACTGTGAGTCCCACCCACACATCAGATAAACTTCCCCCGCTCTCCTTTCTCACAGACGCGCCTGGCCGGCGTCTCTGGGGCAAGTCAAGAGGGACAGACAGACCTCTGAAACCAGCCGGCCACCCCGGAGAGCTGGCGGGGCTCACGGCCCCCCCGCTCCCCTCAACCCCCCCGTTCACTCCCCTCCAGTCGCCAACCGCCACCGACGGCGTCCTAAAAACACAAGCAAGTCCCATGGCACACGACGGTCACCCGCCCTGACTGCTCTTCCTGGCCACGGTCCGGGGAGAACATCCTCCCGGCATCGCCCCAGACCCTCCCAACCCACCTGACCTGTCCCCGCCCCTCGAGGCCACTTTCCACGACAGAGATTCGGTCCCCGCTCGGGGCTCAGAATCCCAGAACAAAGCATTCGGAGTCTCAGTGTCCGAAACGCAGCTCAAATCCAGGACACCCACCTCCCTGCTGGCGGTGTCTCGGACGTCCGCGGGTCGGGTCTCCCGGCTGCCCGGAGGCGCTCTTTCTCTCCCCTGTGCCCGGGACGGGGCCCCTCTCTCCCAGGAAAGGCCTCCTCGAACCGTTCTGGGACAGAAATGGAGATCCTGGGGGGGGGGGAGGTGTCTGTCCACCTGACCAGTCCCTGGGTCTTCTCGGAAGGACGGGGCTGACGCCTAGACACCCAGACACTGTGTTTCTCAGCTCACGGTTTTCAACTCCACGCGTGTTTTGCAAACGTGCCTATTTGCTGGTGAAACCAGAGTTGTTTTACTTTCGTCGGTCGAAGTTCCTTTTGCTAAGTTGTGAGCAGACTCATTTCCACATAGAAACATTAACAGAATACACGGAAGCAGGCAGCCGAGACTCAATCCCCAGAAGAAACGTCCCACTGGCTGTGAAATTTTGGCGTCAGCGGGAAGCCCCCGGGATGCCCTGTGCTCATCTCCGGAAGAAGCTGCCTGTGGGGACGCTGGGGCAGCCTGAGCTACGCGGGGACCCGGGAGGGGCTCCCGGAGCCGCCAGCGCTAGAGCTCCACACGCCACCCGGCCCGCCCACGTTTACCAACGCGTCTCTGGCACACCAGTCCGCCAAGGCCAGGTCGGCATCGCCCCGGCAGGGCGGCCTTGGGACACAGCGGGTCCTCGGCAAGTGTGTGCATTCTGAGGAGAAGCGATGTGCCCATCGGGCCACTGACGGCCCTTCCAGGCTGGGTCGGGCCACGTGGGATGAGAGCGAGGCGGGCAGGAGCCGTGGCAGAAAGGACCCCGAGAAGAACAGATTCGGCCAGAGTGACGTGTCCGCAGGTGGTGGATGCCAAGTGGCGCGGAGGGCAGGGGCTGGAAGGGGGGGCACCGGGAGCGCCACTGGACGTGGGGACCGAGGGCAGACTCGGACCAGAACTAATGTTGCGTTTGTACCGGCAACAGAACATCTCGGAAAAAGCAACAGTCAGCGTGTTGAACAAGGCTGGAGACGAGTCCTGCACAGCGTGCAGGGGTGGCCGGGGGAGGGGACGAGGCAGAGCCCGGTGCCCCCGCCCCCCCCCCGCCCCGCCCCCCTGCCTTCCGTGCGCCGCCTCCGCCAGCCTCCCGCACCCACACCAAGGCTGCCGAGGACTCACCCCGCGAGAGCGTCGCTGGGCCACCAGAGGTGGGATTCGGCACGGCGCCCCCCGAGAGCCCACGGGCACGGGACGGGGGCGCAGCACAGGGCAAGGGCCCTCGGCACACCTCGCGGGCAGCAGCGCGGCCGGGGCGCCCGACCCCCCGGGGCTCCCGCATCCCGCCCTGCCCAAGGCAGCCACGGAAGGGCCGTGTCCCCGGACCCCCACTTACTCGAAGTACTCGGTGGCGGGCGTGGTGTGGAGGGTGCGGTTGGGGCCCGAGCCGGGGCCGGCGGAGCGCGCGTCCACGCAGTCGGGGCTGTTCCACGTGTTGTTGCAGTGGACCCACGGCAGCTCCGCGGCGAAGGAGGAGAAGAAGTAGTGCAGCGCCCAGGCGATGATGACGTTGTAGAAAAAGCCCACGTACAGGGAGATGAGGATGACCGTGAAGCCCACGCCTAGGGCAGGGAGCACACACCGTCAGCGCGCACCGGGGGCTGGGAGCACACGCCGTCAGCGCGCGCCGGGGGCGGGAAGCACACGGCGTCAGGGCTGGGAGCACGCGACGTCAACACGCGCCTGGGCAGGGAACACATGACGTCAGCACGCGCCTGGGCGGGGAGCACACGGCGTCAGGGCGGGCGGGGGGGCACACGGCGTCAGGGCGGGGAGCACATGGCGTCAGCACACGCCTGGGCAGGGAACACATGACGTCAGCACGCGCCTTGGGTAGGGAACACATGACGTCAGCACACTCCTGGGTGGGGTCACACGGCGTCAGGGTGGGGAGCACGCGGCGTCAGCACGCGCCTGGGCAGGGAACACATGATGTCAGCACGCGCCTGGGCGGGGGCACCCGGCGTCAGCAGGCCCTCCCCTCCCCAGGCCGGCTCCTTGGACCTTGGACGCCCGGCAACTTTTCTAAGTACCAGAGACAACCAGTGAGCGCTCAGGACGGTGCCCAACCCCCCGAAACAGCCATGGCCATCTCTGTGCACCCAGAGACATGCAGGGTCACCAGGGCCACCCTGGCAGAACCAGGTACCCGCAGACAGTGTGACTAAGGGCCATCTGTGGCCATCCACTACCACTTGCGGCCGCTCAGCATCAACATGGTCATGCAGGGCCCCCAGGCCACACACAGCCATCAGAATCATCTAGTGCCACCCATCACAATGTAGGACCATCCGGGACACCCAGGAATGCAGAGCACCACCAAGACCCAGCAGAGACCACCCCAAACCATACAGGTCACCCAAGAATACCCGGTATCTTCCAGAGCCATCCAGGGCCACCAATGGCCATTAGATAACCAGGGTCCTCCACATCCACACACAGCTACCAAGAGCCACTCAGAGACATTTATGGCCACCCATGGCTGCTCACACCCCCTCAAGACGACCCAGGGCAAACAGAGTCATCTGGGTTTATTCATAGGTACCCAGAGCCACCTGGAGTCACCCGGGGCCATGCATGAGCATCCAGAGTCTCCTGAGGCCACTGATGGCCTTTTCAAGTGACCTTTCCAGTGTCACGAAACCTGGCATTTGGGATCTGTCATCGAGGGGCTCCTGGCCCCTCGTGAACGAGGGCAGAGTGACAAGCGGTCTTTGGGGCTGTGCTGTCCTGACTCACGACAGATGGGTCTGGCCTCCGCCCACTGGCCAAGGTGCCCTTGCTCAATGCCAGGCAAGGCCGCCCCGGTCCTGCTACGGCGGCTCCCTGCGGTAGGCCCCACGCACGGCTATTTTCCTTCCAGCTCTGCGTCTCGGCTTCGCAGGCAGCACTCGTGTGGACGAGAGCTCCGGCTTGCTTTACTAAAGTCTGTTTGGCTGCTACGTCCCCGTCCTGCCTGCTCGTGGCCGGGAGGGGGCAGGAGGGCGGGGAGCATGCCTTCGAGGTGGTGTTTATAGGAAGAGGCTTGGGTTGTCTTTTATGAACGGAACCCTGAGCAGAAGTAATTCAATGCTCAGGGCACTGCACCGAAGTCGCCTTCCTACCCCGGAAGCAGAAAGAGGCAGTAAAGTTCATTGGTGCACGTACATTAAACAGATCCCGTATCGGGAGGGCCCTAAAGTCAAACGGGCCCTGTTGTGCAAACCCTCTCGGAATACGTGTGCAGCAGCAGTGGTGACCACAGCACAATTTTCTGTGCAAGGTCTTCTCCAACGTGGACTTGGTCAGCACTAAACCAAGCTATATTGCAATTCTGCTCCCTGGGTTCCCAGGAGAGAGGCCGGGCCACGGTTTACAGCGAATCTGCCCGGGCAGCCGTGCTGTGGGAAAGCCACGGTGCTGGGAAGCCGTGCTGTTTAGAAGAGCATCACAGAAGGTTCTCCCTGGCAGGGGGCCGACTGTGGATGCCTGACTTGAAACCATTCTGAGGTTAAAAGTGTGCAGCCTGACCCTTGGGGAAGTCAAGGGAGCCTCTGAACCAACCCGAAGCAGATCCAGATCCACCTTGCGAAGGAAGAGTTATCTTGGCCGCGGCCCTTCCTGCACCCGTGCCCCGCGCACAGCCCCCTTCCAAGCTAGGTTTCTCCACCTTCCTGCCAGCGTGACAAGGTCGCCGTGGGCCGATGTGGCTCCCAGAGCACGAGGGCCTGCCCCGTGGCAGCCGGGCACCAGAGGCCCTCCCACATACGAGGGTCGCCTGCCCTGGGCGGCCCTCCAGGTGCCCACGTGCCTGGGCAGAGGGCCCAGTCCCCAGGAAGGTGGCTGTGAAGGTAGGCTATTTGTGGGGTCACTCCAAGTCTGTCCCAGGTGGACACAGCCTCACGAGCCCACGGGCTGGGCCACCATCACCACGCTCCCGTTCGTGTCACTTTGGGCCCCCTCCCGGCGGCTGCAGCGATGTTCCTCCTTGCAGGAGCCTCAAATAAAGCTGCACCTGACAGAACTCTTCTGTCGCGGATGGCGTAGGACAGCGTCCCCCAGCGGGCCCTGTCCTGAGTTCCCAGGAAAACATGGGAAATCCGCCCACTTCCGCCACCTCCCTCCTTCCTCCAGCCCCTCCTCCCCCCCAGCCCCTGCTCCCTCCCGCCCCTGCTCCCCCCCAGCCCCTGCTCCCCCCAACCCCTTCTTCCCCCAGCCCCTTCTCCCTCCCGCCCCTGCTCCCCCCCCAGCCCCTGCTCCCCCAACCCCTTCTTCCCCCCAGCCCCTTCTCCCTCCCGCCCCTGCTCCCCCCCCAGCCCCTGCTCCCCCAACCCCTTCTTCCCCCAGCCCCTTCTCCCTCCCGCCCCTGCTCCCCCCCCAGCCCCTGCTCCCCCAACCCCTTCTTCCCCCCAGCCCCTTCTCCCTCCCGCCCCTGCTCCCCCTTGCCCCTGCTCCCCCCCAGCCCCTGCTACCCCCCCCCCCCGCCCCTGCTCCCTCCCACCCCTGCTCCCCACCCGCCACGCCCAGCCCTGGCTCCTGCTCAGTTCCTGCTCCTGGGACCCCGGGACTAACCGTGAATTCCAGCCACGGGTCTTAATGTCTGGTTTCTGAAGCTTCTGTTTTCCTCAGTACTTCTTTATGTTCACTTTATAAACTTTAGCCTTTACAGTTAACTGTGTGTATTTTATCTCGTTTTAAGCTACTTTAAATTCTTTTTAGAAAGAGGAGTTTGATGAATCACACCGAAAATATCACAACTGTCTCACACTCGGCAAAACAGGGTGCCGTGTCTCCAAAGCACCGGGAAGCAGGTCTGTGTCTGGCAGGTAACTGGGCCACCTAAGTGGGGGCATCCCGGTGGAGCCCACCCCCCACCCCAGAGAGAGACAGGGAGACAAAAAGAGAGACAGGAAGGGAGATGGGGCAGACGGAGAGAGATGAGAGACAGAGAGACGGGGAGAGAGAGAGTCCACCCACAGGGGCCACGCAGCCCCAGCACGGCCCTCCGCACGGATGGGTGTCCAGAACTGGACAGAAGGTGTCTTGGGCTGCACGCAGTGTGGACGTGGGACTGTGGGGCAGAGGGAAATCTGAAGGAAGCGGTGTCTGCCCGTGGGTGCTCCGGGCCGGAGGGGGGTGAGACGCCCCACACCTGGGCTCCCCTTCTCCCTGAGGGTGCGGGAGCTCCTGCTACCGGGCTCACGTTTTCCTATTAACCCCTCCGTTGGATTAAGTCGTCCTAACGGGCGCCTGGGGGGCTCAGTCTGCAAGTGCCCGACTTTGGCTCAGGTCATGATCTCCCCGTCTGTGGGTTCGAGCCCCACGTCGGGCTCTGTGCTGGCAGCTCGGGCCTGGAGCCTGCTTCGGACTCTGTGCCTCCCCCTCTCTCTGACCCTCCCCTGCTCGCACTCTCTCTCCCTCTCTCTCAAAAATAAATAAACATCAAAAATTTTAAAAAAGAAGGATTAAGTCGTCCTTTGAGATCTTCGGGAATCAGTCACTATTGACGCTTTATAAACTGCAATATAAAAACCTATCTATGTTGGCAGCTTCTCTGGAGAGCTTCCTTCCCCTGGCAGGACATACAGATGCAGGGCGGTGGGTGCTCGGGGGTCCGGGCGGGAGCGGGGGGCCCCGGCTTGGAGCACGTGAGAAGCAGACACGCTGCAGACGCACAGGGCCGCTGCCCGCAAAGCCAACAAGGCAGCCGGCAGCGGGAGGCCACCCCCGCCCCGCACTGCCCCCCGGGGGTCACCCGAGGACGCACGGACAGCACTGACCACGGCGCTGGCGGTGCGCGGGCCGGGGAGATGGGCCGCTCCGGCCGCATCCACGCCGCGCCCGCTCGGAGACGCCGCGGCGTCTGCTCTCGGCGCCGGCGCCAGCTGCTTCCCCCGCCACATCCCTCCATCGGGGCTTCACGGAGGAAGAGACCAGCGTCCGGCCTCTGGTGTGGCCCCGCAGAGGGGACGCCCAGGCGCGGCACCAGAAGCCACAGCCGCGGGCCTCGTTCTGAGGTTGTGGGGTGGGGGGGAGTGGCAGGCCTCTCCTGAGTTCTGTCTGGGGGACCCACCGGTCACGTAGCGGAGGGACAAGCTGCTACCATCCCCAAGCTCGGCAAGCGGGCCATTGAGAAGGAAACCCGCACAGCGCCAGAGGGGACATCGGGCCGGGCCAGTCCCCGTGCTTCCGCTGCCGGGCGGCGGTGCCCCCGGAGCCCCGGCCACACGGCCGCGCGCCGTCCTCGCTCCTCGGGCCCCGGCAGCTGCCATCACCGACCACGACCCACCGGCCCATCCTCGCGCGTCCCGGAGACCAGGGGGCTTCCGTCCTCCCGCAAACACACCGACTTTTCAAGGATTTCTCGGGAAGTCCTTGGACTGATCTCTCAGCAGCCGTTCTCGTGATGAAACCCGGCAGCGCGCCCACGTCTCCCCACGAATCCTCCCCGAGCCACGGGCTCCGCAGGCGCGGTGTGGCCTGGAGGCCGCGCTCAGGGGGAGACGGCCGGGACTCAATCCCACGCTGCCCCCGGCCAGGGACATCATCCTTGGTGCCCGAGTCTCCGGGATGGGGACAACACAGAGGGCCCTTCCCTGGGCTTCTCACGAAGGTGGAGGGAGGCGACCGCGGAGGACCCGGCTGCCAGGCACCCTACCTCGGCTCAGTACCAGGCGCCCCTGCCTCGTGGCGCCCTGGCATCTCAGCAGGAGACTGCAGGGAGGGCCCAGCACAAAACTAGATCCCTAGATACACACAGGTGGCCCGCTAGAGAATAGATAGTGAGAGAGATGGAGATAGATGGGGGACAGGGGGTGGGGGGGGTGGGAGATGGGGGATGGCGGGATGGGGGACAGGGGACTGGGGGGACAGGGGATGGGCGGATGGGGGGATGGGGGGCAGGGGACGGGGGCACAGGGGACTGGGGGGATGGGGGACGGGGGGCAGGGGATGGGGGGACAGGGGATGGGGGATGGGGGACAGGGGATGGGGGGGCGGGAGATTGGGGATGGGGGGACAGGGGATGGGGGACAGGGGATGGGGGGCAGGGGATGGGGGACAGGGGATGGGGGGGCAGGGGATGGGCAGATGGGGGATGGGGGGCGGGGGACGGGGGCACAGGGGACTGGGGGATGGGGGACGGGGGCAGGGGATGGGGGTACAGGGGATGGGGGATGGGGGACAGGGGAGGGGGGACGGGGGATGGGGTATGGGCGGATGGGGGGTCAGGGAACCAGGGGATGGGGGATAGGGGATGTGGGACAGGGATGGGGGATGCACAAGTGGGGGGACGGGTGATGGAGGGATGGGGGATGGGGGAGAGGGGGACAGGGGATGGGAGGATGGGGGACACGGGACAGAGGGATGGGGGAAGGGAGATGGGTGGATGGGGGGACGGGGGGATGGGAGACAGGGGATGGGGGATGGGGATGGGTGACAGAGGGACAGGGGATGGGGGGACAGGGGGACAGGGGGATGGGGGACAGGGGGATGGGGGACAGGGGATGGAAGAAGGATGACAGGCAGATGACAGGTGGTTGATACATGACGGATGACAGGTGGATAGATACTGGACGGTAGGTGATAGGTGGTTGACAGTTAGACAGACGGACACAGTTGACAGATCACGTGATGAGTTGAATTGCGTCCCCTCCAAAATTCGCTTGCTGAATTTCTAGGCCCCGGTACGCCACGGTGTGACCTTATTTGGAGGCAGGGTGTTCACAGAGGTAATCAAGGGAAGTTGAGGCTGTGAGGGTGGGCCCCAGTCCCGTGTGACCGACGTCCTTAGAGTTATAGAGACGCGTGTGGGGGAGGTCTGGAGCAGACTGTCCCTCACAGCCTCAGGAGGAATGCCTTCTACCAGCACACCTTGATCTCGGGTTTCTAGCCTCCGGAAACGTCAGGCAACAAACGTCTACTCCTCAGGCCGCCCAGCGCGTGGGGGGTTGTACACGGCCGTGGCCAACCGACGCAGAGAGACGACGGGTGGATGGACGGACCGTGACGGGCAGAGGGCAGACCGACAGACAGACGGTGTTTTTTTCCTATCTAGCGCGTAAACGCCGACAACACGGCTCTCGGACAGCAGGCCTCACGGCGGGGACACACGCTCCCTGAATCCCGTCATCGCAGGTTGAAAGGAGGACCAGAGTTGAGACGGTACGTCCGGGGGCAGAGACGGGGAGCAAAGCGGGAGCGAACGCACGCGGCTTGGGCCGGGCCACGGCGGGGTGTGGGGGCGTCCCGCCGTTACCTTTCAGCAGGGGGCAGATCTTCCAGACGCCCGCGGCCCCTTCCCTGGTGAACTGCCCCAGGGCCAGCTCCATGTAGAAGAGCGGCACCCCAGCAATGGCCATGAAGAGCAGGTAGGGGACCAGGAAGGCGCCTGTGGGACAGGACAGCGCGTCAGCCCGCGGCTGCGGACGGGCCCGTGTGCTCCCCGGGGCGCGGCCAGCCCAGCGCCACCCACACCAGGTCGCGGGCACGACCGCGTTCCCCCATCTCCCCGCCGGTTTCCCCCTGAAGCTCCCTGCGTGGCCGCCCTCCGAGGGGAAGTCCCTGGCTGGGCTGGGTGAGCCCCCTACCTCCCTGCCTGGCCCCCACTGTCATCAGCGCCCTGACACGCCCCCCCCCCCCCACTGAAACCCCGGCCGTCCCTTGGGCCAAGCTTGAAATCAACCCAAGAGCAGAGCAGATCAAGCCCCTGCCCACACACCGTCTTTGCTCCTGGGTCCGGCCTCCCCCCTGCCCTGCAGACGCCGGCCTCCGCCCCTCGTGAGCTGTAACTGCCCGCCGGGAGCTGAGGTCCAGTGCTGCCCTTCGTGGGTTCCGTCACCCACCCCCAGCTCTCCGTCCTCACAGCCTGCCTCGGCCGGGGGTTATGTTGACAGGTGCCGCGTGAGGAGCCGGGGTCCCTCCAGTGTGGCGCCTGGCCCTCTTGTGGCAGCCACCCCCCCCCCCCCCCCCGTCCTAGGCACAAAACTCGGGGCCTCATGGGCCCTGGCCCACACGAGGGGGCTTTGCCACGGCTCCGGTCCTGGGGTGGGGAGGGGGAGGCAGGGAGGCCCCACGGCTCCTTGCACCTGCCTGGGCCCCAGTGTTCTCCCCTCAGCACGGGGTGGGGGCCGGGAGGGCCTCCCACGGAGGTTCTTCCAAAGCCCTCGTGTGCGGCACTGAGTGACCACGGGGAGCGGCCACCAACGCGAGGGGCTTCTCCGCCCGAGGGCTTTGGGCGACCCGTGCCTGTGTTCGTTTTCTAGTCCAGAGGCAGCTGTGGGGGAAGGGCTGGCTGGCTTCGGGGCAGGGGGAGGGACGTGCGATCGCCTCGGGACTTTCTCCGCTACTCTAAACTCAAGGGCCTCCGCACCTCTTCGCGGACACTGGTTTAAGTCGGCCAAGGGTACCGCTCTGCGGGCACCTGAGAATGCTCCCCGCAAGGTGACTCCTCGCCTGCTCCGGCCACCGGCCCCGCCTCTGCCTCCGTGTTTGCGGGCTCCCCCCGCCCCCAGGGACCCTGCGCCCCGGCTGCTCAGCGAGGCGGGGGGGGGGGGGGGGGGGGGGGGGGGCGGGGCCGGACTCACCGCCGCCGTTTTTGTAGCACAGGTAGGGGAACCGCCAGACGTTGGCCAGGTCCACGGCGAAGCCGACCACCGACAGGAGGAAGTCGACCTTCTTGCTCCAGGTCTCTCGTTCTTGGGTCTCCACGGGGGTCTGCGTGGGGTCGATGAGGGTGGAGCTTGCGAACTGCACCCCATTCTGCTCCTTGACCAGGACAAGTTCCACGGCCTTGGGGCCCGTAGCGTCGGGCTCCTTAGCTGGGGCCACGCCGGAAGACATCGGCACCTCCGGGCGCTGGCTCTCACTCGTGCGCAGCCTGGGGCCTCGGACTCGGCGCGTCCTCCTCCGGCCTTCAGCCACCATAGGAAGAAAGCACACACAGGAGGGCAGCGGCTCAGGAGCCCGGACCGCGGGGCGCCTCGCCGCGAGAGCAGACTCGGGCAGAACAAGCACGTGCCAAGCACCTGAGACGCCACGGCCAAGGTGGAGGACACTAGGAGAGGGGAAGTTCCTGTGGGGGTGCGGGACAGCCCGTGGAAACCTCGGGACAGACACCTGCCACCTGCCTTGCTCCCCCCCCGGCACCCTCTCTGTTCCTACGCCTGCCACCTGCCTTGCTCCCCCCCCCGGCACCCTCTCTGTTCCTCCACCTGCCTTGCTCTCCCCCCAGCACCCTCTCTGTTCCTCCACCTGCCTTGCTCTCCCCCCAGCACCCTCTCTGTTCCTACACCTGCCTTGCTCTCCCCTCAGCACCCTCTCTGTTCCTACACCTGCCACCTGCCTTGCTCCCCCCCCCGGCACCCTCTCTGTTCCTCCACCTGCCTTGCTCCCCCCCGGCACCCTCTCTGTTCCTACACCTGCCTTGCTCCCCCCCCACCGGCACCCTCTCTGTTCCTACACCTGCCACCTGCCTTGCTCCCCCCCCAGCACCCTCTCTGTTCCTACACCTGCCACCTGCCTTCCCCCCCCCCAGCACCCTCTCTATACCTACACCTGCCTTGCTCCCCCCCCAGCACCCTCTCTGTTCCTACACCTGCCTTGCTCCCCCCCCCGGCACCCTCTCTGTTCCTACACCTGCCTTGCTCCCCCCCCGGCACCCTCTCTGTTCCTACACCTGCCTTGCTCCCCCCCCCCCGGCACCCTCTCTGTTCCTACACCTGCCACCTGCCTTGCTCCCCCCCCAGCACCCTCTCTGTTCCTACACCTGCCACCTGCCTTGCTCCCCCCCCCAGCACCCTCTCTGTTCCTACACCTGCCACCTGCCTTCCCCCCCCCAGCACCCTCTCTGTTCCTACACCTGCCACCTGCCTTCCCCCCTCCCCAGCACCCTCTCTGTTCCTCCACCTGCCTTGCTCCCCCCCCCCCCCGGCACCCTCTCTGTTCCTACACCTGCCACCTGCCTTCCCCCCCCCCAGCACCCTCTCTATACCTACACCTGCCTTGCTCCCCCCCTACACCTGCCTTGCTCCCCCCCAGCACCCTCTCTGTTCCTACACCTGCCTTGCTCCCCCCCCCGGCACCCTCTCTGTTCCTACACCTGCCTTGCTCCCCCCCGGCACCCTCTCTGTTCCTACACCTGCCTTGCTCCCCCCCCCCCGGCACCCTCTCTGTTCCTACACCTGCCACCTGCCTTGCTCCCCCCCCAGCACCCTCTCTGTTCCTACACCTGCCACCTGCCTTGCTCCCCCCCCAGCACCCTCTCTGTTCCTACACCTGCCACCTGCCTTCCCCCCCCCAGCACCCTCTCTGTTCCTACACCTGCCACCTGCCTTCCCCCCTCCCCAGCACCCTCTCTGTTCCTCCACCTGCCTTGCTCCCCCCCCCCCCGGCACCCTCTCTGTTCCTACACCTGCCTTGCTCCCCCCCCCGGCACCCTCTCTGTTCCTACACCTGCCACCTGCCTTGCTCCCCCCCCAGCACCCTCTCTGTTCCTACACCTGCCACCTGCCTTCCTCCCCCCCACCCGGCACCCTCTCTATACCTACACCTGCCTTGCTCCCTCCCCCAGCACCCTCTCTGTTCCTACACCTGCCACCTGCCTTATTCCCCCCGCCCAGCACCCTCTCTGTTCCTACACCTGCCTTGCTCCCCCCCCCAGCACCCTCTCTGTTCCTATCAAAATTCAACACTGTGTCATCTCTAAGTCTGCTTTTTAAAAAAGGTTTATATATTTATTAATTTTTTTTTGAGAGAGAGAGAGAGAGAGACAGAGCATGAGAGGGGGAGGGAGAGAGAGGGAGACACAGAATCTGAAACACGCTCCAGGCTCCGAGCTGTCAGCACAGAGCCCGACGCGAGGCTTGAACCCACGAACTGTGAGATCACGACCTGAGCTGAAGTCAGACGCTCAACCGACTGAGCCACCCAGGCGCCCGTGATTGCACTTTTAATAATAACGCAAAACGTCTCCTCTGCCCACATTGCCAGGGACTCATTTTACAATCTTCACGCAGCATTCAAAAGTTAAGTCTTCGTAGCAGGTGCATATGTGTTCTTGACACACACAGTAAAGGTGAAGAACAAATTTTTACCCCCAGGGTCGCCCACGGTGATTCCGTTCCTCGTGGAATGCCCCCATGATGCCCTCCACCTGTGGCCGGGGACTCGGGCGCCCCCGCTGCAGGCGGGCAGACCACAGCACTGTCGTCACTTAGCTGGGGGCAGACGGGGTCCCCTGGCCAGAAACTTTCCCAAGGAACTGCTTCCAAGATACTTTCCTAAAACTCCGCGCAGCATAATTAGAACAGAAGGATTACGCACAGACATAGCAGGTGGCCCCGATGGCTGCGACGGTGCCTTCAAACAGGACCCCTGGCTTTGGGGTCCATCAGGATTGTTTCCATTGTACATACGTGCGTGTACACACACACACGCACGCACAGACACACACACACACATGCACACACACGCACATATACACATATATACATGCACATACACGCATACATGCACACATACACGTGCCCACACATATACACACACATACACACATATACACATACACGCACATATGCACACACAGATACACGCATATATACATGCACACATACACGCACACACATGTGCGCGCACACACGCGTGCATACACATGCACACACACATGCACACGCACACTTGCGCACACACATGCCCCGGTTGAAGCAGAATAACCGACATTGGCTCTAATGGGCGTCATTTTCCTCTGCGTTCAAACTGGAACAAGGACTCACGATACAAGTTACTTCCCCACCACTTGTGTGCGGCCCCTTCTCCTCCAGCGACAAACCCAGCCTTCCCGAGATGTATCGGAAACCCGGGCCTGGCTCTGCAGGGACTGAGGACCAGTGGGACTGGCCTGTGGGTGCAGCAGGGAGGGCTGGAGTGTGCCCACGGCCCACAGCAAGCCCCACCCCCCCACTACAGGCACACCCCGGATTGCCTGCTAGAAGCCCACGCTGGTATTTGGGGCGAGCAGACCCAAATCTTGAAGCCACGGCCTCAGGGGCCAGGTTTGGGTACAGAAAGCAAGGCGTGGCCTCTCAGAAAGCTTCGCTCTGTGCCCAGAACGAGGCACTGCGCTGGCTGATGAACCCGTTCGCTCTTGTACTCCCTACCCTCAGCCTGGGCCCGGAGCCCCGCGTCTCCGCGCCCGCACCCCTTCTTTGCAATCCCACAGTCTTCCTGCCGAGACGAGGCGCTGGCCAAGAAAATCACCCGGATCGGTGATTGCTTCGCTCCCGCCGGCCTCGCCCGGTTCGGGCCTGTGCGCCCTCTTCCCTCCCCACCACCCCCCCCCCCCCCGACCCCGGCACTCCAGGGGCCACCGCGGCGCGATCGTCCCCGCGCCGCCTCCTCGCGGCACACCTGTCGGCACTGCCTCAAGGTCGCTGCACGCCCCCGTCAGCCACTTTTGGAGACGCCGCGGTCCGCAGCCCGCGGGGCCCCCGACGGTGCCCGCCCCGGCTCCGCGCCTCCGGGCCAAGGGCTTCGGGGTCCGCCGGGGGGAGCGGCGCGCCCCGCGGATGCGCCCCGGCTTACCTGCCCGCCCCGGCCTCGTCGCCGCGCTGGGGTCCCGCCGCCGGGCGCCCGCGAAAGCTCCAGCGCCGGCTCGGGTCCCGCAGCGCCGGGCGGTCGCGGCCTCGGGGCTCTTATGGTGTCGCAGGCCCGCCCCGCCCCGCCCCGCCCCCTCCCCGCCCCGGGTGGGCGGAGGACCAGACCCGGGCGCGCCCCCGTCCCCGCCCCCGCCCCCGGACCCGGCAGCCCGCGCAGCTCCTCTCCGCCGGGGACGTCGCGCATCCCGGCGCCTCGGACGCGTGGGAGCGGGGACACGTCCGGGCTCCGGGTGCCGCGGGCCCAAGACGGCGGCTGCCCGGAGGAACCGGTCTCGGTGTCCCCGCGTCTGCCCCGGGGGAGCGGCGGGCGGGGAGGGAGCGGGGCGGCGGGCGCGCCGGGCGCAGCGCTGGGACTCGCGGGCCGAGCTGGGCGCCCCGACTCGCCCCGTCCCTCTGCTGCGCGGACCCTGGTCCCCAACCGTCCGGCGGCACCGACTCCTCCCCAGCAGCCTCCCTTCCCGCGGCCGGCGCCCCGGGCGTCTCCCAGCCGGGGCTCGCGCGGAGCGAGGTTCGGCCGGCGGCGCGGGGTCCCGGGTCCGGCGGGTGCTGTCCCGTCGGCGTCCCCGGCCCCGCGGGGCTGACCCCTGCACCTGCTAGAGCCGCCCGGGGCACTTCCTTGCCCCCTGGGACCCCGTGCCAGGGCCTCTGGGCCGCCAGGTACCTGGCGGTCGCCCGGGGCCTTCTGGAGCCCCGCGCATCCGCTGGGACCATAGGCCCGAACGGTGCGCCTCGGGAGCCGGTTTCTCCGGAGGAGCCTGGAGAGCCGCGGCGGTCGGTGCCCGCCCCACTCTGGGACCCAACAGGCCCGGAATCTTTGTCGACGTGCCCGCGACGAGATTGTACATGTTCCAGGCCGCCACCAAGGCGCAGGACCCCGAGGTGCGGGGAACGGTGTCCAGGTGAGTGGCCGCCTCCGGGGGACCCAGTCTCTGGCGTGACCTTCCTCCTGGGGAGCCTTTGATTTCCCCCTTGTGCGTTCGCGGCCGCGGGGCGTCTTCGCCAGTCGGGGCTGCGCCGTGCGTCTGGGCCCCCTGCGGTCGCTCAGCGGCGCTCTGTGTGAGGGGACCTGAGCATCCCTGTCCCTCAGAACCATGCCGGCACTGCTCCAGCCCCAGCCCCGAGGCCGCCCTCTCTGCCTTTCACCCCGCCTCCTGCTAACCCAGGACCCTTCCCCGGAGCCCCGGGAACTGCTCTCCCAGACCCAACCACAACCAGGCAGACTGGGGGCCTCAGGCTGCGTGGCCACAGGAATAAAAATACCACAGGACGGGAGGCTTATGAACCAAAGAAATTTATTTGTCCTCATTGCGGAGGCTGTCAACTCAGGGTCAAGGCACTCAGTGGCGACCGGGGTCCTGGTCCCTAGCGGTCTCTGCGTCTGCACCTGGAGGGAGCTCCCTGCACCCTCATGACCTAAGCACCCCCAGAGGGGTAGGATCTCAACACGTGACTGTGACAGAGACACAACTCAGTCCCTAGAACTCGGGGAGGTGACAGGGAGTTCAGAAGATGGGGCCAGACCACCCTGAATGCGTCACCCGGCCGTGGCCGTCGCTCAAGGGCTGCCTCTCCCCACACGGGCTCAACAACTCGGGTTTCAGGGAAAGAAGTGGCCGAGCGACAGAGCTTTAATCAACAAGGACAAGGACAGAAAGGCTTTCTTTCCAACAAGGGAAGCCAAGGCACACGGTGGGGGGGGGGGGGGTGGGGGGAGTTCAGACGTACGGACACACGTCCACTTCTCTCAGTTCTGGAGTCCGCAAGGCTGAGGTCAGGGTGCCGGGCAGGTCTGCATCCGGAGAGCCTCTCGGGGTCGCGCTCACATGGGGGGCGGGGAGGGGTGCTGGGGGAGGAGAGCCGAGTGGGTGTGGAGATGGATGGACAGAGTGCACTTCCCGGCCTCTCCTCGAAAGGGCACTGATCCCATCGCGGGCCCCTCCCGCATGACCTCGTCTACCCCCAGTCAGCTCCCCAGACCCCTCCGGCCAGAGCACGACACTGGGGCCCCTGGGAGTTGAGGCTCCAGTTTTGGAGGCGCACAGACTGTCTGTGGGCAACAGCTCCGGACTGAGGTGTTGATGTTATTCACACCGAGCTGCACCGTCCTAGGATTTCATCTCCTTTCGTGGAATTTTTTTGCTGTCCCTTGAATTAATTATTACCTGTTTTCTCATTCGTTCATTTTCCACGCTCCTGTCATTAATTCAACTCCAAACTCTCCAGCAAAAGTATAAATCACCTTTACATCTTTTAAGCCTTGGGAGGCAGTTGGGATTTAGAGCCTCCTGCCTCTGCCCGGTACAACAGCTGGCCCCAGCCATCGTCCCGGCATTTCCCATGACCTCGACTCTGGGAACTTCGGACACGCTCTCCTCCACCACGCCCCCGTGTCCAGGACCCCACGCGCTCTGTCTTCTATTTTATCATCTTGACCTCACCACCGCCTGCTTCTCGGATCTCCTCTGCACCACAAGGGAGGAACCAGGAATTCTATGTCCTCGAGTCCCTGCCCCATACAGTTCTAGGTTAGAATTTGCCGGTAAGAGACAGTCATAAGTGACCAGACAGCCGGAGGCAAAGTGGAAGCCACTGCCCCCCAGAGGCATGCCGCCAGCTCTGATGGCACCTGTTCAGTTCTTAGCCGCCCCCTGGCACCTTTTCAGAACCACCTGCTTTACCTGCTCGTGAGGGCTCAGCTCCACCTTCAGGGCTGGTTTCCTAACTGCAGTAACTCAACTCACATCCTGGTCTATGCAGCCACCGATGCAGTGAATGCCCCCCACCCCAACAGTTATGCGGAAAGACTGTAAGGCCAGTTTCCCCTCACATGGCAGGGAGAGCAGTACGCCCCCCGTCTCAGCACTATATCAACCCTCCAGCTCAGTGTCACGTCCAGTCCACAGACAGTTATCGCCTGTCACCCACCCCACAGCGCACGACATTGGTCCACACTGCCAACGGCGTGCTGAATCAACCAGGTGAGCAAGAAATAGAAAATACCAAGATGCCTCAGTGAGACACAAGCATACTAAGGATCGGGAAAAAATAGAAATATAAATATTCCAAAGCATGCCATCTTGGTGAAATTTCTATGGGTCTACAGTTTGGGACCGGGCAAGATACACATCCAAATAAAAGCTAGCTACATCTGGCGATCTACTTCTAAGGAAGAATCAGTATATGTGGTGAATGTCTTTGGGTTTTGGGGTTTCCAGTTGGGAATGTCTCTGACCCATTTCCTGAGTTACCCCCAATGTGTTCAATTTCGAGGAGAGCCCAGAGCAGGAAGGGTTCCGTAAGGGTGTGATTATTCTCAGACTGTAGCATGTATTGAAATCCCCTAAATAAACTGCGTTTCTGGTGCATTAAGCACAGATCTCCGGGGCTCACCCTCAGATTTAGATTCAGTAGGTCTAAGGTGGAACCTGAGAACTTTCATCTCTAACGAGTTCCCGGGTGGTACTAATGCTGCGGGTTCAGAGACCCCCTCTCAGCAGAACCAATAGGGTGGGAGGGGTTTCTAGAAGACGGAGCCTCTGGTGTGGAGCGTCTGTAGGTGACCACAGTGCAGACACGTAGAGTTTTGGAGAATAGCCAAATAGTCTTCTTAAAATACTTATTCTCCTTTTGAATGGGTGTGTTCCTGAGTCATGCAGAAACTTATGGAACTCTAAGTGAGCACATAACCGCAACAGCCCATCATAAACCAACTCACAAACCCATAAAGTTTGGTATTGACAGCAACCTGCCATCATGAAATGGAAGCTATATCTACGGAATCACGCTCGAGTAGGTGCTGAAGACACACGAGGCTGCACGGACGAGGGCCCGCTCTTGTTGCACGAGTGTAGCCCCTACCTCTAGCTTCATAGCTGCCTGAGGAAGCACACGGGGATCCCATATGTTGTAGACTACACACTGACCCCACTAGGAGGTGGAGGGCTGCAGCATTACAGGGACACTCAGAAGGCACCGGTGCAGGAAACGTTCCCAGTGGGCAGAGAAGCAAGCAGTGTGTCAGGCTGTTACTTAGCCAAGACGGAGGGATGGCCAGAGAGAGGTCTCAGTTGACTCACGGGCATTGGCTAATGGTTTGGTTGTATCGTAAGAGACTTCAAAGGAAATTAAGAAGATGACAAAATCTTTATTGGCAGACTGCATAATTATGCAGAAAGTCTTAAGGAATCCTAAAATCAACTACTAGAATTAATAAGTGAATTTAGCAAGGTCGTGGGGTGTAACGTAAGTCAATTGTATTTCTATAGACCAGCAGCAATCAACTGTAAAATACAATTTAAAATACTTTCACTTGCAGTACCACCCAAAACAAATGCCTCGGCCTAAAATATGTGCAGATCTCGTAAAAAACCTACTCTGTGTTAAAAACTAGAATACGTCGCTGAGAAACTACAAAGGCCTAAATCAGTGGACAGGTATACCATGTTCATGGTGGAAAGGCTCACTATTAAGATGTTAGTTCTCAAATTAACGTAGAGATTCAACTGGATACTAACCAGAATCCGATCTTGCTGTTTTTGAAGAAATGTACCAACAGATTCTAGAAAATATATGGAGATGGAAATGACAACTGCAGCCAAAACAGTCTTAAAAAAGAAGAAGGAAAGTGGGGGACAGAGGAACCACCATTCATAATCCCACCATCCTAACAAAACCGATTTTACTTTTTCTGTCATTATTTTGCCACTTGTGTCCTCTTTTTAAAAACAGCGTTGTTGTTGGGGTGCTGGGTGGCTCAGTCGGTTGAGCGTATGACTTTGGTTCAGGTCATGATCTCGCGGTTTGTGAGTTCGAGCCCTGCATCGGGCTCTGTGCTGACAGCTCAGAGCGTGGAACCTGCTTCAGATTCTGTGTCTCTCTCTCTCTCTCTGCCCCTCCCCCACTCGTGCTCTGTCTCTCTGTCTCTTAAAAAATGAATAACTGTTAAAAAAGAAACAGATCTGTTGAGCTATACACAACAAACACATTTCAAGTGTAGTTTGATAGGTTATTTGTGTGGCTGTGGAAACATGAGCACAATCGGGATGATGAATATGTTCGTCCTTCCCAAGCTCCCCCTTCCTTGGTGATCCATTTTTACCCCACCCCATCCCAGGCAAACTGTGATGCGGTAGCTCTAGATTATGTTCCCTAGAATCTTATATACTTGGAGCTATACAGTAAGCACTGTTTTTTAATATGTTCTTTTCCACTCAGCATATTTGAGAGGACTCTATGTCATGGTGTGAATCAGCAGTTAATTCCTTTTCTTGCTGAAATACTATATACTTCCAGCATTGCCCACGCACCCTCCACCTGTTGACGGGCGTTAGGATATTATAAATAAGACTACTATGTGCATTTGTGTACAAGACTTTGTATGGACATCTGCTTTCATTTCCCCTGGGTGAGCACTTAGTTGTGGAGCGGCTGAGTCGTCTGGTAGATGTGTGTCTGTTTTTAAAAACTGCCAGGTTGTTTTGCAAAGTGGTTATACCATTTTACTTTTCTGTGAACCACGTATGAGAGTTTCGGTTGGTCCGCATCCTTGCAACACCTAGTATGGTCAGTCTTTTTCACTTCAGCTGTCCTAATTGGTAATAGTATCTCCTGGTTTAAGTTGTCATTTCTCTAGCGACAGAGATGTTTCAGCAATCTCCCTGTGTGTGGCTGCCATCAAGTTCTTGTCCGTGTCTGTTCAGACATTTTGCACATTGGATTGTTACATTATTCTCGAGTTTTAAGAGTTCTTTACATGCTTCAGCTATAAATCCTTTATCAGATAGGTAATTTGCAAATCCTTTCCCCAGTCTTGGATTATGTTTTCATTCTCTTCATGGAGTTTGTCAAAAAACGAGACACTAATTTTGATGAAACCTCATTTACTTTTTTTTTTCTTTTATGGATCTTGCTTTTAAGTGCTGTATTTGGGAAATATTCGCCTAACCCAAGATCACAAAAATTTTCACCAAGGTTTTCTTTGAAACGTTTGAAATTTCAGGTTGCACATTTAGGTAGATGACCCATTTTAACTGACATGGTCGAGATAAGGACAAAAGTTCGCTATTCTACAGGTGGGCAGCCCGTAGCTTCTGCTCCGTTTGTGGAAAAGACATCTTTTCTCCACTGACCTGCCTTTGCACCTTGGTTGAAAAACTCGTTGCCCTGTATGTGGGTGTGGGGTTATTTCTCGGCTGTTTCCTTGACCTATTCCTCCATTTTGTTGTTGGTTCCACTCTTGCCATGGACGAATCGTGTCCCCCCGCCCCCAAAATGCCCTAACCCCAGGGTGACTGTACGGGAGATGGGGTCTTTAGGAGGCAAAGTTAAATGCGGTCATCAGTCCAGTTGGACTGTGGCCTCGTAACAAGGGATGACCCCTCTCCCCGCCCACCACGTGAAGACACAGCCAGACATCGGCCCTCTGCGATCAGGAAGAGAGCTCTCACCAGGAACTGAATTGCACAGACCTTGGTCTTGGACTTCCCGCCTCCGTGCGAAAATAACCTGCTGTGGTCTGAGCCATGCAGTCTATGGTGTTTTTGTTATGGCGGCTGAGCCGACTGGCACAGCACTATCTTGGTCACTGTTGTGTTGTGATCATTCTTTCGTCAGGTAATAAAAGTCACACAACTTTGTCCTCTTTCAAAGCTGTTTTGACTATTCTGGGTCATTTTCATTTTTGTATGAATTTTAGAGTCAACATTCCAATTTCCATGAAAAAATCCTGCTGGGGTTGCTTTCGGTGGAGGCTGTCACTCGTTCGTGACCTTTGTTCTTTTTAAATCTAAGCATTTGATGCCATAAAGTTCGTAAAGTTTGAAATATTTTTGTTTACATTCATTTCAAAATATTTCCTAATTTCCCTTTTGACTTCCTCTTGGAACCATTGTCATTTATAGATGTGCCAAATTAGTCTCCGAATATTTGAGGATTTTCTGTGTATATTTTATTCTTTTCTGGATGTATCTCTTGTATCGGTACCTAATTTACTTACTTTCTCATTGGAGGACACACTCGGATCCTTTTAAGTTTGCTGGGACTCATCTTACATTCTAGAGTACGGACGATCTTGGTAGGTGCTTCACACGCATTTGAAAAGGTATATTCTGTGTCACTGGGTGATAGGCAAACTCAAACAGGGCAAGCTGGTTTTACGGTTTCTGTCGTCTGTATCCTTGTGCGCTTCCGCACGCTCGTCCAATCCGGGTTGGGAGGCGGGTGCCGAGACCCCAGGGGGATTGTGTGGACCCGCCCGTTTCTCCCGAGGCCCCGCGTGTCCCGGTCCCACCGATCGTGAAGCTCTGTGTGGGTCACACACGTAGGACCGTTCCGTCCTCCTGGGGAGCTGAACCCTAATAACCTCTGCTCTGAAATTGACTTTGATGCTAGGGCCATCACTCCTCCTTCTTTCCAGTAGCGTCGGCATCTGTCCTTTGCCCTTTAACCCATTATTTCAAGGGTGTTTCTTTCAGGCATCATGTAGTTAGGTCTTGCTTTTCAGCCCAATCCTTAGTTTCTCCTGTCACTGGGGTGGAGCGGGTGTTGAGATCATCTACGTTTGATGGGAATGTTGATATGGTTGGGTTCAAACCTACCATCTGCTATTTGTTTTCTATTTTTCCAATGCGTTCTCTGTTCCCTTTTTCCTCCTCTTCTGCCTTCTTTCGGGTCGAGTCGTTTTTTAAAATTCAACTTCCCCTCTTGTTGGGATCATTAGCTACGTCTCTTTGTTGTGTTACTTCAGCGCCCGTCCCAGTCTTCCGTTGAGTGATGTGACCCCCTCCTCACACCGTGGGAGGACTTTGCAGGCACTTGCTTTCCCCTCCCGGTCGTTGTGATGTTGTGCTCAAACGTGTGGCCTCTGCACGCTGGGAACCCAAGCACGTGGAGTCGGTTTTCCTTCAGGCCGTCGATTGTCTTTTAAAAAGATTTAAATAATGAAAAAAGAAGTGTAATTCCCATCTCTGGACCTCATGCTCTGTCGGTCCAGATTTCAAAACCGTATCATTGTCCTTCTGCTTTAAGGACAAACTTTAGTATTTCTTTTAGGTAGGGTCTGCCGGCGATGAATTCTTTCAGCTTTTTTAAGTCTAAAGACATCTCGGGGCGGTGGGTGGCTCAGGCGGTTGAGCGTCTGAATCTTGATCTTGGCTCAGGTCATGATCCCAGAGTCCTGGGATCCAGCCCCTCGAGTTGGGCTTGATTGTGATTCTCTCTCCCTCTGTCCACCTCCCGCCCCACCCCCCCGGCCCGCTCACTCGTGTGTGCTCTCTCTCTCTCTCTCTCTCAAAAAACATTTATTTCTCTGTTTTCTGAGTAAAGAATCCTGGGTTGGTGGTCTTCTGTCTCCCCACCCTAAAGACCTCGGCCCACTGTCTTTTAGCGATCATGATGTGCCTGGTATAGTTTCTGTCATGGTTCCTGTGCTTAGAGCTCACCGAGCAAATTGGATCCATGGGTTTGCAGTTTGAATCGGATTTGGAAAGTTATTTCTTTAAATATTTTTCTTTGCCCTTTTCCTCTGGGGACCCAGCTTGAGCTCCTACTGCTCACTGATGCAAGGTTCAATTCTTTCTTTTTTCTCTATTTCATTTTGAGCTGCTCGTACGGCTTTATCTTCAAGTTTACTTGCCGCGTCTTTTGCGATGTCAAACCCATCCTTAATCCCAAACGTGCATTCGCATCTCAAACACTGTCGTTCTCTTCTCTAGAATTTAGATTTGTGTCTTTCAAAAGATATTTTTAATTCTCCACTGAACACGTTGCATGTTGGCTCCACGAGGTTCCTGAGCAGGTGATACGGTTGTGTAGTGAGACAAGCGGTCAGTGCCTGGTCCGCAAATCCGATCACCCGAGTCCCTGCCGGGGCTGGTTCTGTTGACGAGAGATCTCTTTTCCGCTTTCCTGCATCCCGGTGATTTCCGACTGGATGGCAGGCGTTGTGGATTTTACCGTGTCGGGTGCTGCACAATTTTGCATTCCTGAGAGTATTCTGGCACTTCTGCGGCCGCAGGTAAGTCACTTACACACAGCCCGCTCATTCTTCCAGGTCGTGCTTTTAAGCTGCGTTCGGCCGGGTCAGCGCAGCGTTCGTCCAGGGCTGGTGCCTCCTCAGTGTCTCCTCCGTGACGGCTTGTTCCCGGAGGGAGGGTGACCCAAGGCATTCTTGGTTCCTCCACAGCCACTAGGAGCAAAACTGTGGACGCGTTAACTTCTATTCACTTCAAAAGAATTAACTGGCCCGACCAGCCCTTGGCGGTATCACCCGGCAGGGACTGGCCCCGCGTTCGGGGAGGAGCCCCGCTCGGCCCCCGGGAGACACCCGGTCTCCGGTGTGGTCAGGTGGGCTGGGCTGCAGCCGGCGGAGCCCGTGTTCTGCAGCCTCGGTCCCAGGAGGCACATGCTCCTCACGGTGCAAATACTTCCGAGTTTACGGAGATGCACCTTCTAGCCCAGCATCGCATCTGTTTTGTCTGCGGCTTCACGCGCGCTTGGACGAGCAATTCGGTCAAGTTAGTCAACGGGGTTGTTCGAATTTCCTCCATAATTATGTCTCTTTCCCTGGTGGTTCCATTGATTACCAAGAGAGCTGTGTTCAAGCCTCCAACTAGATTTGCTGATTTCTTGATCTCTCCTTTTAATTCGGCCAGCGTTCGCTAAGTGTGTTTCGAGCCGCGTCGTTAGGTCCATACACCTTTGGGGCTATTGTGTCTGCCGACTGAACGGGGCCCTCGACGGTCATGAAGGTGACCCCTCACCTCCACACTCACTGGAACCACAGCCTGACCGCACAGACTTCCTCACGGTTATGTTTGCATGCTACGTGCACCTCCCATTTAAACATTGTCGATATACCTTTAAATAGCAATGGTTAGGTTTTTAAAAAATTTGGCCTGGCAACTTATTTAGGAGTTTTTTAGTCTATATTTGATATAATTATTGGTATGGTTGGATCGAAATTTACCGTTTGCTATCTGTTTTCTGTTTGTATTGATTGTCCTTTGTTCCCTTTTCTCACTTTCCTGCTTAGTTTGGATAAAGTATTATTTAAAAATATATTTTACTTCTGCTATTGGCTTCTTCGTTCTACATTTTTGTTTCTTTGGGGGCTTAGGATACACATCGATCCTATCCTACTTTCAAATCCTTGCAATCCTCGTGCACACGGTTTCGACGTGCACAGTCCTCGTGCACAGGGTCTCCACGTGCATAATCCTCGTGCACAAGGTCTCCACGCACACAGTCCTCGTGCACAGGGTCTCCACATGCATAATCCTCATGCACACGGTCTCCACGTGTATAATCCTCCTGCTCAGGGCCTCCATATGCACAATCTCATGCACAGTCCTCATGCACAAGGCCTCCACGTGCACAGTCCTCGCGCACAGGGCCTCCACGTGCACAGTCCTCGTGCACAGGGTCTCCACGTGCACAGTCCTCGTGCACAGGGTCTCCACGTGCACAATCTCGTGCACAGTCCTCGTGCACAGTCCTCGCGCACAGGGCCTCCACGTGCACAGTCCTCGCGCACAGGGCCTCCACGTGCACAGTCCTCGTGCACAGGGTCTCCACGTGCACAATCTCGTGCACAGTCCTCGTGCACAGTCCTCATGCACAGGGCCTCCACGTGCACAGTCCTCGCGCACAGGGCCTCCACGTGCACAGTCCTTGCGCACAGGGCCTCCACGTGCACAGTCCTCGTGCACAGGGTCTCCACGTGCACAATCTCGTGCACAGTCCTCGTGCACAGTCCTCATGCACAGGGCCTCCACGTGCACAGTCCTCATGCACAGGGCCTCCACGTGCACAGTCCTCATGCACACGGTCTCCATGTGCAGGCCGTGGAGGTTTCCCTTCTCTGGCTGCTTGGACAACGGTCTCTCTGTAAGTGGCCTTTGTTTGTTTCTTACAGTGCGGTTTGCTGTATGTTTGTTATAGTTACTCTGCTTGTGGCCTCTTGTGTTTCTTGGATGCCTGAGTATATAGATTTGCAAAAATCCTGGCTGTTATTTTGTCAAGTAATTTTTTTGCCCTGATATTGCGTTCCAGGACTCCATCACAAGTGACAGAACACTGAATGTTTCCTTCTGTTTTTGGCCCGTGTGTCCCCGGGACCGCACACGGCTATTTTCTCGAGAATACTTTCCCCAGAGGGTCTGGTCTCTGGAACTCGGTCCAGGGCAGGACACACGGGGTGGACGGCGGCTGCCTCCTCTTCTCCCAGCCAACGCAGCGTGTGGACACCTGCACAGGGCAGCCCTGGAAGGGGACTGAGACGAAGCAGAGTTGGTCAACCGGGAGCCCCCCCCGGGGCGATGTGGTCACACTGGTTCCCCCTTGACAGAAGCAGGTCCCGGACGTGGCCCCCGAGGTGCTGCCGCTCCCTGGAGTCCGGCCGATCACCCTGGATCCTCCTTCACCGAGGGAGGCCGTGTCCTCATTTAATACGCTCCTTCCAGGGATGCGTTTGTCTCCTCTGCCCTGGGCACCTCTGCCAGCACCGTCTGCACACTTAACCGGGGGCTTCCTTCCCCACGGCGTGTCGTGTGTGACACTAGGGGCGGGGCTTTGCCAAAGGAAGCCCGGGCGTGCGCTTGCACCCCTGCTCTTACCGAGCTCCCCCCGCCGGGAAGCAGCTGGCCTTGCTGGACGAAGGAGCCCCGAGGCACAGGACCCGGCCCTGGCGGCTCCCGTGATGTGGGCGTGTCCCGAGGGCTGTTTCCTAGCAGGAGACACTCCTGTGACCCAGGCAGGGCGGCGGCTCTTCTGACACCTGGTAGTGGGGGGGGGGTGGGGGGGCTGGTGTGGTTTCGTCTCGTGGCGGGTGCCTCCTCCGGACAGACCCCCCCCCCCCCCTCGGTAAGCCGATTCCAGCTGCTCGTGGTTCTCTGGCCAGGGAAGCGGGAGCAGCGCTGACGTGTTTCCTGCGCAGACTCCCCGCCCCTCCCTGTGCCGTCCGCCCGGCGGACCGGCTCGCCGCCCAGACACCGCCGGGTCCGCAAGTGGCCTGTCCCCCGGGGCGAGGGGGGGGCCTGCCGGATGCCCTCGTTCCCGGGAGGCCGGTCACGCACTTCCGCTTCTCTTCGCGGCTTTGGGCTCCTTCGCTTTGAGGTCATGGTTCCTAAGGATGGAGCGCCACCGCCTGGGGACACAGCTGACCCCCCCCCTCCCCCGCACTGAGCTCAGCGGCCCCCCCGCAGGACGGGGAGGGCGGAGCCCCGTGGCCCTCTGGGCACTTTCATCACTAAGATCGTGGCTGATAAAGGCTCCAGATACCTCGGGACGGAGATGCTCCGCTAGGTAAGGACACTCACTTTCCGGGGACGGCGGGAGCCAAGGCCACGTGCGTGCGGGTGGGAAACCCCGTAAGCGGCCACGCGGACGCCTTCCTGGCCTGGTGTGTGCGCGTGCACGGCGTGTGCTTGTGCGACGGAGCACACGCCGCAGGTTGTTGGCCGTTCACTCACTCCCCCCACTCCGTGGACTCCCGTGCTGTGTGTGGGAACGTGAACGGCGGTGGACGTGAGCTCTGTGTTCTGTTAGACAACATCCGGGGGGGGGGGGGGGGGTGTGTGACCGCGTCCGCGTTCACGCTGCCCAGGACTGGACGCGAAGGTCCGCGGGCGGGGATAGTCCCGGGGAGAAGGTAACGCGTCTGTTTGGAGCGGTGGCTCAGGGGCAGCACCCCGGACGGGAGGCGCGTGCGGGAGCGGACAGGGGACGGACGGGCAGTGCCCGTGGAGCGTTCAGAGCGCCGCTCCACCAGCCGAGGCCCGGGGTCTGGCGCTCTCCTACCGGCGGCTGCCGGGGGCGCAGCAGGGGCCTGGCCGGGGCCGCGGAGACGCCTCTTCTGCCCCTGGTCCCTGATGGAGACTTCCCGAGGGTGCGCGTCCCCGTCAAGCCCGTGCCCGGCGGGGACGTGGATGTGCCGAGTGCCCAGAGGCCGCGGCAGGCCCACACCGTTGTCACCGCCACGGTTCCCACAGCCCGTGGCGGCTGCCGCTTCCCGCCACACCCGGAAGCCCCCCGCTTCGAATGTGACTTGAACCCCTTCAGAGGCAACACCCAGTTACCACGAGAAACAGGGCAGAGAGGTAAAAAACCGATTCACAGGTGAGTGCCACCTCGGGGCGCACCCTCCCAGCCCACCCGGTCGCCGGCTTCTCTGGCGCGTCTCACCGGGCAGGGCCGTGGCGCATTCTCCCGCCTTGGAGCGAGCGGCCACTTAACCGTCTTGTTGCGGTTACTTCTGGGGACGGTCGTGACCTGGCCGTTTCTCTTCTTCCACTTCTGAGCCCTTTACGGCCTTGAGAAGAGGCCCGAGCGCCGGACCCTTTCTCGTGGCTGCGCCACGCGGAGCGTGTGCGGTGTGTGCGAAATCCGAGGAACCGACCCACCGGGCAGGCGGGCGGCCGCACACGTTTGGGTTCCCGAGGTGTCAGCCGCAGAATTTCCATTCCGGGGCTTTCCAAACCTGCCCGAGAAACCCCATCGTGACGGGTTCTCGGTCGTGGCCCAAGAACCGTCTGCGGTCGCGTTTCAGATAAAGAACGACACGTGACAAAGCGCGTCCTCGGGTACGTACGACTTTACGCTTTACTCATTCCAGTGGAGACCAAAGCTGTTTCACGGAGCCCACCCCCGACCCCCGGTCCCCGCGGGGCCCCCATCGTCTCCGTCCCCACCTCCCACAAAAGGGGTCCATCCACGTCCACGTTCTGAACGCCCGCAGGTGCGAGGCCGCACGAAGCGCAGGAGGAACAAACATCCATCCCAAGTCTGCTTATCAGAGGCTTTTTTCCTGAAAACGCGCACGGCATTCCGTTCAAACAGCCCTTCATGCGCAGACGGGGAGGGGCCTCCCCTCGGGATATCTTCGTCTATTCACCTCCTTCATCCGTCACTTGTACGTTTTCTCTTTTAAAAACAAAACTTTATGCATCTACAGTCACAAAACGGATCGCCGTGAACCGCCAGGCTGTGTCTGGCCACCGCGGGCGCCCAGCTGGCACTGTCACGCTGGTGTGGTCGGGGCGCAGCCGAGGCCGGGGGGCTTTTCCTTCACTCATGGCCGCGGCCGTGGATGGAAATGCGCACCGAGAACTCCTGGGGAGGTTACAAACGCTTTTTCCTGTACTTGGGGCCTGGCGGTCACTTCCTACGCAGAGGCCCAAGAACAAAATACAACTTATTTAGAAATTCAGAAGAACTTTCCCCCTAGGCAAACCCAGAGGCTTTGCTTCAGGGAACGGAGTGGAGACCGCGGGGCTTATATTGTGCTTTAAGGACAGGTTTCCAGCTGTGTGTCCAGGGAGTGATCGGGCTGAGCTCCGGGCAGGAGAGGCGACAGGAACCTTCCCTTTCCTGTGTCTGGAGGCTGTGCTCCTCCCCTCGGGCTCACCAGAGGCCTGACGGCCTTCCCCGGACCTCCTGCCATCCGCACGGGCTGTCCCCCCGGCACCGGCTCCCGCGGTCTGCACATGGTTCCCTTCCCCCACAGCTCCTCCCCCTGCACACGTGGGACCCAGCACCGGGAGCAGGGGCGAGGGTTGGCCTCCCAGCGGGCCCGGCCCGTTGGCCCGGTGCAGCCCCCTGCCGGCCCAGCACCACCGTTGAGGCCGCCGTGTGTGCGGGGAGGCAGATCACGTCCCGTTACACGGAGACACCAGGCTGGTAAGGTCTGTAGAAAAGAGGGGTCTGAAAAGGGTTAAAGAGGCAGATGGGAGCTCTGGGCCACGTGTGTGGGGGACCCAGACACGGGTGGATCTGGTGGAGAGAGGCTGGCAAGAGGCTGAAGTCAAAGCCCCACACAGCCTCAGGCCTGATCACAAAAGGGCCCGTAAATAAATATCCTCTAGCCCTGAAAGGAAAAATGAAGTAGAAAACAAGTTTTGTTTTTTTTTTTAAAAAACGCTGTGAGCTTCCCGAAGTATCTAAACGAAGTTTATAAAACGCCCGTGAGCGCCCACAGATACAGAAACGTTTAAAATTAGATGCGGCCCTGCCAGCCTGTGACCCCCCAAGGTCAGCGGACGGTCTGTGCTGGGATGGAAACGCGCGTGACGTGCCCTGGTCTCAAGTGTGTGTCGCGCGTGCACGTGGAGGCCCGTCCGCCGGCCGAGCCGCCGAGAAGGGACACGAACGGGGACGTGGCAGAGACCGTGGTGGAAACGAGCCAGGATGCTCCGGGCGATGGGGACAGGTACCCGGCCACGCGGCCTCCCTCACGCAGGGCTGTCCACGGAGGAGCAGGGTGGCGAGCCCGAGTCTTGTGGATGGGCCTGAGGCCGGCGGGCGCACGGCCACGTGGAGGCGGGTGGTGACTGGGCCACGGAGACGCCTCATCTTGCCAGAAACCTTCATCCTAGTCCAGTTTCTTCCGGAAAGGTTTCCTCCCAACGCCCGAGTTTTCAGGGCTGAAGTCAGCACAGAAGCCGTTGGGGGCTGGAGCTGGGGGCGTCCGCGGGCAGCTCTCAGGACGCGTCTGGTCAGGGTAGAGGTAGTCCTCTGCAAAGTCGGGGAACGCTTCTGCAAACCTGCGGAAGTCGGCTGAAAAGACGGGCGTCTGGGTTATAGGGGGACAGATGTCCGGAACCTGGGGCCCCTGTGCCTGGTTCTGCATGGGCAACCAGCTTACATCTCACACCCTCCCGGGAGGGCTGGGTCCATGTGTGTGTGGAGGGCTGGATCCATGTGGGGGGAGGGGGGAGGGCTGGGGCCCATGTGGGGTGAGGGGGGAGGGCTGGGGCCCATGTGGGGGGGGGAGGGGGAGGGCTGGGGTCCATGTGGGGGGAGCGGGGAAGGCTGGGTCCATGTGGGGGGAGGGGGGAGGGCTGGGTCCATGTGGGGGGAGGGGGGAGGGCTGGGTCCATGTGGGGGGGAGGGGGGAAGGCTGGGGTCCATGTGGGGGGAGGGGGGGAGGGCTGGGGTCCATGTGGGGGAGGGGGGGAGGGCTGGGACCATGGGGGAGGGGGGGAGGGCTGGGACCATGTGGGGGGAGGGGGGAGGGCTGGGACCATGTGGGGGGAGGGGGGGAGGGCTGGGACCATGTGGGGGGGGAGGGGGGAGGGCATGGGTCCATGGGGGGGAGGGGGGAGGGCTGGGGTCCATGGGGGGAGGGGGGAGGGCTGGGGTCCATGTGGGGGGAGGGGGAGGGCTGGGGTCCATGGGGGGGAGGGGGGAGGGCTGGGGTCCATGGGGGGGAGGGGGGAGGGCTGGGGTCCATGGGGGGAGGGCTGGGGTCCATGTGGGGGGAGGGGGGAGGGCTGGGTCCATGTGGGGGGAGGGGGGAGGGCTGGGGTCCATGTGGGGGGAGGGGGGGAGGGCTGGGTCCATGTGGGGGGAGGGGGGAGGGCTGGGGTCCATGGGGGGGAGGGGGGAGGGCTGGGGTCCATGGGGGGGAGGGGGGAGGGCTGGGGTCCATGTGGGGGGGAGGGGGGAGGGCTGGGTCCATGTGGGGGGGGGAGGGGGGAGGGCTGGGGTCCATGTGGGGGGGGAAGGGGGAGGGCTGGGGTCCATGTGGGGGGGGAGGGGGAGGGCATGGGTCCATGTGGGGGGAGGGGGGAGGGCATGGGTCCATGTGGGGGGAGGGGGGAGGGCATGGGTCCATGTGGGGGGAGGGGGGAGGGCATGGGTCCATGGGGGGGGAGGGGGAGGGCTGGGGTCCATGGGGGGGAGGGGGGAGGGCTGGGGTCCATGGGGGGGAGGGGGGAGGGCTGGGGTCCATGGGGGGGAGGGGGGAGGGCTGGGGTCCATGGGGGGGAGGGGGGAGGGCTGGGGTCCATGGGGGGAGGGGGGAGGGCTGGGGTCCATGTGGGGGGAGGGGGAGGGCTGGGGTCCATGGGGGGGAGGGGGGAGGGCTGGGGTCCATGGGGGGGAGGGGGGAGGGCTGGGGTCCATGGGGGGAGGGCTGGGGTCCATGTGGGGGGAGGGGGGAGGGCTGGGTCCATGTGGGGGGAGGGGGGAGGGCTGGGTCCATGTGGGGGGAGGGGGGAGGGCTGGGTCCATGTGGGGGGAGGGGGGAGGGCTGGGGTCCATGGGGGGGAGGGGGGAGGGCTGGGGTCCATGGGGGGGAGGGGGGAGGGCTGGGGTCCATGTGGGGGGGAGGGGGGAGGGCTGGGTCCATGTGGGGGGGGAGGGGGGAGGGCTGGGGTCCATGTGGGGGGGGAAGGGGGAGGGCTGGGGGTCCATGTGGGGGGGGAGGGGGGAGGGCATGGGTCCATGTGGGGGGAGGGGGGAGGGCATGGGTCCATGTGGGGGGAGGGGGGAGGGCATGGGTCCATGTGGGGGGAGGGGGGAGGGCATGGGTCCATGGGGGGGGGAGGGGGAGGGCTGGGGTCCATGGGGGGGAGGGGGGAGGGCTGGGGTCCATGGGGGGGAGGGGGGAGGGCTGGGGTCCATGGGGGGGAGGGGGGAGGGCTGGGGTCCATGGGGGGGAGGGGGGAGGGCTGGGGTCCATGGGGGGAGGGGGGAGGGCTGGGGTCCATGGGGGGGAGGGGGGAGGGCTGGGGTCCATGGGGGGGAGGGGGGAGGGCTGGGGTCCATGGGGGGGAGGGGGGCTGCGCATGAACAGGGCTCAGAGCCATTCGGCTTTGCCGCCTTGGGGAAATCTAAGGTGAACGTGCTCTTCGAGGCGCAGGCGTACTCCAGGTGCTTGACACATGCAAAGGAGCCGCTGTTCACCCAGGAGTCGGCTCAGAGGCAGGACAAGGTGTCCACACCGTGACCTGACAGCCTGCGAGGCAGGCGCCACTGGGGACTCGTCCATGCGCTGGAGACAGCAGGGTCGCCCTCCCGGCCGATCACCTGAGTGGCTCTGAGCCCCCGCGTCGTCTCCCAGGCCTGGGACCCAGTCTTGGGGTGGGCAGTGCCCCCGGGGCGCCCCAACGGCTTGGAGACGCTCTAGGTCTGGGTGTGGGAGGGCTTTTCTGGAAGGTGCTCACTTGGCACGTCATCACCACGCCTCAGTGCGCCCGGACACCACCACCTGCCCTCAGGCGGAGACGGAGACACACACACACACACACACACACACACACGCGCGCGCGCGCGCTCACGCTAAACCAACACACGTGTCTGACATTTGGATGCAATTTAAAAACACATCCAAACAAGACACGAACAATGACCTTTCCTGAGCAAATGTCTACTGTTTTTTTTTAGCGAGGAAACATTCACTTTCAGACGTGCGCACTGGCTGGTGTGCAGAGGGGGCTGCCTTCTGGGAGTCCTACTGCCCCTCCCCCTTCCTCCTTGGCCTGCGGGTGGGTTTCAGGTCTGAGTCCCCGAAGATCTTGGCTGTCCCACTTTGTGTGGCCGAAAGCGATGAGCCGACCCCCACCCCCTCCCTGCAGCGGTCAGTCCTGAGGGGTCTGGCTCCCCGCCTCCACGGAGAACCCGGATCGCGGACCCCCGTGGGCGGCCACGGCCCGGCCTCAGCACACACCGCCCGCTGCCCTTGGGGGTGGCATGGATCTGGGGTTCCGAGCCTGGGCTTGAAGTCTGGCCCTGTTAATTCCCTGCAGGGATCAGATCCCAAATGCCCTAACCCATCCCCGCCGGGTCTGGGGAAGAATCTTCCTTCGGACAATCCTGTGTAGCCCGAGACAGCGCGGGGCCCTGGCGAGCATGGATGGTGTCTCCCGCGGCCCGCCTCCTGGGCACACGCCTGCACAATGCAGCCGTCCTCCCCCTGTGCCCGGGCCGCTCACCAAACGTGATCCTCCCTGTCTCCTCCTTGTCGATGGCCCGGAAGAGGTCGGTCACGGTGAGCTCGGCCACGCCTAAGGCAGTCTTGAGGATGCTGGACAGGGCGCCTTCATCGACGCAGCCGTCCTGTGACCCGTACATCTGCAGGCAGAGGCCGGTGTCACCCACGATCCCCCAACTGTGCAGAGGCCCTGACCCCACGGCTCCCACTCCCAGGAGCACGGAGGCCTGCGCCACACCCGGCTGCCCTAGCAGGGGGCCTCCGGGGTGGTGGGACGCGTGAGTGCTCAATGAAATGAATGTGCCATCACCGTGCTTGACCTTGAGGGGCTGGCTGACCCACTGACCTTTTCCAACAGCTTCTGCTTAGGTTCTGGCGAGTGACTGAGAGAGTCCCTGTGGGGCTGGCACCAGCTGCCAACCGCAGCGTGAGCACCCCAGGGCTGGTCACCATCGGTCTGCCCATTAGCCGGGGGCCACCCTCTCCTGGGCTCCCCCTCCTTCAGTGGCCTGAGAAGCCTGCCCGCCAGTGGGACCCCAGCACTGAGATACAAGCACTGCCTGGCTTATACATCAGGCTCTCACGAGTCTGGCTAACAGGAGTTGCATCTGGGGGCATCTGGGTGGCTCAGTCGGTCGAGCGTCCGACTTCGGCTCAGGTCATGATCTCACGGTCTGTGGGTTCGAGCCCTGCGTCGGGCTCTGTGCCGACAGCTCGGAGCCTGGAGCCTGCTTCGGATTCTGTGTCTCCCTCTCTCTCTGCCCCTCCCCTGCTCACGCTCTGTCTCTGTCTCAAAAACAAAAACCTTCAAAAAATATTAGAATAGGAGGTGCATCTGTAACAAGGAGCCGTTCTCAGGCCCTGACAAAACTGTGTTTCTGGGGAGTGAAGCCGGCCCAGCCCCATCCCAGCTGACAGTGTCCGGGGGAGGCGGCCGGGTGAGGGCACGTGAGCCGGGACCCCGTTACGGGTGTTTCTCAGACTCTCAGAATCCCGGGGATGTGGTGGAAGGCTCAGCGCTGGGCACACAGCCGCTCCGCAGCCTGAGCCGACGCGCTGACGAAGAGGCCGCTGTGGGAGAGCGGACCGGGTGCGGGCTGCGCCCGATGGACGGCGTAGGGCGGCCCTGTCCGGGCGCCCCGGAACTCACAAAGATCCCACCCCGCGCCCTTCTTGTGCGTGTGGATCACGGACTGCAGGAGGAAATGGATTTGAGGACGTCTTGGGCGTTTTCACAAACGACGGCCGATACGAGCTTACGTGAGAAGGGCGGCTGGGCAGAGAGGAAGTCCGTCTGTACCGCAAGGGCCCGTAATCGGGTACGGCGGGCCTGATGTGATCCGCGCCTCACTGTCCCTACAAACTAACCTCGTACGCACTCCACGCTTACCTCGAACGCCAGCTGGACGGTGTCCAGAGTCCGGGACGGCCGGCAGACGACGGACAGGGCGACGACATACTCCCGAGGATCCATCGTGCCGTCTCCACTCTGGGAAAGAGACACATCCTCAGGGCGCCGCTCGGTCCCTCCGCGCGCGTGTGTGGGGCGGTGCTGGGGTGTTAACGCTAATCCCTGGATATTAGCGGAAAGGTCAGGGGCATCTGGGTGGCTCGGTGAGTTAAGTGTTCGACTCCGGACTTCAGCTCAGGTCACGCCTCACAGTTCCTGAGATGGAGCGGAGTCGGCACAGAGCCCGCTTGGGATTCTCTCTCTCGCTCTCTCCCGGGCCCTCCCGTGTGTGCACACGCTCTCTCTCTGTCCCTGTCTCTCTCTCTCTCTCAAGATAAACTTTAAAAAAAAAAAAGTTCCACTTGATTTGCTATTACCTGCTTACATGAAATGCATATTAAAAAAATTTTTTTGTGTTTATCTGTTTTATTGAGAGAGAGAGAGAGAGAGAGAGAGAGAAATGGAACGTGAGCAGGGGAGGGGCAGAGAGGGAGACACAGAGTCCAACGCAGGGTCCAGGCTCCGAGCTGTCAGCACAGAGCCCGACGCGGGGCTCGAACCCACGGACCGTGAGCTGAAGTTGGACGCTTAGCCAAATGAGCCACGCAGCCGCCCCACGAAACGAGTATTTTGTAAGAACATTCACGGCCGACTGGCTTTTACAAGGTGATCTCAGCACACACCCTTTTAGGACGTTACAGTTGATTCTCAAAGTCTACGCGACCAGCACGTGAATTCTCCTCCGGAAAGTTCACGCGATGCGGTGCCCGCTGCCTAAGGCTCTCCTTCTAGAAAAAACCCCAGCAGACAGCAAGGCTCTCATCTGTGCCCCGAGAACCTAGGTGAGCACGTGGAAAGGTGGGCACCCAGCCTGGCCTGCCGTGCGCCCACGATGCACGTCCCCAGGAAGCCTGCGGGCCGGGCTGCTGTTGAGTGAGCAGGCCGCCACGGGGCGTGGGATGAGCCGGGGGTCGGACGGGGAGGTGGAGGCCTCGAGGGCGGGGGAGATTCCTGGCACAGGGGTGGGGGCACAAGGGTCCCTTGCCGTCCCCCGAAGGGAAGGGACAGGCTTCCCTGGGATGGCCCCACGCCCGTGGTCCAGGCGGGGGTGGCCTCCGGAGCGAGCTCAGGGGCCGGGCAGGTGAGTTCACTTCGGGCCCCTCAGCCTGTGCGTTCCCGGCCCTTTAGCTTCTGGGTCTGAGGGTCTTTGTGTGGAACCGGAGTGTCTGTGTCGCAGGGCCACTGGGCGCCCGGGGTGGGAAGTAAGACCTACCCAGCCGCGTGCCGCGACGGGGGGTCTGCGGGTCCCCACCCGATGCACGCGCCGTGTCAAAGCGCCAGCGTGAAAACACCGCCACGGCTGGGGCTCCGACGATGGGAGCGCGCGGCCTTTCCGTGAGGGGGCCCCTCCAGGCCAGCCCGCCGGTTTGTGACGGCGGCACACGGGGCCACGCGCTGCGACGCGTCAGCAGGACGCCTGTCACCGTGACCCGCGAGTGCCTGCGGCGTCTCTGACGTGCCCGAGTCACACGCTTGCCTCTCCTTGGTCCCACCACGGGCCAGGCCGCACAGAACGTGGCACGTCGCCACAGAGGACACGCTGTGATATTCACGTGGCGTGCTGTGCTGTTCACACACATTTGTGGCTGAAGGGGCTGCTCGGCACATGGCCTGCCGTGGGACTGGCCGCCACGGGGGTCCATCCCTCGACGCCAACATCCGGGAAAGAGCGGGCGTGGCAGGCATGGCTCCCGGCGTGTGGTCTCCCAGCTCCACCCCCGGGGCCCAGCTGGTGCGGGTGGCCGTGGACCCCCGGTCCAGCCACGACACGTGACCCGACTGTGACGCGTGGCTGGCGGGGGTGAGGGACGCTGTGCTGGGGGGGTCCTCTCGCGCTGGACGGGAGGTCCGTGGCGACCCCACGTGCCGATCATGGGGAAACAGGCCCGTTATTTGGGAATTCTGGATTTCTGGGGAAGGGGACACTGATATTACTAGGTTTTTGGCGGTTCCACCGTAAAACCCCAAACCATAGGTATGTTTATCAGCAGACGTTAACTTAAATGTCCGACTTCTGTGTGCGTTTAACAGCACGGGAGAAAACTCCGGGCGGGCTGGTCAGAGGGGCGCGGAGGGGTCGTTCCCACCCTGCTTCCTAAGTCTCCAAGAGATGCTTCAAACATCTCAACATATAACATCTCAAACATATAACATCAAACATATAAACATCTCAAACATATAACAAAGCAATATACACGGAAAGGCTGGAGGTTTTGCCTCGAAACCGCTCACAGGGCTATGGCCCCACCTCATCAAACAGGGAGAACAGGTCTTGTAGCGCGTCTGAGATGGGGACGCCCAGGTACTCGGCGAACTCGGGGAGGCCCACCCTGCGTCCCCCCTGCGTCTGGGCCCGGTCGGAGTATTTATCCAGATCTTTCTCCAGTGTTTCTGGTTTCAACCTACACACAAAGAGAAGGAAGGACATTTTTCGATAAAATTACAGCATGCTAAGAACAGGAAATGTACTCTTAGAAAATTCAAGAAAAGAGTGAAGTTGCTTTTACAACAAGAGGCAAGTTCGTTTAAAAAAAAAAAGTGTTCTAATAATTTTGCCTCGGCGTCTACGGGAACGAGGCCCCGCCAGCTGTGGGGACCCACCCTCGGGCACGACGGTCTTCCCGGGTAGAGCCCGCAGAGACCGCTGCCGAGCACTGGGGGTCTGAAGTGGGTATTTGGAAAACCCCCAAAACCCTGAGAACAAGCCCTTTCATCTGCTCGACGGCCCCCGCGGACCCTCCGCGCCCACTGCCGTCTCCAGCCTGATCACCAACAACTGCAGGGGTGGGGGCCCCTGCGAGGGCCTGACAGAAGTTTCCGGAAGCTTCCCGTCTTAGAAGCAGCATCCCGGCAGTGCCCTTCAGAGCTCTCCCGTCGCTGAGCAAACCACTCGAGCTTCGTCAAACCCGCCACAGCCTCGAGGGAGGGCCGTTCCGGGCTGACGGCTCGAGTGAGAAAAAGCAGACTCACCCCAGGCCCCTCACCAGCCGGGCGAACTCGAGAAGGCAGGTGTCCGCGGGGAGACGGAGCTGGCCTTCCGCCAGGGCCAGTTGGCAATCGTCATACGTGTAGTCGGTCACCGAGACGCCCAGGGCCCTGCGGGAGAGGAGGGCACCCCGTCAGCACCCCCCAAGCGGCACAGCAAGGAGCCCGTGCAGGGTGACCCTGGGAGCCCGGCGCTGGGGAGGGCGTGGGGCGGGCTGAGGGCGAAGCTGGCACCCCTCCCCTCCCCCCGTGGGACACGGGTGACATTCCTCATACACTCCCGGCTGCCCTAAAGCTGAGAGAAGGAAAAAGCACACAGTTACCCGATAGAGTTCACGGCCCTGCGGGACGTGAGTCTCAGTCGGTTTGCAAACGTCTTAGTAAATTACAAGAAAAGGCGACCTTATTAACAGCCCGATCTCCAGAAGCCTGCAGGCTCCGTTCCCTGCAGCCCCAACATCACCCCCCACAGCGCTGTGGGAACGAAGAAGAAGTGGCAGGTAACGTCAAACTTCCTCGTGACCAGGGCGCCTGGGTGGCTCGGTCGGTTGAGCGTCCAACTTCGGCTCAGGTCACGATCTCGCGGTCCGCGAGTTCGAGCCCCGCGTCGGGCTCTGTGCTGACAGCTCGGAGCCTGGAGCCTGCTTCTGATTCCGTGTCTCCCTCTCTCTCTGCCCCTCCCCCATTCATGCTCTGTCTCTCTCTGTCCCAAAAATAAATAAACGTTAAAAAAAAAAAAATTAAAAAAAAAAAACAAACTTCCTCGTGACCTGCAGCCCACGGACAGAGGCCTGCGGCAGGTCCAGAGGAGAACACCTGCCCAGAACCCCCTACTGTCCCAGTGGTAATGCCTCCCCAGGGGGAAAACAGCCTTAGCTTCACAACGGCAAGGCCTCCTCTCCTGGGATCCTCCTGGGCACATGAGAGCCCTCCTGCCAGCCTTCCCGGGTTCTTTACAAACCGAACTCCCAGATGCAGAACCGCCCCACCACGCTCTTCCTGCCCACGGCCCTGTCCCCGCGCTTCGGCGAAATCCCCTTCTGGCGCCGAAGAGTCTCAAGACTTCTTTCCTGGCCGTCAGCTCCGGACCCCCCACCCCTCCAAAACCCCACCAGTGCTAAAGTCACAGTGGCCCCACCTCACAGGCCCCTCCCCTGTGGCTCCTGCCTCGTCCACACAGCAGCAGCACCTGCCGCCCCACACGTCCCACGTGAGGCGCACGGTGGCTGGGGCGTGAAGACCTACGCTTGCGGACGGCGATCCCTGCCTCCGGGTCTAAGAGGTTTATGTGCGAGCCACGTTTCTGTGGTACTCTTGTGGCCCCGTGAAAACCTGTTTCAGTTCGACAACAGGAAGAAATTGCTATGAATACAGGTGGTGTCGGGGTGGGTGTGCCGTCAAGGACAGAACGTGTTTCCCAAGAAGGGACACCCACTGGACGACCACGCGACGGCAGCTGGAGAAGAGATTCGCACCAGAAAGCCACGGCGTGTCTGTGGCGCTGGGGGCTGACAAAGAACTCCCAGAAGCAGGATGAACCGTCCACGTCGGAAGTACGCCTACATTTATAAGTCTTAAAAAGTGGGGCGTCTGGTGGCTCAGTCGATGGAGCGTCCGACTTCAGCTCAGGCCACGATCTCACGGTCGGTGGGTTCGAGCCCCGTGTCGGGCTCTGGGCTGACGGCTCAGAGCCTGGAGCCTGCTTGGGATTCTGTGTCTCCCTCTCTCTGTGCCCCTCCCCTGCTCACACTCTGTCTCTCTCTCTCTCTCTCTCACAAATAAACAAGAAAAAAAACTTGTAAAAACTGGACCAAAGCACACGAATATGTGAAAATTTCTAATAAGCAGATGAGCAGTTCTCAAGCCTGCCTCTCAGGGGCTCGTCACCCGGCCCAGCGCTCTGTCCCTTTGGATCCTGCGGGCACAGCACAGCTGTCCCTCGCGATTCTGGCACCCAGTAGCCTTCAGGCAGGTGAAGCCGGGGAAGGCCGGGTGGGAGGAACCCACTGAAAACGCCCTCTGGGCCAGGACCCTTGTGGTTTCCCAAGTGCCCCCTCCTGTCCACTCCTGCATCCCCCCAAGATGGGGGTGTCTGGTGGGGCCCCAGCAGGACAGACGGACCCCACCTGGAGGAAGGAGGGGAGGATGGGGGGTCTGAGCAGGGGCGGCGTGGTTCCAGAGCATCAGCCCTGGCTGCAGCCCTCGCCCCAGAGCCTGCACCAGTGTTCTCACGCAAGCCCACGTGGGCACCCGCCACGTACGAGCCCGTAACCGGAGCCACGGGGTGGCGGGTGCTCAGCACGCCGACGTGCACAGAAAGGCAACGTGTCAAGTCCACACGTGGCACTAAACAGAAAAGCTTATGAGCAAACCCCAAATTTCAGTTACGTGGACCCTGGGGCCCCAGGCTTCGTGGCTAGCACAGTATTACCACGGTCCCCCTGCCAGGCAGCCGGCGGGTGCCTCCAAGAGGACACCGCCCCGCGAGGGGGGGTCTCACCCGGAAGTCCCGCTGGTCTAACGGTGGCGAGGGGCCGCTCTCATCAGACTGACAGTGCCCTGAGGTCAGAGGCGGGGCTCAGCCATCCTAAAGACTTGCATCAGGCTTCTGAAAAATGTGCGTCTCCCATTAAAGGAAACCTCGATGGTGAAAACTCACCAAGTGTTGGACCCTGGGCCCCTCCCCTAATGACGGAGAGCACCTCCCACCGTTGCCACAGCCTCTCGTGGCAAGACGGTCCCACGAGAGATCGTGGGTAAGGAAGCGGGTTCTGAAGCGGCTCTCCCACAGCTACTATGATCCCGTGTGGGGACAGGAGCCGGAATGTACCCGGAGCGTCTTAGACTGTCCCTCAGGGACCCGGGCTGTTCCCAGGTGGGTCCGGAACCAGGAAGGGGACACCCCACATCCCCGTTTCTGGGTTCTCTGCCCTTTGCCACTCGACGTATGATGCTTGTCCTCCGTTAACAGGCACAGTTTGTGAGATACTCATCAACATTAATGGCTAATTTATTTGAATGGGAATTAAAAAGAACTCACACCCGTCAAGCCTTCGATTCCATAGGGATTATTTACGGAGAGGCTGAACCAAGGTGTCACCGAACGCCCTGCCTTGAGTCACGCGCATCCTGGTGGCCAGCTGCTGCCTGTGTGTCCGGGATTCTGAGAGCGGGAGGGACACGGGCTGCCAGTGGCTGGGCACCCAGGGGGACCAGAGCCATCTGCTGGGCTCTGTCCCCAGCCTAGCTTTCTGAGGGGCGTGTGGACACGCGGAGTTCGAATTTACGTGTGTTCAGGTTAGGGTTCTGCTTTATACAGTCCCACGGAATATGTTGCCACAGGGGTGCGATCTGTATACAGGGAGGGGACAGGGTTGCACACCCAGGCCACACCAGCTCAGCAAAAGTGCCTGTGAAAACGCCTCCAAGGCCACGCAGACCTCCCGCCGGGGACCCTGCGGAGCCCCTGAGCTCTGAGAACCCCTCCCGGGACCTCAGTGGCCACACAGAGGCAGCCCCTGCTGCCGGGGAGTAGAAGAGAGGAGGAGAGAGGAGACGGGACACGGGGGGAGGGGGTGCGGAGGGCGCAGGCTGATGTCTCCCCGTCCACAACGGCCGGGAAGGATGTGGAAACAGAAGCGAGAAACTCCCTGAGGGCACGCACACTCGTTGCGGAAGCGCTTTATCTTCCGGGATTAGACTTGGGAAGAGGGAGGAAGAGTGCTGACGGCTACTGCAGCGGGTGAACAGAGAGCTGACACACAGGACAGCCCTGTGGGCCCCCAGGCGGTGCGGCCCCTCGCCCTCGGGCGCAGACCCTGGATGGGGCTGACTGGTTCCCACCCACACGTCTGAATTCACCAAGTTCAGCAACGAAGCAGAGGCAGAACCGTGACCCCACGGCCACCGGAGGTGCGAAAAGAGTGGCCACGCACGCCCCCCACCCGTGTGCACCCTCAACAGGCCCTTGCTCGCTTCTGCAGAGACCGTTTTCCTACGGCTACTGGCTAGTTTGCTCCCAGGGCTCAGGAGGAAGCGGTGGCTGAGGGGCAGCCCCGGGCCATGCTCGGGCAGTGACAGGGGCACCAGGGTGGCGGCGGGGGCCCGCGCCCGGGGCGTGGGAGGGACAGCACTCACTCTGCCATGACGCGCCGCACGTTGCTGGCATACAGGGCCGGGTCCTTCTTCTCCTCGTCCGAGGGGCTGTACACGGGAAGGAACTGAGCACAGAGAAGGCCGAGTTACTTCCACGGGCATCACCAGGCCACCGGAGGTGACGGTCGCAAGTCTGACACGATTAAGGTCTGTCAAAGCACTTTCCGTGAGAACCATCTTCAAAGTGGCCACGGTGCGCGTGCACGCACGCACGGACACGTGTGTGAACACTCACAACCCACGACTCCTCGGCAGGAGCGCCCCCTGCCTGCAGGCGCACGGGATGACAATCTCACACGGAATCTTCCTCTACGGATGCAAAAAAGTTACTCGTGTGCCTTCCTCTCGAAAGGCCTCAGCTGGTGGTGGGGGTAACACGACAAACTATCTCCTCGTGAAAACGCACCAGATTTGACATCCGCCGCATTTTCAGTTATGACAAACCGTCCCACGGAAGTGTGCGTTCGCGTGAGCGGCGCTTTAAACGAGTGAGTCCCACGCTCTGCTGCCGCCCCACTGTGTGCAGGCGTCACTGCGCCCTCTCTCTTTACCACAGACGTCTGACGGTACAAGGACATCCCGAAACCCCACCAGTCCCCGTCACGTGACTTCATTCGCCCGGCACCGTGAACTGGACGCCGTGGAAGTCACAACAGGTGCTCACGGACACCCGCAAGCATGGCGTGAGTAAAGACACTTAGAGCGATTTCAAAAAGTCATTGTGTCTTTTGAACTCAGAACATCAGAAACGAGGCGTGAAATGGAGTTCTCACCAGAGGCACGGTCCTCCGAGGCCCCTGCACCGGCTGCTTCCGGGCCACCGGCACACGAGCCACATACAAAGTTCTAAGGGGCAGGCCCGCCACCCTCGGACGTGGGCCGGGGACCCTTTGCTTCAGCCTGTTGTGATTAAGTGGCTTCTGTTCTCCTGAAGTAACAAACCCGGAGGCCGGCCGAAAGCCAGGCTCATCGGTAAGTTCGGTGCAACACGACAACTTTTACCGGAAGGAAGTTGTCTCGTGACACCCTCCACGCCACGAACGGGCCATCCCTACTCTGCGGTGCGGGACTAGCCTATTGGTTCCCTTCTTAAAAAGAACCCTCCTCCCTCATGCACTTGGATGAAACATGCAGGCTGCACGATTGTGACTATTTAACAGAGCGGAGGGAACAGGAGTCGTGACTCGGGGACACCCAACGGGCTGCAAGCCGGGAGGCAGGTTATGCGATCTGACCCAACATCAAACAGAAAACGGCAGTACGAGACACGTGCCACGTGAAGTCGCCAGTATCAGACCACGTAAAAACGCCAAAACATAACTCACGGCGTATGCGCCAATTTGCTAACCGTGTTAAAAGACGGTTGTGGATTTTTAAAATCCTATCTAAATGGATTCAAAATCATGCAAGAGACACAATGTGATTGATGAAAAGCCACGGGAAGTACCTCTAAGGAGCTACAAAGCAAGACAGATGCGTGTAACGCTGAGACACAACGTGACACTGTATAATATGTGCCGCGACAACACGTAAGTAACACTGTGTCTGTGGAGACCCTGACGTCGTACAACACATCTCCACAGACACAAAAATGACACAGTATCCGCTAACACCACGTCCACACAGGTAACGTCACGTTGTGTTTGCACGACACCAACACAGTATTACATCTGTACGGACAAGGACGTAACAATGCTCAACTCGTATCCGTAGAGTCCCCAGTCACATACTGTGAAACGCTGTATCCGTGTAGACGTCAACATACAACTTTACCTGCAGACGCTGTATCACATCTGTTGGTACAGACGTTAATACGACGTTGTATCTGTATACACCCCAGTGAAGGTTGCCTAAGCCGTATCTGCACAGAGGATGACCCTGTGCGACGCTGTATCCGTATAGAGCCCGATGTAACACCGTATCGCGGTGCATCTACGCAGACCTCGACGCCAACACTACGGTACCCACCTTTATAAACCCCGACATGACACTGTAGAGGACACCGCATCTATACAAACCTCGATTTCCACTCGATTGTGAAACTGGCAGAGCGTGAGCCACAGGATCTTCAACCTTAAAACGAACAAACAGATTTACAGCATTGGTTAAAGGATTCTCGATTTTGTTTAAACTACTTTCGATTCCGGAGCAGAACCTCCGGATGCCTTCCCCTGCAGAGGGCACCACTGTGCAGTGAATTCTTTCAGCGGACGCCGAGCCTCCCACAGCCTGACCCGAACCTCGCAGCAGCGAGGAGGATGGGGCTACCTTTACTGAACAGGGGACCTCCCCGTCCCTACTAAATGCACCGACCCTGCAGCTCTCCTTTGCCCTGAGTGCCACGTTTCCCCCGTGTGTCCTCCAGCCGAGGACACCTCGCCTGACACTATCCCCCACCTGGCCGTCCCCAGGGACGCGGACCTCTCCGGGCCCGGCCCTAGAGCTCCTGACCAGCATCACCAGCCTGTTCTTTGCAGAAGTCGGACAAGGGGAGCCACCCGAGTCCCGTCCTCGGGCCATCGCTCACCCTCCACAGTGGACAAGCGCCCTCTTAACTCCGTGCACACCCGACTTCTGCCCCATCACTGCCACCCCCAAGCCTGACCGCCACAGCCCAGAGGAGCCCCTTCCTGCCTTTCCCAGCCTCCCTCTTGCTTCTTGCCACCCACCCTCCACACTCCAGCCCCCGCAACGCTATCACTCCCCCCCACCCCTCGCCGGCGCAGACGCTGCCCTTTAGGGAGTCTTCCCAGCATCCCGTTCCAAATGCCTTGGCAAGGCCTGGGGGCCTGGCTCCACCAGCCCCTTCCCACCGCCAAACAGCAGCTCAAATGCTGGCGTTGTGGGGAGGCCTGCTGTCCTGGAGCCCCCGGGCCCGAGACGGGGGCCGTCCCCGCAGCTCCCCTCCCTTCCTGGCAGCTGCAGATGTCAGACGTGACGGTGGTCACCGAGCTGACGGGTGCAAGTGGGAAGGAGAGCCACTCCCAGTTACCTTCCCACAACGAACTTAGGTCCTGGACGCCAGGAGGGTGAGAACGGGCCAGGTTTGTACACCTGGTTTGCACAGGGGGCAGAACTGAACTGCTGTTGAACAGCAGCGGGTCACGCGTCCAGAGTTCCCACGTGTGCACAACGCAGGCCAAAGTGCAGGCCAGTCGCTTGAGTGGCCACTGTGCTTTCTGGGGAGGACAGGACGCGTGAGAGCGCACGGTGTCTCACTTACGCTCCAGGTCCTTGCCACGTCCACGTGATGGTGTCCTGGGGGGCAAGAAAGGAGCAGGATGAGTCACAGCTGACCCAGCGTGTGCCCGCCCTCCGTCCTGGCCTCGACCTGCCCGTCTCTCACCAAGACGCTGGCGCCCTCTTCTTCCCCAGCCTGCTCTGGGACAAGGGGGCAGGCGGGTGGCTACCACCTCCGGGCCGCTCTAGACACACTCCTCTCCTCCCACGGCTCCAGGGCCGGTGAATCCCTCGTCCTGTCCCTTGTTCAAGCCGTCCCGCAGCTTCGGTCTACGGCCCAGGAGCCTGCCTTGTGCGGGCCTCGGGAGCGGTCCCTACCGCGTGAGGCGCGTTCCAACCCACACCCACCTGTACCCCCACTGCGGGGCCTGTGTGTGCCCAGCACCCCGAGACTTGTGGACGCCCCCCACCCTCGGTCTTCGCTGCTGTGCCAGCACTGGGCGGGGACGGACGTCAGAGGACACACACCCTGTTTCTACCCTGACGCCGGTCCCCCAATGGGCTTTCTTCTGAAGTCCTTCCCACAGGCTGCTGAACACCCTCCCCTCCCCGACCCCAACCTCAGGGGCTTCTCCGGCCGCCGACCCCGGGGCCCTGGCCCACCCTCCTCCGCACGGGACCGGGTGCAAAGTGGTCAGTGGCGGTTTTCCGGGAAATTATGCAGCTGAAGAGGACGACACAGACCAACGAGAAAAGACTGCAAAGCAGCCAGGCTGAATGCTTCTAGAAGAACCCAGGAGAGGCAGTTTGCTTAACCTAAGTTGACAAAGCAAATTTAAGAAGCGGAAAACCTAGAATTCTACACGTCGATGACAGATTCTCTCTCAGACGCCGGCTGACGCACGCACCTCTCCGGTCACCTACCGCGAGACTGCGCCACCTGTCAGTTTCCGTGGCTTCCGCTTGTGACATTTACTCACTGGCCACTCTGGGGGCCTCTTTTGTGTCCGTCTGCACCTGAAGGCACGGGGTCTGGTCCAGCAGAAGGTGGGCCAGGCCCCTCACGCCCACAGACGTCACCCACAATCCTGCCCCCATCCGTACCAGCAACTCCAGACCCCGCCGTGCTGCGACTGGGGAGTTTCTGTTCTGCTGTCACAAAGACACAGTGGGACAGAGACGCAGCTCGGTGTGACAAACCCACCTCCTGTGTCCTCCGTCAAGAAACAGTCCAGCACATCCAGTGCCCAGGCAGGGCCCAAGGACACGAGTCCCTGTGGCCCAGTCTCAGCTACGAGAGCCCGACGCCTGTCGAGGTACAGGGACGTCCCCCTGGCAGGGGTTCTGGCAGAAGTGAGATGCTCTTGCAGAGGTGGCAGCGGAGGGCACGGGGGCCTGTGACCAGAACCTGCTGAGGCTTCGTCCAGCTCCCTGCCTCCCCTGAGCTGGGGGTCCGTCAGGATCACCCAGGCACTCGGAGCCCCCCACGCCCCTTCTTTTACTCTGCTCTGTCACAAGCAAAGACCTCTGCACGGAGCCAGATGCACGACAACGGCGTGTTAAATACCAAGTCACTTAGTTCCTTTCCCTCCTGCCGTCTCCAGCCTTTCAGAACTTAAGTACTCTTAATTTTAATGTTTCCCGGTAAACAGGCAGTGAAGGCTCCTGGGGACATGGGGGCCCGTCTCACATCAAACCATCAGACCGAACAGAGAGGAAGGGCCTCCGCTCACGACCCACGAAAACAGGACTTCACGCACGAATACTGAAGCGTTCTGGAACGTCGGGATTGACTAGAAACGGCGCCTGAAACGTCTTCAAACTCTCATTCCCAGGTAAATCACCGGAATCCCCGGGAAACACGCTCACCAGTTTGTTCGGGTACCGCAGAACCACAGGCTGGACAGGAACTCCTGGGATGAACGCACCTGCGGGGGAAAGGGCAGCGTCCTAGTTCCCGAGCCGCGGGCCCCGCGCTGGCGCCTCTCATGCTGGTGTTGGAGTTAACGTGAGCTTTTCTCCCTCGCCCTCCTGGTCAGAAGTCTTATTAAGGTGCCTGGAGGGACCCTCAACATGGCTGCCAGCTGTGAAATCTCAGGGGAACCCCAGGCTCACAGCCCATCCCGCAGGAGCGTCTCCGGCCTGGGGTGTACTTTTGTGGGAAATCTGGGAGGCACCGGTGGGAGCAAGGGCTCCCCTGCTTTCTCGAGGAGGAATTTCTCTGTGGAATTAAGAAAACTACAGGGGCACCTGGGTGGCTCAGTCGGTCGAGCGTCCGACTTCAGCTCAGGTCACGATTTCACAGTTCGTGGGTTCGAGGCCTGCGTCGGGCTCTGTGCTGACAGCTCGGAGCCTGGAGCCTGCTTCGGATTCTGTGTCTCCCTCTCTCTCTGCGCCTCCCCTGCTTATGCTCTTTCTCTCTCAAAAATGAATAAAACGTTAAAAAAAATTAAAAAAAAAACCCTACATACCAGGCTTGAAGGTAATTAGGCACGTCCTGTTGGTACATGTTCCTTCCGGAAAAATCATGATCTTGGAGGAATGAAAAGGAAAAAAGGAGGATCTTAGACATAATTCAGAATACAATCTATTTTCTCTGCTGCTGACATACTTCAGATGTTTAATCTACTCCGTTGAAACGGGTCAGACACAGGACGAAGGCATACCCGGACGGATTTCCTCTCCAAGCACAGGTTCTACTAAAGTCTGGAAGTGCAGACCTACACACAACACAGCCTCCTTCGAGTGTGCAAAGGGGTGTGCCCACGAGGGGGTGTGCTCACGAGGGGGAGTGCTCACGAGGGTGTGCTCACAAGGGGGGTATTCACGAGGGGGAGTGCTCACGAGGGGGAGTGCTCACGAGGGGTGTGCTCACAAGGGGTGTGCTCACGAGGGGGAGTGCTCACGAGGGGTGTGCTCACAAGGGGTGTGCTCACGAGGGGGAGTGCTCACAAGGGGGAGTGCTCACGAGGGGGAGTGCTCACGAGGGTGTGCTCACAATGGGGGTATTCACGAGGGGGAGTGCTCACGAGGGGGAGTGCTCACGAGGGGTGTGCTCACAAGGGGTGTGCTCACGAGGGGGAGTGCACACGAGGGTGTGCTCACAAGGGGGAGTGCTCATGAGGGGGAGTGCTCACGAGGGGGTGCTCACAAGGGGGGTATTCACGAGGGGGAGTGCTTACGAGGGGGTGTGCTCACGAGGGGTGTGCTCACAAGGGGGAGTGCTCACGAGGGGGAGTGCTCACGAGGGGGTGCTCACAAGGGGGGTATTCACGAGGGGGAGTGCTTACGAGGGGGTGTGCTCACGAGGGGTGTGCTCACAAGGGGTGTGCTCACGAGGGGGAGTGCTCACGAGGGGGTGCTCACAAGGGGGGTATTCACGAGGGGGAGTGCTCACGAGGGGGTGCTCACAAGGGGGAGTTCTCACGAGGGTGTGCTCACGAGGGGTGTGTTCACGAGGGGTGTGCTCACAAGGGGGGTATTCACGAGGGGGAGTGTTCACGAGGGGGAGCGCTCACGAGGGGGTGCTCACAAGGGGGATTTCTCACAAGGGTGTGCTCATGAGTGGTTGCTCACGAGGGGAGTGCTCACGAGGGTGAGTGCTCAGGAAGGGGAGTGCTCACGAGCGGTGTGCTCACGAGGGTGTGCTCACAGCTGCTATGAGGCCCAGGTGCTGCCTCCCGGGGACACACTGCCAGTGCAGAGTGGGCGCCCACAGAGACACAGGCAGCGAAGGCACACAGATGAGGCCGTGGGCGGAAGGACCCGGGCCGGGCCAGAGCGGCAACACCACACACGCGGTTTAAACTCCTCCCCAGTCGGAGTTGCAATCACTGGGACTCACGCTGACCCCGGCGACATAATAGAAGTCTCCCCGACGCTGGAAAATACGGCTCACGTGGCCACGCGGCCGCTCTCAAGCGTGGGGCAGCCCAGGGGCACAGGGGCCCGGCCCTTTGGGTCCCCACCGCCCAGCCCCACCTCTAAGTTCACATCTCTCAGGACAGGTGTGCCGAACACGCGACTGTGCTACCTGTGGCCACTTTCCATTTGACTGTGCCCGCCTCCTGATCTCCTCCACGGTCTTCCTGCGGGAATCCTGGTCCGACCGGGACACGAACACCGGCCGGATGTACTTTATCAGAGCTGGAAGGGAAGGGAGGCACTCGTGTGGGAACAGGCCACAGGACGGGAGGACAGGACAGCAGTGGACCTGAGGGGCAGGCTGCAGTCGAGTAGGAGGTGGGGGGGGGCTCACTCCCAGAAGGGGGGGAGGACTCAGTCCCAGTAGAAGGGGGGGACTCACTCCCATAAGGGGGGGAGGAGTCACTCCCAGTAGGAGTGGGGAGGACTCACTCCCAGTAGAAGGGGGGAGGACTCACTCCCAGTAGGAGGTGGGGGGGACTGACTCCCAGCAGGAGGTGGGGGGGGACTCACTCCCAGCAGGAGGTGGGGGGGACTCAGTCCCAGTAGGAGGTGGGGGGAATCACTCCCAGTAGGAGGGGAGGACTCGCTCCTAGTAGGAGGGGGAGGACTCACTCCCGGTAGGAGGGAGGAGAACTAACTCCCAGAAGGGGGGACGACTCACTCCCAGCAGGAGGCGGGGGGGCTCACCTCCAGTAGGAGGGGAGGACTCAGTCCCAGTAGAAGGGGGACTCACTCCCAGTTGGAAGGGGAGGACTCACTCCCGGTGGGAGGGAGGAAGACTCACTCTCAGGAGGGAGGAGGACTCAATCCCAGTAGGAGGTGGGGGGGACTCACTCCCATAAGGGGGGAGGACTCACTCCCAGCAGGAGGGGGGAGGACTCACTCCCAGCAGGAGGTGGGGGGACTCACTCCCAGTAGGAGGGGGGACTCACTCCCAGTATGAGGGAAGGAGGACTCATTCCCAGTAGGAGGTGGGGGGACTCACTCCCAGTAGAAGGGGGGAGGACTCACTCCCAGTAGGAGGTGGGGGGGGACTCACTCCCAGCAGGAGGTGGGGGGGACTCACTCCCAGCAGGAGGTGGGGGGGCTCAGTCCCAGTAGAAGGGGGGAGGACTCACTCCCAGGAGGGGAAGACTTGCTCCTAGTAGGAGGGGGAGGACTCACTCCCGGTAGGAGGGAGGAGGACTAACTCCCAGAAGGGAGGAGGACTCACTCCCAGCAGGAGGCGGGGGGGCTCACTCCCAGAAGGGGGGGAGGACTCACTCCCAGTAGGAGGGGAGGACTCAGTCCCAGTCGGAGGGGAGGACTCACTCCCAGAAGGGGGGGAGGACTCACTCCCAGTAGGAGGGGGGAGGACTCACTCCCAGTAGGAGGGGGAGGACTCGCTCCCAGCAGGAGGGGGGAGGACTCGCTCCCAGCAGGAGGGGGGAGGACTCGCTCCCAGCAGGAGGGGGGAGGACTCGCTCCCAGCAGGAGGGGGGAGGACTCGCTCCCAGCAGGAGGTGGAGGGGACTCGCTCCCAGTAGGAGGGGGGACTCACGCCCCACATGGGGACGGGGAGCTCACTCACTTCCCCATATTGGGATGTTTCTGCTCTCTGCCTTCATCACGATGGAGGACATCGTCATGGTGACGGCGATGGCGTCGAAGTAGGAGGAATGGGGTGCCAGAGTGAGGATGGCAGCCTCAGAGGGTGGGGCCCGCTGCCCCTTCACCACCAGCCAGTGGAAGCCTCCGGCAAACCACATGGCGCGCATGATGGCCTTGAGCAGGACGTCCACGACCCTGCAAAAGAAGGTGCTGTGGTCAAACCGAGGCAGGGCAGGGGGGTCGCAGGCCGGCTCCGTCGCGGCTTGTGAGCGTGAGGCCGGCCCTGTGCACGTGGACCCGACCTATCAGGCCATCCAGGGTGCCGTCCAGGCTGATCCGAAACGTGCACCGGCCGGAGGAGGGAAGAAAACAGGTGCTGTGCTCTCGTCCCTCTGTGTAGATGTGCAACATTGTGACTTTGTCAGGAAAACGGAAGTGGCTGTGCCACGCTCCGCAGCAGTGTAAAGACACAGAGTCCCGACCTCACAGACTCCGGGGCCGCAAGCACTGGGAGGTGACAGATTCGCACCCTGAGCATGGAGGTTTTAAAGAAACATCAGCCCGCTAAAACACCCGAAATGCAATTAAAATCAGGAGCGAAGTCAGGCCGAGACCAGGAGTAGAGGCCTGCGGTGAGAAACCACGGTCCCACCTCCCTCAGGCTGCCCGTGGTCCCAGGACCAGATGCCACGCTGTTAAGCCTTTTCTAGATGAGATCAGGTGGACGATGACTTTGGAAAGAAAGTAAAAGTCAGCCTAGATGAACTGAATTTGCTTCCTATTTAGTTTTAGATGTACGAGAATACAGACATTTTGAAACCGCACATCCTTCCATCGTAATCTCTGACCAGCATTTCCACGTCACCGGAACTACGCCGGGGCCAGTGGCACGGGCTGTCCACGGTGCAGTCCACGGCGAGAAGGGGTCACCTCTGTGTGGACGCAGATGACAGGACTGAGCGACAGAAAAGAGCCGGAAATCTCACGGGACGGATCCCCTCAAGAGAGTTCCGGAAGATGAGGCCCGACGGCTCTGAGCAGCAGTCCCTCACGGGGCCGCCTTGAGCCGCCGTCGCCTGCAGGGGATGAACAATCCTGGTGTGGCTGTACACCTGCTGGGGGCCAGGCTCACACATCCCCACAACCGGGTGTGATCAGTTGCTTACGTGTCCAAGCGCACACCGCTAACCGTGTTTGTGTGCGTGTGTGCCACTTTTCCTAACAAGATCACGTGCAAGAATCAGAGCCGGCCGACACCTGCGGATGCGTGAGGAAGGAGGCACCGGGCAGGCTGTGGCAGAAGGGGAGCCAGTCCCGGGAGGTCGGGTGCAGGCGAGGGGGGCTGGTGGGAAGTGGGCACCAAATCCTGATGCTTCTGTGGGACACACACCCACCACCCCTGAGGCCAGCAGGCCAGAGGGCACTAAGCAGAAGCGGGCGGGGCGGGCGGATGCACCACCCGTGACGATTCTCTGAGATCTCGGGGAATGCCATCCCCAGGACACCGCCCACTGGGAAGAGCCGGCCTGCGGACGTGGAGCAGGCCTCCTGGCCCGACGCCTCCCGGCCAAGCTCAGGCAGCAACGACAAGCCTGAGGTGCCCGGAGCGCTTCCTGGGAATAGAGAGGCAGGACACAGATCTACACGCACAAGGGCATTCTTGCTGCATCGCCCAGGCGGGAGCCCAAGAACCTGAGACGTGAGCACAACCAGCCCCGTGATGGAGAAGAGACCGACCGGGGGAGAGGCTGCGGTCCACACCGTCCTCGAGCTGCTAGAATGCAGAACGGGGCGCTGTGAAAGGAGCAGAGGACGAGGCAACAGTCTGGCAAATCCAGTCTCTTGCTGCAGAAGCAGCCAGTTCCCTGGGAAGCTGAGGAGTGAGCAGGATTCCCCCAGGAACAGGCAGGGAAGAAAGGACGGCACTTTGGACACGAAAAACTTAACACGAAACCACAGACTCCTACAACTTCCTTCGAGAATTTTTCAAATTCCCAAGGACGGACAGAAGATGCCAAAACTTCCAGAAGAGCAGATGGGCTACCCGGGCACCACGGCACACTCACATCTTCGCGGCCCCGGGGACGGAAGGTCTGGAACCCGTCGTCTGCACCCTGACAAGCTACCCGTCAACACCGAGGGGAAAACAAAGCCTCCCGGACATGAAACGCACCTCAGTTTCTCCTGCTTGTCCTCTGAGAAAAAACCCCGATGCTCCACAAAATCTTGGAGAAAAGAAACAAGGGAAAAAAAGAACCCCAAACCAGGCTGAGGAGACAGACGACGCCCCAACCTGCAGAAAGTCGCTGCGCCCAGCAGAAGAGGAACGTGTGAGGGGGGGCCGGGGGCTCGGGGACCCCCAGGAGGAGAGCATCGTCGCAGCGTGGACACGAGGGGGCAGAAGTGCAGGCTATGCTCGGGCTCAGCATCCCATTAGCAACAGGCGAACGAGAGTCTGTAACTGGAAAGGAGGTTCGATGGGGTCCTAAGAGCGGGGCTCTGGCGCGATGGGACAGGTGTCCCGTGAGAGACAGACCGCAGCTGCCCGCCAGGTGAGGACCTCGAGAGAGCACCTGCGCAGGCCAGGAGCCGGATCTGCCCGATTCCAGCCCCCGCAACCTCGCACTGTTCCCCAGCCTGTGGCACGTGGCTGCGGTGGCCCAAGGGGACTACCACCGGCCCTTCCTAACCACGTGAGCGGGCCCAAGAGGCAACGCCGAGGACCATCCTCCACCGCTGGCCCGCTGGTCGGGTTTTGCAAGAAGATGGCCGGTTGTTTCCACGACTGCGGTTGGAAGTGTGTTGTGAGACTGCTCATTCCTCCCTTCCCTGGAGCCCCAAGGCTTTTGCTTTAGCAAGTCCGAATGGCAGGAGCTTACATTTGGCAAAGACCCTCCCGGACGGAGGAGCATCAGCCCGCTCAGACCCGCACGGCTCTGCAAGGCGTAAAGCTGCACACCTCCCAGCCGACCCCACGACTCTCCCGCACAGGCCCGTGCGCACTAATCCGTTTCCTCCTAACTCCTGAGTCCCTGGATCAGGAATCTCGTCTCCACGTTCTCCTTTAAGGAGTTCAGTGTTGATGGTACTCGTGTTTTCCCTCCAGCACCAGACCCAGCACAGGGCTGTGCATGGCTCGCTCACACACACACACACACACACACACTCGTGTACACACCCACATTTGCATATACACATGCATTCACATATATACACATGCACGTGCTTGTATACAAACACACATGCACACATACACACTCACGTACATACCTATACATGCATGTATACATGCACATGCTTGCACATGTGCACACACATACGCATGCACATGCTTGTACACACATATGCGCATGCACTCATGCACACACCCACATGCGCATATACACGTGCACACATTTGCACACATGCATATACATTCACACGTATATACACATGCAATGCTTGTACACACATATACACACACACTCATGTACACACCCACACATGCATATACACGTGTGCACACACATACACACCTGCACGTGCATGTACATACACACAAATGCTCACACACAACACACGCACACTCACATGCCCACACATGTGTGTACGCATGTGCTCACATGCTCACACACACATATACACATTCATACATATATGCACATGCACATGCTTGTCCACACACATACACACATGCTCACATACAGGTACACATATGCACGTGCACATGCTTGGACACACGCACACACATGCTTGCACTCCCACACAGGCATGTATTCCTGGTCAGACACATATAAACGTATACACACTCATACATGTGTGCACAGTGACGTGCGGTCTCCGTGGACACAGACACCTCTACTTCTCGCTGCCGAGGACACTTCTCAGGCATGCTCTGGGCACACGAGGCACCTGGGAGGCAGTGGCCCATCTGTCACCGAAGGAGCCACGTGGAGCCACACGGGGTGGGCACGGGGAATGGAGAGCAGCCCGGAGTCCCGTACTTTGAAAAGACAGAACCTGCACTGTGTGTGTGGACAGAGGAGGGGATCCCAGCCCAGAGCTGAAGAAGGAAGGAATTAAGACAAAAATGCCAGGAAGTCGTGTTAACCTATCATGACTCAAACCTCAAATTTTTAGTCAAATCACTTGTAATTTGTCAAAAACTACAAAAAATTCTGCTTTCTAGCTATGGATTCTCAACCTAGCGACACTGAAATTCTGGTTTCTATTCGGTGTAGATTTTGTTTGATTACATATTTGATACTAAATCCCTGTTTTAGGGCTAAAACATTGAAAAACACCCTCCAGGTTAAGCAAGCTCTTCAAAGAGAATTAAGAAACCCAAAAAGTCAGAACGAGGACCCCAGAGCCAGTGATGACCCCAGTGGACAGGAATGCCAAGCAGCTGTCCCTCCCTCGGGACCTGCTTCCTGGCGTCCCCGGGCCAGGGGCTGTGCTGGGGACAGAATGGGAACAGGTCACGGCCTGCCTTTGGGACCTCCGGGAGGGAGAGAGACCGTGGCTCACTTGGCACCGATGATGGTCCAAGAACGTGAAACACGGCAGGGGGTGCACACAAAGACCCTGTGTGAGGGGTCCCCCAGGCACCTGGACCGTCCCCAGGCACGGCCACACCATACTCCTCACTGGCTCAGCAAACGCTCGACTTGAAATTGGCCGTCTTTGCCCCGCATGTCAGTGCCCTGTGTGAGCACGACAGGTGCGTGTCGGGAGCACGGGCGCCGAGGACCCGCCAGCTCCCGCCTGCCGGCCGTGGGCATGGTGTTCCCGCAGAGCAGAGAGCAGACACGCTCCCGGTGCGGGAAGTCGAGCCTGTCCCTCAAACCCCTTAAGGCCCGGGAGCGAATACCCTGGGCTCCATCTGCCCTGGCGACTCCACCCTCCTGGGCGGTACGCAGGTCAGCGGGTGTGGCTGGGCTCCGGCAGAGCTGTTGGTAAACCGAGTGCAGCTGGACCTGGCGTGTGCACCTTTCTGCTGACCCCTGTGCAGGCCTAGTAGTAACTCTTTCTGAACAGACCGTTCAAGGGCCCCGTATGGCTGACGGGAGGCGTTAGGGTGTGGAGAGCGGGGAAGTCTCCAGGTTTACGACAGAAATGACAACTTCCAGGACGCTGGAAATACTTCTCGCAGCCCTCCTGACACTCGCCACCTTCATTTACTAACGCGTATACTCTGCGAACAGCTTTAGGAAGAAACAAGAAAACACTGTGGTTTCATTTAACTTCCTGAGGTCCACGCTGGGTCTCTGGCTGAGACGTATTCACAACTCGTCCGTCTACAGACGGCTCTCCTTTGTCAGTATCTGGTGAGCAAACGCAGGGGACCTTCCAGGTGTACGAAGCAGGGAGGGTCGCTGGACCCTGCGGGGAGACCAGACCAGCGAGAAGGACAGATGCCGGCCGACACACAGCCTCGCAGGGCTGGGGACACGGAAACCCGCGGGGAATCTCTGTGCTGAGGACACGCCAACAGCAGCCCGGCCCCGAAGGACCCCCTCAGGGCAGGGGTGTGGTGGGGGCACGGCAGGGGCGGAACCGGCCACTCCCCGAGGGGAAGGGGGCACGTGGCCGGCGGTGTCCCGGCCGGGAGAGGGCAGCCTGGCGTGCTCCGGGCCCAGGCGGGGGAGGAAGGCCGGAGAGGCCGGGGTACGCGGTGGCCCTGCAGACGGGTGACTTACTTCCGCCACGAGGCCGGGGACGGCTCGGGCTCCCTCTCCGAGGACCCCAGCGTGGCGAAGAACGTGAAGGGCCAGGCGAGCAGCATCGCGATCAGGACAAGCAGCAGCCGGATGGGGAAGAGTGTCAGCGTCATGAAGGCCATCTGGGAAGACAGAGGCGAGGTCATTCCAGAACCGGAGGACTCCGCACGGGAAGCCAGCCCCGGAGCTGGCGTGGAAATGCCACGCCTGCCCTCACACATGGCGGTAAGTGGCCAGGACGTCCTGCCGAGGCTCTGGGCTGCACCGCCGTCCCCCAACCCCGGTGCCCACAGTCCCGCACCTGAGCCCCTCTGGGGCCGGCCCCGGCACACGCCTGAGCCCCAGCACAACCCGGGGACGCCTCTGCAGCGCTGGGGTTCCCCGCGGTGAGGCGGATGTCGGAGCTCAGGGAGCACTGGGGACGCCCGTGACTCTCCAGCCCCAGGGCATCACGGGCGGGAGCCCAGCAGAGAACGGGGCACAGCCAGCCCACCTCCAAACGGGCAGTCTGGTCGGGGTGACAGCATGGGAGGGGCTCTGTGGGGATGGGCACATGGTTCACCAGAGGGGTCAGGGCAGGAACACGGTGGACAGATGGCCATTCCTAAAACCAAGCGCCCGTGCGCACAGAACCAGGCTGTGGTCCCCGCCTGGGGGCACACGCCTGGGGACACACGCGGTCTCAGAGGGCCAGCATCTCAGCAATCAGGGAGGAAACAGGGCAGGGGACGGATGGCAAAGCCTAAACTTACAAAGGATTGGTGATCAACAGATGCAACTTACGATTATTTGCAGTAACACACGCTTTGAACGTGTAGGTTTGGGCGCAGGGAGGACAGAAAAGACAGGCCAGGAGAAAGTGCACAGCGACGTCTCCCAGCTCCCGGCCGACCGGCTGCACGGCCCACGGCCGCCCCCCTGCTCGTCCGTTACCCACACCGGACGGCCCTGCGGTTTCTCTGCAGGCGCTCCCGGGTCCCCTGTCAGGAGCAGCACCACCCAGCAGGTGGGAGACAAGCCGTGTGTGTGAGTTTAAACTGTCTAGTGGCCCCACAAGCTGAGGAAGTGAACGTAGCACAGACATCACATCTGCTGTCCTGTGGTTGATGCTGGTGACGACGTTTCCCACCAAGCGCGGACTTGCTCTGGGCTCTAGCAGATGTGCTTTGCTGACGAGAAAGTACCTTCCCGCCCCTGGGTTTCTGGGAGTTGGGTTTGCTCTACGTCACGAATGGGTGAACGCGACCCGCTGTCCTTCCTGCTTCTAGTGTTTGTTTGCTCAGCCCGCGTCCACCACATGCTGCTTTTAGACGTGAGAACCTTGGTCACAGCGCTGGGGTTTCTTTTTTTTCATGTTTATTTTGAGAGAGAGCACAAGCAAGGGGGGCAGAGAGAGGGAGAGAGAACCCCAAGCAGGCTCCCCGCTGTCAGCACCGAGCCCCGCGTGGGGCTCGACCCCACAAACCGTGAGACCATGACCTGAGCCGAAACCAAGAGTCGGGGATTTTTTTAAGGAACTGCTGAGTCTGCTCACCGATGCGTCGCTGGGTCGAGTCGGGGGCAAGCCTGACCCACAGCTTCCCTCCGGCGATCCCGTGGCGTGGCCCCCTCTGCACACCAGCGAGCTGCCTCTCGGGGGAGTTTCCACGGAGATGCACACACAAGCACTGTTCTAATTTGATTTTTATCGCTTACCTAGGTGTCCCACTTCTTGTGATCCTTCAGTGCCTCTGCTACTGAGAAAATCCTCTCTGGGAGTCCCCAGCAGGTTTTTTCTCCCCTAACCAATCTCCCACCCCGCACGCGTCTTCAAGAGACCTGAGAAGCTGCCCGTGGCACTCTCCCGTGCCTCTCGTCACCCTGCCCTGCCGTGTAATCAGCATTGTTCGTGCCCTCTGAAACTCTTCTGCCTACGCTGACTGGTATTTTTCTACTCTATCAGTCTGTTTACTGAACCAGTTTTGGATGGGTTTACCGTCCCCGTGGCCAGTCAGTCGGTCGTATGAATTTTAGCTCCTACAGGCACCCCGCTCTTACTCTGACTCTAACGTCCCTCTTAACTTCTTGAGGTAAAAGCACAGAGCGGTATTTTCAGAAGCGTCCCGTTTCCCACTGCCACACTGAGAACGCCCAGCTTTCTCCAGCCCCACGGTAAGTTCCGGACGGCTGGCTACGGGCGCCCCGGACGGCCTTTACACCTGCTGCCCGCGCGGGACGGGCCGAGGGACGACCGGGCAGCAAAGCACGTGAACAGAGCCCGCCAGGAAGTGTTCACACTGCGAGGGTGCGGTCACGATGCTGTTTGCCCGCCAGCGGGCCTACCCCCCGCTCTGGGTCGACAAAGACGGAACCACACGGGTTCCTGGAGGGCGTGGGAGCGCCAGCCCCGCCCCGTGCCTCTGAGAGCCACAGACGGGGACGGTGATGGGGCGGCGAGGGGTCCCCGGGGGGCGGCGTCCCGCTCCCTCCAGGGGTGACCCATACCCATCCGGTACCCCGAGTCAGGGCACGTGTGCCGCTCCTCACGTTGTTCCCGTGGGTGGCCAGCAGCTGTTGGACCCGGGACACAGCACGTGAGTGACCACAACTGACTGTGACGACAATTCGCGCACCTCTTACACGCATCCCGAGAACACCACCTGGTTTCCGAGTTTCACGGCGAGCGGGGAGGGGGCGTGTGAGTGCCCAGCACGGGCCGAGGCCCCCAGCTCACAGACGGGGCTCCTGCACAGTGTGGTGAGTGAGCGTCACAGGCCTGCAGTGACCGCCTGGCTGGGCCTGAAGGACGGGGAGAAGGTGGACACGGGTTTACGAGGGCCACGTGAGCGGCTTGGGGAAAGCGAGCACCTTCGGGGGCCCCATGGGGTGCAGGAGGGCCCCGGCCACCTGGGCTAAGACCCCGTGTGTTTCCCGGGCTGCTCCCCAGGACCCCATGACCCTGCCTTGACCTTGCCCCAGCACTGGGCCCACGTGCTGTCCACTGGGCTCAGCCCCGCCCCGGAGAGGCAAACGGTCCCCAGAAGGGGCAGGACTCGGAAGGCTTCCTACAGCCTCTTCCAGAACGTTCTGTGGGCTATGGCCACTTCTCCTGAATTCCAGGCTATCGGCTGGTTGGACCCTCCTGTCCCCTTGCATCTTCTGGCCCACCTGCGTCCTTCCCAGGCCCAGCCACCTCCCGGTGCCCTCGCTGTCCACCACACCCTGTGCCCAGCCTGTCGGAGCACACTCAGAGTTTCCAGCCACAGGACCACAGGCAGGGCAGCCGTGTCAGCCACACGGACGTTCTCAAGTGTGCTGGGGCCGAGGAAACGCGTGCTCAGAACGTCCTGGCTGGACTGGAAAACAAACAGGGCCACAAGCAGACGAAAGGGGCCAACTGCGCGGTTTCCAGGCAGTTCCGGCTCAACGTTCGGGAGGCACTGTAATTAGCAACTAGGCTGGACACGGTATTTCCTTCCCGGAGCCAGCGGGGGGCATCCCATTCCCCAGTGGGAGTGTGCCGGGAGGCAGAGGGGGGCCCCGGGGAGAGAGCGGGTCTCCGCTCCCCACAACCTGAGTAAGACCCAGCTCTGTGCTGGACTCCCTGGCTGGGGAGTGCCCGCTCCCACCGGAGCCCCCCTCAGGGCGGCCCTGGGCCGGAGGGCGGGGTCAGCGGGGCCTCGGGGAGAGAATGCTACCCCCCCCCCCCCCCCCCCCCCGTGATGGCACAGGGCGGGGGCCAGGGCAGCAGTGGCACACGGGGAGGAACGCTGCAGACCAAGCAGGAAAAGGCTGCTAACACGGGACCCGCGTCCCCTCCAAGAGGCTCCGAGGGCTGCGGCCTGTCCCTGTCGGGAGCCCCAGTCACCCTCAAAAGTGCCAGGCTGGCCCTCCCATGAGCTGAGGGTTTATAACCCAGTCCCAGGGGCGCCCGCGGTGACAGTCCCTGGCTGAGTCGCTTCACGCTCCTTGGAAGCTGGCTTCGACACACGGTCCCATCGGAAAGGGGTCCCCAGGAACAGACGCCGCCCTCCAGGCTCACGGTTGCCCTGAGTCACAGAGCAGCTGTTCCGGCCCGGTATGCTCTGTCTGGAGTCCCCGCTGGAGCAGACCCAGGCGCAAGGAGACCCTCACGGCCGCCTGCAGGCTCCCAGCACTATTTCCTGCCAGACGGAACCAGGGCTCCTGGGCAAAGGCACTCCCAGCAGGGGCAGAAAATGTGGAAGGGGCACCTGGAGCCCAGCGGCACAGCGGAGACGGGGAAGGCGGGCAGAGGTCCCTGGGCCCGGGAGCCCCCGCGGCAGACATGCCACTGTGAGCACGGCAAGAGCCATCGATGCGGTAACGGAACTTCACACGTGCTCACGGGTCCATCAACCAGGCGCACACGCCCCACCTCACCGGGGGCCTCCGCGGACCCCAGGAGACCAGCTCTGAGTGGCACCCGGGCCAACAAGCACGAAGAATCAGGCACTGTGCTGTCCATCCCGAGACTGTCCCTCGGGGCGGCCACAGGGAGAACCCGGCAGTGTCCCCGCGGGCTTCCGGAACCCCACCACTCGCACACACCCACGTGAAGGGGCCTGTGTGGACGGAGACAGACATGTGAGCCGGGCGCCGTGTGGATGAGCCACCTGACAAGCCAACAGAAACAGAGCCTCCTGATTCTGGATCAGAAGACACGGGAGACACGGGGAGGCGATCGGTAAAACGCAGAGCAAGACGCTCAGGGACAAAAGCCCCAAACACACCGTAAGAAAATAAAAGCAAGGAGCCGGAAGGAGGCTCCAGGGGAGGACGTGTGTGAGGCTCCGGGGTTGATGCCCGCGGCCCTGCTCGAGACATGCGCACCCGGGAGCATCTACAGGTCAAGTCTGGGCTTTGCTTGTGGATCAGTGAGACCAGGGAGAGAGCGGGCATCGGCGAGACCAGAGAGGCCGGAAGTTGGAGACTGCTGAGGTGGGCGAGGGTGGGCACGGGGCTCACTACGTTTTCTCTGCTTCAGTGTGAGGGGCTGAACCGTGGGCCCCCCTTCACGTACTGATGCCACAACCCCCAGCCCACCTCCCGACGTGCCCGTACTGACGACAGGGCCTTGGAAAGGGTATTAAGGTACAATGAGGTCACCAGAGCAGACCCTAATTCCATAGGACAGGTGTCCTCATACGAAGAGGAGACTAGGTTACAGACACGCACAGAGGGACGGCCGGTGAGGACTCACGGAAGTCACGGCACCTCCACGCCAAGGAGAGAGGCCTCAGGAGTTACCCACTCTGCCCACACCCGGGTCTCGGACTCCCAGCTCCCAGGACCGGGACAGATAAACACCTGCTCTTAAAGCTGCAGGTCTGTGGGGTCAGCACCCGAGCACGCACACTGGCGTCTGTCTCAAACCTCCCGTAGGAAGACGGTTCTAACGTAAAACGTTCCCCGATTCCCAGTGACCGCACCGGATCTGGTGTCTGCAGCTGTGGTCACAACACCCCCGCTCAGGCTCACGTGGCAGCCACTCCCTCCTCTCTGCCAAGGCCACGAAGGCCACCAGGACCACCGACATCATCGTCACGCAAGCCGGTCCAAGTGCCTTGTGTTTCACAATCAACACAGAACCGCCGACAGGGTGCACGAGAGACAAAGACCTCGGGCGCACACGAGGAAGCGTCCCCGGTGTCTCCACCTGTGCCGCCCTGTGGCAGGCCAGGTCACTGCAGGGACACGTGTCCTCGCAGGGCGTGCACAGGCTGGCCAGGCACCGAGATACCGTGCGCCCCCCGCGCACACCGAGGGACCCCAGCCCGCGGTGCAAGGTGCTGTCGGGGGGAGGGCAGGTTGCAGGGAGACCGGGTTCCGGGGCCAGCGTGCTTTAACTGCAGAAAGGATAACCACCACCATCCAAAGGACACGAGAACGTGTTCCCAACTGCAGCAGAGAAAGATGCACCCTCCGTGTGATTTGAGAAAACAGGAGACACACGCGGAGGCGCCTGCCGGCCACACACAGTGACACACGGTCCTACCCTGCACTTAGCTCCACCCAGCGATTAGAAAGTCTCGGGGAATGACGCTCACACACGGCGAGCGCCCCATCAGCCCGCCGGCCACACACGCCCCTCCTGGAGGCTGCTGGACACAGACGAACGAGAAAGCGAACGTGGGAGACCACAGCTCGGCACCGTGGCCACGAGGCTGAACACAGGGCCCCGGGGCCCACCGGCTGTGGTGGAGGCCAGGTGCACCTGGGGTTCTGCGAACAACCGTCCTCTCCCACGAAGCTGCGTGACAAGGCGCTACGGGTGACAGCTCAGGGAGCCTGTGTGTGCAACTGGCGGGCCCAGCTCCCTGGGAGCCGCTCGCGCGGGTGTTGCTGCTAACAGCACAGCTGGATGGTGCCACCAGGGGACACTGAGCCGATGGTCGCTGTGTGACAGGTGCTGGTGGCCAGCCAGAGGGAGGAGCTTCGGGGATGGACCAGAAGAGACCGGCTCCCGGGGGAGGAGCTTCGGGGATGGACCAGAAGGGACCGGCTCCCGGGGGAGGAGCTTCGGGGATGGACCAGAAGGGACCGGCTCCCGGGGGAGGAGCTTCGGGGATGGACCAGAAGGGACCGGCTCCTGGGGGAGGAGCTTCGGGGACAGACCCAAGGGGACCGGCTCCCGGGGGAGGAGACAGGGCTACCACCTTCACATCAGTTAGACCCCAGTGTTCGGACGGCACGTTCCTCCAGAACAACAGCCCAGTGAGCGCAGGGAAGGGAGACAATCCCGAAGGAGCGAGGCCCGGGGAAATGGTGGAGCCTGGATTAATGGGGCTGCTACAAATACAGTGAACACGGGAGAGGGTCCAGGGGGGACCACGGGCACCCTGAGCTGGCAGTGAGGTGCCATCTGAGCGGTGGCCTGCCCACACCCAGCAGGACGGGCTCCCAGGGCCAAGCAGGGAAGTCCCAGACTTGTGGACACTGGGGGGCTCCCAGCCCAGAGACCCAGCTCACTGGCTGAAGGGACGCCTCAGGACCAAGTCCCCGAAGGGCTGCAGTTCCGGGAGCCACACTGAGAGGGAACCAACTAGCCCCATCAGGTAGGCCCGGTGGCTCAGGGGTTAGCGGGGCTCATCTTCTGAAAAGAGCCTGCATAGGGCTCAGGGGCTGAGGGCACCCCAGCGTCCGGGGTGGGTCTTGTAGTTTCCTCACACAGCACCCTGGGGGGCTGGCCTGGGTCGCTCCAGGCTCTTCCCACGAGGAGAGGAGAGATGAGACATACAAGTCTACAGAAAGATCACCAGGGCAACGTGGGATAAACAGAGGAGAACCCTACCTGGGGAATCGCTCTCTTCTCTTTGCCGTCACTTAATTAAAAATTCAAAAGCAAGTTGTTTTTGAAAATCCTGATTTAGAACAGACAGAATATTCCGAAACTGGGAAGCCAATGCCCAATGTCCCCCTGCCCCCCGAGCCTGGTCCAGGAGGGAGGCGGTCCGCAGAGCCATGTCCCCTGGGGCCACTGTCCCTCGACGCAGCAACAAAACACATATATCTACCTTTCCTTCTAAAGAACTTAGAAAACGCCCGGCAACTGTCACAGGAGAGCCATCAGCTGGCAGTCCAGCGCTGCCCTGCACAAACCCCCGGCCTCGGAGCCTCGGAAGGGGAGCGGCCACGCGGACCCAGCGTCCTACAGATGCCTGCCCAGCAAGCCGACCTCAGAAAGCACATCCCCTCTGTGTCCCCACAGGGGGACGGAGCAGGGGACGGGGAGCACGCTGTGCCCCAAACGCACGCGGCAGGGGTGGGGATGACCACCTCCTTCCAGTAGCTTCCTTACTGGAAAGCAGACGGAGGGAGCCGCGCCCTGAACTGTGCCGCAATGCTTCCACGTCCTCACACGCGGCTGCTCTCATGCAAAGACTCCCCTCCACGAAAAGACAAAACACGGAGCGAGGCTAGAAATCCGGGGCAGGGGCGGCGCAGGGACGTGGGGGGGTCACGTCGGAGGCACAGCTCTGTCTTCACTGGGCCTCCTGCGTGACTGTCATTCTGTTTACTCTGGTGCCAAATCCCCATCGGACTGACCGTCCTTTCCTGGCTGATGTGTGCAGGTGATAGTCTTCTCGCCCCTGGGCTCCCACGGTCCCTCACTCTGAAGCCGTCTGTCCGGCCGTGTGACTGTCGGGCCACGCTCACCGCTACACAGAAGCTATTTTTTCTCAGCTCTCCCACTCAAACCTAAAATTAAATATAGCGTTCCTAAAACCTGCTTTTTCCCTCAACCCGCAGGCAGCCCTGGTCCTGTCCGTCCGGCGCCCCGGTCCTGTCTGTCCAGAAGCTTTCAAACCTCATTTCGAATACACTCACCCAACCTGGAGTTTCTGCAAAAGGACAGTCTTTCGGTAATTCACTCTGAGTTTGCAACCTGCAACGCAATCCAACGGCAGAGCCGTTTTCCCAGACACACACACACACACACACACACACACACACATCGTGCCTGACACACTGCACTGGACGGCCTGGCTCGTCGGGCAGCAGCAAACAACTGTGCGGTTCCCTGTGGGATCAGAGTTGCTCTGTCCACGGCACCCCGGGGCACGCGCCCCGTAACCAAGGGAATCTGCACTACACGGTCCTCCTCACCTGCCCTTTGACGAGCGTCTGAGGGTCCGGGGGCGGAGGTCAGAGCCTTGCAGGGGCTCAGGCCTGTGTCTGGTCTGTCACCAGGCACTTCATGGGGCCCCGTGTGCAGGCCCCCGGCACCAGGGCCCACACACAGTCCAGCTGGCGAGGGAGGCGTGAAGCCAAGCGCGTGGTCAGCGGGCAGCCGGGAGGGCAGTTCAGGGCCCCCGGTGAATGTAGCAGAGACGGAGGCACGGGGGGCCCCGAGGGGGCGGGCAGGGCACTCGGGGACATCAGGAGATGCCTGCCACACAGACTCCAGGTCCCCAGGAAAAACCACCAGGGGCTGGGCCCCCAGGCAGGGGAGGGACGCAGCGGCCGGTGGAGAAAGGCCTGGGAAAGCAGGGACCTCGGTGTCCCTGCTGCACAGACAAGAGAATGAAGGACTGGACGGGCCTGGGGGCAGAGAGGAAGACCCCCAGACCCCCGCCGCACTGTCACTGTCACGGCCGCCACCTCAGCTGCCCAGGCTCCCCCGCTGGCGCTCAGCCCTGAGAGCACACTGCTGGGCAGCGGCACGATGCCCCCTCCACTGAAGACCCGCTCCTACCTGAGCACCTCTGAGCTCCCAGGGCCCCTTGTGTGCCCCCGTCTCCCCCCCAGTCTGGGCTTCCCTGAGCTCTCGTCCGGGCCACATCAGGGTTTCAGCCCAAGTGCACCTGCAGGGAGCCCTGGGGGGGGGGGGGGGGGCGGGCAGCGGCTCGGGCTGGGAGTAGGCAGAACACATGTGCTGGAGAACAAGTTCACCGGGCCAGTGCACGCACGCCAAGTGTCTATCTCGAGCCAGAGCCAGCGTGCTCCCAACGCCCACACGGAATGCACACCAGTGGGGACAGCCCTGGCTGGCTCACAGCCCTGCGGGCAGCAGCAGGCGGGGGAGAGGGCTTGCCTGCGGGCAGGGGTGGGGAGGGGAGGGAGCACCTATCCTCCAGGGGAGGGGATGGGAGAGCTCCCCGCTACCTGCGTGGGGGAGGGGGCGGTTGTGGGTGTTCGCGGCCGGCCCCTCCCGGCTCAGATGGCCAGCAAACGCCCTCGCCCTCGGCCTCCGCCTCTCCTCGCCCCTCCCACCCACAGAGTTTCACGCAGAATCTCATTTCCTCAGGGTCTTCAGGACCCCTGAGCTAGAGCCCAGAGCTCTGTCCCCCCGGTCCCTGTGACTCCACGCTGCCAATCCTGTGCCCCCCCCCCCCCCCCGACGTGAAATTCCAGGCAGGCCAGAGGCCCTTCACGGGTCCCGGGTCACCCTGAGAACTTAGCGCCCCAGCCTGGCTCTCTTGGCAGGTGCTCGGGAACAGACCAGCGGGACAGAAGCCGAAACACCATAAAGAGTAAGATTTCTGGGCTGGACGTTCCACTCTGGGGACGAGGCTCACATCCAGAGCAGGAATTGGCCCCAGATCCCTATTTAAAGACTGTAGGAACTCAGCGACAACTGACCCGTTTCCACAGGCGTCTCACCTGTGGGGCCAGGACACCCTGTAATTACACGTCCTCAGAAAGGGAGCTTTCCAGGCAGAGCTCCCACCTACAGGGTGGCGGGAGCCCTCTCCCCCACAGATGGGTACAAGCCCAGGCTGGGAGCACAGCTGGAGGGGGCACGTCCTGGTGAGGCACTGCGGGGGAGGGGGCGGCACATCCTGGTAAGGGAGGGACTGGGAGGGGAGGGCCGCCCCGCCCCCAGAGGCACAGTGCCTCCCCCAACCTAAGGGGGCTAAGGGGAGGGACCAGGACCTGACCAACCAACCAGGGAGTAGGCGGGAGCAGGGAGGGAGCACGGAGAAGGCCCCCTGTCCCTGTCCGCTGAGCAAAGGAGGCTCAGAAGCAAAGCACAGGGTCAGGATGCAGCGGGGCCTTTGGGGATGAGCACCTGAGTCCCTGTGCTCTGGCCACACCAGGAGCTGTGAGCTAACCTGCCCACGAAGCGTCTGTTCCTCCCACAGCCGCTGCCCCCGACACAGCAGGGCCCGGCCCTGAAGCTCAGTCCTGACAAAGTGACGCTCAGGTCAGGTCCATCCATCCGAGGACACAGCCCGCAGCTCCTAACAGCAGTGTCTCAGGTTGGGGCGTGTCCTGGCACGGAAGGGGGCGCAAGGGTCCTGGGGAGCAGCTTACCGTCGCTCGCCTCACGGTCAGGACTGCTTCAGCCACGAGCAGAGCAGAGCAGAGCGCAGTCCGAGGGGCAGGGAACGTGCGAGGGGCACCAACCTGCCCTGCCTGGTGGGGGCCTCAGGGCTGGCGTGCAGCAGGGGGGCAGAAGACCGAGAAAAATAAGTAACTGTCAGTCCTCCCTCCCCCCCACCCAGACGCACCTGAGAGACGCAGACCCGGTCCCCCCAGCTGCTCACCCCCACAGACACACCTGGCCTTGCGCCCCAGGAAATCCCTTATCTCTAGGGCCCTCGGCAGGATCTGAATAGAAGAATCTTGAAATTCAAGAGCTGAAGCATTTCCAGAGGCTTCCAATCGTTCGGCAAATATCCACAGAGCCTGTGGGGCCCAGGGTCATAGCGCATCGTCAGTCCCTCGCAAGGGGCCCCTCCTGGAGCCCTACGGCGCCCTGCCTCCAGCCGCAGACACCCCCGTCCAGGCACCGCCTACCCCACTCCCCTCACAGACCGAGCGCCCCCAGGACATCTCCGCTCAACCTCACCCCCAACAGCTGGCTTCCCCAAAATTATGGCTCCAGGGCACCATCTGCGGGAAGCTCCTGGGGAGCCTCCAGGCCCTGTCCCCCAACTGCAGGGAGCCCCTTAACCACATGCCGCCTCCAGCCCCCAGCTGTGTGAGTCCCTCTCCAGCTGCAAGGAGACTCGAGGGTACATTCTGTCCCCCCCCCCCCCCCCCCCCAGCTGTAGGGAGCTCCCAAAGCATCCTGGCTGTCTGCCCACCCAGATGTAGGGAGGATCCTGGCTCTGTCCCCCCAGGTGTAGGGAGCTCCCAGAACATCCTGGCCGTGTCCTCCCTCAGATGTAGGGAGGATCCCGCCTCTGACCCCCCAGCTGCAGGGAGCTCCCGGCCCACCCTAACACTTGTGGGGTCAGGGTGGGTCTCACACCAAGCCTGGCAGGGGTGGAGAGGGGCCTGGGAGCTCGCTGCCCCAACTACCCTGGGGAAGGGGAAGTGTGGAGTGGGCTGGTCCAAGCGCTCCTGGGCGCAGCACACAAAAGCCACCGGGACAGGATGGGAGGGCGTGGGGTGGGGGCGGGAGGCAACAGTGGCCGTGGCTGCTCTGGGGGGCGGGGGAGGGGGACTCTGAGCTTGGGAGCTGCTGAGCTCCGTGGGCCCACGAGGACATGGAGCTCGTGAGTCACGTGGCACAGAAGTGACTAAGGACTCAACTCCTTCCCGCTGGTGAGAGACTTAGCACTACAGGGACGGGGTTCTGCTGTGGGCCCTGTGCTGGGAACATTCAGGGCCTGATCCCAACCAGGCCCTCAGCCCTCGGATTCCCGGCTGTCTCAGAGCAGGGTCACTTCTGGACACGCTCTATATGGAGCAGACCTGCCCTCCAGGCCTCAGGGACTCTGTCTGAGCCCAGCTCTGTGCCCCCGTCCTACGGGTTTCGAATATTAACACTGCTAAAGATGTCCTGCAGAAAGACTTTATGTGGGAAAAGAAATCACTACGCTGGCTCTAACACGGAAGTAAGACTTGTGGGAGTAAAAAGGCCACGGTGTCCAGGCACCTGGAACACGTCCCACGCGTGAGCACTGCCGGAGCCAGCGGCTCTGCCCAGGCCGGTCCCTGGCAGCTTCGTGGGGCATCAGCAGGTGTGAGAGAACGAGGGGACCCTGTGCTGGAAGAGGCAGGTGCCACTGCTGCGTCTGGGTTTAAGGGCAGCATTTAGCAGAGGTGCACTCGCTGAAGTGTGCAAGGCTACCACACGGGAAAACACAAAACACCGGGAACGTGCCAAGCAGTCACGCTGCTGCCCATCGTGAAAGGGAGGGCTGCAGGATGACTGACTGGGCCTGAGAAGCACAAGCACTGTCCTCAGGCTTCAGACACACCCTTCGCTCTGGCCTCCTTTGCAAAATAATCTGCAGACTTACTAACGGCGTGCGGAACACCAGAAATGTGGGAAACACTCCTCGTCCCGACCCACTGCAGCAAACCGTGAGGGGCGAGCTCTGGGGACGGGACGTTCGGTCCCGGACGTGAAGGTCAGAGAGGCGGAAGGCCCCGGGGGCAGGAAGGTGAAGGAGCAAAGTGCCAGCGAGGCCCCAGGTCTCTGGCAGGGTAGGGGTGAAGCTCTGTGAAACACGATTTGTGGGAGTCCTGCTCAGACTCGCAGGAACAGAGCGCTCAGGACACGTCCTCGGACTTTCTCCACCATCTGGGGCGAGGCCTCTGGTGGGTGGATGCCTGCGGGGGGGCAGAGGGCGGGCAAGCACCGGCTTCTGCAACAGGGCGCTTGACTGGCCAGTGTCAGGGACAAAACCTCCGTTTTCTAAAACGAGCCGTAAAACTGACAGCACTTTGTTCAGTACTCTGAAATGAAGAAGAACGCGAAACACGACTGAAATGAAGTATGAATGCGTCCATACTCGCGTGTGTGTGCATACACACACATTAAGACTCTGTTTCAGGGCCAGAGAGCAGGCAGGATGAAAAGTCAAGTCTCTCCCACCCCGGACCCCCTTCCCCACTCCTCGACTCTAGCCACAGTTAAGTGCGATGTGCACGCCCTTCCGGAAAATGAGAACCGGGTTACAGGCGGCTCTTGGTGCATTCGAAGAGACAGCCAGTCCCCGAGGGCAGGGCTCATGGGCACTGAGCCCGCCTGGGCGTCCGGGGACGTGGAGCCTACTCACCTGGGACACCAGGACGGGCGTGGGGCCTCCACCCCCTGCCTCGGGGGCTGCGCTGCCGGCCAGCGGCAAGGACGCTGCACCTTACTGGGCCACACGTGCACCAACGGAGGCCGTGCTCCCAGGCTCCCAGGGCCCCGCTCCAGAGCCTCAGACTCCCAGGCATCTGGGGGGGCCCCGGGCCCCGCTGCAGCCGGCCCTCTGTGTCTTCCCACGCGACGCCTGCTGTCCTGGAAATCCTCATTCCCATGTTACATTCCTCCCGGAATTCCATTGCCACCCGCGGCTCACGAACACCAGAGTCAAGCTGCCCTCCCCTTTACCCACCCCTTCACGCTCTTCAGCAGAGTACGGTCTCATGCGTGGAGTACCCAGACAGAGGGGCAGCGGGAGCACTGGGGTGGGTGCCCGGAAGCCTGGCAGGTCAGAGAAGCAGCTGGAAGCCACCAGGCCTGGAAGTGTGCGGGGTGTGGGACCCCCGGCCCCAGGAGGGCCACACCTGACTCGGGATGCAGGCTGAAACCAGGGGCACCTGCTGCTTGCCTGCCTGCCTGCCTCTCTCCCTCTTCTTTCCTTCCTTCCTTCTTTTCTTTCCTTTTTTTTTCTTTTCTTCTCTTCCCTCCTTTTCTTTCCTTTCTTTTCTTTTCTTTTCTTTCCTTTCCTTTCCTTTTCTTTTCTTTTTTTTCTTTTCTTTCTTTCTTTCTTTCTTTCTCTTCCTTCCTTCCTTCATCAAAACTCATGTATTTGGACAGAACTTGGAGACAAAGATCACCTGCCTCTGGGAGATTAAAACTGCACACAGGCCTCCCTGCAAATGTGCTGGGTTGGAGCCTGTCCCTGCGTTCAGCCTTCACGGCAATGCTCTCTGTGGATTTAACTGGGAGAGGGTGAACCCCACAGTGTCCTCACATAAAGGACTCCGTTCCAAGGTGTACAGGAAGCCAGACTGCTTTCTGGGAAGTACATCCTAACCCCGACCCTGGCCCAGGTCACAGGAGTTCAGAAATGAGGAAACATCAGAGCTGGAAGTGGGGTGCACTCACACCTGGGGGTTCCAACAGGAAGTAACCCCCAACACCCAGGGGACAGACACCGCTTTAGGACTCCCAAAACAGCACATCAGCACGAGGCTAACCAATTCCCTACTATTCAGTTTTCATGTCTTAACGAGTTATTTTCTGCCCAAAGAGATACTTAAGCTCCTTGCTAAATCTGCTACTAAATGACAGATGGCCTGGTCATTAGCCTGCAGGTGACTAACAGCCCCTCCCCAGCGGCACAGGTGAGGGCAGGCGCCCTCACCGCCTTCCCTTCACTCGGAATTTAGGTGAGTCTCTGAGCGGCCCTTGGCTGTCTCAGTCACTGCTGGATCGGTTTATTTACTGATTCGGGAGGCAGGTTTTGTATGCTTGCACAGGCTAGTTTCCTCTGTGGAAACCTTTGCATAACACGGTGCAAAGAAGTAAAAAGCTTCGCAGAGAAGTAAAAAGCTTCGCAAAGCACTGCTTTGTGAAAAGCAAAATGTTTCTGCAAAGCGAAACTCGGAAGTTAGCCTTTACAAGTTACATACTCCAGACCACGCTGGGGACAGCTGAACAGTAACCACAGCTTTGCCACCAACGTATAAATACACCAGGATGATTCTGGCGAATATTCTGACGCGGCCTCTGAAAGAGCGCAACCAGGTGTATACAAAGTAACCTTCCCTTTCTGAGGGGCTGAAACAGTCCACTCACCTGTTCTTTCTTGAGTGTCTTCCAGAAGCTGTGAGCCAACATCTAAAACCAGAATCTCTGCCTGGCGCTAAAGAACAGCTCCTAGAGCTGCTCCAAACCCCGGCGGCTCCACGACCCTGCGACCGGGGCCTGAGGGGTGTGGGGGATTTCTGGCTCGGCTCTTACATCCGGCCCCCTTCGCTCGTTCACTCACTCTACAGCCAGCTGGGTGTCTACAGTGCACCTCGCCTGAGCAGTAAGCACATAGCTTGGGACAGGACAGACCTGGCCCCTGTCCGTCCACAGTAACGGGGGCCAGGCTGCAAAAGTGACAGGGATGCAGAGGTAGGAGGCACAGGCAGGAAGATGCAGGCTTACAGCAGCTGGCGCCCAGGGGTCAGGCTGCAGGTGGGGCAGGGCCTTGGAAGCCACCCGGAAGAAGCGTCAGGGCTCAGTCCCAGGGTCGCCCTCAGAGGGTTCAGAGCCATGGGTCACAGGCGCGAAGGGGGTCGGCCGGTGGGGGGGCCATTCAGGAGCCCAGAGGAAGCTGCTGCGCTCCTAACCCCCTCACAGCTGGGTAGGGCACCGCGGGTGAGGAGTTCGAGTCCGCGAGCCAAGGAACGCAGCAGAGGGGGACCAAAGACCACACAGGCAGGCAGCGACTGGCGTCTGGCTCCAGACAGACACAGGGACAAGGCCCAGGAGCCGACCGGGATGGCCCTGCTTTCTCCCGTCACCAGAAGGGATGCCACCCGACCTTCTCTCCTCTGTCCTCAACCTTGTGCCCACCCTTCCCTCTCCCACCACAATACCAAGTCCACCTAGAGGATGCTTCGAGAAAAAGCAGGCAGCCCACGACAACTTCAGACCGGGTTCGAGAACTTTTCACTTTGATATTGTTGCAAGTGAATAACTTTTTGCATTAAAGACATCTAAGTGTCACCCGAAAAAGTTCTGTCACGGCGGAAAATATACTCTCCGTCAACTGGACAACAGCTGAAGTCCTAAATCTGTACCTGTTTCTATTACGGTTTTGGAGCTAAAGGAAAGGCTGTACTGAGCGCAGTCTTACAGAAACGCAAACACAATGAACAACCAGAGGCCCAACACTGCCAGGAAGTGCGCCCCACCGGGTCAGGGGGAGGCGCACCCCCACGGGATCAAGGTGGGCGCACCCCACTGGGGGGCGCACCCCACCGGGTCAGGGAATGGAGCCCACCTTGGAAACCCTGGATCGATGTGAAGGAAAAGGACCAGTGTGGGGCCCCACTGCCTCCTGCAGGCCCCATCCTCAGCCAGGACCAGAGGGCGCCGCAAACAAAACTGCACACTGTTCCCTCCCGTCACGGAACCGAGAGTACATAAAGCCGATTCCGTTACAGACGAACCCGGAGGGACCCCCCTGCACGCTCCGCAGAACACAACTTGCAAACGCAGAGGCGGACATCCTGCCGCTCCCTTCAAGGCACCTCGCGCGGACTCGAAGGAGCCACGAGGTCCCCACACGAGAAGCTCATCAAGCGACAAAGTCCCATCCCGGGGGCGGGGGGGCCGCGCCTGTCCCTCGTGGGGCCTGCGAGCGGCGGGAAGGGACGCGGGACCGGGGGACCGCGCGGCGCAGAGCGACGGGGATGCAGGGATGGCGGGAAGGGGGCGTGGGGAGAAGGGATGTGGGGCCCGGCCCGGGGGGAGGGGGGGGCGAGCCAGAAGGGACGGGGACGGGGTGAGCGCGGCCAGCGGCAGGGCCGCGTGGGGGTCGCGGGCCGCGGGGGGCGGCGGGGTGGCCGCGGGGCCAGGCCGGCGAGACCCCCTCCCCGGCCGCAGGGGCTCGGGAGCGCACCCACCTGGGCCTTCCGCAGGGCGCCGAGGCGCAGCTCGTGCACGAAGGGGTTCCGCCCCGGGGGCGCCAGCCGCCGCGCGTCGCCGGCCCCCGCGCCGGAGGCGGGGGCGACCCGGGGACCGCGCGCCCGCAGCCTCATGACCGCCGCCCGCCGCAGGGAGCCGGGCGCCGGGCGCAGAGCGGGCGCGGAGCGGGACGCAGAGCGGGCGCGGGGCGCGGGGCGCGGGCCGAGGATGCGCGGCGGCCGGGGCGGGCGGACGCGCAGGCGCAGGCCGGCGGCGGCGTGACGCGGGGGGCGGGGCGGGCGGGCGGGGGGCGCCGGCGGGGCGAGGCCTGGGCGGACGGGGGCGGGGCGTCCCGAGAGCCCCGCCCCCGAGGGCCCGGAGGGCGGCCCCGCCCGCGCCCTGCGCCTGACCTCGGCTCCCGCCCTCCCCCCCACCCCCCACCCGCAGGGGGTGGCGGGGCGTCCCGGACCGTCGGTCCTGAAGGGCGCCCAGGCTCCGGCGGCGCCCCTCCCGCAGTGGCCAGACGGCGGGGACCCTCAGGCCGGGCCTGGCCCCCCGCGCAGCGAGGCCCGCCACGTCGCCCCGTCCTGCGGCAGCCCCCAACCCCCAGCCCCAGCCCCAGCCCAAATCCCGAGGGACACGACGAGCCGGGCCGCACGTGCAGAGGCCCGCGCCGACTCTGTCGAAGCTCCACAGGGACGGGCCCAGACCCAGCTCCTGCCGCTTTTCCTGCTTGCCTGCCCTCGCTGGGACCTGACCTCCGTGGGCGGCGGCGGGAGGGAAAGGAGGTTTCCGGGCGCTGCTGCTGGGTCCGTCTGTGCCCGCCGTCCCCGTCGCGAGCTGCACCCCAAGAGCGGGCCTGCCCCGAGAGGCACGGTCTCCCACCCGGGGAGTGCCATCCGCTGGAGGGGTGCACAGAGGCATTTGCTGATGGGACCCAGCGGTTCAACAGGGTCGTGAATCAAAGGATTCTTTCTTGTTGGCTCATTACTCCAGTTCGTGGAATTACTCCCTTGCACGAAGGGGAGGCATTTGGGGATCCTTCATTTGTGGCACAGTATTAACTGGGCAAAAGGTATCAAAATTTATAAATTTCTAAAATTTACCGCAAATGCTACGTGGTGAGCAGGGCTAAGTTTCTGTATGTGACTGTCCTTGTGACCCTGAAGGGCAGGAGGTGACCCATGAAGCAGGCAGCGGGCATGGGTGAGGGAGGGCAACTTGGACACAGTCCAGCAGCCCCTCGGTTCACATGATGCCTGAAATCATGAGGAAGTAGTCTGAATGCTTCCTGCATTGCTCTGGGACTAGGGGAAGGCCAGACCCTACTGTAGGACTGCCTGGCCATGGGGTCCTGGGTGTGTCCATGCCCTGTGAGGCTCCCCAGCCCTGTCCCTGCTTGGGCAGCAGGTCAGGAAGCGATCAACCCTCTGATAATCTAGCTGATACCCTGGCCAGCTGATAAGGTGAAGTGTGACCTTGCTGGGGGCCCTCCCGTGTTTAGATGGAGAGAGGAACACAGGACAAAAGAGAGGCCGGTGACTCTGCGGTGGTCCATGACACCCTCCACAGCCTCACCTATATAGAGGTGAAAGAGTGGGGCGAGGTCCCCAAACCCTTTCGAAGCCTCACGCTGGACTGGGGCAGGTGACCTCTCCTCCAAACCTCGCTTGTCAAATCTGGAGAAGGAAACTGGTGCAGTGCCCACATTTCTGCTGTGCGTGATGGCAGGGTAGCCCTTGTGGGCTGCGGTGGGCGCTGTTTCCATTGCCTGCATGGCCGTGGGCACACTGCTGACCTCTGAGCATTCAATTGCCAACTGCCCTGATCACAGACACAAGAGCCCAGCTGGGAGCTGGTGGAACAGTGTGAGAATTTATCCAGGGACAGGCAACAAGGAGAGGGCTTTTCCACTCCTTCCCAGCAAGCAGATCCGTGGAGAAACCCCAAAGGCCAACAAGGGCAGAAAACAGCCAGGAGAGCAGGGGTAAGGAGTGGAGGGCCCAGATGGGTGGGTCTGTGGACAGGAAAGGTGAGGAGTCCAGGGCTCAGAAGAGTGAGTCTGTGGAGAGCAGAGGTGAGGAGTGGAGGGCCAAGAAGTGTGAGTCTATGGAGAGCAGGGGTGAGGAGTGGAGGGCCCAGTAGGGTGGGTCCGTGGAGAGCAAGGGCAAAAGTGAGGAGTGGACGGCCCAGAAGGATGGGTCTATGGAGAGCAGAGGTGAGGAGTGGAGGGCCCAGAAGGGTGAGTCTATGGAGAGCAAGGGTGAGGAGTGGAGGGCCCAGAAAGGTGGGTCTATGGAGAGCAGAGGTGAGGAATGGAGGGCCCAGAAAGGTGGGTCTATGGAGAGCAGAGGTGAGGAGTGGAGGGCCAAGAAAGGTGAGTCTATGGAGAGCAAGGGTGAGGAGTGGAGGGCCCAGAAAGGTGGGTCTATGGAGAGCAGAGGTGAGGAGTGGAGGGCCAAGAAAGGTGAGTCTATGGAGAGCAAGGGTGAGGAGTGGAGGGCCCAGAAGGGTGGGTCCATGAACAGGAAGGGTGAGGAGTGGAGGGCCCAGAAAGGTGGGTCTATGGAGAGCAGAGGTGAGGAGTGGAGGGCCAAGAAAGGTGAGTCTATGGAGAGCAAGGGTGAGGAGTGGAGGGCCCAGAAGGGTGGGTCCATGAACAGGAAGGGTGAGGAGTGGAGGGCCCAAGGGGATGAGTCCAGGGAAGTTCATTGTCTTACACCGCTTCATACTTTCTTTGCTTCAGTTTTAATCCTGTGATGGAATATTCTAGAAGTCCCAGAGTGTTCTGGAGGCTTGACTAGGAGAAGTTGGGCTTGGGCAAGGGGTTATATGCAGTTTTCTTTCAGTGAAAGGAAAAAGACATTCATCTCTGGGACTTAGTTTCTTAGTTTGGAGAAACTGCCAGCTGGGCCCTCGGACCCGGACTCGGAAGGCAAATCCCGCGGCGTTCTCCAGGAACCTTCTGGAACACACCCTGGCGCACAGAGCTGCGGGCCAGGCTCTGGGAAGCGCTAGCGGTGTCCCTGTGGCCCCTTGTTCTTACTCTGCTCCTGTCTGAGGAAGGCAGGTTCAGAGAGAAACGTTTCCACAGATGGACCGAGAGCACAGGACGTGGTCGCGGGCGTGGGGCTGAGTGTTCTGGGTCTGTTTGCAGAGTTTTAGAGTTATTTACAGATTTCAGAGACGTTCTCCTCCGTTTCCTTCTGATACTTCTTTTCAGTTCTGCCTTTCATGGTGTTTCCAACCCATCCGCACGTTTTCTCCTCTACACCGAGACCCTGTAGTCGACACCATCATCCGCTCGCCTCCCCGGCCTGTGGCTCCTTTGGGCACGAACACAAGTGCTTGTGAAGCCATTTCCGGATGTTCCATTTCACGGTTTGTTAGTTCCTGGTGGCACCACACTGTTCTAACCGCTGCGCCTCTGGAATCGTGCGCTGGTGACCGGCAGGGTGAGTTCCTGTTGCCGCCTCTTTTTAAGTCTGTCCTATTTCGCTAAAAAGTCCACTGGAAGCCTTGTTCTGGAATGTGCTAACTGCACACTTCACGAGAATGTGTTGTAAGGGTACCTGGAGTCTGTTTCAGGTTGGTGCTCTAAGACACACAGACGTGGACGTGGGACAGAGGATGAAGTTTTCCTCGTGCTTCCCTAGGCATGGGGATGGGGTGCTCCCCGGGAAGCACCAGGGGCCGTCAGGAGGCAGCGGGGCGAGGGGGCAACGCCCTTCACTGCGGCTTCCCCGGGGGACGCAGAGGAGGCCGGGTGAGCAGGGCGGGGGCGGGGGGGTAGAGAGCCCACAGAGAGGAGGGGTGAGTTGGTTTGCACGTGAGAGGTGAGTTACTAGCTCCGGGAAGGGCCACCCACCAGGGTCAGCAGGCCCGGTGTCAAAACGCAGAAACGGAAAGGCCTGTGTAAGGCAGACCTTCGGGGCCTGCGTCCAGAGAGGTCCTTCCACAGGCCGGCGGGACGGACCAACTCCTACTTCGCTGGCAATGCCTCCCCCATCACTGGGAAGGCGGGAGCCCCTCCGCCCGGCCCCTCGGGCGTGGCCCCTCCCGGAGCGGCCTCCCAGCCCTGCGGGCAGGTGGCCTCAGGTCTCTCCCCTCTGCTGTCCCCTGTGCCTGGACACCTTCGTTCAAAGCTCCGCACTTCCTTCAGGTCTGGCTGGTAAGACCTGGGGGTCCTGTTAGCCCCGGCCCCTCGTGTGCGTATGGCTCTCAGTACACCCGTGCAGCCCACGTGCATTTTACGTGAAGTTCATTTGTTTGGAACAGGATAGTTTCCAAGACACCTTCTGTGAGTGAAATAGGGCCATTTTATAGGTAGTCAAACTGAGGCGTAACAGACTGAGGGACCAAGATCATAGCCAGGGCCACAGAAGGCTCTGGCCTCATTTCCAGGGGTGTTTCTTTCTGCCCACGTGTCAGGACTCCCCGGTGGGCACTGTCCCGTGGTCATCCATTTCCGCAGGCAGCTTTCCACAGAGAGGTCCTATTGTTGCGACACTTGGATTCCAGATAGAACCACTTCCCTCAAATATGCAGACATCTGACATCAAATAGGGACGTAGATGCTTGACGTTATATTTTATGTGTAGGTTTTGACTATCGTGGAGGTGCAGTTTTAAAGGGCCCCGGAGATTAAAAAACTCATCCACACGGCACACTTCTTAGCCACGTCGTCTGTCGTCTGTTTTATTTTCCTTGACGTTAAAAAAACCGATCCTCGTGTAAAACGTGATCTGAAGTGATGATCTCTTCCATGGGTCTTCATCAAAATTTAAGAGGGTTTTGAAACTCAGAGGCATGGAAGCATTTTTTTTTTTTTTTTTTTTTTTTTTGGTGCTTGAGCACAACTTTCTTCACACTTTGGGTTTGCAGAACAAATGTTTACATGTAATTCTGCTTCCCCAAATGTCAAAAACCCCACAAATATGAAAACAGTTATTCTCAAAGGAGCCATCCCGCGTGAAAAACAATCGTTTACAGTAATTCTTCCTAGTTGGCTTTGAAAAATGCTGTGTCGAATTATTTCTGCCAATTTGCAGAGACAGCGATCTTGTTTAGTTGGGGGGAGGGCGAGTTTCCAAGGGGGGAGATGCGCCGTGAGGCGGGGGCAGTGGTCCGGGCCCCGGGAACCCGCTGGCTCTCCTCCCTGCGATGCCTCCTTGTCGATAGAGAAGCACATGGCCCCCCAGGGTGAAGCCAGCCTGCCCGGCCTGCCTGGCACCTAGCTGGGGGCCTGCCGCCAAGTCCTGGCGCTTTGCAGAGAGGAACAGCTCCTGCTGGCGGGCCCAGAGGGGTCCCGGGCAGGAGGACCTGAGACCCGGAACGAGGCCGGGAGATAGCAATGCACGAGGAGGTGGGAACGCCCGCCGCCCCAGTGCAGGCAAGGCTCCTACAACCCAGACCCGGGCCGTTGGGCGGGTGGCGCCTCACGTGGAGCCGAGACGGCTCCCTGCCCCCTCGCATCCAGCCGGTCCCTCCCCTCCTCCCTCCTCCCCTCCCTATCTTGCCCGCTGCAGGCTCCTGGACAGAGCCTGTCACACAGCTGGGTGGTATCATGTGCCTCAGTCGCCCTCAGAGGTGAGTGGGCACAGCAGGTGGGGGTGGGCCGGGCAGGGGAGCCACGGGTGTCCAGCCGTCACGTGCGTGGGCACTGGCACGTGAAAGCAAAACTGCACCTGCGTGCACACCTGCCCTCTTCCCATCACCTCACGTGCACTGACGCCCAAGCCGCGGTGACCCGGGCCCCAAGGAGGTGTGCTTTTCACAAGTGGCTCGTGCTTTAGCAAACACGGAAACCATCCTGAGCGAGAGCATTTGGTCTCTCATCACAGAGGCTGGAAATCACCTGATCTGACTTCTTCACGTCAGGATTTGGCCATAAGAGGATCCTTATACATATTTTCAACATTTGATGAGGCCAAGAACTCTCTTATTGGATCGGAGGCCTTTGATAAGCTACTCAACTTTGAAGCCTTGCGGGAGAGAGCGTATCTTCAAACAAGGAAGCGGGTGTTTGTGCTTGAGGCAGGACATGGTGGGGGGGGGGGGGGCGTCCTTGAGCCCTGGGCTGTTTGCTCAATCAAAACGGACACGGGATGTGTTTTGTTCATCATGTGGTTTTGGGGAATGATCCCCAGTTAGAACATGTGTTGGTAACTCGAGGCGACCCTGGTACTTGTTCCCAGCTGGAGAGGAATATTCGATGGGGGTCCGCAGAGCGTGGGCCCCGCCACAGAGGGTGGGTCCTACCAACACGACAAACACGTCTAAGCTCGGTCTGGCTCAGTTGTCCTTTTGGACAAAACTCCCCATAGGTAATGATTTCTGACAGTGTTTTCGGCGATCTTCCTTCCCTCTGTGCTCAGAATTCATAGGACTGCCCCAGAAAGCTTCTCGTAACCAGCACCGTGCCTGTGACCAGGGTTTCGCACAGGCCACAGTTTTGCTTCCCTACGCGGGTTCCATCCTGTGACCCGAGAAGGTGGTGGCCTGGGGCCGTGGGCACGGGTTCTGCTGCAGCCCTGGGGGGTGGGGGGGAGGGGTCGGGTTGAACCGGTCTGGAGGGTTTTCGAAGGGCTGGGAAGGTGAGTGCAGCCGCAGTGCCCAGGATGGGGTCTGACGCATGGCACACAGGCTGAACGTGAGCCACCGTAGCAAGTACGTGGCACTCACTTCCCGCCTTCGGGGGGCTTGGGGGGTGGCCAGGGCACATGCCCACATCCTCGGTGCTCTGAGCTTGACACGGCTCGTCAGTGCGGGTGTCGATTCTTTTCTGAAGGGGAGGGACTCGGTCACACGGCTTCGAGAATTAGATCCGGGTTGCAAATGGGGTTCTTCACTTCGACTCTGGAGTCTGTTACTACTTAACAAAGGCTCTACGTCCCACTATGCGTAAATAGGCACACCGACGAGGGGCCCTCCCGGGGGGCGGCCTGCGTGCAGGTGGGGGTCCGGCACCATCATTTACCAGGACGGGAACTTTGGCCAGGTCGTGTCCCCTTCCCGCCTGGGTCTGTCAGGTATGAACAGGTGGCCGGGCCCATGTCTGCAAAGGCAAAGCCTGCCCTCATCGGAAAAGGCCACCTCCCACCTCACTGCCGTGGGGTGCTGGGCTTCCGTGGAGCCCGCCAGCCGGGCCGGAAGGTCGTCGGTTCTGAGTTCGAGTTCCATCCCGGTGTCTGTGGGAGTGGCCGCCTCCAGACCTGGCTTGTTCTGTCACCGTCAGAGAGATTTAGGAAGAGAACGACTCCCTGCGTGGTCCCGGGCCTGGGTCCCGAGGAGGCGGGCTGGGCGCGTGGGGGCGGGAGTCAGGGCCCCGGGTCCTCCCGCGTGCACCTGCAGACATTGAATCCCACTGCGGGAGGCGGTAAGAACTAAGGGAGCTCTGACTTCCCACCTTTAAAACAGAAGCCCGGGGGAGGTGCTGCACAGAGCAGAGCAGCATGACCCAGGGGAGCCGGTCTCGTGTGTGATCGCAGCTGCCCCTGTGCGCAGCGCCCGGGGAGAGGCCGCGGGGGGCGCCCGCGGAGTGCGCCCCGGGGCCCTTCCAGACCCACCTCCCGCCGGGATAAGTGCTCACGAAAAATTCGTGCCTGGTTCCCAACAGGTGCGCCGTGACAAGGGGTCCCGAGTCCCCCATGCACGAGCGGCTGCACACGCGGACATCTACGTGGCCCCTGCTGTTTGCAGCCACCCTGTACCTCACAAGGCGCGGGGTGGGGGTCGGGTCCTGGGAGAAGCCGACGCGGGGCAGGGGGCACATCAAGACACCGCTGATGCAGCAGGTCTCTGCTCGTCCTGCCCGCGGATGCCGTTTCCAGGGTTGGGGCTCAGAGCGAGGGGCACTGGGGGGCGTGGGAGGACTCTCTCCACTTGGCCGGGCCCAGAGGGGAGCCTCCCGCCTTGGGGGTTCTGAGGAGCACAGTGAGCTGAATCAAGCGTGGTCCCCTTTGTCCAAAGTCACAGTAGGGGCACCCGGTGCCTTCGTTGGGGAAGCGTCAGACTCTCGATCTCGGCCCAGGTCGTGATCTCACAGCAGGGGCTTGGAGCGTGGCCCAGATCAGCCTGTCCGTCCAGCGTGCGATCTGAGCGAGGGTCCCCCGTCGGCCGCAGGGGTCCAGGCTGCACTTGGCCGCACCCGCAAAGAGGCTTCCAGGGCCTGCCCGCTGGCCCCCAATGGGCCCAGCCCAAGTTCCATCCTCAGAGCTGCCCTCCGGCCTCCAGACCCCAGGGCTGGGGTGCACTGCCCATACCTCCAGAAGCCCGGCTCCCTGCTGAGCTGTGTGCCTCCCTGCCAGACGAACCCAGCACAGTGACCCACTCGTGACACGTCCGTCTGGGACCCTTCCTCGCTAGCGTGGGATAAGGGTCTCAGCTCTGCAGAAATCTTCATGGAAACTAGCCTTCCCTTCCATACACAGACCCCACCTCACCATCCACAACAACGGGGGTTTGCTTCTCCACAGGGGCTCTCGCCGCCTTTCCCTGGGGGAACCGCCTGGATCCACAGCCGCTCCCAGTTTAGGATCAGGGCTGCTGCGCGTGGCTGGTGTAAAGCTTCGTCACCTCCAGTTGGCGGGCGTGGTGGCCAGAGGGACAGATCCTGGCGCCCCTTGCCCGGGTCTCTCTTTCCTGACCACTTACACGTGACGCTGTTTGGCCATCAGCCTCGGAGGGCGGGTCAGCGCCAGAGGACAGGGCGTTTATTTATTTCCTTTCCTGACATGAACCAGCACCTGGAAGGTGCTGGGTGGGGATCTGGAGTGATGAAGGGGTTTTGGCTGTGGTCACACAGTCTTTTTTTTTTTTTTTTTTTTAATGTTTATTCATTTAGTTTTGACAGAGAGAGAGAGAGAGAGAGAGAGAGCACACGGGCCAGGGAGGAGCAGAGAGAGAGGGAGACACAGAATCCGAAGCAGGCTCCAGGCTCTGAGCTGTCCGCACAGAGCCTGACGCGGGGCTCGAACTCACAGACTACAGGATCATGACCTGAGCCGAAGTCAGATGCTTAACTGACTGAGCCACCCAGGCGCCCCAGTCACATGGTCTTATTTAGCCCAGCCCCACAGTACATGAGTGATTAAATGTGGAAAGTGTAATCTTTCTTCATGAATTTATCTTCATGAATCTGGGATAGAGAAGGATTTCCTATGAAACCCACAAAGAGCACAAGTCATACAGAAAAACATTGATACATTTAAGTAAGACAACAGTGTAAAAGTCTTGCAATAAACCACTGATGATACAAGCCACAAATTGTGCAAAAAATAGTTACAAAGGATATCATTACAAATGGATCAGCACCCACACAACATGAAGAACTTGTACACAGCTTACAGGAAAACAAACAACAAAATAATGGGCACAGCACGTGAACAGGCAATTCCCAGAAGAGGAAGCCCCCGCGGCAGAAAACACAGATGAAAGACGCTCCTGTTTGCTGGTCTGAGAGGCGCAGGACTAGGAGGTGCGCCTGCCCCTGCGCTCGCTGGAGGTGCGCCCCTCCCCCCCGCCACTGCACAGTCCTGGGGGTTCTGACAAGGCCAAGCATTGGGGGCTATGAGGCGACACGGTACAAGGAGGAGAGCAGCCCCCCTGGGGTGGGGGACAGTTCGCAAACATCCAGCAAGTGATGTCCAGGCCCTGTGACTTAGGAGTTACACCCCTGGGAATACATCCCAGAGAAACCTCACCGAGGAGGGCACCTTTTATTGTGGAATTGAGAGAAAGTGGAAACTGGGCATCAAGGAGGGAAGTGATAACCTAAGTTTGCGTGGTCACCTACGGAGCACCGAACAGAGTCAAATTAACCACCGGGAACTAAACGCACCCGCTGGTGTGAGTAACGAATGCCCCGGCGTAGCTCGAGAGCCACAGTTGAATGGGGATTTTTTTTTTTTTTTTTTTAGAAGCACTGAAATACAGCGTAAGCACAAATGGGAGGCAGAGTGCGGGGGTGGGGGTGGGGGTTCCCAGGCCGCACTTTGAATGGGGCCCGAGATGTTTCTAAGCGACCGAATGGACAGGCTTTGACAGGCAGAGGTGGCGGACCGTGATTTGGAAAGTTTCAGCCACGGCAAACAAACCCAGTGCGGCCAAGAGCGGGGACAGGGGATGGGGAGGGAGGGGACCACCCTGGGGTCTGCTTAGAAAAGTGGGAGGGGGGGGTCCGGTGCGAGCGAGGAGGCGGGTGGTGCTGAGGAAGCTTTCGAGGGCTCAGTCATAAACTGAAGTGTTAGGGTTTTAGTTTGATTTGATTTGATAATGAAACTATGGCTTTTGCATTTTTAATTTCGGCTTTCCAGTTTTATTTTACGTTGGAGATTGAAACTGCTTTTCCGATAGGAAGGTTTTCTTCACCGCTAACAGAATTTTCGTGGATCTGGTTTTAGACGCGGCGCCTGGGTTTTCGAAACAGAGGGAAAGAGAGGTGGCGGCTCGTCTGCCCCGCCCGCGTCTAGCAGAGTCAGAGCCTGTGGGGGATGGTCTTTCGGGCGTTTACAATGTCAGCAAAGGGGTTAGTCCAGGCTGGCGTCCGGCACAGACATTCTCAGCCGAATGCGTGTCTGAAAGATAGGATTTGATCTCAATTATTCCATTCAGCTTCGTTAAAGGAGAGTAAGAGAAAAAAGAATTTATCTTAGCTTCTGATCCTATAACACCTTTATTTTAAATCTACATGCCGCAGCCCTGGCGGGCTTTCAGCGTGGACTGGCATTTTGGCTGCTTTGGAGAAAGAAACCTCATTCACACGAGTCCAAGTTTTATGAACAGCCGTCCCACTTTCCCGCCGTGGCTGTGCTGTGATGTTGACCCAACACAACACACAGATCCCTCTGTCCCCCACTGGCCGCTGGCCAGGCGTCTTTGGTCTATGGAGTGAGATCACTCAGAGCTGGAAATCTCTGGGCAACAAAAGCCTCTGTTCCATCGATGACAGGCTTTGTACAGAAGGGTCCCTGCGTCACCACGGCTGTGGGTGACGAATCAGAGACAGGCGCCTGCTGAGAGAAAGCTCTTTAATTAGGCCATCCCGTCGGGCGGGGAGGAACTGAGGGCACCCCGATTCTGGTTCAGTAGGTGAACCCGGAGGAGGCCCGTCCTACGCTTTCCGGGGCGCTTGGAGTCCAGCGGGCCCTCACAGCCACCTCTTCTTGGCCTGCTCGACAGCACGAACCCTGGGTTTAGTGCTGGGGGTGGGCATTGGCCAGCACTCTGCTGCTGTCACCGGGAGGTCAGCCCACGTGCTCAGGACGGGGAGCCCGGTTCCAGGAAGCAGACGCCCTCCCCCCGACGCCTGGGTTGTTGCCTTTAGTTCTTGGTCCGTTTTGTTTCTTTGGCTTTGACTCCTGAGCTGTTTGGATGGTTCTCTGGAAGGAAGGGGGAGGGGTCGCCGATGCCCGGTGCCCCAGGGGACAGTGCGTCCAGGGAGACCCTGCGGTGGTCTGGGCTGCCGTGATCACCCACTCTGCACCCAGGTGGGGAGGGTGGGGTCCTGTCCTAAGAGTGGCCCGAACCCGGACGCCCCCACCCTGGACAGGTGAGACAGACAGTAGGTGACAAGTCACAGGTGTAGCCCCGGAGAGGGACCCCAGCTGCCACACAGGGCTACATGGCGGCCCTGGGGCACCACGTGCCCCAGCAGGGCTGCGGAAGGAGGCTGGGTCATGACAAGAGCGCAGGGCGGCCCCTGGCGGGAGGGGGCGCAGGGTGGGCCTGTTTGGACATTCTGCGTCCCGGCAGCAAGTTGGACGCCATCGGCCCCCTCCCCGGGGACCCAGCCCAGGCCAGTGTTTCCGGTGAGGGCAGGGCACTCAGGGTCGGGCTGCAGATGCCGGGACGCTCTGCGATGTCACGGTGCCGTCTCAGATATTTACGTTTGGATGTTTCTTCTTGCCGGCTGTGGGGTGATCTTCTGAAGGTGCTTGTTGTTCAGAGGAATGCACTCAGGTCCCGATGGAAGGGTGGCACCCCTCCGTGCGGGGGGCCCTGGGCCCCTTTCGGGACTCAGCAGGAGAGGAAGGGACACGTTTCCTCCTCTTCTCGGGCACAATCCTTAAAGTGCCACTTGGCCCAGACCCCCGGGGCAGAAACAGGGCTGACCTCACCCCCTGGGCCTCCTCTCTCCAGGCACCTCCCCCAGGTGCTCTCCTGCCCCAGTCACACCCCTTCCTCTCTCCCTTCAGACCTCGTGCCTCTGGCCTGGGACGTGGCCCCGGAGCGTGGTGTCCAGAGGGTTGGTGCAGTGACCCCTGACCCCTGTGTGTATGGCCCCCACTCCCGTCTCTTGGGTCCCGATGAGCCCCTCCCAACACACAGAGATAACGGGGTGCGGCGTGGGCAAGCCCGGGCGGTGGCTGCATTGGGGGGGGCAGCCCGGGGCTTTGCGAGGGCGCCCGCCCTCCCACGGGGCTGAGGGCCACGCGAGCCAAAGCGCGACCTCGCGGGCCTGGTCCTGCCCTGCTTGCTTTTCTCGAGTGTGTCTGGGAGCAGGTGGGGCAGCGGGTCGAACTCTGCAGCGCGAGGCAGGGAAAGGGCGGGAGGGTCTGTGTGCCAAACAGACATTCTGCAGACCCAGCCCCGTGTGACGCAGGTGCGGGGCCGGCGGGGGCCGGGTCACTTTGTGTCCTTGACTGAGGCCGGGCCCACGCTCCCCAGCCTTTTCCTCCGTGGGATGAGGGGTTCGGTCCCTCGGCCCCGCGCGCGGGCGAATTTTACTGTTTTTATGGCAGCCCGCCGGAGGCCTGGCGTCCGGCATGACCCGAGGGGGCCGGGCCCTGGGAGGCAGGAGCTGTCGCCGGTGCCTGTCGGCACCCTGCGTTCCCTGCGGTGGGCATCTGGGCACACACGGCTTCCTCCCCTAACGCTTTTCTATTGAAATCAGGGTCATTTGACCTTTGCGGCCAGTCCTTGCTCTTAAACTTTCACTCTTTAACCCGAGTGCTCCATCCGCCCCCGAGCGAGGGGAGCACCATCTGCCTTCTGCTCATCTCTGACGTGCCCGCGACGCGGGCGGGAGGACGCCCACGATCCCGAGCTCAGCGCACGGGGGCGGGACCCAGCGCCCACCCGCCGTGTGGACAGCGTCCTGTGGCCGGCGGGGCCACGGGCGGAAGTGAGGCCGGCGGCACCCACACCCGGCGGGCGAAGCCCCCGGGCCCAGAGGCCACGAGGCTGCTGGGGCGGCCGCTGCGGGTGCCCCGCCCCGGGGACCAGGTCCCGCTGTGCAGCCAGGTGCTGAGGGTGTGGCATGTGGAACTGACACTCGCTAGGCCGCCACATCCTGCAAGGACCCGCGCCTGGCCCGACGGGACCGTGCGCCTGCCGAGTCAGGACGCCCCACCTGCCGTCCAGCCGTGGGCGCACGTGTCTGGGTCGGGTGCGGTCCCCGGGGCCTGCTCACTGGTGACGTCCCTCAGCGAGCAGGTCCAGGGCGGGGACAGGCCTCCGTCATGGGTCAGGGGTCAGCGAACGAAGTGTTCCAGGAACGCAGCCCCGCCAGCTGCCGGGCGGCTACTTGAGGATGAGTGGCCGACACGGAACGGCCTGCGAAGCCCGGAACCGTTAGGGTCCAGCTGTACGCACAGAGCGCGTTCGCAGGCCTCAGTCAGGCCAGGGACGAGCAGGGGCCGGGCCGACGGCCGCTGGCCAACCCCCAGCACCACCTCTGGAGGGAGCGTGCAGGGGACCCTGAACCAGGGGGCCAGCCCCCAGGTGAGCCCAGGCGGGAGGGGCCCTGGGGGGACACAGTCGGGGCTCTCCCCGAAACCGGGGTGGGCCCCCGGGATGCAACATGGCCTTCACGTGAGCAAGCGGGACCCCAGCCTCAGCCAGGCTGCCGGGGGCGGGGGGGCGGCCCCCTCCCAGGGTAGGGTCTCTGTGGCGGGAGGAGCAGCCTGGTCCCCCTTCCCTGCCTTCCCCTCTTCCCCCCCTTCCCTGACTTCCCCTCTTCCCCCCTTCCCCCTTCCCTCCCCTCCACGGCAAAGGCTGCAGACACAGGGGACTTGCCTCCCTGAATGCTAATCAGGGGGCTCAGGGAACGTCCCCCAGCACGCAAGGGTCCCCCGGGGGCACAGGGTGCAACCCCCAGAGCACGAGGGTCCTGGGGGGCACACGCAGGCGTCCCTGTCAGCGGTGCACCTTGTACGGAGGGTCTGGGTTCAGGTCAGGTTCTGGGCCTCGGTGGGCGTGCCCTGAAGAGCTGGGTGAGGCAGGGGCCATCTCTGCCCAGCTCCTAGCGGGCAGACGCTCACTCCCCTGAGTTTCTTGCTCTTCCGCAGGGTCAACGGAGCCACTCACGGACACAGCTTCCAGGTGCCCCAGACCACTGGGTGTCCAGGGCCGGGGCCGTGTGACTGCATGTCAGGACAGCCCCTTCCCCAGCAGAAGCTCCTTGTAGCCACGGCCTTTCACTTGGGGAACCTAAGCCGGGCAGGGGACGGTGCCCAGGCCACCATGGCATGTGGGTTCCGTTTGTGAGCATCTGGGGGCCGTGGAGGGACCGTGTCCCCACCGCCCCTCGAGCGACTGTGGGCCATGAGCACTGGCGATTGCTGCAGACAGGAACTTGTACTTGAGCGCGTCAGCTGACTCTTCAAAATCAGCAGGTCAGGGACACGTGCCACGGACCAGAGCCAGGGCTGGGCCGCTCCCAGGACCAGGACGTGGGTGTGTCCACACGGGGCACGCTGGGGCATGGAGACGGGAGGCTGTCTCATGGCCACTCGGCTCCCCGGGTTCCCCCGTCCTGCCTGTCGGGTGGGGACATTGCTTCTCTGTTCCACTTGGAGCTCAGGCTCCTGGCCTCCCTGCCCCGGGGGGTCTGCAGGGTGCCTCAACTGTCGCTGTCTGCCTGGACACTTGGGGCTAAGACCCTGGGGCTCTGGATGGGGCTTCATCTGAGTGGGGTTTTGGAGGACGTGGACCCCTGAGCAGAGGGGAGGTCGGGGCTGAGTCTGGGGCCCTGCTGCTGGGGGCTGACGGGGGGCGGGGTGGGCAGCCAGTGAAGGAAGGCCGCGGGGATTTGCCTGAAGGCGTCTGCTCCGCTCCGGGAGTGCTGTCATCTTGCAGTGAGAGCGAGCCTCGGAGAAGCTCTGGAACGTGGGACTTCCAGAATACTCAACGTGATTCCACGTGACTGCTTGCACCAGTTCTGGCCATCAGTCAGCGTGAGAAGCCAGGTCCTGGGCTGTCTCCGCTTGAGTTTCTGCGGTCCTGGAGCTCGGCCAGACGCCGTCCTTGTCTGGGACTCCCCCTCCTCTTCAGACGCCCAGCTTGACGTGAAGGTCGGGGCTCAGTGTCCCCGAGGGTGACCGGGACTCCGGAGCGGGGGTGCGCACCATTCCGCCATCCCCGAGGGCCTGGGCCACAGGGCACCTGTGCCAGCGGATCGAGGTGAGTCTGCTTTCCACGGACACGAGCACCCCTGCCCAGGGCCTCTGGGGACAAGGGGAGCTCAGACGCAGCGTTCGCACCAGACCTCGAGCCCCGTTTCCTCCTTCCTGCTGAGCAAAGGCGACTGGGAGCGAATGCAGTCACATCAGTTCCTTCTCCAGGGCCACAGTCAGAGTCACAAGCTGAGCCACCGTGCAGCCCTGCCTGCCCCGGGGTGACTCACTCTGCCCACCGGGATTCTGAAAAACCCCTTTGTGGGGGTTGGACTTTTCTCCAGCCACTCCGATTCCGATGGAAGAAGAAGGCTGGGGGGCCGGCCCAGAGCCAACCCAGCCCCCGCCTCCCACGGGTCTGCCCACCTCACCTCCGTGCCGCCAGCCACGCGGGTCGGGAGGGCATCGGGGGGGGCCCTCCTGTCCCGGCAGCCCCGTCCTCGGACTGTCCCCCAGACTCAGGCCCACGGCTGGCCCACTGATACCCTTCCTCCCAGAGAAGTGATTTCTGAGACAAAGTTGATTTTTGAAAGATTATAATTTACACAACTCTGGTGCCTCTGACGTGGGCACCACTTTAGAGCTCGGTGTTCCGTTTCTGCGATAAAATACCAGTAGTCACACTCCTCTTTCACAGTTTGGCTTTAACCAGGAGCCTTATCATGACGCGGTGATCACGCCCGTGACAGCCAAGTGTTATAGTCTGCACTGTGTTTGACACAAGGATCTTGTTGGTGGCCGTGGCCGTGCAGGCTGGGGGTTATCACGTGCCTTACTCGTGAGGGACCCGGGATGGAGACACTCCAGGAGGCTGCAGCATGCAGTCCTCTGAAAGGAAAGGCCGGGGAAGGGGCTCTCCTCGGCAGGCGGACCCTCCCAGGTCCCCTCCTCCGTGCCCGCTGGCAAGCCTTCCCGCAAGAGCCCTGTTGGGGCCTCTCCGCCTTTCCTTCTGGTTTCCTTGGCGGTGGGAGTGGGACTCTGAAGGTGGGCTGTAGGCATGGCTTTCCCCAGCACCCACAGGCCAGCCATGACCCTGCTCCGCGGCTCGCCTGGGCTCCACACCTCATGCACTGTCGTTGCCTGTGTGTGGGTGGCCCTGCCACGGGGGCGGGGGATGCGCCAGCTGGGGTGAAGGCAGGCGCTGCCCAGGACACTCTCCCCAGTGACGTCGACAGGTGCTGTCCTGTGCAGCTGGGGCTCCGGGGCCCTGCCCGCCCCTGCTCATCTGCAGGCTCCTCTCTCACTGTGAGGGGCAGGCGTGTCCGTGTGGCCACCGAGTGAGAAGGGTGTGGCTCTGGGGAGGCTTAGCACTGGGGACAGCCTGGATCCCCCAATCATCCACTTTTTTTTTTCAATATATGAAATTTATTGTCAAATTGGTTTCCATACAAATCATCCACTTTTTATTTTTTTTAACGTTTTTTAAATTTATTTTTGAGACAGAGAGAGACAGAGCATGAACAGGGGAGGGGCAGAGAAAGAGGGAGACACAGAATCCGAAACAGGCTACAGGCCCTGAGCTGTCCGCACAAAGCCCGAGGCGGGGCTTGAACCCACGGACCGTGAGATCGTGACCTGAGCCGAAGTCAGACGCTTAACCGACCGAGCCACCCAGGCGCCCCAACAAATCATCCACTTTTTAAAAAGAAAACTTGTTGGGGCGCCTGGGTGGCTCGGTCGGTTGAGCGACCGACTTCGGCTCAGGTCACGATCTCACGGTTTGTGGGTTCGAGCCCCGCGTCGGGCTCTGTGCGGACAGCTCGGAGTCTGGAGCCTGCTTCGGATTCTGTGTCTCCCTCTCTCTCTCTCTGCCCCTCCGCCACTCATGCTCTGTCTCTCTCTGTCTCAGAAATAAACATTAAAAACAATTAAAAAAACCCCAAAAACCCAAAGTGGATAAGGGAGGATGCAGAAGCTTAAAAAAAAAGAGAGAGAGAGAAATAGCAAACTTGTTACTTGAGGTCTATTTTGCATTTACAGAAGACGGCAGCAGAGTTCCCGTGGACCCTCACTTGCCCCACTTGTACTGCCAACACCTGCTCACTGGGGGATAGTGGTGATCACTTTTTCAGATTGCCTCAGTTCTTAAAACGTATTTGTTTATTCTGAGAGAGAGAGAGACCTCGAGAGCAGGGCAGGGGCAGAGAGAGAAAGAGGGAGAGAATCCCAAGCAGGTTCCGCACTGTTAGCACAGAGCCTGACTCGGGGCTCGAACTCACATGCTGTGAGATCACGACCCGATCCGAACCAAGAGTCAGATGCTTAACCCACTGAGCCCCCCAGGGCGGCCTGAGATCTCCTCGGTTTTCACCCGGTGTCTGTCTTCTGTCCCAGAATCCTGCTCGGGGTCCCATGTGACATCCGGACATCATGTCCCCTCAGGCCCCTCTGGACAATGGCAGTTTCTCAGACTTCCCTTGTTTTGGGGACCTGGACCATCTTGAGGAGGGCTGGGCAGGTGTTTTGGAGAATGTCCCTCAATTAGGACGTGTCTAGTGGGTTTTCTCGTGGACGGTCTGGGGTTGTGGGATTTGGGAGGAAGGCCGTGGAGGACAGCTCACTGTGGATTCAGCCTTGACCTCTGGCTCAGGCATGTTCGGGGTCCCTGTGCACACCGACGGGGCGTGGCTATGTGCAGCCCGCCCGCAGGAGAGGACGCCGTTCGGCCCTGGGAGCCCAACGGCCTGTCTGGTCGCCTGGGGCTTCTGTCCTGGAAGCTGTCTCGCCCCGTGAGTTTGCCGATCCAACCGCTGACATCGGCGTGGACCCCAGGACAGCTCTTGTAGGCTTTGGGTCAGGAACCCACATCACGCGGGCTATGCTGCTCAACGGTTCCCATGGCAGGCACGGCGGGCCGAGGCGTGGCCACCCACCGAGACAACGCTCAGATGCGTGGTGGCCTCCGTCTGGCCTCCGTCTCTGGCGTCTGACGTCTGTCTGCGCGTCTCTCCTTTGTCTTCCTTTCTCCTGCTCCGTGTTATCTCGTGTCCTCTGAGCACGTCTCCTCGGCCAGCAGATTCCTCCTGGAAGCGGGCCAGGGTAGCCCCCGCCACCCCTCCCCCCTTGCCTCCCGTCCCTCCTGCACATTAACTGACCACTGGCACGTCCGCGGGGGCCCCGTCGCCGGCTGCGGGGATTCCTCTCACCAGAAACAGGCCCCCCGAGTCCAGGAGGGCGAAGGACGGCTCCCCGCGGGGCTCCGCGTCTGTGGTCTCTCGCCTGGCCCGCCGTGCCACGGACGTCGGAGTGGCGGTGCGGGTTCAAGAGGCCCTTTGGCATCGGGAGGGACTATTTATGCAGGTCCAGTTGGCACCAGGAACTGGGCTGGGGTCAGACTTCCGTCCGGCTTGCTGGCTCCAGATGGACGTGTCCCTGGCTGGCGGACCGTGGCCCTGGGAAGAGGGGTGTCTGCTCCTGCCCTGCCTCGTAGGCACCGCTGAGCCCTCGTCCTGTGTGTATTTTGTGCCAGTGACACGCACACCCCGGTTGGGCACGTTTTCCAGGAGGAGCTGTCCTGTCCGGGGCGAAGGTTAGGTCCCCGCCGGGAGGAGTGAGGGACAAGCCCCGTTGGTGCCCGTCACACTCCGTGTCCGTACTTGCCAACCCGCCAGCTCACCAAAACCTCCTCGTGACCCTCAGACCAACTCTCGTGGCGCCTTCGAGGACGTTTGCGCCAGTGCTGGCGTGACGGGACCTTGAGGCCTGGCTCTTCCGTCTCAGCTCCTTCTGACGGGTGGCCGTTACACAGCCGACCCAGATGCGTGCTTTGTGCATTTTTTGTGCTTTTTGCTGGCTCCTTTGTTGGCTTAAAATGCCCCTGGGTGTGGAGCTGAAGTGCTTCCCGGTGGCCCCGAGCGCCGGGGGCCGTGACGTGCCCCGCACAGAAAACGCACGTCGGCCACGCGTCTCGCAGGCCTGGTTACGGGCCGTGGGCCGGGCGTCCGGGGTTGAAGAGCTGACGGCAGACGTTCCACACGGTGCCTTTCAACGGAAACACACCAACAAGGTCGGGGGTGGATGGCTGAGGGACACGGGGCCAGAGGCCCCAGGAACCCAGCCCCGTGTCTCGCCCGGCAACGGTCGCGTGTCCGCTGGGCCAGCGTGCGGGCTCGTGAGGGGCAAGCCGCAGAGATGTGTGTGGGCGTTAAGTGTTTCACTGCTATGTGCCCATCAAATGATACGTTTCTTCAGATTTGACGTTTTACCTGGAGGACGGCTCACACGCATTGGAATATTTTCGTTTTATTCTAAACGTCTTTGAGGAGCGTATATAAAAATAAAATTCGTAAATTCTCCTTCATTTGGGGGGTTTGAGTTATGGTCAAGAGGGGAGAATGGTCTCAGTGTGTCCCAGCTGCCACTCGCTGTCCTCTCGGGTGTATTTGTCTCGCGTGGTCACTTGGATCAGTGCACTCTGACGGGTGTATGTTTTATGGGAAATAACGGGTTAGGTCACGGCTGGTAAATCAGTCCCGTTTGGAACGCCAAGGCTACAGAGATTTTTAAAAGGGTCACAGTTTCCTTCAACTGCAAATGCACTTGAATGATTAAGTTGAGCACCAGTTTCTAAATTTGTTTTTAACATTTATTTATTTTTGAGAGAGAGAGACAGAGCATGAGCAGGGGAGGGGCAGAGAGAGAGGGAGACACAGAATCCGAAGCAGGCTCCAGGCTCCGAGCCGTCAGCGCAGAGCCCGACGCGGGGCTCGAACCCACAGACAGCGACCTGATGACCTGAGCGAAGTCAGATGCTCAACCGACTGAGCCCCCCAGGCGCCCAAGCACCAGTTTCTAAAGAAGACAGAACACGGGTGTTGGCTGGCTGCTTCTGGGTCTGAGCTTCCCAGGAGGTATCCAGGACCCCCCCCCAACCCTACGAGCAGACCACCCCACCCGCAACTTGCATTTCAGAGCCTTGGACACTCTGAAAAGCCCACTCTTTCACGGACACACTGGGGGCTGCTCCTTTTCCCCCGACAGCCCTGAGGAACAAGGAACGGGCAGCAGAGCACAGGCGACCGCGGTGAGTCCACCCGAGAGAAGGCTGGTCCCTCCTGGGCAGGAAGGGGCCGCCAGGAGGCTGTGGCATTAGAGGCCCCCACACCAGCCCTCAGAAAGCCCCATATCAGATTCTGGAAGCAGATACTTGGAGGGAAGCACCAAGCCGGGAAGCCAGCTGCCCTCAAAACCACGTGAAGTCTCAGATGTAAAAGGGCAAATTCACTCCTGCCCGGTTCATGGCAAAGCCCCAAGCGTCCCAGCTCCTACCCCTGCCACATCCAATGGCACTTTCTCAAGACAGAAGCAGGACCACCTGTGGGAATACACATCGGTGTGATGGTTAACCAGGCCGACTTGCCTGGATCACGGGGTGGCCGGATAGTGGGTCACACATTATCCTGGTGTGTCTGGGGGGGTGTTTCTGGATGGGGTTCAGGGAGGCAGACGGCCACCCCACCTGAACGGCCACTTGCCCATCAGCAGAGGGTCTCCCCTGCCTCGCCCCACCGGGACGGCAAGGCCGTGGTTCTGTCCCTGGACCCGTGCCCACCTGCAGTGGGAAACGTCGTACCTGTTGAGTGAGTTGTACTGGAGATAAGATACGACTCGGACGTGCCCGCCAGGCCTGGTTCGTGACTGCAGCGAGTTACGCCCGGACTTCGCTGTTGGGGGGTTACCGGGGACCTGGTTTTCGTTATTGAAGAGTCCGAATTAGAGATTCTGTTGAAAACATACAGGCTGGTCTTATCCCATTGAAGAACAAAAAATCAATAATGAAGTTCCTCCCAGAAGGATTCCGACCGGGTCCGCTGTAATGAATAGATATGTCGGTCACGTATTTTATTATAAAAGCTTTCACTCGAAAACGGAAGCTTTAACAACCAGAGCTGTTTGCTCGGTCCACGCTCTTATTGATCCCGACGATTCATTTAACAGGACATTTTCAGTCTATCGTTCTCAAGGTCGGCCCCGGACCAGCAGCGTTTGAGAAACGGGTCCCAGCCCCACCGACTGGGTCCTACTGCCGGTGGTGTTGGGGGGTCTGCACTCTGACGGTCGCGCCCCGGACATTTTAGGGCCCTGACGCCTGGGGGTCACTGCCTGAGCCCAGCTCCCGGTTTTGCAGGATTTTGGGAAACACAAAGCCGGTGGGTGACAGGGGATAAGAGTGTGAGCTTGGGAGGGGCTTCTGGGCAGGGAGCACAGCTGAGCACACGGGGATGTAGGTGACCGAGTCCAACAGGGTCCATGACCACGTCTCCTCTGGCAGCAGCAGAGGCCGCACCTCCTTTTGCAGCAGGCAGCGTGGCCTGATCAGAGCCCGTGACGGCCACCACCTGCTGTGTCATAAACTAGGCACGCCCACACGCTCACATGCCTGGTGACGTCTCTGGCACTGAGGACTCTTGTCTGTCTTCTCTAGGTTTTTGGAAGTTCACTGAGCAGCGGAGAGCCCGCCCTGTGTCCCCTCCCCCGCCCCCTCATCCCACCCGCTGCCCAGTGGGCGAAGCTTTCGCCCTTCGCCTTCGTGTTCCCTCTCCTTCCTGTGTTTCGCTGTCCTTTTGCGTGAAGAAGTCGTTAACCGAACAACAACACAACAGCAAGTTGAGGGGCGATCGTGACTCGGGAGGGTCGATGAGGCCGGCAGACAGAGAGGCCAGCTGGACTGGATGTGAGAAAGCAGCCTGACTCTTCACGAACCAGGACGGGAAAATGTTGCCAAACCCCCTTCGTGCAAGGCCGTTCGAGCGACCACAGGCTAGCAGAAGTGAAACAGAATGACGAAAGTGTTTGCTTAATCTGAAGGAAGGAAAGAGGGCATAAAGCAACGAAATGCAGGTGGGGTAACAAAGAAAATAAAAGCAAAAGCGTAGATTTAGACTGAATTATACCAGTAATCATATTTTACATCATCGTTAACTGCATTAACACGAGGATCATCAGCTTGAAAAGGTTATCAAAGAAGAGAAAAAAGTTATACCATGGCCTTAACCGAAGAAAGCGGGCGTGGCTGAAATAATGTCAGACGAAGTCGGCGTTGACATGAGGAACAGAGCAGACGCGAGGAACAGAGTGCCTGCGTTAGAGGGAACAGGGGACAACCCGCAATGGTCAGGAGCCAGTCAGGGATGACCTAACAGTTTTAAATTTGACGCATCGAATAACTTAACCTTAGAGGTATGTAAAGCAGAAACAAAACAAAACAAAACAAAAACCCCTAAATAGACAAATGCACAATTGTAGTTGGATATTTGAATCTACCCTTACCAGGAACTGAGGACAAGCAGAACAGTTCAGTTATCAAACTGTGTCTAATTGACATCTACGGGGTATTGCTCGCTCACCAGACTGCGGGACACACGCTCGTTTTAAGCGCCTTTACTAACATTGATCACAGGCTGGACCATGATACAAGTTTCAGTATATTTAAACTCTGAAATAATAAAATGTTTTCTGACTCCGATACAAGGAAGCTAAAAATTTAGCTAAAAATTTTTAGCTAAAAAGCTAAAAATAAGCAACACTCTTCTAAATAACCTATGCATCTCCTCCGGCAGCAGAGGAAAGAAAAATCTAAAATGATTGAAATTTAAAACTATTTGGAACTGAATGATACAGAAAAACAACAACAACAACAACAACAAAATTGCGCGATTCACCTAACACCATACTTAGTGGAAAATTCATAGACTTAAATGTGTTAGAAAATAAGACAGCTTGGAAATCAATAATCTGAGTATCCATTTGGAAAAGTTAGAAAATGGAAAACAAAATTCCAAATGAGCAGAAGGAAGTAAATGATACAAGGGCAGAAATCAATGAGATAAAAGTCATGGGCACCACTCACTTTGAGAAACCCGGTTAACCAAACTGACGTAAGACAGAAAAGAAGCAGGGATGCTCCTGTGTCTGTTAAAGAAGCTGGATGTATATTGAGAAAGGAAATGATGCTCCCTTGTGAATCCACTCATGTAATCCACCGAATATTTGAGAAAGAAAGAGCATAGACATTAAGCAAATTCTATGAGAGAATAGGAAAGGAGAAAACACACACATATATATATAATATTTTATTATAATTTATATATAATTTATATATATTATAATAATTTATTATAATTTATATATGTTATTATTATATAATTATATATTATATATATTTATCATTATTATTATATTATATAAAATATAATATATTTATATATGTTATATATATATATATATATTTTTTTGCCACTCACATAACCTTGATCACAAAACCTCATGAAAATATAAGAGAGGAAAATTGCAGACCGATTTCTCTCATGAGCAAAGACGCATGAAAAGTTAAAATCTTAGCCAACTGAAGGCACAGAAGAACCTTAAATTCATATCACTAAGTGAAAGAAGCCAGTCTGAAAAGGGTACATACAGACTATATTTTTTTTAACATTTATTATTGAGAGACAGAGAGACAGCACACGAGTGGGGGAGGGGCAGAGAAAGAGGGGGACACAGAATCCGAGGCAGGCTCCGGGCTCCGCGCCGTCAGCACAGAGCCCGATGCGGGGCTCGAACTCACAGACCGCGAGATCGTGACCTGAGCCGAAGTCGGACGCTTGACCGACTGCGCCACCCAGACGCCCCAATACATACAGACTGTATGATTCCAACTCCGTGACATTCTGGAAAAGGCAGAACCACAGAGACAGTAGAAAGATCAGCGTTTGCCAGCGGTGAGGGAGGTTGGAGGCATGAAAAGGTGGAGCACAGAGGATTTTTAGGGTTTTGTGATACTACCTGCTGGATACAAGTCATGACCCATTTGTCCAAACCCGTGGGACCTGCGACAGGAAGAACCCTAACGCAAACTGTGCACCTTAATTACTCGTGATGTATCAGCACCGCTCATTGACTGTAGCAGTGTCGGCACAGACAAGGGAAACCGCTGGTGGAGGCGGGGCCAGAGGGCGGTGTCTACAGAACTCTGTGTACTTTCTGCTCAATGTTTCTGCAGACCTAAATAGTTCTATTTTAAAACCTGTTGTAGTTTTTTTTTTTTTTTTAAACTCCATGCCTAGCACAGAGCCCAACATGGACCTTGAACTCACAACCCTGCGATCAAGACCTGAGTTGAGATAAAGAGCTGGATGCTTAACCGACCGAGCCGCCCAGGCACTCCTAAAATTTGTTGTCTTTTTTTGTGTTAGCGACAATTAGAGAAACAATTTTTACACTGCACCAAAAAATAATAAAATAACCAAGAACAAAATAGAATCAAAGATGTACAGAATCATTTATAAACGTTTACACAACATCATTCAGAAAAAATTTAGAAGTCCTAAAGGGTAGAGATATACCATGGTCATGGACAGGATGCCTCATGTTTAAAGATATTAATTCTCTCCTAGGTGTTCCAGATGAAAATCTCAGTACGTGTGTGTATGTAGACATTGACAAACCATTTTTAAAGTTTATTTACTTATTCTGAGAGAGAGAGAGCAAGAGAGTCTGTTTGTGCGCCAGGGAGGAACAGAGAGAGAGAGAGAGAGAGAGGGAAAGAGAGAATTCCAAGCGGGCCCCGAGTTGTCTTCACAGAGCCCGACGTGGGGCTTGAACTCACCAACTGTGAGATCATGACTCGAGCTGAAATCAAGAGTCAGATCTCAACTACTGGGCCACCCAGGCGCCCCAAAAAACCATTTCTAAAATGTCTATTGAAACACAAAGAGTCAGTAGCAGACAACATAACTTGAGGAAGAACGAGGCTGGAGCTGTATGTTACCGGAAATGTGATTATTTTCACGTTGCCACAGGTACCGGTGTGGGCTCCTGAGGGGACACTGGAAGAAACAGGGGCTCCGGAAACAAATTTGCACGTAGACACATTCGACTTACACCCAAATTATGAGTTTCTGTTCCACGCCAGAATGGCCAAGGTGAAAAAGAGAAATCTTTGGTGGCAGGATCGTGGACGGGGGTGTGCAGCTGGGCGCGGGGACACCGGGGTACGCAGGCGCACACGTGTGCTCACCAGAACACGCGGATGGGAACGTTCACAGCCTCAGCCCGGAGGCCACCGAGTGCCGCTAACAACAGGGCGGACGAAGACGTGTGCCCGGTTTGCACCGCGACGTGACAATGATAGCCACAGACGCCTTGCAAACGTGCCCAGAGACAGGAGGAAACCGGGTGGCGAGGGCCCACGTCCTGCCGCGTGGTTCGCGAAGCTGAGTGGTGGCTTCCGAGTGGGGCCGGGGTCCCTCAGGGGCCGGCGACAGCGGCACGGCGGAGGCCGTCCGTGCCCTGCTTTTGATCTGAGTTCTGGTGATGGTGGTAAGGACACGAATGACACTATTTGCCCCGTGTCATGAAAGCTTTCTCAGAAATACCATAACGTTTTGAAAACAGTTGCACTTAAATGCACCTAAATGAGCATTTCAAAACCAACCATTACCTTAAAATCGCTGTGATTTCAAACTACTCAACGTGAAGGCAGACCTGTTTCGATCGATAGCGTTATTTGCTAAGCTCTGAATCAATATTTTCTCTTTGCTCGGACAAGCTCCCCAAGTGCCGGGCAGACAGGTTGACGAGGCCGCGTGTGGCCCCCACGTGCCACGCCGGGACAGCGCTCGCCCACACGGTGGCTCGCCCACACGGTGGCCCCTCCACCGGACCCGCGGGGAGCAGGGGAGGGTGCGAGGGTGAGACCCGCCGGCCGTGCCCAGCCGGCAGCAAACTTTGGGAGTTTCTGGCAACCTCACCTACACCGCCCGGTGTTTCTGGAAATACAGCCAACCCGTCGCACTGTTTAAACCCTCCAGCTGGCTGCTCTCACACGGACTCAGCCATGAGGCGGGTTTGTTCCAGACCAGGATGGAGTGTGCCTCTGGGTCGCCGTGGCCTTGGGGCAGAACTACAGGACGGGCGGGTGTATTTTCTCCCCTGGTTTTAGGATTTTCAGTTATAACTGGACACGAAATCAGAGAACACGGGGCAAAGCGGTGCGTGCACGTGGGTCCTGTCCTGACGGACGGGCCGACCCCTCTGCGCTGCTGGTCCCGGGCGGGGGCAGGTGGGGATGAGATAGGAACGCCGTCAGTGTCCCGGCCAGAGAGAAAGGAGGCCCGGGCTGCAAGTGGCACGCTGAGGTCACCATCGGAGCGTGACGACAGCGCCTCCTTCCTTCTGTTGCTCAGAAAAGGGAAGCACGTCTCCAGAAGCGCTCAGAAGGTGTGTCCGCAGGGACCCAGCATCGCTGTGGCGGCTACCTGGACGGCCGGGACGGCAGTCGCCCATGCCCCGCCTGGCTGTCACCACCGCCCCACCTCACCCGGAGACCCGCCCCTGCTGCTGCGTGTGGCTTCTGCGTGCGACACTCCACAGACACGCGTCGTTCGGTGTGTGAGGTTCTCGTGACCGTGTCCTCCGCCTTGCCACGAGGGAGCCACGTGGGAACCACAACTACTGACGACCGGTCCCTCGGAGCCCACCCGTGTCTCACGTGGGCAGACCCCTCCTCCGGCTCCCGTGGGGACGCCCTGTCTCCCAAACACTGGGGACCGTTCCGTCCCCTGAGGCGTCAGCACCCTCTGCCCTCCCTCTCCCGTGGCCTTCGCCCTCCATGTTGCCTCATCTGTGGACCGTCAGCCTCGGCCACGAGGCCCGGAGCTCCGTGAAGACCGAGCCGGGGCCAGGGCCGGGGCCCGGGAGGTGACGGATGAAAGAAACGGAGGAAGAACGGGAGGGAGGGCGGCTCCGTCCCGGGAGAAATCCTGTGGGAGTTTCTGGTGACGCCGAGGGGGGGCGGGGTTGGCTCAGCTCCAGGGCTCACGCAGCCTGCTCACACGGGGCACTGTGGCCGCCTCCACCTGCCTTCGCCGGCCGCGCCTCGGGGCCGGCTCTGCGTTCCCATCGGACACTGTCCTCGGTCCCAGCTTGGGCCCCCGAGCCGGTGTCTGGCCTGCCCCATTGGGCCCAGAGCTTGTGAGGCGGGGTCACCGCAGGACTGTGCTGGCCGGGGTCCCCATGTCGGGGTTGAGCCCGGTCCCTGAGCTGTTTCAGTGAGCGATTTGCTCTGTTCAGAAGAAGAGAAGATTTGAATTAGTGAATCTCTCCAGTGTCCGTTCAGTGGAAAATGATCGGGTTGTCCTGCCTGGGAGAGCGCACAGAAACCCACAACTGGACCAGCCTTCCTGCCGCTCTGACGAGGAGACAAAGTGCCGGGCACCGTTGTCCAGTGTCCGCACGGGAACCAATCCCGAGATCCACGTGTCCACGCGGCTCCCTGCGGAAGGAGGCTGGGGGGTGCCAGGAGACACCCCGATCCGAGGCTCGTCTGCCCCAGTGGGGAGGTGCACAACCCGGCGTGGCTCCTTCACGTGGTCCCAAAGAGGCCACGCGGGTGGGACGGCCCCTCGTTGCCGTCCTTCCCTGTCCCCTGCGTTGACACCATTAGCCCATCCGCTGACCGCATGGGGCGCTGCTTTGGAGGTGACATCGGGACCCGGTGACCACAACCCAACATGATGTCCCTCATTGCCCCGACCACAACCAAACCCGGATCTTGTCTCCATCCACCAATGCCACTGCCCCGTTGGCCACGGCCATTTGGACCACGGTCAAGTCTGCTATTTTAGTGATGGTTCCAGGAGGACGTTTCTGGCGTAACAGAGGGTAGGAAAGTGGGGACACTGCTTGAGGACCAGGAGGCAGGCCACTATCCACAGTTTACATTTAATTCCAGATGCCCCCCCCCCCCCCCCCGTCACTCTCAGCAACAGTGAGAGGAGGGCCTGTGGCGGTAAGGATTGCTTCAGCCGTGGTGGACGGGACATCAGAAGGAGCAAGGACTTACAGAAACGAAATCTAGAGGATGGTCCTGGCTTGGCTGCCGGGGGCTCAGGGGTCAGACGGGGCCCTGCCCCCTTCGTCTCGGGGCTCTGTCATCTCAGCCGGCGGCAGGGCCCCGTGTTCCAGATGCAGTCCTCATGTCCCCCCGGAAACCAGCCAGGGAAAAGGAAGAAGGTGTGTCCCCTTCCCTAAGGACATTCACCCGGAGACACCCCCCCCCCCACCCCCCCCGATCACGAGCCAGTGACTGGGACCCAGCCCCGTGGCTGAGCAGGTGCGGGGAGGCCGGGACACGGACGCCCCCAGCTACACGTTGGAGAGTCTCTTGTAGGACACGAGGAGGGACGCTCACACCGGACACCTGGGGGGTCACCGCAGACCCGCCTCCCCTGCCCCTGGGGGAAGGCCCGATGACTGTAGTCTGAGCAGCGAAGAGTTGTGACTTTAACTTGCATTTCATTGCGAGGTGGGGAGTTTGAGGACTTGCTCGCTTGCCATTGGCCACGGGCACGTCCTCCGCGGAGAATTGCCTGCCTGTGACCTGTCACCTGTTGCACATCCGCCCTGTTTTCTGGGTTTCCCGAGCTCCTCGCACGTGCTGGATGGCAGTTCTGATCTCTGCGTGTGTTGCACATTTCCCCAGTCTGTTGACCTACTGTCTTTTAGAAGTTTTGCGTTTCCGTGTGGTCCCTCTGCCGGTTGTTCTGTCTGGTGGGCCTTTTTTTTAGCAGCTGGTTTAAGAAGGACCGAATTCCCGAAGATCGAAGATTGTAAACCCACTGTCTTCTGTTTGCTTCTGACACGTTTGTAGTGTGTCAGTGTTTAGGTCTTAAAGTATTTGGAGTTCATCTTTGGGGTATCATCCCCGCCCCCGCCCCCCCCCCCCCCACCGCCAAATGTACACTCATTTGTCAAAATATAGGTTATCGAGCAATTTATCTTTCCTCCGTGGATCTGCAAGTCATGAAAGTCATGCGGTGATCGGACCTGCTTCGTTGGCGTGACTGTGTCTGCACCAGCTCGCGGGCGGGTCCCCTCCCCCCTTCCCGCTTCGTGGCATCAGCTAGTTCTTTGTTACTTGGTAGTTCTTCCACGGGGATCCTGGGGCTCCGATTCTGTTGGAATTCCGATTAGGGTTACAGTGAATTCGCGGAGTGGACGCTCCACACCGCCGAGCGCCGCCCCTCGGGAACATGACACATCTGTCCAGCGATTTAGGTATTTCTTGGGTTTGGCGCTTAACCTTTCTGTGTTTCACTAACACACGGAAAACATACAGGGCGACTCCTGGTTTACAAACGGGGAGGGGCGGATGGTGACAGGTGCGGGGGAGCAGCCCCTTCCCGCAGAGAAGGCGACCGTCATCGGTGCTCTCAGTGCTCACGGTCACTTGTGCTCTGTGACCCGGGGCTGGCCAGGGTCCTGTCCTCCGGCTCACAATTCCACACACGGGTGTGGTCCTATTCCCGAGGCCTCAGGTGGCTGTTCGGGCAGTGCTCTGAGACGCGCAGTGACAGGGTCACGAGCTTTCAGAATTTCGCAATAGAAGAAAAGCCAACGCTAGAGGTATGTGACATAGGGGCCACAGATGAGGACACACTGCTTAGAGATCAGCTCTTATCGCCTGTGGGTTTCCTGCCACCTCTGTGGGGGCCGCACCCCAACATCTGCGGCAGATGTTTGTCATTTCGGCCTTCTTGCGTCCACCCCCCCTTCTGCGTTTGGGCAGCCCTGCCCTGAGGGCTCACGGTACAGGCGTCCCCCGGAGGGAACCAGGACAGCGGATGCTGGCTCTGCACGGCCTGGTGGCCCCGGGTTCCCGGAGCCCCACTCGGGACCCCACCACACAGATTCGGTGGCTCAGGAGTCAGCGGAGGTGAGCCATGCGGACTGGAGCCCCAGTAGAGGTGACGCCCGGCCAGCCGGGGAAGGGACCTAGTGGTGGCCGGGCGGGTCAGGTCCCCGGAGACCTTTCCCCCTCGACAGCTGCCTTCCTGCTGCATGGCTGGGTCCTGCAGGGGAGGGGCCCTGGGGTCTTCATATATTTTGTCTTTTATTCCTTGCATTTGCAACTTACCCCTACCTGGGCCCTTCCGTGTCCCCTGATCCAGGAAGCTCCCACCCAGGGGTACCTCCCACGAAGGGGCCTGGTGGTCTGGGGCTCCCCAGGCATTAGCCCGTGGACCCCGTACACACCGAGAGCGGGGTCAGAGCAGAATCTGTTCCAGGTCACTGGGAGCCCTCAGGGTCCAGTGGCTGAGGCAGGACCCCTGCCCAGGCTACTCCTGGACCCGGTCCTCGGCTGGCCTCTGGCCTCCCGCACCCCTGTGCTCTTCTAGGCCTCGCTTTCCGGGCTTCCCGGAAAACCGGAGACCGTCTGATGTGATGCCAACGGGTCCACTGCTTCCGACTTGGGCAGATCTGTTCCTCTGCTCACAGCTGGCAGAAGGCTGGCGTGGCTGTCCCTAATCCTCGCACACCCTCGCCGTGGTGGGCTGTTCACAGCTGCCACGTTCACGTCCTGATCCCCGGAAACTGGGAAGGTGACCTTTCCTTAAATAGCCGAAATGTGATTCAGCAGATGTGATTAAGTTAGAGATCTTGAGATAGGAGATTATCCCGGATTAGCCGGTTGGCCCTAAATGCATCGTAAGTGTCCTTATGAGGGGGCAGGGCAGAGATCAGGTGCATACACGGGGAGGCCACCTGATGGACGACGGAGGCAGGGACCGGAGGGACGTGGCCACAGCCCAGGGACGCCTGGGGCACCAGGAGCTGGAAGAGGCAGGATCTCCATGTCCGAACTCTGGCCTCCAGGCTGGGAGAAGACACATTTCTGTGGCTTTGAGCCACCGATGTGTGGTCACTTGTTCCTGTGGCCCCAGGACACTCAAACATCACCCTTTGGAGAGCCCACCCAGCGCTTGGGAGGGTGACTGTCCCTCTGGGCTGAGTGAGCCCCCCAGGGCCCCGCACACCATCTGAAATCATGTGGCTTTAGGGGACCGGCGTGCTCGGAACCTCGAGCACAGAGCCAAGTGCGGTGCTGGCCCGGGGGCCCCTCTGCTCCCGCTTAGGAGCCCTCGGCCCCGCCAGTTGCTTTCTCTCTTCCTGTGTCCTTGTCTTCGGTCTGTCCTCGGGCCCTTGCTCACGTCAGCGGCTGGGGGCTGCCTGTAAGCATCGAAACGGGCAGGGAGCCGGTGGGACACGGGGCCGGCCCGGCCTCTGCGGCCAGCAGGTGGGTCACGCACCGCCTGCCGCGGGACCTCTAGCTTCTCAAGACGCGGTCGGCATCTGTGACGACGACTTTAATCCAGACCTCCCAGTGCCGCTGGGGACGGGCACTGAGTGTGATCCCCACCGTCTGATTTGTTCAAACACGGTCCTGAGAGCCGCGTTGCAACGTGTCACAACACAAAAGGCCACAAGTGTCCTTGGGGTCCGGCGTGGCCGCTGGAGGAGGATGAGGTCAAAGCTCCGGGGAGCCTCCCACACGGGGTGGCTTTCAGCCACGTCACTCGTGCTCCGTGGGCCTGGGGTTCCGGAAGGTTTGGGCTGGATCTGGCTCAGGGTGTCTGCGGTGGGGGCCAGATGTCAGCCGAGCTGGAAGACGGGGAGGGGGACGGGAGCCGCCGGGGGCTCCCTCGCGGGGTCTCCCGGGGGAGGACCTCCCAAGCGCCACCCGCCCGGACGGCCGCTGGGCTCACGGCCCGGTGTCCAGTCTCCCCTCGGACGTGCACTTGCCAAACGCCCCTGCGAGCCTCCGCGCTCCCCCTGAGGCTGGCTTCCTCGGCGCCCGGCCTCCGGTCCAGTGTCCCTTCACAGGGACTCGTCACGACACGCGCCAGCCGTATGCTTTCACTCCTACGTTACGCTGAAGTGAACTGGCGTCCAGACAGTACAGAGCACAGGTCGTACGTGGTCACTCGCTTCCCGTGTGCGTCCGGGCCTCCGCGCTCACCCCCCGGGTCACCCCACCTCACCCCAGAGTAGCCGCTGTTGTGGCCTCGATGGCCCTGGAGCGGCGGCCGCCCACGAGCTCCACCAGCCGGAATCCCGTGGCACGCACCTGTAGCCGCCCCCGCGGGGGCCACCGAGTCCCTGCCTCCCGCAGCCCCGAGGGCCCTGCCCTGGACGCAGGGGCGAGCCGTCCTGGTCTGCCAGCCCCGGCAGGCCTCGCGCTGACCACGCCCCTGACCAGCATCTGTCCTGCAGCCTCGCAGGGGACACCCAGCTACAGCCCACAAGGCAGGCCTCCCGCGGTCCTGGCCCACGGACCCTGGCAGGTAGTAAACGTTCACTGCCGTTTTGAGCGAGAAACCGGGGCAGCTGACCAACCGACGGAACACAGCGTTAACACGCCGTGTGCGCGACACGTCCGGGTGTTGGCTGGCACCAGCACTCGATTCTCCCCCCTTGTGCACACCTTCCATCGTGCGACTCGCTTCCAGTTCGCTCATCGAGCCGCCTTTTGATGGACACTTGGCTTGTTTCCGTGTTTGGCTGTCAGGGGAAAGCTGCCGCGAGCATTCTTCCGTAGCCTGCCTTCTTCTTGGGCGACTACCCAGGAGCGGGGCCAGGGGGTCAAGGTCGGGGGCCCTCTTGGTTTTATAAGAACCTACCCGACCACTTCCCAAAGTGGATGCACATTCGACGTTCCCACCGTCAGTGAGAGTTCCGACTGGCGGACCCGTCGACGCGTGGTGTCGTCGGCCTCGAGTTGTGGCCAATGTGTGGGGCGTGCGTGGGGAGGGGCGGTGCTTGGGAGGGGCCGAGGGGGCAGGGTCAGGAGGCTGTGGAGGCCACGCCCGGGTGCCCGAGGCACCACACACACACAGCCACAGGGCTCCTGCTACGTTTGAGCCTGAAATTCCCCGCCGGGCAGGTCGGTGCCTTGGAAGGGTGGGGGACAGGAAAACAGTGTAGGGTCGGTGGATCGGGGGCCATGACCGACTTGAATCAGGTGCTTGGTGGACACGCAGGGTGTGACCTGGGACGTGCCTGAGGCCTCGGACCTCGTCCGGGGCCAGGTGGAGTAGGGACTTGGTCCCGGGAGTCTCTTCGTGAGAATTCAGTTCTGATCACTGCGCCCCCTCCTCCCGCGAGCCTGGCTGTGGGGTGTGGCACGAAGGCAGGGGGCACGTGGAGAACGGAGCACCGGGTGCTGGGGCATCCTTAATTCCCGGCAGCCCTGAGAACACCCGGTGACACCGTAACTGGCACCAATGGGCCAGTTAAAGACAGAATCGTCTCAGGGGAAGGAGAGGAAACATCGCATTTTAGTGAGAGTTCACAGACTCACAACAAAATTATGCTCTGAAGTATCTGGCCGTTCTCTTGATTGCTTGGACTCATTCGGTAATTATTGTGTGTAGGAAGCAGAAGGAAAATTTCTACTGAATTGTTTATGAAGCGCTGAGGTTTACTAAGTGCTAAGTGCGGCAACGCTATTTCCCGGTGTGCGTTTTATTACAATGCCAGAGAGGGCTCGGCGGGAGAGGTCGTGAGTTTTCTTCATTACTGTGAACTTGGCAACGAACGTCTTTCTGCATGAACCCAGTGGGCACTCCCGATTACTTCTACACTAATTCAGGAGGAGGAGTTGTGAGCCAGAGTGTGCAAACGTTTGGGGCTTCCGAACAGACGAGTTTCATGGTCTGTGGTTAATGACAGGGGACGGTTGGACTCATCAGGGTCTTTACGGCGACGGTGCAGCCGAGAGACCTTCCCGTCACCGTCAGCCGAGCCCCACGTGTGAGGGGCCCCCGAGGTCCCGATCCAGGGATGGTTCTTTTCCGCAGGGGGTGGACAGCAACGAGGCCGGAAGGTTCGGAAGCCGTGTCTTTGCGGAGGACGTTGTGTTGATTCTCCAGGGCTTCTCCTCCAGGAGCCAGAGGGCAGTCGTGTTAGGAGGCGTTGACGCCCACCGCTGCGACCTTTCCTTCCCTCCCACTTGGCCGTCGCAGGCATCACGGAGTGCTGGATCTAACGCACAGATACAATTCCGCCCAGTGGCTAGTTTGACACCATTCACGCGTTTGGGCTGGAACTGTTCAGGGCATCGGAAAAGCATAAGACTTTTAACGTAAATTCGGAAACTGCCAGGATTCTCCCTGCGAGACAAGGATGCCCTCGGTCCCCTGACGCGCTCACCCCCATCTTCGGGTCCCTGACACCTGCCTGCTCTCCACAAATATCTGATGTTTCTAAGTAACAAGTATTTAGAGAGATGCGGAGCCATGTAGTGGCTTTTTGAGCAGACCTAGTCCAGGGTGATACTTTCCTGTAGAACGGGTTAATTTTAAAGGAGAGAGAGAGAGAGAGACAGTGAGAATTCCACTCCGACAGTCCCTGGGGCGAACGAGCAGTGGTTGTGAGTAACAAGGCAGGTGACAGAAAGCAGCCTGGATGGGATGTGGGAGCCGCACCCCACCCCCGCGCCCCGCGGGGGTGAACGTTCCTGAACGTTCCTCAGGGATACGGGCGGCCCCTTCTGCCCTGGGCTGTGCGGGTCTGTGCAAGGAGTCCCGCGTCCCGGGATGGTGGGTCCCCACAGCGCAGAACCGGCTCCCGTCTCAGGGGTGAGAACGGCATTTCCTCAGCCTCGACGCTGGTGAGGCGATCGCGACGGGCTTTCTGCGAGACGCCTTAGAAAGGACAAATCCTGGAACTAGAGCTGAGTGGCTTTTCGTCAGCCCCAAACCACGAGGGAGTCGCTGACTACGCCAAATGCTCTGTAACCCAAGTGGTCTCACTTGGGGGACAGTCCCCATTTCTTCTGAGGGAAGGATTCTCTACCTGGGGGGTCATGCGGGCTGCAGGGTGGGTCGTTCCTAAGGGCAAGAGCCTGCATCCCCCGCCCCCTCCCCCAGGACTCTGGGAAGGGGAGGAGCCCAGGGCACTGGCGTGTGAGAGCCCCCCTTCCCCCGGCCCACTCTGTCCCCGGGAGGCGGCCCCAAGCACACGTGACCCAGAACTCCAGGGACGACTGTTCAACTGATGGGCGATTTCACACTTCTCACCCAAAACCCTGTATTATAGAGACATCGCCATCGATTTGATGTTTACAGACTCTTGGCAATCAATGTGTGATATTAAAGTGTCAGAAGAGAAGCCCGTGCCCCCCCCCCCCGGAGAAATCACCCCCGCGCTGTTGTCTCCCAGTGAATGTAATGAGTGGAGAGAAAGCCAACAGCAATCACGTCGAGCCCTCGGCTGGCGGCCGCACGCACAGCTGGTGTCTTCCCTGCAGGACCAGACCGTTGCTCTGGCCGCGGATTCTCTTTCTAAAACCTTACAAATAGAATTTGGGGCCCAAAGTAAGAAGTTAACAGGCGCACGGGGAGATGTGCATACGCGTCAGCGAGAGAGAGGACGGGCAATGGAGCGTCTGCACGCTGGGTCCAGACACAGGGGCTCCCGGAGGCAGAGGTCAATATTTGCGACATTGCTGAAGGACACAGAAGACAAACAAAGGCGAGGTTCAGAATTGCAGCAAAGAAATAGCAGTGACGATTAAGTACATCTCCCAACCATTACAATAAGCACAAATCTCGGGCCCAGTGAAAGGGTGTGACACAGTTTAGACACAGCCGAGCAGACAGCGTGTGGGCTGGAGACGGGCCAGCGGGAAATACCCAGAGTGAGTCACAGACACGGAAGACACATAGGCGCTCGTGGGGGCAGGGGACTCCAGAGCCACGGGGAGAGCACAGGACCGGCATCTGCAGAGACCGGGACGGGGAACTCCCGGGTTCGGGGTGACGAGAGACATCCTGGCCCCTCAGCCCACCCGGCGCGGGGTCGTCGCTCTCCGGCACCTCCCGTGGTCTGCGCGGCTGTGGTCCCGAGCTGGTTCTGGTCCCGGCTCCCCAGCGGGAGGCCACGGGTCCGTGAACCCCTCCTGGTTGGCGTTGTCAGCGGTGGCTGCACCCTGAATGCGGGGGTCTCCTCACAACTCACAACCCAGCCCCCGTGGTGACGGTTTCGGGGGCTGGGGCTCCGGACGGCCAGGGGAGCCCTTGTGAGTGGGATCGGCGATTGCGGTCCTTGTAGGGGACACGGGAGGGGACTCGGTGCGCACCTGTGGCGGGACGGGCTCCGTGGGCGAGCACCCCAATCTTGACGCCCCGCTCCCAGACTGCTGAGAAACAGGCCTGTTGTCCACAGGTCTGTGGTGCCTAGTTACAGTGGCCCCACGGGTTCCGTGGTCCTCGAGAGCAGAGTGCGGGCTCCTGCTTCGTGGACGCAGAGGCGTGGCTGCAGATTGGCTTCCAGCAGCCCTTCCGTTAGTGGAACTGACTGGAGCCCTGTGCCCTGTGCCCTGTGCCCTGTGGGGCTCCTGGTGCGGCTCCTGGTGCGGCTCCCTCCTTGGTTGTTGTGTCTGTGTCACTATGGCGACGGGAGACACCTGGCCGGAAGCCCAACGAGAGCAGGGCCCCTGCCCGGGGCCAGGAGGGCTGTGAGCGAGCAAAGGGCCCCTCTGCCCCTCGGACGGCGGGTGTGAGGTGGGCGCCGTAGGGCGGGCTCACGTGGACAGCCAGCGGGGACCCCCTTCTGTCTGGCGGGCATCCAGCAGTCAAGGCTAACCCAGAAGGGTTCCTTCTTCCTTGGGACATAGGGCCTTGGGACCCTTCAGGGACACCGGACAAAGGGACTCAGCAGAGATGCTCAGCTGGGTTCCCAAAAACTTCAGCTGTCGATGAAACAGGTTTGTGCTTTAATCACTAAGAGAAAGGGTTTGTGGCAGCGTCTTTGCGGCATCGGCTGAGGGCGTTGCCGACGCACATATGAACGTGAGCACGTGGTGGTGGTGTCACCCGCCTAGGGCCGTGGCCCCTGAGGCGTGCTCCTCTTCTGTCAGCCTCCTTGGAGGCCCCTGCGCCTGCACCTGGACCTGGACAGCACCTGGACATATTCAGGCACCTGCACATATCTATCGTCTGTGTGTCCTAGTGCCTCTGTCCCTCCGAGCTCCCAAGACGCTCACCTGAGTCACCACCCCCTGATGGGGAACTCCCTCGCTCTCTTTTCAGAGAAAAGTTCCTGGCCTTTCCTGCCTCAGGCTGGCTCCTGGGGCGTGCACCTGTCCTGCCCGGTCCCGGGGGCCTGGTGGGGTCTCAGACGGGCTGCGGTGCCCAGACGGGACTTTCCTCTGCAGCTGGGTCAGTATGCTCCACAGGTGGCTCACCTTGCCTCCTGGAGGTGGCTGACCTCGCCACCCAGGACAGCATTTCACCCTGGGTCCCGCGGCCTGGAGACCACCCCCCACGGCGGCTCGTTCTTTCATGTGTGTTTCCCGGCGGCTCGCGCCGTCCAGGCAGCTTCTCGTGCTTGCGGGCCCGTCTCCTCCTTTGAGTGACTGGTTCATTCCTTCTGCCTGCCGCGTGTCCCTCATCGATCTGTGGGAGTTTTGAGAGTAGACGTCACTCCCCCAATGCTCTATGAGTTCTGTTTCCGAGCCCCCCGTGTCTTTAGTTTTGACTTCCCTGCCTGTTGTCACGCTGAACTTTTTAGATTACTCAGATGTCGATGGATAGTCCTTCAGCCGCTTAGAGAACGGACGTTGGGGACGCTCCTGACCTCAGAGACACTGCCTGGGGAACAGAGAGGCGGGATAGAAACCAGCTGGCAACTCTGAGTCATGGCTGGAGCCGGCTCCGTGCTGATGAGGAGGGAGGACCGACGGGCTCAGAGGGGCTGCTCTGACATCGGCCCAGCCTGCGGACAACCACACACCCGCCTGCGGGACGCACAGTTTCTCTGAGCGGACGCCCGCCCGCCTCCCCGGCCCCAGACCTCCTTCCATCTCACACCTGTGGGGGTGGGGTAGCACAGTTTCCACTCTGCTGCGACCATCTCAGGCCAGCAGTGACCTGGGGCCGGCTCGGTGGCCGTCAGAGTGTGCGGGAAGGCGAGGGAGGGGCCGCCGGCCCCCTGGAAACCCTGCGTGTGATCATGGCTTTTCTGCTTCCCAGAAGGTCCCCTGTAGGCCTCTGGGCTCGCCCCACCTGGACCCTCAGTGCCCAGCGATATCCCAGACCTGGGGTGGGGGGCACCCCAACACGCTGCGTGCCTCCGTCCGCTCGACGGGGAGCTCGGCCCCGCCTGGATCCTGGGCCCCCAGGAGATGTCTCGCCTACGAGCACCAGGGTGGCCCTGAGCCCTGGCAGGCGCTCTCCACATCCTTGTGAAGCAGGCTCTGCTGGCGGTGAGTCTAAGTCTAAGCACGACTGACCCCTGATGGTCTCTGTGAGCATGAGACCGGGGACTGTTCTGTTCTCGTTACCAAGTCAACGAGGCCCTGGCCAAGAGTCCGCCCCCACGGGGCACAGCCGCTGCAGGGCGGGAGCTATGGGGGGGGGGGGGAATGAGGTGGGGCGGAGGCACCCTGCGGGCCCAGAGCAGGGGAGCGGCTGCTGGGGAGGCTGACGGGGCCCCGGCTTCACCCCTGCTCCCCGCCCGCAGGTCTCGGGAGCTCTCCTGCCACCTGCACCTTGTCCCACCGCGGTTTCCTGACGTTTCAGCCGTGTCATCCGGGGCTGGAGAGGACATCTTACCTCCTCGGTTGGGGGCAGCTCCTGGGACTCACCGGACCGCCCCCCTCAGCCTCGCCCCTCTTCTGGGTGAATGGGAAGGTGACTTTAGAGCCCGCCTGCCTCTGGGCACTGGGGTGGGTCCGCCAACGACCTTCGGGAGGCCCCACTGAGCTGTCCCCGGTCTCCTGGGCCGGCGATCGGCACAGGATTTAACTTTTCTGGCTCAGCCTGCCATACACGCTGAGCTGAGGAGAGAGGTCCGATGGCGGCGAGGACATTGTGGCCGGGCCTCCGGCACCTGCCGTGGCAGGAGCGGGACAAAACTTGGTTGAATTAATGGAAGGGCCCCGGCAGGCTTCCAGGACTGTAAATTCCGGCCCGTTCTTAGTGCTCCCTGTCCGTCAGTTCGGCCAGGGCGGGTCCATGCCTTTTCTGTCCTGTGGACGCGGAGCCGGGAGGGACCCCCGTCTGGGCAGAGGGCACACGGGCCTCAGACCTGAGGCAGACCCGGTCGGTTGGCGTGGGCACCGGTGGCCCTCAGTCCCCAGCCCCTCGATGGCTTCAGAGCAGCGGCCCCCCCAGGCCCGAGGGGTGGAGGCACAGGTGTCCCTGGACGTCAATGGTGACAGGATGCCCCAGTCTGCTCTACCCACGCCAGGTCCCGGGCTCCTGGGGCTAATCGTCCCCAGCAGACCTGGCCACACGCTGGGTCCCCGTGGCCAGCTGGCCTCTCGTAAGGCTGGGGAGACTGTGGTGTGGATACAAGTGGGCATGACCTCTGACGGCCACCGCCAGGCGTCCGTGTGAGCCTGTTTCCGTCCTGGGCCCCCTGAGCTCGGACCGCCTGGGGGGCCTGAATCTCACGGTCGCACCCGGCGTGTTCCTCTGGGCAAGGCCGTCCCCCCAGGGCTGCCGTCCCCACAGAAGACCCGGGAGCCTTAGCTGCGGGGTGACCGGCGCACAGGCAGGCAATCCCCGGGGGACGGGCCGCCCAGCCGGACGGGGCTCTGGATCACAGAACAGCTTCTTCAGGAATGGCCGGGAGGGAGGGGCGGCCGGCAGAGGAGGGAGACCCCACCCGTCAGTAAAGCTGCTCGGCTTCCAGGGTGGGGACGCGGGTGGACGGGGGGGGGGGGGGGGGGGGGGGGGGGGGGGGCCGGCAGCACCTTTCACACCGGGAGGGGCTACGTTCGGCACCAGAAGGAAGCCCGGGGTGGGGGTGGGGGTGGGGGAGCCGGGACAAGGGGCCCCTCACGTCTCGGTTTATCTCATTTCTCTGCCTCTTGTGGGGTTGAAAGTGGATTTTATGCGAAGCCGCGTTGACAGAGCAAACGTCATCAAACCCCCTTACACGGAAACCGGCTCCACGCCTGCCGCCAGCCAGAAGCATCCTGCCTGTCCGCCGTCCGCTCCTGGCCTGCCTCTGCCTCGCTCGGTCCCGGCAAAGCCTCCCTGACTTGGGCAGATGTTGCACGTGGGCCGTGGCAGGCAGCCCCCCTCCCCACGCCCCCCCCCCCCCCCCCCGGCCCTGCGCCCCTGTCCCGGACCCAGCTCTGCCTCCTCTCTCCTGGGGGATCAGAATCAGGAGCAGTGGGCCGGCCGGCCCGGCAGCCTCCGACACCCCAGGCTTCCGGGCATGCAGCCCAGACGTGAGCGTGGTGGGGGCAGGTAAAGGCCGAAAATGCAGCCGTGACAAACGGCTAAATGTTTAATGTGCTTTGGATCAGGACGTCTCCGCCTGGGTGTGACGTTTACCGTGGGACCGTTTGCTTTGCGCAACAGGTGAGAATTTCCGTTCCCTTTGGACCTTCGGTGGGGGGCTCAGGCTGTCCGGGCTCCCGAGCCCACCTGGAGGGTCTTTGTGAGGGATTTCTGGGCTCCAACCATCGCTTGAAGCATAAAGTAAAAAAGAAACAGGAAGATGAAAATATTTAGATTTAGCGACAGGCGCTAAGACCTTTGACAGTTTAAAAACACTGCAACACAACGGCCCCAAGCCAACAGAAACTGGAAACAGCACGACCTCCGTGGCCCAGGGGAAGTGGTGCTCCGTGCCCGGGGAAGACGCACGTCACCCTTTGCATCCTTCACACGGACAAGTAGAGTCACGGACGTCGGACGAGACGCGAGACAGGATTGGCTTTTGCCTTGGAAATTAGCAACATGATAGCAAACCAGACCACTCAGGGTCGCGAATACTCAGGGGATGCGGTGAGAGTCCCCAGAACTGTGCTTTTCCTGGAAGGAATTTGGCAGTGTGGACCGAGAGCCTGAAGAGTGCCTACCTCTGGGCCTGCTGGTAATCTGCCGTTGGGACTCCCTGGGGCGGGCAGGCTGGACACACACTGGCAGTAGTCGGATGCCTCGGGGCCCAAGAACGTCTCACAGCCGTGAAGGCTGGCGGGAACAGACAACCCCGGTGTGTGACGGGGACCACATGTGGCCACAGAGCCTACACCACGTGCCGTGTGGCCTTTTACGCAGAGGATTTCCAGTCCCTGACGGACGCGGTGAGAGGACAGGTGTCCGGACCAGGCCGCCGGTGTCACCGCAGCAGAACAGGAACTCAAATGTGTCTTTCAAACATCGTGCATCGTCTTTCAAACAGTTCAATGAATTTTGGCAAATCCGAACCCTGTAATATTTGACAAGCGTCAAAAATAGTGTTTTTGAAGACATTCCAATAACTTGGATAAACACCACGTTATAATTAACGCTGAGTGTGAAAATATATTTGAATTACAGACACAGCTTTATTCCAATTTTATTCTGAAGGCTACATGGAGGTAGAAAGTTAGGAAGCAGTGTGGGAAGCTCGTAATCATGCTGTTTATTGGGACATTTTCAACCCAATCCCGGTTTCTCGGTTATTCCTTGAGGAAAGGGCTTTCTGACCAGGTAGGTCCCCCAGGGCCATGTGCCAGGTCTGTGCACACCAGGGCACGTGTGCGGGGGTTGGGGGGGGCCGGTGTGTCCTCTCCGGGGGCCGAGCCCTCTCTGACCGGCTGGCCCCGGAGCCCTTGTCGGCCGAGCCCCCGGCCCTGGCAAAGTCGGCCTCCCACAGCAGCCCGGCCGAGCGCACACGACGCCCTCTCCCTCCACCTCACTTTTCCTGCTTCTCGGCAGAAAGGACGCATTTCACGAGGACACAGTTTCTCAAAAGCTTGTCGCACCCAAAAAGTGGCTTCGTGGGAAGGAGAGAAACCCCCCCACGAAATGGCTAGACGTGGAGGGTTTTACCCCTTTGGACAAAGCAGGATACATTCACAAGGGACAAAGCAAAGGAAGGAGGGCAGACATGTGGGGAAGCATCAGAGGACGAGGGCAGCCCACGGGGGTTTGGTGGCTCTGGGCTCAGGGAGTCCCCCACCCCCGGCACCGAAAGGGGGCCCCTCGTGGAAGCTGGCCCGTCTGCTTCTTCCCACGGCCTCCACTCCAACAACCCTCGGGTCACAGCGGCCTGCGTGGGGTCGGCACGCTGACCTAGAAGGCCCGCCTGGCACCAGCCGTGGCCCGTGATGGCCACTGCCCAGTCGTGGACCTGCCAGCTGCTCCTCGCGTGACTCCCACTCACGTGGGTCTGCAGGCTCCTGAGGGAGGTGCTGACGCCCCAGCTTTTTCTGCAGGAGGAGAGAAGGGCCCTGTGTCCCCACGGCTCCTGGTCATCTGCGGTCTGGCCGGGGCAGACATGGGCCTGGAGGCACTGGTGCAGGAGTGGGGACACCGGGCGGGGAACCTCGGGCCCTTTCCTCCTCTCCACAACCGGGCCCGTGCGGCCAGTTAGACCGCTTGTCCACGGGATGAGGGGCCCTGTAGGTGGGATGTGCCGGGACAGGGAAGGCGCCCCCGTGCCCACCCCCGACCTCCCCAGGTCACCGCAGCTTCCCTGTCCCGTGCCTAAGAAGCCCCTTCGGTCAGCCCGGGCCCAGGAAGCTGTGTCCTCGAAAGGCCCGGGGTCCCTGCTGGGATGTGTGGGGACCACCTTTGAATAACAGTGAATGAGAAGGTTATGGGGGGCAGGACGTGGTTCACTGGGGAGGCCAACGTGGACGGTGGGCTCCCGGCCTTCCCAGGCCTGAAAAGGCGGGCTGTGTTTCCACAGTTAGGACGTTGCAGGCCTGGCTCGGAGCCCCGTCCCTGGAGCCGCAGCCAACACTCCCCTCTAGTGGACAGTGTGGGTGCTGCATGGAGCTGGGATGCTCGGGCTCCGTCAGGAGGGACCAGGACAGGGGCACAGGGCGCCCTCTTCCTCCCTCAGGCTCCAGGAGAAGGCCGCCCGAAGCAGACGTCCACACCAAGGGGACAGGGGACAGGACACGAGTGGCGCCGCCTCCTCCGGCTTTCCTGACCCAGCCTTCATCCCCCAGCAGAGCCCCATCCTCCACGGCAGGGTATCTGCACCTGGAGTGCGTGTGAGCAAGTGTGCACACACCTGAGTGTGCACATATGCAAGCATGAGTGTGTGTCTGGGGTCGTGTGTGGCTGTGCGTGCGAGTATGTACATGCTTGTGTGTCCATGCATGCATCCACGTGCCTGTGTCTGTGCGTGCACGTGTGTGAGTGTGTTCACGGGCGTGTGCACATGTGAGTGTTCGCAGGCGTGTGCACCTGTGTGAGTGTGTTCACGGGCGTGTGCACCTGAGTGTGTTCGCGGGCATATGAACCTGTGTGAGTGTGTTTGCGGGCATGTACACGTGTGCGAGTGTGTTCGTGGGTGTGTGCACGTGTGAGTGTGTTCGTGGGTGTGTGCACCTGTGTGAGTGTGTTCGCGGGCGTGTGCACGTGTGAGTGTGCTCGCGAGCGTGTGCACGAGAGTGCGCATGCTGGGGGGACGAGTGTACACGAGAGGGTGTGGGGCTTCTCCCGGAGGGCCAGCCTCTGGGGTGCGGAGTGACTGAAGCCCACGCTGCCTTCTTCCCAGGCTGTTGCTGAACCCAGATTGCAGCCCTGGCCGTCCCACGTGCAGTCCGGCGTGGTTTCTGGAATTCTGACAGCTTCTGCACAGGGCTCCGCGGGTCAAGTTCCAGGCGCTGGCTGTGATCGAGCCGGTAGCGCCCCCTGGTGACGCCTCACCTGCACACGGGCCCTGCTGAGGCGCCGGGTTTGGGAAGCAGCTGATTTGTGTCTCCGAGAGGGCCGGGGAGGAGGCCGGGCCCTTTACCCCCCACCCCCAGCGTGCCTGGCCAGGTCCATGGAAGGACGAGGAACAAGCAGACCCAGCAGCAGGCAGACCACTGGCCGCAGTTTTTACCTAAAAAGACCCTCTGTGTCCCCGAAGACTTCTTAGCCTCGGGGCCTGCCGGTCAGCCAAGCTCTCCCCTGGGAGGACCGGCCAGAGGCTGCCCCAGACCGGCGAGTCCCAAGAGAGCCGAGCGGGGGACAGGCCACCCAGCCCCCAGGAGCCGTGAGACCCGGCAGAGAGCAGTGGGGGGCTCGGTGAGGGGGGGCTGGAGTCAAGCAGTGTCCTGTGTGCCGACAGGGGAAGGCCGGTGCTGTCCTTGGCAGGACGGGACACGGCTGACAACTTTTTGGGTTTATCGTAGGAATAAACACTCACTCTGTTGAACCCGTGAAGCCAGTGGCCAGGGGAAGACACAGAATGTCACTTGCACCCCAGGAATCCCCTGCTCCCTCCCAGTCTGGGGGTGGGGACAGCTCTTACCCTGAGCCTACCACCCTCGCTCAGCTGTCCCTCCCCTCGTATCTCAGATTCAAACACACACGTGGGGTCTTACAGCGTTTGCTCCCTTGTATCTGGCTTTGGCGTGACACAGAGTTCGTGAGGGTCTTTCTTCGAGCCACGTGAGCACAGATTGTCCACTGCCACGTGAGTGAACCGCTGTCAATCCTCTGCTGTGGATGGGCATTTGGGAGTTTCTGCTCTTGGCTGAAGACCGGCGCTGCCATGAACTTTCCAGCACGTCTGTGGCCGGACACGGGGGCGTATTTGCTGGGTATATACCATGTGGTTGTCTGAGTCACGGCCCCCAAAGGGGTCTGCGTCCTAATCCCGGAAGTCTTACGTTCCCTTACATGGTTCGGGACTTTGCAGATGGCAGTAAGTTAAAGCTGTAGAGACGGGCAGATCGCCCTGGATTGTCTAAATGGGTCCCGAATGCTAGTCCCCCCAGATTCATATCCTTTTCCAGACCTTGGAATTTGACCTTCTCTGGGAGAAATACACCCTCACGGATGTAATTGGTTAAGATAAGGCCATCCTGGAGGGAGGTGAGCCCTAAATCCAGTGACTGGTGTCCCTACAGGAAGGGAAGAGAGCGCCACGGGAAGACAGACCCAGACACAGGCAGAGATGGGGCTTCGCATCTACGAGCCAAGGGGCGGGGCCAGGCAGCAGCCGCGAGAAGCCGGAGGAGAGACACCCGGAGCAGATTCCCCTCCGAGCTCGAGGGACCAAACCTCGACGCCCTCCGATTTCAGACTCTGGCCTCCGGAACGGTGAGGGGACAAGCCTGTGTCATTTGGGGCGTCCAGGTTTGGGGCGGTTACTGCGGGGTCACAGGTGGGCGGGTCTCACTTTGGTTCCGCCATGTGGCGTCCCAGTGGCCGCGAGGGTCACCCAGCCTGTGGCGGGCCGGGTGCTCCTCCTGCACGACCCTGACGGCTCCGAAGGTGAGCGGCTTGTCAGGCATCAGCTGTCTCTTTCCAAGGATCGGCTCAGTTCTTTGCCCATTTTCCTGGCATTTTAACCCTCCTGGGATGTATATTCATTTTTTTTTATACTTTGGTGACTTCTGTGAAAATTCATTTGAACTTGGCATTTTGGAACCGCCATTAAAAAAAATGTTTATCTATTTATTTTGAGAGAGGGAAAGCGCCAGTGGGGGAGGAGCACAGGGAGGGAGAGAGAGAATCCCAAGCAGTCTCCACGCGCAGCAAGGAGCCCAACGGCAGGGCTCAGTCCCACAACCTTGAGATCACAACCTGAGCCAGTGTCGAGAGTTGGATGCTTAACCAATAGAGCCACCCAGCTGCCCCTTGGAGCCACCATTTTTTAGGAGCCATCATGAAGATCAATTTTTTGTGCGACAGGAATGTGACTCTGAAAAGTAAACGAAATCTTCACAGGATTCCCATTGCAATTTCGGCTTAGATTTTGGTGCCTGATGCCGCTCACGCCCAGCCAGACCCCTCCTCACGTGCAGCTTGCACACCAGAGCCCTCGGGAAGATGCTTTCCTGTGGAGTCTGCTGACCTGGGGTGCCAGCGGCCCGGCTTGTGGCTACGGTGAGTTGGCTCCTGTCTGCAAAGTATCCAGACTGAAGCTTGCCACTTTTGGTTCACAATTGGGAATCTCTGAGACTGTGCTCTTCCCGTGGACGCTGCTGTTCCCGTGGACCGTGCTGTCCCCGTGGACCGTGCTGTCCCCGTGGACCGTGCTGTTCCCATGGACTGTGCTATTCCCATGGACTGTGCTGTTCCTGTGGATGCTGCTCTTCCTGTGGATTGTGCTGTTCCCGTGGATTGTGCTGTTCCCGTGGACCGTGCTGTTCCCATGGACCGTGCTGTCCCCATGGACCGTGCTGTTCCCATGGACCATGCTGTCCCCGTGGACCGTGCTGTTCCCATGGACTGTGCTGTTCCCGTGGATTGTGCTGTTCCCGTGGACCGTGCTGTTCCCGTGGACCGTGCTGTTCCCATGGACCGTGCTGTTCCCGTGGACTGTTGTTCCTGTGGACCGTGGTGTTCCCATGGACGCTGCTGTTCCCGTGGACTATGCTGTTCCCGTGGACTGTGCTGTTCCTGTGGATGCTGCTGTTCCCGTGGATTGTGCTGTTCCCGTGGATTGTGCTGTTCCCGTGGACCGTGCTGTTCCCATGGACCGTGCTGTCCCCATGGACCATGCTGTCCCCGTGGACTGTGCTGTTCCCATGGACTGTGCTGTTCCTGTGGATTGTGCTGTTCCCGTGGACCGTGCTGTTCCCGTGGACTGTGCTGTTCCCGTGGACTGTGTTGTTCCTGTGGACCTTGCTGTTCCTGTGGACGCTGCTGTTCCCATGGACCGTGGTGTTCCCATGGACGCTGCTGTTCCCATGGACTATGCTGTTCCCCTGGATGTGGCTGACTGTGCTGTTCCCATGGATGCTGCTGTTCCTGTGGACCGTGGTGTTCCCGTGGACACTGCTGTTTCCATGGATGCTGCTGTTCCCGTGGACGCTGCTGACTGTGCTGTTCCCGTGGACACTGCTGTTCCCGTGGACGCTGCTGTTCCCGTGGACTGTGTTGTTCCCATGGACCGTGCTGTTCCCGTGGACCGTGGTGTTCCTGTGGACCATGCTGTTCCCGTGGACACTGCTGACTGTGCTTTCCCCATGGACGCTGCTGTTCCCATGGACCGTGCTGGTCCTGCAGTGCTTGTGTTCGTGCGTGGGGCTGTTACTGCCCGTGTGCTCGTGTTTGTGAACAGAGACGTAAATGGTCACACGGCTAAAACACATCTCAGTGAATGGAAATCAAACCCTATTTTCTTTTAATTTCGGGTTGTCTGTGAGAAGACGTTGAAAGACACTGAAATCGGGTAGGTAATTAATTCACACGCACCTACGAGAGAAGAAAGAACGCACAAATTATTTGTAACATTTTGTAACCACTGAAATTAATGTAGTGTGAATTTGTCATTTCTACCCAAAGTTACAGATTTTCTATATTATAATTTAATCTTTTTAATGTAAAAAGAATAGGAATTTTGCCCTTTCTGGCCTCTCGGGAAGCAAGAACCAGTGTATCTAATTATCTGAACACACACGAACATAAAGGAATAGCGAGCAGTGAAATTATAAATCGGCCGGAACGACTCCGTGTTTTCTGATTAAACTCTCTTTCTGGAGCCCTTAGCAATCATGTTGCCCCCGTGTTCGTAGTAATTGCATGTGTCAAAGCAGAGGCTTTGTGTAAATGGGACCGAGCGAGTTACAATTTTAATTTAGAAGGAGGCAAGCGCGCCCCAGCTCCTGGCGGCCGGCGTGGGGGGCCTGGCGGGAGCCGAGGGCGAAGGCCCCGGGGCGGGTGGGTGGTGTGGACGGTGCGGGGCCTCGTCCGGCCGCATCACAACAGAGGGATTTCTCGGGGAGAGAAATGCAATTTGCGGACACAGGGCCGGCCACCTGCTGTCCCCCGATTACGGCCGCCTAATTTCGTCCGTGGCTCAGGGCAGTGAATTTCGACTGCGACACAGTGTTGACCTTCAAAACCGCGAGGCCTTAAATGAGATCTTTTTGACGAACGTGAGTCTTAGAAACAAAACAAAATTCCGTTCTTAACTTTTAAAATGCTCCCGAGAGCCAGGGAGAGGGCGTTTCTCCCCTCTCTCCTCTCTCCTCCCTCAGGGAGTCCCAGCTTGCTGGTTTTTTCCCGGCACATTGAGGATTTTTGTCTTTGAAGTGTCTTTCTCCTGGAGGACGGGCTTGATTGCTTCCAAGGGGGGCCGTGGCTCCGGCCACCAAAGGGACGGTCCGGCAAGAGCGCTTCTCTCTCCGAGGGGGGCGGGGGTTTGTCGCGAAGCCCGGTCAGGAAGCGTGGACGTGCCCACAGACACTCGGGGACACGGCGGCCACGCGGGCACAGGGTCTCTCCCGCTTCCCCCCTGCCCCGCCGGCCGGGCAGGGTGTCTGCTTCACACGGGCGGCCTTCCCGCGGGCAGGGCGACCCCGCAGCCGGGCTCCCTTCCGTGGCCGTTTTCTTGCAGCCTCCCCTCGTCGCCACCCAGAAGGCCAGAGTTCCCCGCCCCCGCTCCGTCTAAACAGGGCAGGCAGTGTGGTGGCAGGATTTGGTGGGTTTGAGACGTGACCTCCGCCTCCTTCCGCTTGGGCCGCCGGAACAGAACCCACAGACCCGGCGCCTGGCCAACAGACACTTGGTCCAGGTTCTGTAGCCGGACGTCCAAGATCACGGTGTCAGCAGCATCGGGCTCTGGCCAAGGCTGTTCTGGCCCTGGACGGCTGCCAGCTTGCTGGGCCCTCACCTGGCAGAGAGAGGGAGACAGAGAAGGAGACAGAGACACAGAGAGGGAGACAGAGAGAGGGAGGGGGGAAGAGAGGAGACAGAGGGAGAGAGAGGGAGGGGGAAAGAGAGAAGGAGACAGAGGGAGACAGAGAGAGGGAGGGGGAAAGAGAGAAGGAGACAGAGGGAGAGAGGGAGGGGGAAAGAGAGAAGGAGACAGAGGGAGACAGAGGGAGGGGGAAAGAGAGAAGGAGACAGAGGGAGGGGGAAAGAGACAAGGAGACAGAGGGAGACAGAGGGAGGGGGGAAGAGAGGAGACAGAGGGAGAGAGAGGGAGGGGGAAAGAGAGAAGGAGACAGAGGGAGACAGAGAGAGGGAGGGGGAAAGAGAGAAGGAGACAGAGGGGGAGAGAGGGAGGGGGAAAGAGAGAAGGAGACAGAGGGGGAGAGAGGGAGGGGGAAAGAGAGAAGGAGACAGAGGGAGACAGAGAGAGGGAGGGGGAAAGAGAGAAGGAGACAGAGGGAGACAGAGAGAGGGAGGGGGAAAGAGAGAAGGAGACAGAGGGGGAGAGAGGGAGGGGGAAAGAGAGAAGGAGACAGAGGGAGAGAGAGGGAGGGGGAAAGAGAGAAGGAGACAGAGGGAGAGAGAGGGAGGGGGAAAGAGAGAAGGAGACAGAGGGAGACAGAGGGAGGGGGAAGAGACAAGGAGACAGAGGGAGAGAGAGGGAGGGGGAAAGAGACAAGGAGACGGAGAGAGAGGGAGGGGGAAAGAGACAAGGAGACAGAGGGAGAGAGAGGGAGGGGGAAAGAGACAGAGAGTGAGGGGGAGAGAGGGAGAGACGGGGAGACAGAGGGAGGGGGAGAGAGGGAGAGAGTCCAGGGGAGAGACAGAGGGAGAGCCAGACGAAGAGAGACAGAGAGAGGGAGAGAGCGCGCCATGGTGCCCCTTCGTATAAGGGCGCCGATCCCCTCGTGTCAGGGCCACAGCCTCAGGGCCTCATTGAACCTGGGTGACCTCCTATCTCCAAACGGGGGGACGCGGTTCAGTTCCCAGCAGCTACTTGGCAGTTAGGTGAATACTGGAGACACTTTGGCGGCCTGGGGGCTTTGGTACCAGGCCTGCTTGTCCCGCCTGACCCTGGCTGGGTGGGGGTCGTCTGACGGCCCTGACGCCAGGCGTCTGACGGAGGCGGGCGCTGCCATCTGGGACATGGGGGCAGCGAGAGCATGCCCAGGTCAGCGGGGAAGGCCACATGGAGCTAGGGCCGCAACCAGGAAAGGGAGTTAGAAGTTTGTGAACACAAGTGGCCCCAGTTTGAGGACAGTCCGCCATCCGTGTCCTTCCCCTGCTCACGCAGACTCTCCGGCCACAGCTGTGGCCGGGCTGTGGACGGAAGAGCCTCAGCTGGGGCCGAGGCCCGGCAGGCTTACGGGGAGGGGACCCAGGGACGGGCAGGTTCACACCCAGGGCCTCGGCCACGCTCTGGACCCTGTGTGCCTGTGCACGTGTGTGCAGACGTGTGTGTGCAGGCGTGTGTAAGCGTGTCCGCGCGTGCAGGTGCAGGTGTGTGCGGGTATAGGTATTGGGTGTGCACACGTGTGCAGGTGCGTGTGTATGCGTGCGTGTGCAGGCGTGTACAGGTGTGTGCGTGTGTGCGGGCGTGTACAGTCGCTTGTATCGAGGAATAGGGCGGGAAACATTGTTACTTTTGGCAACAACCCAGGAGAAACCGAGCAAGTAGCACAGATTCAATGCTGGGGGGGGGGGGGGGTGGCTGGCGCCTCCCCGGGATCATCAGGTGTAACGTTCCAGCTGTGATGTTTGCAGACTCGAGGGGGGAGGACCGTGCGTATCGGGGCCTGTGACCCCCTCCCGCGCCAGCCCTCGCCGTCGCCGCCATACCGCTCCGTCTGCCAGCGTCTACGCGGTGTTCGCACACACCCGGATCTCCCACCCTGCAGGTGAGCGCCAGCCCAGACGACCCGCCTTACAAAGCTCAGTGATCAGAGGGCGACGTGGGCCTGAGATTCCCGGGCCCGCGAGCTGGAGCCGTCCACACCCACAGCCCCGCCCTCCGCGGGGCTCCTGCCGTCCGGATGCCCCGCTCTGCGTGTGCAGGGAACAGCGCGTCCGTCTGGGAACTTTGCCCGTGAAGCGCGGTGCCTCGCACAGCGTCTCGGTCCGGAGCAGCTGGACGGAGGGAGATGGTCTCCCGGCAGCTCGGGCTCTCAGCCGCCACGTCTTGTGCTCAACTCTGCCCTCCGTTCCCATTTGTGGCGAGGCCGTCGCTCCGAGATTCTCTAATACAGGACCTGTGGCCCGGGCGGCCGGGACCTCAGAGGCCGGCTCCCTCGGGGCACCCCCGCGAGAGGCTGCAGCCGGCAGGGGTGCTCCATTTCAGGGAGAGCGGCCCCTGGACGCCCCCCACCGGCACCCCGGCTGGCTTCCTGTGGGCCTCCCCTGCACTGGAGCCACCCCAGGGCCTGCGGGGTAGAGGTCAGTAAGGCCCGTGACAGTCTGGCCCCATCGAAGCCCCGTAAGCTGCTGGCGACCTTCCCGCAGCCCCAGCGCCCCCCTGACGTCTCCTCCTGCCCGGGGCCATCCCCCCGCGGGGTCAGCGTCCCCTCCCGGGCCCGATGGCGGCAGCTCACGTTCCCGGGGGGGGGGGGTGATGTCTGGCCCTGGGCTGCCCGTGCCCTGCCTGGCGGGTGGCTCTGAGGGAGGAGCAGGGCTGGTTAACCCATGTGCCCGGGGCCTCTGGGCCGGGCACGGAGCCAGCGCTCAGGGGATGAGCCACGGCTCGGATGCCTTCCTTCCCGTCAGTCCTGCCCGTGGGACCTGGCAGTGACGAGTTTACTCATCTCCACGTGGGGGCTCCCCAGATACTTGGAAATGGCCACTTGTTCCCCACATTAGTCCCGGAGGGCGGGGGTAGGAACACCACGGGTGGGCGCCCTCAACAGTAGGAAGTCATTGTCTGCCACCCGGTGGTCCCGTGGTCCCTGGGTGGCATGTCCAGAGGCAGGCTTGGGGTGGGGGGGCAGGCTGGTTCCTGAGGCTCCTCTCCTGGGGGCGTAGCCCGGCTCCTGTCCTTGTGTCCTGACCTCCTCTCCTACAAGGACGCCGGTCCTGTGGGATCAGGGCTGCCCTAGCGACCTCGTTTTGCCTTAATCACCTCTTTAAGGACTGTCTCCAAATAGAGTCCGTTCTGAGGTGCTGGGGGCTAGAGAGTCAACGTATGAATTTTGCAGGGACACAGTAGGGCTGATGACGTCTTCTTGAATCTTCTCATCTTGCGGTTAAATGATCGGTGATCCCTCCGTGGGTCCAGCAACCCTGCGCCCAACAGCCAAGGCACCTGCCTCCTGCGGGCTCTTTAGGGGACCAAATGGGCAGTGAAGGGGGCCGAGGTGGGGGGGCCGCCACAACCGAGGGGTCTGGGAGACGTGGGGAAGAGCAGGAATAAGGGGACACGGGACCCACCGCAGTGGGAAATCCCAGGCCCCGACCTCGGAGCACGAAAGGTTCGGCGGCTGAAGAAGCAGGGCTGGGTTTGCCCTGTTGCTCCTTTGGCTTTGGTGTGGCCCCCTGCAGAGAGGGCAGGGGCGAAGCGTAGCCTTTTGGGGTCGCCCACGTGGTGTCCATCTGCCCTCCCTGTCTCTGCGGCCCCTCCCTTCCGGCCCCTATGGAGCTGGTCGGGGCAGAAGGTCCCCTTCCACTGCCTAATCCTGTTCCACAGCAGCTTGCTCATCGGGCTCTGTGGGCACAGCCCTGCTCCAGGCGCCAGGGGAGGCGTGCTTACCCATCGTTCCTGCGCGGTGGGCCCCTTGTCGCCCGGGGCACCCTCTGTGGGACAGGAGTGGTGGGCAGCCCTCGGCGAGGCCACCCCAGGTCAGGGGGCTCATCTCCAGGCCACAGCGGGGCCACCCCAGGTCAGGGGGCTCGTCTCCAGCCCACAGCGGGGCCACCCCAGGTCAGGGGGCTCGTCCCCAGCCCACAGCGGGGCCACCCCAGGTCAGGGGGCTCATCCCCAGCCCTTGGCGAGGCCACCCCAGGTTAGGGGGCTCATCCCCTTGCCCTCGGTGGGCTGCCTGAGCAGCCAGGGAACCCCTGGATGGAGAGTCGTAGAGATTTCTGGCAGGAGCAGAATTTTGTAAATTCAGTCCCTGGCGGACTGTGCCGAGGTGGCCAGGTACCCCTCAGCATCACGTGACTTTTACCCCCAAAGCACTGTGAGCACGGTGTGGCACTGCTTTGTCCAGAACATTTAGAACGTCCTTTTAGGGGCACCGGGTGGCTCAGTCGGTTGAGTGTCTGACTCCTGGTTTCGGCTCAGGTCGTGATCTTGCGGTTTGTGGGATCGAGCCCCACGCTGGGCTCTGAGTACAGTGTGGAGTCTGCTTGGGATCCTCTCTGTCTGTCTGTCTCTCTCTCTCTGCCCCTCCCCTGCTCATGCTCTCTCTCTCAAGATAAATAAACTTAAAAATCATTATAAAACCTCCTTTCAAAGTCACAGGAGGACTGTGCGTGCTCGGAAAACGTCAATCAATAAGCAAGGGCACGCCACAGGTGGAGCCCCTCCCACTGACGCCCCGTGGGGATGAGGGCTGGGTTTGTCATATGTCATCCTGCCCCGAGTTCCCAGCAGCCCTCCCTGTCCTGTGTCCCCCTTCTCAAGGCCTCCACCTTCTCATCGGGGAAACAGATGGCCAAGGAGCCGCCGTGAGGGCCCAGCCTCCTGACGCCCACACGGCCCCATGGCGGTCCCTGCACACGCCTGTGGCCTCAGGCCCCGACACCCGACTGGAACCACAGCGGGGCCTCAGCTCCAAGGCTGACGGAAGCGTGGCTCTCCCTTTATGCTTACGTTTGGCTTTGAGACAGATGGCCCCCACTCTGCCTTCTTTCATGCTTTGGGACGGCCGCTCTCTGTCCCCACCTCGTCCAGCCAGCCCCACGGGCAGCTCACCGGCCCCCAGTGAGCAGCCCAGAGTCCAGGCCCTGGGCAACTTGACAGGCCCAGCATGAAGGGTCTTGACCTTCAAGCTTCCCCAAAGACTCAGGTGAGACCCCGTGGTGATTTCAGGGGCCCTGGCAGGATCCCGAGCCACCCACCCTGCTCTCCTTAGATGCCACCCGATGACACAGAAACAGACTTGAATCTTCACGAGCACCGTGGTTCTGAAATGTGTGCACGCAGATAGGACAGGAGCCCTGGGAGGGGTGGGGGCTGTGAGCGGTCCCTGCCCGAGTCGGGGTGCCCTGCCCGAAGTGGGGGGATCCATGCCCGAGGTGAGGGGACCCTGATTGAAGTGGGGGTCCTGCCTGAAGTGGAGGGACCCATGCCCAAGGTGGGGGGGGCCCTGTCTGAAGTGGGGGGGCCCTGCCCGAGGTGGGGGACCCATGCCCGAGGTGGGGGACCCTGATTGAGGTGGGGGGCCCTGCCCATAGTGGGGGGGACCCTGATTGAGGTGGGGGGCCCTGCCCATAGTGGGGGGGACCCATGCCCGAGGGAGGGGACCCTGTCTGAAGTGGGGGGGCCCTGCCTGAAGTGGAGGGACCCATGCCCAAGGTGGGGGGGACCCTGTCTGAAGTGGGGGGGGCCTGCCTGAGGTGGGGGACCCATGCCGAGGTGGGGGGGACCCTGATTGAGGTGGGGGGCCCTGCCCAACTGTGGGCGCGGCGGTGTTCCCCATTCTCCCTCTGGGGCCAGACCCAGAGGTGTCTCTTCCCCGCCAAGCCTCCCCTCCCCGCTGTCTGGACGCCACGGGGACGCTGAGCTCGTGGCCTCTGCGCGTGTGCAGGCTTCGCGCAGGCAGAGCCTGGGGGCCCCGGTGCCGCAGGCCCGAGGCGCAGCCGGCGCGATGCCGCAGGGATGGGAACAGGGATTGGATGCAGCGTGGTCGCCCCGCCTCCACGACGGTGCCCTACTCCTGCCGGACTTTGGGAAGCCACAGCCGGCGAGCGGACGCTTTCAACGACCCGGCCGAGATGAGGGAACGCAGGTCAGGTGCTCGCCTCGGGTGCCCGCTGCTCCGATCGGGTCGGTTCTGGGGCTGCTGTGTCACCGAGGCCACCACTTTGCTCTGATGGGACCGAGTCCCTGCCGCTGCCCCCGGCTTCCGGGAGCAGCATTGACGGCTCTCAGTTCTTCCTTCCTTCCATTCTTGAGATAGGGCCGCAGACGCGTGCCACGCGAGGGCACAGGCGTGTCCCGCCGCCCGGATCGCTGTGTGGGCGGGCGCGGTCCCCGCGGGGAAACGTCCCCGCACGGCTCACAGCCGCCGCGGGGCTCCTCACACTCGGCCGCGGCTTTGTCCTGCCATCGGCGCGTCGGCCGCACGCCTCTGGCCCCTTCGCCGCAACGGACTCACCTGCCCCGGGAAGCCGCCCGCGGTTGTTCGGGGACATGCGCTGACCTGACCCGTGGCTTTTGGCTGCCGCCGTTTCCCCTTAACCTCCCACCTTCTCTGCCAGCTTCGCTGGAACCGCTTCGGAATGCTCGTGGCAGAAAACACTTGTCTGGCGACTAACCCGACCACGCCTGCCAGCGCCCGAGCAGAGACAGGACCCGGCCTCCACGGGCCGCGTGGCGCCGCGTCCGTGCGGAGCTCGGTACAGAGCCGGCTGGGCTGTCGCGGCGGCCGCTGGGCCCCGAGCCCCGGACGGCCAGGGAGGCACCGGCAGGGGCGTCCCTTCTGCCCCGGAGAGTCCCTGTGGCTCCGGAGACATTCGGAGGCCGCGGTTTCTGCCCTGTCGGCCTCGTGGAAGTTTTTAGACCAGGGAGAAGGCGGCAGAAGGACGTGGAAGACTCACAAAGTGTGGGCGGGCTTTTCTTGATGCCTCCCAGCTGAAAGTTCTCGGGGTGCCAGAAGCAGGCGGGGCCTGCAGCAGGGACACCCAGGCTCCTGTGCGCTGCTCCCAGGGGGGCTTCCGCAGAGCCTGATGAAGCGGCACTGGCGGCTGGGGCCAGAGTCTGAGGAAGAGCGGGCGACAAACAGGGAATGTCTTCTCCAGCGGTGCCTTCCGGTCCCGGTGACAGGGGTGCACCTGCGGTCCCATGCCCCCCAGCCCGCACCACGGCCAGCCCTGCTCCCTCCAGCGGGGCACCCAGGGGCCTCCAAGGTGGGTGCCCACAGGGCCGCCTCTTGGCTCAGCTCTTCCAGAAGGGAAACACCACCGCTCCCCTCTCAGTGTGGAAGGGCCTGTGAACGAGCAAACACACGTACGTGCGTCTATACCACCCAGATGGGGCATGCTGGGTGGAGAAATCCGCTCTGGGTGGGCCAGTGGCCATGACTGCAGGAAGCCCAGTGCAGCCTGACAGGAGGGGCAAGACCATCCAAGGAGGGCTGAGAGGCAGGACGGCCAACTCACATTGGTTTTCCTGCAACGTCCTGGTTTTAGCACTGAGAGCCCCGTGCCTCAGGAACCCCAGACATTCCTGGACAAACTGGGAAGAAGTGACCACACATTAGATAAGAATCAGCCTGTGGTTCCCAGGCCTCAGACTTTCCCCAAAGCCACTATCCCCATGCCAGAACACTGTTCCCGATTCTAATCAGTCACAGTAGAGCAGGTGGGGCTGGCCTGGCTGTGAGTCCTATCACCCTGCTCCTCTCGGGGCTTGAACACAAGCTGACAGAGCCGGGCACCCACCGTCTGGGATCCTGGCAACATGTTTCAAAACTAGCCATTTCGTTTTATCTCGTGCTTGTCAGGGAACATGAGTACTTTCAGATACACCTTGCAAGCACTTGATGAAAAAGAGCTGTTGTAGCTAAATCAATAGATTTTAAGGCTGGAAGTATTATAGCTATGAGAAGGAATATTTCACTATGGTAAAAAAGTCAATTCTATACAAAGACACAATGATCTTAAACTTGTATGCACCTAATAATACAACATCAAAATAGAGAAAGCTGAAGCTGACAGGACTAAAAGGAAAAGAGGCAAATCACAATCACTTTGGAGATTTTAACACACTTCTCAGTAACAAAGAGACAAAAACTCACTAAAATTAGAGAAGATCTCAACAGCACAATGAACTAAGTTGGCCCAACTGACTTATGTAGAACATTGCCCTTAACCACTGCAGAGCACACATTCTTTTTAAGTCCAAAAGAAACATTTATTGAAACAGACCATATTCGGGGCACCTGGGTGGCTCGGTCGGTTAAGCATCCGACTTCAGCTCGGGTCATGATCTCACAGTTCGTGAGTTCGAGCCCCACGTTGGGCTCTGTGCTGACAGCTTGGAGCCTGTTTCGGATTCTGTGTCTCCCTCTCTCTCTGCCCCTCCCCTGTTCATGCTCTGTCTCTCTCTGTCTCAAAAAATAAATAAACGTTAAAAAAAAAATTTAGAAACAGACCATATTCAAGTAACTGAAAATATACCAGAGTTTATTCTCTGACCATCTGGAATTAAAGTAGAAGTAAAAACTCAGAGATAATTAAAAATTCCCTAAAATGTGGAAATTAAGCCACATACTTCTAAATATTTCATTACTATTAATAATAAAGTGATTAATATAATGAATAATGAAGTTAATAACAAAGTAAAAATATTAGAAAGCATTTTGAACAGAATAACAGAAATAAGACATAACAAACCTGTGGAGAACAGCTAAGAAATTCTTAGCTCCAAATGCATATCTTGGAAAAAAAAGAAGAGTAGATATTCAACAGTATAAACTTCCATCTCAGGAAACTAGGAAAAGGATAAGAGAATAAATCCATAGAGAGCAAAAGAAAGGATATAATGAAGACCAAAGGAAAAATCAATGAAATTTTAAAATATTTACACAATAGAAAAACTTAACAAACTTGAAAATTACCTCTTTACACATATTAATAAAATTACTAACACTAACACGGCCACTGAAAACAAAATAAATGGAGAGAGAACACAAAACACCATGATTAAGAATGAAAAAGGGAACAGTGCAATAGATTCTTAGTCGTTAAAAAGATAGTAAGATATTATTGACAATTTTATGTCAATACATTCGATAGAGTAGAGATGAAAGGAAAAAATATCTTGAAAAACACAAACTGTCAGAACTTACATGAGGACAAATAGGAAACATGAATAGTTCTAATCTGTTAATAAAATATGCAACTTAATATTTTACACCCGGAGAATGTAAGGCCAACTGACTTCAGTGATTTCTTCCAAATATCTAATAAATACAGGATGCCGATCTCACGCACGTGCTTTGGAGAGCTAAGGATCCAGAGCACTTCCTAAATTGTACGATGAAGGTAGTGCCACTCTGGTACCAAGTTGCTAAGAACATTATCAGAAGCGAGAATCAGAAACCAATTTCACTCACGGACATAGGCCCCAAATTCTGAACAATTATTGCAAATCCAATCATAGCAAAATATAGAAATGACAACATGTTGGAACCAAAGTAGGGTTTACGCCATTGATCAATATAACTCACCAACTTGACCAAATAAAGGGAATGCCTTGTGATCATCTTACTAGTGCAAAAAAATTAAACGAAAATATTTCTCAGAATTCAATTTGTGTTCGAGGAAAACAACACAAAACGCTCAGCGAGCAAGTCCCTTCTCTCCCTCTTTCTGTCTCTGCCTCTCCCCCTCCCCGGGTACAGGTGTACATTATTACCGAGCCGAGTGGATCTGTGTGGGAATCATGGGAGTCTCTGCCTCTGCGCCCCCCCTCGGGCCCCCCCGTGGGTACCGGTGCGCATTATTATTGAGCTGAGGGCAGTAACATGCAAAGCTCCACCCTGAGCACCTGTCTGCTTTTATTCCATTTTATTCTCACGTGTTGCTGTAAGACACAAATCACCAGCCCTCTCTGATGACGAGGAACTTGTGGCTTGGACAGGTTGGGTGGCCTGGCCAATGGTGCCGAGCTGTAGGCCAGGACCACTGGCCCAGACTTCTGGACTCAATGGACACAGCAGGTGGACAGCCTGGCCAGCAGCTCCAAATCAACACCTTCAGGGGGTACAGTAACCAAATCTACTTTTACCATTCTCAATAGCATGATGGAAATCCATTTCCTGCCACGGCCTTCCGTTGACGTCCCCGGCCGGGCAGAAGGCGTGTTGGGGCTGCGGGCTTCCCCGGAGAACAAGCGTGGTGGCCGCGGTGACAAGAAGGGCTCGCCTGCCTCCGTGGCTTCCCCTGCTAGAAGATGCCACCCTCGACCCACAGCAGGAGCCGTCTGAGAATGTAATTTATGATTTGAGTGGTTGACAAGGGTGGTCACCATCTGATCCCATCTTGCTCCTTTGATTTATGAAGTTGGGGACCGATATTGAAGCTGTGCCATTTTACGCGTTATAGCATTGATTTAAAAGTCATTCAGCTGATGGATAGTTTGTGTCAGTGAAATATAAATCACAGTCTAATTTATAGATCATTCAATTCCCCTCTCTGCTGGCAATTTTCTTTTCATTATAAGGTCCGATTTTGTTTATTTATCTGTAAAGAGGAAAAATTTGAGTTGAATAGATGACATCCCCAGTCAAAGAGCTCTTCGGAATGTCCCTAAAGATGCGAGTGGTTACCTCCTCACGGCTTTTCTGCTTCACAGACGCACTGAATTTTCTCTTGGCTTCCTTGGTACCCGTCACTGCATTTTGCGTGGCACACCTGGAATTGGGTGTCTCCAGTCAAAGGTAGCATTTTACTTGGAGCAGGAGCTGGGCCCTTCTGCTTTGCAGAAGCTTTGGACTGCGGTGTCGGTAGAGAATTGACCTCCAGGTCCTGCCTGACCCCCACTCACTCGTGGTGCTGCGGTAACAGATTCCAGCATCTTAACCGTTTTGTGATGCAGAGACGGGAGGTCTGTCTTTTGAGTTGCCAACACTCTCCGGGACATATGGTGATGGGCAGCTGGGTGTGGTGAATCCAAGCAGCCTTCTGAACAAAGTAGGCCTGGGCTCGAATCTGCATTCTGCAATTCAGCTGCCGCGTGGCTGTGAAAAGACGCTAGGTGTCCACGAGCTCCCGCCTCCACCCTTGTCACGGCAGAGCTCTCTCAGGATCGCTGTGGGGGTCGGGGCCACAGACACAAAATGTCCGTACACAGTAGCGCGCAAATGAACAGCAGCAATAGTTGTTGGGAGAGAATAGGGGACTTCTAAAAATTTACCCAAAATAGCGTAATTTACCAAAAATAGTCGTAAACTCCTTGGTGGTTGAAATCTCAGAACATGATTCAGGAAACCAAGTATTCACCTGCAATTCCTTCCCTTCAGGAGCAACTGAGGAAGTGTCTGCGCCTGGGGTTCCCAGAGCGCCTCGTCAGGGGGTCCCAGGGCAGATTCGGTCAGTGGGAGAGGAGCTGCGAGGTCGGGCAGGGGGCTCTCCGGAGCTGCCTTTACATTAGGATCCAAGGACCCCAGGGGGCGGCTCAGGGCCAGGTGCCTGGAGGGAGGTACCCGAGGCAGGATTCAGGGAGTCAGGATCTCTTCACCCCCAAGGGGGAGAGGCCCCAAAGGCCTCCAAGAGGAGGTGAGGGATCCCGCGTCCCGGGCCAGGGGCTGCCCTAGGGACCTGGGGTGACAGGTGCCTTGTGCCCGGAGCCTTTGGAAGGGGCGGGGCTGGGCTAGAGGGGCTTCTGCTCAGCCAGGCACTGACCCCGCGCCCCCAGGTCAGGCCTTGCTGAGCCACCTCCTAGAAGGGAGCCAGCTCCCGGCCTTTCCAGGACAGAGTGGGGGGTGGGAAGGGGCGCAGCGGGTGACCCGGAGGAAGGAAGAATCCCGGAGCAGCTGCCCAGACCCCGGGAGGGGCGAAGAAGGGCCCTACCCCTCCCCGCGCCCTCACCTTCCTTAAGACCTTCGGAGACCCCCGCCCCTCCCCCGCGACCTCTCCGCCCCGCCCCGCACAGCCCTTCCGCGGCTGCGCGGTGGCCCTGCGCCGACCCCCACCCCCCACCCTGCGCCTCCGCGGGCTCCTCCTCCCCGCACAGTCCCGCCCCCGTGCCGCCCCTGTCCCCCGGGTGCGCTCCTCGAGTCAGCCCGGCGGTGTCGCCGTTGCCCTTGGAACCGGGCCACCCGCGCAGCCCCACTTTGGGGGTGTCGTTTCCGGCAGAGACGGGACCCCAGGGTGGGGGAGCGTGAGGTCAGAGAGCGCGTGCGGGGAGAGAACGGACCTGCGGTCCAGGGCGTCCGCCTGGAGTCAGGGGTCAGGGTCAGTCCTGGGGACGTGGGGTCGCGGGGGGGGGCGTCTGGCGTGGGGGGGTTCCCCGGGGTTCAGGGGTCAGGGTCAGTCCCGGGGAAGCAGGGTGGGGCTCACAGCCCTTTGCTCCCCGCAGGGGATTGCGGGTCCCTGGGAGCGACGCAGTCCTGGGCAGGTGTCCGCTGGGCAGTGTGTGTCCCACAGCTGCCTCTCAGGTCAGAGCCCTGCGGGCTGGACTGTGGACCCTGCGGGCTGGTGACAGGACAGCCATCTGCCCAAGAAGACAGGAGCCACAGCCACTGTAGGGGAGACACTGTCCATCTGGAGGGGCCTGGGGTGGCTGGACGGTCAGAGCTTCAGTTAAGAAGCTGAGGGTGGCCAAGGGGAGGGAGGACGTCCTTGGGGGAGCCCTGCCGAAGGCCATAGCCAGGTGGTTGCTGTGTGATGTTTCCAATCTTTAAAAAAGGTATTTGGGGAAATCTTTGTTGGACGTGGTGTTCTTTGCATTTGGTGCCCTCTCCCTGCCCGAATTTATTGGGCCGTGGTTGACAAATAACATTAAGCAAGTCACAGATGACAGTATTGCAAACTGGTGACCATAGTAAGGTTGCGTACCATCGACCCGCCCACATAGCCACTGTGAGTGTGTGTGTGTGTGTGTGTGTGTGTGTGTGTGGAGAGGACTCTTGGCAACTTCCAAATACGCAAGGCAGTTTGGCTAACCGTAGCCCCCGCAAGGATCCCTGGGTCTCCAGGGCGTAGTCACCGTAGGCCTGGAGGGCCCGGCTCTGTGGCCAACGACCCCCAGCCCTCCCCTTGCTCGGTTCTTGGCACCTGCTGTCCCGTGTGGGGTTGTCTTTGCCTTCCTTATTCCTCTTTCGTATTTCTTTCAATTTCTCTCCATCTCCTCACCTATTTTTATTAAGAAAACGCTCCCCCTTCCAATGTGAATTGTCTTGTCATTATTTCACTTACTCATTTTTGTGTTCCTTGTATTTTAGCTCATTCCTCGCTTCTGGGATGTTTTCCCTTATTTCTTACATCCTCGGCGATATGAGCTCATTTCTGAATTGTCTGATGTTGGACGCTCTCGTCCCCACGTGGCGTAACATTCATCTGTGGCATTTACTTGGTTTTGGAGTCGGGAGGTCATAGTTTATATTTGTGGTGTGGGCACGTCTTCACGCGTGTCTTCACCATCTCTAGGGACGCTGTTGTGTCCCGTGTCCTTTGTCGTGTGATGACTCGGTATTCTCCTACTGATTTCACCTTGATCCTCTGCTGCTTATGTTTTGTGTAAAACTGATTTTCCTAAACTTTTGGAAGGAGGCACGCCCAGCACTCCTCACTTCACAGAATTCCTGCAGTTTGAAAAGACTACAGTGGCCCGAGGCTGCCTGACTCTGTCCCTCCTGTTGCCCCTGACATGGGGGCCCTGTCCTGAAGGAGGGCCCTGGGCATCTATCTGTTTTGCAGTTTGTTTTCTCAAAATGTGTAAGCAAAGAGTGGAAGCCGCCTGAAGGGGACTCTGATTCTTAGGGCGTTCTCTTCCAGAAACATGTTCTGATTCTGCGTCTTGAGTTCTGTGTCCGGATTGTCACATAGCAGGACCCTGTCATAGACACGTGTGTGTTATTGTGAACGGTGCCTGCCCCGCCCCAGCACACACTAGTTTCTTCATTGCTACCTTTGGGACACAGCGCAGGACGGTGTCTCTTTTCCCGTGGCCCCTCTTTTTCTTTTTTTTTTCCAACTTTTTTTTTTTTTTTTTTGGGGGGACAGAGAGAGACAGAGCATGAACGGGGGAGGGGCAGAGAGAGAGGGAGACACAGAATCGGAAACAGGCCCCAGGCTCCGAGCCATCAGCCCAGAGCCTGACGCGGGGCTCGAACTCACGGACCGCGAGATCGCGACCTGGCTGAAGTCGGACGCTTAACCGACTGTGCCACCCAGGCGCCCCTCCCGTGGCCCCTCTTGAGGAGGACTGTCTGCGCTCAGGCTGGATGATCCTCGTGCGGCCCAACAAGTGTGCACGGGAGCTGAGGCCACGGGCACATTCTGCAGGTGAACAGCGTTCTGCAGGTGAGCGAAGGCCGGCTCTCCTGGCCAACCGGGGAAGCGGTGCACCTGTTCCCCCCTTCCTTTCTGGAGCTGCCCTCTCCCGCCACGTCAGAACCCCTGTCCTGTGCATCCTGTCCCCGCCTGGCCCTCTGTGCTCAGCTGCTTTCCCGTGTGCTGGCCTGGTGAATTACGCCCCGTCACCTGTCCGTGGGTCCTGTCCTCACGGATGGGATATGTCCTAAGGATCTAGCCAACATATGCCGGCTTTTCAAGGGGGAACATTCTGGAAGGTGTTAGTAACTTCCTTAAATCTGGGTCAACATACTTAGCAAATTTCCTGAGTACCATTTCCTGGTTGTTTTACTTGTTGGATTTTAACGTGTGTGTGTGTGTGTGTGTGTATTTAATACTGTATTTTCAATTAGTACATGGTGGTGATTAGGTTCCTGTGTTCAGGTAGCCAATTAGCTGAGAAGTTGGCTTTGTATGAATTTATTTAAAAGATGCTCTATATTATAATTAATTGTATTAAATAAATTCGTACAAAGCTTAGTGAAGCCAGAAGACTTACACAGCCATCTGTTCAGGGGAAGTACCGTGCTGATGTCGTAATCCTTTATGAAAATAAGTAATAAAGTAATTACATTGACCTTTCAGGTTAGGTTGCCTTTTTTTAAAGTAAACTTTTATTTTGGAATAGTCTTAGATATACAGAAAACTTTGAAAAAGAACAGACTTCTCATGCCTCTTCTCTCAGGGCCCCGTACACACTTATCACCACTAGGGAACCAGCCTGGGGACATCCGCTAACTGATCTCCTCTTTGTTCTGATCTTACCAGTTTTTCCAGAATATCTTTTTCCCCCTCCCGTTTTTGGCTCCAGCATCTAATCTGGAATGCCACATTGTATTTAAAATTTTTGTGATTTTTGACGTGGAGTTCTGTGGAAGCATGGGTGAACAGTTAGGAGAGACTTTGTAGAAGAAAGGAAAAGCCCGCTCGGGGCGCTGGCCTCACGCCCGGGACGTAACTCTGCCGGTCCCTCCTGAGGCCTGGGGCTCCCGCAACAGCACGGAGATTTCTCCTTTTAGCAGAAGCGTGGGTGTGCGTACCGTAAACAGTAATCCTGAGCAAGATGCACCCGAAGGGATATCGCGTTTCCCAGGAAGCTGTTCCAGGTTTGCACTGAGGCAAATAAGTGACGCACACTTAGGGCGGTCACCCTCACGGAGGGGCCCTTGGGGGTGACCTCTGCACGTCTTAGGTGATGCACGGCCCCCCTCCCCCATCCACGTGGGAGCCTCTGTGCCTTGGCCCTCGCTCGGCCTTCAGGTTTAAGGGTAAGGATTGAGTCCCACGGAGGCTTCGGCCGTGAGACGGTCTCAGCCTGAGAAAGTGATGAGCGGGGCTCCCTTTCCCTCCCCCCAAACCCCAGGTGTCTGCCTTCACCTTGAGCAGACACCTGCTCAAGACTCTGCTTCACCTTGAGCAGGCAGAGTCGGCGTGGCCGGAGGCTGGAACACGCAGGCTCACCGGGGACAGGTGCACGCAGCGGGGAAGCGCACAGCCTGTCGAAGTCCTCAGTCTGCTTCCGTCGATCTCGAAACGAAGATGGCTTTGACCCAGCACACAGAGTCACATGGAAAGTTCACCAGGTAAGAACGTAGGTGCCCACCTTGACGTCGCGCTATCCCGGGTGGTGTCTAACAGCCCGAAGGAGAGCTCACCCCGGGCTCAGAGCACGAGAGGAGGCGGGAGACGGGAATGAGGACAACCGGAGTCCTTTTTTCGTGCTGTTCCTGAAGGAAAGGGACGCAGACGATAGATAATACTGAGCGCAACTCCTCACCTACGTGCGCGGGCCCCACGCAGGCGCTGTCCCCGCCCTGCCACCAGCCTGGCACCTGGTGCTTCTAGTCCGCCCCCCGGGGGCTTATTTGTACGGAAAGGGGCCCTGCACGTGATGGTGAATCTGCTTAGAGACGATGAAGGCTCGACTGGGTGGCAGTTGAAACGTTCGTGACGTACTTTTCCGTATTTCCAAACCCGGTGTCACTTGCGTAGTTAATCGTGACGTCGCGCCCTCCAGGAGGAGCGAGGGTTCGCGTCGTTTGTTCGCGAGGAAGAGACACTCCGTCTGGAGAGCCTGCCTGTGTTGTGCTGGGGTGCCCTCTTCCAAACAACACCTCTGTTGCCCAACCATCGGAGAACAAAGCACGCTCCTCCCCAGTCGGGAAACGGAGCCGGACTTCATCCTACCCGAGTGTGTTCCCTCTGGGACTAGTGTGATGAGCCGGGTGGCACGATAAGGGTTCCGGGGGTGAATAGGCCTCTCTGGTCCCCGAGAGACGGAGAGCAGATGGGCAAAGGGGGCCGGTACCTGGGCACGCGTGGGGTGGACACGGGCTCTCCTGCAGCACTTTGGGGCTCCCCCTCTCGGGTGAGATTTGGCTCCGCGGCAGCCTTGTCCTCGCGCCAGGAGAGCGCTCTGTGTTTGGTGCGGAGAGATAGAGGCTAAGGCATTTCGTCGCCATATTATTCAATGAACCGCCCAAGCGTGGGCCGTGTGGTTAGAAAAGATAGAGAGGCTTTGAATTCTTCTATAGTGTTGACCAATAATGTCACGGACCCGAGCTAGAAGATTTTCCTGATTTCATGCTTGAAGTACCAGGCACAGCCTTTGGCACCGGCCCCCAAAGCTCCAGCGACTGCCCAGACAGGCTCTGATGCCTCGCGGGTCGAACTGGAGGAAATTTCTGTTTCCCGGAGCCAGCAGCAAGCTGGAAAAAGGTAGGGCGGCCAGAGAATCCCGTTCATCGAGCTTCTCTTAAAGCGAAAGCTCGACAGGCTGGTGGTGTCAGTTCACGTGTATCACCCAGCCTTCCTTGTCCCAGGGGCAGCCCCGCGTGTCCCAGGTCGGTGGTTCGGGTGGCCCTGCTGGAGCCGTGTGGATCCCAGCGTTAAAGCCTTGACAGGCGTCTAGCACCGAGGGCGTGTTCCTGCCATTGAGAGTTGAAGCTCTGCTTTCTAGGAGGCTTACTCTGCTCGCTCTTCCGTTTATCCACTTGAAAAAATTTTTAATGTTTATTTTTGAGAGAGACAGAGAGAAAGAGAGAGAGAGAGAGACAGAGCACGAGCAGGGGAGGGGCAGAGGGAGAGGGAGACACAGAATCCGAAACAGGCTCCAGGCTCCGAGCTGTCAGCACAGAGCCCGACCTGGGGCTCGAACCCACAAACCACGAGATCGTGAGCTGAGCCGCAGTCGGAGGCCTAACCGACTGAGCCACCCGGGCGCCCCATTTTTTTTAAAGTAGGCTTCACATCCAGCACAGAGCCCAACGTGGGGCTTGGACTCATGACCCTGGAATCAAGACCTGAGCTGGGATCAAGAGTCAGACGCTGAACTGACTGAGCCTCCCAGGTGCCCTATCCATTTCTCAACTCTTGTCAAATATGTTCCCTCTCGTTATCTTTTTCCCCAATTTATGAAGAAGATCACCCAAATGAGCACTGTATTTTTCTTAGTCTACCCCGGTAGCGTGCCTGTAAATCTCCAGCAATTGGACTTTGGGGAGAAGAAGCGTGATTGGTCGTTTTTGCTGAATGCTGTGGTGTAAATACTCCCACCAGGCTGATTCCAAGCCCCCCACGTGCCGTCGCCCAGCGGGCAGGCGGCTCGCTGCCCCCCAAGAGCCCACAGGAGCCGCCGTGTTGCACCCGCTCACCACTGTGCTGCTGCTCGGAGGGTGAGCCTCCAGGTGAGGGCCTGGCCTGTGACTGCGCCTCCGAGGGACCGATGACCTTTTCTTGTTTATGGTCATGTATTGGGCTTTGTTTTCTAAGAAGGTGCTGATCCTAGAAAGTATGGCTGGGTCCCCCGGGGGGTTGGAGGGATGCCCCACGCTGGTGGAGGCGAGTGATGAACCGTGACCTATTGCTGAGAAATAGTATAACTTTCCTTAGTTCATTCGCCGTCATGGAAACGTGTTGTTTTAAAACCACACGCTGGGTCATCGGGAGCTAGCGCTAGGGGTCGGTCGTGCTCACCAGGATTAAAACCCTAGCTCTCCTTGGCCTGGAGGACATTACGTGAGGTGAGTTCTGAGCCTGAAATGCCACCTCTTTCGGCCTTGTGAGGGTTTGCTGAGATAACATACGCAAAGCTCGTCGCCCAGGGCCTGTCACACACTCCACGCTCAGTAAGAGCTAGTTTGTATCTGAAATCTGCTTTCTTCACAAGGGAGTAGCCGTAGAAATCTTGCAGAACATCTAGAAAGGAATGTGAATTCACCCTCCAGGTGCTAATAGTCCAGCAGGGAAGTGACGGTCACCGCGGTGTCCGGGGAAGGCGTCCCGGTGCCATCTGTTGAGTGACTCAGGCAGGCAGGCGCCGAGTGCCTGGCTGCTCAGGGGGACGGGGACTCTGCAGGGCGGGGGGGGGGGGGGGGGTGGTTCTTATCGGCCGAGAGGGTGATGTGTGCGGCCAGCCGTGAAGACGGGGTGGTGTTGTCATGTGCGGAGGGGAGACTGCGCCGTGATAGAGATCGTGAGGTTTGTTTTCCAGAGAGAGGTTTGAGGCTTGGCATTTGTCGTATAGAGGCTCCCACGAAAAACCTATTTCCATTTGTTTCACATTGAAGTAGGAGATAAAAAGAAGCTTAGGTAGGAGTTCCTCAAATTGTAAGCATTAAAAAAATTGAGATCAGAAAACAGCATTTTGTGTCTCGAAGATGTATTTTCGTATCATTCAAACGCCGCGGCACACTGTGATTTGAGGTCGACTAGCTGAGTGTTGAGTGCTGAGGTCGAACACTCGGGGCCGGGACGGGGCTCGGGCCCAGCCGGATCCGGTGTGGCCCCACCTGCTCCCTGGGTCGTCACCCGCTCAGCTCTCCGCTGGTGCTGACACCTGGCTTTCCTGTGTCACAACCGCATCTGAGTTTCCTGCTCTCCCCCCGCTCTCTGCTCTGTCACTTTCCCTGCAGGAATCTAGCAAGACGTCATCTTACCCAGATCTTGGTGTCTTTGTCCAAGAAAGAGAGAGTAGACTCTAACTCACGGGGAGATTTTGTGGACATAAAAATTTTAAATGGTTGTAGACATTTAAAAGTGCAACATAAATGTGAACGACTATTGATATTGTCATTTTAGACCCTAAAAATAGAGTCAGGACTCATTCTTCTTTTTTTTTTTAACTTTTTAAAATGTTTTATTCTTGAGAGAGAGACAGAGAGAGACAGAGTGAGCAGGGGAGGGGCAGAGACAGAGGGAGACACAGAGTCCGAAGCAGGCTCCAGAGTCTGAGCTGTCAGCACAGAGCCAGACATGGGCCTCGAACCCACAAACTGTGAGATCGTGAGCTTAGCCAAAGTCAGATGCTCAACCGACTGAGCCACCCAGGTGCCCTGACTCTCCCTTCTTTCTAATGGAGTTCTTCTGAACTGACCAGGGGAAAATGTCCTTCCTCGATCCCACAGTCATACAGTCTCATCAACCTTGAGACACACATCTCTGTTCAGCCAAAGTCCATGAAGAAGGTCCATAAAGGACTCAGAAATTGGAATCATTGACCATGGATCATAAAATAACAAGTTAAGAACAGGGTTGGAAATATTTGCAGGGATCAGGAAAATTTTTAAAGTGGCATAGCTAATTTGTACAAGAATTAAGTAGAACTTTTAGAAATGATGTATTTAAAAAACTGATGTCTATAAAAAACCCAATAGATGGGTTTAATATAAAATTAACACAGCGAAAGAGAGAACTAGTAAATTATGAAATAGGCCCCAAATATGCCCCGAGCAGAGAGATAAAAAAGGGAAATACAGAGTAGGTAAGTTTCATTGCGTGACTGAGGAAATGAGAGATGTATTTAATCAAAGCTTCTCAAGCAGGGCTCAGAGGGGTTGGATCAGAGGAAATGTGTGAGGGGCAGGGGTTCCCAGAACTGCTCGGAGATGCTGGTCTAGAAACTTCAGGATCCCAACGAAACCCCAACTTGGAAATTGCAGAAGGAAAGTGAACTTGACCTGACGAACAGAAAGTCCGCAGACTGAAGCAAGGAAAGAAGAAGACCAGGGCTAAGAAAAGAGCAGCTCCTTGTTGACTTGTGGGTTAACATCAAGAAGCCTGGTATGTGTGTAATTAGAATACCAGGAAAAGAGGAAGGGCGGAAATATTTGAATAGATAATGACTGAATTTAACTAAATTGAGTACATAGCGACATAAGCTGTGAACTCATGGAGACAAAAGGAGACTAGACAAATAGAGAATTGCAGGTGAAGGTCCCGCCATTCTCGCTGTTGCGGGGTCAGCAGCGGCCCCGTGGCAGGTGCACGGTTGGTCGGCGGTACCGTCTACCCGGCACTCCAGAGCTGAGACGACAGACCTCAGCCCTGCCCCGTCCACAGGCACGCTCCGTGGAGGAGGGGACACGGACACCTGGCGACAGGTCCCAACACATTTAAATGGATTGAAATCACACAGTGTGTGTCCTCTGACCGCAAAATACTGAAGTTAGAAATCAAGAACAAACAGGCATCAGAAAATCTCCAAACAGTTGAGAATTAACTGATGTGTTTCTAAATAACCATTGTTTCAATGAAGAACTCACAAAGGGCATGAAAAACATTTCGTATGAGTGATAATGAGCAGTTCATGGTCTGCAAGAACGCAGTGCTTAGATGGAAATTTATAACCTTAAATACCTATATTAGGAAGAAAGAAAAGATTCGAATCAATGCCGAGCTTCCACCTGAAGACTCAGTAAAGGAAAGGTAAATTGAACTCAAAGTAAGTAGAAGGAAGAAATAATAAAGGTAAAATCAGAAATCAATAACACAGCCAGAGAAAATTAACGACCGTAAAAGTTGTTCTTTGGAAAGGTCAATGAAACGATAAGGCTCGGGTAAACTGATCAAGCAAAGAGGTGGAGAACACAAGTTACCCATCTCAGGAACACAAGAGGGGCCACCGCCACAACGTTTCATAAATTAAATCGATAAGGACGCACTGTGGGAAATTACGACAATAAATTAAGCCGCTTCGGTGAAAAGGACAAATGCGCAGCCAGGCACGAATCACCAGAGCCGACGGAGAGAAGCGGGCAACACGAGCCGTGCGCGGCTCAGGACAGGCGCGCACTTTGCAGGTGTTTTCATCGCGGTGTGTAGTTCACAGTCTGCTGCTCTGACTCGAACGACCGTCTTGGCCGCGGTTCTTGGTGTCTACGCTGGAGATCAGACCCCGCCTGACTTGTTTTCCCATCTGTCTGAATCCTGACTCACAGTCAGACCCAGCTTATTAGAGCACACTTTCTCTAAGAGCGTTAGATCAAACAAGGACCCTCTCTCCTCCCGGTGTCCGTCGTCAGAGAGCTTAAAGACGAACTCTCGGGGTAACGTCCAGGAAAACCGAGCTGAGCCAGCGTGCGTTACTGCTACGGTGTGGCTGGTGCCCGTGGCCAGGGGAGATCACGGTGGCGCCCAGGACTGCTTCGACCCGTTTATCACCGTCTCTTAAAACCTGGCGAAACCGAGGGGGCAAAGCAGGGGGCTTGAGGGGAGCAGCCGCGACAGGGACAGGAGGCTGGCGTCTGCGGGTCATTGCCGGGCCTGTTCACGCCCAGGTGCAAAGGCAAGAGACCAGTCTCCTGGCGCTGGCTCCACTCGCAGCTTCACAGAATTCGCAGGAAAGCGCCCGGGGACAGACCCGTTCTGCCCCAGTCTTGCACTTCACTGTTTGCTCTGTTTTTGGGCCACGTGCAAAGGCGTTTGCCGTTGATTTTGTGCGTCTCTGAAGAGCTGGAGGAAGCCATACGCAGCCGCCCGCTGGAGGACGTGGCTTTGCCGCAGTGCTTCTTGGGGGTTACCCTGGGCACTCCACGGGAAGGCTAAACTGCCAGACGTAGTTAGCGATGCCTCTTTTAAATTCTGGATGGTTCCAGGGCCTCTTGTGACAGGCTCCGTTGCAGCAGGCTCTTGGCTGTGACATTTCACATCCTAAACATTCTGTTTTCCTTAAGCACTGCATACAAATGACTAAGATTAAGAGAATGTCAAGTAAGAAGCGATGTGGGCTTCCAGAAATAGAATGTTGTAGCAAACGTGCGGGCCTTCCCGCCTCTGACTACCTGCACGTGTGTGCGTGTGTGCGTGTGTGTGTGCGCGTGAGCGCAGGCGTGCGGTGTTGTGTGCAAGTCTGGTGCAGAACTAGAGATAAGCGATTCAGTGAAGCAACCTACTTTCCCCATCATGGCCCCACGACGCCACGGCCATCACACTGTGTCACCCCACGTCCGCGCGGCCTGCGGGCTGCCCCTGAGTCTCACCTGTGTCTGCCCGTGGACTGCACAGCTCAGCCTCTGGTTGAGTGGGGAGCAGTCGATGGACGGAGAGGCCGGAGACGGCAGGGTGGGCAGGTGGTGAGCGGCAAGGCCCCGGGGCCGGGCGGCCCGCAGCGGTGGGCCAGCCTTGGGCGGTGGCTCCCTGTGGTCTCCAGGGGTCATCCAACTGCCCACTGGGAAGAGGACAAGGGCTCAGCCTCCGGAAGGGAGCAGCGTCCGTGGGAAGAGAGCGTTGCGTGCGTCCCCAAGCTGGCAGCAGAGCGGTGGAGGGTGGCCGTGGGGCCTGTGGTCGCCGAGGGCGCGAGAGGGCACTCTCATAGCACTCAAGGTGACGGGCGAGGAGGCCTCGGTGGAAGAGGACCCAGCTGGCACGTCGCGGCCCACGTCTAGTCTAAACTAGTGCTCCAGGGCCCAGAGCTGCTGTTCGGCGTCAGGGTGGGGGTGTCACAGGGCTGGTGGCCCCTGGGGCTGGGGCCGGGCCGGTTTAGCGGGTGTGCTACTGGACCCCACACTGCACGTTCAGCCCCGAGGGCTTTCCTTTCTCCCTGGACCACGGCTCTCTGACGGCTCAGGACGGACGAGGGTAGAGCCTGGCAGCCGGCAGCTGCGAGCCCCGTTTCCGGGCCTGGCCCGCTCTCCCGGGAGCCCGCCTGGGTGACCGCATTCTCTTAGATGGCTTTGCCGTGCAGCCCGCGCCTCATAAATAACCCACCAGCCACTCTTCTGCTCCATCACCCCAGCCGCAAGCAGAGAGGTGACGTTCCTCCTAGGAGCCCAGGCGAGCTAGACCACAGACAAGCGGCCGGGTGCCGCGCAGGAAGCTTTTAGCGGCACGGCTTCCGGGGGGCACCCTGAGAGCCTGGAGACCTGTGTCCCCTCTGGTTCTGCAGGTGACACGTGGGGCCACACTGTGCAGCCCCTGAATCACAACGTTTTGTTGGGGGGGCAGTGATTTTCCCCACACACCTCCAGTGTGGTTTACTGTACCTGTGTTTAACCTCCCTTGAGGGGACCCAGGGTGGCCCATGAAAGTGACACCGATCCCCCAAGGGCCCCTCACCCCCTGTGGCTGCGTGCCCACAGCCGAGTGCGTGGAGTCTGCCCCTTAGAGGGAGTGTCTGCAGCCTCACGAAGAGACACTGGCCAAGAGAGCAGAACACGGCTCTGCAAGGTTTGAGCCTTGACCTCTGTCTGCTGGGGTCACTGGTCACTTGCTGGTCTCAGGTCCCCGAAGCCCGGGGACCAAGCCTGCGCCCCCACGGCCCAGGCGGTGCCCCTGCATCTGGGCTGACCTGTGAAGCCACGGACCCACAGGCTCAGTGAGGGAAGCGTGTCAGCCCCTGGGGGCCCCTGGTTCGTCTGTGAGCTCTACATTCTCTCCGTCCGTCCCTCCACGGAAACTTCTCTCAGAGCAAAGCCAGGAGGCCATTTTCTCTGCAGGATGTAGGATGTGTCGTCCTAGCCTGGGGATCCATCCAGCTTGGGGATCTAAACACTCACTGCATCAACACTGCAAAGCCTAGCGGCCTCGGGGACTGGGGTGGCCAGGCTGTGGCTCCCTGAGACGCACGTGAGGCCAGCCCTCCGGTCCCTGGGTGACGACGCATGGAAGGACTTGAGGAAAACCGGTCAGCCTTCCCACTGCTCCTCGGCTGTCTTCTTTCTTCCGATTCCCTTTTCCGGTCCACTTTCTACCAACCCGTAGAGAAGCCCTAACCCAGCTTGCAAGGCCCCCAGCGTGGGCAGCGTGGGGGAGCAGAACTGCTGGTCTCAATGGGTCGGGTGTCCGGGAAGATGTTAGAACCTGGCATGTGTATTTTCCTCAGGCTTCGAGAAGGGTGTGGACGTGCCCAGATGCTAGAATATGACCGCGGCTCTACCGTGGAGGCAGGGAGGCCGACCTTATTCACTCCCATGCGGCGTGGCTGGGTGTGTGTGCATGCCTGTGTGTGCAGTAGCAATGAGGGAGAGGGGCCCCCTGGCTCCCCCTGCACGTGGATTTGCCAGGAAGCCAGTCTGGTTCCAGTCTGGTTCAAGCTTCAGGACCCCCACTCTCACGGCCCCTTCCAAGGCAGTCCCTAATGTTCCGTTCATAGTTTTCAGTGCTTCATCTTGAAGAGGAGCCCAAAATGTATGTTTCAAGCCCTGAGAAACCTGGGCCCACCCCGCCTCCAAGTCAAGAGATGCCCGTGGCAGATGAGCTGAGACCGTGGCCTCGTGCCGCTGTGAGCTGTGTTGTTACAGCTTTCGAGTGTGTGCTTCACAGATGATACGGATGGGTCCTCAACCTGTCCTGACGGCCTCCACCCTCACCCCGCTGGGAGGCTGGACATCCTGTCACCAGGTGTAGGCGGCTTTCCTCCCCTGTCTACCACCGTGTCCCCCAGCCTTGTATTTTTATAATGAGTCCTTTCGACATGTATCTGTTTCATGACACCTGAAAATTAGTATGTCGTGAGTCCACCGAGAAGAGTGATTACCAGTCAAGACAGGACCCTCAGTTTCTCTTTTGGAATCTTTGGGTGCCCAGCAAAGACATTGCTAACTTTTGTCAATTTATGACTCAATTCATAGGTCAATAGGCTGTCAACCCACTGAGATAATCCGTGAGAAGAGCAAGGGCCAGGACTGACTGGGAGAAACAGGGATACCACCGGGAAGGAGACAGGTGGCATCACTACAGAGCCTACAAATGTTAACTGGACAATAAGTGAATGTTACAAACAGCTCTTATCCCTACATTCTCTCTGTGTCCCATTGGACTACATACCCATCTTCCTGCCAGTACCTGAATTAACTATTGTAGCTTTGTAGGAAGTCTCCGAATCGAGTAGCTCAAGACCTCCAACTTTGTTCATTTTCTTTAAGATGGCCATGATTTTCCAGATGTTTCGCATTTCCACATAAAGTATAGAATCAGTTTGTCGGTTTCTACAAAAGAATTTGTTGGATTCTGATGGAAATTCTGTTCAGTAAATAGAGAAATATAGGGAAAAATTAACATCTTAACTGTTTTTTCATTTTGCAGTCTGTAAGTGTGTTATATTATTCCATTTATTTAGGTCATCTTTAATGCCTCTCAGCAGTGTTTTGTTTTAAATGAATAGGTTTTGCACATATGCCGTATATTTTGATGCTATTGGTATTGTTTTAATTTCATTTTCCAGTGATTTTGTTGGTAGCATATAGAAATATTACTAATTGAATTTTCTATGTTGGCCTTGTATCCAGTGGTCTTGCAAATTTAATTCTAATATTGTAGACTGTTTTAGATTTTTTTATGTACATAAACATGTGAGCAGTGTCAATTTTGCTGCGTTCCAACTTTACATTTATATATGTATTTTTTAATTTAAATTTGTGCTTTCTTTTATTGTTCTGGATAGGGCCCATAGAGCAATTTTTTAATGGAAGTAGTGAGAGCACATTCTTGTCTGTTCCTGACCTCAGGGGGAAACTGTTCAATATTTCACCATTAAGGCTGACGTTAGCTGCTGTAGTGCGTGTGTGTGTGTGTGTGTGTGTGTGCGCGCGTGTGTGTGTAAGGTGCTCTTTAATTAATGAAGTGCTCTCTTTGTATTCCTAGTTTGCTAGGCGTTTGAAACATGAACTAGTATTGAGTTTTATTTTTCTGCATCTGTTGGCCTGATTACATCATTTTCCCCTTTATTTTATTAATATGAAAACTTTTGTTTATATTCCTAACGTTTTATTATAAAAATTTTCAAACACAAAAAAGAGAAAGAGTTGTATAATGAGCACTCACTGCCTAGGGTATTTTTCTGTATTTGGTCTATCACATGTATTTCCATCTCTTTATCCCACCTATCAGTTTATTGTAAATCTTGATGTGTTTCAAAGGAAGTTGACATGCACACACTAGATTCTTAAATATCTCGGTGTGTATGTAACTAAGTACAGTCAAATATTTACGTGCCCGGTTTTGTTTTGAGTCAAATGCACAATTTTTGAGTGCACATGTAGTCATTTTTGACAGATACATATGTCTGCACAAAACAGGCCTGTATCACGAGTCAGAATCCTGTCTCCACCACAGGGGATTCTTCCATTCCCCCTCCAATCAGTGCCACCCCCCACGGGCCCCAAGTAATAGTGTTGGGGTTTGTTTTCTCCGTAGGACGGCTCAAGTTGTGCTGCAGATTGACTTAGATAGCGTCCTTCGGCGTGTGCTTTTTGTGTTTGGCCACTGTCATTTGAGGTCAGGTGTCTGATGTGCATCTGTGGGGTTGTGTTTGTTGGTGACTCATTACTTTTGTTGCCCGGTAGTATTTCTTGTCCTAGTGTATTAATCTGTTGATCCATTCTCCCGTTGCTGGACACCAAGGCTACATGTAACTTGTTGCCCTCGTGAGTGAAGCTACCGTAAACACTCGTGGACACATCCTTTTGTGGGTATGTGCTGTCACTGTTCTTTGGTGAATACCTCCGAGTGCGTTCCAGGGTCACAGGGTCGTTGTCTGTTTTTTTTATAAGATGTGGTCTGACATTTCCAAAACGATCGTACCAGTCTACTTTCCTGCCATTTCCTTTGCTCCCCAACCTCACGAATGTTCGGTATTGTTGGACTTCTTTGTTTTAGCCATTCTGAAGGGGGACTGGTTGTGGTTTGAATTTGCACCTCCTTGATGAGTAATGACACTGACTTGTTATCCGTTCATATACGCTTCAGTGATGCAGATGTTTAACTGGGTGGCATGTTCATTGTGGTCTTTGTTTACAAGCTGCGGATGCTGTTTGTTCTTTATATATTCTGAATGTCGACTCATCGTCAAATATACGTAGTGAACATTTCCTCCCAAAATACAGGTTGACTCTTCATTTGAAAGTTGAGGTTTGGATTCCATCTAACTATCCATTTTTAATGGTTATGGCTTCCTGTACTTTGCCTGTCCCCAGGATGTGAAGGCATTCCGTGCTGTCTTCTAGAGGCTTTATGGCTTTCACTTTTACATTTAGGTCTGTGATGCACCTTGAGTTAATTTCTGTGTATGCTGTGAGGCCAGGCTGGGTTCGTTTTGTGTGTGTGTGGATATACAATTGTTCCTGAACCATGTGTTGAAAAGTCTTTTATTTCCCCGTGAGATTGCTTTAGTCCTTTGAATGTAGGGCTATTTCTGTGTCTTTCCCCAGCTTCCTTCAACTCCTTGCTGTTCTGTGCCCGCACCACACTTCCTTGATTACCGTGGGCTTCGGTAAGTCTTGAAGGCAGGCAGTGCAGTCCTGGGACTCCGGTCTTTTTCAGTACTTTGGCTCCTCTAAGTTCTTTGCTCTTTTAAATATAAGTTTTGTAATTAGCCAGTCAATTTCTACAAAGAAGACTGCTGGAATTTTAAGAGGGTATGTATGTATGTATGTATGTATGTATGTATGTATGTATCTTTTTGTTTTTAAGTAGGCTTCATGCCCAGTGTGGAGCCCAATGTGGGGCTTGAACTCACAACCCTGAGATCAAGATCTGTGCTGAGATCAAGAGTCAGACGCTTAACTGATAGAGCCAGCAAGGCACCCCCAAAAGGGCTGTATTTAAAATATGGATATATTTGGGGAGAATCACATCTTAGTTATGTTGAATTTCCTATCTAAAATATTCCTTATCTCTCCATTTGTTTGAGTCTCCTTGAATTTGTCTCAGAAACGTTTTATAGTTTACAATGTGGAAGTTCTGCACATTAAAAAAGACACATACCAGAGTGCCTGGGTGGCTCAGTCGGTTGAGCCTCCGACTTTGGCTCAGGTCATGATCTTGTGGTCCGTGAGTTCAAGCCCCGCGTCGGGCTCTGTGCTGACAGCTCAGAGCCTGGAGCCTGCTTCGGGTTCTGTGTCTCCCTCTCTCTGCCCCTTCCCTGCCCATGCTCTGTCTCTGTCTCTCAAAGATGAATAAACGTTAAAAAAATAAAATAAAATAAGATAAAATAAAATAAAATAAAATAAAATAGACACATTCCTAGTATTTTGGGGATTTTTGATGCTATTATAAATGGAAATTTAAAAATTTTATTTTCTAATTGCTGCTAGCGTATAAAAACACAGTTGATTCTGTATTTTGACCTTGTATCCTAAGTTCACCTATAATTTCTAGTGGTTGTTTGAACAATAATACATAATGTTGAATACAAGTGTTGAGGATAAATGTCTTTGCCTTGTTTCTGAACTTAAGGAGAATTTTGTCAAATGCCTTTTATTTTATTACCAAAACGATAACATGTTTTTTCTTTTCTGGTGTGCTAATATGGTGAATCAAGTTAGTTGAATCTTAAATGTTAAACATCTTACATTTCTAGTAACCTCTTGATCATGGTGTGTTAACATTAAATGTTGCTGTTAAATCGATCCTTCCTGGTATATCCTTTATACTTTGCTAGATTTGATTGGCTAATAACTTGTTTATGAGGCATACTGGTCTTTTAGGTTTCCTTTTCTTGTATTATTCTTTGTCAGGGTATGGTATTCAGATTGTCCCGGCTTCATAAAATGGGTTGGAAATGTTTTTTTCTGTCTGTATTCTCTGCAGAAGTTTGCGTATTATGTTATTATTTCTGTCTAGATTGTTTGGAGGAATTTACCAGTGAAGTTATCTGGATCTGGAGTAATTCTGTTAAAGAAAAATAACTGTTTAACACCTTTGATAGATAGAAGTTTTTTGGTATTTTCTATTTTGTCTGTCTCTTTTGGTTAGTGATTTTAAGCAATCTGTTTACTTCTAAGCTGCAAAATTAGTGGTATAAACTTGTTCGTAATGTCTTTATGCTAGCTTCTTAAAGTCTGTAGGGTCCATAGTGATACAGTTTTTTTTCCCTTTCAAGCTTTCTAATTTGTGATTTCTTCTTTCTTGTCCACTCTTTATAAGTTTTATTAATTCTGTAAATCTTTTTACAGAATCAATTTCTGACTTTTATTTTTTCTTGTTGCATATCTGTTTTCTGTGTCATTGATCTGTACTACTCATTTTATTATTTGCTTTCTTCTATTATTTTCTTAGGGTTATTTTTCAGGTTTTTTCCCTAGTTTTATTAGGAAGAATCTTAGATAATGGATTCTTACTCTTTCCTATTTTTTAATACATGTATTTAAAACTTAAATACATTTTTTAGGTAGTATTTTCGCTGCATCTCAAACGCCAATGTGTCTTTTTAAAATTATCTTTCAATTGAAACGATATTCGAATTTTCATTGTGATTTCTCTTTTGACCCGTATGTTGCTGTTAGGATTCCTGGTTTACTTATACCAAGCAGAGAACATACTCTGTGTGCATTCAATTTGTAAATACAGCTTGAGACTTACTTAATGGCCACATGTGGTCAGTCTGAGCAACTGTCCCATTTACACTGCTTACAAAATCTATATTCTGAAGTCATTGGGTAAAATGTCCAATATATGTCTGTTCTGTGTTCTTGGTTGGTTGTGTATTTATAATCTGCACTTTCACTGATTTTTGGTCTTTTTTTCCAATAAGTTATTGAGACATATGCCTTAAAACTTCTACCCGTGATTGTAGATTGGTCTATTTCTTTATTTGTATATTTTCTTTTCATATTTTAATCTATGCATACACGTTAAGGTTTTTTTTTAATATCTTCCTGTTATATCCTCATTTATTATTATGAAATATCTCCTTTTACTTTCTCTTCAGTTTTTTTAAATATTTATTCAGTTTTTGAAGGAGAGAGAGAGAGAGAGAGAGAGCAGGGGAGGGGCAGAAAGAGAGGGAGACACAGAATCTGAAGCAGGCTCCGGGCCCTGAGCTGTCAGCACAGAGCCTGACACAGGGCTCAAACTCACAGACTACAGGATCATGACCTGAGCCAAAGCTGGACGCTCAACTGACTGAGGCACCCAGGTGCCCCTCTCCCTTTACTTCTAACAATAACTTTTACCTTAGATCATATTTTAATCATATACTAATATAGTCTCCGTGCCTTTCTTTTTTTTTAGTGTTTCTTATTCCCCAGAGTTTTACATCAACCCATCTATGTTATTGTATTTACAATATGTCCCTTTTAAAGAGCACATATTGGGATTTTTTTCTTTTAAAAAGAACAGTCTGATAGGGACGCCTGGGTGGCTCAGTCGATTAAGCGGCCGACTTTAGCTCAGGTCATGATCTTGTGGTTCATGAGTTCAAGCTCCACATCGGGCTCCGTACTGACAGCTCGGAGCCTGGAGCCTGCTTGGGATTCTCTGTCTCCCTCTCTCTCTCTGCCCCTCTCCTGTTCATGCTCTCTCCCTCTCTCTCTCTCTCAAAAATAAATAAAAGCATTAAAAGTTTTTAAAAATCAGTTTGACAAACTTTGTCATAATTGAAATATTTAGTCCATTAATATTTAATTTAACTACATTCATAGTTGGGTGGTTTGTCTAATATTTTGTGATTTGCTTTCTGTTCATGCTGTCTATTCTTTGTTCCTTCTTTCCTGCTTTTGTATTAAGCAAGTATTTTACTACTTCCTTTCCCTCCCCTCCTCTACTGACTTTATGGTTATATAATTTTCATTTCCCAATAGTTTAAAATATATATAGTTGATTTATAAAAGATTACCGTGAATTAGTACTTTTACAACTTTCTCAGCAATTGAGGAATCTCACAAAGGATCTCTATCATGTTTCCCCTCTTGCCTTTTTGCCATTGGTGTTGCATTTTACTTCCTCCTTTGTTAGAAACACTGCAAAATGTCTTTACTGTTGTTGCTGTAAACGATCGATTCCTACCCTGAAATTTATCCTTTTTGGTGCTCTTCATTGCTTCATGTATTTTGATAATCCCTTTCCTTTCCTTCAGCCCTGAATTTTGCTTTATTATGCTTTGTAATACACGTCTGTAGGAGATGAGTTTTCTGAAATTTTTTGTATGACCACATATTTATTTTGTCTCCACTATTTAAAGAATATTTTGTTGGGTATGGAATTATAGGTCATTTTTCTTGTTTCCATTCAAGACTTAAATAGATGGCATTCCATTGTTTCGTGACTTCCATAGTTTGGGGTGAAAAGTCATTCATTAGTCTTATTTTTCTTCTTTGAAAGTACCATGTCAGTTTTCTCTGGCTGATTTTTAGATTTTTTTCCTTTGTATTTGATTTTTAACAGTTTTTTAAAATTTTATTTATTAAAACTTACATCCAAATTAGTTAGTGTATAGTGTTTTTCAATAGTTTGACTGTAATGTGTCCAGATTTGATTTTCTCCTTTTCTTTCTCTCTCTCTCTTTTTTTTTTAAGATTTTTATCTTTAAGTGATCTCTACACCCAAATGTGGGGCTCGAACTTACAACCCCAGGATCAAGCTTGCATGTTCCACCAGCTCACCCAGCCAGGCACCCAGGGTTTCTTTTTACTTATTATATTTATGTTCATGGGATTTCTCGTATCTGTATGTTGGTATCATTCGTTTTGAAAAAATCTCAACCACTGTACCTTTAAATATAATTCCATTCTGTCCCTTTCTCCATGTGAATTGGGATTACTTGATAAGTAGCCATTTTAACACACTTTACTGTCCTTTATACTCTGCTCTGTTCTTTTCGTTATTTCTTGTCTCTTGAGTTTAAGTTATGGTATTTTTTATTGACCTGTCTTTTAATTAAATTAATCGTGTATTTATCTATATTCAGGCTGTTATCAAGCCCTCCTAATTAATTCTTAAATTCAGATATTTCGGTTTTCATTTGTAGAATGCCAACTAGATACTTTTGTATAGATTCCTATTTTCTGTTGAAATATCCTGTATCTAACTCATATTATCTATTTGGCTGTTTTCTTTATTATTTTTATTAGAGTTATTTTAAAAAAATTTTTAATGTTTATTTTTGAGAGAGAGAGAGAGAGAGAGAGGGAGCAGGGGAGGGGCAGAGAGAGAGAGGGAGACACAGAATCCGAAGCAGGCCCCAGATTGAGCTGTCAGCACAGAGCCCGGTGTGGGGCTCAAACTCACGAACCACGAGATCGTGACCTGAGCTGAAGTCGGACACTCAACCGACTGAGCCACCCAGGCGCCCCTAGAGTTATTTTTAAGTTTTTGTTTAATAACTTCCAAATCTGAATAATCTGTAAATATGTTTCTATTTTTTATTATATCTATTAATTTATTATTTTTTTTTTCTGCTTCTCTGCATTGATCACAAAATTTGATTGTGTGCTGGACCACATGGTGAAAAGAACTACCAAGTCTAAATTGGATGTTATTTCTCCTGCAGGTGGTTCATCCGCTTTCATATTAGGCAAATAGGGTAAAGGCTGATTGCATCCATCCAGCTGGGAATTAACGGGAAATGGGCTTGGACATTTCAGGACATGTCCTGGCCATTTCAGGACAGCCACTCAGTGCTCGTTGTGTCATCTAGATTCCTTGGATCTCGAAATCTGGGGAACATTTTCAAAAGGAGAACAACCATGTGAGCTGCAGTGCCCCCACTTTACTGCGACTTTTTCTCCTAAGTGCTGTGCAAATACAGGGAATTTCAGTTTACCTGTCTGGCCTAGCACTGAAGTTCTAGTTCATCTGCTTCTAAGTGCTTCTACTGCCCTCTAAAATCTTTAAATCTGATTTTTGTCATTTAGTCCAGTTTTTTTTCCTTCTAGACTTACAGTGATATGTACCCTGCTTATATTAAAAAAAATTTTTTTTTAGTGTTTTTACTTATTTTTGAGAGAGAGAGAGACAGAGTTCGAGCAGATGAGGGGCAGAGAGAGAGAGAGGGAGAGAGAGAAAGAGACACAGAATCCGAAGCAGGCTCCAGGCCCCGAGCTGTCAGCACAGAGTCTGACGCAGGGCTTGAACTCACAAACCGTCGGATCATGACCTGAGCAGAAGTCAGATGCTTCACTGACTGAGCCCCCAGGCGCCCCACCCTGCTGATATTTACTACATCTCACTTGGGAGTAAAAGTCCCAATGATGTTTTAAGAAATATACCTTATTCTAGACATATCGACTTCTCCTGATGGAGAGCATTGCTTGCAGCCAATCGGTGGGATCACCCGATGGCTAAAGCCCTGTGTTCACGGAGAGGCACTGGAATCTGGTGGAGGCCGCCTGGAAAGCATGGGGGAGATGGAGACGTCCTGGTTTCCTTTGCCTCCTGCACGCCACCGTGACGCGTCCCAGTCCTGACTGGCTCTCTTGCGTTGTGTTCAGCTGCGGGCGGGAGAAAGTCAGGGAAGACGATGGTGGCAGATTCCAAATGGGGAACGAGGAAGAGGTGATGAGATGCCGGAGTGTTCTCACCACTAGAGCTAGACTCAGAATCAGTGTCTCCGGATAGAAGCTGGGGTGTCCCTCCGGCCTCCGAAGTCCCGAGAGCCACCCCCCGCCCCCCACCGCCGTGACACTGACCGTGGTCCCCTTGCTCTGCCCGCAGCCTGAGCACGCCCATCCCGGGCCGTCGGGGCAGGCAGCCGCTGATCTGCACGTTCTGCGCGGTGCCTCCCGAGACGGAAAGACAAGATTCTCCCACACGCCGTGTGTATCTCCTTGCTAAGCGGGTGCAGAGTGGGAGGTCCCCGCCTGGCACCTGTTAGCCGACTGCGCCTTGGGAAGACAAAGGCAGAGCTCAGCACTCAGGCGTCTGTTTGCCTGTGAACTGTGACAGAGACACGGAGAAGCAGTTCCCTGTAATCATCAGCCCGGGGAGAACCGTTTGGAGGATGGAAATGCTAACCATCAATCTCCCCGTGCATGCGGTGTCTCTGTTTAATAGCTGATAGAGCGTCTCCAAAGGGCTTTTTTTTGCTCTTTGTTTAAAATGACATATAATGGGCCTGGACTTATCAGTGTCTCTGAATGCGTTTTCTGTGCTCTGTCCCCACGGGGGGATTCAGTCCATTCTAATGGATATGTGCGGGATTGATTTTGAGCTTGGTATAATTTAATCCATCAATTTAACATTAAATGAATATGCAAAGGGAGTCTCTTTGTGGATGAAAAACAGAAGAGGGACATTCTTATTAATTTGAAATGGGCTTGAGAAATGAAAATCGTCTGTTGCTATTAGTATCTGCCACGGGGTCCCACCACCGGCCCTCCAGTAGGCTCTGTGACTGCAGCAGCTGAAAGCATCCACGGCCACTCAGAGACGCCTGTGCAGCAGGGCGGGCTCACACCCCTCGGGAGTGCACGGATGTGCTCATTCCCACTGCCACGCTCTGGGCTCTCCTGGGTGAGGCAAGCCGGCATCGTGGCTCTGAGCTCTGCAGCCTGGAACCGAAAGAGAAGCCCGAATCCAGAGGCTGTTACGGGATCTAAAAGCACATCAAATCCGCGGGACTGGATGACGGGGCTGATTGACATCAGATTTCTTTGATCCCAAAGGTGTGTCGGAGGCTTGGGAAAGTGGAATGCTGACCAATGCAGGGGGAAAACAAAGGCCCTCTCCTGTCCACACAGCAGCTGGGGAGGGGCAGGGAGCCCCCAGCTGCACTCTGATGCTCGGAGGTGAGGGAGACCGTGAGCGGGGCTGTGCCCACGATTTAGGGACCTGGCTGTGTCCTTCTCCAGAGGGTTACAGACAAAGCAGCCCCCATCTGGGGAGCCCTGTGGGGCCCCTTCGGTTAAGATCCCCTGACTTGCCCTCAGCAGGGGCAGCGGGACCCGCCTTTCTGTGGCTTTTTACTCTGAGCACGCCGGACCCCTCGAATGCTTCGCACACTCTGGTCGTGAGTTGGACCAAGCGGGGGCAATGTTGCGCACGGAGACGGGCGAGTGTTTCTGGCCTGGGAACCCTTCCACGCGAGCCCTGTTCCGTTTCGTCGCGTGCTGCTCTGGGAGCCGCGTCCTGGCTCTCCCCGCGAAGCGTGGCTTTGCCACGGGAGCCGCGCCTCCTCTGGGGCCTTGATGAGCGTCGTCGAATCACCACAGTTCGTGTGGACTGGGTCCTGACCTCACAACAGTAAACAGGACGCACTCGAACCCCGTGCTTGTACAAACCACACCGCACAGATCTGTGCACTCCACTGCTGTGGAGACAGGACCCTCTCACTGTCGTGGGTCCCTTTAAGAGCCTAGAAGCAGGTGCACATTCTCGTGTGTTTCTGTACCAATTCCAAAAGGGAGGTTTTTGTTTGCTTTCTGAAAGAAAGCACCCCAGTTTGTGAGAGTTCAGTGCCCATAGGTCCTGTCTCTGCCTCGTGCTCTCGGGACCTGCTCTGACCAGCCCTCAGGGAAGCCACGCCGGGGCACGTGGACCCAGGCGGTCAGCTGCCCTTCTCTGTACCTTGTCTTGCAAGGAGCTTCAGCCTGGCCATGGACGGCGGGATGCCTGCTTGCTGCTCACTGACTTAAAATGAAATGATTTAGGTTTGGAGATGCCCACACAGGCGGTTAGAGGAGAGTAGGAAAGTATGTCCAGGGCTGTGCCAATTTTCCGCTGTTTTAGCTTAGCTGGCAGGTACATGGCGTTTGGTTGATGTATAAATTCCACAAAGACAGTGGTCTTGGAGACACCTGCACACGAACCCCCAAATACCCGCCCCCCAAGTCTGCAGAAATAAAGTGAACCCGGCGGAGCCCCCTCTGTTGCCAGCCAGAAGCGAAGGCCGGGCGCTAAGTGAGGCCAGCCGTTTCTAGAAAAACAGGGGCCTGTTTCTCACACAGGCCCCTTTCCCAGGCACGTGCAAGTGGGTTCCAGCACATTCCGCGTTGTGCAGTTTGACTGGGCCCGTGTTGATAAGATGGCCAGTAAGAAAGATTTCCTTCCCGTGGCTCTCTCCGGAGTTTCCCAGGGAAGTGACACGCATCGATGGTCCGTAAGCTCGCTTAATCGGTGATCGGGGATGCACACTCTATCTACGTGTTTGCGAACAGTCTTAGCAGGTTTCCTCTGCATGGTCCTCGCTGTCGATGGGAAACGATGCAGGTGGGCCCCGTTTATCCCCCGTGGCGTGCGGTGCAGAGCAGACTCCCCGATTCCGAGCTGTCCGGAGAAATGCTCACTCTCTCACTCCAGGCCGTGCATCTGCAAAGCCAAATGTTGCTCAGCTGTTACGGGCGTGTAAATGAGGACACTGCAGAGGAAGGTCCCCTGGGAGCTTCGGAACACAGGGGCTGGAAACACTGGTTTTCGCCGCGGGGCCCCGTGGAGCCCTGGGATGCCGGCAGCGAGGTCCGGGGCCACTGCCGGTGGGGTCAGCGTGCGCGGGAGGCCACGGGCTGCGCCTCAGCCAAGGGCGGCCACGTGCTGGGAGAAGCCGGGGGCCACCCCCTAAGCCAGCGCCCCCGGGGTGGCACCACAGGGAGACGCCCCTGCGGCAGGCGGCCGGAGGCCCCGCGGCCCCAACACAAGCCGGCCTGGCCTGATCGAGCGCGACTCTGCAGAAGCTGCGGAAGGTCTAGAGACGCGCTAGCCGCACCTTTGACTTACCCTGGTGTTGCCGCGAGTGTCCTTTCTTCCCTCGCGGCTGATTGTAAATGGGAGTTCAGAGCACAGCGGGTGTGGTTGAAACCTGGCCGGCAGCGTGGGCTGTGCCCGGGAAGCTGGGGAACACTCACTCCGGGTCGCCCGTCCTGCCGGGTCTGCAGACTCGGAGATGGGGACCAGCCCCTCACAGGCCGGAACCTCTCACGTGAAAGGGGGGGCTCTCTCCGGTGCAGGGTGCGGGAGGGAAGCTGGCAAAGGTGACAGGCAGTCTGGGGGGCGTGACCGGTGCCGTGTGCTGGAAGGGGAAGGAGGCATCTCCGGGGGCTGTGTGCTGGTCCCAGGGCCCCACGCCCTGTGCGATTGGCACCCCTGTCTGGGTGCGCAGGGCGGCAGGGGCGTGCCCAGCATGCTCGGGCCCCTTGCCCCAGGCACCTGCTGTCCACACAGGGGGCCCAGGGCGCCCCCGATCTCAGCACCCTTTCTCCTGCCTCAGGAGAGGCATCTAACCGCTGGTGACATTATTTTCTTCTCTTTACCAAGAGAACGATACGTTACGTTAAGAGAACTCATGGGAAATCGTTTTGGAAAACAAACGTTTGAGGGCTAATGCCCGTGGCTCAGTTTCTTGGTTGCGTGTGAATGCACGTGCGTATGTGCATGTGTGTGCGTGCGTGTGGGCGTGTGTGTGCGTGCGTATATACGTGCATGTGCGTGCGCGTGTGTGCATGTGTGTGCCTGCGGGTGGGCGTGTGTGTGCATGCGTGAGTGCAGGTGTATATGCGTGCACGTGCGTGTGTGCATGTGTGTGCGTGCAGGTGGGCGTGTGTGCATGTGTGCGTCCGGGTGTATATGCGTGCATGTGCGTGCGCATGTGTGCATGTGTGTGCGTGCGGGTGGGCGTGTGTGCATGCATGCGTGTGGGTGTATATGCGTGCATGTGCGTGTACATGTGTGTGCATGCATGTGGGCGTGTGTACATGTGTGCATGCGGGTGTATATGCGTGCGTGCGCGCGTGTGTGTGCATGCGTGAGTGCAGGTGTATATGCGTGCACGTGCGTGTGTGCATGTGTGTGCGTGCAGGTGGGCGTGTGTGCATGTGTGTGTCCGGGTGTATATGCGTGCATGTGCGTGCGCATGTGTGCATGTGTGTGCGTGCGGGTGGGCGTGTGTGCATGCATGCATGCGGGTGTATATGCGTGCATGTGCGTGTACATGTGTGTGCATGCATGTGGGCGTGTGTACATGTGTGCATGCGGGTGTATATGCGTGCGTGCGCGCGTGTGTGTGCATGTGTGCGTGCATATATGCGTGCATGTGCGTGCGCGTGGGTGCATGTGGGTGTGTACGTGTGGGTATGTGTGTGTACATGTGTGCGTGAGGGTGTATATGCGTGCATGTGCGTGTGTGCATGTGTGTGCGCACGTGTGGGTATGTGTGTGTGCATGTGTGCGTGAGGGTGTATATGCGTGCGTGTGCGTGTGTGCATGTGTGTGCGCGTGTGAGCATGCGTGCATGTGCGTGCGCATGTGTGCATGTGTGTGAGTGCGTGTGTGGGGCGTGTCAGGGTAACTGCGTGTCATGTCTTTCTGTGTGGCGCGTGTGTCAGTCGTGTGTCTCATCACGTCTCCGTGTGGATAGCGCGTGTGCATATTCCGCATGTGTTACACGTATGGGTTGCGTGTGTCACGCGTCCACCTGTTGTGTGTTATGTGCACGCCGTGTGTCCGTGCAGTCTGTGTGGCTTGTGTGTGCGAGGCGTGCTGTGCGCGTGTGCGGTGTGCCAGAGTGTGGAGTTGGGCAGGGATCTAAAGGGCCAGGCTAACCTGGTGTCTCTCATCGCCAAAGGGCAACCAGAACTTTCTGCCAGTGGGGAAGTGAGCCGTGAAGGCCCGGCTGGGTTCTGCCCAGGTCCTCGCCGGCTGGCGGACGAGCTGGGCGTGTGGTTTCGGCTGAGTCCTTCAGGCACAAAATCCAAGTCAGCAAAAGGCTCGCGAAGCTTGGTAGGTTCGTCTCCTGTTGTTCGTTGTTCTAACATAACCGCGGCTCCCCGTCCTCCTCGGAGGGCCGTTCCGCACTCGGCAGCTTCTCTGCACAGGCCGATGTGCGTCTGGAGGGAGGGCCGAGTCAGGTGGAGTCGCGTCATCCATCCGTGCTCGTCAGGTCCAGCCCTGCCGTCTCTGAGCCCCACGCGGGGGCGGCTGCATCCGGGCAGGCAGGGGGGCCGGGGCACCGGAGGGTCGGCAGAGGACAGCGGGGCGGCGGGGGCGGCCGCGCACCCGGCTCACGGTCTCCTCTGCCAAAAGCCTGGTGAGGACCTGCCGGTCAAAGCCCTTTGTCCTCTGCGGCGGGCGTGAGGGGCCCCCAGACGAGGGAGAGGGAAGAGCCTCCCCCTTCCAGTCCTCACTCTCAGGGACAGCTCAGGGACAGCTCAAGACTCCCACCTACTGACAATGCCCCTAGGAGCGTCAGGCGAGTAACACAGGAGTCAGTCCAGAACTCGTCTTGCTCGTGTGCCACGGTGGTGACGGCAGCCCCGGCGTCCCCCGGGGTTCACTCTGGCGGCCCCAACCGGAGGACCTTCTGGCCCCTCGAGGCTGTGAGAGCCCAGGCAAGTGCAGTAGGGTGGACGTCCCCTGTCCCAGGGAGGCGACCCCCGGTCATCCAGCGCCTTTGCGGAGCAGTTCGTCTGCTGTCCTTTCTTCATTCCGCCAACCTGGCTCCTCCGCTGAGGCGCACGACGGCCACACTGGCCACGTCCATGTCACTGCCAGATAAACCGGGAACAGAGGTCCTTGTCGTTGCTCTGCAGGGAAGACAGAAGATTTCCAAAGATAACCGTGAAAACTGGCACCAGATCTCACACCCAGAGTCAGAAGGAATGTTGTGTCAGCGTGCCTCTAGCCACTTTTATCTACTTATTCTATTTACTAGTAGACGTACTGGGCAGAATTCCAAAAAGACTTTTGACAGTAGAATAACTACAGTAACGACTTAGCAACGGAAAACCCTGAAGAAGGACTGGTTCTACACAAGCGAGTCCCGTACAGCTGGAAATGAACCTCTTGCTTCCTTTGGAGGGAGAGTGCGCGAATGTCACAACACACACTTGTTCCACTGAACCGCCCAACCGAACAAGTAGGTCTTGACGTGCTTCTGGGAAACTCCATGTGCTTCAAATGTTGAGATGTTCAGAGGGGTTAAGGGGTACGGTAGCCAACAGTGGCATCCGGCGGCCGAGTGGCCACGGTAGTTAATTTTCTGGCGAAGACCACTGACCGAAACGTGTTGGTGCTCGCTCGCATGCTGCTCCTAAAGAAGGAGCGTAAGACAGAGAGAGACCGGAGTTCAAGGGCAGGCAGGCTGTTCTGGGTCACCTGTGAAGACCAAGTAGTAGACATTCTACTTGCGACAGTTTGAAAGACGACATAAATTGATACACTTTCCTACTTTCAGCCAACTAATCTGCAAACAGCCAACTTATAAGACTGGTGAGAAAAGAAGGAAAATCCTCAGCAGCCAAATGCAGGATGAATCAATCCTCTGAGAGGTAAGCCGGTCTGATTTAGCGGCCGCCCTGAGGCATCCGTGTGTCTTACATGGTCTGGAACTTCCGTTTTGATGGCCGTGTGGCGTGAGAGGCCAGGAGTGAGAGCCTGGAAGGTGACACCCCAGTAAGAGGGAGAACCCGATGAAAAAGTTGTCCCACGAGGCAATTTGCAGGCTTGACCTTGATGTTGGGGAAGCAAGACACCCTTGGCATTTTATTTATTTATTTATTTATTTATTTATTTATTTATTTTTAACTGTTTATTTTTGAGAGAGCGACAGAGCACAGGTGGGGGAGGGGCAGAGAGGGAGGGAGACACAGAATCTGAAACAGGCTCCAGGCTCTGAGCTGTTAGCACAGAGCCCGACGTGGGGCTCGAACCCACAGAGTGTGAGATCATGACCTGAGCCGAAGTCGGACACTCAACCGACTGAGCCACCCAGGCGCCCCAGGACACCGTTGGAATTTTAAACCAGATGCTAATACTCATGCAAGTTTGTGACTTGAATTCTTATACATGTGTGTTTTAAAAATTGCAAGCTTGGAACTTAAAGTGGTCGTGGGCTGTTAGCACCCCCAGGAGCCTGGTACAAACAAAGGAAAATACTCCCGAGGAACGCACCTTCAGCTCATGCCTCCCAGGAAAATTCTGTCTGTCACGAGCTCACGATAGAAAGGAAGCACATAACAGAGGCATCGCCAGCATGGAGAAGCAGAATTAGAGAAGCAGGGTACAGATACTGAATTATCAGAGAGAACGCGTGGGTGTGACATGTTTATATAAATAAAAGACAATCTCTTCTTGGCTTTTTGGCTAACATCAAGTGTTGTAAATAAAAGACGATTTGCAGATGTGAAAAAGAAAAAGTCACCACAAAAACGATGTTTAAAATCACTAAACAGAGACTACCGATTCTGGCCAACACAGAGTAACAAGAAGGAGGTTAAGATGGAAACAACAAAACCCGACCGTGTACACAGAGCAATGGTGTACGGGGCACTGGACGTCGGGGAGGGAAGACAGACCCCTCCAGCTTACCACCCTGAGACGGCTTCCAAGCCGAGATGCGGGGAGGGGGCTCCACGGGCGGCTGGCGGGAGGCACGGAGCTGAGCGTCCACGCGGGCGCAAGCACCGAGCCTGCAGGTCGTCTCCAGTCGGCGCTGGTGTCCAGCAGAGTGCTGATCAGCTCGTGGGCGTGAGGAGACCGCGCGAGGCCAGAGGAAGAACTTCCGAGGGGATCAGACGTAAAGTGTCCGACATGCTGCAGGGCCAGGGAGACTGCCCGTTCCTGCCGGGCAGAGAGGAAACTCCTGGTTCGTGGTGCATCAAGCAGAGCTCATGGAGGAGTGTTTCCTTGGTAGCCGGGAATAACGGACCCTCGGCGCACGGCACATGTCCTGCCTCACTCTTCCGAAACACGGAACCCAGAAGGATCAGTCTGTGTCAACTTAACTTCGTCTTGAACACCGCTCGAGAATATCTATAGAAAAACAAAAATATTTGGCACCCAAGAAAATAAAATTCTCAACTAGTGGTATCCTACTATGGATTGAATTGGGTCCCTAAAAATTGATACGTTGAACTTCTGTGGTTTCTCTTTGTTGTGAATATGGTGACTTAGGTGCATTTCTAATGGGAGACCGATCTTGTGATACTGACGTGAACTTGGTCATCATGACATTTTATCTCTTTTATATATTGCTGAGGTTAACTTGCTAAAATTTTGTTTAGAAGTTTTACATCCAGGTTAATGAGAAACCTTTTTCTGTAGTTTTCTCGTAAGGCTTTGTGTGGTTTTAGGATCGGGGTAATGACAAGCCTCTGAGATGAGCTGGGGAAAAATTCTCTCCTCTTCAATTTTCTGAAAGAATTTGTGTAGAAATAGTGTAATTTCTTTCCTAAAGACTTGATAGAAGTCACCAATGAAGCCATTCCAGAAGACCGTGGAAGTTTATTAAGAAGTTAAACATATACCCACCAACTTATCCAATCATTTCATTTCTAGGTATTTATCCCAGAGAAACTAGAGCCTAAGTCCATACAAAAACTTGTATGTAAGTATTCTGAACAACTTTATCTGTGTAGACCGAACTGGAAACACACCAAATGTCCATCAGTAAGTGAAGGCACACACAAACCGAGGATATGTCATCATCTTGATTGTGATAATGGTTTCATGGTCCCATTCTTCTGTCAAACCATGCAAATCGTACACTTAAATACATACAGTTTATCATAGGTCAATTATTTTTCAGTAAAGCTGCTATAAGATAAAACATAGCACGAAGCTTATTTTTATGGACAAAAACTGAAAGCAACAAGTGTACTGGAAACAAAACAGCCATATATACTTCTATAAACGTTGAAATGTAACAGTAGATAGAAAACCTTGATAGGTGAATTAAGTAGCAGAGAAGACACAGATAAAGAAATAGTAGAAGACAAATCTGAAAAAATTACCTAGAAGCCAACAGAGTCAAATAAATAAAAAGATGTGGAATAGAGTTTGGCAGATGTTGAAGCTGGGGTAAGAAGGCCTGATATGTTACCTGGTTGGAGTTCACAAAGTAGATCATTGATCACCGACAGGATGAGGGAGAGTCAGTATGCAGAGGGTTAATAGAGGAGAATTATCTAAACTTGGTGAAAATCATGAATCCTTAGCACAGGAAGCACAAATTCAAAGCAAAGTGTCTAAAAAGAACCCTGCAGGTAAATGTAATACAGTGACATTTGAAGACAAGTAGATCTTCAACGACAAATACTTTCAAGATCTATTGACCTATCATAATTGACCTGCTAGAAACCAAAGAGTGAGGCCGACACCTGACTTCTCCGCAGTAAATACGGAAGCCAGGAGACAATGGAACTACATCTTCAAAGTGCTGACACTAAATAATTGTCGCCTTTTCTTGTATACCCAGAAGAACAACTTTTCAAGAAGTTTTCAAGTTTCATCTTAAGGGTAAGAAATGTTTTCAGACAAATGTGAGTAAAGAGGTGAAAGCCCGAGTTGCCTTCCTGGAGGTGGTTTTCTCAGTCTCCACGTTCACCGTTGCTGTACGATCGTTCAGTCCCCCAGTGTTGCTTGGTATCTCTTTTTCCTTCTTCCCTAATACGGTGCACCCCAGAGACCTTACACTCTGAACTCCTTGATGTATCTCACTTGCATCATCTGTGGGTAAAGAATGAAAAGAGAGGAGTATTTCAAGAATGTGCTAGATATTGTGAGTGTTCTTCCCGAACCCTCTACCTCAGTACTTCCGTGTCTTAGAGAAACATTTCCCCCCCCCCCCGCCAGGGAAAATTAAGGGTATCAAAATGGGACTCCCTTAATCCCCCCAGATGTGCTAAATGCACCCAAATTGTTTTCCATCTGTTTGCACCCTTTCTTCTGAGTTCAGAGAAAGAATTGCAAAATGTGTTTAAGGCTGGCATCTCCTTTCCTCACACATACTCCTCCTTGTCTCCTGTATTTCTAACCTCTCTCTCGGGACAGAAGTCCCACCTCTCCCTCTACCTCTAGAGATTTTCCTGCTCCTGTCTTCTCGGTCAAGCCCTACACATCTTTCAAGACTACTTCTCAGGGTCCATTTTCCCATCACGGCTTTTGGAGCATCTCCCCTTAGGCTGGAATGGTGTCTACACTGTGGACCCACTGCCCCTGTGCAGACCTGGGTCGCGGCTTCTATGCTCCTATCTACGTGCGTACCTTTGCTCGTCTGTCCGTTCAGCTCAGCCGGTCGAGGCTTCCTTTGGACAAGAACCGCGTGCTTTTCTCTGCATCCTGGATGCCTCACACGACGTCTGACATTGATTGGTTACTAACTAGATGTCCGGGGAACGTGGGGATAAGCTAATGAGCATTTCCCCCTGGATTACTTACATCTAAGTTTCTGTACTGATGTGTGATGAGGCTCCCGGACCAGGGTGTGAGAGGGTATGGAAGGAACAGGAGACTCCATCAAGGGAGGACACGATGCTGGGGCTGCTTCGGACGAAGAGAGCTCCAGGTGGCTGGCGAGCCTTGCTCGGATTCTGGTGGGACGTCACTGGGGGTGTGAGCATTCGTGCGGTGTCTCGGCAGGAGTCGGGTCGGAGCTGTTAGCCTGCCACGGTGGATTGGATGGCTTCTGAGGCCTCCACCCAAGACGAGAGTGGATGAATGTTACCGGATGCTTCCAGCACTTGTTCCGTCCACTGCTCGTAGCCCTCCAGGAAGGCTGCAGGGCCTTTCTAACGAAGCCCCTTTCGTGAAGGCCCTCCGTCGGGTCGGCCTCACCCCATCACTGGCGCAGGAGCCGGTCCTGCTGGGTCCCCTGCCCCTGTGCCCACGCCTTCTGGCTGCCCTGACCCTGTGGGACGTGCCTCGTCCATTATGGAGCTTTGCTTGGAACTCATCCAGAGATGTCCAGGGGGAAGGATGCAAATTGGAGACTTGATGTTCAGGCTCTTTAGCTGGGAGGAGACTTGAATGTGTCCCCAAATGAAAGGGGATGTTTTACAAAGTGGCAAGTCCCCCACGACCGGAAGTGTCCAAGTAGGGAATAGGCAGCCATTTTCCGTAAGGGTGTTTGACCTCGTGCCAACCCCTCCTACTGCCAAGATTCTGAGTTCCAGTTGGTTTAGACACCTGCTGCCGTAGGTCAATCAGGTTGCTGTCTCGTGTGTGTATCCTCGAGTGTGCCAGCTCCTTCTCCGTTGCTCAAAGAAAGCCCCGGATGCACCGCCATCACCGCCCCTCCCCCGCCGTCTGCCACGTGGTGTCTGGCCCTCCTTTAGACCCCTTGTTGTGTCTTTCTCATTTTTGTAGGTCCACTGCCTGCCTCAGAGCGAGGCACATCGTGGACCCTCCATAAATCCTGGGCTGGGAGGGGAGCGGAGTTGGGGGAGGGGAAGAGAAATCCGCGAGCCCCAGCGTGCAACAGCAAACCTGATTCAGCTGAGAGGCAGTAGCTGCTTCTGGCGTATCCTTTGCCATCACTTATTGGAGGGACAGGCTTTTGGGGACAATTATATAAAACCTTACTTCCTTCTGTATTACTCTCCTGCCATTCCTAATAAGCTATATTTTAATTTAAAATGGCAATTTACAGTGAAATTCATTTACAACGACACAATCCATTGTGATCACAATGCCATAAATTTTATGTTTTAAGTAATTTTTAATGCTTGTAGCAGCTGGCTCTCTGAAGTGTGGAAATAGCTAACATTTTTCACCTTGTGCAGCCAAGGGAAAAAAAAAATCTCTGCCCTTTAATTATATAACCACCAAAGACAGCATGCAGTGAGCAGAGCAAAATAATTGCAAAATACAAAACGATTGGCCTCAGAACACAGCCGAGACCTTAAGTGTAAACATGTAAGTGCCCAGGTTATAGCGGGTGGAGCCTGGAGCAAAATGTGTAGACTCCGCATTCACAAGCTGCCGTGATTGCGTCAAATTGATTAAAAAGGGAGTGTTATGAGGGAGACGGAATTCTAGAAGGAGTGGCCCCTAACCAAAAGGAGCCACATCCACAGGGCCGGGCCAGAGGGTTATTTCTGTTTGGCGATGTCGAAAGCGCTCACACATTCTGGGCTTCTGGGATAGATCACGTGCCAGACCTGAGTGCAGTGATGGCAGGTCGCCTGTGCCCTCCCCCTGCCCCCTGTCCCCCTGTCCCCTGCCCTGAGTGCAGTGATGGAGATCTCCTGTGCCCTCCCCCTGCCCCCTGTCCCCGGTCCCGAGTGCAGTGATGGGAGGTCGCCTGTGCCCTCCCTCTGTCCCCTGCCCTGAGTGCAGTGATGGAGATCTCCTGTGCCCTCCCCCTGCCCCCTGTCCCCCTGTCCCCTGTCCTGAGTGCAGTGATGGAGATCTCCTGTGCCCTCCCCCTGTCCCCTGTCCTGAGTGCAGTGATGGAGATCTCCTGTGCCCTCCCCTGTCCCCTGTCCTGAGTGCAGTGATGGGAGATCACCTGTGGCCTGCAGCTACCCCCAGGCCTCCTAGGGAATTATGGGAAGATAAATTTGCATAAACCTGTGTGCTCCCCCTCCCACTGGCATCCTCCTCTAGGGACACAGACTAAGGGGAAGGGAGTAAGGAGCCTGAGAAAGCCTTGCTGACCCCCCTGATGAGTTTTGTGCAACTTCTCAGTCTCTCTGTGTCTGTTTCTATCGACCGCACTTTTCCCTTCCCCCTCATTTGGGTACCATGTTGGGAAGTATGCAGTTTTCCTGATTTGCCCACCGAGTCCTGGGCTAGGTTCCCCACGGCGGTTTCGCCCTGGCGACTGGGCTCTGGTTCCTCTGCTCCTGAGTGGGAGGTGTCCTGTGTCCCAGGGTGTAGACGCCCCCCGCAGTCCAGGGGAAACATGGTGTGAGCCACGTGTGCAACTTGAGCCAGAAGAAACGGGCGAAGTCATTGTATAATACATTTTATATCACCCAGTGCATCCAAAGTATTTGGCACATACTGACTAGACAACCACTGCTGAGAGAGTTTACTTCCGTTCTTTCCTGCCTGAGGTCGGAGCCGGCACCTCTGGGTTCGGACCAGGTGTGTTTCGAAGGGTCCAGGGAGCGTGGGCTCCCGCTGCCATATTGATGGTGCCGGTCTAGACCCGGGAGGTGCAGATGCTTCAGACTGAAGTTGCTTCAGACCAACCCCGAGCCGGTTGAGTAAATGGGACCCACAGCAGACGATTTCCCGGCGAGGCAGGCAGGCACCCTCGTGACCCTCGTGGTTTGGGTGTGGAGCTCATGTGCCCTGCGGTGAGGGTCTGGGTGAGGGTCTCCCGGGGTGGGGGCGGGGGGAAGGGGGGTCAGGACTGGTCCGATTTCATCCTGCTGGAGACCCCTCCACCTCACTCTACACGCCTGACCCCGCCTGCGGGGGCGGGGCGGGGAGGGGCCCACCGACCCTCCCCCATCCTGGAGCCCCTCGGCAGGTGCACGCTGTGCTTCCCAGCCCCACTCACTCCCCTCTCGGGGCTCAGGGCACCTCGGGGTGCAGGCTCCGCTGACCTTCTGCCTGGCTCCGCCCCCAGACCCCAGGGCTTTGCTCACCTGCCTGCCTGACTCCTCCCGCCCCACCCAGACCTGCCCCGGGGCAGCAAGACGGTCTGGAAGGCTAGGGGGAGGGGGGAATGCCCAGGGGGCCCTCAGCAAGGCTTTCCCGTTCAGTTCCTACTGAGAAGTGTCTGCTCACCGGGAGGTGGGCGAAGGCGGCTGGTGGGGGTCACGCTGGAGGTGGAGCCCCAGAACCTCGGGGAGGAAAATCAGGCTGTAATCAAGCAAAACGGGACTGAAATGATCCGTGGACTCCACCCCAGCCCCTCGCTCCCCCAAAGGCCTCTCTCTCCGTCTGGGGGATGTGAGCCCGAGGTTTTGCAGGAAAACGTTTAAGCATGGCTGCTGTGTAGCCGGCAACGGCATCGGATCCTGACCCCTGGGTCCGGGACTCCCAGCCTCCAGAACCCGGAGAAGCAGGGGGTCTCTGTTGCTGAAGCGCCTGGGTCATTAGGTATATTCAGGGTTGAGCTGGGCAGGGTTTGAGGTCAGGATCAAGGGGAGGAAAATGAACTTCTCTGGTCCAGCACTTCCCACGGAAGAGCAGTTTGCATCAGGATACGGGGCCCTGCCTCTGTTCTCCTCACATCCCGTGTGGGGCCAGCCCCAGGCTCCACCTTGGGGTTCCAGATGCAGCCGCCTCCCGGCTCTGCGGGCCTCTCTCAGGACAGGGCGCCGCGGCGGCCGAGGCCCAGGCTCAGGGGACCACGACGGGGCGGCCGGGACTCCGGGGAGAGCTCGGCCCACAGAGGTCCGGGTGCTTCAGATCCTGAGACCACATCTACCCCGCCCTTCGAGGCCGGCAAACATTCCACGACAGGGGCCTTTCCAGAGGCAAGAAAGAAGTAACTCTGGGAGACAGCTTGGACTTTTGAGGAGCTTTCCTACCAGGGTGGGGTGAAAAACTGAAAATTACTCTGAAGCATGCGCTGTAAACTCTGTGCCTATCGCACGTGTCCTGACTGAACCTGTTTGGTTCTGGGAAATTTATTTGGACGCTTTACAGTCTGAGCTCCAGCGGGAGGGATGGAACCCAACAGCTGAGTTCCCCGCACGCAGCCCCGGGCCGGACGGAAAAAGCGGAGGCGTCACCACGGCCACTGCAGGTGCCCGTCCTTCCCGGGCCTGCACGGAGCCCACTGCTCGGGTCTGTCAAGCGGTTGGTCTCCCCAAACCTCCACCCCCGCTGGGGGCCACGCTCTTCTTGCCATTTGATTCATGTGGCCTGTGCTGCTCGGTCCCCAGCCAATGTGCTGGACAGGCCACAGGTTCTGTAAAATCTTGGCGCGTGCACAGGGAGTGGGGTGCCTGCACTCACTCGTGGCAGAACCCCGTGGCTGCCGTGGACATGAACTAGGCACCGAGTGCCAGGCCAGGGCGGGGGGCGCCGTGGGCGCGGTGTGCCTGCTTCCTGGCCTAGTCTGGGCTGGCAGTCCCCTCTGGAACGCCCAGTGCCCAAGGGCAAAGCCCTGTCACAGCTGTGACCCGCTCTGTGCGTAGTGATGGGAATAGATGAGTCGGAACGGCCTCTCTAGAGCGACCATCACTTTATTGGAGATGAATAAAAAAAAGACTTTTTAAAGGATTTTTTTTTTTTTAAATAAAAGAACACTGTGTAGACGTGCACCTTTGGAGGCAGGACCGGGAGACCCCTTCCGTGTTACACGGGCCGGTCGGTTCTTCCATTTGTCATTGATCTATGTGGCATGAAAATACAGAACGCATGCATAACATAAAGGCTGCGTAAATATACATTAAGGAGAAGCGGTTCCCTTATCTGCATTTGCAGGGTCGCCAGATCCATCAATACGGGTGCAGCCCGGCTCTGGGTCCCGGTCCCGGGGGCCGTGGGCAGGTGGGACCCATGCGTTGTGCAGTCAAATGCAGCCGGCTTCCATTTAGAAATTCCTATTGCGGGGCAGGGGCAAAGTATCTATAATAATTTTAAGGACATTTCCCAAATGTTTATTTAGATAAAAGATGGGTAACAGTAAAACTCGGGAACCTGCAGCCTGATAACAGGTTTTATTAATGACCTGCCATACGCCAGGGCTGGATAATTAAAGTTTTTCCCCCCAAAGGAAGAGAGTGGACAAATTTATTTGATGGTTTGATAACCAGGGACACTGGTTGAAAACTATTGATATAATCGGAGCTCATTCGATTTGCTCAAGACAGCCACTCCTATCAGCTAATTTCACCTGTGCATAGTTAATTATCCTCCGAATGCATATGGGCGAGCCATTAATAAAATTTGACTATGTCATAGTCTCTTTGTCGCCACGTGTGCCTTCTATCTCCTGCATCTCCTTCGTCTTTCGCCCCCTTTTTTCGTTTTCAAAATTCCTTTCCATTCTCTCTTAAAAAAAAAAAAAAACGGAGCGAGGGAAGACGGATGCGGCGGCGCAGGGGCGCGCGTGGAGGGCGCCGGAGCGGCCCCGCAGCTGCGCCCCTGCTGACGCCCGGCCCTGCGGCCCCGCAGCCTTCCGAGCGTGTGCAGGCCCCGGGCGGCAAGCCGCACCCGGAGCTCCGGGCGGGGCTGGGGGCCGCGGGGGGGCCCCCCCCAGGAAGCCCTGAGCGTGTCACCCGCCCACGCACCTGAACTTGTCGAGGCCTGGTCTATCTTCATCCGGTCATGGCCCTGAGCAAGTCAGTTAATTTCTCTGATTTCCCATTTTCTCGGATGTAAAATGGGGTTGATAATATCTACTTTCAGTGAACATGTGGGCTGCAAAAGCGACAGATGTAAAAGGCATGTTTGGAAGACACCCCTAGAGAAGGGAGGCCCCAGAGGCCAGGGAGGGCGGGGGAGGAGGGAAGGGGGGAAGAAGGGAGGGGAAGACGGGGGAGGGGAGAGGAGAGGAGGAGGGAGAGGGGAGGGGGGAGAGGGGGAGAGAGGAGGGGCCGTCGGCACCCCCCGCTGGAACCACCTGGACTCTGCCCCCGTGGCCCCCAGCCAAGTCCAAGGCCCACGGTGGCCTGACCTGGTCACCCTCCCGGCCCTACCTCAAGGTGGGTTGGCCCTGCTGGAGACCCCGTACCCCAGCCCGGCCTGCCGGGTCATGGGTGATGGCACCGGCTTCCCGGGTCACTGGACAGACAGCACGGCCCCAGGATGGCCGTCGCGGCCCCATCATTTGCCCTTCTCCCCAGGTGCGGCACCTCTGTCTTACTCGTCCTGCTCAGACCCTGCCCCACCATTGGAGGGTCCCCTCGGTGACCTGCCGTCCAGGCAGAGTCCCCTGCCCACTGGCCTCCTGCTTCTACTCCTGCCTGGGAGCCTCCTGCCGGTCCCCACAGCCGCTGGAGGGATGCTGGCCGATCCACCCCAGAGCTGGTCACTCCCTTGCCGAGCGCTGCAGAGGCTCCCACGGCACCTGGGATAAAATCCACACCCCTTGCGCCGGCCCACGGGGTCTCCCAGGCCCCACTGACCCGCAGTCCCCGTCGCCCTCTGCCCTCCCCCCCTGCTCTGTGGCCCCCTCGGCAGCCCCAGGGCCTCTGCTAGGCCACTGCCTGGTGTGCTCTCCCACCCAGACCGGCACACCCCGCCTTCCTCCCGCTCAGGTCTCCCCTGACTCTTCGTGGAGGGACCACGGTCCGAGCACCCCTCACCGTCCCCCACCACACATCATATGCTTATCACTCCCAACCTTTCCTTCCCACGTCTTGTGACTTTCTTGCTCATGTCTGCACCCTGGGGGTGAGGAGGGGCTCAGACACCTGGCTCTTGGCGGTGTTCCTGCACAGAGTTAGCACCCCAAAAGCACACGCTGAGGAATGAACATCCTTTTGTGGGGAAGCCTTACTGCACGAACCATGGGTGGAATTTGCACCTGCCGATCAAGCTGACCTGGGTGAGAGAGTCCAAGATGCCCGAGGCCCTTCTACAACAGGGCCCCCGCACCTGCTTCCCCCGGACCTGCATGGGGGAATCCCATAGACGTGCTCTCGCGGGGCTTCCCAGAGCCTGCGGGTCCCCTGCAGAAGGCGGTGGTGGAGAGGGCACAGGTGGGGGATGCCTTGGCCTGTTTTGAGTTTCTTGTCCTGGGCCAAGTCCCTGGGACGTGGAGTCTCCCTGGACCACATGTTCCTAAAAGATGATGTTCTCAGTTTGAGCTTGGAGGTCCCACTGCCATCTGGGGCCCTGGTGCTAGAGATGAGGGGTTAGGGGCCCTGGGGTGGGGGTTGGCTGGGAGGAAAGCTGATAGGCCCCCTTGGGCTGCTGCAGGCTCGGGGTGAGCCACGTCCTCGGCCACGGCCAGCCCTCTGGTGGGGGTGGGGATGTGGGGCCCGGGTCTCTGGAGCCCCTGGAATCAGACAGGTGGCAGCTGGCGGGACCCGAGCTTGCCTGAAGAAGGCCTTCCAGGTCCTCATGCGAAGGGCCATAGGTCCACAGTGGACGCCCCAGTCTAAACCAGGAGCCAGAGAGTGGGCGTGGGGCCTGGGGGTTCTGGTGGGACCTGGGGAGGGGGCCGGGCCTGGATTTCAGGGTTCTCTGCAATGATACCCGGGTCAAGAAGGCCCTGAAGGCTGTGCCTGGTGTTGCTCGTGGGGACCGTGCTGGCTGGAGCGTGGGGAGAAAGGCTGCAGCCTGCCCGTAGCCGGGCAGGGGGTAGAGCGTGGGTGAAATCCAGCAGAGGGAGAGGCCGAGATCTGGAGCCCGGGAAGGCTCGTTACTGTGATGTTGGTAGTGGGTGCAGGAACACGGGTGCGGGCCAGAGTCCTCTAGCCATCTACGACGGCGGCGGGGCATTAGCCCCCTGCCGGCCTCGGGAGTGGCTGGTCTGGTGGACCGTGGGCGTCAGATGCCACACACGGGTGGCCAAGGGGCCGCTACCGGAAAGCGCGCAGGGCGGGTAGAGATGAGAGGGTGCCCCCTCCAACTGACCGTATGAGGTATTTACGGTCGGCTCCTCAAGCCCGAGGGCTTTGTTCTCTGTGTGACGAGAATGACAGCCTCAGCCTCCCGTGGTCTCTGCCCTCGCGCAGACACGTGGCCTGTGTGTGTGCAAGCACGCGTGCCACTCACAGCTCCACGCACCTGGGGCTGTTCGGGGGAGGGGCTGCTGCAGAAGGCAGGGTGCTTCCGGCGTGTGCTACCCACTGTGTGTCAGATGCGTTCCGGGCAGGGGCGCTCGGAGGTGAGCAGAACAGGACACTTCTACTCAGGGGAACGACAGCCCCCAGCAGGGCCGAGTATCCGATGGCTCTCGCCCTGTAACAGATCGCCGAGTCTGGGGGCTGCAGACAACCACCACTGGGATCTGGGTGTCAGCAGGTGGCTGGAGGGGTAGGAGTTCCCACACTCGAGTCCCCACAGCAATAATTTGGCAGCCACCTGTGGACAGAAGTGCCTCTGAGCACACTTCAGGATCAAGGTTGGGACCCGAGAAACCCCAGACCAGGGAAAGTTGTTTTGAGAAGGGATGTCTACTCTTGGATGGCAGTCCCAGCCCCAAGCCTGGGAACCGCCCCATCCCCTTTGGAGATCAGCTACATTTGACCAGGGCCCTGGGGGCAGTTGTACCTGCCCGAAGTCCCGAGCCTGCCTCCTGCTCCTCCCAGTGACAGTCCAAGAACGGTCCTCTCCACCTAGGGACCTGCTGGGAAGTGTTCCCGTCCATGGCCCTGGAGGCAGCTCAGCCACGATCCAAGGGCAGTCCTTGGTCTGCGTAGGAACCTGCCCAAGGACGTGACAGGATTCCTTCAAGGGACCAGGTGGGAGCCACTTCTTCCATAAGCATGGTAACAGGCCTGTTGTTCACAGACCAAACTTGAGATTGAAGTAGACACTTGTCCCAGCAATAGCCCTGCTGACCGAGGACCTGGAGGCAGTTCTGTTCGCCCTGGGACCAGAGAGGGTCCCTACCCTCCCTAGTCTCTGGTGACAAACATGGAAGAGGAGTCATTACAACAGATACCACAGAAATACAAAGGATCATAAGAGACAACTATGAACAATTATATGCCAACAAACCAAATAACCTAAAATAAATGGATAAATTCCTAGAAACACACAACCTACCAAGACTGGATCAGAAAGGACTAGAAAATCTGAACAAATAGAAGGCAAGGAGATTGGAGCAGTAATCAAAAACCTCCCAGCCAGGAAAACCCAGGACATGGATGGCTTCATGTTGCACCAAACATTTAAAGAAGAGTTCATGCCAATCACTCTCAAACTCTTCCAAATAATTGAAGAGGAGAGAACACTTCTAAACTTACTTTATGAGACCTGCATTATGCTCATTCCTAGCCAGACAAGGACACTACAAGGAAAGAGAATTATAGGGCAATATCCCTGTAATGGATGCAAAAATCCTCAACTAAATACTAGCAAATCAAGACTAATAGGACATACAAGGGATCATACACCATGATCAAGTGGGATTCATCCCTGGGATGCGAAGATGGGTTCAACATGCAGAAATCAATCAAGGTGATCCACGACATTGGCAGAATGAAACACTTATAAAAAGCATTTGACAAAATTAAACATCCTTTCATGATAAAAACTCCACAAATTAGGTATAGAAAGAATGTACCCCAATATAATAAACACAGAGATGACAGCCCACAACTTACATCATCCTCGATGATAACAAGTTGGAAGCTTTTGCTCCAGAATCAGGAACAAGGCAAGGATGCCCACTCTCACCACTTTCATTCAACACAGTACTGGAAGTCCTAGCTACAGCAATTAGGCAAGAAAAAGTAAAATCAGAAAGGAAAAAGGAATACATCACTATTTGTAGATGACATTGCCTTACATATAGAAAATCCTCTAATAAACCGATCCTATAAAGTTGCAGGACACAAAACGAACACATAAAATCAGTTGTGTTTGTATACAGTAAGAACAAACCATCTGAAAAAGAAATTAAGAAAATGATCCCATTTACAATAGCATCAAAATGAACAAAATACTTAGGAAAACATTTAGCCAAGGAGGTAAAAGATCTGAACACTGAAAGCTATGAGACATGGATGGAAGAATGAATGAATGGAGGGATATCCCATGTTCATGGATTGGAAGAATTAATATTGTTAGACGGTCCCTCCTACCCAAAGCAGTCTTTTCATAGGAATAGAAAAAGAAATCCTAAAATTTGTAGGTGACCTCAAAAGAACTCACATAGGCAAAACCATATTGAGAAAGAACAGAATTGGGGGCACCACAGCTCTTGATTTCTTAAACCATATTTCAAGTCTATAGTAATCAAAACAGTGTGATGCTGGCATAAAAACAACCACGTAGACCAACGGAACAGAGAGCTCAGAAATAACCACCCCCCCCCCCAACACACACACACAATAGGCAACTAATCTTTGACAAGAGACCCAAGAGCTCTCCATGGGGAAAGGACAGTCTTTTCAATAAATGGTGCTGGGAAAACTGAATGTCTACATGCAGAAGAATGGAATTGTATCCTTATCTTATGCCATTCATAAAAATTAATTCAAAATCGATTAAAGATTGAAATGTAAGGCCTGAAACCATAAAACTCCTAAAAGAAAGCTTAGGGGAAAAGCTCCTTGACCTTGGTCTTAGCAGTAGATCTTCAGTGTTCCCCCCACACATGCACGACGGTAACTGGGCGAGGTGGTGGGTGTGTAAATTAACTGGGTCACGGTAATCACATCACCATATATACATAGGCCAAATCATCACATTACACCTCAAGTATGTACAATGTGTATTTGTCAGTCACACCTCGGTGAATCTGCAAAACCACGTCCGTTCGTCACTCGTGATTCCCTGGATGCCATGTTGGTCTGGACTCCGTGGGGCTCAGGGGAGTCCTGGTGTGGGTGTGAGTTCCAGTTGTGGCTGAGCTTGTGGGTTTGGGGCCCTGGCTGGCACACCCAGCTGGCCAGGCCCTGGGCGTGTGGCTTCTGATGGCGAGAGATTTCCGGAGGGAGGCCCTTGAGATTTCTGCCCCTTCTCCTGGAACGCAGGGGGCCTCCCTGCTGGTGGTGGGCTGCAGGTCATGAGGACATGCAAGCAGCCTGAGGCCACGGGGCGGGAACAGAGGCCTCCGGTCCACATCCAGCATCAACTTTTGAGGCATGTGAGTGAACGCCCCTGGATGTGGGTCCTCCAGACCCGTCAAGACCTAGAGGGACCGCAGCCCCCACGTCTCATCTGCAGCCTCACGAGGGGCCCGAGACAGACCCTGCCAGCCTGGCTGTCTCCACATCCGGACCCAGAGAAATGATGTGAGGAAGTTACAGGCTTCATGTTGACAAGTTCTGGGTAATTTGTCATGCTGCAAGGACAACTGGTCAACCCTGCAGCCATCCGGGCACCACTGTGCACGGTCTCTAAGTCCCAGTGAGGCACTTTCTGATCCCCTGAACTATCCTCCCTGGGTCCTGAGAAAATTGTTATAAAAGCTGTGTGTTAGGGCACAGAAAGTCAAAGTAGCAACAGTCCATCTTGTACCCAGAGTGTGTTCCCCGGACAGCCTGGGCGCTGGACGGGGTGCGCTTTGACACGTCCATTGGCACCCGGCTCCCCGACCATTCCTGCGGCGCGGCTTGGGGGACGGTGGCCAGGTGAGTGCAGGTCCCTGGCCTCTGGCCTTCCCACATCCGGGGCTGTGAGCCACGGCCCTCATGGGAAGAGGGGTGCCCAGCTCAGGAACTGTTCATAACTGGTTATCTTCTCCTTGTTCTGCCATCTGCAGGGCCATCTCGTGTATGGGTGTTGGGTAAGATACAGAACACGTGGTTGAGTTTGAGTTTCAGCTAATGAATTTTTTTTTTTTTAGTATAAGTATGTCCCATGCAGTATTTGGGACACACGGATACCAAAAAATCATTTGCTGTTTATCTGGGGCCCGTCTTCTTGCTGCTCTTGGTTTCTCTACAGCTGGCAAGTCTCTCTCTCACACACACACACACACACACGAGTGGAGAGGGAGCCTGCACGCCTCTGCCCTATCGTTGCAGAGGAACAGCTTGGGGAGCCCTGTTGTGGGGCATTCAGCACCGAGAGGGGCCATGTGCCCAGGGTGCACAGCATTCCTCCAGGCCACGGGCTGACAACTTAGAAGTGCTGTTAAGAAGGCCCAGGGTCTCACTAGACAACTGTGGGCGCAGGGATGAGTGTGTGCGATCACCCGCGGGGCCGGCCCCTGCACCCCTCCGTGGCCGACCCGCTGGACGCAGCGGTTGGTCCTGGGAAACCAGCGTGCCGTCCCCGTGCCCTTGTGCTCACCCTCTCTCTGTGACCTCGACCTGGCCCCTCCCGGGCCTCACCTGAAAAGGGAGAGGCCGGTCGGGTGACCTGTGATAGCCCCGTGTGTTCTCTGATGTCCCGTGTAAGGGGACTTTCATCAGAGGTGCTGTTTAGGGAAATGGCGATGTTCTCGTGGCCCAGGCAGGTGTGTTTGCGCTCGTCGTGGCTGCGAGGGACCCGAGTTTCTTCCGGTTGGCTGCACTGCACTGTGGCCTCTAACACCCAAGCACAGTGAGGATAAGTCACGGCTTCTCACTGGTTCGCGTTCGGTCAGTGACCCGGTTCCCATGTCCCCGGCTTTCGTTTCCAGGCGAATGTGTGCTTCTGGCGCCCCTAACGTAGACACGAGGGTCCCTGGAACAGACTGACACTGAGCCGTGCTTCTTTTGTATTCCAGAAGCAAGAAGATTTTTACACTCAGTATCTGAAGATTTCTCCTTTCCCTTTGGGTTTTATTTCCCTCAGCCACACCGAGGGTTTCGTGCTCCCTGCACGTAGCAGAGGGTTACGAGTTCTCCTCAGTTACGTGTTCCCTGATTCCAGCAAGGGTCCTCACGGACAGGACTGGTCAGTTCCCCCTTCCGCCTGTCCTTTCGTCCCGGAGACGGACGCAGCTCATCCTGGGACGTCCGGCCACGTGACAGACAGCGGCCGGCGGGACGGGACCGCGGCGGCGTGCTTCTGCTGCCTGGGGGACGTGGCCCTCGCTGGCCCTGGCTCGGCAGCCTTTAGGGATCCACCCCAGCAGAAGGGGTGCACCTCTCCTTCTCCAAACTCTGTTCAGACCAAAAGGAGGCCTGATGTGCAGCCCGAGTGGGGCTCACTGGTGACTGTCACCAGAGAGACCCAAGTGCTGAAATACTTGTATGTCCCGGCCGTGGGTAGGCGTCCATGTGGGGAGGATGGTGGGCCCTGGCCCGAGCAGAGCTGTGACTCCTGGAGGAAACCTGGATGCCTTTCAGGGTCACACAGAAGCAACCCGGGCCCCGCGGCAGGGAAGGGTCGCGTGCTGGCCAAGCCGCGGCAGGTTCCTGAGGCTGACAGGGGTTGGGGGGCCGGACTAGTGAGCGATGGGGGCGAGGGCTCGGGGTGGTCCTGCTGTCCGGACCCCGTCCCCCTTCTCGTGCCCACACTGCCATTAGCACCGCCCAGCGAGGAAGCCCTGTGTTCTGGGCCGAATTTTGTCCTCCCGGAAATTCGTGCCACAGTCCTAACCTCCAGGACAGCTGACTGTGACCTCACTTGGAATGAGGGTCTTCACAGAGGTAATCAAGTCAAAGTAAGGTCATGGGGTGGGTCTTGATCCAATACGACTGACCCAGAGACACACACACACGGAGAAGACGCGACAGTAACACGGTGAAGTGTCTACACGCCCAGGAAGGCCTGGGGTTGCCGGGACCCCCCCAGTCTGGGGGAGATTCTCCCTCGTGGCACAGATCTGTGACACCTTGGTCTTGGACTGCTGAGCCATGGTGCTGTGCACCCAGGACACTCTGGCCGTGGGGCTGCAGTCTGGGGACACCGCGTCCGTGTGTGTCCCCGTGCTGGGCAGGTCCTCAGGTGCTCAAGGAGACAAGACTTCTGCCCGCCCGTGCTCTGCGCTCTGTGTGGCCATGTTTACAGATGAAGCCGTGGGGATGCCAGGCCCTTCCCAGTACATGGTGATCACCCCAAATCGGTGGTGATCGGCCACCCTGAGGGAGCCTCCCTTGCCGGAGAGACAGTGGTCCCATGAGAAGTCCGCCGTGATCTTTTCTGGAGGAAACCGAAAGACGAGGCTCCTTCGTCCCCTGATGGACCTGAGCAGCAATCAGCCTGGGCGGCGGAGAAGTTTTCCTGAGGCCCGGCATCATAGACTCACCAGCAGGGTTTGGTGCGAGTGTCCAGCTCTGGGCCTTCCTGACCCGGCGGCTGAGAGGCACAGAGAAGGTCGTCGGCCCCAGGGCCGGAGTGAGCACCGGGATGGGGCACCCGCTCTCTGGCCGGGGAGGGCCCCTCCCCTGCCGTCCGTCCCTTCCGGACAGGACTTGGGGCACGGCGCTGTGTCCTGTCTCCTGGTTCTGGGTCCCTCCTGGGCTGACGCTGGGCGGCCAGGCCCGCTGCGCCCTCCCCGTGGTCGGCTCCGGAAGTCTGTCCTCAGCCGGCCCGGGGCCTGAGCTGCCGCAGAGTTACATCCAGCAGACCATCCTTTCCCGGAGATCTGGCTCTTCTGGGCTTGGGGACAGCTGGTTTTGTCATCAAGACGTCTGCTGTTTTCAGAAAGCTTCTAACTCTGTTTACACATTCACCGTGTCCTTGAGCTGGGCGCTTTCTCTGATTTTCAATGAGATTCGGCAAAACGATTTGCTGACCCAGTCACCGCCTGGCTATTTCATCCAGCAAACATTCCCTCCGTGAGCACCCACTGATTAGGACTTGTGCACACGGCAGTGAGGGTACGGGGTGAACGAGGCCAAGAAGGGCCTGCCCCGATGGGGTTGAGGACCTGACTTTGTCCAAGGGGCGAGGGACCCAGCAGACAAGGACAGAGGCCCCGGGGCCCCCGGAGGGACTGCTGCGCACAAGAAGCTCCTGGGTGCCCAGAAGTTCCCCGAATGTCCCCTGCGGACGGTGCAGGAAGCCTCGGTGGCCGAGGCAGCCCGAAAATGGGATCTGTTGAGGCAGCTACCACAGCCTCCCACCAGGGCAGTGGGAGGCTGAGAGGCACCGCCTTCGAGAAAGCCAGTGAGAGTGGGGGTCTGGACTGGGTCCCCCGAAATGCACCTGTTGGCGTCTTTTACTTTTTTGGAAGCAGGGTGCTTTCAGGAGAAGATGGGGTCGCACTGCAGCAGGTGGGCCCTAACCCAACAGGGCCGGTGACCTCATAAGAAGGGCAAGTCTGGGGCAGGCTCACGTGGGAGGCACCCCGTGATGTGGGGGCAGAGGTGGGGACACTGAGCCGGAGAGACGCAAGGACCAGAGTCCCCTCCCCGCCGTGGGGACCGACCCTGCCTCACGGCCACGCCGGAGAGGACAGACTTGCTTTGTGCGGCCGCCCCACCTGCCTGACCGCAGTCAGAGTGCGGGAAAGGGGAAGACGCTTAACACGAGGAGGGTCTCCGGACCTGCTGAAGAGTCAGACCCGAAGTTTGCGTGCTCGTTATGGAAATTCTGGTAAATGAGCCGATTTCCCATTGCCGTTCTTCTGGAAATGGCTGAGGGAGGAGTGGGGGGGGGGTCCCTGGAAAGCCCCCCCCCCCCCCCGCCCCGCAGCTGTGGCTCTGGGCCCGTCCTGTGTCCCACCGGGAGTCTCACCGACCCCATCCTCCAGGCAAAGCCCCAGGGACTGTGTATCAGTCAGAGTCGGCCAAATCTGGAAAGGAAAGCCCTGCCAGTGACTCCCAGCAGGAAGACTGCACTGTCCCTCCCGGATCGAGGCGGGTGGGAACAGGTGTCTCCTCCAGAGTGGAGCCAGGTAAGGGGCACCGTTGCCCACCTGAGGGGACGCTTACCGAAGGCCGGGTCCGGAGACACATGTCAGGCGCCCCCCCGGACTAACGGCCCCAGGGAGAGCGACCTGGGGGGCACTTGGGGGAGAGAGGGCTTTCCTGCCCACCTCTCCTCCAGACCACCACCCCTCGGGCTGCCACGGGGCACGGGTCGTGGAAGCAGCCCCCGGGCAGGCCTTCCTCTTCCAGGAAGAAGCCCCTGGGCCTCGAGGGCAGTGACTCGGACGGATGGTCCCGGCCCCTCCCAACCATTCCTGGCCGGGCCAGCCGCGTCCCGCGTCTGCACAGAGCAGGCCCGCAGTGAGCGGCGGCCGGTGGGAGGCTGTCCCCTCGCCCCTCCCCTCCCCCCGGTGGGGGATGTGCGGGAGCAGGCTGCCCAGATTAGGATCTCGGCTCCTTACAAGATGTATGAACGCGCGGGGCTCCCTGCTGGGGCGCGATTCTCCTGGCCCATTAGCGGGGTATCCATCACGCAGCCGTATCTCCCTCTGGAGGGCGGGGAACGGCCATCCCGGCCCGCGGTGTGCGGCCCCCGCGTGTCGCGCGATCCATCCCCGGGCGCCGCTGCTGACAGCGCATTAGGACGTGCGACTCCCCGCGGCCCCGGCGCCTGGGGGGTCAGGGAAAGGAGCCGCGTGTCCCGGGAGGTGGCGGCACAGGCCTTGGGAGGGAAGCGTGGCTGAGTGGCCCGGCAAGGGGAGGGCGGTCAGTCTGACGTCCGTGGGCACCCTGGGGGCCGTGGGCCGGGAAGAACGGGCCGTGTTTTCTCCCCGTGTTGAGTAGCGGGCGGCCTCCCGCACCCCCGCTCTGCCTCCGTCCTCACGGGCCTTCCCCCGTGGGCCTGCGTCTCCCCTTTTCGGAGCCTCGCAAAGACACCATCGTTGGATTTAAGGCCTACCCGAAACCGATCTCATTTCTAACTTCTTACCTCAATCACGTCTGGAAAGACCGTATTTCCCGACAAGGCCACGTTCACAGGGCGTCGGGACTTGAACACGTGTTTTTGGGGACACGACTCAGCCCACTGCAATGCTTTAAGGGCACTGGCCTCTGCTTCTGGTGCTGGCCGTGGGCCTGCGGACTTGTGACCGTCACCCCTGCTATTGGGACACCGAGTTTACACTCTGGCCAAACGGAGCACCGGCAGTAACGAAGCAGGATTGGGGCCCTTTCTCGTCCCAACACTCGACCAACCCAGGTCGTCTCTGGGTGACTTCCGGGCCCTCAGCGCTTCCCCTCAGCTGTCAGCTCACCCAGCGGGGAGCCCCTCCCGGCCGCACCGCCAACAGGACCGCGTCCCGGCCCCTTGGGTCCCGTGGGCCTTTGGGTTTGCGGCTCTCGCTGTCCAAGGTAATGCCGTGCACCCCTGGCTACCGTCTGTCCCCGAGACACCGTGGGCTCCCCAAGAAGGTCAGCTCTGGGGGCAGGTGCCCCTGCCTGCCACCCCCGAGCTGCCACGTCCTGGTGGCTCCGCGGAGGAAGCTCTCCCTCCCCGCTCTGCCAGATGCCCTGTGGACAGGCCACGTATGGAGGACAAGAGGTCAGGCCCACCCACCACGGATCTGTGAGCCCCTCCAGCAGCTACGGCCGGAGCTTGGAAGCGACTCCTGCCTGCAGAACCTCCCGGGACGCGGCCTGGCCCCCGCGGTCAGTGGGGACCCTGGGCTGGCGGGCCTGGTGAAGCCACACTGCTTCCGGACCACAGAAGGGCAGCCTGCCGGAAGCCACCCAGTTCTGGAGTGACTTATCCCGCAGCAACAGGTGACTGAAGCCTTGTGTTTTGTGGGCCCAGGGTATCCGTCCTGCTCCGGTGGTCACTGTGGCCACAACACACAGCCCTGTTTTATTTCCCGCTTTGTACGTGGAAACCGCACGAGGGGACATGTTTGGGGGACACGCCAGGAGTCACAGGCCGGATACAGATCGTGGTTCCGTGGCCCGCGTATCCGTGTGGGAGGCGTGCGAGCGACCTCTCCGAGCCCCGCTTCCCCTGGCTGGCTGGGCCCCACTCACCTCGGTCTTCTCTGCGAGGAGGACCCGGAAGGTGCCGTCCCGGGGCGGGGGGCATCCCCGAGGCCCTCCCGGCAGTCGACCTGCTGGTCCGTCCGTGTCCCGGGAAGAGTTAAGACAGCTACTGGCAGATAAGGAAAGACAAGGAGCGCCAACGGACAGACAGACTCCCACGGTGCCCTGCGGGCCGCTGTGACCACACGCATCTCACACGCACTGTGCGCCTAGGGTTTACGCCTACGGCACACACACGCGATACAGCCACGCAGGCCCTTCTGCCCACCCTGCTCCCCCTTTCCTGTCGCCACTGCCCTGGTGTCTGGACACCGGCCAAATCTGGTCCAGTTTGCTCCTTTGAGGAGAATCCAGGCTGCGTTGTGACCCTGCCGTCTTCCTGGGCCCTTCCCGGTGGTGGCGCGTGGGGGGTGTCCGGGCAGCGGCTCTGGGAGCGCGCGTGGGGCGCTGGGACGAACGACTGTGGGTGCGGGGCGGCGGGGCCGGGCCGGGTCGGGTGTGGCATCTTTCGTGATCCAGTCTCTGCCAGTGTCAGTGTCCCTCACGCCAGGTTTGGGGAGCCGCCACCTTGGGGACAGGGTCCCTCCCCGGCTGCCGGCCTTCTGCTCACTCCAGCATCTGGGTGTCTGCTCCCTCTGCCCACAGGCTCGCCGGGCAGGACCTCCCTCCTCAGCCTCCTTGGGCACACGCCTGGGCTGCGGGGCTCAGCTCCACACTGACTGCCCCTCGCCAGCGGGGGGCTTGCCCAGAGCAGGTGCTGTTGGAGTGGGCAGTGGACAGGGAGGCCTTCGTGTCCACCCGTGACCTGTGTGCGGGCTGGTGGCCCCACAGACGGTCCCACCCGTGGCCCCGGCTTCTCCCGGAACTGGGAACGAGGCCACCGTGACCTGGCGTTTCCGTTCGAGGACGCTCAGCCACACACACGGCTTTGATGGGCAGAACTCGCTTCGTGTTCAATAAAAGACGACACAAGAGATCATTAGAGTGACGATGTCAGATTGAATGTGCTTCTGTGTGCAGGAGTTGGGCCCCTTTAGGAATCTTGCAATTTGCTTTGTCTTGCTAGAAACAGTATGGTCCCCAAAGACCCTGGCACGAAGGCCATTACAAAACGTAATTCATATTGCATAAGTTCAGGGTGTTCTGCACAACGACAGATGCAGGCAACGGTGCAGTATTTATGCTCTGCTGTGGACAAGGCATGTATAAGTCATGCGGGTCCCAGGGCCCTGCGGCCAGGCGCTCACTCAGGACGTGCTCGGCCTTCGCGGTTAAAGCCGAAGGGGGTCGGCTTCTTGGACACACGGGGCGCGCTGCTTCCCTGGGCCGCTGCAGGATGGCGAGAACGAGGCCAGCGCCTCCTCGTTTCACACCCCACGCTTGTCATCTGTCTGGAGACCGGGCCTGGCTTTGCCTCATTGCTGTCTGGGGCCTGCGGACGGGACAGGAAACACGGGAGCACGGGGACACGCCGCACGCAGAGAGCTGACGAATGACTTGTTAGAACGTGAAGGAAGGAGGCGGACGGCCCAGGAGAAAATGCGCCACAGACTCACAGGACGGCTCCCAGGGCAGGACGGCAGCCGCCCAGAAAGCGGAGCGCCCTCACGAGCCACCGGGAGACGCAAATCAGTATCACGGGGAGCTGTGGGCGCCGCCAGCGGGACGGGGAGTGGTGCCAGGCTGCTCTTGGGTTGACACAGAGCCAGCAGGTGGCAGGAGGACGTAGGCGTGGAGCCAGCTGTGCAACACGTCCCCCAGGTGTGAAGCTGGGCATCAGCAAGATTCTGCATCAATACGGGGTCACACACCCTGCCTGGAGGGGAGGTCCAGGCCCTCCCCCCAGCCCCCACCCCTGCCCTGAAGCTTCTGGACAGGCCCCTGCTGGGCGGGGGTGGCGGTCACCAAAGCTAGGTGACAAAAGCCATCCCGAAGGCTCACAGTGTCACCCGCCTGGTCCACGGTGCCCACTCTGAGGGGAACCAAGTCCTGGGTGACAGCTGTAGGCTGTGCATAAGCCTTCACACGCGGTGCACACACTTCACACGCCGTGCACACGCCTTCACGCCGTGCACACGCCTTCACACGCACGATGCAAGAGGAAACATGGGGAGGCTGAAACAAAGATCAGGAACAGTCTCCTAGGGGGTTTGGGACGTCCTATTAGACGGTTGGCTCCGGAATCATTTGTGTTTTGTACAAAGAGTAAAATTAAAGCAAAATGAAGAAAATGCAATCCCGAAAATTGAAAACAAGCTAAAACAAAAGAACCTAATTATGTATCAAGTTGGTGACAAAACCCCAGGGAGAAAAGCATTATTTCAAGACTTGAGAACACAGTACTTTGTTCATTCTCCGTGGGAAATATTGTAGGGAGATTATCTTAGGGAAGGAGCAAGAGAGGCCAGCCAGCCCTTCAGAAATGGGGGAGAGGATGGGGGGGGAGGGAGGAGGGGAGAGACAGAAGGGAGGGAGGGGGTTAAGGAGAGGAGGTGGGGGAGGGGAAGGAGAGAAGGAGGGTAGGGGGAGGGCAGGGAGAGTAGGGGGAGGGTAGGGAGCTGGCTAAAGAGGAGAGGAGGTTGGGGGGAGGAAGAGAGGGGAGGGAAAGGGCAGGGAGGGCAGGGGGAGGGAGGAGGCTAAGGAGGAGAGGGGGTGGGGGAGGGTAATGGAGCTGGGGGGAAAGCAGGAGGCGCTAGTGTGCTTCCAGGAGGCCCCGTTGTGGCCCTGGCGGTGTCTGCCTCCGCCTCTCCACGCCTCCCCCTCCCGGCGCCGCCACCTGCGGCCCCTGCCCTGGTGGCCCAGGGACGTGGGAAGCCGCGAGGGCACAGGGGCCCCTGGGCGAGGAGCCGCGTGGGTGCGGACAACGGGCGCAGGGGGGGGAGGGAAGGGCCTCACGGGAAGGGTGCCCAGGGCCCTTGGGGGCCTCTTTCAGGGGCCTGACACCCCGCGGTCGGCCGAGGGCGCTGGCCGCCCCGCAGGACGTGGGGGGTCGGGGTCCGTTCCTCTGAAGGCCAGCGGGACCCCGGGGCCCGAGGGGGCGGGGCTGCGGCAGGTGTCCGCCCCACGGGATTTGCGCGTGCGCAGTGTGTGGTTTCTAGGTGAAGGGGCGGCTGTAATCGGTGTCCGTGACCTCGGAGGGGAGCCGGGTCGGGGAGGGGATGGGGCGAAGCCGGGGCCCGGGGCTTTTCTTTGCCCTTTTAGGTGGGGCTGTGACATCTTGAAGATATTTACCGAATTCTAAGGAAACCTACCAGTCCAACCCCTGAAAATGGAAACCAGGCTCCCTGAAGTCTCACTGTCCGTTCGGTCCTAGGCGCGACCACCCTTCCACGGCAGCAGCACCGGCCCAGGTGGCCGCAGCAGGCGGGAGGACAGGCTGGGGACGCGACAGTCTGGAAACTCCAGCGGTGCTGCGAGCTGTGGGCACCGGAGGGGTCTCCTCTGGAAAGCTGCGCCATGTCTAGAGAGCGTGGGGGCCAGAGGAGCATGACAGGCACCCTGTCACCGAGATCCCATTGGCTAGGGGGGCCCGAGTGCTGAGTGTTGCCGTTTCTGGGGGGCTGGTCACCGAGAGAAGCCGGAAGGCTCGGGGGCCGTGTCCCCCTTGCCTTGGCTGTGGGGACCACCCAGAGAGGCCGTGCCCAGTCCTGCTGTCGGTGAACCGTCGATGGCACTTGCAGCTGGGGATGAGGTCCCCAGAACCTTCCTCTGGGTGCAAGCGGAGGGGGCCGCAGGCCTGGGCGCCGTGGGCCACGTGCCCACCCCATCCTGGGGTAGCTCTCGGGACCCACCCGGACAGAGGGAGCTCGGGGCAGCGTCACCACAGGTGCCCCTTGCTTCTCCCGGCCATGGGTCCCCATGCCGTGCCAACCTGTGGATGGCCACTTGGCTAGCTTGCTTTTCAAACAGCAGACAGAGCCTGGCCCCTGGCATACACGTGCCCGCGTGGTTTTCCCAGCTCCTCTCTGCTGCAGACCCCTCCCCCTCGTGCCACCTGGCTCTCCTCTCTCCCGCCTGAGGGGTCCGTCCCAAGTCGGGCTAGTGTCCCCCAGGGAGAGAGGACTGTGTTTTCCTTGAGAGAGAAGTCTGCTTCTGACCTGGTTTTCTCACTCCATTTAATTTTTGTTTTGCTTTTGTTCGCTGTTTTAATTACCAAAGCAGGGCGTGTCCCTCGTGGCAAGTCGAACTGCGTAATGAGAACGTTAGCCCTCCCTCCCAGCCTCCAGAGGTGCGATGTTAGGAGTCGGGTTATTACCTGTCTACGCTTGTGCAAACGTGCACTTCAAATTACACAAGCGAGCATTGGCTGTCTTGTTACTTTTATTTTTATTTTTTTAAATGTTTATTTTTGAGAGAGGGAGACAGAGCACGAGCAGGGGAGGGGCAGAGAGAGAGGGAGACACAGAATCCAAAGCAGGTTCCAGGCTCTGAGTTGTCAGCACAGAGCCTGACGCGGGGCTCGAACTCACAGACCCGTCAGATCATGACCTGAGCTGAAGCATCTGTCACGACCTGAGAGATGCTTAACCGACTGAGCCACCCAGGCGCCCCTGTCTTGTCACTTTTAAACAGAACCAGAGGCTTACCACGCCCACTGCTCAGCAAAGGCCCTCTCTCTTAATGCACCTGGCAGGCTGCTTCTGAGTTGGACCCCCCCCACCCCCGCCACACAGCTAACACACTAGGGGGCCTGTCCACGTGTCACAAACACGGGAACAGCCATTGCGTGTGCTTTACCAAAGCCTCCGGAGAGCGGACTGCTCCCGCTGGCCTGACGCTCTGCGGGAATGGAACGGCCGTGTCAGGAGCCGTTTGCCTCTGCAGGGGACGCGCACCGTGTTCTACTCGCCTTCCGCCACGGGAGCGTAGGCCGGGGCTTCAAGTTGTCACCAGTTCAAACCCTTGACTGTGTGTCATCGCTCGGGGCCCCTGAGCGGCTCGGTCGGTTGAGTGTCCGACTCTGGGTTTTGGCTCGGGTCACGGTCTCGGGGTCGTGGGATCGAGCCCCGCATCTGTGCTGAGCGTGGGGAGCCTGCCTGGGAGTCTCTCTCTCCCTCTTTGCCGCTCCCTCAATAAATAAAACATTTGAAGATGTCGCGTTTATAAGTTAGTCTTTCCGCGTGATGGATCCCCCCAGAGCGTGAGCGGGCGTGAAGCACATTCACTTCTCAGCAGACACAGCTTTCTTGAAGGTGGTTTGGATTCGCGCCTCGGCCAGAGACGTGAAGGGCACCGATCCCCCTGCGCCCTCGGCGCCCGTGAGCAAGTGTGCGGTCGGGCGGCCGATCGCCAAAGCAGGAGGGGGTCTCTGCTTCCGCCACCGTCTGCTTCCCCTCACCCCCTCCTCGGCTCTGGGGGCCCCCCTCTCCAGTGGCGGGCTCCCATCTTCACTGTTCTCCCACCGATTGCTCGGCTCTTCCTAAGGAAGAAGGGCGAGGGCTTGTCTAGGAGGGAGAGCGACCCTTTGTCCGTCACGCGGCCCTCCGGTCCCCTCACTACCCGTGTTTCTGCAGCGTGGCCGTGCCGTGCAGAAACACACAACTTGTTAAAGTAAACGGTATCTGACATCCCTTTAAGAGTTGGGGTCTTAAGAAAAATTCTCCCAACTTCCAGCTTATAAAAAATTACCATCAAATTTCCTTCTAATGATTTTATTGTTTTATCTGTAACGTAATCTTTCGGTGGCCCCGTCTTCCCCGTAGAGACTGTGTGAAGGCTGGTGCCCGTTTTCTCCCGGAGAGGAGCTCAGGCGGGCACTGCCACCCCCTCCCGGGCCCAGACACTCAGCCTGACGGACCCTCGTCCCCAGCGTGCTGGGAGACCGTGTATGTGCCTGCAGGGCCCCCCTTCCCACGTGCACACACGGCACCTGGACCCCCGGCTCTCAGGAAACCAGCCGTGTAGAGGTTAGGATGTGTTAAACCAGCAGCAGGTGACTCTAGAGAACAAATAATTCCCAGGTCTGAAACGTTACTAAGAGTGTTTTAATTAGTATCTACAGTTTATACATTTATAAAAGTTTTTTAAAAGCCAGTTCCCAGCAAAAAGAAACAGAGAACGATTTTCTAAAAAGGAAGAGAAAAAGAAGAAACCTACTAGAAACTAAAACTATGATTGCCGCCCTCCGTGCCCTCCACGCCCTCCACGCGGTCCCAACAAGGCACGTAACACAAGGCAAGTCAGCAGTGTGGACGTGGCTCCAAACCGCATCAGAGGGATCCTTCAGCACAGGAGACAACAGGTGCTGGCGAGGATGAGGAGAAAGGGGACCGTCCTGTACTGTTGGTGGGAATGCAGACTGGTGCAGAGATTGTGGAGAAGAGTGTGGAGGGTCCTCAAAAAGTTAAAGATAGAACTACTCGGGGCGCCTGGGTGGCTCAGTCGGTTGGGCGTCCGACTTCGGCTCAGGTCATGATTTTGCGGTTCGTGAGTTCCAGCCCCGCGTCGGGCTCTGTGCTGACAGCTCGGAGCCTGGAACCTACTTCGGATTCTGTGTCTCATTCTCTCTCTGCTCCTCCCCCACTTGTTCTCTGTCTCTCTCTGTCTCTAAAAAACAAATAAGAATGTAAAGAAAAAAAAAAAGATAGAACTACTCTAGGACCCAGCAATTGCCCTACTGGATATTTACGCAAAGGATGCAAAAATACCGATTTGCAGGGACATGTGCACCCCAATGTTTATAGCAGCATGGTCGACAGTAGCCAAATTAGGGAAGGAGCCCAAGTGTCCACTGACTGATGAATGGATGAAGAAGATGTATATCTACACAATGGAATACTACTCGGCAATCAAAAAGGATGCAATCTTGCCATTTGCCACAATGTGGGTGGGGCTACAGAACGTTCTGCAAAGTGAAATAAGTCAGAGGAGGACACACCCCATATGATCTCACTCACATGTGGCATTTAGGAAACAAAAGAAATGAGCCCAGGAAGGAAGGGGTGCGCAGGGCGTGGGGAGGCAAACCTGGCTTCAGCCTCGCAGCCTGTGGGGGTCAGACGGGGCGCCCCGAACCCTCGTGGGCCCGGGGGGAGGCCGGCACTGAGCGCGGCGCACATGGTGAGGTCACGGTGGAAACGCCCTGCCCCGCGTCCCCCACGACTGGCCCTCCGGGGCGCTCACCCCGGGCGTCACGCAGGCCTCGGAACGTCCCAGGCTGTGACCTCTGCCCTGGCCCGCTGATCAGCAGCAGCCTGGGGGTGCAGGTACGGTGGGTCTGGGCGGCCCCGGAGTGGGGGAAGGGGCGTTGCCGCAGCGGAGGGGCCGCCGGGTGAGCCGGAAGCATGCGGAGAGGGCCCTCCCTGCCGACCGCAGGGGTGCAGGTGTGAAGGGTTGAGTGTGGAGCAGAGCAGGGCGCCGGCCTCCTGTGTGTTCATTTCCTGCACGAAGACCTCGTCAGGTGGGAATTCAGCAGGACCTTCCCTGTTGAGGATCCCCAAGCAGGTGGTCCCCACGTGGCAGGCGGTGGACACGGCCGGCCACCAGCCTGCCCGCGTCCAGGGTGGCCGCCCCGCTCCCAGTGGCTGACAGGCTGCCCGTGGCGCCAGCGCTTGGGGCCCGGCAGGGACTTCCACCTGACCAGCCTCGAATATCCGGGAACCACTCCGTCGGGAGGTTTGGGGCCCGGGGAGGGAGGCCCGAGTTGGACGGGCCAGCCAGGCTGGTCCTCCCTGCAGGTGCTGGAGCCTCAGGTGTGGAGTTGACGCCCGGAGCTGCAGTCCTGGTTTTGTCTCTTGGACAGTGGCCCGGCGGGCACGTCTTCGGCCCCCTGAGCCCCGTGCTGGCCGCAGGCCCGTGTGGGGACCGTCACCAGCCACCTGCACGTCCGTCCCGGCCTCTGACCCCGAGTGCTGGTGAAGGGCAGCACACGGCTCCTCTGGGAAGGGGGTCACCCAGCTGTCGCCCGGCCCTCTCCCGTTTCCTTGCACCATGTCCCTGACGGTGGAGACCTCTGTGGGCACCGGGCGCCGAGGCCCGCTCTCCTCCGCACGCGGACGGGGTGCACACGGCTCTTTCTGCAGGCGTGGGCACTGCTGGATCTGCTGCTTGCTGAGAGCCCGTAGCCCCTGCCCTGAGGAGCGGAACCGACGTCTGGGGGCCACGACACGGGGCCACGGGCGAGGCCTGGACCCCGGAGCCCAGCTCTAGTGGGGGACGGCGAGCTCGCCCCCGGGGGACGAGGCGAGGAGGGAGGACGGGGGGCAGCCGGGCCCTCGCGGGGACTCCCCTGCGCCAGGCGGCTCCGGGAGGAAGATCCCGTCCCCAGGCTCACGCGCCGCGGGGCCCCCGGGGAACCCCGGTGTCCGTAGAGGGCAGTGTCGGAATACTGACGGGAGGCTGCGGCCCAGAATCACGTTTGTTCTTACTTAGCAGAAAACTATGCCATAAATTTGCCACTACAACGAAATCAACGTGTCTTTTTTATTAAGAATGTCACAGAGCCAATTATTAGTGTTTATGTCACAGCTCTGTGTGCGGCTCCTCTTAGAACAAACAACACCGGCTCCTTGCCGCGGGAAGAGCGTGTTTGCGACGAGACCGAGTGGCTGAAAGGTTGAGCCATGCTGGCGGGCGGGAGAGCCGTGACGCACACGCGGGACCGACGGAGGCGGAGGGGCGGCCGTGGCGGGGGCCCTGTGGCGGTGCCGCGTGCCAGCCCGTCCTTCCCCCCCCCCCCCCCGCCCAATGCCACCGCGGCCACCGGGCCACCCCGGGCTGAGGCGAGCGTGCGGTCGGCACGGCCCCGACCGCGGTGTCCGCTGTGAGGGCGTCGGCGGCTCTGCAGGTGTCGTGGGCCAGTCCGTTCACCGAAAACCGCATCAGACCCGCCACGTCAGCTTAGTCTTTCACAGGAAGTTGAGGTGCCAGACAGAAGCGTGCGAAACGGGAAGGAAGATGCTCTCAGCCGGGAAGCTACAAGGCACGGGGGCTGCCTCCTCGGGGTCCTGCGGCCTCTGCGGGACCCTCGCTGTCTGGCTGCTGGGTTTCTGAGCTCTGCTGCGGCCCCAGAGTCGCCGGCGTCTTTCCTGGACCGCTCCCCGCCCGGCCACCTTCCCGCTCGGGCTCTCCACCTGGCCAGCGTCACTGCCACGTTCGTATCCGTTATCAACGCAGATTTTGCGCCAGAGTCACAGGTGCGGGTCAGAGGGTCGGCTGCTTGTTCGGAGTCCGGCCCTGGGCCCGTCTGTCTGCGGCCATCATCTGCCTGAGTCCTCTCAAGAGGCTTCCTGGGGGCCCTCCCCTCCGGGCGCGTCCCGCTTCTCTGTGCTCAGTCGGAGGGACGTGTGTCCTCGTCCTTCTTCCCCTACGGGCCCTGGGCTCTCGTCCTGTCCGCGTCCGACCAGACACCCGGGGCCTGACCGGTTCACAGAAGGAGGAATAAATCGCGGAATGGATGAACGAGCTTTCGGCATTTCCGTACACGGGCCTGCGTGGTTTGCTGTCTTTACGGGGAGCAGGTCCCACGGAGGAACAGAGCGAAACTCGGTGAGGCCACGGCACGGCCCCCTCGCCTCCCGACACAGGTGCCACGTGCATCCACGTGGGCTCATTCTCCTTGTCCGTGGCCGGGACAGGTCAGGGAGACACCGCTGGGTCAGGGGCGCCTTCCGGGCGTCACATTGGGCTGACGGCTGGACAAGGACCAGCAGACCTCACCCCAGAGCCCTTGCTCCAGCCTGTTGCCTCGCCATCTCGGGAGTGAGGAAGGTCGGTGCTTTCGCCACCTTTCGCTGACTCTGGTGTGTGAAAGACCCCCCGTGACTGATCAAGCAGAACGTTCTGGACACACAGGACCCGTAAGCCGGTTCCTGTGCTCAGTGACTTAAAGGCCACCTCCCTCCATCTCTCAGTCTTTCCCTCGTCCTTGGTTCCTCATGGTTGCAAGATGGCTTCTATAGCTGCAGGTGTGGCCACGTTGCCCCTCGATGGCCAATTTATGCGTTAACTCAGGTAGGTCACGGTGCCCATTTGTTGAGTCAGACGTCAGTGTGGATGTTGCCACGAAGGTAATTTCTTTTTAGATGTGATTAGCATTTAACCCAGTAGATTTTGAGTAAAACACATTAGCCTTCATAATGCGGTGGGCCTCATCCAATCAGTTGAAGCCCTTAAGAGCAAACACAGGTTTCTCCTCAAGACTGTAACACAGAAGGTCTGCCTGAGTTTCTGGCCCACCAGCCTGCCCTACACGTTTAGAGCCAAGACTGCAACCTCCATTCTTCCTCGAATTTCCAGCTTGCCGGCCTGATCTACAGATCTCAGACCCACCCCCGTAATCACGTGAGCCAACTGCTCGAAATCGGTCTACCCGTGTGCGTATTTACAAAAACCAACGTGCACGCTGTCGGCTCTGGTTCTCTGGAGAAGTCTGACTCCTACGGCCCCGAGGACAATTCTGCTCCCTCCCAGCAGGCCAGAACCGGGTCACGTGGCCACTCGCTCTGCAGACAGGTCGGGAACCTGGGCGTCTCGGCTGCCCTGCTTCTGAGCTGGAGGAAGAAGGGCTGGACGGTCCGCTGGGTTCTCCGCCGTTGTCTGCAGTCCAGGTGCGCTGGGACCACAGAGGACCGGAGTCGGAATCGTCCCCGCCCCTCCCAGGACACGTGCCCAGGATCAGTCCTGCACGTCAGTGAGAAATCACAGGTTGGAGCCCAACGTGCAGACCCGGAGGCCCGCCCCAGGCTGTTTCAGGGTCAGGTGTCTTCTGCGTGCTCGGATCCCTAGGGAAAAAGCAAGCTTTCCCGTTATTTGTTAGTCCCTAAAATTCAGTTTCTGTTCCCTTGCACATGATCACGGCAGGATGAGGTCCACACAGTTTAAGAGTCTTCGTGCTCCCAGAGCGGTGGCTTCCTCCCGTGCCGCCGGGTTAGAAGGGCGATAGGACAATTTTAAGAAAAAAATTCTTGACTGAATTGGAGACTCATGCCTAATTAAATCCGTTAGTTTCTAGGTACATAATAATTTACATGCATAAATAAAATAAAATAAAATAAAATAAAATAAAATAAAATAAAATACACAGGTAAACGGAATATGCAAAGTTGATTTAGCGTGGCATCACTGATGAACAGGAAGTGCAAGCTCTCTCAACAAGGAGAAAATACGGCCTTTTTCAAAAAAGGCGCCGCGTCCCACACGCCGAATGTTGATTAAAATTCTGAAAAATCAGATGGCTTGAAAGGGCAGCCTTAAATTTTTTCTTTCTTCTGAAGCAGAAAAACAGGTGTCTGTTTGCCAAGGATGACATTTTGGTTGGGAGTGAGAAGAAATGATGGAAAACCCCCATCCGGCAGCGGCAAAACGGCGGAAATGGAATCTCGGGCGGACAGAAGCTGCACCGGACCAACCTCGGGAGCCGACCGAGCCGCGGGGGGGGGGCGGCTTCGCTGGGGTTTGTGCAGAACTAGAAGCGTCCATCACGAGCTTCTGGAGCTTCCGTGGCCCCCGGGCTGTGAGCGGGGGGGGGGGGGGGGGGGGACCTACCTGCACCTGGCGAGGGCCTCGGGATGATGAGCCAGGACCACGGCAGGAAGGACCGCGGAAATGTGGAAGCACGTGCGCGTTTTTAGCTGCTTGCCCGGATTTCGTGGGTCTCGCCCGTGATGCCGGGGGCAGGTCCCTGACCTGGTGGGGGCCGTGCAGGTGGCCGCAGAGACTCGGGAAGGGGTGTCTGGGTTCCTGCGGACCACCCACGTGGCGGTGGGCACGGGGGCCCGTCCAGCCCCGCCGAGGCGTGCAGGTAAGAAGCCCGACGGGGTGACGGGAGCCAGGGGGTGGGTGTGCGTGTTAAATCGGGGAACGGTGCCCACGTTTGGGCTTGGAGGCTGGAGCGTGAACCGGACTCCTCCCCCTGGTTGTCCAGCATCAGCTCAGACGCTCAGAGGGGTGACCGGGAAGCCGACAGCCACAGAAAGCCCCGCGGGCCTGGGGAAGGGGACAGGACAGCGGTCTGCCTGCAGCAGCGTGTGCCGTCTGGGCTGGAGCTGGGCCCCTCGGCACGGGGGCCTCCGAGCTCGCTGTCCCAGGGAGGAACCGAGTTCCCAGCCAGGAGTGGGGGTGGCATCGAGCCTGTGGGCAGCCGGCACTGAGTGGTGAGCACATCCCCCACCAGCTCAGGGACCTGCCCCTGACGGGAGAGACCCACGAAATCTGCCTCCTTGTTCCTGACGTGCGGGCGGCGGGTGGGGGTGGGGGTGGGGCTCCGTGCCGCTGCCCAGACCTCAGCGACCACCCTCAGAGAGGCCGCCTAACAACCCGGGGAACCCGCCACGGCCACGGTAATGAGCTTGGGTCGGGCCAGAGCAGCACGAAGGCACCTCGTCCCTCCTGCAGGGAGGTCCATCGGATGGCCCGTTAGACCAGCAGGGCCTGAGCGCAGGTCCATTGGCCGGGTCAGGCCAGCGGGGGCGTCGGTGGGGACCGGGGGCATCAGCGGGGACTGGGGCGTCAGTGGAGACTGGGGCATTATTGGGGACCGGGGGCATCAGCAGGGACCGGGAGTGTCATCGGAGGCCAGGGCGTCAGCCGGGATGGCCAGGCTCGGCCGGGGGCGTCAGCGGGGCTGTTCAGTCCCAACGCAGACACAGCTGTGGTCCGGGTCCCACAGCTGAGCCTGTAGGCGGACCCCACACCCACGGCGCTGGACCCCACGGAGGACCCTGCCCAGGACTCAGCCTTCCCTTCCCTGGATTCCCACCTCCTGAATTGTCCCGCTGGAGCCCTCGCCACACGTGGCCAGCTTACAGCCAGAAGACCCCCGCCCAGGGACGTGGAGCCCTCATGCACCACAGGGGAGAAGGTGAGGGGGCGGCCACGGTGGAAAGCAGGCTGGGGGGGCCTCAAGGGCTAAGTGGGGTTAGCGTGTGGCCCAGTGAGCGCACTCGTAGGGCTAGACCCGGGAGGACTGAATACGGAGTCTCGAATGAGTGTGTGTCTGTCCATCGACGGAGGTTGGGTAAGCGGCTGCCGGCGTCTGTCTGTCTGTGGCCGTATCACCCACGATGTATCGCGGGGCACCATCTGCCGTAAGGGGCGGTGCAGCCGTGGTGGGTGCCACAGTGTGGATGTCCTGCAGACCACACACGTGCGAGGGGCCAGACACGGAGGTCACGTGCTGATTCTTTTGACACGAAGTGTCCACACTAAGTAAATTCAGTGATGGAACACAAGTCCGTGATTTTGGGGGTGGGAGGAGGGTTGGGGATCAACTCCCAGGGCTCCTTCCTGGGGAGGGTGGGGTGGAACGTTCCAGAACTAGACAGAGGTGGTGGCTGCGCCACACTGCGGACACGCTAAATGCCACGCAGTTGCTCGCTTGAGAGCGACTGCTTTTATCTGCGAGAATCTCACCTCCGCTGGAAAAAAAGAAAGGATGCCCCGCCCAGTGCCCCTGAGACCCCGCTCCCCCGCCTCGCTGCCAGTGCCAGATGCATGTGGCTCGGCCCCGAGCGCACCGTGTGGCGGCGCTCCGTGTCCCCAGGCGTGGCGGGTCACAGACCACGAGGTCCGAGGGAGCCCCGGCCACCGGCAAGGACGGCGGTCCGCGCCCGGGGCAGGGGGGTGGGCGGGGGCGGGGAGAGAACTCCTGTGCCCAGTGGCCAGCCCTCTGGGCTCCCGGGTGAGGACGGGCACCAGACTGAGGGCGGGCGGGCGGCAAGCCGGCTATGTCTGCATGTGTCGTTCTACGGGAAATGTTTGGTGCTGCGTCTGGGCCTGTGGCCAGGCCGCATCTGGCTCGTGTTGTGTCTCTTTAACTGTGAGGCACACGCTCTGATCTCCCGGCTAGCACGGAGGGGGCCCTGGCCTCCGCCTGGTCGCTGGAATGGAACCGGCCGTGGGGGGCACGAGGGCGGGGGTCCACGGGCTGGTCCGCAGCCGGTCACATCCTGGAGGGAGGCTCTGGGCCCTCTGCCTCCGTCCCCCGCTTCTCACGGGCCACTATTTCCTCTGTGTTTCCTGAAGCCCCACTGGCCTTTCTGGTGTCAGATCTCCCAGGATTTCCCGGCAGACCCGAGCTCACTGGTCTGGGGCCTCGGGCACTGGATCTGGAGGGTCCGGAATCCCCGTGGCTACGGCTCTCACATCTTTGCTCACCCGGCGCCCACCCGCCCGGACCGTCTGGGGAGGGTCTCCGCCTCTGCCCTTTCCCTGGGGAGGCCGCACCTGGGTGAGCACCCCCCACCCGTTCCCGAGCGTCCTCTCCCTCCGGCCCCATTTGTGGACGCGGTGGGGCGGGACGAGGAGGGCAATGGCACCTGTACCCCCTTTACCTGGAGCCTCTGAGCACAGACTCGTCTCCTCCAGGGCCCTCCCGGAGAACCGGGGGCACGGTGCCCGCTGTGACCACGGACCTTGCCAAGCAGGATGCCCGGAGCCCGTGGACACGCCGTGCCTGGCTGTGCTGGACGGGCTACTCCTTTCACTGGAATGGAAAGGATGATGTCAGGCTGAACTGAGTGGCCCCGAAATTGATAGGCGATGCCCTAATCCGGTGTGACTTGTCAGAGACTGGCCGTTCAGGAGGTACCTGAGGGACGATGGGGTCACGAGGGTGGCCCCCATCCAATCCCACCGCTGTCTTTGTAAGAAGAGGAGATCAGGACACAGACAGGCACAGAGGGACGTCCGTGGGGGAGCACAGTGAGAAGCAGCGGTCCACACGCCGTGGAGAGAGGCGCCTGGAGAATCCCCCCGGAATCTCGATCCCGGCCGTGCAGCCCGCAGGACGGAGGGAACGCGGATGTCTCTTGTTTAAACCTCTGGATCTGTGGTATTTCTTATGGCCGAGCTAGTCAGGCCAGACGGGGACTTGTGAAGAGGGTGAGGTCAGGGGGGCGTCAGGAGACCCAGCTTCTGGCCGGGCTGGGGGCACTGAGCCTGGGCTGGGCCAGGGCAGAGCGCCCCTGGGCAGCCCCGTGGCCCGAGCTCCGCAGCTGCTGGGCGACCACGGCCACGGGTGGCCGGGCGGTGGTGCCGTCCAGCCTCCCCGGAGACCGTCTGTCCACTGCCGTCTGTCCCACGTGAGCCCCTGGTCTCCGAGAGGGCGGGGTGCGTGTGTACGTAGACACAGGTGCGTGCACGTGCGTGCACGTGGCGCGTGGGTGAGCGCGTGTCTGCGTGCACGTGTGCGCGCGTGGGTGCGCGACGCGGGGGTCGTCTGCGGCGTTGTCCCAGGAGGCAGCGAGGGTCCAGCTCTCGTGCCCCGTCCGCAGGGGCAGCGTCTGGGGTCTTGGAGCGGGACGGGGTGCCGCCTCCGCTCCCGCGAGCCCCCCGGTGCCCGTACCCCCAGACCCGCGGAGGAATTCGGCCGGCCCCGCTGGCGGTAGCCAGTCCCCTGCATCTGCTTGTTTCTCCCGAAAGAAAGCTTCTGTTTGGTTCTAATGAGTAGCTTTTCCTAAAGAGAAACAGTGGGAGCAGCGGAAACGCAAGTGGGTTCTGTAAACTTGTAATCACACGTGTCAAACACCGGGCAGCATTTTCCCTCTAAAATAGACGCGGTGCGAAATAACACGGGCCTGCGCAGGGAACGGTGTTTCCTCTGACAGAAGTTAATTCTAAACTAAGTATTCCCTGAAAGAAAAGCGGGGGAAACATTTTTACATGTCTATCATTTGTCCTCGGAGGACACAAAGCAAATATGTTTTTTAACGCGTGACACCTGCATTATTCCGGTGGCCTCGGGCTATGTGCTGTTTCCAGTTTGCAGAATTGGAGAAGCAAACAGCCCTGCATTAAGAGGAACACACGGTACAGGCTAATCATAACGGCGCAGGAATCAGAGGCGGCCGTGGAAGAAAGGGGCCGGGAGCCGGTGGGGGGTGGGGTGGGGGCGGTAGGGGGGGCGGGGGCGGGGCTGGGGGGCTGGGAGCCAGGGGTGCTGGGAGCCAGGGGGCAGAGGAGCCGGGGGACTGGGACTTGGGGGGCCGGCCCGGGGGACTGGGAGCTGGGGGACTGGGAGTTGGGGGGCCGGGCCGGGGGACGAGGAGCGGGGGGCCGGGAGCTGGGGGACTGGGACTTGGGGGGCCGGGCCGGGGGACTGGGAGCCGGGGGCCGGGAGCTGGGGGACTGGGACCTGGGGGACTGGGAGCCGGGGGCCGGGAGCTGGGGGACTGGGACTTGGGGGGCCGGGCCGGGGGACGAGGAGCGGGGGGCCGGGAGCCGGGGGACTGGGACTTGGGGGCCGGGCCGGGGGACGAGGAGCGGGGGGCCGGGAGCCGGGGGACTGGGAGTTGGGGGGCCGGGCCGGGGGACGAGGAGCGGGGGGCCGGGAGCCGGGGGACTGGGACTTGGGGGCCGGCCCGGGGGACTGGGAGCCGGGGGCCGGGAGCCGGGGGACTGGGACTTGGGGGGCCGGCCCGGGGGACTGGGAGCCGGGGGCCGGGAGCTGGGGGACTGGGACTTGGGGGGCCGGCCCGGGGGACTGGGAGCCGGGGGCCGGGAGCTGGGGGACTGGGACTTGGGGGGCCGGCCCGGGGGACTGGGAGCCGGGGGCCGGGAGCTGGGGGACTGGGAGCTGGGGGCCGGGAGCTGGGGGACTGGGACTTGGGGGTCCGGGCTGGGGGACTGGGAGCCGGGGGCCGGGAGCTGGGGGACTGGGACTTGGGGGGCCGGCCCGGGGGACTGGGAGCCGGGGGCCGGGAGCTGGGGGACTGGGACTTGGGGGGCCGGCCCGGGGGACTGGGAGCCGGGGGCCGGGAGCCGGGGGACTGGGAGTTGGGGGGCCGGCCCGGGGGACTGGGAGCCGGGGGCCGGGAGCTGGGGGACTGGGACTTGGGGGTCCGGGCTGGGGGACTGGGAGCCGGGGGCAGGGAGCTGGGGGACTGGGACTTGGGGGGCCGGGCCGGGGGACTGGGAGCCGGGGGCCGGGAGCTGGGGGACTGGGACTTGGGGGGCCGGCCCGGGGGACTGGGAGCCAGGGGCCGGGAGCTGGGGGACTGGGACTTGGGGGGCCGGGCTGGGGGACTGGGAGCCGGGGGCAGGGAGCCGGGGGACTGGGACTTGGGGGGCCGGGCCGGGGGACTGGGAGCCAGGGGCCGGGAGCTGGGGGACTGGGACTTGGGGGGCCGGGCTGGGGGACTGGGAGCCGGGGGCAGGGAGCCGGGGGACTGGGACTTGGGGGGCCGGGCCGGGGGACTGGGAGCCGGGGGCCGGGAGCCGGGGGACTGGGAGTTGGGGGGCCGGCCCGGGGGACTGGGAGCCGGGGGCCGGGAGCTGGGGGACTGGGACTTGGGGGGCCGGCCCGGGGGACTGGGAGCCGGGGGCCGGGAGCTGGGGGACTGGGACTTGGGGGGCCGGCCCGGGGGACTGGGAGCCGGGGGCCGGGAGCTGGGGGACTGGGACTTGGGGGGCCGGGCTGGGGGACTGGGAGCCGGGGGCAGGGAGCTGGGGGACTGGGACTTGGGGGGCCGGGCCGGGGGACTGGGAGCCGGGGGCCGGGAGCCGGGGGACTGGGAGTTGGGGGGCCGGCCCGGGGGACTGGGAGCCGGGGGCCGGGAGCTGGGGGACTGGGACTTGGGGGGCCGGCCCGGGGGACTGGGAGCCGGGGGCCGGGAGCCGGGGGACTGGGACTTGGGGGGCCGGCCCGGGGGACTGGGAGCCGGGGGCCGGGAGCTGGGGGACTGGGACTTGGGGGGCCGGGCCGGGGGACTGGGAGCCGGGGGCCGGGAGCCGGGGGACTGGGAGTTGGGGGGCCGGCCCGGGGGACTGGGAGCCGGGGGCCGGGAGCTGGGGGACTGGGATTTGGGGGGCCGGCCCGGGGGACTGGGAGCCGGGGGCCGGGAGCTGGGGGACTGGGACTTAGGGGGCCGGCCCGGGGGACTGGGAGCCGGGGGCCGGGAGCTGGGGGACTGGGACTTGGGGGGCCGGGCTGGGGGACTGGGAGCCGGGGGCCGGGAGCTGGGGGACTGGGTTTGGGGGGCCGGCCCGGGGGACTGGGAGCCGGGGGCCGGGAGCTGGGGGACTGGGACTTGGGGGGCCGGCCCGGGGGACTGGGAGCCGGGGGCCGGGAGCTGGGGGACTGGGACTTGGGGGGCCGGCCCGGGGGACTGGGAGCCGGGGGCCGGGAGCTGGGGGACTGGGACTTGGGGGGCCGGGCTGGGGGACTGGGAGCCGGGGGCCGGGAGCCGGGGGACTGGGAGTTGGGGGGCCGGGCCGGGGGACTGGGAGCGGGGGGCCGGGAGCCGGGGGACTGGGAGTTGGGGGGCCGGGCCGGGGGACGAGGAGCGGGGGGCCGGGAGCCGGGGGACTGGGACTTGGGGGGCCGGCCCGGGGGACTGGGAGCCGGGGGCCGGGAGCTGGGGGACTGGGACTTGGGGGGCCGGGCTGGGGGACTGGGAGCCGGGGGCCGGGAGCTGGGGGACTGGGTTTGGGGGGCCGGCCCGGGGGACTGGGAGCCAGGGGCCGGGAGCTGGGGGAGGTCGGGAGCCAGGGAAGGAGAAGCCAGAAGCAGCAAACAGTGGGCACCCACAACAGCACACGTGAGCAAATACTCCACTGGCTGGAAGCTCATTTCAGAACTTCTCAGGATTTCCCAGAGACGTTGGGTTTAAATTTTGAAGGGCAGCCCTGGGAAGGCACAAGGCATTTCGTCAGTAGCCCGTTTCCCGGAAAGAATGGATTCAGGCTGGGGGCCCAGAAACCACTCCGGGGCTGATCTGGGGACCACCATCAGGCCTCCCCCTGAGCACAGACGTCACGCGCTGCACAGACCTTCAGGGTGACAGGGCCCGGCTCTGGAGGGCAGTGTTCAGAACATGGTGATGCTCCCCTGGCCTCGCCCCTCCTCACCTCTGCCGGCCCCGCTGCTGCCCAGGACCTTCCTGCTGTGTGCCTGGCAGAAATCCCTCGGGCTGGTCCTCGTTGGCCCCCAGAATGCCCCCCACCCCGGCCCACTCCGGGACAGGCGACTGGCTCGCCGTGCACAGACAGGAACCCCGGGCCCATCGGGGGAGCCTCCAGCTGTGCACTAGGCCCACGGGGGCGCTGGAGCCCCAGGCCGGGGCTCCCCCCTCCATCCCACCCTCTCCTGGACCCGGCAGCCTCCCTAGATTCTCAGCGGCCTCCCTTGGACCACTGGGGTTTCCGGTGGCTGTTGAGTGTCAGCCCGGACCTTGACCCTAACCTGTGCTCACCGCTCAGGCGGAGGGAACTTCCCCATGGAGGATTCCAGACCTCTGCCTCCCCTCCCGTCTTCTTCCCCAGGACTTTTAAGCAGCCCTCACCCACCCCCAGCAAGTAACCGTGGACGTTACCGGCCCCCACGAGCCCCCACGGTCCACACCGCTTCCCGCAGGGATGGCGTCCCCGGCTTTCTCCCTGTCTCTCCCATGCACATACACGCAGCACAACGAAGGACCCCTCCAGGCCGTGGCCGGCCACCGCTTCCCCCTCCAGGCCGTGGCCTGGCCGCCACTCAGCTATCCGTCCTCAGTCCTAGGACAACCACTCTCAACTCCTTCCAAATGGGGCATCTGATCCCAGTTTGGGACATGCCCACGGGGGACACCGCAGTCATCCCAGTGAGGGCCTGGGGCTGGGCAGTAGGCCTGGGGGGCGAGCCTGTGGGGGCCCCGGGAGCCGGCTTCCCGTGCACCCCGCGGGGTACTGGGAAACCAGTTGGCAGGTTCCCTCCGTTTCACAATTCAGATGGGCGCCTGCAAATGCCCCAGGTGTGCAACCCACACTTGCGCACCACGCCACACGTGTGTGCATGCCACACCACAATGCGTGTGCACACACACCATGCCACACGCGTGTGCACACATGCACGCTGCATCACATGTGTGTGCACACACGTGCATGCACACATGCTCTGTCCTAAAGGAGACCCAGCAGGTCCCCGCAAGCCCAGTCCCTGCCCCTGGGGGTGACCGTGTCCCCCAAGTCCCTGCGGACGATTGTGAGCTCTGTGCCCGGCGCCCCCAGTGCTTCCTGGAAAGGCCATGGCTCTGGCCAGCTCTGCTGGTACGAACACGTGTTCTAGAACGAGGCCTCTAAAGCAGTCGCCCCTCTGCTGTAGTTGGTAGTGACCAGAGTCCCTGGTGCCGCCCCTTGTCCCGTGTGGACAGGCGCACGAGGGAGGCCGGGGGACTTGTTCATAAGGGGAATTTGGGCCCGTGAAGCAGCCTTTTATGAGTCTGGAGGCTCCAAGTTTGGCCCCGCGCACCTGCTCCGCGGGTTAACGCACTCACCTATAAATAACAGTGCTGACAGGTCCCCTGTCAGCACCACTGATGGACGGTCCCTTCTCCTGCCATTACAGCCTTGTGACTGTGGGAAAATTAATTTAAGTGGTAGTTAATTTCTAATGAATTCCACTCAAGCGGTTAATGTGGTCCTCGGTGTTATGGTAACCTTCATGGATCATTGCATTATGTAAATAAATTCTACTTTACGCTGGTTTATTAAAAAAGAGAGATTGGGGAGTCTGGCTAAATCCCGTCTGCACGCACACACAGCGGACTCGTGGCAGGGACGCCCTTAAATGGGGAAGAAACGGAACATCCATCAGTCTCCGGGAGTGCAGAGCCACTCCCTTTCACCTGCCCCGCCGACCACACTGCCTGCTTCCACGGCTCCGGGTAAACATCTCCAAATTCACTCTGTTGTTGCATTAGAAGGAAAAGGAGGAGAAGTTTTGCCTCAAAATCCGTGTGAATTTGGTAACAGACCTTAAAGCGCGTCTTTCCTGAAACCCCGTGTGAGGACAAGGCCAGGGCGGGTTCGCTCGGGGGCCGGTGGGGGGAGAGTCGGCAGGCTCGGCCCGGTAGGGCTGGCCTGGACGCACTCACTCGCTGAGCCCCAGGGGCTGGCCAGTGCGCAGGGGTGGTGGCCCCCACGGCCAGCACCCCAGGGACGCTCTGAGTTCACTCCCACGACCCTGGGTAACCCGTCTCTGCTTCTTAGCTCGGCCGCCGTGACCGCACCACACGTCTTTCTCTGAGGTCCGGAGGCTGGACGTCCCTGGGTCCCCTCTGGGTCCCCTTCTGGGCTTGCAGACGCACCTGCTCCTGTCCTCACCCCGGGGGGTGGGCGGGTTCGTGGGGGTCTCTTCAGGCGAGGGCACTGATCACATCCGGCCACGGCCCCGCCCTTGCCACCTCCCGATGCGTCACCCTGGGCTCTCTCTGTGGGCACTGGGCGCTGGCTGCGTCCTGCTGTCCGTACCTTCCCCTGCGCGCCTGCCCCCGTGGGGGGCCACGTCAGGAATGGGCAGGACAGACGTCCCCGAGCCACGCCACTAGGCCGCCCCGCCGCTCTGAGGGCCTGACGCTTTCTTCTCCGGAATCTCTCTGGCGCCTGGGCTGAGACGCTGGGCTTCGTCTCGCGCTGCCGTCTGGAGCCTCGTGAAGTTGTGGACCGGGAGTGGCCGCCGTGGCCTGCCCCGCTGCGGCCTTGACAACGACCGGCACCTGGGGGTGATCCAGCAGCGCGGAAGGGAGCTCGGCACGCCCACAGCCACAGCTCACAGACACGCACGAGCGTGCGTGCTGAGGGCAGCCCCGCTGGCCCGCGCCCCCACGTGGGCGCCTCACGGAGGCCCCTCTCCCCCCGCCGAGGCCGTCACGTCTCCGCCCGCCTCGGGTTTGACTCCCAGGCAACGGGCAGACTGGAGGTGTGTGCTCCGTGTCCAGATCACGGTTGGGTCAGCGTCCACGATGGCCCGGCGGCCAGAGGCTGGAGCCCACTGAGCGCCGCCCCCGACAGCGACCTCGAGAGCCAGCAGCCCACCCGACACCCCCGAGGGCCCCCTGCCCCGTTCGCGGCCCGTAGCCCAGCAGGACACGGTGGGCAAGAGTGCCCTCCTGCTCCCTCCACCGTGGCCACTCCTGAGTCTCCCACGTTATCCCAGCAAGAAGGTCAAGAAGGTCTGCAGGGGTGCCCGGCTGGCTCGGTCGGCGGAGCGAGTGACTCTGGACCTGCAGGTCGTGGGTTCAAGCCCCACGCCGGGCGCGGAGCCCGCGGATACGACACGAACGTGAGCGGGTGTGGCACGGAGTGTGGGCCCCGCCAGCCTCCCCGCGCCTCTCTGTGCCTGCCCTGCTCCCCGCTCTCCGCAGACCGCCCTTCCCGTCCGCGCACCTGGGCTGGTCACCTGGCTGGACACGTGAACCGTGGCTCCTACGTTTGCCTCTTCCAGACCCTGCTGTCAGGAGCCCAGGTCCCAGGAAATGCAGTAAAGGTGTTGGTCCTGCTGGTGGAGGAGCCACTCAGTGCGGAGGGGACGGAGGGGGCAGGGGGAGGGGTGGCAGATGGCTGGGACTCACACGCGGGTGCACGACCGCTCCCTGGGGTGGCCGGTGCTGTCCCGGCTTACAGGTGAACTCGCCAGGGTGTCGTCTGAGCAAATGGCCATTCGGAGGGTGGAGGAGGCCGGGGAAGGTATGGAGGAGAGCCCAGAAGCCAAGTTTAGGCTTTGGGGGGAGGGGTGGGGAGGGAGGCAGGGACAGGGGAGAACAGATCGGCCTCCCGGGACCCTGAGCCCCGGCCCGGTATCTCCTGCAGCCGAGACAGGGCAGAAGCCGGCTGTGTGCGGTCTCCCCATCTTTCGTCGCTTGTGAGACGCCTCCAGGCTGACCCGCCACCGGCTTCTGGCAGCGACAGCGAGGCTGATTTGGTTTCTCAGCAGAGTCGAACCGGAGCTCAAATGTGGAAAGAGAAAAAGAGAAAAAGGAAAAGCCTGCTTTGGAGGATCCAGAATAATATCCCCGAACTCCGTCAGTAACTGCACTAAATCCTGAACGAAGCCGGCAGCAAAACCCGCAATGCGGAACACTGGCAGTCCGGGGTCAGACCAGACTGAGATGCCGCGAACTGAGAAGCCGTGCGAGGCCCTTCCAATAAAAACGTCGAGGACGTCAAACCCACCCGACTGCTGGAATCCTAGCGTGTGCGGTCGTAATAAGCGGGTTTACTGAGAGTTCTGGATGTGAAGCCCTTCCTTCCCTCGCACAGAGGGGGCCGCGGCCCACGGTCCTGGACACGGACGTGAGCACCGTGAGCCACTACGGGCTGGGCGCCAATTCCCTCCCCCCCCTCCCCCTCCCCCCCCCCCCCCCCCCCCCCCAGCAGCAGACCCTCCCCAGCCTCACACACCTTGAAAGATTGTGCTTTTCCTCCTCCGAAGCCCGGGGTAGCTTCTGGTAAGTTAGCCAATTGTTGGATGAGTCAGAGAGAGCTGCTTATTAAAAGGATGGGAGGGATGTGACCAGGGCCGAGTGTCTGGTTCGTCCCCCAGCCCCTCCCTGCCCGTCTGCTTGCTACGTGGGATGTAATACCGGGGGCCCCAGCCACCATATTGTGCCCTGAGGTTACTGTGGGCATGGCAGCCGAGCCCGGACGGTTGTCAGTGAGGGAGAGGATGGAAAGAGACCGGACACGGACAGCAGCTGAGAGATGCCTTCGCCTGCCTTCCTCCAGCACGAGGCAGTGCGTTGCATATTTTGTTTAAGCCGCTGCCGTTTCCAGCCTCGTCTCCTGCGGTGGACAGAACGTATAGCTGACTGCACATCTTTGGGTGTTCAGGCAGGACTGTCTTAGGGCACGAATCCACATATACACCATGTGTTTAGCACCGTACGTGAGGCAAAATAAAAGCTTAGCAAGTATTTGGGTGAGCGGATAAATACATGAAGAATCGCGTGTGATTCACCAACCAGAAAAGTCTCCCCCCGTTATTCTACCTCAAACAACACGTTAGGTAAATAAACTTAAAAGTGGCAAGTAAAGAAAAAACCCAAAACCTACGGCTTCGTTCTCCAGTAGGTGAGTCCGTGCTGTCGATCACCGAGGGAGCACTTGCACCATCGGACGGAAATCTCAGGACAGAGCCACAGCCTGGACGCCCCGGGGCAGCCGACGACCCGCCGGGGTTTCTGCAGTGACTCATGTTGTGTTTAGTATAACGGCCTCACTGGGTAAGAAGAAACACGCATCCCTTTCTGAGGAAAAGACGACGAATCCTTCATGGTGCGGCCAGAGGCGGAAATCTGTCTGAAGCCCGCACGTGGGGGCGGCTCGGCTGGACCCCTGGGCCACCAGGGACGCTTCCTGACAGCTCTGTTTCTGAGTATTGACACAGCCAAAGTCAATTTCTCATGCAACGCGCAGCAGCCCTCTTTGTTCTGTACGTTTCTCCCTTCCCCCACGCTTTAAAAAAAGAAAAATGGTAAGTTCGGAGGGAAGAAAATGACTGACCTCTAGTTGGGAATCACAAGCCTCATTACAAATGCTCAAATGGCCAAAATGCTTAACTCGTTAAAAAAGGAAAGGGGAAATAAAAATTCCTGTAGGTGCAGAAAAAGGCCCCGAATCAGAAACGAGGCTTCCGTGATCCCATCCCATTTTGTTGAGGAAGCCAAGGGCAGAGGCGCCAGGGGGAGAGGGGCTGGCCCTGGGTGCCTGCGGGCACCCCGTACGGATGCATCCCCAGGTCTGGGATGGGCGTGCGAAGCGGGAAGGGGACAGGAATCCCAGGGATCTGCTCGGGCGTTCACAGGACCTAACTGATGATCCCGCTGCCTTCCGGGGACAGGCCTGGGGCTGGAGTTCAAGACACGCACTGACCACCACATCTTCAGGAGTCTTTTGCATTTTGAACAGTGCAGATACATTATCTATTAGCAATGAATTAAAATTATTTTCAAAAAATATTCTGTGTCACTCGTAGTGGATGAAATTAGTGTCCTTGCTACCCGAAAGCTCAGGGTGTGACCTTATCTGAAATAGGGTCCCTGCAGATGTAATTAAGCTAAGGATCTTGAGGTGAAATCACCCTGATTAATGTGGGAGAATAAATTTTTGTTGCCTTGAGCCACCGAGTTGGTAACTTGTCACGGCGGCCACAGGCATCAGCCCACCACCGCCTTCCCCGGGCCCCCTTGACGTCCAGTAGAGAGCACTGGAGGTACAATCAAGGGGACACGTCAACTCACGTCCCTCTTACATCTGCATCGTTTGTAGCCCTTCCCCAACCTGACTGGCGCGTAACGCGCGGTAAAAAAACGCTACTAGCCTGCAGCCCACCTGGCCACTCAGACGGACAAGACCGCGGGCAGGCTCTCTGTGCGACAAGGGACGTTTTTGTAAACACAAGACCGATGCGCCCTTCACACGCTTCCCAAAGAATAGTCTTACTGCCATGAGAAAACTGGGTCTGTGAGCTCTTAAAGGCTTTAAATTTTAAGTTTAGGGAAAGCACGTCATTTCAAGATCTAAACTCTGCAACAGCAACAGAAACCCATACCAGTGTGCATACAGGAAGGGAGGGTCGGGTGAGATTGGGGGACGTGTGCAGACGGTCCACGGGGTGTCCCCGAACAGCACACCTGGGGTGATATGAATGAAAAGTACATGCGTTCAGTCGGGTTTAGAACAGCAAGCGCTACAGGGAGGGCGGGAAGGTCATGACGGTTTCTTTAAATCTTCTTTTTATTTATTTACACGGGGTGACTTTTTAAAATGACCAAGTTTTGGGGCCCCTGGGTGGCTCAGTTGGTTAAGCATCGACTTGATGTCAGCTCAGGTCATGATTTCATGGTTTGTGAGTTCCAGCCCCGCGTCGGGCGTTGTGCTGATGGTTTGGCCCTGCTTGGGATTCTCTCTCTCTCTCTCTCTCTCTCTCTCTTTCTCTCTCCCTCTGCCCCTCCTCCGCTAGCTCTCTCTCCCACTAAAAATAAATAAATAAAGTGAAGAAAATGAGTAAATGTTGTTTAGGGTCTTTGGAGCTGAAATGAAACCCCCAGGCCCCTGAGATCCTCTCTGCACTGCTTACTGAACTGACCGTCACATACACTCACATACAACGTGGGCTCCTGGGGCCAGAGGCTGTGCTTGCTGCAGAGTGTTCTAGAACAGGGTTGGCAGATGTTTTCTGTAAAGGGTCAGAGAGCAAACGTTTCAGGTCCTCTGACACAATTGCTCAGGTCTGCCCATGCAGCGTGAGAGCATCCCCAGACGCATGAATGAAGGAACATGGGTGTGTTCCAATAAAACTTTATTGACAGGAGCAGGGAGTGGCAGGGCCTGCCCACGTCAGGCTAAGACGAGCAAGAGATCCTCCTTTGGGGAAACCGATGACCTGAAGCTCACACGCACCAAAGGGATAAAGAAACGGAAGGAGAACGTGCCCATCGTCTCCGCTCACGCCGTAAGATGAAAGGAACATGCTGTAGGAAAACATACCGGGGCTACTCAAAAAATTACACAGGGCGACCCTATGATGCCTCAATCCCACTGCTGGGTGTTTACCCAAAGAAAATGAGGACACTCGTTTGGAAAGTTCTCTGCACCCCACGCCCACATAGCCAGGGCACGGAGGCGGCCCAAGGGAGGGAGCCACGAACGCACAAAGATGGGGTGTCTACCCCGGGGAAGACTACTCAGCCACGAAAGAGAAGGACATCTTGTCACTTGCCACGACGAGGATGGAGCCAGAGGGCAGGCAGTGTGCTGTGTGAGACCCGTGAGTCGGGGAGAGACAAATACCGATCCCCTCTTACGCGTGGTGTGTAGAGAACAAAACCCGAGCAGGACTGGGGGCCCGAGGCGGGGGCGGGGGCGGGGGCGGTGAAGTGGGCGAGGGGGCGTCTAGCACCGCCAACTTCCGGTTTACAGGAGGCGGGTCCTGGGCATTAACGTATGCACGACGACCACAGTTAACGACACCGTATTTCACCTTTGAAAGTTGATGAGAAGTAGGTCGTACGAGTTCTCACCACACACACACCAGGTCTCCGGGTACGTGTGGTGCCCGACGCCGATCGCGAACACTTCCAAAATGTACAAACGAGCCATCACGTTGTGCACGTAACACTAAGCCACTGTACATCAGCCAGAACTCAGTAGTAAAGCAGCAATGCCTGCACGTTGGTGCCAGTATTTCGTGGGCCCTGCGGCCCCCCAGGAGAGGGGCAGCGAGAACGGTGGGGAGCGGCCTCGTACAGTGATCACACACAGGAGGCCGTCCTGCAGGGCGGGAGAAGAGGGCGCGTGCAGGCTCAGGCAGGGTGGAAGGCCTGGAAGCCTGGAAACCAGCTCAGACTGGGGGTCCTCCCTCCACCCACGGAGCCCCCCTGGGAAGCAGCGGCATCCACAGGCTGGAGAGGAGGTGTGGACGGCAGGTGCTCGGGGTGATTCCCCGTCACGGTCTCCGTGCGGCTCAAACTCGCTTGTGTCCGTGGCTCACGGCCCAGTCGTTTGTCTTCCCGTGGCCTCGTGGCTGCCTGTACCTGACCACGTACCCCGCGGGATGCCAGACTTGTTCCGGCTCTTCGCCGTGTCAGACGCTGCTCTGGGAACGGCCCTATGGAGTCCTCTTTCTGCGCAAGCGTCTCACTAAGGATGCCGTAACACGGGGTCAGGGAGGATACGCGTCTTCTGCGTAAAAGTGGCTCGCTTGGTCTCTGCAGCCATGCCACCGCCCACGGCCTCCGGAATCCGTGCTCCCCACCAGAGAGCGTTCCCTTCCTAAGGTCTGCAGCTCTGATGGGCAGACTCGTGCTTCATCTGTTCGTCGTTCTCACCTCCTTGACCAGGAGTGACTTCGGTCACGCTTCAGTGCCGATTCTCGGACACTCCCGATCCGTGCCTTCTGCCCGTTTTTCTTGGACCTTGTTTTCCCTTAAGGGTGTGCGATGCCTTTTGCGTGCTTGTGACCTCCACTGTTGTGTTATGGTGGGTCCGTGCCCTGTTTCGCGGAATGTGCTGAATGGCAACATCTCCCTTTGGTTCTGGAGTCTGTTGAGGTCCGAGCAGAGGGCAGCGGGAGGACTGTCCACCCCTTGTAAGGAGAGCTTATGGACCGACCTTCGGGCCCAGGCCCCCAGGGTGGTGCTCCTCAGAGGCAATAGCAAGGATGGATAGGACCTGGGGCCCGGCACAGAGGGAGCCACCCCAGCGGTGTGTGACCATGTCCCTGGACTTGGGAAGCTCAGGCCACTGCTGGGGCCCTCCTGGGGGGGGCCCCTCAGGGGACAGAGAGCCAAGGCGATGGGGTGTCCTCTCCATGGCAGGAGGGAGGGGATCTGATTTTCCTTCCATCCTGACCAGGAGCCAGAGGCTACGTGGGAAGCCGTGTTTGGAGATCTGGTTCCTGGAGCAGACAGAGCCTGCCCTGGTGTTGGGAAGCAGCGTAAGGAAAATGGGTTTGTTCTCTGACATCCAGCACCTGGGGCCGAGGGGCTGCTTAGTGGCCGGCTCCTCACGGCCCAGGGCTGCGGGCTTTCACCTGCTAAAGCGAGCCCGTGGTGTTTCTCGTCTTTTGACTTCTGGAGTCTGGATCTTGCGATGAGGTTTTCCCACCACAAACTGATGCAAATGCTTTCCCGCACTTCTCTGTAACTTCTGTCCTCACCTTGCATATTTGCGGCAGGTAGAAACCTGCCTCAGCACGCGGAGTGTGGCCGTAACCCGACCCTTTCCCAGGCGGGACGCGGTGGTCCCCAGGCCGCCCACTGAAGCCTTCATGCTCTCCTTCTCCTGAGGAGCCACACCGATCCCGTTCCTGCTGAAGTTTCTCCCCGAATCTATTCAGTCCCCGGGTCCCTTTGTCCCTTTCTACGCACACACGACTGTTGCACCCTCGGTGTGTTTTCACCTCTGCGGGTGAACCTCTGTGCACTTCTCAGGATGAAAGAACATCCTGGCTTCTGTTTACTTTCCTTCTTCCAAGCAAAGGTGGAAGCAGCCTGCAGACTGCGGCCTCCGTCAGCCTTCCTGCTGGCACTTTGGTGGCTTTGAGACATCAGCGGGCCGTGTCCCCCTGAGAGTGGAGCCTGTGATGGCGACAGGTGAGCATATACGTCTCACCTGTGGGGCATCTTATGTGCTTTATTTCTGCCATTTTCCCATCACCTTTGGTGAAGTTCCACTTTAAGGATTGGGTTAACTAAGGCTCATCGGTGTGTGTGAACCACATGGGAGTCACCGTGAGGACCGTGGGCTGGGCATCATTCCCCTGTGGCCCTTCACCCACGGGCTGAGGCTTGGGTGTCAACCCCACAGTCCTGGTCTTATGGGGCTTTGGACAAAACCCCGAGGAGGGAAAAGGGATTGTATGGCCAGTGGCAACGTGCAAGGTCAGGGGACGTGCACGGAGTGGCGAGTTCCAGGTCCGTCTAGACGGTACCTCCCCTCTGCCGCGCCCACGGAGCCAGTGCACCGTGCTTTAGAACGATCAACCTCTAGGAGCACCAGCTGAGGCCGGGCCACGGTTCTCACCCCGGGAGGAACCCCAGACACTTCCTTTCTGGCAGAACTTGTAAATCGTGGACGCCTGCCGCCAACACGTAGCCTTGGATTTGAGACTTTGGGCTTAGGATGGAGAGGGGCAGGCGGTGTATTTTTTTCATTGGGTTCTATTGAGACACAATTCACATAAAATAAAATTTACTGGTTTGATGCGTTTCAACAAACGTGTACGGTTGTGAACCGGCATCACAATTAAGATTTCTGGTGTTGGTATTTGCATCTTTTTGCTTTCTTCTGGACCAGACCAGCCAGACATTTATGTGTCTTGTCCCTGTCGAAGATGGAGCCTTTGTGTTCTTCCCTTCTCCCTGCTGTCCCTCGGTTTTATAGTTTCGATTTCGCTCTCCTTTTTCTAGCCCCCTCAGGTGGAAGGTGAGACCATTGTTTGCAGTCTTTGCCTTTTCTCATGTAAGCGCTCAGTGCTATAAATGTCCCTGTAAGTGTGGCTTTACCCTTTCCACGCGTGTTGATGTGTTAGTCCCCATCTGGTTCCAGTATTTTGTACTTTCCCTTTCGAGTTCTTTGATCCCTGGTTTATTTAGAACCGGGTGGTTTAATTTCCAATTATTTGTGTGATTTCCCAGATATCTTTCTGTTGCTGAATCTTAGATTAATACCACTGTGGTCAGAACATATATTTTTTTAAATGACTTCAATCCTTTGAAACTCATCTCTTGGCCCAAAATACGGTCATTTTGGGTGCACATCCCATGTGAACCTAGAAAAGACGCGTATTCTGATGTGAGGGGGGATGTTTTAGAAATATCAATTTGATTAAATTGGCTGATAGGGTTGTGCAAATCTTCTGCATCCTTAATATTTTCTGTCTACTTTTCTGAGCAATTATTGAAAGAAAAGTACTGATGTGTACCAGCCTGATTTTTGTCCGTTTCTCCTTGTGGTTGCATACATTTTCGCTTTGTGTATTTTGCAGCTCTGTTATGAGATGCATAGACATTTAACACTGTTATCTGTCCTTGGTTAATTAACCCATCTACCGTCATACCTGGTAATATTTGGTGATCAAGTCCACTTTGACCATCATTAGTATATCCCTCCAGCTTTCCTTTGATTACTGTTTGGAGGCTATTATCTTCTACCGTTTGCCCTCTCAGTCACTTGTGTTTTAAATGAGTTTCTTACAGACTGCATACATGTGAGTCTTCGTTTTTTATACAGTCTGATGTTCTCTGCTGCTTGACTGGATGCTTACGTAGGTACACGTGCTGGGATTATTGATAAGGTTGAATTTACATCTGTGGTCATTTATTTTCTATTTTATCATATCAATACGTCGTTCCTTTTTTCTCTTTTGGTTTTCTTATTTTAAATTAATTGGATTCTTTGATATCTCACATATTTGTCCATTGTTGCCTTATCACAAATATCTTTTTATTTCCTTGGGGGCTGGCCCAATGTTTAATTTTTTTTTTTTAACGTTTATTTATTTTTGAGACAGAGAGAGACAGAGCATGAATGGGGGAGGGTCAGAGTGAGGGAGACACAGAATCTGAAACAGGCTCTGGGCTCTGAGCTGTCAGCACAGGTGGCCCAATGTTTAGAGGGCACACTGTAACGTCACAGTTCACCTTCAGACAATACTTGCCACTTCACATGTGCAAGAACCTTGTGAGTGTCTGCCCTTGTCCTGTGCTGGGCACACTCACACTTCAGTCCTGCAGATGCCGGGACTTCGCTCTCATTTTTTCCTTACGTGATTTTTAAATGAGGAAAGAGTATCTTTTATATTTATCCAAATAAACGGTCACTGTTTCTAGCTTTTCATGTCTTTGTGTAGATCTGTGTTTCCAGCTGACTTCTCCCAGCTTCGGTGGATCTTCACCCTTAGTTTTCGGAGCTGTTTTCACTAGACGTAGATTTCTCCGCAGCACCTCAGAGGTTTTGCTGCCTTTCAGGCTGCACGGTCTCTGAGAAGTCTGCTGCTGTTTTTGTCCCTCTATGAAGAGTGAATCTCGTTTCTCTGTCTGCATTTTTTCTTTTTATCTGATATTGATAGATTCAATAATGATGTAGAATTATGTGGTTTTCTTTATATTCCTCCTGACTGAGGTTTGTTAAGATTCTTGGATTTGTGGATTTATTGCTTCCATCAACCAGGGAAACATTTTGGCCATTATTTCTTCCACGGTTGGTTTTTCTCCACCCTCCCCCAGGGCGGCAATGCCATTTACGCTACAGTGCTGGATACTGTCCCACAGCGCACTGCGTTCCTGGGTCTTTATTTATTTGATCTCAACTTGCTATCTGGAAATTCCATTTGGATATTTTTTTTGCAAGGCTTACTGAAGTTGAGTTCTATGAGTTCTATAAGCGTATATTGTCATGAAATTGCTGCCATAATCAAGACAGAACATTTCCATCACCCAAAAGCATTCCTTCACGTCCCCTCGTAGCCAACCCTGGCTCCCCACCCCCAGCTCCCAACAACAGACTTTCTCTTGTGCCCATAATTTTGGCTTTTCCATAATGTCATATAACTGGAATCATGAAGTATATAGCTTTTTGAGTGCAGGCTTCTGTCAACCAGTGTGGTGGATCTGAAATTCTTTCCTTCTTGTTGCTGAGAATTCCACTGTAAGAATGTATGCTTGGTTAATCCGTTCACCGGCTGAAGCCCATGTGGGCTGTTTCCAGTTGGGGTGGTTTTCGTTTGAATTGTAAATAAAGCCACCATAAACACTGACATAAAGGTTTTATTGTGAACCTAAGTTTTCATTGCTCTCGGGCAAATACTCAAGGGATTGCTAAGTGATCGCATCATTCAACTTTTTGACAAATGGCTAAGCCGCATTCAACGTGGCTGTGTTATCTGCAGTGAGGGTCATACCCTTGCTACACGATCTCACCAGAACGTGGTTTTTCCATTTCTCAACCATTCTGTTGGGTCTGTAGTATTATTTTGTCATGGCAGCAATTTACTTTTTGCTAAAGCCAGTGTTAAACGTTTTTTTGTGTTTATTTTCCATCGGTATGTGTACCTTTGTGAAATAGCTCTTTGAATCTTTTGCCCACTTTGAATTGCGTTGGCTGTTTCTTTGTTATTGAGTTCTGAGATTTCTTTATATATTCTAGGTCCATTCCTTTATCAGAAATGTGTTTTGCAAATATTTTCTCCCAGTTTTTGGCTTGTCTTCATTTACTTGACAGTATCTTTTGAAAAGCAGAAGATATTAACTTTGATGAAAATATGTTGAAGATACTAACTTTGGTAAAATCTAATTTATGAAGGTTTTCTTTCATGGATCATGTTTTTGGTGTTTTATCTAATAAATCTGCATAACCCAAAGCCACATGTATTTTCTGTTTTCTTAAGATTTTATAGTATTAGGTTTTACATTTAGGTCTGTGATTTATTTTTAGTTAACCTCTGTATATGGTGAAAGGGATTTTGTATATATGGAAATCCAACTTTCTAGCACCATATGTACAAAAGCCTATCCTTTCTTCACTGAATCGCCTTTAAACCTGTTTTGAAAATCATCTGACCACATATGTGTGGGCCTATCTCTGACGTCTCTATTCGGTTCTACTGACCTATGAGCTGTGCTGCATGAATACTATGGTGTCTTGGCTACTGTGGCTTCAAAGTAAGTTTTGAAATCAGGGAGCATGCGTCCTTTAACATTTCTTCGCATTTTCAAAATTCTGGCTAATTTCACATACTTTGCCTTTCCACGTAAAATTCTGAAGAAGCATGGCATTTTGCACAAAAATTCCTGCTGGGATTTTTATTGGGACCACAGTGAATTTGCAGACTAATTTGGTGAGAACTGACAATGTCAAATATTCTAATCCATAACCATGGTACAGCTCAATACTTTACATTTTACTCACATTCTTTCAACAGTGTTTTACAATTTTAAGTATATAGAATGCGTGCAAATTTTATTACTTTGGTATCTAAACATTCATATTTTCGGTGCTATTACAAACACCGTTTTTTATGTCAATTTCTATGTGCTTATGGCTAGTATTTACAAATACAAAAATCCTTCTCACTGTGGACGACGGAGAGCCCGTGAAACACTTCTGGCAGGTTGTGGTCTCTGAAGTCAAGCCCCAGGGTGAGGTGAGAGCTTATGTAACGTTCTAAACAAGGAGTTGGCACACTTTTTCTGCACGTAGAGCTCAAATAGTAAATATCTTTAGGTTTTTCAAGCCATATGTTCTTTATAGCAATTACTCAGCGGCTACCCCGCTGTCATAGAGGCACAGACGATACATTCGTGAGCGCACACGGCTGTTTTCCAATAAAACTTCACTTACAAAAATGGGTGGTGGGCGGGAGTAGCTTGCTGTCTCTTGTCCTAAACAACACTTGCTGCTAAGCTGGAATCCCAGGGCTCTGAATGCTGGTCCCTACAGGTAGACCCTGGGACTCTGAACGCTGGTCCGTGCGGGTATCGGAAAGGGAATGGGCTGTGGGAGGGTTTGGTCAGCACGCACACGGTCACCTTGGATCAAATAGGGACGAAAATCCCAGGAGGGAGGCAGGACTTAAAAACCCATCAACAGCCTGTTAGAATTCCAGCTTGTCAACTGTAATCATGGGTTCCTGTGGACTTGGGGCCCATGGCTTCACTACCCCATTACTGCCTGTCCTTTGAAGATCTCCACAGAGGCACGTACCTGTGGTTGTGACAACACCGTCAGCCCCACACAGAGCCAGACACGCACAATGGCATGTGAAACCTCGCACCTGTCAAGGAGAAAACACTGAGAAGGCATGCCTGGTGCGTTGTGGGTCCGAGACGGGTGTGGCATCAAACTCTCCCCCACACGGGAGGTGGCTGAGCCCGTGGGGACAGGGCCAGTCTGCCACGTCTTCGGAACAAAGTTGTGTGCCGAACCTTATGGATGAGCCTGTTCTGAGCGGAGAGGACAAAAGGCTGTGTATTTACAAGCAGGCACGGTCGTCTGATTCCACTGTTATCACTGAGTGCCTACGGCGGGCCGGGCCTGTGACAGCCGGAGGGCGGAGCACGACAGAACCGGGCCCTGCCCACCCCAGGTCTCGGTTCTCAGAGGAACCCTGCGGGGAGGGCTGGGCGGAATCAGCCCCTGCGTGTCAGCCCCTCCGGGGCAGATCGTGCCCGGGGAACGTCTGCCACGTCTGGAGACACTTTCGGTTGTCACAACCAGCGATGAGGTGCTCCTGGCCATCTAGTGGGTGGGGGCTGAGCATGCTGCTGCACACACTTCAGTGGCCCGGACGGCCCTGCACTGGGAAAACTGTGTCCTGAGGGCCAGCTGTGCTGAGAGGGGAAACCTCCTAAGGTCACAGGGCTCCTCTGCAGCTGCTCTGGGACTGAGGTCTATGCAGGAGGTAATTACCCTCAGAACCCCTGCACTCAACACAGCTCGCTTCAGAGAAAACGAGTCTAAGCGTTACAGCGTCTATACGGGCTGGCTGTTCTCAAACCAGGGCAGGGGATCCGGGACCCCCTGAAGCAACGTGGGGAAAGAAGGTCTTTACTCCAGCAGAACTAGCTGAACCCCGCCTTCTCCCAGGACAAACTGCTCTGTGACATAATGTGCAAAGCCGTGTCACTTCTTGTCCTGAGCTGCCTCCTGGGCTCTGCGCTGTGGTTCCGGGCATCGTGGTCAGGATCCCGGAGAGCAGGACTGTGTGTGCGCCGCGCCTTAGCGTGGGACATGGAACTGCCCGCGCGCGGTGCGATGCCTGTACCGCTGTCCTAGTACAACCCGCTCCAGCTGTGGCCCGGACACCAAGGCTGCCAGGGGGGCCGGGGACATTGTGTGGGGGGCTCAGACCGTGCGGGTGAGGCAGCCGCTGGGACACGAGACACAAGAACACTGCACGCCACGGGCTCCAGGCCACATGCCTGCAGAGTCCCACGGAGGCTCTGCTTAGTACACACCCTCCAGGTGCGTCGTGCGTACATGTGTACAGATACATGCACACACCACATCCACGCAAATGGGGACATGCACGTACAAATACGTGCACACACCACCCACATCCATGCATACGGGGACATGCACGTGTGCACAGCGCACCCACACCACACATGTGTCCATTCGTGCGTCACCAGAGATGACAAACACGTCTAACTGGTGTCTAAAACAACTTTACACACGGGGAGCCAAACTTTCCTTGACGTAAGGATTGCCATCAAGGCTTTCATGCTTATCCGCGGCCAGGGAGCAGAGCAGTTGGCACTCAGAAGCTGCAGGCGGGCTAAATGCGGGGACAGGGCCGGACGCCGCCTTGCAGGGGCGCTACCTAAGCAACTGGGGCCTCAGAGGCAAGACCCGCGCCCCCTCCATCTTGCCTCCTGCCCTGCGGCCCGAGCACGGACGGCTTGCCCAGAAGATAAAAACGATGCGCTTTCCATCTGGGGCTCTGGCTTGACCAGCTGACCTGGCTGCGCTGCTACAAGGGGGTGAGGTGCCCGGCGGTAGAGTCAACAAAACCCGAGGCTCGACAGATCTTAGATTAGGCACTGCTTCACTTTTATTTTCCTTTCCATGAGGTAGTACCGTTCCTCAAGGAAGGGACACAGTCTTGCACATTATTTTACGGCGGAGACCTACATCTGTCTCTGTTTGTGTTTTGGGTTCGTTTTGCAGTAGATGAACCAGCGCCCGCGCCTCTTCACCCGGTAGCAGTCCCGACAGCGCTCCTTGATGACGCCCTTGGTCTTGAAGCCCAGGGCAAGCTGCAGGCCGGGCAGGAGGCGGCCGGGCAGGGGCCAGGGTCCCGCGGGCCCCGCGGTGCGAAGAGGTCCCGCCAGGAGAGTGGAGAGCGCGCGGGGCTTCGCCGGCCCGGGGCTCCCCCGGAGCAGCGGGCTCAGGGCGCACGCCAGCATCTTCGCCACGAGCACGCGGGCCATGTGGTGGCCGGGCCTGCGGGGGACCGAGAAACAATCCGTATGGCCTCCGCGCGGGAGGAGGAGTTTCGCCGCCAGGCCCCCCCCCCCCCGCCCCTCCGCCGCCACTCGGCTGTCCCCGGGCCCTTTCCGTGGCTCCTCCGCCCCTCCGCCGCCCCTCGTCTGTCTCCGGGCCCCAGGGGAGCCCGCCGGCCGGGGACAGCATCCCTCCGGGGCGTGGACAGCCCGGACCTGAGGCCGCGACGCACCCGGGGACTCCCGGGCCTCCGCCCCCTCCTCCTCCCCGGCCCCACGCGACCCCCAGGACCACAGACCTGGGAAGAAGGCGCCGGGGACTGTCGCCCGCGCGCCTCGCATGCGCCTGCGCAGTGGGGCGGGGAAGCTGCCGCCCACGGCGTCCGCCAGAAAAAAAGATGGCGGCAGGGTCACGTGGTCGTCCCCGCAGCGCCGGGCGCAGAGGCGGAGCTGCAGGAGCCGCTACCCCCGCGCGGACGCCCTCCCGCCACTGGGTACCTACGGCCTCGGAGGCTGACAAAATGGGAACAGAAATACACATCTGGAATGAAAAATAAGTCACAACCAAGTAGACGTTTAAAAAAAACGAATACCGGCTCAAAACAAAAATCTAGAAGAACTCACACGCTTGTATTAAGTGCACATCCTGGGAGAAATGTGGCGAGGCGCAGGGAAGCAGTGGAGATAGGCACTGGTCCTAACTGGTTGCAGTTACATATCTTTTTTTCCCGCCCGTATTCTTTAATGAGACACTTCAAACAAAAGGTGAAGGACTACGGTGAGCACCCATCTACCCACCACCAGAGTCCACACTGAACCCAGTGCGTCTTGTCATTCCGGGTATGTGTGCCCACCCATCCATCTACTGTCCGTGCACAGACGGCGGCCCATCTGCGCACCATCGATAAGGCAGCGAGCTCACTCTTGCACCTGCCCAGGTGAGCTTTGGGCCTGCCTCTGGGTACCTGTTTGTGGGCATCTTTCCGTTCTGAGATTTCCGGTGCATCTCGTCTCTCCTCACCTTGCTGAGTTCTCTTCCACCTCCCGGAATCCCGGCTGTGGGTGTCCTCAACTCCTGGCGGGTGGGGGGGGGGGCAGCCCCACCCTAGCTCTGAACTCTGAGTCTGCCCCCCGTGCCCACCGCCCTCGGCGTAATTGACCCTCCTGACCCATCTATGAACAGGCAGTTCGGAGAGGGAAGCACCGGGACCGCCAGCGCGGGTGTGCACAGGTGTGCTCTAGAGCAGGGAGCCCTCGGGGCTGATCTGCATGGGATGACATCGAATGTGTCTTACTGGTAGCTTCACTGGAGTTCTGCAGAAATCCCAATTTCTGCTGTCCCCGCGCCCACACACAAATGCACGCTGCGCAACGTGAATGTACATACAGTTTACTCAATGCAAGGACCCTTCGCCAATAAAAACATTCGATACGCAACCTCCTCCCATGATTATCAACTGTCATCGAATGTGAAGAGTGTCCTTTCATTTTCCATCCTGCTCTGCCCTAGCCCTGGCAGGGGGGGCCACTCAGCAGTCGATAAATGCTCAGGTTGCGCACAAATTTTCCCGCCTTTTCCGTACTGAGCCTCGGCCCCACCGTTGCACCTGCTGGGCGGCACTCGCCCGAGCGCACTGCGCTTGCGCGTCCCCGCCCCCAGCGTAAGTTGCCGCAGCAAGCGCCCCTCCCTGCGGAAGCCGTGCGCACGCGTCAGCGCGTCGGTGCGCAGGGTCAGGGGTCAGCCCGCAAAGATGGCGGCGACGGTGACCTTCTGCCGGCTGCTGGGCCGGAGCGGTCCGGCGGCGCTGAGCCTGCCCCGTGGCGCCCGGTGTCTAGGGGTGCGGACTTCACCGACCGGGGAGAAGATTACGCACACCGGCCAGGTAACCGCCGCGGCGTGGAGGACGCCCTCCATCTCGGCTTCCCGTCCCTCCGGTCCCCTCCCCCTGCGGCCGGGGGACGCGCCGGCCGGTGGGCAGGGTCTCGCAGGCCGAGTCCCGGGCCGGCCCCCGTTCACGTTAGGGTGGGTGTGTGCGGGGGTCCCACGCTCTGACCGACGAGACGGAAGCCGCCCCACCCCCACGGCCGCCGCCGTGCCTCTGCAGTCAGGGTGGGCTCGTCCCCCGAGCGTCGCCAGCTCCAGCATCAGGCCCGTCCCGGTGGACAGGCTGACCGTTGGGGCCCGCGTGCGCTTCCTGTCGTGTCCGCGGTGCTAGGCCGTACATTTTGCATCAGGCCCGTCCCGGTGGACAGGCTGACCGTTGGGGCCCGCGTGCGCTTCCTGTCGTGTCCGCGGTGCTAAGCCGTACATTTTAACAAGCCGAGGGGCCGCTGTAGTCTAAAACAGAAAGCGGAAAAGTGAGCGAGGTACCTGTGTTATTAAGGAGTCCCCTAGCCGACACTTTTATCCGATGTCGGCCGGAGGTGAAAGAAAATTGGGGGTGCCCCTCCTCTGCCCGAGTTGGTCTCTGCTCTTTCAGACCGCACCTCGCCACCTTCTGATTCCGATTGTTGTCCCGTCTCACTTTCGGTATCTCGCTGGAGAATGCCCCTGGTCACGAAGTTGGTCACGAGGGGCCAGAATGTTAAGAAAAAAAACACTTTCCTGTAATGTTTACTCTTGGTATGAAGTGACTTCTTCCCGGACCGGGCTGTGAAAATCATATAAGGTCTTTTTTTTTTTTTTTTTTTTTTTTCAGGCTTATGATGATAAAGACTACAGGAAAATCCGATTTGTCGGTCGCCAGAAAGAGGTAAGCCAAACTTGTAGTGAAAGAGAGGTAGGCTTTGGTAAAACCTTTATGTAACCAACAGGAAATAAAAGTTAATCTCTGGACTTAAATTCTCAAACTGGGGGCACCCTGGAGGCTGTGGAGGTTTGCCTGTCTTTGAAATGCTAAATGTGCCTGTATTTATTTTGTCCCCCCCCCCCCATTGTAAAGTGACATCTTGTGTCTCTCGGTTTCTGTATAAATGGGAGTGATCTTTTTCACCCCCTCCATTTCTGTGTCTTACACTCCTGAGATCTTCAGATTAAAGGAAGTCACAGCAGCTTTTAAAAATTACTCTTTTGGTCACTCTTTGGGGTACGCTTGTCATATTTACTGCCAGACAGACCAGACTGTGTTCTCACAGGGACGGACATGCACACGCTGAAACCGGCACGAGGGTTGTCCTTCCCCGCGTGGGTCTGACGGCTCACCCACCGTGTAACCGCTGGAGACAGGGCTGACGGTGGAGCCAGCCCGCAGGGGCCTGTTCGCGTCCTGGTTCCTCACCCGCGCTGCCAGCTCCCCAGTCTCCGTGCGTGTTGGTTCGGCCGGTTTTCCACTTCTGAGTCCGTTTGTTTTCCACGGTCGCCCTGAGTCCGTCCTTCCCTCAGTCAACCTTCTCCTTGCTCCTCAGTTGTCCCTGAATCGTGTTCCCTTCCCCGTTGATCTTGGTTACATTGTCCGTTCTTATCGTCTACATTTCTACTTCCATTCCTGCTTTGTGGGCCTGGTGGGGCAGTTGGAGGAGGCGGAGTTTGGTGCCCTGTGGGGAATGCATGGGTCCTGAAGCTTGGGGGTCGTCCCTGTGGCCTGGCCCCCGGCCCCCTACCTCAGCTCTTCTGATGTTCCAGCAAGCACCTGCGTCTGTCACAAGCTCCTCTCAGCTGGAAACTGTGTGGCCTCTGGCTTCTGATTGCCGGGGCCAGAGGGGCGGGGGCGGGGGGTGGTGGGGGAGGGTAGGGGGCGGTGGCGGCAGAGGGGTCGCATCAGGGAAGCAACCTAAAATTGAAACTGAACAAACAAAATCAGAGTTGGCGAAGCGAGTAAAGTGGGAACGGGGCAGTGCTGAAGGTGTCGCCTCGCTCTGTGAGCTCCCCCAGGTCTGCACCCCTCTCCCAGCTCTGGGTGTGCGTGGCCTTTTCCTGGCTGAGATCGTGAGGGCCCAGGGGCACATCTTCACGTTGTAAAGGTGCACAGTGTGTCTGTAAGTGGTGAGTAGGCATCTGCTCCCGTTTTCCTTCCTTCTGGAAGAAGTCAACACAGCTGGGCGTCGCATTCATAGGCATGGCTCTTCTGAAACATTTCCCTTCCCAGGTATATCCTCTCTGTCTTGACAGTGGGGTGAATGGGGTCCACGGGCCTTTGGCTTCCTGGGGGGGGGGGGGGGCATGGCCTGTCCATATGTTTGCCCCCCGGACCCAGAGGAAAACCCTTGAAACTGAGTTCCTAAACTGCAGGGTCCAGACACTGCTGGCCCTGGGCGCCGAGCCTCGCGGCTGGTGGCTCTGCAGCCCCGTGCTGGGTCCTGCTCCGCGTGTCTGAGCTCGCCCTCCTGGCACCGGCTGGGTGGCCCCTGAACCTGTGTCACCCCAAAGCACCCGTGGACACTGCTCTACAAAAGTCCTAAGGGGTGTTTTTGAGCATTTTCTCCAAATGTAGCTTACTTTTTAATTTGGATGAAAGCTTCAGTTTTTATTTTGACCTGAAAATTATACACGTGTGTGTACACGTGCGTTTAGCTAGGTATAAACGTTGGTATTAGTATGAAAACAGTCGATATTCCAAATAATTGGATTGGGGCTTTTACTTTGCTTTAAATCTGTAGCTCTCCATGAACACGGTTAACGTCCTGCAGGACACTGGTTGCTCAACTGGGCTGCGATTCCTTTTGGACAGTTTAATGCTGTCCCGTGTGGTCCTGTGTTTGGCGTTGTGCCTTTGATCTGCACTTTCCATAGGAACTGTTGCTGCCAAAACACCAGCTAAAAAATACAAACGGCTCACTAGGTATTTGGACCTAAACATGTTCGTGCCCAAGTCGGTTGACCAAGAGGCACATAACAAGGTAGTTTCGTGTTTGCTACACTAGTGACGCGCATAGGACAGCTGTCCGGCCATCGGCTTATGGCTTGTGACGCAGCGTGTGCTCACAGCTGAGGCGAGGCATGCGGGGCGCCGTGGCATTTCTCTGTTCGTCCCTCGGAAGGGCTGGGGACGCTCCTGGCCGTGCCCGTGGGAACCGGGTCGGCAGCTGGGCGCGCTCTGGCGCTGGGACTGGGCCCTGCTTACTCTGCGGCTCAGTGTACGTATTCCCGCGGTCGGCCTGAGTCCTGGGAGCGAGACGTTCATCACGGTAGGTCAGGGTCACCTACTGAGTGACGGGGGCAGTCCTGTGTCAGTCTCCGGTGTCAGCTGCCCTTCCCGCGGGAGATGGTGGTCTGTCTGACTCCGTGATGGGACCTGGGGGTTTGTTAGTGTGCCCTTTGCGACACGTTTGTCACTCAGGTGGACACCATACTGTTTTACAGCACGAGGCTTTATTTGTGGGGCGTGTGGCTCTGTCTGCAGCAGAGGTGAGTGAGCGCGACATCCCTCCCTCCGCAGCCCGCCGTGAGGTGCCGGCATCGGGAGCGGCGGGGCGTCCACAGGGCGCCGAGCTCAGAGCGCCGGTGGGACAGCGCGGCCACACCCAGCGCGTCCGTACCCCGCGGCCACGCTGCCTGGCCTCCCCGCGTACCTGGTGTGTTGGCTCGAACGCAGCCGTACTTCCCAGTAACTTCCTACTGTGTTTCTGGAAATAGAAGTTGGAGGAAAAGTCTTACAAAGTCAGGGTCTGTAGCCGTCAAGCTTTTTAAGAAATAACTAAACTTTCCCAAAGTGTCCCCGTCCCGTGGATTTGGGGCGTCAGGTCTGGTGAGGTGCCTGGGAGAGCGAGGGGCCGGGCCGCTCTGGGTCCCGCGTCCTCTGGACGGAGTCAGCTGGCTCCGGAGAATCTGAGGTCAGTTGTGCCTTTCTGACTGACCCCTGGGTTTTATCACCCGGATTCAGAGGCCCCACCCCCGTATTGGTAAAGATGGTGCCTGACCTTTGTTTCCTCATCTTCACTGAGGCGGTAGGCGGGGCTCTGGGCACACGGGGTGGGGACCCGCAGGGCCTGGTCACCGGGACTGACCCAGCGCGCACTTCTCGCCCGTAGTGACACGTCAGAACTGAGGCGGATGGGGCGAGCGGGTGGCGAAGTCTCCGGGCGGTGTGTGCTCCGTGCGGCCTCGCACTTCCTGTCTTGTCTCCTGGGGCATCTGTTGGGGACGTGCGCGATGTTCCGCTGCTGACGGCCTTCCGGCTACCGTGCGCCTCGGTCACGTGACCCTCAGCCTCCGGGCGCGGGTGACCCTCCACGTGTGGCCACGCCGCTGTGTCCCTGCCTGGGTGGGTGGACGATGCTCGATCTGGAGGTGCCGTCGAGCGAGCCGCTCCTCGTCGGCCTGAGCGGGGTCCACACCTGCCGCCGACGGTGAGAGCGGGGTCCCGATGGCTGCGGACGACGGCGTCAGAGAGGGGGGCGAGCCGGGGCAGGGGCCTCCCGAGGGAGGCCCTCCGGGAGAGGAGGCTGCGGCCCCTGGCACGGCCGGCCCACCGCGGCAGGACACCGGAGTCGGCCCCCCACACCGGGCCGTGGGCTCGCCAGGGACCGTGTGGTCTCGGCTTCGGCCCTTGCCCGGGACACCGACGCCGATGCTGCACGTGCACGGCCTCCCCGGCCCTCCAGGCTTTGTCTGCGTGGCGCCCACCAGCCGGCCCCGAGTGGCGGGCTCGCCGCGAATCCCGTGCGGGCCAGGCGGGCCCCCTGGCCCGCGTCCGAATTTTGCCGCGGCGGCTCGTCGTCAGAGCCGTGAGGTGCCGAGCCCCGACGTTCGAGTGGCCGTTTGAACGCGGAGGGAGCGTATCACGGCCCCCTGGTCCCGTGAGCCCAGCCGCTCCGATTCGGCAGCTTCCAGCGGCCGCGCCGGCTTCCGCTCTGGTCCGGAAGCGCCCTGCGGCCCGCCAGCGCCGGCCGGCCGAGCGGCTCGTGACGTCGCGTCGCTCCGTGGCGTCGGGTTCACCGGGACGGACGTGTGTCCCAGAGATGCCGACGTGACTGCGGCACCGCTTCCCGTGAGTGAGGTTCCCGGGAGTCCTTGAAGCGTCCGGGGGGGTGGGGGGGGGGGGGGGGCAGGTGCGCTCGGTGTGTCCCGTTACGAAAAATCTCATTTTACGGTTGTATCTTGGAGCCTAAGCTCCGCGCACTGCTGACGTGTCTCAGTTTCTTTTAAGTTTATGTGTTGCGCCCCCTCCTATCTGTCCATTTGTGTCCTTGGAGCTCACTTGTCAAAAGACCCGGGTCATTTTCTCCTGTGGGGTCACCCGCAGCTGGGTCTTCCTGACTGTGGGTGGTCCTTAGAGGAGTTGGTGCCTCTGTTCTGTGAGTGTCTAACGGGGGCGGGGTCAGGTCCGACTCCTGGTCTCTTCATGGCGAGGGGCGCTTCCAGCCTTGAGATGCAGTGTCCCTGGGGTGGGGGTGGGGGGCGGGCCGAGGGTCACGTTCTCTTGCGTCCCGGGAGCCCGAGGACCTGCGTGAAAAGAAACTTTGGGCGGCCTGAGGAAGGTGAAGAAATCGGTTCTCTGCTTTTGTTTATGGGCTTTTATCTCTAGTAAGGCGCTTACTGAATTTTTAAAGTCTGTGAAGTCACAGACTTGAGCCTAGCGTGTTTTGGTGCCTGCAGTTACCGTGAGTGCCCTTGTCCCTTGGATTCCCTCCCCTGCCCGGCCCTCCCCAGTTGGCTGTTTCCCCGGGTCGGCTGACCTCTGGGGGCTGTATTCCTCTCCTCTGTGACAGCAGGGGGCTGCTGGGGACAGTCCCTCCCATGGCTCTTCCTGACCTGTCCCAGTGGGTGGCTGGTGCGGGGAGGGGAGCTTGGACAAAGCCCACCGGGCAGTTGTTAAAGGTCTGGAATCCAGGTTCTGGCAAGTGAGAGAAGTGAGAGGGGTTTGTATCCAAATTCTTGCACTGTTTCTGTACGTTGAAATTGCATCCACAGGAAGCGCCAGAAGAGTGTGTGTCTGCACTAAGACACTTGTGTGCGACTGTGCCCGTGCCGGCTGGACCTGGGGGCCTGGGGGCCCGGGGGCCGGGGGGCACTGTCCACATGAACTTGGATTGCATGACATTATGAAGCTGTTGGTTTTGGCTCTACGAATTTTTCTCTTCCTCTTGTTCCAGGTGAATGAAAACTTTGCCATCGATTTGATAGCTGAGCAGCCCGTGAGTGGAGCTGGCAGTCGGGTGGTCGCGTGTGACGGCGGCGGGGGGGCTCTTGGCCACCCGAAAGTGTACATAAACCTGGTACCGTGTCCCCTGTCCTTGCTGTCCTAGTCTGAGGTGCCCTGTTGAGAGCGGCCGTCGCAGTGCCGACCTTGACCGCCCACCTTCCCGCTCGATCTGCCCGTGGACCCTGCCGCAGGGACCCCGTGAAGGGCACCTGTCCCCCGGGACGCGCCTTCACGCCTCGGGATGCGTCGTCTCGCGCTGGGACGCGCCGTGAGGTGCTGTGTGAAGTACTTAGTGTGGCCAGCACCGACTGCCCACTCTCCTTCCACGCGCCTACTCTGTCTTCCTGGGACCGTCGTTTCGGCCCCTGTGCACGTGGATGAGTGCGCGGAGCCTTAGGGAAGATGAGATGCGGGGCCGTTAGAGCGGAGAAGGCGACCGGGGGCTGGGGCTCAGCTGCCGTGGCGTCATGGAGGGGAAGGGGCTCAGCAGTGCCCCGGTGTCCCGTCCGCTAGGGGCCGGCGTGCGCCCGGACCGGACCCCGGTCCGGGGGTGCGCGGGTGGGCCTCTGCTCGGCACCCCACGCGCTCCCGTCCGTTGAGTTCTGTGCTCAGGGCCAGAGCTCGGCCGTCCCGGGCCGGGAGGGCAGATGGGCATCGAGCTAAGGCCCCAGGCGGCCGCTGTGCTGATCCCCGCTCCCTGCGGTGCTCCCTCGAGAGGACCACAGGTTCTGGCGTAGGTGCTGAGCTGGGGTTCGGTGCACTGCCCCGGCTGCAGCGAGTCAGGGTGTAGCGGGACCTGGGCCCCCGGTGCCACCGTGGTTCTTGGTCCCGTAGCGACCTCAGAGCTTTTCCGCCGTGTCTAGGTGAGGCTGTAAGTCAGGTCCGTGTCTGCTGTCTCAGTGTTTACACTTGAAGTAGAATGTGGAAACATGAGATCTTTCCTCTTGAATCTTTTCAGGACAAGGAAACCAAAACTGGGACGTGCGGCTACTGTGGACTGCAGTTCAGACAGCAGCATCACCATTAGCGTGGCCAAGCTGTGCCCGCGCGGGCGTCTCCGCCTTAACACGCAGCAGCCAAGAGCCCGGTGCCGTCACGGGGCGCCGCCGGCTGAATAAAGGGCGTTGTGACCCAGGACGGCGAGCCGCACGCGTGCTGCTTTCAGAGAGGACTTGGGAACGAGCACCCACCTGGAAGGGCAGGGTCCTCCTCCGGGCGCGCGGGGGGCCTCGCGGCACCTCCTGCGATCCGGGTCACCGCACCGGGTGGCCGAGGGGCGGGAGGGAGAAGGGCTTCTCCGATTTTGCGGACGAATGGGAGGTTGGTCAGGCTCAGGAGCTCCCACGGGGGCCGGTGCTGGGTTCAGGCCTCCACCCTCTGACTGGAAGCGTGTGCTCTCCCTGCCACTCCCCTGCGCCTGTGCTTCATTGTGTCCTCATCTTTCGGGTGAAATATAGACTCTTAAAGCCCGGGAACTAAGCATCTTCGGAAAGTACGGTCACCTACGGGCCAAATTCAAGGCAATCCGTGTAATGAAAAGAGTAATGGGTGTGAGGTAACACAGAAGTAACAGGACTTCAGAGGGGAGGGGAAGGAGGCTGGGTGCAGCCCCCGTGGGCTCTGACCTGTGGTCCGTGGGGTCCCGGAGGAGGCTCCTGACGCAGATGGAAGGTGAGGCCCTGACTAAACCAGGAAGGAAGGAAGGAAAGCCACAGACCACGGGGCCCCCACATCCCAGGGGGACCCGTGAGAAAGGACAGCGGGGCGTGTTCTGATCACAAAGCACTGAAGCCCGAGCCTTTAGGGGCCAGAGGAAAGGAAACTGTTAGAGCGTCAGGAAGAAGGAATAGATCACCCAGTGCAGAGGTTCGCGCAGGGCGCCTCGGTTTTCAGTCCTGGAAGCTGGACACAGGAGTAGTGTCACTGGCCTAGAGCAGTCAGGAGTCCTGTGCACAAGGTCGTCCCCCACGGCGTGTGGAGAAGTCGCAGAGGCCCTCCTGGACCCCATCTCCGGCAAGGGAGGGCGCCAGGTCAGTCTGGGCGCCACCTGGGAGCGCACAGTGGGTCCTCATGAAGCTCCTTGGCTGGAGCCACACAGGAGGGTGGGCCTCCGAGCAAGTGTCGGAGGAGGGGAGGGGTGGGGGGAAGGGGCCAAGGGACCCTGAGGCCCTGGGGCAGGGGCAGGGGAGTGGGAGGATGCACATGTGAGGGAAACCACGCTGCCTCGGTGTCCCATAACCTCAGGGACTGTCCGACCACAGCTGGCTGGCCGCGTGGGGTGGGGCACGGGTGGGGGTCGGAGGGTGTCTGTACATAGAGCACGGGGGTGGGGGGGGCCCGATGATGTCATCGTGCAGAGCAGTGGGGCGGGGGCAGGTGGCATCACCATGCAGAGGTTCAGGGACCTGGGTGAGATTGTCATCCACGTGAAGGCCAAGGGTGCGGCGTCCCCGTGACCTCACGCAGAGGCGGGTGTGCTCGAGTGACGTCAATGTGTGAAGCACGGGTGTGGAGTCGGGTGACAGCCTCACGCAGAGCACCGGACGCGTGGCCTGGGTGATGTCATCAGGCGGAGCAGGGGGGCCTGGGGGGCCCCAGTGATGTCATCCACGGGAGTATCTGGGGCAGGTGGGGGGTTTCTGGATGATGTCAGCCCTGAGCCCCTGTCCCCTGTCCCCTGCCTGGCCAGGTAGGGGTCCTCCGGGGCCGAGCATGCCGGGAAGGGGCTGGTGACCCAGTGTGTCTGTGTGTGGCAGTCGCCTGGCTCTCCGGCGGGATGTGTCGGGGACCCCCTCCCACCGCGGGGTTGGTGATCTCCCGAGGACGAGTGGGTGGGCGCCACAGACACCGGCATCCAGGGAGGAACGGCTACTGCAAACCGGGGGCTCGAAACCCAGGACCGCGGCCAGAAGTCTGGAATGGGGTGGCCCCAGGGCCCCGGCGCCCGCCCTCCGAAGGCACAGGCAAGCCTCCTCCGGGCGCCCTGTGGTTTCTGGGCTCGCAGGCCATCGCCCCTCTCTGCCTCGCCCCTCTTCCCTCCGTCCTGCCCCTGAGTGTCCTGTCTGAGCATGGTCATCGGCAGGGGCCCTGCTCCACTATGACCTCGTCTTCACCAGTGACCCCCGCGAAGACCGGGTTTCTAAATAAGGCCTGTTCTTCCACTCAGTGGATGAGGGTTTGGGGGACACGTCCCCCCCAGGGAGCGTGGGAACGGGGTACGTGCTCCTCCCACCTGGCGTCAGGGCAGACCGCACCCCGAGAGTCTGGGCGTGTGCCCAGAGGGACGGCGTGTCCTGGCAAGGAGCCACGGGAGAAGAGGGGGTTCGCCTTCCCTTTATGAGAACGTTTTCTGCATAAACACACACGTTTGACAAGTTTGCGTAAGGTGAAAACACAACATTCTGTCTCCCAGTTAACCTTGAGACATAAGAATGGAAATACGTATTTCTGGAGCCAGAGGAAGCAAACGAAAACCCACTAAAGTCGGAACAGCCAAGTGCAGGTTTCTCGAGAGGGAGCAGTGGAGGTCCCAGCCTGAGGGCAGCCCCCTCCTCCCAGCTCTGAGAGCCACTTCCTGATCTGTGTTGTGAGTGAGTCTGGTGACGGTGCTGTGTGTGCGCCTCGTGGGGCTGCCCCTGCCCCCGGCGGGCCTCCGGGGCCAGGCTGCTCCCTGTACTGCAGGTGGGAAGCTGAGGGAGGCCTCTCGTGACCGCCCACGCCCTCGGGGAGGGGGGTCCGTGCCCAGCCCAGCCCTGCGCCCCCGACTCGGCCACCTACGCCAACTTGCCTCTTCGGGCCCCGAGAGGAGAAGTAAACCTGACGAGTGCTGGGCTCTGACGAAGGGGGAAACGTATCGAAATGACCGGTTGTCCGCAGGCAAGCGCATAAACTTTACGGGCCGTGTCCGGTGGCGTGGTCACCCCGCGAAGCCTGCCTGCCTGCCTGCGGTCGGGGGCGGGTGGCCCTCGGGAGGCGATGCGGGTGTAGGTGCGAGACCCCTTCTGCAAACACGCCTGCCCCACCGCCCCTGTCGCGTCCTGCCTGAGCACAGTTCCCAGCACCGCCCGGGACGGAAGTACGCCGATCTGGGGGGTACCTTAGACACCCCTCCCTGTAGAAAAGCAGACCCGGCTCGCATGGCCAGTGGTAGCGGGAGCACGTGCAGTGTGGAGTGGAAGGTTTCCCCCTGGAGCGGATTCAGGCCAAGGCAGGGGCTGGGCCACGCAGCCAGCAGGGTGGGCTCTGGTCTGCAGGAGAGGAGGTGAGGCTTCTGGACCGGCCCAGCAGAGCACGGAGGAGGGAGCCTGGCCGTTCAGAGCTGTGCTGGGGGCTCCCGGGACTGTTCCCGGGGGGCGTGCTCTCTGTGGGCTGTGAGGGGTCCCTACTTCTCAGAGACAGCTGTCCTTTGCAGGCCAGGATGGCCACCGGGATACGCTGCTTTGCAGCCGGTGTCCCTGTGTTCAGGGGACGGCAGAGACGGGGGACAGAGGCCACGTGCATGGTTCCAGGTGAGGGGTGTTGGCCTGTAGCTCCCTGTGGTTGTGGCTCAGGACCCCGGTGCTTCTGAGGTTGAGCTGGATGGACAGACAGCCCCGAGGTTCCTGCTTGGCTAAGAAACACGAACCAACCCCAGGCCCCAGGTCTGGGGCAGCTCCCTGGCCCCAAGGGCCCATGTGACAGGTCCTCCCCACTCCGGGAGACGTCGCCTGTGGAGCAGACGTGGTGCAGGGCCCCCGGACACGCTGGCTCCTTCCTTTGCCCTGATGTCTGCACAGTCTGCGTCCCGTGGCCGCTCCTGTCTTCCTTGATTCAAGTTTGGGCGATGCCTCTCCCTCCTTCCTCCTGCAACCCGCCTGCTTCCTGTTTGAAGCGAGGTTCTCGTGGGCAGCGCAGGGTTTTGTGAATCCGCTCTGCCAACCTGTCTCTTAATTGATGTATTTAGACCGTTTGCACGGAACGTAGTTATTGAAAAGTTAGGGCTCACGTCTGCCTCTTTTGGGTTTGCTTTTGTTCCGTTGCTATTTGTGTTTTCCTTTCCCTGAACCCCCCCCCCCCCGCCCCCCTCCCCCCGCCCCGGCCCCAGCCCCGTGGGTTCCCGGAACAGGTTTGGGTTCCAGAGCTGGTGCGGGCTGACGATGGCTCCCCTCCCCTCCCGCCCCGGCGGCCCCAGCAGGGTTTGCTGGTGGTGCCCGGCCGGTGGCAGGCTGGTTCCGCCGTGGCCTGCGCTGCGTGGCGCGGGGGTGGGCCCCGCGACAACTGTGGCGCTTCGCTGTGCCGCCGTCCGCCTCCTCGGCTGGGTCTCTGGCTGGAGGGCACGGGCCTTGGCGTTTGTCCGCAGGCTTTGGCCTCCAGAGCTCCTTCCGCCCGTGCCTGGGGCCCGCGAGGCGAAGGGAAGACCCGGGAGCTCGGCAGCTGGTCTGCGGGTCCCCTGGGCCGGTGGCCCAGCTGGTCTGCCACGCCCCTCTCGGAGTCCTCGACCTCTGCTGCGGGTGCAGCGCCCAGTGTGGCGCGTAGCGGGAGGAGTAGGGACGGCACGTGGGCCCCACGCTCCCAGAAGCAGAGGACCACGCCATCTCCTGCGGGGAAGGACACGCACACCCGGGACTGGCGCTGCCGGCCCGGGGTGCCGTGCCGGGGGAGGCAAGGTGGACGGCCTGGCCCCGAGGTCCGAGAGCCGGCCTGCTTGTCAGCGTGTGCACCCGGGCCGTGCTGCTCCCCCGGGAAGCACCTCCGTATAGATACCACCCAGCCTGGGCCCTTGGCCTCCTGGTGCCCACACCCAGGGGCCCCTGTGCCCAGTCGCCGTGGCCACAGGGAGGAAGGCCAAGCATGCTTCCTCTCCACGCCGGCCTGATGGAGGCTCCAGCTGCCAGCTCACAGACCAACGCTGGACGCTCACACGGGACCTCCCGCGAGGCGCCCCCCTCACTGGGGGTGGCACCTGCTCTGGGCACGGCGGCCGTCCCTGCTCCCAGCCTCTTGCCTCCTCTCAGCAGGTGTTCGTGGCCCTTCACGGGGCAGTGTGTCGCCCAGTGGTGGCCAGTGCACAGGCCGGGTCACTCAGAGGCGAAGGCCTGGGGGCAAGGATGGGCCGGAGGGCCAGCACCCCCACGGTCGGGCCCAGGGGTGCACGTTGGGAAGGCGCACTTCTCACCCCTGTGGCCTCGAGCTCCGTGGGTTCCACCTTCCGCCTTCTCGTGCAGAGTTCCCACCCGGCAGTCCCAGAGGGCCAGCCCCGTGAGCACGAGGGCCCGGCTGGCTGTAGCTGAGGGCCCTCCAGCCGTCGGTGCCCTTCCGTGTCCAGTCACGGTCACTAAAGGCCAATAAAGCAACGGACAAGGCCGGTGAGGCTGCGCACTTCCTGGGGTGAAGGCCGAGGAGAAGGGAGGCGGGCTGTCGGGGGCGAGGCGGCCGCTGGGGGCCACACGGTCACGCACTGCAGCAGGTGGCTTCCTTCTACGTCCCGTGGAGCCCAGCCACCCGTGGCCGTGCAGGGGCTCCCACCTGAGCCGAGCTGATGCAGGCAGAAGGGGGCTGCCGAGGCACGTGCCGGTTCGTCCATGGCTCCCTGCCAGCCCAGCCACGCTTCCCTGCGTCACCTTTCACGGGCACCGGCGCCCCCTCCCCTGAGAGGGGTGGGTGCCGGCTTCTCGCTCTGGGCTCCGTTCACCAGGGCCTGCGCCGCCCTCTGGAGACCTCCACGCCTGCCCGCTTCAGTGCGGCCGCCCGCTGACCCCTGTGCCCTCGGTGCCCCCCCAGGGAGGGAGCCCGGCCCCGGAGCCACTGATGGTGAATTCTGCCTCAGTCCTGGTGAGCCGCACAGGAAGAGGTGACCCAAAGTACGGTGCCCACTCTCCAGTCATGTCTGCAAAAGCAAAGGGACAGTTCAGAAATGGAGAGCACGATTTTGCGGGGGCGGGGGGGGGGCGGTGGCGGTCAGACGTGACTGTGTGCGTGGCCTTGGGTTCCGGGAATGCGGCTGCCCGGACCCAGCAAACCAGCCCCGAGTACCAGGGGAAACTCACAGCCCCAGCTGACCACGTGCAGGGATCGGCTTTAGCCTCTGGTTCTTTTGGCAGAGCGAACCTCTATCCCACCTAATTTGAGTTTTCTCCAAGAAATCCATAATGACCCCAGACCGGGAGGGAGGGGGAGAGCCCGTGTCGCTCCAGAGCGGGTGGCCCAGACGAGGCTCATCATCACTTTCCACTCTGGTCCAGACACCGCGGCTGGCGGGTGTCAGAAGGGGGATGGATGCTGGGGAAGCCGCCGTGGGAAATGGGCATCGTGTCACCTGAAATGGCCGTGCTTACTGTCGACCAGCGGAGGACGCTGTGTGGGACGAAGGTGCTTTCCAGGCCGGCCGGTCGACTGTGTCACACGGGGGTGGGTCTTGCTCACAGCGGCCCGGGGGCGCGGGACAGAGGCCCCAGGAGACTTTGCACACCCAGCAGACCTCAGATGGCTGCGTCGTGCTGGAGGCCGGTGCGGGACGGCCAGCCTCCGCCTGGGAACCTGCCGTGGGGGCCGGTGCACCCCGACTCCTTTGGGGTTTGCTGCCCCTGCCCCTCCTTAGGGGATCGGTGCTGACGTCCGTAAGGCCTGGTGCTGGGTGGGGTGTGGAGGCCGAGCACCCGGCCCACAGTAAGCGCGAGCACCAGGGAGCAGGTGCGCCAGGCTGGGCTTGACTTTGAGGTCAGAGCGGCTGACTCCCCTGTGCTCAGCCAGGTGGGCGCTCCTGGGGCACTGCCGCCCTCGAGTCCAGGGGAGGGGGCAGGGGCCACCGGAGGTGTTTCAGGGACACACAGGTGGGGAAGGACTGGGAAGAGGAAGGATGCCGAGTGACAGGATGTGGGTGGGGGTGAGGAAAGGCCCCCTGCGGGAGGAACCCCCGACTTCAGCCAGGCAGGTGGTCAGCGGAGGGGCGGATGGGGGGAGGGCTCGGATCTCGGGCTCCTTCCCTGGCCACTGGGGGGGCACAGAAGCAGACGGGAGTCTGTCTTCACATCCTCTCCTTCTGTGGCTCACAAGTGGGGGAATCCAGAATCAAACAACTGCGTTTTCTTAGACTCTGAAGAGACTTTTTTCAGGTTTTTCATGGATCCACATCGTGGCCACCCTGCCTTCCGTCCCCTGAGAGGCTGTGCACTGAAACAGTGTGCAGTACACTGAGACGCCTGAGGATTTATTTGAAACACGTATTAGTTTTGTTGTAACAAAATTTAGTTGAAAAATAAAATAAACTAGGGGTGCCTGGGTGGCTTAGTTGGTTGAGTGTCCGACTTCAGCTCAGGTCCTGATCTCACGGTTCGTGAGTTCGAGCCCCGCGTCGGGCTCTGTGCTGACAGCTCGGAGCCTGGAGCCTGCTTCCGATTCCACGTCTCCCCCTCTCTCTCTGCCCCTCCCCTGCTCGCACGCTGTCTCAAAAATAAATAAACTTGGGGCGCCTGGGTGGCTCAGTCGGTTAAGCGTCCCACTTCGGTTCAGGTCATGATCTCACGGTCTGTGAGTTCGAGCCCCGCGTCAGGCTCTGTGCTGATGGCTCAGACCCTGGAGCCTGTTTCAGATTCTGTGTCTCCTTCTCTCTCTCTCATCCTCCCCCTGTTCATGCTCTGTCTCTCTCTGTCTCAAAAATAAATAAACGTTAAAAAAATTTTTTTTTAAATAAATAAACTTACAAAAAATTAAAAAAAATAAAATTTAGAAAGAAAACGTTTGTGGCTAAGATTTCTAGAGAGGATGGAGAAAGGATGGAAAAGCCAGCAAGGGCCCCTGGGGTGAGTGGAGGAAGGAATTTCCCTGGGGTCACAAGGGCGCTGATGGAGGTCACGCGGGGGGCTGGGTGCACACGCTTCCCGGGCCTCGCCCATTTGAGGGTCCCCAGAGGCGCCCACCTCCCCCAGCCAAGCCGTGGCGAACACGTCCGTCCGGCACTGGGATCTGGACTAGAAGCAGGGAGGAATGCGGACAGCGCTTTCCCGGAAAGGCAGGTGCAGGGGCGGCGACCCGGGCGGGGGCACGCTCAGCATGGGCACCGCTAGCCCTGCCCGGCCTGCCCAGCAGAGGGCAGTGGTGCGCAGCCCTGGCCGCCGGTCCCAGCGGGGCCGCCCTTGGAGCTGACACCTGACCCAGCTGTGGCCGGGAGGCCCCGACCGCGAGGTGTGATGTTGCCGCGCAAACCCGCGGCGGGAAAGGGAAGGGACCTTTGGGAGACCAGTCCTGTGGAGTCCTGGCTCCGTCTGGTGGACAGGACGCCTGAAGGCCACCGACCCGCAGGACCCCCCTCCCCTGAGTGTCCCTCAGCCGGGACACCCCGCCCGGAGGCCATCTGGCTGGACCTGCAGCTTCGCTGGCCCGCAGGCTCGCAGGCGGGTGTGTGGGGCCCCGGGGAAGCAGCCCCCTGCCCAGCCTCCTGGCTCTGTGGCCACGAGAGGGTGTGCAGTGGGCACAGCCTCCCACGCGGGGCACCTCTTAGGTGGCCTCCTGGCCTGGGGGTGATTGGCCAGGAGCCCCCGGAACGAGGACGGGCCCTCTTGGGCTGGTGAGCCTGACCATCGGTGCATTTGTGCGCGGTTTCGCCCAAGTGTCTGCTCCGAGGGACGGTCTGGGTCCCTGTTCCAGGCGTGACTGCTGACCCGGGACACCGCCGGGCTGCCCACTGTGCTCGCTGAACGCGCCCGACTCCTCAGAGGCCGGTATCACTGTTACGGTACTAATTTATTAGATGCGGGAGATTTTAAATTTCGTTTCTGAGCAGTTATTTATAATTTAAAAAGTTAACGTCTAACCCAATTACCTCTCAGCAGGTCACTCTCCAAATGCACCAAGTCGTATAAAAAATGGATCAGGAGTCTTTTAACAGCTTAACGTATATGTAGATGATCTGCTCTGGGGACCGTCCTGTCCCCCAGTCGGCCTCGGGAAATAAAGCAGCAGAGAGGAAAGCTGGCGGACCCAGTTCGGAAAAGCGCCTTGAATGGCTGACGTCAGGTTCTGGGACTATTCACACACAGTGAATTCCTTCTCCCGTTTTGTGATAATTGTGTGCTCCTGGTTTGACCTTTCTCTTTGGGGATTTCTGACATCCTCGTGATTTAGGGACTCCAGCGGAGAGAGCCTGTTTTCGGCCTGGCGGGGACGCCCACCATCACGGGGACCCCCTGAGGGCAGTTAGCCCACGGACAGGAACGTCCCTCCCCGTTGGTGGGTCACACGGAGCGTCCGTGGCCTCCTGGCTGCCCGCGTGAGCAAGGACTCCAGCAACTGGCACGGGTACGACGGGGCGGTCCCTGGTCCAGGAACACTCGGCACACGTGGCTCGTGGCCCGAATATCCGCCGCCCGCTGGACGTCCACCTGTGTGAGCAGGCAGGGGGGCCAGCCCAGGCGCTAACAGAGACCAGGCCCCTAAGGAGACGCGGCCCCGGGGTAACGCTTGGCTCTGCAGTGGCCAGTCGTGAAAGTTGCCTCATTTCCTCATCTCAAGCACACGGACCGTAGAAACCTCCTTTTAGGGAAGTTGTGCGCGCTCGGCCGCGTCTGGAAGCTCAGAGGCCAGCGGCGGGCGCAGTGGCCCGTGCCCTGCAGGCATGGATGAGGGGAACCCAGCGCCGGCCAGTGGAGGGACGGGCCGCAGTACCTTTGCACGCTGTCTGCAGGCGGTGGGGACCGTGCCGGATCTGCGTGTGGGGGGCCAGCGAGGTTAGATGTCCCGACGGGGCCACAGGAGTCACCCCAGCAATACGATTAGCAACGTCAGAGTTAGACGTGGTGGCCACCCTCTGCAGGCAGTGATTCGATCGTAACACTCGGGGCACTTTTGCAGTCCGGGAGAGGTTTTGGGAACTTGTCAGAAGCACGGCCACCCCAGAGAAAGCCAGGGAAGGGGGAGGGAGGCGAGGCCAGCTGCGGCCCTGCCCGAGTTCTGGGGACACGCCGGCTTCTGCTCTGGATTATTTCACTTTGGGGCTTGTCTGGAGACTCACACGGTTCTCAGTCCACGTGCAGGTGCCGGTTCCGTTGGGTGGGGATGTGTGTCCCCCGCCTCGACGGTCCAGCTTAGGCTCCGTGGAGCTGTGGGGTCAGAGGGTGGTGACTGTGCAGGCTCCTTCTGCTCCCGGGGAGCATCCCTGTGTGACAGCAGCCTGGATGGTTCGGGGGGCCACCGTGTACCCGGGGCCGTGGCTTCGTGTCCTCCATTGGGAGGCCCCCCTTCGCGACACTTCCAAACCCTCCAAGGGCCCCCGTGTCCTGTTCCGCCTTCGCTCTTGGCCGCCACGAAGACCTCCCGCCTCACTCCCGTGTGCTTTTGCACACGGGGGGTTCTTCCCGCCTGAACTTAGCCCCTCCCACGCTGCCCCGAGACCCTGGCAGCCCCTCCTCGCCTTCTGGACCTTTCTGGCCCTCTGGTGGCCACGTGCTGCCTGCCTGTGGTGATGGAGGCCAGTCCTGCCGAACCCGCCTGGGACTGAAGGACAATCGGTTATTTTGTGACTGTGTCCCCAGGCGGCAAGAACTAGGTCCTAGCCTCTACCTGCCCCGGGTGGCGGGGGGGCGGTTCACCTCCCACTGGAGACTCGGGGCCCCCAGACACGCCCTGGAGTGAGGGTCCTGAGAACCAGGCCCTGAGGGGGTCGCTCCACGGCCGGCCGAGATCCCCTTTCTGTCACCGCAGTGAAGAAGGTAGAGAGCTAGAGTCAGCCGTGGTGGCGGCGGGGGGGGGCGGGACCGTGCGTGGATTCTGTGAGCTGCCCTCTTCCGCCTCAGGCCAGCGGGCCGAGGTGCGGGGAGGGACCTCCCGACGGGGGAGTCCGGGGGGAGGCACCTGTGTTAGCGTCGCTGCGCACGGAGCCCGAGACATGGTGGGGCGGGCGCTCCTCGAGGGGCCTTGCAAGACCTCCTGGGGGGGGCCAGGGGAAGGGGAGGCGGTGGGCGGGCTCTGTGCCCCCAGTCCCGATTCCGGCCACTCTGGACTCTGGCATGTGCTGGGGGCCGGACGAGCTCCCCTGAGTAGGGGTCCTGGGGCTGGAACAGGTGTGGGGGCCCCGCCCCCAGCTGAGCGGGCGTGTTGAGGGCAGCCCCCCTCGGGGGTCCTCTCTCCCCGGGACGTGGTCTGGGTGCTCTTGGCCCTGGGGCTCAGCCTGGCCAGCCGCGCGCCGCCTGGATGCGTTTCCACGTCCCCTGCTGTACGTCACGAGACTTACGTTCCTACGATCCACTCACACGCTTGTCCCATGGTGTCTGGTCCCCTCCTCGCTGGAGGGCTCGCTCTCACGGCACGCGGCGCCCTCTGACCCGGCCGGCCCCGCCGTCTCGCTGTGTACTCCTGTTGGGCTCACCTGGTCCCTGAGCCGGGTGCCACTTTCGCGGCCAGCCTGCTGTCAGTCAAGGACTTTACGGTCCCCTTTTATTCTCGTCTGTCACCTGTTTCGAGTCGACCGTTTAGTACCTTTTGTGGCTCCCCTGGGAATCACACGACGTGCCCGTCTGCGTGACACCGCGAGCACGTGGGGCAGCCCCGGGGATCCAGCCATCCCCCCTCTCCTCCCGCCGGCGGATTTGCTTCCACACGTCAGCCCCGCCGGTGGCCGGCACGGTCCACAGCCAGGAGGTGCTGCATCTGCTACTCCGGACGTGGGCCCGGAACGTCTGTGCCTCCCTCGGGGTCACTTCGAGCTCCGCGTCCCGACGGCCGTCTCAGGGTCCGCGCTCGTGTCTGCGGGACGTGTTCGCTGGGCGTGGGGGCTCCGGACGCAGGCCTTTCCCCCCCTGGTCCTGTGGAGGTGCCATGCGCCAGCCGAGACTCACGGCCTCTCCCCGACCGTCCTCCCCCCTGCACTGAGGTCCCGCGTCAGGGCCGCCCCAGGCCTGCGAGCGGGCACCTCGAGGATTCGGGGAGCCGGCGGACAACCCCGGGCGGGGGCGGGCGTCACGGGAGGGGGAGGGAGCACGAGGACGCTGGTGGGAATGAACGGGCACCGACAGGTCCCCTGTCCGGGTTCCCGCAGAGGGACGCCCCTGCGTACTGTCGGCCTCTGTGCTCTTTTCTGAGCTGTTGCTGAAACGTGAGCCCTCATTTTTGGGGCCAGAGGACGAGTTTTTCCCATCAGCTTAATCCCTGTGGTTTGTGGGGATGAATCTGTGCAGACACGCTGCTTCCTGCTGGCAGTGGGTGGGGGGCGACCGCCGTGGTCTTCCTCCTGCGGGCGAGAGGCAGGGGTGGGTGTGACGCGGGTGGACGAGCCGAGCGTGCTGGAGCTCATCCCGCATCCCCATCATCCCTGCGTGGCTCAGGCTCAGCTTCACGTCCGTGGCCGCTCGAGAAGTCTCTCCAGTGTCACTTCTCCCCAGACCCGCCCTGGAGGGATTGTGCGATCCTGGAGGAAGGTGTTCTATTTGGGGTGATGGGGTGGGGGGCAAAACTTCCCTTCCGAGCAGCGGGAAGTGCTCCCGTGGGGTTCAGGACCTGGCTCGGCCCTGCGCACAGTGCTTCCTGGCTTCTGCTGTCCGCCTGCTTGGGGCCCCGCCGGAGAGCGACAGCATTTTAGTCGCGGGATCAAGGAATCGTTTTTGAAGGCCAGAACATAGCCAGGAAGCAGGGTGTTCTCTGCTCGGCCCTGTTTTCCTCCGTGGAGCAAACAGATGCCGAGAGCATTTCTGCGAAGGCCCCTGGACAGACCCCGGTCTCACTGTGGGTGCCACGTTTTGACTTTCAGCCCAGCACCTCGGTTTGTATCTTGGCCTTACCAATCTGTCTGTGTTCCTTGGTAAATAAAGCTCCGGTCCTGACACCCTTATCGTTTGGCTGGAAACCTTTTTTTTTTTTTTAAGTTTTTTTTTCTTTATTCTGAGTGAGTGAGAGGGAGCGAGGGAGACAACACACGAGTGGGGAGGGGCAGAGAGAGGGAGAGAGAGAATCCCGAGCAGGTCCACACTGTCAGCCTGGTACAGGGCTCGATCCCACAACCTGGAGATCATGACCTGAGCTGAAATCAAGAGTGGGACACTTAACTGACCGAGCCCCCTGGGCGCCCCTTGGCTGAGAACCTTCGTGAAAACGGTGCATCTGTATTTTCATTACTTTCTCCGTGCATCGCTGTTGGGCGCATGGGTCCTGATCCTGTGGGTAGTGACCACCCCGCCGGGCCTTCTTGGCGTTAAACGTGGCGAGGGGCCCTTTCTTGTCCTGGTCCTGGCCCCGGACGTGCCTGGACCAGAGACTGTGACCTTAGCTCCGGGGCCAGGTCTGCAGAGCTCAAAGGGAACCCTTTGTGTGGAGAGGCGGGTGTGTGCTTGTGGCTGAGCCCTGTGACCCTGCTGTGGGGGGAGGGGAGGGGGCCTCGCCCCCCGCCCCCCTCCCCGCGCAGTCCCCGTGAGCTCACGATTGCGGCCCCACAAGGGTCTTCTCGCCATGATGTCGTCCTTCGTATCGCCTTCCTCACCGACACTGACAGCCTCCCGAGAATAAGCCGCCTCCCGAAACCTTCCGGAAGGCTCTCTGGGATCCGCTCCTCTGGCTGAGCTTGCCGAATGCTGGGCCGGTGGCTGAAGGGTCCCAGGGCCAGGGCCCAGGCCCCGAGCGGGCGGTAGAGTCAGGGAAGCACCACGGAAGGTGCCGGAAGGCGTGTGAGCTCCTTGCCCCCGTGCCCCAGCAGTGCCTGGGTGCTTGCTGGTATTTGGGGTTGACTTCCCGTGGCAGCGGGGGCATTGCTGTGTCCCACAGAGGGGCGTGATCGATGCACACTCCTCTCCACGCTTGGAGCCCCTCCAGTGCGACCCTCCAGTCACGCGTGCTCGTGAGGCGGCCTTCCTGTGAGGCCACTGCCTTGTAAACCCGTGTTTCCCTCACGTGGCTCAGAGGGTGATTCGGAGTCTTGAATCTCAATCTGCTGCAGCATTAAGACCGAGCCCTGTGGCTGAGCCCCGTGCGGCTGTGGTGTGCGTGCACGTGTGTGTGCGTGTGACAGACAGAGGGACAGAGACAGAGTGACAGAGAACGAGAGAAAATAAAACAAACCACTCAAGGTTACAAGAAAAACGTGTGTTTGGGCGGGGACTCCACACAAGTTGCCTTTAAAATCCTAAATAGAAATACACAAAACTTGTCAATCCTTAGTGCCCTTCGTTTGGCTCACCCCTCTGTCTGCCCCTCTGCCCCTCTGCCCCTCCCTCAACACCCCTGTGCTGGGGTCCCCGACAGCCAGGTGTGGGGCTGGGGTGTGGGGAACCTGTGTTAACAGGGTCCAGGGGGAGGGCGGGCCCGGGGCCCCATGCAGAGAAGCTGCGTGTGGTGGGAGTGGAGCACAGCAGTGACATCGGGAGGAGCCTGAGTGGGAGCCTGCTGGCCCCAGGCATCCGGGAACCTTCCGGCTGTCTGTCTTCCTCTGGCACGCCATGAGCTCTTAGCCACCGCCGTCCCCCAGTGAGCAGGGGAGTGCTCGCGGGTGGGTCAGGGAATGAACGAATGATTCCCCCGTGACCTCACGAGTGCGTACTCGGGGGCACCAAGCCCCGTTCCGTTTTGGTTCAGCGGAAGCGGGAAATTCACCCTTCGGTGCGGGACACACGGGGAGAATCTGAAGCCCCTCGCCCGGCCCTCCCGGCCCCTGAGCCAGGTAGTCAGATGTGGGTCCAGGACTGGTCGGTGTGGCCCTTCTCACAGGTCCTCCCCGGAGCCCGGCGAGCGGTCGTCGGCGTGACACGTTCGCCCTGTCTGGGGTGACGAGGACCTAGACCCACTCGGGTCAAACGGCCCCCGCTGCAGGAGCCCCCCCCCCCCCCCGGACGACCAGAACCATGAAGCCCCCAGAGCCCGCGGGCCTGAGTGCGGGAAGCGGAGTCTCCGGGGACGGGTGGGAGGAGCGTCTCACGGCCGCGGGTCTCCAGGGGTGCTCCCCGTGCTCCCAGCATCTTCACAGGCAGATGTCACCCGAGACCGGGTGGTGAGAGCCACAGCAGTCCACTCTGTCTCCGTTCCGGGGGCCGGGGGTCAGGGGGGAGGGGTCGCAGGGCTGGTCTTTCTGGAGCCCTTGGGGGTGGGGACCGTGTCCCAGGCGCCTCTCAGCATCCGGCTGTTGGTTCCTGATGATCTGTGGCGTCCTGACTCGCAGGCGCCTCGTCTGCACCTCCCCCGCCTCCGTCTTCCCACCGCGTTGCGCTCTGTCTGTATGTCTGAAACTCCCTCCCCTTGTGGAGACACAGTCGCTGTATCTAGGGCTCGTCTGAACTTGACCACACGTGCCAAGACCCTATTTCCGGACCAGGTCACATGCACAGGCCCCAGGCCCCCAGGCCCCAGGGCCACCATCACCCAGCGTCGTGCTATTTGCTCTCTCGTGGCGTTGACGTCCGCACCGACAGGGAGGTCCCGGCGCCACGCCGCGATGCTCCGGGAGGGCGCCGGCTCTGCGGGCAGGCGGGCGCTCTCGGCCACCGGAGACCCTGACAAAGGTGCCAGCTCCCATGATGAGTCCACGTGGCGTGCAGCCACGGCCGAGCTCGAGTAGCCCTGACCGAGGACCTGGCACGCGGGGCACGCAGGCGCGCCCTCCGTGCCGGGTTGCGGTCCCCGGGACGTGCCGAGCCCAGAGCCGGGCCCACGGCCGTGTTCAAGCGGCACCGTCTCCCTAGAGGAAATGGCCAACAGACAGTGGCGAGGGGGACCTGGTCTGAAAACCAAATGAGGTAAGACTGCCATTCAGGGGGAACCACGAACACTGCTCGTTGTCAGAGCCCCGGGCTTTCAGACAAATACCGGGAGTTTGGAAAACTCATCTCCCGGGACTTACAGACTAATGAGGAGATTGATGGGGACATTCATGAATATGATTTGCTTCTATTGTAAAATAAAACGTGTTGACATCTGGAAGACATATTTAGCCGAACGACTCGATAGTTTGTGAATGACCCACGCGGGTTGTTCCAGAATTATGTGTGGGTAAAAGATGCATTCGAAGCACAAGCTGGACCAGTGGGTTTTAACATAACAGATAAAACTTATGGATAGGATTCCAGATTTTATTTTATGACTAAGCTTAGGAAACTGTACTTGTTGAGTTTTGGTGTAATATCAAAGAAGAATAATCCACATGTTCTGAAAATACTATGAAAACACACCTCACAGGGGCGCCCGGGTGGCTCAGTCAGTTGAGCGTCTGACTTCGGCTCAGGTCATGATCTCCCGGTCTGTGAGTTCGAGCCCCGAGTCTGGCTCTGTGCTGACAGCGTGGAGCCTGCCTTGGATTCTCTTTCCCTCTTTCTCTGCCCCTCCTGCTTGCACACTCTCTCTCACTGCAGACTGAATGCAGGAGCACACAGCTGTCAGCTACTGAGCGGGACATTAGAGGAATTCGGAAAATGTGAAACAATGCCACCCTTTTCAGTATTTTTCTTGAAAAATAAGTTTAATAAAAAAATGATACTTATGTTAACATGTAATGGATTTGTTTTTATTTTTAAAATTTTTTGAATGTTTATTTATTTTTGAGACAGAGAATGAGCAGGGGAGGGGCAGAGAGAGAGGGACACACAGAATCCGAAGCAGGCTCCGGGCTCCGAGCCGTCAGCACAGAGCCCGACGCGGGGCTCGAACTCACGGAGTGTGAGATCACGACCTGAGCTGAAGTTGGACGCTCACCCGACTGAGCCACCCAGGCGTCCCGATTTTTTATTTTTAAATGAATGCATATGTATTTTCACGTGACCTATCTGAACTCCCAGCGTGGCAAACAACAATTTCAGTAAGCCGCGAAGGAGAGCGTGTTGGCATCCTTGGCTACAGGTCCTGGGAGCCAGGCGTTGGGGCTGCCTTCTCTCACCGAGCTTGTGCCTCGTCAGTCTCTGGAGAGGGAGCGGTCCCAGCCGCATCGCGCAGGAGACAGGTGCGCTCCGACCACGCGGTGGCCGCCACACAGCACGACTTGTCCGTGAACAGGCCACGGCTGGTGGCTAGGCACAGAGTGACTGTGGGGTTTCGGCACGTCCACGGAGTTCCTTGACAGTCCACACGAGAAGCAAGTTGAGGACGGAGGGGCCCCCACCCCCCCCCCCAGCAGAGCGAGGCTGCCGACCCCGGGACCCTTGGATGCGCGTGGGCCCTCAGCCGGCTCCCCTCCTGAGTTTCCAGCGTTGTGCTAATCTGGCTAACAGTTAGCAGTGAGTTGACTCATTCTGTGTAAATGTCAGTGTGATAAAAGTTATGATTTATTTCCCCGAAAGCATTGTAGCTGTGACTTCGTGGGTCCCAGTTACTCAGCTGCAAATCAGAACACTGTGCTGATTGTGACGACGTCTGTGTCCTGTGTGGATGCCGCTGCAGAATGGAACAGAGGGGGAGCAGGTGGAGTGCAAGGTGAGGGCTGGGAAGCCTCTTCTTCCAGCAGGGCGGGGGCGGGGCGGGGCAGGGGTGGGGCGACGCTGCCTGGGCTTCCCTGCTCTGTGTGCGTGCGGCTGGCAGCTTCCTTCCTGGCACGGAGAAGCCCCCTTCCCTGCAGGTGCACCCGCCGAGCTGGCGTTCTCCGCAGCAAAGGGAGGGGGGTCCTCGGAGCCCGTGTGTCAGTTACCCCTTTCGGCCAGAACGCTGCATGACAGACGGCCCCGAATCAGTGGCTCGGGGCAGGAACCGACCGATTTATGAGTCTCGGGGCCTTGGGTGCCCTGGCTGGCTGTTGGCTGGTGCAGGGTGGCCTCCGAGGGCAACTGATGCGTCCTGCTCTCAGGCCGGCCTGCCCGCACCAATCTCCGCTCCTTTCCTGATTGAAACGCTCCTCCCGTGTCAGCAGGGGAGCCGCCGATTGGCAGCAGGAGGCCGTAGCTTAGACACTGTTCCAAGGAGGCATCCCGGTCCCAGCCCGAAGGAAAAGCCAGCTCACCCTGGTTTTCCAGAGGGAGACAGCCAGTCAGGCTTCCCCGAGTGACGGGGCCTCCTCGGGGATGGGTGTGCGTAGTGCAGGACGGTCCACCGCCCTGGGCGTCTGGGAGAAGTGGAGCCTGGGAGCAGGCGGTGCCCAGGGCGTCCAGCGGGGCCGAGGCCAGGCAGGTGGGTGAGCGGATGGGGAGCCTGGCCCTCAGAGCCTTGAGGAAAGGGCACTGCCTGAACAGAGCCGACGGGGAGGGACAGAGGCCGTGCCTGAGGGGCTCAGAGCACATTCCCCTGTCTTGTACGGGGACAGCCTGCTTCTTTCCCCACCCTGGACACCTTTCCAGTGTGGCCCGAGTTCAGGTGCCGATGGGTGGCCGGGTGGACACTCAGAGCAGCAGCGGGACCCAGACATTCGCTCAAAGCAGAGCGTGGCCTTTCCCTGTAGCCTTCGCTTGCTCCAAGCCACGTGGCCCCGCGACAGCAGCTCGCGGCCGCCGCCTCTCCGGGGCCACCCGTGCTTGCACTTCCGAAGCATGTGACTTTGCGGCAGGCAGTCCCGACTTCCTGTTGCCAGCCCCTGGGGGGGTCCCCACTTCCTGTCGCCAGCCCCTGGGGGGTCCCCCCTTCCTGTCCCTAGCCCCTGAGGGGCCCCCACTTCCTGTCCCCAGCCCCTGAGGGGTCCCCCCTTCCTGTCCCCAGCCCCTGAGGGGTCCCCACTTCCTGTCCCCAGCCCCTGAGGGGCCCCCACTTCCTGTCGCCAGCCCCTGAGGGGTCCCCAGCCCCTGGGGGTCCCCACTTCCTGTCCCCAGCCCCTGAGGGGCCCCCACTTCCTGTCCCCAGCCCCTGAGGGGCCCCCACTTCCTGTCCCCAGCCCCTGAGGGGCCCCCACTTCCTGTCACCAGCCCCTGGGGGGTCCCCACTTCCTGTCCCCAGCCCCTGAGGGGCCCCCCCTTCCTGTCCCCAGCCCCTGAGGGGCCCCCCCTTCCTGTCCCCAGCCCCTGAGGGGCCCCCACTTCCTGTCCCCAGCCCCTGAGGGGCCCCCACTTCCTGTCCCCAGCCCCTGAGGGGTCCCCACTTCCTGTCCCCAGCCCCTGAGGGGCCCCCACTTCCTGTCCCCAGCCCCTGAGGGGCCCCCACTTCCTGTCCCCAGCCCCTGAGGGGTCCCCACTTCCTGTCCCCAGCCCCTGAGGGGCCCCCACTTCCTGTCGCCAGCCCCTGGGGGGTCCCCACTTCCTGTCCCCAGCCCCTGAGGGGCCCCCACTTCCTGTCGCCAGCCCCTGGGGGGTCCCCACTTCCTGTCCCCGGCCCCTGAGCAGTCCCGGTTCCCTGTGCGCGGACGCGGCCGGCGGGGGCTGTTCGTCTCAATCACTCCAGGCCTCTCCCCCGGCAGTGGCGGGAGGCGCTTTATTGCCGTCATGGATGTTGCGGCCGCTTCTGCTAATTGAGTTTCCCTCCGCGATCGGGGGCGCCTCTCCCCTCTGCGCTCGCGGTGAGTTATGGCAGCTTGGCTAATAAATGGAGCTTGTTCTGTGGCTCAAATGGCCGTCGTGGGCCAGGGGGCAGCCCGGGGCCGTGAGGGGGTTGACTCCGGGAGTTTGCTGGCGTCAGGAGTTTGCCGCCGCGTGCGGACGTTCTGACAGAGTTTGCAAACAGAAGATGCGGCTGACCTCTCGGCCGCGCGTTTCAGTGACTTCCCAAGAAACCGCACAGAAAACCACTCCCGGTTACGGCTGAAAACTCCAGAAAAGCCATGGCCGTGGCCTCGCTGCGCCGTGCTCTCCTGCACAAAATAGATCTCATCTGTCCGTTCCCCCCAGTGTGGGATGAAAGGCTGGGGACAGTTGTCAGAGACGCTCGTGGGTTTATTTTGAAGAGTCATGAGGGGACTATCTTTCGAGAATCAGGAGCCCCGTGGCCTCCGTCCAGCTCGGCCTGCGTCCCTGATGGGTGGTCCTCCCCTCTCCCTTTGTGCAGCATGCTCGGGGACAGAGGCAGCCCCGTGGCCATGTCGCGGGGGACCCGGGGCCGGTCAAGTGGCCACCGGCAAGTTGGTCCAGCCCTGCGGTCTGGCCGTGGGCACCCGTGGGCTTCAAGCCCCCACCGCGGCTGGCCTGTCACGGCCGACTGCACCGTGTCTGGGGCTGGCACCCGGCCCCGGGGGGGGTCCCACCTGGTCCTGGCAGGTGGGGCGACGCTCCCACACAAGGACGCTGTGGAGTGGGTCTTTCCCGCTGAGCCCTGCAGCCCCTCTGGGTTTCTCGGCTCTGCTACTGCTCCCCGAGGAGCCCTCCCACCCGCCTTCCCCAAGCAGGGAGGAGGCGGGTGGGGCGGCAGCTTAGACGGGCCCCCGAGCCTGAGCAAGGGCACAGGACACTTGGAGGGAGGTGGTGGGGCCCGTCTGGGCTCTCGGCCCCGGCCCCCGCCGCCCACCCCTGCGTCTGCGTTCACACGTCCACACCGGTGGCTGCAGTCCGCTCCACACAGAGAGCACGACTTCCCCTTTCCCGGGCGGGTGGCGGGGGTGGGTGGGCTGGCTTTTCCTTTGGGCCGTGACTGGGATGCCACCTTAGAAGAGTCGTGTTTGGGATCGTCAAGGGAAGGGCCCCCTGGCCCCGGATCCCTGTCCAGACACGGCTTGTCCTCCAGCCATCAGAGGGGCGCGGATGAGCAGTGTCCTGACCGGGGCCCCCGTGCCGGGCGGATACGCACTCACAGCGGGAGATTCGCCGTCACACGCTCACAAAAGGTCACATTTGCAATAAGTAAAAAGGAAATGTAGGTAATTGGTTCTGGAGCTGTTAATACCTCTGCAGGCCCTGAGAGCAATCTGACGGACTTGAAACCTTTTTGTTCAGGTAATTAAAAATGAGATTTCATTATATCATTAAAAATGAGGGCCAGAGAGCTGTTTCCTCAGATAGTATCATGTGTCAGAAGAGGGAAGTAAACCCGGCCAGGCATCACAGCAACCCCCGGGCCCTCAGGCTGGGGTGGAGGCCGGTCAGGAGGGTGGTGGGACGCCACCGGGTCCGCGGGGGCTGGGGGGTTGGGCCCCACGGTGAGGTCTGGGCAGAAACCACGCTGGACTCTAAACACGTCCCGGCCTCTCCCAACTCGAGAGACGATTCACGGGGCTGATTGCACGAGAAACGGGAGGGACAGGAGGCCTCCCGCAGCCCACCCGCGCTCCCCAGACCCAGGCGCGACGCAGTGCCGCCTGGGGGCCCGTGTGCGGGGGACAGCTGGCTGTCTCGCCCGCACCGGGCTTCACGGTGAGGTCGCAGGCTCCCCATCCCTCATGACGGGGCCCCAGGGAGTCTAGACAAAAACCGCACGGTGAAATCTCACCGTTTGTGTAATCCAAGGTGAAATGCCACGTCTAAAAAATAAGACACAGACGTTTTCATGACATGTTCATGTGTGTGATTTTTCCCTTTCTCCATCCCACCTGTGACATCTTTGCGGGCCGTCTTCCAGCCCAGGGTGGCGGCCTCGTGGAAGACAGGCGGAATTTCACCGCAGGGCAATCACCGTCTCCAGCCCAGCCTTGCTTTAACGCTTCCTTAATTGTCATAAAACGGCGCAGACGTGGCTCGGCTGCGCGGGAGGCCGCCGCCTGGCGCTGGCTGGGGATCACGGCCCCGGCGCTCTGACAGCCGGGCCCAGCCGAGCGGCTGCGCCGGGCCCTGCCTGTGCCCTAGAGCCGCGGCCCCGCAACCCCGGCCCCCGGCTCTCCCAGGAGGCGTGCCCTCGTTTGCTTAAGGGTCCCGAGATTCCACATTTTACTCGTTTAAGGCGCATTTTCTCAGCGCACGGTGCGCCGGAGCACGCTCACACCTCCTTACACGCGGGCGCGGGCGCTCGTGCACACTCATGAGCGCACGCTTCCGGACACTTTGTGTGTTTGCTCAGTTGTCCTCACAAGATTTAGAGGAGATCTTTTTACAAATCAGGGATGTTATTTTTATTTTACTGTGAATCGGAAGTGTATAGAAGCCTTCTTCGGGATTCGTGACCGTGTCATTTTGACCAGGAATGCTTTGGGGGAGGATCTTCCTGCAGGGCGCCAACCTACAACTCCAAACTCGGCCCGCGGACGGGACCAGAGCACGCTCTCCTGAGACAGGGTCCGGGCCGCCCGTCCGGAGCACGGGGTCACCTTCCACGGGGCCTAAGTCCTGCTCGACGCGTTTCAAACCAAATTTGTTTCGTTTTTCCACGCCTGCCGTGCTTGGAATCGTGGGGCGTCGGGGTCCCGGCACGCCGTTCCCAGCGCAGCAGGGGAAGGGAACGCACGGGCCCGAAAGGGACAAACCAGCCCCCCCCTTCCCCCCCATGCCCGGGAAAGCGCGGGTGGGCCGTCTGGGGTCTCGTGAGGCTTCGCGTCTCCCCTCGGGCTCTCCTCCCACGTGGGCCCGTCCTCTCTGGTTCGTGAGAAGGGTTTTGGGCAGTGACCTAAATAACGTCTCAGACGGGAGAGGTGCGGTCTGGTCAACTGTGGCAAATGAAGCGTGGACTGCTCCCGCTTGCAGAGGCCGGATCCCACGTGGGGTTCTCGCGCCCGGGGGAGCCGGCGGGCACCGAGCCATTGTCCAGACGGTGACTTGTTTTCCGAGGCCTGGGTGTTCTCCGCTGTCTACGTGGTGCAGACGCTCATTCTTCCCATTTTCAAACGAAATAGATTTTGAGGAAGCTTTCGGCTCACCTGGGGGTCTGGGTCTGGAAAACTCCGTGGCGTATAAAGTCATCTGTGATTTTTCTGTGACTTATACACAACGGAAGGGTGAGGGAAAGGTTAGCAATAACTCTGCCGTTGCATTTCAGCTTGGGAAAAATGTAATATTGATCGATCAGAAAATGGAAAAGCACCACTGTTAGCGCCTTACTTGATCTTCTGCGACCTTTACCCCGCCATGTTGATTTTGCTCTGAAATGTTATGTCTCCCGTTCCAAAGGTTTGTCCTGTTTAGTCTCCTATTTAATTAATACATCATCTTCTTCACGCTGTCTAATGTCGCAACAAGACGTTTCCTTGATTTCCTTGTTGAACCGCTGTCCTCACAGCCACGTTCTGTCTGCCACCCCGGCCGCTTCACACCGCGATTGTCTAGAGCCACCGCAGAATCCCCTCGACGGGCGTTTAATACCTGTCTTCCTGCAGGTCCTCGGAGCAAATGGCTGTTTCGGACGAGAAAGCCCCGTGTGCGTGGGCGCTCTGCCAGGAGGCCAACCCACGTGTGTGCGTGGGTGTGCGTGTGCCTGCGCGTGCATGTGTGTGCGCACGTACGTGTGTACCTGTACCTGCATATGTGTGTCTCTGCGTGTGTGCGGGTGCGTGTGTCTGGTGTCTGTGTGTGCCTGTGTGTACCTGAGCACGTGCCTGCACGTGTGCATGTGTCTGTGTGTGCACACGTGTCCACATGTGTGCATGCATGTGCAGATGTCTGCGTGTGCGCGTGTGCATAAGCGTGTGCCAGGATGTCAGCCTCACGGGAGAGCCCAGCAGCCCCCTCGGAGGGACAGTGTGACAGGAGCGTGTCACTTGGTGGGAGGCCAGAGTGCAGGGGACCGGGGTCCAGCCCAGGGCTCAGGGGCTGAGCCCTCGCTGCCGACAGGTTGGTCACACCTGTGCTGGGTTGAATAGTGTCTTCCCCCAAACTCCTGCCGACCTGGGACGGGAGGGGGGGTGTGTGACCTTATTTGGGAATGGTGTCTTTGCAGATGTGACAGAGTGAAGACGAGGTCATGGTGGCTTAAATCCATATGACTGGTGTCCTCACGTGAGGGAAATGCAGACTCGGAGGCGGGAGTGAGCGTCGGCAGTCCAGGACCAGAGGGGATGGAGGGCAGCCAGAGGCCTGGGTCGGGTCGCCCCCCGAGGCAGCAGCAGGAACCCCCTGTGGGCACCTCGATGTCGGGGCATAGGGACCTCTGCCCCCAGGGCTGTGAGGCAACACGCGTCTGTGTGTGGAAAGTGCCCAGCTGCCTCCCCGTGCTGGGAGTCCGTGCACAGTGCCACAAGCTCCCCGGGGAGGTCATAGGCCACACGCAGGAGCGGGGGGTTGGGCCTGTCACCAGGTGACCACTCGGTCACCAGGCTGGACACATGCTCTAGGCCCTGCTGGGCGGCTGGGATGGGCCTCGCACAGTGGCATTTCCCGTGTGCCGGGCCAGGCAGGGTACGGGGCTGGGGTTGCGGCACAGAGGGGGCAGCAACGATCCCCGCGGAGCGTTCTCTGACCCCGCTGGGGGACGGTCCTGCCTGCAGAGGCTGGGCCCATTCCCAGGGAGGCCTGCCTCATGCTGGTGGTTCTGTAAGATTCGAGACCGGCACCAGGTGTGGGTGAATGATGCAGGGCTGTGTTGGGGCAGGAGGAGGGCAGTCGAGTCCCAGGGGCCCTTCCCCTCCCCACCGGCTCCGCTGTCCTTCGGCACCCCCCCCCCCACCATGTTCTGTCCCTTCTCAGGGACAGCCAGGGAGGAAGGACCGAGATAAGCCCTCTTGGGGACGGGGTTATCTTGCTGACCCTTGGAGAGGCTGAAAAGGGAGTGTTGTCACCCAGAGGGCACAGAGGGGTCGTGCGGTGGGGAGTGGCCACCGGCTGCCAGGACGGTCAAAGGCAGACCTGGGAAGACAGCCCGGACGGCCTGGCCCGCTGTCAGCGCCATCAACGCCACCGTGGCTCCCAGACGCCCAGACACGCCTGCCGGCACGCATGAGCGCCCCCGAGTCCCCCTAGGAGGGGCCGGGCTTGGGGCGACGGGAGGGAGGGGCCCACAGGTGGTCTGGCGGGGAGGACGGAACGGCTGTTTATTGAGACGTGGCCTCCAGAATGACGAGGACGGAGACAGGAATCTTCCCGTAGGCTTCTCCGAGGCTTTCGTTAAATCCCCGGTCCTGCGTTTTCCAGGCAACATGAGGGTATCAGAAGGGCACAGGCGGCCGATTTGTTTAAAAAGTAGGCATTTCTCTTTGTGGGTCCTGCATCCGTCTGTAAATAAGCAGCCTTCTGCATACGAAAGACCGTAGAATCACCTGCATTTATCGACACCAAACACAGCCTCGCGGAGTCCTCCAGACGTGCGCGACGGTTCGCTGCATGGGCGGAGGACGATCGGAAAACAGACTTTTCCCCCAATAACCATTGCTTTCTAATTCCCTGTGATTGATTTAAGGGGAGGGAGGACGAAATTGTCCCGCGTTAAGCAGCGTTTTCAGAAGCCACCCCAGAGCGCCGGGACTCTCTACAGATTGATGTTCTCACTTAATAAAGCGTTCGGGGGCCGCACGGGGAGGGCGAGGAGACCCCTGCCCGGAATTCGAGACCGCGTTGAAGCTCCGAAACGCAGTGTTTATTCAGAACCTACGCTTGTGTGACACGACTCATTCTTGAACACCACTCCACAGTGACAGTGTTGCGCTTCGGAATTATAACTGGTTTTTCGTATGATTGTAAAGGTCCCTTGACTGTGTTTTTTATAAGGGACCTTTTATTACTCAGACCTTATACACACACATGTGGCCAAAGTGAAAATATTTTTTCACGAGTTACGATCTTTTAAAGAGTTTTCTAAATTATAAATTCCATTCTCTCTTAAAACCTGATCAAACAATAAAAAAAACAAAACAAACAAAAAAAAACAACCCTGATACCCTGATACACAACCGAGAGGGGAAATGTATTTTAACCAGTGTGCATCTTTAAATTGCATTCTGTAAACTCGCTCAAACCAATGAGTGGGTTTCAGTGAACCAAGAAATGCGTTTGCCATTGGCGCTGAGAACGTCTGGGCCAGCCGGGCTCTGCGGTAACACAGAAGACGCTGCGTAAACACCTGGTCACAGGGACAGAAGAGATTAGAACACGGAAGCTGCAGACTCCCTTACGACCGTGGGAGCAGGGCCCGAACACGCCAGAGAAGCGAGCCCGAGGGCGGACGCTGCAGACGCGGGGTCCGAGGGCGCGTGGTGCTGCCCCGGCTCGCCATCCCGTCCCCGCCAGGGACACGTCGTGTCTCCTCTGAACGCCACACGTGACCATTCAGTGCCGGGTGCTGGTAAAATGGAACTTTGTTTTTGCCCCTTTTCTCTGAGAGCCCTTACTGTTAACATTTATTGCCAGTGGACAAGGAAGACCTTCCGGAAGCTGGCGGAAGCGTTGGGTCTTTGGCAGCTGTCCAGGCTCTGGTGGCCCCGTGCCTTCTCTCCAAAGTGTCCCTTGGGCTCCACTTACGGTGGCGGCGAGAGGGCCCCTTGTCTCTGGAGAGACGCCATGAGCTCGGCCGCACAGCCCTGGGGGCACACGCACACGGTCCCTGTCTTGTGCTGGGTCACACGCACAAGGACCCCGTGCACTCCCCGACGAGGACCCCGTGCACTCCTGGACGGGCCACCTGCACTCCTCCACCTGCCATGGCTGTGGTGGGCCCGAGTGCGCTGGAAACCCGGGCCGTGTGTGGCTAGAGGGCACACGGCTCCTCCCTGCGGTCGTGGCGCCCTCTGCTCGGCGCCGGAGCCCCTGACAGGCGGCACGGGGTTTTCTAGGCTCAGGCAAGACGAGCGGTGCCGCCAGGGGACAGCCCTGAGGGTCCCCGTTAGTGACGCTGGGGGCTCTTCTCCGACACGTCCGGGACGCTGGTGCCAGGGGCCGAGTGATCAGCCCAGTGGTGGGCGCGGGCGTGGTGTCCCGGCGACCCCCCAGACATAGGGCCCGGGAATGGCTTCCTGTGCGGACACTGACTGTGAGATGCACGAAGTCTCCAGGAAGGTGGACAGTCAGACCCTCCAGTGCCCCCGGGCTTTTCAGGCTCCCGCTGGGGCGAGTTGAGCGCCAGCCTGGCCCTTGGTGACCCACACCTGGCTCTTTGGCTCACCGGTGTCCTCGCAAAGGCCCTTTTCTGTTTGAATTGGCCAGAGGTGGGGTGTTGTGTGTGACCCAGGGCCCCAGCAGTGGGACGCCCTGTGTGGGGACACTTGGAGACTGTCCCCAGTGGGGGAAGCCACCGTACCGTCCACGGGCATCACTGCCTGCACAGGCCATTTCCTTTCTGTGGATTGGATGATGCCATTATTTGGAACAAGACTTTTTGTTGCTGTTGTTCTTAAGAAAAGACTCAGGGGATAATCCAGGCCGCCAGATTGGTCCGGAAGGAGCCTCAGACCCCTCCCCCCCGAGGTCAGGTGCGTTCTCATCACCGCTGTTGCTTTTGGAATAAAATTTTTGACCAATTCAACCTGTATCTGTTCAGTTCTGTACAATGAAACATAGTGCCTCTCACCTTGCAGTGGGGGATCTCCCGGGGTTTTGTCACAGCGAGGGCCTGAGCGGAGGTCCCCGGGTGCTGGGCCGGGAGAGGCCAACCGTTTGGGCTGGACCGCGTGCGGGAGAGCGGCAGCGGACTCTGCTCCAGGGAAACACGCAGACAGCGTCGACACGGTGCCCGCCTGCTGGACGGGCAGGGCGGCTGTTAGACCGTGTTCCGGGGGCCACACTGTGATTGCACCCGTCTGGGCTTCCTTCGGTTTTGAAGGGACACAGCGTGTTTTTTGTGAGATTGGGGAGCTTGCTGACTTACTTCTCCAGCGCTGGTTGTCGCTCCCACCCAGGGCTTGTGGCAGAGACCGAGGGGGTCCCGGTGACCCTCCCCCACATCCACACCTCTTTGTGGGTGGGGCTGGGATCGCATACACGTGATTGCGTCGCATGGTTACGTCGCGCATCTGTGGTCACGTTCCACAAGATTGGGACATTTCTGGTGAGCACACCCTCTCCCTCGCTGGCTGTGAGAAGCAGGCGGCTGTTCTGGGAAGTCCCAAGCAGCACAGGGCCAGAGGCCTGGAGCTCGGTCCCCACAGTACGAGCGTGTGTGCGTGCACACACTCACGTCCACACCCCCCCCCCCCCCCCGCACACACACACACACCCGCACCCATGCCAGCACTGCCTCGTCTCTAAGGACGACACTGGGAATCACTGTTGGCGGGAGTCTGGCTGTCCCTCCTTGTGTTCCCCGGTGTGGCATCCGAGGGGGGCCCGGGATTCAGCTGCCGAGGCCCTTCCGTCCTTCCTCTCTTCCCCCTCCCCCCCAGTGCCCACGAGGTAGCGCCGTGAAATAGACGAAGCAGCCGCAGGGGCCACGTGAGCAGAACGCAGGGCGGAGCTGTGTCTTCTCCGTGTGGGACGCTGCAAGTCCTCTCTGTGCGCAGGGCTGGGGACAGACGCGTGTCCCAAGGGACAGAGACAGGCCATCAGACCTGGACGTGGCCCGGATGTGGCCCCTCAGCCTCCTCCCCGGGAGGAAAGTCTGCCCTGCAGGGGGGCCGCTGACACACGCGAAGCACACCCATCGCTTGCGCGTGTCTGGCCTTTCTCTAGAAAGGGGCCTCGTCAGCCGCACTGTAACCCGGGCGTCACGCCTCGTGTTTGTGAGGCGAATGTCGCGAGTGGGGTCATCCACATCTCGAGATAATCACGTACCTACAGACTCACCACGTGGTTCTTTGGGGCACTGCCTCCTACCGTGCGGCCACGCGCACGTGAGCACACACGTGCACGCACAGCACGCATACTTTCCGCAGGCCTGGGGTCTCAACACCTCCGCTCTCCCGGAACTTTCCGGAGCTGCAGGGAAAGTATGACGTGCCGTCCTCTGGAAGCTCCGTCCGTCTGGACCTGCGTTTCGCTTCTCGCGCCCCCTCGGCCCGCGGTGTGCCGGCAGTGACAGCTGGAAGGCCGGGGAAGTGTCGGCGAGGCGACCTCTCCTCACCTCCGCCTGTCACGTCTGACCCTCTGTCGCTGTGGTATTTGCAGGCGCTCCCCGCTGCCGTGGGCCCTGCAGCAGGATGCGAGCCAGCGGCTGCCAGATGACACACGTCAGCCGGCCGGAGCGGGCGCCTGACCCCGCGGGCGCGCACCGGGAGGACCCACAAGTGGGGGGCGGCACTCAGCAGCCAGCTGGCACATTCCAGAGGCTCCGGTGACCCGGGGGGATGACAGGCGCCACCCCGCCCCTCCCGGAGGCCGTCCCTCCCTCTGAGAGCAGGAGAGCCGGGGCCGAGCTGGCCTGGAACATTCATTCATCAGCCGGGCCGGCTGGATCTTGGAAAAGCCTAACGTTTTCCCCGCATGCCTGTCAACGAGGGGCAGGAATGTGAGGCGGGCGGCCGGCCTGTCTGGGCCTGCTGGCCTCCGCCTCCTTCGCACCCGGCTCACGTGCCTCTGGGGACCTCTTGGGGCCCCACCGGCCTCAGAACTCAACCCCCCACAGCCCGCCCTCGGCCCTGACGTGCGCCCTGGAGCGCGGGCGAGCAGGCGACGGCTGGGACCGGCCGGGAAGGCTCGGCAGGAAGCTGCCTCAAAGCGCCGGGAGGCCTCGCCTCGGCCGGGCGTCCAGGACTCTCACTGCCCGAGTCCCGTGTTTCTTAGCTTTTCATGCAACACACGTACTTCTTAGTAACCTTAGCGAAACGACAGAAACTCTGAAATACAATGAAAAATAATTCTAAGGTGGCTTCATTGCGGGAAGAACGAAATGATGGGTTTCATCAGGGGACTCCCTCACCACACTCTTGATTTCTTATTGCTTTTATTAATTCACAGACTGTTTCTTTCACGGCAGTTTTAGGTTCACAGGAACCCGAAGGGAAGTACGTCGCTCCACGTCCCGCCCCTCCCGGTCTCCCCTCCCGCTGACGTGCCACGCTGGCTGGGCGCACCTGTGCCCCAGGTGAGCCAGGTGAGACACCGTGATCCAGCCCCTCCCGTCTACCCGGGTGGCTCTTGGCGCCGCACCTTTGCGAGTCTGGACAGACGTACCCTGGCGGGCGCCCCCCGTTCCGGTGCCACCCGGGAGCGTCTCACTGCCCCAAACCTCCTCTGTGCTCCACCTGTTCGTCCCGCCCTCCCCACTGCCGCCCCTGGAGACCATTCAACTTGCCGCCGCCCCCACCGTGTCCTTGACGCGTGCTGTGCGCAGCCTTCAGCCGGGGTTCGTCACTTGGCAGGTGCGCACTGGCAAGTCCTCCACGTCGGCTGTTTTCGTCCCCCGCTGCGCGGCCTTCTCACAGGAGACACGGTTCCGTCCGAAGCCTGCCCACGGGGCTCCAAGCTTCCTCTGCAGCGCGTGCCCACGGCGGGTCCCACATCTCCTTCGCCTGGCGGTTCAGGGTGGCCTCTTCCGCGGCGTCTAGCCGAGGCCTCGTGGGGTCCCTGCGCCTGGGTCACCGCGGGGCCGGGAAACGAGCTGTGCAGTTAGGAACCAGCGCAGGTGAGCCTGGGGCTGGCCTATCGCCTGTCTCCCACCTCCTCCCTTCCTCCCCTGGCCGGCGGGAGGCTCCTTCCGGAATCAGCCACCCCTGTCGCCTCACGGGTAAGTTGGGAGTCGCGAGGACCCTAGCCTTGGCGCACTGCGAAAATGGGTGCACCGACCGTGGGGGTGACTTTTCTGTTGTGTTCTTGGTGGGAGCCAGGTGGCCAGTCCTCATGGGGGGGCTTTGGCGCCCACGTGGCCGTGCGTCTCGTGGGGCCGTCTGTCCCCGAACCCACGGCCGCTTTAAGCTGAGTTCACGCCCGGCCAGAAAGTGAGAGGTAGCTCCAGACGGCATCGTCTCACGGCTCCCAACATCCCCAAAGCCCTCTGTGTGAAACCCGCCGGACCTGGGCTCAAACAAAACCTGGCCCCTGTCCTCGAGGAGCCAGAGCCCCGCAGCAGAGGGGACCCAGCCCAGAGCCACCTGGGGGCCAGTGCGGGCAGGCACGCGAGGGTCACAGAGGAAGCCACCTCGCGGCTGGAGGGCTGGTGGGCGTGTGGGGCCCAGGCTGAGAATCAGGGTGGTCCCGGGCCGAGAATCGGGGTGGTGTCGGGACGGGGGGTGCACCTTGTCATCCACCCTGGGCCTGTGCTCCAGCTTCGATGTGGCCAGCGGGGGTGGGATGTTCACTCTCTTAGAGCTGACCTTCAACCTGCATCCCCAGCACCCACTGGGCAGAGACAGGAGAAGGAGAGTGATGGGCAGTTTGTGGGGACCACGGGGCCTCTGGAGGAGGTGGGGGGGGGGGGTCCGGGATGGGGCTGTAGCCAAAGTGCCCGAGAGCCCAGCAAAGAGCAGCTGGGGAGCCTCTTTCCACCCCTACACCGTGGACAGGATGCCACCAGGCGGGGGTCGTGGGAACGCACACGCCGGGAAGAGCTGCCCGAGGCCGTGTCGACCAGGGTGACAACGGCCTGGGCCTGGGGCCTGACTCTGCGGGGCGGTCAGCTCTGCCGTGTAACAAGCACCCCTGAATCTCAGGGCGCTTCCGCCTCGGCCGTGGGCTGGCGCCTCTCTGCGCCTCTCTTCACCCTGGCCATGAGGCCGTGAGGAGTGAGCAGCCCCACTGGGACGTGGCTTCCTCACGGCGGCCGCGGCAACCGGAGGCCGGGTGGGAGCTCTTCGCGGCCCTCCGACCTCCAGTCTCACATGGCTCCCGGGGCACCTGCCCGAATCCAGTTGGCTGAGGCGGGTCACACGGCGGGGCCCCGAGTCTGGAAGGCAGAGATCCGCGTCCCCCCACAGATGGCTGAGGGGAACGTCACGGTTGGCTGTGCTCTCCTACAGTACGGTCGCGGTGTTCCTGCAGATTCACGTGAGGGCTCGGTGGGGCCACGTGCGTGTTACGCCCAGTAGTGTGGCCGCAGTGGACAGGTGGCCGTGTGAAGGCAGCTCCACGTGGCACCTTCAGAGGCCGGAGTCCCACTTATATAGTCTCTTCAATAAAGAATGTGATTTCGGGGCACCTGGGTGGCTCAGTCCGACTTCGGCTCGGGTCATGATCTCCTGGTCCGTGAGTTCGAGCCCCGCGTCGGGCTCTGTGCCGACAGCTCGGAGCCTGGAACCTGCTTCGGATTCTGTGTCTCCCTCTCTCTCTGCCCCTCCCCCGTGCACACTCTGTCTCTCTCTCTCTCTCTCTCTCTCTCTCTCTCTGAAAAGTAAGCAAACTTAAAAAAAATTTAAAACAAAATGTGATTTAAATGTGGAGTAGACACCACGCTTGTTCACTAGACTAACAGCAAATCTTTTTTAATAGGCCCTTGGCTGGCAGTAACTTGCAGTGAGTTTCAATGGGTGTGGACTTAAAAAGGCAGGCGGTGTGCGTTCAGCGTTGACCAAATACTTTACGTTGCATGATTAGCTCTAAGTGGATTTCAGAGCTCAGCTGGTGGGGGTGACGGGGTGGGGGTGGCCCCACAGCCTGAGTGGGCGAGGCCAGGCTCGGACCGCACCCGGCCTCCTGCCAGCCAGGACGCAGAGCCAGAACCTTCCGCTCGGGCCTTGCCCGCCGCAGCCCCGTCCCTAGCGGCCTTGGAGACACCCGCTTGCGCTGAGGGATCCGGAAAGCGCTCCTTCAGAAACACACTACCGGGGTGTTTCCTCTGTGAAGTGAGCCTTTACGGGAGGGGTGGTGGCATCACAGTCACCCTCCAGAACGGGGTTGAGGTTTTCCGCACTGAGGCGCAGCCTGGGCTCCTGGTCCTGCTCGGTGGGGCCCAGAGGCGCTCGCCGGTGGGCCCGTTACGCTTTCCTCCTGGAGATTCTTAGCTGTCTTTCTTGTTCCGCGTGGAGGGAGAGGCCCCAGGCTGTGGCACGGACGGGGGGCATGCTCAACGCCCTACCCGTGGAGACTCCCCCACGTCTGCGGGCTGACCTGACCCTCGGGCTGTGGCCCTGCCGTGGCGTCCGGCCCTCGGCATCCACGGAGGCAGAGGCTGAGCGCACGCGTGCGTCTCGTCTGCAGCTGTGGCACTGGCTGTGTCCCGCGGATGCGGTGGACTGTCGCCCTGGGGACAGACTGGCTCTCCGGTCGTCTCGCTAATCCTGTGCTGCCCAGCTCCGTGGTTCTGTGACTTCGCTTCCGGACGTAAGTTGTCCGGTCCCTCATTTATTCGAGTTGACCTGAGACCCGCGTCCATTCGCGGGTGCGGGAGACTCTCCAGTCCACCCGCCAGAGCACCGTCCCTCAGCTGCTCCCACCTCTGCTGTTTCCACCATTTTCTTGCCCGGTTTCCTCCGCCTCTGTTCATTCTCGCCTCACAGCGGTGACCCTCAGGGAGAGGACCGTGTCAGGAACCTTCAGGAGCGATCACGATGTGCACGTTCCCTGCACAGGAGACAACCGCATCAGGAACCTTCTGGAGCCATGGGGATGTGCACGTTCCCTGCACAGGAGAGGACTGCGTCAGGAACCTTCTGGAGCCATTGGGATGTGCACACTCCCTGCACGGGAGACGACTGCATCAGGGACCTTCTGGAGCCAGTGGGATGTGCACATTCCCTGCACAGGAGAGGACCGCGTCAGGAGCCTTCTGGAGCCATCGGGACGTGCACCAGGAGGCCTGCACCAGGAGGCCTCCTCAGAAGGGGCCACGGACAGCTGGAGGGACAGGGCACCCTGATGACCATCCCCTGGTCACACCCTGCGGGAGGGGCAGGGTGATTACCAGCTGAAGCTTGTTGGGGACCCGTGGCTTTAGGATGTTTCTGGAGAGAAGATGTGCACCGTCCTGCTGGGACCCTCCTCGGGGCAGCAGCACCAGGCCCCCCATCTGTGTGGCCACGTGCAGGGCATGCCCAGACCCCAGGGCGTGAGGCCACCTGCCGCCGGCACCCTAGTCACGGAGCCTGTAAATCGCCGCTCCGAGAGCCCTGCCTCCCCGGACGTGCAGCCACCATGTAGCTAAACGGCGCTGACTATTATTGCAGAGCAAATAAATGGCTATTTCACTTTGCAGATCACCTGTAATTGTGCGTGCACTGTGTCAACCTCAGGTTTAATTGGTGTGTAGGCTGCGAGGCATGAATTACGGCATGTGTAATTTATTTATGCAATAAAATTTACCGTTAACTGAGAGGAAAAATAAAGAGAAAAATCATATGTTTCACACTATAATTACACAATAAAGTTTGAATTAGAAATGTGGTGTGGGCCGCACACTTGCTCTGGACCCGGAAAGGCTGGAGCACAGCCGTTGCTTCCTTCCTGCCGAGACGTACGGGAGGCCGCGGTTCTGAGGCCGAGAGCCCGTTTTAAGACGGAACCATCTGGAAGGCTGAGGCCGCAGGGAGCCGGACCGCTCTGAGATGGGGAGGGGCGCCCAGCCCAGGCTGGCAGAAGGGAGATGGAGAATGGGAAGGCTACTTTCCCATGTAACAAGGAATCTTTGTGAAAACGGCTTCTTAGGGGCATCAGGGCTTCCACTCAGAAACGGGAAGGAAAGACCGACCAGTGGAGCAGTGTCTTCTGCGTTCGTTCTGAAGGTCTGCCGTTACGCCAGAATTGACAGTAATCCTCACGCTGAGTGCCGAACGACACGAGTCTGGCTTCCACCAGACATTTCCAGCAAAGAGAAGCTGTCCGTGGTCACTCCTAATCTGTAGGAGTCCTTAAAGGACTAACACCCAGAGCGCTGCTCCTGGGGCCCAGATGTGGGGGCGACAGCAGCTCCAGGGACCCCCCGGGGCCCTCCTGGCTCTGCCAGGACCCCGTCCTGTGGAAGCCTGTCCTGTGGCTCTTCCCGATCCCTTAATAATGGAGAAGGAGGCTGTTCATGGAAGGACACACTGGCACTGGAAGTCGAAAGGGACATTTTGAGGTGTACTGTCTAGGGGTTGATGGCCAGGGAGGCGGCCACGGGCTACGGGGAGACAAGGTGGGCGAGGCTCTGGGGACGAGGCCCCTGCTGGGGGGTGCCCAGAGCGGCCCAGGACTCCAGGGATGCCAGCTTGGTGGGCTCGCTGGCTCACAGCCCAGGTCAAGGTCCTCCCACTGGCTGGACACCATCGTCCTCAGTGTCGTGGGTACCACTGTGAGGGTACTTGGGACAGCAGTGCCCAGGGCCCTGAGAAGGGCAGGACGGTGGGGCTTGGGCCCCCACACGGGGAGAAGAATCTAGATCCCCGAGGAGGACAGCCTGTGGGGAAGTCCAACGCCTACTGTGGTCCTGTGGCCCCAGGAGGTCTCTGAGAATTTGCCTCGGAGACGCCCGGCCCTGACCGGGGTGGGAGGATGGCTTGGTTTTATTCTTCCTGGTTTTAAGCTGCCTGGACCTGTTAAGATCCGCTCCTTTCTCCTCTGCGTGGCCTTGATCTTCCCCGGCTGAACCTAGCTTCCCTGAGCAGACCTAACCACCACCTTGACCTTTACAGGGACGCATCTGTCCCAGGGAAACAACAGCAAGCATGAACTACATCAGAGTAGGAAGCTTTTGCACAGCAAAGGAAACAGTCAACAAAACGACAAGGCAACCTAGTGAAGGTATTTGCAAATCACGTACCTGATAGAGGATCAATGTCCACAGTACGTAAAGAACTTACACACCATAAAACAAATAATCCAATGAAAATATTGGCAGAGGACCTGAAAAGACGTTTCCCAAAGACGTGCAGATGGTAACAGACACATGAAGAGATGCTCACCATCATCATCATCAGGGAGATGCAAATCTAAACCACGATGAGACACCAGCTCATTCCGTCCAAGTGGCTAAAATCAAAACACAAGAAACAGCGGGTGTTGGCGAGGATGTGGAGAAAAGGGGCCCCTCGTGCACTGTTGGTGAGAGTGAAAACTGGCGCAGCCACTCCGGAGAACAGTGTGGAGGGTCCTCAGAAAGTCGAAAATAGAACCACCCTACGGCCCAGCCCTTGCACTACTGGGTACTTACCTGAAGAAAATGAAAACCCGGATGTGAAAAGACACCTGCCCCCTGACGTCTGCGGCAGCGTTACCTGCGACGGCCACGGAAGGGAGGCAGCCTGTGTCCTTCGACTGATGGATGGACGAGGAAGGGGCGGTGTGCACACACGGCGGAATATCACTCAGCCGTGAAAAAGAACGAGATCTTGCCATTTGCAAGGACACGAAAGGAGCCAGAGAGTAGTACTATGCTGAGCAAAACGGTCAGAGGACAAATACCGCACGACGTCCCTCCTGCGTGGAATCTATGAAACACGTGAAGAAACACCCAAAAAGCAGAAACGGACCTGTCAATGCAGAGCACAAACTGATGGCTGCCAGAGGGGACGGGGGTTCCGCAAGATGGGCGCAGGGGAGGGGGAGGTACGGGCCTCCGGTTCCGGAAGGAGTAAGTCACGGCGACGAAGGGCCCGGTGGCCGGAGCGGTCGTGCGGATGGGGGCAGGTGCTAACACACCCGTGGGCCCCGTGCAGCACAGAGAGCTGGAGCACTGCGTCGTGCACCTGAGACTGAGGTGGCGTCGCCAGTGTGGCGTCAGCTGTGTTTCCATTTAAACAATAAAATACTGCAGTGACAAAATTTTGAGACTTAAATACAGATTAATCTACGTCGACGTTAACACGCCTACGTTAGAGTAAGGCAAAAACACACGAACACAAAGCAAGGATCGTCCGTCCCGCACGTCCCTGGGGCTCCTCGTCCTCTCCGGCGGGAAAGGCGGCCCAGACATCCTTCCAGGTCAGCTCACGCCCCAGACACAGGCCCTGCAGGGTCCAGGGCTGTGGAACGACCCCTTACTTCCCGCAGTCTGCCTTGTTCCAGAACACCTGAGGCCCAGGGGTGCGCTCCGTGCAGGGTGCTGACTGCCCGTGGGCGTCTGCCCTCAAGGAGCCCAGACCCCTCAGAGATGGCAGGCGGGCAGAGGGCGAGGGGCACTGATGGTGTCAGGATTCATCCTGGGCTTCGTGGTAGATGCTTGGAAGCCCACTGGTGGCCCTGCCTCCGTGGCTTGGCAACCACTCGAAGGTGTTGTCGGGAAGCTCCGTCGGTGGCTGGCTCGGGCAGCCTGGCCACTGAGACGCCCGTGTGCCCAGCAGCCCCCGCCGGTCTCCCGCGGCCCCGGCACCGAAAGGTGCCTCGCGTGGTCTGGACCCGAGGGGTAAGGCCCCGTGGTGCCCCGCTGGGCCCCCGGGAGCGGCGGGGTGAGGCCAGCGGTGACCGCCGCCCCCGTGCAATGCTTCACCCTCTCCACCCAGACTCTGGAAAGATCTACTTCAAAAGGCATCATGGGTTCCGTGCTCCTGGTAAAGGTCCGTGGCCAGCTGTTTCCTGGGGCCAATGTTCCTGAAAAGACTTGTCAGTGTCATTGGCGCAGTAATTGCAGAGATGTGCGTACAGACAGCAACTGGAAAAAATTCATCAAGATTACGTACGCTCTGAGTGAGGGCGTCACACGTGACTTATTTTTCCTCAAACTCCTTTGTGTTTTCCAAATTTTCTGTTCGAGCGTCTATAGTAACAATCAGAAGAACGGTCTGAGCAAAGGGCAGGAATTGCAGCCCCCCCAAGGACACGGGACTCAGCGTGCATTGACTGTTGGACATTTGTCACAACCGGGGCTGTGGATGCTTCCCCTACAGCGAGAAACCCGGAGAAACACAGGGAAACGGCGGGGCGGGAGGCGAGGGCGATTTATGCGCTATTTCTCTGCAACATGGAAGAGTAATGCGGAGGTCATGTGGGCAAGGTCAAAGGACAATTTGACTTTTGCAGGATGACCCGGGGCCATCTGTCCTTCGTGCAGCTGATGAGCTGTCAGTGCGGGGTGAAGGGAGGAAGGGGGGCCGCCGCCTTACTGACGAGAGCGCCCCGCCCCCCGGACGGGACAGCGCTGCTGCTCCCGCGCCCGCCAGGAGGTGCGGGGGAGCAGGGCCCTGGAAGGGGTCCACCCTGGGGACCGGCCTCAGAGGGAGGAAGGCCCCTCTGCCTGCCTGGGGAACCAGGGCAAAGCCCCAGTGCCCATTCCTCCTGTCGCTGGAGGCCGTTCGCGGACGGCTGTCGTTCCAAAGACACTTCCTCCACCACAACCCTGTTTCCCTCCCTCGCAGGTTTCTGGGACCTTGGAGGCCCCACCCTGGGTTCTCTGACCCCCAACCTCTGCTTTGCTCTGGTGGGACAGTGATGTGCCCCGGACCAGAGCTGCGGGGGCCGCTGGCCCTGACCGAGGGACTTCCTAGCCCCGTGGTCTCCTGTCCACGGGTCACAGTCACCTCCTGCCGTAGTAACCCTCCTGCCTGTGACCTGTACTCATTGTCCCGTGTCACCACCTGACATCTTCCCAGTGTCTCTTCTGGAACCAGAGATTTGCTGGCCCCTCTGGGTTTGGGTCTGATAACCTAGAAGCCAGGGGTTCTGTGTGCCCAGCCGCCCGGCAGGGAGGTCCCTCGCCCTGTGTGTCTGTGGTTCTGCTGTCCCTGGCGAGGCAGAGCCTCCTGACAGGACAGCCCCAGCAAGATGGGCTGAGGGACTCAGGAGCACCCGCTTTCTTTCTGGTAGACGGCTTTGACCGTGCACGGACTTGTGACCCGTCCACGGTCCTGCAGACATGGGCTGGGCTACTTGGGGCCTCGGCTGCTGTAGAGAGAAGATGCCGTGCCCGTGCAGCCCCCGCCCTTTCTGTGTCCCACAAGGACACCGCCCCGGGTGTGGGGAGTGCCAGGCAAGGGGACCGAGCCCGAGGCCCCTGGGGACGCACAGGCATCGCCGGTCCAGCTCGTGCCGCAGAGGCGGTTCAGCACAGGCCCGCTCTGCCCAGCTGCCCGCACTGTTCTCTCCCGGTTGTTTCATTTACGAGGGTGTCACTGGGCAGTAACGTGCGCGTCGGGGCTGCCGCCCCCCACCCCGAGGCCCCGTGAGTGCAGATGGGTTCGAGTGGAGCAGGCAAGACCGCCGGAAGCGGGGCTTCAAACCGTGCGGGTCCAGGTGGCGGTGACGTGAGCGGTGCTGTCTCTGTGCCAGGACGGCCCCGGAGATCCCGTCGCGATGCCACAGGGCGCGGGCCTCGCGAAGCTCGCAGGACGCGGTCTCGCTGCGGGGTCCACCATCGAGCCTGCAACGAGAAGCCCGTCGTCGTCTCGCGAAAGCCGAGGTCTCTGCCCGCGTACCGAGGGCGCGTCGCTCTTCGCAGAAACCCAGCAGACACGCGCGCAAACGGGATATCCCCACTCGGGAGCATTCGCAAAGCTCGGGGCATGTTAGCGGAAGCCCGCAGCAAATCCAAAGGTCTGCACAAGATGCCTGACCACTTGCTAACAGGAAAGGCTGCGGCCCGGCGTTTCACGGGGTTTGAGCCAGGCTGTCAGCCTCGACTCTGCCCGCGTCTGGGCGTCCAGCTTCTCCCACCGCCCCCCGTCAGTGCCCGGGGGCTGCTGGGGCGACGGCCGTCCCTAGACCCGGTGACTTCGAGCAAGGGAAGCCTGCCGGTGGGAAGCCCGAGGGCCGGGTGGACAGGCTGCTCTCTCCTCGGCCCGTGGACGGGCACCTCCCCCTGTGTCTGTGTCCTGATCTCCTCCCTTCCTCAGGACACCGGTCGGATTGGATTAGGGCCCACGCTAGTGACCTCACTTTAGTTGATCACCTCTTTGAAGACTCCGTCTCCAATCAAATAGATGTCCCCTCCCCCGTGTCAGATTACAGCAACTTTTCTTTACCCACAGGACGGGAGTATCTGAAAAGCCCAGAGAACCTTCTGGATTGCAAGCGTTCTCCTCCCTGCCCCCGTGTGGAGTGGTGACCGCTCTCTGTTTTGTGATCAAGGCCACTCACTCGGCACGCCCGGTCACGCCCAGGGGCCAGGGAGCACAGTGGGGCTTCAGGGAACACAGTGGGGCTTTAGCACAGCCTTCTTTGCGGGTGAAACCGTATGTGTGGTGGTGTTTACTGACCGCCATAGAGAAAAATGTGCTCGCACATCGTTAGCCACTCGTTGGTGAGAAGGGACGCGTTGATCTTTTCCCACTAAAGAAGCCACGTTTGGAGAGTCAGCCCCAGCGGGGGTCACCACCCTCCCGAGTTTATGGTGATTCGATGACGTCCTACGAGGTCCAGCCGTCCCCTGTATAGGTCACGGGGAGGTCGGTGGGTGTCTGACTGTGGTCACCACCCCCGAATCTCTCAAGGTTTTGAGCCCCAGCTCCATGCACCTGCCTGCATGGGTTCCTGTCCTGACTGTGGCCACTGCGGCCCTCCTGATTTCCAGAAATTAGTGTCCATCCTGAGCCACTGTGCAGAAATCCCCGGGATGTGTCCCTCACACGGCACACGGTCACGCTGGCCCTCTTGGGAAGGTCAGGAAGGAGACTTGCACACGCACCTCTGGTGGTGCAGAGGTGTCAGCCCAGGGGACACGGCCTCCCTTCCGCACGGGGCCTCGGAACCGGCGCAAGCTGGGCGTTGGTCAGCAGGCCATGGTTCAGGTCGAATCTTGTCCGTCAGGCTTGGAGGTTTGACCCGGTTTTTGCTCGTTTCCAGGCTTTTTGTCTTTGTCTCCCTTATTGTACAAGTCAAGTAGGATTTTAGCTGGCTGACTACTGGGGTTCGTGAATGGGGTCCCGCGCCCACCTTGTCTCTGGCGGTCGAGACCTAGCCGTTGGCCCTGGCTCTCTGGGACGCCATCCCCGTGAAATCGGGGTCTCTCGTGTTCAGCCCACAGGGAAGAGCCTCGCAGGGCCTTCGAGAATGTAGGCTCTCTCTTCGACCGCTTCCTTCCCGGGGCCGGGGGAGGGGATGCGCTGGGGCCTGTGGCAGGAATGGGTGGGGCTGGGCGGGGCAGGCATGGTGAGCCCACCTGATGCCACAGTCCTGTCTCCCGAGATTTGGTGTCCTCCCCTTCAGATTTAATTCCACGTGGCGGCGAGAGAGCCCACATCTCCATCAGCCACTGAAACACTGGGAGCTCCTCTCGGCCGCCCCAGCCAATGCCACGGAGCCAGAGTGCACGGTGGGGCATGCCACGCCCTCCAGCCTGGCCTGTTGCCCTCGGGGCCACTGCCCTCCAGACTCCCTGTGGTTCTGTCCATAAAAATTGTACAAACTTTTTGCGCGCACGGCCCGTCCTCCTGGTCAGTTTGTAGCTGAGCCCTGGACCCCCGGGATTTCAGGTGGGTTTCGGGTTTTGAAGCACCGAGGGGTGATGGGGATCCAGGAGCTCCCGGACAAGGAGAGGGTGGCTGGGGGCAGGGCAGCGAGAAGTGCCCAGACTAGGCAGGGGCTCACACCCTCCTCTTACTGGACTCCGTCCCTGTCCTCTCATGGTGCCGCCCCGGTCACTGGCTCAGGCCCTCCAGGGCTGGGACCCCAGGTGCCCTGCCAGGCGGCCCGAGAATCCGGTTTCCAGCCTGTGACCCTCAGGCTACTGGAGAGAAGGGCTTCCTTTAGGACAGCCCCGTAGCTCTCTGGTCCTGACGGGGTCCAGGATGGGGATTCTGAGCCCTGGGGTTCTTCATGCCTGGGCCCTCGCTCTGCAAGTTTCTACCCTGGTGCACGTGGTGGCCGCCTGGTCACCAGAGCCTCCTGTGAACAGGCGGCCGTCTGGAGCCGGCCACAGGTGATGGCTTGCATCATGGTTCTGTGGCTGTAGGTGCTTCAGACCACGGGCAGCACGGATGCCTCTGGATCCCATCCGACCAGCAAACTCCATCTAGATTTCTATCCTGAGGTTCTGTTTCCCGGAAGTGCACCTGCACTCAAGGCTTGGTCAGTGGAGAGACGGCCCTGTGTGGATGATTGAGGGGATGCAGGGAGTGGGGAGGCTGGGGTAAGGGTCTTCTGGAAGGAAACGCCGGGTGTCAGCCTGTGGTCCTGGGTGGGCAGGACAGCCCCCAGTGCAGATGCTCGAATGCCAGCCCAGGCGTGGCTCATCCGGACATCCTGCGGCCTGCCCGCTCTGTCCCTCTCTCTCCCGGACAGCGAGGCTCCCTTGTTTCCGATCCCCCAGCCTCTCACGAGCCGCTCGTGATGGCACAATTACTAACCCTGTGGAGGCCGGAGGGCGGGTGGTGGCGCGGAAGCCCCGGGCCCGGGCGGACGACATGGCCGCTGCTGTCCCTTTGCAGCAAGTGCCTGAATTACGTCCGTTTTCTGGGTGAACTCGAGGAGAGGGGTCAGCGCAGGCCGGGGAGGGGCACAGAGACACTGCAGGATCAGGCACCAGCACTGCTGGGCCGAGAAGGGACCCGCGAGGGCCCCACGTGCTTCAGGGCCACAGTCTCATTCTCCGAACCGCATGAGAAGTCAGGTGATTGTGTGAAACAAAAGCAAAGCCGTGATGAAAACCCTAAACTTGATCTTCAAGGAACCACCTAGAAAAGGTAGGAGACACTGCCTCTCCCCCGTCTAACGTGTCCCTTGTGTGCACGTGTCACGTTGCTTTTTAAGTCTGTGCACGTATCTGTGTCTCCCCCCTTCCCTGCGATGCGATCCCACAGCCCTGTAACTTCTCCACACAAGGGGTGCCCTTGGTTTCGAGAGCCCAAAGCAGGTCGGGGTCTTGGGGCGTTCCCCCCGCGAACCCACGCCTGCCAAGGGCGGGTGGCGGCCCGCGAGACGCGGCCTGGGACTTCGGTGACCCAGGCTCGGACGACGCAGTCTATGTTCACCGCAGGGACAGCGCTGTTACGGCAGGTGAGGACCAGGGAGGCCGCCTGGTCGCCGGTCTCCCCCGGGGGGGGTGGAACCGGGCACGTCTAGAAAAGACGTCCGAGGAGGGGTGCTGCGTCAGTGCAGGCCCAGCAGCTCAGTGCGCCACGTGATCTAGTCTGTACTCGAACGGGAGGAATAAAAAGTGACCTCTGGTTTCCAGAAGCTTGGGAACAAAACCAAAATAACAATGTGGTTTGTGTCTGTAGGGGGGTTGCCGGGGGCTCTGGAACCCACCGTCTGGGGTCCAGAGGGCCCTTCCACTGCTTCCTGGGGGGACTTCCCTGCAGCCCCAGCCCGCTGAGCTGGAAATGGGTGAAAAGTTGCAAATGCGCTGAAAATTCACCCTAACGAGCCGCGTGTGCTGCACCATGGGGGAAGCTGGGGTTCTGGAATGAAATCTAGAGGAGGGCAACCAACCAGGCTGTGGGGGCGGGCGGGGAGGCACGAAGGTGCCTGAGCGCTGGCTGCTTCGTCCCCAGGGCTCTGGGGCCCCTTCCTGCGGGACACCCTCGGCCAACTGTGTGGTCCCTGCACCTGTGTCTTCCCCAAGGGGCTCCTTGCCCTCCTGCGGTGGAACGTTCTAGGCTACTCTGTTACTGAAGACACAGGCGAGGTGGAGAAGGAGCGTGAGCCTTTTCTAAAGCGCTGTCTCCTCCATTCCCACCGTGTGCGCCTCACCCCTGCAGCGCCCGAGTTAGAAGTGAGCTCTGTACGGGGTGGCCCGATCCCGCAGGCCCCGGGTCTCCCCTGGGGTCAGCGGTGCCCCTTGGTGAGGCCACACTCACCGGATTTTCCTCCCGCCTCGCTTCCAGCGCCCCACCCCCGGCGAGGCAGCGAGCTGAGCTGGGGAGGGAAGGGGAGGAGGAAAGCGGGGCGGGGGCGCCCCTCCCCGCCAGGCCTGCCGCTGCCTTTCTGAACCCTGGGTGCCTCCCCTGCACGGCAGGCGTGTGTGCCCCTGCGGCTCCCCTCCCCCCGGAACTGCTGTGGGACGCCCTCCCCCCACGCCGGCCCAGCCTGGAGCATCCTCGGGGTGCTGCCCCCACCCCCGCAGCCCCCAGGGTCCCACACAGGTAGCCACAACCACGCACGTGACCGGTTTTCACTACCGAAGTGCCAGCGGGAAAGGCCAGCTGTGGCCCCTAAATCCTGGGGTTCTCCGGCCTCAGTGCCCCACCCCCCGTCAGGGCCGCCCCGTCCACAGAGATGGGGCCGCCTCGGAAAACCTTCATCCTGTTCTCACGGACACACGGGGGCATCCGTCACATACCCACAGACCAGCGGAAGCAGGGCCGCGTGCAATGGACTCTGATGACCCCGAGAGGTGCCCATGACAGCCTGTGTGTGCGCCGTGCCACAGAAGGGTCTGTCCCCAGCTCCTGGACCGTCCTGTGCCTGGAGGTGAGCCCCCTGCCCGGAAGCCGCGCGCCCACCCACTTGCCGGACGTAAATTATGTTCCTGCCCCCGGCGAGTGTTGTTGCGAAGCTGGAGTTTGTGTTCAGGCTGATTATCTTGAACTTGGGCTAATGTTCCATGAAAAGAGTCTCTATCATCAAATTCATTAATTAAGGTCCCATTTGCAGGCTGATTGTGAATGGGCGTCACTTGTGTGATGGGGCAGACCCTGCTCCTGGCTGGTGAGGCTGCTGTGGGCACGTGAGTCAGTCTCTGAGGGGCGGGGACACGGTCCCCGATTCCAGGTCAGCCTGGGGGTGGGGTGGGGCGGGGCTGCACTTCGAGCTCAGGCTGGGTCCCGGGGTGGGGGTCCTGTGACCAGTGGCGCCGGTCAGCCGTCACTTCCCCGCAGGACCGCGTGCCCAGTGCATTGCCCTCTGGTGCGCAGGAGGGGTCGTGGGGCGGGTCCTCCCCGGCCTGTGAGGGAGCGGGGCTCCTGGGGGCCTGGGGCTGCTTGCCCTCTGGCCCGTGACACTGGGTCCTGCCCCCCTGCTCCATTCCCTCACCCCTGCGCAGAGGGTGAGCTCCCCCTCCTCCTCCAGCCGACTCAGCGAGGTCTCTACTTCGGCGTCCCCCCCCCCCCCCCCAAACCCTCCGTAGGTGCAGGCGGGCTTGCTCGCCTCATTCTAGGCAGGCTCTCTCAGTGGCAGCTCCTCAGCCAAAGGTGCTGGCACCCTTCCCTCTCCCTGCCCTGCCCCTGCACTGGGGAGGCCACAGCTGGACCAAGCTATACGTCTGCCAGGCGTTTCCGATGGAGCGGCCTCACCTGACCCTGCGGGTCCCCCAGGGCAGGTGCCCTTGGTAAGGCCAGGATGCCCACGAGGCGCCAGTCAAAGCCCGGCAGGGACGTGGCCGTGCCGCTGTGCGGCTGTTCTCCTGGCCCGTGGCACCCGCATACTTACACGCACCCATCAGTTTCCTGCTGTCCCCAGAGATGCCCCTAATCTTACTAGGCCACTAGCAAATGTCAGAGCGTCACACGGAAACCACATTTCCTTTGTCCTGGGGTTTGTCTCTGCTGCCTGCACTCTGGTGGATGATTGGGTGGTTTTCTTCTGTCCTTGGCCGCCCCACGTCAGGTGAGCCGGACACACTTTGGTGAACAGCCCCCACCTGCCTACACCCGCCTGTCTACACCCACCTGCCTACACCCACCTGACTACGCCCACCTGTCTACACCCGCCTGTCTACACTCACCTGCCTATACTGGCCTGCCTACACCCACCTGTCTACACCTAGCCACTGCATCCCAGCCCTGCCCTGGGAACTGGGTGACTTCCTGCCCCTAGGGGGCTGTGGCAGGTGACCTGAAGCTACCCCCCTGCTCACTGTCCCACCTACACTTTCCTCAGTCCGGCTCCACTGGTGTTGCTGTCCCTGTCTCCCCTACACTCACCCGTGTGAGTCCTGTCACTTCCGGTGCCCTGGCCTCTGGACTGGCCCCTCCCTCCACCGTGAATGCTCTCCCTCCTCCTGCTCCGTCTGTCACAAAGGCCCTCTCCAGGCCAGCTGTGGGCCCTCCCAGCTCACCACGGCCGGCCCGGGGCATCATCCCAGCAGGACAGGGGCAAACAGCGACGACATACACACGTATGCCCGACCTGCTGAATAGCTTCTGGGGCCTGGCGTGGACCCCTCCTGCTCTCCCAGCCTCTCCTGGCCAGGCCTGCTTGCACCTGCTGGGGCCGGGCAGGCCGACACTCAGTGCCTCTCCCTCAGCACGGCATCTGCAAACCCCGGGCCGGTGGAAACGGGGTTCACACAAGTGTTGTGCACATGACCCCATCAGCTCCTTCCACCGGCTCGATCGGACGAACGTAAGGGTTATGCCTTTAAGATAGCACAGTGCCTTGAGAAGCAAAGGCAGGGAGGACCAGGCTGGTGCACCCCCCACATTGATGCCCCCATTAGTTCTACTCCCATCATGACCGTTTCCCGGCCAGATGACAGAGTCCCTAAGCACACAGGCGGCCCTGCTCAGTCTCGTCTGCATCGACACCAGAAGTGGAGGTCGGATGCTGCTACAGACATTCAGCTCCTTTTCTGGGAGCTCCTCCCTGGAGTGACCACACCACTGTAACGGACACAGAATTCTGGTTGGATTGCTGGAAGGGAGGCATCAGCCACCCCAAGTGGGCCAGGGTTCACGCCAAGCCTGCATAAGCCCCTTCTCGCTCTAATTCCCGCTTTGGGCGCTCACTCGGTGGGCTTAGTTCAAGACATTAAGGCTCTTAGCGGGTGGGGCTTCTGGCTCCTGAACTGCACCCTTCGTGTTTAGATCTCCTTGGAAGTGGCAATAAGCCCCGGGATGGGGAGGGGGCCTGGGGCCAGGGAAGACACCCCCCACCCCCAGGCCGGTGAGACGGGTGCCTCGCCTCGTACAGTCCTGCCCCAGTGCCTTCCGGGCGGCGTCGGCCCCCTGCACCCCAGCAGCCACTGCACCCCAGCAGCAAAGTGGGGGCGCTGCCCGCTCAGGGATCCCCCAATGTGCAGGGGCCTGACTGGTCCCGGGGCTTCGGTAAACCCCTCTTCACCCCAGGGCCAGAGTCCTCCGGGGAAAAGGCAGTTTCTTCACAATTTCATGAAGCTGATGCCAGACATGCTGGAAGGCAGTCCTCCCTCCTTCTCCCTGCCCCCCTCCTCCCTGAAGGCCCCCCCCCCCACCCCCGCCTTCTCTTCCTCCAGGGCCCCACTGTTCCAGACAGGGTCAGATGGAAAGGTCACGGTGTTTCCTTCCCAGGGCTTCACCGCCTTCCCACGCCGTGATCCTGGCGGAGGGGCTTTCCAGGTTCTCCCGCTTAGTGGCACCAATGGGGCAAATACCCTGGCCAGTGTCACCGTCACTGTGAAGGAGGGAACGGCATCTTCCTGGTGCCCTGGCGCAGAGGACAGCAGCTCTGGGCAGGGGACTCCCTCTGCCTCAATTGTACCAGCTGGAAGGAGGCACTTCAGAGCCCTCCCCTGGTACCAAGTGCCACCCGCCCCAACCTGGGCTGTCCCTTCACCAGACGGCCTGCCCGCTGTGAGCGAGGCTGACCTCACGGCCTGCAGCCTGGGCGCCCACACCCCACTGGAGGGGCCTCGTCTGGGCCCCGGGGCACCGGGGACACCACATGGCCAGCTGGATGTCCGCAGGGGGAGCCAGGCTCAGTGTCCCTCAACCCGCTACTATGTGCCTTAGGAGACAGGCGGTCCCAAGAATCCTCCCACTGGGGAGGACTGGAGCACGGAAAGATCTTTTCTCTGTCTCTTGTTTTATGCGAGAGAAAGACACAGACAGAATGGAGAGGGGAACACACGGCGGCGGCGGGTAGGCCGGGGAGAGGGAGAGAGACGGAGGGGCGGGCAGGCCGTGTGCAGCCACCGGCAGGCAGGCAGGCAGGCCCGGGGAGAGGTGGTGGGGCATGAATCGGGCAGTCTCAGGAGACCATCACTTTAAATCTTAATTGGTTGCCTTTTAAATATCATTTAAGGGCTGGTGTCCCTGCCTCTCTCTCTAGTTAAGAAGGTGTCGTGTCAAACTCTATTACCTCGCTGGACGAGTCTCCCTTAAGTTAAAAAAAAAAAAGGGGGGGGTAGAAAGAGAAAAAAAAAAAGAAAGAAATGGAGGCATCAGCGGCGGTTTGAGGGTCGATAAAGCTCTTAGATTTGGAGACGTTTTCCGGGAGCCCATTTCCCGCGGCTAAGAGTTGTTAATGGAGCTTAAGGAATTATCTTAGACCGGGCCGGCCGCCACCGTATATTTCCCTGTCGGGTCTGGATATGCTGCTGTCAGACTCGCTTAATGAAAAGTAACGCGCGGCTGATTACAGTTTTATTTGGGCGCTATGTAAAGAGCGCCGTTAATTTAGCAGCCCTTCCTTGGTGTGTCTGAATTGGCCACGCCTGAGTGGCTGAGAGCGCGGTCCCCAGCGCCGCTGCCCTGACAGCCTCCCGGGAGGGAAGCGGGTCCCCGCCCCCCACCACGACCTTTCTCCCCAGCACCACAGACCCTTAAAACACACGTCCCCACCCTCCCCACCCCGGCGGCGTCCTGTCCCCTCCCCCTCACTGAGGGGATCCGCCTCCTGACCCCCACCCCGGGGCACACAGGCCACTTGGGGGTAAGGGTGCCTACGGCCAGCCTTCCAGAGCATTCCCCCCAAAGGTAAGGGGGAGGTCCAAGGGACAGCCCCTGGTGGGGGGGGGAGGGGTGCGCGGCTGACTCCCCGCCCCACCTGATGTCTTTATCCCCACAATTTTGCAGATTAATCAAACAAGTCTCTTCCAGTCGGCGCCACCAAGGTCTGGGGGCTCCTGCGGTGCGGGATTCTGACCTCCAGTCTGCGGGAACCGGCCGGGCTTCCTGCCCCACAGACCCTGCCCAGAGTGTGAGGTCTCCAGGGCCAAGGCGTGGTCGGCAGCGGGAGCCCTCTGGGCACCCCCCCCCCCCCGGACTGGCTGCGGGGGGTCGGGAGGGGGGGGCGGGGGTCCAGACCCGGCCGCGGCCCCCACAGCCCCTGCCACCCGCACCGGGGCCCGGGCCGCGGCCCCCACAGCCCCTACCCCGCCCGCCGCGCCGCCTGCGTCAGCGAAGCCTCATTTTTGCTGAAAATGTCTGGCTTTGTCTGGGGCTGGGGTGGGGGCGCGGGGGCAGCCGCCCTCGGCCGCATTAAAATTCCTGGCGCCCCAGCCGCGGCCGCAACGCGTCTCCCCCGAGACTCCACTTTCGCTATTACTGTCAAGTACCCTTGACTCTTTATTTTTGCCCTTTTATCTATTACAACTAATTCGAGTTCTTTTGCCCTTTTCAGTCTAAGACGTGGGCTTTCTGCAAAGCCTCCCCCTGCCAGCGAGCTCTCGGAGCGCGGAGCCTTTAGAAATTGAGGGGTTTACTGTCAAAATGAAAATTTCACTTCAAATTATCTTGGCTGATGCTCGCTCGCCGGGCCGGGGGCCCCCGCCCAGCCTTTGACAGGCGCATCAGCGGCGAGCCTCCGAGTCCCGATGATATCATCCACGGGAGCGAAAGTCAATACGGTGACAGCGCGCGGATACAATCCAATTACCGCGCGGCCCGGACAGGCCTGGGGCGCGGCGCCCGCCCGGCCACCGGGGTCCGGGACCGCCCCCTTTTCTCAGGCGCCGGGGGTCGAGGTCCGGTCGCTCTGGGGCGCGGACCCCGACACCGGCCTCTGGCCACCAGCGCTCGAGGCCCGCCCCGGAGCCGCTCCCCGGCGGCCCGGGACCCCCGCGGGGGCGGGCCCCTGTCCAGTCCCAACCGTCGCAGGGAGGGACCCCGCCTCGCGGGCGCCTCCAAGGCCCCCCGCCCCCCGGCAGGTTCGCCGACTTGCCGATCCGTCCTTCCTCGGGACGCCTGGGACTGCGACGAGGCCCCCGCAGCCGAGCGCTGGCCGGCGAGGGGACCCCGAGTGCAGAGCGCAGCGCTCCCCGCCGCCCTCCAGGGGCCCGCGCCACCGGAGGGAGCGCCCCGAGAGCTTCCTGGGCTCGGAGGTGCGGGCCGGGCTCCGCGGGGGTGGGGGTGGGGGTGGGGGCCGGAGGGAAGCGGGAACCCAGGGCTGGAAGCGCGCGGGAACCGGGGCCAGGCGGGGCTCGCCCCCGCCCCCGCCCCCGGGCCTCCACTCCCAGCCCCGCCTTCTATCCGCAGCCGACTAAGCGCTCGCCCACCCCCCCACCCCCGGGGCGCGGCCCCGGGCTTTCGGAGCGCGGGCGGGGCGGCCGGTCCCGGGAGGGAGGGGAGGCGGGGCCGGGGGCGGGAAGGCCGCGCCACTTCGGCTTAGGGCGGTCGTCGGAACGCAGTCCACGCCACCCCCCCACCACCCCCCCCCCCCAGTTCCAGGGAATTTAGCAAGTTTAAAAGTTACTCTAATCTTGCAAGGGAAACCCCCACTTTCTCAGCATTGTGGAGTGTGGTAACGGGGGAGAGTTTGCAGTTTAGGGCCTGTGCACTTCTCTCACAGACTCCAAAATTCCTGGAAGTTCCCGTAACCGTTGCTACAAACGGGGCTTTGAAGCAGGACGTCTGGGCTCTGCGGGTTAACTTCGCGGGGCACTCGGGCAGGCCGCCGCCCCCTCCTCCTCTGGGCGATTAGCACCTTTCCTGGGCAAGACCTCAACCCCCTGGGTGTGAAGCGTGTTCATTTTGCAATGCAAACACCATCACTCGGTTTATTGGTTTGTTATATCAGCCTCTGAAGCAGGCAATTATTGGTGTGAACATACACGTAAAAAAACGTAATTTTATCGAGTTACGAGTGTGCAACAGTGTAAACAGGTGGGAGTGCGGTTGCTGGAAGGTGTGCTGAGGACGACGCGGGTCAGCGGGCTGAGGGGTCTTCGGAAGGAGCAAGGATGCCTCAAACCCGGGAGGAGGCAGCAAAACTAAGCCTCAGAGCTGAAATGTCTGGTCCGTGTAAACTTTGGGACGTAAACTTTAGGCTCCGGGGCGGCTCCCTTCTGCTCTGGGAGCGTCCCTACCCGGCTGGGGCCCGGGGCGGAGGTCGGAAACGGCCCGGACCAATGCTTGTCCAGGCGGGGTCTGTGGCCGGGAGGGCCGAGTCCGGCCGGTCCCCCCACGGCGGGTGGGCTGCCTGCACTTGGACGCGCTCCCGTCCTGCTTTGGAAACTCCGTAGAAACAGAGTCTGCGACGCGCAGCAGGCCGGCTCCCCGTCTGCTCCTCCTCCGCGCGGGGCGGGGCCCGTTAGGCGCAAAAGGGCTTGCCCCCGGCCTTGGGCGCCGCCAGCAGCTCCTTGGCTGAGCCTGCGGACGGGGCGTCGTGGGGCGCGGAGGGCGGGAAAGCGCGCGCCAGGGGCGTCGTCAGCACGTTGGCACCTGCCCCCAGAGAGCGTCCCAGCGGTCCTGGGTCCAGGAGGGCGCCCTTGGCGGTGGCCCAGGCCTGGTTCAAAGTGCTGTGCCTGAGGATAGGGTCGTGAAAGACCCCATCCACCCAGTTTCTGAGACTGGTTACCGGGGAGTCCTGGTGCCTGTCCAGGGCACCAGTGGGGGCCGGGGCCGCAGGCGAGGACGACGCAGGAGCCAAGGAAGCGGCCGCAGGGGCAGCGGAGCCTTGGCGCTTCAGCATGCACGAGGGGAACTCAGTCTGGCTCAGGGCTGTGGCGGCCGCGGTAGCCGTGTGAGCCAGCGACCAGATGCGCGGCTTGGCCTCGAGGCCCGCCGTCGCCCCAGCCGGCGCAAAGCCCAGCTTGGCCTCGCAGGCCTGCGAGCCGCCCCCAGCGCCAGGCTGCTGCTCGGGCGCAGCCGCCGCGCTCCGGAGGCAGCTTCTGGCCCTCTCCAGGTCCTGGTCCAGGGCGGCCGCGCCACCGGCGGCCAGGGGCATCCGGAGGGTGCCGGAAGCCTCCTTTCCCGGGGCGCTTGGACCGTCAGGCGCGGCGGGGATGCGCTCCAGACCGCCGTCCAGGGGCTGGAAGGGCGGTTTCAGCTCGCACTCAGGGGGCTCCGCCTCCAGCGGGTCGAAATCCTCCAAGTCTGTGAGTTCTAGATCCTTCTCCCCTTTGCCCACCGTCTCTGCGCGGGGTAGAAAGAGGGGCCGGTGCAGGAAGAGAGGAAGGCGCTAGTCTGGACCTCACTCTTCCTTCCTAGCTCTGCGCACATGGTTATGGGCCCGACCCCCCGCCCCCAAGCTAGGAGAAGCACCTGTACCTCCCACCTGCTCCAGAACCCCAAGTGGTAACAAAGAAGCCTAGCGATTTCCTGCTCAAATCAATGGGGTGGGGGGTGGGGGCGGAGGGAGAGTGTGTCTATTGTTTTAAGCGTTATTTTGGATTTCTTTAAGCCTGTTCCCAGTTACTCCCGCAGGCCCCCAGGTCAGGGCCCCCATGGGTCAGCTCATTCATTTGTTGCCCGTGCCCTGACAGTTTGCTCTTACTACCCCAGGTTCAATGTCTTCAGAGGTCCCAGAACCCAAGAAGAAGGCACAGGGAGTCCCGGCCTCGGTGCCCCAGCCTTAGCATTGCAGGTCCCACCCACCTTCATTCTTGGTGCTCTTGAGGGGCTCCTCCCTGGCTTCCTCTTCGCCCCCCTCTTCCTCCTCGCCCTCCGCATAGGGTCGCTTCTCATCCGCGCATTTGTTCCTCGGGGGCCACGTCATCTTGTTCTCCTTCTTGAGGCGCCGGCGCGCGTTGGCGAACCAGGTGGACACCTGCGTGAGGGTCATCTTGGTGATGATGGCCAGCATGATCTTCTCGCCCTTGGTGGGGTACGGGTTCTTGCGGTGCTCCTGCAGCCAGGCCTTGAGCGTGCTGGTGGTCTCGCGCGTGGCGTTCTTCCGCCGCGTGCCGCTGTCCATGGTCCCGTACCTGGAGACAGGCTGGGCAATGGGGCGCTGGGCCGGGACCCTTGCGTCGCGGGCGGCGGGCCAAGGCCCAGGCAGGCTTTCAGTCCCCGTCGTGTGGGAGTGTTTTTATGGTGGTAAGACCTGGGTCAAACCCAGGCCCCTGGTTCCTCGCCACGGCCCACAGGCACAGCCTTTTGTGGCCCAAGATGTGTATATTTGATTCAACTTACAGGGAGCCTGGGCTCCTTCCTAGCCGGAGTGGAATGTGGGCTCAAGGCCTGGCCAGGTCTCTGTCACCCTACATAGACATCTATTTCTTCAGGTTCCTTTATGGGCCCCCTCGCCTACCCTTTTGATCCCCGAACCACACAAATGTGAACCCGACTATATAACAGCCGTGGGCAGGGGTGGTCATTAGTGTCCGTGGGGAGAAAGCGTCCAGACGGCTTATGTGGACTTCCTGCAGTTAAATTTATAATTGTCACCCTCCTCCCCCCAAGATGGGCCACGCGTCTCTGGATGAGCAGACTGGACTCCCCCTTCTGGTTCCCACCAAAGGGAAAGGTGGGCTGGGCTCTTGGGCAGAGGGAGGCGTCTGAAGCCTGGGCAGGGAGACTTGACAGCGGCCCAGAACCACAGTGCAGCGAGGGCTGTGAGGGTCCAGACAGCGAAGGGAGCGAGAGGGAGAGGCTGGGGACGCATTTGCCCAGTGGGGCAAGGCTTGCCAAGGGGGCGGGGCTCGGGAGTAGCGCAGGTCCGCTGAAACCTGACCCGAAATCCCTCCCCTAGCCGCCCAAACATTCACAGGGGGCGTGGGGCTGGTGGTGCGGAGTTTGACGACTGAATGGAGCGCGGGGGCCCGGGCGGGGGCAGTGAGGAGGGATTCTGTCCGCCGGTCCCTCACCTGTCGTAGGGGTACTGGCCCAGCGCCGGCTCGTAGGGGTAGTAGGCGGCGGCCGCAGCAGGCGCGAGGCCCGCATGCGCAGATCCCGGCGCGTCCTTGGAGTCGAAGCCATTCTGTAGGATCCCACGCGCCTGGGGTCGCAGCTTCCGGGAGGCGACCCAGCTCAACCCCAGCCCCCCAGGCCCCTTGGCTCTTGCACGCTTTGCACACACCCCTGGGCAGCCTCATAAGCCACCCCCACCCCCGGACTCTCTCTTGGGCCCAGGGAGCAAAGAAGCCTCAAGATGGGGAGAGAGGACGCGCAGAATTGGGGGGTGGTGGTCGGGGAGTAGGAGAGAGAAGAATGAGGTTGGAGGGAGAGGGGGGCAGAGGAGACAGGTGGGGGTTGGGAGACAGCAGGAGGGAGGACCCGGACCCAAGAAGAGGACCGACCGACCGCCCGCAGGGAGGAAGGAGGAGCGAGGGGGGAGACGAGCTGGGGGGAGGAGGGGGAAGGGAGCAGGGGAGGGCCAAGCGGTGGGGCACTGGGAGGGAGGAGGAGGGAGACCGGGAGGAGTGAAGGTAGGGAGCTCAGAGGAGGAAAGCGCGGGACGAGGGGCGGGCGCCGAGCTCGAGCTCCGAGGGCGGGCGGCGCTGGGAGGAACCCGGCCAGGAGGCTCCCCCTGCAGCGTGGGGTCCTGGGCACTTGCGCCCGCGCCGCGGGCTCCCTGGGAGGTGGGCTGGGCAAATCGGGGGCAGGGGCGTGGCGGGGCGGAGGAAGGCTTCAGACAATCCCCTCCCCTTACCAGCGAGTAGAAGGCGGACGCCTCGGAGCCGTAGGTCACGTAGTTGCCGTAGCCCTGCGAGCCGCCGTACGGGCCCCCGTACACCCCAAGCGCCGCGGCCGAGTTGAGCTCGTGGCGCGCGGTGGCCAGCAGCCGGCTCTCGTAGACCGGGCAGTAGACGGGCGCCTGGGCCGAGGCGGCGGGCCCCGAGTCGGCCAGCGTGCGGCCGCCGGACTCGCAGCACGTGCTCAGGGAGTTGGTGGTCATCAGGAACTGGGGGAGGGAGGGGCCGCGAGGAAGCGCCGGCGCCCGCGGGTGAGGGGGGCGCGCCGCCCAGGGGACCCTGCCCCACGGCCCGGGGCGTACTGCCGTCCACGCCGCGCGTTCCCTCCTGCCGCGAGCCACTGGGGGACCAGCCCTACCAGGCCCCGGAGTTTTCACACGCACCCCGGGTGTGTGGGTGTGTGTGGGGGGGGGGGTCCCAAGGCCGCGCACGCCCTCCTGTGCCACGCCGTCTCTCCTGGGGTGATGGTGAGGGTCAAAGAAAGCGGGAGACAAGGGGGGCCCGCACGTCAGAGTTTCTCGGTGCCCCTGCCCTCCCCGGGGCTGGGTGCAAGGAGCGCCTGGCACAGGCCCCGCTCTCTGGGAAGCGACCCCGGGTCGCTGGACAGCCTGCCAGCCGGCGTGTCCGGCCGCGTTCCCCGCACCCTCGCGGGGCCCCCTTACCTGGGGTGCGGAGGAATAGGGGTATCCAAACTGCGGGTAGGACATGGCGGGGCCGGCGGGGTCCTGCGCGTGGTCGCCCGCGTGGCGCGGCCACTGCTCCGGGGCCGCCGGCTCCTAGGCGCTGGGAGGGCGAAGCGGAAGAGCGGGTTAATTCATCCACGCGCCCCGCAAACTTTTCTAACCCGGCGGGAAAGTGAGCCGCGACGGCCGCACCGAGCCTTTTAGCCTCACGTTCCCGAGCCTCGAGGGGGCTCTGGGACCAGCCCGCCTCGCAGCGGCGACACAAATACATATTTTGCAAAAAAGGGAAAAAAAAAACACCGAGTTGCGCGAACCCGTCAAGTCAAATGTGCTTGGCTTTCAGCGGCGGGGGCGCTGACGTCAGCCCACGCCGCGCAGCTCGGCCGGGCCGCAGACGTGCGGGTCACTGGCGGCGGCCGGGCTGCGGGGCTGCGGGGCTGCGGGGCTGCGGGGCGGGGGCGCCGCGCGGGGCGAAGAGGCCACAACAGGCTCTGACAAATGAATTCCGTCCGTGGAGTCAATATCGCCCCCACGAATGCCGTTTCTCCTTAGTCACCGAGGATGGGAAGCACTTTTAATTAGAAATTAATTAATGAGCACCTGCGCCTGCCCGCCCCACTGTAATCATTAGTCTCAATTACAAATGAGACATGTGAAGGGACACACGAGCGAGTCTCCACCGAAGATGTAATCAACAGTTAAAATTAGCCGGGCGCTGGCGCAGGCGGCCGGGCCTCCGCGCCCCGCTCGGCGGCAGGTGCAGGAGGGCCGCTCCGCAGGCCCGCGCGCGACCCCGACTATTGTTTAACTGGCTCTCTGCTCGGCCTCCCGCCGGTTCGAACCCTGCTCCGGGGCGGGGAGTTCCAGAACCAGATGCGGCTGCCAGTGTGCGCGTCCGAAGGGCAACCTGCTCTCAGGTGTGTGGGTCCCGCGTCCTCCCCAGAGCCATCCACCGAGGCCTCCCCCAGAGCCATCCACTCCGGGCCTCGGTGGTCCAATTGCCGCGGGGCTCTGCGTCTGCCCGCCAGCCTGTCCCCCGGGAACGCCCCCCCCCCCCACCGCCCCCGCGCGTCCCACCCCCGGTCCTGTGAGTTCCTGCACAGCGAGCGGCCCTCCCTTTCCTCCTCCACCCCCTTCCGCGGCCGCCCTCCCAGCCTCCCCCTGCCCCTCGCGGCTGAACCCGGGACTGCCAGACAGCCCTGCGCGGTCCGGAGAGGAGGTTTCCGCCGCCCTGCTCCGGGGCCCCTCCCGCTGTGCTTGCTCCGCCCGGCGCCCCGCAGGGGAGGGAGCGCCGGGACGCCTTCCCCTGCCCGTTTTGCATAGCTCTGGGCCCGGGGCGTGCGGGGCAGTCTGGGGGCTGGGGGACAGCCGCGCGCCCTCTCCAGGACTTTCCATCGGGTCCCGGTCCTGGGACCCAGCTCGACTGCAAAGCGGAGGCCAGCACGCAGGCTGCAAATGGGCGCCCGGGCACCCCGAACTCGCTCCCCGCCTTTTATGCAGCCGCCCTCCGGGGACCTCCCGGCTCGCCCCTGCCGCTCTGCCCCGCTCGGCCTCCCGCGGTCGGCCGGCCGGGAGGGGAGCTGTGCGCGGCGGCGCTGTGCAGACTTGCTCGGAAAGATTCCTGGGTTCAGACCTGTGAATCGCCCCAGGGTCACCCTCTAATTAATGATGACGTTCTCGCCCTCTCCCCAGCTGCAAACCTGCCTCCCAGAAACGAAATCTGCCCGCTCTGACAGCTCGGTTGAAGGTGATTGATGACTGTCTGGAGACCACAGTACGCATCATATAATATCTGCTGCGTAATTGCTTTAATTTACAGATGAAAATACGAGCTCTCCGATCGCGCTGAACCACAGCCGGCCACGTCCGAGCTGCTTGCGAAGGAAAATCATCGGAAATAATGAATAGCCGCCCCATGCAAATTATTCAGACAGTTTAAGCGTCTGTAGCCGGGAGAGATATATAAAGAACACGAGTCAAATGACATTAATAATTGTTTCTGAATTCTGTATTGATCTCGTGGCGGCCGTGTTTATTTCTTTCTCACCTGAATTGCTAATATCACCTTCCTGTAAATAATAAGAAACTAGCCACCGGGGCTTCTGGGGCAGAAATGAATCTCTCAGTCGCTCTCCCTCTTCCTCCTCTGCTCCTCCCCTCCCCCACCCCCTCCTCCCAACTCCTTCCAGTTTCCCCGGCTTCTGCTGTGGCTTTTCTGAACATCCTCCTACTTTCCATTATTTATTGTTTACAAACAGCTCTCTCTCTCCTGGTAATGAGGTTTGGGCCACGGAGGGGCCCGAGCCACGGGTGGCCGAGGGGGCTCCGGGAGCAGCAATCCGGGGCAAAGATGCCTTCAGCCCCTTGTCCTCACCCCACTCCCAAGGCCCAACCCCAGCGATCGTGAGCGCTCGGCTGGCAGGGGGAGGACAGCCACCGCCCAGGTCCCAGCGGCACTGAGCCACCTCGCTCTGGCTTGCCGGGCAGCACACCCAGGCCTGCGCCCTGCCCTTCCTCACCCGGGCCACAGCTCGCGGGGAACGCCGCCCCCTGAACACGCCAACATTCATCTTGTGAGCAGCCTTCGGAGCCCGGAGCCCTGGAGGGCACAGCCCGTCAGTGGAGGCCTCAGGGGGGTCAAGGGCTTCCTTTGACCATCACTGCAACGTTTCCCTTTCCAGCCTGGGTCGTAAAAAGACGCCCCCAGTCCCCACCCGCTGGCCCGGTTCTCCCAGGCAACCTGGACTTCTAATCCAGAAATCAAGCTCACCGACTACTTTCCAAGGCCTCCGCTTCCCGCCGGCTCCAGGCCTGCCGCACCCTGGCGGCCACCCTGTCTGGGGAAGCTCGGTGCTGTCATGAGGAGCCTGGCGACCTTGTCCCGGCTCACCCAGGCCCCGCGACCCGATCCTGGATGCAGGGCTGGCCAGGCCTGTCTCCAGACTGGCGAACACCCCGGCATCTCGCTGACACCCTGCGCCGGGCTGAGGCCGGCCTCCTGCAACCGAGATACTTTCTGGGTTATCTTTGTCCCGGAGTAAATGCCGGAATAACTCTCCGAGTGCCCTTTCCCAAAAGGCTGAGCCTTGAGCTGAGGCCCCGGGGTTTCCCTCCCAGAGCGGGCAGAACGGGAGGGTCGGCATCTCAGGTACCATCAGCTAAATGCTCCTGCATAGACGCGCGTGCTGAACCCAAGTCCCTCCAGGGACCCTCGGTTCTAAATACACCCCCCAGAGGCTCCCCGGGGACCGAGCAGCGGCTCAGCTTGGGCGAGGTGCCCCCACCAGCCTGTTGAGTGCTGAAGGAGCCCAGGGCCAGGGGGCCTGAGGATGGTTAGCGCCCAACGTTAGAGGCCTATGGGTCGCTCTCTTCGCCCCGGGGGGTGCTGTAGGCCGCTGAGGGCCTCTGGGAGGTAGGCCGCTCCCTAACGTTCCACGCCGCCCCGCTCCCCGTGGGGCTTCGCTCCCGAGCCCCGCCGAGGCCAGGCGCTCCCCGCGGTTCCCCGAGTCGTCCCCCGGGGCCACCCCGTCCTCCGCACCGAGAGCCTCCCGGGGCTCGCTCCAGCCCGACGAAGTTGACCTCAGGCAGAGGGCGGAGGCTGGAGCGCGCGGAGCCGGGCGAGGGCCAGCCCTCGGGGCGCCGGTGCCCGCCCACTGCTTGCGGACACCCGGGCGGGGTGTGGCGCTGAAAGGCGTTCTGGGTGTCGCTGGCGCCGAGGTCGGCGGGTCACTCCTTCGCGGCCGGTCCTCCGGGTCTCACGCGAAGTGAGGCGGGCGAGCTGCAGGCAGGCGCGCGGAATCCTGCTCCCGAACCGCCTGCACCCCCCCCCACCCCCCACCGTTTCGCTCCGGTTCTCCCGCCGCGCCCCCGCCGCCCGCCCGCAGGGCGCCGCCCAAGCGGGAAAGGCGCGCGGTCGGGGCGTCCCGGGGCAGGCCCGGCTGCCCCGCGTCGGCCCCCAGCGCCCCGCGCCTCCCCCGCACCCCGTTTCCGCAACTTGCAGCGAACGCGGCCGCCTCTGGAGACCCCAGCGGCAGGCGGCAAACTTTGTGCCCTCCGGCGCAGGAGCGATCCCCGCAAAGTTTGTGCGGCCGAGCCCACTCCCTACCTGCGCTGGGGACGCGCCCACCCGCGCCGCTCGGGCGCCGGGGCCGCGGGGAGCAGCGCGCAGCCCGGGACGCACCGGGGAGTCGCCGCAGTCGCCGCCGCCCGCGCCCCTCGGCGGCCGCGCGGAGCCTCCGCCTCCCCGGAAGGGGGGAGGGGTCTCGGAGCCCCGGGGCGGGGGCGGGCGGCGGGGGACCTCGCCTACCTGCGGTGGCGCCCGGCCACTACCGGCCGCCCGCGAGGGCTCTGCGCGGCCGCTCGGCGCGCGCGCTCCGGCGGGGAGCAGGCGACAACTAATGGAGACATTTCCAGGCGGAGCACCTGGCGAGCGGAGCGCGCCGGCGTCCCCAGGCGCCGCGGTCGTCAGCCGAGCCCGCACCGGCGTGACGTGGGCGAGCGAGCGCGCTGCTCCCACCCGGCCGCCCATTAACGCTTTCCCCCGCGGGCGCCGCGCGCTCGCCAACTTTCCCCTCCGCCTGGCCCGCGCCCTGGGTGCGTGGGGCGTAGGGGCAGGCACGGGGGGCGTCCTGGGGCGGGGGCAGGGACGCCGGGCTCAGAGAAGACGGCGCCGCCACAACGGGGCGGCAGGAAGACAGGCCGCCTCCGTCCGGCCAGACCCTTCGGGGGGGCTGTTAGGCCGCCCTCCCCCGCGCCCCGCTGTCTTGGGCCAGAGGAACGGCGCCCGAGACCGCCTCGCTGGTTCTTGGCCCCAGTTCTCCTGAGTCGCCCGTTGGCCGCGCTACCCCGCGCTCCGAGGAGCTGGCAGAGGGCTCGGCTGCCCGCAGGCCTCCTGGGAGTAGGCTGGGCGAGCAGCTCCGGGCCCGGGCTTCCTTCCCCGCACTCCCAGCCCCGCAGCATCGCCCCTTGGCGCGGAGGGAGCCCAGCTCCCACGGCTACTGTCCGGGCGAGTCCACTCGGGCTGTCCGGGCAGCGGGGACTGCCTTGGTGTGGGCAGGTGGGGGTGGCTGTACAAAGGTGACAGCAAGCCTGCAATCTGCCCAGGACTGGGTGGCGGGAGTGGGAGCTTGCTAAGGGCTGACTGCAGTGCTGCTGGGCTGGGTGTCCGGCCTGGGGCCACCCCTCCGCCTGGACAGCCAGTGGCTCCTGAGACCTGAGTCCAGGAGGGAAGTCAGTCTGGGTGGGTCCCAGGTCACTCAGCCAGAGGAACCTTGCCCTGCGCCCGCCCCCCCCCCCCGCCCCCTCCCCATCATTTCAAGGAACAGGGGAGTTGTTCTCCTCATGATCTGTGGCCTTATAATGACGTCTGAGATTTGTTGACCCAGATCATGTCTGAAAAAGTTACTTGCTGTCCTCCTTGTTTTTTCCCTTCAAAGCTCCGGCAACCGCTGGGGGACAGTGCTCATTTATTTGCCTGCTCCGACAACGGCACGCTGGGTGGTGTTTGTCTCCGGGCCTCCCGTGTGCCTCTGTTTCCTCCACGGAGCAGAAGGAGAGCCAGCAGTCCTGGCTTCCCGGCCCTGCTGCTGAGCCCAGAGCTTCCGCTGGCTTCTCTGGGAAGGACACAGCTTTGCGGTCTGGGTTCGCTCTGGAAGCACGAAGCTGGGCCTCGGGCGGGCTACGGGCCTGCAGACACCCTTTCCGACCCTGGGCTGATTGGAGGGGGTTGTGAGAGGGGTGCCTGTATGTCGGGGCGTCTGGAAACGTCCTCCAGAGTGAGGCAGGGAGCTTGCTCGATTCTAGCCGGAAGGAAGTGGACTCAGGGCTCCGAGGGAGGGATGACCGCTGTCCCTGCCCTGCTGGCAGCTTCCTCCTCCCTCTTCTCGCCACAGGATGGTTTTGGCAGGGCCTCGGGGCCAACGGGGACAAGCACGCCAGTCCCTCCCCGCAGAGCCTACCTGGGACTTAGATTCTTTTCATAGCTGACGATAAGCAAGGCATGTTTGTGTTCACAGCCCTGATGGGGAGATAGGCGCATTCTGCCTGCCTTCGCTCATTCAAGACAGCGGTGGCCGTGGAGGCGGGCGTCTGAGAAGCACCAGGGCCCACGTGGAGCTCAGGGCAGCCGGCGGCCTCCGGAGTCTCCACAGCCAGGAACAGCTGGAACAGCACCCAGGCCCCTGGAAACGGCACCTCCCCAGAAGGTGCGCTGAGCGGCCCGTCGCCCTTCCTTGGGGGGCAGGGCCTCCCTTCACTCCGCTCCCTGGAAGCCAATCTTCGTGTCCCATCACTTGGATGCTGCCGGGCCTGACCTTGCCCGGCTCCCTGGCCAAGTGGCCAGAAGCGTCGATGGCCCTCCTCTGCCCCTGCCTCTCGGGCAGGAAGCTAGCGCAGCTCTCCCGCCGCGCTGAGAGGGCCTCCTGGGCCCGTGCTCTGGGGAAAGGATGGCAATACCCCAGGTCTTGCCCAGGGAGCCTGGCAGGGAAAGTCCCTCTTTGTCCCGGGACTGAGTGATCTGTCCAGGGAGCCATTGTGCAGCCGGCCACCTCCAAAGGGCAGCGGTCCCCCCAGGCCGACGGAGGGCGCCCCCGGCACTCCCTGCACAGGAACGAGGCCAGGGGCTGCGCCCACCCCTGCGCCCCCACCTCTGGTCCCTGTGGTCGGAGGTGCTCCCTGGTGGATCCATTGTCTGTCGATTGTCTTTTGTTTCTGCTGCTGGCAGAGCGGCCGGGTGCGATCTGAAACAAAGTCTCCGTGCCCCCGGGGCCTGGCCCCGCTGCGGCGTCCCCCCCGCCCCCCCCAGCCTGGCCGTTGCAGCAACATGCAGAGGCATCTGGTGGGGAACGAGGAGCTGGCCCGATGCTGTCTGCTGCCTGCCGTCACCCAGGGACCCGCGCCCCGGTCCCCCTCCCTGGGGACCCACGAGAGGCTCCGACTGCAGTGGGGGAGGGGGAGGGGAGGCCACAGGAACCGGTCCCGAGTGAGGACGGCCTCAGAGGGACCGCCTGGCGGCACTGGGCATGGGGTCCCGAAGATGCCCTTGGGCTTGGAAGGGCCCAGCCTTCTAACGGCTCCGTGGCCAGACTTAGCCGCAGAGCAGCGTGGGGCCCAGATCCTGGGGCTGGACAGTGGAGAGCGACATGGCTCATCTCTGGCAAGTGCCCCCGGGAGCTGAGGACTGGGGCCGCAGGGCTGTAGGAGGGCTTTGTCCCGGCCCAGCGCCAACCTGAATTACTTAAAGCAGAAAGTCTGAGTGGCTTCTCTTTCAAAGCAGCCTGGTGCTGGGGTCAGGGTCAGGGACAGGGACGCGCCCCTGGCCCCGGGTCAGAGGTGCTGGGGCCGCGGCCCAGGGTGATCGGAGGGGCCTGAGGGCTGCCCCCCACTCCCGCCCGGTCACCGCCTCCCTTCCTGTTTTCCCACCCTCGTGGGCTTGGAAGGAGGCCAGGGAGCAGGAGTTGGGAAGTTTTTCTTTCTCCTCATTTCAGAAACACGATGTCACGTCTGTGATGCTGAAACGCATGGGCAGATTTTAGGGAGGTTTCTGTTATTAAAAGCGAGAGGCTATCAATTCAGACACTGTCTGCAGTCTGTGTGGTCCAGCTTGAAACGTTTACCTGCCGCAGCCTGGACTCACCGGCATCCACACCAGAGGGAGGTACCGTGAAGCGTAGAAGAGACAACAGCACACACACCGCCTGGAGTTTGACTGTCGCGTCCGAGTCCTTGACGGAAGGGTTGGGAGACAACGTCTTGCGGGTGGGGACAGGAAGTGTAAGGGTGGGTCCCGAGTGTGCGAGCTTGTGGGGGGCCTCCCGTAGGAGCCCCGTGGGGCGCGCTCCCCGGAACTCGCGGCCCGAAAGCCCATTTTCCCACGGCGGCGGCAGCGAAGGCGCGGCCGGCCCGCCTCGTTCACGCGCACTGCTCGGCAATCACACGCCAACAGCCCGGTGGCGGGTGGAAGGTGACCAGGTACCAAATGGCACTTGCCCAGGCCAGGGAGCAGGTGAGGGAGACAGAGGGGTGGAGCGCAGGGCACAGGGGGCTGTGCTGCCATCGGGGCTGGGCTGCTGGCCTCTCCTGCACCCCTCCCAGCCCGGGTTCGGGGAGGCCTGTGTGCACCCCTCCCAGCAGCGCCCCAGACGGAGCCGTGCCGTCAGGGACCTTTGCCGACGTGGGCGGGTCAGCGCTGCGGGTCTGTCGTTGGGGCACCGATCTGCCTTGCACATCGTTGTCCTGGGGACTCTGGTGTGTCCCCCTCAAGGGTGGCTGGGGACAGTTGCCGGCCACCTAAAAAAACCGAGTGTTCCCCCCGCCTCCCTGGCGGTAAACTCAGTGCAGCTGGTGACACTCTGACGGTGACCGGTGTCACACACAGGCTTTTAATTACTGTGGCAGCAAATCATACAGGAATGTCCTCCAGGAGGTGGCTGATTTTTATATAAAAAAAAGCCATTTCAGAGTATTTTTGAAATTCAATTAATTGAAGGCCCAGATAAAAGGAACACATTCTTAATGGCTATAAAATAACCCCGAGGGAGGAGAGGGAGCCACCGAGCCCGACTTCAAAGTGTGACAGAAATACTTACTGTTTTACTTTAAAAGTATCCAGATCAATGACTCAGTCAAAATTACTTATACATTTAGCAACCTTTTCATTTTCTGTGTACGAACGGCGGAAGAGGCATTCTTCTTGCCCGTGACAAGAAGCTCCTGACAAGGGACTGTGGTCACCAGGCTCGGTCAGAAGCACACCTGCCCCCTCGGGGGGCCTGACCCCCAGCTCGGGGCTCAGGGGAGCCCCTCCGCGGGGGCCTGACAAAGAGCCACAACCCAGGGGTCTCTCTCAGCTCTGGAGGGGACAAGTCCGAGGCCAAGCCGTGGGCAGGGCTGGCCCCCCGAGGCTGTGAGGCAGAGTCTGTCCCAGGCGTCTGTCCGGCCTCTGGCGGCTGCTGGCGGTCTGGGGGCTCCTGACCCCCGCTCGCATCTCTGTCTTCAGGCTCACACGGCAGTCGCCCTGGGCGTGTCCGGTGCCTGTGTCCAAAGTTCCCGTTTCTGTAGGGACACCGTCATATTGGATTAGGGCCGCTCACTCCAGCACAATCACATCCTAACCGATCGCAGCTGCGATGACCTTGTTTCCGAATGAGGGTGCGACCTGGGTGCTGGGGGTTAAAGCTGCAAGTACGAATATTGAGGGGACACAGTTCAAGCTGTAACAGAGGAGGAGTCTGGGAAGGCCTGGGTTTGTGTCTTTAGAGCGACCCCACCATCACCACTGGCAGGTCCACGGAGGGGGTCCCCACGTGTGTCCATCGGGAAGGATGGCGTCTCACACACCCTTTTTCCCTAACTTCTCGAGGCCTCTCGGGTCCCCGCCCCAAGTCTGGTGCGGCTGTGTGGGCGGTGAGCCCCAATATGCTCCCGTTTTGTTCCTGTGTTTTATTGCCGTCGGGCACATTGTGTCCTTGCTTTATTTCTTTGCCCTCATTTCCTCCCTCCTACGCTAGAATCAATGCTTCAGGAGGGTTGGGGACTTATTGTAATAGTAGGTGCACATTAAACGCACAGTAGGGGCTTAACGAGTGTTGAATGAATGAGGACATATGGGTGGCATTCTTCGTAGAAGGAGAGCCGCGCAGAGAAGAGACATCAGGAGCGTTCTTGCATGCGGGAGGCTGAAACTGTTCATGTGGGACGTACTGACAGAGCACCTTCCGTGTCCCAGGTGCTCTCCTGGGGCTTTGGGGTGCACCAGTGGACAGAAGAAAGAAAGGCATCTGCCCGGGGGAGCGTGCATGTCCTCAGAGAGAGGCAGATAAGCAATCAGCAGACCGAATGACCGCGTAGACAAAGGAGCTCACTAAATGCACGAATGCACACCTGCACTGCTGATCCGTTGCTGTGCCTTCGCAGACTCAGCTGCGCGTACTGCTTCCTGCCCTCGCTTTTGGGGGCCAACCACCTTCTCTCACTGTGTTCTCTCCCAGCGCAGCTGGCCTTCCGTGGGCCCCCCGGGGGGTCACTCCCGCTCAGCTGACTGGGAAACCACAGACCCCTGTGACTGCATTCTCTGACCTTTGACTTTCCTGAGGTTTCAGCGAAGGCTGTGCAGTCGTGGGAGGCACGGTGGGCTCCAGGCATGATTTCCCCGGTCCTCCTGGTTCCCAGCCTGCTCCCTCTTGCTTCTGGCCAGGGGCTGCGGTGAGGTGGGGACGCGTGGTGGGGAGCCGGCCCTGGGGGCCTCCTGGTGCCGCCCCTGGGGTGAGCGCCCTCGCCCACCGCCCGAGGGCTCAGGACCTTGTGACTGTCTTTGGCTTGCACTTCACCCCCCTCCCTTCCACCTGCTGTGGCAGACGGTGGCACCTTAGCTGGTGGAGGCTCGGCCAGGCTCCGTGGATGGGGCGGCCTGCTGACCTGGGTGGACACACTGTGAGAGCCAGAATCAGCCCCGATTTTAAGCCACTGCGTGTCGGGATTGTTGTCACGGCAGCTTGACCTGCCCTATCTGACTGCTACAGTTTCTTCTTTTAATACTGTTATAATATAATTGTATATTATCATGTGATTATGCTATAATTATAAGTCACATAATTCCAAATTCAAATTGTATGTTATTACATAATTATACATTACAATCTAATTTTCAATACGGATAAAATACCTAGAAAGAAACACTAATTTTTTTTTTTATGTTTATTTATTGTTTTTGAGAGAGAGAGAGAGACAGAGCAGGGGAGGGGCAGAGAGAGAGAGGGAGACACAGAATCCGAAGCAGGCTCCAGGCTCTGAGCTGTCAGCACAGAGACCCATGCGGGGCTCGAACCCACAAACTGGGAGATCATGACCCGAGCTGAAGTTGGGCTGTCAACTGAGCCACCCAGGCGCCCCAGAAAGAAACACTATCTTTTTTTTTTTTTTTAAATTTTTTAATGTTTATTTATTATTGAGAGAGAGACACAGAGCATGAGCAGGGGAGGCGTAGAGAGAGGGGGGAGACACAGAATCTAAAGTAGGCTCCAGGCTCTGAGCTGTCAGCACAGAGCCCGACGCGGGGCTTGAACTTACAAACTGCGAGATCATGACCTGAGCCGAAGTCGGTCGCCCAACCAACTGAACCACCCAGGCGCCCCAAGAAACACTATCTTAAATCTAACGTAAGGGCAAGATTATACAAGGACACTAAAGGCTGAAATTAGATTACATGCCCTTTCATTGCTGCCATGGTCAGGAAAAAATATCTTCAAGAAACTTTCTTAACTTACCCACGAATATTTTCTATTTATGAACATTTCTAGCACCCGCTGGCCTCACTTCCTTGCCCTGGAACTCTCTGTAGGACTCAGTGTCCACACGTTGTGGTACCTGGTTGCTCAGACAAGGGTGTCTGTCCGGCCGGGACTCCAGGACACTAACTGACCACTGCACTGGCCACTGGTGACAAGGACCATGAAGATCATCGGGGAGAGAGGGCTGTTTTGACAGGCCTGAAGGACTTAGAGAAAAATAATGATGTGCTAGTATTTTACAGTTTTAAACTAGCAGCCCAAAGAACAGAGAACCAGGGAAATTCTAGTATGGCTCTAAAAAAAAATCAAAATCTTCTTATAGTTTAGGAAGATAAGAATATTTAATATTATAATATTAGCAAATAATAATATTAAATAATATGTATTGGTATTTTACCTAGTTTTAGTGATTCAGTATTAGGTAATAACATTTCATGTTGTCGAGGGTATATTTGACTTTGCAGAAATATTTTATTCCGTGAAATAAAACTGTGTGCTGGGGACGGGAGCCACTCATACACGGCTCCCCAAGGCAGGGGTGGCTCAGAAAACCTGTTGGTTTTCCGTGCATTAGAAAAGAATAAGAAACTTGTAGACGTGGCCGAACGTAGTCCGTCGTCAGGTTTTTCCGAGCAGATTCCGTTTGTGTTTTCTTTAACCACTGACAGAGTGAGCTTGCGCGGTTAAAAGTCAGTCCTTCTGGAAGAGACGTTCCTTCTCCCTGTACTTCCCTTCCGGCATTTCCCTTGCCCCTGGTGGTGGTTGTGCCCCACAGACGTCCACGGTGGCTGTCCCCTGACCCGCTCTGGATGCGTGGCTGGCATGGGCGTGTGCAGGGGCGGCTTGCTGGGCGCACAAGTGCTCACCCCGGAACCACACGCAGGGGCCGGCCCTGGGGTGCGGGACTTGCCTGCCAGTGGGGTCGCCTTGCTGAACACACACCTGCTCCTTCAGAGCCTCGGCCCCACGGCCTGGCGTCCTGAGAACGTGCTGTCTTCCCTCGGAGGGGAGGCGCGCGGGCCTGTGGGGCGAGCCGCCCCAGGAGCTCCTGACTGCCCGAGCCCAGACGCCACCAGGGTTTGCACCCTGTTTCGGTCCCCGCTCCACCGAAGGTGTCGCCACCGTGTCTGAGGGCCTGTGCACGTAGGCGCTGTCTTCTGACGTTGCTCCTGGAGCCCGGGGTGGGGGACCCCGGGGGCTGGATGGGTCGCTCCACTCCCCAATCAGGGACAAGTTCAGCTGTAGACCTGCCTCTCTGCTCGGCGTGCCTGTCAGGGCTGGAGCCACGTCCGGTGCCCTGGGACCCCATCTTAGGCAAGACGCTCAGCTCAGACCGTCTCCCGGTAGGGCTGTCCTGCTGGCTGGCCGGTGTCTCGTCTGCGGGACGTTCCGTTACAAGGAGAAGGCTAGAAATGAAGTCATTGGAGGTTTTGCTCTCCCTTCTACCTCGCATTCTGTGAGGAGGCACAGGTTCTCTGAATTTCCGGAATCCTGATGGGGTCCCGGCCTCCGGAGCAGGAGGCTCAAAGCCGGGTTGGACCCCAGCTCACACCCTTGGGCGTGGTGCAGACTTGAGTTGTTGCCCACGGGGCCCCAGTCACTCCCGTCTCCCCTGTCCCTGGGGCACGATGGGCCTTGGCACCCTTGTTAAGCCTCGTTCTGGGTGGGCAGAGAAGGGCTGGTTATCATTTTGGTCAGAACAGCAGCCTCGCAAACGCCAGGAGCCTCTGCCCATCGGCACCGGCCCCCAGCCGGACGAGGTGGGATCTCAGTTGGGGTCTTCCGACCCTCACAGTTTAGGTGAGCGTCTCCCACAATGTGGAGAAAAGGTTGCTGGTTTTCTCTTTGATTCCTCGTGTTTTGGGGGGAGTGGGGTATGGGGCTGAAAGATCACGAGCTCCGAGAAATTTTCTACGGGCTGAGACTTTCAAAGCACATTGAGCTGGCACTTTGAAAGTGTGCCTTTGCCAGATCTCTCTTTGGAGCCACCGTAAGACAGAGAAACACACGGGGGACCCGCAACCGTCCACCGCCGTCTGCGGCCAGAGGTCCGGGAAAGCGGCAGGGCAAACCGTACGGAGGCATTGTTTTCATAAGAAGGCCGGAAATAGCAGGCCCGTGTTCAACCCAGTGACGTTTTTCAGTGTTTCCCTGTGAACACCGGGAGCCTGGTTCGATACGGCGGGTTCTGGAAGGCAGGCAGGGCTCAGTGCTGTCAGGGAGCGGAGGGAGCTGTCTTCATCGGCCGGTGCTCCGGGCACGCGCTCAGCAGGGAATCAATACACATCTTCCTGGCCTCACTGCCCCTCGAGCCCCTTTTCCAGTTTTGTGTGTTTGCCTCTGATCGGCCTGCTTAGGTCTGATATTGCCGTCGTGTGGCCTTTTCCAATGGGTCACCGTCTTCTGGGGCCCCGGTGGCCAGGCCGCACGCTGAGATGGCGGGAGTGCTCAGCTGCTCCGGACGGTGGCCTGCAGTCACCTTCCGCTGCCCCGGGCTGCAGCTCGTCTTGTGCACAACAGGCTGACGTCACGGAAGCCTCTCGGCCGTGGCATCAGAGGCGGGGAAGCCCGGCGGGCAGCCTTGGGAAGGCCTGGCTGGCGGGGCTCTGGGGGGCCCGTCCCTGCCCTCCGAGTGTGCCCAGCCTGGCTCCGAGAGGGCTGAGGACGGGCACGGCCACGCTGGACCCTCTCCTGCTTCCACGGGCCCCGGGGACCTGTCACTGACACGCACGGGCTCTCCAACAGCTGGCCGGGACAGACGACTGGGCTGCGGGGGACGTGGCGGGCAGAGGCGCACACGCAGGGGCGGACGTGGACTGATGGCACACAGGACTCTTCGCCCGTCACTTGCACACTTAATCTAGAGAATCAGCACGCAGGGCACGGACACCTGCTCCTGTTCCAAACTCCACATTTTAAACGATTCCTCTCGGGAAATTCCAGGCATTCACAAAACTAGAGTAGAACAGGCTCACATAACTTGGGGCCAATCCCACCCGTTTCCCCAACCTGTTTGCTGTGGGGCAAACTCAGGACACCAGACGTGAATGTTTCAGCGCTTGTGTCTAAAAGACGGAGACATATAAAAATGTCTCCGAGGCAAATATCAGACCTAAAACAGTCAGTCATTCTCTGATGGCCCCAAATACACAGTCAGTATTCCTGCTTCCTCATTTTCACCCAGTTTGGGTTTTTTTCAATTTTCTTTTCTTTTTTTAAAATTTTATCTTGTTTTATTTTTTATTTTCTTAAATTTACATCCAAATTAGTTAGCATAGAGTGCAACAGTGATTTCAGGAGGAGATTCCTTAGTGCCCCTCCCCCATTTAGCCCATCCCCCCTCCCACAACCCCTCCCGTAACCCTCAGTCTGTTCTCCATATTTATGAGTCTCTTCTGTTTTGTCCCCCTCCCTGTTTTTATATTATTTTCCTTCCCTTCCCTATGTGTATCTGTTCTGGGTTTTAAAGTCCTCCTATGAGTGAAGTTCTAGGATATTTGTGTTTCTCTGAGTGACTAATGTCACTTAGCCTAATACCCTCCAGTTCCATCCACGTAGTTACAAATGGCAAGATTTCATTCTTTTTGATTGCCGAGTAATATTCCATTGTATATATGCCACATCTTCTTTATCCGTTCATCCACGATGGACATTTGGGCTCTTTCCATACTTTGGCTATTGTTGATAGTGCTGCTATAAACATTGGGGTGCATGTGTCCCTTCGAAACAGCACACCTGTATCCCGTGGATAAATGCCTAGTAGTGCCATTGCTGGGTCGTAGGGTAGTTCTATTTTCAGTTTTTGGAGGAACCTCCATCCTGTTTTCCAGAGTGGCTGCACCAGCTTGCATTCCCACCAACAATGTAAAGGAGATCCTCTCTCTCCGCATCCCCGCCAACATCTGTTGTTGCCTGAGTTGTTAACGTGAGCCATTCTGACAGGTGTGAGGTGGTGTGTCAGTGTAGTTTTGATTTGTATTTGCCTGATGATGAGTGATGTTGAACATCTTGTCATGTGTCTGTTGGCCATCTGGGTGTCTTCTTTGGAGAAGTGTCTATTCATGTCTTTTGCCCATTTCTTCACCGGATTATTTGTTTTTCGGGTGTTGAGTTTGATAAGTTCTCTATAGATTTTGGATACTGACCCTTTATCTGATATGTCACCTGCAAATATCTTCTCCCATTCTGTCGGTTGCCTTTTACTTTTGCAGATTGTTTCCTTCGTTGTGCAGAAGATTTTATTTTGATGAGGTCCCAATAGTTCATTTTTGCTTTTGTTTCCCTTGCCTCCGGAGACGTGTTGATTAAGAAGTTGCTGCGGCCAAGATCAAAGAGGTTTTTGCCTGCTTTCTCCTCGAGGATGTTGATGGCTTCCTGTCTTACATTGAGGTCTTTCATCCATTTTGAGTTTATTTTTGTGTGTTCACCCAGTTTGTTTTAACCTCAGCATGTGGCGAAATTCACGCCCGGGGCTCAGATGACATGTTAGTGACATCTCGTGAGGTCTTTTTGGTCCTTTCTGTCCCTCCTCCTTCTTCTGACTTTTGGTTGCTGAAGAAGAAACTGGGCTTTTGCCCTAAGAGTTTCCCATGTTCCCGTTTCTGCCGACCCTGCCCTCGCAGCACCAGTGACCGCGCTCCTCTGTCCCCGCACATCACGGCCACTGGCGGCCGGTGCAGAGGCTGCTCAGGTCGGGCTGTGTGTCCTGGGCTGCGTATGTCTCTGCGAGGCCGTGTTGGGGCCGCCGGCGGTGGTTCCGGGCTCGGGAAATGGCGCTGTTGGGGCCCTGTCGTCTTCCCTCACCTGTGAGCTGGGGCAGCGCACTCATGGCCCCTCGGAGACATGGCAGAGACGGAGCGAACGTGATCTGATGGCCCAGGAGCCTCCCAAGGAGAGACGTGAGAGCTGTGCCTTCTGAGCCTCAGGACCACCCCTTGGGTTGGAACATGCTCCCTGTGTTTTGATCCATTGCAGCTACTGGGGCTTAAAGTGTCCCCCTTTGGCCCCTGGGAGGCTCCCCAGTCCCTCCGACGGCCCTGCTTTTCTGGCACAGCGACACGTTCTGGGCCCGTGCGCCCGTCTTCCGTCCCTGCCCTGGTCTCCTGCGGGTCCCGGCTGCTTCCGGGGTCAGTGGTACTTACAGGCCGCGGCCAGGGCGCCGTGTCACCCCACGTTTAAGACGCGCAAGATGGGAAGTGAGCGGCTTATTTACGGGGCGCCGTCAGTCCCCGTGCCGTCCGGTCTCTGCTGGGACGCGGGGTCCACAGCGGCCGCCAGACATCCCCTCTCGAGGCCACCGCCCGATGGAGGACCTAACCGCGGCCGTGCGTTTGCTTGTCACCCTTATTCTGAGATAACGTTTTGCTGCATAACAAGAAATGTTGCTTTGTGTCACGGGATGACGTTCTGTTCTCAGGACCCCTTCCCCAGGACCGTGCACAGCACCCCCGGACATCACCTGAAGGACACACGCAGGGCGTCGCGATGTGCGTCGCCCGTTTTGTCGGCTGTTGTGCTGCGGGGAGGAGGCAGGAGCAGGCGGACAGCCGGGCCGCGGGCTCCTGTCCCCCGAAGTGACGTGAGAAGCGGGATTTGGAGAAACACGGATGCACACCCCGTGCTGTCAGAGCACCGAGCCCCCTGACCGGGCGCCTGTCGGGAGGGGCTGCGGGGTCCGCGGTCAGGGCAGGCCCAGCCGGCGGCCGCGGCCGACCCTTCGTCCCGAGAGTTCTCGGTGCTCCCGCCTCTGTCCTCTCGGGCTGGGCTTCCCCGGGGCGCCTGCCAGGACCAGCACGTTTCCAGCGGGCGACCCCGCGAGGCTGGCCTGTCGCAGTGGGAGGAGGCGGGGCACAGGAGCCGTCGGGGTGGCGGACGAAGAGCCATCTTTTCCGGAGGGCCCCGTGCACGGCACCCGGGCCCTTATCTCTCCTTTCAGACCCCGCAGGAAACAGCCACGGGAATGAGAGGAACCCGCTGGGCTCGGGTTGAAACCCCCCGACGCACCCATGCACCCTGGCTGGGATAAAGCGACCTGAAGGTCGGGGCCGAGAGCGCCCTTTGTGGGCCTGGCCCTTCCTCCTTTTGCTTCTTCCTTGTGTCTCTGATTTTGTAGCGAAGTTTCCTGGAACGAGGGCTTTCTCTTCTACACTCAATTGATTTTATGGTACTCAGAACTGTTTTTCATAAGCACCTCACTGGAAAAATATTCTTCAGTAGTGCCTGCCAGCATGTTGACATAAAAAAAAAGAATTGAACTCACTCGACCGCTTTCCCATGGTTTAATCCGTTGCCCCACTTCTGAGAATTCAGGAGGGTCCAGCCAATAACCAGAATCATATTGTGGAAAAGACCCCAATCACAGCGGCACGGGGCCCGGGCGAGAAACACACTAGGGTCCTGCCTGCCGAGAAGCCGGAACCCCGGTCCGACCCCTAGGCCCAGAGCACAGGCCCCCGGGGCGCGTGACGCTCGCTCCCCAGCCAGCCCAGGCCCAGGACAGAAGCAGGCTCTCGGCAAGAGTGTCTCCAAGGAGCGGTGACGAAATCCGCCCCCGTCTGCCTGTCCCGGCGTCCCCGTGTGGGGACCGACCCCAATACCACCTCTCCCTGTCGCATGGTTGCTCAAGGGCCGCATCAGTTATCAACTGTCCGAACAAATCGCCCTGAGACTTAGCTCAGACTTTCCGTGGGTCGTGGATCCGGACGAAGCTCACGTGGGGCCTGGGCGTCAGGGTCTCCTGCGAGGCCGCGAGCCGGCAGCCGGGGCTGCGGGGTCATCTGAAGGAGCCCCCGGGGAGCCACCTGCTCCCGAGGGGGCTTCCGCGGCTGAGGTCGGGAGTCGGTCCCGCGAGCAGGTGGGGACTCACGGCCTCGGCTCCTGTTGTGGAACAAGCCGTGTGCGGCCTGACCTGAGAGGCGACAAACCAGGTCGCTTACTGTGTTCGGTTCGTCGCCGTGAGTGGCCAGGCCCGGCTTGCGCTCAGGACGGGACGTGCACCCGGGGGAAGGGCGTGTACCTGGCACGCACAGCTGGCCGCTGAGACACGCAGGGAAGTCGGCCTGGGGTTCTGGAAAGATTTCTTTGTGACGGAAAGAAATGGCAAGAAAGGGCCTCTCCTTCCACCGGATGCGGCCGTACCTGGAAGTGACCCCTGGAATGAGCGGTACCAGTGCCCACCCGGGGCTGGGGCCCGGGGCCGGCAGGGAGGTGGACGTCCCGTGGTGGGTGAGTTGTGTTGTGTGGCCCCAGGAGTCCCGGCTCCCATCCCCCGCGGCCACGCTCCTGAGCCTGCTTGCTCAGTGCCCGACTTGGGTGGCTCAGTGCGCCCCGTTCACCAGCTAGGCCTTCTGGCCTCTCGCAGAGGAGAGCCGCCCGGTTCTTGGGCGGGTTTCATTATCGCCACCAAACCAAGTCTGTCAAGAATGGGTTAAAATAACTCTTCTTACCTTAAAGGATCAGCTCTCAGGCTCAATCTCGTTTGTCAAGTTAGTTGGCTGTCTTCCGAGAGCTGGCTGTGTAGGTTGCTGGAAAGCGTGGGGAGAGTCCACGGGGCAGCCGTGGTTTTGTCCAAGGGCAGGGGGAGGCCGGTCACCGTCAGTCCCCACGGAAGCGTGCGGCAGGAGGCCCGACAGCGCAGACGAACCCTGTGCACCTTGGGGGCCCCCGGGCGAGGGGAGAGCAGGGTGCCGACAGACCACGGGCGTTGCCGTTACCGGAGAAGATGCCAGAGGGCTCGGTCAGAATCCCCGGCTAAGAAGCCGCGGGGCTGGAGGGGGGCCGGGTGGGGGGACTCAGCACCTGGCGCAGTGGCGTGTTCCCGCCAGCGTGCTCTCCTGGCGGGCGGGGACCAGCAGGAAGCAGGTTGGCCAGAACCCAAGCCCTCCGCGGCCTTTGCAGGTGCCCGAGCCCTGTCTGCCCGTACGCATTTCTCTTCTGTAGAGTGAGAACTGAGCCTAAAAGCAAAGCTAGAAATCAGTCCGTGAAGTTAGTCACGTGGTTTAACAGAAACCACTTCACGAGCTGTGTTCCAGACTGCGGCACCCATGACGGCAGTCCCCGCCGAACGCTCAGCGCTGTAGACGTTTGTGTGGACACCTCTGTGCCCGGCCCGTGGGCTCCTGGCCACCCTCGAGCCGGACACAGTCGGGACGCGTGGCCGCGCAGGGCGTGGCCCGCCAGCCCCTGCCCTGTGTATCTGGAAGTGACCCCTGGAACGCGGGTCCCTCCTGCTCTGCCCAGGCCCTCTTGAACCCCGGGTGGCGGCAGGTGTAACTCCCCGTGCCCCCTGCCCGGTGGACGGTGGGAGCTCATGCACGAGAGCCCATCACACCGGTGACAGGCTCAGGGATGGCCTCAGACTGCCTTCCGTCCTCGGCCTTGGCTTTTCCCAGGCCCCACGCCTGCTTCCCCCAAAGAGCCACGCGCACCCACCGTTTCTGGGTGAAGACTCAGGTAAGACGTCTCATGCGGGCACAGAGGCAACTCCTGGAGGGTCACCGATGGTAGAGGCAGGGATTCTAATGAGCGGGGGGAGCCCCTGGACGGTGGAAATCCCACCCTTTGGCTCCGGCAGAGCTGGTGCCTGAGCTACGTGCTGCTGTGTCCCGTGGTGCAGACTAAGCACGTTTAGGATATTACAGGAGAGAAGAGCCGTCTTGGCAGGGGCTCCCCCAGTGCCACCGTCCCCTGGAAACTCCTCTCGTGCGCGTGGGCCACCGTCCCCTGGAAACTCCTCTCGTGCGCGTGGGCCACCGTCCCCTGGAAACTCCTCTCGTGCGCGTGGGCCACCGTCCCCTGGAAACTCCTCTCGTGCGCGTGGGCCACGTGGCCACTGCGGGGTGGAGATTCGGTCTGCTTTCTGCATGTAGTGAGCTGGCGTCTCCCACACCGTCCAGAATGGAGGAGGACTGGAACACATCCTTCCTGAATAAATGAATTGGTGAAATTAAGTAAATGAACGGCTGCCATTTGTGGAGTTTTTGCTGTAAATAGGGACCATCAGAAACAGTGGAAGTTAGGACAAAAATCAAAGGTTTTATGCTGGAATATTCCGCAGTCACCGAGAACATCACACATCCATGAAGATTAAGTGGAGACATTCCCTTGATGAGCCAAAGCTAAGCAAACCTGGGAGGGAACAGAACGTTACGGCATTCTCCCAGTTTCCTTAGGAATCTGTCGGGTAGGACAAAAATAATTTGCAAACGTGTTACGAGTTTTATGACGCACGCAGACGGATGTGAGATGAACGCACGCGGATCCGGAAGGGAGGGCCGCGTGGTGTGTGGGGTGCGGCCGTGTCCGCTCAGGGCAGACTGCGCGTCAGGTGCCAGGGTGACGGCCGGCGGGGCCGCTAACACGCACGGCCAGGCAGCACAGCTGGGAAGTCAGTGCGTGTCTGGTGAAGCGAACCGACATTCACGAGGTCCCACGAGAGCAGTTTCCTGTGTGTGAGAACAGAACGTGTCGGAACCTGCCGGAAGCAGCTGAAGCCGTCTTCTTCGGGAGTCTGCGGCCTTCGATAGATGTATTCTAAAAAGTTGGAAATCAATGATGTTTCCTGCTTGAGAGTTTAGAAAGAGGGAGGGGAAATGAACGTGAAGAAAAAGGAAGCAAATAACAAAAGTAAGAGGAAAAAAATCAATACGCTATAAGCCAGAGAGCCCATAGAAAAAAACAAGGCCTAAAGTCGGTTCTTTGGGGAGTTAATAAAAATTGGCACGTCCCAGAGACCCATCAAGAAGACGTCAGGAAGCACAAATTGCCAATATCAGGAGGCAAACAGGGAGCGTCCCTGTAGATCCTGCCGACGTGAACAGAAGGGCCAGCAGGTGACGCGTCCAGCTTCGCGCGCAGACAGGCAAACCCAGCGCGCCCCGACCCAGGAGGTGCCCCTCACCTCCTCCCCGTCAGTCCCACCCCGACTCGGTGTTTCGGTCTTCTCTGCCCCCTCTCCTGTGCCCGCGTGCGCGCGTGTTTATTTACGCGTGTATGCGCTCGAACTCAAACAAATGTCTGAATAGCGGCCCGGGTGCCGTGGCCGGGGCACCACAGAACCCGGACGCGGCCGTGAGCTTCGCAGATTTGGGCATCACACGCACCTCACACTGCACAGCACGAAGGGGGCCGCGCGCGCCCCACGGCGCTCTCACCTCCTCCTGTGAGAAGCGGAGGCTGGCTCTCCCTGAAGGAGCCGTGGCCGGCGTGGGGACGTCGGCAAGGGCTGGAAACGTGCCCGCACGTGGGGCCTCCCTCCCCGGCTGGGGGGCCCTGGCCACCGTGCGGGTGTCCCCCATGGCCCAGCCGACAGCTGGCCCCACCGCTCTCCGGGAGCAAAGCCGTCCTGGACGGCCCCCTGGCCGAAGCGGCCCCCTGGCTTGCCCTCCGCCGAGGACGGACACGGGCACACCACCGTGGGTGGCTCCGAGCGTGGCTTTGTCCGAGGCTACTTGAGTCATTCGGTGGGCGCTTAAGGCGTACCTCCCCTGGGCCAGGGTCCACGGGCTCCTCGGCCGTCCGACCCCGTTCCGCTGGCTCCTCCACCTCCTGGCGTGGGGGCAGGGCGGGCCGGGTGCGCGTGGGGGCTCGCGAAGCAGGAGCCGGGGGGTCCAGCGTGGCCCCGGGGGGGTTCTGGTCCCGGCTCTCGCTGCCCTGGGGGGGGGGGGGGCCTGTGTTCCTGGCTGCACCGTGGGCTTGCACGTCGTGGGCAGCGGGCCCAGGGCAGCGTCTGGATGTGCTGTCCCCTGTGCACAGGAAGGGCACGCCGTGCGGTCGAAGCGGGTGCCACGGGCCCAGCGTGCGTGGAAGCCGCGGGCAGGGTCCGCCCCGGGGTCCCCCTGACTCCAGCGCTGCTGCCTCGGAGCGGAGCGCCTGCCGCTGCCTGTGGCCTCCACCACCGCGGAGAATCAGCGCCTTCGGGGGGCCCGGGGGGCGTTTCTCCCACAACCGGAGCCGCGCCCTGGGGAGGGGGCTCCCCTTGGTCTGGACGGGCGATCGCGGACAACGCGGGCCGGCCGCACGTGCTCGGGGTCTCCCAGCTCCAGAGAGGAGCCCTTTCCTCGTCTCTGCTGTTTTCTTTGTTACGACCTCATGTTTCAGGAGACCCATTTGGGTGGAGCCTGGAGACACGTTATGAAACTGTTAGTTTCCTTCAGGAAAAGGGATTTACGGCAGACAGGAGGCCTGTGACTTTAGGAGCGCGTCTCCCTCAGTCCCAAGTGCTTAAATCATGCACCGGAATATTAAACGCTGCCGTGTGTAGTTCGGGTGCAGGCAGAGCCGCCCGGGGCGCGGGACGCGGGGAGACATCTCCGGGCGCCGCGCCCGCGTGGGGACCTGGGTGCCGCAGACACCGCGCTCGTTCCCCGCTGCGCTCCAGGGATGTTTTAAAGCTGAGACTTCTCCACGGTCACCCCGGAGCATAAAGATGATCTACGCGCAGCATAGACGGTTCTCGTTAAGCATGCGCTTTCTCCATAAAGAAGAAAATCGGACGGACTTCCCGAGGAAGATTATTTACAGCGGACTTTTTCTCCCCCTCCCTTCTGTTCCTCCAAAGGCAATGAAAAGCAATTCTGAGAGCACAGCAGAAAATCAGTTTTTAATCAAGGAAAACGTGTGGGAAGGAGCGATGTGCGGCTCACCTCAGAGATGATCCAGCGGCCGCCGGCACTCAGGGCTCCGCGGGGCCTCGGGGACCAGGAGGGCGGGCGAGCTGGCGGGCCCCCGCCGCCTCGAGGGCCTCTGTCCCCGACGGGCAGCCCGAGGCTTGTGCCGCCAGCCCGGGACGAGGACACCGTGGCCGTGCGGACGGCCTCACAGGCGCTGCTCGGCGGACGTGACTTCTCTGTGGGCTTGTTTCCAGACAGGTGCAGAAGCCGGACGGCGGCCCTGCCGGGACCCCGGACGCCAGGCCTCCGGGCCCCGGCCTCTCGGAAGCCGGTCGGCCCCGGCGTGGCGGGTCTGGATCCCCCGACGCGCCCACACTGTCGGGAGGGCCCAAACAGCCATGGGGGGCACTCAGTTTGGGGTGTTTTGTCACACGATACACAGGAAGGGGACAGTGTCCAGGCAGGTCAGCCCTTCCCATCTCCCGTCTCTGTCCCGTGGGCGTCCACAGCTGAGTGGGCAGAGCTGGCAGGACACCCAAACCCTCGGCCCTCAGGGGGCCCCCCGGGGCCCGCTGCCCGCTCTGCTCAGCCCGGCGAGCGGGTGTCACAGCCGGAGGCCAGCGCGGGCACCTCAGCTGTGCCCTGCCCCTCCCGGGAATCCCAGCACTCACTTCCTCCTGGGACTACTGGAAGCGGCCTCCCTGCCCTACCGACACCTTCCCCGGTGGCCCCGGGGACCCCGCCTCTCGTGGTCAGCTCACCCGGCCCCCCGGGCGCCCACCGGCTGAGTCTGGGTGCTGCTGCTTGCGGGCAGATTCTGGCTGACCGGCCAGTCCCCCCTCCTCCCTCCTGGAGCGGGTCTTCCGAGGGGGGCCGGCTCACCACGCGCGCTCCTGACGGTCCAGGGGCTTCGCAGCCCCGAGGGGGCCCCACACGCGAGGCTGCTCAGCAGGGATGGGCTCGGTCTAGAGTCTGCGAGTGAGGGCCAGGCCTCGTGGGCACTGGGGTCTCAGTGAGCACGGCCGTGGGTCCGGGACTGGAGGGGGCGAGTCCTGACCTGTGCCCGGTGCGTCCGGGAGCAGAGCCTTGGAGTGACCGAGTGGGAGGAAGTTGGGAGATGGGGACATTCGGATGCCGCGGGGGTCGGGGTGATGGCTGGTTGGGGCATCTAAGGGAGCCCAGCCCAGGCGGGAAGTGCCGTCTTTCACAGAGAGGGAGGTCTGTTCCCAGCTTTGTGCGCGGCCATCGCCGGTGGGGGCCAGGAGCTCTGAGACCTTAATGACCAGCCTCACGGTGTCACCTCTGCTCTCCTGTGTTTTCCCGAAATAAGTGCAAATATTTTCATTTCGTCCTAAAGGAACTAGAGTTGACTTTGAGAAAAATGTGTCATTTTTCCTGGGAAGGGGAGCCTGGCAGGACGGAGAAGTAACGTGCTCCCTGGACACCACACTGGGACCGACGTGGTGACCCGTGTCAGCGGAGCCACTGGACATCGCTCGGACTCCAGGGGCAAAGTCCGCACGTGTGTCCCCTGCAGCTCGTCCCCAGCCAGCCCCTGCCAGAACCCCCTCCGCGACACTGCCACTCTCACCAGCTCTCCTCCGACCTGGTGCTTCAGACCCGCTGTGCCTTCGAGGCGGCCGCACACCCCAGGCTCCCTGGTCACTGTGAACGCAAAGCCCGGTGCCCTTGACCCCCAACATGTGCCCTGGACAAAGTCAGCATCCGCCCTGCCGCTTGGCCCCCTGCATGCAGAGAGGGGAGGGTGAGCGGCTCTGTGCCCTGCGCTGGCAGGACCTCTAGGAACACAGCGTCCCCACAAGGGATCTCTAGGAACAACGTGTCCCCACGAGGGAACTCTAGGAACACCAGCGTCCCCACGAGGGACCTCTAGGAACACCGTGTCCCCACGAGGGACCTCTAGGAACACCATGTCCCCACGAGGGACCTCTAGGAACACCAGCGTCCCCACGAGGGACCCCTAGGAACACCAGCGTCCCCACGAGGGACCCCTAGGAACACAGCGTCCCCACGAGGGACTTCTAGGAACACCAGCGTCCCCACGGAGCCTTCCAAGAACCTGGGACACTGGCTGCCTCCCGCCTCCCTCTGCTGGCCCCGGGACTGGGCTCTCGAGATGTGTCTTTATTATCGTCCCTCCCCCCTCCCTCCCATTACCAGCTCTCCTTACTGCCTCGCCTGAGCTCCCGCCCTCCGAGTGGCTTGGTTTAATGACATGACAGCTTTTACCAAAACATGTGTTTTGAGGGCGCCTGGGGGCTCAGTAGGTTAAGCGTCCAACTCTTGATTTCAGCTCAGGTCATGATCTCACAGTTCGTGAGTTCGAGCCCCATGTCGGGCTCTGTGCTGACAACATGGAGCCTGCTTGGGTTTCTCTCTCTCTTTCTCTCTCTCTGTGCCCCTCCTCTGCTTGCTGTCTTTGTCTCTCTCAAAATAAATAAGTAAAATTCAAAAAAATGTAAAAAAAGTTTTGTTTTTTTTTTGGGTAACAGTTACAATATTCATTCTAGAAAGTTTGGAAAATGCAGAAAAGATTAAAGAAGAAACTAAAACTGACAGAAAGTTTGGAGAATGCAGAAGAGACGAAAGGAGGAACTAATTCATTCTAGAAAGTTTGGAGAATGCAGAAGAGACGAAAGGAGGAACTAATTCATTCTAGAAAGTTTGGAGAATGCAGAAGAGACGAAAGGAGGAACTAATTCATTCTAGAAAGTTTGGAGAATGCAGAAGAGACGAAAGGAGGAACTAATTCATTCTAGAAAGTTTGGAGAATGCAGAAGAGACGAAAGGAGGAACTAATTCATTCTAGAAAGTTTGGAGAATGCAGAAGAGACGAAAGGAGGAACTAATTCATTCTAGAAAGTTTGGAGAATGCAGAAGAGACGAAAGGAGGAACTAATTCATTCTAGAAAGTTTGGAGAATGCAGAAGAGACGAAAGGAGGAACTAATTCATTCTAGAAAGTTTGGAGAATGCAGAAGAGACGAAAGGAGGAACTAATTCATTCTAGAAAGTTTGGAGAATGCAGAAGAGACGAAAGGAGGAACTAATTCATTCTAGAAAGTTTGGAGAATGCAGAAGGGACGAAAGGAGGAACTAAAACTGACAGGTAGTTACAGCCCTCAGAGACGACCACCGAGCAGGACTTCCGTGCAACGCTGGTAACTCGAGGCTGCCCCCCCCCCCCATCCTGTGGTGCACCACGTGCGGCCCCTGGTCTGTCGCGGGGTCCACAGGCTCTTCCCGCCAAGGGCCGGAAGGTAAACTCTTTGGCCTGCGGGGCCGCGTGGCCTCTGTCACCACCACTCAGCGCTGCGTCACGGAGAAGCGCCTGGAGATGCGTGGATGGGCGGGCTGCGTGCTTGTAAAACCTCATCCACAAAATCAGGTGGCGGCCAGGTACCCATCGCAGGCTGGGAAAGTCTCCAAATAAAATCCCTGGAATCGAAGTGTGTTCAGTTAGGAGAACACAGTTTCAAGGACTGTTTCCATCCTTCCCACGTTCTTGTCCGCGTGCGTGCTTCGTGAAATATCAGAACGCCACTTGCTCTCCCCGGGCCCTGTTCCCAGCGAGGGAGACGCGACCTTTCCCAAGATCTCCGTGCCCCGCGGGCTGGGGGTCAGGCAGCGGTAACGTTCCCCCAGCCGGATCTTCATCTCCAGAAGGTGAACTGGTTTGAAACTCATTACTTTTCATGAGAAAAATAATGAGCCACGGAAACGTGAGCCTAGCGGGCACCTGTGTTTGGGGAAAGGGCATCAGACGGGGCCACGCAGGGAAGCCGCTCAGCCAGGCCTGCTCCTGGCGGGGGGCTCCCAGGGGGGCGGGTGTCGGGAGTTCTCCAGGTGGGGTCACCCTAGCCTACGGCCCCTGGCGGTGGACGCTTGGAGGGGCCCGACCCCAGCTGAGGCCTGCCCGCCCCACCCTTCGCCTCTGGGCACAGACGCGGGCAAATGTTCGACTCCCAGGTCGGGTACGGGGAGGCGGCCTCGGGGGGGGGGCGGGGGGGCGTGTGGAGGTCCCGGCGGTACGGGGGTGTCCTGAACATGTCACAGGCTGGGGGCTGAGAGAACGGGTGCATCAGTGTCCTGAGGCCATGACGAACGCCACAGACGGGTGGCCCAGGACCACGGGACTCGACGTCCTCACAGTTCCGGAGGTACACGTCGGAGTCCACGGGGCTGTGTTCTGAGGGAGGCTCCTTCCTGCCCCTTCCCGCTGCTGGAGACTCCAGTGAATCTTCCTTTGAACTAATTTTTGTTCTTCCCACAGTTTTGGCGTGAAAATATACTTTCAAAATGGTGTGTGTGGGGGGTAGATTGTAGTGGTTTGTTTTGTTCAACGCCCTTGCTTTTCAGCATGGTTTTATTATTTCACAAATGAGTATGAGCAATGTTCAAAATCAAACAATACTGAAAGGCTTGTACGAAAGTACAATGCAGCCCCTGCCCATCTCCGCTCTCGTTCCTCAGAGCACCTCCCCTTCCTGTGACCCATTTCAACTATTTGCCTCTATTTACGGATAATACCGTCATCCTACTGTGTACTGATTTCTGCCCTTCCCTATGTCTCTTTTCCAGCGTGCCTCTCTCTTCCTAACACACTTTTATCACCAGTTTTGGATAAATCGCTTTCACATCCTGCGAGGTCAAGTTACGCCCTGCGATTTTTCCTTTGCTGTGTGACTTTGCATTTTTCCTGGAGTTAATGTTTGCATGATTGTTTTCACGGCCTAATTTTCTATGCGACCAGTATTGCATTTCCCACACGCTCTCATCCTCTGCCAGATGCCTGGTAATGATGTTTCTAGATGTCCGAACACATCAAGTAATGTACTAGCCCCCCGGCCCCCCACTCCTGCCCCAGTACCAGGCAACTGCTGGTCTGCTTCTGTAGTTTTCTGTCTGTGTGTGTTCTTTCCTTTTCTAGAAATTTCACATAAATGCTCAACTCAATACCTGCTCTCATAGGTCTCGTGTTTTCGGCACCACATTTTAATTTTTTTAGCAAGGTTTTGAGGTGCGTCCCTGTGGAGCGTGAATCAGTGGTTTGTTCCTTTTTATTGCCAGTCTGATTCTGTGGGTGGCTATTGACGCATTTGGTGGACAAATTCAGTGGCCGATGGCCGTTTGGTTTGTTTCCAGTTTTTGTCTGCTATGAGCAGGGGGGGCCTGGAGTCTGTCTTGACGTTTTCATTGACTCACGCACCCTCGTGGGGTTCAAAATGGTTTGTGTGTGTATCATTTTAAGAAACCTCAAAATTTCTAAAGAAAAGATGAATCCTCACAGAAGGGCCTTCGGGGCCTCTCTGCCCCCTAGCCTTCTTGAGGATTTACTTTATGGGAGTCCGGGGGGTGACTCCTTGCCCCTGAGCCAGGTTACCCCAGCCAGAGGTGAGAAGCCTCTGCAGGGAGCCTTGTGCCGTGTCTTGAAAATGAAGCGACAGTCAGCTGGAAAATACGCTGCTTCCTCTCCTTTTTTTTTTAAGAAAAGACTTAAAGTTGGATCCAAAGACGTTCTCCTAAGAATAGCGGACAAAAGCAGCCAGCGAGTCTCCCACCTAAAGGGACTTGGGCTCACGTGGCCCTCCATTAGTGCACCTGGACCGCCACTCAGGTGATAAAATCGTGTCGCTTCCGTCTGAGTGGACGCCGGCCGTGGCCTCCGGAGGACCCGTGGCTGCTACTCGGGGACGCTCTTCCCTTCCTGGAAGCGGTCAGCGGGGTCTCGGCAGACCCGCTGCCATTACGGCCGCCTCCAGCTTTCCGGCCACTGCACTCCCAGATTTCCTCCCCGGAGCCGGTGGGAATTCAGCAAACGGCGAGGAGGTGGCTTGAGCTGCCGGGCGTCAGGACGCTCCTTCTCCTTCCACTTGGCGGGGCACGGCCCCCCCCCGGGGTCCAGGTCCCGGGCCTCCGCCTCTCCTTCCTCTGGGCCTTCCCGCCTCCTGCCTGCAGAGGCCAGGGCGGGGGGGGGGGGGGGGCCTCTGTCTGTGGCCTGTGTGGAGATGTAGCCTGACTCGGGTCCTCGTTGTAATGGAGTGACTTTGAAGGTTTTCCTTCGGCTGGGGGTTCAGGGCGAGGGCTTCCGGTTCATTTCCTCCCTTCGGAGAATAACCTCTCTGCATGTTTGCGACACGTTTCCCAGCGTGACTGAGGGAGGCCCCCTGTGCCACGTGTGCGTCACAACAGAAGAGCTCCTGATTCACGTCTACCCCTTCTTCACTCTTCCTGGCGGTTTGAGGCTTTGTCTGTTTTTTTTTTAGAGACGGAGAGAGAGAGAGAGAGAGAGAGAGCAAGGAGGGCCGGGCAGAGATAGAGGGGGAGAGAGAGTCCCAAGCAGGATCCACGCTGCTGGCACAGAGCCTGATGTGGGGCTCCATCCCACGAACTGTGACATCGTGACCTGAGTGAAACCAGGAGTCAGACGCTTGACCGACTGAGCCCCCCAGGCGCCCCGACAGCTTTGTCCTTGCACTGAAAGTCAGGAGAATCTAGCCACTGTGACCTGCCCGACAGGCACCGAGCTTTCCGCCGGCAGCGTCTGGGGCCCGTCACACTGGGGTCCCGCAGGGCAGGACCCCGTCCTCCCCGCCGACCCTCTGCCCAGGGCCCTGCTCGGTGCCTGGCAGGTCACGGCTTGCGATAGGTACTTTCTGGCCGATCGGACAAATTCATGAATGATCTGAGTTAATGAGTGAGAAGCGTAAGTGTAGCCACTTGGCTTGATGTTAACGGGACCACATCCTAGCGTCGCTGTCGCTGCCATCGCCGTTTCTGTGAGAATGTTAGAAATTTGGCTGCGATGTTCGGAGCGGTTTTGAACGCGCAGAGTGGCAGTCGCGGCCTCGCTTCGCCGTCCGGCCGTCCCTCCCCGCCTACGCCAGAATGTGTCCGGACAAGGCGGTGGGAACTGAGGCTGTGCACACGCCAAGCCCCATTCTGCCTCCGGGACTCTGGAGGGCACAGCGGCCCGGGGAACGCAGGCCAGCCGCACCGTCACACGGCCCGTGATGCTGATCAAGCTGGAAGCGAGGGAGGAGACCTAGAGTGCGGAATGCACGTTGTTAAGACCTCAGCTAAGCTCCCCCGAACTTACCGGGTGGACAGTCACTGAGAGCAGCGAGTCTGGTGTCTAGAAGGAGGGGGAGCCCGGCCGACGTTGGGTGGGGGGAGGGACGCTCAGCGACCAGGTCGGCGGGATTCTTGCCACAAGTGTGCTGGCGGCCGGAGGTCGGCCCGGCATCAGGGGCTCGGGGGACCCGAGCTGACGTTCCGTCCAGGAGGTGCCCTTGACGGGTGCCCACCGTCCCAGGACGCGTTCTCCAGGACCCACACTGGCTCCGTTACCCTAAAGACCCACCTGCCTGGTCACTGTCCACACTCGTAAGTCCCCGCCCGCCGGTGCGTCCGGAGTTAGGTCCCCAGCTGTCCCCATCGCAATGGTCTTGGGTGACATCTTGTTTTCTTTTTCTTTTTCTTTTTTTTAATTAGACTTTCTTTCTCTGTCTCTCTCTCTTTTCTTAATGTTTACTTATCCATGAGACAGAGACAGAGCACGAACAAGGGAGGGGCACAGAGAGAGGGAGACACAGAATCCGAAACAGGCTCCAGGCTCTGAGCCGTCAGCACAGAGCCCGACGCGGGGCTCGAACCCATGAACTGTGAGATCATGAACTGAGCCAAAGTCAGATGCTCAACCGACTGAGCCACCCAGGCGCCCCTGACGTCTTGTTTTCAGCAGGTGTCTGAGGCATTGTCTTCCACACCTGGGGGCACCGAGGACCGTGTGATGGAGGTCAGGGGGACGGGTCACAGGGGTCTCTGTCTCACCGCAGGTGAGACCTTCAGGGCCGGCCCGGGACCCCTGCCGCCCTGCTTAGCCGGGCTGCCGAGAGCAGCCAGCTTGTTGAGGAAGCCATGGCGGCCACGGGGACTTGGGGGCTGTTCCCTCCCTTGTCCACTCACTGCAGGTGGACAATCGGCGTGTCCTGCCACCATTTTCACTCAAAACTGCAGAGCTTCACTTTCTAAAGCACCAACCACAAAACGAGCAGATCTGCATCGGTTTCTAGCATGAACTTCATTGGTGCCTAGCACACTATTTGCCTCAAAAGTTCTTACTGGCTGTTTTCTCTTTGCAAAAGGGGCACCGAGTGTATGGAGAAGCAAATAATAGTAATAATAGTAATAATAATGAAACTCACTTCAAATCCCAATACCCGGAGATTGCCAGTGGCACAGCTCGGCGTATGTGTGTCCTCTCCAGTTTACAGACAAATTATTTGAACAGCAATCCCCCTTTCTCCTCCTGTCCCCGTAGACAGCTGCTGCTTACGTAGGGGAGGGGAGAGGTCCAGTCGGAAAGAGGCTTTGTCTCCGTCCAGCCTGGATCCGTCCACGCCTCGAGGCAAAGGCTGCGGGTGGATGCGATGGTGCCACAGACTTTTCGGGACGCAGGGACGAGGCATCGTCAGACCTGCACCGAATCCCTGGGTCTTGCTCGGGCCGAGTTAACAACACACCTGCTGCCCCGTCACCTCCTAGTCTTTCCTCACGTGCGCTCAGCGCGGCCTCTGTCCCTGAAGCCTCGGGCACTTGTGGGGACACGGGGACTGCCATGAGGCAGGCTTCAGGGTTTTTATGGTTTTATGGTTTATGGTTTATGGTTTTATGGTCATTTACGGATTAAAAAAAAAGTTTCCTGCTTTCAAGGTCCTTTTAGCCTCAAGGGAAGGGCTGTGTGTCTGGGGGCGGTTTCTGTCTCTAAGGCAACAGTGTGTGTGAGCCACGGGCTCACCAGTGGGTCCAGAGCCCCCGCCACGGTTTTTTCGTGGCATTAATTTCCGTCATCATAAACCCAGTTAATACGAAAAGGTTTTAATTCCCAGTATTTGAGTGTTTTCTCCGCGGAGGCTTATCCCTTCCCTCGAGGGATGTCTGGGGCACGTAGCCGATGTCGACGGCCGCGGTCACTCTCAGAGTCAGGACGCGTGAGGGAGCAAAGCACGTGCACGAGTGTGAAAGGCACAGCGTAAGCACCACACTTGTCTCGTCTTTGTGAGAAAATAACGCCAGGTCCTTACCTTTGGTTTTACAGCCAATCGTCCACCTTGAATTTGTGATCGAGAAGTACAGAATGACCACCAGGTGACTTAATTTAAATATAGAGTGTCTCTAAAATTTGTAGCATCGTCTGGTGAGTTCGGCCGTGGCACCACAGCAATTCCTGTCCAGTGTGAACGTGACCGGCTCGGTGGCTGGCCGACCTGTGGTGCTTCTGCCCCTGCCGGGCGTGACCGCCGGTCAGAGCTGCTGTCCTCTGGGTGGCCTTCGGTGCTTTGACCTTTCCACTCGGGCAGGTAAATAATTGAACAGCGAGGTTTGGGCGTCAGGTTCTTGAGCTGGGAAACTGTCCAAGGACCAAGTCGTTGCTTAAACTCATTCAACAAATAATGTCCCTCAACGGGACTTACGGACGCCTGCGGTCAGGATGCTCGATACTCGGAGCGAGCAGGGAAATGGGTCCTTCTCGTGCCCGGGAAATAATCCCTCACTCACACGGCACCACGTTGCGAGTGCGTGGCCCACGAGGGAGCACCGTGGGGCTCGGGGCCGCGGGGTTTGACGGTCAGCTTCCCGCGCAGACTGGCTCTGGGGCCCCAGCGCCACCAGCGCCTCCCACGTGGCCTGGCGGGAACGTGGACCGCGGGCTGCCAGCGGCCTCCCGGTGCCAGGCAGTTATGGTGACAAGTGTTTACCAAGCCCCGTCCACGGGCCTCAGCGGGCATCGTTCAGGTGTCAGAGGGGAATGGATCACGCCATCCAGCGGTGGAGACTTCCAGAAGGTTGAGCCCCAAGTGTTGCCGCCTTTTGGCAGATAGACAGCTTCCCGGGTTCAGCCTGTCCTGGATCCCCCAGACCTCCGGCTCCTGGGCCAGGGAGCGGTTCCCAAATCGGGGTCCCAGACCCGGCAGGCGGAGGCCCGCACAACAGGAGTCTCCACGCGGAGCTCGCGGCTCCCACTGGGGCGCGGAGCCCTTCCCGGGGGGCTCGCACACGGGGTCCGTCTCGCTCCCTAGCGCCTCCGGCTCTCGGCACAGGGCGGGCGCCGTGAGAAGGTTAACGCGCAGGCTGTGCCTTGACACGCGGGCGGGGGCTCTGACCGTCCTGGCGACCCGACCCGCGGACCCGCCAGCCCTCCTCGCCCCTCGCCAGTCACCCCCCGGCCCCGAGGCCGGCCTCCACGCCCCCCTACCCAAGTGGGGGTACCCCCACCCTACCCAAGCCGCCTCTCTCGGCCCCTGAAAGGCAGCTCCTCTGGGGCTCCCTCGCCCCTGCCCCGTCCGACAGCCAGGCCCCCGGCTCGACATCTCCCGCCCGCGAAGTGGGGGCTCCACGTCCCCGCAGGCCGCCTCCTGCCCCGACTGTGCACTTCCCTGCGTCCACTCCGTGTGCCCCCGGCTGAGGTCAGGGTGCCCCCTGAAACGCGTACCCCACACAGGTCGTTCCCAGCCCAGGACCCTCGCCGGCATCGCGTCACTTGGGGGAAACGTAACTTCCGTCTTCCGGGGCGTGGGGCAGACCTCACGGCCGTCAAGTGCCGCTGCCACGTGCTTTTGACTGTGTGCCTCGGGGTCTCCTGACCTTCCCCACCACCCATCGCCCGCGCTGCGTCACTGCCCCGCCGGCACGGGAGGCGTTTGCCGTGGGGCCGTCCCGCCGCTGCCCTGCGACTCGGGGCACAGACGTCAGAGGCTCAGGGTCTACGCTGAGGGTCCTAGACCGTTATCAGCTCCTGCCGAGGGGCCGGCGCCATCACGGGGATCCTCCCACCGGCACAGGACCTGTGGTCTTCCCGGTCTCCCAGGAACCCCGTGTCAGCCTCTCCCGTCCAGAGGCCTCGAGGGTGGATGCAGGGGGACCAGCTGCGGGGGCGGCGGAAGGGACACCCACACGCCAGGTTCCCGTCCCTGCCGTGGACTCATCCTACAGGGCGGCCGGTGGAGCGTGCAGCCCGGGGAGGGCGCAAGGCCGCGAGTGGGCTGGCCAAGGTCTCAACGCTCGGGAGGGACAGCAGAATTTCTGTGTTGTCAATGGCAAGGAGAGAAAACAAGAAAATTTCTTTTAAATGCCTCAAATCTCCTGGGTTGTGTTGTACGGTGAAATGAATACATGATTCGCACCGAAAATACATCTTTCAATCTCTCAGAACTGCTGTTTACTGAGAATGCAGCTCTAATCAACTGGGATTTTAGAACTTCAGCTGCTCGAATGAACTAAAACGGAAGATATTTTTCAAATTTTCAAATCGTGCAAACAAAAGTCAAAGAAATTCAAAATGTGCAATACTGTTTCCTAAGTAATTTTATGGTTGTGGGTTCCATACGCCACATGGGAAATATTACTGCTTTATTCCAAAATTTTTGTGTCATTCGATAAATAAATCCATGTTTTCGCGGCACGCTTTTCTGATTTATTAAATGGCAATGTACTCGTGCGGTGCCATTTTCGGGCAAGGGGCAGAAATCACACTCAGGTTTCCATCAGCTAAGGTTCGAACAGCCGCCCCTCCTTGGTGTTTGAGACGCAGACGTTACCGCGAGAAGGTGCGCGTCCCCCTCACCGCCGGTCCTGGGACTCGTCGCGGACCCGTCGGGGGGAGCGTGCTGGTGGGAGGGTGGCAGGTGCAGATAACGATGCAGAACAGCAGAGTTTTTCCGCCCTTCTGGTTGGTGCCACTGCTGGCGGCAGCTGAGGACTGGCCTGTGGGTGTTTATCACGTGATCAGCGAGGACCGTTCGAATACTCGTCGTCTCACCTCTTGAAGTACAGCTGTTTTTAAGTTTCTTTCTTTATTGCGAGGGAGAGAGATCAGAGGAGGGGCACAGAGAGGGAGGGAGAGAGAGTCCCAAGCAGGCTCCGTGTGTCAGCGCGGAGCCCGATTCGGGGCCTGAGCTCCTGGACGTGTGAGATCAGGACCTGAGCCGAAATCAAGAGTCGGACGCTTAACTGACTGGGCCCCCCAGGGGCCCCGAAATACTGTGTTTTATAGGCCCTTTGTTGTCAGACCTTAGGAAGTGTAGTGGGAGGCTTTCTGACGTTCGCCAGAAACCTCTCCTCACTTCTCGGCTTTGGTTCGTTACTGGAGGCTCCAGTCGCTGGACCCACCGGGCACGGTAGCGCTCTATGTTTGCGGACAGTGACCTCACCCGACTTCCGGCGGAACTTCTGTGAGCACAAGGAGCTTGGCTGTAGCCCAGGAGTCGTTCTCTTTGCAGGAAGGGACTCAGCGCAGTGGCCTCCCGCCCCCGGCCCCTGCACATTTTCTCACCGGAACAAGGACATTTGCATGATAACAGTAGGCTCTGGGAATGACAAATGTCACGGAAAATCAGGGCTTGGGCGAGCGGGGAGCCAACTGAAGCCTCTGTCTTTGCACAAGGCCGCAGCCGCCCCATCTTGGACACGGCTCCTGGCCGGCAACGTGATGAGACGGGGTGGGGGGGGTTACTACAGAAGATGTGCCTGCTCAAAGGGGGGTGAGGGGTGGCAGACGCACTCGCTGGCCCCCAGCAGCCATGTCGTCCCACGAGGCACATGCTGCCGGCTGCTCTGTCAGGGCCCCCTGCTCCCGGGGCTCCTGGTTCTGCCCTCTGAGACACCTTTCTGCTCCATGAGAAATGGCAAATGTTTGCAGACCAGAAGGCTCGTGTGCATGCTTTACGCACCCAAGAAAGGTTGGGGCGGGTCCAAGAGCTGTATATTTACCATCTTGACCTCTTTCGGTCCTCGCTGATACCTGTTCCTTAAAAACCTCGTGGGCTTCCTGTTGGGGGGCAGTGCCCCCCTTCCCCAGGCGAGACCCAGGGGTCGGCCTGTGTCCTGTCGGCTGACGGAGATCCACCTGTTCTCTTGTCGTTTGATGGCTGGTATGTTCCAACTGAGTTCCGCCATTTAATTTTTTTGACGTTAACTTTATCGACATTTTACGAAACTTAAAAATATGTGGCAAAATAGAAAGAATTTTGTAATTTCATAATAAATACTGTAGGACCCCCATCTTGGCTCGCGCAGTACCCTTTCCTGCACTGGCCTTATGACACGTTCTCGCATCTGCCACGTCGAAGTAGAGGGGGACGGGCACGCACTGTCTCTCCAGACGTCAGCAGCGTCATTACCTGGAACTCGGGACCTTCTCAGTTGCTTTGCTTTGGAGAAAAGTATGATAAATATTAGCAAGTATAAATAAAATGTCTAAATCTCCATGAACCTTCTCTGTGTTTTGACAAATGTGAACACCCGTGAAGCCCAAACCTCTGAAAAGTCAGAGCACTTCCTGGGGCGTCTGGGGGCTCAGTCGGTTAAGCATCGGACTCTTGATTCGGCTCAGGTCCTGGTCTCACGGTTTCTGGGTTCGAGCCCCACGTCGGGCTCTGCGCTGACAGCAAGGAGCCTGCTTGGGATTCTCTCTCTCTCTCTCTCTCTCTCTCTCTCCCCCTGCCACCCCCCTCTGGTCGTGCTCTCTCTGTCTGTCTCAAAATAAATGAACTTAAGAAACAAAGAGCATTGTCCTTCTCCACTAGGACCCCTTGGCCCCAGAGCCAGGCTTGTTTCCCATCTGCTCTGTTTTTCCGTCATGGTTGGTGTTGCCTCATCCAGAACTCCACGTGTGGTGGAGTCACGGTGCAGGGGCCACGGCGAGACACTCCTTTCCGAGACTGGTGGGCGCAAGGTCCTCCGCTGCGGGCGGGGAGGGGTGGCCGTGCAGGGGAGGGCCGGGCGGGCTCCGTGCTGCAGCCTGGCACGTGTGCATCAGGAGGAACGGAGCGTTCCCACCAAAGAGCTGAATAGGACGATGTGTGTTTCCAGCGCGGGGCGGGCGGTGCCCTCCGCGTGACGGACGGTGGCGGGGGCTGAAGGGCGGGGGCGCGCGTGCCTCCGTTTGTTAGGCGTCCCCGAGTGCGCCCGCCGAACACTTAGGAACATGGTTTCGCCGCTTTGTTGCAAGTACGTCGCAATTGGGTGATTCTCCCTGGTTGCGGACGAGGGACCGAAAGTCTCGGGGAGGCCGACTTGGGCTTCTCCCCCCAGGGGTGTGCCGCCCACACCGCTTGACACTAAACGTCGGGGGGGATGTCGTCTCCGCCCCCTCCCGTGGCGGCCGCGGGACTGGCGGAGGGGCCGTGGTGCCCCCCCCTGGCGGGCGGAGGCCGTCGTGGCACTTGCGTGAGGCTGCAGCCTCGGCCGCCTCCTTGCGGAGCTCGGGGTGGAGACACCACCGACCGCACCGAGCGGAGCGGGAGGCCCACGGGAGGGCTCGGCGGCTTTTGAGATCAACCGGCTGCCGGCTGGGTCCTGGGTCCTGGGTGCTCGCAGCGTGGAGACAGGGCGCTCACCGAGCTTGCTGCCCTCACCACCAGCGGGGAATGGTGTCCCGGCTGCGCTGGCTTCCTCCTGCGTTTGGGGCCGGTCGTGGGGGAGGCGTGTTTGCGGTGTGCACCGGGAGGATGGAGGCAGGGGGAGGACGTCTGTGCCCCGGGAGGACAGAAGATCGGGGAGGACGTCTGTGCACGGGGAGGAGGGAGGATTGGGGAGGACATCTGTGCCCAGGGAGGACGGGTGCACAGGGAGGAGGTCTGTGCATGGGGAGGACGTCTGTGCCCAGGGAGGACGGGGGCATGGGGAGAACGTCTGTGCCTGGGGAGCACGGAGGCACGGGGAGGACGTCTGTGCACGGGGAGGAGGGAGGATCAGGGCGGACGCCTGTGCACGGGAAGGACAGAGGATCGGGGAGGACGTCTGTGCCTGGGGAGGACGGGGGCACGGGGAGGACACCTGTGCCCCGGGAGGATAGAAGATCGGGGAGGACGTCTGTGCACGGGGAGGAGGGAGGATTGGGGAGGACGTCTGTGCCCGGGGAGGACGGGTGCACGGGGAGGAGGTCTGTGCATGGGGAGGATGTCTGTGCCCGGGGAAGACGGGGGCATGGGGAGAACGTCTGTGCCTGGGGAGCACGGAGGCACGGGGAGGACGTCTGTGCACGGGGAGCACGGAGGCATGGGGAAGATGTCTGTGCCTGGGGAGGAGGGAGGATCGGGGAGGACTCTGTGCCCAGGGAGGACGGGGGCACGGGGAGGACGTCTGTGCCTGGGGAGGATGGGGGCACGGGGAGGACATCTGTGCATGGGGAGAAGGGAGGATTGGGGAAGACGTCTGTGCCCAGGGAGGAGGGAGGATCAGGGAGGACGCCTGTGCACGGGGAGGAGGGAGGATCGGGGAGGACGTCTGTGCCCGGGGAGGACGGGGGCACGGGAGGACATCTGTGCCCGGGGAGGATGGAGGCACGGGGAGGATGTTTGTGCCCGGGGAGGAGGGAGGATCAGGGTGGACGTCTGTGCCCCGGGAGGAGGGAGGATCGGGGAGGACGTCTGTGCCCAGGGAGGATGGGGGCACGGGGAGGACATCTGTGCATGGGGAGAAGGGAGGATTGGGGAAGATGTCTGTGTCCGGGGAGGAGGGAAGCACGGGGAGGACGTCTGTGCCCGGGGAGGACGTCTGTGCACGGGGAGGAGGGAGGATCGGGGAGGATGTCTGTGCCCGGGGAGGACGGGGGCACACGAAGGACGTCTGTGTCCGGGGAGGACAGAAACACGGGAAGACGTCTGTGCATGGGGAGCACGGAGGCACGGGGAGCACGTCTGTGCACGGGGAGCACGGAGGCACGGGGAGCACGTCTGTGCACGGGGAGGAGGGAGGATCGGGGAGGATGTCTGTGCCCGGGGAGGACGGGGGTACACGGAGGACGTCTGTGTCCGGGGAGGACAGAAACACGGGAAGACGTCTGTGCACGGGGAGCACGGAGGCACGGGGAGCACGTCTGTGCACGGGGAGCACGGAGGCACGGGGAGGATGTCTGTGCCCGGGGAGGAGGGAGGCACGGGGAGGATGTCTGTGCCCGGGGAGCACGGAGGCACGGGGAGGACGTCTGTGCCCGGGGAGGAGGGAGGCACGTGGCGGGAGGATGGCCGCTGTGACGGGAGCCGCAGGCCTGCTTGGGGCGGTGCGCGGGAGGGAAGCGGGAGGCTTTTGCTCCTTCGGTCGGAGGATCTGTTTTTACGGCTCATCGGCTCTTTCTGGGAGCGGTTCTGGGTTTACGGGAAGACTGAACAGGAAGTACAGGGAGCCCCCCCCTCCCCCCCGTTCGCTCTCACCCACCGACAGCTTCCCGGGTCCCAACGTCCTGCATGAGTGCGGGCGCGGGACGCGCGTTGCAGCAGAGGGACCAGCACTGACACGCTGTGGCGCGCCACGGGGCAGCGTGAATTATGGCCACGTGACGAGTGACACACTGTGGTGCAGTGCGCACCATGGCCTACGTGACGTGTCCGTCGTGGTCGTGTCGTACGAGTGCCCCTGCCCGGTGAGCCCTCTGTGTTCTACCTGCTCACCCTTCCCCCACACCCCGACCCCTCTGAGCTTCTCAGTGACCCCACAGTTTTCCTTTTCCAGAAGGTCCTGGACTTGGTCGTACACCGTGCGTCCTTTTCCGACTGGCTCCCGTCGTGGCGGAACACGCATTCGAGGTCCCTCCGTGTCCTTCGGGGCCGGGGCCTGGCGGGGCCGAGGGGAGGGGTGCAGCCGGTCTGCGTTTTCCTACGAAACTTCCCTGACGTGGGCTTCTCTGGGCTTTCCCTCCTCTCGGGGCCCAAAGTGATGAAGTCTATTTGAATCTGGATCCTTCGGGTGGCCCCGCGTGGCCTGCGGGGAGCTGTGGGTTTCCTCCTCACCCCCCTAGAGAGAAACCGAAGCAGAGGGCCTCACTGTGGTGAGCTGCCCTGGCCACACGCCCGATGACCGTCCGGGGTTGGACTCCCCGTCCCTTGAGTTCCACACGACGTTTGCTTTCAGAACCGCAGGTCCCCTTAGGCCCTGAACCCCGTGGGCGGCCGGGCCGGGAGCCTGCAGCCCGAAGACACGACCGGCCGGGCTCCAGCGGTCTTTCCCGACCCGTGTCAGCTCTGGGAGGTGGGGCTCCAGGGAGGACAAAGGCCCGAAAGACACGTTGGTCTTCCTGCCAGTTCGATGGAGGGGTGCAGGGCTTTCCTGCTGCCGTTTGCCCAAACACTCCTCTGGGCGGTGCAGCCAACGTTGTGTAGATGGGAGCAAACTCCAGAGTTCGGTGACTGAGTAAAGGAGGTCATCCTGCGTCATCTAGGTGGGCCTGGTCAAATCAGTTGAAAGGCCTTCAGGACAGAGCCGAGGCTCCCCCGAAGCCGAGACCCTGCCTGTGAAGGGGGCCCCTGGCCGGCCTTCCTGACACATGTCAGGCTGGTCTCGCCAGGCCTGGGTCTCATAGGCGGGTGCCTGTGGTCCATCCTGCCAGCAGTTGATGTCTCAGCGTCTCACAGCTGGGTCCTCATGGACACGGGAGCTGAGGCAGCGCAGGGGGAGCAGCGAGAGGCTGGCCCTGCCACTGTGCGGGGCCAGGAGGACGAGAAATGCACAGCGGCCGGCCGTGGGGAGCTGGGGAGACGTGGTCAGAGGGACCTCGGTGGAGACGCAGCCCGGCAGGGCCTTGCTTTCCCGGAGTGAGTGTCCAGAGGGCCGTCCCTCTGGTTCCCTCCCTCACCGGCCGTCTGCCTCCTGCTGCAGCCCTGGGCTCCCCCTGCAGGTGCGCTCACACCCCAGGGTTGGGGGGGAGGGTGGGCCGTGGGGTGACACCCACCCCGGATGCGCCCTGGCCGGAGCGGGTCCGCCCAGCCCGTGGTGCTGCTCTGGCTGCACAGACGTTTCCTGCAGATTTTCTTCCCTCTGTGTTCCGAGCAGAGGCCCCGACTTTCCTGCAAAACTGTCATCTGATTGCACGTTGGCTCCAAAGGAGGGTAAGCAATGTCTTCACCGTGGAGGGCGGGTTTGGACGGGTTTTCTGCGAGGCGTGAGCAGCGGCCGTGGCACCGAGGGACACGTCACCCGGCAGTGTCTGTGCTCTGTGCTCGTCTCCAGGACGGAGGCCCCTTCTGTCTTTCAGGTGCTCTGACCCCACACTCCCGGCGACGTGTTTCTCTTTCTCTGTGGGCTCGGTGACACAGAGGCCGCTGGTGGCCCAGCGGCCGCGTCAGTGCATCATCAGGCCGCATGAGCAGACGTCCTCAGGTGAGCGACCCCTCGTTTTCCTGTCCGTCGAGGTCGGGATCGCCGCTCTCGACCCAGCGGGCCTCCCTCCGTCTGTGGGTGCGGAGCCCTCGGGAACGTCACTGCAGGGACGGAGGGGGACGGTTAGACTCGGAACGACCCACGGCGTTTCTCGTGTGCGACACGAGTCGTGTCTGGGGAACGGTGAACAGCCACCCGAATACTGTGAGCAGTACGACATTTAAGGCGTGAGGACAGAGAACCACAGCTAGTTGTCGTGGGCTCTTTGAGAAGCCAGCCCCAGGCGTGCGCCCCCATCGGGCAAACCCACCACAGGGCTCGTGTGGGCGCCCGATCATCACGCTTCCCTTTCAAGTCGGGGAAGGGCCCCTCCCTGGCCCCGGAGGGCGAGGCGGGGCGGCTGTGCTGGAAAGGCTGGCAGGCCCTCGGCCTTTTGTTCGCGCTCAGCAAACGGGCCCCCCCACCGGCGCTGCTGCTGGGGCTTCTCCAGGGGCGCGCACCGGGGGCCGTCCGTGCACGCCCTGCACCACCACCTGGGGCCGCCCCAGGCGGGGCCCTCATCACAGGGCTGGGCTCCCGCCCCTCGTCTGTCATCGCCGGTTCCCACGGCTCTCCGCTTCCCAGCGCCACGCCCCCCACCTGCCTCCCCTCTCCCCGCACCCCTCCCCTTGCCAGCGGACCCGGTGCCAGAAGCCCTGACAGAGTCCAGGCGGCTCCCGGGTACAGCGCAGGTCCAAACAAGAAACAAGGAAGAGCAGGGTCCTGGGCCCCCACCCATCGCCCTGGGATGGCCCACGATTTCTTTTTATTTTTTATTTTTTATTTTTTTATTTTTTTAATGTTTATTTATTTTTGACACAGAGGGAGACAGAGCATGAACGGGGAAGGGGCAGAGAGAGAGGGAGACACAGAATCGGAAGCAGGCTCCAGGCTCTGAGCCATCAGCCCAGAGCCCGACGCGGGGCTTGAACTCACGGACCGCGAGATCGTGACCTGAGCTGAAGTCGGACGCTTAACTGACTGAGCCACCCAGGCGCCCGAACGATTTCTTTTTAAACATTGGGCGGGGGGCGCATGGGGGGCTCGGTGGGTTAAGCATCGACTCTTGACTTCGGCTCAGATCACGATCTCATGGTTTGTGAGTTCGAGCCCCGTGTCGGGCTCTGTGCCGACAGCGTGAAGCCTGCTTGGGATTCTCTCTCTCCCTCTCTCTGCCCTTCCCCCACCTCTGTCTCTCAAAAAGAAATAAACTTAAAAAAAAGAGCAGTTTCTCCTGTGATGCTGTCTTTTTGGTACCACATTTGACCTGCATCATCACCTTGTAATCTGCGAGCCCCAGACCTCTTTCTAACCAGGACCCTGATGTTTCCTAGGTGGCCTCGTTGATCTTCGGCTGTCCTTGGGGAAAACCTTGTGTTCTACGGCACTTTAAAACATGCTTCGAAAAGGAAGTTCCTATTTCGTGAAACGTTTCGCTCGGTCGAGTTTTGGGGTAGAGTTCCCGCCACGTGAGCCCTTTCTCCAGGGTCTGTGGCCACCGTGGGTCGGTTCTTCTGGGTCCCTGCGACACACACAACTGGTCTTCTAGAACGCTAGATTGTCCCCAGAGCTCCACCTGCGTTTCCCACGATAAATCAGAGGTCTGTTAATCTAACGGCCTCAGCACGCTGTTAGATTTAATTACGCTATCACAGGTCACTTTCCGATTATTAATCGCTTACTATAAAAACGAACCCAGAATATTACGATTTATAAGATGCTCAGAAGAGTACGGGGTCCTAGTGGCTCAATGTAGGTATCGGGCGTTATTGTTTTAAAGGGATCGCGTAATTTCTCGGGCTCAGCTTCTGACTCCAAACGTCAGGATCACCATGGGGCGTGTGATATTAACACGATACTAACACAGTCTTCACCTTTCCTTCGGAAAGGTTATTGCCGCGGCCTTGCAAGAACCAGGCTGGGCAGGCATAATTCTCTCACAGGAAAATGTTACCATTCTAACTGGCGCGTGTCCCTTGAGCAAGTTCAGGATGCGTTTATCCTAAGGGACAGAGCGTTGTGAAAACAGATTCGCAGGCGAGTCTCGATGGAGCCTCGGGATACGTGGTTGGAGAACCGCCAGCATTCCCTAGGCCGGGGCACCCCACCGAGTCTGGGCGGACACCTGCTGCACTCCCTCTCAGACGAGGCAAACCGCGACGGGTCGGGCCTGGCAAGGTGTCCCGACGTCAGGTTAAAAATCCCGCCCGGTCGTCTGCACCTGTGTGCCTTCCTCTGTGGAGTCACCGCTCCCCCTGCCCTTTTCCCAGCTGAAGAGAAGGGGTGGGGGGAGACCAGCAGGCCTTCTGAGAGGCCACGCCTGGCCGCGAGCCCCCCACGCCCGGTGCATCGCTCTGGGTCCAGCCTCCTTTCTGGGCGTCCTGACGCCCTCAGGTTGCGAGGGTTCCATGACACCTCAGACGGTTCACGACCCCGGAGTCTCAACTGTGGTGCCCCCTCCCCTAGGGACTTCTCGGAGCCCCCACGCCGGTTTCTGGGGCCCTGATGAAGAGGGTAGTTGAGCGCCCTTACGGCCTCGTTACTCACATGACGTGCTGCCGGGTGTCCTTCCGGAGCCGTGGCCGACTGGCTGCCCCACAGTCAAGAGTGACTGTGGCACAGCATCCCCGGGTTCGGGCTCGGTCAGTCCTGCCACCTGCTGGCTGTTGACCGTGACCTTCGGCTTCATCGTCTGCAGATCGGGCCCCACGGAGCCCACGACCTGGGACGGGGGCGCCCGCACACTGCCGTGTCACCTCGGCCCCTGCAGTACCCAGAGTCCCCCGTCCTGAAGGCGTGAGTCCCAGGGCCCCAGGTGACACAGAGCATGGCCCCAGGCTGGAGCCGACCTCTGTCCCTGGACCCCGGGGCCCCGTGGGGCAGCTCCCGTGTCCGTTCCCCGTGGCATCTCTGGCAGGCGACGTATCGTAACGTATCCAGCGCTGCTGGCAGGGTTGGGGGGCACCTGGGAGATGGTGGCCGTCACGCCAATGGTCCTTGTCGTTTGGTCTGACGTGCCCTCGAAAGTGTCTCCGGACAAGCTGGCCACGCTTTCAGAGTGGCGGCTGCTGGAGAGGAGTACTTCCTGCTTCTCTGTTTTGGCACAAAAGTAGATTCTCAAGGCTCTTCAGTCACAGAATCTAAACTCACTGAGTGAACGTGTTTGTTCATTTTCAAGTGATACGTAGGGCTGTTCACACACTAAAACTCAAGTCCTAAATCCTGGGGGATTTGGGGACAGCGCCACGCGGTCTATGGGCCTCCTGTCCACACTCATCGGAACCACCCAGCCTGACCAATGAGTTCCAGAAACCGGCCGACCTGTGCTTTCCTGTCCTTTCTCGGGCTGGGGGTGGTGACGACAAGTCTGCTCAGCCCGGAGTTCACAGACGGCTGCGGGGACCCTGGCAGAGGGAGGATGAATGGGGCCCGGCCCGGCAGGTCCCAGGAGTGCAGACCCGGCCAGTCTGGGGGCCCGGGAGCAGGGGGAGGGGGAGTTTGGGGCTGGGCAGGGCTGTCACAAGGGCACCTGGAGAAGGAAGCCACTCAGCTGACCGGGGCCGAGTCCTGGCGGCCGCCGCTGCCCGAACAGCACGCATGTCACCTCCTGCCGCCTGCTGGGCCGGCCCCTGGCGCTCGTTTCCAGCTCTTACCTGGATTCTGCCCGACACTCGCTAAAACGGCACGCACTCAACTCCGGGCGCCGGTGACCTGATGGGTTTCTCCACATCTTCCCACTGGTGGGGCGGCTCGTCTGTCCCCAAGTCCCCTCGTCGACCTGCTCTTTGTGTTTGGGGCCCCAGGATCCTAGCTTTTTCTCATCCCCCCCCGTGGATTTTCATCTACACTAATGATGCCCACGTCCGGGCCCAGAGGGGAGCTCCCCGTCAGCTCCAGTCCTGGGCCCCCCTCCTCCCCAGAGATTTCTCTGTAGCAAGGCAGCATGGCTTTTGTTTATTCTAAAATGAGGATGTGATTTGCTTGCATCATTTCCCGGTACCCCAGGAGGCGGCCGGGGCCTCTAGGGGCGTGCTGGGGCTGGTGGCGGAGGGTGGCTGTCACCAGGCCGGGAAGGCGACCTTCCCCGGGATGGAAATGCAGCTGGAGAGGCCGTGTCAGACCTTGATCTTGGCCGCGCCCTGCAGAGGGTCAGAGGGGCCTCTCCCGGGAACTTTGAAATCAACACGAAGGGGCCTGCCCTCTGTTCGTGTTGGGGTGCTCACCACTGTTGCTGTTATTGCTGTGACTAAGGTCCTTGCGAACGCCGGAGTCACAAGAGGACGGCAGCCGGCCTCTCGGCCTCCTGGTGGCGTCTGGAGGGCGGGGCCGAGTGACGGGGTGATGGGGCTGCGGGAGAGGGGCCCCACGGAGCGGGCCCTGTGGTTTCCTGCACAGCTGTCCGTGCAGATCTGAGGCCACCTTGCGTGGCCCCGTCTCCGTGGATGACAGACACCCCAACAGCCTGGCCCTGGACCCCAGGGGCCCAGAGGAAGCCGCCTTCCCACAGAGCCCTCTCCTGACCCCCTCGAAGGAAGAATCGCGGGTCTGAAATCACCGTTAGCTCATTAAGTTTTCTCCAGGATCTCTCTTTTGTGGTGACGCACCTCCGAGCTTCCAGGGCCGGCCACCCGTGCCTCAGCGGCCACGTGGCGCCCGTACGCTGGCGGGAACCCACCTCGGAGGCCTCGCCAGCCGTGCTCACGGACCCGGTCCTGCCTGAAGTGGCGTGGACCCTGCAGGCGGAGGCCCCAGGAATCAAACCGCGGTCCAGCGTTCCTCGTACTTGTTCGACTTTGCTGTCCCACCGTCCGGCGAGCGTCGTCCTCGTGGAGCGTGTCTCACGGTGCTGTGCCCTCGGTGCGGGGGGGGGTCTGGGCCCCGGGAGGGGAGCCGCTGCCTCCCAGACTCTGCCTGTGGGGACAGATGCGGTTTCGGCAAGTCCCCTCCCTGTCGGTCAGCCGAGGGGGTTAGAGAGAAACCCCGGAGTGCTGTCCTAGGACACGCGGGGCAACCAGTCTGCTTCGGAAAGTGTGATCACAACCCACTCTGGAAATCGTTCTCATCGAGGCGGACATAGCTGTTGAGAAGTGTTGCAGCTCAAATCAGAAATGATTTCCTACCATACATTGTTTGCGTTTTACTTTACTTGGGTCCTAGGCCCCCCTTCGTGTTAGATTATTGAATCCCTGCCGGTTCTCCTGTGGCTCTGGGGTTGGGCCAAACCTCCTGCTGCAGCTGGGAGCGAACCTCACCCTTGTGTCCGTTTGTCCCGGACGGAGAGCACGTTCGTGGACCCGGAACGCCTTCCCTGCGCATCTCTGTCTCTCTCTCATCACTATTTAGGTACGGCCCATCTGACCTCTGAGACCCACACAATTCTGGTCTCTCCCGTAGACGCTCTCCTGGTTTTGTGGTTCCCCTGGCCTCCCCTGGGCCCCAAATTGACACAGCAGCGTGTCTGTAACTCACGTACGACAATTGTTCACGTTTTATGTATCCAACTGGGCCGGGCCACGGCCTCTGGCCCACGTCTTCCCGACAGCCCGGCACGCTCACAGACGGGAGACCCTCACTGTTCACCTGCTCACTGAAACTGATACGTACCCCCAAATCAACACCCATCACAGAGCGTGGCATGAAAACGTTGAGTCTCTGGCCACCGATGTGCCCACGTGCCCAGCAAGGCGACGCTCTGCTGTCTTGTCCGGGCTGTCCCGCAGTAGGCAAGTGTCCTTCTCGCGGTCGGCTCGGAACCACGTTTTCCACACGTTTGTTCTTTCTCATCGGTGATGTTGTCGTTCACAGTGTCCCCGGAAGTGCGGAGGAGTCTGTCTGGCGTTCCCGAACGTGGGAGGACACTGACACGGCCCCTGGGGTCAGCTTCCTTGAGGCCTGTCACCCGTGCTGCCCTGCGAGATCAACGTGTGTGAATCCACGTGTCGTTGAACAGAGACTCTCATGAAACCGAGTTCTGTACCGACCGGAGGAAGGCTCTCAGAGCCTCCCCTGTGCCTCGCAGGACTGGCGATCCACAGTCACTAATGCACTGACCTCAGGGACGTCTTAGGACACAGCACCGTGGATGACTGCAGTGGGTGGGGCCCATAAGTCGGCGGTTAAGAATTCAGGCTTACCCTGCAGTGTCCTAACTTGGTCTTTGCCCCACAAAGGACAGGGTTGGGACTTTGGGCATCCCGGGTCACCCGGCACGTGTCAGAAGTGCCCCCGGAGGCCCCTCTGTGCCCAGCTGGAGAGGTTTACCCGGATGTATGGCTACGAGCCCGTCCCGGGGGCCCCTGCCACGCCAGCCGCTGTGGAGAGTGTCACACACGCACACACGTGCCCACACCACGGCCGCCTCACCCCCCTCTGGCGTGTTCACAATGTTCACCTCACGGCGCAGGAGGGAACTCCTCTTTGTGGAGCGTGAACGGTCGTGAACCTGGATTCGGCAGCAGGGTCTGGCCTGTGCAGCCCACGGGTCCCACCGTCTCCTCACCGTCTCCCCGAGCTCGGTGCCCGGCAGACGGGTGCCCGAGGAGCCACAGCTCACAGCCGGGGAGCAAGGCGGGCAGGTAGGGGCGCCTCCGGCACAACGTGGCCGACGCGTGGTGGGGACGGGGGCGGCCGTGGGAAGCCAGCCGCCTTGGTAGCACATGGTGGGAGCGTCCCCGGTGCCACAGGGAACAGTGAGCCGGGCCCTAGGCGTCTACAGCTACGTGTTGTGCCAGCACCGGGGCAGAGGGAGCAAGGTGGCCGGCGGCCTTCAAGCTGACGGTCTTGGTTCTCTCTGGTGGACGGGGACCATCGTGGCGGCAGGGGCCACGGCGGTTTGTAAGATAACTGTTGGCGATGGAGATGATAAGGGGTTGGCTGTGGGGGGCGCCCCGGTCGGCCGGCTGTCCCCACGTCCACACCCGAGAGGAGCTGGCCGGTGGCGGCAGCCGGGAGACGGGAGAGGCGGGAAGGCAGGTGAGGTGGCCACATTCGAGCGTCGTGGCACCGCCACGTGTGGGGGAACGAGACTCGCCCCGGGAGTGACGAGCGGGGAACTTGGTGGACGGCATTTGGAAGGTTGTGAGGAGGGGACGACGCGACCTGAGGGAGGTCCTGGCAGAAGATGAGTTCAGGGCCACCGGCAGCTCACGGGTCAGTGGTTCCCGGTGAGCACGAAGCAAAAGCTGGCAATGGAGACCCCCCGCCCCCGGGTCTCAGAGCGCACAGGGTCGTGGTCACGGGGATCCTTGGGGCAAAGCTTACCTCTGGGCCCCTTGAGGACACTGGCTTCTTGTTACATTCCTCCCTGTTGGTTGTTGGTTAAGTTTGTGACTTGATTTCCCTTATATAACCACCTGAGCACATGAAGTTAAACACCTTCTTTTGAACAAAAGCCACAAACACCCCGGACCCGTACAAGGTGCTTTTCCACAGCAGCTGACGCTGTCCTTTGTTTGTTTGTTGGTTTGTTTATTTATTATGTGTGAGAGAGAGAGTTTGTGCAAGCCAGGGAGGGGCAGAGAGAGAGAGAGAGAGAGAGAATCCCAAGCAGGCTCCACACTCAGTGCAGAGCCCGCCTCGGGGCTCCGCCCCATGACCCTGGGATCGTCTCCCGAGCCAAGATCAAGAGGCGGACGCTCAACCCACTGAGCCACCCACGCGCCCTGCTAACATCCATTTTAACACGAGTCAGCCCCCGTTTGCTCACCTCCCCCCCAACATGCTCTCCCCAGACCCCACCACGGTCCTCTGGCTCACGCTGACCCCTTTCCCACAGTCCTCTCCAGCCTTGTTCCCCTGCGGGCACCCCAGACGCGTCCCTCCTCAAGGCTGGAAAATGACAGACTAGGTGTCCTGCTACAACGGCCACGTCTCGGGGGCTCATCAAACGGGCGGGCCAAGGTCTTTAACATGGCCATCCTGGGAGCCGCGTTCCGTCCGCCTGGTGGCCGTCAGCCCCCGACCCTCCGCTGGGCCTGCCCGAGGCGGAAGATGGGCGGGGGCACACAGGCGTGTCACCGGCCAGCTCTGTGGGTGCCCACACCTGGTCCTCCCTCCTTCCCTCAGTGCGCGGCCACAGCCAGGCGGCTTCTCAGAGCCAACGCGTCAACCCCTCCAGTCCTGCCAGCGCACCCGGCAGGTGACCCCGTCGCCCACGTGTTGCTCGGGAGTGTGGAGTTAGACGGGGCTGGGGGTGGGGAGGTCCAGCAAGGATGGCCTCAGGCTTCTGTCCTTCCCACCTCCGTCCTGCCCTGTCCCTGTGTCTGCCCAGGACCGCTGCCTCCTGGTCTTTGCGCTCCGGCCTGTCACCCCGCTCAGCTCAGACGGTCCCTCCTCCCCACGCCCACCCAGCCGCGCTGCCCTGCGTCTCTTCTCGGTTCTTCGTGGCACCGAGCGCTATCTAGGATAGCCCCGTCCGGTCCGTCCGTCTACACGCCTGTCACTTGCTGTCTGTCTGCACGAAACGTAAGCTCCGTCAGGGCAGCGCGATTTCCCGTGGGTGGCGACAGGGCAACGGTCACCTGGAGAATGGAAGCAGGGAAGTTTGCTTTACAACCAAGTTCCCCGAAAGGCTCTTCCCTCCCAGAGACACGGACCCCCCGTCCGTGGCGTTTCCGGAGCCTGACTCCGTCATCCTGCCAGGCTGCTAATTGGTAACACAGGAAAACCACGGCTACATTTTGGCAATTTGCTCAAACATGCAGCGGAATTAAAATCATTTCTCTGCGGCTACGAACGACTTCATATTCTCTTCCATCAATGCAGACCCAGGACGGCGCTCAGCCAGCCACGGAAACACGCTTCCGCCTGGGGAGAGCTTCTCTTCTTTCTTTCTTTTCCAAATGAACCTTACTTCATCTTTAGGAGTTTTGCCTCGTACGCTTGGGAAATATCTTGGTTCTTGACAAGTAAATTTGTGTAATTGGGAAATGGGGACAGAGGTTATTTTTTTCCAGTATTTTCCAAGTGCCATGTTTTATGCTTTTGTTTGTAAGTTGAGTTCTTAAGAGTGCAGAGTTCTTTCCTGGGGACGTGGGACAATTGGTACAATATGAAGGCATTCCGGGTCAGCCCTGCCTCCTAGAAACAGAATGTGAGCCCCGTGGGGGTTTTAAATATTCTAGTACTCACAGTGGAAAAAAGTAAAAAGGCAGAGGAAACTGATTTTAATATGTCTTTTATTTAACCGGGAACATCCAAACTATTGTCACTTTAACATGCACCTGATATAAAAAATGGGGCGAAGTGTTTCACGTCCCTTTTGTGCCACTTCCTTCAAGGCCCACATCCCTTTTGTGCATTTTACATTTATACATTTCCTGTGCCCAGCGGCCCACAGAGCTAGTGGCCATGGAGCTGGATGGCACGGCCACGGCCACGGCCACGGCTTGCGGACCAGGTCGGGCCGTGGGCCGGTTCGGTGAAGCCCACAAGTCAAGGAAGGTTTTCGCGTTGTTAAGTGCTTGAGAGAAGAAACAGAAGAGGTAACAGGGGTGTGAGTTGCGAGTCTGTTACGGTTACTTTTAAATGACTTAAGTGCATATTTAATTTTTCCTCGGCTTTAATTTCTTTTAATTTAAATTCAAGTTAGTTTACATACAGTGGCTTCAGGAGTAGAACCTAGTGATTCATCACTTACGCAAAACACCCAGTGCTCATCCCAACAGGTGCCCTCCTCGGTGCCCCTCCCCCACCGACCCCTCCCCCACCCACCGCCCGTCCAGCAACCCTCAGTTTGTTCTCTGTATTTACGAGCCTCTTATGGTTTGTCCCCCTCTCTTTTTACCTTATTTTTCCTTCCCATCCCCTGTGTTCATCTGGTGTGTTTTTTTAATTCCACATATGAGTGAAATCATACATTTGTCCTTCTCTGCCTGACTAATTTCGCTCAGCATAATACCCTCCAGCTCCGTCCACGTCGTTGCAAATGGCAAGATTTCATTCCTTTTGATTGCCGAGTAATACCGTTGTATGGATGAAGCACATCTTCTCGATCCATTCATCCGTCGATGGACATTGGGCTCTTTCCATACTTTGGCTACTGTCGATGGTGCTGCTATAAACATTGGGGTCCACGTACCCCTTTGAAGCAGCATTTTTATGTCCTTTGGATAAATTCCTAGTAGTGAAGCAAAAGCTGTATGGGCATTTGAGAGCCACAGGTCTGGTCTGATCCCAGGTAAGGTGACAGCCGGCTCAGGGAGTCACTCGACAGTTAAGGCAACACTGCCTGCTGCCACCTGGGCCGATACCACATCCCCTGGGGCCACGTCCCCTGGGGCCACGTCACTGGGGCCATAGCCCCTGGGACCCTCACATTCCCCACCGCTCCTCTCTATGCCCCATCTTGTCCACGACATCTCTTGTTTGCAAGGGTCAGGTTAGTTTACTTCATTTTCACCTAAAGTCATTGCAATCACGAATATTTTCTGTCTCGTCATGTATTTTGGTTGTCCTTGCCCTCTTTAATAGGCTTCGGTTCAGCCTGAGAAATCCGCCCAGATAAAGTGCGCTGATGTTTCCTTTAAAGACGTTTCCCGCGAGTCAGAAAGGAGGCATTGTCTACACCTTCATTTTACGAGATTACCGGTCGTTATCGCTTATGTCTTAGGTGACCTAATTTGGAACCCTATTATTAATTTTCTCTTAAAATCGCCCTGGCAGAACATGAGAATGTGTGTGCAGCACTTGCAGCAGGAGGGCGGGCCAGGCGGCTCTTGGCTGACCCGGGCGGGTTTCGATCTGAAGATCTCCTCCCAGTCAGCCGGGACTTCCCTGGGCCTCCTCATCTGGTGTCTCTGAGATCGTTGCTCTGAACCCCTCCGCCTGGTCCCCGTAGGGAAGCCCGGCCTGTCTCAGGGTGGCCGTGGGCACCGGTCTCTGTGTTCCTCCCCCACTCAGCTACGCCGAACCCCCGGGAAGCCCCGGTTTCCTTTCGCCCCACTTGGGGGCCAGAGCCCTGAACGTTCTCCCCAGCACCCCAGTGTCCCTAGAGTCCCTGCTGAGACCACGGAGGGTTCAGGGAGGCTGTGGGCATCCGAGTCCCACGCTCGTTTGGGTGGTGGGTGCACTTCCTTGTACTTGCCCGTCTCCACTTGTTAGAAACAGATAATTTTGAACCGCTGGCCAGGAGGGCATTTTATCTCAGCTCTGGTCTCCCTGCGTGGGGGCAGGCAGCTCAAGCAGCCGTGAGGACCCCTGGAGCAGAGGAGAGGACTGGGTCCGCTGGGCCCCGCGGCCCAAGAAGCTGCATTCCGTCGGCTCCACCGGCCCGAGCTGCATCAGACCAGCCCCTGGGCTGCCTCCACTGAAGGAGCCGCTGGGCGTTAGAGGCCGGCTCGGTGTCTTGTCCTGCTCACGTGCCCGGTCCCGAGGGCAGGGAGCCACCTGCCCACCGTGCAGCCGTCTCCTTCAGCAGAAAGTACGGAAGCCTCTGAGCCAACAGGGGTCACGCACCGCCGCGCACACGGCCGACGACCGGTGGGCACGGGTGCACACACCTGACCCCTGGGCCCCAGGCGGGCTCCAGAGGAAAGCCGGTTCTCAAAGCAAACCCAGCCTAGGGCACCTGTGTCGCTACGCCAGCTGGACACCAGCTGGAGGTACAGATTCTCGGGTCCCACCCGGACATACTGAATCGAACACTCTAGGTGTCTACCCAGCTGGGCCGGAGGCTCCTGCAGGATGGGGGTGGCTCCGGTCTGCAGCCCGGCCCCTCTCTGCTCAGATTCACCCCTGCCCCACCCCGCTTTCCTCACTGTCCCTTCCCTGCAGCATCCCCCACCCCTAGATGTCACTGTGCAAGATCCTCGCCCCAGGCCCTGCTTCCGGGAGCCGAGGTGACTTTCTTCTCGCTGCCCCAGGCGGTCACCAAGTCACAGAAGCTGTCAACCCTGCCCCCGCCCACTCCAATGCACACCTTTCACCTCCCAAAATTCAACAGAGTCAAAGGGAAAAAATACCGGAAGGAAACACATCTGTTAATCGGGATATTCTTTCAGATCATGTAACTACCAATCTTACAGTTGCCATAAGGTCACACAAGAGCATCTCAACTTTGTCTGCAGTCAGCTGTCCACTGTGGCAGCCACTGGCCGTGTGTGGCTGTTGAGCACGTCAAGCGTCTCTGCTCACGCTGAAACGGGTGCTACCGATGAGCTCTGGGATCTCAGAGACGGTGCACAAACAGAATGTAACGTGCCTCAGTAACAATAGGTTCGCGGTGGTTCCGTGTTGAAATGATAGCATCTTGGATATACTGGGTTAAAGAAAATACGTTGTTAGAATCACTTTCACCTGTTTCCTTTTATTTTTTGTAATGTGACTGTGGAAAATTTAATAACACACATGTGGCTTGCACTCCGTTGGACAGGGCTGGTCTGGAGGAGACGAGAGCAGTGAAGGGACTCGATGGGCTGCTGTCCCACGTGCCAGAGGATGCCGAGTGAACGGCTGAAAACCAGACCAGATGAGACCCTAATGGCCGTGGCAGCGCTGGGCCCGTGGCTCCCTGGGTGTGAGTGAAGTTTCTGGAACAGTGTTTCCTCTCCCGTGAGGGTCCTCTCACCGGTGTCTGGCCGCTGGATGTGGTGCCGTGAGCCCTGATGTCGTCTATGAGCCCGGTGATTCTAACCCCACACAAAACACATCTGGCATAAATGGCTTGGGAACCATCGACTCCGTCTGGACCGTGGCAGATCTTCGAGGGGGAAATTCCACACCGTCCCGCGGGTGCGTCTTTGTAATGCTCGACAGCCTCCATTGGCAGGAAACTCCCCCTCATACTTGGAGTTGAGACAGTTTCCTCCCGATCTTTCCAAAAGGCAGAGGGAGAACACTTGGTCACCACCCTCGATGTAAAGTCCTTCGGGCAAATCAAAGGTCGAGCTCATTTTAGCCTTTGTGTTTCTGTTCCACGAGCCAGATGACCCTGGTTCCTTGAAGAAAGAAAGTTGTGATTTGTTTCCGATAAAAATCAAAACAAAGGCAGTCTGGCAATTGTCCATTTGATGAAGTACTTAGGTGAATCGTGAGATTTGGCCATCGGAGGAAATCTGAAGCCACGACGTAACACGATTGTGCTATCCACAAGTCAACAAACTCAGCGGAACGACACTTGGAAGAGTTCTCTATTTCGTTGCTCATGAAGTCCTTATATTTACGTCGAAAAGCTACGCGTGAGTATGATGTTCATCATACCGGGCGACCATCAGGTAATTCCGGATCCTCCAAAGGGCAAGGGGGGTCCTTGGGGTCATGGCGCTGGGCCTCTCTGCCAATTGTGCTGGACCGGGCACGTGGGTACATGGGCAGGGTGCCATCTTGGTGTCGTGCCAGCACAGAGCAGGCCCTCTGTGGCGATGCTGTGGATGGACAAGCACGTGGCTGTCTCCTGGATCCGGCGGGGACACAGCCGGCCCGACACGAGACCCGCTCTGGAATCCGTGGCCCCCAGTAAAACATGAAAGCTTGGGACCCCTTGTTCAAAGTTTGTTAAGAGATTCAAGACGGCCAAGCACAGCACTGGCCCCAAGGGGAAGTGTCAGGATGCCGGAGGGTCATCTGGGAAGGAGGGCTGATGGACAGACACGGACCGGGAGTGCCCGCCAGGAGGTTGGACGTCATTCTCCTCTAGGCTCTCTGAGCAGAGAGAGAGGAGACAGTTCTTGTCGGAGAAGATAAACCGCCCCAGAAAGCAGGTATCTTTGTTGTACTGTTTTCTCCTCCCTCCCCTCCGTTTCTCTTGCCCTTATGGTAGCCATATTCCTGCACAGGTTAGGAACTTCGGGTAGGGTGCTGAGTTTAGTACCCTTAAAACAATTACAGCAAAATCACCCCCTCTTGCCGCATTCAAGTTACAGGATATTGAGAATACAATTATATCGGACCCCTGAACAAAGCAGGCGTCAGGGGCACTGAGCCCCGTGCAGTCAAAAGTTCACGCATAACTTCCGAATCCTCCCAAACTTAATACTAATGGCTTACGGTTGACCAGAAGCCTCACAGATAACAGAAACAGTCAATTAACGTATTTTGTGTGCTATACATTCTGCACTGTGTTCTGACGGCAAAGTAAGGTAGAGAAAAAAATGTTACTCAGAAAATCATAAGGAAGAGAAAACACATGTAGAGACCTGTCCCGCGTTTATGGAAAACAATCCGCGTGTGAGTGGGCCCCGGGCGGGTCAAACAGCCGTGCTGTTCAGGGTCGACCGTAGGGTCTGTATCTGATACCGGAGAGCTGTCTTGAATCTTTTCCTTCTCAAAATCATGTTTCGTCCCGTGGGTTGGTGGCTCTGTGTTTGCCCTAAATAATCGTGCCGCTTCCACGTTTCATGCGAGCCGCTTACGAATGAGCTAGCCGGTGGCTCAGTCCAGACAGGCTGCTGGCTTTAAACAAGGCCAGGTGCTCATCGTTTGGAAGAGCCTTGGACTGGTTTTATGCGTATAGGCGTAAGCAGACCATCTTGGTTTCGCCTCCCTGGCTGAGAAAAATGGCCCCCTCGTGGATGCACGCCATCTGATGTCGAGTCAGGCTCCCCGAGGTTAGGCACTGCCCGTTGTGCGTGGGTGATGACGACGGCTCTGCTTCTGTGTTACTTCTGAGTGGGGACTCTTCCCTCGCCGTTTGCCCTGGCACCTGAAAGCACCCAGGGGTGATTATCTGATGTAGCATCCTCTGTGCCCAGGTGCTGGTGACTCACCCGCTCTCCCTGTAAACCAATTCATTAAGCGTGCTTCATTTGGGATGAGCTGAGAGAAAGGGTATATTTAAAAGTGGCTTGGCAGGAGCCGTGTGATTTTACAACAAGGAGGGGAGGCAGAAGCGATTCAGTTGTGACTTGAACACCTGTCCGTGGCAGCCAAGGAATGCGGCCCACGTCAGCATCCGGCTAAGGGGGCGCAACACCCAGATCGTGTAATTTTCAAAATTAGGTTTGTAATTAACTTCACAATATCTCCAGGGAATTCTGGAAAGACAGCGGAGAAAGCCTTGTCCTGTCCTATCAGATACCACAAGGCATCTCAGGAAGCTTCCCCAGGGACAAACAAATCTCCCGAGAGGAGAACGTGAGTTCTCCTGTGCTCTGCCCGGGTTGGCTGGCAGCCAGCAGTCCTGTCGTCTCCGAGTTTCTTCACGCCGTCTTGAGATTCCCTTTCTTCAAGTTTTGGGGTTGGCTGTCCTCCGGAAACACCCTCTTCATGAACTTTTAAGTCCTTCAGAATTTTTAAGGAAAATTTAATCTAAAATTGTGTGAGAGCCACCCGAAGGTCAAAAAATGCAGTTAGTTCCCTCCTTGTAGCTTGTTTTATTGCGTCTTCCTTCTTAGAATTACGTCTGTATGTTTTCGTGGCCGTAAAATGATAAAATGGAAAAGAACCCAGAGCCCCACATCAAATGCCCTCGGCTGTGTGAAGAATTTCACCCTCTCAGGGTCTGGCTGTTGCATCATCGGATGTAATAATGGAACGAGTTGTGCGAGAGGGAACAATGAAAGGCTGGCTGTTGAACAATTTCACGGCCCCGGAAACACGGAAGAATGTTGGACTGGATGGATGAGACCTGACATGTCCAGGAAGCAGCAGTGGAGCAGAGCGGCTTAATGTACTCGTGGAGAATCGCCCTGGGAGTAGATGCCATCCTCCCCCATTAAATGTTAACCTGCTCAGGGAGCCCTGCCCGGGACGCACGTGCGTGGGACGCGAAGCCTGCTTTCCGACAGCTTACAGTCGGTGCTGATTGGGTCAGAGGAGCAGAACTCAACCATTGTCTCCAGCACGGGACCCGGGGCACCCGCGAGCTTTCCTTGCCTCCTTGGTGCTCTTCTGGAAGCTCCCGTCCCCGGGGCAGCAGGAAGCCACGGCTGTAGGCACACACATTCAGAACGCGCCCTCGGAGATCTGCTTTGTAGACCTAATTCCTAGGGAGTCTCCCGGGGAGAACGGTAACGCGCATGGTAAAGGGCAGGGGCGGCACCGTGGGCCTTGTGACCAGAAAACCCTCGAAGTGGCCACGGGAGAGATCACTGCGTGTGCCTCCCCCTTCGGGCTCTGGCTCCCCCAGCTTCCCGTTGGACAGGAGGGGAGGCTGGGGTGACCGGGCTGGGCGTTCCTCAGTTTTCGCCACGTGGATGGACACTCGGGCTAGTCCAGCGTGGACTGGGTTCCACAGAGGGAGGCACGGCCCCGCCCCTTTGAGCGTTAGCACGGGACGTGGTGCCGGAGGACACAGATGCCCACGGCGTGTCTCTTTCTCCAGGGCGCACGGCCGGCCGCCAGCTCCTGGTCCCCGTGCACCCCCCTGTCCGAGAGATGCCACCTGCAGCCCACGGAAGAACCCATCCTCTCCCCTGCTTGGCCAACTCAGGCCACGTGCTGCAGCTGGCCAGGCCACGTGATGCCGGGTGCCCGAGGGACTGCATGCAGCGGCACCCCACCTGCCCCCCCCAGCGTCTCTGCCCTGTGATTTGAGAGAAGTGAAGTCTTGTGTTGTCCAAGTACGACAGATTTGCGTGTGTCGGGCTGTTACTGTGCCCTTCCCAGAGCGCAGCAAGTGCGAGCACGGGAGGAGAGCGTCTTCTTACAACGCTTCATGGCGAGGACTGAATGAACACGCGGGGGAGGGTTGTCAGGGTATCAGGAATACAGGGAAACGCAGAGGATTAAGGTTTCAGGAAGAGTCCTCGTATAAACAACATGCTTGCCGTGGCAACTTCTCCTTTCCCAGCTGTTTCGGACGTGAGCTAATCCGAGGGCCTCTTTTCCCTCCCGCCCTGGACGTGGCCGCGGTGTCTGCGGATCGGGCTGCCGACAGGGTGGGGTCTGGAAGTGTATATTCTTGCAGTAAACTTCGGCTTCTGTTGCACACCTTTAGGAACCCGAAAGAGAGGAAAGAAAGAATACCCATTTGCCAATCGATCAATGCCTCCTCCCTTTGCAAACACAGAGGGGTGAAAATTCAGTGTCTGAAAGGAGTCGGAAACGTCCTAAAACAAGCCACGCAGCCGAAACACAGCCAGGAAAATGGGTAGAGTCCTGGGTTATTCGTAGAGCCTCCTGGGCTCCCCAGGTGACATCCACCGCTGTCCCTGTGACCAACCCGAGAAACGCGGCGTCTATTTGCAGGCGGGACCGGTTTCGTGTCCAGCGCAGGTGCCTGGGTATCTTCCTGCACTGAGGAGCTGTGACTGTGGTCTAGGTCCCACACCGTGCAGCTCCTGGCACCGTCCTGTCACTGTGGCGACCACGTGTGCACACAGACTCGAAGGGGGAGCCCTCCTGCGTGAAGGTGGGGCTGGGGGCTGGCGGGTTCCCTGGGGCGGGGCTCCCTTGTTTTGTGATTTCCAGCTTCTCATCTGCAAAGTGGGGGTGCCGCCCCGGCTCGGCTGGCTGCTAGGGTCTTGTGACGCCAGGTCCCCTCGCCCGGGACGTAAGCCTCGCATCTTCTCACGGGCTCCGAGGGCAGCGCTTTCGCAGACACGCCGGGACCGTAGCTCTGCCGGAGCCCCCGCCACGTGGATGTGTCCCGAAGCTCAGTCTGCGACCACCTATCCCTTCCTCCAGCTCTGCCTCCCCGACCTCCGGGAAGAGGCCGCCCGCCCCTTGTCCGTGCCCCCGCTTGGCTGATGGCAGGTGTCACGTCTTACTCTGCATCCACCCGCATCCCGGCAGCAGCCTCTGAAGGAAGGAGAGAAAGAGCCTGTGGGTCAGGTGGGCGGAGGGTTCTGGAAGCCCTGAGGCACCACGGTGGCCACGCTCCTCCGTGAGGCGCTGCAGCCTCACCGTCAAGAGTGCCGAGCCCCCGGGGAGGGCGTGTGGGGCCCCGTGTACCCAGGCTGCATGGCAGGTGCCCAGACAGTGCGCGGAGCAGGACGGAGCTTCGAGCAGAGCGTGAATGGGCACCATCCAGCCAGCGTGTGGGCCTGGGGCTGCGGGTCCGCGTCACCTTCTCGAGCCGTCTTGCTCAATTGAATGCCTTTCCGGGATAACCGCTTTCTCTTCGGTGCTCATGGCTCAAGACGGTCTTCAAACGAATGGTGCATCCATGTGCTGACGTCGGCTTTCTGCAGCCCACGCGCAGAAGCGAAGGCGCTCAGACTGTTTACCTCGACCGGGCACAGGGCCCCCCTTCCCTGTGGCTGTTGCATTGACGGTTAGACCACGGTTCGCCAGGAGACTAAGATCAAGGGAGAGTCTCCTCCACCCCTAGCTTGGGACTTTGATTTGATGACGTCTCAGGCTGCCTGTTGGGGGTGGGGGGGGGTCACGGCGTTTTCACTGAATGGCAGACGGGGGAAGGTGGGTGTTAACTCTGCGATGCTCAGAGCTTTGCTTTGAGCAAATGTCCCCCGCGGCCGGAGCCTGCCCCCAGGAGTCACATAAGTGCGCAGAGAGGCAGTGGAAGAGACAGCAGGCTCCATGAGCTTCCGGAAGCAGGACTGCTGATTCTCCCAGGGCGTCTGGAGCCAGTCCCCGTGGGGGACAGAAGTGCGGTAGTGACGAGAGTCCCGTGGTCACGGAGAGCCTGCCTGTAGCTCCGATTTGCTTCCACTAGAGGCAGCGGCATGGAGGGACAGAGACCACCTGGCTAGGTCACAGGGAGGACGCCCCCACAGAGAAGCTGGGGCCCCTAAAGTCACCAGCATCCGTGTCCACTGGGACACTGTTTTGTCTCTGACTAACCAGATGGGGCACGGCTTCTTTTGGGCAAGTGTCAGCTGCCACTTTGCCCAGTTATGGGAGACGCTGTCCTCTGGCTGGGCTGGGGATGCTCACGAGAAGCTGTTTCTGTCCAGAGGCTAGGAGTCCACGCCAGCATCGTTATCGCTGAGCGAGAATGCCAAACCCCGCATTCCTCAAGGTCCCTTGCAGTCAGCCTGCAGGCTCTGGGTCCCACCTGTCAGGCGAGGTCCCACCGGCCTGACATCCTGCGCTACGGCCGGAGTGAGGCCTGGTCTGCTGGCACTGGGGCGGGACCGGCCGTGCTGGGCAGCGGGCTCCAGACCAAGGGCTCTCCATCCAGCTGTCTGTGCTCGCAGGGGCTTTGTGATGTCAGGCCCGAGCCAGAGTCCCCTCAGAACCTAAGACAAACTTCCTTAGCCTTGCCAACAGGCAAAACCTTAATTCCCATTCTCGTTCTCATAATCTCAAAAGCGCATTCTTCCCAACGTATTCCCTGAAAATACAGTCTGACCGGATAAGCCAAACAGATAAAACAGAACAAAAATTCAATTCATAAAAGCCCAGCAGGGCTGTGCGGTGCCGCGGTGAGGCTGAAAGGCCAGTGATATTGATCAGGTCTCTCAAGCGTTGGTGTTTCCTTCATCATCGATTCTTTGCATTCGTGCTTATTTCCTAAATGATTGCACCTCAGTATTGTCTGCTAGATTACTGACTCTTACTGATGGCCCTGAAAATTTTGTGCCCGGGCCAGCACCCCATCACCCTCACGCTGATCGCCGTCCTGGCTGCTGGAACTAGGGGATGCCTCAGAGAAAATCTGAACAAGAAACGTGTAGGGTCTGGACAAAGACAGCTGGAGACTTTACCGAAGTGCAAGAGCATTATTTGAGTGAAGCGAGAGGCACACCATCTTGCAGTTTTCCTTCTTTCCTAATCTATGAGTTCAAGGCTTTAAGTATCTCCTTGTGCATAAATTAAGCGTTATCTGTGCATTTGAATGTACAGGATGTTTGTGACTCTCCGTTCAAAATACCGCGAATGGTTGATGCGTTTCTGTCCTGATTTCTCTTCCGACCCATGGCTACTGAGGACTGTACTTCTTAATTTCCAAACACACGCGAATGTTCTAGTTGGCTCGTCGTTGTTGTTTTCTGAGCCCACCATGTTGTGACAAGGCAACATTCTTCAGAGGATGTCGGTCCTTCGAGGTTTGTTATGATCTAACTTATGACCCGGACTGTGAAGAGTCGTTGCACACCCAGCGCGTGTGCTTATAAGAGGTACACGTTCCACAGCTGTCAGGTGGATCCCTCTCCCGTGCCAGTTAGATCAGGTGGTTTCTCACATTGTTCTGACTTTCTGTATTCAGATACTTCAGTGTGTGCTTTTCCTGGTCTCACTGAGAGTGTTGTGTGAAAATTGTGGGTTTGAGTACTTATGCCTTTTAATTTTTTCAACTCTTACTTTATATATTTGAAGCTGTGGTATACATGCGTAGTGATTTGGAAAGCTACACTGTTCTGGGGGATTGACAATTTCATCATTACGAGGGGCGTAGCAGGACCACATGTGAAACCATAAAACAAGTCTTAATCCATTTAAAAAGACTGAAATCCTACAAAGTGTCTTCTCCAACTACAATGAAATAAAATGAAAAATCAATAACTGAAGGAACTCTGGAAGACTCAGAAATACGTGGAAATCAAGCAACCAATTCTTAAGCATTCTTAAACAACCAATGAGTCAATAAAGAAGTCCCGAGGGAATTTAGAAAGTACTTTGCGAGGAAAAAAGTGAAGATAATGTGGCAAGACTTTGGGATGTGGGGAGAGCAGTGCGCAGGAGGAACCTCCCGGCCATGAATCCTCTGGGGAGAGAAGATCCCAGATAAACAGCCTCACCTTCCACCTAAAGGAATTAGAAAAAGAACAAATCAAACCTGAAGCAAGTGAAAGGAGGAAATAATAAAGATTGACTCAGAGATAAATGTGCCACTGAGTAGAAAGCAGCAGAGGGAATCAATGAAAACAAGAGTTTTCCTTTAAAAAGATAAACACATTGACAAACTTTTGGTTAGACTAACCAAGAAAAAAAATAGGGACAACTACACTTACTAAAATCAGGTACGGAAATAAGGAAATTACTGACTTTACAAGAATAATTACAAGACAATACTATGAGCAATGTTATGCTGACAAAGTAGATAACCTAAATAAAATGGACAGATTTCCAGAAACACACCGAATACCAAAAGTGACTTAGGAAGAAAGAGTGAACATTAAAAACATTTTTTTAATGTTTATTTATTTTTGAGAGACAGAGAGAGACAGAGCGTGAGCAGGGGAGGGGCCGAGAGAGAGGGAGACAGATTCTGAAGCAGGCTCCAGGCTCTGAGCTGTCAGCACAGAGCCCGACATGGGGCTCCAATGCGAGCCGTGAGATCATGACCTGAGCCTGCGTCGGAAGCTTAACCAACTGAGCCGCCCAGGCACCCAGAAAGAGTAAATCTTAATATATTTACAACAAATGAAGAGATTGAATCGATAACAGAAAACCTCCCAGTGAATAAAATCTCTAGACCAGAAGGCATCGCTGTTGAATTCCATCAAACATTTAAAGAAGAAATTAACACTGTTCAATTTCAAATATTTTCAAAGCATGACATAAGAGAACAGTACCTAGCTCCTTCTATACACCGACTATTACTGTGATACCAAAGTCAGACAAAGACATCAGATGAAAAGAAAACTACAGGTTTGTATTCCGTACGAATATAGATGCAAAAAAATCCTCAACAAAATACCAGCAACTCAAATCCAGCAGCATATTAAGAGGATTAAACACCATGACTAAATGGGATTTATCCCGTGAGTACAAAGGTGTTTCAATATACAAAAATCAAACCATGTAATGCATCATATTAATAAAATGAAGGGGAAAACAATTTCAATTGATGCAGAAAAAGCATTGGACAAAATCCAACCTCTTCATGAAAAAAAAAAAAAACCACCTGATAAACTGGAACTAGAGGGAAGCTTTCTCAACTAGATACAGTATCTATGAAAACCCACAGCTAACCTCATACTCAGTGGTGAAGCCTGAAATCTTAATTCTAAGGTCAAAAACAAGACAAGGGTGTCTGTTCTCACTGCTTCTCTTTGACATTGTACTGGAAGTTCTGGAAGTTCTGGGCAAGAAAAAGACACAGGCACCCACACTGGAAGGAAGAAGCAAACTATATCTAGTTATAGAGCACATAGTCTTGTAGAAACTCTGAAAGTCCACAGAAAAGCCATTGGAGCTAATAAGCGAGTCAGCCAAGTTGCAGGATATGAGATCAACTTACACAAATCAGTTGCCTTTCTATTGGTAAACAGTAGACAATCCAGAAATGAAATTATAAACTGAGTTCTATTTGCAATGGCATCAATAAGGAATGAGATACTTAGGAAAACATTTAGCTAAGACTTGTATACCAAAAATCACAAAACATTGTTGACAATTTTTAAAAGAACTAAATAAATGGATGACAACATTCTCAAATACAATCAAGTCAATCCCTATCAAAATGACAGTGGCCTTTTTTTTTTTTCATAAGTAAAAATCCTGATCCTAAAATGCACATCTAATTGCAAGGAACACTGAATAACGAAAATAATCTTGAAAAAGAAGAACAAAGGTATATAAAAGATATACAGATTGGGAAGGAAAAAATAAAACTATCTTTGTTTGCAGATGACATGATCATTTGTGTAGAAAATCTGGAGAGAATCAACAACACAAAACATCTGGAATTAATGAATGATCACAGCAAGGCTACAGACATGAGGTTAATCTACAGAAGTCAACTGCTTTCATATACACCTGCAGTGAACAAGGGATATAATGTAATATGGATAACATCAGCATTCCCCAAAATGAAATGCTTGGACATAAACCTAACAAATATGTACCAGACATATGCAAGAAAAACTACAAAACTCCTATGAGGGGAGTTGAAGAACTGAGTAAATGGAGGGATATCCCACGTTCATGGATAAGGAAAGTCAGTATTGTCCTCAGTTTTGCTCAACTTGATTTATAGATTGAATGTAACACAAATTAAAATGCCAGAAAATGATTTTGTGCATATCGATGACCCGATTCTAGGGTTTATATGCAGAGGCAAAAACCCAGAATAGCCAACACAATATTGAAAGAGAAGAACAAAGTAGGAGAAGGGCTGGACTTCAAGACTTGCTGTAAAGCTACAGTAATCAAGACAGTGTGCTATTGGTGACAAAAAGGACAAATATATCAACAGAACAGAGGGAGACCCACAAACAGACTCCCATAAATATAGTCAACTGATCATCGACAAAGGAGCAAAGACAATATGACGGTTCCATCAACACATGGTGCCATGTATAGGCTATGGATTTGGGCAAATTTATAATGATATGTATCAATCCTTATGGCATTACTGTCATATCAAGTTAAACATAGGATAGACGTATGATCCAACGATTGCACTCGGTGTGTGTGTGTGTGTGTGTGTGTGTGTGTGTGTGTGTAAGCATTATTCACAACAGGCAAAAGGTGGAAACAACTCACATACCCATCATAAGATGAATGGATAAACAAAATGTGATATATGATATATATACACGATGGAATATTATTGAGCCATAAAATGAATAAAGAACTGACACTTGCTACAACTTGGATGAACCTTGAAAACATTATGCTAAGAGAAAGTATCTGACAGAAAAGGCACATACTGTGTGGTTCCACTTATAGAAACATCCTAAAAAGGTGACCCCTTAGAGGCAAAATAGCACTTAAGTGGTTGGGGGGGGATCTGGGGGACAGGGAAATGAGGGCGACTGCTTAATGGACATGGGGTTCCTCTTTGGGGCAATAAATGCCCTGGACTTGGATGGTGTGATGGTTGCAGTGTGTCACGAATGTACGAAAAGCCACTGAATTATACGCTTTAAAATGGTTAATGTGGTAAATTTAACGTCACATGAATTTTGTAAAAGACTGATATAGCAATCCCCACATGTACAGAAATATTAGCTGGAATGTTATTTTGAAGAGTGAACGACTAGAAACAACCTAAATACCCAATAATGACACATGGTTCGAACACTACAGAACTGTACTCTGTGAGCACTGTGTAGACATTTTAAAGATTATTAGGGACATGCAGCAAAATGTGATAATTACGTTCAGAAGAAAGAAACAGTACAGAGTTGCATATATTCTGTAATAGCACCCTTGAAAATACTATATATGTCAGGTAAGACTGAAAAGGAAAAAATGAGATTAGTTCCCTGTGGTTATGGGTGATTTTAAATGTTTATTTCAATTTCCTTTTTTTGTGATAGAGAAGGTGTCACCACTCACTTAGCAAACACTGATTTAACATTCACTTGTGCCATCAGAAAACTTGAATCTGAGATAACAGAACAAACGATACCAAGAGATAAAGCACTGTATCGAAACATTCAGCAGCACACATTTTGAATTGTTGTCGAGTGCCACATGGCCTGTGCTTTCTTTGTGGGGCTAGTAGTTATGGCAGACTTACAAATATTTCATTTTATTGACTGTTTAAATGAGGAAAAGGAACTTATTTATTTAGATTTATCTTAAAATGTCTACGCTTACTAATATTAATAAATATGATGTTTTAAAGAGACCAATGTCTTTATTCATTCATTATTTTGCTTATTCATAAAAATATTTATTTATCATCAACCATATGTTAAACAATGTTGGGAAGAAAAGCAAAGTAAAATGTGAATATTTCCCTCAGGACCCTGTGGTGTAATAAGAGCGACAGCACGTACCGAGAACCGGATCCTTTAAAACAGGTGTTTCATTCGAATTTCAGCACTAACGTACAGAACATTTGTTCAGATAAGTACATTAAAGAAAATGGAATTATATTCACGGATTTTGTTTCCAGTTCAGGACAATCGGACTTTATCCTTGGCCAAAATTCTGTCAATCCTCATTTTAATAAGGTGCCACCTGAGGACTTCTCTGTGAAGCCTTGTTCCGTTGAGTATGTAAGTTTTGTGGAAGTTCACTGTACAGTCATTTAAGGTGATCATCGCTGAAACGAGGAAGAGGAGCCCTGGTTGCATGTTGCAGATTAGAGCCAACGGCAGCTGCGAGGGACCCCCCGGGAAGCAGACGAGGTTCCGGAGCGAAGTATGTGCCACGCAGACTCTGTGCCACCAAGGTGCGTGAAGAGTGAGCCCTCTGCATAGCCACACCTTTTATTTCTTGTCCCTGACCGTGGCTTTCCGCTGCAGCAGGAGGGATTGTCAACCAAGCCCAAACTCTGGTGGTCGCGGTCCCTCTAGAAGGCACCAGCTTGATGTCCCAGAGTGACTCCAGGGGGACATCATGCCAGCCCTCAGAGGTGTCTTCTCATGTGCGGGAGCCCCAGGCTCATCGCCAGTGCTGGGGTAACTATTGGGTTACAGAATGTGCCATGTAGAGACAGGGACATGAGTGGAAGAGAGCTCTGCTGGTGTTAAGGAAGACAAACCAATTAAACACATTCCAGGGAGGGGTGCCTGGGTGGCTCAGTCGGTTGAGCGTCCGATTTCGGCTCAGGTCATGATCCCTCGGTTTGCGAGCCCGAGCCCCGCGTCGGGCTCTGTGCTGATGGTTCGGAGCCTGCTTCGGATTCCATGTCTCCCTCTCTCTCTGCCCCTCCCCCGCTCATATTCTGCCTCTCTCTCAAAAATAAATAAACATTAAAAAAATTTTTTTAAACACATTCCAGGGAAAATGAAAATCTTTGTTACGTTTAAGTCGTTAGACCCCTTACAGCCCTCAGATCCATTTTTACTGCATTACATAAAACGTACAGGTGATTTGTTGTATCTGTTGATGTGATTTTGGTAAGTTAAAGAAAACTGTTCTAGCAACAGTTAAAAATTAACGAGTGCAATTTCAATATAAAATTTGAGATATCAAATTCTGTGCTGAGCTTCAGCTCTACCAGTATTTCAGAATATTATAAAAAATCCATGTGATATAAACAGGAAGTTGTTGGGTTTTCTGTAATTAATGTTTTTAATGCGATGAAACAGAAATAGAAATCTCTCAGTTTAGAAAATAAATAGGGGGAGACGTGGAAAACATTAGACTCCCTGCATATAGATGTAGCCACACGGAACCTTTCCTAGTAAGTTTTGGCTGCGAAGGGCTTTCCCGACACTTCTTGCAGAGTCCGCGACAGTCTGGGCGGGAAAGTCCGTGCACAGTGTGCGATTCGGACGCGGTGATGACCAAGGGGCCGAGCCTGACCCCCGGCTCCTGCGGGAATGCCGCGGACACGCTCCCTAACACCTGCAGAGGTCCCCTCGCCTGTGAGCGGAGAGCACAACTTTCACCTCCCGTCCATGGTCCTCGGCGCTCAGTTTAATTTGAACTTCCACGACGCACGCCTCCTCCGTGTGGCTCACTGCACGCCACCGGGGCAGTTGTGATCAACGAACCACCCCGCGGTCGCCGGCATCGTGTTTTCTTTCCCACTCTGCGTCCTTCTGAGTCTTGGGTGATGGAGTCAGCTTCTGCTTCACTCTGTGGGGAACCCCGACCCTCCCGTCTTTGTCATTGTCATCATCTCCGGCATGAGTGGACAAGGCACTGTGCTTCCTGCCCTCGGTCACTCCTGAATAGAATCTGTCACCAGAGCCTTCTTTTGCCTTGTCCCCTGAGGCCACCTTCATGAAGCAGGACCTTCTCTGCCACTTAGCCCGGGGGCAGGTGCCACACGGGTCTGTGGTCTCTTATGGCCCTGTGAGATGGTAACAAGATTTCTGGGAAAAGTTCATTATTAATGATATTCCTATGCTAAAAGTCACTAAAAAATTTTGTGCCAAAACGGCAAACATACATATATGATGGTTTTTGTAAATATTCAGTAATTTGTTTTAAGCAGTTGCTGGTGACCTTCCAGATGAGAAACCATCTGGGCAGGAACCCACAGGGTCAGGACAGTAACAATTTGATGACGTGGGTGGGGGATATTTTTACAAATCTTCCTAGATGATATTGTTTGAGAGGAAAAAAGCCGTAGGCAACTCAATTTTCATATAGCCAACCTACAGATAACTTGAATTCTGATCATTATAGGTTAAAATCCTAGAATATATATTGCGAGTAAGATCTGGACTGTTTTTAATGTTTATTTATTTATTTTGAGAGAGAGAGAAGGTGCTTTTGGAGGAGAGGCAGAGGGAGAGGGAGAGAGAGAATCCCAAGCAGGCTTCATGCTGTCAGCACAGAGCCCAATTCGGGGCTTGAACTCACCAACTATGAGATCATGACGTGAGCCCAAACCAAGAGTTGGACGCTTAACCGACTGCACCTGCCAGGCGCCCCAAGCCTGGATTTTTCTATAGGGACCGACACACAAAAACCAAGTTGTCCGTTGGTGTGACTGCAGTCTGCTCAGGACCTTGTTGGTGGGGGACGCTCGTACAGCTGAGGTGATGAAGTCATCTGGGTGAGTACGTTTTCGTCCTTGTTGCCATATAAAAACGAAGAGGGAGTGAAAAGAAGGGCTAGTATCCGTGATCGGACCCTGGGCACATCGGCCGTCTGGGTGGGGCTCCAGCTGCGCCCCTACCTTGGGCGGACCCGGGCGCGTGGCTACCTGGTTACCCCTCGTGTGGCTAACTGCCACCCAAGAGCCGAACTTACCAAGCGGCTCCGTATAAAAATGTTCCTATTATGATCCCGGTGTGTCGGGACCGCCTTGCTGATGGCAGCCGGCACCCAGCCGCCGTCGCAAATGGGAGCGGCTGGCCGAGGCGGGCACCACGTACTTTTTCCTTTCCCTTTCACCTCCCCAATGTGAGCGTACACGGACTTGGCGTGGACCGTGTCGTGAGCCATGCTTAGGGTTCTGATGTGCAACGGTCACAGGTCTTTGCCGCCAGCGAGGCGGTGCACGTGGCTGGACGGGCCACGGGGCAGACGCGCGGCCTATGCCGAGGGGCAGCGGAAGTCTGAGGATGGTGCTTTATCTGCTGCTCCGCGTGGCAGCCCAGTCGTTCCACACAGACACCCCCACACCCCATTGACGCCATTAGTTTTCCTCGATGCTCTGAGTTTTCCTCCGCAGCCACGAACTAGGAATGTTGTGGGCTGTGTTAGTGACACCCAGCAGCGAGGCAGTGGGCACGTTTGCGACGTCCTTACCCGTGTCCTTGGGCGACTCCGGTGTCTTCCCCTGAACGTATGGCACCTGGCTCTCAGCTGCTCCCGCCCTGCTGGTGGCTGGTCACCTGCCACGGTCGGTTCTGGACTCTCTCTTTTGCACCAAACCCTTGGGTGTTTTCCAGCTGTCGGTAGAGAAAAGTCCTTCTATAAAGAGGTGTTTTTATAGAAAACAACCCGGCCAATTTGTACGATTAGAGAGAGTGGTCGATGTTTTAATAAAATGATGAATGCTTTGATAAGATAATGAATATTTTAATAAAATAACAGTTTTATTGAAATTGTCAAAAACCAAACGGTGCACATTGAATAAAACAAGGCAGAAAGATGAGTTGATTAGAAACCTTTGCTCTACCGGCCTGGAAACCCAGGGCTATGGGAGCCACGAGCTCTGAGTTGCTCACAGACTAAGGAGCTTTTAGGGGACACATGGGGAAGTTATTTTTCCAGCTGATTGGTTGCCTACTGGTCTTCTCTCCTCCTTGGATTGCAGTAGCTGAGTCACGGGAGCATGAAGCCCAGAGATGGCACTTGGGGACTAGCTGGTGCCCTCTGCCGATGTGTGAGAGCAGCTGTGACTTCCTGTAAGGTGAGGTTACTTCCTTCCTGCACCTGTGTTGACTGTCTCCATTTTGTCGCTGACATAAGGGACTCCATTTTAGTTTTGTTTTTATAAAATATGTACATTAATTTAAACTATTCTAACACAGCATTGTGGTTACGGATTGAAGCGTGTCCCTCACCATGAAAAAAAGAGATGTTGCTCCTTCTGTGGAAGGTTTCTGACGAGGATGGCACTTGCTCAGCATGGAGTCGGCGAGTCGTTGTCGGTGTGGGTGTGACGGTCACTGCAGTGACTTACATGGTCATATATATGTAGGCTGCTATTAGCTCAATTGCATGACTTATGCTGTTATAACACAGTGATGTTTTCTATGAACATTTAAGTCACTGGACATTGACTCAGCCTCCAGCCCCTGTCTACCCCCACAGAGGTGGGGGTGGGGCCTGAAAGTTCAGCCCTGTAGTCCCATGGCTGGCTCTCCTGGGGACCAGCCCACATCCTGACATGGGGTCCCAAAGCCACCCCATTAACATAACAAAACACATAATTAAAAGTATATGTTCTGACCACAGTGAAATTTACCTAGAACTCAGCAACAAAAGAATGTCTAGAATATCTCCAAGTATTTGGAAATTAGATAACAAAACTCCTAGATAATCCATGGGTCAGAAAAGAAACCAATTAGAAATTAGAAGGAATTAGAAGTTAACAAAAACAAAAACACAGCTTGGCACCATTTCCAAGGTGCATCTACAGCTGTGCTTACAGGAAATTTTGTAGCACTAAATTCCTAAATTGTTAGAAAAGAAGAAAAGTTCCAAATCAGTGATGCCAGGTTCCGCTTTAGAAAACAAGAGCAAATGAAACCCAAAGCAAGAGAAGAAAAGAAAGAGACACACCCCCAAGATACTGCCGTTTCTTTCCAGAGCACCACAATAAGGCGAGTCAGGTGAGTTTTTTTGTTTTCTAGTGCACATAAAAGTTGTGTTCACACTACCTTGAATCTATTAAGTGTGTAATAGCATCATGTCTAGAAAATGTACACACCCTAAATAAAAAATACTTTATTGCTAAAAAATGCTAACCATCATCCGATCTTTCAGCGAGTTGTAATCAGTGATCACAGATCACCAGGACAAATAGAGAAATAAAAAGTTTGAAATATCGAGAGAATTACGAAAACGTGACACGGAGACAGAAAGTGAGCAAATACTGTCGGAAATGATGCTGATGGACTTGGCTGATGGGGGGTTGCTGCAAACCTTCAGTTTGTAAAAAACACGGTCTGTGTGAAGTGCCATACGCGAAACGCAATTAAGCGGGGTGTGCCTGTAACAAGCATCAGGGCGGAAATCAACACATTGGAGAAGGCAGAAAATGTTAGAGAAAGCCATGAAACTCAAAGCTGATTCTTTGAGAAGATCAGTAAGACTGATTAACCTTAAGTCCACTCGGGGGAAGGAGGGAGAGAGAGAAAATACAAGCACCGATATCAGAAATGATAGAAATAGCATCACGGCAGGTTTTAGTGATATTCAAATTATAACAAGGAAATAGTTTGAATAAATTTTACGCCAATAAATGTAGTGATCTTTTTAAAGTGCTAAAAAATTATTTATTTGTTTATTATTTATTTATTTGTTATTTATTAAGAGAGAGCAGGCGAGTGAGTGGGGAGCAGAGAGGGAGGAGAGAGGGAATTCTGCACTGACAGTGCAGAGCCTGATGCGGGGCTTGAACTCACAAACCGTGAGATCATGACCTGAGCCGAAATCCAGAGCTGGACACTTAATGGAGGGAGCCATCCGGGCACCCCTGCCAATAAATTTAAAGATGCGGCTAAAATGGACATACTCCCTGAAAGACGGCAAGACCAGAACTCACTCAAGAAGAAATAGATCTCCTGAATAGCCTTATACACATTAAATACACTGAACCTGCAGTAAAAACCTTCCCACAAAGGCTGCAGGCCCAGAGGGCGTCCCTGCTACCGAACACTCAGAGAAGCGGCCGCTGTGGCCAGCGTCACACTCCGAGCCCGAGTCCGTCCCCGTGAGGCTGGGGAGGATGTCCTTTCTGAGCGTTTCCACTCAGCCCTGTGCTGGAGGCTCCAAGCGGGAGAAGACACTGCTCAAGGAAACCACGGAAGACGTCCAGACCGGAAAGGAGCAGAATCGTCCTGATCCCCGATGGCACACCTAGGACCGCCCCCTCCGGCTGCAGAGGGTCCGGGGCACGCCGTGTGGCCCCTCGGTGTCTACACCCCCAGGTGGCTCTCGCAGTTTTCACTTGGGTGTCGTGGATTTCCTCGCGAACGGTCAAATCTCGAAATGAGAGCTGGCACTCTGCCTTTATGGCAAGTTTCCCTCTGACTCCCTCCCTGTTTCTTCCTCAGTTTGCGGCCGGGTCAGAATTCTGAGCAGAGGGCAAGCCTATCAAGAGCCTCCCCAGGCGTTTGGCCCGGGTCTGCCCGTGTCCGTCACATCTCCACTCGGTAACACGGTGTCCGTCTGTATCTCCACAGGGAGGTATACGCAGGACAGAGTCCGCGGGGAGCTGGATGCCGCCACAGCCCCACCGCGTCCCTGGCGGCCCTCACTCTGGGGCTGAGAATGCAAACCCTGGACTCTGCCCCTTCCCCCCTCCCCGGTGGGTTCTCTCGGTTTGCAGGCTCCGACTCCCCCGTGGGTTCCCCCTGCCCGAGGTGATCCGCGAGCCTCCACGCTTGAACTCACTAACACGACACCGTCTATAGCTCCCCCTCGGTGCCTGCCTTATTGCCGTGGCTGGGTCCCAGCCTTCGTGGACTCGTGGAGGGGTGGCGGCGTGGGGTCTGACGGTACGGACAACGCGCACTGGCCGCGTCGTCACTCCTCGCCGTGTCCTCTCTAGGCTTCCCGTGAGCGTGTGCGTGTCTGCACGTGTACTGAGGGTGAACGCGGTGTGTCTGTTTGATCGAGTTGGTGCCACGGCCCCGGGCTCAGTGAGTTCAGCTCCTTCCTGCGGCCCGTAGATGTTCTATTTTGTCAGCATCTGGCAATGGTTAAAACTAATTTCTATGCTCTGTTGGGCGACTGTTTTTTATCTACCGGGCCAAGCTTGCCAGATTTATATTAAAATCCTCCTTGTTTTAGATACTTGTCTGCTGATGCCTAAAGTTGTGTAAAAGGTTCCCCTAGATACTGTGGGTCTGTCCATTTCTCCTTGTATTTATAACAGCCTTTGCAATATTTCTTGGTATATATCTCTGTTCTTGCAGGAGTACAAATTCAAGGCTGGTGAGACCTTTCCCTTTATAGAATACCCATCTTTTCCCGTTGTCTGTGTCTATCGTACTTCAACTCCCCCCGATAGTCACAGAGGCCCCTCTTCTTATCTGCATGGGCCTTGTTGATTTTTCCCGTATCTTTATTTTACATTTTTTATTTTGTCTTTTAATTTTTGGAATTAAATCAGGCCGTCCTGCTGGGGCACCGCATGTCCTCTGAGGGAAGGCTGGGAGCTGGGTCACTTGGAGGTGGAGGTCGGGTTACCGCCCCTTGTTCCTGAGCACATGATGTGGGGCTCTGGGCAGCAGCGGGCGTTGGTCCCTCAGCAGTGCCAGATTCTGGCTTCCCGGCAACTCAGCAGAGACTTGGGGAGTCCAGCAGCACAGCTGTTTTTTTAAAAATGTTTTTATTTATTTTCGAGAGAGAGACAGACAGAACACCAGTGGGGAAGAGGAAGAGAGAGAGGGAGACACAAAATCCGAAGCAGGCTCCAGGTGCTGAGCTGTCAGCCCAGAGCCCGATGCAGGGCTAGAACTCACGAACCGTGAGATCATGACCTGAGCCAAAGTCAGATGCTTAATGGACTGAGCCACCCAGGTGCCCCTTTTTTTTTTTTTTTTTTTTTAATTGTAAAGCAGGTAACTTTTGGTCCACTTGAAATATGCGGCTGAGGACCGGGGCGTGGGGGAAAATTAGGGAAGACTGATGTTCTGACAAACCAGAGTGTTACTTAATGACTGCATGACTTTTTAAAAATCCATTTTAGGGGCGCCTGGGTGGCTCAGTCGGTTAAGTGGCCGACTTCGGCTCAGGTCATGATCTCACGGTCCGTGGGTTTAAGCCCCGCGTCGGGCTCTGTGCTGACAGCTCGGAGCCTGGAGCCTGTTTCAGATTCTGTGTCTCCCTCTCTCTGACCCTCCCCCATTCATGCTCTGTCTCTCTCTGTCTCAAAAATAAATAAACGTTAAAAAAAATCCATTTTAAAATCCATTAGAACGTCTAGAACTTGAGCAAACTTTTTGGGTTTCCAGCAGAGGAAATTTAAATATCTTCTCGGCAGAGGTTCAAGGTCTTGGACAAGTGAGTAATTTCCCAACAATAAAGAAATGCTTTGTGTGTTTTGAACATCGGTTCTCATCATTTAAGTAATGACAGGAAACTATTTTATTGCTGTAGAGCGACCGTAAGCAGGAGCCTGAAGGAACGCTCAGAACGTATTACATTATGTTAATTGTCCGCATTATCTTTTGATACTCGGCACACCAAATGGGTTAACGACTGCACTGTAAATAAATGGGCAGCGTTTAAGGCAGTATTAATTGAAACGCATTCATGCAATTACAAATCCCGCTGTCAGGCCGACGGCCTCCGATGCCCACTCTTCCTGAAAGGGTTTGTATGGCGGCGGCAGGATATCTGAGCCCTTTCCTCGCTCTTTTCTAATGAATCTGCCCACAGAAGCTGCTGTCCTCGGTGGTGCCCAGGCATCTGTCCCACTCACCAGGCACCGGATGCCGGGACACAGCGAGGGTGGCAGGTGGTCCGGCCCCGCACACCTGGGTGATCGTTGCGGGGACCGCACACAGGCACACACGGGACCCTTGCTTCTCCGTTCACCCGTCTCGTTGGCGTGGCATTTGTGTTTTCCGAAGCCGTGACCTAAAACCACTGCGCAGCTTCTCGGGGCTAGCCCCGCTCACCCAGCCCGGGGAGCGGCATCCCGGAGTGGCCAGTGGGAAGACGGTGCTTTACAATTGTGGATGCGCTCTGTTAGCGCACGGTGGGCGTCTCACCGTGGCTCGTGGGCCTCTTCACCGGAGCCTGGAAGTGAGCCTGGTGCATGGTCGTCGCTGGGCTGGCCCACGAGTGGCTGAGCTGAGACCAGGAGCCCATCCCTGGAGCCCAGCGAGCGGCCTGTGGTTCCCTCAAGTATGAGGTCTTCCCTTGTGGTCTGCCCCACGATGCGCCCCCTGCATGACCCTCTGAGAGGGGCCTGGCGGTGGAGACACTCAGAAGTGGGTGGCCCCTCGAGGCCTCCGGCTTTCTCTGAGCGCACAGGTTCGTGGGAAAACCCTGCTTCGTGGCGAGGGTGGGACACTGTTCCAGGAACGCCCATCCCTGGGCACGCACGGCTTTCTCTCAAGACAAAGGAGGCCCAAGTAACGCACGGCGGGTGCGTGTCCTGTGGGTACGCTGTTCCCACCTTGTCCTGTTGTTCAGGACTGTCCTCCCGGCCTCTGGAGCAGCGGTCCTCAAACGCCCCACGACTGCTCCGTCAGGCCTTGGCCTGACAATCTGACTTCTGGAGGCGTAGCTGGGCCCGCCGCCTGGCCTTCCTGGAGAGGCCATCTGTGTGGGTCATCACACGGGGGGACGACACGCCGGCAGCAGAAGGACGTGCCGACCAAGGTGGGAGCACCTCCGGGGTTGGCTGTGCACCTGCGAGGGAACAAAGGGAAGGTGGTTTGATTTTCAGGGGAAGGAGTTCCACAGGGAAAACAGGGACTTATGTAGCCACAATATCAGTTCTAAAAATGCAATTTCCGGATTAATAACAAAGATGCTGTTGTAGCTTGCTGACTCCTTTAGGACGTGTGCCTGTGACCCACACAGCATATTGTGCCCCGCGGCTCCCGGCTGAGTCGTGACTCGACGCTCCTCCCCCTTGAATGCGTGATGTCGATTAAAACAAGGCGCTGCTGGTCCAGCCCCGTGGAAGTGAGAAGCACCCGGCGGCCTGGCCTCTGCTTAAAGGTCAGGGCTCGAATCTTTAACACTTGTGTGTGTGTCTACACTGCTTTGTGATGGAGAAAACTCACAAAAGGATAGTTTCTTACGTGAAACCCAACACCCAAGCGATTTTGACTTATTTTTTCCTACTTAGGTAAAGTTTTTACACCCAGGGACGGTCTGGACACACAACAGAATGTATCAAACACACACACACACACACACACACAAACACATTATGTACATACCTGGGTATGCTTGCACACACACTAAAATATTTATTAACACGTGAGGCAGTGCGTATGTCTTAGGGTATTTCTCCGTTTGTATCTTATCAGCTACCTTTCGGAAGAGTGGGGAGAAAGAGCAGGTTAAGTTAAAGCAGAGACGATCAATTGACTAAGAAGCAATCACACTGCAGAGGCGGGAGGTAAGCCCGCAGAGTCAGGAAACGTGGGAGACGCCACACGAGTGTCTCCGCAGTGGCCCGCCCGCCGTGTGGGGCACGGGAGGAAAGCGCTGCGTTTTAAGGGTCGAAAATCAGACACGTGAGGCAAAATGAGATTTAAGACGCGAGGCCAGGCCCTTAGGAGGACGAGGCACGTATGGCTCGCCTCGGGAGAGGGCTGTTGAAATCTAAACGCAAGATCCACATTTCCAAACTGCTAAGATTTGTGTGGGGCTCCGTGGACAGAGACTGAGCCCCTATTTTTAAGAAAGGACAAAATGCGGACAAATATTCGTCCCGACCGTGGTCCGTTGTTGTGCTGGACAAGGTAGGTGTCATTTTCTCACGTCCTGGGTCGGGTGTGGCGCACGGATCAATAAATGGCACTTGTCTGGAAACCCACATGTTGTGAATTGACCCTGATTTGCTTAAGGGAAACGCCAAACGGGTTCCGGATTTCACGGTGAACTGCAGCAAATCTCCCAAAACGCTGCTCCCCAGGTGGGTCGTTGCGTCCGGGCTCCTGTCTCCACTGGCCTGGGGCTCCGGAGGGTGGGGGGTGGGCGCACAAGTGGAGAGAGCCACTGTGCTGGTGCCGGCACAGCCTCTCCGCCAGGTTCTCGGGGGCATCCGAGAGCTGCCAGGCACGAGCAGAGAGGAGGGGGCCGTGCAGAGCGCCCGTGACACCGCATCGGCTTTCTCCCCAAGAATGATGTCATCCTGGACCCCACATGACACACGCGTCTGTCCCGTGTCCCAGACTGAGCCCTAAACACGCAAGGGGAGGAAGTTCCAATCCACGGTGGGCAGTTCTGCAGTCCTGGTCAGCGGCCACGGGCGATGGTCACGAGAGGTCACGGTGAAGGTCGTGGGCCAAGGTCAGAGGCCGCTGTCAAGGGCAGTGATTGTGGGTGATGGTCGCTGTGTTCATGGACGCCCAGCAGTGGCTCAGTCGTGCAAACATCTCAGAGGGAGCTCTGAGGGAGGACTCGGTGAGCCAAGGGGCTTGAAGGGGGCGGAGTTCAGTCAAGACGGGGCAGGAGGGACCCGCCGGCACCAGGAGCAGAGGGCAGTTCAAGGGTCAGTGAGTTACATCCAGATGAAAACCTGCACGTAGATTCGAAACTTCGTGGTTTCAGTGAAGAAGTTCAGGGACACAGACCTGGGGCTGCTTTCTGGCAGGAAGTTCCGGGAAATGGAAGGTAAATAAACCCCCACGTGTGTCAGGGAGAGCCTGACCAGGTGCAGCAGGGCCAGTGGGAGGGGCCCGCAGGGACAGGATGGGACGGGGTTGGGGGGAGTTCCTCGGGGATGGGATGGGGGGCCACAGGGACGGGACGGGGTGGGGGGAGTTCTGCGGGGACGGGATGGGGGCCACAGGGACGGGACAGGAGGGCAGGATTCCGCGGAGACGGGATCCAGAGGGCGGCCCGCGGGGGCGGGACGGGACGGGGTTGGGGGGGGTCTGCAGGGACGGGTTGGGGGGGCCGCGGGGACGGGACAGGGGGAGGGCGAGGGGACGGGACAGGGTGGGGGGAGTTCCGCGGGGACGGGATGGGGGACCACAGGGACGGGACGGGGGGGGGGCGGGATTCCGCGGGGACGGGATCCAGGGGGCGGCCCGCGGGGGCGGGACGGGACGGGGTTGGGGGGGGGGGTTCTGCAGGGACGGGATGGGGGGGCCGCGGGGACGGGACAGGGGGAGGGTGAGGGGACGGGACGGGGTTGGGGGGGGTCTGCAGGGAGGGGTTGGGGGGGCCGCGGGGACCGGACGGGGTGGGGGGGGGGTTCCGCGGGGACGGGATGGGGGGGCCACAGGGACAGGACGGGGGGCGGGATTCCGCGGGGACGGGATCCAGGGGGCGGCCCGCGGGGGCGGGACAGGACGGGGTTGGGGGGGGGTCTGCAGGGAGGGGTTGGGGGGGCCGCGGGGACCGGACGGGGTGGGGGGGGGTTCCGCAGGGACGGGATGGGGGGGCCACAGGGACGGGAAGGGGGGCGGGATTCCGCGGGGACGGGATCCAGGGGGCGGCCCGCGGGGGCGGGACAGGACGGGGTTGGGGGGGGGTCTGCAGGGAGGGGTTGGGGGGGCCGCGGGGACCGGACGGGGTGGGGGGGGGGTTCCGCAGGGACGGGATGGGGGGGCCACAGGGACGGGAAGGGGGGCGGGATTCCGCGGGGACGGGATCCAGGGGGCGGCCCGCGGGGGCGGGACGGGGCAGGGGGTTGACTGCGGGGGCGGCCTCCCTCTCCACAGGAGAAGCGCAAGTTTCAAGGCTCATCTGGTGCCCAGCTCTCTAGGAACCGTGAAAATAAAGTCAGGACGCTGAACGTAAATGCTTAACACGCGAGCCTGATCCTGTGATTTCCTTGTAAGCCTGAGACCTGGCAGCCAGGGGTCGTGAGTCACCAGCCTCAGGGGAACATACCCGGGGCCCCTCCCGGAAGACCCTCGGAGCAGGACAGCCACCCCCTGCCCTTCAGGAGCCGCGTCAGGAAAACCATAGGCTTATATTTCAATAGTTTGAGATATTTTGGCGAGGGATTGAATCAGAGGGTGCAACAAAAGTGCATCCTCTGTGGTTTCCCAAACTTACTCGATCTGTGCGTCCCTCCCGGCAGCCTGAGGGACAACGCCACGCGGGCAGGCGGGAGCTCCGAGGGGACGATGACACAGGGTGTGCGTGAATCGGAAGGTGAAAGTTGCTGGACCAGAAATGAGACACGTGCCGGGAGGCCGGGAGCCTAAGAGGCTCCATCCGGAGGAGCAGAGATCATACTAACAGGTAAACAGCGGGACACGCATTTCTCCAAAGCAGTATTTGCGAATTCTGCGATTTACTCAGGGAGTTGTTTTACTTTGAAGATGGTGTCCAGGCGGGATCCAGGCTTCACCATTGACCTCGCGGCCCGCGGCCCAGCGGGTGTTTTCACGTCCCTGAGCCTTGACCTGCTGTGACCCGGCTGGGGCGGGGCAGCTCACCGGTGCTGGCTGTCCTCGGGGACTTTGGGTAGAAAGAAAGGAGCACACGCAGTAATGGCAGATGACCGGTCACAGAGGGCCCGGGAGCCTGGGGCAGGTCCAGCTGTCCGTTCAGTGCCCCGGGTGGATGTCCCCGCCGGCCAGCCCCACACCGGGATCTAAACCCACAGGACACGTGCGGACGCTGTCCTGGCACCAGCCTCCCCAGGCCGGCCACACCCCACTGGTGCCACACTTCTGGAGGCCACGGGCTCGGCCACCAGTCATGCAGCAATCACCCCTCCACACCGACAATCACTAGATGCCTGATGTCCCCTGTGCCCCAAGAGCCCAGCCTGCCCAGGCTTCACCCGCAGGGTCACTCCAGGGAGCACCAGGACAGCGGGGCTGTGAGTCTCAGCCCTCCCATGGTCTGAAGGCTGTGGCGAGGCCGTGTGGGTGCTGCTGCCTGTGACCCCTGTGCCGTATGAGCCCTCATTCTTGGGACAGAGTGTGGATTAGGGAACGGGATGGGCCAGCTTCTCCATGGAGAAGGGACAGCAGGACAAGACTCAAACTTGACGAGATTATTTTTCGGGAGGAAATACAAAATTTAGAAAAAACTTAAAGAGGGTTCAGAGAAGACAGCTGGGGTTGGGCCAAGAGAGGTGTGAGGTGGGCCCGGGAAGCTGGATGAGCTCGAAGGACACGTGGGGCTGGTGGTGCCTGGGGTGGTTGCCCACGAGGGAGACGCCACGGAGAGATGAGGCCACGAGCCGTGGCGGAGCAGGGAACAGGCACCGGGACCCCAGAGGCACAGGAAAGCCAACGTGAGCAGGGCGGTGCCAGCCTGCGTCCAGAGCACGGGGTGCACACTCAGATGCACGCGGGGCACACTGGGCTCACCGTTAGCGCGTGTGCGGGCGGCCAGTGCGGCCTCACACGTCCCGCCGTGCAGGCCTGTCATGGCGCTGAGCTCTGGTCTCCATGTCGCCACGTCGGGCAGCTGGGTGGAGGCCCGTCCTACACGGGTATGTCCTCTGTCCTCCTGTATGTCCGCAACCACGAGGGAACCTGGCCCCTCTAGGAGGACAGGCAGGCGGGGCGGGGGCGGGAGCGGGGGTGGAGGCCGCTGGGGACGCTGAAGAAGGCCAAGTATTTTGCGGTCGCACCTCGGGGCTCCCCGCCCCCGAGCCGTCGGCCCTGAGCTGCCTTCCCTGTGAGGACCATCACCACGGTGGCACCTCAAGTACGGCTGCCTGAGGCCCAGAGGCGCCTGGAGGCAGAGCTGGGCCGCTGTCTCCATTGCAGCGCAGCCCTGGGCGAGCACGGCGGGGGGCAGGGCCACCGTGGGCCCCTGTGGGAGGAGGGGCCGCCTCAGGGGAGGCCCGGGGGTGCGCCCCGTCCAGGGCCATCCAGCCTCTGCGCGCGTTAGCTGCTGCTGCGAATCGGCCGCCCCGGCTCGCCGTCTGGTGCGCACTTCCCGCCTCCGCGGTTGGATTTGGGGAGCCCCGGGCGGCCGACTGGGGGCTGGTCCTCTGCCCCGAGGTGTGTCCCACCCTCCCGCCCGCTCTCCTGGACTTGCTCACGGGGTGGGGAGCCTGTGACTTGCTCCTTTCTGATGGCCAACGCAGGTCACAGGGCCAGCGGGGCTCGAAAGTGGGGGGGACAAAACGCACCTTTCAGCGAGGCGGGAGCTGTGAAGTCACATAGCCCAGCACGTGGACACCAGTGGCCAGTTTGCAGCTACTCTAACCCACCTTCTGCCCCAGCCCAGCGGTCCCTTCCAGGGGGCGGTCCACGCAATGTGAAAATGGGACCACGTGGTGCAGGGGCCCCGGGTGGTGAGGCGGTGGGGGCTTTAGCCTGAGACAACCGTTTTCTGCCTGGTGCTCCAGCCCCTCCCAGCCCCTTCTGCCCCCGGGGTCACCGTACCCGAAGGGGAGGCAGAGGGAGGACCCCGCCAGGAATGGTCGCGCCTCCCACCGTCCTACGCATGCGTGGGAGCCTCAGGACACCCGTCTCTGTGACGGCTCACACATCAGTCGGAGGAAATCTAATGGGGACACATTACTGAGGTAGAATTCACATGCAGTAAATACCCCTGTTTGGGGCTATAATTGGGTGCTGCACTCCCCGCAGAACCACCACCAGTCAAGATGGGGAAGGGGTCTGTCCCCCCAAAGGTGCCTTGAACCCCTACCCAGCCAGCTGCACCCCTGCCCCGGGCCTCCAGCCCTGGGTCGTCACTGCGGTTTGGTTCGTGGAACTTCCGTTTTGAGAGATGTTATTGACTTGTTCTTTCCCCCATTTTCTTTAATTTGACCTTTCTCCGTTTTAGTCCCAGGTATTTGTTATTGTTGCAAAAATCTTTAAGGCAATAATGCAAGGAAAAGTCAATTTTCAGCTTTTTACTTCCAAGATAGTAATAGCACGTTGGATTCTACGGCAAGACAAACATCTCAGGAAACAGGGGTTACCACGAGGAAAGAGGGCTTTTCCCAAATTCCAGACGCCCGTCCTCACAGGGGAGAACAGACAGGCGGGCCTCGCTCGGTCCCAGGGATCATCCGCCACGGGAAGAGGTGACAGAGGCCAGGACGCCGGATAGGGCCGATGCTGGTGACAAACACCGCCCACCGCGACCGTTAGCCTCTGTCAGTGTGTGTGTGAGTGTGTGCACGCAGGTGTGTGCTTGTGTGTGAGTGCACATGCAGGCATGTGTGTGAGTGTGTGCCCGTGCAAGTGTGTGTGTGTGTGTGTTTCTGTATGGATTGGGGGCGAGGACCGAGGGCATGGGTGTCCTGAGCACCCTGGGTCCTGGGGGCCCTACCAGGGGCTCTGGAGGGGAGGCAAGGCTCTGGGAGGAAAGAAGGAGTCACAGGGTCCTGGGTGAGCCGGGGTGGGGAGGCCACAGAACAACGTGGGCAGATGACAGAACAAGCCCGCCACGTGGGCTGGGCTGACGTGGGGCACACAGGACGAGGTCATAATTACTCCCACTCAGTGGAGACCAGTGTGGCCCCAGAGAGCCGTGTGGACTGGAGCCACGCTCCAAGGTCATGAGGGCGTCCCCCGGGAACAGGCACCAGCCGGGAGGAAGTGGGGGAGGGGCACCCGGGGTGGAGCGTGTGGGCTTTGAAATAATTGGTGCGCATCGCTCTTCGGGATCCTGACCCGGGACAGTCACGGAAGGACAGACACGTGCCCACCTACACGAGGTTCCTAAAATGGCCAAAGCCACAGAGCGCTGATTTGCAGGGCAGGGCAGGGGTGAGTGGGGGGGGGGGCGGCTGCCAGTTGGGGCCTGCGTTCCTGTTACTCAAGGAGATTCCGTTCGAGACACCGGCCATTCAAGGCTGTGTCTGTACTTAGCGACACTGCTCGTGCCCTTAGAGTCTGTTCAGATGCTCGGTCTCTGGGAAGCATTTTCACCCCAGTAAAATATATGCATATGGACCAGAGGCAGGTTCAGAATCGGCTGGATTTGCCCCAAGCTCTCCTCCTGGCGTGATGACCGAGCGTGTCCTCTCCACCAGGAGCCTGGCGCCTGGAGGGCTGGAAGGGTCTGTGCCCGTTCCGAGGGGGTGCCGGTGGGAGGTGGCACAGGGACTCCAGGGGAGCCGGCCCGGCCCCGGTCTGGTTTCGGCAGAGCAGGTGCCTTTGGTTCTGGGAGGGACCTGTTTCCCAGAACCTCAGTGACTCTCGCAGACTCCGTTGCCGAAGCACCGGGTGCCTGGAGCGCAGGAGATCCTTCCAGCTGTAGGATCGCCCTCCAAGGAGCCGAGAAGTGTGGGCACCTCGGGTACCCCGGGGCCGGGCGGCAGGGGACGGATGGCCTACAGGCTTCAGAGGAGGCAGGCGGGGGTGCGGCGGGCGGAGTGGGAGACACTCGCAGAGCAGTTTTCCCAGACACGGGAGAGAAATCTAAAATTGGAGCGTGACGGTAAGTTAGGATTCTTTCCATACGCCTCCAGCCATCCAGTGACGGCTTCCCGCGAGGACAGCCCCTCTCCTGGAGCCAGGCCTGGGATGTCTCAGGGCCAGGACCGGGGACGGGCCGCACAGCCCCCGCTCGGCCCCTCGGCTTCCGGACAGCTGTCACTGCTGGACTGTGAGTTGGGTGAGGACGAGAGAGTGTCATGATTTCCCATCTCCCCGCGTGGATGGGCTGCCCTCTGGACTCCGCGTCACCACGAACGGCCGGGCTCTGTCCCGCCCCGGGGTCTGCGTCTCAGGCTGGCGTCTCCCGGCTGCGTGAGGAGCACACACAGTCACAGAATGCGGGCTTCCGGGAAGGAGAAGGAGGAGCATGGGATCTTCTCCGCATGGATGGAAAAGTCCCGTGGAAAAAGTCACACAAAACTCTGTAGAGCCACCAGAGACAAAGCATGGCCTAGACCTTCGGTATTCCTTTACCGTTTATTATTTTTTTTTAATTTTTTAAATTTTTATTTATTTTTGAGACAGAGAGACAGAGCATGAACGGGGGAGGGTCAGAGAGAGGGAGACACAGAATCTGAAACAGCTCCAGGCTCTGAGTGGTCAGCACAGAGCCTGACGCGGGGCTCGAACTCACGGACCGCGAGATCATGACCTGAGCCGAAGTCGGACGCTCAACCGACAGAGCCACCCAGGCGCCCCTTCCTTTACCGTTTAAAAAGTGTATTTTCACGTCCTGACTGCTTCTTGACTGCCAGCCACGCCAGCACAGAATTAGGAGACCCCTGTGGAGAAATGCCAGCGAGGGCGGGCAGTCCTAGGCCCTCAAACTCATGCGTCCCTGCCTCCTTGGGAGTCGACAGCCCGTGGTGACCCGGAGTCCCACGAATGCTCTACAAACCGTTCCGAGAACGAATTCCACGTTAACACGCATCTAATTCATTATTTATGTAGCAAATTATCTTCCTCCACAGCAAGCAGAGAACTTGCCCAATAGGCCACCGCTGTGTCTTCCTGAATTTCTCTTTTTTTGGAGGGCAGAGGGAGTTGGGCGCACAATGGACTGAGGACCGCAGCCACCGTCAGTCCTGAGGGCCCGTCTCCTTTGCATGCGACTGCCTGCCCCGTTGACCTGCTTTCGTGAGATCCTGCACTTGGCTCTGCTTTTTGCCTGCTTCCAGCAGCCCTCAGGGACCCAGGAGACCCCCCCCGCCTCCACTGCCCTGGGCAGGGGGCGTATTGACCACCTTCCAAGCATCAGGCAAATGATGAAAACCCAAGCCTGATGGGCCTTATGAACCTCTTGAGAGAACTTTCTGGTGCAGAATGTTTATTATTTGGGAAATGCATGTTTTTAAAATTTTTTTCAATGTTTATTTATTTTTGAGAGAGAGAGACAGAGCATGAGTGGGGGAGGGACATAAAAAGAGAGAGAGGGAGACAGAATCTGCAGCAGGCTCCAGGCTCTGAGCGGTCAGCACAGAGCCTGACGCGGGGCTTGAACTCATGAACTGTGATGCCAGGTCATGACCTGAGCCGAAGTCGGACGTTTAACCGACTGAGCCATGCGGGTGCCCTGGGAAAATGCATGGTCTTAAAGCTGTGTTACTGATTGGCAGGGAATGATGGCGGAAGTTTGCGTGTGGGTGGGAGGGAAATGCTTTGTTCTGTCTTCAGCAGCCACAGGGTGCAGCGAAGGAAACGACCCCCCCCCCCCACCGGGGGTGCCTGGGGCTGCTGCGAGCATGGCTTGTAAGACAGATGCACTTGCCAAGGGCCCTTTCTGTGGTTCAATAACCATCTTCCTTGTTCCCATGGAAGCTAATTTACATAAAGGTGGCATCAGCTTAGACTAATGGCTTGGCCACTAGCTCACCTGCCAGCTCCAGGCTTCTTTGGAAGGATGCGAGTTTCGTCTTCAGTTTGGTTTGTGACTCAGGCTGTTGTCATAGGAAAAAATGAAAGCCAGTAAGCCTTACATTGTGTACATATTCTGTAATTTTATTTTATTTTTTAAATGTTTTATTTCTGAGAGAGAGAGCGTGAGTTGGGGAGGGGCAGGGAGAGAGGGGGGCAGAGGATCTGAAGCAGGCTCTGTGCTGACAGCAGTGAGCCCAGTGTGGGGCTTGAGTTCACAAACTGTGAGCTGGTGGCCTGAGCCAAAGTTGGGCACTCAACTGACTGGGCCACCCAAGTGCCCCAATATTCTGTAATTCCTTTGAAAACCTCCTCCAGCTCTATGGGCGTAGGAGTGTATGAATACATTAATACCTGGAAGGTGCCCCTCTCGTCGAAGAGTTTATTTAGGGCCCTTTTTGTGTGCATAGATTATTTCAAGAAAACCAGGATGAGTTATATTTCTAATGTTAAAATTGCAACAGAAAGTGATGTTTTCACTTCTTGAGGCCATCCTGGTACTGCTTAACGATGGTCAGCTCCAGGACGTTCAACGTTATCTCCAGTTCCTAAGACAAATTCTCGACATTGGATCTGGTGACTTGGGTGGTGGACCTGGTGCAGGGGGGGTGGTTGGGACAGGCAGCCTTATCCAGCTCGACAGAGTGTTGTCAAGTGCCTGCTCTGAGCAGCTTCTTGGCCAGGTGCTGGGGATGCGGAGATCCTCATGCTTCCAGAACTAACAGTCTGCCTGGAGGAAGATGGCGGCAGGTCATCAGGAAGAGGCTGCAAGGAGCATGTGCACACCTCAGTGAGGCTGGGCGCGCACGCTCACGGGCGGCCGTGTGTCTCAGCCATCGTGTCAATGGTCATTCTGCACTCTGATTGTCCAGTCTGCAGGTTCCCACTGCTGTTGCCACTGGGACTCCTGTTCAGGGTCTGCTTTAGCATCTCCGGAGGGGAGGGGTGGGAACGATGGGCTCTGGGACCAGGTCCTGGTGACAATGACATCATCCATCAATGATTCATTTTATGTGCACTTGGCTGGGCCATGGGCCCAGCTTTGGTCAAACATTGTTCTGGGAACAGAATAGAGAGCCCAGAAATAAATCCACATATTTTCGCAAATCAGTTCATTTACCACCAAGGAGCCAAGAATACGCAATGGAGAAAGGATGGTCCCTCCCATGAATGCTGCTGGAAAAACCAGACAGCCACATGCAAAAGAATGAACCTGGGCCACTGTCTCACACCGCACACAAAACCAACTCAAAGTAGATAAAAGGGTTGAGTGTGAGACCTTGATCCATACAAGTCCTAGAAGAAAACACAGGTGGTAAGCTCCCTGACATAGGTCTTGATGCTGGTTTTCAACAATCTGACACCAAAAGTGAAAGAAACACAAGCAAAAATAAACTATCGGGACTACAGAGTTCCTGCGCAGCGAAGGAAACCACCAACAAAATGAAAATACAGCTTACTAAACGGGAGAAAGTAATTGCAAATCATATCTGTTCAGGACTAGTATCTAAAATACATAAAGAACAGATACAACTTAATAGCAAAAAAAAAAAAAATCCAATTAAAACTGGGCAGGAGACATGAACAGACATTTCTCCAAAGAAGACATCCAGATGGACAGTAGACACATGAAAACATGCTCAACATCACTCATCATCAGGGAAATGCAAATCAAAGCCACGATGAGATACCACCTCTCACCTGTCAGAATGGCTAAAATTAACAACTCAGGAAACAACAGATGTTGGTGAGGATGGGGAGAAAGGGGAGCCCTCTTGCACTGTTGCTGGGAATGCAAACTGGTGCGGCCACTCTGGAAAATAGTATGGAGGGTCCTCAAAAGGTGAAAAATAGACCTACCCTATGATTCGACGATTATTATTAAAGGGCATTTTCCCTCCCCAAAAACACTAATTCTAAGAGATATATGCACCCTTATGTTTATTGCAGCATTGTTTATTATAGCCAAGAAATGGAAACAACTTCAGTGTCTCTTGATGGACAAATGGATTAAAATTTGGGATATTATACATATCTCAGCCATAAATAAGAATGAAAGCCTGCCATTTGTGACAACATGGACGGACCTCGAGCATTACGCTAAGTGACCTAAGTCAGACAGAGAAAGGCAGATACCATGTCATCTGTGTTGTAGGTGGCCGTGGGAGGCCGAGCTGGGTGGTGGGGAAACTCAGCAGCACCGCGCAGCCTCCCCCCGGGCCTGCCGTCCCGTCTTCTTCAGGCTCGAGCTGGGCCGGGTGCCCTCAGCAAGTGCCCTGGGGCTCTGGGAGGGCACAGGAGCTGGCAGTGCCATCGGCCATGCTGACCCACTCAGAGGAGGTGACTCCTGACGCGTCTCAGCCCTGCAAGCCCTGTGGCCGCGAGGAGGAGAGTCGAGAAGAAACCAGATTGATGCCGGTCTCTCTGGCTCTGCTCCGGAACGCTCGAGATTTGCGTTGTGTTCACTGGCTTCTGCATCAGCACAGCCTGATCAGGCTTCTTCCCACGGGGCTTTGCAAGCCGGGCCGGCGACGGGGCTGCGGCTGAAGGGGAAGCCTGTCAACAGTGCCCAGCGTGGTGCCCCGTGCGCCGGCCGGCAAGGACAGAGGGTGGGACCCGCACCAGAGCCGCCCCATGCTGCCACTGACCTGCCACAGACGTGCCCAGATGATGCGCCCCTGGAACCCTGATTGAAACAGGACAGGACAAACCAGGCACAGTTTTTTTTTTTTTTCAATATATGAAATTTATTGTCAAATTGGTTTCCATACAACACCCGGTGCTCATCCCAAAAGGACCAGGCACACTTTTAATGTGAGACAAGAGCAGGTAGTTTCCAGAAATTGTTACGGGTTGAACGGTCTCCCAAAAGGCATGTTGAATCCTAACCCCCAGGACCTCGGCACATGACCTCACCTGAAAACAAGGTCATTGCAGACATAATTCGTTGAGGCTTTGATCTGAGATAATGGTGACTGTGTAAGGGAAGGACCAGAGGCACAGAGACACAGGCACCGAGGAGGGCGCAAGGCAGCCAGGTGGGACAGTGGGACCATTGTCCGCAGCCCTGCAGCCCTGGGACGCCCAGAGTCTCAGGGGAGCACAGTCCTGTGGCCGGTGGACCAGGCTCCCGGCCTCCAGAACGTGAGAGAATCAATTTCTGTGTCCTAAGCCGCCCAGTGTGCCATGCGGTCCCACGTCAGCCCCGGGACCAGGCAGGAGTCGGGACACTTTCAGCACCTACTATAGTCATCCCTGAAAACGTAACGCCCTGAGAGAAACACTTGATGACAGAAAAACGCTTGCGCCACAGAAAATTAAAAAAATAAATCAGAGTGCAAACAGCAGATGCTATACGATCTTATTTTTGAAAAACAAAATGCATAATTCTGTTCACAGAAAAAGAAAGTTTGGGAAACATACTCCAATGTTAACTGCGATGTTCTTGCTCATGATAAGACTGGGGTTGATCTTTCTTTTGTCTTTGCTTTACTTTCTAGAACATTCACATTGTCCATGCATCATCTTGATAGTAACGCCACATTTCTTGTGTGCAAATGACAAGCACAAAGCTATGTGCAACGCTCGTGGAAGATGAAGGTTTACTGTCCCTAAAGTGCATGAATCGACTCGGGGACGCGGCCTTCTGCCGAAAAGCCGGCCTTGCGCCCGCAAGAGAGAGAGAAAGGGCACACACCGCAAAACGCGCAGTGCGTCCCCAGTACGAGGGTGGAAGTGAAACAATTTCCTCCCAGGAAAGTGTAAGGGAAGCAATAAGGCTCAGAGCGTGATGGACCCCGGCGGGAGCACAGACGCTTGCTCCCCATCGTTCTGGAGGCTGCACGTGGGGATCCAGACGCCGCTGCTCTGGGTTGCGGACACTGCGCCCTCAGCGGACCCTCACGTGGCGGGAACACAGAAGGAGGAAGCCGGATCCTGCTTGTCTCTTCGCCAGGGCACTGACCCCTGGGGGCTCCACCTCCAGGACCTAAGTGCCTAGCAAAGCCCCACCCCCTAATGCCATCCGATTGGGGGTTGGGATTCCCAGGTGGGAGTTTGGGGGGACACCCCACTCGGTCCACGGCAAGGGGGGGCATGGGCCGTGAAGGTTCTCGGGATGGCCTTTCGGGGACATGTGTGCTGGAGCTCTGAGTGAGGTTCCATTGATCTGCCAGCCACTCCTGCCGGTCTTTCCTGAGAAAGTGATTCTAGACACGAATGGTATTTCGAGAAGATGGCTGCCACGGGCCAAACCCGCAGCCCCCGAACATTCCATCCAGGACTTGGCAAGTCTCCGTGCAACCGGTTGCAAGGAGTGGGGGCCATTTTGAACAGACGTAACCTGAGACAGGCTTGATGTGGGTAAGTGGGAGCGTTGCCCCCCAGCTAACAGTAGGTATTACGTGATGGCTAAACGTCCTTTGTCCTAAAGGGACTTGGGCAGCCGTGGTCTGGGGGTGCGGGTCCCAGAGCGGACGTGGACGGTGCCTCGGTCTCCCTCTCTGTAACGTGGGGCTGACAGCAGCCTACTTCTCGGGGGCTGTGAGGAGGGGATGCCCACACAAGGGTTTACCAAACACAAAAGGAGAAGGAAAAGAAGTCTGGGTGGAAACACGTCAAATTTGCCAGTGCTCCTGTTGGAGTAAGTGTGCTGGTTGGGGTTCTCCAGGAGGATCAATCAGTATAAAGAGATTTATTTTGAGGACTCCGCTCGCATAACTAAGGAGGCTGAAGTCCCCACAATCTGCTCTCCGAGGGCCGGAAGCCCAGGGAGCCCACTGTGTGGGTCCAGGTCGAGTCTGAGGACAGGGGCCCCCCGGCCCAACTCGCAGGCAGAAGTGACGGGGGGATTCCTCCTTTACTCTGTCCCGGCCCTCGAGGATGGGGAGATGCGTACTCCCTGAGCCCCGGGGTTCGAGTCCTAATCTCACCTGGGCACGCCCATAGTACTATTCAGCTGGGTGTCTGGGCGCCTCGTGACCCGGTCAGGTTGACACACAAAATTTACCATTGCAAGACTGCGAGGTCATTTTTGCTTCTGTCTTCCAAAATGTTAATGAGCTTACAGGTTTTTCGTTTTGTGGAAATGGAAAAAAAACCATCCAACCTATGACATCCAACCTTCTAAAGGAAGGTCCGCGCAAATCGCAATGTCCACGCGATGTTTGCTTCGATGTCATGTTTGTCAAATAGCATGAAAAACCCAACAAAATGTAGGAAATGAAAACGGATAGCAGAAACTCGTCAGACACATGAAATGGCAACCGGTATATACAGTGATCCCAGAAGACCCCTGTTAGTAGTAAAACACTACAGTGAAACGGTAGAGGAACGAACAGTCTTTCATCCAACAGCCGGAAGCATGGAGGTAAGGTTAGAGGTGAAGTCTGTAAACAAAGGAATTCCTTTAAAAAATAATCTTATTAAGAGTCAATCTTCCTCTGTGTTTTTTTCAGCTCCCTTAAACGCCCCCAAAAACAAATCAATGGCTCGGCACCCAGTCGATGGCATTCCCCAGGGCTGGCTGATTTGTGAACAGACCGGAAGCCTTCTCACACGCGCCTGTATTTGAGTCATTTAAAAATGCGTTTCACAGCCGCCTCCCCTGGCGGGGATGAGCTGCCCGCACTCCTGTGCGGACGGCCAGCGGGCGTGCCCCAGCGGATCAGGAGAGATGTCACCGGCCGGGCGTCGTGAACGCTACGGCTTTACAGCTTTAAATCTCAGTTCCAATTCTGCTGGCTGCTGAGACGGACCTATTTGCTCCCACATTTTGAGTGCCTCCGTTTTCCCTCCTGTGTAACGGGGGTATTAATGGCCTCAGTCCCAGCCCTGTCGCTGGGCCCCCACGAGCCAGGATAACGTCTGAATTCAGGACTTTGGCCTTACAGGGCAGGTACCGAGCAGAGTATGGCAGGCTGTTTCGTGCCAGTCAACTTAATCGGCTTTTTCACGAGAGGCCGATTTGTCCGAATGCATCTTGAGTGCCAGCCAGGGGCCATGAGGTTCTTCTGCTTTTGTAAGCCTCAAAGGAAGCCTTTCCGGAGGAATCTTGGAAACACGGTCCCACATCCGCAGAACCGGGGGCAAACCAGGGGGCCCCCCCACGAGCACCGGCATTTGGAAAGAACCATCTCTAGAAACGGTTATGAAACATCAAGACGTAATTCTCTTAGTGAACGTTCTGCCTTCTGACTGTTGCCTGGATATCCCTGTGCAGGGAAGGAGCTGGATCTGGGCCACCCGGACCGTGGACACCTGCTGCACATCTGTGGCCGCTCCCTTCCCTCCGCTTTAGAGCCGAGCGCTAGTCTTCCCAGTGGAGGGACCCTGCGGGCGCACAGCCTCTCTGCACTGAGCCGGCCCGTGTGTCGGGATGCCTCCCGGGAGGGCACAGAGGGCGGATGACAGACCGACCCGAGGTGCCCCTCCATCAGTGCAGGCACGAGTCTGCCTTCTGTCTGGAGACACGAATAGAGTCTGCTTTTTGAGGCAGGAGCCACGGAGAGCGCATCTGTGGCCAGTTTGCCGGGTGACGGAGGCTGAAGGTCAGGACTCTCGTGGAAACTGATGGCCAAATGTGGGACGGAGACGGGAGGAGGTAAGTGGTGCACTTGTCGCTATAACTGGCCCGACAGTTGGTTACTGAAGTCACGGGCGGTGGCATCGCACTGCCGAGTTGCGGAACACCGGTCACTCGGTCTGTCCGTCTCTGGCCGGGACCCGGGCCTCCAGAGGTTAGTGGAGGACGGGAGAGGGGTTCTGGGGCCCCGCGACCGGCCCTTCCGGGGGTCTGGCTCTCGGAGGATGTGGCCGGGCTGGCATCGGAGAATGGGGACCCTTGGGTGGCGTGGACTCGACTCTTGCATGTTATGTTCTCAGACTCACACCCTCTGGTCTTCACTTCTCTGACACGGACCCAGTCGGCCTCCTCCGTGACTCCGGAACCGGGCCAGCCCCACTCTCCCTCCCGCACTGGCTCCTCCCACACTCCTGCAGCCCACTGTGGGGCGATTAGGGACCAGCCCAGGCCCCTGTGCACGGGCTTCGCACTCACTGTTGAGGAGGCTCCGGGTACTTAAGGGAGCCCAGGGAGCCTGGAGCTCGGTGCCTCTGGCCACTTTGGGGGTCAGCAGGAGGCTCCCTCTCCTGGGCCCACCCCAGACAGGACCCTCTCCCCCGGGGTGCACGCTGGGCACTCGCGGGGAGCCCCCACTTGACTCAGGGCCGCGGTCAGTCTGGCCAAAGCCGCCTCGGGGGTGAGGGCAGGGAGGCTGAGCCGTGCCGCTCAAGCTTTGCAGAGGCAACCAGCCATGCCAAGAGCAGACACAGCTCGGCCAGCAACGTGTGGGAGACATTGTTTGGTTAATCCTGGAATTTTCTGCATCTCCCATCCGAAGAGCTTGGTTGTGTGTAGGCTGTCGGTTTGTATCACAAAGTGCGACCCAAACCGACGCTGGCACTGGGCACGTAGGCTGAAGGGCTCCTACGTGTGTGCTCCGTGAAGAAGAAGAGAAAAGGACAGTTCCTCCCTGGTTCCCACACCCTGACTGGGCGGGCAGGTACTCGGGGCAGGCTCTCTCCAGTTCAAGCAGTTATGAAAGAACCTACCAGAACGTCTGCATGGCTGAGGTACTCTTGGGTTCACCCCCCTCCCCCCAGAAAGCCTTTTGCTAATACGTTACTGCATTCAGTTCCTGGGGACACACCTGAGTTGTTGGTGACACGTGCCTGCACCCGCCAGGCTAGCGTCTTCCTTTCCCCTCCCGCTCGGTGCTTCCCGTCTTCCTGCGGTCGTTGGCAGCTGCAGAGAACACATGTCCCCAGAGACCTCCTTGAAAGACATCAGGTTTTTGAAGGCATAATTCTAAGCGCTGGTTTGTCTACACAGTTTGTCTGCACTGTGTCTACACAGTTGTTTCTCCTAATCCGAGTCTCTTGCCGTTCAGACGTCACCAATACGGGTGACGACAACAAATTGTCACCCAAGGGTGTCCCTGTGCACAGGCGGCTGAGTTGTGTTTCGGGTGTTGTACGTGCCGTCCTGGGGCGACACCCAGTCCCGCCCGAGCCCGGCGCCCGTGGTGGGGACACGCCTCTAAGCGGCACTTGGCATATTTGCCGTGACTTCTTAGTCCGCCATCGCCTCCCATCTCCTGGCCAAAGCTGACTCGCTTCCTTGGAGAATCTCCCCTCTCGGCGATAGGAGGGCTACGCCCACTGGCCCTTGTGTTTCGTCCCTAGGAACCTGGTGGGTTGGCCTCAGGGTCACGCGCCCAGCCGGTCGATCAGGTTGTCTTTTACTTGGGTTTTTCCACGGTGACGCGAGGTCCGCACATTTTTCTCTTGCCTACTTAAGTGGCCCTTCTGGGTTACACGGTGAGACGGCGTAAGTCCGGACAAGAGCGGCCTGTTGTCCGCTATGCGGAGAAAGCTCCCTGGTGCTGGCTCAGGGGACCGAGGCACACAGGGGGCCCGTGACTGGGCCCGAGAGGGAGAAGAGGGCTCGGCCAGGGGCGGCGGCCGCCGGGCAGAGGGGGGGCCTGGGCGCCGCTCCGCCCCCGCGTTGGTGTGGGAGCGAAGGCACCCCTTTGGGCACCAGTTACGTCCGTGTGAGCTCCAGCTGGGTTTCCACCTGCCGGAACAGAAGGTCTGAGTGGGCTCGCCTCGGGGTGGGGGGCCCGCGCGTCCCGGGCCCCCGCCCAGTGTTGCCCCAGCATCAGCGGTTGTGAGGATGCTGGGGGGCGCCGGCCCCATCGCTGGGGGGCCTGCTGCGGGCTCCTTGCTGCCCTTGCCGGTGCACTTCCGTCCGGAGAGCAGGTGTGCTTGGCCCTCAACTTCCAGACCAGCTGGCGCTCCCGCTGCAAAACACATGGCTGGACTTCCTACCGTGTTCAGCACTTTCTCTCCCTGCCTGGAAGTTCTCAGACTCATCTGAACACGTCCAGGGCAGGAAATTGTCCCCCAGGGGCGGGACGTAAACGTTGGCTACAGAAAAGAAACATTCCTGGCTAATGGAAAGCAACTTGTGTGCGTTTCTAAAACGGACTAAACTTTGACTGGAAGGGAGAACAGACTGAGGGTCGCTGGAGGGAGGTGGGTGGGGGGTGGGCTCGACGGGGGATGGGCACTGGGTGTCGAAGGCAAGGGATGAATCACTGAAACCTACTCCTGAAACATACCGCCCAGTAGGTCAACTAAGGAGAATTGAAATTAACAAAACAAAAGGACTGAAATGTCTTCCTGAGGAGCTTGCAGACTCTAACGCACAGAAAGGACGGGGCTCGACTGCGCAGTGAGCGGTCAGCCTCCCCGGTCTTCAGGTAAGGACCCGCCACCGCGGTCTGGCTGGGACGGACGAGAGCCGCCCACTTCCCAGAGGAAACCCAAACAGCCTGGGATTGCAGAGCCAGCAGAAAGCACGGTTGTCCACCTCCCCCGGACAGCATGACCCCTGGAATTTTCTTTCTAACAAGGCAATTGAATGGTAGCGTGCTACACGCCATTGTTCATGGTAACTGTCGTATTCGTGCTTCACATTTATGGAGTGTTTTCCTCTTTTTGAGCCGTTTTTATGAGAGCCCACTAGAGCACGCTAATCGTGTGATGGAGGGCCGCAAATGCTCGTATTTTATAAAATGTGCCTGTTTTATAAAGTGAGAAAACTTAGAAGTTTACTTTGCAAACAGTGCAATAGAAGACGGGGAAATTATTAATTATTTTAAGGCCATTGTGTAGAGGAACTGCTTAAATCTACATAAAAATAGACCTCAATGGAGAATCCTAGTAATTTCATAAAAAACTCTTGCAAGCATATGGAAATTAAAAGTGGGGTTGGATTAATGGTTGTAGAGTTACACGCTCTGGGGCTTTTAATCTTGATTTTGTTTTTTCCTCTGTGTAATTACACTGAAACATGAAGATAAAATACACTAATTTTGGGTGTGATTATCCACCTCAAAGGAAGCAAATACAGTAGCTTTCAGAGCGTATTTTTATACTTTCCACAGTGATTTTTATTACGGAAAGGTTTCCAACGCTCTGCCCTCAACTGCTCAGAGGGCACTTCTGACCCTGAAACTGTTCAGAAACAGAATTACTCAGGACAGATGACATCGTACTCGTGAAATATGTATGTTTAAAACACGACATTCCTGAGTCAGTTCAACCCCCACATACTTCTTTATAGGCGCTTTTCATAAAAAATAAGAGTTTTAAAAACCGACTCCAAGTTGGACCTTGCATTAATAACACGTCTGTCGGCAGAGGTGCCCTGGAGCCCACGGCCGCATCGGAAATCGATCGTGTAATCGCTTTCTCGGGGTTGGACACGCGGTGAGCTATTGGCGTTTAAGACAGGTGGCAGCGGAATCCGGCTGAACTTGATAAATCGGTGCCAGAGGAAGAGGGCAGCGTGGCTGGCGCTGGCTGGGGCGCAGGGGCAGGGCGCGGGGCCGGCAAGGTCAGGGCCCCAGAGCGCACGCGGAGCGCCACATTCGGGGGGCCCCCAGAGGATACGCGGAGAGTCCCACGGGGGTCCACAGAGTGCTTGAGGAGCACCCCACTGGGTCCGCCGAGAGTGCACGTGGACAGTCTCACAGGGGCCCCCACGGGCCACGGAGAGCACAGCGAGAAGAGCGTTTGGTGGGGGGGAGCTTCTGGTGCCGACTTTCTAGGACCCTTTCCTAGTAGATCGTTTTGCTTGCTTTCTGCTGGCAGCCTCCACATAGGAAGCCGGTGTGGGATTCTCTGTCCAGAAGCGCGTGGGTCCCCGACCCCGGAGCCGTCGCAGGGTTTCTGTCGCCCCGGGACAAGCCCTCACAGGGACGCTGGCCCCTCCGGAGGCTGGCCCAGCCATGACCCCAGCTTCTGACGGCACATGGGGCCCAGGCCTGGCTGCCGTTCACACGCCATCTGAAAACCAGTAATCCCTGAAAGATGTGGCAAAGCCCTCCTGCCCCCGTGCGTGTGGGTCACGTCTGTGGGCTGTGGCTCCTTCTGTGCTGCTCGAGGCCCGGTCAGCGGGAGGCCTGGCCTCAACCGTCCCCCAGTCCACGTGTCAGGGGAGCCGGAACCATTTCCTCCTGAAAGCAATTCAGCTCAACGGTTCTTTTTCTGTCACCAAGACAGTCTGTCTCCTTCGGATTGATTCAGTCTGAGTGGAGTTATAAGTTGTGCAGCTTCGTGTTTTGTTTTGCTTTCTTTCCTTCCCTTGTGTTACAGGTCCGTTGCCTTCAGCTTGCGGATAATCAGAAGATGTTTGCCTTCAGCTTGCGGATAATCAGAAGATGGTCGCCTTTAGCTTGCGGATAATCAGAAGATGGTCGCCTTTAGCTTGCGGATAATCAGAAGATGGTCTCCTTCAGCTTGCGGATAATCAGAAGATGGTCGCCTTTAGCTTGCGGATAATCAGAAGATGGTCTCCTTCAGCTTGCGGATAATCAGAAGATGGTCGCCTTCAGCTTGCGGATAATCAGAAGATGGTCTCCTTCAGCTTGCGGATAATCAGAAGATGGTCGCCTTCAGCTTGCGGATAATCAGAAGATGGTCGCCTTCAGCTTGCGGATAATCAGAAGATGGTCGCCTTCAGCTTGCGGATAATCAGAAGATGGTCTCCTTCAGCTTGCGGATAATCAGAAGATGGTCGCCTTTAGCTTGCGGGTAATCAGAAGATGGTCTCCTTCAGCTTGCGGATAATCAGAAGATGTTTGCCTTCAGCTTGCGGATAATCAGAAGATGGTCGCCTTCAGCTTGCGGATAATCAGAAGATGGTCTCCTTCAGCTTGCGGATAATCAGAAGATGGTCGCCTTTAGCTTGCGGATAATCAGAAGATGGTCGCCTTCAGCTTGCGGATAATCAGAAGATGGTCGCCTTCAGCTTGCGGATAATCAGAAGATGGTCTCCTTCAGCTTGCGGATAATCAGAAGATGGTCGCCTTTAGCTTGCGGATAATCAGAAGATGGTCTCCTTCAGCTTGCGGATAATCAGAAGATGGTCGCCTTCAGCTTGCGGATAATCAGAAGATGGTCTCCTTCAGCTTGCGGATAATCAGAAGATGGTCGCCTTCAGCTTGCGGATAATCAGAAGATGGTCGCCTTCAGCTTGCGGATAATCAGAAGATGGTCGCCTTCAGCTTGCGGATAATCAGAAGATGGTCTCCTTCAGCTTGCGGATAATCAGAAGATGGTCGCCTTTAGCTTGCGGGTAATCAGAAGATGGTCTCCTTCAGCTTGCGGATAATCAGAAGATGGTCGCCTTCAGCTTGCGGATAATCAGAAGATGGTCGCCTTCAGCTTGCGGATAATCAGAAGATGGTCGCCTTCAGCTTGCGGATAATCAGAAGATGGTCGCCTTCAGCTTGCGGATAATCAGAAGATGGTCGCCTTCAGCTTGCGGATAATCAGAAGATGGTCGCCTTCAGCTTGCGGATAATCAGAAGATGGTCGCCTTCAGCTTGCGGATAATCAGAAGATGGTCGCCTTCAGCTTGCGGATAATCAGAAGATGGTCGCCTTCAGCTTGCGGATAATCAGAAGATGGTCGCCTTCAGCTTGCGGATAATCAGAAGATGGTCGCCTTCAGCTTGCGGATAATCAGAAGATGGTCGCCTTCAGCTTGCGGATAATCAGAAGATGGTCGCCTTCAGCTTGCGGATAATCAGAAGATGGTCGCCTTCAGCTTGCGGATAATCAGAAGATTGTTACACATATAACCCTCGTACGGGCCTCTGCCAAGTGCAGCGAGAAGTGCAGAGAAGCCCTTTTCCCAGAGATGGTTTGATTGAGTGGAAAACGGAGCCTGTAACAGTGTTGGAGGCGCGCACTTTGGGGGGTTTTCCTTTATGTCGAGAACAAGCACGTGTTCACAGCGTCCCCGATGACACTCCCCCAACAGGCCTTGTTCCCGTCCCTGATTTGGACTGGCTCATCTCGGAGGCTCGGTTGCTCTGCAGGGAGGGCGCCTGGGAACGCTCGGGGGCGCTCGGCAGGCCGTCCTCCCAGGGCAGCAAGGGTCCTGTGGTCCCATGTTGAGCGTGAAGTGTGTGGAGCCCCGCAGGGCCAACTGGTGGGGGGTGGGGAGCTTTCCCCAGGGGGCGGGGAGCTGCCCCCATTCCCGGGCCGCAGGGTGGACAGGCTCCCGCCCGCCAAGCAGAGCCCACAGAGCCGGGACGGGGTGGGCCAGGCCCAGGCAGCTCCTGCTTTGCCCTGAGAGGGGACACGGGGTCGTGGGGACCCCCACCAGTGTTCCCACCTCCGCAAGAAACTGCCTGCCCACAGCAGAAGGGGCCCCTGAGCCTGTCAGACCGACTGCCCCCGCAGCGTAAGAGGACGTCCGGGCGGGATTGCATCTGGGGCGAGGCAGGGTCATTGGGCTGCAAGCCGACCACTGGGCCGGAATTCCCCCGGGGGCATCGGGTTGGGCAGTGAGAGCAGGGACGGGGAGGGTACGCAGGGAGACCCCACAGCAGCCTGCCGGAGGAAGGAGGAAGCCGGGGAATGGGGAGGGGGGGCCGTTGTCCTGGGACCTGGGTCACGGAGGACACTCAGCCTGTAAATAGAGAGAAAATGGAGCAAACAGACCACAAGCTGCACGAAAGGTGGCAGAACGCCTTACCAGTGCAGCCCGGGGCCGGGAGCCCCGTCCGGCCTGGGCTGTGTCCTGCTGCCCGGCCTGCAGACTGCTGGTCCCTACCTGCGGCGCCTGCCTGCCCTCCCTCCCCTTCACCCGGAAACGATGCTTCTCACGCAGGCCCTGGACTCTGCATCCTTCCCAGAAGCGCCCTGCGCCTGCTGCCGAGGGCTCGTTTCCCAGCAAGGGCGCTCGTCAGGTGGGGCCAGGGGAAATCGAGTCCTGGCGACCACACTCGCGGGCCGGGTGCCTGTCGGCACTTCCGTAGCCGTTGGACGCCTCTCTGGGACACACTCCTGGACTCCGGGGGCGTCAGACGCTGCTGAGCTCCACACAGGAACTGCAGGGGGCCGTGGGGACAGGCTCACTTCTGCCTGGATGTTCCCAACCGCCTAGCATTCTCTCTGGGCCAATTATTTGTCGAACGAATGGACACTTATGAACAAAGTTCTTTTGATGGCCTGCAAAATCCTATGGAAGCTGCCAGTCAGGGGCCGCAGGACCGTCTGCACTCACGTGGGCCCACACGACAGATTCCACACAGGGGAGCCGGGAGCAGGCCCCACAGGCCACCTCCAGGCTCCGTGTGCTGCCCCCGTGGCTCCCCCTCCTCCCTTCCCCGGGACCCGGGGCTGAGGCCCAGGCACCCTGGCAGAGCCCCTGCCAGTCTGGGGTGTATGTGGCCCGGGCCTCCATTCTGCAGCCCCGAACTGCTCCGTAGGTGAGTGGAAGGAAGCGTCTGTCATACCAGATTCCTGGCCGTTTGAAAGTTTCCTGTCAGAGTGGTTGTCACCTTGACTTACATACGGGTAAGTGATGCCATCATTCTATAATCCGCCGCCACCGCTAAGTTAATAAAATCACTCTCTTTACTTTCCAAATCACTTCAGAAAATGATAGCAAACTGAAAATTCTGTATAAAAAGAGAAGCATTGAATAAGCGTTGGGAGCAGAATTTCAAGTATGGTGAACCTCTTTGAATGCACCAAATCCCAGAGCGGGTCAAATACAAAGGGTTTAGCAGAGGCAAAGCTGAAATGGAGCAAAAGAGAAGTCTTTTTTTAAAAAAAAAATCTAAATGTTTTGATTTATTTTTGAGAGACAGAGAGAGACAGAGCGTGAGCAGGGGAGGGGCAGAGAGGGAGGGAGACACAGAATCCGAGGCCGGTTCCAGGCTCCGAGCTGTCGGCACAGAGCCCGACGCGGGGGCTCGAACCTGTGACCTGAGCCGAAGTCGGACACTTAACCGACCGAGCCCCCAGGTGCCCCTAAAAGAGAATGCTGAGCACCAACCTGAGCAACAGGAAAGGGCAACCGTGACATCTGTGCATTCAAGGCAGAGGCTCTCACTTGGTCCGCTCACCAGTGATGGGCACGTGGCTTGTTTCCACCCTTTGGTTTTTGGGAACGGTGTTCCAGACCTTCGGAGCAGCGGCCTCGTGTGGTCATTTGTCCTCACGTCCCTTGAGTAAATACCCAGCGGTGGAGTCGCCGGGTCCCCTGGTCAATTTGACCCTCCACTTTTAAAGAAGCTGGCGGTGCGGGTGTCCCATTTTCCCGTGCCGCTGGAGATGCTCGTCACCGTCCACCCTCCTGGTTGTAGCCGTTCTACGGAGTGCGAGGTGGTGTCTCACCGTGGTGTTGACTTGCGTTTCCCTGGTGACTAGTGGTGCTGCTCACCTTCTCTGTGAGCTTCACGAACCATTCATATATCTTTGCTTTGGTGAAATCTCTATTTGATTGACTTTTTGTCTTGTTATTCCATCGTAACGGTTCTCCGTATACCCTGATCCAAGTCCCTCATTGGACACACGGCTCCCCTCAGCCGTGGGATGACTTTTCATTCCCCCGATAGCATCTTTCACTGGGTTTCATTTCCCTGAGTCCGGCTTATCGATATTTTCTTTTATGGATCATGATTCTGGTGTCAGATCTAAGAACTCCGCCTAATACCCTATGTTTCCTCCCAAACGTTTCACAGTTTCACGTCTTGTATGTAGGTCTATGACCTGTTGGGAGTCAATTCTTATATGTGTACGAGGTAGGGGTTTAAGTTCGTCTTGTTGCGTGTGGACGACCCGCAGTCTCGAACCATCTGTTAAGACTGCTTCCACTCCATTGATTGTCTCAGCGCCATCGGTGACAATAAATTAACCGTGAACGTAAGGGTTTGCTTCTGGACTCCTGCTTCTAGTCCACTGATCTGCACAGTCACCTCTATGCAAGTCCCACAGTATTTTGATGACTTTCGATTTACAGTAAGTTTTGAAATTGAGGCATAGAAGTCTTCTGACTTGGCTTTGGCCATTCTGGATCCTTTGCATTTCCATATAAAATTCAGGATCAGCGTGTCCATTTCTGCGTAAACAGTCAGCTGGGGTTTTATGGGAACTGCAGACCTCCAGGTCGGTGTGGGGAGAAATGCCTTCCTAGCAGGGCTGAGTTGTCTAATCCACGGCCATGGAGTGCTTCCCCACGTTTTAAAGCTCGTCAGATTCTCTCAGCAATATTTTGTTATTTTCTCTATGCAAACCTGCCACTCCTTTTGTTGAATTTCTCCTGAGTATTTATTCTTTTTGACGGGCTCACGAAAGGAGCTATTTTCTTACATTTATTGTTGGTGGGTTCATGATGGGCGTATGGAAATACTATTGATTTTCTATCTTGATTGAGGATCCTGCCGCCATTCTGATCCTATTTATTAGTTCTAGCAGAACTTTTCGGTGAACCTCTGAGAATTTCACACAAATGGCATTATGTCATCTGTGAATAAAGGCATGTTTTCTTTTTCCTTTCCTGTATGAATGTCTTTATTTCCTTTTCTTGCCTGATTTCATTGGCTAGGACGTCTGATACAATACTGAATGGAAATGGTGGGAGTGGACATCCTTGGGTTGCTTCCCATCATACAGAGAAAAGTATTCAGTCTTTCGCCATCGAATTCAGGTTAGTGGCCCATAAATTTTTTGCGGGAGTCCTTTTTTAGGTTGAGTGAATTTCCTTTCATGTCTAATATGTTGATTACTTTTATCGTGAATAGGTGTTGAATTTTGTGAAATGTGTTTCTGCATCTATTAAGGTGATGATACATTCTCCCCTTCTTCATGCTGTTAATAGAGTTTGTTAAATTAATTTACTTTGAATATGAAACCACTTGGTATTTCTGGGTAAATTCCACTTGCTCCTAGTGTGTAATCCTTTCTATATTGATGAGTTCAGTGTGCTAATATTTTATTGGGAATCGCTGAGTCTATATTCTTGGGAGATACTGGTCTGTAGCTTTCTTTCCTTGTAATGTCTTTATCTGGCTTTGGTTGTAGGATGATGCCTGTCTCATAGGATGGGCTGAGAGTTTTTCCCCCATCTTCTATTCTCTGGAAGGATTTGTAAAGATTGGTATTATTTCTTCATTAGTGGTTGGAGACGATTACTGAGTAAGCCATCTAAGTGGGGGACTTCCTTTATGTGAAGACTTTTAAGATTATCTTTTAAGAGCAGTTTTAGGTTTATAGCAAAATTAAGAAAAAGTTAGAGATGTCTCACGTACCCTCTGACCCCACTCACACACAGCCTCCTCCACTATCCACGTCCCCATCCAGAGTGGTTGATTTGTTACAGTCAATGAGCCTGCGTAGACACATCGCTGGCATCCCAAGTCCATAGTTTACCTTCAACCGTGATGCTGTACCTTAACCTTGATGATGTTTGAATGAATGCATAATGACATGTTTTCACCACAACAGTGCCATACTCTCCCATACACCATACGTATTCACTGCCCTAAACATCCTCTGTGGGCTACACATTCATCCACTTCCCATCCCCTGGCAACCACTAGGTTTTTTTTTTTTTTCTGTCCAGAGTTTTGCCTCTTCAACTTGGAATCATATAGTAGGCAATGTTTTCGGGTTGATTTCTTTCACTGAGTAATATGCATCTAAGGTTTGTCCATGTGGTTGTTGGATCCTATGGTAGGAATATGTTTAGTTTTGTGAGAAACTGCCACACTTTCAGAGTTGCAGTCCCACCAGCCGTGAAAGAGTTTCTGTCGTTCCACATCCTCACCGCCATTGGTGTTGTCAGAGTTTCAGATTTTGATCATTTAATGGGTGTGTATGGCATCTTAATTGCTTTAAGTCATGTTTCCCAGATGATATTAAATGTGGAGCGACTTTTCGTATGCTAATTAGCCACCTGTATATATCTTCCTTGCTTAGGTGTCTCTTAGTGTCTTCAGCCCATTTCTGAATCAAGTTGTTTGTTTTCTTGTTGTTGAGTTTTACGAGTTCTTTGTATGTTTTGGATGACGGTCCTTTATCCAATGTGTCTTTTGCAAACATTTTCTCCCAGGCTGACTTCTATTACTCTCTGCCATTATCTTTCAGAGAGCGGAAGGTTTTTATTTCAGTGAGGTCCAGCTTATCCGTTCTTTCTTTCGTGGATCGTATCTTTGGTGTTTCATCTAAAGAGTCATCTCCACTTCCAAGGTTTATGATCCATGTTGAGTTATGTCAATGTCTACGTTCGGTTTTTTGCTTGTGGACATCCCGGTTTTCCAGCGCGTGTTGAAAACACGAGTTTTGCTCCACTGCATTGTCTTTGCTCTTTGTCAAGGATCAGTCGACTCTATTTGAGTGGGTCTGTTTGGGTCTCTCTGTGCTGTCCCAGGGATCTGCTTGTCTCCTTTCATCAATACTGTATTGTCTCGACTGCTATAGATTTATAGTGAGTCCTCACAGTAAGGATAGTGCCGTCCTCCAGCTTTGTTTTTCTCCGTCAATATTGTGCCGACTATTTTAAGGCTTAAGAGAAAATTACTATTAAATTCCTAATCAATATCTTTATTTGTAATATGTTTATTCATATTTTCCCTTTCTTTTTTTTTTTTTTTAATTTTTTTTTAAATGTTTATTTATTTTTGAGACAGAGAGAGACAGAGCATGAACAGGGGAGGGTCAGAGAGAGAGGGAGACACAGAATCCGAAACAGGCTCCAGGCTCTGAGCGGTCAGCACAGAGCCTGACGCGGGGCTCGAACTCACGGACCGCGAGATCGTGACCTGAGCCGAAGTCGGCCGCTTAACCGACTGAGCCACCCAGGCGCCCCAAGAATCTCTCTTTGTTGGTGACTCATTATCATTATATTTGTTTTTAATTCTTTCAGTATGATTTCCTCAATTCTTTGAGCATATTTACAATAGCTGCTTCGAGGTCTTTGTCTGCCAGTTTCAAGGTTTGGGTCCTCTCAGAGAGTTCCCTCTCACCCCATGTGTGGATCACATGCTCCAGTTTTCTTCCATGTCTTGTAGTGGGTAGTAAAACTTGATTATTTTAGGTGACATATTGTGGCAACTCTGGGTTATGATTCCCCCTCTCTGGGGTTTGTTGTTTTTGCTGGTTCTGTTTGTTTAGTGACTTAGACTAATTCTGCAAGTTATGTTATCCCTGAAGTTTGTTACTTCTTATATCTTTGTTCCGTTTTTAAAAGCTCTTGTTTTTGTATTTAAGCCCGGTTTCACAGGGGTCACTTCTGGCTGCGGTAGCCTCGCAGTCAGACAAGGATTGATAAGAAGTTGTTCCCAAATACCTTGAGCTAATGAAGTTTCCATCCTTCCCCGGTGAATCTGTGTGTGGGTTGGGTTGTGCATTTCAACGCTGGGCAATTAGAGGACTTGCTACAATGTTCGTCTTCTGTTGTTGTTGTTGTTGTTGTTGTTTGGGTGGCTTGCTTGGTTTTGCTGCAGAGATGGCTTTTCTGTTCAACACTGCACATCACTCCAAATGAAGCCAGCTCCTCCACGGCCGAGGTGCTGGTTTCCACGGCCCACCCAGCGTGGGGAAAACCGTGAGCCACCAGCCCCTGGAAACTGGGGGTATGCGGGGTTGAGGAAGCCCTAGACAAACACCATACACCCCAGTGGCATTTGATGTTCAGCACTGTTTCTTGAATACATGTTTCTCATTTCCGGTATGCTTTTATTTGATTTCTAGAGTCCCAGAGAATATTGCCCTGGACAACATTGTCCACTGTGTCATTGCTTTTGGGGGAGATTTGAGTAGTGTCTCACTCCACTCCTTATCCATCTAGGATAAAATTTAAGATAAAAAATATGTGTTAGTATTTCCTGGTTGATATCAGCACCACAGCAGAGCACTGGGGAGAAATATTGCATTATTGCTTGTTCCGAGCCATCTTATGACTTCTCGATATTATTTCTCTAAGAATTCCAGTTTTATCCAAGACTAATTCTGGAAATGCAGTGTCATGTTTTAAAGTACCAGGACGTAGAAGAGGCACAGTTCGGAAGTCCTCAGGTGTCACCGTTGTTTCTTGCAGAAGGTGGCATTATTAGAAGTGTTGCCCTGGAAACAAGACATCAGGCAGAAGTTCCTATCACCTATCTTCAGCATTCTCAAGACGTGTGCTAAGAATTCCACGGCGTTATTTCAAATCGGGATGACCTCAGTGTTGCCCAGGCTGTTCCCAGCTAGAAGAGCTGCTCCCGTGTGTTATGTGACAGCTGCGTTTGCCCACAGGTAATACACTTGTGTCATTTAATCATCCGCATGCTGATGCAGAATTCATTGCCACGTTCAAAGTTAGGTACAAATGCATTCTTCAGACCTACAGGTGGAGGGTGGAAAGAGCTGAATCGATTGTTTATTTCATCAAGGTACGAGCTGAAGTCCTTAGATTTCTCAGGAGAACCTTCCAGCTCAGCTTACTCAGCAGTCAGGCCCTGGCCCTCTGTCCACTGACACAGAGAGTTGTGAGAAAAAGCGATTTAATTTAATTAATTAATTTATTTATTTTTAAATTTCATTTTAGAGAGGGAGAGAGAGTGCAAGCAGGGGAGAGGGCAGAGGGAGAGAAAGAGAATCTCAAGCAGGTTCCATGTTCAGAGAGGGGCAAGATGTGGGGGTCCATCTTAGGAACCTGGGATCATGACCTGAGCCAAAATCAAGAGTCAGATGTGTGACTGGCTGAGCCATCCAGACGCCCAGAAAAAGCTATTTTAAAACAGGAGCTTTGTCGGGGCACCTGGGTGGCTCTGTCGGTTAAGTGTCTGACTTTGGCTCGGGTCATGATCTCACTGTTCCCGAGTTCGAGCCCCGCATGGGGCTCTGTGTTGACAGCTCACAGCCTGGAGCCTGCTTTGGATTCTGTGTCTCCCTCTCTCTCTGCCCCTCCCCCACTCATGTGCATGCTCTCTCCCTCTCTCTCTCTCTCTCTCAAAAAATAAATAAACATTAAACATTTTTGATCATGACCTGAGCTGAAGTCGGACGCTCAACCGACTGAGTCACCCAGGGGCCCCAATATTAAAAAAATTTTAAAACAGAAGCTTTATAAAGTGTGATTCCCCTTGCTGATTTTACGTCTGAATTCAAAGATTGTGGAAAATCAACTTTGGCATGATTAATACTCAGCAATGGATAGTTTATACTTACAGAGTTTATACATAGTTTAATACTTAGAAATAGAAAACAAGTGCTAATGTTTTCATTTCAATTTAATCCTTTTACTCTATTTTTATGTTTTCCTTATTCCAGAAACATTTCCTCAGTATAGAAAATTCTGAAATTATAAATGAGCAAAGACGAAACTTAAAATCAACGCTAGCATCACTCCCAGAGGTACTTCCTGGGAATGCGTCAGTGACTTTCTGTAAGGCACTATGACGTGGCGGTCAAAGCATTTCTTCTGTCATTCCGATTTGTCTGGAACTTGATTTACAACGTTATGTTCTCTCCTAAGACTCCATCACAATCTCCTCTTGCTTGTCTGTTTCGTTTACTGTCTGTTCTATCTCAATAACACTTTGGTCCATAACACTTTTTGGGACTTTTGAACATGTTTGAGACTCGACACCCGAAGTGGGGAGCTTCTGGGTGGAAAGACAGTAAAATCGATGATTCCGATGGGCGTTGTCTGTTGCCTTCTTGAGAGGCTGCCCCCCATCTGCTATCTGTTAGTTTGTAGCAGTGTGGTTATGGTTAACTCTCTAGCTTTAAAATAAACTCTACTTCTCAAAAACATTTCGGATTCACGGGAAAATTGTGAAGTTGGCACAGACAGCCCCCATGTATCTTGCACTCAGCTTCTCCTATTACCAACGTTTTCTATTAGAATGTTTATTCTGTTGCGTGTGGTGAACTAACACTGACACATTATTATTAACTACAGTCCATATTTCATTCAGATTTCCTTAGTTTTTACATCACCTCCCTTTGCCGCTCTGGAAACCCAGCCAGCATCCCAGAGCATACGTACGGACCATGTCTTGTGTCATGAAGGATGAAATAAAGTTTCGCCAACAGGTCGGAAGCTTAGGGCAAGTTTTAGGAAAAGGTCATAGACGTATGTTCAGAAAACTGTTGTTATATACGACGTCGGGGGTAGGCGGACGGGAGACTGAGCACACACGCTCCGTCTGGTTTCCAGGGTCTGTGTGCCGTACGACCATCCCGCTGGCCTCTCTTCGGAGGCTGGCTGCTTCGGAATCTCCCTGCCCAGGGCCTCGAGTGCCGGGGACGTTCAGCTCTCACTGCACAGCCTGGGGAGGACTGGCGAGTGGTGTGACAGGGTGCAGTGTGTGACACGTGCAGACCCGGAGTCATGGCGTGGGACAGCGGCCTTGCTGGGCAGGTGGCTGCCGGGTGGCCCCAGGGGAGCCGCCTCGCCTCTCTGAGGCTCATCCCCTTTTCCAGAAGAGGCAGGTGTCCGTCAGGCACCGTGCTCCTTGAGCCCTACGTTCCGTCCTCATTCTCACGTGGACCCAGACTCTTGGACACAGGCCACGTTCGCTGGTGATTTTACAGCTTTCCAAATGAGCAAACACGTTGACAACTCGTGTGTGCGTTTTCTGCTGCTTCCCTGTGGCCGGCCGTCCTCGTGGGAGTCGTGTCTCCTCCCCAGCTCTAGCTTTGGGGATCGACACTCTTTGCCACGCGACAACAAGGGAAATGGAATTACCGATCTCTAGGAATGACTCTTGGCAAACCGGCTGTGGACTCTACCTCATCCCCGATGTTCGTCCAGGTAATAGCGAATGGCCGTGCTATGATTTGTCCTCAGGAGTTACCAGGCGCCGATGTTAAGTGACCACCGAAGATCTAACTGGGTTGTCACTGTTCGCTCAAACGGAAAAAAAAGTTTTGCCCTGTCCCTTAGCAAACATCTTGGATTTTATCCGCCATGAGGATTTTCCAAAGATACTACTTAGAAGTTGTGTGGTGACAGAAACTAACTCCTACAGGATTCTTGAATCAGAGCCTAAGATGTTAATAAAAAATAAGCAGGAAATGTTTGTCCTGTTGCTAAGATACAGCTTGTTTCTCCTCCCATCTGCCGACGGCTGAGGGTTGTCTGCGTGTCTCGACAGACAATCCCAGGCTCACTTTCTTACCTCTGGGAGGGGAAAGGAGATGTAACAATGATGTTTAGGGAGGCCGTGGGAGGTTTTCAGTCCCTGCAAGTGCTAGGAAGAACGCACGCGCTTACACAGCAGAAGTGTGCGGTACCCTCCTTAGTCTCTCTCCCACTTGGCTTGCATCACGTCATCGGAAATGGCTTTTACTCTGTCGAAACTGTTTGTCTCCCAAACAATGGCCGGGCCACACGTGCCTATGAACGTGCGGTTTCCTGGGGGCCTTTTCTCCCAACGTGCCTGGGACCTTCCGGTTTTCCGCACAGGGTCATCCCTCCCGTCGGCCTGCCGTCCTGCCTCCCTTGCACACTCGTGACTCCGTTAGCTTCTTGTTCCCAGCTTCCAGCACAGCGTGTGGCACGTGGTGAGACCCTGCTGTTCTCTTATGGCTGCGAGCTGCAGTGGCACACATTATCGTGGTCTTTACCGTGCCAGACGTGTAGGCCCACTCTGGGAGACCAGCAGACCGTCTAGTCCTCCCGCGGTCCCGAATTGTCATCTCCGTTTTGCACAGGGGCGGTGGGGGCTTTGCAAGGGTTCTGCCCGAGTCCATCACTAGCGCGAGCTGGACTGGGTTTGGTGTGGGACGTCGTGCTCCCCTCCCCCTTGGCTGCAGGTTGGTTGCTTCTGCTCCTCGTAGATGTCGGGGTCTTCACTCACATGCTCCAAAAGCAAGCCATCCCTCCCTCAGGGCTCCCACAGTGGCTCTGCCACATCTTTCCCTCGGGTGACCATCATTGGCATCTGGCTCAGGGCTCTCCTCCACCGCACCGTCCTCTGTCCTGGACCAGGTCAGCATCCACATGGCCTGGCCTCGCCGAACTGTACATCCGAGAGTTACTGTCTCACGACTCGAAGACGGCCCTTGATCTTGGTGGACACGCCCATTCCCCTACCCGCTTCCCTGTTTCTTATCCGGCTGAGACTCCATGTTCCAGGGGCCAGCAACGTCCTGGTCCGGTGTCACGTTCCCACACGTGGTTCGTTTTCATCCCAACCCTGACAAAGCCTGGCACTGGCCAGACCCTACTACTTTTTTTTTTTTTTTAATTTGGAATTGGAATTTCTTTGATCACTGACCACTTAGTGCTGTCCTTCTCATACAGCCCGCTGAGATCAGCACTTCCGGAGGAAGGTTCCAAAAGTTATGGTGCGCACTGAGAAAAAGCAGATTGTAAAGTGCTCTGAAAAAAAAAAAAGGATTCAAGGAGGTAATATAGGAAATAGGAGATAATGAGTTCTATTGGCAATGGAATGAGTTGAGACTGGCATAATTAGAATAACTTCAAGAGTTCAACAGGAGAAACACTGTACCTGGAGGTGTTCTCCCAGTGCCAGAGGCTTACCCCGGTGTCTCTCCAGGCTGGTAGTGACATTGGAGATGCTCAGTGAGCATTTAGTCATGGCGCTGCTCCTTTAAGCTAAGCCCCCTAGAAAAGGGATCTAGGTCAGAAGCCGGTGCTTGGGAAGAGTCCCACGGCAGGATGGCTGGGCCTGCTCACACATCCAAGGAGCCCTGGCTGCAAATAGGCCTCCTCATCCCCAGCGTCCCCCTCTGTGCTCATGACCGCTTGTCCCCCACCCTCGACTCTGCTACTCCCAACCTCCTGTTCTCAGAGCCTCCTCCCAACAGCGCCCAGCTTTGGTCTCATCTCCCGATGTTGGAGATAACAGAGACCGCCAGAGATCAAGTGCCACCCTCCATTTGGTTTTTGTTCCTGTAGAGAAGCTGTACGTTTCCCCACAGAAGTATTCTTTCCACCTGGTTTCAGGTCCCACTCTCTCTAATTCATGAGACTTGCCCTGTGGATTATACCCTTTGGCTCTCGAACATGCCTCCTGTCACCATCCTTGGTATCTTTGCAATTATGCTCAGGCTTTTCCCATGGTGGTGGTGTTGAGGGCCCCTCCTTGGACCACACTGTTTTCCTATCCCGTCGCCCTCGCTTTCACAGACAATTTCTAAAAGATAAGCATGCGCGTCCTTCCATGTACTTATTTCACATTTACTTCTCCAACGAGCTACATGTTTTTCACTTTTAGCATTTTAAATTAGTTCTTAACATTCAGTTGTCCTTGATTTATGGTGGCCCTTTATACATTTCCTGTTTGCTCTTTTTTTTTTTTTTTTTTTAAATGTTAAACATACTAATGCTAAAGTTCTCTTTAGAGTGTTTTATGATTTCTATTTCCTCGGGAGTGAATTCTTCCAGGTGCTGACTTTGTTTTAATGGCGCTTCTTAGCATGTTTACAATCTTGTTTTCCAGAATGTCCCTCTTGTTCTATCCCTCTGTGAAAATTTATTTTGTGATTGGTTTCCTCTTTTTCCACAAAACCCACAGCTCAAACCCTATGTTTCAAGTGCACTTTCTCTTGCTCCCAAGTCCTCTAATTTAAACAGATTTCCTGCCACACACCCAGCACAGAGCAGTGATACTGAGTGAGGGATGCCGTGATGGACCCCTCCCCCCCCCCCCCCCCCCCCCGCTCTGAAAGGGGAGAAGGAGGTACAGGGAGCCACTGGAGACACTTTTTCTGAATCCTTCCAGGCACTTGTCGTCACTTCTGCCGTGAGTTCCCAGTCCCGCCCAGGCCCTTGTCAGTCAAGTGTGTTAATTCATTTAAAAACTCCATGGGGTTTTATGTATCAATTTATAATCCATTCCATTAGACCAAGGCACATTCACTAATCTATTCAAGATAAACCCTCTTCTGCCTTGGCTGCCTGTGAGGTGGCACAGAGTAATGTCCTGCCGGGTCTTTGAAGCATTACTGTCCGTAGGGCTATTTTTGTTTGTTTGATGGAGAGGGTGTGTGATATCTTACCTTGAATCATTCTGATACACGTTTGAAGGGTCTCAGAGCTATGCCTTGAATTCCCTGAGGCTCTATTTTCCTGGCACTTTGACCTTTGCCCCGAGGCCAGCTCTGCATTGTGAGCCATTTGCTGGCTGCAAAGACTATCCTGGTCCCTTTACGTTTCATGCTCATTCTGCTAAAAAGCTAAGTCCACTGTCTCCACTCCATCTCTCCTCCAGCCCCGTCTTCACAGGCAGCAAGGAGGTGGGAGGTACTTCCAGTATTGGCCCTCAAGATGTCTTTAGTGACTGTCAGGTACGTTTTCTACAAGCCTGTGCCCCACATAACAGGGGCTCCTTTTCTCTGGCTTCTGGCCCCACCCTCCTCTCTGTCCTCGAGGCCTTCCGACAGTCTCATCAGGGCCGTTCAACTTCTGTCTGCACCTCGTCTCAAAACCAATGCCATGTTCTCAGGTTTTGTTCTCATCTCACCTCCTAGGGCCACATTCTGTCCCGGGTCTCTAATACTGTGCAGCAAAACGCCAACATTTAGTGCATACAGAGCGACAACCGGTCGTTATGGCCACAGGGTCTGGTTGGGCCAGGAGTTCTGGAAGGGCTCATCTTGGTGATTCTTGCTCCGGGCTGCTCACGTGCTGTGGGCAGGTGCAGGCTGGGCTGCAGGCGTCTGAAAGCTCAGCCGGGCTGGGTCTCCAAGGTGGCCGGCGATACCGCCTGCTGTCCGGGGGCCCTCGGTGACGGCTGCTGCATGTGGCTTGGGCTGCTCTCAGCACGGCGGCTGAGTTCCAAGAGCGGAGGCAGGAACGAGTGAGTGAGTCTAGACACCGCGGCCACAGCCGCAGCCTCTCCTCACCTGGCCCTGGGGGTCACGTGGCCGTTACCTCTGCAGTTACTCCTTGTCGTGGTGAGAGCCTGGGGCCAGCCCTACGTGGAGAGGAGAAGGAGGAGATCGGGGCTCTTGACAGAGTTTATGGCCATCCTTAATCCATCTGTCCTAGCACGGCTCAGCTCCGCTGTCCCTTCCTTGGCAAGCTGTGTCTGACCTCCCCGGGAAGGTGGAATCTACCGTGATGTCCCAGAGCCCTGTGCACTCCTGAGCCACGGATGAGCACAGGTCTAACTTTACATGCATTTGTGTGATTGACGACTCCGTCCGTGTTCCCACTAGACCAACTTCTTGAGGGCCACAACCTTCACTTTCCCCTAACATTTGTGGCCTCAGCTCCCAGCATGGTGCTCAGCAAACGTTAGACATGCAAGAAGCATTTGTTGAAGAATGGATAGATATGCTTGGAAATATGTAGGAAAAGTCTGAAAACGTTCCTTCCGTCCCACTATTCTTGACCCCTGTCTCTGTAATCACTTTCTGTTTTGAGTGATCGCTGACCCACGTCTCAGCCATCTCTGCCCTTCTGGTGCCCAGCGCTGTGCCTAAAACCTTCAACAGACGCTGGCTGGACAGATACTTTAAAAAGTGGCTGCATAATGTTATACCTCCGTACACGGTTTAATTTGTAGAACATTCTCTAAAAAACAGTGGTCTTTCTTCCTACTACTTGTGCTTGGTTTCCCTCTTTGCCTTGGGGTAAATTAAAATCTTCACTCATCTTTTCCGGGGGTTCAAAGGCCCCAAGTCACGGTGTCCAAAGAGTCCACTATTCGTGTGCAGCCTGCTCCCTACTCACCTGTCATGTGCCTAACACACGTGTCCACAGACAGAGTCCGGAGTAGACCTGTTGTTCTACTGTCTACGTTTTTTAAAATGTTTATTTATTTTTGAGAGGGCACAAATAGGGGAGGGGCAGAAGGGGGGGGACAGAGGATCCCAAGCGGGCTTTGCTCTAACAGCAGTGAGTCCCGTGTGGGGTTTGAACTCACAAACCATGAGATCATGACCTGAGCCGAAGTTGGACGCTCAACTGACTGAGCCACCCAGGGGCTCCTAGTCTGTGTCCATTTCTGTATCTGCTTACTGGGTACGGCACCATGTTGCTGCACTGAGGGTCCCAGCGTTTGAAAATTTCCACTTTGAACTCCCATTATTGAATCTCAGTTAGCAGTCTCTTAAAAGACTCTATTGTGATTACTTCTCTTGCTGGAGTGACTTCTTTTTCTTGGCACAAGAATGTTATCTTTGCATAGTCACTTTTACTAAGGTTCCCACTAACCCGTAGAGATTTCTTTACTCCTCATATTAAAGACCTTGGGCTATCGACTGAAATTTGTGTCCGTTCTCCCCACCCTGTCCTAGGAAACACGCAATTTCAATGTCACCTGCTGCTGGGCTGTTTCACAGAGACTTGTGCCACGTCTTCCGTTGCCAGATTTTGACCCATTGCTTGGTCAGAAGGGCAGGACAGCGCTGTCCCCTTCACTTGTTTGGAGGGTGGGGGAGGTGCTGTTAAGAATGCTACGATGCACATTAATTATTGGTGACACTTAAAACCTGCTGTCACCTGTAGGTCCCAGTTAAGTCACTGAACTTGGACCCCATATGGAGGTTCTATTAGTAAGAAATAACGCTCCCTCTTCCCTACCCTACCCTACCGCATTCCAGCCCTGAACTTAGGCTAGCTTTCTCATAACCTAATTTTGTATCCTAATAGTTGACATATAATGTATATTATATATTATGCTTTTATTTACATACAATATAGAATATAAATATTCTGCTAACAGCCCTACTTATTGTATATATAATCTGGAATAGAGACAATCCCTAGTTTTTTTAACCTATGTATCTATAAGTAGCATATATAAAATTATACGTGAAATTATATATTAACATAATTAATATTATACTAATATAGTATTATATATATAATATATATACTGACAACAGTGGAATTTCTCCGGCTTTTCTGCACTCTTCACATTTATACAGCCAAGGTATCTCCGGATACATTTTTGAGTCATAAATGAGGTGCATTTTCACATTAAAGAGCTAGATGTCTTTAGCTCATGCACACAAAGTTGTATACACCAAAAATATACCAATAAACATGAACCGCTGGAGAAGATTTGCTGACCACGGTGAGCGATAAGATCCCTGCTCTATTCAGTGACAGGAAGGGAAAGACACGTGTCACACGAGGGCAAGGGGAAGTGAGAAGGACCCAGCATTTGCCCTCAGACTGAAAGGTGTACCTTGGCATTCCCGATGTGTACATTTAAAACGTCCACCTTCTACTTCTATTGATAGGATGTCACTAGCTGGAACTGGGGGCTCCTTTCATGCTTTTGTGGTGCACACGTTTCATGATAAAATACGAACTGGGCACAACTGGGCGCTGGGAAACCCCACCTTGCCTCCACGCCCCCGGCCTGAGGTGGAGACGGCAAACACCCACGTTGCTCCGAGCTTTGGGTGGGTCCCCCTCTCCTCTTAACAGGAACGGGCGGGGTGGGGGGCGCTGACCTGGGAGCAGAGCCACGCCTCGCGTCACCCTTCGAGGTGTTCAGGATGCCAGGCTAAGACCAGGAGACACAGGGGAGACCAAATGCCCCGTGCCTTCAAACGGGTGTCTTGTGGGACACAAACCCAGTACCCGAAGAAAGGGTTACAGCTGACAAAATTGGTTACAAACACCGTTGTTTGTCAGTCCGAACTCCAAGCAGTTCGTGGTCTCCGTGACCGACCTGAGTAGTTTACACAAGCACGTCGCAGCTGGCACGTTTGCAAAAAGATACATTCGTTAAAAAGATTGAAAATCCACGTGCACAGGGAAGACGGAGACACACGGGTCGCCATTTGTAAGTTCTTTCCTCCCCGTGACGATAACGCACGCTGGTCAACCTGAACGTGAAGAGAACACCAGCGAATCTAATCGAAACATTAAATGACAGAGAGACTAAGTTTAGAAGAGTTGCGATATTAAAAACAGGGGACGTACCCCGCGTTCCGCTCCCAGAGCAGCGCGGCCCCGGCCCCGCCCGCCCGGTGCACCCCCCTCCCTGGAGCTGCGCCCCTGCCAGCTTGTGCCCCCCCTCCCGGGCCAGCGCCCACCCGGCCCCCGGCTCCCCGGGCCAGCCCCCTCCTCGCCCGGCGCGTGCAGTGCGGGCGCGGCGCCAACAGGTGGCACAAACGCATTTGGCTCGCGCCGCGCGCCGCTCCTCGCCCGGCCGGTCCGGAACCCCGGGCCCTCGGCGCCCCGGACTTCCGGCCGGGCGGGCACACTCCCTTTGACTCTGGAGGGGTCCGGGTCGGGGTCCGAGTCCGGGGTGGGGGTCCGGGGCTGGATCCGGGGACGGGGCGGGGGGGGGGGGGGGCGGGCCGCGGCGGCCCAGCGCGGCTCCGGGAGGCACGCCCTCTGCTGGCCACCCGCGGACTCGCCGGACTCCGTGGGCGCCGCTCCCTGCCTTGGGCCGAGCGGGGCTGGGGCCGGGCAGGTGCGGGGCTGGGCAGGGTCAGGCCGCGGGTGGGAAGGGTCGATCGCCGGCTGGTGTTGGTCTGGACAGTCGCTCTGTAGGTCTGGGCGGGCGCCGTGCCCCAGGAATTCCCCGTGGGAGCCCCGCCACCCACCAGGGGTCCGGAACTAGAGGCTCCTCCTTGTTCTTGTTACTAATTATTCCAGGACTCAGTTCAACCACTGGCCCGGTCTTGCTGGTAGTACAGGGAGCACCGAGAACACAGTGTTCCAGGAAAGCCCCCACCTGCCCCTCCCCAGCCCTTCTTTCTGGAAGCCTCCTGTCTGTGCCAGCGTGTGCAGGAGGGAAGGCAGGCCTGTCACTTCGGAGGTTCCAACTCACTGGAGAGGAGCCTCGCTTGAACCTGTTTTTAATGTGTCAAATCACAAAGTCACTTCCCGGCAATAAGGTGTGAAGGGGTTACAGCCTCCCTCGGGTCCTCCAGGCAGACGTGCGGCTGGAGTGACAGGTTTGTTTCCGCCACAGCAGGCAGCCCGCGGTCGGCCCGGCTCCCCCGTCTTTATCACCGTTAGCAGCGCGTCCTGTGCGGAGGGCGGTTCTCGGCGTCCCCTCCTCTGCCCGGGCCTCAGAGCCTGGCGTTGCGAGGGGCGTCCTCCGGCCCTTCAGATGCCCCGGAGTCACGCCCCCCACCCCCCGCCCGGCAGGTTGTAGCTGGTCCCGTGGTGACAGAGCAGGACCTAAATGCAGACCTGGTTCATTTGCTGGCTCTTACAGTCAGGAACAGATTTGTCCCTTGGTACCACCGAGGTGTCATCCCCCGGAGGGAGGTGGAGACGCAGAGCCCGCCTTCACGGAGGGTCCCCTCGGGCCCTGGCCCTGAGCTACCAGGCCACGTGCATCGTCCAGTCCTGCGGGAACCATCGATGCTTCTCTTGCCGCCACTGATGAGGAAATGGAGGCTTCCAGCGAGTGACTCATTGGTTTATCTGCAGCTGAGCGGAGCTGCAGTGTGGGCACAGTCACGGCACATCCCGGGCACATCAGCAGGCCGCATATCCTCCCGGGCGAAGAAGGGAGGGGTGAGCCCTCATTAGCCTCATGCTGGGGGCACGGGACCCAGGGCGCTTCAGTTCCGTCCTGTAGTCAGAAATGAGCTCCCGTCATTTCCGGTGGACCCGCCTGGCGGTGACTCCCCAGGGCCACCCTAGGTTCCCCGTCCGCCCCATCTCACTGGCTTCCAAGCCCGACCGGGGTCTGGGTCCAGGTCCGGGAGGGGGGCCGCTCTGAGGGGAGTACAGGGCTCACGGCCCCCGACGCCAAGGCAGAGGCAGAGGTCGTCACTTTAGGGTGAAAGATCTATTCTGGGCATCTATTAAACCTTCGGAGACTAAAAAGTTACCCTTGATTCTGTCTGCACCAAAACTGTAGGTGTTTTTTATGTTTTAATCCCAGATTACTGGATTTGGAGAAGAAAAAATGAGTGAGTAGAATTTAAAGAGGGTAGAGACAGGGAATTTGAATTTCATCACTGCATCTAAACCCCAGGCTTTTTACAGACAAGGACGGAATGTGGTTTTTGTGGGACCGTGGCTCAAGGCTCCAAATGTCCTCATGGCTGAGTATCTGGTGAGGGGTGATTGGCACCTGGGTTTGTCTGAGGGGGTGAATTTATGAGCTTGACATTTTAAGAAGTCAAAACCGGTGGAACATATCTAAAACCGTATTGCCTTCTGGTGGCGGTCCATTCAGGCTGAAGTCTGACTTTGAAGTAGCATTGACCTTTTAAACGTCTCCGGAAAATGCAACGTACGAGGCCTGGGGAAAGCACCGAGTCCAGTCTTTTCCCTCTTCAATTGAGACCATTTCAAAAATGTTATGCAAGGACCAGAACATTAATTCCAATTATTTTCCTAGAGGTGGGTAAGAAAAACATGAAAACCAAGTGGAAGAGATAGAAACAGTCTAATCGGGAAAAGAAATCCAGAATGCCCAGTATACTTTTGAAAAATGTCCAGCCTCATGGTGAGAAAAGGCATACAGATTAATAAAATTAAAAAAAATTAAAAAGACCATTTTTCACCCTTTGCGTTGACACTGAGCTTCGTGCTAGTGGCCAGTGTTGGTGACGGTGCCGGGAAACTGGTCCCGTGGCTGGGTGGGTGGGGGGTGCAGAAGTCGGCTGAGCCCCACCAGAGAGCCTTTTGGGAGCTCTTATCCAGAGCTCCCATTTTGTTTCATTGCTTTGACCTTGTGATTCCCCTGATGGAAAAAGAAAAACAAAAATCCCAAGGACACCAGAAAGTCAGAAAAACATTGATGTAAGTCTAACCTCAGGGGACCTCCTAGAAAGCAAGGGGAAATACTAGAAAAGACCCACCCCCGTGAGGTCCGGGCGATGCTGAATCAGCTCAGGCCAGTGTGCCAGATGATGGGGCACCCCGGCGCACGGAAGCCGCATTTTAGCAGCTGTTCAAAGACGCAGAGATAATCCATTGTTTTGATGTTAAGTGAGAAGAGCAAGATAGTAAATTGTATGAACAGGACACTGAAAAAATCCACGAAAACCATATATACACACACATGTGTATTTATTTACATATAACCCACATTTACATATGGCTTTTGTAAACTTACGTGCTCCTTGTCTATGTTAAATCCATCTATCCACGTTTTCGAAGGCTGAGGAGGAAACTAAGACCACACAGTAAGTGCAGGGGTAGGGATACCTTGGTGAGGAGGCTTAACGGTCCGTTTAGAGAGGTTTATTATTTGACGTGTTCCCAAGTTGCTCAAGATCCGTTTTGCTTTCGTGATGACAAAATATAATCCACGTGTCTCACCGAAGAGCAGTCTGCCCACTGCCCACCTGCCCCGACGGTGTTCGTAGCAAACGGCGTGTTTGTCCTTGCCGCAGATGAAGCGTCCTACGCGGCGCGCGCCTTCCCCTTCTCCCCGACGCAGCTCTCCCGGCACCGCCCACGGCCCCCGAAGGGCTCCTGTCCAGACGGCCACCTTTCCCGGGCGCACTCGGGCCGTGACGCGAAGGTCCCCGCCAGCTGACACGGTTCAGAGCGGACCGCTGCCAGCCCAGGAGCACCCGGAAACCGGCCGGATCGATCAGAGAGCCGCCGTCCCTTGCAACATTTCGGAGAGTGCCGACTTCAGGAGGGGGACGCGGGAGCGGGGGCTGGGGGCCGGCCACAGCTTGCCCGCCTGTGTTGAAGTGTCGGCCGAGGGGTCACCTTTGGAGGGAAGAAGACGCGTGAATGTTTTCAGCCGACTTGCCAGAGCGGCCCTGTTTTAACACACGTCGGGGGGCGTGCGTCTGCCTGGTGGGGATCTCCTGCACGGGTGTGCAAATGCAGACCGCGCACAGAGGCTTCTGAGCCCTGAAGGAAAAGCGGCAGCCAGAGACGTACGGTCCTTCTTCCACCACCCCCCCCCCCCCGGCTGAGGAACCCCTGACCGCATCCGTCCGTCTCCATTCAGGGGCTTCTGCCTGTGGAGAAGGAAGGGAAGGTGGCGGCAGGAGGGCTGACCCAGCTGGGTCTTTTCGGACGCCCATCCACATCGCCATCGCCTGTGCTGTTGCACCTGGGACTTGGGGATGGCGTCTGTGCCTTGAGCTGCCCTGTGGGGATCGAACGGGAGAAAGTTCACAAGGATGGAGCCCAGAGCCTGGGCCCTCCTCCAGGTCCTGGGCACACCCCACGCTCCCTCCATCCCCTGGGCCCTGGTCTGTTGTCATCGGCTCACATTCCAGTCTCCCTGGTGGCCTATAAGCTCCAGGAGGGCAGCGTTCACGTCCTGTCTGACTATCACCAGGGACTCCCATTTGCCGATGACCCTGGGAGAGAAGGGGTCCGATCTGTCTGACTTGCTCTGGGATTTACTGAGTCTGCAGGTGTCTGGAACCATCCCAGGCACAGGAGGAGACCCCCTTCTGTCTGCTGCAAGCTCCACATATGAGTACACGAATGGATGAGTCTGTCTTCCCGGGCAACAACTGCTGGCTTTCCCCCAGGATTCTACAGGAAACTGAAACATGAAAACCAAGCGTGGGGCTTGGAAGGAGAATTGAGACACAATGAAAGAAAGATTGAAATGTGTGTGTGAACGTTTAACCATGCCTCTTGTTCACTAGATAGTGACTCATCAGACTTCCCTGGGTCAGTTCTGGGTCTTTCCATGAGTCAACATGCTTCCCACCGGAGGGATCAGCAGCCATGCTCTGAAACGACACTGCCCAGGGGCACCTGGGGAGCTCAGTCAGTTAAACGTCCGACTCTTGACTTTGGCTCTGGTCGTAATCTCGAGGTTCACGGGTTCGAGCCCTGCATCGGGTTCCATGCTGGCAGTGTGGAGCCTGCTTGGGATTCTCTCTCTCTCCTTCTCTCATCCCCTCCTCTGCACTCTCTCTGTCTCTCGAAATAAATAAAAATTAAATAAAAAATATTAAAATAAAATTAAAGTAAAATAATAATAAAATAAAATGATAAAGTAAAAATAAATAAAATAATAATATAATATAAAATTATAATAAAAATTAAAAAATCAAATAAAAATAATCAAAATTAAAACAAATAATAAACGAGACTGCACCGCCCAGGCTCAGGCCTGCTTCAGCTACGTAGGGACATGCGGTATTTAATGGCTCTGAGCCTCAACCGGGAAACATGATGTTAAGGTAGGAACGTCCTTCTGAGACATGTGGGCTGGTATCTGGAGTTAACGGAATGCAGCTGAGGGGCAGAATTATAATAACAAACACCTTAAACATTTCATTTCCATTTTAAACCAATGTTTGGCACTGACCTGCCAATGTTCCAGTGTGCAGTTCAGGCTTTTTCTCTGAGCACAACTTTACTGACTGGAGTGGAGCAGATTTTTCTCCCCTCTTTTATACATCTGCATAGTATACGATTTCAGTTTAGAGGCTGGGTTTCCTCCAATTGGGTCAAGAACATAAAGACACTTGCACAACAACTTGAGTGAAGTATCCTTCTGGATTCCTAAGCCATTGTTCCAATCTTTTAGGGCTACTTTATCCAATATTAATTTCATAGTAATTGTTGGAAGTCACTCTTCTTGCTAGCAAATATTGCCCTGCGTTTAAATTGGCTTTCACAGGGGCGCCTGGGTGGCTCAGTCGGTTGAGCGTCCGACTTCGGCTCAGGTCATGATCTCGCGGTCTGTGAGTTCGAGCCCCGCGTCGGGCTCTGTGCTGACCGCTTGGAGCCTGGAGCCTTCTTTGGATTCTATGTCTCCTTCTCTCTCTGCCCCTCCCCTGCTCATGCTCTGTCTCTCTCTCTCTCTCTGTCTCTGTCAAAAATAAATAAACATTAAAAAAAATTTTAAATTGTTTTTCACATTCACCAGATTGCATAGCAGTTAATTACTTTACATATTTATGATAGAAATAGGATTGGCATGAACAAATTTTAGAAAAACTAAATATACCTTTTGGAAAGTGTCCAAGGAACGTGGTGGCAGACACAGACATGTACATGACAAACAGCGTTTCAACTGAGACACAGTCCTGCGTGGGGTTGCAGAGGAAGTGTGGCTGGATCTGAGATCCGGGGATGAGGAAATGAGCCAAGAGGGCATTATGGCTGAATTGTGTTTTCCCCAAATGTATGTTGAAGTTTTAATCCCTAGTGACTCAGAATGTGACCTTCTTTGAAAATAGGGTCTTCACAGAGGTACTCAAGTTAAGATGAAGTCACTAGGGTGAGCCATAATCCAATACGAGTGATGTTCTTATAAGAAGGGGACATTTCGACATGGAGACACACACACACACACACACACACACACACACACACACAGAAGAGACAATGTGAAGAGACACAGGTAGAATGCCTTGTGAGGGTGGAAAGTTGGAGGGGCCAGGTGCACCTGGGACACCAGACATGCCACAGATTGTCAGCAGACAACCAGAGGCTGGGAGAGACCTGGAACGGACTCTCCCTCATGGCCTCAGAAGGACCCATCCCTGCAGATGTTCCCACATAAGACTTCTGCTCCAGGACTGGGAGGGAATACATTTCTGTCCTTTTCAGCTGCCCGCTTTCACTGGTTCTTCTTCAGTCCTCTAGGCTCAATTCCTGGACCTCTTCTCTTTGTCTGTATTCTTCCTCTCTCAAAGATCTCATTTGGTCTTGTGGCTTAAACAACATCTAGAGACCAACAACCCAGACAGTCATGCCTCCAGGTCGGACCTCACTCTGAAACAAGACTTGTTTCAAACGAACTGCCTATTTGGCACCCTTGCTTGGAGGTTTGTTTGTTTGTTTGTTTTTTTCTCTTGCTTGGAGTTCTTATAAACATCTCAAGGAACATGACCAGCTCTCAGTAGATTTCTTCCCCAAAACCACTCTTTCAAAAATAATTAAGACAAGTATCAGGAAGATAATTAGAGCCAGAACTCAAACGTGTGGGAGTTGGTGCCTCGTAGAATAGCTATCTTAACTCTGGCACTTTGGACTTTCCTAATGTAATGACTGGTTCACAACTAACTCAGCCTAATGTGAAGTCTGTTGGTTGGTGAGCCCCACCTGTGTGCATCATAATCCAGGAAGTAGGACAGCCTGGCTCTGGGGAAGAGGAACAACTTAGGGAACACAAGAACACATTGACAATAGCTCTAATAGTCTCAGAGGAAATGATAGGAGATATTGCATTTTTAAAATAATCAAGAAGCAAGGAACTTATGCTAGAATACAGTGAGCATGAACTTACTTCTAAGAGAATGTTGTTTTCCATCTAGAATTATATACCTGCAGAGGCAGACACCCTTGTGCCCTCATATACCCCTTTGCCATGAACTTCCCTGAGCAGATTGATGCTTCCTGGTATGACACTTGCAAATCTTTGCCAAAGGGCTTTCTCTGGTTGAAGAAGCCAACCTTCAGGTTGGAAGTTCTAGGCAGTTAACACTCTTGGGAGAAGCCCTCTTATAGTGCCTGATGGTTGTTGTTGTTGTTAATTACTCTGATTGAGATAGCTTGGAGGACATACCTATCAAACAGTCTCCCAGAGGTGCTCACTTGCTCATAGTGGTAACCTACACATGAAGGCAGAGGATGCTGGTTTGTTTTTTCTTCTTTTCCTCACTTTCCTACCTTCCTACCAGAACTTCCTGGGAGTACTTCCCCCAAAAAGTGCTTGCATCTAATGCCTTGTCTCAGGCTCCCAAATCTTAGATATAAATCAAACTAACTATGAGAATAGTATAAATAAAGTGTAAATGTGTAAGCATTCATTGCTTATGTCCCACGCACCAATCTTTTGTAAGGATATTACTCGAGGAGGTACTCCAAAACAAGAATGTGGAAATCAAAAAGACAATCAAAAAGACATGGACTGGGGAGAACAGTGGGTACCACTCAGGACACTGAGAAATTTAAGTCCCGGGATGACAGGCCAAAAAAAAAATAAGCCCCAGAGAACAGAGGTCTCTAGGAGGGAAGTCCCTGGGGGAGAAAAAAAAATCATGATGGTGGGAGAGTTCATTGATTTCATATGCCCTTAAAATAATTATTTTTTAAGGACAAAGCAAAATCAATTGATTCAGAAAAACAAGGCAATTAGAAACTCCAGAGAAACCAAAAAGCTATAAAAGGAAGGGAATACAATTAAAACATATGATTCCACTTTGCAGTTAATAATGTACAAAGTCCATAATGTAAACATGGTTCAGTGACCTCCCAGGCTTTGGAATCAATCAAACAGAAATCAGAAAATATTTAATTATGATATTATGGAATAAAATGCCAATGGCATCAAGGTTGACCATATAAAAGTAAAATATAAAGAGGATTTTGGAGGTGGGAAGGAGGGATGATGGATACATGGAAACGTGAAGCTGTTACAATCTTGTATTCGAGGTAAGGAAATATTTTCTCCATATTTAATGGAACAAGAAGTAGAATTCTAATGATGTGATCTCATGTGACAAAAGTAATTAACACGGGAGCTGAATATAGTCAGAGGCAGAGAGGGAGAGGCAGGGTGAGGAGCTAAAATTCTATCTCCCAGAGTGGGAAGTCAATAAATAATACCAAAAATGGATATTGCAACAAATATGCTATAAACATGTTATTAAGATATATGGAGGTAAAAATAGACAGAGGAACTAATAATAGAAATAATTAGAAGTGACCTTTTTAGGGGATGCGTGGTTGAGCTGTGCAGAGGGAGATGTGTTGCTGCTTTACAATTTGATTTAAAAGTCAACATATTTTAATGTTGTTTTTATAATAATTCACAGAATTTGGTAATTTAATAACCTACAAGGTATCTTTTTCCTGTTTTCACTATGCAGCTCATTTTAAAGGTAAATGTACATTGTTTTTAATTGCCTGTCAATCGGGTTCCCTCCTGCCACTGACCTTCTCTTGTGATGGATAATTGAGAACTGGCTCTGTAAAGGGACAGGGAGCTTAAAATAACTGCTGTACAAGTGAATGGCACAGCATCATGACGGGATAACTAATTCCCAATACAGAACTCTTTCACAATGACATTTCCCCTCTGACACCTGCTTTTCAATGACAAGAAGGCATCTGAAAGGGGAGTACGTGGCTCATGGAGTGGTTGGTGACAAGTCCTGCCCCATCTGCTGTCACTGAAAGCCCCCCATCCTGGAGCCTGCCTGCCGTGTGGACCGTGCCTTTCCGCAGCCCAACTTTACATAATTAAACCTGACCAGAATTAGCCTCATTATAGCCCATCTCCTGATAACTTCTAAGCCACTCGGTTCCTGGGATCCTGTTGTAACAAGGAGGTCCTGTGCTATATTTGGCTTTTACGAATGAGGCACTTTTCCCACACTGCAGAAATAGGCAAATAAAAGGCACAGGCATGAATCGATCCAAAAGTAGAGACTAGAAAAGGTAATTGAGAAAAGCCACGTGCTTTTTCATTTTGTGGAGTGGAGCTGGACGGTGCCCGCTAGCACCTGCATAACTTTGTAACTGGAGTTAGCGCACCCTCCGAGGTAATTGGGTGGAAACAACCATTTTTCACCACTGATTTGGAACATCACAGAATAGGTGCTGGTAATAACTTTGGGTTCCCCTAGTCTCCCACCCCAGTTTCCGAATGAGACATCAGGGGTCACAGAGTTAAGGCCATTGGACTTCTGACCCGTCCCCATGACCGTAGATGAAGTTGCTTGCATCATGTCACTGCAGCTGCTTGGAACTTTATTATTTGTTTACAGATTGTGCTGTTAGGGACTCAGACCAGACGTAAGCAGTTTATGCTTTCAGCAGTGTTGTTCCAAGTAGCTGAGTAGCTGTATAACCACTGTAAATGCCAGGAACAAAGGATTTTTTCCCCCTCTGCAATATGGCATTTTGTATAAAAATGGGGAATAGAAAGTTGGATACTTTACAAGGTCAGAGAATGCATTTTTTGGAGAGGCAGCACAGGAGTTGTGACATCCACAGAGCTGGAAGCCAGACAGACCCACCGCTGATGGGCACTCGGCTCGGGTGGGTGTCCCTCTGTGAATGTCACCCAGGAGCCTGAGCTCACAGCAAAGCTGTGAGGGTGGCATTAGGTGATTCTGGAAGACACCTCTCTGGGCCCTGCCCTTCACAGGAGCTCCAGAAGTGGCAGTTGAACATCGGAGACTTTGGTGCAAGCCTAAATGGAGTGAGAGTGCCATGCTATTGCCCGAACGTTTGCCCGGACCACGGCCGCCCCAGGGCAAGCTGAGCACAGCCACGGGCGGGCTGGAACAGACACGGCACCTTGGATGACAAGGTCTCACTAGGTGCCCTGTTGAGAACCACCCCAGCGTCTAGACTCGCTGAAGAGTGGGTAATGTGCACACGAGGCCCCACAGTCGAGGACGGGTCAGGCTGTCCCAGAGCTGAGTCCGGGAGGACTAGAGCTGGACCCGTCCTTGGTCCCTTCCCACCATGGCGGCGAGGGCAGGGCAGGCTGCATCAGCCGCCACCTCGCACTCCCCAACCACTGGGATGGCAGGAAGGGAACTTGGAGCATCTAGTCATAAGTCACCTCTGACTCGTGCAGATGACATGCAAACGGGCCAGGAAATAAAGGAACCCCCTCCTGGCCCTGTCTGGGACTCCCAGCCTGTCCCGGAAAAGGCTTTCTTTTCATCGTGTTACTGTTGAGAAGAATCATTTGCTTTTTTTAATGCAAGGAATACATGCCTATCATAGAAGATTGAGAAAACACCAACTTACTGAAACCAAGATGCTCTTAAGAAATATTAAGTGCTTGTGTTCTTCTGATCTCAGTAAGATTTCAGCATCAACGCCATTGATGGAGGTGTCATGAAATAATTCGAGATTTCCTTCTTCCCCGATTTGGCCAAGCATGGAAATTCTGTGTTCCTTTTTTTTTTTTTTAATGTTTTTATTTCTTTATTTTGAGAGAGAGAGAGAGAGACAGAGCGTGAGCAGAGGAGGGGCAGAGACAGAGGGAGACACAGACTCTGAAGCAGGCTCCAGGCTCTGAGCTGTCAGCACAGAGCCCGATGCAGGGGCTTGAAGTCACGAACCGTGAGATCATGACCTGAGCCAGAGTCGGACGCTTAACCGACTGAGCCACCCAGGCGCCCTGGAAATTCTGTGTTCCTTAAAAGCTTGAAATAATACAGCAGGGAAAACCCGACAACAATTCTTTATTTCTTTTTTTTTTTTAAATAATAAAAGCACTTAAATATTTATGTTTTCTCTGAATTCAGCTTTTGCCATATCCTGTTTGTTTTCTTGTGTCAGGCTCATTTTACTTTTTAAATCAGTCTTTAATTGGAGTCTTTATTTTCTCTTTGAATAATGATTAGGATTTTATTCTTCAAATTGCATAATTGGTTTTATTTTAAACCCCTGTTATTTGTTTTTAATTTTCTTTTATTGTCTTTAAACTGTGGTATGAATGCATCAGCCAATAAAATCTTTAATGATTCCTTTGAAAACTTGCATAGGATTATTTTCTACAAATGTTTGATTATTACTCTGAGCGACAGGGAAGTGTTTGTCTTCCAGAAGCAGTCTGCTCTATAGCTAATAATTTACGATTTATTTATTACATTTCACAGACCCTGTTGTTTTCCTCCACTTGATCTGTCTGAGGCTGAGAGATGTGTTCACCTCTGATAACTCTTGATGGACACTTAAATCTCTCCTTGTATTTCTAACAATTTCCTTACTATAACATCTAGCTAACTAAGATGTATGACAATGGTTTCTTCAGGGAGCACCACAGAGCTTCTCAGCTTAAAACAACGTCTTGGGGCACCGGGTGGCTCAGTCGGTTAAGCGTCCGACTTCGGCTCAGGTCATGATCTCACGGTTCACGGTTTTGAGCGGGCTCTGACAGCTCAGAGCCTGGAGCCTGCTTCGGATTCTGTGTCTCTTTCTCTGTGCCTCCTCTGCTCACACTCTGTCTGTCTCTCAAAGTAAATAAACAAACATTAAAAAAAAAAAAAAAAGACTCTAGTTATTGGATGCTTTTTGGTCCTGCGTCTGGCTCTGGTGGCTGTTAGTGTTGATATCCACGTGCGGAGACTGGACCACTGCCCCTGACCGTCCACGCCCTCCCTGCTATGACTTGTTCCTGCCGTGCTCGCCAGCGCCCCCTGCTGCGGCTCCCGCAGGGTCAGCGGAGACCCCCTCACCCCCATGGTGAACTCTGGACAAGGGATGTTACAATCCCACAGAGCCGACTGATCCCAACCCACAGCCCGAAGCATAGACCCCAAATGAGAAGTATGGGCTGGTAATCTGAAACTGCTCAAATTTTCAGGTTGTTCGAACAGCTTTATGTCAAGAGAAGTCGAAGGCATGATGCCTTCAAGTGATTTCAAAGGCTTTTGCCGCAGACTGCCCAAATATCGAGGTACGTTTTCTTGTCGGGGAGGTGAATCCTCCCAGATTCAGAGCTTGTGTAGAAGAGCCCCAGACACCCTGGCTCTTCAGACGTGCTGAAAACCTGAAACGGTTTTTGTTTCTTTGTTTGTTTGTTTTCAACTCATTAGCTCTTTTATAAGTGACACTGGAGTCTGAGAAAATCAGATGGCCGACTTATGGAAGGACATCAGCTTATGGAAGGACAACAGGACGACTCTGACTTCACGAGACACACACGTGGAGTAGCGATGGCCGCAGGGGACCCGAATCCACAGGGAAACTCAGGAACTTAAGTTGTAACTTTCCTGGTTGCGTGTTCAGGTATTAAATATTCCTTTAAGCCACGTAAGTGTACCCATGTTCTCTGCACAGAAGCCACCCTCCAGTGGCGACGTATCTGTGCGCAGCCCTGCACAAGGGGCCGAGACTTGCTTCCGGGCCGCGGTGACAAATGCACGGGGGTGGCTCTGGGAAGGACGTGGCCGGTCCTGCAGCTGCCTGCTCGCTGTCTCTGCCGCGTCTGACACGTGCGCGCAAGCCCCGGCCCGACGGTGACCGCGGTTCCTGGTGGCGAGGGCGGGTAGGGAACCGCAGTGGGGACACCGACTTCTCCCTTTCTACCCACATGTAGTTTGTTTTAAGTTTGAAAAACATTTTCACGAATTCCTCTAATTCGCTTTAGGTTTCACGAAACATTTCACACGTCAAAATAATTTGCCTCCACGGAGACGGCTTTCGGGTCGCCCTCCCCGTCTCCCCTGCTGGCCCGTCCGTCAAATGGTGTTCTACGTGCTCGGCCGTCTTTGGAAAGGAAAGACGCCCTGTTTACGTGCGCGGGCTGTGCAATTTGTCCCCCAGCTTGGGACGCTGTAAGGACAGAGCTGACGCACATGCCGGGGAGCAGGACGTGCGTCGCAGAAGACAGTAGACCAGCGGGGCTCGGTGGCACTTGGTGGGCTCTGTGGGCCCTGGGCTGCCGGCCCCTGGGGAGGACGTGAGTGTCAGTGGGCTCCTGACTTTATCAGCCACACGTTCCGGCAGATTGGGGGCGGTGGGCAGGAGAAGGGGTGGAACAGCTTTTCTGGTGTCCAGGACGAGGTACTTCACCATCCAGTAGGAGGTTAGAAGAAAGAGGTTGGACAGAAATGTGACCCGAGTGGTCGTCTTTTCTAGTGCATGTGCGTCCCCCGGGAATTAAGTGCCAATGGCCCAGAGGCCTAAGATGAATGAACGAGCAAAGGGCGTGGTGGGGTCAGGACAAAGGTTTATCCTTCCAAACATGTGTCTGGTGAAATTCTACTTTAAATAAACCCAGCAGAGGGGCGCCTGGGTGACTCAGTTTGTTAATCGGCCGACTCTTGATTTCAGCTCAGATCGTGATCTCACGGTTCCTGGGTTTGAGCCCCATTTTGGGCTCTGCACTCACTGCGTGGAGCCCGCTTCGGATCCTCGTCTCCCTCTTTCTGGCCTTCTCCCGCTCATGCCCTCTCTCAAAAATAAACAAACATCAAAAACATTAAAGTTCCTAGTAGAGAATATTCGCGTTTTAATAGCTGCGTTTCTTTCCTCTTATCATTCATGGGTGATCAATTAGAGAAGGTTTCTTCTGCACCCGGTTTTTCTCCTGTCTTTCCCAATCTCCTCTGTCTCCCCCTTATTTTAAGCCGAGATGGAAGGACCCAGCGTGCCGGTCTGGGCACAACCCTCCCTGATGTGTGCCGCCGTGGGAAGGGCCGTGCTGTGCAGAATCTGCTGCCCCTCAACCCCTCGGGACACAGTCCACTGCTCCTCACCTGTGCTCCCCACTCCTTGGGCGTCCTGCTGACACCCGTCTCCTCCCTGCGAGAGCCCACTTCCCTTAGGGAAAGTCGAGGCTCTGATGCCGTGCATGTTTGCTCACGTTTCAGTTTCACCAAGGCTTATGAAGCCACCTGTGTTCCTCTCTGGGGCTCTGGGGGCATCTGAGTTCCTGCTCATTTGAGGTATTGGCAGAATCTAGTCCCTGGGGCGGGGGCAGGACTGGGTCCCCCCTGTCCTTGCTGGCTATCAAATGGGGACCGTTGCAACCCCCAGAGGCCCGCCCGCCTTCCGTGGCTCAGGACACTGGTCCGCAACTTTAGACGCTTTCCTACCGGGACTTCCTCCTTCCCTGTCAGCCTCCTTCTCTGACTGCCCCTCTGCTCTTGGAGACTCACGTGGCGGGGTTAGATGAAGCTGACCCAGAAGGCACAGGGTATTTGCACGATTTTAAGGTGAGCTGAGTAGCAACCTAAATTCACCTGCGGACTTCAGTCCCACGTGCCATGTAGCATAACACCCAAAGTCCGGGCACATGGACATCTTTGGGGCAGGTGCTATAATACGGGACCCTCAGGAGAATGATGGGGTCAATGAACACTGAATTCAGATCCAGAAAAGGGGCTCAGGAGACAGTGGACCAGCATCGTTTTGTACACGAGGTTGGCTTTCTGTTCCTGCTGTCTTCATGAAGGAAAGGCTGTGTGACCTTCAATACGTTGCTTCTTGAGTTTTCTCTGTTGTTCTTCTCTTTTCACTTTCGTTGGTTTCTACTGTTCGTGACTTCCTTCCTGCTTTTTCCTTTGGGCTTGTTCCACACTCCTGTCCCCAGACTGTTGAAGTGAGAGCTCACGTGCTGATCTGAGACGTTTCTCCTCTCCCGGTAGACGCGTTATCGCCGCAGATTGCCCTCTCGGCTGCAAGTGTTTTCTGTGAGTTTGGTCATTTGCGTTTTTGTTTTTATTCAGTTCAATTTTTCGAAGACAGTTCTCTTGAGCAATTTATGGAAAACATGATGTAACACGACCAGTGAGGTTTAACCCAATAACGCGAGGTTGGTTTTCAGTTGAAAACCAATTCATATAATTCACCTTCTTAACAGAATAAAGGGCATGGAAAATATGATCTTCTCGATGGATGCAGAAGTTCAGCACCTGTTTCCATTATAAACAGCCAGCAAGCAGGGAGCCTGGGGGGCTCAGTCGGCTAAGCATCCGACTTTGGCTCAGGTCATGATCTCGCAGTTCACGAGTTGGAGCCCTGCGTCGGGCTCTGTGCTGACAACTCAGAGCCTGGAGCCTGCTTCGGATTCTGTGTCTCCCTCTCTCTATGCCCCTCCCCTGCTTGTGCTCTGTCTTTCTCTCATGCGAATAAATAAACATTAAAAAAAAATTAAAAACAGCCAGCAAGCTAAGAAGAGAAGGAACTTCCTAGGTCTGACGAGGGGCATCTAGAACATAATCACACATCATAATTAAGGTGATTCTAGACGCATTGCCACTCTTGAGCTGGAACGAGGCGGCAGCGTCTGCCCCCAGCACGGCTTTTACTACTTGATTCTAAGTGTGCAAGGACACAGCCATCGGCACGCGTGGCCTTAGCACAAGGTTGGAAAAACGAAGCAGTCAACAGAATAGTGAGGCCAGAGGAGACACATTCAGAGCCGGCTTATTTCTTGACAAAGATGCTGAAGGAAGTCAGTGGCGTCGAGCTAAAGGGATATCTGCTTGGGTAAACATGAAACTTGAGGGGCACCTGGGAGGCTCAGTGGGGTGAGTGTCTGACTCTTGGTTTCGGCTCAGGTCATGATCTCACGGTTCATGGGTCTGAGCTCCACTTTGGGCTCTGCACTGACAGCACGGAGCCTGCTTGGGATTCTCTCTCTCCCTCTCTCTCTCTGCCCCTCCCCCACTCACATGCGCTCTCTCTCTCTCTCTCAAAGCAAACAACGACAAAAAATGAAACTTGAATTCTACTTCTCATCGTACTCAATATTAATTGAGATTGAGCATAGATCTAAACTTAGAAGCTATATAATTTCCAGAAGTAATCTTAAGAGACTATCTTCATGACACGAATGTACACAAAAATTTAATAGAAAAGACACCAAAATGATAAACAGTCAGAAATTATGCAAAGTTACAGTACATCAAAATAAAAAAAAAACCTAGCTCATCAAAACACATCGTGAACAGAATCAATCGGTAAGGCAGAACCTGGAGAAAATTCCTGCAGGATGTACATCTGATAAGAGGCCAGTATCTAACATGTAAGCAAGTTCCACAGCATGACAATAGAAAGCAAACAACCTAATAAAATCAACTACTCGAAATGACACTTGAGGACCATCTGCTGGCCGACGGCCCCGCGCAGCGATGTTCATCATGACAGTTTATGAGGGGGCATCAAACTTGCAGCTTCTGGAGGAGGCTGGGTCATTTCTACTAAAACTCACCGAACCACCACCTGCGATTCAGCAACAACCACTAGGTATATGCGCCCACAAGAAGGAAACATTTATTTGGGCAAAGGACTCACACAGAGTTCGCAGCAGCTCGATTCATCACAGCCTCCGGCTGGAAACAACCCAGATGTTCACAAGGAGAACGGGGGACAGACCCCGATTGTGTGCATCCGTGCCGCAGAATCACAAATCGTCAGCGAGGGGACAAGCTGTTCCTCTAGCGGCGGCTTGGGCGAAGCTGACAGACACCGAGGGCACAGACACAAGTCCATTACACAAAGATCAGAGGAGTTGGCTTTGTGGAGGAGGAGGGGTGACTGTGGGGCACAGAAGGGAATTTTCGGAGATGCCGGGAATGGTCGATACTGTTATGGCTTCATGGGTGCGTGCAGCTGTCAGACTCCATCAGGGTATACACTTAGGGTTTGTGCATTTCCCTGTATGTAAATTGTAAGTAAAAACAAAGAAAGCCTGCAAATATTGAACTCTGGGCACAGCCTTGCTTTTATCACTTTTATGGGTTCACATACCTGAAACTATTTTTTGTGAGAATTCCAGGCCCCAGCAAATGAACAGCCATCTTGAGGATCACAGAGGCCAGTGTTTCTCTGTTGGGGAAAGGAGCCACAATTAACAAGAAGGAAAACACTGGAACGTTTCCTATGTTTTCAGACAGGAATTAGAGGCATCGTCAGTCGACTCATGATTTTGTTTTTACGGTTGGAGAAATGGAGATAGATATGTATTGATGTACCTGTTCCTGTGTCCGCCTTGTTTGTTTCCTGGCTTGGTCTGCTCAGAGGGTGTGAAGGTGGTGACCCATCTGTGGCACGAACGCTCCTGCCACCGGGTGCCAGGTCTCCATTTTCGATCATGTTTCTGCCCCGAAAAGAAACAGGGAGCTTGAAGAACAGACTGACCCAGGCAGAGGCCAGGAAAGCCCAGGGCACCTTGTTTTCCAGAAAGTACGAAATGGTCCCCAAATGACAAGGCTTCCTCCTCTCATGCATTACTTTGTGACAAATCACCCTAAAACTTAGTTGCCTAAAATGTCAACTGTTATTATGTCCCACATTCTGTGGGTCACTGGCTAGATTGGAAGGTTCTTATTTGGGGTCTTAGATGAGACAGCAATTATGTGCCCCCTGGGGTTCAAGGTGATTGGTTCCCAAGTTATACAAACACTTCCTTGGGTTTCATTCTTAGGCTGGCGGACTCATGGCCAGTAGACAGTGGCCGAAGCCACCCGACTCATCTCCATGCTCAAGGGGAAGGCCGGGGGAAGGGAAGGGCCCGGGAGCGGGGGCCTGTCCCTTTTCTAAGAAGCAGTGGGGCATCTGGAAAGCCCCAGCGGCATTCCTCCGCCATTGCTGAGCTAGAACTAGGATCACGGAAAAGTGTAGCTGCAAAGAAGTGTCGGGTCTTCGAAGTTTTCTCTTTAATGGGGCAGGGAAGGCAGAGGGAAGAGCCGTCAATGGAACCAACCAATTGCGCCTGCCTCACCAAAAAGAAGAAAAAGTTAGTAATATTAATAATATTTGTGACAACATGGATGAACTTGGAGGACACGATGTGGAGCGAAACGAGCCAGACACAGAAAAACAAATACCGCATGATCCCACTTCTAGGAGGAATCAAAGCCAGTCAGACTTGGAAGCAAATCTCTACCGTGGTGTCTCTACTGTGATCTCTCTGTTGTAACCTCTCTACCATAATGTCTTTACAGTCATCTCTCTCGACTATAATTCAGTCTGTGACAACAGGACGGAAGCTCTAATCTGAACATGAAGCAGTCGAACAGTTGGAAGGATGCATGTGGATTCGTCTGGATGCCACTCACAGCCCTTCGTTCCCCCCGCTCAGCTTTGTTTTGGTGCCTGGCAAAGTGTAACAAGTTGGCGTTGAAAACGGCAGCGGGGCGTCCGTCCGTCCGCTCTGGTTGTCCGTCCGTCGACGTGGGTACCGCACCGGCCTCATCCGGAAGCGGAGCAGCGGCACTGTGAGTGGCCCCTGGGCAGGCGTGAGCTCCCGCCCGCTCGGCCGGGGGCATCCTTCCCAGTCCCGTCTGGGGCACTCCGGGTAGGGGCACGCACACGGACCCGGCCTCTGGGGAGCCTTGCGTGGCCTCCGAATGGCTGCCACCGCTGCGTTCAGCGCCGGTGTCTTTGGTCTGTCTTCTCTAGCACGTGGGGCAGGACCCTGCTTTGTGCGCCGCGGAGCACGTGTCTTGCCTGTCCGGACAAGGTTTTAACGGGCAAGTTGACAACATCAGCACCAGAGGACGTGTGCAGGCAGAGAAAGCCAACTGTGAACATAGTCATGACTTAAGGACCACTTTCTGTTTTCATCCAGGTGGAAATCTTTTCCACTCAGACAGGTTATTTTTAATCATCGCGTTCTCCTTTTTCAAAAGGAAAATCTGCTGTCTGGAATTTGCAGTTTAATGAATTTTTCTGCTTATGCCAAGCAGCTGGGGGAGACGGGCCGACGCCTGCCGCCCAGCGCGGGGTCCTCACCGAGGCGGCCGGAGAAGGATTGTCGGACTCCCGGCCCGTCTCCAGCTAAGCCCAGAGACCGCCTAGACTGCCAGGTCTGTAAGAGATTCCAGGGCCCTGCTCAGGGGCAAAGGGGGAGTGGTGGCCCTTGCTGGCCGGCCCTGCTCTGGATGACGTGGCTCAGCCAAGGCTGGGACTCCTTGCCGGGGCAGCGGGGGAAGGTCTCTGCACGCAGGTGGCTGCACACGTCGGCCTCGCGTTCTCTCCGTGGCGTCCACTAGGCTTCTGTTGGGAGCAGGTCTGTTCTCCCTCTTTGGTCTGGCAGCCCAGTTACCTCACACACATCCAGGTTCGGTAGACTTTGGAGACGAACACAGGTTGGCTCTTTCCAGACGAGTTTTAAAGGTTGTCCAGAGAGGGCTCATTTCTTAACTTTCTTTGACTTTTTCCCCCCTCTTCCTACAAAAGCACAACAGAATAATTCAGGGGAAAGAAAAAATAAAAGCACAAGAGAGGCTTCTGCACCTTGCCTTTGGTGACGGCTGTGTTGATACCCTGGCGTGGGGACACGGGCTGCAGAGTGAGGCTCCCGTGACCCTGGGCTGGCCCCTGGGAGGGGCTCCTCCCTCCTGAACTCAGTCCCCCAGCAGGGGACCCCCCCCCCCCCCAGTGCCCCTTCCCAGGAAAGATTATTGCCCCAGATACAAAGCAAGATTTAACTATTGTGTCTGCTGGAAGCACATTGTTTTAAATATAAAGGCACTGATAAGTTGCGAACACACCCATAAAAAGATACACAAAGCATGAAAGCATTAACTTAAAAAAGTTTGTTTCATTTAATTTTTTTAAATGTTTATTTTTGAGAGAGAGTGAGACACAGCACGAGCAGGGAGGGGCAGAGAGAGGGAGACACAGAATCGCTCCAGGCTCCGAGCCGTCGGCACGGAGCGGGACGCGGGGCTCGAACTCACAGACCGCGAGATCATGACGCTTAAGACTGAGCCCCCAGGTGCCCCTGGAAATATGAATTTTAAGGTAGGTCATGTGGCGATAGTAACGCAACAAATTAAACTCCAGAACAAGGTAAGGACGAGGAGAGGGTGCCACATAGTAATAAAGGGGTCGGCCCACTAAGAGGACAGGACAGCCCTAAGCGTGTGCACACTCCAGGACAGAGGTCCGCAATACAGAAGCTCCAAAATGACGGCCTTGAGGGAGAAACAGACAAGCCCACATTTACTCGTGGGAATTCTGACGTTCTTTTCTCAGCGATTAGTGGACCACGTGGACAGGAAATCAATAGGGACGTGGACCACCCGAATAGGAGTATTAGCAGGCCCCACCCACCTGACACACGGGACCTTCCTCCTGGCCCCCGTGGGATATGTGTTGTGGCGGGGCGTTCGCCACGAGAGACCACACGCTGGGCCACGAAACGGGTCTCAGGAAGTGCGGGAGGATTAAGCCGCACAGAACGTGTGCTCTGACACGATGGACGTCAACTAGAGATTCTTACAACTCAAGAAGAGGACGAAAACAGGACCCGGGAAAATGGACACATATTTGCCAGAGCATTTTACAAAAGATGTGTGAATGGCCAACTGTGCACACAGGATAAGACCATCAGTCTTTGAGGAATGTAAATTGAAGCAGTAATGAGATGCCACCGGACATCCACTAAAGTGTCCAACGTGAAAGTCCCTGGAACACACATGGCCGTGGGGGCCCAGAACAGCCACCGTCCACGTGTCGCTGGTGTGGCCAGAGGTGATCCAACTGCTGTCAGAATGGATTAGTGGCTCCGTCCGTGGCTAAGCGTACTCTCACCAGATGGTGTAGTAATTCAATCGTACAGACGTCCCTAAAGGCGACCAAAACGCAGGTGCTCACAGAGCCTGATGCATGAATCTTCCTAAAAACTTTAGTTGTGATAATCAAAACCCGGAAACAAGTCCGATGTTCGGGAGAGAAATAAACACAATGCGGTGGAGACGTGCAGTGAGATGCTACTTAGCAATAACTAGGAATGGACTGTGATACAGGCAGGGGAGTGGATTGATCTCAAAATCGTTACGTCGAGTGAAGCCGGCCACAGAAGGTCACGTACGCAAGTCCAGAAAATGCAGCGTTGTGTGCGGACCGTGATCGGTGGCGGCTTCCTTGGGCTGGGGGAGGGGAGCAGGCTGCGAGGGGCTCAAGGGAAGTTCGGGGTGGGGGGAGGGTTGTGTCCCTGCCACGTAGTGGGTGCACAAGTGTCACACCTAAAATCGGGGACATTTGTCGCATGCAAACTATGCCTCCAAAAATTGTAACTCCGGTACAGTTTGAATTAGTAACGAGAACACGGGCTCTGGTGGTCCCTCCCCCCAGTGGTGCGGGGTGGGGGTGACCCAGCTCCAGCAGCAACGGGTCGGAGACCTCCTCTCGCGCTCATCGTGGGGGAGGGATTGTTTTCGTGCTGTTCTCTCTATACCTCGGAACTTGAAGAGGCCACGAAAGAATCTGCAACACGTTTCTTTCTATTTTCCTTCCCAGACACATCAAGTAATCAAAAGCCACCGACCACCTTGTTCTCACTTCTCTGTGAGCGAGTGACCCTTCCTCGGTTCTGAAGCCCTGAGCGGGGGGACCCCTGACTGAGGAAGGTATTCCCGTTAGGAGCGCTAATAGTGGCCAAGGCTGCAGACTTTCTCCAAGCACACGGCAGAAGGGACAGGGCCCGGAACCATCTCATGCTTCTATTTCTTTCTGTTGTTGGCACTGTCATCTTCAGGATGCAGTGGCCCAGACCCTGGATGCCAAGTGCTAAGGGTCTCACTTTTTGGAACGAGGGGTCCACTTATGGAGAGCGGACCTGAGTTCAGGCTTTCCGTGGCAGGTGGGTGCCGTGGGCTCACCCCTGCCCTGACACGGGACGTGAGGAAGTGTGGCCGGGCCCCACACGAGACCGACTCCCGGGACGCGGGCAGCTGGCTCAGGACGCGGGGTGTCGAGCCTGCTGTGGGACCTGGCTCAGCGTTGCTGACAAGGTGGTGCCTGACGTACCTGCCTGGCCCCTGCCCGTGTGTCACTGCCACACCCAACGCAGGTGGCGGCCACGTTCCCAGGGGTCTGACTCGGTGGGTTTGCCTCAGTCCTCCTGGGGGTGCCCAGCCTGCGGCGGGTTCAGGGGCTGCTGCTCCGTGCCATGGATGGTTTTGGATGTGAGGACTCACCCTGTAACAGACCGTGGGGAAGTCCCAAACAATGACAGTGTACTTGGAATTTCCCAGCTGGCTAAACCGGGCACGGTGGACCCAGCCTCTCTCCCTTGTTTCTTCCAACCGCAGGGAGAATTTGTACTTCTGTCAAAAAAGGTGTCAAACCCGGGTCTGGATGTGGCGAAGGCTGGAAACGTTGCCCTGAGCTCTTCTGTCTGCCCCTCGGGCACCCCCAGCTCCCCCAGCCCTCCGCATCCCCAGCGACCAGGTCTGCCCCCTGCCCAGCCCCCCGCGAGGGGCTCCTGGCGGCGGCTCCGTCCCGGGGGAGGAACAGAAACTCACCGAAGGGGCTGGACCAAGTCCCCGGAAGCCCATTCTGACGAAGGGTTTCTTTTTCTCCTTGGGATCTCGGCTCGTGAACGTTTCTGTGTTCCAACAACTTAAGAAACCCTCTCGGAAAAGGGATGCCGTGACCGTCCGTCTCAACAATAGACCATCTTTATTTTCTAGAACGTTTCCGTAGGCATCGTTGTCACCCCTGCCGCGGCACGGCTTTTGTGAACGTTTCCAGCTGTGGGGAACCCCCAGAACAGAGTCGTGGGGCCCCTGGACTCCAGGCCGGTGCGGCCAGGTGGTGCCCCCCGGGAAGGCCGGTGGCAGCCCGTGAGCACACTTCCCCGGGCAGGTGATATTATCGTCTCAGATCTCGTGGGTGACGGTACAGAGCCGGCCCCTCCAGCGGGGGGTCGGCACTGCTCTCTGGTGCCCACGAAATGCTGCGGCCCTAGAAGAAAGCCCGAGTCGGATACGGGCAGACCGCACACCTCGCCCAAGTCCGCGCTCGGCATCAGCCGTAGCCGCCTGGCCCCCTCCACATGCGTACTTTGGGGAGTCCCGGAGGCTGCCTCCTGGCTGTTACCTGCCCATGATTGATGGCCTCCGTCTGGATGCCCTGGGGTCATCTTGTTAGGCCCCAAATCCGGAGCGGCCGCACCGCAGAGACGGGAGCTGTCCTGAGGTCAGCAGACACAACCACCCCATTTATCTCCCAGGACCCGGCCTGTCACGCAGCAGCCGTGGCTTCGAGCGCCCACGCAGCCTGTAGCGTGGAAGGACGGGGGTGAGGACACTCCACGCCGCGTCTGCTTGCCGGACGCACTCGTGGGTCCCCTCTGCCCCTCACCCCTGCTTCTGAACGTCTACTCCAGGCTCTTGCCCATTCCCTCTCCTCAAAGTTCCTAACCTGTCACTCAGCCAATAATATCTGCTGAATAAACAAGCATCGATGGCTTCCAGTTGGATATTTTTGCTTACAGCGACGTGAGAGCCCCCTCTTTTTTGTTGGTCCACTCTTTGACGGGAATCAACCCTTCTGGTGTTTCCGGAGAGAGCGGTACGTGCCCCCACCGCATCCTTGTATCAGTAACGACCCCAGGGTAAGCCACTACCACCGCTGGTCCCTGAGCTCTGTGGCACCGGTTCCCCTCCGTGGGGGCCTGACCACGGCTGCTCCCTTGCTTCCCCCCCCCCCCTTACACTCACTGTACCACCCTCCCCCTACACTCCCCGCCTCCGCTCCCTTCCGCTGGTGTCCACGGATGGCCTGCTGCCTTGGTCCACGTGCGTCCGTGCTGGGCCTCCAAGGCCCGGCCTGTGCCGTCCAGCTGCCGGGTCCCAGCTTCCCCACCTGCTGTCGTGCCCAGGGTCTGCCGTGGGCCACGCCTGCTAACCTTCACCGCTGTAGCTCAGCTCTGCGTTTGCTAGTTCCTTCTAGTGAGGGGCGCATAGGCACGTTCTTTACAATGACTTCACAATTCACAAAATTCCACAATTTATTCTTAATTTTGTTCTTTTTTTATTATGAAATGTATTGTCAAATTGGTTTCCATACAACACCCAGTGTATTCTTAGTTTCAAGTACATAAAATGATGTCATATTTCGTAAAATACCGTTGCACGTAATTTTTGGTGGCTAATATCCTAAGCCTAAGTTAAGTCTCTAGAAGATATATTTTAACAACATCCTACTGATTATCTGTGTCAAACAGGAATATGGATGATTTCTGCAAATTCTAAGCCCTCAGAGAAACAGTGTGTTAACTACAAGAATGTTCTCTTCTCCTCAGGATGAAGTAACTTAAGTTGACATACGGGTTTTCTTTTTTCAGTTTTTTTAATGTTTATTTATTTTTGAGAGAGAGAGAGAGAGAGAGAGAGAGCATGAGGAGGGGAGAGGTAGAGAGAGAGGGAGACACAGAATCCAAAGCAGGCTCCAGGCTCTGAGCTGTCAGCACAGAGCCCGACGTGGGGCTTGAACCCACAAACCATGAGATCATGACCTGAGCTGAAGTCAGATTCTTAACCAACTGAGCCACCCAGGTGCCCCAAGATGATATACGGGTTTTCGAATACCACCTACATAGGTTTTCAGAGAAACATGGTTAATTTTTAAATAAATTCTAGTTTTCAAAATTCATAAGTGTTTAAAAAGCAATATATACCTTTTCCTGTTAAAAATATGCTCCTTAAAAGTGGAACTTTGCTGGACTGGCTTTCAGCAATTACTTTCTAACATGATTACTGGGGCCAGTAAGTCTCAGAGCCTTTGGCTGTCTCTCCTGCACTTGGGGCACGGAACACCCGTCTGGTTTCTCTGGATGCAAAGGAACCACACTGGAAAGGCCACGTGTGCAGATGTGATGTGGCCCACAAAATCGTGGACTGCCAGCCTGAGGCCAGATAGATGAAACTTTCAGGTCTGGGGCCCTGGGTGTTCCCACTGGGCACGGGAAGGTTGAATTGTAGTCCACAGTGAACTGCGCCTGGGGATCCGGGCCCTGTGAGTCCTCTCCCCTGGGGACTCTGGTCATGGCACTTGCTTGCTTTGGGCAGAAGGCCATCAGCAAACCCCAGGGGAGCAGGTGCTGGTGAGCCCCGTGCACGGGCTTGGCTGCCTTCAGTGTGGCCCTGAGACAGCATGACCATGACCCTGGTCAGCCTCCGGGGGATGGCAGGCCACTAGGAGAGGGCCCAGCCATGCCCAGGGCTGCACCTGACCCCCCCAGCTGGAAGAAGCCCCCCATGGCAGCCCAGGCGAGCCCAGCAGGAGAACGGTGCAGCCAGATCACTGAACCCTAAGGGGTAAGTGTTTTGCTTCGAGCACTAGGCTCCATAGTGTGTGTTACACAGCATAACTGAGACAATGGGCATCAAAATGAAGTTGGTGGGTTTCTATAAGGTCTGTTGAATCAGTTTTGATGACACTTTTTGTGTCCATTAAATAGGATAAAAGCATTAAAAATTCTGAATGACTTTCCAAACGCGAACCTAGGTTATAACTGAATTACATCCACTTTGGGTTTTAGATGATTTTGACCACAAATGGTAATAATGAGCAAAGTAGGTTCGGGCTGTCGTGTCAGTGCCCTGGGATGCCTGAGACCCTGTACCTTGGGCCACCCCAGACCACAGGAATCTGAAGCTGTTACTGACAGAAAGACAGAGCCCCGTCACAGTGGTGGGCTCCCTGTGAGAGCGGACCACGTTTACAGCCAAAGAGATGAGAAAATCTTTGTTAACATCGTGTACGCATAGACTGGTGATAACACCATCATCTTAATGATGCGATGACTTTCATTTCGTTCAATGACAACGGCCTTGGCAACAACCAAGCGCGTTAAAAATATCTGCTTGTCCCGTGTTCCGCCCTATCGCCATGCCAAGGGGCTGTGTAAAAGCTCTTTAGTTTCTGGCAATTTTTAACGCCCGCCTAGAGATTGTGGCTCATCGATTTTACCTTCTAGCTGATATGAAAGTGATACAGTTAAACCGCTTATTTATTTGCATTTCTTACTCCACCCCAATCAATGCGACTGAAACAGAAGTCCGCTGTGGAGGCCCCCTGAGGGTGGAACGCGGGTTGTCGGCCCGGCATCGGGAGTGCTGTTCTGCAGAATGAGGTACCTCAGGTGTGGCTGCCTGGACCTCAGGTGGCTGCAGCTTGTGTGCCGGGTGATGGAGAGAAGCGGGGTGTGCTCGGAAGAGCACAGAGCGTCCCCCGAGTCCTTGGCTGCGTCCCCTCCGCAACTGCCTGGCGCTCGAGAAAAAGCAACCCCCGGAGGAAACAGAGTGGCCGGGAGCCACACTTACAGCAATTTCAAGCCTGCCCGAATGTTCGGGAAGCTGCAGGAGGAGGGGCAGCCCGCTCTCCTCGCTTGGCGAGATGTCTGTTACGAAATGGAAGTCTCGGGCAGGAGTCCAGACGTAACCAGCACAGCACCTCGGGTGGAAAGGGCATCATATGGTGCTAACAGCCCGACGGTGACAAGAGCGAGTGGAAGGAAGGTTTAGTGAATGCAGAAGAGGCGACAGAAAGTAGTTTTACAGAAAAAAAGCATCGCTAAGCTGCAAAAGATATCACATGGCTTAAAATGCATACACGATGATGATGGGGGGTGGGGCTCACAAAATGTCTCAAAAATTATGGCCACAAATTTTCCAAATTTGACAACAATTTTTGTCAAAGTCGAATTACTGCTCGACTGGTAGGAGACCGTCTTCGAGGCGACCAGAGGCCAGACGTGCCCTGCGTGCAGAAGAACAATGGAGGAAACGCATTAGCCGGAACACATGGAACGCCGTCCTCCCCGTGCTCAAAGAGGAACAAACTGTCAACTGGCAAAGCTTATTCCAAAAATGGAAGAGATGTGTTGCAAATGCGTGAAGGGACCTCATGAGAGAGGGAGGAAAGAAGGCGCGGACCTGAGCGACTCGGGCAACGAGCAGTCCGTGCCGCACTCTCCTCTAGCCGATAAGGTTGTCACTACAGGGTGGGACGTGCCTGCCGGAGTTTAACAACTAGTTAGATGTTGGCAGATGGTGGGAGCTACGTTCCTTCTGGAGTGGGAGTTTACGGATGCAGGAGGCGAGGGTGATCCGTGTGGCAATCGGTTAGGTGGAGATATAGTATGAACTTGTGGTTAGTTTCGTACAGATGCGTACGGTTACTCGTGGAGGCATTTACAGATTTGTGTGTGTAAATGGGTCAGCCTTCTGTCCGTTGAGAGGGCCCAGAAGCAGGGACAATCCAGGAGCAATGGCACAACGGAAGCTCAGACCTGTTTACAACACCGTTCTCCGGTAAAAGGAACCGGGCTTCTTGGAGGAGGGGTTGAGTCACGAACTGTGGCACAAAATATACAAAAGGAGCCCGGAGCACCTTGTGGCCCCAGAAAGTAAGGAAGTGCTAACACACACACACTCCCCAGACCCCCAAACCCTACAATGATGGGAGCATGTCACGGAGACGTAGGAACCAACTGGATGAGCTTCCAATGGACATACTGGAACATTTTGAACAATAAAGTAAAATAGCACTGCATTATAAGTCAAAGTACAAAATAAATATCCATGAGTCTATACCCATATAAGTAAATGCTTGCATCAATAATTGAACAATGGGAGAAAAGACAGGTCTCCATGCAGAAGAATTCAGAATAACATTTGTAGCTGCTTTGCCCTCGTGGAGGCGAAGCACAACCCCTCCTCCTGAAGCGTGGGCTGCGTGTGGTGACCTCCTGCCAAGGACTGAGGTGTGGAAAGGGGAAAATGGAATAAGTTTACAGGGAGGGATTGGACAAGCTCTGTGAGAGTGTGCGTGCTGGATACAGTTGGTGGAAACGGCCACCTTCCTCTGTGGCCTTTCTCCCAAAACACATAACCCCAGTTTAATTATGAAAAACCAAAATCCCAAACAGATCCCAACAGAAGGACAATCCATAAAGTACATGCCAAGTACTCCTCAAAAGCATCAAGGTCATCAAGAGCAAGGAAAGTTGGAGAAACCATCACAGGAGCAGGAGGAACCTGAGGAGGGATGACAACTGAATGAATATGGTCCTAAAGAGGATCTTGGAACAGTACAAAGTCACAGTTTAAAAACTCAGGGAATCTAGCTAAAGCACGGAGTTTAGTTAGTAACAATGTGTCGATATTGGTTCATTAGTGAAGGCAAATGTACCATGTTAGTGATGATGCTATTTGTATGAGAACCTTGGCGGGAGGTATATGAGAGCTCTGTGTTATCTTCGTAATTTTCTGCTCACCTAAAATTGTTTTAAAATAAAAATTTCTTTTTAAAAAAGGAAGGGGCTCCCAGTTCCTGCCAAGTGAGAATGACATAGACTATTTCTACCCTTATGTTGGGGGAAAAAGCAGACAAAATATATGAAATAGAAGTTTTCAAAGCACAGTGAAAAACACTGACTACTGAGATACGGGAAACAACGAGGGAGCCCTGTGATTGGAGTCTTCATTTTCTCTATAAATAGTGATTAGGATTTTATTCTTCAAATTGATGATAATGAGAGATAGAGAGGGAGGCGGGGAGACAAGCAGGGAAAGATGGGAAAGGGAGGGAGAGGGAGAGAGAACTGTACACTCTTGAGAAATGATAGTGAACAGAATAATGATAATGTATATGAATGTGTGTAAGGATGTTACTGAATACTGGGTTGAAAAATGTCCAGAAAGTTAGAGGGGACAATGGTCCTTGAGATATGGGATGTTCCCACCAGGCAGAGAGCAAAACTAATTTCACAGGACATGGAGTAGAAGACTCATCGTGGTGTGCTCCCCACAGTGAAGAGTACTTACACCTAGAGTGCTCCAGTCCTGCTTAACAAAACTTAAAAGAAGGTATACAAAGATGAAACTTTCAGAGGAACTTAATACGATCCCAGAAGAGAGTGCAAGAGGATTTTTAGCAATACAGAAATATTCAGCACCCAACAAACCGAAATTTACAATATCTGGCATCCAAGACAAGAAATTACCAAGATGCAAAGAAGAATACAACCCATAATGAGGAGAGAAATTAGTCACTTGAAATCAATACAGGGCAGACACAGATGTTAGAATTAGCAGACAAGGATAGTAAGCAGTTAAAACTGTATCCTGATTGTTCAAAAGTCACGTAGAGATGTGGTTAGTATTAAAAGATTCAGAAGAATCATCTAAATATGAAAAATACAATGCCTAAGTTGAAAAATATATTAGGGTGGAATCAACATCAGATTAGACATTTCAGAAGAAAAGATTAGTAAACTTGAATATAGCAATTGAAACTATCTGGAATAAAAGAAAATAAAACAAAAATTTAAAAAGAGTGAGAGTAACAGAGCAGTAGTGAACTCTAGAACAAACTCAAGCAGCCTAATATAGATAAATATTAGCCTAATATACAAGCCTGTGAAGACATGAGGGAGGAAGAAAATGGGTGGGCAGAAAAAGTATGTTAAGAGATTCCTACCAAATTTTTCTAAATTTAAAGAAAATTATAAGCATACAGTATTAAGATCAGCAGATAATTATTACAAGAAGCATGAAAATAACTGTACAAAGACATATCAAAATAAAAGTGCTCAATAGCAATGATAAAAATGAAATCTTAAAAGTGGTCCACAAAAAAGACACTTCACGCATGAAGGAGTCATAATAAGAGGGGCTGCAGATTTCTCACTGGCAACAAAGCAATCAGGAAGACAATGAAACAATACCTTTAAAGTTCTCAAAGGAAAAATAAATCAATCTAGAGTTCTATACCAAGAAAAAATATCTTTCCAAATAAAGGCGAAATACAGTTTTGGATATAAAAATTGAACAAATTTTATTCTCAGCAGACCTGAAATGAAAAGAAAGAAAAGCTAAAGGAAGTCCTTTCAAAGGTAGAAAACAATACTAGCTGGCAATATGTGCCCACACAGAGAGATGGACGGGGGTGAAGGGACGTGGTAACTGTATTGTTAAACATGTAAGATCTTTTCTTATCATATAAATCTCTTGACAAAAATAATTTTTTATGTAAAACGAAATAATGGCAATGTATGTGGATTAATATATATGAGTAGAATACATGAAATAGAGCAAAATTTGAAAGGCAAGAAATGAAATTACGTTACCATAAGAGTCTTATCCACTAAATGATGTGATTTAACCTGCAGGTAGACTTTACTAAACTGTGTACTGAAAACCCAACGACCAAAACCAAAACCAAAACTAAATACTAAAAGATATAGCTAATAAGCAAGTGGAGGAGGTAAAATATATCATAAGTATTTTTGATTCATCCAAAAGAAGGTATAAAAAGAGACAAAAAGGAATACAGATGGGACAAATAGAAACCAAGTTAAAGAGGATAGATTTAATTTAGTTATATGAATAATAATATTAAATATAAATGGTCAAAACCATCCAATTAAAATGCAATATTTGTATGAGTGGATAAAAAAGAAACACTCAAGTCTGTGCTCCCTAGAAGAAACCATTTTAAATATCAAAACACATATAGGTTAAAAGTTGAAAGTATGTAAAATACATTCCAAAACAATCATTTTAAAAATCAACAATGCTGTCATGTCTATAGTACATCAGACAAAGTAGATTTCAGAGCAAAGAACGTTACTACTTCATAAAGATGAGAGGTATCAGTTCATCAAAGGGATATAATAATCCTAAACCTGTGGACATATAATAACAGTGCTTCAAAATAGATGAAGCAAAAGCTAATAGAACTGAAAGAATGAGTAGAAATATTCACAAATACTGACAATGATTTCAATGCCTTTGTTTAAATAGTTGATAATAACAGTAGATAGATTATCTGTGAGTATATAGACGACTTGAAAAATACTTTCATTTAATTTACTTAATTTATATTTGTAGAAGACTCCACAAAACAATAGCAGGATACACATTCTTCTCAAGTACATCAAAAATTTACTAAGGTAGACGATGAACCACGCCATAAAACAAGTCTCAATAATTTAAAAATGTTTCTAGTCAGAGGCCTGGGTGGCTCAGCCAGTTAAGAGTCTGACTGTTGATTGTGGCTCAGGTCATCATGGTCCTGAGATCGAGCCCCATATTGGGCTCCATGCTAAGCGTGGACCCTACTTGGGATTCTCTCTCTCTACCCCTACCCCACTTATCTCAAAATAAATAAACCTTAAATAAAAAGTAAGTAGAAAAAGGAAGTAACAAGTAGAGAAAAATCAATGTATTAAAAAAACCCCGAAAAACAATAGAACAATTTAAATAAAACCAAAAAAAATCAATAAAACTGATGAATTGTGGCCAGGCTGTTTAGGAAAAAAAGAGAGAAGACAGACATGTTTAATATCAGAAACGAGAAGGATTACATCACTACAGATCCTACAGATATTAACAGACCAAGAAGGGAATATTATAAAACAATTTTTTCCACTTTTACCATTTGAATGAAGTGGAGAAAGATCTTGAAAGTCAAAACTACCAAATCTCATTTAAGAATATAAACTGAAGAACCCTAAAAAAAGTAAATTCCTCATCCATATGGCTTCATATTCAAATTCCACCAAAGGTTCAAGGAAGAATCAATACCAGTTCTATAATAATTCTCACAGGAAATCAAAGAGGAGGAAATATGTTTGAAATTGTTCTATGAGGCCAGTTATTATATATATGTAATATATAATATATATGTAATAATATATATTGTATTGTTTTGACAACAAAACCTGACAAAGATGTACATACAGGTGGCCCCTGAACAGCACAGGTGTTAGGGGCTCTGACCCCGTGCATTCGAAAACCCATGTATAACTTTGACTCCCCCAAAACTTAACTACTAATAGACTGCTGTTGACCAGAAATCACATGTTTTGTATGTCATATGCATTATATACTGTATTCTTACAGTAAAGCAAGCTAGAGAAAAGGAAATGTTATTAAGAAAATCATAAGGAAAATACATTTACAGCCTTGTACTGTATTTATAAAAAAAATTCACATATACGTGGACCCGGGTAGTTCAAACCCACATAGTTTAAGGGCCAAATATAAATGGCACTGCAGACCCATTACCTTCATGAACAGACGCAAACACTGTAAACGGAATTTTAGCCAATTGAATCTAGCAATGTATAAAAAGTATGATACATCGCAGCAAAGTAGTACTTATTCCAGGAGTTCAAAGTGGGCTTAATGTTTTAAAAAGTTAATAGATGTAATTCATCATATTCATACACTATAAAGGAAAAAAATATGGTCACCTCAATACAGTCCTCAAACTTTTTTTTCATTATTACAGAAACAATTGATGAAGGTCTCAACACACTAGGAATGAGAGGGCACCTCTTCAAACTGATAAAGAAAAACTGATGTATGGAAAAAAGCTCCACCAAACAAAAAATTATACTTGTATCTAGTGGTAGAATAATAAATGTTTTCTGCCTAAGATTAGTAGTAAGACAAGAATGCTCTCTTTTGCCTCTTGTCATTAACACTGTACTGCATTGCTTAACCACTGTAGTGAGTGAAGAAAACAAAACAAAACTCTAAAACCAAAAAAATACCAAAACAAAAACAGGTAAAAGTTACCCCATTTGGAAGTGTTGGAAGTGATGAAGTAAAACTCTTCTTATAATCAGGTGACATAGTTGTGTAAGAAACCCTATAGACTGTATAAAAAGGCTATATATACTCATGAGGTTATCAGATTGCAGGATACAAAGTCTGTATACAAATATGAATCACTTTTCCATATACTTACAAAAACTATTAGAAATTGAAATTAATTTACAATAGTGTCTGACCAAAATGTGCAAGGCTTATATACTAAAAATGAAAACATATCTTTTTTTTGTTGTAGATTTTTAAAATGTTTATTTATTTGTTTTTGAGAGAGAGAGAGAGAGAGAGAGCGAGCAAGGGAGGTGCAGAGACAGTGGGAGACAGAAGATCCCAAGTGGGCTCTGTGCTGAATGCAGAGTCTGATGTGGGGCTCGAACCCACGAACTGTGGGAATTTGCCCTGAACCGAAGTCAGATGCTCCACCAACTGAGCCACCCATGTGTCCCTCACATTAACCTGTTTCTAAGAGAAATTAAGGAACACCTTAACAAATGGGTAGATATATATGTCTACAGATCCAAGGATCCAATATTAGTAAGATGTCATCTCTTCCCAATTTGATCTCTTCAATGCCATCCCAAGGAACACCAGCAGGCTTTCATTTTTGTACACATTGACAAACTTATTTTAAAATTACTTTGCAATTGCAAAAAGACTTCGAATTGCCAAAACAACTTTAAAAGTGGAAAACAAAGTTGGGGGACTAGCATTATCTTATTTTAAGACTTAGAGCGACCGTCATCAAGACGGCGTGATTGGCTGCCAATCAGACCAGATCAATAGAATAGAGGGTCCAGAAAATGACAACCACATGTACGAAGAGCTGGCTTTCAACATACAGTGAAGTCAGCAGAGAAAGAAGAATCTTCTTAAGAAATGGTGCTGGAACGATTGGATATCCACATGAAAAACATGAACTTTGATCCATACATCAGACAGAAATGGATTATGGGCTGAAATATAAAGCCTAAGACTATGAAAAGTTTCGGAAAGAATCATAGGAGAAAATCTTTGTGACTTTGAGTTAGGCAGATTCCCTAAATATGACATCAAAAGCATGGTCCATAAAAGTAAAAATTTGATAAATTTGACTTCATAAAAATGAAAACTTCTGTTCTTTGAAAGATACTGATAGGATAATGAAGAGACAAGCCGTTGAGTGGGGAAAAAATTGCTAATCTTACATTGACAAAGGACTTGTAGCCAGAGCATATGAATAACTCTCAAAACTCTGAGATGAAAATGAGCAATTAAGAGTGGACAAAATTCGAACAGATGGTCCACCACAGAAGAGGAATGAACGGCAAGTACGCCCATGAAAAGATGGCGCCCCACGGGTAGTGAGGAGGTGCGTCGAGGTACCACCAGGCAGCCGTCCGGTGTCCAAGGTGAGAAAGTGGCGCCACGCCCAGTGTGGTCGGAAGGCACGCCAGTTTGTATCTGCGCCACGGGTACCCTCCGGGAAATTTTTTGAGTTCCGTGTTGTTTGTTTTGCGTTCGACATCCCTCGATGTGTCTTCCGAGCTTATTGGTGATAAAGGGCTACTGCAAAGAGATGAACACATTTTCAGACAAAATACCAAGAGGTTCAGGTAGCACAATAATGGACAGAAACAAGACAGTGTCGTTCAAGTGCAGGTGAGTAAGGGTCCTACTTGCGGGCTCTCCAGGGCGGCTCCGTTCTGCCTCTATCTGTGGCACCCTCCGCACCGATGTCGTTTACAGCTTCCCTCTTTTCCCACCGACCGGCTCCACCGGCGGCTCGTGTGTCTGACTTTAACACAAGCCCTGCCTCAACACCAAGGGCCAGCGGGCAACCGTGTCCCTGGACACTCCTGTCCAAAGCACGCTTTTTAAAGTCAGCGGCCCCATTCTGTCCTTGAGGGAAACACGTGGCAACGCTGCATCAGAAAAGGCGAGAGAAAGAGGAACACCTTTGAGCAGGTGTTCAAGTGCTCAGATGTGTCTTGCGGGGGCGGATGCTAGAGACGCCAGTCCGTGTCAGCTCCCATAACGAACCCCTTAACATAGCGCTTTGACGTTATTGGTCACAGTCTTGTATTTTGGGCTTTTGCCAGAATTGTATTTGGATTATCTTTGGTTTTCTATTAGCCGAGTGAAATTTCCTTAAAGGTCTGATATGATAGGTTTCCTCTTCTTCTTATTTATGTACAGTTATAAATTAATGAAATAACCAGATGAAGAACGTTTTCTTATTGATTTCAATGCTTGGTCATGCTGTGATTAAAAAAAAAAAAAACGAAACTGAATTTATTGATCTAAGAGCATTTATGGATCCCATCGGCAACAGGCGCCAGGTACGTGGTGGGATCATTACAGTTTTTCACCTGAACCCGTCGACTTTATTTTTTGTTTCTCTAATTGTGCAAAAAGACACATAACATAAAATTTACCATCTTGACCGTTTCAAACTGTGCAGTTCACTAGTGTTAAAAGCGCTCACGTTACTGTGCAAATCGTTCTTTCAAGAAGTTACCCGCGCCCACTCTCTGATTCAGCCGGTCCGTGCCTGTGGACCCACCCCGGAGAAAAGACAAGGTCTGTGATCACAAAGGTGTGGACACATCATGGCAATTGATTTGTTACAGCTAATAATGAGACCGGATCCCAACTGCCATCAACATGTGGATGGATACACCTTGGGATGTCTTTTTAACAAACCGTTACTTAGTGGTATTAAGGGGGAAAACCCAACTATTAAGGAGCTCACTTGTGACAAGCACCAGGTGTTGTATGGAAATGTGGAATCACTAAATTGTACGCCTGCGACTAACATTACACTGTATGTTAACTATACTAGAATTTAAATAAAAACTTAAAAAAAAGAACAAATAACTATTGAGATCCACAGAAATATGGATGAATCCCAACACTCTAATGCCCGTGGGAGAAGCCAAAGATTCCTACTTAAAGAACAGTCCTACTTAAAGAACAGTTTAACAGTCCTACTCAACAGTTTAACAGTCCTACTTAAAGAACAGTTTATAGGGGCGCCTGGGTGGCTCAGTCGATGAAGCGTCCGACTTTGGCTCGGGTCATGATCTCGCGGTCCATGGGTTCGAGCCCCGCGTCGGGCTCTGTGCTGACAGCTGGGAGGCTGGAGCCCGCTTCGGATTCTGTGTCCCCCTCTCTCTGTCACCCTCCCCCCACTCATGCTCTGTCTCTCCGTATCTCAAAAGTAAATAAACGTTAAGAAAAAAAATTAAGAACAGTTTATACACCCAGCATATATATATATACACCGAGTATGTAAACTATGCAGCCACTGAGAGAACTATAGAAAATGCCAGTGTGTCTGTAGGGACAGAGAGCAGACTGGTGGCTGTCTGAGGGTGGGGGGGCAGGAGCAGGAGGGTGGGATTCAACAGGGAGACTGAAACCTTCGAGGACGTGCGCAGGGTGGTTAGTGTGACAGATCCGCTGGTTTTAAGGGAACGAGGTAGATTGTAAACTTGAGAGGATCCATTTTTCAAACGAGCGAGTCTCACTCCTATACCAGTCCCAAAGCTAACGCGAGTGTGATCTCTGGACGCACGTGGGCCGGGTTTTAGTAAAATTCCGAGGAAACGGAAGCTTCAACGGTGCCTCGATGGGAATGAGCTAGAGGCGCTCCTGCAGCCTGGCGGACCAAGGCGCCCCCTCAGCGCTCCTGTGAGGCAGGCGCCTGGGGCGGCGGGTGCCGGGGCCACGGTGACGCCGTGCGGCCTCCGCCAGGCCTTTGCGAGCGAGCGGGAGGAGGCCCCTGCAGGGACAGAGGGTGAAGAGCCGCAAGGGGAGGCTCGGTCTAGGAGGAGAGGCTTGTGTGCGGACGTGGCCGGACGTGCGGACGTGCGTGCGGACGTGGCCGGGGCAGAGCTGTGGCTGCGCCCTGTGGCCCCGTGGTGACACACGTCTGTGCGGGTCTGTCTCCGGGTCACCGTTGTGCGTGTGTGTCTCGTGGCGCCTGGTCCCCTCAACAGTCAATAGCCCTTCCTTGACATATTCAGCGCATGGTTTGACTTTAGCTTATTCCTCACTGCAAACTTGGGTGTGAGCTCATTTCTGTGCGATAAAATTGTACTTGTTTCCACTGTCATCCCCAAACGTTTTCCGCTGTCGTCAGGAGCCCCCACTGCCTACAGAACCCAGAAGGGCCCCAAGGAGGAGGTCATCGGTGGGGATGGGGACGTCCTTGCTTGGGGCCACACAGATGCTCTACGTGCTATAAACACCTGCCTCAGTATGCTTTCCAGAGCACAGGTGTGGGGAGTGAACTGTAGGACTTTGAGTCCCAGCACACGGTGGCCCAGTCGCCAGCGGCGGTGGTGGGGGGGGCATCCCTCCCAGAGCCCCGGCTTGGCCCGCAGCTCCCGCCTGCCCGCCAGCTGGGATTCAGTTTTCCAGCAGGCTGCCGCTGGGGGCAGGGCAGCCTGCGGGGTCCGAGGGTCACTGTCCCTCAACTTCAGGCAATCCCGCGTTCTGCGGGATATTGCGCCTGAGGAGAGCACTTTCTCTGAAGGAAGCAATGGTTGTAAGTGCACGATTGGCTCAGTTCATGCTTCCGTAACAAAATTCCACAGTCTTGCTGGCTTAAGTGATGGAGACTTGTGCCTCACGGCCCCGGAGGCTGGGAAGTCCAAGGTCGTGGGGCGGGCAGATTGGGCGTGTGGCGTGGACCCGCTTCCAGGTTGCAGACCGACGTCTCTTTGAGTCCCCGTGTGTCGGAGAGAGTGGAGGGCAGAAGCAGGGCTTGCTTCCGCTTATGGGGTCCGTCTCACGAGCTCACCGTGCCCCAACACCACCACAGTGGGCTCAGGATTCCAGCATACGGATTTGGGGAGACGCACTCAGTGCGCTCGTGAGTGTTTCAGACGCGGACATGAGAGACCCACCTGGGGCACGTGGCAAGTGTGACCATCTAGCCGTGGCCAGAGAAAGCCCCTGCTCCCCTCAGATGTTCAGGAGCTTTTATTTTGGGAGTCGAAGCACTGACCACTCATGTTTCGTGGTACCCAACCACCCCCTCCCCCATTTGTAACACTTTCCTGACTGGAAACCGTCAACGGGAAAGTCAAGTTCTGTGACCTCAACTTTTATTTCTCTCTATCTATCTATCTACCTATCTATCTATCTATTTATTTATTTTTAATGTTTGTTTATTATTGAGAGACAAGAGAGAGACAGAGCACGAGCATGCAAGGGGCAGAGAGAGCGGGGGACACAGAATCCGAAGCAGGTTCCAGGCTCCGAGCTGTCAGCCCAGAGCCCGACGCAGGGCTCGAACTCACAGACCGTGAGATCATGACCTGAGCCGAAGTCGGAGGCTCAACCGACTGAGCCACTCAGGCGCCCCGTGTGACTCAACTTTTAAAGGAGCGAAACACGAAACACAAGACACAAGGAGACTCTCCCCCGGGTCTCCGTAGCATCCTTCCAAGCCGTCCCTGGGGCTGCCACGACGATGACACTCTTGCTCTGAACGTGGGCCCCTGTTCGACGCCCCGTGATTCCCAGACCTCGCCGAGTGAGCGAGGCGGGCTGAGCGGGCTCTGCCAGGGTGACAGACCGATTTACGTGGGACGAAGGCAGGGGGAGCCTGAAGGGAGCGCTGTGCCTGGTTAGCTGTCCGAAAACAGAGCAGAAGATTCGCCCCTTCCCCGCCAGACCCAGGCTCTCTCTCCGTGTTCAGATGCTTCCTTGGCAGGTGCGTTAAGGGGATGCATCCGTCAATTAGACATTCGGCACTCGAGGCCTGGGGTGCCGGAGTGACTCCCACCATCGGACAAAACGGTAAACCTTAGTAAGTGGTTCACACTCCCTTCTGTGTGGATGAGAGATGGAAATACGTTCCAGCGGATTCTCTCCGGAATCTAAATTGTCCATTAGTTTTGTGCTCCTTCCAACTGAGCCAAGCGTTTGAGTCAATATCTGCGACCTTCCCGCGACCCCAGCAGCGGAGACGTCTCCTGCGGCTTCCCAGGTGACAGGTGATGGCGGCTGGGACCGCGCAGTCCCTCCCCCGGCTGGGGGCGTCTCAGCGCCTCTCCCACCCCACGCCCCGCTTTGCTTCCCGGCTGCGCCCGCTCGGGCCTTGATCTCATCTCCTTCTTCGGGGAAGCTGGCCCCGTGCGGAGCATGTGCCCGAAGGCCGCCTCCGCCCCTGGCTGCGCTTGGCAGGCATTCCGGCCTCGGCTTTGCGATCGCCGGCGACCGAGGGTCCGGGGTTGACATCTCTATTCTTTTGTCTGACAAATCTGCGCACTGGCTTGTGAGAAAAATCGATGCCGCTTCTCCCCGGCACTTTGTCCACAGGTGAGCTGACGGGTCGTGTCAGCCCTTCCCAGGCCCATCCCCGTCTCCGCGGTTTCCTTCTCTTGCCGTAGGGCTGAGCGTCCGGTGACGTCTCCGTGGGATGAAACAGATGAGCTCCCACGACCTTATCCCCTGGCGACGGGGTCCCTGGTGACTGAGTGCCGGCCGCGCCCGTGTCACCCAGGGTCTCGCGCCAATTTATGAGGCGTGTCGCCGAAGAGGCAGCATCTGTGGCTCTGCTCTTCCGCCGAAGGCCACCCCGGGCACTGTTCCATTACCCGTGTTCCAGAAGACGCACCTCTATTATATGAGCGTCTCCTGGGCCGGCGTCGGGGGCGGGTTGGGGGGGGGGGGCGGGCAGCAGGGAGGCTGCAGGAGTCTGTCACCAAAGGAAGCTGCTTGTCTGGCAAGAAGATCATATTAGGTAGAAATGCCCAGGGTTTTCCTGCCCTGGGTAGCTTGTGAGGGCCCCAGCCCTCTGGGGCGGCGACGGATTTTCAGCTGCGCCCTGGACCCCTGCGTGGCCCCCCCGACCGACAACTCCCCTCGCTGCAGAGGGAGCCCAGGGTGGGAGGTGGGGGGGGCTCTGAGCACAACGGAGGTTTGCGGGTCTGAGCTGGTGCCTTCCTCTCTCTCCTTCCCAGGGTGATGAAACTCACTGTCACGCCCCAGATGAAGGCCCGATGGCAGCTCCTGGGGGCGGGTGGCCTGGCTGAATGAGGCATCTGCCCTGCAGCCAGGCTTCTACGTCCAGGCCTCAGCGGACTGGAGGGTCATATCGAAACACAGCCACTGGTTGTGGCTCTCCCCCTCTCTCCCTCCCTCTCTCCCTTCCTCTCCCTCCCTCTCTATCTCTTTCCCTCCCTCCCTCTCTCCCTCTGTCTCCCTCTCCTTCCCTCTCTCCCTCTCTCCCTGTTTCTCTCTCTCCCTCCCTCTCTACCTCCTTCCCTCTGTCCCTCTGTTCCTCCCCCTCTCTCCTTCCCTCCCCCTCCCTTCCTTCCCTCCCACCCTCTCTTTCCCTCCCCTCCTTCCTGCCCTCCCTCTCTCCCTCTGTTTCTCTCTCTCCCTCCCTCTGTCCTTCCCTCTGCCCCTCTCTCTCTCCCCTGCTTCTTTCCCTCCCCCCTCTCTCCCTCCCCTCCTTCCTTCTGTCCTTCTCCCCCTCCCTTCCGGCCCTCCCTCCCTCCCTCTCCCTCCCTCTCGCTCACTCTTGCTGTCTTGCTCACTTTCTGCTTCTCTCATTATAAACTTGTCTTCACTTGAGATTCAACCACTGACCGAATGCTGAAATTTATGGGGTATTTATTATAAAAATACTTTCTGTTTGCAAATGGCTACAGAGAAATTTAGGGTTCTTAGTAGAAATTATACATATAATAAGTGTGGTTAAAATCTGACAATCTTCACGCAAGAGACAGTTCTTTGTGGTAACGCATCAGCTCTGGTGACAGTTGAGAGACAAGCTGTCCCTTGGGCTCTCAGTGACCTCAGCCTGCCCTCCACGGGCTGGGGAACGATGTCCCGTGTGCACCCGCCCTCCACGGCCTTTCTGAAGAGATTCTCACAAGCCGGCGCCTTTTCCTGCAATTTTCACAAAAGCTTTCCTTTGCTGTAAACAGAATCCTCAAGATTAACCTCATGGCTATTCATTCACTCAAAAAAAAAAAAAAAGCCCAACAAAAAAGAGAAAGAACAAGAAAGAAGTGTCCGCATTTGCAGCCGTGCTCCCTGCACGGGCTCCAGCCGCGCTGACCCTCCTGAGGCGCCCTTGCGAAGGGGCCTCCGTGCCCAGGGCCCGCCCCCGGGCTGTCTTCCTTGCGTTAAGTGCATAACGTGTTAAGCGTGTTCTAAATTCACCTTCAGGTGTCTCTTTGCATCTCAAATTATTGTGGTTGCATCTCATGCCTGAAGATTCTTACTTCTGCTTTTGCTCCGAATCCACAGCGGGTGGCCCCAACGTGGACGGGCCCCAGCGTGGACGGGCCCCAGCGTGGACGGGCCCCAGCGTGGACGGGCCCCAGCGTGGACGGGCCCCGGCGTGGACGGGCCCCAGCGTGGACGGGCCCCGGCGTGGACGGGCCCCAGCGTGGACGGGCCCCAGCGTGGACGGGCCCCAGCATGGACGGGCCCCAGCGTGGACGGGCCCCGGCGTGGAAGGGCCCCAGCGTGGACGGGCCCCAGCGTGGACGGGCCCCGGCGTGGAAGGGCCCCGGCGTGGACGGGCCCCGGCGTGGATGGGCCCCGGCGTGGACGGGCCCCAGCGTGGAAGGGCCCCGGCATGGACGGACCCCAGCGTGGATGGGCCCCAGCGTGGACGGGCCCCAGCGTGGACGGGCCCCAGCGTGGACGGGCCCCGGCGTGGACGGGCCCCAGCGTGGGGGGGTATCGGCGGCCCCCACAGTGCCCACTGTGGTCCTGCCTGGTGCCGAGAGTGTCCACGTGCCCTGGGAGTGGCTCCCCCAGGACTGTGTCCCTCAGGCTGCTTCGGGGGCCAATCCGAGAGGAGGGAGCAGGTGGTAGCTTCTGCTGTGGCCGTGGGTTTCTCTGCTGGTGGGGGGAGGGGACTTCCAAGAGGGGAGACCAGGCGTTGCCGGGCCGCTGTCACACCAGCCTCCACCCACCGCAGGGCCGTGGGACACTGGCAACCCAGGGTTCACGCGGGAGGCTACCTGCTGGGGATGGAAGGGGTGGCCTTCTAAAGAAAGGGCGCATGGCCACGGAGGGGCGGCCTCAACCACCTCCATCCCAGCAGGAGCGAGGGGCACCGCTCAATTACCTGGAAAAGTTTTGGAAGAGGAAATGTGTATCTTGGGTAGAATGCAGACCATTACTGAGCTATCATTATTGGGTGCTGCTGGGATCTGACGTACTCATGAGATGGCATGCTTAGTGACAAAAATTTAGGTCCTAAGCCTTACAATCGGTCTGAGAGGCAGAGGAGAGTATTTATGTTTCCATTTTACAGATGGGGAAACCGAGGCTCAAAACACTGAAAGAACTTTCCAGGGTCTGGGCCCAGGTTCCACGAACGCCGTGAGTAGCCCTGCTTTTGGGAAAGGACCTCGGATCTGTCTGGAAGGGCGTTGCGGGAGAAAGGACCTCGGACCTGTCTGGAGGGGCCTCACGGGAGAAAGGGCTCAGGACCCGTCTGGAAGGGCGTCACCAGAGACCTTAGAGCAGGTCCTGAGGGTTCGTCCCGATGGAGCGCTGCAAAGAGCACCACACTTTGTGGCGCTATGGGCAGGATTCAGAGGCGGGCTTGGTGGCTGTCGGCTCTGTCCGGGTGCCCTGCACCCCCGCCCGTCCCAGTCTCCTCCGGCCGGGCCCCACAGCCTGGGTTTGCGGTCCTCGTCTCTGTAGGTCTGGACCGGCAGCGGCCGCCGGTGAAGGGCGATTGTGTCCCTGGGAACTGGCGGTAGCAGAGGTCGTGACAAAGGAAAAGTAAGGGACAGGGAAGGCGAGCTCACGCGGGTGAAGAAACGTCAGGAGGTCGTCTGTGTGCTGCTGGCTGTTAACTGGCCGAGTCCACACAGAGGCCCCGTGTCACCACAGAGGTGAGCACCGCTGGGAGGAAGCTGCCGTCTGCCCCCTGCTCCCCAGGACCTTGCTGTTGTCAGAGCGGCCCCTGGAGGCCCCTTGGGGGTTCCCTCTCTGGAGACGCGGGTCCCACCTCCGCCAGGCCGGGCCAGTGTTTCCTGATTTGGGGCCTTTCAAATCGGGGTGCCGGGGGACCTTTCCCTCATGTTATCGGAGACGGAGCTGTCTTTGCCCCCGATCATTTCTGGTGGTTTGCAGAGAAGGGCTCCTTGTCCACTTACTAAACCGGCCGCCGGTGACACTGAGTCCTGGCAGCCGGATCTAGCGGCTGTAGTCCTTACGGGGACAGCAGGGCCGTGCTCAAAAGCCCCAGCAGGCTGCTTGTTGCGGGCGTTTCCCTGTGTACGAAGTGCCAGGGGGACGGCGAATCGCTGCGGCAGAGGAGGCCGTCTGGGAGGCGGGACACCGAGCATTTCGCGTGCCGGTTTGCCGCTTGCCCGGCGATCTCACGGCTCTCGAGGCTTTCGGATTCAATGCTGGTGAACGTTCCCGGGGAGTTTCCACCTTCCCGGGACGTGCCGAGTGTTGTGCGTAGATGATGTCACTTGTTCCTCACTGTCACCTTGGAAGCGATAGAGTAAGTCTATTTTGTAGATAAGAAAACTGAGTTTTAGAGCAGTTAGCCGGCTCCCCAGGCTGCGAGGCCGATGGGGGCTGCGGCCTCGTGTGCGTCTGGCCTCACCCAACCCCAAAGCCAGGCGCTGAGCCTGACAGGGTGTGGTTCACGCGCGTACCTGAGACCCCCGCTCGGGCCAGGCTCCTGGTCCGCTCATGCTGCCGTGCCCCAGAACCCAGTTCCAACTTGCTGATTAGATACAGGAAAGGATGGATGGATGGATGGATGGACAGGTGGGACAGTGGACGGACGGACGGACGGATGGAAGTGTGCGTTCAAAACAACGCAGATAAAACGAAATAAATTCCTGGGGGACAGAAATTGGGCCTTTAAGCTTCCACCACGTGTTTCTGTGCGTACGTTAATAATGCCGTTTCCGAGTGATCCCTTTGGGGTCAAGATACAGGTTTTTAAAAAGCTAATTTAACAATTCTGAGTTAGAAATCTTTCTGCGATTTGGGCATCTCAGCAGCATGAGACACAAAGGACGTGTGTTCTCGGCTCCGACAACGTAACGGCTGCCTGTCACTTTCCGACAGGAAACCCGATCCGAATCTGCAGCCTCCCCCTGCCTGTCTGAGTGTCGATAATTCTCCATCCCAGGGCCCGGCCCATTAACACCGAACAGCTTGAGAATACACTCCTCATTGATCAGATAAACAAGTCGTGAGATACTTTATTACAAAATGATGGACCAATTTAGCCATCTTTTCACCCGCGATGGACTTACATTGAATGTGAAATGGCGAGGAGTCTGCTTCCTCAGAAGAAATACGAAGTGAAAGCTAATCATGAAAATGCTTCATCTAACTGCATTTATATTGAATTCAACACAAATTTAAGTCAGACTCCTGATCCACGCAAGTTTTACGGAATGCGGGTTGGCTTTTCTTTGTTAATCTTGCTCTGAACCATTTGTAATATTTTGCTTTGCAGCTATGGCATGATTTTGGCTTTTTCAGGGTGTTTCTTATTGAAAAACATTAATTACGTTTGTGACTTAGATAAGCATTGCTTGCTATGATTTTAATTCATCTTACGTCATGAATGAGTTGATTTAAAAATTTTTTTAAATGTTTATTTATTTCTGAGAGTGAGAGAGAGAGCAGGGGAGGGGCAGAGAGAGAGGGAGACACAGAATCCGAAGCAGGCTCCAGGCTCTGAGCTGTCAGCACAGAGCCCGACATGGGGCTCGAACCCACGGACTCATGGACTATGAGATCATGACCTGAGCTGAAGTCGGCCACCCAACCGACTGAGCCACTCAGGTGCCCTTAAATGAGTTGATTTAAAAACAAATTTTTTTAACGTTTATTTATTTTTGAGACATAGAGAGAGACAGCATGAGTGGGGGAGGAGCAGAGAGAGAGGGAGACACAGAATCTGAAACAGGCTTCAGGCTCTGAGCTGTCAGCACAGAGCCGGACACAGGGCTCGAACTCACGGACTGCGAGATCATGACCTGAGCTAAGTCGGATGCTTAACTGACTGAGCCACCCAGGCGCCCCAAGAATGAGTCGATTTTAAATCCATTTCATGAAGATTTTAAATTATTTTTAACTTAAAACCATAACAGTTATCGACTGGGGCACAGTAGCAAAGATATATTTATAGACAGCTACGTTTGTGCACGTTACAGAGATGGCTCACGTGACTGATAAAAACTGCAGAAAGCAGGTAGAATCAGGTGTTTGCGAGAAGAACAAAAGAAGGCTGGGGATTGGCCTTACCGGCGTTATTTCTGGGTAACCCTTCAGAGAAATCCCTCTCCTGCAGAGTTTCTGACAGAGCTGGGTGCGGCTGTACCCTGGAGAAAGCCTATGAGTGCAGAGGTTGTAAGCCCGGTGCCACACGGGGCTGCCCTGTGGGGTTCAGGGGAGGCCCCATGAGGGTCACTTCCGCCTCAGCACATACTCGTGGCTCTCCCTGGGATGCCCCGGGAGAACCTACAGGGCTGTGTGTGGCGGTCCTGCTTCTACAAGGGAAAGCTATCCCGGGAGCAGGTATTTTCCTGAGGGTGTCTGCTGATGACCCAGTGGGTCAGAACCTGCATGTCCAAGGTCCAACATGGTGGAACAGGAGGCGGGGCCCGGGTAGGCTGAGGGATTCTGTTAGAGGCTCCTGCAAAGTCAGGACTTGAGGGGACCAGTATCTCCAGTGGATGAGTGGGGAAGACGTGTCCTCTGGACTAGGTTGACCCTAGTAGATGGTCAAAGGAGAAAACCCTATTCATTCTGCGACACTCAAGCAGAAGCAAACGCAGGTCTTTTCTGAAGGAAGACACTTTAAACAACAGCAATGACTTCAAAGAGTTTTACGGATGAAGTTCCACGAAACGTGAGCTCAGGATGAGGATTCCATAAACAAAGGAGATGGGTTGTCACAGCCAAGAGGAGGCAGAAACCACACACACACCAGATGTTGGGCTCATAAGAAAGATATAAATGCATACATGTAATTTCACTGAAAAAAAACAAAAGAGGAAAATTATATTGTGAAGTGGCAGAAACTATCAAAACCGATGCATCGAGTTGACGAAGAACCTGACAGAACTTCCAGAAATGAGAAGTTGAATAATCGAAATGAACAGCGAGTGGGTCACACAGTTCAGAGACTGAATTGGAACCGAAGTTCTTACATACGAAATCCAGGGCACAGATTTGAGGTAGCAGCACAGAGTGCACCACAGAGTTAGAAGGAGGTGAGGGGTAAGCAGGAGTTAAAAGAACGCGGCACACGGAGTAGAGGTGGGGGAAGAGGCAACGTGCAAGGAGGCACAGCAGGGATTTTCCAGAATCCACAGCAGACACCAGACCTCAAATTCACGAAGCTCGGTGAGTCCCAAGCAAGAAAAATAAAGAGAACTTCTCCCCCGGGTACAAGAAGCGAATGAAAAACACCAGTGAGAAAACTAAGATCGGTCTTCTCGAGACGGTAACAAAGATTCGCTGCAAAGGGGAGAACTGGCAGACAGCGGGAGGCTGAGAAGCTCTCAGAACTTACACACATGTGCGGACGGCTCATGTTCCAGCCAGCTAGGGTGTGGAACCTTGTCACACATGAGGTACTGTGTGCGGGAGGCCGTCGCTTCCATGGGGCGGCCAAATGAGCCCCAGACTGGGTGCCACTGAGACTTTCCTTCCTAAGGCTTCACGAAAGTTCTCAAAAGAGCTAATTCCCAAAACTTAAATGTAAGCAAGAAAAGTATAATATTTTTTTTAACAGAGTACGACAAAGTCTAGCACCCAACACTATAAAATTAACAGTTTCCAACATCCAGGAAATGCCATATCAGGCATGTGCACAAGTGGACACAGAGACCTGGGACCAGGAGAAAAATCAGTCTAGGTGACAGCTATTCCAAAGCTGGCTTCTCGTTAGCAACCAGGGAGGCCGGAAGACAGTGGACCAACATCTTCAAAGTGCTAGAAGCAAGCAGCTGGTCAGGCCCAAATATTATATCCAGTGAAAATATGATTCAAATGAAGATTGGAGGCAATAGACATTTTTGGCTCTAACTACAAGCACTTGTGGCCAGCAGGCCTCCTCTGCTACAGGAAATGCTGAGGGTGGTTCTTTGGGAGGCAGAATGACACCACACGGAAGCCAGAACACGAGACAAAAGAGAGTAGCAGAAGTGGCAGATGTCTGAAAAAAATTAAATGTTCCTTTTCTTTCGCCTTTCCCTGTTGATTTCATATAATCCACAAAACTGCTTAAAGCAAAAGCTGTAACATTGTCTCATGGGTTTATGATGCATATAGTCGTATTTTACATAACAGGCTCAGGCATAACAGAAAGGGTAGGGAGTATGGACATTACTGTGGCAAGCTTTCACTATTTTACATGAAAATGGACCCATTAAAAGTTAGGAATATATATTGTAATCTCTAGAGCAACCATGAAAAGAAATGAAATTCTGTAAACTTTGTAGCTGTGCCACGTGTGACAAAAACAGGCCAAAGGACAAGAATGAAAGGGAAACAGATGACAGATACAGATAGATAGGTAGATAGATAGATGATAGATAGATAGATAATATAGAGATGATACATTAGATAGATGATGGATAGATAGATAGATAGATAGATAGATAGATAGACAGATACATGATAGATATAGATGGATGGATGGATAGATAGATGATATATGATTAGATAGATAGATAAACAATAGATAGATGACAGATAGATAATATAGAGATGATACATTAGATAGATGATGGATAGATAGATAGATAGATGATAGATATAGATGGATGGACGGATAGATAGATGATATATGATTAGATAGATAGATGAACAATAGATAGATGATAGATAATATAGAGATGATACATTAGATAGATGACGGATAGATAGATAGATAGATAGACAGATAGATACATGATAGATATAGATGGATGGATAGATAGATGATATATGATTAGATAGATAGATAAACAATAGACGGATGATAGATGATATAGATAGAGAGATAGATGATAGAGACAAGGAGCGAATATATGATAAGAGACGACAGATACATAGATGATAGACAAATGGTAAGTAGATAGATGGCCATTGAGCTATTGAATCAATATAAGCGATAAAATTGTCATAAAAACATTAAATTAATCCAGAATAAAGTAGAAATGAGGAAAACAAAGGTCAAATGAAAAATATGGAAAATACCTCGAAAGATGGCAGATTTAAATCTAACTCTATCATTAATAACATTAAATGGAAAGAGTCTGAACACTCTGATTAAAAGGCAGACGTTGTAAAATTGGATAAGTGAGACCCTAAATAAGTAAGTAAGCACTAAATCAGTGCACAAGAAACTAACTTTAAGTGTAAAAACACATATAGATTAAAAGTAAAGCACATACCCATACACATCACGCAGATGTTAACCAAGGATTGGCTGTATGATATCAGAAGAACAGAATTCTAGAATAAGGAATATCACCAACGATAAAGGGGTCGATTCATGAGGAGAACATATGAGAACACATGAGCAGGGCCAAAATGTGCATGGCCCAACACCAGAGTTTCAGAGCACACAGAGCAAGAACTGACAGAAAGTAAATGAGAAATGGAATAATCCACAATTATGATTACAAATGCCACCATTCCTCTCTTTGAAATTGGTAGAGCAAGTTGATAGAAATTCAGTAAATGAAAGGCTTGAACAACATCATCAACCGACTTAATTTCAAAAACACAGAAGAGTTCATAAGAGAAATCATATTCTGGACCTTAAGCAAGACTCCACAAATACAAAAGGATTGAAATGATAAAAATATGTCTTTGGATGTTAATGAAATTAATATAGAAATCAATAACGGGATGTTTGAAGTTTCCTCACATCCTTGGAAGTTAAACAACCCGATTCCACATAGCCTGTGCATCTCACCTCTACCCCCTAATACGAAAAATTAGCAAGTGTTCTGATCTGAATGAAAATGAAAACACAACTTATCAATGTGCAGCTAGAGCAGTGCATAGAGGACAATTTATAGCATTAAATGCTCTCTTTAGCTAAAAAGAAAGCCTCAAGTTAATTATCTAAGCTTCTCCTTATAAAAAGCAGGAAAAGAAGAACAAATTAAGCTTAAAATGGGCTGAAAGGAAGAAATAGAAATCAGAAAGACAGTAGAGAAAAGTGGATGAAAGTCAAGACTTGTTCTTTGTAAAAGTCAACTCCGTAACCAACCTCTGGTCACGATGGTCAGAGAGCCAGGGCATGGCTCATCTTCCCAGGCCTGTCTGTGCAGTGAGCGGAGTACAAGGCACCTGGAAAGGGGTCAGGGGGAGTGGGCAGGTGGGCTAGGACTCTGCGTCAGTAGTCCAGAAGGGACATGCGAGTGGCTGGCCCAGTTGTACTGGAGACCACCGGACCACACCAGACACACTGTGTGCGGTTCCAGGCAGCACATAAAGGACTCAGATTGGGTGGGAGGGAGGAGAGAAAACAAGGCGACGTCTAAGATTTGCCCCGGGGCTGGTGGTTTCATATCTGAGAACGGGGAGACCAGTGCAGGTGCTGGTTTGGAGCGCATCGGCTCTGAATGTTGACTCAGATCTGTGTCCAAGAGCACAGGGTCGACCAGCCGGCCAGGGCGGGGGTAGGTGGGATCGATGCTGGGGCGGCCAGGGCCCAGAACGGGTGCTCACGGACGCGGATGGCGAGAAGGAGGCTGGAGACACAGACCTGCAGCCGCCTCGCTGTGAAGGCCCAGTAGAGAACGAGAAGGAAGAGAACCCAGGGACAGAGACAGACCTGGGCACGCCTACAATCGATCCTCCCTGGACTTCTGAGCCGTCCCATGAGGGTCTGGGTGCGCTCTGCACCAGGCGGGTGTCCCCGGGGGACCTGCCAGCCCACCTGTGTGACTGCCATGCCCTACCACATTTTCCTGGGAGTCTGGTGAGAAATGTATGAAGTTTTACTTTTCTTCTATTCTTTAGACCAAGTGCATTCCCCAGTACCAGCGGGATAGCGGTAGGCCTCCTGTTGCCTATGGGCTTGCGGTGGCCTCCGTGGTCATCCACGTGTTTTTCCCTGCTTCCCCCTGGCCCCGGGCCCACCCTGGGAGCCTGAGCCTTCCAGGAAGATGGCTCGTGTCCATAGAGACAGTTCTGTGCGGGGCTGCGGGCGAGGCGGGCGTCATGCTAATGCCACGTAACTGCTGACCCGGTTCTGGCCCTGGGGCCCCTCCGTCCGCCTAGACCCGGCCTCCACAGTGGGGGGCGTTCCAGGACCCCGGCTGGCAAGAGTTTTCACCTTAACTGCAGCCTCCCGGCCCCGTTCCGTCCTGGGCAAGGGCATCCCCACCCGGCTCCGTTGGCTCTCGAAAGTCCCAGGTCTGCCATGAGGTCCCTTCCTCCCGGCAGCTTTGGTGGTGGCTTTCCGTGTGCGAATTCCCTGCCGTGTCAATGATGCTCACTGGGTGTGTGCGTGTGCCGGCAAGGGGGTGAGAATTCCAGCTGATACTGGCTGGCCGTCCACGCACACTGCCCGCGGGCGCTCTGTTAGCCGTGCTATGAGGAGGCATCGGTATCGCTGCTCTCGTTTTTTTTAAGTTTATTTATTTATATTTGAGACAGAGAGAGCGAGCGCCAGCGAGAGAGGGAGAACGAGCAGGGGAGGGGCAGAGAGAGAGAGAGAGAGAATCCCAAGCAGGGTCAGCGCTGTCCGCACAGAGTCTGATGTGGGGCTTGAGCTCAGGAGCCGTGAGATCACGACCCGAAAGGCTGCCGACGCTCACCCGACTGAGCCCCCAGGTGCCCCTCGCTGCCCTCGCTGCCCTGCCCACACGCACCAAGCGCCCACGTCAGCCCCTGCTGGGAGGCGCCCTCGGAGGCGCTGCGCTGGCCTCGCAGACTGCACGTGGTGCATCTGTAGCTGCAGCCCCTACCGTCCCCACCTGCTGGGGGCTCCGTGTCTGTGGCCCCCCCTCTGCCCAGCCTACTCCCGCTGCCCCCATGTGGATCCGCTGGCCACGGGCAGGTCTAAGGGCTTGTATTCGATGTCCTGAGAGTCGGGCAGGCCCCTCTGTTGTTGGCTCCCGGCCCCCCAGACCCCGGCTCGCTGCATCTGCACACGCCCCTGGCTGTGCTCTCTTCCAAGACCTCTTGGACGGTGACGGCTTGTCAGGCCACACGACCCAGACCGGCGGGCCATAAGCACGGGCGCTCAGCCCTCCCTCTGTGGCGGGAATGGATGGACGGGATGCCCAGGGGGATGCCGGCCAGCTGTGCTCCCCTTCTGACTGCAGAAGGTCCTTTCTGTTCCCTGAAGACACCCCTGCTTCCTCGGGGTGGTCCCTCCACGCCCCCCTCTGAGCCTGGCACAGCCTCTCCTCTGCTCCTCCCGGGCCCGGGCCTTTCTATGGCTCAGCAAGACCGTGCCGGGCACCCGGGCTCACGGTCGTCGGGAACGTTCGGTTTTCCTTGATCATCGGGCTCATATTTAAAAGGAGAATGACATCTGGGGGAGTACGAACGATGTGCTCGTTACAAAAATGCCTCATCCAGCAACACGGGTCAGCAGGCTCTTGCCTCGGGAAGGGGGTTTGCCGTGAGATGGAGGTTTTTAGAGGAAAAGAACTGAATGAAAAAATTATAATTCAAATTCGTGTAATATAAATTGTTCTTCACCCAGTCAATCCTGGTGTCACAATACTTTTTTTTTTTTTAAGAAAGGGAGCATGTTTCCTTGAACTCTGAGCATATTAGATATAAGTAATAAATGTGGATGCATCTAGGTTTACGTACTAATGTTTATTATAAATTGGGCGATTTCTCAGGGGATGAACAACATAAATTAATCTTGTAGGTTTTGATGTCTTAAAGTAAAAAAAAGGAATTGTGTAGTAACTCATTGATATTTAGAAAATAGTAGACACATCCTGCAGTCTATTTTTTTCTGCTGCTGGAAACATTTGGGATTTGAACAACTATTTCTTTTAAAGCACAGACAAAAAAGATTGTACTTGTGACAGGGAGATTCCCTGGAGTTGGAGCCTCGCGTGGAGGAAATGTCCCCGAAGCCGGGCGCCTTCCTGCCAGTTCTCCTGTGGCTGTCGGGGTCGGTGACCCTGCTGCTGGCACCTGAGCGCCTTCCTTTCCTGGAAAAGGCATCTCAGCCTCTGTGGGGGGAGGTACCACCTTTCACCTCCAGGAGGGCTGCCCAAATCGTGCCCAGGTCGTGGCATCTCAAGGGAAGGACGGTCCGACCCCGCCTGCCGACCCGCCTGCGGCGGCCAGAACCAAGGCCACCATGGGCTCCGCACGGCTGTGGGTGCTGCTCCCTGAGGGTACCCGCACGCACAGATCCAGAGCCCCCCCCCTCCCGCCCACGGGAGACATGATCCCCCCCGGCCCCGATTACTGGTTTATGAGACCTGCTTGTGCTGACGCTCCTGGTTATTGGTTTTATTTTTGTTTGTTGTTTTAAAGGCAACTGTCTTCAAAACCGAAATGGTGAGGGGGCAGCGATTAGTCTGGATGTTTTGGCCGTTTCCAAGATGAACTGAGTCGGTTTCCTGCTCCAGTGGTTTACGGGAGCCATTTAGATTGTGCAGGTGATTGAACTACTGCATCCCATCGATTGCTCCAAATAAATATAAATACAGCCGAAAGCAGCCTGCCCCCAAATGACAATAAGAGGGACGAGACGGAGTAGCTCGTAGTTGCTTTGGATACAAAAATCGATAGGATGATTCAGAGTCTAAAAAGAAAGATGTGGTTTGTCAAGTTTACTTATTTGTATTTATACTTAAAATTGAACGAAAGACCGATGAATGAATTGCCCGTCGTCACTCCCTGGATTTCTAGCAAAAGCCAAGGATTTTCCTGGACTGTAAACGATCAGCCAGTTCATTAACGGTTTTCGGAGTTTGTGTGTAAGTGGCTCTTAATGATCACAGTTGATCGCTGTGGTGAAAATATACCGAGTAGGAGATGATAAGTGTATAGCATAAATAGAATCTAATCGCTGGCTTCAGTCCGTTCCAGGAAGAAACAAGGAAAAGTCGTGCCCCCGTAATGGCAAAAAATGGCCACTATCGGAGGCGGCGAGGGAATGTGTAACACAGGCGGCAGGTGGCCCGGCGCTGGCCACAGAGGCTCCCCAGAGTGGTTCTGCGGGACATCTGCCCCCCGGATGTACGACCTTAGGAATCTTGGCTGCAGGGCAGTTTCACTTCTGTGCCAGGCGGGCTCAGCCCAGAGCCCGGGGCCTTCTGGATCCCGGACCCTGAGCAGACCTGGTTTGCTCTCCCCTTGCCGTGTTTCAGTGAGAGAGGGCCCAGACGCCTGCAGCCCCAGCTGAGCGCAGCCCCGTCCCGGGGAGCGCTCGCTGGCCTCCGCCTGGAGGCGCCACGGCTCCTCTCTGGCTGCCTGGCCGGTGAGGCCGTCCGCCCACGGCAAGTGTCCGTGCTGTGGATGCTGCCTGGGAAACAGGGCTTTTCTCTCCTCGCATCCCGAGGAGCCGCACAAGAAGACAGCCTGAGGCCCAGCCAGTGGCAGAGGTGAGACAGGAGTGTCTCCACTCCCTTCTGAGGCTCGGTTCTGGAAGGAGGGCCGCTAGGGCCAGGGCCTGGCTCCTTCCTGGCAGAGGCACCTGCCACACTCCTGCCCAGAGTCGGAGGGCCACGGCCACTGCTATATGGCAACAGCAAAGAACAGCGAAGAGGCCACACCTAGAACCTGAGGGCGGGGTCCTGGTGAAGGTGGGGAGGACGGAGAGTCCACGGGGGGAGGATGGAGGGTCCAGAGGGGAGGATGGAGGGTCCAGAGGGAGGAGGACGGAGGGTCTAGAGGGGGGAGGACGGAGGGTCTAGAGGGGAGGATGGAAGGTCCAGAGAGGGAGGATGGAGGGTCTAGAGGGGGAGGACGGAGGGTCCACAGGGGGAGGACAGGGGGTCCACAGGGGGAGGACAGAGGGTGTACATGGGGAGGATGAAGGGTGTACATGGGGAGGGCAGACGGTCCACAGGGGGAGGATGGAGGGTTCACGGGGGGAGGACGGAGGGTCCACGGGGGGAGGACGGAGGGTCCACAGGGGGAGGACAGAGGGTCCACAGGGGAAGACGGAGGGTGTACATGGGGAGGACGAAGGGTGTACATGGGGAGGGCAGACGGTCCACAGGGGGAGGACGGAGGGTTCACGGGGGGAGGATGGAGGGTCCACGGGGGGAGGACGGAGGGTCCACGGGGGGAGGACGGAGGGTTCACGGGGGGAGGACGGAGGGTCCACGGGGGGAGGACGGAGGGTCCACGGGGGGAGGATGGAGGGTTCACGGGGGGAGGACGGAGGGTCCACGGGGGGAGGACGGAGGGTCCACGGGGGGAGGACGGAGTGTTCACGGGGGAGGAGAGGGTCCATAGAGGGAAGATGGAGGGTTCACGGGGGAGGACGGAGGGTCCACAGGGGGAGTACAGGGGGTCCACAGGGGAGGGTGGGGGATCCACATGGGGAGGGCAGAGGGTCCACAGGGGGAGGACAGAGGGTTCACGGGGGGAGGACGGAGGGTTCACAGGGGGAAGATGGAGGGTGTACATGGGGAGGGCAGACGGTCCACAGGGGGAGGACGGAGGGTCCACAGGGGAGGACTGTGGACTCTGATACGGGCCTGGAAGGGGCAGTGTGGTTGTGATGTGACAATGTGCCAGGGAGGGTGGTGACAGTGGAGGCAGAGCCCCACCCGCACCCACCGAGGAGGGGAGAGGGAGAAGAAGAGGAGGGACCATGAGGGGAAAGAGTTGACACAGAAGGACCTGGAACAGACACCCTGTGTCACCAAGCAGAGGGCCCCTGGGGCTTCGAGTGCACGCGGGTGGGGTGAAGCGTAACTGTCGCATCAGAGACCTGGATCTGTGGCCGTCAACAGCCACAGGCTCGTCCCTGAGAAAATCCCTCCTGATCTCTGTCCTTCCGGAACGTGAGGGGCTCACAGTTAAATGCACAACTTCGGGATGCCGGGGCCCGGAGAGAGAGACATTCAAGGAACAGCTTTTCCGTGTTCTGGAAGCCTTGCCGCGTGGTCCCGGGTCAGCAGCAGGAGCAATGGGGTACTCCGAGGGGGCCCTTTCTTAGGGGCGGAGGCAGCCTGGAAGGTTCTGGAAATGGGTGTCACCGGGCAGGCCCCTTCCTTGCAGATACCCGCTCCAGGGGCTTCTCCCGCCTGTCACAAACGGCACCCACACCAGGGGACCTTGGGCAGAGCCTCTCCCGCGCAGCCCCCCGACCCGGGAAGTTTCTGCAACCGCCAGAGAGCGGTCTGGGCAGGATTCCTGGGCTTGCCGGGCAGCAAGTCCCGAAGAGCCATCGTGGGAGCCGCCCACTGCCCGCCCCGGGGACAAGCGGCCGTGTGAGCACAGCAGGGCCGCTCGGGGACTGCCCGGGCCCTGATGACACCCCACACCCCCTTGCAAAGAAATGCCCTCTTGCTTCCGTATTTACCTTGCAACAGAGCGGGGGTCTGAGAGGGTCGAAGCCCCGTGAGGGCTGGCGGACGCCGGGGCAGTGGCCGGGGCGGGGTGTCCCCCCTGCAGCTGCCGCAACGGACCCTAACAACGGCTCTATTACCGCCCGCTCGCCCATCGGCCCGGGCGCCCTCCAAATTAGCCACAAAGAAGCCCGCCTGTCAATATTAATTCCGCCGCAGAGATGACTTGTTACGGGAGAACAAAGGTGCTCGGCTCGGGCAGAACAACTTAACTCCTTGTCTCATAAAATTTAAGCTGCTATTGATCGCCTCCTTCCATTGTGTGAAGGATTAAGGATGTGCGCACACGCAGGCGCGCACACGCAGGCGCGCACACGCACACACGCGCGCAGACACCGGCCGGGAGGGGGCTCGCCCGCGCCCCCATCACTCAGGCGGGCTCGGCCCTCCCCCCCGCGCCCCCGGAACCATTCAGCAACACGAGGCAAATTAAATCAATGGATTCATCCTAGCAGATGGCCACTTTAACACTCAGTTAGCCTTTAGATAATTGAGCGTTGACTCCGGAATCATAAAATGGATGGCTCGTTTGTACATTTTACTGAAATAGATCGCCGAGGTTAAATAAATGAAATCCCATTTGTCAGGCGGTAATAAATGGTCTCCCCTTCTGCAAACAGCTCTGTTTGGCCTAATAAATACAGGGACGTTACAGCGCTCCTCCCTTGATAGGGTTACAGCTTAATGAAATGGTCTCCCCTCTGCTTGTTTCTGCCTCCTCCTGCACCGTGTGATAAGTAGCAAACCAACGAAGCTTGTAATTACAATCTTACAGAAACCCGGCCAATCTGTATATAAATCTCACCCTCCAATTACAAGATGTAATAATTTTGCAGTCAAGCTGGTAATGAGGTCTAATACTCACGCCTGCGCTAATCCCCCCTGGATGCTGACTCTATCAGATGTTAGCTTTGTAATTATACTGGCAGAAAATCATTATTTCATGTTCAGCAGAAAAATGAGGTTGGTGGGAAGTTAATTTTCTCTATGCTCTGTGAAGCGTAGACAAAATTTTAATGATTTAATCATTATGGTTACCCCTTCTGCAATTGACCCACGTTACTCGTGTAGAAACATTGGCACATTTAAAAGTCCCTGTTACCCGATAAAGCTTGCCAGGTATGCAGCTTTTAATGTAAGAATAACTGTATACAATTAAACTATTACCCTGCTGCTAGGGAAAGTTCATTGTATTTTTAGTTTTCATTATTGGCGTGTATGATTCACGGAGATGCTTATGTCTTGCCCACACTCTAATAAATGGCTAATTTTTTTTTAAAAAACTGAATTATGCTTTCCCGATTATGTCAACCCCGCAAAACATCATCATAAAAGACCGATGCAAGCAGGTGATTGTTGTGTGTCGGCCTGAGAAGTCATGGCTGCTGGGTCTCCTGTTAGGAATGAGAACAAAATGGGGGGGAGTTGCCAAGACCCCATTTGGGGACTGTGACTTGTCAGAGAGAGGCTTTAATATTTCCAAGGCTGGATGGTGCAGTGTTGAAAACAATGCACTCCCAAATGTAAGTGAAATAATTTGCTTCTAACAGTATTTTCATTCCATATTTTTGGTAACTCTTTGGGGACATGGGGAAATCACACACGTGTGCACACACATGCATGCGTGCACACACACACACTTGGCATTTCACACGTGTGCACACACGCTCACACACACACACACGCGGCATTTCAAGCAAGTTACAGGCTAAAGGAAAGTAAGGGAGGAAGGTTATTAGCATCACACTCTCCAGGAAGATAAATTTAGCGGTAGACTTTTGAAAACATAAAACAGCATCCTCCCTGTGCCGTATCGTGGTAAACCTAGCTTCGTTCTGAAACCCTAAAAACGTCAGAAAAGTGTTTCTGGTGGCCTGCTCTACGCTTGCCGGTAGCTTAGCTCCTTCCTTGCTTCCATCCCCCCTGCTCGGGGTGTTGGCAATCCCGCACGACAGGTGGACCGATGTCCCAGTGAGTCACGCACGGTGCTCAGGGTACAATCGCGCTCCTCGTTCCAGGTTTGCCTTCCCCCCCTCCCCGTCCATGCTTTTCTGCGAAAATTAAGTCTTCTGAGTAGACTTGACCCGCCTGCCTCCCTAGGACCATCAGCTGCCTGGGGCGGGCCCCCGAGGACAGAGATGCAGCACAGTTTGTGCCCTGGTGTGACGAGCAGGGGTAGCCACGCAAAGGAGGAGACCCCAAGGAGGCGAACCGCCATGGCTAGGGGCGGGGGAGGAGGAAAATTCGCAACCGGTAAAACAGCCCTTTGCCAAACCTCATCCATGTGGAGAGACTGGCAGATAAAATTTCACACACATTATAATGATAATTTCCAGCCAGATGCATGTGGGTAAGTCAGTCTCGGAAGTTGGTTTCTTCCTTCACAAAAGGCCAATCACAACTCTTGGAACATCAAGATAATTGAAGAATCTGCCTTGTTGGGATGCAAGCCAAAGTGACGATTCTGAGCCGACGCTGTGTCAGTCCCGTGTGTCAGCACAGCTGAGGATCTTGGGAGACACAGAAGGACGCTGGCACCAAGGTGGCATTCATTTTTTTTTTTTTTTAAGAACAACTTTCCTTCCACCTAATCCAAAGAACGATGCATCTCAACTGCTCTGTTTCCTTCTTGAGGTAAGTAGGGTCTGGTTGTCTTGACCTTTTGCAAGATGGGAGTGAGTGGTTGGCAGATTATAGTCTGGTCTGAGGGGTGGGTTTAGAAGGTCCGAGCAGCTCCCCCCCCCCCCCCCCCCGCCACCACAGGTGCTCAGTCTGGGACTCGGCTCTCATCTGTGTGTACGTATGTGTGTGCGTGTGCGAGTACTTGTCTATCATCTATCATCTATTAGCTATTATCTATCTATCTATCTATCTATCTATCTATCTTTCTTTCTCCTCCTCCTTCTCCTCCTGTTTCTTCTTCTTCCTATTCCTCTTCTTTTTCTTCTCCTCCTCCTCCTCCTCCTCCTCTTCCTGCTCCTCCTCCTCCTCCTTCTTCTTCTTCTTCACCTTCATCATCATCATCATCATCATCATCATCATCTCCTGCTGGTTTTGTTTCTCTGGAAAACCTGCTTAACACTGTGGTCAAAACTCAGTATTTATTTCTGTGAAGGGGACAGGCATTAATCTGCAGAGTAACCAGATTCTCTACCAAATGAAGACATTTTTCTTTCCCCAAAAAACCAAATAACAGACTACGTGACTAAGCACAGGAGGAGACTGGCGAAGCACACCAGAGCTGTGTGACGGCGCGTCCACTCAGTGCACCGGGCGCGAGTGTCCCCTGCTTCTCCCCCCACAGCCTCCAAGCCCTGGTCTTTGGCAGGGAGGCGTCCGCTCCAAGGGCAGATCTCTGGCTCTGAAGGAAGGCAGGTTAGTGGATTTCGATGCAAATGGTTTACTTGTATTTCTAGGTTGTTTTATTTTCTCTTAGTTTCTGCAAACTCCCCCAAGTCCTTTGTGGAGGAGGCAGGCAGGACTCGTGTGTACACATCAGTAAAAAGGAAATATCAACCATAACTAAAAACAAGATGTTTGGGTGGCCGTGGAATGCTGGGGTCAGATGCCTGGCACTGGCATTTGGGGTCACAGAGGGCACCTCTGCCATGTTCCCCACCATGTACCCGTTGGTGCCGCTGTGGGATGCCGTGTGCGCTTGCCCCAGGAAGGTCCAGCCTAGAGTTAGTTGCAGGCAGGATCAAGAAGGCAGTCAATCTGGGTTTGAATCCTGGCTGGACATTTGACTGTGAGATCAGAGAGTGAGCACATATTCTCTCCTGACAGGATAATGAATAATCGTCCTCATTCAGGGAGATCTTACAAGGGTTGAATGCACAGGTGCTGTTTAGCACAATGGCTGGAAAACGGCAGTTTCTTGGAAAATGTTAGCCATGATTTAACCTGGATTTTGAGTCACCCCTACCCACGGATTACACAATAACGTGTCTGCCGGTAGGAGGGAGTGTTCTGGAAGCATGCTCTTTGTCAGTCACGCCCGTTTGGAGGTGGATGTGGTACGGGGGCCACGTGAACGGAAGCCACTCTGCTGAGCACGGGGAGAAGGGGTCTCCTCCGCCAGCTGGGCGCCGATCTGGAGGCACAGCCTACGGACAGCGCCACCTCCCGCTACTAAACCGTCCCCACGTCCTTTGCTTCTGTGTGCAGGAAGCATGATGACATCAGCTTCGCCAAAGTTCTTCTTCCTGTGATGAGATGGCAGAGATTGTCCTAAGTATTGGGAAAATGGAGGACACACTCAGGGTTTTTCTTCTCCCTGACGTCTTCGCTGTGTTTACATTTGCGTCCAGGCATCGTGTGCGTGGGACCCGGTGGGCGCGTAAGGAGCCCGCGGGACCACGTCCACATCCTTCCCGCCCGCGGGTGGCCGGTGCATCCCCGACGCCCACCAGGACCAGAAGGCCCCGCGGGAGGACTTGGCTGGTGACCGCGCGGCAGGAGACTGTCGCGGCTGAAAGAAGCTACCGGCACCGGAAGCCCAGCGTGCTCCCTGTGGACCCAGTTTCCGGGGCCGTGATCCCCAGCTACATGTGGCCAGCGGAAGGGCTCGGCTTGCAGTCCAATGAGGGTGATTCTTAAGATTCAGACTTTCGAGGGGGAGAGACCAGGGTCTCTCTGTTCCGTGCCCTGGTCGGTGACCCGAGGAGAGCTACCGAGCTCCTTACGGCTCAGCACCCTTCTCCCCGAAAGCGCAGACCTAACGGCACTTCCCGTGAGGTGGGGAGTGGTTGGCAGGGAACCGAGTTGGACACGGATTTGGAGTAAAACCAGGCTTCCGCCCTCCTCCCTATGGCCCCTTTCACTAGGATGCTCCCTCACACACACACGTGCACACACACGCCAGCACACCTGTAAAAGCAATGGAGTAGAGAACTGCCCAAAGTCAAGAGCGGGAGAGGCCGGGATCCTACTGCGTGATACTCAGCCCACTCCATGCCCCCCTCTGCTCCGGGCCCCAGGCTCCGGGCGCCCCGTCCCCATCTCTCCCTGAACGTGTCCCCTGCTGTGTCCCCAGCAGGGCAACTCCATAGCATCTGACGAACAGTCTGCCTTGGTCTCCTGGCCTTTCCCACATGCGGCTTCATGGCAGTCGAGGAGGGAAACCGTCTGCAGACCCCCGTGGGAAGCGGGGAGGGGGCCTTTCGCTTGTTTGTGCCGAACCCTGACTGCCACGCTAAATGCAAATGTCCTTTCAAGTTACTGACGACCGATGCCAATTTCTGAGACGGTTTCCCTATAAATGTAGGGGACAGTATCCTGTGGTTTGCAAACCACGAGTTACGACTCTCCCTTTATATGTGTGTTGGTTGGTTTCCCGCTGCAGTGAAGGAACCAGTTTCACAGCGTGGGGCCGGGGACCCCCAGATCACCTCTGAGATGAACACAGTCCAGTTTCCCAAATTCCTGGGACTAAAAATAATTCTATCACATGAAAGGGCAATTTTTTGTAATGACGAAATCCGTCATTAGGTGAAGGGTCCTCCCCGCCCCCACTCTAAAGTCTGGTAACTCCTTCGTTTGTTTGTTAAACCTTTCATGTTAAGGGTTAAGAGATGATAAGATTCCCCATGGACAGATGGCTATTTTTTTTCTACGTTTCCTGTTTTTATTTTAATCACAGATAGTTATGAAGACTTGGTATCAGAATTGTACTTTTGATTCCTAATATACGCCAAAATACATTTTATCAAATATTTATAGTAGAGTCATGCATAAAGCATATAACCTCGAGAACACGAACTATCAATTTGTACTGCTCTGGACTCCATTTGGCGAGTTAAGGGATTAGGAATGAGATTTAAGGAAAAGCCAAAGGGCACATTTGTTTGTGATAAATATTTTAAGCATCTGTCATAAAATGTGGCCAACCCTGTCTGCACTTTGATGACTGATTTCCATGTTTTATCTCTTTCCTCACCCCGAGTTCTTTTTGTACATTTTCACAGATAACTGCCGTGATTTTTCTTGCCCTGAAATTTCTGGAGTTCACTTGGAGGAACTCTTTTGGAACGGTGGACTTTGGGGGGAGGGCTTGAAAAGAAAGAGCCCAACCTCCCGCCCCCGGACAAGGACTCTGCCCGTGAGGCCGGAAAGGTCTAGACGTCTCACGGCAAATCTTGCCGATGGGTGGAACCAGGCTGGACGCAAACCCCTCTGCACACTCTGATGGTGCCTGCTCTGCAGTTTCTGTCCCGTCTTGATAAGGAACAGTTCTTTCTATCAGTGCACCTGCCCGGAGGGTATACAGTTCGACACGGGTTTCATGCCGCAGGTCTTCTCACTTTTAGAAGGTCCACCTCAAGATAAAGCACTTGATTTCACCCTCGGGGTAAGCGTTGACTCCCACACATTTAGAATCTTCTTCTTGGCAGATGGAGTTTCTCCTCTCGGAGGAGAGTATTTGCATTTTTGGATTAGGGGGAGATTTTGACAAACCGGAAGTCCTTTGGATCATAATAAAGCATGTTGGAATGGTGTCGAACATGTTTGTTAAAAATACATGCGTTTGCATTGGCAAGAAGCCTTTCAGAAAATGCCAAGAGTTCCCAGGCGCTTTTCAGATTCTCTAGATAGTAAGTGATCACTTTTCAGTTTTCATAAGCGTGCCGAGTTGCCTTACATCCTCGTGTGTCAGGAAGTGCGGCGAATAAAGAGCTGTGCCTCGCCTCCAGAGCTCCCGTTCGTTATCCTGACACCGTTGGATGTTGCTACATGATAGGTTATTTTGGGGACAGAGGTATCATTTCTTCTACATCCAGTAAAAACGACCCTAAACTTTTGCAGAAGATGAACATCCTACTTTTAACTGCCATCATAATTAAAGAGACCCAGCGAAAACTGGGGACTATTAGATGTGCTAGTGACGAATTCTTGTAGCAGCCTTCCTCCGTAAACGTCTTTGTTTCCCCTCCTTCCTGCAGGCAGCTCCCCCCCCACCCCAGAGGATTCCGTCAACGCCCCCCTCCTGGGGCTTGGTGAGATGTGCTGCTACTTCCTTCTGGCCACCATGGCGGGAGGTAGAAAGTCGGAGATCCCTGTGACGATGAGCTTTTTCTCTTCTTTCCCAATTTGTTCTTCGATTTTAGTTTCTACAAGTTTAGCTCGGAGCGGGGGTGTGTGGTTGTGTTTGTTTGCTTTTGGTTCATCCCGTGTGACTTTCGCTCACCTCGTACGTGGAGGCTTGTGTCTTTCAGCAAATTCGGAACGTTTCCAGCCAAGGTTCCTCCAGGCACTTTCACAGCCTCCCCTCTGCCCTTTCCCTGGAGATTTCGGTGATGTGATGCCGGGCCCTGTGCTGTTGCCACGGTCTCCGTTTTTCCCGTCTCTTCTGTCTCTGTTGTTCCTGCTGCGTGAACCCTGCCGCTCTCCCCTCAGGCCCACTGGTTATTTCTGCTGTCTCTTCACTCCGCAGGGCTCCACTGGCTGGACCTTTCCCTTCGACGATTCCCGTTTGGTTATTTTTTACAACTTCAATTTCTTGTGATTTTCTTTCGCTTGGTTCAAGGCAATTTGTAAGCGATTATTGAAAGATTTTTATGACAGCTGCTTTAAATTCCTTGTTGGATAATTCCGACATCTGATTCAGGTCAGTGTTATTAACAGCTGAGCGTGTGCTGTCACTCCAGTCGTGACCGTTGTGTGATCTACCCCAGACACCCCGCCTGTCACGTTAGGAGACAGTGGTCCTACCGCAGCCGTCCTGGTTGGGTGTAGCACACGGGTCCTGGCCTCCTTTTGTGGTGCTATTTGGTGGGCTTGCCCACTGGCCCCGATGGCATCGCCTGAGAGAGTGGAATGGGTTCCCTCCAGGCCCCGGGCGTCTCTCACTGGCAAAGACCTCCTGGGGTGTAGGAGGACAGAGAGACGTCCATGTTGGGCACCTGCCATGGTGGGATTCCTACCAGTGTCCCTGGATGCTTCTGGGTCTCTGAGCGGGAGACGGGGCTCCAGCCCAACTCAATGCGGAGGGACGGGAAGACGGAGGGGATGGACGATAGGATGGGAAGTAGAGGGAGACGGTGTCCCACAAGCGATCAAATTGGGGGAAGTCGGGGCGGATGGCTGTGACGTTTCCACTGACGATGGGACCTGGAGGTTAATAGGGTGGCCGGTGCCAGGAAGGTAGATGTGCTGACTCTACAGCATTCTCTCCGTATCCTCTGTTGCTGCTTATTAATCAGGAAACCATTCGCGTAGGTGGGTAACACTTTAATGTGTCTGCCTGTTTCCTTTAATATGGATTTCACAAGAAGCTGAAATCAAATTAAATCACATTGTTGTGGTACTTTCCTCACTTTTTAAGTTAACGAAATGCCCAGAGGTGCTGAGGACATATTTGACAAAGTAACTTCATTAATCTCCGGGCAGGAAACAGGGAAGTACCTACAGGGCCGCACACAGTCAGTGTCCCAGCGTCACCAGCGAGGTTGTGTCTGCAGTGGTGTGTGTCCAGCGCTCTGCTCGGTCCGCGGTTACGCGATCCTACGGCACGAGCTAGGCCTGGGGCTGGGCCGTGCTCCGGCCTGGAAGGTGCCGTGCTGTTTCCAGCAGGTGCTCTGATTCTCCAGCAGGACTGAGGGCCCTCGGTTTTGCGGAGGGCACATGGGAGGGCAGGGAGGGAAGCCGCCGCAGGTGCAGGAACCCCAGCGGGGAGGGGTGGGCCACACGACACCACAGTGTGCTTTGGGCTGGGGAAATACATCCTGGTTTTCCAGGAAAAGCTAATGGTGAATATCGGTGACTTTGGTTTTTAGAGCAGTTTTAGATGTACGAGAAAACCTAGCAGAAAATGCAGAGTCCTTACGTGCAATCGTCTCCCCCAGACCATCGCTCCCCCATCACCGGCGTCTCATGTCGGTGAGGTATGGTGACTACAGTTCGCGGAGGGGCGTTACCACATTATTATCAATTACAGTGCCATCAGGACCGCTGTGTTCTATGGGTTGGGACAAATGTGTAATGACACGCATCCACCGGTACGGTAAAGCGCAGAAACCACTCAGCATTTCACTGTCTTCATAGCTGTGCACTTTCCAGAACGTCACAGAGTTGGAGTCCTTCGGTGTGGAGCCTTTTCAGCCTGGCTTCTCTCCCTTAGTGATATGCATTTTGGTTTTCCCCATATCTTTCTGTGGCTCGATAGCTGCTTTCTTTTCAGCGCTGCCTGAAATTGCGCCGTCCGGACGGACCCCTGGTTGTTTATTCGTTCACCTGCTGAGGGACACGCACCCTGCCTAGTCAACCCTTTTGGGGCAAGAACATCAAGGTTGAGACAATCGTGTATTTTTAAGGGGAAGAGACTGTGGGGTCCATGCATTTTTACGTCTAAGAGCCTAAGTGTTCCAAGGTGCAATCCAACTGTGCAGGAAAATCAGAAACCAAAAGCACTACATATTTAAAAACTGCTCTTGGCTCTACTGAGAAGTGTTTATTTGACTTGCAGGTTTGGGCAACGGCACTCCCAGCAAACACTGCAGGGTTTTGGTGAGAGCGCCTGTGGTCGGGGGCGGGGGGCATGGAAGGACCCACAGTGGGGGGACCCGGGGTCTATGTCCCAGAAATGCGGAAAATCCAGGGAAATTTGCTTCACTCAAAGCACTACTTTATACGTTTATTCTTCAGTCCTTACCTTTTCACATATTAAATTCAGACTGTCTTCCAACGAAGTTTAAGCATTATCTTGAAAGATGTCGGGCAGAACACTGGCTTCACTTGTACACACAAAGATAACACGGCCCCTGCGATCGTACCGTGTGTAATTACACAGGTGCATCAGAATCAGCAGCTCTTGATGCAAATCACGTCACCACAGCTCTGTTTCAGCGGCGGGATTTAGGGGGAAACGTCGTTACTTTAAAAATCCTGACAATTTGAACATAAGCAGAACTAACAACTCCTCCACTTTCCCCATCGCTATAGATGTTCCGTTATTGTTATCCCCGAATGAAGTGAATGGAAACTCAGTCTTCAGAGGAAGCTGGGGCTGTCCTGCAAACAGGAACACGGGCGCGGCACTTAGGAAGGTGAACCCAGATACACCTGCAGGACGGTCAAGCCCCCACCGGCCACCGCTTAGGTGTTCTCCACCAGAGGGGCCGACGTCTGTGCGGACACCGTGCAGAACCCGTTTGCGGAAACTTCCGGTCACACTTGGAAAGTTTGGCAGGTGGCGTCTCTTCTCCTTTGATTTTTTTTTTCAATTTTTTTTTCCCCCTGAAACTCCAGCTCCAGGCCCTCGACCCCCCAGTTCGATACCTTTTTTTGTTAATAGATCTAATCAGCAGCGTGTTAGACAAGAGAGGCCCTTTATGCGCGCAGTGTTAGGACAAGCGGAGCGCGGCTGTAGATGGCTAGAATAAACAACTCGGACCCATTCAATTACAACGCTGGGGCCCGGCCTTTATCTGGCTGTGACATCATTTCAATCAAAATGTAAAATAATACAATCCAATAGTGGGGAGAGGTAGAGATAGGACACAGGCGGCTGCACTTAGTCATTTAATAAAGAGAAGAGGAAGGTGGGGCGGCCTCCTTCTGACAGCCGGCGAGGCCTCCGGTTCCCAAACTCCATTACCTGCTCTAATAGTATTCACAAGAAGCCGGTGCAGGAAATTGTCTATTACTTTTTATTAGTGGAAGCTGTTATGCAGGATACAGCCTACTGCGCTGTTTTTTTTTTTTTTTCTTGCTTTGTTCGTTTAATTAACAAAAGCATGAAATCTCCCTATTGGCAGCTTTTCCCCCTCCGAGCAGGGATTTTATTCATTTCTTTTGTCTCCTTTGAATTTCTTTTTTTAACAGTGATGTTTTTCAGGACTCACAGATCAGTGTGAGAAGAAAAACATAATTCAAGGGCAAATACGTCGTCTTGGCACTGGTCGGGCTGCCGAAGGACCAGCGCGGTGTGTCCTTCTCCACGGCGCTCGGTGTGAAAGTTTCCCTGATGCTTCTGAGACTGGTGGTCAGTCACCTGCTCCGTGTGGGGCTTCTCCAAACGGCCCTGCTGGTTCCACCCGTTGGGCCCGAAAGCAAGAAAGAGAAAAGGAGGTGACGTCTTAGGAAGAGGGAGCGAAGGGGCACCTGGGCGGCTGACTCGTTTTCGGCTCAGGTCGTGACCTCATCGTTTGTGGGTTCGGGTCCCCCATCCGGCTCTACGCTGGCACCAAGGTGCCTGCGTGGGATTCTCTCTCTCTCTCCCTTTCTGTCTGCCCACTCCCCCGCCCCTTGTGCTCTGTATCTTTCTCGAAATAAATAATAATAAACTTTAAAAATAAAGAAAGAGGCAGTGAAGTTTGTCCTGAAGCAAGTTCCCGGAACCCTGGCTGTTTGGATGTGGGTGGTGGCCCTTGAACAGCCCATTCCAGTCAGTGAGTTCATTGCTTTTCCTCGAACTGTATTCAGTTTACAGCAATCGATCATTTTTAAAGGGAAACAATGGTTATCCTTCAATGTCTTTGACCATTCTGTGCAGCAAGCACACCCGTCGCACAACAACCGACTTGACGAGGTCTGGGAGGAGGTGGCTGAAGGCAGAATCGTAGGAGCCGGCCCGCGGCCACTCGGGTGCTTTCCGCATGAGCATTTGCAGGACTGTGACACTCCAGCCTTGGGACCGCTGGGTTTGGATTTCCTCCGCAGAGAGGTAAGCGAGACGCCCCTTGCCGCCTGCCCCAGCCTCACACAGAATACAGCGTAGTTGGAAAGGTAGTATCTTCACAGAGCCAGCAAGTTCCCTTGTGACGCAGGAGCAAAACAAGAATGTTTGTGGGGCCACCAGAAAGTCGGGTCCGTGTGGAACCGGAGGTTAAGCAGGCGTCTTACTCTTGCCTCTGAATTTCTGCCAAAGCTCCACGTGAGGACACCAGGCCCTCATTCTAGAAAGGGCTTAGGCTCTGACCGTCTCCTGTCGTCCCGCCCACCACACGAAGGGGCGGAGGCTCGGGGGCACTCGGAGGGAGGACCTGTGCATCAGGGGAGCACGGCCAGCTTTCCGTCCCGTCCCCGACACCCCTGCCAGTGCAGTGGCCTCCAGGGAAAGCGGAGGCAGATACTGGGAGCCCACGAGCCGGGGATCATGGGTCTTTGTGCTGCCCGGGGTGGGCGGACGCTACCTGAGACCGTTCCCAGGAGAACCGCGAGAATGACCGGAAGCTTTGGGGCGGACTTGAACACGGCGCCTCCCCAGAGAACGCTGAAGAGGGAGCTTGGCCAGGAAGCCCACAGGGGTGTGTGAGGCCGGAGGGCGCAGCCGCTGGGGATGGCGTTCCTACCGTTGGGCAGGACAAGGCTGCAGGGGTCTCTCAACGGCAGGCGGAAGCGGCAGCCGGTTGTGGGCTTGAGCCCCTTCCTCTTGGGGAGACGGGCTGAGGGGTGTGTGGGTCGCCATCAGATGTCCCTGGGGACCCCGCCCTGCATCCGTGCCCTTCTGCAGGGTGACCCAGAAGCTCCACTGGCGAACGTGGGTGTCTCCCCACCGCCTGGATCCCAGCTGGCCTCGTTGCCACTGTCTTCGGGGCGAAGAACGTGGCAAAGGTGACGTGCTTCTCAGCTAGTTCTGAGCCCGGGACTCCGTGGGTGTCGTGGGACCCTGAGCACAGCAGGCCAGCCCAGCGGACAGGGGAGCCACGTGGCCCAGTCTCGCCGGCACCCAAGCTGACAGCCGGCTGACCCCCCGGGGGAGTGAGACCACCCGGGCCCAGCAGCCACAGCCCACACCCCGCTGATGGCAGAGGCACGCGTGTGCGGAGAGCAGCCAGGCCTGGCGCAGATCCCCCGGCCGCCCGGCTGACCTGAGGGACGTCAGGCCGCCCCTGTGAGCCAAGGACGCCCCTGGGCATGGCCCCCTGGGCATCAGGGACTCCTGGGGCTCCCGACGGACATCTTCACACCCGCCAACGCAGCCCGTGAGGGCGACCCGCCTGCTGAAGAGTGGCTGCCGGCTTACGTTCCTGCAAGAGGGTTCGGGTACCACAGACCCTGAAGGCTCGACCCTCCCCAGAGCCTGGGCCTTGGAGGGGCAGCCGTGGGGGCTCCAGGAGGGAGGACAACAGAGCCCCCTCCCCCCCGAGACCTCCCTGCTGCAGGGTCAGGCCTGGAGGGTGGGGTCAGAGCTGTGCATGATTCTGGCTTCTGGCTCACTGGGCAGATGTCTCGCTGTCTGAAGCACGAGTGGCCGCAGTCAGGGGACCACCTGGGAAGCCCAGGGACGGGGCCCGGTGTCCAGGAAGCCTGAGGCCCGGGGGGAGGGGGTGATGGGGGGATGCCCACCCTGCCGTCCCCACAGTTACGTGGACAGCAGTGGACGGTGGACAGTGAGGTTCTGGACGCAAGTTGGGCCTTGGTTGTGGGGACTTTGAACTTGGGTCTGAGGGCTGTGGGCCCCGTTTGGCCCCTGGAGGGCTTCGAGGGCAAAGAGACACATAAAACTGCCCTTTAGACACACAAACCCATCACGGGCACCAGCACACCAGCACGGGGACACACAGCCACGGGGAGAAAGCAGGACCTGGGACCGAGGGGCGGTTTCTGGCCTGGAGCTGAGGGCACAGGGAGGGGACCAGGGCAAGGGGATGTGGAGGTCTGGAAAGAAGGTGCTAGGAAGGCCTTTGCTGTTGCCTTTGTATTTTCATCCTTGGGACACACAGTGGTGCCTGATACTTGGGATAAACAGTGGTGCCTAATACTGGGGATGCACAGTGATGCCTAATAGAGCCCAGCCGGGGAGAAGAAGAACTGAGGTGCAGTCTCGCTTTCTGTTCTTAAACAAATTATCCAGTTGTCACCGTGGTGAGGTCAAAGTGCCCGCAAACTGTGGGCCTACAACACAAGCCACGTTACGGAGCAGCCTGGACTGCTGGTGTCTGGGCCTGTCGTGTCTGGGTGGCCGGCACTGTTTTGGGGGAAACAGCAGTAACCAAATGGAGACACGGAAGAACCCAGAAGAGCTGGAAAGGGCCGGATGCTCCAAGGTTGAGTGACGTCAGGGGAGGGAGCACTGGTGCGCCAGGCCTCACTGACGCCCGTGGCAACCCCGGGAGGGACGCGCCACGCCCACGCCGTCCCGACCGGGAGATACAGCTCCACGGGCCTCGGGCGCGTGGTGCGGGGCCGTGGCTGTGGCTCCTCGTGGACAAGCCGTGCGGGGTCTGCAGACGCGTCCCCAGCGGCCGATCGCAGCACGCAGGAGTGGCCACGGAACTGGGAGGTCACCACATTGGTCACTCACCAAATCCTCGACAGATGTTCACTGTTTTCTGCTGGAATAAGTGGTCCCGCCAGGGGCCCCTCCCAAGGACTCAGGCGTCCTCCCACCGAGGCGGTAACACCGGACGCCGCCCCGGGGGCGGAGCCTTCACCCGCCCACCTGTGCACAAGACGGCTCCCGGACAGGTCACACACCCCAGAGTCTGCATCCCAGCTGCCTGCTCTCGGCGCTCACTGGGGCACCCCAGCCCGGCCGCTCGTCCTCCCTGCCGGTCTGTCCCCGCCCCCGCTCCGGTCGGCAGCCTGAGTCCATCGGGTCAGGGAAGAGCCCCGCCCCTCTGGTGGGAAACTGCCTCCTTGCTGCTGTGCACCAGGCCCGCAGCCCCCACCCTTCCTCAGCTCTCCCCGACGTCCCCTTCCGGCTCCCTCCTGTCTGCTCAGATGTCACCTCCTGGCGAGGACACGGCGGCTCCTCCTCGCCCCAAGTCTCCTTTGCTTGCCATGTGATTCGCCCCTCAAACTTGTCTACCCCCCCCCCCCCACCATCCACTGCCGTGTGTGCCCCACGATCCCAGCCACGGTGTTCCCCGGGGTCTGTTCTCGAGAACCGGGAACGTGCCCGGAAACAGGAGTCTGGGAAAAGGTCGAGAGCTGCCCCTGCCCGGGTCCCCTCCCCCGCCCAGAGCGGCTCTGAGACAAGGTGATTCTCACCTGTGAGCCTTAAGACCCGCCCGCTGCCGGGCACCGACGTCCCCACACACGGCTGCAGGCTCACCTCCTACCCTGAGGGCTGTCTCCAAAAAAGGACAGTTTCTTCCCTAAGAGGCACTCTGGGCAGATTCCCAAGAAAACGCACAGGGCCTCTGTTCCCATGTTCATGCCGAGGTGCTTTGTCACAGGAGACGCCCCGTTTCCCCCCGTGAGGGGCGCTGCTGTCCTCACGGGGACTCAGGCTGGCTGAGGAATCCTGGGGTCACACTTCCATCCGAGTGGCCGCCGAGGGCCTTGCCTGCTGACGGGACTGTATCACGGCCATCTTAATCCGGCTCGTCTTACATTTGGCGAGGGGTTTGGAGGGCAGGGGCTCACTGCCGGAGCACCCGGGGACGTCCCGGAGCCTTGATGGCCACCCGTTGCTGACTTTGCGCATATGGCTGGCTAGGACCTTCCGGAATGTGTGAGTGTCAGCACGAATGGAAGGAAATTGTGTAACCTCTCCCACAGGCACTCTGTCTCTTGACTTCAGGGAGCTGAATCAAGCGGGAAGGGGGAGCTGGGTCACACCCCTAAGGCGACGCCCGGGGCTAATGCACCCATGAAATGACTGCGCAGCTGCTGAGGGGCAGGGAACGGGCCCCCAGCCTCCGTCTGCCTTGGGAGAGTCGGACACGGGTGCCCCTGGGGGCCACGCGCTCCTGGCCAAGCTCCCGCCCGCATCCAGGCCCAGCGAGCGTCCTTGTAGCTGGACCGTAGTCAGGCTGTGAAGGAGCTACGTTCCAATGTCCCGCTGGCCTCCCCGCACGGCGGTGCCTTGCTCTTGTCACTGTGAAGGTAGATTTGCTGAAGCCTGACCTCGGCACACGGGAAAGCTTGCCAGCGAGAGGGCACAGACGCTTTGGGGGTCTGAGCGCCGTTGGCTACTTATGCAGAAACATTTCAACTCACCGCCACGGACACACGGGCTCTGGAAGGACCTCTGACAAAGATGAGGTCTGATTCTGGAGTCGAGGGGTGGAAACTGGGAAGGCCTGAGCGGTCTGCAAGCAGATGTCACTGCAAGTGTGACTCTTCTGTTTCTAGACGTGAGTGATTCTGCACGGCCTCAGAAAATCACTGTTAAAACCGCATACACGTGTGAGTTCTCGTCCGGAAGCAGGGGAGACGCTCAGCTTGGCCACGAGGCCTTGGGGGCCCTGCTTGCAGTCCCTGCGGGGTCCACCCGCCCCATCTACCCGCCGGGCCGCTGGGGCCTCTGGGGCAGACGTTCAAAGGGAGTAGCTCAGAAATGCACAGAAGGAGCTAACTTTTCCCTGAGGACTGTGCTGGGGGTGGAGACGAGCCAGACACGCAGCCACGGGCTGCGTGTTCCCTGGAGGACACAGACCCTCTCGGTCACGCTGTAGAGAGGCCCGTTTCGGAGCTGCAGGTAGGATCGAGGGCGGGGGGTGGAGAAGGCCTTGCTTTCTCAGCGCCTGGCCCACAGGGGGCGAAGTCCCAGGATGGGGCACAGGCAGGTGGTTCCCTCGGGGGAACAGAATCGCTCCTGGGACAGAGAGGAGGACAGCCGGGCCCCAGGAGGCACCAGTGTCACCGTCGGGAGGTCGTGAGGCTGAGCTCCTACACGGCCGCTGTGCCCAGCCCTGCTGTGCTGAGGCTCTGCCCGCATCACCCCCAAGCTTCTGGGGTCTCGGTCGGCTGAGAGCCTTCTCCTGGCTGTCCTCGTGGCGGGAAGGCTTTTGGCGAGGTGGTGGAAGGAGCCACAGTGGGAGTTCGGGACGGACACGGGACACAGCGGAGCCTTCCAGAACACCCCTGCCCCGCACCCCCAGAAGCAAGGCTGGCTGAAGTCACTGGGTGTCTGTCCCTCAGGAGGCTGGGACTTCGGGCCTCTGGAGATGAATCCTGGCGTCCCCATGCCTCGCAAGCCACCGCAACAGGACATGTGAGGGCGCGGGCGGCTCCCTGTTCTCCCGTCGAACATCTGGTCTCCTGAGCTCAAGCAGTTTGTCCCCTCCCTCCTGGTCTGCCTGTCCCCACAGACGCCTCTGCTGTCCAGGGGGCCTGAGCTCCCACAGGGAAGGGCTGCTTCCACATCTTCACATTCTGACAGGTGCCTTGTCCGGGGTCTCCTCCCCCGGGAGGGGTGGATGTGAGTCTATGGACCGGACGGTGTGAGGACGTCTAACCCTCTGGGAAAATAAAGTTGGGGGCGGCTGGTGCCTTCAGTTGGGTTGTTTTCAGATTCATGGATGTTTCTGTTCTGCCTCATTTTTCCTTTTACAAGTCAGTTTGGCACCTAAACGAAAAAGAACATTTGACAGTTAGGTCAACGTGTCCCAAGACTTCGCTGGACTTGGGGGTTCGGACGGAGGAAAATCCCTCCGGCAGTGTTGGGACCGTACGTCCAGGCGGCTCTCACGGAGCTCGCTGTGGCTGTGCTCACAGCCGGTTGACAGCCCTGAGTGATTGTTTTTTAGTTTGTTTGTTTATGTGGAGAGAGACAGAGACAGTGGGAGCAGGGAGTGGCAGGAAGACGGGGACACAGAGTCCCAAGCAGGTTCCGCACTGTCAGCACAGAAGAGCCCAAGCTGGGGCTCGAACTCAGGAACCATGAGATCATGACCCGAACCGAAATCAAGAGTCGGAAGCTCAACCAAGCGCCCCACCCTGACTGAGGTCGGAACGTCAGTCCGTGCGATTTGAAGCCTCCGCTGTCGTGAGCACGCCGCTCGTGGTTGTGGTTTTCTACCCTACGTGGCGTGAAATGACTCCCGCCCAAACCCGCGGGCTCACCTGCGGTGTGATGGCCTGGCTCTGGGGCTCATGGCAGCAGGAGGCCACGCGCAGCGGGGGACACAGACTCTCTGGAATGGGGGCCTCGTTTCAGGATGTGGCTTGTGTCGTGTGGCTCCGGGGAGGGGACGCTGCTCTGGGCTGGATTCCGTCAAGAAGCTGGACGGGTCTGTGACGGTGCGTCTGACACATCACATCTAGCGGGTGGGGGAAGACATCGCACGTCTGGTGAGGAGCATGGGGAAGAGGGTGCCGTCTGGGGACACGCTCAGGGCTGTCTGCTCAGACGTGGCAGGAATAGGCTCATCTGGGCACGGTGCTGGACAGACCTGGGGCCCGCTGTGCGGCTGGTGGGGGGGAGCGCCCTTCCTGTCCCGGGGCGGCCCCTGGGGGTCAGAAGAACCCCCCAAAGCAGGGGGCCCACTCGGCCCTGCTCACTGAGGTCGCCCTACTGGCGGGAGCTGCCCTCCTGCGCTTTAACCACCGAGACCCCGACTCCAGACCTCGCGGATGGCGCTTCCCCTGCGGAGATCAGGAAATGCCCACTGTTTCCTCGGTTCGTGGAGGATTCCCGGGAATTTCATGTCAGCTCATCAGTGACCTTGGGAGGAAGAAGGAGGTGGTGTCAGAGCATGACCGTGGCCGGGGGCGGGGCGGGGGCCAGCCCGGCGCCCTGCCCCGAGTTCTGGGGTCTCCTGAATTCATGCACCCAAGTGGAACTACAGTCGATCAGATGAGATGCCTGATCACTTAATATCTCTCTGGGGTGTTTTGCCAACCTTGGGCTATTTTCCTCAAGAGATTTTTACCTTTTTGTCAAAATGGTAAAGCACTCTTTTCTGTGAATTGCTTTCATTTTTCATTTCAGTGGAAGGAAGTGATTGGAGGCTGGCTCCCCGCTGGGCGCGGCCCGGGGGACTGCGGGGACAAGCCTCTGCCGTCTGCTCCCTGCAGTTTAAAGTACACGTCATTTCCAAAATGCCCCTCTACTTAGGCATCGGTCGACTGTTGCCTGCACGCTTGGAGGCACCCACACGCATGTGCAAGCACGTCCGTGTGCCCCTGTGCATGCTGTGCACGTGTGCGGGGGCCGTCTGCCCCTCCCACCTATGACAGCACGCCCGCCAGGCACCGTCCTGAGCCCTGCTGGGGTATCGCCAGCACATCCGGCCCTTCCCTCAGAGGGCCTCCTGGGCCACAGTCCGTGTGGGCCTTGTGGGGGGTGTGGGGCCCTTTCCAAAGGGCTTCCTTTTAATAAAGACAGAAACGTGAACAAAGAGTGAAACGCCGTGTGACGATCGCTCAGTGCGCACAAACCACAGAGGACAGGACCATGGATGCTTCCAGAGAATTGCACCCAGGGTGATGGCCCCCATGGAGTAGTGGGTGAGCCATGGATTCTGGGATAAATCAAGCTCACAGGGCTTGCTTTGTGGCCGACGAGTGTCCCGTGGGGGGACGGCAGACCCAGGAGGACCCAGGTACTAACCCACAAGGCCCTCTGGGGGCCTGTCGGCAGCTGCAGTGTGAGGGGGCAGGGCTCCCAAGGAAGGGGGGCCTGGCCCTGGGCTCCCGTCCGTGACAGATGGCCCGAGAAGTCCTGATGCTTCAATAGTTAGTTTTAGAAACTCAGGTTGGACAGGTTCTGAACGTCTCCCGTGGTCATCAGAGACTTGCTGTGGCCTGAATGTGCCCCTCACCCCCCACCGTATGCTGGAGTCCTGACCCAGCTGTGGGGGCACCGCGAGAGGCCATGACCCAGGCGAGGCCCTTACCCAGCCCCCACGCTGAGTGATACGTTTCCGTTGTGGGTAAGCCACCCTCTCAGTGGAATGTGGCCATAGGGGCTGGACAGATTAAGACTTTTCCAAATCTTTGCATCAAATTCAGGGGGAAAAGAAAATAAAACCTATTGTTTGGAACTGTGATCCTAAAAATAAAATGCACAGTTTTCAACTTTGTTCCGCAGATGCACTCCGGGCATTGACCCAGTCCGTGAACACGGCCAGACTGCAGAGCGGGGCCGTGGAAAAGAAGACAAAACCCACGCACCGGTCCACGTTCTCCCCAGAAGGTGTTCTGACTGCTGCATGCTGCGGTAACCCGGTGGACACAGCACAGCGTCTTACTGGGTCCAGTCCCGAAGCCTTGAACCCACCCTTCAAGCTTCATTAACCCCGAGACTCACACACTAGACCTCTCCCAGGTCCCGCGGGGACAGCGTCCCTGAGGCCCTGGCCTGGGGCGGGGGACTCGCTTGGGACGGGCGGGTCTCGGATGCCCCCTCCTCGGTGGTGTCGACGTGGGTCCTGAACCCTTTGCTGGTCCCAGGGTGGAAAGAGAAGGTGGATCCGAGTCCTCCCTTCTGTCTTCCCGTCTCCTCTCTCCCTCCTCCCTTTTATTTCCTAAACAAGCTAAGAGTTTTTATAATTCATCACCTGGCTGACAGATGAGTTCTGCTAGAGAATATTAGAAAATGTCTCAAATCTCATATATATGCTAATGGTATGCCGAGGCCGGCCGGTGGTGTGCCGGAGTTTTAATCTGTCTTGGCCGGTGTGGAAAGTGCTGGAGACAGTCACTGCGCCCGACAATTTATGATCAAACAGCTGAATTGTGAAGGAAGAAGGACATGCAGAAAGGGAGAGTAATTTTCTGATTTAACAGCGTTGTTACTACAAATAAAGAAATCTTGATTTTGACTGCACTCGACATTAAATGAGTTTCCTGTGCCCTGTGCTGAATTTTTCATTTCCAGATCCGTATAAAGTGCCCTGCTTAGATACAAGTGACAGATAAGAAGACGGCTGCATATGGAAATCAAATGTGTATAATAAAGCCATCTTCTGTTTATTAAATAAACACATGTAGATTACTGTGGTGCCGGACGCACTGATAATTCTTCTTTGTGCCCCCCCTTTCTTTGCAAGTCACAAAGAATCTTATTTAACAACCGCTAAGATCTGGGCTCTTTGGTGTATTACCTTCTCGCCATCCAGGGGGGTCGGCCTCTGGAATTTACGGACAATGCTTTATTTTGCCTCTCCAGTCCCCGCTTCCGTGTATTACTTCAGTACATCATCGTGAGCACCTCGGTAATTTTGGAAGATACGCCATTACGTTGTGTCTGCCTAATATTTCCATTGTAGGAATGGTCGGATGGGCCAGTAGGACAGGAACGCTAGTCTGAAGAGGGACGGGAGAGCAGCAAAGTGTGTGTGCGTCAGGCGACGGGAAGGCAGGACGCAGTAGCCCGGAGCCTCCTGAGAAGACCACCACTTGAGCACCTGTGCGGCCCAGGTGGAAAGGAGGGGCCACACCCAACAGCCCACAAGGCGTTGTCAGAGTCAATTCCCCATCGGTGCTCCCCGGGACGTGATTGGTCGTTTCGGCCAACGGAACAGGAGGGGATGTGTTAGGGCCGCAGACATCAGAAGGCGTCTTGGAGGCACGTGGAGGTGGCCCGGTGGGAGGGGCCAGCACGTGGGCCCAAGTCGTTGCTCTCCTAGGAGATCCCACATTAGCAAAGAAGTGCTGAGTTTCTATGTTCCTGGACTGGCGAAGTGACATTTTCCAGATGTTCCAAAGGTAGGGTAGTTAGGTTAAGTTAGGGTTCAAGTCAGGGCCAAAATGGGGCATAAAAGTACAAAGTCCTTCAATTTTCTTCAAGTTTCAATATAAACCTAGATTCTCAAACATAGAAAGGGAATAATAAAAGCAACCTTTATTTCTTCTTACACTGTTACCAGCTTTAAAAAAATTTAGCTGTCATCTTTCCATCATCCATCCATGATTTATCTTCCATCATCTGTCTATGCCTATCTATCTATCATCTATCTATCATTTATCTATCTATCATCTATTATCATCTATGTATCTATCATCTATGTATCTATTACCTATCTGTCTATTATCTATTTGTTATCATCTATGTATCTATCATCTACCTATTATCTATCTATCTATCTATCAAGCATCTTTCTATCATCTATTATCATCTATGTATCTATTACCCATCAATCATCTATTTATCAATCATTTATCTATCAATCATCCATCTATCATCTATCAATCATCTATCATCTGTCTATCTACCTATTATCTATCTATCTATCTATCTATCTATCTTCTATCATCTATCTTTTATCTATAATCTATTATCATCTACATATCTATCATCTATCAATTTTCTACCAATCATCTATCTATTATCTATCTATCTATCTATCTATCTATCTATCATTGTCTATTATCTATCTGTTATCATCTGTGTATCTATCATCAATCTATCATCTATCATCTACCTATTATCTATCTATGTATCTATTTATCTATGTATCTATCAACCATCTATCATCTATCTTTTATCATCTATGTATCTATCATCTATCAATCATCTATCATCTATCAATCATCTATCATCTATCTACCTATCATCTATCTATCTTCCGTCTATCATCTGTTTTACTTAGCTCACTTTATTTCCTTTCTTATCTTGAACATACACTACCTAGCTTTTATTCAAAAAATTTGATAAGGAGAACAGCAGGTTACACGTGTATGCACATGGCGATCCCGTATGTTACCACAAGGTCTGGTCGAAGGTTAAATCAGTCTCACACGGTGCTTCTCAGGAGGTGGCTTTGTCCTCTGTACGTCTAGTTTCATTAGTAATGTCCAGAGACGTTGTCGATTGTTTAAACCCAGGGAGGCAGCCAAAGGGTTGCTACTGGTGCCTGGTGGGTCGGGACCAGGGACGCTGCTGTATACCTCCTGTGCACAGGACGGCCCACAACAGGGAGAGTAGGTGCCAATCTGCAAGGGCACTGGGGCGGAGGTAGCAGCCTGGACAGACAGCATAGGACGTGGTCAGATGAAGAGGTGACAGGCCTGACCCGGAAGGTCAGAGAGGGGTGGTCTGGACCCCATGCCCCCTTCAGCTGTGCGAGTGTGGGAGACCCTTTCCTGTTCACCTTCCAGCTCTGTGCCAATGAGTGCATGTGACGGGGACACTTTCTGCTTCATTCTCTCTTTAGAGAAACACGTGTCCTCAGATTGGTGCTGGAATCTGACATCGGGGCTGGAAACGGCACTGGCCTGCTGTGGGCTGGATGAGCATAGCGAGAGAGGCCAGGCCAAGCGGGCCGGCCTGCAGCCATGGTGGCCGGTGCGGAGCCCCGTTTAGTCAGGTCACACTGAGGTACCAACACTGACATTTCAGGACCCAAATCAGCCACCCAACTGAGAGCACCGCGAGAAGATACCGGAATTTTTTAAAAGTTTGTATTTAAATTCCAGTCTGTTAACGTACAGCGTGATGCTAGTTTCACGGGCACAGTGTGTGACTCAGCATGTCCATACGCAGTGGGGCTCAGCACAAGTGAGACTCTTAATCCCCATCACCTGTTTCCCCCACCCCCTGCCCACCTCCCCGCTGGTGACCATCAGTGTGTCTCCATAGTTAAGAGTCTGTTTTTTGTTCCTCTCTCTCTGTTTTCTCTTTGCTTGCTTGTTTTGTTTCGTAACTTCTACGTGCGAGTGAAATCATACGGTATTTGTCTTTCTATGACTGACTTATTTCGCTTAGCAAAATAGACTCTAGTTCCAACCATGTTGTTGCAAATGGCAAGATTTTATTCTTTTTGATAGCTGAGTAATATCCCACTGTGTGTGTGTGTGTGTGCGTGTGTGTGCGCACGTGTGTGTGTGCCACATCTACTTTATTCATTCATCACTTGGACTGCTTCTCTATCTTGTATATTGTAAATAATGCTGCAATAAATGTCAGGGTGCATGTATCCCTTCGAATCTGTATTTTTGTATCCTTTGAATAAATACCTAGTAATGCATTTGCTGGGTCATAGGGTAGTTCTATTTTTAATTTTTTGAGGAATCTTCTCACTGTTTTCCAGAGTGGCTGTACCAGTTTGCATTCCCACCAGCAGTGCAAGAGGGCTCCCCTTTCTCCACATCCTCGCCAACACCTGTTGTTTCCTGTGTTATTAGTTTTACCATTCTGACAGGGGTGAGGTGGTATCTCATTGTGGTTTTGATTTGTGTTTCCCTGATGATGAGGGATGTTGAGCATCTTTTCATGTGACGGTTGGCCATCCGGATGTCTTCTTTGGAGAAATATCTGTTTGTGTCTTCTGCCCAAGTTTTAATTGTATTATTTGTTTCTTGGGTGTTGATTTTGATAAATTCTTTATAGATTTTGGATACTAACCCTTTATCTGATCTGTCATTTGCAAATATCTTTTCCCATTCCGTTGGTTGCCTTTTAGCTTTGTTGATCGTTTCCTTTGCAGTGCAGAGGATTTATCTTGATGAGGTCTCAGTAGTTCATGTTTGCTTTTCTCTCCTTTGGCTCCAGAGATGTGTTGAGTAAGAAGTTTCTCTGGACACTGTCGAAGAGATTACTGCCTGTGTTCTCCTTGAGGGTCTTGATGGCTTCCTGTCTCACATTTAGGTCTTTCATCCATTTTGAATTTATTTTTATGTACGGTGTAAGAAAGTGGTCCAGATTCATTCGTCTATATGTCACTGTCCAGTTTTCCCAGCACCACATGCTGAAGAGACTGTCATTTTTCCGTTGGATATTCTTTCCTGCTTTGTTGAAGATTAGTTGATCATATAGTTGTGGGGTTTCTATTCTGTTCAATTCATCTGTGTGTTTGTTTTTGTGCCAGTACCACACTGTCGTCATGACTGTAGCTTTGTAATATAGTTTGAAATCTGGGATTGTGATGCCTCCAGCTTTCATCTTCTTTTTCAGGGTGACTTTGGCTTTTCAGGATCTTCTGTGGCTGCCTATAAATTTTAGGACCAATTGTTCTAACTCTGAAAAATGCTGGTGGTATGTTGACAGGGATTGCATTAAATGTGTAGGTTGCTTCGGGTAGTATAGACACTTTAACAATATTTGTTCTTCGAATCCGTGAGCATGGAATGTTTTCCACTTCTTTGTGTCTTCTTCAATTTCTTTCATCAATGTTTCCTAGTTTTCAGAGTACAGATCTTTCACCTCTTAATTAATTTTCTTTTAAAGTAAATGTATATTCAGAAGTTTTATTTATTTTTTTAAGTTTATTTATTTATTGAGTGAGAGAGAGGAGAGAGAGAAAGAGAGAGGAAGAGGGGCAGAGAGAGGGAGAGAGAGAATCCCCAGCAGGCTCTGCACTGCCAGCACAGAGCATGATGCTGGGCTTGAACTCAGGAACTGTGAGATCATGACCTGAGCCGAAATCAAGAATTGGATGCTTAACCAAGTAAGTCACCCAAGTGCCCCACCTCTTCGGTTTATTTCTAGGTGTCTTATTGTTTTTGGCGCAATTTTAAGTGGGGCTGGTTCCTCAATTTCTCTTTCTGCTGCTTCATTATTGGTGTATAGAAGAGAAGACATTGTAATTTTTATTCACATCAACTTATGCTCCCTTTGAATCTTGACTTCACATCCCTTTTATAAGCTATTTATTCCAGGAAACCCCATTCTTACAGTATGGCTCTAATGAGGTGCGAGGGGCATTTACAGTGTTAGCTTTTATTTTTGAAGACAGAAGAAATTGCTTCTTGAATGTACACAGTGAAACCGCACCAACACGCTAGAACAGATCCCTCGAGCGGGTTTCGTTCTGTGTCGGGGGAGGTGTGCATGCTTATTTTAGAAATACTTCTTTGTTTCCAAGCCAAGGAGACGCTGCTACGGGTGAAGTCAAAATAGATTTCCTGTTTACTCTTGGGTACATGAAGGTGTGGTTTTTCTGCTGCACATTCCTGTCTTGCCAGCATCCACTGGCTTGTGAAACGTAGGGCTGGCTTTTAAGTCCCTGCGCAATCCCGGGAAGCCATAGAGCGTGGGTTCCCTCTGTCTGTACGTCCCCATGACCGCCTCTTGATTGTCTTTCCCTTGATTCAGTCATCCCCATCGGGATGTGGGACGGAGCCGGTCCAGGGCGCCCTGGTTCCCTGCAGACAGCTCTCCATTCTGAGATAATAACTTACAGAAAGAGATGCAAACGTCTTTTCCCTACTTGTGTGTTCAGACCATAATCTGATATACCTGGAGCTCAGCTGTTTCTTCCTCCAGCTCCTTCCACGTGAGGACAAACTTCAAAGTGAGGACGGACAGAGGGAGGCAGGGAGAGCACGTGCAACGAGGAGGCCCCGCGCCGGTGTGTGGGCCATCCCCCTGCATCAGCACCGCGGCTGAAGGACAGCTCCCTGTTTCACCGCAGGGAAGCGCTTCCAGGAGGGGGACCCTGCCTCCCTTCCTCATAGAAGGTTCCGGCATTCACCTGCAGATGCTGTCTGGCCCAGTGCAGGAGAGACGCTCCTCCCAGGGCAGCGGGGAGCTGGCCGCGTGCACCGCACTCATACTCGCGCGCACAACTGGCCAGCAGGCCTGGGCACGAGGGCGGAGTCTGGCCGATTCCCTAGCGGCCACGCCCTCCAGCTTTCTTCCTCCTTGTCTTCTGTTTCCAGGAGCCCACCCTTCACGTTTGTTTTAGAAACAGCATTTCTTGGATATTTAGAGACCAGAGGAAAGCATACAGATACAAATAAGAACACATTAATATTTTCATCAGGGTAAATCCTAGTTCTCTTCTATTTTTCTCTATAAAATAAAAACAGAAACATTAGTAAAGTTAGAACACACTCAAGTAAACGTGACAATTGTACTGTGTTCTTGAGTTGTAGGTACTTAAATAATTACATGTCACTTAATGGCTGGGATGTTCCTTAATTTGCTCAGCTGCCTCCACATCCTCAGATCTAATTTGTGATCAGCTTTCTCCCTGATGATAAGAGGGTGTGGTGCCCCCTGAACAATGCCTGGCCCCAGTCATGTAGACCTGAGACGCTGGAGGCAGCAAGGAGGCCCTGGAACAGAGACAGCGGTGCTGGCCGCTGGAGAATCACCGTCCTGGTCCGGCGTCCCTCCCCTCCGGGCGCCTCCCCGTCCCCACATGAGTGCCCACCACAGCCCTGTGAGGCCGGCAAGGTGCAGTGAGCACCCCTGCAGCTGCAGAGGGGAGACCCGACCCCGGAGGTGGGGAAGGAACTGCACCTGCCTCACCAGCCATGCCACGGAGGGGCCACCGGCCGCCCCTCCCTGAGCACCTGCTTCCCTGAGCACCTGGCTGCTGCTCCTTCTCTGCTTTGGGACCTACATGTGAACATTGTGGGGCATTCCAGACCGGCTGCCTCCCCCGTGCCTGCTGGGCCCAGTCTTCAGCCCAAGGCTCCAACCCCTCCCCATACTTGACCTTCCTGACTTCCCTTGCAAGGACATTCTCCTCGCCCCTGAGTCATGCCTCAGCATCCCGCGGTCGGACGGGTGTAACTCTAAGCTGTGACACTGCCTGGCAATAGCGTGCGCCACTCACACCCTCCCGTGACCTCCAGAACCCCCCTCCCCTGACCTCCAGACCCTCCCCCTCCCATGACCTCCAAACCCTCCCCTTCTCGTGACCTCCAAACACCTCCCCTCCTGTGACCTCCAGACCCTCTTCCCTCCGTGACCTCCAGACCCTCCCCCTCCCGTGACCTCCAGACCCTCCCCCTCCTGTGACCTCCAGACCCTCTCCCTCCCGTGACCTCCAGACCCTCCCCAGACCCTCCCCCTCCTGTGACCTCCAGACCCTCCCCCTCCCGTGACCCCCAGACCCTCCCCCTCCCATGACCTCCAAACCCTCCCCTTCTCGTGACCTCCAAACACCTCCCCTCCTGTGACCTCCAGACCCTCTTCCCTCCGTGACCTCCAGACCCTCCCCCTCCCGTGACCTCCAGACCCTCCCCCTCCTGTGACCTCCAGACCCTCTCCCTCCCGTGACCTCCAGACCCTCCCCAGACCCTCCCCCTCCTGTGACCTCCAGACCCTCCCCCTCCCGTGACCCCCAGACCCTCCCCCTCCCATGACCTCCAAACCCTCCCCTTCTCGTGACCTCCAAACACTTCCCCTCCTGTGACCTCCAGACCCTCTTCCCTCCGTAAGCTCCAGACCCACCACCTCCCGTGAGCTCCAGACCCTCCCCAGACCCTCCCCCTCCTGTGACCTCCAGACCCTCCCCCTCCCGTGACCTCCAGACCCTCTTCTTTAGGCAGCAGGTCTGAGGGGGCACCCACTTACATTTGCCCACCCAGGCGCTCAACAAAAACAAAAGCACAAACAAAATCAGATAACCCCAAGACTCTTGCTGGAAAGCTCTGTGAAGGGGAGAAAACGTGCCGCTCCTGCATCCCGCTGCTTCTGTGCAGTTTGGAGACACGAAGGTTCTGGAGTGACCTGTGGACGCTCACACACACCAGGTGCACAGTCGCTCCCCTGCCGACGTGCCCAGCCTGGATTCCTCCTCGAGAAACAGGTATTTCTAGACTCATCTTCACACGTCCCCAAAACAAACCTGTTTCCCCCAAACTTGTTCCATCTCTTGTGCTGATTGTTTTTCTCAGTGAAAGGAACCGCCTTTCACCGGCACGTATGTAGCCGGGTAACTGAGCTGGTGTTGGCTTTGACCCCGTCTCCCGTGCCCCCCGCCACGCCTGCTGATCACACCGTCCTTCTGACGCCCCTTCCGGAGGCGCTCACTCCCTCGGCGCCGCGTCCCCCAGTGGCCCCTCTGAGCTCTCAGCTGGACTCCGGCGCTCCACCTCCAGGGTCCTCCCGCTCACGTGATTCTGAGCCCCATCTCACAATTATCGGAGACTTCCTTTCCGACATCTCTCCTCCCAGGAGGATGGTTGACACAGTCACGTGGGTCCTGGAGAGGAAGCCTAGCCGTCCCCCCAGATGCCTGTTGTTCTCTGGCCTGTCCCACCGTCCACCCCACGCTGCTTGCCCAGCGCATCCAGGCGCTTTGGGCGGGATATGCCCATCGCGCAGTGCAGGATGTTTCTACCCCCAGCCCCGGCCAGGAGCTCCCAGTCCCTGTGACACTCAGAATGTCCCCCACATGGGGTGTTACGTGACTGAAAACCAGTGGGGTCACATTTAAGGATCTCCTATCAATCTGTCTATCTATCTATCTATCTATCTATCTATCTACCTATCTCTCTACTTATCTATGTATCTATCATCATCGTCATCTATGTATCTAATCTATCTATCTATCTACTTATCTACCTATCATCATCATCATCTATGTATCTATCTATGTATCTATCTATGTATCTCTCTCTCTTTCTCTCTCTCATCTATCTATCCATCAAGGGAGAGAGAAAGACTTTAGAAAATGGCCTCACACAGTGGTGGGGGCTGATGAATATGAAATCTGCAGGGTGGACAGCGGGAAGGAGACCCAGGGAAGCACTGTCGTGTCCACAGGCCGTCTGCTGGCAGGAGTCCTTCTTGCCTGGGGAGGAGAGCCTCTGGTCTCTCCAGGCCTTCACAACTAATTAGATGAGGCCCACCCATGTCAGGGTAGGGAGGGGACTGCTTTACTCAAAGCTCCCCATTTTCAGTGTTAATCTCCTCCAAAAAGCATCTTCACAGAAACACCCAGAAAAATGTTTGACCCAAAATCTGGGAGCGGTGGCCCAGGCAAGTTGACACAGAATAACCTGTCACAAGAAGACTGGGGCACGTGCTCAGGTGACTCAGCAGTGCTTGAACACGCACCTACTTCCTCTGTTGCTGTGGGATGGGCAGCTCACTGCTGGAACCGCTCAAAACCCTTCTGCACTTTCTACACACCCTGTCTTGTGGTTCACGGTCACATGGCTGAAGGGAGGGGCATGCCTGGGGCCCAATGGTGAGCAGAGCAAGTGTGGGCAGGGGAGCAGTCCTTGTGGCCACCAGGCAGGACTCCAGAGATCACCTGGGAAGGACGGTACGAGATAGAAAATGATCTGTGTCCCACAGTTAGACGGATCCCCGCGTTACTTGTTCCAGGATTTTCCAGACATTTTGTCCTGTTACGGCATTTTTCTAAGGTGTGGTTTGTAAACATTTTTTAATGTTTATTTGTTTTTGAGAGAGAGAGAGAGAGTGAGTGGGAGAGGTGCAGAGAGAGAGGGAGACACAGAATCCGAAACAGGCTCCAGACTCCGAGCCATCAGCCCAGAGCCCGACGCGGGGCTCGAACCCACGAACTGCGAGATCGTGACCTGAGCTGAAGTCGGACGCTTAGCCGACTGCGCCACCAGGCGCCCCTCTAAGGTGTTATCTGTAACTGCTTCAAGGGGAGAAAGAACTTGTGTGTAAAGCAGTGCTCCACAGTGGTAACTGTCCCTCCTCCCAGCAGCCGGAGGAGGGACACGGACACACCCCGTCGGGCTGGTCTGTTTCCCGTGGAAACCGCTGTCCTCACTTCCTGGGGCGGCCGCCGTATGTCCGGGTCATCGCGGCCCCACCAGACCCGCCGCAGAGGGCAGGGCGCCTCCCCACCCCCGTCGGAGCGGCTGAAACGCCCTGGGTTAAGTGTTATTGATCTCAGAGCAGTGGCGTATTTCTTGGCGGTGTGATCGAGTTTCAAGCTGGTTCCCATTGAATTAATTTTTGTTGCTCGGTGTTTGAAGTTCAGACAGGAATAATTGGCCTGGGAAGGAGTCTGCGCGTTCTTGCCGAGTAATGAAGCTGGAGGCAGGCGTGAGCCCACCTCTCCAGGGAAAGGTTTGATTTTGAAGTCTTTCTGTGGTTTCCAGGAGGCCGCCTGACTGCCTGTAGCGGGCAGGAGACGAGGCGGTGGCTGGGCGGCTGGGCAGGTGCTTCTGGCCCCAGCTTTGCGCGGCGAGGTTTCGTCCTTTGATCGCCAGCGAGATCCGGGGCCCCCGGGATTGCGGCGTGAGCGGAGGACACGGGCCACACCCCTGCTTCACAACCTCCTTGGCCTGCAGTCACCCCGAGACAATGCCTCACAGGAGCCGGCCCCGCGGACCCTCACCTTCTCCTCTGGCCTGGTTTCCCTCCTCCGCTTCCTTTCGGTTACGTGTTGGTCCTACCCACGTTCAGGTGTGGGGGGTGCACTCTCTCCAGCCTCACCCTTCCTGGGGGACCGGGAGCGCCTCTCAGGGGCCGCCTCCCACTGGGCTCAGGGGCACCAGACGCCTTGGCTGCGGAGGAAGACAGTCCGTGGCCGCACATGTGGCCGGAGTCTCCTGGCGTGTCCATCCACGCAAAGACCAAGTGAGGGGCAACCACCATTTCATCAAAAGGTGGTGGAGAAGGTGGTTTAGGCCTTGCCCTTTCCAGTTGGAGAGCTGGAAGACTGGAGACTCCAGCTGGAGTCTCTCCACTGGGGGGGGGGGGTCCCACCCGGTGTGGTTTAGAGGTGACCCTTTCGATCGGCACTCCACATCTTGAATCCGCCGTCCCGTTGTGCACAGCTCGACACCCTCCCGGGCAGGGTCCTCGGGACCCCTGAATGCCGCACACCCTCTGCTCAGTGTGTGGTAGCCGGGGGGGGGGGGGTCTGTGCACATGACACGAAGCTCCAAGCCCAAGAAGGCCGGGCGTGGGGAGGCAAGCTGATCACCGTGCAGGCTGCTCAGAGCCTGGGTGTTTGGGTAACTGTGCTCTCTGGAACTTTAATCCCCTGTAAAAATCTGCTGCCTCTTTTATTGATTTTTAAATCCAATTGTCATTACATTAGACTTCTCTGCAGCTAATCTTATCTTCCCCCCAAATTTTACAGAATCAGGTGGAGAGACTCCTGGCACAAAAACTCTTTGATTTCAGGGAAGAGGCAAGGTCGGCAGAGGCGGAAAGGGCAGGGAGGTGCTGAGTCCTTTTTCCTTCCCTCGCCTGTGAGGGCTGCCTCACCCAGCCCGGGACGGGGCGTTCCCCAGAGGCCCCGCTCGTGTCTGGTTCGCCCCCCACCCTGCGTCTGGGGAGCAGACCTTGTTCCTGCTGCGGGAATGAATGAGGGTGACATCCAGAGATGACCTCATCCGACTTCAGAGACGTGTTCCCGGGGCCCTGAATCTGAGATCGGCTCACTCTCTCACTTATTCCTTCAAAAGATGCCGTTGTGGGACTTGAAGCCCGGAAAGACAATGGTCAGCCCAGATTTATTACTATTAACCACTCGGAAGATAGAGATTTCCAAATGTTTCCAGGGGCACCTGGGTGACTTAGTCAGTTGAACGTCCGACTCTTGTCTGCTCGGGTCATGATCTCAGGGTCGTGAGTCCCGGCCTCGCGTCGGGCTCTGGGCTGACAGCACGGAGCCTGCTTGGGATTCTCTCTCCCCCTCTCTCTGCCCCTCCGCTGCTCATGCTCTTTCTCTCAAAATAAATAAGCTGAAAAAAAAAATCCTGTCCAGCCCTCACCCAGACTTTGAACCTCGGCTGCCGTGTCCCCAGCGGGCAGGCACCCGGTCTCTGTGTGAGCGTCTCCAGCAGCAGAAGACTCACCTGATGAGCTCATTCCCGTTGTATAAAATCGCGCCGGAGCTGGGGAGGGTCCGAGGCCGTTTATTCTGAGACCCTCTTCTCACAGGCGGGAGGCTGAGGACAGGGTGGGCGTACAGATGGGTTCGTCGTGAAGTCAGACTACACCTGACGTCTCTTCCGCTGCGGTCGTCGGATCCGTGTTTATCAGATCCTTCCCTCCCTGCCCCCTGCCCTCATCCTTCTCTCGTGCCTCTTCTTCTCCGAGAGTGTTTCCTGACCGCCCACCTCGTGTACCAGGCACCCCGCAGAGGAAGGGTGGGCCATCTCAGAACAATGGCGGGTGACGCTCTTGTGGGGACACGGGGCAGGCAGTTCCGGGGTCTTGGAAGGAGAAGAGCCAGGTGGTGGGGACAGTGCATGACAGGGACAAAGCCCAACATGGATCGGTGGGAACATAGAAGTCGGGCTCACAGCCGGGGCAGCACAGGTCACCGGGACCCTCTCCCTCTCCCGGCTCCACCTATGTTTCTGTGTTGGCCGCTTTCTCCCCCACGAGCAGTGTGGGGACCACCCCAGGTAGGCACGGCCACAGACAGAGCAAGCCGAGGCCGGGGAAAGAGAGCCCATCGCCCTAAGTCTGTGAAAGCCCAGGAAGGACCAGAACCCAGACTGTGACGGGACATCAAGATGGGCCTTGGCCACGGCCTACCTCTGTGGCCAGGAGGGACGGACGTTGCGTCTGATAGCACGGGGGGATGGGACGGACGGGGACTGACTAGAGGCGGGGATGCCAGTCAGAGGTTGATCCTGATGCTGCTTTGGGGGATCAGAGAAGACACCTCGGACCGAATGGGTCGGACCAGGGCGGGAATGGGGTCGTTTCAGGCGGGAGCAGTGGGGGTGGGGGTGGAAAACTGTCCGGACGCAGGGATCAGCACAGGCCATGCGGGAGGGCAGGGGACACGTTGGCACGTGGTGGGTCTGGCCGGCTGGGCGCTCAGCCAGCACCTCGGGCCAGTGGGAGGCGTGTGCTGGACAGGGGCGAGGGCTCTGTGGGCCACGTTCGCATTTGTGACTTGTCAGGGATGATTTGGGACCATGGCAGTTTTAAGTACAAAGGAGATCTGTTCAGACTTTGGTCTTAGAAGGACACTCGTGGTTGCAGTAAGAGTCGAGGGGCCCCTGACGGCAGGGAGATGGGGTAGGAAGTTACTGCAAAAATCCAGGATCGCAAAGGCTGTGGTTTGCCAGGATGGCGTCTGTGGTTACGACGACTTTGCAGGGATTTCTAGACCCGAGAATGCGGGTCTCCAGGGGCGTTTCTTCCGTTGGCCTCAGTTTCTCTGTGAAACGAGGGAATTAGTCAATAACTTCAGACATCCCTCTGTCTTCAAAATTCTACGTTTCGTACTGTGTGATTAAAACCTAGGAGGAAGCCCAGTGATCGCTCCGGAAAGCGGAGAGGCGTGCACGTGTGATTGCAGCCCAGGCCTCTCTCCTGGTCTCTCCGGGGGATAATGCTGGAAACGCCATCTCAATAACATTCACGTCAATTTCTTTGCATTCAAATATTCTAAATACGATCAGTATTCGGACCTGACTACGCACATCACAGAGCAGCTCCTCATGCAGAAACCGCCCCCCAGGTTTCATCTCTCACGGGGCCCCCGCCCGCCATCCAGTTTGCTGATGCCCCTCAGATGCTGCTCTCCCTCAAGACCCCAATTACCCGCCGGCGGATGCCGTGTGCCCAGAGGGAGGCGGCCGCCAGGGGTTAGACTCAATATTTGCTCAGGACACACATTTGCGGTGCTGACACGCACCCTCTGTTTGGGAGGCAGATGGCCAGGGATGAATTTTGAATGGGCGAGGAGGGAGACGTTCACGCTGCTCTGCTGCGCGTTGACGTACGAGCTTCGGACGCGCAAGATGAACACTCAGAGCTCCGAGTTCTTAGATTAAATGTTGTCTTTGTAAATCAAAAGTAAGCAAATCCTGTGTAATATGCCTGACATATATTTATTACAATGTTCTTTAGAAGCAATTTCCATTCTGATATGCCATTGCCGGGATCATTATTAAAGAGTTAAGAAGAATGGGGAATAGGTGATAAGAGATCAGATTTTTCAGGGACGTAACTGCAAAATGGATGGTGCGTTAGAAGGACATTAAAAAAGCAATAGGTTCAAACTATTAGGCAGAGAGATGTCAATTGACACAGGCTCGCGTTCTGACACCCCGGCCTCAAAATTAGAAAGCTGGGGTCTTGCCGCTGTGGTTTTAAAACGATTGTGTGGGAGGCTTTTAAAGCTCTGAGGGGGAATGAATCAGCTTGGAAGGAAGGCACAATTATTAATATTATTTATCCTGACTTTTCTGATTTGGAAAAAAAAATAAAACTACAAGAAAATCAGAGGACAGATAATAAGCACCCACGAGCTTTCCACCTTAGAGGAGCAAACACATTTGCCATCAGACTTTTAATTTATTTGTGCAAGTGAGTCCTTACTGAGTGGGGGGCCTCTGGTGCCTCCTGAGAGCCAGAACTGTCCGCTCCCCCGTGGCGGCCCCTCCCGGCCGTGTGCGGGGCCCCCACATGCTTGCACCTTTATTTATCACAAGTACACCCTTACTACGCACGTACGTTATTTACGTTAATGACCTGTATACCTGAAGATGGACAGAAGGTACCGGGCTTGGCTTTTTTTACAATTCTGATGAAACATGGGGGGCGGGGGTGCAGGAAAATACCCACCTGAGTTTGGCCATCCCCACGCTGGCTGGGAGGCGCTGAGGACAGTATTACACCTCCGGGGCCGGTGTAATAAGTCACCACAGGCCAGTCGGCTTAAAGCGGTGGGAGTCTGGAGCCAGGAGTCAGACGTCAAGGTACCAGTGGGACGAACTCCCTCCGGGGACTCCAGGGCTGGGTGCTTCCTTCCTCTTCCAGCCTCTGAGGGCCCCAGGGGCTCCTGGGCTTGTGGCCACGTCCTCCCAGGCTCTGCCTCCTCGGTCCCATGGCCTCCTGTCTGTGGTCTGTCCCCCCGCCCCGACCCCCTGGTCAGGACACATGCGGTTGCACTCAGGGTCCCCTGCACGGTCCAGAATAAGCCCCTTTTCTCAAGATCTCTAACTTAATAACGTCTTTTGCTGAATAAAATAACACCCTCCTCTTTCCATATAAAATGACGCCCACAGGTCCCAGGGATGAGGAAGTGATTATCTGAGCGGGGACATTTGTTCAGACTCCCCCACGGTGTTTCTTTCTCGGGACGTGATGGCCGCGCTGCGGAGACCGCCAGGACAGGACATGTATGTGGGTGCGAGTCTTCCCGGGGGACGTACCCGGAACTGGAGCTGCCAGACGCCCTGGTGCCCGGCGGTGCCCTGGACCCCCACACCCCGCACACTGTCCCCCACGCGGGTCGTCAGCCCAGAGTGTTTGCCACGATCAGCGTTCAAATACTCATTTGTTTGGAAAGGGCGGCTCCCTCTTACTCGTAGGAGGACACGATGGTTTTCTGTTTGGCTCTCGTGGTTGACATTCTTCTTAGTGACTTGTATACAGCTCTTCACATGTTGTGTGGGTATTAATCCTTTTTCTCAGTGACGCGCGATGCAAATGACATCCCCCAGGATCAGAAAGATGTTTCTCTGACCATAAAGACGTTCGGAAATTTAAAGAAGTCAGTTTAGCCCATCTTTCACTTCATCGTGTCTACACGGTACGTCTAGAAGAGTCCTTCCCCATCACCTCATTTTGTCTTACGGTTTCGTTTGTTGACAATCTTGGCGTATGCTGTAGGTAAAGCTCTAATTCTATTTTATTTTTGCCCATGGGAGGCTTTCGTGAATGGGTCACCGTCTTCTCACCGATTCATGATGTTTCCTCTGTCGTTCGTTTCTGTTTCCAGATTTTGTTTGTTCCACTGACGCCCTCCCTTCCATGGGCTGGGACCACAGCGGGTGGTTACTGCGAATTTAAAATAAGTTCTGATGGTGGGCTGGGGAAACCTCCTTCTTTCTTTCTTTCAACTGTTTTGATTATTCCTTTATGTTTCCTTTTATATTTGTTATTTTAAATGTTTTTTTTTTTTTTTTGTTTATTTTGAGAGAGAGAGAGAAGTCGCATCTGTGAGCAAGGGGTGGGGGAGAGAGAGAGAGAGAGAAAGAGAGAGAGAGAGAGAGAGAGAGAGAGAGAGAATGATTTCCAAGCAGGCTCCACACTGTCAGTGCAGAACCTGACACGGGGCTCGATCTCATGAACCCTGAGATCATGAACTGAGCCGAAATCAGGGGTCAGACGCTTAACCGACTGAGCCCCCCAGGCGTCCCTCCTTTTATATTTGAATTTTAGGATCAGCTTTTTAAACGTCTATTGAAAGGCCTGTGGGTTTTTGTTTTGTTTTGTTTCTGATTGCTTTAAACTGAAAACCAGACTCCGGGAAAGGTTGACCCTCCATCCTGTAGGGTCGTCTGTGTCACGGGTGGGTCTATCCCACTACTTACTATATATTTTAGTTCCTGAAAAATGCTGTATAACATCCCCCACACGGGGCTTTTATGCCTTCTGCTACTTTGTGCCGATGCACTATAGTTTGGCCCTTACGTTTTCTGAAGCTGTTTGCTGCTTCAGAAGGCCGGTCACTGCTGGATGCTCGAGCCCATGGAACTGGAGGAGACCTTTAACGAGCTTCACCATTTCCCCACGTATTTCACGGGATGTTCCTTGCTGACGATAGCATCATATCCATTTTTTAATCTTTTTTTCTGAACGCTAGGTGCTCAGCACCGGGCCTGTGGCTCAAGCCCTGTATTACTGGGTAGCAAGTAACCACACAATTAGAGGCTTTACCACAACACACATCCTCAACCCACCTCCCGAGGGCTGGGCCACCTCACCTCCACGCTGGGCCACCCACACGGGGCATCCATGCCGGGCTGTCCGTGCGGGGCCATCCACGCAGGGCGTCCACTCGGGCCCGTCCGTGCAGGCCCATCCAGGCAGGCCCGTCCACGCGGGGCGTCCACACCAGGCCGTCAGTGCAGGGCGCCTAAGCAGGCCCATCCACACGGGGTGTCCACGCAGGGCCACACAGGCTGCTGTCCAGGTGCTGGGCCGGGCACCTGTTGGGAGCTCCCATCTCTTCTGTCACATGGTTGTTGGAAGAGTTCAGGTCCTTGTGCTTATAGGACCCTCTCGCTGGCTGTTGGCCGAGACCACTCTCAGCTACCACATGGTCCTTCCAGGCCCTGAAACACAGCCCGAGAAACTTCCGTTCCCATCTTCTAATCAGCCTGTAATATAACATGTAATATAACATGACCAGGGGACTGACTTCCCACCTCCTTTGCTCTCCTCCACTGGCCAGAGGCCACCTACATTCAGGGGGCAGGATGCATAAAGGGGGGACCCACGTGTGGTGGTCATCTTAGCATTCTGCTGGCCACAGACACCATTCCCCCAATTACACATGCAGAAACGTGCATCTCACCCCAGGGTCCCCAAAGGTCTCACATCCTGGCGCCCAGCAGCAGACACTGGACTGTGCATCCACAGAGGTAGTGGCTTCCCATACACGCCTCCATGGTTCCCCTCTGTGGTCAGATGTGGCTGGCCACCTCGGCAGCCAGACATGTTGGCCCAGGATGACCAGCAGTCAGGGTGACAAAGTGGACATGGGACAGGGGTTCCACAAAACACACCTGTATTTGTCCATGACCCCGTCTGAACGCTGAGGGCAATGACAGCTGCCTCCCCTCTGCCTTCCAAACCGTGTGCCTAGAGCCTTTCGACAGCTGAGAATCAGGGGGCCGTCAGCAGGTGCACAACAGCTCTGTTCCTGCGAGGACCATCATCACCTTGCCCCCACCTGGGGATGTTCCAGGTCACCCCTCCCTACTCAGAGTGGTCATGCTCCCCTTGACCCGGGGTAAGATCTGTCACACCCCGCTGTCCCTTCAGCCGTGGGCCAGCCACCGCAGAACCCCTCGGGAGGCATGTGTATGCCTCTCCCATGGAGGTGCCCTCAACGGACAGCCTGGTCCACGGGGCACCCTGGTGGGGGGTGGGGGTGCAGGTCTCAGCATCCCAGCTCCCTGTCACTGGATGCTTTTCTCTACAGGCTGTTAAAGAAGTTCTAGAATCTCAGCTCAGTTCCCCGCAGAGGACCTTTGGGTCACAGTTTCAGTAACCACCTGCACAGGCAGTTGGAACCACTCCCTGTGGCTTGAGTCAATACCACGCACTTAGTTTCTGCTGCTGCATGCATGCGAACTCATGAGTTCAATTCTCAGTGTATGTTTCTTCTACCCAGAGGCAGCATCCTGAGAGCCGTCTCCAATCATTCTGTAGTTTCTGTCCATATAAATTGGCAAAATCTTGCAATTCTTTCGGTGCACATGGGTGTGTCGTAAGGGGTCACACTTTGTCCTCACTCCCTCTACATCCAGCTCATCTCTGCAACCCCCTGTCCCCGCTGACCCCCCGTGGCCCCAGAACTGCCTGGACTTGAATTATGGGTGTGGAAACAATGAGAGAGGGTGGGTGTGGGTGTCAGGTGGGTCGGCGTCCCCTGAAGGTCAATGTCTGAGATGTGCTTGCGTGTTTTCCAGGCAAGGGGAGACTGACCCCCTCAGACGGGGGAAGAGGGCTACATTTAGTATCAGAGCGGTTTGGGCAGAATTAGGGGCATTGATTTTTACAGCCTCATGGGATCCTGGCCACACGTCCCCGCTCCAAGTTTCAGGGTTCAGGTCCTGCTGCCTGATCAATGTCCTTAATTAACTGACACCCTCACAAGGTCGTGAAGCAATTTGTGTTTCATTTTTCAAAAATGTTTAAAATATTTTGTAACATTTATTTTTGGGAGAGAGAGAGAGAGAGAGAGAGAGCATGAGCAGGGGAGGGGCAGAGAGGGAGACACAGAATCCGAAGCAGGCTCCAGGCTCCGAACCATCAGCACAGAGCCCGACGCGGGGCTCAAACCCACAAACTGTGAGATCGTGACCTGAGCTGAAGTCTGACACTCAACTGACTGAGCCCCCCAGGCACCCGACATTTTTTTTTTTCAATTGCAGAGTTAGATTTTAGGCTTGGTTTGCAAGAGTTTTGACTGAGTACTCACAAAAGACATACAGTTATTTGTCAAAGGAGCTTTCTGGCTCACCTGTATCTTGAACTGAATATTAAAAGCTATTGGTTTCCCAGTCATTCCCCCCAAGTTCTCGAGCAGGTACGGGAGCCTCCAATCCACCTGCGGTCCCCCTACTCATGATCCCACCAATGTTTCGACAGAGCCCTGCAGGGACGCAGCACGGTGTCCGGGGCGGCCGTGGGGGACTGTCAGCCAGTGGGTGCGTGATGGAGAAGAATCAGGAGCGGGCATCCTTGTCGTTACAAACCACTCAGCTCCGCCAGTGTTGCTGCTGAGTGGTGGGTGACTTTCCCGGGTTAGTCTGAGACAACAGACTGAAACACTAGACTCTGAGGAGGCATTTGCCACCAGGCTCCTGCCAAGCTGTCACTCCCAGCTGTGGCCTCTTTCGTGGCCCCTCCATTTTGCTTGGAGCCTCTCATGACCAAAACGTGTTCTGAAGTTAACAAAATGTGTAAAAATGTCTCGCCTCCCTCAGGAAAGGAAGCACGCGGCGACCCTTCTAACCGACCGTGTAGGCAGCGCAAAGGATATTTTTCAAGGAAAAAAGGTACGACAACTGGAGTGTCTTATCAAGCTTCCCTGATTAGTCTTCACTCCCATCCCCGGGGAGACGCTTTCTCCAACATTTCAGTACAGGTGGCGCCTTGGATTTTCCCCGCTACCGAGCAAGCAAGCTCCGAGAGCTGATACCGTTATCCTTAGTCACATCCAAATAACACCTGATGCGGATGGGGCCGCGGTCAGGACAGGAAGGAGCGGGGAGCCCCTGAGCTGTGTGACACCCTCCCGAGGTGAGTCTCAGACCTTAAAGGCGTGCTTTTTAATGAAACAGACCCCCACCCAAAGCGTCTGGGGGGGCAGTGAGGGATGGGAGCCGGGCGTGTGTATTTGTGAACGGCAAATACCGTGGAGACGTGGGAAGGGCTCTGCCGTGCCCGCCTCTCCTGCACAGATACCTTGGGTTTGAGCTTGGTCAATAAAGTTATCATGCAATTATCATCAACTGGTCTTTAATTTTTAATCTTCACCTCTGGGGCTGTCTGTGCACTGAGTGCCGTATTTCATCGGAAGGTGGGACCCGGATCTGACAGATAGGAGGGGGTGTGGAGAAAATAATCAGTGCCGCCATGAATAATGGAGCTTTAATAATTTTTGCTGCATTTAGAAATCACTTCCCACACTTGTTACATGACCAAAGTGCCTGGAGCCACAAAGTTGATCAGACTCATCTCATACTTGGTGAAACTCTGCAGCCTGCATGAGAGCAAGGCATAGGTTTTCTGGATGGAAGCTCCTGGAAGAGAAGTCCAGGAAAGAGATGTCTGAGTGACCACCGTCCATCCATAGCATTGCTGGACGCCCACACCACCCAGGGAGGGGGCTCTTCAGGCACTAAGATTGAGAGCAGGTTGAGGACAGGGCTGCGTCTGTTAGAACCACTTTAGCATTGCTTATTTTAATGAAAAAAGATAACTTTTAAGTTACAAAGGTAGTATTTATTCATTATAAACAATTTTTAAGTTAAAAAGTATGTATCGGGAAGGGAAAATACCCCTCTTCTTTCCTGTAGTGTCCATCCTAGAGAAACAAAATGAACCACCAGCCCAAATTTGGTTTGAATGTCCATATTGGTTACATCGCATAATCAAGAGGGTGTGAGGTTTATTACTTACATAACGAGGTCTTCTGGGGGAGGACAGAAGAGAAACCCCAGCTGATGTGAAATGGCTTGAGACAGCGGAGGAAGGAGACTGACTTGGGGTTTGCACCGTGGTTGGGGGAGGCTGGAGGGAGGGTTTCCACGTGAGGGCAGAGGTTTGTGTGGTTTCACTATCCCACCCCACCCAAAGGAGGGGGTACCCAGGCTTTCTGATCAGTTTACCCAGATGTGGGGCAGAAGGAAAAAAGAGAGAGGTGAGGTTAACAAGCTGATAGCAGTCAAACACCAAAAGATGGACCCACAGTATTTCGTCTCTTAGCCTTCTTACTGCAAAAGGACCATTGTTTATAGTGTCCTTAGTATATATCCAGGTATTTCTATAAATGGATAAAAAAATTCTTACGTGCAAACTATATCTCCATCTTTCACCCATTCATCCATCTATTCATCATCTATTCATGCATGCAGCCCTCCAACCATCCATCCACCATCCCTCCCTCCATCCATCCCTCCCTCCCTCCATCCATCCACCATCCATCCATCCATCCATCCATCCATCATATATTCATCCATCCACCAACCATCCATCCATCTCTCCCTCCCTCCATCCACCCATCCACCATCCATCCATCCATCCATCCATCCCTCCACCATCCCTCCATCCATCCCTCCATCCATCCCTCCATCCATTCATGCGTGCATGCATGCATACATCCATCCATCCTCCCATCCATTCATCCATCCATCCATCCACCATCCATCCCTCCATCCATCCCTCCATGCATGCATACATACATACATCCATCATCCATTCATGCATCCATGCATCCATGCATCCATGCATCCATCCATCCATCCATCATCCATTCATGCATCCATGCATCCATCCATCCAGCATCCATCCATCATCCATTCATCCATCCACCATCCATCCATCCATCCATCCATCCATCATATATTCATCCATCCACCAACCATCCATCCATCCCTCCCTCCCTCCATCCACCCATCCACCATCCATCCATCCATCCATCCATCCCTCCACCATCCCTCCATCCATCCCTCCATCCATCCCTCCATCCATTCATGCGTGCATGCATGCATACATCCATCCATCCTCCCATCCATTCATCCATCCATCCATCCACCATCCATCCCTCCATCCATCCCTCCATGCATGCATACATACATACATCCATCATCCATTCATGCATCCATGCATCCATGCATCCATGCATCCATCCATCCATCCATCATCCATTCATGCATCCATGCATCCATCCATCCAGCATTCATCCATCATCCATTCATCCATCCACCAACCATCCATCCATCCCTCCCTCCCTCCCTCCATCCATCCACCATCCATCCATCCATCCTCCCATCCATTCATCCATCCACCCATCCACCATCCATCCATCCATCCATCCATTCACCATCCCTCCATCCATCCCTCCATGCATGCATACATACATACATCCATCATCCATTCATGCATCCATGCATCCATGCATCCATCCAGCATCCATCCATCCATCCATCCATCCAGCATCCATCCATCATCCATTCATGCATCCATGCATCCATCCATCCAGCATCCATCCATCATCCATTCATCCATCCACCAACCATCCATCCATCCCTCCCTCCCTCCCTCCATCCATCCACCATCCATCCATCCATCCTCCCATCCATTCATCCATCCATCCATCCATCCATCCATTCACCATCCCTCCATCCATCCCTCCATGCATGCATCCATCCATCCATCCATCATCCATTCATGCATCCATGCATCCATGCATCCATCCAGCATCCATCCATCCATCCATCCATCCAGCATCCATCCAGCATCCATTCATGCATCCATGCATCTATCCATCCCTCCATCCCTCCATCCATGCATGCATCCATGCACCCATCATCCACCATCCATCAATGCATGCATGCATCCATCCACCCTCTATTAGTGCAAAAGTGGCATCGCATTACACATACCATTCTGAATTTGTTTTCCACTCAGCAATGGGTCTTAAAATGACATTGATCTGCAGACCCACCTAGTTCTCCTGATGGTTTCATACTGCTCTATGGCCCCTAGCGGTGGCCATTTGGGATAATTCCAGTTACCACATCATGGGCAATCCTTGACCCCTGTACCTGTGCAGGTATGCTGATGAGATAACGCTCTCGGAAGTGTGACGGCTAGGTCATAGGGCAAGCGTGTTAGAAGTTTTAATGGATATTGCTAAATTGCCTTCTAAAACTTGGTTCTAGAACACTGCAACCAAAGGTCACCAGAATCTCTATTTCTGTTCAACTGGGGTGGGGGAGGAACATTAAAACAATCTATCGATTTGAAATATAAGAAGTCCTGTTGCAGAATTAGTTTACATCTTTCCAAATGGTTATCAAGTATTTTTATTTCTCGTTTTTCTGAACTGCCAGTTTTTATCAAGTCAATCATTCTTTGTTTATTAATCTGTAAGGAGATCCTCTCTAAAACACAAGCTGCGAATGCTATTTCCAGTTTGTCTCTGTACTGTGAGGGGACGTTTTGCTCTAGAGAACTTTCTCATTATTACAAAATCAAAATGAAGAATTTCTATTTTATGGCCATTTGTTTTGTTATTTTTAGAAACGACTTCTCTAATAAACAGTCAGTTGTTTTCCCATCACCTATAATTGTGTTCTAATAGTTTTTAATGCTAATCCTTAAGTTGGTGCTGCACGCGACTTCTCTTGTTGTTGAAACAGGATTCCTGGATTCGTTTTACCTAATTAGATAGCGGATTGTCTCCACGCCATTCAGAAATTATAGCTCTTCTACTTGGTGACCTGAAATGTTACTCTTACAGCAATCGTTCTGATTTTGTTTCATTTCTGCATTTTGTATGTTTTATATTGATCTCCATGATTTCTCTCCTGCTTCACATGGCTGTATTTATTGTGCTTTATTATATATTTGGATGTCAAATGAGCCAGCTCCTCTGAGATATCCTTTATTCAAAACTTTTTTAACTGTTAAAAATATTTATATCTCTGGAGGATCTTTAGAGCCATTGTGTCATGTTATATGAGTCTTCTCTTTGCCGGCAAACGTTGAAGATTCTGTTACTATTTAAATTGGAAATGCATTAAAAATATGGATTAATCTGGGTAGAACGGATGTCTGTATATAGTTGCCTTTTTAGTGAGAACAAGACTTGTTGTCATTTATTCTTTTTTTAATACAGGTTCTGAATTTTTCTTAAGCTTATTTACGGGTATTATATATATGCACATATATATGTATGTATTTGTGTGTGCGTGCGTGTGTCTGTGAACTGAACTGTTTCTTCCTTTGCGTTTCTAGTTGGTCGTTGGTTTTAAATAGGAAAAGTGTGGATCTTGTATTTTAAATTTGTTTCTGAAGTTATTTATTTTCCAGGCATTTGACTGAACAATCTGCAGAGAGTAATTGTCACCTCCTTTCTGACATCTCCACCTTCTCACTGTGTGACCAGGGCAAGCCTTCCAGGCCACTGAGGCTCTGTTTCCTCATCTGTACAATGGGCATGGCATCTGTGTAAAGGAACACCCAGGGGGAGGGGCTCCGCCTGGCGAAGACAGGGTGCTCCCTCAGTGCCCGGCCTCCCTGGCTGAGGAAGCCCCAGTTCCCAAGAACAAACTCGTTCACTAGGAGGTCTGGGCCGTGCGTGAAGTGTCGGGGCCGGGCAGAAAGGAGTGCAGACATATCTCGGGTGTGCACACATCTGTTTGTACAGGGGGTTTGGGGTGAGGGGCACGCTGGGTGACATGGGGAGTGTCTCCCCGGGAATGGGGCAAAAGTGGCGTGGGGGCCCTTTTCTCTTACAGGACACGTGAATGCGGTCCACTTCCCCTTTTACTGGCTCAAGATGATGAGGAAGCAGCTAGATAACATCCCGATCCACGAATTCGTGCAGGGCAGAGAAAGCCTGAGAACGAGCTAGTTCACCTGGTTTGCCAGCCAGAGCCGTCTGACCCGGGCACCGGGGACTGCTTGGTTCCCTCGCTGCAGCAAAGGCACAGGGGCCGGGCTGGGATGAATCCCTCAGGCACTCAGGCTCGGCACAGCTCACCCCTGCGGAGGGCTCCCCACTCTGTGCCCCTCATTTCGTGGACGAGAACGCCACTCCAGCCCAGGTGGAGAGACTCCAAAATATCCCCTGGGCCGGGGCGCATGAGGGGCCTGCGTTCCTCACGGCCTCGTTTTTAAAGCTGCACGATGGCACTGAAGCAGGGTTTTCACCCTCCTTCCTGTGTTGTGACCTTTGGTTTTCTGCTTGCCCTGGTCTGCCCAGCAGGACAGCCTGGCCGTCCCAGAGGCCTCTGCTCCGTGCGGCCCCATCCACCCACCTGCAAGGCACTGGACGCCTGTCACTCTTCCTGCTGGTCCAGCCACACCGCTCTTGGGAGGCCCCCCCGACCCCCCCCCCAACCCATCCTCACGCACCAGCCAGGCTCTGCACAATGTCTTTATGTAACGTCTAGACCACGTTACCCATCGGTTAGAGCCCTCCCACTAGTCTCCACAGCCACGGGAAGGATTTCACAGCCCTGCGCCTCGATCTCAAGCCCCCTCCGTCCATCTATCCTGCTTATAGCTCTGGCCTCACCAAGGACCTCACGAGTCCCCCCCCCTTCAGCCAGGCCGCCCTGCTCTGCCCACCTGCCTGCAGGGCCCTGCCGGGGTCTCCCCACCACAGCCGCCAGGCCCGGCCTGCTCACCCGCCCACCAGCTCTCCCACACTGGGGCTCCCCTGCATGTGCTGGAGGAAGGTCCCGCTGTGGGCGCTCAGGAGAGGGCGCAGGGCTTGGGGACGGAGCAGGGCCCCCATGCCCCCCCCCCCCCGCTTTATCCCCTTTGACCCCTCACCCTCTGCTTTGACTTGTGCCGACTTTAGTTACTGCTTTTAGGCAAGTCCCAGACAACCCTTTACGAGTGGCCTGGTGACAGCTCACACGTGCTGGTTTTGAGTTCAGTTCGCTTCTGATTTCTACACTTTCGCTTTCTGCCTCGAAACCCAAGGCAGCCATTCTTTTACAAGAATTTAAAATCTCGGTCAATTGTGGAGCACACGGCATCTCAGAACAAACTCCTGGTCTCGGGTGAGGGCCAGCTGACCCGCCCAGGTCAGAGATCAAGGGCCAGGCCACAGGTAACACCATGGGGGGGGGGGGTGAGCCTCGAATAAAAGCAGAATGTCACGGGGCCTGTGAAAGAGTCTGAAAGTGACCCGGCGACATGCTCTCACGACCAGGTGCACCGGCCCGATGCTACCTCCGTCCCGTGGGGCATACAGCTCTAGCACATTTTTCTCCTGAATGGTCACAAGTACAGATTTGTTTCCTGATTAATTAACAAGTTAATGAGTGTGATTAAGTACACACTATTTTTTGCAAAGATTAAAAAAGAGCATAAATATGCCTTTCTACTTCTAACGTATAAAGATGCTGCAACACATTTTCCGTCCCTGTAATTAAATGTCCATAAAACTTAATTTTGTAATTTATATTCGGTGTCTAATGGCTGCTCTTTGACCTATAATTTTTTTTTACGAAACTGTCTCGAATAAGAATATAATACCATAAAAACGTTAAATACCAGTAAAAATGAAACTGTGCGAGGCAATCTAGACGATTTCTTCAAAGAGCGGTGTGGGGGCCGCCCTTCTGACGACGTCCCATTTTCTCGCTCGCCTGTGTAAGCGTGTGCACGCATGTGTGTGCAAGGCTGAGATCTCGAGCCAGAGGAGCCCGACTGGTGGTCTGGACCAGCGGCTCCCACACTTGAGCGTCCGAGCCACCTGAGGGCTCGTGACGGCGGGGTCTGACTCCATCCACAGCGGGGCTGATGGGGCAGGGCCTGGGCGGGGCCCCAATTGTGCATTTCCGGCAGGTTCCCGGGTGACTCTGCTGCTGCTGGCCGGCTGGGCGGGGCTCTGGGGGACCGTGCTGCACGGTCAGCTCACTTCCGATCTGTGACATGGAGGTAATGGCACCGTCCCAAGGGTCAGCTGAGTTAGCTGTTGGGGCAGAGTGACGGGGACCGCTTGTTGTCCGCAGCAGATGGCACACTGTGGCATTCCTCTCCAGCACCGTGGCGGGGAGAACGCACGTGGGCCCCATACAGGTGCCATGCCGCTACTCTGGTCCCCGGGCCAGTAGATACAACTCACACCCCCTTCTGATGGTCTGCCGGTTCTGAACTCCCGTTTGCAGGACGGTGACAGACCAACAGTGGCTGAATGTGGGCCTCTGGGCCTTCCTGGCACCATCAGACGTGGAGTGCAGCACATAGTGGGGTTGCAGGTGGGTTGTCCTAACCAGGCTGGCCACACGGTCCAGTCTACTGTGCCGGGGGCAGGGGGCCTCTGGCTGCTGGGGAGACGGTGCAGACCCTAGAGGCAAGCTCCCCAGAAGCTGGAAATGGCTACCTGGGCAGGTGCCCCCCTCCCTGAACCGGGCCTCCTCCCTTTCATGTGCTCGTGCAGGCCTCAACCCTCGAATACGGGTGGGACCTGAGGCTTCCAGCGGGCAGAATGTGGCACGGGGGCCCGGCCATCACTCCTGCGGTCGTGTCCCCTTATGAAGACTCCATCCCGGACGCTGGAGATCTCTCCTTGGGGGCTCGACGAGGGAGGGATCGTGCGGTGACTCACACGGTAAGGAGCGGTGGGAGGTCTGAGGATTGGAGCCTGGCCGTGGCCAAGGCCTTGCCCCGGGGAAAGGGATTCTAACGTCCACAGTGAGCTTGGTTCTTCCCCAGTCCGGCCTCCAGGCAGGGACTCAGCCCATCCACACCGGGGGGCCGGCTTCGACCCCGAGCGGGGTGCCCGGACTCCTGACCCACAGCCCTAGGAGGCAATAAATGCACGTTGCTTCGAGCTGCTGTGTTTATGGGAACTTGTCAGGCAGCAATGAAAGAACAAGTACCTTTGGAGATGTTCAGAACTTCATGGTTAGAAATTCTTTTCTTCACGTGAGCCAAAAGGGGACTCTGGTTATTTGATAATGATGAGTGACAGTGACACAGGGGACACTAGGATGTGATGGAGTCAGTCCTATCTCTCTGGATTATATCTGTCCCCATCCAGAGAGCAGGCTGGGAAGAGGGCGTAAGCCACGAGGAGGGATCGTGGATCAAGCACAGACAAAGAGGGTAAGCGAGTGGGGCCGTGGGTGGGGGGAGGGGCAGGGCTGAGCTCGGGAAGGGACTGGATGGGCCTGTCTGAGCCCATGCGGACCGTCTAGCTCGTGTTCCATGTTCCGGGGGGGAGAGGAGGAGATTAATTTAATGATTTAATGACTCGGCATTCATTAAAAGGCTGTTACGCATGTTTTTTAAAATAGGAAGTTCAGGACCCTTCACTGTGGGCCAGTGGAGTGGGTCCAGACGGGACTGCCGCCCCAGGGCAACTCTCAAGGCTCCCTCCCAGAAATGACGGGGGGACAGACAGACGGACGGACGAAAGGGGCTCCGCACCAGGCTTGCTGGGGGAGGGGCTATTTTCGAGGTCAGTGCAGAACAGAAGAGTCTGCCCGGGGCAATGGGGCTCATCGTTCAGGGACGAGGGTTGTGCGGTAAGGGGGTGCTGGTGGCGGTGAGGATGAAACCCGTCCTGCCTGAGAGAAGTCGGGGACGCTGGCCGGGGACCCTCGGGAGACCCTCCACAGGCCGGGCGGCTCCGGGAGCGGGAACCGCTTGCGTTTGGGTGAGTCAGTCACACGGGGTCCGTCTGGAAGGACCGACCCTGTCCTGGAAGGACCGACCCCTTACTCGTGTCCCCGCACATCTGCCCGGGTCAGTGACACTTCTGTGCCCGCTTTTCCAGGGAGACGAAGTAGCAAAATTAATAAGTGACAAAACCGAAGTATTTTCTTTCAGGCCAAGAAGAGAGAAGCAAGGAGCACAGCACACGGGCGGGGGCCTCGCTCACCTTGGGCTGACCTGTAAACTCGGCGTGGACGGATTTCCAGGGCGCGGTGCCTTCTGGAGACAAGAGCAGACACTCCAGCACAAACGGCCTTTTTCCTTCACAGACGCGTCGTGCCTTGTTGCCTTCATGCGTCGCAACCTGAGATTAGAAACATTTTTGTGTGTCACCGTGCAGAACGGGGTTGACGGCGAGGGGACCGTTCCCGGCTCACCCGCTGCACAGCGGGGGCTGTTTCCCGTCCGCGGGTGCTGCCAGATGCTGCCCGGGGTGGGACCCGCAGCCCGGGATCCTTGTGCGGATTAACGGGGACACAAAGTAGGATCAGTACCGGGCGGGCCGCTCCCCGGGGCTGGCTTTTACCGGGCCCTCCACACGTCCTTTGCAAGTAGGCTTTCGTTAGTTTCTGAATCCAAAGCTCCTACAGGAGAGGGCCGTCCCATGTCCCTTCCTCCCTCGCGCCCCCCGCGCCCCGCCAACGCCAGCCCACAACGATCGCGCTCGCTGTGATTCTCAGGGACGTCCCGACAGGAAATTATCACACGTCATTACGTGGCTTCAAACACAATTTTCCAGCCTTTGCAAATCAGTCTCCGCGAGCGTGAGGGGTAATGGGAACTGTCTGTTTCACTTTCTTCTGGACGACGGACAATTTGTGTTTTCTCTTTGCAGGAAATAAAAAAAATCCTGTTTGAAATATGTAAACACCAACTCAGCAGGTAATAGGATCGGGAGGAAAAAAACCACCCTTGCTGTCGTCTCACACTCTCCGGTCCCCGATAGCCGCTCAGAACACCCGTGCCCTCAACTGCCGCAAGCCCGGAATGTGCATGGCCCGGGGAACTCCATCTGGGGTTTCTAGAAGGCGCCCGGGTTCTGGACAGCGGGGCGGGTGTGACGGGAGGGGCCGCCGTAAGGGACGGCTCTGCTCCTCCCACCCCAGCCCTGCTGCTTCTGACTCTATCAAATAACCATTTGTCTGGAGGTCTTGTCTGAAATAATTTGAGCTGCCAAATCCTGAAATGAATAGGTTTTGTTAACACAAAAGGCTAAGGGCCTGGCTGGAAATTGTAAAGAGCTCCCGTCCCCGCGTCACGGAGGCCACATTGTCGGGCGCCCAGGCGTTTCTTTGTCGGCGTCCTTCTGCCTCGGTGGGTGCGGGATGATGGATGGTCTGGCTGCTGGAGGCAGAGAGGAGGGAACGCCAGGCCGGGTCTGGGAATTGGCTAAGTACTTCTGGGCACTTCGACCTCACCGCGGTGCGCGGCGAGCCGGCCGCCTTGATTTATAAACTGGGGTGGTGATGGATGATCTTTTAAGTGGACAGGACGGGCCCAAGCCGCGCAGATCGGAGCCCGCAGACAGGGCCGCCACTTGCCGCGGGAGAGCGGCGGCCTGGCACGTATGTGCCCGAGGTGGGCCGACAGCACGTGCAGAGGCTCCCGAGTCCACCCGCCGTGGCCCCAGGGCCCCGGGCCACGGCTCTAGGTCAGCCACCACGGGGGCAGGACGGAAGGACACACTGGGGAGGGAGGGCGGCCTCCTCCTTGTCCGGGGCCCCCATCCTGCTGAACTGAGCTCTGGCCATGGCCACGGGTCTGGCCTGTTTTCCCAGGCTTTGTTCTTGCCTTGGGACACCCCACCCCCCCCCGCCACCGCCGCCCCGCTACCCTGAGGACCCTGGTCTGCTGCTGAGAAGCATGTGGCCGAGCTCCTCCCGCTGGACTCCCTTGTCCACCACACGTGGGCTTCCTGGCTTCCTTCTTCCTGAGCTGGAGGTGAAATGGCAAATGTGGGGTCACGGGGACCCAGGGGAGCAGGCAGGAAGGACCGGGCACACCCCCTCGGGGCTGGGCACCGGGTCCTTCCGGCTCTCCTTGCCTGGGGAGCCCCAGGGGCAGAGGGGAGAGGCCTGGACAAGACACCAGGGCAGCACTGGTGGGGGTCGCCGTCTGCCTAGCCGTCAACCGTGTTTGTTGCGATAACGATTGGAACTGGAGCCCCAGCCTTGCCGTCGACCGCTAAGTAAACGTGGGCGCCGGGAGTGCAGCTGTGGTTGGGCAGGGAGCCGATCAATAGTGGAAAAGCAGCTTCTGCTAAGAAAGAGCTTCTCTGTGTCTCCAGAGGGAGGTTCCAAAGTCATTTCAATCTGTTCTGAACTCCAGGGAAAACTTCAGTGTGTCTAAAGGAGGAAGGAGTGGCAGAGAAATCTCGAAGGCAGACCTCCCAGACGCCGGCTATAATGAACTGAGCCCCTTGCTCTGAGACGTGTAATATCTTCCTCAAACGCCTTTTGGAAGGAGAGGAGGTGCAACTAATGAATTATCCTGTGGCTCAGGGTGTCTGTGGATAATTAATATCACCTCCTTTTAAGAAGTATTGTGCCCGTTGCCTTTTGCAAAATGCAGACGCGGAACTCTAACCACTCCCAGGAGGGAGAAGTTGGAAGGGTCGGTTGAACGCTTCATCCCAGATTCTACACAAGGAGGAGACTGGGAAGGCATCGGGAAGAATGATATTCATGCACATACGTTTCTGGTCCCGGGGACAGAAGCAGAGACGCGTGAGCAGGAGGGTCCAACCCCACCCTTGACGATGCTCCCACTTTCCTGCAGAAACGAATTTTCATTTTACGCTGCTGGTGTCTGAAGTCCACGAAACAGACTGTCCGTTCAGAATAGCGTTTAATTTGTGGCTCAAAATGCCTCGGATTATTTTGCTTTACTTCTGTTACGAAGAAGTTTGCACCTGTTGCCCGGGATAAGGCAGGATGGACAGAAAGATGCCCCGGGGGCTTTTTGTGGGAATGGGGGTGTTGCTTTCTTTCCCATGAGGGCTTTGTACATACATCCTTCATCGTTTCTTTGTTTTTCTCCAATGTTTTAAATTTAGAAAGCATGTATTAATCTTATGGTGGAAAACAGGATTTACAGAGTAGATGAGTTTCACCCTGTTCCTTTACGAGGAACCAAGGTGGGGAAGAGAAAAAAAACAGCACGTTGGCCTCTTTTGGATGAAGTTTTTGAAAGAATTCAAAGGGCTTCCTATTTAATGAGTCATTTGTGCGGCTTTCACCCACCTTCCCACTTCTAGAAACAGTGGAAAGAGTATGAAGCTTGGAGTTTAAACATGTGGTCAAGTGCTTTTTGACATACCCTCAAATTCAAGCCGAGGGACCTGGTGGTGGCGGTAAGTGACATTTCTCTCTCTCTTGGCACGCCCCAAGCACTGTCCTGGGGCCAAGAGCTCACCATACCGAATCAATCCTGGTGACAACACCAGGAGAGAGGGACTGTTTTTATGGACGAGGAAGCTGAGGCACAGAGAGGGCGGGCGACTTGTCTGGGGTTGCACAGCTATCAAGAGGCCGAGCTTGGCGCTCTGACTGCACACGTGAGCTCACATAGATCTTCCCTGCGGGTTGTTATAAGAACCAGGCAAACCACGTGAATCTGCCAAACACAGGCTCCTTTTCTTGCGGCCAATCGGGTGGACCAAAGAGCCCAAGTTCCGTGAGACAACAGGCCATCTGAGTGGCTGCTAAGTGACAATTATTTGCCACGACAATATTCTCCTTGGGGCGTAACAGTGCACCATCTTGGATTTACTCGTTGGGCTCAGATTTCACTCCTGGAGGGATTGCAGTCCTTCAAACAGCAGGACACGCAGTTGCTTTTTATGAAAAGATGGTCTAACCTGCATTTAGCTGCTAGAAATGTGACGCTGTGCTGTTTTGCTAGGGGACATACGCCGAATGATAATGCATGATCAGCTCACGCTGTCGGCTCCCGTTTGGTTTTCTAAAAACAAGTTAAATTAAAAACAAACGGTCACTTCTCTTGGGCTGTATTAGAAACTGTTCTGCTTAATGTACAGCGTCGCTCAAGTCGTAAAATTTTTAAGCGGGGTACAGATTTTATCCTGTTTTTCTTTTCAGGGACACTCATAAAAAAATTCCCTTTGCCGGTACAGAAACTGAGAATAAACTGAGGGTTGATGGAGGGTGGGAGGGAGGGGAGAGTGGGTGATGGGCATCGAGAAGGGCACCTGTTGGGATGAGCAGCGGGTGTTGTATGGAAACCAACTTGACAATAAATTTCATATGAAAAAAAAAAAGAATAAATAAAAAAAAAAAAAAAAACCACAAAAGCTGAACCAAAACCCAGAAACCAAAAAGAAAAAGGAAAACCGATCCGCTCGCCCCCTCCAAAAAGCCCCACGGAAGCAGCCTGGATTTACTGGTGGCGCACGGGACAAGCCGGGGTTCCTGTCACTTGTAAATCATTCTCATCGGAGACCGTGTTGTCCAGTCTGTTTGCAACTATCAGATCGTAGACTCATTTGCCATTCCTGACGGGGAAAGAAAACCCGGGAGTGAACGTTGGGAGAACAAAGACCGTATTTATGGCAAAAGTGTCCTACAACAGAAACTGTTCAGGGTAATTGACTCTGTGGGTGGGATCAGTGGGGAGAGAAGCAATGCTTCTGTGGACGGCCCATCTGCACCAGACGCCCGGGGCCGCGCCCACGGCCGCGGCGTCCGCGAGGAGTTGACTTTGCTACGGATTGCTTCAACTGCAACCAGTCGAGGCATCGATTTCTCTCCGCGGATTAATTACCAGAGAAGGCTTCAGACTTCCCTGAGACGCACGGGAGGAAAAGTGATGTTTTCATTTCAGTGGAGCCTGTTGGCGATGGCTCTGGCTCTTCGCCGGGGCCCCCGCGTCCGCCAAGTCGAGGCTGCGCCAGAGCAGGGCCCCCCCGCCCCGGATTATCCATCTTCCCTGTGGCCCCGGAGACTCGGCACGGTCTGGGGACTCTGTAGAGCGGGCCTCACGTGGTGCTCTGCTGGTATTTGTGGAAGGAGCTCTCGGCCCTGGGGGGGAAGGAAGAGAAATTATGGACGTGCCAGTCTGGGTTATTTATAGCGAGGCCGGCCGGCGGTCTGACGGGACGTTTCGTCTGCTCGCCAAGACACAGACCGCTCTGAGTGGCAGCTTGGTTTAAAGTCACCTGAGAGCACAGGCCCGTGAAAGGCTCTTTGGGAGCCACTCCTGCAGACGCCAAGACTCAGGATAGTGAGGACGCACGTGTGCTTGTAGACGGGCGTCAGCTTTGAGGTGCCACCACGGAGGGTCCCACACGGCAGGCTTATGGACGTCTGCAAGGCTTCCACCGAGTTCTAAAAATTAATCCATTTATTTTGAGTGGGGGGAGGAGGGCAGATTGAGAGGGAGAGAGAGAGGGAGAGAGAATCCCAAGCAGGCTGCGCGCTGTGAGCACAGAGCCCGACGTGGGGCTCGATCCCATGAACCGTGAGACCATAACCTGAGCCCAGATGAAGAGTCGGACGCTCAACCGACAGAGCCCCCCAGGGCTCCTGCGTTCCCACCCTTAAGATCCGGTTGGAGTGGGGGTTGGGGAAGAGGGTTGAGTTTCCAGGCAAGTCAAAGGAGTTTTCTGGTGCTGACGGGCTCTAAAATGCATTTTCAAGGATGTCATCATCCCACAAGGAGTTTAAACATGGCTATTGTCTTTATGCTTTTTTTTTTTTTTAGCATAAATGTAACAAGAAGACTATAAAAATGTCATTGAGTTGTCAAATAGAAATTAGGTAGGAGATGGAAATAAAACATGATTTGTGTGCGTGTCTTACACCCTCCCTGAATCCCTGTGAATGAGTGTATGTTCTCTCTCCTTTTTTTTCCAGATGCGCAACAGCAAAAAAGTAACACCCTCTTGCCTTGTGTTGCGAACGTTTTCCTCAGGGAGGCGCATCACACGTGTGTCCTGTAACTCCCCATAACACCATTTCTCACGGCTGGGCACTGTTTCGGCTCAGGTCGTGATCTCACAGGTGGTGGCATGGAACCCCACGTGGGACTCTGCACCGGGAGTGTGGAGCCTGCTTGGGATCCCCTCTCTGTCTCTGTCTCCCTCTCTCTCTGCCCCTCCGCACCTCTCTCAAAAGAAATAAATAAGTCTAAAAAACCACTCTGTCTGGGCAGGACCGTGACAGACGATTGGGTACACTCTGACTTCGCAGATTGCTTGTGGGCGTGGGTGGAGAGCGTCCCCTCCCAGGGGGCTCCACGCGGGACCCAGGAATGTGCTGTCCCCATGACAGCGGACGCGGGCATCGAGTCACTGTGACTTCGCAGCACTTAGAGCCCCAGAGCCTGTCTTCACCGTGCTGTCCCAGCCTCCTGTCACCTCCGAGTTCATCCTTTGGAATCAGCTCACCTGATTAAAAGCACCTTTTGTGGTTCTTATAGTTCTTAATTATGTTGTTTATTCTTAAAACGTTTATGTGATTATTATTTTCTTACTACTAATGTTAGTTTACATACTTACTATTAATTTATTCATTACAATGGCTCGCATTGCTTCATTAGTTGGGAAGGACATGGCATTCAGATGGGCTCTGTTTGCTGTGGGTTTTTGCCTCTTCTCGTGGGTGTCCCCCGCCACGCCGCGGCTGACTGGGGGTCTTTCTCTATGTCACAGAAATTCAGCAAAGCAGGGGCACAGTGGGGGCCAGCTGGCATGCTGCCTAAGGCCCTAAATTTCAAGCCTGTCCCCCTGTGATGCGAATGCAGGTATTTGATGATGGATGGCCTCTGCGAGACGCCCTCTCGAGTCTGTGTGTTTCCACGGAGTGGACAGCTGGCCTCTCTGGCAGATGGTGGCACAAGCCTCGCCTCGTGGGCACTGCCCTGCCCCGTGGGCTCCCCCCGCGGGCAAGGAGCGGCAGCGTGGCCCCCGCGGCCGTGTGGCTCCTCTGGGAGGCCAGAGGGGACTGTGCCCTGCCCTCAGATGCGCCTGGGGCCGGGCCACGCCCCTCTGAGCCCCCAGAGGGGCAGAGAAAGGGACGGTCACAAGGCACAGAGACAGCAGGCTGGCCTGGCCCCGGGCAGTCGTTCCCACACCGGGAAGTGCGTGGGGGCCTCCCGGAGGCCTCTGAACCCAGATGGCCGGGCCCCTGAAGGGTCTACCCCGGGGCCCGCAGAGGGGACGAGGACGGGCATTTCCAACAGACCTTCCAAGGGACCCGATGCTGCAGGCCTGGGGGCTGAGCTGCAGAAACGCCAAGTTGGAGGTTGGGTCTCTGTCCCAAGCTGTTCTCCCTCTTTAATCATATGCAAGGTAACAGTTCATTTTCTCGAAGTTTCCCTATACTAGCGTAAAACAGTGTAGCGTATGTGAGAAATACTTCCTGTAAGTTCCTTCAGGAAGAACTTCTTAAGCCTGGTAGTTAATTTCCTTAACTGCCGAAACTGAAAGGTATCCATTTTCTTCCTTCTGACGGGCTTCCTTGTAAGGTGAATTCGTACCCGTGCTAGTATGACTTGAGGCATTTAAGTGGATCCCGAAAAACAGAAAGAAAGACAACACCAGATGACGCAGGTCGTGGACGCTCAGTCCCGTGGGGCGGTCTCCACCGCTCCTCTTTGTTCCTCGGAACAAGTCGGTGCGTTGGGCAGAGAATTAAAGAGATGTGGAATTAGGTGGTCTGACTTGTATCCAGGAGAGAACCGGTTCTGCTCGGGCAAGTCGCAACGGCGATCCGGCCCTTTCGAGAGTGCTTGAATCTTGCAGATGGAATTCTGGATAAAAACGTGAGTCAGAACATCAATGGCCGATCTATCATTTGATCACTTGCTGGGAACGGCCAGATTTATTTGTAAGTGCTTGCTCATTTTCTCAATCATAATTACTGTGTTTTGTAATGCGCACGTCCTACGATTTATTTAAAGGTAAATTCATTTCAAATAACTGAATCTGAATGTGAATGAAATGCAGCCTGGAGGGAATGTTTCAGGGCCCTGCTGCACAGAAAGTTTGCGGAAATGCGTGGTTGCATCTGGCCAGACGCAAGCCCGGGGGTGGAAAGCACATGATACCTTTCAAGCACTTCCAAGCCCCACCTTTTCTGCTTCCAACTCTGGAGGCTGACCTCTGACCCCGGGCCTTGACAAGGAGGGGCCGACCCAGTTTCTGGCTCCATATTCCCACTGCCCGTCTCTTCCACTAGGTAGGAGGCAGTCTTTCTGCTGGGACACAAGCGTCTAAGGTCACTGAGGTTCTTTGATGGACCAGCCTCCAGCCCCAGCCTCCACCCACAACCCTCCAGCCTCCAGCCCCAGCCCCAGCCCCAGCCCCAAACTCCACCCTCCAGCCCCAACCCCAGCCTCTACCCTCCAGCCTGTAACCCCAGCCTCCACCCCCAGCCCCAGTCTCCACCCTCCAGCCCCAGCCCCAGCCTCTACCCTCCAGCCTGTAGCCCCAGCCTCCACCCCCAGCCCCAGTCTCCACCCTCCAGCCCCAGCCCCAGCCTCTACCCTCCAGCCTGTAGCCCCAGCCTCCACCCTCCAGCCCCAGCCCCAGCCTCCACCCCCAGCCCCAGTCTCCACTCTCCAGCCCCAGCCCCAGCCTCTACCCTCCACCCTCCAGTCTCTAGCCCCAGCCTCCACCCTCCAGCCCCAGCCCCAGCCTCTACCCTCCAGCCTGTAGCCCCAGCCTCCACCCTCCAGCCCCAGCCCCAGCCTCTACCCTCCAGTCTGAAGCCCCAGCCCCAGCCTCCACCCTCCAGCCCCAACCCCAACCTCTACCCTCCAGCCTATAGCCCCAGCCCCAGCCTCCACCCTCCAGCCCCAACCCCAGCCTCTACCCTCCACCCTCCAGTCTCTAGCCCCAGCCTCCACCCTCCAACATCCACCCTCCAGCCCCAACCCCAGCCTCTACCCTCCAGCCTGTAACCCCAGCCTCCACCCTCCAGCCCCAGCCCCAGCCTCCACCCCCAGCCCCAGCCTCTACCCTCCAGCCTGTAGCCCCAGCCTCCACCCTCCAGCCCCAGCCCCAGCCTCTACCCTCCAGCCTGAAGCCCCAGCCCCAGCCTCCACCCTCCAGCCCCAACCCCAACCTCTACCCTCCAGCCTGTAGCCCCAGCCCCAGCCCCAGCCTCCACCCTCCAGCCCCAGCCCCAGCCTCCACCCTCCAGCCCCAACCCCAACCTCTACCCTCCAGCCTGTAGCCCCAGCCCCAGCCCCAGCCCCCACCCTCCAGCCTCCAGCCCCAGCCCCCACCCTCCAGCCTCCAGCCTCCAGTCCCAGCCTCCACCCTCTAGCCCCAACCCCAGCCTCTGCCCTCCAGCCTCCAGTCCCAGCCCCAGCCTCCACCCTCCAACATCCACCTTCCAGCCCCAGCTTCCACCCTCTAGCCCCAACCCCAGCCTCTACCCTCCAGCCTCCAGTCTCTAGCCCCAGCCTCCACCCTCCAGCCCCAACCCCAACCTCTACCTTCCAGCCTCCAGTCTCTAGCCCCAGCCTCCACCCTCCAGCCCCAGCCTCCACCCTCCAACATCCACCTTCTAGCCCCAGCCTCCAGTCTCTAGCCCCAGCCTCCAGTCTCTAGCCCCAGCCTCCACTCTCCAGCCCCAACCCCAGCCTCTACCTTCCACCCTCCAGTCTCCAGCCCCAGCTTCCACCCTCCAGCCCCAGCCCCAGCCTCCACCCTCCAGCATCCACCTTCCAGCCCCAGCTTCCACCCTCTAGCCCCAACCCCAGCCTCTACCCACCAGCCTCCAGTCTTTAGCCCCAGCCTCCACCCTCCAGCCCCAGCCCCAGCCTCCACCCATGACCCTCCAGCCTCCAGCCCCAGCCCCAGCCTCCACCCTCCAGCCCCAACCCCAGCCTCTACCCTCCACCCTCCAGTCTCTAGCCCCAGCTTCCACCCTCCAGCCCCAGCCCCAGCCTCCACCCTCCAGCCTGAAGCCCCAGCCCCAGCCTCCACCCATGACCCTCCAGCCTCCAGCCCCAGCCCCAGCCTCCACCCTCCAGCCCCAACCTCAGCCTCTACCCTCCACCCTCCAGTCTCTAGCCCCAGCTTCCACCCTCCAGCCTCCAGCCCCAGCCTCCACCCTCTAGCCCCAACCCCAGCCTCTACCCTCCAGCCTCCAGTCTCTAGCCCCAGCCTCCACCCTCCAGCCCCAGCCTCCACCCTCCAACATCCACCTTCTAGCCCCAGCCTCCAGTCTCTAGCCCCAGCCTCCACCCTCCAGCTCCAACCCCAGCCTCTACCCTCCAGCTTGCAGCCCCAGCCCCAGCCTCCACCCTCCAGCATCCACCTTCCAGCCCCAGCCTCCACCCACCACCCTCCAGCCTCCAGCTCCAGCCTCCACCCTCCAGTCCCAGCCTCCACCCTCCAGCCTCCAGCCCCAACCTCCACCCTCTAGCCCCAACCACAGCTTCTACCCTCCAGCCTCCAGCCTCCAGCCCCAGCCTCCACTCTCCAGCCTCCAGTCTCTAGCCCCAGCCTTCACCCTCCAGCCTCCAGCCCCAGCCTCCACCCTCCAGCCTCCAGCCTCCAGTCCCAGCCTCCACCCTCTAACCCCAACTCCAGCCTCTGCCCTCCAGCCTCCAGTCCCAGCCCCAGCCTCCACCCTCCACTCTCCAGCCTCCAGTCTCTAGCCCCAGCCTCCACCCCCCAGCCCCACCTTCCAGCCCCAGCCTCCAGCTCTAGCCTCCAGTTCCAGCCCAGGAAACAACTCTCTGTCCACCCCCAGCAAAGAGCCCCCAGCACGTTCTCCATGCTGGGGAAGTGGAGAGCCCCCACAGGCACCCACACTCTCCTGTGTCCTTTTCCTGTCCCACAATCCCCAGCCTTGGGGTCAGGCCAGGCCCTGGCAGGACGAGGTTCAGGATGCGTCCACGGAAGTCAGCGAATGTCGTCCGTGACACGGAAACTTCTTTGGCGCCTTCCGGCCACCTCCCGCTGGCAGCTCCTGAGCTTGGCAGTTATTCAGTCTTTAGGGTCCTGGAGCATTTTAAGATTCCTCGGTTCTAGATTAAAATGCAAAGGCTCGGGCAGTAAGGACCTGGCAGGGCACACTCTGGGGGACCTGGTTCAGGCCGCACGTGCAAGGCTGCCCACAAGTAAGGTCACTGCTTGAGGCGGGAACCCCCCACGTGAAGTGCAGGGGCCCACAGCTCCGTGTCTCCCCTCACCCCTGCAGCTCGCTCAGCTGTACGAGGTCCTGCCCTCGGGAGGAAGAGGAGGAAGCGGGGGAGAGAGAGGACGGAGAAGGCATCGGCCCCTGCTCAGGCATCATCCAGGAGATGTGCCCAGAACTACAGGCTCTGCTGGGAGGCCTGAGTCCCTGAGCCCCCAAAGGCAGAGGCGGGGCTGCCTCTGGCTTTGCTTTAAGGCTGGCTTGGCGTGAGCCACGGTTCCACCCCTGCCCAGGCTCCGGGCACCTTCCTGGCCCGGGAGCTCCTCCCCCAGCAGAGGGTCCCTGCGTCCAGGTCTGGGGAGGGGCGCCCGATGCTCTGGGACCTTGTCTCCCAGACAAGGGAGGCTGTGTGCACGCTCGTGGGCCCCGCATACCCTCAGCTCCAACCCAGGCCAGGGCAGCCTAGGAGCCACGGTGTTGGGACCTGCCTGGCCTGGCTGTGGGGGTGGCTTGGTTATCACGCAGCAGACCACAGAGCATAATCACATGCCAGCCACACATGGGCGACTGTAAGCGCCTCCGTGGCGCCCGAGTTCCCGTCTTCCGCGGCCATCCCCAAATGAGGCGGGGCTCACGTCTGAGCCACAGAGGACGTGCCCCCCTAGCGGCAAGACAAGGCCCATGGGAGCGGCTCTGGGTGGGGTCTGGGAGGGTGAGGCCACCAGTGGGGAGCCTCAGAGCCGTCTGTAGGATCTGTGGCCGCTGGCCGCTGACCGCTGGGTAGGTGGAGGGACCTGCGGTGAACAGCACATCTCCCTCTGGAGCCATCAGCTCCCCGTCCGTCTCCCCTTCTCTGATGCTCTGGGAGCCCAGATCTTCAGTGAGGGAGGTGAGGGTCAGGACCGCCTAAGCTTGGTGGGCTGGAGGCTTCTGTGGTGCCAGCCTTCTCTGGTCCCTGCATCACTGCCCCTGGGGGCCCTCCCCCGCAAACCTGACCGTGGAGCACAGGTGTGATGGTCCTCCTGTACAGACCAGGCACCCACAGAGCCACATCTCCACCCAGGAGCTTAACACACAGTCGTGCAAATCAAAGTGACCATATGATCCCAGGGGACGCACGTACACGCATCCGCACACGATGAAGGACAGCTGGCCGGCAGGATTGGGAGAATTTTACAGAGCATGAAGTGAGAAAGCAAGACTTAAGGAGCTATGACCCACGTCCCGTCTGTGAGGTTTGCCAACACGAGCCAGCCTAGAGTAGATTTCTGCACCCGCATGCAGGCCTTAGACCCCGAGGTTCCTGGGGGCGCCCAGGAGGCCTAACTGCCCAGAGCCCCAGAGGGACATGAAACATCCAAACTTGAGGTTTTATTTTTCAAACTCAAGGCAAACAGGTGTGGTCACATTCCTCGTGGGTTGTATGAAGACGGGGGTGGGGGTGTGTGCACGGGACGCCCGTCCTCCCCAGGCCTCGGCTCAGCCTCAGCAACCTTGTGCAGCGGCTGCACACCTATTTCATTTACATCCGTCTCACGTTTTAGTTCAACGATGTTTTAATAGTCACTGTGAGGCCTGCGGTTTGTTGCCGATCACAAGACACAAGCCATTTGTTCATGGCGACTATGACCAGGGCCATGTTGACTATGCGTGTTGAGCAGACATCCCTGCCCGCTCCTGACCTTGGCGGGTGAAGACGGTAGTCTGCATCATTAGGTTGTGTTTGTTGGTAGATATAGCTTTTCCCAGGTGGGGAAGTTTCCTTTCTATAGCCTGCAGAGAGTTCGCGGGTTTTGTCAAATGCGTTTTCTTTAACTGTTGTGATGATCTGTGAATTTTCTTTTTTAGTTTGTTAATATGGTGGATTGCATTGATTAGTTTTTGAATTTTAGAATAATGTTGCATATGTGATAAACCCCGTTTGGTGAAAACATATTATCGTTTTTGGATCTGTTGTATCTGATTTGCTAAAATTTTGTTAAGTATCTTTGTATCTATAGTTACAAGAAATGTTGGTTTGTAGTTTTCTTGTAATATCTTTTGCGTATGGTTTTAGTATCAGTATGGTGCCGCCCTAATAATATCTATATCTTTAAGATTTTAGAGTCTGTAGAATCTGTAGTGATGTCTCATTCCTCTATTGCTAATTTGAGTCTTTTTTTCCTGATCAATGTAGCTAAAGGTGTATCAATTTTATGGATCTCAAAACACCTGGTTTTGGTTTCTTGATTTTCTCTGATCTTTTTCCATTCCTATGCCGTCCTTTTCTGTTCTTATTACTTTTTTACTCTAACTTTGTTTTCATTTTCTAACTTTTACTAGCTCCTTAAGGCAGAAGAAGTTACTAATTTAAGACATTTCTTCTTCACAATATAGGTATTATAGCATCACAAGTAGTAAACATCTTGCTTATGTTGCACTCCATGTATTTTGATATGTTGTGCTTTGGTTTTAATTTGGTTCAAATATATACTTATTAACTTTTCCTTTAGATCCATTCTTTGGAAACCCTGACTTTGAGTGTTTTATTTAGTTTATTTAAGGATTTTCCAGATTTTTTTTCTGTTATTGATTTCTGATTTAACTTCATTTGGTTGAGAACATAGAGCATGGAGGCAGGGTACAGTCTGTCTGATCTGAAGGCTGGTGTGCTTTGTCCAAACGTGGTTTGCGTTGGCGAGGGTTTTGTGTGCCCTTGACAAAGAGGGCCATGCTCTGCCAGTGCATCACAGGCCCGAGATGTCTGAGGTGTTTCCTTCTGTCTATATTCCCGCTGGTTTTCTCTCTGCTCGTTCTAGAGTTGTTGATGGAAATGTGTTCCCCTCTCTAACCAGGACTGTGTATTTTTTTTCTCCTGTACTTTCATCAATGTGTGCTTCATATTATTAGATGAATGTTTAAGACTTTTCTGTGGGTTCTTGATAGGTTGAAACCTTTATTATTATGAAATGATCTTCTTTATTCCTGGTAATATTCTTTCCTTTAAAATTTACTTTGTCTGATATTAATGCAACGGTGCAGCTTTCTCTGATTAGTATTTGCATGGTATATATTTTCCCATCCTTGGTATTTCAAGTAGGTTTTTGAGATGGGATCTTGAGGTTTTCTTTTTAAAAAATTTAAATCAAAATCTGCTTTTTGATGGGGGTATTTAGATCATTTGTACTTTCCGTGATTATTGTGGTTGGGTTTAAACTTATCCCTTGCTATTTAAAAATTTTTATTCTGCGGGGCGTCTGGGTGGCTCAGTCGGTTGAGCATCCGACTTGGGCTCAGCTCATGATCTCACAGTTTGTGAGTTCAAGCCCTGCATCCGGCTCTGTGCTGACAGCTCAGAGCCGGGAGCCTACTTCGGATTCTGTGTCCCTCTCTTTCTCTGCTCCTCCCCTGTTTGCGCTCCTTCTCTCTCTCAAAAAAAAAAAAAAAAAAAAAAAAAAAAAAAAAAAAAAAAAAAAAAAAAAATTATCCCATTAGCTCCTTGTTCTCTTTTCTATGTTTTCCTACTTTGTTTCAGATTGTATATTTTTGACACCATTTTATATCCCTTGTTAGCTTATCAAATATAATTATTTTCTTTAGTGGTGGCTTTAGGGACTATAATCTGAATATTTAACTCACCACTGTCTACCTTCAGGTAGCATCACACCACATCGGGTGCAGTACAGGAGCTTGCAAAGTTCACTCCCTCTCCCTCTCGGTCCCTGTGCGATTGCTGTCACAGGTTGTATTTCCACATACGGTACAGACACGTGATGTCACTGTAACTATTATTCTTCAAACAGTCAGTTATCTTCCAGGAGATTAAAAAAGTTATTTATAATGAACTCTTAGATGCTCTTTCCTTTTTTCGTCGAGAGTCCCATCTACTGTCATTTTCCTTCTTCTTTTTTTTTTTTTTAAACGTTTATTTATTTTTGAAACAGAGAGAGACAGAGCATGAACGGGGGAGGGGCAGAGAGAGAGGGAGACACAGAATCGGAAGCAGACTCCAGGCTCTGAGCCATCAGCCCCGAGCCCGACGCGGGGCTTGAACTCCTGGACCGTGAGATCGTGACCTGAGCTGAAGTCGGATGCTTAACCGACTGAGCCACCCAGGCGCCCCTCGTTTTCTTTCTTAAAAGACATCCTTTAATATTTATTGTATACAGGTCTATTGGCTAGAGATTTTTTTCTGCTGACACACGCCTGAAACAGACTTTATTTTTGCCTCCATTTTTGCAAGATATTTTTACTGGATGTTTTCTTGTTTTATGTTTTGTTTTGTTTTTCAGAATTTCAAAGATGTCACTTCACCATCTTCTGGTTTGAACTTTTTTGGTGCAAAATCTGCTTACGTCTGTTCCATCTTCAGACTATGTGTCTTTTCTCTGGCTAATTGTAAGATTTTGGTTACAATGCACCCAGGGTTCATTTTCTTCATGTTTCTGTGCTAGCAGCCTATTGAGCTTTGGACTCTGTGGTCTTATCATTTTTAGCCAATCTGGAAAATTTCAGGTAACTTCTTCAAATATTTTTTCTCTCCCCCACCTTCAGGGTCTCAACCGATGCATGTATGAGGCTGCTCACATTGGGGGTCTCTGTAGGTTTCTGCATGTCTCTCTCTCTCTCTCTCTCTCTCTCTCTCTGTCTCTCTTTCTGTGCAGAATTTCTCTTTCTGGACCTCTGCCCTGTGAGCTCCAGCTGCTGTGAGGTCCCCAATATCCCAATTCTGTTTTTTCAACTCAGAGAAAGTGCTGGATTTTGCCTCACTTTCCCTCTCTGCACTGATAGCTGGAATCTCTCTCCAGGCATTAAACAGGGTAATATGAGGACTCACCTTGTTTGTATTTTTCTCTCAGAGATTTTTGGCTTGTGTTGTTTGATGTCCAGTGTCTGAAAACAGTCATTTCACATATTTAACCAGGTGTTTTTAGTCATTTCAAGTGGGAGAGTAAAGCCCACTCCTATGACTTCATCTGAACATTAATCTAGGTTATTTCTGAAGGTATTTAAACTAGTGCCTATAATCACAGCTTATATCAGGCAGCTCATGAATTCAAAAATATCTATTGAGCAACGTCCATGTGCCTGACATCATTCTGGATGTTGGGGCTACAGTAGTGAATGAAATAGACGAAAAGGTGCCTTCTCATATGGTACAAAAGGTGCCTTACTGTTCAGTGTAATAAATAGATAAGCAATAAAGACAATAAAAGACAATAAACAGACAAGCAAGGTGCATCACGTATCTGATGGTAGTAAGTGCTGTGGATGGAAAGGAAGAGATGAAGTCAGAATGATGTCTTTCAATAGCAGCTATGCTGTAGGAGAGGGCAGGGGACAGTGTCCCTGACAGATGTGCCTGCTGTGGCCTTGAGCACGCATGGCACCTCTCGTCTCTGCAAATTTCCTAAGGGCACAGTGACCCACGGTGAACGTGAGGATGAACTACGTGCCACTGGCTGAAGACGCGGGCGGCAACGGAGGCTTAGACTCTGTCATTCACATGTTTTCTGTTTCAATGCTATGGAGAGCGAGTGGATAAAAGCAGATTCTGGAGTGTCCTGAAGCACTTTTTATAATCTTTGAAATCTTAATATTCTCTGTAGTAAAACAAGAATAATAATGGCCTCTACCTTATAGGGATTTCAGGTAGATCAAAGATGATAATACGTGTAAAGCCTTTAGAACTGTGCTTGGTACAAGTTAACATGTGATAAAGACCCATTAGACATTAGCTATCGCAGCGATCACCACCACCATTACCACCATCACCACTGTCACCGGCTTTTTTCATCACCACTCTCTTCATCATCACCATCACCTCCCCCACCACCCCCACCACCATCACCGTCATCACCAACAACACCACCACCATCACCGTCATCACCAACACCATCACCATCATCATCATCACCATCACCATCACCACCATCGCCATCATCATTCCCACTCCTGAAAAGATCTCCTCACTGCTCTGGATATTTCCAACATCCTTACTATCATTCACAGAGGAACAACTGAGTGACATGGGCTTCTAGCCAGAGGAGAAAATGAGAACTCAGTAGGCTGGGTGATAAGTTCATCCTTCATTATGAAAAGTGAACAAAACCCTTAATTTCAGACTCTAAGAAATGACTTCTTCCTATAGACAGTCCTAGTTACACACAACCCCCTACTGTTTCTAATTCCACCCTTAAATTCATATCTAAAAGTGATTCTACCAGCGCCAAAGTGGAATGAATTTCAATTTCAATCATGTTATTGGCATGACAAGGTATACAAGAGTTGCCAATGTTAATGCATCAAATCCAGTGTCGCAGAAGGGGTTGCAGAGTGTGTGTCTCTATTTCCCATTACTGTCTTCCCGAGTCGGTGTCAGACTCCAGCTACTTTAAGGTCGTTTCTGCCAAATTTTAGGCTTATTTCAATTTTACAGTTTTTATTCATACATTTACTTTGACAGGATTCTCCACAATTTTTAAACATTGGGGGAGGATATTGCCTACATATTCCCATCCTGTAAGCATGAGTAAAAACCAGGGTTTTTTTTTTTTTTTTTTTGTCCAATTTAGTGCTTTCTTATGACAATTATTACGTTATGTTCCAGTTGCATTTTCCGGTTCGTGGGATCAACAGTCCAGAAGATAGACTTAGATTATTATTTTAATTATTGTGTCCATCAGGAAAAAAATTAGACTGAACAAGTCTAGTCAGGGCTGGTCAATTCTCAAATACTTGGGAAATATAATTTCTATCGTTTAGTAGTTACACAAGAAGCATCCTAGGAAGTTTTTCCTCATCTTATCTTGAGATAAAATGGTTGGTGTTGAGATGTGATGGTGCAGCTGACGATCCAATACTGCTTTGAAAAATTTTTACCATAGCATCAGGGAGAGCCACAGTATCAATTATACTTCTTTTTGAGTTTCTGGGCTGGTGTGGTGCGAGTCCCGGTCAGGGATGGACTCAGCCTGTATATTATGTACATAGATGTAGAGAGAGTATATGTATGTGTGTGTTTATGTATATGTACTATCTTGTATACTAATAAAGTATTGCCTTTAAAGCCTAATCTTCCTTTTCATTATATTTTTAAGCCAACATAGGAGTTGTATAAATTCAAGAAACGCTGTATATTTTTTTAATCCCCCTTAATCCCTCCCTCCAGACCTTCTACAGAGGAAATGATTGTCAGACAGGCACGATGTGTTCCAGGACTGTGGATTAGAAAATCAAGGGTTACTTTAGGTATATCCTGAGCCAGTTCCAATGTTCTTAACCCTTTTTTTTTTTTTTTCAGTATATTGGGGCTTTTCCAGTATTGCCTAAAAATGGGTCATTTCTTGTGTGTGAGAGATTGTGGCTCAAGACGTCCTGAGCCACACCCCACTGCGGCCCGCCATGACGCCGGAAGCCCCCACCTGGTGAGTGCGTGTTTTGGAGAGTGAACTTCCTCCACAATTTCCCAACACTCTGTGCTTAGTAGTTTGTGATTATTTCCTGGGGATTAAAATGCTTTTGAGCCAGGGCTTTATTTCAAGTAGGTTTGCTTTTCCAAAGCTCGGAGGTGCCCCACTCGCCGTGTGCAAAAGAAAATGGGTCACGATGCACTTTAATTAATGTGAAAATGATGAAATTTTAACTGTAGTTGATAGGCTTTGGTTAAGAATCAATCACTGTCCCTTAATTCTCTGATGAGTCTGAGAATACATGGAATGAAACACCACCAAAGGTACTCACGTAGGAAGAGCCAATTCGATGGGAAGACTTTTGATTTATTGATGTAGATAGGATCGGTCTGATACAGCATCCCAGGGCTTCATGAACCTATGGTCTTTGTGTAATGAAGGTTATGCCTGCACTCATAACATTTCATATTCCGACCTGTACTCAATCATCACCTTACACTATGAGGCTTGGCTTGATAAACATATTACTTATAAAAATAATTCTTCCACGGATGTGTGATGAGCTGTTTCAGTGGCAAGGCAGACTCCAGGAGGGAGAAACCCCCCCCTGAGAATCTGTGCAAGACCGACGGGAGGCTCCCTGTTCCTTGGCAATTTCCTCTTGGGTGTGATTTTCTGAAGATGGGAAAGTGGGGGTCGGGTGGGCAAGAGCCCGTGGTTCTTTTCATTTTTATTAGTTATTTATTCACTTAGCCCACAGTCGTCAATAAAGTGGAAGTTACAGTAACCCTCACTCAGGAAGAAGGATTGTACCCCTTTTCCAGTGTCCCCGCTACCCTTGTTAGATGCCAGGGGCACGTCCTGGTCATGAGCCAGCTCCCCTCCTGGTCTTTGTGTCTGGGCTGCCTGGACTCTGTCCTACTGAGCTGGAATGCCGGTGGGTGGGTCCCAGTCACCTGTCCACGGAGCCCGGTGGATGCTGAGAAGTCAGAGCTCCCTCCATCCGCATGGTGCCCAGTCTGGGGTCCTGCCCTTGCTTCTTGGTCCCAGGGGGCGCCTGTGGCCGTGATGGCAAGGGGGCAAGGGCCCCCCCACGTGCAGGCCCACCCCAGGTCCAGCCCTGTCACCCGTCTGTGAGCCTGCCCACGCTGTCTAGAAGTCCACGTGGCTTCAAGGGGCCGCAAACATTTCTGAGCACAGGACATCATGTGAAGCTTGCATTCGAAACAAGCCAGTCTTTTTCGACAAGTCGCCAATGCGGGCCGTTACCTTCTTGGGTCCTAAAACTGGCTCCTTGAATCTCAGCCTACTTCACCCCTGTCCCCACTCACATCACTTAGATGGCTTTGAACGTGTCCTGCGTGCCTGCTTGGGCAGCGGCGAGTGTTTTGAACAGGGCAAGGCAGGGCCGTTCCGCTGGGGACCAGGCGGTGGATGCCCTACCCGTGACGTGGACCGAACCTCGTCCCCAGCCGCGTGTGTCTCCACCTGACCGCACGCTGTCCCACCTGCGAGTCCCCTGAGTCGCCGACCAGCTCCGTGGACGACCCAACCCCGCCGTCTCCCTGCCGGCAACCGTGGGGGCCTCCTGGATGGGACACTGGGGTCGAAGACCTTGGTGCGATGGCACGGAGGGCACCCGCGCCGGTCGTCGCTGACCCCTCCTCTGCCGAACCTGACGCCGGCAGGGTACGGAAATGGCCCACGGGCCTTTGAACCTGGGCGGCGTCCCACCCGGCCCTCTGAGGACAGATGTATCCACAAAAGCCCACACACGTGGGTGTGGGAGGAAAGAGAGAGACGTTTCCGGAGGACGATGTGATGCAAGAGCCCGTCTGCACCTGCTGTTGCAGCTTCGCGTGGAGATTTTGAGGTACCGGCCCCTCGTCCCCGAGGCCGCGTGGCAGGAAACCGGAAGAGGGCGGAGAGGGGGCCGCAGGGCCGAGATCCGCCGCGCAGGCTCGGGGTCCGCCGCGTCCGCGTCCCCTGAGCCTCCGCCCACCTCCGCGTTCCACTCCGTGTCGCGCCACCGCGTGTGTGGCCGGAATGCGGCCTCTCCCTTGGGTGCCGCAGACGTCGTCAGAGGCCCCCAGGCGCCGTGGGGAGCCGGCCACCGCCAGGCTCACGGCCGAGTAGGCATCTGGGGTGCAAGCCCGCTGCCTACCTCTCCGCAGCAACGCTGCGTTGGTGACGCGCCCCTTCCCTGGGGCGGGAGAGGGCGGGCTTTCCCACGGTAAGGGACGGGCCCTGTCAATGAGGTATCGCCTTCAATTTCCCTGTTTATAGTCCTGTGGCTACCCAGCGTCGATAATTCCTGCCCTCTCTCCTTGTCCCCCAGGAGATGGATGGCACACGTCATCTCTCATATGAAGACATTTAAATGAAGACCACACTTCTGTCTGCTCCCATTTTCTCGCTGAGCTGGGGAAGCGACCCTACTAAATCAAATTATATGTGACTTTTAAAACTTCCCTTTACAGCATTCAATTGAAAATCCCAGTCTTATCATAATACATCGCCTTTTTATGAATAAATTGACTTTATGTGGTCCCTGGGGGTTTCCAACCTCCCTCCCACACCAGGGGGGAGAGACCCACAGCCCCTCTAATGCACAGAGCGCTGGCGGAGCTGGAAGGAGGAGGCGGGAGGTCCCCTGCCTCCATTGGATTTGCGGGGCCCCAGCGCCGGGCCCCAGTTCGCCTGTGACCGGGCCCCTCCGCCTCCAGCCTGCAGCACAGTGTGGCTGTGGGCTGTCCGTCCAACGCGGGAACAAGTCAGTGGGTCTTGGGGGGCCCGGGTTCCCCAACACCAGCTGGTCTGGGTGTTTAGGTGAGGAGGCGGGTCTGAGGGCGGCTATCGGCCAGCGTTCCGGGAGCCCCCCCCTCCTCTGAGCTCTGTGGCTGGGAAGGTGAGTACACGGCACAGGAAGGGCTACCTGGAAGGCTGACGACCCTCACCGGCTGGAGGCCCAGAGGACTGGACCCGGAGACCCACCTGACACAGCACCCCCCCCCCCCCCCCCCCCCCGGATCGACTCCTGCTGGGAAGATTCTGGAAGGTGTCTTTAGTGACTGTATCTGACTTTGAGAAGTGACAATAAGCCAGAGGCCAGCTGCATAGAGAGTGAGCACTGAGGAAGGTGTGCTGAGATGCTGAGTCTCCTTTCTTGGGGGATCACAAGAGAGACTGGGGCCCAGTATGGCGGCTCTGATTTATAAGAACTTCTCATGACGTCCTTCAGGGCTGGGAGCCACTGAACCGTCATAGAAGATGGTATTAGCTGTAGGTGAGTGGAAACAGAATGAATGGCTGCCTTCAGGGGATATTGAGGTTTATAATTTTTTTTTAATTTAGCAGTGTTTTGTTTTATCCCTCCCACCCCTGCCCAGCTTTCTTGAGACGAGCGGCATGCCCCATTGTGTCCGTTTCAGGGAGTGTTGAATGAGGCACGGAAGGAGCCAGAAGGGCCTTTCCAGCGTCAGTCCTGGGGGGCCCAGATCACCAGCAGCGGATGCCACGGCTGCCACGGGAGGGCTGGAGGTGCTGGGGCAGGAGGGGGGGGGGACTCGAGTTGCCAAAATCAATATTTAGAAACTAATAAGAAATTAGCAAAATCAATTTCAGTAGTAGCGCGTGTGCGTCTCACCAGCAGATTGAAAAGCGGGGTCCACAGAGGTGGATTCCGGCAGAGGCGTTGGGCCACCCACGGAACGTGAGCCCACCTCGTGATGCGGGAGAACTGTCACCACGGCATCGTGGCAAGGGGTCGTGCGGAGATGAGGAAAGGACACAGAAGTTCTCTGAGTAAGCAGGTGTTCCCGTGCCAGATTTCCCTAAAGAAAAGTGAAGGAGACACCTTATTCTGTTGTGCGGAAAACGAAGTCACCGTTTGGGGTCACGCATAGGAATCTGTCAGAGAAGTTGCCGGACTAGACAGCATGGAATTCTTTGTTGTCGGTGTGGTAGGGACATTCCTGTCTACACCCACATCCTGCTCCACTGACGAGAACCTTCTGACCTGGACCCGGGCCCCAGACTTCCTTGCTGGTGGGTCCTCGGTGCTGGTGGCCTCCCTCCAGGCTTTGTCTCAACTCTTCCCGGTCCTTTGGAGGCCCTGTCAGCCCACCTGAATACCACACCCTCATCTCTGGAGAGCGGGTTGAGTTAGCACAGTATCTGGAACTTGGAATTCGATTTAAAACTTTGCTTTCATCTCATGACTCACAGTGAGGCCGCTGACTTCCATGAATCTCTGCCGTCCCCCTTCAGGTAGAGCGTTTTGGAGTGAGTGCGCCTGCTGGGCAGCTGGGCTGGGGCTCGGAGATTCTGCCTTTCTTCCCACCACCCCTCTGCAAAGTCCCCACCCTCTCTTGTCCTGCCCTCAGCCGTTTCTCAGGGCTCCACCCCACACGTGTGACTCCTCCACCTGCCCCCTGGGGCATATTCAAGCCCGCAACTCTCGCTGGGTTCCTGCCTGTCAATTGCTTTTGTGACTTGAAGTAATGAGTGAGGACGTTTTTGACATGCGTAATGAGAATGAGTTGGTGTAGTATGAGGTGCTTCCAAAAAAAATCTATTTGCGTTCATCATTTGCCCGCTAATCCACCAGTAACGATCTCATTGTCATGTGATCAATTATGTTTGATCATTAGCACGATCGGCGTAATCACGTTATGACAGAGTGATGCCGTGTAATTCTTCCTACCGGGCTGGATCGTGCGGGAACCCGACCTGCTGCTTGGTGACCAGGTGGCGGTGAGTGTGCACACGTGGCTGGTGGCTGACCCCGAGGCGCTCTGATTTCTCCCGTGAGAGGGATTAGGCTCGGGCCCCTAATTTCATAGACTTGCCTTTAAAGTGTAACTCCTCACCTCCCCACACTTTCTACATTGCGATCGTGCACAGTTTTATGGTACCATCCTGGCTGGTTCAGTCGGGACCTCATCCTTTGTCTTCCTCTCACCAGTAGGGAAGGTGAGGGCCCGGGCGTGTCTGTGCGTGCCTGCACGAGCAAGGGGAGAGTGCCAGGGCTCGCTTGCCAGTGAGGGACGTGCTTTTGCTGAAGAAAACAAAAGGCGTCCTACAATTCACTCGAATGTCAACCCCGTTGTGTCAGACTCACGAGAATCAGGTGAACTTCACAGGCTACGGGTACGTGGGAAGCCAACACGACAACAAATGCCCTCAGGTCACTTGTGGATCTACACGGACCATATCAGCAGGGCCAAGGTCAATGGCAGACCGCCACCTGCTCACACACGCGTGCCTCTGTCCTGGGCCGGGATCCAGGAGCTTGTAGGGTTCCCAGCACGTGACAAGGCTTCCCCAAAGGTCAGTGCGCAAAAGCCGGGGCTCTACTGTGTCTTCCCTTTGGGCCAAAGCCATGAAAAGGAGCGTGATCGCGTTGTGTAATATTATCCGCGGGTCTGTCGGTAGTCCAGCGCATTCAAAACACGGGAGTCAGCACTTGCAACATCAACAAAATCAGAGCTGTCTTCCAGACATGGACACAGAAGACACACTCGGTGCCTGTTTCACACTCGAAGTCCCCAAGGCAGATAATCACAGGCATCTAGAATTTTCTACTGGAAAGCATTCGTAATTATTCTAGTTGTTAGCTTATTATTTCAGGACCGAAGCCTCTTCCGCGTTGACCCATCCGGTCCGGCGGCGCCCCGTGAACGGCCTGTCTTCAGCTCCCACGCTGGGAGCACGGAGGTCTGACCGCTAGCCGGGCCCTCCCTGTCTCTCTATTCACCAGCGGCTTTCTTCTCCCTTGGTTTATAGGGGTCAAATGTTTTAGTTCAAAAAGTGTGACTTTTGGTACAAAGCCGTCCTGAACAATTTGGACCCGGGATTCCTGACCCTGTTATTTCACGGGAGCCGAAGGCCCCTTTCAGCAAGGCCTCCACTGGCTGCTTCTTCGACATGCTTCACTAAACCTAATAGCTCCCTATTACCAGCTACAATTTAGCATCTGAGCCAGGAGCTGGATGAGAAAGGGGAGAAGAGAGTGTAAATTATACGGAGAGCGGGGAACAAAGGTTTCATTTCTCCTGAGCACAACCCTTTGATAGGGAAACGGGGGAGAGAAATGTGTCGCTAATTTAATTAAGTAGTATGAGATTTCAGGGTCTACAGATGCCATTTAGAACGGGATTAATCAAGAGCAGGTGACGAAAATGAATAGTCACACACAATGTCAGCGTTTTTCACAATCCGACACAGTCAAGTGGAATCAACAGCTCTTCAGAACAGGACACAGTTTTGCTTGCTAATCCAAATCTACCTACGCTTTCTTCTCACAACGCTCAGCCTGCTCTCGGGAGGCAGGAAACTTTTCCTATTTTCTTGCTGTGATGGAGACACCCAAAGCGGAAGGAGAAAGGGCAGCCTCTCTGCACGATCTCTCCCACAGAGAGGAGGTGCCCCAGGGGATCTCACAGCATCCTCTCAGAGACCCTCGGTCCAGGCTAAACATCAAATACGTCACAAGTCAGTGCCGTGGCTGAACGTGTGGACGCACCCCCGGGGCGTGGGACGCACCCCCTGTGTGCTGAGGACCCTCGCTGTGCTGGTGGCAGGGCCCGTGTGGAGACAGCGCCCAGACAAGCACGCACGCGTGCGGACAGAGGCGCGCGCACAAGGGGACGCGGAGGGTCCTTGCACACGCACTTTACGAACCGGGCTGAAGGAGGGAAGGGCTCCGCTGGCGTGCGGGGGACCCAGCCCCGTGCCGTCCACGGAGCCCAGCACGAGCCCTCAGGGTGGCGGTGACTCGGGATGGTGAACGCCTCTCGGGGAGGTGGACACTCTTCACTTCCAAACTGACTCACGGGTTTGCGTGTGCGTGGGTGTGTGTGTGTGTGGCATATGGGCCACTCACACCCGGACACGCTTTCCCAGATGCCTGAGAGCACCTGGAACATTCCACAGTCTGCCAGGACCGTAAGGGGTGTCTGCACATTCCGGTTGTACCCGGTGCCCTGGGGAGGCCGGAGGGGGTGTTTTCACCTAGATCGCCGCTCACGTGTCCACATTCTGGACTAGCAAACACCCCGCGGTGGAATTTGCACCAGGCGACTGGCGGCCGGGATTGTGAGCCAGCGTCCTGGGTTCGGCACCGACCGCACCGCCCTGGACTCCCCGCCCCACAGCTAGAGCACGAGGCAAAGCGAGTGGACGGCACACAAAAGCCTCCTCGCGTCCAGAGACAGGTAGCGGTTTTCCTGGGGAACCATCCGAAATGGGTAAATATTTACGAGAAGGTCTCCGAGGACGTGCGGGGACTTCAGAGAAACGCCCAGCCCTCCTGCGCGCCAGCAGCAATTAGGTGTGGGTCGCATGTCCTCCTGTCAGGAGGACTCATCGGTGTCTGAGAGTAAGTGTCATTAGAAGGCGCCCTCTCACCTCTCACGGCAGACCAGGGGGTGTTTCAGAGAAGACGTCTTCCTGGAAGTAACCCCGGGGGCCACGCAGACTCGGCTCCGTTGGGTCACGTAGCTAAACCCGCGAGGGCCCAGGGTTCACCGAGTGCCCGGGGAGCTCAGGACCCCTGCCCCACACCCGTCGCGGGACCGGGCAGGGGCTCGAGAGGCAAGGACCCCAGTTTCACCAAGAAAAGGCAGGAGGCGCTCCTTCCTCAGCTCAGCAAGATTCCTGCTCGGTGGGTGTCGGCAACACCTCGGCAGGCTGACGGGAAAGACTGTGTCTCCTTTGTTCCCTGAGCGCGGGACTGCCTTGCTGCCCCGCCAGCCCCCCAGAGCGGGACTCACAGCAGGACGGCCTGGCAGGGGGTGAACACGAGGGCCGGGCATCTCCACTGCCAGCCGGGCACCCACTCCCCGCGCAGCGTCCCCTGAAGCAGGCCGGCTCCCTGCTGCATTCGGACTCGAAGCTGGCGGGTCCCAGACCCACAGCCAGCCTTGCTTTCTTGGAAAGGGGGTGCAAAGAGCAGCAGACGTGTCAGAACTCGGGTCTCAGTCGTGTCCCCCGGAAACAGGCCTGCTGGGAAGAGGGGAGCTGGGCGCCAGCCGGGGGCGTCTGGTTCCAGGCCAGCTTCCACCCCCCAGACGTCTTGGTCAAGTTCCTGGAGGGTCATGGCCTCAGTGGTGGGCCAGGCCCTACCACGGTGCCCTCCGGCCGGAAACCTGGGCCATAACAACGCTGGCTGTGCTTCTGGGGGCCGGGGCGGGGGGGAGGCAGAGGGAGCATCATGGAAGCCTCGCTGTTGGTTTGGCATTGGGGCCCAGCCAGCACCCAAGAGGAGCAGGGGCCAGCTGCGCATTCAGATCCGGCATTCGGGGCACGCCGTCCTCGTCCGCAGGACAGCAGGGCGGGAAGAAACGCCCAGGGATCAGGCTGACCCAGCGGAACCGGTTTCTTTGGCGGCCGGGACGCCACGTGGAGCAGAACTGTGCACCTGTCTCCCTGTAACTCATGGGGCTGGCCCGCAGTCACGCGGGGGGTGGGCGCCGCTCTCCCTGAAAGGACACGGGCAGCTCCATGGAGACGGGAGTGGGACGGTCACGGTCAGCCTCCAGGGGGCTTCAGGCACGCCATCGGAGGGCCCCACACACCTCTGCCTGTTTCCCGCTGCCCGCCAGTGGCCTGCTCGCCCAGAGGCGCCTACCAGGAGACCCACGACTTCGAAGGGACATCGTGAGCCCAGGGGGCTGCCGAGGCTGGTTTCGGCCATGACGCTCCTGTTCTCCAGGACCCCCCTTAGGCTCTGAGGCCGTCCCCCGCCCCCGGAAGTCCCTTCCCTGGACTGGAACACCGTTCGCTGTTTGTACAGGAAATTTTATTCTCCTTGGTTCCAGCTCTGTTCTCCTCTCATCTTTCTGGGTTGGCAGCACTCGGAGAGGAGAGGACCCGAGTCCAGATTTGGCTGTCCCATGTGTCCTGTGAGCCCAGGGGGACACTCCGCGGCCAGGCCCTGCTCCCTTCCCTGCGGCGAGGAAGGCACCCAGGGGTGTCGGCCCAGGGACGGTGACCAGCCTGCGCACCCCCAGCATGCCTCCCAGGCATGGCGGGAAGTCCGGAATCACCACAGAGAGGGGTCTGAGATGAGTTGAGGCTACTTGGTTACAAGCAATGTCTAGGCTTAGAAGACTCTAGCAGATTTTTCCCCATAATGTAAGACCCAGTCCTTGTCAGTTTTTTTTTTTCCTTTTGTTCTTAATAGACTGAGAATGCTCTTAGTTTTTCTGAGTTATGTTTGTCATTATAATCACACACAAGTGGGAAATTTGTGCTTTCCTTCAGACCAACGTTGGCTAGAATGACCGGTTGTTTGATTTCATCCGGAACCGAGCAGCAGTGTAGATGGGCTGAGGCTGTGTCAGGGGTGTGACAGGCGGCTCTAGATTACAGGTGACACTTCTTCCTTCCGCCGTCAGGCCTTCAGCCCGAGTCAGGGGCCTCCCCAGCCTCCCGACACGACGCCGGCACAGGACAAGCCTTGGGGCCTCCAGCGGAGACCCAGCCCCACACCGACAGTGAGGCCCCACCCGCCAGCCATCTCCTTCCAGAGAGCAGGCCGCTAGGGGGTCACTCAGTGCTTTGGGTCTGCACACCCCCAGGGGGTGGCTTCTGTTTCCACGGGGTCTGCCTGACCACCTGATGGGGGCGGGGGCGGGGGTTAGCGCATACTGATAGAAACAAGTCTGATTTTAATATTGGCAAGGCCAGCGCACTGCAGTAGATGTCCCCCTCTGTTCGATATATTTTGGGGAAGCCCAGTCTCCGTCAGCAGAACGCTTAGAGTACAAATATTTTAATATACAAATCCACGATTTCGCTTTCAGGCGACTCCAGCTTGGAAGGTTCCGGGTCCTGGTTTAGCAGACAGGCAGGAAGAGTGAACCGGCGAAAGAGCTCCTTCATAAAGGAAACGCAATATTCAGGATTCACCACACACTCACAGCGCTGGATTTCCAGAAAACTTTATGTGCCATAGCCTGAAAATTAGAAGTCAAAGTCTCAGTTAATGTGATGTTTACATTACAATTTGCCACAAGACCAAATATTACATATTTGAGCTCCTCTGTAGTTTGGGGTCATGGAAACAATCCCCCCCATGTACTGGGAACCTGAGGGTTGGCGAGGCCACCCCCGAAAGCCAGAGGAGAAGGAAGGGGGAAAGACGCCGACCCAGCACTACAGGCGGTCTGGTGGAAGCTGGGGAGGGGAGAGGCCATCCGCGCAGAGGAAAAGTAATTAATTATAAATGCATCCACACGGAGAATCTATTATAGGCAGCCCTATCAAATATAAAGGGAGAAATATAGGTTCTTAAAAAAAACAGTGTGTCAATGCTGGAGGGAGAGAATGAATAGCACTTTTTTTTTTTTATTAAACTAATATACCATTTGATTAAAAAGTGAGCCATGTAAGCTTTAATAAGATGGGAATGATGAAGTCGGTAAAAATATTCTTGGATTAGCTGAGTTTGTATTCTTTTCTCAAAATTGTTGAACAGGTAAAAACTGAAGGATGTTTGGGCGGCCGTGGGCCCAAGCAGGTGTCGCGGATGTGGCCGTGGGCGCGGGTGCCGTCCGGGAGCAGGCCGCTGTGGACGGGGGATGCCAGCGCCCTGCCAGGACCCTGGGTTTAAAATCACAAGGCTCCAGTGGGGCGCCTGGGTGGCTCAGTGGGTTGAGCGTCCGACTTGGGCTCAGGTCATGATCTCGCGGTTCGTGGGTTCGAGCCCCGCGTCGGGCTCTGTGCCTGCTTTGGATTCGGCGTCTCCCTCTCTCTCCGTCCCTTCCCGCTTGCACTCTGTCTCTCTGTCTCTCTCTCAAAAAACATTTAAAATTACAAGGCTCCATGATGAAAACAGCGGGAGACGTGCTCTGACAGAAAGACCGTAAGACGCGAAACACACACAGGTGAGAAGGTTTCCACGACTGTCGCTGAGGGGTGGCGCACACGCTCCTGAAGGCAGAGCCTGGTTGCGCAGAGAAGGCAATTAAAACAAGAAGATGGCCCAGGCCGGGGCTTCTCTGAATGCTTCTTGAAATCCTGTTTTCTTGGAGAAGGGCCCTGGTGTGAGTGTAGGCCTCACGCTCGCTCGTGCCGCTTCTCCTCGTGCACAAACTCTGGTTACCGAGCGGGGGTCTCTTCCTACCTTGCCGGGATGCGATGCGGGATCCGCAGTAACCAAGAGACGTCACAGCACGTGAGAAGGTGAAGCCACCAACGGAGGGGGGACTAGAACGGGGACAAACGGGGAGGCGGTTCCTTACGAGGCCCTCCGGTCCCCGCAGGACAAGCTCCTGATGCCGTCATTGGGGAACACGCTCCCGAGCCAGATGCCCTCCAGGACGCTGCAGACACAGGAGGAGACACGGAAAGGGAGGCCTCTGCCCTCTGGAGCTTCCCGCCCGGCCCGAGACCAGCATGGGCCCCGGGGTGAGCAGGCGCTCTGGGGAGGCAGCCCCCCGCTCAGGGACGTGACCTCGACAGAGCAGGGGGGCCGGCGGGAGCTCTGGGTGTCAGGAAAAGCCTCGAGGAGAAGAGGCTCCTCTGGGAGCCTCCTCCAGGGGTGAGGGGGGACGTCCTGGAAGATGTCACAGCCAGAGAGGTTGGGGGAGCCCTGGAGGGGCCAGACTGTGGCACCGAGTGAGGCCGGGAGGCACAGAGGGCTCTTCCCGAGCTGGGACATCACATGCCTCCGACAGGAAAACAGAAGGACGTGTAAGGAGCAACTTAAATCACACTGCGTGCCCGCCCGCCTCCCAGTATCACGCGCCGTTGGCCCAAGTGGAAAAGTGAGGCCAAGAGAGGCCCTGCCTGCGCCGGGCGCCCGCGTCCCAGCCAGCGAAGCCCCCGGCGGTGTGTTTTGTGGGGGGAAGGCCGGGGTGCGGGCCGGGGTCTGCACGGTGCTCTTGGGGGCGTCCCGCGGGTAACCCCACAAGTCGGGGGATCGGCCGTTGCCGCCGGTCTCCCCAACCGCACGGCAGCAGAGGCAGCCCTGGCTTCCGAGGTTCCGGGCGCCCGGGCCGCTCGTGCACACAAAACGGGGATTTAACAACGTCTCGGGGTGACTGTGTGTCTCCTTTCTCTGACTGTGTCACGTGATCTCGCTGTGTGACATCACCAATCTCCGTCCCCGCTTTGTTGGCCTCCATGCATGAATAATTTTCCCAGTGCTTGTTTTTGGCGAAGCCGGAGAAAGAGTGCGTCGCGGGCCCGCGGGCCCTTGTTGGCTCTCAGCATTCTGTGGGCCTGAGCCGCTTACAACGGTGTAAAGACCCCAGTGGCATGTGTTATAATACATGAGCCATTGTCCCCAAAGAACACACGAAAGAAAGAACATTGTTCTACGAGGGGGCGATTCATCGGGTTTTTCCCAGAGACTCCTGGGTCAAGTTTTTATAGGCCTATTTGATTTTCAAATTCCCTTTCTGCCGGCTTCCCTCTCAGCAAGCAGGGTCCAAGCTTGTCCACATTCACTTTCCGTGTTTTGTGCATGGTCGATGTCCTTTCAAAAGAGTATCTCAAATAAGTCTTTATTCTTGTTTTGTTGGCTCTTACTCTGTGTTTTCATGAACTCTGGCCCCAGCCATGGCAACTGCAAGAAAAATGTTAACAGTGATTGACGGGATTAGAAAAGCGGGGTCCCCATCCGCATTTCAAACACTTGGGGAACAATAGAGTTTGCTGTGATTGAATTAATGAGATACCGCGGGCTGTCAAAGGAGCACTCGCACTTTACATAAACCTGATTATCTTTGCACGGCAGGGATGGAAAAAAACCAGAGCGGAGAGCCCAGTCTGGCTTTCAGCGCCCCGTCCAGAGGAGCCCGCGGGCCGCCCTGCTCCCCGCCTGCCCGCTCCGCGCACATCAGCCACGGTACTTACCGAGTCTGTTCGGGGCACCGGGCTCCCAACCGTCACAACTCAGCACCTCTGTGGGGCTTTTACCTTCCCGGGAGCCTTCCACGTGAACGAGGCACACATCTCAACAGTTTGACCCGAGCCTGCGGCCACTGCCCCGCCCCACCCCTGAGAAGTGACGCTTGTCATCACTCTGACACGTATGTAAACACCCTGTCCAGCTGGTGCCAGCCTTCAACCCCGGACGGGGACAGCAGGCTCCTGTCCTCTCCGCTGCTTGGACATCAGGCTTGGCTCCCGAAACCTCTTGCTGAAGCTTCGTGACGTCGGTGGGGACATGAGGCCTCACGGAGAGAGTGGCTCCTGTCTCCGCTGGGGACGGACGGCCAGCAGCCAGGACGTGCGTTTCCGCAGACGTTTGAGGGTGCCGGTGAAGGGGGGCCCTCCTCCAGGGCCGAGGGGCCGTCCCCCATCCCGCAAGGCCACACGTCTGCCCGGGAACCGCCCACGGCTCGGCCAGGGGACGGCTGAAGGGCCCGCTCCCGTGACCGTCCCACGGCTTTGGACACATCTCTGTGCTTCCTCACGCGCACTTACACTGTAGGAGGAGGGCACCATCGAAGTAACAAATGAAACAAAGCAAACACACAGGCCGCAAGCCGTGCCCGCCCTGGGCCCCCAGCCCCCAGTCTCCAAGCCCTGGCTTCTGGCAGCTGCCAGTATGATTCAGGGTCAGGGAATAAAACCAGCGAGGAACGTGGAGGCTGCGAGGCCGCTCCTGCAGGGCCCCAGCGGATCACAGAGGATGAGGCGGGACACAGAGCGTGTCTCCGAAGCTGGTGCAGATTTCAGCCCCAGCCACCCGGGTACCCGCTGGCCACACTTCTACAGTCAGACTCAAGAATTTGGGCCAGCTTCTGTGCTCACAAAGCAACTTCAAAGACACTTTGGTGGTCCGTGCCCGTATTTTATCCACCGATCAAATCCATGGGTTAAACACACACACACCAGAAATGTACACGGTAGGCAGGCTCAGGCACCTGCTGGCCTCAGCAACCCTGGGGGCGTCCTATCAGGTGCCGGAGCCCGGTCCCCGGGGGTGGCTGCAGGGTGGTCACCACGGGACGGGGGATGGGTTTAGCGCCCCGGAGCACAGCGTGAGGGCAACAGTCTCCAGGTTTCACATCAGCGTGTGTGAAACCCCGTGCTCACTCCCATTCAAGTCTGAGGGCAGATTAGAAACGCCTCATCTATCCGGGGCCACGGAGCCCGGAGCAGGGCAGGCATTGCCCACGGCTCTGCCAGCAGGTGTCTCTGTTTCACACCATTGGGCACCAGCCACCTTCTCCCCTGTGGCCACGTTCCCGGTCACCCAGCCTGCGGGTGGCACTGGGGGGGAGGCGCCTTCCTGGTTTCTCTCACCCAGAAGTGAGGGTGGGAGGTGTTGGAGATTCCTCCCGGAGGAACCCAACTGCCCCACTCAAAGCGCCAGGAAGTCCCCAGACGGTCCCCGAACCACCTGCAAACGTCCCTCGTCCTCCCAGGCAGCCTGTAGTTCCCTGCTGGGTTCCCATCAGGAACACCAGGAAGTGACGGGAGAGGAAGGACACTTGGTTTCCGACAGTCACACTGTCAGCCGTTTGGTACAACTGCCCTGGACACACAGCTGGACGGAGTCGCACGTGTCGTCTTCGGTGGCTTTTACTCCACGCGGTGGCCCTTCGCAAAGTGGCTTTGCTGCTGTTCTGTAAGGAAAGGGCTTCTTACTGGAAGTAATGACGTTTCGCAGTGGAAAGCTTGTGTAAGTTTTCCTATTACTTAGGGGTTCCTTTAAACTCTCACGCCTTTGCGGGAGGCAACGCACATTTAAATGTGCCCTTACATCTGTCCTTCGTTTTGATGAAAGCTCTCAGAAAAGTCACTGTATTTTTTAAGACCGCAAGGTATGTTCATTACCATTACAGATGTGCACATTGTTGGCAAACAGATTTGATTGATTCGTGTTGCGATCTCTTTGTGTTTAAGTCGTTTTAGACACTTTGAGGCATGTGAGCCCCTCGAACCCGTCTGGCTCAGCACCTCAATGTTAATGTTGTTGAAACAATGCAGTTTCTACAATTTCACCAGCGCAGAATGTTCTGGGGGAAAGCTTTGCTGGAGTTTTATCAGATGAACTCTGTTAGGGTTTTTATACATTTAACTATTGTTTGGAGAGTGATTTAAAGTAATCACATTCCAATAAAATTATGTTTGTTACTCGCGAACTCCTTGTTTAAAGAAAGGGTTTGAGACAGCTCATTTCTGTGGGATTCGGTGGCTTCCTTTTGGATGATGTTCCAGTGGGAACACAGGAGGTTTTAGGGGGAGAAAAATCTGTATTTGGACGTTGATGTCCTGAGGCTCCCTTTGCAATTGCTTGGTTCTTCACACTGGAGTCTCAGTGCTGTTTACATGTGGTGGTTCTTCTCTTCTAACACCAGCTTCCTTGAATTTGTTCCATTTTACTTACAGAATGCTTTCGATATCATGAAACCTTTTAAACAGCTATTTGTAAGACTTTTGCAGACAAGTTTGCAAGCAAAGGAACTAAGTGCCCAAGGCTTCATTTTTCTGGCCAGAGGAAAGCCTTGGACCACAGTCTGGAACTGAGAAGGGGAGATGGCAGGGCTTGTGTGTGGTTGAGGGTCTGCAGAGAAGGCTAACCTCATTCCACGGCCAGGGAACCACCCCGAGGGCTGGTTCTGGTGCTTCAGAATCTTGGCAAGCGTGACCCACCCTGGGCCAGGAGGCAGAGCCGGGAGGGACGCACCCGGCGAGCTGCTCCTGGGGCAGGGAGACCACAGTCACCCGGGCCAGGCTGGCGCTCCCTGGCCACCATGCGCCAACCTGGTGGCGGTCCAGGAAAGGCTCTCTGTGTCAGGTGAGAACTTGCTGAGTCCGGGGAGAGCAGCGGAGGAGGTCGGACTGTGGAGTTCAAGTGTCCAGCGGGGAATGTCAGGTCACCGTCTGTCCCCAAGCAGGGGGCCTGGGGGACACGGGAACCTGCTCACTGCACGTGTCAGTGTCCTCTCTGCAGCAGGCTCAGGACCCGCAGGAGAAGGACCGGGGGCGTGGACGCCGGACGCCAGGGGACACCCAGCCACCCACGGGCTGGAGACAAGCTCCTCGGTTTCCTGATAAAAACCCCACTTCCTGCCTGAGAGGGCAAGCAGGAAGGTGACAGACGGAGACCTGGGGAAACAGTCACCACCTCTGCCTGCTCCCCAGGGGCGCGAGCACGTGCCCACGTGGCCCCAGCAGCCCGGGTCTCGCCAGGGGTCTCGGCCAGGGCGTGGTCGGCAGGCTCCACCCGGCGACGGTCGCCGGGCGCGGTCCCCGCCCAAGGGTCCACGGTCACGTGCGCTTTGTTTCTGGCCGTGACGGAGAGCAGGCGCTGGTTGAAAAGGACTGGCTATTTCAGGCAAGCGTTCCACAGAACGGAATCGCGGCAAGCGGTTGGTTAAGGAGAGTTCGGGATGGTCTTCTCCGAAGCACGGGTGAAAATCGACTGATGCTTTCAGAGGAGCCTGCTGGTTTTTCTCTTGTTTGGACCCCAGCAACAAGTGTGCTCTTTTTACGGCCCCCGACGCCTGCGACTGCCGTGCTCACCTCACGCGCTCAGTCCACGCCCGGCCGGGACGCCGACGCTCCAAGGGCCTCCCTTAGCGGCCCAGCAGAAAGTGAGGAAGCCCCCTGGGCGACCGCCTTCACTCTTCTTCCGAGCTCCGTTCCAGGTCTGTTTGCCCTCGGGGAGCAGGGGCTGGAAACGAATTTCTTCTCAGCCTGGTTTTGGGAAGAGCATCCTCTGAGCCCTAGACTCAGTGTCTGAGTCCCTGGCAGTGACTGAAACCCGTACTTAGCATTAGCAGAACCAGGGCAGGGAGGTCTGACACACCGGTTCCTTGCTGGGGCGAGGTCCATCCTCCCCGACGGCCAAGTTCTCCAGGGACACACACGGACGTTGTTTCCGGCTTCCTATTTTGGGATAGCATGGATGGCCTTCTCAACCCTCGGCTGACCTCTGTGGTGCAGATGGCTCTGGACAGACCAGACATTGGTCTCATGCCCGCTGCCGGATTAGGGCCCCGCCTCTCCGGGGACCCCCGTTCAGCGTGACAGGCCCGGCCGAGGGTGCCGAGCTAGGGCTGGGGAGCAAGGTGCCTCCACGGCTCCTGGCCTCATCCGAGCGGGCGCGTCGGGCAGGCAGACGGGGCGTCCTCCCACGATCTTCGGGGACGTGGGGGCTCGGTGTCTGTGGGATGAAAGTGTCCCCCCGTGGCCTCGTGGTGTCCGGGCATCTACGTGAAACCCCTGTTCCCGCTCAGGGTCTGTCTGTCCCGGAGCCCGGCCGCTGGCTCCTCTGTGGGCACCCGGCGGGGGCCCGGGGAGGGAGAGGACGCGGAAGGGGTTAAGCAAGCTGCCTTGCCTGCAATTTCTCAATCAGCCTCGGGAAGCCTCAGGTCAACTTTGCTCATAAAACTCTGCACAAATATTTCTTTTTCTATCAGAGGAATTCTAATTCTGCACACAGACCAGGGCCACTCAGATTATTACACATTATTAAAAATTAATTTTAAAAATGCTCTGGTTCTTGAAATGTGCTAGAGAAATGTGTGTCCAAGTTTGAAATTACAGCAGGAAAAAAAAATGGAGAGAAAATCTGTATGTCGTTTGGGCAGAAACAAACCCGAAAAAGTGCTCTTTTCCCTGGGACAATCGGGAGTGACCGTTTTTGGCTACTTCTTCACCTTAACGACGGAGTTATTACAACTGCCTCTGTACGATGATGGCAAACGCCCGCCTCTGCCCGCCTCCTCTGGGGATGCCTGGTGTGTCGGGTTTGTGCCCCAGGCGGGGAGTCCAGGGCAGACGGGACGATGGCCCGCGTGACAGTTCACAGGGGTCTGTGTGGACACAGCATGGCCGACCGTCTCCACAGCTCCCACGGACGCTGGTTTTCCACGTTCCCCAGACCACGGCCGTGGGTCCCACTGAGAAAGGGCGGACCCACGGAGCCCTGAGACTCAGATCGAAGGAAACCGTGAGCAGAGGTCGCTGGCTCTTTCACGTCCACGGCAATAGTTGGGGACAATGGATTCTAGTGACTGTGCACGTGCGTGTGCCTTCAGGAGTCTGACATTCTCGTCACCGCTCTGTCAGGGGAATACGTGATTTGGTCCCCATTAGATTCAGTAAGAAAGAGACTCCACAGCCACCCGTCTGAAGTGTCCCTGGACAGGAGACAGGGCGTTTGAAGGAATATCAGCTTCCGTCACGAGCAAACTGCCTTGTCCCGGATGCCCGCGCACAGCGTTACACTTATTCTTCTGTCCGCCCCACGGCCCAGGGGAGGCCCGTACGTCCCCTGGCATCAGGATGTCGGGGAAGGTGGGTTTAGCTCCTTGATGCCTGGAGCCCAGCTCCAGACAAGCACGGCACCCACAGCACCCACGGCACCCCTTACGGAAGGAGCTGACTTTCCTGGAAGAGTGAGGAGTTCCTGCGGGGCTCCAGGTCCAGGTGGGGGCCGCTGACCCCCTGGGGGCTGGGCGCTGGGGGCTGGGGCATGCATTCCAATGAGGCGGAGGACCACGGCCGGGACAGAGACCCGCGGGGGCTGGGGGCGGGCAGAGGACCACGGCGGGACAGAGACCCGCGGGGGGCTGGAGGGTGGGCAGAGGACCAGGGCCGGGACAGAGACCCGCTGGGGGCTGGGGGGCAGCCCGGACACAGAGCTGTCCTGCTGGTGAGACCTGGGGCAGCTGCCCCTCCACACACCTTCCCCACAAAGTTGTTCCGGGGTCTCTGTGAGCGGATGAGGGACAAGGTGGGACACTGAACCCCCAAACCAAGTGCCCCCTGCTCGTGGTTCTAAAGCTCAGACCACCAGCCTCGAATTTCAGTTAGAAAATCGGAAGTTGCTCATCGTCCTGGTCACCGTCGCCTCCTCTGTTCACCTGGGACACAGCCAGCCTTCTTGCCCGCGCTCCCAGGGGGGTCGGGCGCCCGGAACCCACATATTCTCTCCCTGCCTCGTGTTTCCTCTGCGGTGCGCCTCTCGTGCCGTGGCATCCAGTTTCTCCCTGGTCTGGAGTTTCCCGTCTCCTCCGCGGAGGAGGGACTAGGGGACACAGAGTGGGAGGGGCTGAGCTGTCCTTGGGCGACAGTGGCTGCAGTCCTCAGCCAAACGTGCCTTCCAGGGCCACGTACCAGGGACTTGGTTTCGTCAGGGGAACGGACGCAGTCACGCTCTGGCCCCGGCACCAGCCACCTCCTCACGAACGCATCCCCCACCCAGAAACAAGCAGGTGGCCTGGAAGGCAGGCAGGAGGGGCCTTCTCATCTGTGCAGACCAGCCTGGTGGCCCCTGTCCGGGCGAGGCTTTCCCCGCACGGCCACGCTGTGTGTCACCAGCTGCACATCCACCCTGGGCCCTCCAAATGTGTCCTTGCAGATTCCCTGGTGGCGTGTGCACAGCGACCACAGACAGGGGCTTCGAGAACAGAGGCGTGTTTGTGTGTTTTCTCGCCGTCCGAGACCCAGGCGTCTGAGACCCAGGCCTCTCCCCGGGCCCGTCTCCTCCCCGTGCTCACACGGCCGTCCCTCTGTGCGTATCTGTGTCCTGACATCCTCCTCTAGGGACGCCGGCCATGCGCAGCACCATTCTGAGTTCCGGGGTTCTGGGACTCCAACATCCTGATTTTGAACAGGCACAGTTCAGCCTGTTACCCCAGGGACACCCCCTTCTCACAGAGAATGTTCAGCCACACAAACCAGGCCTGGGCCCATACCTCCCGGACCTGGCACGACGGCTGTCCCTCCCAGGCCCCCCTGGGCCCCCAGGCATCTGAAGCTGCCTCCTCTTTCGGACGGATCACACACAAAGAAAAAATAGTCCATTTACATGTATTTTCATGTGAGGTTACAAGTGGGAGGGCAGGGGGCAGGGGCTGGGAGGGAGTAGCTCAGAAGAGCCCCTAGAGGTCAACACCGGTCCAGGATCCACACCGTGACCCCGTCTACTCCTGTTTCCATCACTTACAGACACGAGAGCTGAACCGTGAGTGGGGACAGGAGACTCAAAGGCCCGGAGCCCCGCTGGGCCCATCTCTAGAAGAAGGGCGTCCGCCCAGCCCCGGGGTCAGCGGTGGTGGACCGGCTTGGCCGGGAGCCCGAGTGTGGCGTTTACACGGCGGGGGTGCGACCATGGAGTGTCGACTCCTCTAGGAAGGTGGCTGGTTTCTACAGTTTACCTTTGCCCACAAACTACCGGACATGGGCTTGGCTTTGGGCGCTGTGGTCACGGATTTCTGTTGCTTCATCATGGCCCTGTCGTCCTTCCTCTGATGCTTCGGGAGTTAGTTATGTGCAGAGTCCGTGGTCCTGCCAGGCTGACTCCATGGGTTTTAAATCATGCCTCGGGTGCCTGGGTGGCTCCGACGGTTGAGCATCCGCCTCTTGGTTTCGGCTCAGGTCGTGATCTCACAGTCTGTGAGTTCGAGCCCCGCATCGGGCTCTGTGCTGACAGCGGGGAGCCTGCTTGGGATTCTCTCCTCCTCTCTCTGCCTCTCCTCACTCATGCTCTGTCACGGTCTCAAAATAAATAAATAAGCTTAAAAAATTAAAATTAAATATATCATGCCTCAAGACTGGTCAGGGTTCTGAGCGTGGGTGGGACGTCCACGGAGACGAGGCCAGGACTCGCTCGGCAAGGCAGCTGCCCAGAGTCTCGACTCCCCCGGGAGCACAGACCAACTGGCCGTGACCCTCGAAGGCCGCCTTGCTAGAAGAAGGGATGGTGCGTCATGAGATCCCCAAGGGCACGACCCACGTTTCCCACAATTCAGCCGCTGCCCGTATAATGTGTGATATGGCGTCTAATCTCGAAACAGAATTGTGAGTTGGACCCAGAGCAGAATTAAATCTTCTCTAGGCAAACCTGCTGTGTGCCAGGGTTCCCACAGAACAGAAGCACAGTGACGGACGTGCTGCCTCTGTGCTCAGACCGGCCGGGCCTGAGGGCGCCCCGAGCTTCCAGGTGCCGGCAGGCTTGGTGACGGCCACCTCCACACCCAGCAACCTCCACACCCAGCGACCTCCACACCCAGCGACCTCACTCGTCTCTGGCCTCCCTGCGTGTCCAGACACCGGCACTGAGAGCTGGGCAGGCTGCAGCGTCCGTCCACGGTCACCGCCCCCTGGCCGCTGGCTGGCCATTTCGGTGCCTGTGGGTGGGTGGTGCAGAGTGGCAGGGCCACCGCCAGCCCCACGCTGCTCCTCGGCGGGGCCGGGCCGTGCAGAGGCTCCGCCAGCTCCTGCTGCTGGTCTTCTCCGCACTCTCCACAGGGGCGCCCCAGGCTCGGTGGCGGAGCGGGGGGCGGGGTGTCCGGCTGCCGCGGATGGGCCGGGGCCCGGCAGGAAGCTCTGGGGTTAACTCTCAGCCTCTCAGCGGTCCCTGGAAGAAAGCCGACAATCCAATCAGGATGCTGGTTTGTAAAATGAACTTTCAATGTGTAGCCCACAGACGGTCATTGACTGTGGTCGATAAATAACACCGGTCTTGACGTTTATTGTTGTAGGGAGTGATTACGATCCGCGAGGCTGGGCTCTGGGCTGTGGGATGCCTCGTTCGCGGCGTGCATGGGCAGACCCATGAACTTGTGCCTGCTCCTTTCAGGGGACCACTATTACTCACGGAAGACTGATCAATATTTCGTCTGTTTGGCGTCTTGACTGAGGATGTGTGGGTCCATTGTGGGGCTGCTGATAATGACTCCTTTATTCAAGCTAGCTTGTAGGAGCAAGAAGAAAAAGAAAGGAAGAGAATTATAGCACATGCTCATGAAAGTAGAAAGTACGGTCAAGGTTATACCCAGAAAACAACAGAAAAGCTACAAAATGGGGGAAATTGTAGGAAAAGGTGCAGAGGTTTCTAAAGCCATCAGGAAAAGGCGTGTTTTCGTGGATTTTCCTTAACATGCTAAAAATCCCAGTAAGCTTTAATAAATCTTTGGAAAGTCATTCTCTTGCAAAAGATTGATTTTACGAACCTTTGAGGTCTAACAGACAACTATTTTTCTTACACTCTGAATAAATCAAGTGTTCTGCCTATAAATAAGAAATTGTCCCTCTTCTTCCCCAAACGCACCCCCATTTATTTTCTGTTAGAAAGAGTCAGGGGCCTGGGATGGTGGCTGCTCCGACCCCCTGTGCACATGTTCTCTCCAGGGATGTCCACTGATCTCTGTGAGGGTCCCCGTCGGCCGTGGGCGTGGGACTTCGATTCTGATCATCAGATCCAGGAATCCAGGGTCCCGTAAAACCAGCCGGGGTGGTTCTTTGGGCATGTGATCGTTTTACAGGGCCGGGTGGTCCCTGCCCCCTCGGTGAGCACTGCCTGAGTGGCCAGGTTCCTGGGGCGGACGATGGGGGCGCTTCCTCGGAGCCCAGGCCTCTCCTCCGGGAGCTGCCCCCCCCCCCCCCAGCTGAACCTGGAGACCCCACCCCACCTGCAGCAGTTCCCGCGGAACTGGGTTAGCGCGCTGGCGAGTGCTGACGTCCAACGCCTACGTCCCGAGGGCGCAGAGGCCACCCCTCAAAGGTCTGCGTTTCTACGGAGCGCCTGGTGGGCGGGGCTTGCTCCTTTCTGCCTTTCTGCGTCGTGGCGCCCGGCGGATGGCACGTGCGGAAAACCGCCAAGAAGATGCTGGGGACCCTTGTGCCCCCACGCGCCTGATTCCGGGGCTCAGTCCACACACATCGCAGCAACGCGTCTAACAGACGCGCCGTGGCTTCCTGCGTGGGAGGCTCGGGACGTTGCTTCGTGTCCTCGTCTCCCCTTCGGCTTGTGAAACGGGGGTCGACCGCGGAAGGTGCCCGCAGAGCTGCAGGGACGGCGCAGCGGGGTCTGCAGACATGGTGGCTTTGCGGGCCGTGCTCCCCGCCACCGGCCGCCGGCTCCGGGGCCTCGGGGGTGGGGGGTAGCAGCTGCGGCCGTGGGGAACAGGGGCGGGGCCCGTGCCCGCAGACTCGTCCGTGGACACTGAACTTTGGATTCCAGGTAATTTCCGCATGTCCTGAAATATTCTGATTTTAACTTTTTTTCCCCAGCCATTTGAAAACACGGAAGAGGTTCTTAGCTTGGAGGCCGTACAGAAGCCAGCACAGGACACGCTGGGCCTGGCACGGTGGTCGGTGGACCCTGACTTGGGCGACAGCCCAGATTTTACACTCGTGGCTAAAACTATAACTTCATTGGAAAGAGAGATAATAGGACATACACGCTGGTGCCTTCTAGTCTCTGTTGATTTTTATTTTCTTCCGCTTTCTCTACACTTCCCGCCTTTCTAAATTGAATACATCACAAGTAATCATTTTGTAATTTAAAACGGTAAAGTTTAAAAGTCGTATTAGCCAAGATTACCCAAGTCCCTGGAGGCAGAGCAGAAGGAGCGAACACCCGATTTCCGTGAGGCCCGCTTGGCTTCGGTGTCTGTGAGACGGAGTGAGTCCTTCCGCGTGTGGGGAACAGCTCGGGACCGAACAAATAGCTCAGGAGAGGCGGCAAGAAGCCGCGTTTCCTTCAGAGGCCGAGGGAAAATGTTTGTTCTGCCGCTGGACCTTGTCACGGGTGCAGGCAGGGCCGGGGGCCCGGAGGCACCTCTGTGATCCCAGCCAAGTGCTCAGCTGTGTGCTCCCCGAGGAAAAGTTCTCTTGCGGGAAGACGTGTTGGTGTAGAAACAAGACGCAGCCTTGAGGCGGGACCTCTTTTCTCTTTGCTTGTTTCTGACTTAAAGTCTGAGTTTCCTGTCAGGAGGTTTCCCCTGAGCCGGGCTCACGAGGGCCAGGATCTTCTCTTCAGGCGAATGGCCGCCGTCGGGGCCAGAATGGGGGAGCCGGGGCCCTCCTGTCCCGACACGGCACCTCGCACGCACTTTTGTAAGAGTAGCTGGAAAGTGAAACTCTCTCCTTTTCAATCCACTACAAGGAAAGGGGGAGACAGTCCTGGGAAGATGGCAGCTGGGGTCACGAGTAGCTTTTGAATCTCTCGCTCTACACATCGAAACAGGCAACCGGACAGCAAAACAAAAGCTAACGGGCAGCGTTTCACCAAAACGAGGGGACAAAGCCCCCCAGGAGCTCACAGTGCGCACAGACGAGCACGCGGCGACAGCCAGGACCGAGGGGCCGGAGTCTCTGTGTGGAGGAGACACGGGACCCACAGTTGTTCCCGGGAAGCCGTGGAGGCCACTCTGAGCGGGGTGGAGACACAGCGGGGTCTGTGCCCTTGCGGGGGGAGGCCCGGGCTCGCAGGACACGGGGTCGAGTGCAGCCCCTCGGGGGCTCCTTCCCGGACAGGGCTCCTTCGGAGGAGAAGCCGCTGCCCTCGGACCCCACGCCTAGCAGACAGAGCAGGAGGGGGAGGGAGGCCCCGAGGGAGCGGGCGGCCAGGGGCTCAGGGGCAAAGCCAGGCCTGTGCACCCAAGAAAAAGCACAGCAGCAGGAGCCCAGAAAAGTTGGCGAAACACACTACCTGCAGCTCAGAAAACTGAGTTCACGTAAAAAGGAGCAGTCAAATGATATCGAGGCCAAGTCCCAAACACGCTCTTGAAGAAGAGAGGGAGGAGGACCCATCAACAGGCCCGTAGCCACAGAAGGAAAGGCGGGAGGTCCAGCCTCTCCCGCACGAGGGGAAAGACATTCAGAAAAGACACCGGGAAGGCCCAAACCAACAGAAATCAGAATGAGAGCCGCAGGACGAGGGGGAGACCCCAGGAAAGGGTCAGCAGAAGGGGGGAGTCAGGCGTGACCCGGGCCGACGGCCGCGTGAAGGCGGACCAAGCAAAGAGCTCGCGGACGCAAAAAAGTCTCACAAAGAATCAAAAACCTAAGAGATGAAAAAGAATTTGAAAGTGGCGATGCTGAAGTCAGGCACGGAAAATCGGCAGGTGATCGTTCTTCCTGGAAAGAAACACCAAAGTGGGAAAAACTGGAATAAGCGCTAAGGAGTGCAGTTCAAGGAGGTGGTCCCGAAATGGACGGAAGGCGGCCTGAGGCCCCCTGGTGACCACAGGCGCGACCGGCTTGGGCTCAAGCGAGCGACATCAGGACAGTTTCAGCGAATCGCTTGACCAGCAAAAGCAAGGAAACTCCTTTTGGGGTCCAGGCGAACACAGCGCTGACAAGGGAGAGAACCTTGCATTAGGTCACGTTCCCAGCGGCACCTCGTGGCATAAGTGAACCGAGTGACCCAGGTGACACACGGAGGGAAGACGGTGCAGCGGAGTTTGCAGCCGGGGACACGACCTGTTTGCCACGTGTCATTTCTGCCAACTCGAGGATCTCGAGGAACGGCGTCCCGAGAGCTGCTCTGAGAACCAGGGACAGACGAGTCTGGCTGACTCTCCCAGGCTTCTCTCCAGACCCGACTGCGTGCTGCGGGCCGGACCCCCTCCTTCCGCAGGTGCCTGAGGCCCAGCGTCCCCCAACACGCACGCCTCCGGGCACCCCCGTGCTGCCCGTGGTTGGTGTGCATTTCTGTCTAGTTTTATGCTTCCCGCTGGTGTTTCTAAAAGGTGAGGCTGAAGCGTTCAGAACTTAGCCACGTTCCTACCAGAGCTCACCCCAGCATAGGCCGTCTTTTCTCATCATTTAGTGCAAAATAGTTTTCCAATTTTATTGTAATTCTGTTTTCAACATTGGCTACTTAAAAGTACATTTTTTTTTTCCAATTAAAAAACATGGGAAGGTAATAGGGCAATTATCTATTGGTCGTTAACATCTGGCTGGGTTTCACCGTGGTTACATGCCACACCCCACGTGATTTCAGTCCTTTGGGATGGGCTGAGACTTGTTTATGCCTCAGCATTTTGTCAGGTTTTGAAATCTGTCCTTGGAAAGGCCCCGCTTGGGTCACACGGGAGCCCGTGGCTGGATGGCTCCATCAGGCGCTCCCTCCGTTCTCGGGGTCAACGGGCCCAAGCGAACTCACACCATCGTAATTCTGGTGTTAAAAGCAGAAACACGGGAAGCGTCTTCCTGATGGATTTTCAGACTGGATTCTGCCAAAGAACGCACACAAGAATACTGGAGAGGGCACGCGGACGATTTCACATTCCAGTAAATACAGGAACGGAGGCTGTGCTCCTGGTGACGAAGAGCCTCGCGATCAGGGAAAAGTCGGGCCCTTAGTGGGGCAGCGGCATTTCCCCAGGAGCCCGGATGGAGCCACTGGGGGGAATGGGGACACTCTCTGAGGCCACGGTCTTACAGGAAAGTCTCTGAAGCTCCTCTGTGTATAAAACCAGATTCAAAGTCATAGTGGACAGAAGAATGCTTGTTTCACATGCAAAAACAAGGTGTTTTCAGAAGAAAATTCAAATTTCTTACAGAAAAACATGTTGGTTATCAGGTAATTCTGGAGTAACTCCGTGAGACAGAATTCGGAGAACAGAAGAAAATGGAAAACAGTAACTCAGAACGTCGCCACGAGGCTCTTTCGGGTTTCCTACGGAACTGTGCGCTGTTCCCTCGTGCCCGCATCGAACCGCTGTGCGAACGCCTTCTCGCGGGCTCTGAGTCAGAAGATGGCGGGATGCGGTCAGCGGCATTTCTGACGGATAAACATCTCTGCAGGCTGCATGCAGGTGGTGTGAATCTTAGACGAGCATCGAGTGCCCATTGATTTTTCCAGTTGAACCAAAATAAATGAATCAGGGGTCTTTCCCGTGGATGTGCTTTGCCACGTGGAGGGTCTCCCGCGTTAACAGCAACGGAGACGTGAACGGAACACACAGCAAAGCTGGGGCGGCCGGTCCCCATGTGGTTTTAGATGTCCCTATGGTACAGTCACCGGGCCACGTGGGTGATGTGGGCAGGGCTTGGAGGCCACAAGAGGTCATGTCTCCGTCCAAGGCTGTGTCCAGAATAGTCCGGGTGAGGAGCCCATCAGCACACCCAGTTTCCTCGCCCTGCAGCTCCATGGACGGAGCCTTCACGCCGCGCCGGGGGCCGGCTGACCACCACAGGCGCACCTGGAATCTTCTTCATGTTTTAAACATGAACATGAGGGGCTCGTGTGTCCTTATCACCCCTCTTCCAGAAACCCTGGGAAGTTAGAGACGTGATTACAGACTATCATGAGGTTTTCTCTCTGTTAGTTGGTGATTTAAAATACACCCAGTTAATACCAGCGTTTATAAAATGTACAAGGGCTCCCAGAAGTCAAGTACAAATTAAAAGCAAGCCAACAACATGGCCTCGTAAAGAATTCAAGGAGCAGTCAGCCGACGTGTTGTTGTTTTTTTCTCTGTTCTCACTTAGTATTTGCATGTTGCCATTTTCTCAATCATTGATTAGTGGAGCGGAGTGTAATTAGACCTTTAATGAGCACACGCTGAGCACTCCGCAAACAGCGAGGGGAGCCATATGTGGGCGAACGCAGGGAGGGTGAGGGGCACGGACATGCGCCGGGGTCCCTGGCGCCCTCGTGGCCCTCGGTGGACGTGTTGGTTTCACCCTTTCCCTCCCCGCTGTGCAGAGAGGGAGTCGGCTCTTGGTTTTGTCTAAAGCATTGGAATTCTTTGAGATTGATAATAATTAAAAATAATCTTTAGCACCTAAATGTCCTTCTTCCATGTGGCCCCAACCCAGGACTCAGAGCCTTCCTCCCAGCGCTGGGCCCCATTCTATCTTCCTCTTTGGCACTGGTCCCAGCGTGTGGTGCCCCGGCCAGTCTCGGTGGGGAGGCTGTCCCCAGACCCCTCCCGGTGGACGGGTCAGGTGCCCGGGGCATGACTCCAGAAAGGTACGTGCCCCAGAGCCGCGCCCTGGATGCCGCCCAGAACCTGGTGACCGGCACGCCCCAGGCAGGCCCTTGCTGGACGATGAGGCCCCATAACCTAGCTCCACAGCTTCCCCAGCCCTCGTCACCCGCACGGTGTGAGCCCAGGCAGGGGTCGAGAGGGCCCTGCCCCACGGAGCCGGGTCTCTGTCCTCAGCGTGCTGCACACCCTGCCACGGACAGAACAACTCGAGAGGGAAGAAATCCTGCCGTAGAGCACATTTGCCCTTCAGGCCACCAGATGCCTTCACGCGTGTGTGTGACTCAGGTGGGACCAGAGTGGTTAGAGCCCCAGGATCCTGCTGCCCAAGACTCACCTGCCCCAGACAGTCTGGCCGAACACCTGTCTGCTGCCCACACCTGGCTCCTGTCAGGCCGGTGAGGGCTCCCCGCTCCTGCCCTCAGTCTCCCGGGAAGGTGACCCTACCTGAGCAGCCATAAAGCCCACTGATGCCTCATTACTTCCCTTAACGGCCAAAAGATCCCGACTTCCGGCACGCGACACCCGTGGAAGCCCTCACTGGGGTCCTCGTGGCAAGAGAAGGGCCGGACACACTGAAAACCAGCAAATCCTAGATCCGCCAGAGAGGAGAGGTCACGGGGCGAACCGCTGCCCTGAAACGGAGAGCTAGGCCGGCAGACGCAGACTCTCATGGCTGGAGCAGAACCTGCCAGCGGGAACCTCCCCGGGGCTGGTGCAGGCGCACGAACGGGGGCTCCTCCTGGCCGGCCTGGGGCTAGAGCTGGGGCACCCACACCGGTGTGCGTCCTCCCTGCAGGGGCCCCGGCGCGTCTTCACGGCGATGCTCAGAGAAGTGGGCCTCGGGCTCCCGGGGCAGGACGGGAAAGGAGCCTTTCAGAAATCTGCAGGGGCTCTGTGTCCTTCACGAGGTCTGTCCCGAGGTCTGTCCCCGGGAAAGGGGACCGAACCGGGGTCTGACTGACCCGCGGGAAGGGAAACACCCAGTCCCCGGGCATCCTGTCCCGCTGAGGGGACCCCGCGTGGTGAAGGCTGCAGCGGGGGCCTCAGGCTCCTGGGAACCGGGCATCCCACCCACCTGCCCCGCCTGCCACCCCAGCAGGGCCCCCGCGAGCCCCCTGGCACAGCCCGGACCTCACTCAAGGGGGTGAGCATCCTCACCCCTTGCTGGTGTGGCGACGTTCCAAATATCCGACCTCGGGCTTTGCTTGTGAATTCGTTTCTCGCAAATAGTAGTATTTAGTAATTTAATCAGACGACTGTCGGAGGTGTTAACGTGTTTTCCACCTTACACGCCTTTCTCGCATTGAGCCCTGCATTAGACACAGTACAGGTTACTTCCGTTTCTGTAGGGACCGTCAGGAGCCGCTGCTGTAAAACTGCTGTTTGTACTTTACCCTCGTCCTGGGAAACGCGCTGCCCATTTCCCATAAATGGCTAAAATAGGTAAGACTGTTTACCTGCCTGCCGGAAGGAACACACAGTAACTACTCGGTGGTTGACAAGTGGCTTTAGCATCCCTTACGTGGTCGCTACGCGCGCACCACGTGATTTAACAGAGCTTGGGTATGTGAGCGCCACGTGTTCACGAGCATAGGTACACGAGCACCACGTGACTTAACGGCGTTTAGGCGTGTGAGCGCCACGTGTTCAAGGATCGTGGGTGCGCGCGCGCCACGGGACTCAACGGCGGGTAAGCACACGTGCACCGCGTGTTCACCGAAGCCGCCCCCGCCCGGCCTGGGCTCCCCGGGGGCCCTGCCGACGGCGCTGCCCGCGCGCGGGGCTTCGGCTTTGCTTGGTGAGAGGCGCGTCCGGCCGGAAGTTGCAGGGGGCGGGTGACCGGGTGCGTCCCCAGCCCGGAATCCACCGTGGGAGGGCTTAGGGTGACGCGAGCCGACGGACACTCGAGCTGGGCCCACGAGTTACTCTACTTACTGATGTAAAGCAACAGACGGACCGGGGGCAGCGCGGGCGGGGGGCCGGACCTCTGGCCGTGGGCCTGGCGCCGGCCGAGCTCCGGCCAGTCTGGGGGCCGGGCTCTGTCGGCTCACGGAGGACCCAGCTCCCACGTGGGGCCCGGGGCTTCCCCTCTCCGGGCACCTGCGGTCTCGCCTTCCTGTTCCCGTGCCCGGACTTCCCCTCGGGGTTCTTACTGTCTTAAGCAGATTTGGGGCTCCAGATGGGCCACGTTTCCCAGGATGACGGCCAAGTACATTCAGTGACTCGTGTGGTCACTACAGTTTGAGGACAACATGTGCGAGAAGACCTTCCCTGGCCCCTGCCCAGGACTTCTTAATTCCGGCGTGCCCAGCTGCCAGGTGCGGCCACCCCCAGGCGCCTTCCCCGTGACCCGCGTCGGCCTCTGTCCCGGGCCCTGAGCAAGGGTGAGATTTCTTGAATCCCCTGCACGTGAAATCTCAAGTAGCCCCTTCTCACTTTTCTGCTTCCTGGATCTGTTACTGATGCGGGTGGTTGGTGTCTACACCTGAAATCCCAGACTGGTCTGCTCCTCCTCCTTCCGTCCCCCCCTCCATCCCATCCTTGGTCAAGGTGCCAACATCAGCTGATGGGACACCATCCACCGGGTTGGTGGCTGTTTTGTATTCGTTGCCAGAGGCTCCTAGTTCTGCCTTCTCTGGTTTTACTTGAGGATTTTATTCAATTCTGTCTTCCCTCTTGGTGTATTGATTAAACTCCCAACATGCAGAGGTTTCCCTAAAGTTGACAGTCGATGTCCAAGCCCACCTGCCATTACCACTGCCCCGTGGGTGGCAGTGCAGGGACCTGCCTCGGGGTGGAGAATGCCAGCTCTTTCTGCCTCCCCGTGACACTGCTGTCCCTCACGTCCCCTCTCCCTCTGTTGGAATCACCCAGCACACGTCCCCTTATTCCTGCTTGGACTCTGAACCCTTGTGCAGGCCCTGACCTCTATCATTCCTTCTCCCTGAACAGCTTGTTTTGTTTCTTGAATTTCCTGGGAGCATCCTTCACAAATTCTCTCGTTGTTTGCCTGGGAAGGTCTTTCTTTTCCCTCCGTTTTGAAGGTGAGTATCACTGGTTACAGAAATCTGTGTTGGTGGGATTTTTTTTTTTTTTTCTTCTAACAGGTTAACAATGTCATCCACTTAACATCTCTCTCCTGCTGCAGCGACTCCGGGTGAGATGTCTCCGTGACCCTCGTTCTTCTCTGGCTGTTTTCTTGTCCCCGTAAAGGCTCCTTTCAAGGTTTCCTCTGTGATTTTGTTTTTCTGCAGTTGGTGGGTGCTGTGCTCAGTGCGTCGTGGGCACTGAGCTTCTTGGATCTGGCTGTCATCACTCCGTTACTCCAAATACTCACTGTGATCGCCACCCCCCCACCCCCCATCTTCTCTCTCTAGCAACTGCAGCTATAGATGTTACGCCCTTTGAGAATTTCCCTCCGTTCCGCTCCGCTCCTTCCCCCTTTCTTCTGTCGCTTTGCGTTCGTTCACCTTGGAACTTTCTGTTGCCCTGTTTTCAAGCTCACTGTGTTTTCAGACTGTGTTTTCTCCGGCCCTCTGGCATGTCTTGTAATCTTTTGCTTAAAGCCAGACCTGTCGTCTCCAGTCGGAGGGAAATAGGCCTTTGCCGGCGTGGCTGGGGGCTGGTCTCTGCCTAAGGTGTCTCTAGCCTTGTCCCTCCTGACGTGGCTTGGCTGAGGGCTCCTGCCAAAGAGAGCGTCTGGGTCTGCAGCATGTTCGGCTGTGAGCCACGCTTGTGGTCCCCCTGGAGCCGTGTTGGCTTGGGCCGAGGCGTGGGGGTGGGGCACGTCCTTCAGTGGTCGGGGCGTCAGGGATGTCACCTTCAGAGAAGTTTTCTCTCCTACAGCTTCTTCTCCACTGGCTGAGACCAGAAGACTCGAGGGGGCCAGAGTCCAGGAGCACCCTCCCCCGGGATCTGGGACGCTGCTCTTGGGAAAGGTGGATACGTGTCACGTTTCACAAATGTGACATATGTCTTCCCTTTGTCACAGAGAACTTTCTGGACATATTTCACAGCCCAGTTCTTCTCTCCCACTGCAGAGCCACAAGGGCATCTTCCTCAGACCTTTGTGAGGAGATCTCAGGGCTCCTGGAAATAAAGCCCCCCCTCCCCCAGCTCCCAGAAGCCCAGCGGGGCACCGCCCACCAGTTCCTGCCAGTTTACGGCTCCAGCGGCTTCTCCGGGCAGACCCACCCTGCCCACCCTGGCCTCCCAGACTTGCCGTCCCTCAAGATTTCAGGGTGCTGGCTCGCCCTGCATGCTGGGCTCCCGGGTGAGTCTGAGAAAAGCAGTTGTTTTCAAGTTGTCCCATTTTTTCTTGTTGTAAGGGCAGGAGTGGAGTCTGCCACACTCTTTAAATGTCAGCGCTAAGTCTGGAGTCCCCGCCACCGGGGGAGGGGCGGTGCTGTGCCATCCCAGATACGCTACTAAATATTCGTATAGAACTAATAAATATTCATGCCAGGACATAGAATAACGTTTTCTTTCACCAGGAAAGAAAGAGATTCCGCGTGTTGTGACTCATCACTCTTAAAAGTATCTCTGGTTAGTGTTTGATTCTGAGACCCATCTGGGAGGTGAGGCCAGCCTCCTTCGATGCCTCCCACCTCAGCCCATGGGACGGACTGGCCACAGGCCCCCCGAGGGCGGTCCTTGGAGCCGATCGCTGGCTGTAGATCCAGCCTCCAGCCGGTGGGGCTCGCTCCTGGCCCCAGAGCAGGCGCCGGCTTCCTGCGTCCTGAGGAGGTGACCCCGTGGGCCAAGTGCTGCCCAGCCAGCAGCTGGGCCAAGGGCACCCTCAACAGTTGCTGGAAAACGGCTCTGGTTTCCGACCGCCACCAGTGTCCAGATGGGCAGCAGCCAGGGGTCCCCACTGTGGCCTTGACTCCCCGGGTCTCCGTGGGGCGTTCAGAGTGGCCAGCCTGGGCAGAACTCCCCCACCCCCGCCCTGGACACGCCTGTGAACAACAGTTTCTGGAAAATTCTGGCTGCATTCAGACTCTGACTACCTGAGGGTGTCACCCCCACACCAGTTCTGGAGGTGTCTTTCTTGTTGAAATGAGATCACTTTACACACAGAGAGACTCGCATTTTCAGGGAATGCCTGACCCTAGCCTGCGTGACCGCAGCCAAGGCTTCCAGGCAGGAGGTCAAGCAAACAAAGTTTAGATGCCACTGAAAATATCCCCACGCTCTGTTTTCTAGAAACATGGCTCCAAGACAGCCACGGGGCATCCATGTATGTGTGTGAACTTACAGAAAAATGGTTGATTTCTCCTTAAATACTTAACAAACGCGTCATGATATACATGGAAGTAACTGAGGGGTCTCAAGGGTGCAACCAAGTTTCTAAGATATTCTATTATCTAAGTTAATATTCTGAAAATCAAGTCTCTTGTTTTAGAAAAATGGAAGTAAATAATCAACAAAAGCAAAACATGCCCCTAACGGGTGCGGCCAACAGTGTGCGAAACTCGTGCTCAGGAAGATCTTGTTTGCCCAGCGCTCCGCCCACGGCAGCTGAGCCTTGAGCAGGGAGAAGCGGGCACGTGGGGCAGGGTCCCCGAGGGGGGGCTTGTGGAGTCCGTCAGCGTGGGGAATAAACCGGGCTGGGAGCAGCCCAGGAACTCAGCGTGGGGCCCGTCCCCTTGGGAGCCGGAAGCCGGGTCGGTGTCCCCTCTGGGCTTTGTCCTGCGTCTTCTCTCCCGACCCCGCACCTGCTGTCGCCACCACCCTGATGGCTGCCAAGCCTGGACTGGCATCTGCCTCTCTCCAAGGATGCCGTTCCGTGAATTGAGTTTCTGGGGCCACCGGTGCAGGCAGAGTCCCAGTCAGCGATGATGGCTCAGCCCTGGGTGTCGGGACGGGGGGTGTGAGGGGCCCGGGGCTGACAGAATCCCGCGTGCTCTCCTCTGGTTGCAGGAAACTAACTCTCGATGTCTGTGCCTTGCTTTCTTCTAAACTTAGAATTACTGTTGATGAACTCACTGTAAATAAACCTTGGCAATGTGTGCAATAATTAGCGAAAAATAAATGTGTACTTAAGTATTAATGAAATAAATATTTAGCAGGTTATTTGGGATCTTTGCTGTATCCTCAAACGTTTAATAAATAATGAGAGGTTTATTAAAACTTGCGACTATGACTCAGTGGAAGGATTTTCACAACGCAACTTGCTTCCTAAAATCAGAGAAGAAAGGATTTGTTTTCTGTCAAGGGGTGGGCCAAACAGCGGAACGGAAGCTGGGGACAGACGTCCTTGACACAGTCTGGGGCAGAATGACAAAGCCGCTAAGACCTCACCTCCAGGCCAGTCTTGCTGCCTGCTATCTGAAGGCTTTCTAGCTATTACTAGCTGAGGATTCAGAACAGGGAACTATGGCCCCGTAAGATCGCTGGGTCAGATACGAGGACCTGACTCCAAGTGGACTTCTCTCCACTTCGAGAAGAATCTGCTCCCAGAACAACAACCCCCTCCTCCCCCCGCCCCCAGCCCAGGGAGCCGATGCTGCCGCAGAACAGGTGGGATCCAGGAGACCCGCGAGAAACCCCACAGAGGGGCCCTGGGATGCCATCTCTCTGCCTGCACATGGAAAACAGAAAATCAGTGTGATCGCGGCTCCCCATGCCCCCAGCCAGAGGGCCTCACCCCTCCTAGCCTCACCCCCTCCATGTCCGAGTCAGCCCTGGGCCCCGGCCCTGTGTGGACGCAGCCTGTCACAGAGTCTGGGAGAGGTCATTGTAGGGATCCGGACTCGACAGTTTGGGGAGTGTCCCCAAGGTGAATGCTAGATCCCTGGTCAGATGAGCCTCTGAGCATCACCACTAACAGTTTCGGCCGTTTTCCAGCGTGTGGTCCTTCTGGAAGCCACAGTCTTTACGGGACGGATCTGCCAGCCCCACCACCAAGCCCCGCCTTAGCCTGAGCCCCTGCACCTGCCTGTGGCTCTCCATCTGTACAGTGAGCCAGGGTAACCCCTTCTTTCCTTCCGGGACAGTGGAAAGAAGTAGGTGCTGGAAAGTGAGTCCCTCAAGCTCTGAGAGGCTAAAGGAGCCATGGCCACGCTCTTCTGCCCAGAAAGAGGTGTCCGTGTGAGCTCTGCCTCCTCCTCTGCCCCTTCGCAAACCCCAGACGCCAGGCACACAGGACACACGGGACATACGCCTATTTTTTAAAAAAAAATTTAATGTTTATTTTTGAGAGAGACGTAGACAGAATGCAAGTAAGTTGGGGCAGAGAGAGAGGGAGGCACAGAATCTGAAGCAGGCTCCAGGCTCCGAGCTGTCAGCACAAAGCCCGACACGGGGCTCGAACTCACGAGCTGTGAGATCATGACCTGAGCCGAAGTTGGACGCTCAACCGACTGAGCCACCAGGCGCCCCAGGACACATGCTTATTTGAACACTGTGTAAGTCATAGTAATCAATCCCCAGATGCCACCATACTGGACAACGACATGCACCCCCACACACACGTCCCTCCCGGACACGCGTGCACACGTCCCTGCTAGAGTTCACTTATACAAGAGCAAATTCTGTTCTGTTGGTGTTTCTGCATCTGCATTCTTTTTGCCATGAAAGTTTCCTATCGATTTAAGACCCGATGAAGTGGGAGGAAAAAAGTCGGAAAGGGCTCATTGGGGCTCGCTGAGTGCAGTAGCTGTATTTGAGGAAAGCCTTCTGTGGCGTAGTTTCAAGTGTCATTAATCTCAAAACGTGGGTTCCACGGGCATATACAATTGTTATTTTTTATTTGGGGGGAATCTTCGAGGCAACACGTGTTAGCGGCACCGGTGTGAAAACCTTCAGACCGGACGTTGGCGAAGGAGACCCCCGCTTTCTTCTTTTTCTGTCTAAACGCAATAAGCAAGAAGACCGAGAGGGCACGAGGAGTGGCCTCCGCGGCCGTCACCTTCAGCGCCCCGCTCACCTAGAGAGCGCCTCTACCCATAATGCACTAAGTGGATGATTAAACAGGAATGGGGGCTTAACGGAGGGTAAGCGTGGGGTCCCCCGAGCCTGGCGGAGCACTGAACCGTGCGTCTACAGCTGTCTCCACACAAGCCCGACATTCTTTATTTATTTGTTATGAAATATTTATGGGTGTTATGAAAGGTTTAAAATAATGCGTCTGTCCCTCTCTCCCCCTGTCTCTGCCTTTTGCTCAGCACACTGTTCTCCAATGCATAAATAATTCCGGGCCCCGGACAGTGGGCGGCACATTTTTGCGTTCTATCTGCTGTATCACATTTTTTCTGCCTGAGAGAAAATATCATTCCTAGTAATTTTCTACACTTATACAATCGGCGTTGACAGTAAATAATTGATGTATGAATTTAGGACTAAACTCCAACACAATATGACTTTATGTCAAGGGTTACTCCCAGCAGATTTTGAGCTAAATCATCTTGCAAAATGGGTTCTTTCAGTGGGAGAAAAAAAGCTTTTTGAAATTATTTTAATGGAAAACTGGGACCTTGGCGCGGCTCTCCTTTTGATGAGGTCTTGCTTTGCATGGTTGGTAATAAAACCAAGCAATCTACCCATTATGAGATTGGAAATGTTTCATCTGTGATCACAAATGGATTTTTTTTAAGACTGACACAAGCTGTTTTTATTCGGTTCATCCTTTTTTCTCTTTTTTTCTTCGTGTGTGTGTGTGTGTGTGTCTGCATGTGATTGCATTTGCGTGTGGTAGGCTGCCCTCTGCTTTTCATCCCAGAATCTTCCATAGAAAGTACAATTACGATTTAAATTACAAGCTGGATATATTTGCAACTTAAAGATATATTACTAGCAGAAAGGCCTCAGATAAAGCACTACACATTCCCTCCCATCACTGCAATTAAAATCCTTTTCATCATGAAAAGAAAATAGTTACCCCAGACCAGGAGGGGGGAGAGCAGACACAGGAGAGAGAAACCTTTCATGAGATGGTCTGCGGAGAAACACGTTATATCTTTACAGCTTCGGTTGAAGGCCAGGAAGAAGATCAAAGAAAACAAAGAAGGTGAAAGACCCAGAGTGAAATTCGCTATTTGTTTCACTGCACTGGGGGGGGGGGGGGGGCCGATCTGCAACTATCAAACATCTGTATGTAATTTCATTTTTGCGGAGGCAAAGATACAGACACTGGAGTTTAAAGCAAGGCCCTCTCGGCTTTGAGTAGCTCTGACCTTTGTAATTATTCTCTCTCGTAGTTGCAATTGTGGAAGATTTTATTTATTTACTTTTGGATCCATTGTTCCTTTTCAGAAGTTCAGATCTTTCGTACGATAAATTTCACTAAATTTATAATATAAACTAAGAAATATGATAAAATCCAAAACTTCCTGGAAAAGAAATCCTATGTCACAGCAAGAGCAGCCTGAAACGTGAAAAGTTGAAATGCCCGCTTTGGTCCAGGCCACCCTTCTGTCCTCATCCACGTTTCCCCCCGCGATCCTCACTTCAGGGAAATCTACGGCTGTCGCTTCATTCCATAGGTGGCACTCACGTCTCTATGCACGAAGTAATGAAGAAATTCCAGGCCAAAACTTGGTTTGTGAAAGTCCTTGCTCTCACAGAAGGGTATTTATTTCAGAAGAACGTAACAGATTTCTTTAAAAATAAATTTTAGATAGATTTCTGAACTAGGCTTATTCGATGTCTACCCTTATTTGTATGTGGTGATGAGGAATTTCAGGAACACTAAGAAGCAGGCTTTATGAACACATGCTCTAGCCAAACTGTCAGGTGTACGTGTGCATGCACATGAGTGTGCCTGCTGGGTGTGTGGGTGCATGTGTGTATGTGTGTGCAGGTGTACATGTGCCTCTGTGCGTGCATGTTTGCATGTGTGTGTGTGCACACAGGTCTGCATATATGTGTGTATGTGCATGTTCTGCTGTGTGTTTGTACACGTATGTGTATGTACACATATGCGTGTATGCCTGTGTGCATGCATGTGCAAGTGTGTTTGCACGTGTGTGTATGTGCATGTGTGCCTGTGTCGCGTGTTTGCACATACATGCATGTATGTGTTGTGCACCAGGTGTGCATGTTTGCACACGTATGTGTATATGTGCACACATATGCATGCGTTCCCATGTGCATGCATGCATGTTTGTGCGCATGTGTGCACATGCGTGCCTCTGTGTGTTTGCATGCGTATGCACACGTGCGTGTGTGCACGTGTGTCGGTAAGGAATATTATTAGGGTTGTGAGTGCTGGAGTCCCTGGTTGTAAAGATGCTGGGGGTCGCAATTCTTGTAACGGTTTCCTTGTCAGCCTAGAAAACAGGATCTGAATCTTGGAACTCAGTAACCCTTAGAGACGATCTTGTCCAAAGGCTTCACTTCATACCTGGAGAAACCCATGGAGTTCAAGCCGCGGGCCCTTGATCACTGGCTGTGACACAGCAGGACACAGGTGACATCTGCGGTGTCGGAGTCCAGGTTGTGGCGTGAAGCCATCAGGGGTTCTTCTCAAAGAGTCTGGCTCAGGGATTTGTCCCAGGAAAGCCAGGGGTCAGGCGGAATCGTGGGCTCCAGCATTGGCCCACCTTGCTCCCGGGGCCCGAGCCGGGGCCGGAGCACTGACCCCCCCCTCCCCCCCAGAGGTCCGACTGTCCTTCCGAGGCCCCTCGGAGCAGGAGGAGGTCTCTGCAGACCCGGGGCCACAGCACCACACTGCTCACGTCAAAGCAACGGCAGAGGGACTGAAAGGCATTTTGCTTGACCCTGTGGGAAAGCCAGGGTGCCAGGCAGAAGGTGCCAGAAGCCACGCATCTGTCCCTGCCACTGAGGTGAGCATCTCCTTGGGGAAAAGACTGTTTCCCGAGGTTTGGCCCCTGGTGCCACCAGTGAGGAGCTTCCATTCCAGGGCTAAAGGCCCCAGCCCCCCCGCCTCCCATGCTCTCCAGAGCTGGCAGACACCCTGTGACCCCAGCACGCCCTGACAAGTGACGCCTAAACACTCGGGAGTCACGGTGTTTGGAGGGGTGACGCTCGTGAGCTCGACAGAACAACACGGCAAGGGTCTCCCCAGAGAGCGGCAGGCGTGATGAGACCCACGGCCGTCCAGGCCCCGAGCCCGTGTCCCCAACCCCGCCACGGGCTGGAGCCCGTGTCCCCACCCCCTGCTATGGGCTGGCTTGGCCTGAGTAGGAGGGTGGCACCTTCCTGGGCCCTGTTTCTGGGCTAAAAGTGATGGCTTCACTTTAGCAGGACAAACTCACACCCTCCTCTAGACGGCTCCGCTCCGAGCACAGAAGATATTAGCCAGCCTGGACGTGTCACCCGGACCTGCTGAACCCTCGAGGGCTCACTCCCAGCATCCTTTGCTCCAGTGCTCCTGGATGCCCCGGTGCCTTCCAGAAGCACGGCCTCAATGAAACGGAGAGAGCCAGGGGATGGCTTTCCAGCCCGCTGGGTGCAGGGCAGGTACCAGGTGAGCCGACCTGTGCACGCTTTACCCCGGGCCCTGGCTGACCGCGGCCTCCTGGGAACCCTGGTCGCTCCTCCTCGAGCAGCAGCCTGGGGCTGTGCCGGGGCCCGAGTGCATTTCCTTCCCATTTACCTGGGACGCACACAGGGGCCACTGGACAAAGTGCTGGTGCTGCTGGTGTGCGTGGGCGTGTCTGTGAGTGTATGTGTGTGTGCGTGTGCATCTGTGAGTGTACAGCTGTAGGCGTCTGTATGCACGTGTGTGTATACACGTGGGAGTGTGCATGAGTATGCGTGTGTGTGTGTGTATACGTGATTGTGTATGTTTTGTGTGTGTGAGTACACGTGTGCAGGCCACGTGTGACTGTGCGTGCGCGTCTGTGTGCACGTGTGTGTACACACGTGGGAGTGTGCATGAGTAAGCGTGTGGGTGTGTGTATACGTGATTGTGTATGTTTTGTGTGTGTGAGTACACGTGTGCAGGCCGCGTGTGACTGTGCGTGTGCGTCTGTGTGCACGTGTGTGTATACACGTGGGAGTGTGCACGAGTAAGCGTGTGGGTGTGTGTGCACGGCTGCAGACGTGGGCCAGGAGGCTGCAGGGCTCGGGGCACCTCTCCGTCCCCCAAGTCCTCCGAGCGCCCGGTCCCCGGATGGACCCCTGCGGGGCGGAGGGCGTGGCCGGCCCCGTGCGTGCGGTCTCCGGGCTCCCGTCACCCTGATGAAGGCTGGAGAGAGCCGTTTGCTGAGGCCGCAGTCCCACAGGTATCTGTGTTTTGGTTTTCTTCGCGGTCACCAGCAGAAAAGCCGCGTAGGGGGCACCCGGGCGCTGTCCCATCCGGGGGTCGGTTCCACCTTCGGGACACACTGGGCCGGAGCCAGGCAGGCCGGTGGCCGAGGCCCACGGGTGGCCCACCGCCCAGTACTCTCAGCAAGGCAGCCCCCGCAGCCTGCCTGAGCCCGCACGCAAGGCCCGGTCTACACCTGCTTTTATCGTGTGCACCTGCTCGGGCCTCCACAGGGACCCCTCGCCCTCTCTGCTTCTGGGCCCCGTCCCTCTCCACCCCCTCATTTCCCCGGTAGAGCTGGTGGCTATCTAATGGAGTATGCGTTGGCTAGTCTAACCTCTCCTTGCCGCCCACCGGCCCCGGAGAGCTGCAGCCCCCCAGGCTTCCTGTGCTCTCCGCCCCACGTGCACAGGGTCAGCCTGTGTCTGACCCCGTGGGGGGCCCGGCTGAACGCCCAGCTGAAGGAAGTGGCTCCTGGGCACCGGCCCACGGGGCACGGGGGCACCGCCCGGTCTCCACCCGCCTCCCACGCCCAGCTCCCAGAAGGACAACGGAGGCAGGGACGCCCGTGGGGCTGCACACCGGGGCTCAGGGGACCACCAGTGACATCGGGCGGCACCCGGAGAACCCAGAGGTGGCCTCGAAGCTGGGAGAGTCACTCGGTCCTCAGGGCCGGACTGTTTCCCCTGCCCAGGCGTGCCCCCGGTGGACTCACACCGCAGGACCTCTCCACGCCCGAGACTCCGCGCTGACCCCACGCTCGGTCCTCAGACAGAGAGGCAGGATGAACAGGGTCTGGTTCTGGAATCCCAGGCTCACAAGTGGCTTTGCAGAAAGACCTCCGTCAAGGTCACCGTGGGGAAGTTTGGGCGAACGCTCATTTCTCAGGCAGCCTCACCCTGGCATGGGACTATGTGTGCTCTCTCTCTCTGAGGCTCGGGAGACACGGCGCTCCGTGGAAGTCTAGTCTTTGGAACGTTCCTGGAGGCGACACGGTGCTCGCTCACCGTTGCCAATGTCACGCCTCTGTTTCCGCTCAGATGCACGTGGAGATGAGCTTGACAGGAGGCCTGAAGCCGAGCCGGGCCACTCCTCCCCTTCCGCGGGGAGCGGGCTTTCCGAGGGAAGCGCGGAGCCTGCTTGGGTCCCCGGGCAAGCCGGGAGCCCGGGTGTGAATGTCTGCGACACGGGCAGGTGGCCCGGTGGCCAGGTCGCGGCTGCGCGCCGCCCCCCAGAAGCCTCGACGGAGGAACTACGCGGACCAGCCAGAGCCTCAGAGGTCGCCGAATGACTCTCAACCGGTCTCGTTATGGGGTTGATTTTGCTGCCGCGCAGACGGAATGCTACGGAGCTCGGCACGGAGGGATTCCCTCCGAGGGAAAAGGAACCAGCAAGCAGCACGGCCCCCGAGGGTTCAAGCGACAAATCTCCCCTCCTGCTCCCGCAGGCTAACGCGCTGGTGACGCAGCAGCGAGCCGGGAGAGGCCTCAGAGCGACCCCGACCCGCCGGGGGCTGGGCGGTCTCGCTGCCGACCCCGGGCGCCACATGCAGCCTCACGAGCGGATCCAACACCCGCACACGCACCAGACCGCCGGGCGTGGCCACCGCCGAGCGGTACCAAAGCGAGGCCGCTGCTTTGAATTCTTCGGAGAACCAACTCAAACAGAAAATGCAATTGAAACTTTGTAAATAGAGCGGCGGAGGCGCTCCCTCTGGCGCCTGTGCGCGTATCCTTGATGTTTGCTTAACAAATTAGCCAGCAGCCGCCGCACAGGTGAGATGTCCTGCACGTTCGCGCCTCTGCAGCGAGAGACTGTCAGCCGTCACCTCCCTGAGCCGGACCTCTGCTCGGGCCGTACTCTGCGTCATTCAGAGTGAGCCGGGGTCCCCAGGGGACACCCTTGCCCGAGGGCCCTGCAGTCGTGGCCACGGGGGCCCGGCTCTCCCGCAAGCGCCTTCCCTTCTCGGCTGGTTTCCGGGGAGCAGCGGGGCCCACGCGGGCTGCCGGGCGCTGAGCTTGCAGAGGTCACCGCTGATGGAAGAGACAAGGTCGATCGGGGTCCTGGCGCTCAGGGGCGGAGAGGACGCTCGGGCCACGTGGTGGCCAGAGCCCCGGGGACCGTCGGGGGGTGTTGGCCTTTGGCCGTCAGTTGAGAGGAGGGCCCGGAGCCGCCCACGGCCGTGTGGGCTCGTCCTCCCGCAGAGAGACTGCCGCCACTCGCGGGCCACGCCGCTGCCGCTCGTGCACACCGAGCAGGAAAGGTGTGAGGGCGTGTGCACGGGAGTGTAGACGTGTGAGCGTGCGGCCCTGTCTGCCAGCGGCGGGTTGCTGACAGAGGTTCAGTCTCAGCCCTGGCGGCTTTTCCGGAGCCCCAGGGACCCTCAAGACGGTCACTGAGAAGAGCAGAAAGGAAGCCACTTCCCCGCTCACCCACACCCCTGCCAGGGTGTGTGTGGCCGGGAAGTTCCCCCGTCCCTGCTCAAACCGTGGGCTTTCCTGACGAAGACCAGCTGAGGCCAGCTTGCACTTGAGAGCGGGCAGCCGAGCTGCGCAGGCGATCGTGGGGTCGGCCGCGAGTGTGAAGCGGGAACGACAGTGGAAAAAAGCAGAAAAAGAAAATCCAAATATCTTCTTGGGCTCTGCCAGGCAGAGAGTAGGTGCTCAGCAAAACTTCGCTCCTTCCCCTCTCCCTCCCTCCCTCCAGGACCGGTTCTTTCCCCTTGTTTCCCTGCCGTGCCAGGGGCAGCGACTCTGAGGCCGGTAGGGAAGCCTCAGGTACCCACGAACCGGGGAAAGTTCCCACAAAGGTGACGGGAGAAGGGCGTGTCCTGGCTGGTCGTGTGTCTGAGTGAGGCTTCCTGTAGGGCCTTCCCCTGGCCCAAGTCAGAGGACACGCAAGAAGGCGGCGAGGGTCCGGCAAGAGCTCCGGGGGCCCCACAGCGGCGGCGGGCAGCGGGTCAGGAGACGGCGTTTCCCGGCCCCCTTCTGGAACACGTTTCCAGCACCCCTTTGACAACGCTGCTTTAAAGAGGGGTGAGCACAGATAAAATGGAAAAACCTTTAGAATATTCTCGGCTGGATTTTCTCTTCTAACGCTTATTTCTAAATGAACACAATCTACTCCAGAACTCTTTAATGTAATAAAAATATAGCTCAGGGTCAGGTATGAAATTAATGACACAAATTCAAAGTATTAATGCTCAGTGGGATGAATCGACTTCAATGAAGAAATAATCAGACTCTGTAACCAGAGCCAAATGGAAAAAGATAGCGTTGGAACAATTCCGACAGCAACCTGTTACGAAAGAAATTATGAAAACACGTATAAAATATTTATTTTTAATAAGAGGAATGTCCTATTTCTTAAAACTGAAATGAGATTAGACTCTTAACTTATCATCAAAGCATAGCAACGATTGTGAATGCCACGTCGTCGTGTGGACGGAAATGCTAATTTTATTATCTTAATTTGTACAGCTAGGTTTCTTGTCTATTTTATTCTTTTTAAAGTTAAATGAGCAGCAGTAAGAAAGCTTTGGGGTTTCATTTATAAGAGGTGAAATGGTACCAAATGTCTGACTGGGACATGTGACGGGTCCAATAATGATGGGGCCAGAGCAATTTCCGTCATCACAAGACCTTTGCAAGGACAGACCAGTGGAGGTACGGAAGGAAGACGTGGCAGGGACAGCTGTCACAATGTGAGATCGCTCTGTGGACATCCTAGTCCATATGCCACTTGGCAGGTGACAGCCTCCAGGCAGACGAGACTGGCCACTGCACTACCCCGGAGGTGGTTCATTTGGAGACAGATAGAAGCTGGCATCGTTGTTTGTGAAGTCCTATCCTCAGGCAGGACGTTGGGCACACAGTGGGCACAGACAGGGGAGCTGCAGAGGCCGTTCGCACGTCGCTGTCGTGCACGACGAGGCGGGAGCTGAGCGACTCGGCCCCCTGGCCTCGGTAATGCAGCCGGGCCGTTGGGGCCACCGCGGAAGCACGTGGCCAGTGGTCGGAGACGTGCCAAGGGGACCATGTTCAGAGTCATTTACCGCAGAAGACTCTGTCCGCCACAGGATCTCCAAAGGAACCTGAATAGAAGTGATTAGAAGTGAGGAGGGGTCATCAAAATATGCTCGCTAGGTAAATGGAATAAGGAATTTTTTTTTTAAGTGTATTTATTTATTTGAGAGACCGAGAGCACGGGCGAGCAGGGGAGGGGCAGAAAGAGAGGGAGAGAGAATCCCAAGCAGGCTCCGTGCTGTCAGCGTAGATCCTGACACGGGGCTCAAACCCACAAACCGTGAGGTCACGACTCGAGCTGAAATCAAGAGTTGGATGCTCAACAGACTGGGCCCCTTTAAAGCCTCATTTTGAGGATTTTCAAAGGAATTGCAAAAGGGAGAATGATACACTGCTGAGTAAAAAAAGGCAAAATGAAAACCGTATGTCCAATATATCTGTATATACTATAGACGCTTTTCTGTGTGGACACAATGCACACAAATACGCAAGCACACGTATTTTATGTGAGCATAAGTGTGAACACACACACCTCACGCCCTCAAATGGCTCGTAGGAAGAGTAAACAGGAACAGTTCACCTGCGACTGATTTACTTTTATGTTTCTCCTTCTGCCTTTTCCGAGTGAAAATTTCTACGACGAATTTAGGTTCATTCCGTAATTTGAAAACTGGTTGATCTTCGTGCATGTTAAGAAATGTCACAGGATCGCAGAGTGAAGGGGCCATCTCAGCCCCTCTGGGCTCTGCCAGGATTTTCATTTTTGAAAAGTTCGCAAATTTAATAGATAAAAATGTTATTTCCTGGCTGCTTATTTTTCATTGACTTGATTCCTTATGAAGCTGAGATATCTCTGCTCTCTTGACCGGCTCTCCCTGTGCCGTCTGCACGCGACTTGACCCTCTCTTCTGCGGATGTCTAGTGTTTTGTCTTATTAATTTGTAAGAGATTTTTTATCGTATCTGTTTCAATATTTTCTCAGTGTGTCTGCCTCCGGGCATTATGTTTTAAGTGTGCAGACGGGTTAGCTTTTTATATGGTCAGATGTATCAGTATTTGTGTATTTCCTAAAAATCTTATATATTTGGAACGTCTTTCTGCATCGAGAGATCGGTGACCCCATTTCTTTCTGGTACTGATTGTGCTTGTCTTTTGTTAGGGTGAGCTTAAACTATCTTGCTACTACAATTACTAATGCCCCACTTATTTGTAAGGTCTAATCATCATGTGTTAAATTCACGTCCTGGTAGGTGTATCTGTTTTCTTCATTTGTGTATTTTGGCATCAAGGCCAACTTTAATAATAACCATAATGTTAAAGCATGTTTTACAATCTTCTAGACTGAAAAACTTTCTTTCTTTACTAAAATAAAATAAAATAAAGTAAAATAAAATAAGAGAGAGAGAAACAGAGAGACAGAGACAGAGAGAGAGAGAGAGACAGAGAAGGGGGGAGGGAGAGGAGAAGGAGAAGGAGAACCAGAGAGGGAAAGCTATTTGTGGTTACTTTGTTATTTCACATGCATTTTTTGGAAATTTTGTCACATTTACTTCCAACATGGTTCCCATGTCAATTTGTTAAGTTAATGCGACATATTTTCAGTTTTTTCTTTGACCCCATTTCTTCTGTATCCCTCCATTTATAAAGTACTTTTCTTCACATGGCTCCTACTAACTTCTTGATATATACATAGCTTTTGATAAATTGGATTATCGTCTCCCCATCACATATTCTAAATGACCGCTTCCGTTTGACATGAGAGCCATTGTTCGGGTCCCATTGTATACACACCTCCACCAGTGCTGTGCTGGCCCACAACTCTATTACTGTCGGCTGACTCTTCCTCAGGGGTCACACGGACAGAGTCACGAGGTCAGCCAATGAATGTCATTTGACTCTCTGCCTTTTGGTCTATTTGCCTGTCATTTCTGATTCGTAGTCATTGTCATTCTTAGTCATAATGTATTTATTTATATGTGAGGGAGGCATCTGCCCTTTCTTGGATTTTAGTGGAGATTCTCGGGAGTTTTGGGGTTAAAAATGTTGATTGTTGGGTTGAGCCAAACAGTCCTCATTGGAATAAATACATACTCTTTAATAGAGTGTTTAAATTAAGGACACGAACTAATTGAATATTGTTAATTAATATGAACATATTACTGTGTATAATAATAATAGTGCATATTATTATTATACATACTATATGAAGATGTTAATGAGTTTGATGGTAATGAATTTAAACATCAGTTTACAAAACTCTATGGCTTTCTAATACTTAACCTATGAGTGTGATTTCATATATGAAGAGATTTATTGCTATTTAAGTCTTCTTATTTTTTTGATAAATCACTTTTGATTCAGTAGGTTTATAGAATTTGATTTATTAGCGTTTTATGCAGTGGTGTGTTGGTAAAATATCAAGCTCCGAAAAATTGTATGCATAGATATACACACGTAAGTTTTTAAATATATTTTAGTGATATAAATGATGTGCGGGACATAATCAACAAATAATAATAAAGTGTGCGATTCTCTCTGCTGTAAATGCCATCAGCTGATTCCTGGAAGGTTCTTCTGGATTTGCTAAACTCTCGACCGTAGCCCACGTGCGGCCGCCCCTCACCCTGGGTCTCAGCATGAACGGGATGGGTGTGGGTTGCCGTTCTGTAGGGACCTCACTGTTCTGCCCGTGATGTGGGCAACTTTTTCGCGGAATCAGGTAATAGTTTTCGTGGACAGGAACACTGGAAGAATCTTTCCACTGTGCTGTGGTAGTCACAATAAAAACGCTGGCCCCCCGGGGGTGCCGTGTCCTGAGAAGCACTGTCCGTGTGCCCTTACATTCCTTGTCACTTTCCCATCAGCTTGTTGCTGAGAGCGGCGGGTGACGTTGTCCTTAAGTTAAGTACGGACGGGGTGCGGCACCGAAAAAGTCGCACCGAACGGTCAGCGCCTCGGCTTTCCACCTCTGAAACAGAAGATTTTGTGCCATGCCGGTGAAGCCAAAGGTCGCTGAAGAAATAGGCAGGAAACCCAGAGACAGAGCCGCGAGCCGGGTCAGGGGCCGGCCGGCCGCCGTCCCCGTGCCGGTGGTGGGACTCTCGCAGGGAGCCTTCTCCGAAAACCCAGCCTGCGTGAGCCACCGGCCCGGGTCGGGGGCCCAGGGCCGGCCCTCTGCGGGCAGGGCGGGGACGTGGGTCCGGCGCGGGGACGGGCCGCCGCCGTCTCACTGGCCCGCACGACAGACCGGGGTCCACGGGAGAGCGTCCGGTGTCCTGAGCTCGGAGAAGCTGGTCGGATCCGCACTCTCGGGGCAAACGGAAGAAGGATCTGAAATAATTATTTGAGTAATTCACGATTACCGGGTTTTGCATGACTAACTCCCATGATTGCTTTCAAGGAGCGTTTGCAGGAACTTATCATAAATATATTTATATGGTCGATGACGCCCGACAGTGGTTTTACTTAGAAAGTAGAGACATCGCGTCACAGTGTGGCAGCTCCACCCTCCCTCACCGGGAGGGGCCCTCAGGCATCACGGCGTCCCAGGCAGCGGTGAGAGAGGGAGGAGAAGGGAGGGGAGGGGAGGGGAGGGGAGGGGAGGGGAGGAGAGGGGAGGAGAAGGGAGGAGAGGGGAGGAGAGGGGAGGAGAGGGGAGGAGAGGGGAGGAGAAGGGAGGAGAGGGGAGGGGAGGGGAGGAGAGGGGAGGGGAGGGGAGGAGAGGGGAGGAGAAGGGAGGAGAGGGGAGGAGAAGGGAGGAGAGGGGAGGAGAAGGGAGGAAAAGGGAGGAGAGGGGAGGAGAGGGGAGGAGAAGGGAGGGGAGTGGAGGGGAGGAGAAGGGAGGAGAGGGGAGGGGAGGGGAGGACAGGGGAGGAGAGGGGAGGAGAAGGGAGGAGAAGGGAGGAGAGGGGAGGGGAGGGGAGGAGAGGGGAGGGGAGGGGAGGAGAGGGGAGGAGAAGGGAGGAGAGGGGAGGAGAAGGGAGGAGAGGGGAGGGGAGGGGAGGAGAGGGGAGGGGAGGGGAGGAGAGGGGAGGAGAAGGGAGGAGAGTGGAGGGGAGGAGAAGGGAGGAGAGGGGAGGGGGAGGGGAGGACAGGGGAGGAGAGGGGAGGAGAAGGGAGGAGAAGGGAGGAGAGGGGAGGAGAAGGGAGGAGAGGGGAGGAGAGGGGAGGAGAGGGGAGGAGAGGGGAGGAGAAGGGAGGAGAGGGGAGGGGAGGGGAGGAGAGGGGAGGAGAGGGGAGGAGAGGGGAGGAGAAGGGAGGAGAGGGGAGGAAAAGGGAGGAGAGGGGAGGAGAGGGGAGGAGAGGGGAGGAGAGGGGAGGAGAGGGGAGGAGAGGGGAGGAGAGGGGAGGAGAGGGGAGGAGAGGGGAGGGGAATGGAGGAGAGGGGAGGAGAGGGAAGGAGAGGGGAGGAGAGGGGAGGAGAAGGGAGGAGAAGGGAGGAGAGAGGGGAGGAGAAGGGAGGAGAAGGGAGGAGAGGAGAGGAGAAGGGAGGAGAGGGGAGGAGGAGAGGGGAGGAGAGGGGAGGAGAAGGGAGGAGAGGGGAGGAGAGGGGAGGAGAGGGGAGGAGAAGGGAGGAGAGGGGAGGAGGGGGAGGAGAAGGGAGGAGAAGAGAGGAGAGGGGAGGAGAAGGGAGGGGGAGTGGAGGGGAGGGGAGGGGAGGAGAGGGGAGGAGAGGGGAGGAGAGGGGAGGAGAGAGGGGAGGAGAGGGGAGGAGAAGAGAGGAGAGGGGAGGAGAAGGGAGGAGAAGGGAGGAGAGGGGAGGAGAAGGGAGGGGAGGGGAGGAGAAGGGAGGAGAAGGGAGGAGAGGGGAGGAGAGGGGAGGAGAAGGGAGGAGAAGAGAGGAGAGGGGAGGAGAAGGGAGGGGAGGGGAGGAGAGGGGAGGGGAGGGGAGGAGAGGGGAGGAGTCTCCCTCCCTCACCCAACAGGTGGCCAAGAGAGGCTTCCTCGTCTCTAGGCTAATAGTTGCCTTTCGGTCAGGACGGGCCATCCTGAAGTAGACCGAGGGGTGGAGAGACTCACCCCAGGCCCCACCGGGCTGCGAGCCAGCCTCGGCCTCTTGGCCAGGGGATGGGGGGGGCCGCTAGAGACAAAGCCTGAGACACCCGCGTTTACCGGGACCGACATCTCCAGGGCGGGGGGAGACTCTGAGAGCGTGTGCAGGGCTCCAGCTGGGGACGCTCCACCCAGAGTCCCCAAACACTTCTCTGCCCTGTAAAGGCTCTGAGCAGTCCTGCAGAACGGCAAGCCATTTACACTGATTCACTCAGCGTCCGAATCGATTGAACAAATTGACGTCTTTCTTCCTTAAAACACCCGTGCAAAACCATGAGGTTCAAACATTAATGCTCTTCTTCGCATAACGTGCATAAAAACAAATCCTTTCCCTGTCTCCACAGACTGACCCTGTAGGTCAAAGTCAAGTGGAAATAGTTGAACGTTTGGTTTGGCTTGATCAGCAGTCTCTTGTTCTTACGAAATAAGATTGTTCCAACAGAATTAGAATCACCACCAAATCGTATGCTGTGAAGTCTGAAAATTTCTCTCCCAACCTCCTGCTCCGATTAGTGTCTTAAGTTTGATGTGCTCAGCCCCTCAAGACTCTAAGCTTCTGACACCGGCCGATTGGTGACCCAGGCTTGGAGCCATGTAGCAGCCACACAGGCGGGAGCAGGCTGTCCCAGGGGTGGGCTGGAGACGGGGGGCGGTCCTCGAAGGCCTTCCGACCGGGGAAGCGAGTGTCGCTTCTCATACCTGCGTGCTGGAGCACAGTGGCGCGGGGGGCGGGCGGTCCCGTGCCCGGCCCGGGGTCCCCAGGGGCCCGCGCCCGCCCTCCGCCTGCCCCGTGCCCCGCTTCAATGGCATCCTCCTCTTCTGCTCTCTTCCTCCTCTGCTTGCTTTTTGGTCTCTTAAAAAATAATGTTTGCACAGCTTTCTCTTTAACTAAGGAAGCGCGAGGCCAGTGGCTTCCCTCCGACCCCCGGTGTGGCGCTTCTGTGGAAGGCCTCCCGCGCAGAGAGGGGCCAGACACCCTCGCCGGCCGGGCCCGGCTGCCAATCTATAATGTTCCTGGCCATGATTAATCTGATAAATAATAAATATATCAATCTAGTCTTTTAGACAAGGACAAATTCTTACCAGCAGGGAGGCACGAGGCCTCTTTTACAGCTGCCTGTAGTGCTGGGATTAATTATTTAATGCTTAATTCTTCGGGAAATGAGAAAGTTTTGATTAATGCTGTCCAGCGTCGTTCCTTGCTTGTTTGATATGTGTCAGATAATCTGTCCTTGGCAGCCACTCTGAAGAAGCCAGAGGCTGCTGTCACGGGGATCAGACACCGAATTCTAGAGATTAATTGAAGAGAAGGTATAGACAAAAGCCGCATAAGTGCCTGCCTGAGAGCACCTTTCGGGGGCCGCGTTCGGCTGCGTCCGGGGGTGACGGGCGCCCTGGTCCTTCCGTCACGCCGCCTCCAACGCCACGAGTACGTTCGCTTCCCACTTGATTTCTTTTTCCAGCTCCCTCTTGAGTTTATCTAAACACGTGGTCGTGGGTGTTTGACGGGCCGCGCGGCCCCCGGTGAACAGGAAGGGGCGGGGGGACGGCCACGGTCTGTGTTTGTTTGTGATTCTGAGGCCTGCGCTTTCAGGGGATGGGGCTCAAGACGCCTGACGCGGTGTTTGCACCCAGGGCCAAAGCACGCTCTCCCTGGTCCCGGTTTACCGTCGCCAACAGCTTTCTCGTCTTTTGTCATCCTGTCTACAAATTCTCATTTCCCAGAGCTCAGAATCAAAGACAAGACGAGACGGTATAATTAAGCTCATTGCTTATACCTGATGGACCTCGGTTCTGAACACTCACCCTGCACCTGCAGTCACTGCCCTGCCTGCTTCCGTCTGAGTTCAGCACCTACAGAACATGCCTGTCCACACGGCAGGGAGGAGCCCGTTGAGCACCAAGACTGGCGTCCAGGATTCTCGGTGCGGACCGGGCCCCCTCACGCCCCGTGGCTGCACCCCCGCCGGTCAGCTCGCCAAGGCAGGTTTTCCTCGTTCTGTTTTGTTTACGGAACTACCAGCGACACACTGTCTGACGAGTTTCAGGTGGGCGGCGTAGAGGTTGGGGTCTCCACCCCCTGCACACAGGTGCCCGTGGTACGTCTGGTCACCACCCACCACAGAGCTGGTGCCATAGACTGGCCACGGTCCTCACGCTGTATTTTCATCCCTGTGACTTATTTCTTTAATTAAAAAAAAATTTTATTGTGTCTTTATTTTTGAGAGAAAGAGAGAGTCAGAGCATGAGCGGGGGAGGGGCAGAGAGAGAGGGGGAGACACAGAATCCGAAGCAGGCTCCAGGCCCTGAGCTGTCAGCGCAGAGCCCCACGCGGGGCTCGAACCCACAAACTGCGAGATCGTGACCTGAGCCGAAGTGGGTCCCTTAACTGACTGAGCCCCCCAGACGCCCCTCCCTGTGACTTATTTATTTTGTAACTGGAAGTGTGTGCCTCTTAACCCCCCTCCCCTAGACCACCCTTCCCCCACCTCCCTCCTGTTGGGGGCCCACTAGTTTATTCTACATTTATGGGTCTGTTTCGGTTTTGTTTCATTTGTTCATCTGCTTTGTTTTTTTTGGATTTCATGTATACGTGAAATACGGGGTATTTGTCTTTCCCTGACTTATTTCATTTGGCACAACACCCCCTGGGTCCATCTGCGTCGTTGGGAATGGTGAGATCCCTTCCTTCTCTTGACGGAGCAGCCCCAGCCCCTGACGGGGGTCCAAGGTGGCTCTATCTCTAAGCCCTTCACCAAGGACCCCCCACCACAGTCACCTCCCTCGATAGCCCTCTGCCTGGTCCTGGGCCTGCGGCCCCGACTTCCCAGGCACCTGTGGCCTAGAGCGGGCCGGCAGCGAGCCTGGGCCCCTCGGCGCCCGGCAGACCAGGTGCAGGGACGATACAGAACAGGGAGCCCGGCCCTCGCGAGCCCGCCTGGGCTGGGACCCCCAGGCTGTGCTCCCTGAAAAGTGGGCAGCTGGCCCTGGCTGGTGAGGGCAAACCGGACTTGGGATCCCGACAAGCTCACGCATCGCTTAGCTGGCCCCCGAGCACTTTCACAAGGACAGTCTGTGGCCTGTAATCCGCCGGTGTCCAGCCGGGTTTGCAGTGAGAGTCATGCCTGGGAAATCTGGCACCGGGAGAAGGGGTGGGCGGAAGGTGGCCCGACAAGGCTCATCCGAATCCGCGTGCTGACAGGGAACTTTACAGCCCGAGGAGCTTAGGGAGAATCGCGCGGGAAGTACGCGAAAACCACAAAAAGAGGACATTTTGTGTGTTTTGCACGGTGGTTCACGCCTAACATGAGGAAGGGAAGCTCTTTTGAGCCACTGCCAGCCCACGTGTGCCCCACATGAGCGTGTGATACTGGGGACACGAGGGGTGGGGGGGCTGAGCCGGGAGACCCGCCCCCCCCCCCGAGACCCCCGCCTAGCACACCCCCTGTTCACGAACGCCCCTTGCACGGTCTTCTCTCCCCTGGGCACCGGGGACAACTTGCCACGTCACCGATGAAGAGCTTTGGCTCGGGGAAGGTCTGGGGATTTCCCGAGTTCCAGGAGGGGCGGGCGAGCTGGCACCCATGGCGGCTGTGACTTGAACACTCGGCCCCAGGCTGCTCTTTGAACTGCACCTGCGGCCGGGATGGACGGGCGGCCCTCCTCCCCAGGGGCGTGCACACCAGCCTGTTGGGAGGGGGGTCCTGAAGGCGGTGCGTGCTGTGGGGGTGGTGGGGAGTCCTGAAGGCGGTGCACTGGGTGGGGTGGGGGTCCTGAGGCTGGTGCGAGGGGTCTTGAGGCCAGTGCGTGGGGGCAGGTCACGCGGACCGGGGACGACACCCATCCCTCCCCCCGGTCCCGATGGTGAAGAGTGGGAGCTTCAGGGACTTGGGGTCACCCAGCCCCCGATCCTGGCGGGCTCCTGGGCTGAGCTTGCGGCCCTGCCCCTTGGGTGTGGAGAGCGAGGCCAGTCTCGCCTATAAGGACAGACGGATGGTTTCAGAGCTGAGGAAGGGGCCTCCCGTCACCCCATGAGACCCCGAGCGTCCAGGGGTTCATCCAGGTGGCTCCTCCCACCCTCCTCTGCGCGTGAGTGTGCAAGAGATTGTGCAGAGGTGGTCGGGGCGCTGCCCGCACAGTATCTCCGTGTTTAGAACATGGTCATCGCCATTGTGTTCACTTGGTCTCTGCCGTGGGGGCCCTGCCCTCGGGCGTCAGAACACTCCCTTGGGTGTGAGCACGTGTGGGGGACACGACCCCGCAGCGGCGGGACAGAGCCCGGGCCCGGGGGGGACCCCTGCCCAGCCCCGAGGCCCCTTCAAAGGGGAATTTGTTTAGGGAGTTTGTATTTTCTGCAGCTTTCTTCTTGAACCTATTTGCATTTTAAATAATTAAAACATTAAAACTGAAAAATTTATAAATGAGAGCTGCTAAGAGGAATCCCGCCTGGCAGACAATAGAGAAGAAATTATTACCCCGCGAGGTCTGCCTTAATGCTCTGTCTGTCACTGTCCCCGAGGCGCCTCCCTGCGCGCCCGGGACCCGAGCGGCCCTCGGTGCACCCGCAGGCACGCGCGGTCACACACGCACACGCACAGCACAGACGCACGTGTCTCGGCAGCAAACCCACACAGGCGGAGCCCGGGCTCCCGCCCGCCTGGTTCCCTCCCGCACACGCACGCCTGCCGTGGCCTCTCCACACTCTGCCACTTAAGGACACTGTTTGGCAGGACTTTGACCTCATCATGGAACTAACCCGAACGGAATGTCATCAGGCCTCAGTAACGTGGGCCCCCCACCCCCGTTTACTTCTGCGCTGAAAGTTCACTCGGACGAAGGGGAGGGTGGCCGGGTGGTTCAGTCGCCGGAGTGACAGGTGCTTGGTCCAGCGCGGCTTTGCCTGGTTGTAACAAGCGTCGGGACATCAAGAGCCACAGAAGCCGGGTTGGCCGCGTCATCAATCACTGTGCTGACAGCCGCCTTCAGTTTGTTTGTTCCTCTCTGCATAATAAGTGATTGGATCAGGTTTAATTAGATATTGGGTAATCAATCATTGCCAACAAGGCAACTCAGCTTGGGATCGAGATGCTGCGAGGGGAAAGGAAAAAACACAAAACCCAGCAAATCTCATCTCGTGTGCATAAATACACCCGCGCGAGAGCACTCGCCGTGGCGTGTGACCGAGGAGAGGTGCGCAGAGAATGATTCACATCTGGGCTGCCGTTCCCAGACAGCGCCTGGGTGACATTTTACTTTCGCTGCATAATTACTTTTCAATATAATATAATATGCAGACCTGAGGGAGGAAGGAAAAGCAATTAAATTATGCACCGGCCCTTCCTCCTGCCACCGTCCCCAGAAGTGACCAGATGCTGTGTTCAGTGCAGAACCACTTAGGGTCGGGGTCTGACACCAGGTAGGGGACGGTGCCTGCTCGGGGCTCAGTGTGGGAGCCTCAGAAGTCCCCAGCCTGGCGTCTGTCATCGACTCTAAGGCTCTCAGGTGATTGCTTCCCGCTCTGATGTCAGTAACTGGGGGTCCCCCACAGCTCAATAGGTCCATGGAGATCACTGACCTGGACGGCGGGTGACTTATTTATTTACTTTGAGGACTACATTGAACCTCATGGGTAGAAATAACAGGGAACATCATTGCATTCAGTATTTGAATGTCAAAGGTTATGTCAATTCTCAGATGAATCTAATTAGACACAAAGCCACTGGGTCCATTATGAAAATGGGGACTCCGAGTGTTCATTGAGGGTCAGCAGGCAGACCCCTGTGGTCCTGGCGGAGCACATTGCCAATTTCACCTCCAGTAACTTCTTTGTGTTGCACAATGGAAACAACCCACCCTGATTCTGATTCTGGTTTCTTCCACACAAGGGGAACGGATGTCTCGAGCTCGGGAAGAGCAGACCCCTGGCGTCCTTTGAGGGAAGGGGCGGGGAAACAGTTCCCTCTTCCTTCCTGTTCTCTCCGCACTGCTGGCAGCATTCTCCGCTCACTACAAGGCACCCATCCGGTCACCTGGACGAAGGAACAGGTGTGGGAATGTCATAGGTAAACCAGCAATTCTGTTTTTTGGCGGAAGTTTCTAAGTGGGTGAGTACATGGACAGATGGTGGGTGGGTAGGTGTATGTATGGACGAATGAACGGTGGGTGGGTGGATGGGTGGGTGGGTGGATGGATGGGTGGGTGGGTGGATTTATAGATGGGTACCTGGGTGTGTGAGTGGGTGGGTGCATGGATGGTGTATGGATGGTGCGTGGATGACTGGATGGATGAATGGGCAGACTGATAGCTGGTGGATGAGTGCGTGCATGGAAGGATGGGCTAGTGTGTAGAGGAATCCATAGATGGTTGAACGGCTAGTTGGGTGGGACAGTGAATGAGTGGTGGATGCGTGGGTACATGGAAGGACAGGGGGGTTGACAGATGGACGGGCAGATGGATGTGTGGATGAGTAGGTGGGTGGATGGTTAGGTGAGTGGATGGGTGGGTGGATGGATGGACGGGAAGGTGGGTAGGTGAGTGGGTGGATGGGTGGATGGGTAGGTGGGTAGTTAGGTGAGTGGGTAGGTGGGTAGATGGTTAGGTGAGCAGATGGGTCGGTGGATGGATGGATGGGCGGATGGGTAGGTGAGTGGGTAGGTGGGTGGGTGGGTCCTGCTCATCTGGTGGCAGTCACTTCCGTGTCCTTGCATAAGACATCGTTAGCCCTGGATGGATGCTTCAGCTACGAAGGAGCCAAGACCAATGGGGATGTCAGGGAGGGTGAGGGGCATTGCCCACCCATGCCGATGAGTTTTTTCCTCACTTAGAGAAAAGGGAGAAACAGACCCCCTCAGATTAAGTAAGTTATTAAAATATAATATCTGGGTTAGATTCAGATTCTGTTGTATGGAAAAAAGAAGACTGATATGTTTTATGAGACAATTGATAAAGTAAACAGCAGTAAATGACCCTGCTGTATACACTACAGAGTCTAAAACCATGGGAGCCAAGAGCTCTCCAAGGGCAGGTGGGCCTGCTCACTTGTGTTGGAGTTCATGGTGTGTGCCCTATCCCGTGACACCTCTCCCCACCTCCTGCTCCCTGGCAGTGACCATGGTGCCTGTGTTTGCCTCTCCTCCAGGGCCAGGGAAAGACCCCAGGCCCCTGCAACATATTCATAAGGTGCCCTGGGCTCTTGTCTCTGAGCAGACACGTTCTTCCCTGGTGGAAAAGAGGCGACGTGAAAAGTCAACATTTTTGGGGGGACGTGTGTTGGGTATCGTGGTGAGGGTAGACCCCTCCTGTGTGCGGAGCAGGGGTGCATGAGGAATGTGGGAGGGGTGTGGGGTGTGTATGGGGGCCTGTGCAGTGTGGGGGGGGTATGGGGCATGTGGGGTACACGTGGGTTGGGCGTGGGGGCGGGTGTGACGGGTGTGGGGCGCCCAGGGCACACGTGGCCTGGCTGTGCTCCCGAGGGGTGCTGGGCTGTGTGGGGTCGTGGCCAGCAGGGCCTGGTGGGACTCGTCTCCTAAACTGGGGATGGGGCCCAGGGCTGGCTGGGGTTAAGAGCAGAGCTGGCAAGGACGGAGTGGCCGTCCGCCCCTCCCCGGGTGCGTCGGGAGCGGGCGCGCCCGCTGGACGGGGCTGGTGGCCATGCGATGGGTGGAAAGTGTGCTCTGTGCAAACCCCCGTCCGTGGCCTGGCGTGCTCCCTCCCTGGGCCGGTCTCTTCTGGACGCCCCTGGGCATTGGAAGGACGGAAACAGCCCTAAGGACGGTGTCTGCCCACTTGCTCCCGGCCCTCGATTTATTTGTCTTTTGTGTCCTTCTGAGCCATGTGGGTGAAGGACCTTCCCGCGTCATCAAAGCTCATTTCCCCGAATCCTGGGGTAGCCGCCTGCCCCTCTGTGGTTCCAAGGGCTCACAGGCCCTTTTCCCCCTGCAGTGACCACTAAGGAGGGCAGGGCTGGGGACACCTCACCGTTCCACAGCGGACGACGCGACCCCGGTGTGTGTGCCCAGCTTCCACGATCCCTGACACGCTCAGCGTTTTCCTTCTTTTGCTTTTGTGTTTAACTGGAAGAGACAGAGCGGAAACAAAGTGTGTGGGCAGGGAGGAAGGGTGGGCTTCCCGTCCCACCTTGACTTTGGGGAGGGAGGCACGAGTCCAAGGTCCCCCCAAAGCCACCCGTCCTCTGCAGTCACCTTGTTTATGCCAGGACAGGGCCCTGCACGATGAGAAAATGTCCCATGTGTTAAGGGAAGGCACCCTGAACCGGGGTCGGTGCACAGACTGGAGGCAGGTTAAGAAGGTGTGCAGTTGAGGGCAAAGGGCCAGGACGGAGCAGAGCTGCCCTCGGACCTGCCTGGCCTGCGCCTCGAGGGCTCAGGGTCCCCGGCACCCATGCCCGAGTCTCCTCCGTGTAGGCCCAGGACGGTTAGGAGACCACTACTCAGTGACCTGCGCTTCGGGAGGGCTGGGGACGGCCCAGGGTCCCCCTCGGCAGGAGACGGTGGCTGGAGGGCCTGCCCGGCAGGAGGCTTCTGTCCAAGGCAGACTCTGAAGAGCTGGGGGGACCCTGGGTGAGGTCAGAGGGGTTGGGGTGCGGCCTAAGTGTCAGCCATCAGGAAACCCACGCAGTCTCCCGTGAGCAGCGGCCCCTGAGACCAGGCTGGAGCTCAGCACGTCCATGCAGGCAGGGGCAGCAGGGGCAGAAGCAGGGGCCCTGGGCTCCAGACGCAGGCAGGTGGCCACAGAGCCAGAGCGGGGACCCGTCTGGGGCTCCAAGAACCAGCGGGGCCCAGGCAGCCCGAGAGCACGCGTGAGTCTCAGCCGGCAGGTGCCGGTGCCCTGTGAGCCCACCCCGTAGGGCCCGGCCCAGCGAGGGATGGAATCGTCCGCCACCCCACGGCCCGAAAGGCACAGTGCGAAGCTCCCGGCCCTCGCCACCCCGTCAGATGTCCGCAAAGAGGGCACCCCTTCCCCCTTGGGCCTGGCCCGCCACGGGCCCCACTCCCCTGGGGAGGCAGGTCCGTGGAACCTGGAGGACGGGGCTGGGGCTTTCCGGCCGAAGGGGGGCATCCGCAGATAGGAGAGGGGTGCGAACGCCGGGTTACCTTCAGAGCGGCTTGACCAAGACACAGGAATGGCGGGTGCCCCCGGCGGCTGCTGGGGGAGCCCCTCTGCGCCCCCACCTGTCTGCGCTTTTCACTCCCCGTTGATTTTCTCGGTTGAGGGTGGAAAAGAAAACACTTTCCTGTTTCAGACTCGGGGACCCCTGTGCCTGCGTGGCCCCTCCTCTCCTCTCCGTCCACACCTCCGCTCCGGAGTCTCCCACGCCGTGTCTGCGGTGCACCCGGGCTGAGGGAGGGCTCGCTGGCCGGCGGGGAGGGGGCCCCGCGGCCCCGCGATGTTTATTCACGTCAGGCCGGGTGCGGCGCGGCCCTGGGCCTCCGAGAGCCGTGCACCCGTGCGGCCCCAGCTCCGGAGTTTCCGATCAGGGTTTTAAAAGCCTAATCTGAACGCTCTAAGACGTCTGTCCTGGCCTCTTTGTGAGTTGGGGGCAGGTGCCCGCGTGTCTGGGGCGGCTGCGGGTCAGCGCCACGGAGGAAGGGTGACTTCGACGCCCTCGGACCCACACACCTGGGTCAGAATCTGAGGCATGTACAAATGGGTCTGCGGCCGGCCTGGAACACGAGTCCTCAGACTGGGAATGCCCCCTCCTCGCCAGTGACAAGTGGAGAGGAGGGGGACCTTTCGGCCGGCCGGCTGTCCTCCGCAGAGGCGGGGGCTGGGGAGGGCGGGGAGCAGGCCCCTTCTCTGCCCCAGACCCTCAGCCGGTGTCCGGGGGGGCCCGCAAGTCCAGAATAGATGCCAGCCTGTGTTTGATCAGGGGTAAAATCCGCAGAGGCGACAACATCGTGCTCTGCCTGCCGTCCAGGGACAGTCATTAAAAATGAAACAGGGCTCAGAGAGGCCCAGAAGGCCCCGTGTCCTCTCCAGATACAAGAGGGACACACGTTCCAGACATGTCACGAGCAATATCCATTGTGTTTACTCCTCAGACCCGCTGAGGGGCCTCCTGCCAGAGCTGAGGACCCCGGGCCAGGCCACCCCGGGGCCTTGTATCCGTGGGGCCGGGGGACTTGGGGCGAGGGTTCAGGAAGGACCTCTCTCTCTGCTCGTGGAGGGGAAGGGTCCACACTGCGGGAGCCGTGCTGTGAGCACCGCCCCCCCCCCCCCCGCCGACAGAAATCCTAGACTCGTACGTACGGTGTGGCTGGGAGTTCAGCGTCATGGGTTTCTCCTTTAATAACAGATCGAGGCGAGCAGCTTGGGCCCGCCAGACAAAGCCTCTCTGCACACGGCGTCCACTGTCAGAACGAGGGGCGTCCGGCCGGCAGAGCGCACTCAGGGAGCACCCTTCCAAGGAGCCGCCCCTGCTCGGCCCCCACCTGCAACCTCGAAACTTCGGTGCGGCTCAGCTCGCAGGAAGAGCAGCTCCGAGGGGCCACTGAGCCCTGGCGACTTCGGCTGTGGGTCCCTGAGCCTCCGACCTGCCCTCTCTGCTGGCCTTCTCTGCGCTTGTCCCAGAGAGGAGGCCCCATGTGTTTTACGGACTCCTCGAGTCACTTTTCCCAAATAGGGAGACTGGTCTCCAGACCATCCAAGTGCTGCGGGGGAGAACTCCTCCCCCTCCTCCCGGTCTCCCCCTCCTTCCTCCTCTCGCCCTCTTCCTGTCCTCCTCCTCCCCCTCCTCCCCCTCCCCCCCTCCTCCCCCTCCTCCTGGTCTCCCCCTCCTTCCTCCTCTAGCCCTCCTCCTCCCCCTCCCCCTCCCCCTCCTCCTCCCCCTCCTCCTCCCCCTCCTCCTCCCCCTCCTCCTCCCCCTCTCCCCTCCTCCTGGTCTCCCCCTCCTTCCTCCTCTTGCCCTTGTCCTGTCCTCCTCCTCCCCCTCATCCCCCTCCCTCCTCTTCCTGGTCCTCTCCCTCTCCTCCCCCTCCTCCTGGTCTCCCCCTCCTTCCTCCTCTAGCTCTCCTCCTCCCCCTCCCCTTCCCCCTCTTCCTCCTCCTCCCCCTCCCCCTCCCCCCCTCCTCCTGGTTTCCCCCTCCTTCCTCCTCTCCCCTTCCTCCTGTCCTCCTCCTCCCCCTCCTCCCCCTCCTCCTCCCCCTTCCCCCTCCTCCTGGTCTCCCCCTCCTTCCTCCTCTAGCCCTCCTCCTCCCCCTCCTCTTCCCCCTCCTCCTCCCCCTCTCCCTCCTCCTCCCCCTCCCCCTCCCCCCTCCTCCTGGTCTCCCCCTTCTTCCTCTTCTCCCCTTCCTCCTGTCCTCCTCCTCCTCCCCCTCCTCCCCCTCCCCCTCCTCCTCCCCCTCCCCCTTCTTCCTGGTCCTCTCCCTCTCCTTCCCCTCCTGCCTCTCCCCCCCTTTCCTCCCTCCCTCCTTCCTCCCCAGCCCTTCCTCCCCTTCCCCCACTTCCTTCCCTTCCCTGCAACTCCCCCCCTACCCTTGAGTGTGCAAGAGCAAGAAACGCAGGAGGAAGGGTGCTCCCCGAAGCTTCTGACTTTGCACACGCACACCGCCCTTTCCAGAGAGCTCTTCCAGGAGAGCTGGACCCCACATTGGACCCCCTCCCCCCAAGGCTGGCTGCCTGAGGAGCAAGGGGACAACAGGTGCCTGAGACTCGCGCCCGGGCCTCTCCCCAAAAGGCTGGCTGAGCTCACACTTGCGCCCAGCCCCTTCCTCTCTCTGTGTGTGCTCCCGCCCCGTCTGAAAGCATGAGCACCTTCTCCACTCACCCTTGAGTTCGCTGTGGAGCTGTGATTTTCTTCCAGATAGTGGCTCCCGGCAGGCTGGAGCTGGGCCACCGGGGTGCTGGGCGGGAGGAAGGCAGAGCCCTGTTGTTGCCCTGTCCCTCCTCCTCTGTCCTGGAGGGCAGCCCACGGGGGCAGTACTTGGTTGGCCTGGACACCCAGTCACATCCCCTGACACTTCCCGAGAGCTGGTGGAGCCCTGGGCCACCGAGAAGCGTGCCCGCAGAGTCTCGGCGTGTCTCTGGGGTGTGAGCTCCCCACTGTAACCCTGGGGGTCTCGCCCTGGGCGTGGGCAGGGGTTTCGAGCCTGTGGCCTCTACGTTCCGCATCCCCTTTCTGGCCACACGCACCCCGACTCGTTTCGAGCACAGGGGATGTGGCTCCCACACCAGGGTCACCAGCCCTGGGCAAGATGCCCTCCCGGAGTCAGGCCTGCCTGGGTCAGAAGCCCCCCTGTCCCTGGTGAGGCTAGCAGCCCGGCTGCTGGCGGGAGCCTGCTGGCCGTGTGCAGGGGCCTCCCACACAGAGCTCCAGGGGCCGAGGCAGGTGCGCCTGTCTGTGAGGTTCGCTAGGGAAACCAGGTATTTGTGAATGAACGAACAGGGAGGGCCTCCCCTCTGCGGGATGGCTTCCCTCGCTGACCTGGCCGGTAAAGTCACGGGGCTAGGTTTTCCTTGCAGAGAAGGGAGCCCTAAGCACCTAGCATGGCTGTTTTGAATCGCTCGCTTACGTCTGTTTTAAACGAAACCTTCTGGGAGTTGGTGCAGAGAAGGGGCAAGGTGGGAAAGGGGGGAGGTTAGGGCACCTTCCGGAAAGTGGGGGGAGGGAGCTCCAGGGGGTGGGGTGGGGGCTTCAATTCCTCTGGGGCCGAGGTGCCCAGTGACCGGTCCAGTGAGTCTGCAAGCCTGTCCTTGATGGATCTTTATCTGTACCGGTTTTAAGCGCTGTTTTAACTATTGATTTGTGACTTAATGACACCTCTGCTGAAAAGACTTGTCAGTGAGGAAACATTTCCGTTGATTCCTGTCCATCCTCTGCTCCGGGTTTGAGTTTTTATTTCCTGAGGCCGCAGGCAAATAAAGGGCCTGGGGACAGCGGGGGATGGGGGGATAATGGGGGACAGCAGAGGACAGCGGGGGACACCAGGAGGCATCAGGGGTCAGGGGACAGCAGGGGACACCGGAGAACAGTGAGGGAGAGTGGGAGACAGCAGGGGATAGTGGGGGGTCAGCAGATAGTGGAGGACAGTGGGGGACAGCAGGGGACAGTGGAGGAACAGCAGGGGACAGGGACATTGGGGGATGGTGGGGGACAACGGAGGACAGTGGGGGGACAGGGGCAGGGACAGAGGGGGACAGTGGGGGACACTGGGGGACAGCAGGGGACAGCACTCTACCATGTCCTGCCAGCCTCTCCTTCACCGTTAAATACACGCAGACAGGCTTCTGCCAAGGCATCAGTGAGGACGTGAGCAGGAACACTCATGAAGAGCTTACGGGGGGGGGGGTGTCTGGGGTCACTGTTCATGGTTTCCCTAGGGAGTCACCACACCACCTTGCTGCCTGCAGGTAGCTGCTAGCTATTCATTCATTCATTCACTTATTATTTTTATTTTATTTTTGAGAGACAGGGAGACTGAGCATGAGCGGGGGAGGGACACAGACAGAGAGGGAGACACAGACTCAGAAGCAGGTTCCAGGCTCTGAGCTGTCAGCGCAGAGCCTGACGCGGGGCTCGAACTCATGGACCGCGAGCTCAAGACCTGGCCGAACTCGGACGCTTAACCGTCTGAACCAGCCAGGCACCCCCGTAGCTGTTCTTTAAATGGCGGCAAATATTCCCGTGGTCCTCAGGATGTCTCTACATGAAAATGCCACGGGGTGGGTTTTACCTTCAGGGCGGGAAGCCCCCAGCGCTGCCTGCGTGAACACGCTGCGTGTGGAGATTACCGCGTAACTTCCGGAATAACGTCCTTAGAATATCCAGCCAAAGAGTTAGCGAGTGAAAGAACTTACACACCGTTCTTTGGGGAGAAAGGCCCTCAAAACATTTTACCAACCAGAAGCAGCTGCGTTTCTGCGGTAACGTTCACTGCTCGCCTCTCGTGCACGACCTTCTCCGGGGTCACTCCAGTGGGACCTGTCTGCAGTCATGGCTTTCTCTGCTCGCTGCTCCCAGGGCCACCCCGCCAGCTGACCTAGAATACTACTGTGCCAGCCATGGTGTGCACTCCATAAAGCGACAGGCACACTTTGAACTTCCCAAACCTACAGGGATGGCCGGAAAAAACGGAGTCAAATAACCCCCCAGAAAGGAGGTGGCGGGACCAGCAAAGGCTCCCACCGCACGTGCAAGGGGTGCAGGTCAGCACAGCCTCTGACTGGCACACTAGAGGCGCAAGCCGGTCCTGCCCGCGGCCAGAGCCAGGGATGGCCACCTCCGGATGCTCAAGCCCTCCTCCTGCCGCCCTGACTTGTCTGGGGCACGTGGGGCAGGCAGCTGTGGGGCGCTCCCCGACCAGGGTCCCCTCCTTTCCCTTCCCCAGCGCTTCCCTGCTCTCCTCTGTCTACCCCCTTCCTTCTCCTCCCCTCCCCTTCCTCCTCCCGTCCCCTCCTCTCCCCTCTTCTCTTCTTTCTTTCCTTCCCTTCCCCCTCCCCTCCCCTCCCCTCCCCTCCCCTCCTCTCCCCTCTTCTTCCCTCCCTTTCCCTGACCTTCCCTGTCTTACCCTCTCCTCCCCAAGCTTCTCTACTCATTTCTCCCCCCTCCACCTTCACCCCCCACCCCAGGCTTTCCTGTGTGCTCTCCTTACTCTTTGCCACAATGGCAGAGCCCGAGGATCTGATTCTGGAACTTTCCCTGCTCCCTCCAGGTGCACCTCCTTCCCTTTCACCCCACCCTCTGCCCCTGTCTGGCTGTGCCCCTCCTCTTTCCCTTAACTCCTCATCAAACGGGGTCAAAGAGTCTGCTATTAGAGAAGTCCACGGCAGCCGATCTTCCCAAAACAGGTGATAGTTCTCATTTATTATCGAAAAACAGGTAGACCAATAGGTCAAGACTTCAGCCAAGTTGTTTCTGTGCAGGGGCTTTGCTGTCCTTATGTGTGAGTGGTCTGCATTAGAGTGTGCCTCCCCAGATACCTCTGACAGAGGCCCCTGTGCCCCGGACGGGCTGCACCGGGACCCAGGGGGGCACCTTCCTTCTCCGTTGCACCACGAAGCCCTCCCTCACCAAGGCAAGGAAAGTCTCACACGTGGGCGTGTTTGTCTCCCGTTGGGTGCCTTTGATGCCTACATTTTGGGGAGCTCCAAAGCAGGCTGGTGTCGCAACACAGTAGATAGAAGCCGGAACCAGCAGCCCATCCTCCCCCGAGTCCGGACGTGCCCCCCGCAGCCCCTGGAGTCCCGTCCCCCACATGCCCGAGAAGCAGCCAAAAGCTTTGCTGAAGCCCCTTGGGTTGGCCAACAAGGGGCCGGCGGTCCCTGTGCTGCTCATTTTAATTTGAGAAGTGTAGGTGAGCCCTTCTCCACCTTTAAACTCCCTTCGAAGAACGGACCACCGTGATTATACGTTAAATATGGTTCAAATCTGCAGGGAACCGTGACTCAATAAGCGTGAAAAAATTAATGAAAAGCTTAATTATTATAATAATACCATTAAAATCTAATAAAGAAAGGAAAAAAGTTGATTTCATTTTATTTTAGCTCGGGCATCTAATATCTTTTTCTCCCCCTTTAGCAGAAACATAATTAATTTAGACGTGGATTTTTCCGAAAAGCTGAATTATAGGCTTTAGCACTTCAAAATATCCAAAGAGGAACAGAAGCATGAAATACAAAATACAGCACACGGAGCGACAGAGGAGGAGTGCAGGGCCAGCCTAGAGAATTCGTCCGGGAGGCTGCCATTTTCCGGAGGCCCAATCTTTTCGCCGCTTTCAATTACTTACGAATCTTCCGGCTGTTCTGACTCCTGCGTTGGCCTCCAGAGCCACAAAGCGTGTGGGTATTTTAAGGCTCAGGGTATTAATTCAATTAACAGTAATGCAGAAGCCCTTGGAAGCTCCATGTGGTGCAAAGCCTCTGCCTGCTGCCTGCTCGTGGCCGCATACCCAAACGTGCAAGAAAGCCCGTCACCCAAGGGTCCAAGGCCAACATTCCCGACTTCATTTTCCAATATATTTCTGTTCATAAATGTTTCCGGTGGACACGGGAGTGACTTCATTGGAAACCGGTTTCTTTTCGTAATAATTCTCTTCTGCCACTAATTCCTTTTGCAGACCACAAATTGGTCTGCAAAATTGCTGTCATGTGAATGACAGCGACCAAAAGATGCTTGTCGATCCTGTGACTCATGGTCAGGGTCCACCAGGGTTTATTTATTCTGGTTTGAGCAGAGCAATAACGTATCACTAAATGCTGTCAGTTCTAGGCTTAATTGTTGGTGAATGTTTCTCCATGGCCCATTGTAGGTTCCATGGCCACATCCCCTGCTGGGTCAGGCTGCAGGGGGCGTCCCATCCTGTGCCACCCCATTGCCCCCAAATGCCAGAACTCGGCGCGGAGGCCTGAGGCGGGGACCCACCAGCCTGGCCGAGTCCCGCTGACCCCAGGGAACCTGGTTTGCCTGGGTCTGGGTGGGTTTTAGAGCGGACAGCCAGGCCCCCAGGACGGCTGACCGGCCTCTCAGAGGAGGCGCTGTTGGTCCAGGGATGCAGTCACCACCGGGCTCCCTGGAGGGGGACGCTGTGTGTGCCTTGGGCAGTGGCAGGAGGCAAGGCCTGGACCCCTCTGGTCAAGAAAGGCGCATGCAAAGTGAAACCTACACACGTTTTTCATAGATACGGAGGCAAGAGTAATGGTTGTCAGGCCCACAGCCACAGGAGCAACCCCGACCCCGTCCTGGTCCTGCCCCCGGGCACCCCCTCCGGAGGAACATCCCTGAGCCTGCAGAAGAAATCCCCACAGGTCTCCCTGCGCTCTTTTCATCACGTCCCGGGCTTCCCCAATTCCTGCGCTTTTAGCCCAAAGAAAGAAGAGGCTGGCCGCTGGGCTGCCAGCTTCATACTGGACTTCTTTTTGAACGGAGCCCTTAATGCTACAAAATAACCTTCCTGTGACCCAAGGCAAACAGGGCCACTGCGTCCTGTGTTCGTGATAACTTCCCAACCAGTTCTCAAACCTGGCTGCTCGTGAACATAAGAATCCGGAATAATCCGGAGAGCGCGTTGTAAGGACCATGCTGGCAAAGCCCCATGTCCTGGCCGGGACGGCTGCCTGAGGCTAGCTGGGGTTTGCTACAAGGACTCTGGCGGCCAGGGTTGAGAACCGCATCCTAACAAAAGTCGCCACGTCTCTAAATGGCTTCTATCAAAAGAGAGAGAGAGAGAGAGAGAGAGAGAGAGAAAGAGGAAAGACGTGTTCTGGCATGCCCACGTTCTGCATCCCTTGGTTCTGGTGATGCTGTGCTTTGTGAAGCTTCTCTGTACTCCTCGGATCCCAGCCTTTAAACCAACGTGGCTGTAAAAAATGCCCAGGTGTCGAAACTGATGAGTATGTGTGCTCACCTGTGTCTACCTTGGGTTCGGAAGGACCGGCTCTAACACACCGCGGCAATGACTTGGGGAAAAAGTGGTGGGAAAACCAAGGCATGTCTAGATTTTGGCAAATGAGGCGCACATTCGGGTCTGGACGAGGGCTCCGGGGGCACTTTGCCAAGCCCCTTCCCCCACGTTTCTGAAGCCACGTGCATCTGAAGGGAAACGTGGGCCATATGTCCGGGATTCATCCACACAGAAGTCATCGGCACATTTTGTAAGAAGTATCTGGTGCTCAGAAAGCCTTCTCAACTAGTTCCCACGTCTTTAGCTTTTGCAAAAGGAGGTTGTAGGTGAAAAGACAGCGACAGACAATCGTCAGAAGTGTGCATGGTTTGTGCAAAGACAGAGGCACCCAGTTCCTGAAGGAGCCGGACGAAGCGGGAGGGATTCCCCACCAAAGAGAGAAATTCCAGACACAGCCCCTCAGCCTATTTTACCCCCACCATGTGCTGGGAGATGACTTTGTTAGATACCTTTAGGAGAAAGATTCATTCGTGCTATGGAGAGAGAGACAGAAGACACCCTCGTACTTTCTGCTTCTTTTGAAACAGGTCGTCCCATATAAGATCAAAATTAGAGTGTGGCGAACCTTCCATCCAGTGTCCACACTGAGATCCCAGGAGGAGGAACACCACAAAGCAAGGACCAGCTTTTGCTGCAGCTTGAGTGGGGCATCTGCTCACCTGGGGCTTGGCCAAGGTCAGGTCCCAGCCTGGGATTTGCCTTTGTCCTTTTCACGGGGACACAGCCCTCTGTTTTCCATGAATCTTGTACCCATTGGCTTCTGCCGGTCATTCCAAAGGCTCAAAGTCAGCCGACCTTCCGGTGTGTGAACCCCAAGTAACCGCGGGTCCACACTGCAGGCCCGGTGCAGAGATGCACGGACACACTCCGGATGCAGACTCTCGGACTCCTGAGTCTTGGGGGTGCGGGCCCTGTTCTGCAGGTGTCGGTGCTCCTGGTCCAGAATGCGGACCCCAGGCTGCGGGGTCCGCGCTCACAGGAGGCTGGTGCAAGGGGCCGGGGCCTGGTCTCTAGGTCATGGAGGTAGCTCAGCCGGGGGGAGAGCCGGCCAGGGGCGTGAGCGAACGCCCATCTTGAGTGTTATTCTTCGGGGACGCACTGCCGCCCTGGAAGGCGGGGAAGAATGGTGTGTGTACGTTTCTCTCCTGTGTTCGATGTTCACTAACACGAACTTAATGAGTTCTGACAAAGAATCCAGGTAAATGAAGGGGGTGGTGATGGTCCTGTCATCCTCGTGAACAGAAAAGGACAGAAGCCCATCTCAGGGCTGAAGAAACGGCTTCACCCCAGCGCTCCAGGAAGTACCCGAAACCAGCCTCGCTCCACTCGGGTCACCGTCAGGGACCTGCTCCAGGCGGCTACAGCTGGGAGGTGAGCGAGGGGATTGAGTAAAACCACCCGGGGTTGCAGACGGAGCCCTGACACCAGGTAAACCAGAAGGAACAAACAGCGGGCCATCTGGCAAAGGCTCTTGGAGAACCAGTTTCTAAGTCCGCTGGCCAGGAGGCCACCACTTGCTCGGAGAGAAGCAAATTTGGGGACAACCTGCCCACTTAGCCCCAGTGAGCCGCCTTGACCCCGTGGGGCCAGCAGCCGTCATCGGTGACCCCAGTTCTCGACCCCCTGAGCGGTGCCGGTTATAACAGGGGCAGAGGAGCGTGTGGGACTCCTTTTCCAGCGATGTAGCACAGCCCTGCCGAGCCCACCCAGAGCCCTCTCTTCCCCCGCACCCCCGGGGGGACCCCCAGAGCCCGGGACCGCGCCAAGGTCTCCACACCTGCAGGCCAGCGCTCTGTGTCTTTACACGACAGAGACAGGAGGCCACCGCCCGCCCGCCTCAGTGGCCGCGTGTTCCCCATCGACGCCACAGACACCCCTCAATTCTCAGAGCGAACTGCGTTTGGTCGGGAGCCTGTGAAGTTTCAAAGCTCCGTGTGTCGTTTTCACAGCTGCCTGGGCTCTGCCCGGTTCCCGAAGTCAAAAGAGCAGATGTACCAGTTTAACAAGGACCAGGGCCAAGCATTTTGGGGGGAAACTAGAAATGTCACATTAGCCGAACATCACAGGAAGACACAAAGTGGCGGAACATCGGTTTCCCGATGAGCTGAGGTCCCGGCGAGAGGCGCTGGCCCCGGCCGGCGACAAAGTGTCATTCCAGCCCTCGCGTGCACCACCCCGCAAGCGTCAGTGGGGGAAGGGGTGATGAGCCACTTTTACACTAGCGAGCCAGGCCTGAAAGACGGGCCAACTGGACACGGCTTCGGGACTCCAGGGATGCTGCCCACTGCCAGAGAAAAGCTGACGCTTCTAGAAGGTCTCCCGTCCACAGCGAGATGGCCTCTGGGAGTCCTGCTCTCAGTTCAGCCACCAGCATCAAAACCCTGGGGACCGTTTTGAAATGCAGGGTCCTGGCCTCCCCCCAGGAATCCTAAACTATAATTTGCGGGGGCGGGGGGGCAGGGTTGGTAAGCTCAAGGCAATTATTTTCAAGGATCCAAATTTTGAGAATTCCTAATGCACATGGGAACGGACTAGCTGAAGCCTTTCCACCTCACTGGAACGTGCAAAAATATGTTTCGTTCGAGAGTAAGACACCCAACTGAATCTCCAGCCCACGCCTGTGGTTTGGTGCTTTTCCGCAGAGAACCTTTCGAATTAGGGGGCCTGGGTCCGTTCATGGCCGTCTCTGTAATGGCCGTAATGACCGTGAAATGTTGAAATCGCTCAGAACAGCACCCCAGCTTTCTCAGCAACCCTTGCCTTCTGAGGTCTGTGCCAACTGGAACCGAGGTGTCACTTAGCATCGCTCTGATGCTGGTCATCGTTGGCTGAGGATTAAAACGCGTGCCGAGTGTTGAGCCGGTTACGGCGAGAGGTTAGATTTAGCTCGATTTCGCAGAGGGCGGCCGCATCTGGGTGGAAGGCGTTGGCGAGAATACTGAAGCGAACGGGGACAGGGTCCCCCCGGAGCCACGGAGCCGCGGCGTGCAAACTCCGGGCACTCCGTTCTCCCCAAGGGCTCATCTCCCCACTCGGAGTGGCCAGCCCGCCAACACCTGGCTGTGCTCACGGGGGTCTCGTGAGACACTCGGAGAAGGCTACGTGCGTGTGTCCACAGATGTGCCGGGTGCAGCCAACCCAACAGCCGGCCGTGCAGGTCCTCGCGGGCTCCTAACACGCCGCCTGCACCTGCCGGCTCACCGTACTCTAGAACCAACCCAGAGGTGCTGCCGGGACTCTGGGGATGACGCGGGGCTCGCCTCCAGCCCCGTGTGCGTGCGTGCGTGTGTCTTCAGTGCCATCGCACACAGCTCGACTAGTCACTGCACACACGTGGGTGCAGCTGCTAAGTTCCCGCCCCCGTGCTGGGGGCTGAAGAGATCAACGCGACCTCAAACAAGCGAACCAGCAAGCAGTGTGACCCTTACGCTCAAGCACCCCAGTCTAGACGGGGCCCAGGGAGGCAGGGCGACTCGAAGTGCTCGGGGGAACCAGGCACGGGCGGGTCCCGGAGAGCAGACCTGTGCCCCCCACCCCCCCCAGTCACTTTTCAGCGCGAGAAAAGAGGCAACGTGCTCGCAGCCTGCAGCACCTGGAATGTGTTTCCGGATACGACCAAGTGCAAGCAAGCAAAACTTTCCCTCTCCATTTGTAGACATATGTCCCGGCGAGACCGCCCCACCGTGTACAGGGTGTCGGGGCCCCAACACTGGGTGAGGACTTGGCTTGCGGGAGCCAGAGCTGCGGTCCCGGGAGGGCCTGGCGCCGCTCAGAGGACAGAATGCAGGGCGGCCCCTGCACGGCTTCTTCCAGCACCCTAACGTGAGAGCAGTGCTCCTGGGCAGGGAGCACAGCCCGTCCATGAGGCAACCGATGTCCCCAGTACCCGCTGGAGCCGGTGAAAACCACACGGGAACTGGGTCCTTCCCTCCCCCCCTCCACACTGTCTGTCCCCTCGGGCACTGCCCCTTCCGGCCGCCTCCCTCCTCCTGCTCCTTCCTGCCCCCTCCCTTTTCATGCTCCTTCCTCCCTCCTTCCTCCGCATGCTCCTTCCAGCCAGCCTCCTCCCTCCTTGTGCTCCTTCCTGCCTCCTCCTTCCTCGCACCCCAAACATGAACAAAGAAGGAGCAGGTCTCCTGCCTCACCCCTACCTATGTCCACCGGTCTTAAGTTCTCCCGCCGTTGGGAGCTCCCGACAACGGCGTGGCCGGTCTTCCAGACCCAGTCTTGGATGTCCTTATCTGCTCAACATCCTTCCAGGTGAACGGGACATTTTTTGAAGACAACATCAATACAAAAAGTAACTGAGTCGAGAATGGGGACTAACTGTATGGTGCTCACAGCACTTTTGGCTTAAGAAGCTTGTATTTATTTCATATTCCGATTAAAATAAACACATAATACTTTCCATATGCCTTGTTGCACGCGTCTCCTTGATGTATATTGATATAAATTTATGGACCCATGTATACAGACACATACTCTCTATGCACATAGGTATTTATATACCTGTAAACATTTCTATAAAGATATATACATAGATTTATATACTATATATATAAAATAAAAGTGTGAATACTTACTCAATTCTACATTCTTTCAAAGTCAGGAAACCACTCAAACTTTAATGTGGTTCTTTTTAAATTACTTTGATGATTTGGAGATAGAGATTCAGAAGCGGTAAGAAAGCGAAGAGCGATGTCACCTACTCCGGTTTCCCCCACAGTGATATCTGGCGAGACCGTAGTTCCCTGTCACGGCGAGGAGCCTGAGGCGGACAGTCGAGAGCCAGAGCAACTCCGGCAGCGGGAGGGCCCGCGTCGTTTCCCTCCCCCGCCACTCCCCCCACCTTAGTCCCTGGCAACCACTAACTCATTCTCCCTTTTTGCATCACTGAACATTTCAAGAATGCTTCATACCTGAAACCATGCAGTACGTAATCTTGAGAATTATATTTTTTGCTAGGGGAACCCTCTGAAGACTCATCCAGATTGCTGTGTGTTATCAGGACCGCATGCCTTTCCACTGCTGAGTCGTATCCCACAGTGTGGAGTTGCCAGTTTGTTCAACCATTTACTCGCTGAAGGACATGAACCTGTTTCTAGTTCCGGGCATTATGCTGAAAGCTCCCGGGAACGGAAGTTTTTCTTTCTCTGAGATAATTATCCAGTAGTACAAGTGCTCAGTCAAATGGTATTTGCGTGCTTTGTCCTTTAAGAAACAACAAAACCCGGGCGCCTGGGTGGCTCAGTTGGTTAAGCATCTGACTTTGGCTCAGGTCATGATCTCACGGTTCATGGATTCGACTCTGCATCGGGCTCTGTGCTGACAGCTCGGAGCCTGGAGCCTGCTTCGGATTCTGTGTCTCCCTCTCTCTGCCCCTCCCTGGCTCATGCTTGCTCTCTCTCTCTCTCTCTCTCTCTCTCCCTCTCTCTCTCTCTCTCTCAAATAAACTTAAAAACAAAGTCGGGGGAGGGGGTGCCCAGGAGGCTCAGTCAGTTAAGCGTCTGACTTCAGCTCAGGTCATGATCTATCTCACTGCTCATGAGTTTGAGTCCTGCATCGGGCTCTGTACTGATAGCTCAGAGCCTGGAGCCTGCTTCGGATTCTGTGTCTCCCTCTCTCTCTCTGCTCCTTCACCACTTATGCTCTGTCTCTCTCTCAAAAATAAACATTAAAAAAAAGAAAGAAACAACAAAGCAGTCTTCAGAATGACTACACCCTTTACATTCTCACCAGCAATATATGAGGGACCTAGCTTTTCTGCATCCTTGCCAGCACTTGGTGGTGTCGCTATTTTTTTAATTTTAGCATTTCTGATAGGTGTGCAATGATGTCTCATTATGATTGCAGTTTGCATCTGCCCAATTGGTAATGATGTTGAATATAATTTTAGGTGTTCATTTTTCATCTGTATACCTTCCTTGGTGAAATGTTTGTTCATGTCTTTTTCCCATTTTCTACTCGGATTACTATTTTTTTTCAACATTAAGTGGTGAGAGCTCTTTATACAATTCAGATACTTAGTTTTGGCGGCTACCACATTTGCACATAAATTCTCCCAGCCTGTCTTTTCATTCAGTTAAGGGAGTTTTTTTCACAGAGTTAAGGTTTTTAATTTTGATAAAGTCTTATTTACCAATTTTACCTTTTATGAATCATGTTTTAGGATGTATTTGCTTAGCCATAGATTCTAAAGATTTTCTGCTGTTTTTTTTCCCTAAAGTTGTAAAATTTAACATTTTATATTCAAGTCTGATATATTTTGATTTAATTTTCATATCAAGTTTGAGGTTTAGGTCAGGGTTAGTCTTTCTGCCTACAGATGTCCAGTTGTACCTAGCATCATTTGTCGAAAGACTTGCCTTTGTACATTGGATTACTTTTGCGCTTTTATCAAAAATAAGTTGTGCATATCAGTGTGGGTCAGTTTCTAGGTTTTCTATTTTGTTCCATTAATCTATGGGACTGCCCATCCACCAATAAACCCAGTCTGGGTTAATGGAGCTCTAAGAAGTCTGGAAATCAGTTGGACTTGTTCCTCCACATTTATCCTTTTTCATTAAAAAAGAAAAAAAAAACTATTCTTGTTCCTTTTTTTCCATATAATTTTTGAACACTATTCTCTACATCTATAAACACCTTGCTAGGTCTCCGATAGATATTGCATTAAAACATCCTTTCACTTGTAAGCTGCCTCCTTTGTTGTGTCTGAACTGAGTTTCTTGTACTCAGCACAGACTTGACTCAGTTTTCTTTTTTCTAAATCCACTCTGCCAATCTCTGCCTTTTAACTGATATATTTAGATCATCTACATTTAATGTGTTTGTTATTGTGTTAGGGATTCATGCTGCCATTTTATTCTCTATGTTTTTCACTTTTTCTTTTTTCTGCTTTCCTATGGATTACTTAAACATTATTTTAGGGGCACCTGGGTGGCTCAGTCAGTTAAGTGTCTTACTTCAGCTCAGGTCATGATCTCCAGGTTTGTGGGTTTGAGCCCCACATTGGGCTCTTGGCTGATAGTTCGGAGCCTGAAGCCTGCTTCTGATTCTGTGTCTCCCTCTCTCTCTGCCCCTTCTCTGCTCACACCCTGTCTGTCTCTCTCTCTCACAAAAATAAACATCAAAAAATTTTTAGAATTCAGTTTTGCTATATATACAGTGTTTTTAGTGAATCTCTTTGTTTAGCCTTTATTGTCGGTGTTTTAGGTGTTACATCACACATACATAATCTATCAGCATCTATTTTGTTTAGAAATTTTTTTAAACATTTGTTTATTTTTGAGAGAGAGAGCACGAGCGGGGACAGGACAGAGAGGGAGATACAGAATCTGAAGCAGACTCCGGCCTCTGAGCTGTCAGCACAGAGCCCAGCACTGGGCTTGAACTCACGAACTGCTAGATCATGACCTGAGCTGAAGTTGGACGCTTAACCAACTGAGCCACCCAGGCGCCCCAGATTGCAATCTATTTGTGACATTCCATCAATTCAAGTGAAGCGTGGAAACTTACCTCTTTCTATGCCACTTTACCCTCCTTGTCTGTAATATAATTGTTTTAAGTATCCCCTCTACATATATCTAGAATAAAATCAGGCAGCATTAAAAGTTTTGTTTAATCCTCAAGAATAATTGGGAAAACTCAAGAGGAGAAGAAAAATGTATTTGTCCATACTTTTACTCTTTCTGATCTTTCTTTGTTTCTGACATTCTAAGAGTCTTTCTTTTGTCATTTTCTTTCTGTTTAAAATGATATCTTTAGCCATTCTTCCAGAGCACATCAGCTGGCAGAACTTTTTTTTTTAATTTTTCTTTCATCTGAGAGGATCTTGATACACCCTTCATTCCTCAAGGACTTTCTCGAGTGGTTGGGATTCTGGAGCTGTAGCTGCTTCCTTACAGTGACCAGAGGAGGTCATAGCACCCGTGCCAGCCTCCACACTTCCCGCCCAGAAGTCTGCTATCATCCAGATCATTCTTTTCCTGTAGGGAGGGTGTTGTTTCCATGTCTTCTCTTTCAGAGCTTTCCACCGCCTTACTTTCCAGAAGGTTGGCAATGATGTGTTTTGGGTACATCGGGAGGATTTTAGCCGGCTGGCCATTTTACTCTGAGGCAGTGTTGCTCAGCTTCTTGCAAATTTAGGGTTATGCTTTTGCCGTGTTTGGGAAACATCCAGCCATTATCTCCGAGCATGCTTTCTGGTTGCCTGTGTGACTGCAGTGGAGTGGTGTATTCCCCCGTGTCCCTCGGGCCCCGACAGTCTGGTGACGATTCCATTTTCTCTCCGTGGTTGAAAGTGAGTCATTCCCAGCATTCCATCTTCAAGCTGGCTAACTCTGTTCCCTCCATGTTGGTTTCAAGTATAGACAGTGATTTTTTTTTCATTAAAGTCGTTTTACGTTTAGTTCTAAGATTTCCATCTGGTCTTTCTTATATTTTCTCTTTTTATTTTTCTGAGAGTTTCCATTTTCTTCTTCTTTTTTTAATGTTTAATTTTGAGAGAGAGAGAGAGAGAGAGACAGAGCACCTGCAGGGGAGGGGCAGAGAGAGAGGGAGACAGAATCCGAAGCAGGCTCCAGGCTCTGAGCTGTCGGCACAGAGCCCGACGTGGGGCTCGAACCCACAAACTGCGAGATCATGACCTGAGTCTTAGTCGGACGCTTAACCGACTGAGCCACCCAGGCGCCCTCCCCCCAATTTTGTTTTTTATTTCGATAGTGTTCATATTGTTCACGGAAGCACTTTGATCATGGCTGTTTTGAAATCTTATCAAGTGATGCCATTTCTTCCTCACCTCAGCACTGGCATCTACTAATCACTCCTTTCCCATTCAGTTTAAGATCTTCCTGGTGTGTGGTGTGATGAGTGATTTAAAAAAAATTATTTATTTACCTCTAGAGAGAGACAGAGAGAGAGTGAGAGCAGGGGAAGGGCAGAGAGAGGGAAAGAGAGAGAATCCCAAGCAGACTCCACTCTCAGTGCAGAGCCTGACAGGGGGCTCGATCCCATGAACAGTGAGATCACGACCTAAGCCAAAACCAAGGGTCGTATGCTCAAGCCGAAATTAAGAGCTACCCAGGTGCCCCAGATGAGTGATTTTTAACTAAAACCTCTACATTTTCGTATCATGTTAGGAGACTGCGGACCTTATGCACACCACTGACTTAGCTTTCTCTGGCACCAGTGCAGCAGGGAACGGTGAGGAGAGAGCCCAGTGTCCTCACTGATGTTTAAAGGGGGTCCTCAGTACTGCCAGGTGGGATGGGCATTCTGGCTCCCATGTGGCTTCCAGTGCCATCATGTTGGGGTGGCCTGCTGGGCAGGGACAAAACTCCCTAACCTCCACTAGGCATCCCCTGACACCACCCCAGTAGAAAGGGGAGGCACACACCCTGATTACCACCGACAGCCATGGGAATCTCTCTGCCCCCCTGCTCAGCTTTCTCTGCCGACGCCTGGCAGGGGTATTGGGGTTCTCATCACAGCCTCATAGGGTGGAAATGCAGACTCCCCACTTGGCCCTGGCTGGTGTGCATCCAGTAGGGCTGGTGTGCGTCCAGTGGGACCACAGTCTTACATGGTACTGGGCTTGGGTAGAGAGGCTACTGTGTAAAGTGGACTGTCCTGCCGAGCTGCTCTTTTCCTCATCCCTTGACCAGAGGGAGAAGACTTTTGTTGGACTTTTTTTGCCCCTGTGGGTATTCCTGTGCTGCTGGCTCCTTCAGCTCTGAGTCTGGGGTATATGAGGCAGAACGAAATCCAGAGAACTCCCCACCATGGCATTGCACCCCAGGCCTCTCTCCTCTCTCCACCTTTCGGATTCTTTGTGTATTTGTTTCATATATAAAGCCCAGAGATTTCAGTGACAAGAAAAGGGAAAATTACATGCATTCCCAGAAGAAGATCTGAAATCATTCATTTTTCTCCAAAAGAATTTCTTTTATGATTCTTGGGGGTATCAGCATCTTAAAAACTGGTTTGTACTTCCTATTTAAAAGGATATTGATTGTCTATGCTACTTTTGTGACATGATGGCCCAGTCCAGAATAAAAATGTTCCTTATTTTTAATATCCCAAATCTCTTAAAGCCACATAGTGTTAGATGGTGATTTTTCATCATTTGTCAAAAATTTCTATAGTACCCAAAAATATCATTTAACATCAAATGCATACTACTCTTCTTTCTTTTGTATTTTAAATTCTTCTCCTCCTCCTCCCAACACTTCTTGTCCTCCTCCTCCTCCTCCTTCTTTTATATCCCACCCAAACTAGTGGGCCCTAACTGATGCTATGTAGCTGGGAGCTGGACAGCCATCCATGAATCACGTGCCAGAATCTGGTACAGGGCTGGTCCTTCCTCACTGAGGCTGCGTTGTGAGCCCAGAAGGTGAAAAGCGACTCTCTCAAAAATAAATAAACATTAAAAAATTTAAAAAGGGGGTGCCTGGACAGCTCAGTTGGTTAAACATCTGACTTCGGCTCAGGTCATGATCTTGTGGTCCTTGGTTCGAGCCCCACGTCGGGCTCTGTGCTGATAGCTTGGAGCCTGGAGCTGCTTCGGATTCTGTGTCTCCTTCTCTCTCTCTCTGCCCTCTTCCACTCATGCTCTGTCTTTCTTTCAAAAACAAACAAACATTTACAAAAATGAAAAAACCAGAAGGTGACAAGCGAGGGCATTTTCGTGCCTGCCGTGTGTCACCTGCAGAACATTGTACATAACTAAGCCAGAGGCCCTGAGGACGGTCTAGAAGATGACCACCCCAAACATTCCGTGGACTCCAGGGGCCAGGGTGGATAGCCAGTGGGCCTCGAACACCTGAGGTTACGACCATTATGAAATGACAAATCCATATGTGCAAAGTTGTGAACATACCCCCAAATGCCTTAATCGGGACCCAAAATTATACTTTGTGTCTCTGTTCACTACCTGTCTCCATCCGTGGAAGTTCTGTGGAAACCGGACCTCCTTTGTCACACTTGTGGCTTTGTCCACAGCACCTGGAACCAGGTAAGTGCTCCATTCATTGGGAAAAATGAATTCTTTACCTTCAAGATTGAGGCATTCTGCATCAATGCGTTTTCCTTTAGGAAAACGTTCGTGAATCTGAACAGCACTCAGACCTGACAGTGCCTACCTTCCTGCAAACACCTTCTCTCAGTGACACTTCCAATCACTTGTGACCCCACAGCAGGACCTAACAAGCTTTCACAAACAGATCTGAGATGTAAGTGAAGATATGGGCCACCAAAGCCCCAAGTTCAAAAGTTTTCCAGAAGCGAATTCCAATTACACCCAGAAATGTACTCTAAAAGGAGATAACAATCCATATATGAAAATTGGAAATTTATTTCCATAGCTGAGACCCATATATTTCTTAGAATCGTTTCCACGCCCACCATGTTGGAGATGTGGGTACGGGTTGAGGTCCTTCCTGTGCATTGGTCCGAAGCAAGACCAAGCAGCTCAGGAATGCGATACTGGCCCCAAGCAAGTTGAAAAGCTGGAGTCAGTGTGTAGGTCACCCCGACTTGAACATCTTAGGGACAGAATAGATCCAGGTATTTACAAAATAACTAAATATAAAAGGCGATTTCCCATTCCAAGAGTTAGTTAATGTTGGACAAAGGTTATCAACATAGAATGTGAAGTTTCTGAAATTCCAAAATTAAATAAAGAGATGGCCCCAATTCAAAGAATTATTCAGGGCTGGGTGAACAGCCGGATATGGTTTTTTAAAGAGTTTTGTGTTCGCAGATCGCATGGGAACCCATGACTCCTGCTGACGTGGTGGGTGGGGCGATTGTAGGAACCAGAGAGCTTGCTGGCCATTCTCCCTTCCTCTCCTCCTTGGCCAGAGTGAATGTTTGGTAATTTGCAAAATAAATAGCACAACATTTCTGAGTACTCAATTCTGTGCTGACAGATATACAAATGTGGAGAGCATTAGGGAAGCATCCAGCATTTTCAATAATGCATGCTATCCATCACTTAATTATTTTGAGAACATCTGTTGAAGAAAAAGATGCTCCAGAGGGGAATTAAAAAGTCAGATGCATCAGTCGCTGTGTTAGCCTCCTTTCAGTCTCTGAAGAGGACCCAGAGACCAGAGGGGCGCCGAGTAGGACAGAGAAGAAGCCAGCCCTGGCATCGCCCATGATGCCCCAGATCCATGAGCCCTGTTGGAGACCACACACGGGATGTGTTGAAAGAGGTCAGCACTATGGCCAACGTGTGTGCCCACAGCTGGCTTTAACCACAGCGGCATCGTTCCCGGAGGGGCCAGGGCCGTCCAGCGATACACACGGACTTGTGCAGTGTAGGGGCACAGGAGTGCACCATCGGTGCAAAATAGGCACAGTAGGTGACCATCCAAGAAGCTCGGAGGAAGAGGGAGGTGACTTAGGAATAAGTGTTATGCCCTCCTGCAGCTGTGTAGAGCTGGTTCTATGGGGTTTTCCGAGGTGAGGGCTGCCCAAATGTTCCGTGGCAGTAGCTAAGCATCAGGGAAACGGGAAAATGGGGCTGACCACCTCATTTGAAAACCGAGACCATTGTAAACTATGCCAAAGGATGCCCGTGCCAGCGTGTGTGTGTTGGCGAGTCAGGCTCCCGTGCCAGCGTCTTCAGAAGCCTCCACAAAGGGAGACGGTCGTCCAGATACGAATGCGTGCTCTTCTCTCTCTGGGTCTGTTGATTGATCATCCAGAAATCTTCCTAACTCACCCTCGCGTTCAGCGCTTGAATTCATCCTGCGTGGAACATACAAACAAAAGGCTCATGTCACTCCTATCCAAGCCCCGGCTGCAGGTCAGAATGTGCTCGCGGTCCAGGCACACGGACCCCTTGTGTGAGACGGAGGACAAGGATGGGCCCCGCCTCCAGGTCTCCTGGGTCCTGCTCCCAGGTGGGCTGGGACTGCTGCCCGTCTAACCCTCTTCTGCTTGCCGTCCAGCCGAAAAGTTTCTTCTCAGATTCGTTTCAACGCCGCCTTTCCGGGGTGACAGATAAAGAAATAAACAAGCAAGATGGGGAGACAGACGGGGCGCAGGGAGAGGATGAACGAGGCCGGTGCTGAGCTGTGCGGACAGCACCGTGAGGGCACTGGCCGTGTCCTTGTGACAGCCGGGGACTTGAGCGCAATGCTTGGTCTCAGCATTTTCCCTGACCGCAGACACACCCCCTCACCAGCGGGCCTGCCTGTGCCCCCGCCACACCTTCCCCCCGTGGATCATACCTATGTCCAGCTGGCGGAACCGGTGTCATTGGGTTTTTTCCTTAGTGCCTCAGACAGTTCAGCCCCCTCCCCTTGGTAACTTACTCAAATATCAAACATCCCCTAACGCGGGCCCCTCCCTTTGTTTTGTATTTAGTTGAAATGTCTTATGCTTTGGTTTGCTTTTATTTTTTTAGGATTCAAGGACAGAAATGTAGGTTTTAAAGTTATTTGGAGGCAATGAAACTTATTTTTTAAAAAGCCCATCCTTCTATTTCATCGTTTCCTATCTTAAAAACTAGTATTTAGTGTGGATCGTCTGAGGATCTGCCACAATAACAAATTTACCCACGTTAGAAAATCGGTACCCCAGAAAATAGTCGTTGCTCACTTACAGACCTCATTCACACCAACGGTCGCTTAAACCTTGAGGCAATAAACAGACTGTGAGTAAATAAATACTATAACATTGAAATTGGTTAAAAAGTGGTTTTAGGAAGAATTTGGTTTTCTGTTTTCTGTGTCTTTGAAGTTCTAGTCTGGGGAACGAAAAGCTGGTGGGTGGGCCCTGCTGGGTTTGGGCACCTTCCCCGCACCAAACCTAAACCACACGCTGGGGCAGAAGGCCCAGTGGCTGTGGGGAAACACCACGTTCCCTGCCCCTCCGGGCTCCCGTAGGGGAATGATCATCCAGATGGACCCCGTCCGTTCATCTTCTCTAAGGATGTCTTAAATGGATAGATTATTTGCGGTTGGCGGGGCGGGGGGCAGAGAAGACATCAGTTAGAGCAATTAGAAATTAATTGGGAATTTGAAAACTCAAGGTTACAAAACTCTCGGACATCTGGGCTGATTTCTTCATATTCTAATGTAAAGGGGAAAATGTGTGTGCATGGTTGTGTGTGTAATATATTTACGTACAAACAAAAGAGAATTCAGGACTTACGAGGTGCGTTGGGAGACCACAGGGTGCCACGTATCACTGGCGAATTAATATTTAACGTGATGAGCTTATTTGATACACGTGTAAAAACGTTCACTAAACATCCATATAAAGATTGGGGTCGTTTTCATGTGTTTGGAAATTAACTTGTTATTTTAATAATCAAGTCCATGAAAAGTAATTCTAATTCTTGACACTGTCAAAGGAAGGGCACGTACTTCCCGTTAGAGTCTGCGTGTGAAGTGTCAGAGGTGGCGTCAGTCACGTGAAGCTTGTGACGAGGGCCCGTGTGTCGGGCATGACAGGGAGCAGACCTCGTCCGGGTGCCCGTTAGGGGACGGTGGCTGAGCTGTCGCCGTCACTGCGCACGGAGCAGAGCCTGTCTACGGGGGGAGCCAGAGACTACAGAAGGATGATGCAGACCTCGGCGGCCACGCTGTCCCTGCTCCGGGCCGGCAGAGCAGGGCCCCCTGAGGCCAGCAGCATGCATCCAGGTGACCCTGATGTGGACACCCCCGCAGACCTGGGGACCGCACGCTGAGAAAAGGAGAGTGCAAGGGACAAATCCCAGAGAAAAATCAGAGAGAGACAGTGAGGGGTTTCCGACAGGAAATTAAGACACACAGACCTTCTCTGAGGGGACCTAAAGACAGACAAGCGTGCCTAGTGTGAGAAGGAGGTTGGATGCTCTCTCGGCCTCAGTCCCTGGACGCATCACAAGACAAGTGCTGGCTTTCAGGGGTCCCCTCGGAGATGTGTGTGCACGGGTGTGTGTGCACCTGTGCGTGTGCCCTGTGTGCTCGACTGTGCACACGTGTATGCACTATGCATGTGCACATGTTTGTGCACGTGTGTGCATCTACACGCACATGTGTGTGTGTGTGTGTGTGTGTGTGTGTGTGTGGTTGCTGGGCAGCCTCATCTGAATCAGGGAGGGAGAACCAGTGTGGAAATCAGAAGTGAAACAGGAGAGTCGATGTCCACAGCGGAGCAAGACTGTCCCATGTCTGTCCGGAGCCTCCATGCATAGACAGCTTATTTGGTCAGGACACAATGGAAAAGTGACACAATGAATTTAAGCACACGTGCCTTTTGTTTTCCGGCATGAACCAGCGTTTTCAGCCCACCACGTCTCTTCTCACAGATGCACTTACGTCTCTCTTTCTCGGAGCTCTCAAAAAATTGAGGACAAACTCAGCATGAACTTATGAGGGTGACCAAGAGGGGAAGGTGGGAGGTGGGGCTGACCTGGCTGGCTGGGGGGCGTGAGAGCAGAGCCGGGGAAGGGAGGCTGGCTGGCCCTACCAACTGCAGAAGAACCAGGGCCACCAGGAAGATGCGATCTCAGGCTGAGGTGCAGAGAGCATGGTAGGAGTCTTTGAACCTCACAAAGAGAAGAGGCACAGATGCCCTCCCTGCACAGAAGCGCCTGCCCTGTCCCCGAACACACACGCCGGCAGAAAACAGGAGGCCACACGCTGGAGGGGTCGCCTGGAAGGGCTGTGGTCCCTGTCCCTGGGACACTGGCAGCACTGAGGATGCGGTCAGGGGTCTCTCAGAGAACAAGAGACATCCCAGGCCCTTCTCCAGGCTCCAAGCTGGCCGAGTTCGGGGCCCTCTTCTCTGGGAAACTGACCAACCCGGCCGGGGAACCCTGAGTTCTTCGTGGTTCTCAAACTGACTTGCTTGCAGTTAGAACAGCAACTTAGAGACACCCATGAATGCAGTTATGTCAAAGTATCCCCGTGTTTCAAATGTGAAAGCCTTCAAAACTGTTTTCAAGCATTCGGTCTTAGTAAAGGATCCCTCGTTCGCTCTTTCCCCCTGAAGCTGCTGGCCTTGTGTTTCCGACAGGAGGCTGCAATGGGGATTCAGAGCACGCCGTGTGACGAGGAGAGAGTAGGGGATGTCCCCGGTGTGGTGGGCGATAAGGAGAACTCCCCAGGGAGATACCTGGCCTTGGGGCATGACCCCTCCAGCCCGGGGCGGTGGGACACAGACGGCTCCTCCTTAAACAGGACTGTCCATAGCCTGATGTGTCCCCGCACCGAGAAGATCTTGAGAGCTCCCAATGAAGTCTGGGCGCAAATGAGGCACAGGTAGAAGAAAAATATGAAAACCAAAAGTCTGTACAAAGAAAGAAAACCACAGACTACTTTGTGTCGTTGTGAACATGTGTTCATGTGCTGGGTTGGGGGACAGGACCGCTAAGTCCTTGTCTTGCACAGTAGAAAATCAACAGTTTCTAATAATAAAGAATCAGAAAGCAGTGATATAAATGCATTATTTAACAATATAAAGTTAGGGGCCACTGCGGGGGGCTCAGTCGGTTAAGGGCCCAACTCTTGATTTTGGCTCAGGTCATGATCTCACGATTTGTGAAATCAAGCCCCACGCCGGGCTCTATGCTGACAGCTCTCTTTGTCTCTGTCTCTAAACAAACAAACAAACAAACATTAAAATATCTATGTAAAGCTAAATGCTAGGGGAAATACCTGAAAGAATCAAGAGCTGATTCTCTTACCCAATGGAGCAGGAGTTGGAGGTCGAGGTAGAGGAGGATGTTTGCAAAGTTCACCTTGCAGTGCGATCTGACATCTGAGACCATGCGTGCATTAATCTGATTTTGAGTCAGCAGCAGATGGGCCCTGGTGGGGTGGTGAGTGGCTGGGTGCTGGTCCCCCATTCTGTCTCCACACCCATACACAGAAGCATGGTCATCCTCATGGCAGGTAGCCCTGGTATCTGCTTTCTAATTGTGGTGCCCTAGCTGCTACCACGATGAACTAATGACTGATGTCTTCTAACTGCCTAGACTCCTGGGTGGATGGAAAACATTGTCCATCATTCATCCAACGATCCCCCCTGGTGCTTTGTCAGAAAGATACAGCAGAGGAGTGAATTAAATGTGTTGCCCAAGAGAAGGGAAGGAGCTCTACGGATGGAGTCAGTGGTTTTCAGTTTTCGGGGTTCGTATGAGTGTAAAAGCTCATGGACAGCAAAGAAACCGCAGAGCTGCTGTCTCAGTCACCTTCGTGTGCCCAGCTTGCAAAGATGCCCGGAGACACCCGCTTTCTATGTACGATGAACAGCTGGGACCATGGGTGCTCTGTGCCTTCCAGTCAGCTGTGTGCAGGGTTTCCTAGAGCCGTTTGTGATACCCAAGTGTGCCATCATAGTAAGCAAGCTTCCCAGGCACTATTCAAAAGAGAAAGAATGAATCTGACTCAAAAGTGAGTTGTTGTTTCTCTGAAGCCAAAGTTCAATGCTATCAGGGAAGGTGAATAGATTTCACATGTTCTTCATCCTCGTTGAAGAAAGTGAAACGAGAGACTGTCCAGGAACTTTGGGTTTGGTGTGCCGGAAAGATACGACGAAGGGTGAGCGGTCACCACCGAGGGGAGCCCCCAGGCCAGTTGCTCGACACTGTCCAGATAACTCAGGTTGAAGCGTGACAGGTGAATCAGGGCAAATGCATAATACGGACGCAAAGACTCTAAAGGCGTTCTCTGCTTATCTTGAGGGAGAAGCTGTTGAGTCAGCTGGCCCTTGTTATCTTTGTCCCTTGATGAAACACTTATTTTTGCAAAAACTCTTACTGAAAGGAAATTAGATGTTTTGTTGTGGTGAAAAAAAAATGAAAGTGTTCCTAAGCTGAAATGCCTTCTCCTCAGAGGGCTGCACATGTTTAATAATGGAGGACAACCAAGAACACCTCGTCTACCCCAGAGACGTTCTTTACTTACCTGACTTCTAAAGAGGGTTTTCCTAAGTTATTTGTTGGAATATGAAAGCAGGAAAATAAAGAACAAAAAAGAGTGCACAGTTAGGGGCGTCAAATCAAACTGTGATGGGATGAATGTAACAGTGATTGACTCCGTATTGGAAAGTTTATTTGAATCGATTGACATGAATTTTGATGTAGGAATTTTAATCAGATTAAAACTGAGATCTATAAGGAGTAAACTGAGGGGACTATTCCAAAGATGGTCCTTTGCAAAATATTTTTATCTGGACTATAATTCTGTGTCATTGCATACTGTACTGTAAACATTGATATTTTTAATGGCTTGTTTTAATATATGCCAAGCCATTCTCTTAATGCTTTATATCCATCTTACTGAATCTGTGCAACAACCCCATAAGGCAGATGTTAGAATCCCAATTTTACAGATGAGAATCTGGGAGTGCCTAAGTAACATGACCAGATGATAAACTTTGTAAGCTGTAGGGTTAGGATTCAAATATGAGAACTATTCTTTTAAACCTCCCAGTCTGACTTCAAGATGTGAGATGAGTTCCAAATGCCTAGTCAAGATCCCTTCTAAAGAATCCTTTAAAAACAGCTACAAATATTAAGTATACGATGCTTTCCTGAAACTATTCTTGTGTGGTCTCCCTCCTTCTCCCTAAAGACGTCTCCCATAAGCTGGGGAGGTGTATATGATCTGTATGTAGGGGAAACAGAGAAATACATTTTTGAAGTATATTCATTTATTTCCTATCTATCTATCTATCATCATCATCTGTGTATTATCAATATATTATCATCTATTTCTATTTGGGTTGGACTTGGTGTTGGAGATAGAGTGATGGACAAAAGAAACATGTCTTTTCTCTTATGGGGCTTAAATTCTAATAAAAAATGTTAAACACAATTATGAGAATAAAAGGTTGTGTGTGGTTACAGATTATGGTAACATCCATGAGGAAAGTTTGCAGGCTCCTAGAAGAGTGTGCAGCAAGTAGCTGTGTTATTGTCTGGGAAAGAGGTTTCAAAAAAAGGTTTCTCTGTTCTGCATTTATTATGGCTTAGTAGTTATCTCAGTCCATCTGTCCTTCTGCAAATAACTGAAAAAGCTGTATAAAAGTACAAATGACAACAATAACTTCAAAAACAGGGATGGTTAAAGGTTTTGGAAGCTTTTAAGACAGCTAGGTTTAGAGGGGCAGAGCCCCCTGAAAAAGGAAGCACAGCATGAAGTGAGACTGGTATTGAGCATGACTTTTCTGTCAAGACATTTGCAGATTCCAGCATGACTTAGGGCTCAGAATCAGGAAAGACTGGTAGATCTCCCCACAATCTCCACAGGCAAAGTTGGGGATCGGTTTTTGCCTTATATATTGCCCCACATGCCTGTTGTTAGTTGCATATATATTTAGAATTGTTAAATTCTCCTGGGATATTGGCCCTTTTATATTGAGAAAAGGGCCCCTTCGTCTCTAGTGATGCTCTTAGACAGAGTCCCTTTTGTCTGATATTAGCAGAGTCAGCATGGCTTTCTTGTGCTTAAAGGTAACATGTCTTTTTCTTTTCCTAATTTTTTGCTTTAGTCTGTTTATGTCTTAGTATTTAAAGCATATCTCTGATAGAGCATATTTGACTTTGCTTTATTATTCAGTCTGACAATCTTTGCCTTTCTTGAAGTGTTTAGTTCATTTACATTTAATGTAATTATTGGTATGGCCACATATAGGACTGCCATTTTGTAATTTGTTTCTTATTTGTCTCATCTGTCTTTGTCCCTCTGTCCCTTTTTTCCAACCTTCTTTAGTGTCAAGCAGATATTTTTTAGTCTCAGTGGTGGCCGTGAAAAGATAGCCCTCAGGTCTCTAAGTGCAGAGAGTTAGACTGCCCGCTCCAGATGCTGAACATGAGTCCATCACTCTTCTTGTGCCTGGGGCACACTTCTGAAAGCCAGTTCCCAATTGGTGAGTGTAGCCAGCCTACTCCTGCCAGACGAGGGACTTCTCTATTCTGTGACTTTTGTTTGAGGACTCCTAATTGTTCTTGTCACAATTTTATTAGGCTTGCGTTTACAGAATAAGATTTCTACTCATCCTTTCTTCCTTCCCCTTCTCTTCTGCATCATGGTTTGGCAACTCTCCCAGCCCCATATTCCCTTCCAGGCATTTTCTTCCAAAAATCTTTGCAATGTCTAATCGTATCTTGGTGTGTGTTTCTTGGAGGAATCAAACTAATATAATATTATGTTTCAATTCCTTTATTGGCTTCCTGGCTGTATCTCTTTGCATTCATTTTTAGTCATTGCTTTAGAGATTACAATGTGCATCTTAAGCTTAATGACATCTCAGAGTTAATACTCAGTTACTTTAGGTAAAATGAGGAAGTGACACATAGGGTGATACATGGACAAAGCTGCAATTTAGCCATAGAAAAGAGGGGGAAGAAGAACATTCCATGGAAATATTACAACGTACACAAATGCCAAATATAGAAAAAAACTTGGAGCAGAATGGACTAGGAGAAGAGGATAAGAGACAAAGCAAAATACTGAAACTAGCATGTAGGGAGTACTTAAACCATGCCCCGAGCCATGCACTGCTCTGTTTCATCTCCATAGGAACTATAAGAGGAAGGGGCATCTGCTATTTCCGTCTTGCAGATAAAGCCACACAGTGAGGGTGAGAGCCAGGGTTGAAGACCTGGTCCGTCGTAGTCACAAGGGGCTGTCGACCATGGTTCGGGCCTCTGGGGAGCAGGAACCAGATCAGGAACAGTGAGGTAGGGCCTCTTGTTCAGGGCAGCACTACTCTTTGGTTCCTTTGTGACAAGGACCCCAAGTCCATTGGCTGTCCCATTGGCTCTCATCGAGACCTGAAGGCTGAGGCTGGGCAGTGAGGGTGGCTGGACCCCTTCTAGGCTGAGCTTTAGCATAGGGGGTTCTAGGGCTCCTACAAGGCCTATATAGCTCACCACAGCCGTTGAGGTTCCACAGAAGCATCCAGAGTCAAAGGCTGATGGTGTAAGGAACGTGTGTGTGCTGGCACCCCCTATGCAGCTCTGGTTGCCCTCTGGACCAGCAGAGGTAAGTTCAGCTACCAATTCAGAGACCAGTAGGGGGGCGCAGGTGACATCCCTCAGTTCACCGTGAATCTCAGCACTAACTAGTCGACCCACCAATGGGCCTGACTTATGTGTTTAAAAATAAATAAACTTGGCCTTCAAACAGACAGCAGACCCCGAAGAGATGAGGATGAGTTGTTCCCTAAAGTTGCTGTGGCATCTATCTTTAACTTGGGAATGTGGGTAAGGGGTGCCTGTGAAGCCCTGGTTCACCAAATACAGGGACCTTTGCAGCAGCACCCGACGCGTGCCTTGGTGCAGAGCGCCATCCCCTGTGGCTTGCCCAACAGGCTTAGAAAACTACATCAATAACTCAAAAAATGCCACGATTTTTCCTTGAGTTATTTGTTAATATATTCTTACATGTATGTCTTAGTACTACAAGTAAAATCAGAAGTGGTCAGAAGGAAAGGGTATCTGGATATGAAAATGTTGGTTATTTCAGCCGTGAATTTAAAAATCTCATTCCTAGCTCTGCAGCTCAGGGCCATCCCAACTCCTGGGCCCTAGCTAGGGGACACTTGGCCATTTAAAATAACACAGTTTCACCAAAAAGAGAAGAAAATGACAGCAGTTGTGAACCATTGCCGTTCACCATTTTTCTGTGTGTGTTACTACGAGGACTCCCTGAACAATGATGAGGACGAGGGGGACGTCCTGCAGACTGGATCGCTGCCCCCCACCGGCCCCAGCGCACTCCCCGCCCCTTCTCTTAGGGGTCGAGCTGTCCGTGTGTCTGTCTCCTGGCAGAGATGACCCCCTTCTTCTGTCTCTCTCGATCAGGGTCCAGCCCAGGCTCTGACATGTGGTGGATGTTGAACACTCGTTGAGTGAGCGGGTGAGTGAATGAATGAATGAATGAATGAGTGACTCCTCCTGCTAGGGAATTTGGAGATGAGTGGGGGCGGGAGACGTCTACTCACGTCAGGGCTTTGCAGATAGAAGGTGCTGAGGGCTCAGGACACGGTGGAGGGCCGTGGGGGGCGCTCTGCAGAGGGGGCCACGCAGGCGGCCGGGGAAGAGTGGGTGGTGCTGAGACGTGCGGAGAGCGAGAAGGGTCTTCTGCCGCTCGGCAAGCGCCAACACAGCCAACCAGAGCCCTCAGCAAGTCCCGGGCAAGGGGACTTCAGTGTGTGTGTGTGCCTGTGTGGGTGTGTGCACGTGTATGCACATCGTGGTGTGCACGCGTGGGGAGTATATGCACAGTTGTTTGTGTGCGTGTGCACATTGTGTTGTGCATGTGTATGGTATGTGTGCACATGTATTCGTGTGTGTGGTGCATGTGCGTGTGCGTGCACACGTGTGGATGTTGGTGGTGGTGCAGGGAGGGAGACAGTGTGACAGGCATGGGGAGAAGGGAGGAGCTCGTCTCACTGACAAGACCTGACCGCGGCCCTCACTCATCTAGTCATTTTCTCAAGAGACTGGAGAAGCGGCACATCCCAGAAGTAAAATCTGGAACCCTGCCTTTGCCCCCTTCCCCTTTCACGAACTCTCCAAAGATCCCAACCAAATGCATCGTGTCCAGCATGAGCCTGAGACGTGAGGACACACAAGCAGAGGGGACGGGACGAACGCGGCCGGGGAGGAGGAAGTGACGTGGCCGCCTCGGGAGGGGCCTCCTCCCAACCCGCCTGCTTCACTCGGGACGTGGGGTCCGGCCCATCCACAGCAGCAGCCCGTCCTGTGTCTAGTGGCCGTGGTCGCCACCGTGACAGCTGGGGACACCACCCTCCCTTCATTAGGAAAATAATCACACACGTCTTGGCTAAAACCCAAGCGAGCTGCCCAGAGACAGCTCTTTAATTAGAGCAGGAGCCCCGATTCCAGCAGAGGAGGAGCTACGGATATATTCTTGAGACGCGGCCACCTGCAATCATTAAGGAACACAGAAAATGTCTTGTTGCAAAATTCAGAAGACTGTCGTTGGAACGTTCTGCACAAATAAAAGCGTGTCTTCAGTTACTGATGAGTTTAATCAAGACGTGACTTTGGGCTTTATTTATTTATTTTTAAGTGTTTATTTTTGAGAGAGCGAGAGTGAGAGAGAGAGAGAGAGAGAGAGTGCAAGTAGGGGAGGGCAGAGAGACAGAGGGACAGAGAATCCCAGCCCGACGCGGGGCTTGAACTCGCGAACCCCTGAGATCCTGACCTGAGCCAAAGTCGGAGGCTTAACCGACTGAGTTCCCAGGCGCCCCGTGACTTTGCGCTTCAAAGAAATGAATGGTTTGGGCGCTGTATTCGGGTCCTGAAGTCATGGGTCTACTTAATGCCCCCTCGTTCCCACCTCGCCTCAGGAGTCAGTAGTCTCACCTCACGCCTATTTCAGGCGCGGGCACGCCCACGTGCGCATGCCTATTTTCTAGGTGCGCTTTCAAGCTCCGTCCACGCTCAGCTCTGTCGTGACCCTGCGATCCGCACACGTGTTCCCGTGTCGTCCCTTCCCTGCCGAGCCCTGCCCCCTCTGTCCTGTGTCACCAGGGCCGAAAAGTGTCGACTCATCCCCGGGGGCCGCTCAGAAGGTTGTGGAAGGCACAGGGCTGCGACCGACCCCGGTAGACGGCGTTCTCGGGCCTGACGGAAGGTGTGAAGGCCCCCAGCTCTCCCCCAGCCGGACCGCACCCCTGTGCCGAGGGCGCTCGACAGGACTGTCAGGAAGCCAGCCGGTGTCTCCTGCCCCGTGTCATACGGGGGGTGGGGGGGGGGCGGGACACTGCGATTTCTGAGCTCCCCGGGGGTCCAGGAGGGCGGCCGGAGCTCCGTCTGTTAATGTTCTACTCCCCACCTCCCTGAGAAAACAGCGAATGCAAACACTGCCTTTCGGCAAAGCAGCGTCACTTTTGCAACAGCTGCCCCACCCCCGCCCACGCGCCCTCCCGCCCTCCCGCCCGCCCGCCCAATTTCTGGAAGCCGGGATGTTCAATAATTCAGGAGGAGCAACAATCAGCATATCTTACAGCATATTCGATGCGCCAACAAACGGGCCGCAGACTGTTTCATTTCAATTAGCCCCTTTGCTGCCGACAAAAGCCGGACGGACACCCCGAGAGCAGGCCGGGCCCACGGCGCTCCCACCAGCGCCGGCTTCTTTATGTCCCGCCCGTGACGGGGCCGCCGCCTTCCCTCCCCGCTTTCTGCACCATTGTCCTCGCCGTCTCATCTTACCTGGGATCCAGCGACTCTCCCCAGCCCGGGACGGAGGGCTCAGCTCCCTTTCCAGGCCTCTTCTGATCTCCCCGGCTAATTGGCTCAGGCGTAAACCGAGCCAGCGGGGCCGTGGCTTTGAAGTGGCAGCCGTGTGCCGCGCTCCAGCCACCTCCCCGTCTGTGTGTCAAATACCAGCCGGCCGGGCCTGCAGCTCGGGCCGCGAACGGCACGCGAGTGATCCCGGTGTGTGTCACGAGGCCCGGGCCCGCCCCCGAACCTCACGGCAAGCCTGTGATTAACCCCGCAGGCCGGGCCCCCGGATGCAGCGTGACCCGGTCCTGAGAAGGGGGTGTCTCTGCCAGAGCGCGGGTGGCATGGGGGGAAGCCAGCTCTTCCCTTACACACAGAGCCATCGCACGCTTTGATCAATAATGCTGTTTCGCTTGAAAGGGGGCTCATTTTGTAAAGTGCAGGGGAGGCCCCCCCGCGCCTGCTTGCCCAGCGCACACAGTCACGGAAAGGTCAGCCCGCAGCTCGGGGACACGCTGCTTTGTCTGAGGCCACCGCATCTTGCCCTCTGGAAGGGCGCGCCCGCCCCGGGCCCGCGCCTCGGTCAGCGTTCGGTCGTCACTGGCCGCGCTGGAAGGGAACCGAAGCGACGCGTTGCCGCTGCCTCTTGGTGCCCACGCTCCCTTCGTTTTTAGTATCCAAACCTGTTGTGTGAGAACAACGCACGCAACGGCGTCCTTTCCAGAGGCGCCCGGCCGCCAGAAGACTCCGCAGAAGCTGCTCCCCCTCAGCCTCCCGTCTGGGGGCGCAGGACGCACGAAGTTAGGTAAGCGGGCACGGGCCCCCGGGGCTCCGCGCCAGACCCCGCCAGCATCCGGGGCCCGGAAGGGACGTGCGGTCAGGACATCGGATGGGCCTGCCAACCTGCTCGGGCCGCCCTGACGAGGCACCGGGGGCGGGCGGCTTGGCCAGGTTTTATCCTCTCTCGGATCTGGAGGCCAGACGTCCTCCGGAGGTGTCTGCGGGGCGGCTTGTCCCACGGCTCCTCTCCTGGGCCGGGCCCTCACGTGGCCAGCCCTGGACGCGTCTGTGTCCTGCTCGCCTGTGTAAGGACGCCAGGCCTATTGCATTAGGACGGCCCCTGACAGCCTCTTTGACCTCAATCGCCTCTTTAAAGACCGTCTCTTCAAACACAGTCACGTTCTGAGGTCGTGGGGGTTCAGGACTTCAGAACGTGCCTTTCGGGGGACACGGTTCAGCTGCTGACAGCGGGCAAGTGTGAGAAGCAGTGAGCTGGACGTACAGCTCGAAGCTGTGATGTGGCGGTTGGTGCCGTGTGCAAACAGGGGCAGGACCGGCGCAGAGAGAGGACCAGAGGCCTGGGTCCGTGACCTGCCCAAGGGGGAGGGGACCGGCGTGCCCCCCGAGCCCCCGAGACGCTGGTGTTTCAGAGAAAGAGGCGGTTCTCAGTCACAGGGGTCTCTCTCCTCCGACCTGCCCCCCCGCCCCCCGGACCCCTCCTGATGTCCCCAGTGTAATTTTAATTACACTTTTACAAGTAAGTGACAACTTTCCCTGCAGTCTTCAGTGCTTCGGAAGGTCAAGCTTTCAACTGCTCTGACGTCACGGGTTCTCCGGCAGCTGGGGTCTTGGTCTGTGCTGTTACCGCGTCCCCATGCTCCTTAAAGGTGCGCAGCACTCGCCAGTTTGGGAGGTGCGAATACTCCCGCACAGCAAATTTCTCACTATCTGGGGACATCTTCGAGCGTCTGCACACAAAAGACGCCAGTAGCCTAAAGGCCTGGGTGGTGGGAAAATGTAATCAAGTAGTTAGGAGATGGTCGGTTTTGAAAGTTTACTCTCAATATTTGGAATATCATCCCCTTAGCTATACATTGGTATCATTTAATCTTTTTTACTGATTTATTTTTTTAATGTTTATTTATGTTTTGAGAGAGAGATTGAGAATGAGCATGAGCAGGGGAGGGGCAGAGAGAGAGGGAGACCCAGAATCCAAAGCAGGCTCCAGGCTCCGAGCTGTCGGCACAGAGCCGGACGTGGGGCTCGAACTCACGAACCCGAGCCGAAGTAGGATGCTTAACTGCCCCGGGTGCCTTGATATCATCTAACCTTTAAGAATGGCTGTTTTAACAACCAGTTCACCAAATGTCTGGAAGCTGGACCTTGGGCTGTGTGAGTCTCATGCTTCAGTTGACAGGTGCTGCCCCCACATCTGCCCCGCTCCCTCCCCATCCCCCACACTGCACCTGCCGTGCCCTTCCTTGCACTCAGTCCCCCGCGTTTCATAAATGTTGTGGTCTGTGAGGCAGGACAGGGTTTTCAGCCTCTAGCCCCAAGGGCCCGGCACATAGTAGGTCTGCAAAGCACCGCCGTTCAGGTGACAATGCTTCTCACAATCCGGGGACAGGCACCGGTCAGTTTGCAGGTAGAAAAGTGTCTGGAGAAGGATGACTGGGTCAGCCCACAGTCTAAGAGAAGGGGCCAGTGTTCTCAGAGGCAGAGGCCCTGGGCAGGCCCTGGGGAGGCTTCCAGGCCACACTGCCCTGGGGCCCTTGCTGGAAGCTACTGTCCATTATTGAAGACCTGTTTCCAGGAGAGAAGCATTTCCTGGAATATTGTAGGAACTGAAGAAATTACTGTATCTCCAAACATAAACTATGTGAGAGTTCCAAGAATCAGGGTCTATACGATAAAAGTCACTATAAAATAATACTAAAAATAAAAATAAAATAAAATGATAATATAAACATAACTACACTATAAACAATAGTAATAATAATAATAATAATAATAATAATCATGTAAAAAGCCGGCTGGGTCTGAAGGTGAATGAAGGACCAAATGGGGGTCCCTGTGTTCTTTGTCTTCCTCACGGGGGATCCATTCGTTTTTGTCTCCAAAATGACAGATTCTCAATTCTGCGAGGGGGCAGTAAGTGACCCGATTATGTGATGGAAAACTCTAGAAAAAATGTATTCCGGCAAATTGTCTCACCAGGTGTGCGGTCAGAGGACAAGATCGCGAGTTCAGGATCTGCTGATGAGCGGACATCAGGCCCTCGTTAGCCGCGAGACCAGCAATCAGCAGTGGCTCGGGTCCTAGCCCACAGGTCCTCTCCTGCTGCATCGGGATGCCCGCTGGGTGTGTGCAACACAACGTGCCAGGCACAGGCCCGTCTTCTGGGCTGGAACCCGCAGGTGGGGCCGAAGATTTGCACGAGCCTCAAGTTCCAGGTGGGGCTGCTTCGGCGGGTGCGGGACCCGTCTGGACAGCGCCGCTGGGGCCCGTGCTGCCCGAGTCAGGGCCACACTTTATACGCATCACCCCAGTCCATTTGTTGATTTCCACGTATAAAGTTAAGATATTCGCCGGTAAACTCTGTGTGTGATATTACATACGCTTCATACTTAAAACCAAATAGTCGAGGTTTAGAAGTTTCTAGACACCTAGGATAGGTGTGGATTCCCATAACTCCGCGCAAGATACAATTCATTCTGCACAAAGCACGCTTCCTGCTTAACTATTTCTGAGAGCGAAATGTTACACTTGTGCTGGGAAAGTATTTTGAGAATTCTCTTTAGTAAGATAAAACTGTTGAAGAAGGAGGCGTCCATCTAGCTTAATTTTCATAATTGTCCTCTGGAGCTCTTATTAAAAATTATGTAACTCTGATACAAATAAAATAAATAATGACTCACTTGGATATGAAGAAAAAAAATTGTGTCCCTCCTCGAGGGATGCGTTTTAAGTGTAGTTCAAGCTCCTCTGGTGGCTGCGACCCATGCATTCTCCCTCTGCTCGCATAAAGCCCTCTTACTTGGTCATTTGAATACAGAACTCATTTAAATTCTTGAAGCCACATCCTGAGCCTGCAAACTTTCCGGGGATGCTTTGAAGAATCACACCTTACGCACTCTTGACATTTCCAGGGAAACTGTGGACCCTGGTCTCTGCAAAATGGTATAACTGTCTGGCCCTTGGTTTTTAATTATTACTGAGGGAGGAAGCGTGGGGAGGGAGGCACGCCCGTGACGGCCCAGCCTCACCCGGAGCCCAGCTAATTAGCGATCCTCAGCTAAGGGAGCGCTCGGACACGGCGGGGACAGTTTGGGAGAATGCGCGCAGACAGAAACCTTGGGGGACGGGAAGCAGAGGCAGCTCAAATCCCTTCCCATCCAGCCCGGATCTTCGGGTGGTGCAGGAATTAAACAAAGACGTGAGTGCACAGGAGTTCATTGAAATTAAAATGAATCTCACGTTGAAAATTGCATGTAAAAGGTTTGAGGTTTTTCCAGGTAACTGTTAAAATCTGGCGATGGGGTGCCATGCTGGGCTTTCTGCGTCTTCCAGCCCGTCACGTCCTCAGCCCCGAGCAGCATCTCGGGGGCGCCGGGAAACAGCAGCAGAATCCCAGGTGCGCGGGGACGGCCTTGTCGTGCCCTGCACGTGAGCTCCACAAGTCCGTCCGAACGGCCGCGAGCTCGGGGAGCTTTGGCAGAGAGATGCTGAGAGTGTCACAAAATGGCAGGGCGCCCCAGCGTCACACTGGGTCAAGGTCGGCCTCACCTGAACAGCCAGCCCCCGTCGCTCGGGCCCCCACCTGCTGCCTCAGAAACCAAAGAGAAGCTGAAATCCAGGAGGAGTAGTCACGTGGCCCCAGACACGGAACAGGGCACTTGCCAGAGTGCCGAATCACCACAGCGGTCTGCCCACCTCACAGACAGGGAAACTGAGGCAGAAGAGTCAAGGTGCACTTAAACAGTCAGGTAGTTGAATCAGTCAGAAAACCTGCCAGTCGCCTTCCTGCCTCAAAATGGAAACCATCTGAGAACTTGGCCCCGGAGACACACGCTCCTGGACACGTGGGGACGGTGCCTCCTGTTTCCCTGGGGCTCATAAGCACAGCCGTGGGGACATCTCATGTACTCCCAGGTCCCTGCCTCTCCAAGATCTGTGGAGCCCTTTGGAGTACCCCCTGCCCCCGCCCCCCGGCACACACAGACACAGTGGAAATCACAGTGCTTACAGGAGTCTGTTTGGGTCACCGGCTCATCTGTTTGTGTTTAGATATGAGCGTTACCATGAGACGCTGTCAGTGACCTGAAGACCAGGGCTGCTCCTTTCATAACCTGGCACAAAGAAGGAGTTCGCCAAGAGTTTGTTAAACACACAAGGGGAGATTTAGAGGTACCTGTACACAAAGCCCACGGCACAGGTGCCAGGCGGGTCGGCGAGCCCCTCTCAGTCGGGGGGCCAGGTGACCTTCCTGGCTTCTGTGCAACAGAACGGCTGTTTGAACGGCGTCCACAGGGGTCTGTTTCTCTGCATACTACCAGGACATCATTATAACGCCACATACGACTCACCTGGCCCGGCTACTCCTGAGGACACCGTTATAATGAGTCTCCCTGTGTGATTTTGCAAGGATTATTTTTTAAGAAGCTTAGAGTTCATTACAGACATTACCCTGCAAATTCTCCAAGCACCCAGGGAAGTATTTTAATGTGTTTATTCCTCTTTTCCAAGTCCCAGGCACAGAGGGGAGCTTTGCCTGAGAGGAGAGGTCACCCTTTGCAGACTGGCACATGATTATATTCCCAATTAATTCAATCCAACGACGATCGGGTGACCCAGGCTGGAAACATGACTTTCCTGGGTATCCCCTTTTTGGTTGGAGTTTCCAAGAATTTCTCACACTTCCCATTTTTATTGCCTCTTCTGTAGGCAGCACATTAGTAATGTTGGATACGATGCTCAGCTGCTTGTAAGCAGCCTAAATACCAGTTGTCTCTACGTCGCGTCAATACGGTAACGTCTGGCTGAACACGTGCTTCCTGGCTGTCTTTTCTCCATCTCTCTCCCTGGCTTCTCCTCTTCCGGTCTCTTCATGCCATCTCCCCTAGGGTTCCTCTGTCACCACCCTCATCCCCCTGCTTCAGGCTGGTCTACTGGGCCTCAGGCTCGCCGCACTCTGAGTCGGTCACCAAGAGTAAGGACCCGCTCAGGAAGAAGCGGCATCCATAGGCCAGACTGAGGTTGAAACTCCAGTCCCGTCTGCACACCCAGGGTGAGCCCACGGCCCCCGCTAGCACACGGATCCTCAGGCAGACCGTGGGGACCATGGCGTTCTGTTCTCTACACGGACCAACACAGTGAACCCTCACCTGCCAGTGACACAGGTACAGAGAGACTAACTCCTCCGCGAAGAATGTTCCAAAGCTGAAGAACAGGAGTTAAAACCGAAGTGAGTCCAGGCTGACCTAAGGGTCTTTGCTGACTCCAGGAATCAGAAGACATGCACTGTTTTTTGTCCCCGGTTTTCCCAATGGCAGTGGAGTAGACCAAGGCTCCGCCTCCAACTGAGCCATCAGTGGAAGGCTGCAGACCTCGGGGGTTCTTAGAGGAACCACACCATGAAGGCTTAAATGACTAACGATAAGTCTAGAGGTCATCAGTCCAGGGCCACTAGGGTGTCTAGATGATTCCATGGAAGACTTGGACATCACTTCTGTCTACTTGTGCCCGCAAGATAAATCTGTCTCTCTGAGTCAAGGGAATGACAGCTTCCCAGGAGTTTCCATCAGGTAAAATCCTACATGTGTGTCCTCGGCCAGAAGTCTGTTGCATCAACCAATCCTATTTGCAGTGGAGCCTGAACACGTCATTTTCTAGTTATTTGTAAATATACGCCCAGGATCAAATTCTTTAAGTAGGGAAGAAGAGAAAATAAACATGGGATAGGCAACTATTAGTATCTGCCACAGGGACATGAGAATAAAGTCCTAAGTTTTCAACGGAGTCATAAGTCTAGGAGAGAAAATAATGTATTAAAAACATGTGTGAATGGTTGTGTTACTTATTACACAAGATATATTAAAACACCACATTATACACTTTAAAATCTATACAATTTTATTTTGTTGATAATACCAACAAGAGAGCTGATCTTTTAAATAAAAAATCAAATCATGTAATGTATATTAGTAGAGTAAGGCATAAAAATGACCTGATATCTAATAGATGCAGAAAAAGTATTTCACGGAATCCAACACCACTCACTGTAGGAGCTGTCAGCAGACTCAGAGTAGAGGGGACAAACCTGATGAGAGGCAGCCGTGAAGATTCTACAGCTGACGTCATTCCTAGTTGTGAGCCCAAGCCTTTCCCGCCACGATCAGAAAAAAGCAAAGATGACTATTTCCCCTACCTTTGTGTCAGTAATCCCACTTACTGTAATAAGGCAATCAAAACAAATTAGACGCATACAATTGGAAAGGATGAAATTTGTGTGCTGGGACATTGGTCTCCTCCTCCTTCCCCCCCGCCCGACTGTCACACAGCTGGGACACTAGTCTCCTCCTCTTCCCTCTCCAACTGTCACACAGCTGGGACACTGGTCTTCTCCTCCTCCCCCCCACCCCCCGACTGTCACACAGCTGGGACACTGGTCCATCACGGCCTCTGGACATGGACTCAGATTGGAACTTTCACCATTGGCCCTCCTGGCTCCCAGGCTTTCAGACTCAGACGAAGGCCATAGCAAGGCTCTCCTGGGTGTCCAGCTCAATCCCTAGTGTGGACTGAGAGACAAGTCCCTGCCGTAAATCTGTCTCCCTATCTCACCTGTTCTCCGGAGCTCTCTGTCGGATACCCTCTGAAATGCCATCAACACCTTGAGTGAACACTGAGGCAGAGAGTGACACACGGTCCTTGAATGTAGGTGTGGCCGCCATCATGGGGCTGTAAACCCTGAGCCGGTGGTTCATTCTTCGGGAGTCCATAGCAAGAAAACACACACACACGGACACACACCTCTGTCCGTCTACACCCTATGTCCTTGGACGTCTAGTCCCTGGCACGTATCTCACAGTGCATTTGTAGATTTCCCATCACCTTTCTGGCTGTGCGATTCAGTATAAACAGGAGGCAAAGGTGACAAGTTCCCATCGCCAGCGCCGGTGTGAGCAGGTCTCCCCGTGTCACCCACCCCCACAAGGACAAACAAGGAACGTTTGAACGAATTCTGCGAAGTTCAGCGGGGTCATTTCTGCACATGAGACTCAGTGCTGGGCGAGGGTGGCGATGCTGTCCCTAAAGCAAGACTGTGGCAGCAACTTTTGAGGAGCTGAAAACATTTATTTAAATGTTCAAGTTTACTTTGGAGTTAATATCGCTTTTATGACCACCAGCCAGAAATCGACACCAGAGACAGTGCTGGGTGTTTGCCCCCCTCTGCGCTGACAGCTGTTAATTATTTTCTTTTCCATTATTTTCAGAAGCCAACTGGGCCGTTTGGGGATTAAAATCAGCACAGGCTCTTGAAGCAAAGCAGAGACAGAGGGAAGCAGACCTCCCATCTGTGTGTCGGGGACACAGCAACTTGGTTCCGTCTTGACCATTGAGCTACGTGGTCCTTGGGACCCTGGACAGGTGGCCTCCCTCCCCAGCCAGCACTTTGCTTCTTAAAAACAAAAAACAAAAATCAAAAAACAAAAAACAACCCTCTAGTATCAGCTGGTGGAGAGGCGAGGGCCTTCCTGCCCTGGCAGGTCTGTGCGCTGTTCGAGGGACCCTGCATGGTGGGCAAGACTGAAGCAGGGACTTCCCAGCTGGGTCCCTTCGTAGGCTCCGGTGACGTCGGTCACCAGCACCTTGCCTTGGGCTGTGAAGTTGATCTGACAGCCGATCCACTAGGGTTAAAAGGGTGGTGTGACCCGGGATGTCCCCGTTTCCGGGCAGCTGAGGGGTCCTTGGATTATCCATCTGCCCTGGTGGCAACGGGCTTGTTGCCCGCTCCAGTCCACTGGACACCATGACCCTGTCTCCAGGCCCTTCACCACTGGGAATCTCTGTGGAAGCCCCAGAAAAGCAGGGCTGTGTTTCCCTCACCTCTGTGTCACCGTGCAAAGGGACAGACCAGCCTGGTCAGGATGGACTTCCCGGAAGGCTTGGCTGAGCCGAACTGAACCCTCTGCACCGTGAGCCTCTCAGCCCATTCATCCTTCCCCACTCGGTCTGGCCAGGCCCTGGTGGGGGTGATGGGGAGCCGGGGACCACAGGGGCTCTCAGCCTCTGCCTCCAGCCCTTGGACCGTGGTGTCACTTCTCCCATGGGCTCTGCTGACGTCTCCTCGCGTGGCCCTTCATTAGGACATGCTGCCTGGCTTCCAGTGCTGCCTTATACGTGTGCCGTCTCCACCGATGGCATTTTACCCATCTGAACTCAGTTTTCTTTTTTTGTTTTTTAATGTTTATTTATTTTTCAGAGAGAGAGAGGGAGACAGAGGGCGAGTGGGGGAAGGACAGAGAGAGAGGGAGACACGGAATCCGAAGCAGGCTCCAGGCTCCGAGCTGTCGGCACAGAGCCCGACGCGGGGCTCGAACTCACAGATCGCGAGATCATGAGCTGAGCTGAAGTTGGGTGCTCAACCCACTGAGCAACCGAGGCACCCCTGAGCTCAGTTTTCGTATTGGCAGGAGAGGAGATGATAATTTCAAGCGCAATTTCTAAGACTGAGACATTGTTCCCCTCTGGTCTCTGTCGTAGCGTCTGATCGAATCTGGCTTCTTCTAACCTCACCACCTCCAGAGCGACTCTGAGGATAGAGTTGCTGCCCAGGAGCACCTCGCCGGTGCCCCGTTCCCTGCCAGCCGGCGAGAGCAGACTCCCACCCGCCCGCCGAGCACCTCCGTGGTGGAGCTGCAGGATTCTTCTCTCCGCTCCGGCCTCCGGTGGCCCGGAGCTCCCAGGAGCTGTCAGGGCACTGGCCGGCCCGTCTCCTGGGCCCTGATTGGCCGGCACGCTGCCCACCCCTCAAGGCTGAGCTGGGCGGTTGGTACAAGGAGGTGGGCTCCTCACCGTATACTCAGCCGAACACGGGTCTCGGACTACGTGTGATGCTGTCCTGGGCCCTGTCTTATCTCTCCCCCTGACTAGATCATAAATACTCAAGGCTGAAGCCTCCAGCCCATTCATCGCTGTAACCCCACAGCGTCTAGCCCATCACGGGCTCTCAGTAAATATCTGCTAAATGCGATGGAAACCCGGCTGCTCAACAAAGGCAAACATCTTTCTTCCGGGGCGATGCTTTCGCGCAGACTTTTACCCCCGTGTATTAGGCACTGATGGAGGTCACTGGTTAATCAATGAGTAAGAGGCTTCCGTGGGACATTGGGACAAGCGAAACGACTCAAGTTCATGAATCCCTGGCCCCGCTCACGTTCAGACACAAGCTTATTCACGATGAGGCTAAGGAAGCGGACAGATTATTTTCAGAGCCCTCTGGAAGGAGAACGTTGAAGATACTCACCTGCTGAGGGTCCGTGCTGAATGATATTCCTCTCATGGCTCTCCATCCACGCTCCACAATTGTATATTCAAGGCGAATGCATTATTTAAACAATAATATACTCTCTATTAGTTCCTTGCTTTGGGTTAATGGTTGGCTAAAGCAATTATAGGGCCCCAGGGAGGGACTTACAGAAGAGAAAGCAAGATGTGCTGCCGATAATATGCGCCCCCTTCTTTATTGCAGTAATTAAAGATTTTTATATGGTGAACTAAGGGATTGTAAGAATGTTAAGGATCCTGTAACGACCCACAAATTTCTCCTGTGCTCGTGTAGGACAGAGAGCAAGACAGACGAGGCTGGCCGCACGGGACACCCAAGACAGCTTGTGTTTTTCTTCAGTGTTCCGTAAAGGGAAGTGCAGTCAGTGTTGTGATCATTCGAACGCCATGACAATACAAGCAGATAGGAGCCAGCTTCCAGGTAGGGAGCAAAAATAAGAGCTGTTGGAGAGCAGACGACCCACTCGCGTGGAAGTGCGGGCAGCGGTGACGAGACACCTACCCGAGATGCCAGCCCACACGCACAGTCAAAGCAGGATGTAGTGACAGCGATCTAGGCTGATTTTTAATAAGAAGCTTAAATCACTAAGGTTGAAAATGCGTGATAGAGACCTTGTTTCTAGTGACTCTCGTGCAAAGCGACCACCCCAGTCTTTGGGCACAGATGTCTCTTTTCTGTCCTCAACCGCCAGACTCTGAGTCCTTCTCTCTCTCCGCAGACCACTGCCCTCCTTCCTGAGCCCACCTGCACCTTCCTCCCACCCGCCTCCATCCTCCCAGGGCTCCCCGTGTGAACACCCCTGCTAGTCTCCCCTCACTCCTCTTTGGTACACGTCGATGCCTTTTATCACCCGCCCAGACCTTCCCATGTCCTGGAACTTCCTCCAAGCTCTCCAGCCTACCCCCAACTCACCGAACCAATGGTGTTTTGGTTTTCCTATCTGGTGTCGGTCGCTGTGCTCACCGGGTGTGTGTCAGTGACAGAGTACACGAGAGAGCCCAGCTCTCCTAGCATCCAACGATCTTTCCAGGAGTGCATTCCTTGAATCTCAAAGAGAGAAGTTGCTATTTAATGGAGCTTAAATCTGTCCCAGTGCCCCAAGTCTGTGAGGTTCTGGCATTGACATCGTTCCCTTAATAATAATAATATGGAAGAGACACTTTGGGGAGGTCCCCGAAGACTAACGCCTTTGTACAATCTCCTGCCTTGAGTGTGGGTGAAATCTTCAACTTGCTTTTAACCGGTTGGATATAACAGAAATGGCGGATGTTGCTCCCACGATTAGGTTACGTTACATAAGACTCCCCTTAGCCAACCGGCAGGAGAGAGACTCCCGTGGCTTCAAAGACTTAAGCTGCCACACGGTGAGACACGTCTGGGTGGCTCTTGGGTGTTGGTTTGAGCCAGCTGAGAAAACGAATATGGATGCCATATGGATGCTGGAGAACGTAAGTGAGGTAGTTAGGGAGCAAGTTCCAGAACCCAGGTCCTAGGTTCAAATCTTGCCCCACCATGTGCTAGCTGCATAAACCTGGACAAATCAGTCCCATGTCTCAAAGACCTCCCTTGTCTGTCGGACAGGTAATAACAGTACCCGCCTTGATTACACTGTAAGGAACAAATGCATTTTTAAAAGACACACATGTAGCAAACACTGAAGAGACGTCAGCTGCTGATACCTGCATGGACAAGAGATACGTTATAATAACCGTTTTGCATGTTGATTTGGAAAAATGCGCATGCTTCCACTGTCATAGATGATTTGATCTGACCTTGTTCATCTCATTGAGATTTAGGCTAAGTATTGTGCAAACATTATTTAAAAATGCGTCCCTGCCTCCTAGTTTATAATTTAAAAGAGATAACACTGAAGCAAATACACAGATGAAAACATAAAACAAATGTGTAAACTGTGTGCAAACATAAAACATAATTAAAGATAACATTTTTAGCGTGTGTGTTGGGTAGTATTTCTTTAACACAGAAGATGCAGGGTAGGTGTTAGTATTCGTTCAGGAATGACTTAGTGGTTCTGGCTGCAGAAGGCTGGTGGGGGAAGGTCCTAGCGGGAGGAGTCCCATCCCATGAGATCTTGGGAGGCAGCGGCGTTGATCAGTACAGCACGCAGGTCCGAGGACAGGCTGTCCCCAGGGGATGGCGGTGACAGACGTCCAGAGCGTGTCACCGAAGCTGGAAGCGAAGCGTTTGGAGTGGTGCTGTTGACCAAAGTGAAGAAAACAGAGACCGATGTCAAGTCTTGAACAAGAGTTCAGGGGCTTACTTTCTACCAGTAGAACCAGAAGCAGCAGAGTGGCCCTTGCACGTGTGGACGTCGTTCTGCGATGTCTCGTTCCGAGACGCTGGCTCACTGTTCCCTGGGTAAAGTGGAGTGTCGCGTCGGGTGGGAAGAGCCGTGGTTTCCTTTATTCTTTTCGGTACATTTTTTGGGTTGTTTTGCTGTTGCAATTAGATACGTCCTTAATCTATTGGTCTGGGATGGAACTCATTATTACTGCTAAGGTACGACACTTCCTTCCTCACCCGCGGTCCTCCCGTTTGGCTCGTGTTCTGGGAGTGAGCTGCCCGGGCTGGGTTTGCTGTATAGGCTTCCTCTTTAACCAAATGCTCGCTCCAGGTCTCCTGGGCCCTGTAAAGTTCCCAAAGTGTGTAGATGTTTGTTTACAATAGACCAAAGCCCTGAGGTGGAAGAATCTGTAGTGTTTATGGAACTTTTTCTCCTTACTCCCTAAGTCCTTCAAAGACAGCGGCAAAATATTCTGGCACTTTTCTTTATTAAAACAAATGCACATGGAGAGTGGACAGCTTTTATGCACACTGTGCATCTCTGGAATCGGAAAATGGAATGGGGCTAAAGATTTGCTTGCCCCAGTGCACCTGACCGTAACAGCTGTCCCAGGAAGAGGCCGGGAAGTTCACTCACGGGTACTTCCCGGACTTACGCGATACGGGGAAAAACACGAAAGCACAGCAGAGGGTTCTCCCGCAGCCGTGGTTCTAAACTCCACATCCTATTAAGAATTGCAAAGGATCTCCAAGTGGGGCCTCACCCCTTAGGTCAGGGTCTTTGGGTGGGGCCAGGAAGTGGCATTTTTAGGAATTCCCCAAGGATTCTACCGTGCAGTAAGGGCTAAGAGCCAGTGTTGAATATTCGTATCAAAAGGACGCCCTCCATCTCCGTACGGTTCCAGTTGTACGACGTTCCACCCCGAATTCCAGCTTTTATCCCTAAGGGACGCAGGACTGTGAAGTACATAGAGAGGACAGCTTTAAAGGAAAGGACTTCAAGTCAGAAGTGTATTCGTTTTATCAAGGAAGGGCGCCCACCTGTAGGGATACCTCTTACTCCTGATGCAGTGATATTTGACAGTCCGCGATACATTTGTGAACGGGGAAATCAAATAACAGCGATGGCTTTATTCTGTAATTAAGTGATATTGTTTTAATAGATAAGGATATTGGAAAAACAGCTTCTGGGGAAATTAATCTAATTGGGCACACAGAATGCTTCAAATCCATAGAAATAAAATACCATAGCTTATTTCTTTAATGCTTTACTATCAAATAACATGTTTCAGGTCATTGAAAATTAAGTTTTAATTTACATATACTTTTGAAAATAAAATAGCAACTTAGGTTTATGAAATAAGTAATATTTTCACCAAGATCAAGATGATAGTATATATCTAGCACCACCCAATGACTGAGTGGAAAAGCCCAACACTGTTCGTGATAGCTGGTATTTGCCACCAGCTTTTTGCACGTTGGGCACGGAGCCAGGTGCGATATACGCTTCGGCCGTGTGACGTGGTCCCGGCCGGACAAGGCGGGAAGAGCCCCGCGGGCCGTGGCTGGCTCTCTGACCTCTGCGAGCCCCGTTCCGGTCCAGGCCCAGCAGCACGAGCGTCGCCAGAGGGCTGGCTAGAAGTTCACCCACTGAACCAGAATCCCCGTCTCAACACGCCTCCCGTGACCTGTCTGCACACCGTGGGTTTCCGTGGACATTTGGGCTCTAAACCTCTTCAGGGCTTCTTTGCTGTGTTATAATAAAAATATGCAGAAACACAGCAAGTGCTTTTCTGCTTAGCACTTTGGAGTTTAAGCGATGCGGACTTCATCATCATATGTTTCAGGGACGTTTGAGGAAACTGAGGCGGATTCTTGTGCCAGGATACATGGCACGTTTAAAGTTCCAGCAAGGATCCCTGACCCTGTGCCGGGCTCACTCATTCCGGCAGACCCTTGGTGAAAGGTGTTTGTTCCCAACACGTGCACCAACAGAAGCGACCGGGTCAAGCCCAAGTCAGGGCCGGTGGATTAGAAGTCCTATCAGACAGTCGGGGTGGGCGGTCACCCCACTGGCTGTCACCGTGAAATGCCTGGGACTGCCCGCCAGTCACACACGTCGTCAATGCAGCCACTGGGTATGACGGGATTGCAAGAGAACTGTTTCTTTTCCAATGGCTACTTGCCAGGAATGTTCCATAATTTAGCATTTATTACCTCCTGAAACCCTTAATCTTTGCACTTCTTCCTCATGAACTTTTTTTTCTTCATTTTTAATGTTTATTTATTTTTGACAGAGAGATTGAGAGAGAGAGAGAGAGAGAGCATGAGCAGGGCAGGGGCAGAGAGAGAGGGACACACAGAATCGGAAGCAGGCTCCAGGCTCCGAGCTGTCAGCACAGAGCCCGACGCGGGGCTCGAACTCACGGACCGTGAGACCACGACCTGGGCCGAAGTCGGACGCTCCACCGACTGAGCCACCCAGGCGCTCCATTCCTCGTGAACTTCCATTCTTAAACTAGGCACTTCTAGGTAAACTCCGCTTCTGACTGTCCAGCCACCCACAACGCAGCCACGCCGGGCCCTGATGACTTCCACCGGTAAGCGTTGGGGGTCGTATACCTTAACCTCCTGGGCAATTTGCTGACCACCGCAGGGTAATCGTGGTTCTCAATTACTTCTGCTCCCTGCACAAGATCACTGGGCATTTAGAGGATGTTTTGTTTCCCCCTTTTCTGTTTCCCTCCATCCAGGCCTCGGGTTATTCTTAACCGTGTCTTCCGGTGTCCGAGGGCCTGTTAGGCAGCTCGACGGCTCTGAGATGTGCTTTCGATTGCCCGCCGAATCCCCCCGGTCTGCCAGCAGGGGCATAACTCCACCCCTGAAAGAGCGAAGCAGAAGAGAGTCTCCGTGGAGAAGCAGGTGTGTGCACGAGGGGGAGGGGCAGAGACCAGGGCTGGCGCATGGCGAGGGTGGGGGGTGGAGGCAAGGTTCCTGGTGTCCCGCTCTGAGCCCTCGTCCTGAGAGAGAAACAGAAACCGGGTGATAGCAGTGTGAGTCCGTCCCGTGGCAACGGCCGCTGTTGTCTCTCGACTGGCCTGAGGGAACGGGATCGCAGCCGCCCTGTCCCTGGAGCGATAGTGGCGGTGGCCCATCCAACGAGCGTGGTCATGGGGGTGTGGGGGAGGGATCAGCAGAAGGGCATGCCTCCTGTGAAGAGTGCAGGTGCACATGTACACAAGTGAACACGTGTGCACACGCACACACACACATGCATGCAGCACACACCTGCACATGTGCACACATGTGTATACACACACAAACGTGCACATGCACATATGTGCACACCCATGCACACATGGACATGCACACACAGGCGAGCATGCATGCACATACATGAACACACATGTGCCCACGAACACGCACAGTATACATGTGCACACACATGTACTCATGCATGCGCATAATGCACACGCACACACATGAATTCACACGCGCATGTGTACACGCACGTGCCCACAGTATGCACACGTGCACACATGTGCACACAGCACAAACCTGCACATGAGCACACATGTGTACTCACACACGAATGTGCACACGCACACACGTGCACACCCACACATACATGGACATGCACACAGGTGGGCATGCATGCACATACATGAACACATGTGTGCTCACGAACACTAACATGTATACATGTGCACACATGTACCATGCACACACATACATGCACACGCACACACATGAACCCACATGTGCACATGTACGCACACGTGCCCACAGTATGCACACGTAGCACACACCTGCACATGCGCACACATGTGTACACACTCAGGAACGTGCACATGCACACGTGCACACCCACACACACGGATACACACAGGTGGGCGTGCATGCACATACATGAACACACGTGTGCTCACGAACACAGTACATGAACACACAAGTATACATGTGCTCACACACATATTCATGCACACACATACATGCACACACACACATGAATTCACATGCGCACGTGTACACGCACGTGCCCACGGTACGCACACGTGCACGCGCAGTGCGCCGAGACCGTGCCCGCCCTGGCTCCCCGGCCCCCCTGGCGGAGCGCGGCAGCGGCACTAGCCGGCCACGTACGTGACCCGCGAGGCTGCACGTTCTCGCAGGCTTCACGCCCGACTGTCAGCGTCCTCCCCGCCAAGCGGGGCTGCCAGACGCGGGGTTGTTAATGAGCTGGCAGCTCAGAACGTCATTAGGGGGCCCGGCGGACGGTGGCATGGGACGGCTCAGGTGCTCCGAACAGATCGCCGCTCCCCTGCGCCGTGCGGGGGCTGGACCGCGCAGCGTTGCCTTCCCGGATTTCCCCCCAAAGTCGTATGAAAAGTAGCAGCTTAATGATAATGAATTGAATTGTTCCCATCGAAAGTGGCCTGACTGGCAGAATTCTGGAAACGGAGAGATCCCTGATGCTGGCTGAAAACACAAAAGTAATTGGATTACACAAAGAAAATAAGATAAACATTCATTAAAATTACAGTAACAGGCTGTGATTAACGAGCCAGCAGAGGAGCCTGCTGGGGCGAGAGCACTGTTTGCTCATCTGTCCTGGGGGATTTCGGGGGAAACGCATCCAGGTTTCGTAAAGGCTCTGTTTCCTGCCTTTCCTTTTTATTATCAGGTTTCAAAAGTGGTTTGACGGAGTGAGCACCTTCCAGATAGAACACATCCCTTTTTGTTTTATCATTACTGTCCAGAACCTGCGTTTCTGGACGCGTGGAGGGGTCGCTGACCGTGTCTCTGGGCAGAGACGGACCCAGCGGCACGTCCCCTCCTGGCTCGGGTGTCCTGGGTGCTCTGGGAGGGACTCAGCTTTTATCACAACTTCCACAAACCCGGGGCTCACTCAAGGGGACTCGTCAGAAGGTCCCTGAGTGACGTGAGGGCCCGGTGGGTCCTGCGTGTCCCCCGCTCTCTGGAGACCCCGGCGGGTGCCTGCCTGTCCCTCTCGGGCTTTCCCCGGACCCGGCACACGGGGAGGCATCCGGGGAGACGGGGCCTTGGCGGGCCGGCAAGAGGCACCGCGAGACGAAAACGCAGGTCTGTGCCTTTGCTTTTGCTCAGCCCCGGACGGAGGCTGTGACGCGAGAGCTGGCCGTCCTGGGGCACGGCGGCTGGCTGCTCTCGGAAGGGCAGGGGTGATGGGTGCAGCTCCAGACACGGTCCCTCCCGCCCTGCCCCGCTGGGCCCGGGCCTCGCAGGGATGGCGGCCGCCGTCCCAGTGGAGCCACGCAGGTCCCCGTGGGGCTTGGCCCGCCGGAGGCCCGGGCTCCCGAGACACGGTGCACCCAGAACGGGCAGGGCAGCGGGCTCTGCAGAGTGAGAGCGGAACCCGGGCCGGGCCGGCCGACCCCTCCCCGTCCCTTGACCTCGAGCACGGCGGCAGCTCTGATTCAGAGCCTCAGTGTGTGGATCTGAGCGATGGTCCTGGCAGCACGGCCCTCCCGGGGGCCTTAGTGGCACGAGTGGCACACGTGGGGTGTCGGGACACGGCAGAGCCCCCGCGATGGGGGTCACTTTCCCCGCGGGATGTGCGACATCCATGGTGAGGGAGACAGCACGAGCCCCGGTGGCCACAAGACACGCCTTTCCACCGGGGCCCTCGGAGCCGAGTGCGAGCCGTGTGGCTGCCTGGGGACTGAGACTGTGCGCAGGAACGCCCCAGGCTGTCTGTCCGGTGGCCGCTCCCTCCCCGTTGGTTTCCTGGTTCTGGGCAGCGTCGCCCGGCCTCTTGGCCTCTCCCGGGACGTCGTGGGGTCAGAGGCCCTGACCCGGCCTGGGGCGGTGCGCCTGCCCTCGGGCCTCGCTCGCACTCTGAGCCCCGCTAGCCTGCCACGCTGGCCCCACCTCTGCCCCCAGAGTGGGCGCTGGGACCGAGGGCCTCTCCTGGGGACCGCCTGCCCACACCGCCTTCCCGCTGGCCCACCGCCCAGCGCGGCTGGCAGATCTCCTCCCGGCCCTGTCCGTCCTTCCCACTGGACACGTCCTGCGGCTGGCCTTCTGGGAGGCGGGAGTGGGTGGCCTGCTGTCCGTGGTGGGACTGGGATGGGGACAGGACAGCGGGTAAGAGCCGGGACTGGCCGGCTCAGGCCCCGTCAGCCACTGGCGTCTTTCCCGGCCCTCACAGGCTCACCCAGGCGGCCCTGCTCTCCCTGCAGATACAGGTTCTGAGCCCACGACCTTCAGGTGTCCTCCCGTCGCCTGGGGGCCACGTTCCTGTCTCCCCTCCTCCCTGCACCCCATCCAATCCAAACCAGGTCCCGAGGTGACACCTGTGAATCATTTCCCCTGTCCCCTGCCCCACCCTCCCGCTCCGGGCTGTGGCGGCAGCTTCGTCACAGGCCCCTCCTCCAGGCTGCCCTCCTGGACTGACTCTAGATGCCACAGGTGACACTGTCCCACACCCTGTGCTCTGTGTCCCGAGGGATATGGTCTCATTAGCCTCCGCCGTCTGGGTGAAGCTCCAACCTTCGCGTCCCCGCAAAATCCCCGATCTGTCGCTGAGATTCTTTTGAGGTTCGCTGTGAGCCCCTTTCCGCTTCGCGCCTCGGGCATCGGCGCCTGAACGTTCGTGTTTTCCACGCACCCCCCTGGTCCCGCCTGTGGGGGCCGCGTCCTCTGTCATGACCTTATCACGTCTCGCCACGATCGTCTGTGTACGTCCTGCAGACTGGGCCCTTGAAAGAGTTGCCTTCTCGCGGCCCGTGGCGAGCGAGTGGCGAGCGAGCACCAGCACGGACGACGTGCCGTCCAAAAGTGGAGGAAGGAACCGTGGCGAGCTTGGCCTACGTACGTCAGGTGGGCTCAGTGTCTGACCGCTCTGCCTTCCAAGATCCGGCCCAGGTTTCAAACAACTTAGCTGGGCGAGCGCCAGCGGACGTGGATGGAGTAGGGACAGGCGCAGCCGGGAGGGGGAGCAGGGTGACCGCTGGCAGAGCGCCCGGGGGGCTGACCACTGGCGGGTGCTGGACACTGTCCAGTGACCCTGGGGAGAAGGGCCCCGTGTCACACTGCCCACCGCTCACTGGAGGTGTGCAAATGGCTCCTTCCGGCAAGAACAAGTTCAACCCGTGCCCCCTGGCTCACACCCCAAAGCAAAGAGGAGACCCCTCGGGATACAGGTCCCTGCTGCCCCGTCTGGAGGCTCCCTTCCCCAGCCTCCTGCCTCAGGGGCTCATGCAGTCCGCCTGTGGGCTTGGTCTCCCTACCAGGACCCTCACCCACTGCTTCCTTCTCACTGTTGGGGGACACAGACCCCACTTGGTGTCACCCCGGTCCTCAATCCAGCCCCCAACAGGCCACGCCTGGTGCCACAGGGACGTATCCCCACACTGAGCTCGTGATGGGAGCACAATGGGGGCCCAGAGCTCTGTGGGGACGAGCCGAGTGCCTGGAACTGGGGGGCCCAGACCCTGCACACAGGGCTCCCGGCTACCTCACTTCAGCAGCAATTGTTCTGTCCCAAGGGCCTCTGTGTCCACCACGTGTCCCCCAATCCAGGGATTGGAGGAGGGCTGGGACCGGCCAGTGCAAAGTCCCACACTTGACTGTGTATTTTCTTTCAAGCTGCAGGCAGAATGCAGCTTCCTGTTTCTGGGCACACAGATGACATGCTGTCCAGATCCTGGCTTCACCACGGCCAACGTCTTGTAGGTGTCTCCCCATCTCCCCCCCACGCTGCACCCGAGAAAGCAGGGATGGTCTGTAGGACTTCAGGTGGGGTAAGCACTGGAATGTGTTTCTCAAACAAAATCCTCTGCTAATCTGTTGAGGGGCCCAAGGGCTTGACCAGACAAGCTCCCTCTGGTGGGTTTGTTCATGTCCATGAACCGAGTCATCCATCGGTGTCCGTGAACTGAGTCATCCCTCAGTGTCCACGAACCGAGTCATCCCTTGGTGTCCATGAACATACTCATCCATCGGTGTCTGTGAACTGAGTCATCCATTGGTGTCCACAAACTGAGTCATCCATCGGTGTCCATGAACTGAGTCATCCCTAGGTGTCCATGAACCAAGTCATCCATTGGTGTCCATAAACTGAGTCATCCATCGGTATCCATGAACGTACTCATCCCTCGGTGTCCGTGAACTGAGTCATCCCTCGGTGTCCATGAACCGAGTCATCCGTCAGTGTCCACGAACCGAGTCATCCGTTGGTGTCTATGAACCGAGTCATCCATTGGTGTCCATGAACGTACTCATCCCTCGGTGTCCATGAACTGAGTCATCCCTCGGTGTCTGTGAACTGAGTCATCCCTCGGTGTCCATGAACCGAGTCATCCATTGGTGTCCACGAACCGAGTCATCCCTTGGTGTCCATGAACATACTCATCCATCGGTGTCCATGAACTGAGTCATCCCTTGGTGTCCGTGAACCGAGTCATCCATCGGTGTCCACGAACCGAGTCATCCGTTGGTGTCCACGAACTGAGTCATCCATCGGTGTCCACGAACTGAGTCATCCCTCGGTGTCCATGAACCAAGTCATCCCTTGGTGTCCATAAACCGAGTCATCCATCGGTGTCCATGAACGTACTCATCCCTCGGTGTCCGTGAACTGAGTCATCCCTCGGTGTCCATGAACCGAGTCATCCGTCAGTGTCCACGAACCGAGTCATCCGTTGGTGTCTATGAACCGAGTCATCCATTGGTGTCCATGAACGTACTCATCCCTCGGTGTCCATGAACTGAGTCATCCCTCGGTGTCTGTGAACTGAGTCATCCCTCGGTGTCCATGAACCGAGTCATCCATTGGTGTCCACGAACCGAGTCATCCCTTGGTGTCCATGAACATACTCATCCATCGGTGTCCATGAACTGAGTCATCCCTTGGTGTCCGTGAACCGAGTCATCCATCGGTGTCCACGAACCGAGTCATCCGTTGGTGTCCACGAACTGAGTCATCCATCGGTGTCCGCGAACTGAGTCATCCCTCGGTGTCCATGAACCAAGTCATCCCTTGGTGTCCATAAACCGAGTCATCCATCGGTGTCCATGAACGTACTCATCCCTCAGTGTCTGTGAACTGAGTCATCCCTCGGTGTCCATGAACCGAGTCATCCGTCAGTGTCCACGAACCGAGTCATCCGTTGGTGTCCATGAACTGAGTCGTCCGTTGGTATCCACGAACTGAGTCATCCATCGGTGTCCGCGAACTGAGTCATCCCTCGGTGTCCATGAACCAAGTCATCCCTTGGTGTCCATAAACCGAGTCATCCCTCGGTGTCCATGAACCAAGTCATCCCTTGGTGTCCATGAACCGAGTCATCCGTCGGTGTCCACGAACCGAGTCATCCGTTGGTGTCCATGAACCGAACCGAGTCATCCATTGGTGTCCATGAACGTACTCATCCCTCGGTGTCCATGAACTGAGTCATCCCTCGGTGTCCACACGAGCAAGGCAGAGGCAGCACACACCGGGGAAGCTGCAGGACCCAGCGCTGTGCGTGGCAAATGTCACTCCGAGCATTGCTTGCCCACGTCACCAAAACAAACATCTCACGTTCACCACCCCCCATTTGTAATGCATAAGGGGTGCCTGGCAGTGGTGTAAGAACGCGGGAGGCTACGTGAGCAGCAGGGAGACCGGGCCGGGGAACCTCAGAGGGGTCCTGCCGTTCCAGGAGCATGGAGTGCACCCGCCGTCCAAGGCGGTGACAGACAATGTCTCCTCCCGACGGCAACAGCCCGTTAACCAACCGCACACAGTGTCTCCTTTGTGTGTGTGGTTCTCTGACCAAGGGCTGTGTCCACATTTTCACTTTTGTCTGTGGTTGTTGTGTGCGGTCCCAACTGCCACTGACGGGAAGCTGAGCTGCACTGCTGTCCCCACGGCGGCGTGCCTAGTGACCCCTCTGCGGTCCGACAGCAGGAGAGGATATCCCAAGCTGCACGGGAAAATACAGACAGCAAACAATTTGAGTGGTTTCACGGAATTCTAAAGGAAACTGTGCCGCCCGCCCCGTCTGCGTTATTTCTGTAGCCAATCACATGGGACCCTGGGCTCCAAACTCACTGATCGTAGATCTGAACCGTGCCTTGTCTATGCATAGTTTGCTTCCATTATACTCAGTCTCAGCCCGCGATTCACACATCAACCGCCAAGACTCATGTCTCACCGCCTGCCCACCGTTCCAAGGTTGGACGGTGCCAAGTGCTCCTTCCAGGCTCGAGGGGCAGGTCCCCTGCACCACCATCAGCTCCTGGCCTCCCCTCTCCGTGACCGCGCTGATGGTCAGCAGGCAGACGCCCTCCGCCCCTGGGACGGACCATGACAGGACTCCGGGGGAACCACCGTGGGATGTTCAACTATTTTCCTGCAAGAACAGGTCCCTGGAAGGACAGCAGACAGAGGCCACTAGGCTAGAGACGGCACAGGACTCAGGACCCCGGTCATGTCCTGACGGGGCCGGGGGTGGTGCCCCAACTAGAGCTGTCGGCATAACACAGTCTTCGATTTTCGGGGACTCACCTGTCACTTGCCGTGTGCGGGCTCTGTGCTGGCTTCACCACCTGCTTGGGGCTGTGAGGTCCCCAGAGGGCCCTTCAAAGCGGACACTTAGCTTGGCTGTTGCACCCGTGGGCACAGCGTGCTTAATGCCATTCAATGCCACCATTGTCTGTCGGGACAGGGTGAAGCAGCACTTCGCTCTGAACGGATCTCTTAAAAGAAAACGAAGGCAGGCTGTAACTCCCAGAATAAACGGTGTGTGCCGGGGTGGACCCACCTGCGACAGCCACGTGGATGCCCGGGCGCCTGGCCGGGAGCTCCTGCTCACTTGGCTCCGAACCCCAGGCTTGCAGTTAAGGGGGCTTTTGCTGGTCCCCCCCAGAGACGTGCACCTGTTGTCGCCCGGCCCAAGAGGGGACCCCGGCACGGCGGTTCAGTGCGTGTTTTCACTCAGCAGGACAGCGCCGGCACCTGTGGGTCTGGGGTTGGGGGGCCCCGACTGCGGCCCCAGCCTGGGGGCAGGGAGAGCCACGCAGGGTAGCCTTCACGGTGAGAAGGACACGTGACTGCAGGTGCGTGTTCTTGGCCTTTCCCCGAATATGGTGGTCAAGTGGCTGTGGGGTTTGAGGCTGGAGAACACGGGCCAAGGCCCCTTCCTCTGCTGCTTCTCCTGCTCTCACCTTGGCTCAGGTGCTGCCCTGGCTGTGAGGGGAGGGGTCCCGGGCACCCCCATCTCTGTTTGTCTCAGCGCAGGGGTGCAGACGGGCCGGAAGCCCTCATGCACGCCTGCAGGGCTGGATTCCCAAGATGGAGGGCAGGCTCCTCGATTCGCTCTTCTGCCCTGGTTGAAGGGGCCGCGAGCTAAAATCAGCCGGCCACCTGTTCACCCCAAAACGAAGAACCAGGATTCCAGGAACTAACAGCTCCTCCCTCGGCCCCCAGGGGCACCTTCCTGTCCAGGTGAGGCCGCTGGGGAAGCCCCACATGCCACATGGCACCAAAACCAGGGCCGTGCCCACTGGCCCAGCCAGCAGCCAGAGCTGGTGGGCCAGGCCTGACTCGGGCAGGTGGGGCTCTTGCCTGGCCTTGGTTCTCAGGAGCCCTGGGGGGAGGGGCCTGGAAATACCTGCAGAGACCGGGGCCTGGCGTGCTGGAGAGCGGACGAGCTTGGGCCCCCCAGGGGTGACAACGTGGGGCCGGGGAGAGAGAGGCTGATAGCCACTGAGGAGCTAGACGCTGGCTTCTGTCCCTTTGGGGCACACAGGGTGATGGGGGGATCCGAGTGATGGGGGCTCGTCACTCCCCAGGTGTTGTTGGGGCAGTTGCAAGAGTCTGGAGCAGAGGGAGCTGAATGGGCAGGACGGTGTTGGCCCACGAGGGCCCAGAAGGGCCTGGAACCTCAGCAGACCCTCACGTGGCCTGGAGGTGGAGACGCGTCTACCTGGGTTTCTGCATCCTGGGCTGGGCCGCTGGTCCAGGTACTCGGGCCCTCGTGATTCTAGCACAACCACGCGCCCCGTGTCATTGTCGTGCCCTCACGGGGGCCACAGCACACACGCCCGCCCCACCCCGGCCGCACAGGCAGATTCACCCTGAAGCTGACGGGGTGTGGGTGCTTCCCTTGCAATGAGTCCTTCACGAGGGACTGATATAGTCTGGCGGCTGTGATTCTGTATTTTTTTTGTAGTGGGGCCTCCCAAGTTGTGTGAGGTTAGAGCTTAAAAACCTGGGTCTCATGAACTCAAACCAGATCATACACTGAAATAGAAGTAATCGTAAATACTCATAGACTTAGCTCTGAGGAGAAAATCTGGGCGACCTTGGATGTGATGTGACTTTTAGACGTTAACACCAAAGGCGCTATCCACGAAGGAGGCGATTGCTCAGCTAAAGTTCTGTAAAGTTAAAAACTTCTGTGCAAGACACTGTTCGGACACGAAACGATTTGCAAAACATACTAGTATCCGAAGCATGCAAAGAACACTGAAAGCTCAATAATATGAAATTATTGCAAAGTGGGAAACTGGCGGAACGTCGAGCACGACGCCAGAGAAGAATCAGCACGTGACAGGTGGAGAATCAGCACGTGACAGGTGCTCCCCGTTGTGCGTCGGGAGGGGCTTACCAGCCAGAGCAGCTGCCAGACACCAGCACGCACGTATCCCGGAACGCGTGCCCCGCCCGGCTGGCGAGGACGGGGCGCAGCGGGAGCCCTCGGGCATCGCGACATGGCGGGGATGCGATGCGGCGGCAGCTGGCTTCCTTCACAACTGAGCTCGCTCTCACCACGCGAGCCCGCAGGTAACTCTGGGGATTCACCCACGTGAGCTGAAAATTCTCGTCCACACAAAAACCTTTATTCACAGCCAACACCACCTGGGAGCGGCCAAGGTGCCCTTCGGTAGGAGAATGGACACAGAGGGTGCGGGACACCCAGACAATGGAATAGTATTCTGCACTAAAAAAAAAAAAAAACCCAGCTGTCAACCCGTGAAAAGACAGAGAGAACTCTTCAGTGCGTATTACTCCGAGAGAAGCCAGTCTGAAAAGGCCACACACGGTGTGGTTCCAACACTATGACATTCTGGAAATGGCAAAACCATGGAGACCGTGAAAAGGTCAGCGGTTGCCAGGGGCTGGGGGTGGCAGGTGACCAGGTGACCCACGGGGGGCTTTTAGTGCGGTGACACTGTCCTGTAAGCCACGACAATGGTGGACACGTGTCATGATGCACTTGTCCAAGCCCAGAGAGTATCCCACACCCAGAGGGACCCTAGGAGGACCGTGCATCTCAGCTAATAAGCAGTGACCATCAGCATGGGCCCACCCGTCACAACAAATGTATCATACCAACGCGAGACATTTGTGATACAGGGGTCTGGCCATTTTCCATTCTTCCCACGCAATTTTCCGTACACTTAAAAGTAATGATAAAAGTGACATCTCACGCACACAGCAGTCGGGTCCACCTCTGTTCGGGAGGGAGGGCAGGGTGCAAACGTCCACGTGTGCCTCACGGTCCCTCGGTCGAGATGTGGGGCTGTGTGTCCTCGCCGTCCTGCCCGGGGCCGCTGTCCTGGAGGCAGAGAGGAGCTGTGTGGTCCCAAGCTAGGTCTCCCAAGGCCGGGTGGCTTCCCCATCCCCTTCGTGCCCCCTGAGATCGCTTCGTGAGGAGCCCAGCCTGGCCCGGTGGACGGGGGGCTCGGACAGCAGACTGATGTTCTCTCGGCTCTGAAGGCTGGAGGCCTGAGATCCGGGGCCGGCAGGATGGTTTCTGGTGAGGCTTCTCCTCCTGGCTGGTAGACAGCCACCTTCTCCCCGGGTCCTTGCATGGCCCCTTCCCCGTACATGCAGCGAAAGAGAGCTTTGCTGCTTCTTCCTCTGTTTGTAAGGACACCGGTCCTGTAGGATCAGGGCTCCCTTTTTATGAACTCACTTGACATCATTACCTCCTTTATAGCTGCCTCTCCAAACACCATCACACTGGGGGTTAGACTTGGGCGGGGGGGGGAGGGGGGACACAGTTCAGTCCACAGCAGCCCCCTAGAGTGCCCCCCCCAGCCTCCCAGCCTTCCCAGTGGAGGTCACATGAGGTCTCGGCGAGACATAGGAGACAGAAGGACTGACAATCAGCCCCCGTGACCCCCGGCCCCGGAGCAGTAGTGAAACATTTGCTGCGTCTAGCCTCTGGTTCGAGACAACCTGTGGTGTGGCCAGTAGGTAAGGGACGCAGATTTCTGTAGGTGGTGCTTTTCAGGAGCAGAGCTTCCGACGGCCCGTCTCTGGCCGGGGGACATGTGCACAGAAGCACTGCTTTCTTCGGGCCCAATTCCAACTCATCTCGGCGCTGCCCGCCCAGCGACCGTGTCGATGGGGGCCGGGCCCCGGGCCCGACAAGACGCACCAGGGCAGCGTGCCTGCCGCTAGCACGGGGTGAGCTTCTCCAGCGCCCTGGAGTCAGACCGTACCCCGTCTTGAAACGGGCACCATGGGTATACGGCCGATAGTCCGCGACCAGCTTCATCCCCGAACCCGTCCAGTCTGCTTACCAGACGTCACGGAGTCAGTGAGGTCACCCCAGCAGGGGAACCCTCCCGCCTCTTCAAGCCTTCTCAGAGCTCAGGTGTCTCCTGAAGGTCTGGGCAGCCACGTCTAGGATGTGCAGGGACTCGCTGGCCACACGACGTATCTTCTCCCTGCCCTCTTGGCCCGTGTGGGTGTGAGCTGCGCGGTGGCCCCCCGCCCCGAGTCACCGGGCCTGAGCCCCCCACGGCAAATGGGGTGGGGTGTGCGGTATCCCCTCATCCCCCCAACCTACAGACGCAGGGAAGCAGAGGACGGGCTTGGGGTCCACATCGGACTCCCTCCCCAGCCCGGGATCTCTCCCACGATGCTGTGGTAGCCCATGAAAACAGTTGGCATGTTTCCGCAGGAAAAATGAAACTCCTTTCTTTACGGACAAGCCTTCAGGGTCTGTTACGAGCCCACAGGGGTCACCCTGTGAAATGAGCTGACCCTGAAAGCATCTGATGACACCCAAGCAGCCTCCGTACTGGAACCCAAGCTTTGGGCACGTCTCCCGAGAGGTTCGTCGGGCGATAAATTACCCCTGGAAAGATGACACACGACTTCCAACAATAAAGGGGGTCCGACCTTGGCTTCAATGCTACATTAACATTGCCTTGTGGCCTTCCCGACCCGAGGTCAAAATCGGATGTCGCTCTGAAGTCAGGACCCATGATCACGGACCCCGGGCAGCATCCTGTGCTCTCGGAGACACGGGGTAGAAAGCCGGCGTCAGATGGGCCCAGGCTGATGGGTGGCCTGTGTGCTGCGTGCCGTCGGCCGGGCGGGCTGCCTCCTCTTGGCCTTAAACGGGGAAGGGGGGGACCCACCTCCCAGGTTTCCGCGAAGACTGCCACAGCCACTGCCCTTTTCAGCACGTCGTTGCTGCCCAGTGAATACAAGCTGGTGGTCGCGGGCCCCGGGGTGAGGGGCTGCGGAGGGTCCAGGGTTGAGCCCGACGTCCCGCACAAGGCGGGAGCCGCCTTCGCTGCCAGCCGGGCGCTCGGCGTCTCCTGCACGAGCAGGTGTCGCGGTCCGAGCGGCTCCACGGACGCCGCGGTGGATGGACGCCTGCGGCTCTGTGGCCAGGTGTCTGCGCCCCGTCTGAAGGTCACCTGCTCTCCGCCCTGCCGCTCTCCCAGGTGTTGCTGGGGCTGTAACATCTGGCCGCAAGGTGCGCGTGGCGCCCGGTCATCCATTGTGCTGCCGGCTGCCGGAGGGGCCGTCACGAGAGGACATTTGCTGGACGGGGTGGGGCACGAGGGGGGCGGTGCTGAGCAATCACCAGCAGCCCCTGAGCTGACAGACGGCTCAGGCGGCGAGGCGAGGCGGTCGCGGTGCCGTGCGGCACGTGCCAAGGACGTGGCCCTGCCCTCCTTTGTGCTCCTTTTCCTCTCCGAAGCCTCGTCCCCGGAGCACCGCGCCGTTCCCGGCCCTCGCACGCCCGGCCCCTGTGGCAGGTGCCCAGAGCGCACGGCCGGGCGGATGGACCGAGGCCAGCAGCATCTGCCGCTCACAGCGGGTCGCGTGCTCGCCCCCATTACTCTCCCCTCCCTGCCTGCTCACCGCAGCGCCCCTGTCACGTGTGTGCCAGGCCCAGCAGCGGCGACACAGCGTGGGGCCGCGGCTGCTCCGCTCACAAACAGAGGGCGGTGCACACAGCCCGCGGGTCCACCGGGCCCGCCGGCGGCCTCCGTCTGTCTGTCTGTCGCTTCCCGCCGCCGACCTCGCCACGTGCCGCGGTGCCCCGTGTCCCCTGTAACATCTGCTTTGTCTGCACATCCATCACCGAATCCGTTTGGCCGATAAAGTCACCGTCCCCATCAGTCTACAGCCGTCCCGACGCTTACGATTAAAAACCTTCCCTTCTGTGTGGGCGTTTTCTTTGGGGAGATTTTTTGAAAACTGGATGCTTAGTCTGCTCTGTTGGACACGATACTCCATCAACCCTTAATTGCTTATCATGTCCTCGGCTCCCACACCTTGTATTTTCTGGGTCTCTGTGCTCCTCAGTCTGAGGGTCAATCTGATTTTAATTAGCGCGGCCTCCGCCGGCACCCTGCGCCTTCCTCTCGGCTTGGAGAGCAGGGGGACCCCGTGCTTGTCGTCTTGGTGGGAATGACCTTATACCTGGAGACCCCGGTGGAGGACCGAGGGCCTCTGGGGCGGGTGTCCCGGCAACTCCTCGTCGGAGCTCAGACTTGCAGACCGAATGCTTTTCTGGACAAGAACGGCCTAATGACGATTATCCGAACGTTTCCCTCCCAACTTCTCAGAGTGAAGTAACTTCGGAGACACTTCCCTTTTGGGAAGGGAAATCTTCCGAAACGTGAATTACACCTGCCCTGGGTCCACGTCTTGCCCTGCCCAGAAGCCGCGGCCCCTCCGGCATCTCGTGCAGACTCGGGAGGCGGGAAGGGGAGCCCGCGGGGGGAGGCCACAACCGCTTCCAGTGCCCGCCAGCTCCCGGCCCAGGCCGGCGGCGGCCTCACGGCTCCCTCCGCACCCTCCAGCGGGGCTAGGACACCCCGCTGGTGCAGCGAACGGTATCTGTCATCCTCTGCACCCCCGGGTGCCGCCAGGACAGCAGGGACACTCCTTTCGGGGACACTGCTCGGAACGTGGCCCCTAGGGGGATGGCCAGGTGGTTTCTGAGCACCCGTGCTCCTGTCTGGTGGACAAGGGCTCCCGGCCCTGCAGCCGCGGGGTGCTGAGACGGGAGAAGGCAGAGGCCCGTCCTGCACGCTCAGTGGCTGCAGCAAAATGTGTCCAGTCCAGCATCTTCCTTGGGGCCCGTGTGATGTGTGGGAGCTTTCCAGATCTGTGCTTCCTTGTTTTACCCCCCAGGAAAACTGAGGTTCCTGGATCAAAAGAAGACTGGATATTTACTCACAAGAAACCTGTGGGGCCGAGTTCCTCCGCCCCAGCCCCTGGAGACACAGTGAAGGCGGGCGTCACCTGCAGAAGAACCCTTGGTGACGGCGCTCGGAGCTTCCGTGGGAGCTGTCGCACAGCGCCTGTCTGCGGACGGGGCGGGACCCGTCGCTGTCCTGGCAGACGAGTCCTCTCCGGACGTCCGGGCTCCTGATGCCCAGGGTGCACGAGAGCGCGCAGGGAGCGATGAGCCCCCGAGCGCCGGGTGTCTCGCCCTCTGACTTCCCAAGGGTGTCCGCCACCCGCCATCTTGTAACCCAGCCCGCCAGGAATCTATTCCGGAACTCCGGCCGTTGCACACATGACAATGTATCTTTTCCCGACAACGTGTCCGTGTTGCAAAGAGCCCACCTTTACCTGGCGAAGGGGAGGCACGCGGATCTTTCCCTGCTCATTCCCAGAACAAGGTAGTGCCCGGCCACGGCCACGGCCACGGAGCTGGCCCTCCTGGTGCACACCTCGGGCTTCCGTACTAATTGCCCAAAGACCCGCCAGAGACCAGGCCGTCGTCAGGAGTCACCATTACCGTCCTGTTGTCATGTCTTCTGGACTGTGGCTTCCACACAAAGACACGCTCACCCGTGGCCGGCACGCCTCGGCCTGGCCGCTGCAGTCACAGCAGACACAGACCTGACCCACGTGAACTTGGCCAGCAGGCAGCCCGATCGGCCCTGAAGAGTGAGTCACCCTGTGCCGCGCTCCAGGGCTGTGCCACCTTGGACGAGCCACTGTCCTCTCCTGGCCTCCACCTGCTTCTACCTACAGGACGAGGAGGAAGGTCCCGAAGACGTAACCCTGCCAGTGGCTTTGCAAAGAGAGGGTTTAAGTGGCCATTAGCACGAATCGCACTCCTGAAACCAATACGACACTGTATGCTAACTAAGGCTAAATAAAAAGAAAAAATGGCCACTAGTGATAGATTCGTGAGAGTCAGACGGTGACCAGTGTCTACTGAGCCACAACTGGTATCTTAGTGGAGGGAAATGTGAACGCAGAGTAAACATTCACATGGCGGAGGCAGGAGCTGGGCTCTTGGAGTCTGTCCTCCCGTCCTAAGAAGCCCTGCCGAACTCCGAAGCCGGGCTCCCAGAAGCCTCGCTCCTCCGACGAGACCTAAGTGAGGAATCCCGAGATGTCCCCTTCTCCTTCTGGCCGTGTCCCACCCTGTGTGGCTTTGCTTCTCCAGGAAGCAGTTGTTCTGGCTGAATTTGATGCCAAACTCTGCACGTGCAGCCCCAGCCTATCTCTCGTCGGTTCAGTCCGCCTCGTGGGGTATCTGCCCCCTGCCAGGTGCCTGTGCCAGGAGAACCGCCCAGAAGCCACCCTGCCAGGAGGCCTTCTGCAGGGGCCTGTTGGGAAATAAGCCCGGGTCTTCTCTCACAAAGGTCCACTATGACCGTCAGCGTCTGGGACCCAAATACGCCCTCATGCTTAGTCACTGTCCACATCCACGTCCTCACGGGCCCCTGCAGCTGGCCCCACGAGCCACACTCCCATGCTCCAAAAGCGCAAAGGCTCATTTAACTCGTTCTCGGTGACTTCCCAACCTCCTGCCGAGATGCCCTGCAGCATCTGGGCCAACGGCAGGCGTCCCGGCTGGGTTCACACTCTGCCGGCACCGCTCCACGTCCCCTCCGTGGTGTCCCGACCCGTGGTCTCGCACCCGCTGTCCCTCACGGGCCTCCTCACCCGCAAGCGTGGGGCTCCTGCTCCCCCGGGCACCCGCCAGCTGCCAAGTGGGTCCCGACACGCTTGCCCGGGGCAAACGCACGCGGGGTCTGCCGCTCCCGCGCTCTGCACCCTGCGGACGCCTCGGCCACGTTGGCTGCCCTCGCCGCCGACCTCTCCTGTTTCTGTTTCACACCATTGACCTAGATCGGGGGCTCCCATCTGTGGTCCTGTGACCCCTTGACTTCCATACACTTTCTGAAACTCAGTATTTTCCCTGGCGGCCTGGATGGAGTCACAGGTGGAGGCTTGGTCACGTGCGGGGCGTGGACGTCTTCAGGCACCTGTTCCACGTTGTGGCTGTGACGTTACAGGCGGTCGGGGGCTCATAGTCTCTCAGCTGGCTGCACCTAAGCCATCCTCGATGGAGGGCACCAACACACTGCTAGGAAGAGAAGGGATTCTAACTCAATGCTTTGAGACCGTAAGTACAGCTACCTTCCAGAAGAGCCATGACGTCGTTCCCAGGACCCCTTTGCCAACGCTCCCCCCAGCTCGGGGCCCTCAGGCGTTCCCTTCTCTGGTCCTCGCCTGCAACGAGGTGGGGATGGGGGGTCAGCAAGCCTTCCAGAATCTCTCAAACACCCACCAGATACAGCACGGATGGACGTACAGGGCACGTTCGCAGCGAAGCAAGTCGGGTAGAGAAAAGCCGATACGTGTGATCTCACTCCTGTGTGGACTGTGGTTGCCAGAAGGGGGAGGGGGAGGGGGATGAGTGAACGCGGTCAAGGGCGTTCAGGGCCACAAACTCTGTGGCTACAAAACAACCAGGTCACGAGGACGAAAAGCGCAGCATAAGGGGCATAGTCAGTGACACTGCAGTGACTCTGTGTGGTGCTGGATGGGACTAGACTCCCCATGGTGATCACTTCCCAAAGGCTCTAAGCGTGGAATCGCAAGGCTGTGCACCCGAAACTAATCTAATATTGCGGTGAACTAGACATCAGTTACGACGAATTCACCAAACGCGTATGGCGAAGATCCCGTGAGCCGGGTCTGTGCCCGGCTCTCAGGGACGCCCTCAGGTGCTCCTGCCCTGACGGTGTGGGCCGCAGTGCTGGCAAAGTTAGGAGACAAAGAGGAACGCACACGGATTCGCCTAATGGCTTCAACTCGCTACCTTCAACTCGGAGATAGAGGCGCTTTGAGACTAAAACCCTCCGAGTCTGCACGGGCCTTGGCTTCCCAGTGCTTGTGATTGGCTTTTCCCATGAGCTTTGGGTCATAAGTGCACATTTACCAAGAAATATTTTTTTCACATTGATGTCAGCTCAGCATCGGGGGTATGTGGACACTCAGACATGTGCGTTCAGAATTTGCCCAAGATACGAGTGTGCTGTTCTGACCCAGCCCTTTTTCTGGGAGAAACGTCTGTACCCACAGGCACCGACTCTTGAAGAGGCTGGGAGAACCCTGTCGTCAGTGTGTCCTGTGTATTTTAGGACGTGAGTTTTACATTTGAGAAATGGCTCAATTATACAATCTGCCAGACTCATCTGTTCAAACGGTGCCTGGATTTTGGCTCATAGCCTGTGAACATTTTGGCTGGGCTGGGCTACATCCGGGTTCTCTTTGCCATCAGGCAGCCGCTCGTCCATGTAAGACACGTCCGTGTAAGACACGGAAGCGAGACTCTGACGGCCCCAAGTGCCCCAACGTTCACAGAGGCTCTGCTCTCCGACGTGCTGTTTTAATGCACATTCTACTTTACTGAGTTCCTTCAGACCGGGGATCGCGTCTTGCTTCCTGGTGCAGCCACAGAAGTACCAAGCACGGTTCCTGGCCTGCAGGTGAGGAAGTAAAGGTATCAGGTGAGGTGCAAAACAGGTGTATATCAACACGTGATAGAAGCGGTTGAATTACTGACTTTTAAAATGATACTCGATGGGGGTTCCCCGGGGGGCTCAGTCGGTTAAGCGTCCGACTTCGGCTCAGGTCACGATCGCGCAGCTCTTGAGTTCGAGGCCCGCGTTGGGCTCTGTGCTGACAGCTGGGAGCCTGGAGCCTGCTTCGGATTCTGTGTCGTCCTCTCTCTCTGCCCCTCCCCTGCTCGTGCTTTGTCTCTCTTTCTCAAAACTAAGTAAACATTAAAAAAATTAAAAACAAAACAAAACAAAATGAATACTCTGAATACAGCAGAGCGGCAATACTCAGTCTAATGAAGTGTTAGGCCTCATAAGGAATTAGATAGTTAGGAATGGTCTGAACATATGTGAATGTCCACTGTCTGTGCATTTTAACACGTGTACACAGACATACGTACGTGAATATACAGGCTCTGATGTTAATCGGAGATAATCTAGAATGCTGGCTCACATTCGACCTGCAAAAAACTGATTTCTAGGCTGTTTTGAGATTTTCTGCCCCTTGTCTCTGAACGTAGCTGGAACGTGAGGGCAGATTTGGCGATGGTGACGATGGTGAGGGACCGCCGCCTCCCTCGTGTCCACACAACACGCCTACCGCATGGGTATCAGCTGCACGGTGTATGGTTTAGACGGGGTCTGACCCAGGTCGGAAGGTGAACTGCATGGCCTGGTTTGGGCTGTTTTGTTTGCTTTACAGGCTGCTGTATCACAGGACACAAACGGCCCCGAGAACCCCGAGAGGCGACGGGAGGTTCTGCCTGGAACTGTCCTGGGTTGAAGCCCACGCTAACAGTTCGTGGCGGGTCACTGTGTCCTCTGCGGCCTGCTCTGGGGGCCTGCTCGCGTGTTCTGGCTGTGTCCCCGGCTGCGTCCAGCCCCACAGACGGGGTGGGGTGTCTGCCCACAGAAGTTGGAGACCCCGTGAGGCTGTCGGTCGCCGGTCACCGCCCGGCGGGGCTCAGTCTTCCGCCTCAGAAGTGAGGGCCAACACCAGGGCCCCACCTGGATGGAGCCCTATCCTTCCGGACTCTCGGGTGACAGCTTGCCCTGGACCGCGTGCTTCCCGGTTTACCTCCTGCTGTTGCAAATGTTTGCAGATCAGTGGCACGGGCCTGGTGGTGAAGGAGAAAATGTGAGCACCTTGACTCCTGGGCCTGATGGAACATTTCTGTTGCCGGGCATGGGGTGGTTTCCCCACACAGCCGATCCGGGGGGAAGCGCCCGTCATCCAAGCCCGGGCCGTTTTCGTGGCAGCTTGTAGGGTACGAAGCCCACCCGGGCATCCCGGGTAGGGGCACGTGGTTTCCCAGGCCACAGCGGAGAACGTCATCACTGGGACGACGTGTCACAGTCAGTCACTTAAGAACGTAAACAGCCCCAGAAACAGAACTGAGCAGGCGTCCGGCCATCTGTTCCGAGTGCTGGTCTGTGTTGTCACCGGGGGCGCTGATTTCGGCTCCCCTCGCCAGATGAGAACCAGAGCCGCCCCCGCATCCGCTGACTGTCCCCCAGCGGCACAGATCGTGATGTCAACAGCTTACTCTGCCTGCCACGGGGCCCCGGGTTCCCTCTCCTTCTGCTGCAGATGTGAGGGCCAGGCTGGCTCGGCGTCCCCGCAGAGGCACCTGCTGTGGGGCCGTGAGCCTGTGTCTGCGCCCTGCTCCTGCACCCACGGGTTCCCACACAGAGCCCCACACCTGCCCCCGCGGTCGCCAGGCCTGAACCAGGAATGGACGTTCTTTTGAGAACAGTGACACAGCCCTGACTCCATTTAACCTCCACTACTGCCAAAGAAAATGTTCCTTTCAATTTTTCCCACCCAGGAGCTCATTCTGAACTCCTCATTTCACGTTCCTACGCTGGAATTACCCCCAAAATCTGGAAAGAGAGACCCGAATCCCTGCCACCCACAGCCGCCGATGGAATCGGGAAAAAATCTCCAAAGAATCAAACCAATCTCAGAGACTAGTTAATGTGACTGCGTCAGTAAATTAAGAAACTGGGCCACCGGGTCCACGGAGAGTATGCCTCTGTGTGCAATAATTTGTATTCAGCTTCTAGCAAATTTCATCAACTGACTTTGATTCCAGAGTTCAACACCCGGTGGGTTATAACAGTGGGGGGATTACTCACCCAGAAACGACATGAGGCCCAGCGGTTTCTCCGGAGGCAAACCCTTAGCATTCCAGTGATCTCAAGGATAAAGTTATCACGAGTGTGAACATCCTTTTTGGATACAGGATCAAACACTCTACACATCGGGCTCAGTTCCCGAGGGACCCCCCAGCCCGCCCCTCCCGTCCCACCCCACCACCTGCGCGGCAGCCTCCTGGATGGCCCGCGCGCCTCCCCTCTGCCGCCGTTCGACCTGGAAGGCAGACTCTGGCTCTTGAAGAGTGAGGCAAGCAAATAAAGACAACCGCGGCTGCTCTAAGCTCCTTCTGCCGGAGCCCCCAACCCCCCCCCCCAACCCAGGAATGGAAGCCTCGGTCCTCAGTCACCTTCCAGCCCTGCTTGAGCCACCTGTCACCTCCCAGATCCACCCCCCTGCATCTCACCCTTGCTCTCCCTGCTGAGCCCCACAGCCTCTCCCCTGCCCCTCCAGCACATCAGGCACACTCCTACCTCGGGGCCTTTGCACTTGCTGTGACCTCCACCAGGAAGCTCTGTCTCAGGTTATCTTCTGGTCTGCTTCTTCACTTCCTGCACAGCTGTCCTCAAGTGTCACCTTGCCTTGTGCTTCCCTTGACCTCTGTCTCTGTCCCCACCCACCGGTCTGATCCGCCTGCTCTGTCTTCTCTGGTCCTTAGCTGCCCCTCTGCCTGGCGCTCCCACTGCTATGTGAGTTATATAAGGACGGGGCTCTTTCCGGTTCACTGTGTAGACCGAGGGCCTGGGTGGGCTAGAAGACGCCCCCACCCAAAGTCTGGAGCTGACACCAGGCCGATGTCAGCCCTTCTTCATTGAAAAGGAGCCCCCTCCAACGTCAGGCCAGCGTGTGACCGGGGTGGGGGGTGGGGGGCGCTTCCTCGTGAGGGGCGGGCCAGCCCCGGGTTCTTACCTCTCGGGTCCTGGCGGCCGAGTGATCGGGTGGAAAGTTCAACTGCAAGCCGAGGAGAAGCCGCCGGCGAATGGTGCGCCCTCCTTCAGTGCGCGTCTCCTGGAGGCATCCGTGTAAGGATGCTCTGTGAGGCGATGCTGTGGTAGGTGGGAATTTAATCGCGGTTTGCGGGATTTCATTGCATTTTGCAGAATGTGCTGTTGGGACGTTCACGAGACTTTCCACTTGTGGATGTTCCCTACTTATTGATCGTTTATGAATAATTATTCTGCATTGTGCATTGTATCTTTCATCGCTATTTTAGGTTTTACAAAGACTATCGTGTTTCCTCTTCCCGAGCCCCTCGCTGAGCGTCAGAACAGACCTGAGGGCCCGGGGTGCAGGGAAGCCGAGACGGGCTCACGGAGGGCACAGGTGTGTGCACTCGGGGGCAGTCAGAGCAGCGCCGTCCTGGGCACGCGTGCGGCCCGCCTGGTGGGGACGTTACATCAGGGCTGGGGGCCTTGGGACACGCTGCCCCAGGGCCCCGGGTGAGGGGTGGCTCTGGGCTCGGACGGAGATGGTCAGGTCCAGGCTGTCAGACGGCAGGCACTTCCCAGGTCATCAGCCTGCACTGTCGCCCGTGATGAACCTGGCATCAGACACACTCAGCCTCTCTTGTCCGGTGGGCACCATTCAAGAGCGAGAGAGGCACAGACACCCAGGGCCCACCGAGAGGCGAGGCGGGTGCTGGCCCCAGTGGGCGACGTGTGTCCCCGCCAGCCGTGGGCTGCAGAGCCCCTGCAGGACGGTGCCTGGCCGGGAGACACTGACAGCATCGGGTCACTAACGTGGGAGGGAGGGTGACCGTGGTGGAAGGAAGTGGGCAGAGCGCTGGACCTGGGGCCGGGGAGACCCCTGTGGGGCTGGCACCCCTGTGGGGTGGGGGGATCCCGCCTGGCAGGGAGGGGGCCGGGAAGAGGGAGTCCTCACTGTAAAAATGCCGCAGGAAGCCATGTGGGCGGCAGGGAGGGCGGCTGTGCTCCTGATTCCCAATCCGGGGTGGTGGGGGGGGGGCAGGACACACTGCGTGTCAGATACAGGGGTGCGGGGGCAGTTTTTCAGGGCTTCCGTTTGCCAAAAATCATTCTTGAAAAACCTCGTGTTTGTTTCTCGAAACAATACATGTTTAAAGATGAAGCTCAACTGAAGACCAAGCCAAAGGTGAGGAGAGACACCCGACCCGTCCCCTGTCTGTCCCCCGGCGGGGCCTCACCCCCACTGCCCCTAGATGCCACGCGGGGAGTGGAGGGACATCAGGCTGGAGGGACAGGCGAGACCCCGGAGAGGGGGTCACGCACAGGATCCACTGGGCAGTGATTCAGAGCGTCTGGATGGCCCTCGTCTCCGGTGACCCCAGGCTGGTCCGGGGGCCTCGCGGCGACAAGCTGTGCTCCGGGACGGCGCCCTCCCCTCCACAATGAACGTTTCTTGTTTCCGTCTTATATTGTGTTGACTTTAGACGTGTTCTATTAAACCCCTTCCCCTTCTACGCTTTCTGACGGCAGACTCCCACACTTACCTTTCCTTGTCTGCAATGCGGCCACGACCCAGTGTGGAAAATCAGCACCAGCACCGACCGATCGAGGCCCCCTGTCTTCTGCATGTGCACACACACACACACGTGCATGAGTACACGTGTGCACACATACGGACACACCTACCCATGTAGACGCACACACAGACATACATTTGCACACACACGCGTGCACACACACACCACAGGCACATGCCACTTTTGGACAAGGGCTGGTAACTGGCTCTCACTGGCTAAGCCTTCGGAACATTTCGCCATTTCAGCGCTAACTGCAAAATTCACAATAGGGCCAACATATCGCGTAAACTGTGGGTTTCTTTCCGCGTCTCGCTGCCCTTCTTGCATCATGTGGGCCGCCCTGGAACGTTCCCCATGCCTGCTCCAGGGCGGACAGCTGGCTCCTGCTGAGGACCTTCCCAGCTCTCCTCTGAGGCCTCTCTGGGCCCCTGTCCTGACTCCTGACACACAAGCCGGCCCCTTACTTTCCCTGAGTTTTTTCTCACATTCAGTGGGGTATGTCTTCAGCACCTCCCTGGAAAGGAGCTCGATGCCCGGAGCTGTCTTTGCCCTCCCACGTGGCTGGGGGTCTGGGGGCAGGAAGGGGTCTCAGCCGAGAATAAGGACGGCAGCCGTTTCTGTGTCCCCCCCCCCCACCCATTTCCAGTGTTGCCTGACTTTTGCCTCAAATCTTCTCTCTCTCTCTCTGGAAGTCGTGAGATCTTTTCTATGCCAGATGACCTGAACTCTCAGGATGATGTCATAAGTGTAGATACACTCTCGCACACCAGCATCTCCCGACCCATTGGTCCGTCTGTCACCCTGTCAACATCTGCTTGTTGGACACTCATGACGCCCTTTCCACGCGGAAACGCGTCTGTGATGGCCACACACTGCTTTCGGTTCCTCCTGTTCTGTGTCTATCTCCCGTCCCTTCGGCCTTCGTGGACTTCCTTTCTGTAAGAAGACAGACCCCACACGCCCCTCCTCTTTCTTGTTCCTTCTCCAACTTTCTGCCTCTTGTTTTCCTTTATCAACTCTATCTACCCTCCAAAGCTCCTGAAACTATTTAGGTTTACACTTTCGACATCTAAGCATTCTTCTCTGCCCCTAGCTGCGTTATAGCACTTTGTTCCTGATCCAGTGATGGAAAACCCCATGTATACGGCTAAGAAATTCATGTGAGACGTGATCGCGGTCCTTTTGCCGCTGCTGGGTTTGGATCCTGTCTTTCTGACTAAAAGCTGACTAACTTGGTAGCCACTAAACACAGGAGACTATTTGAATTTAAATTAATTAAAATCAAATAGATTTAGAGTCATTGCCTGAGCCACACGAGTGGTCACTCAAGGGCTCAATAACCAGGCACGGCCAGTGCCTCCCAGATGAGTGAGCCCAGTGCCTCCCAGACTAGTGGCCCGGAACATTGCCAACCTGGCAGAAAGGCCTGGGGCAGCTCTCCTCGCCCGCTGACAGGCCCCCGGCTGCCCCCCACGTTTCGGGTGGGGACACGGGCTCTGACAGCCCTCGTACCTGGGTGGAGCTCAGCGGCAGTGAGTATAGAGGCCGGGGCACAAGTGCTCGTCTGCAGGACCTCCCCTCTCCCCGCGGGGGAACTGTCTTAGCTCAAGCTGCTACAACAAACACCACTGACCAGGCTGAGTGGCTTATCAACAGCCGAGATGTGTTTCTGCTGGTTCTGGTGCCGGAGGTCCCTGCTCAGATGCCAGCGGGGGCAGGTTCTGGGAGGGCGACTTCTCCCCGTGTCCTCACCTGGCAGAGGGCTGACGGGGTCCCCGGGGCCTCTTGTATCAGGGCGCTAACCGTCTGACCGTGGGGGCTCCACGCTCATGACCCAATTCCCTCCCCAGGGCTCCACATGCCTAACGCTGTCACCCTGGGCACACAATTCCAACATTAAGAACGCTCCAACCACAGCGTGGCCCCTCGGTCCAGCCAGGGAGGCATAGGGAACGTCCTTCTGATGGTGTTGGGGACCTGTAGAAACCAGTGGCTGCCCGACATGGGACAGGAGACCCAAGGTTTGATGTGAAGCTGGATGGGGCATTTAGGGCTCCCTCGGAGGGAATCTCAGGAATCAGGAACCAACCCAGGTGGTGAGCTCGGAGGGAGGAAGCAGAAGTCCCGAGTAGACGGGGCTGGGAAACAATAAAGCAGTTTCCTGCTGTACCCGGGCCGGCTTGTTCAATAACTCCATTACCTCCTAGTGAGTTCCCCATCACCCCATTGGCTGCACCCACTGACCCCGGAACCACAGCCCCGAGCACAGTCTTTCCTGGGGTCCCCGTGTGGCTGGGAAGGGGTCTTGCATGGATGTGGCCCCCCCGGCACTCAGCCAATCGTGCCGACCATCAATGCCAGTCTAGCCTGGGCCCTGTGGTGTAGACAGGTCCACTGCTTACACCACTGCCCAGAAGCATTCCTCTGCCCCGAAATGCAGTTGGCAGCTTTCATTTGCCATGACCCACTCCCTGATACGCCACCTCGGTCTTTCACTGCCGTCGTAGACCTCAGGATTTAGTTGAGATGGACACATGCGTTCATCCCACTCCGGCAATCCAAATCCCCTGGTACTCTCTCAATTCAAAAAAAATTAAAAAAGGATCGGAAAGACGAGAGAAAACCTGTGCCCCTCTGCATTGTCTTGAGAGTTATCCGTAAGACTGTGCTAAATAAAGCAGCTCAGAGTTCGCACATTAGAGGCGCCGCGTGGTCTCAGCGACGGTCTCTCGGCAAGAGGCGGGAAGCGTTAACTACTTGCGATTTGGCAGACCAACGCGGGGCGGCATCCGGGGCAGACCGGAGAAGGGTGGGGAGCCTGGTGCCAGCGGTCCAGGGGAGACGACGGCACCCCAACGCGCGGCTCCGTTGTGGGAGGAGGACAAACACCGGTGGGAGGCAGACGCCGCGTTGTAGACTGAACGGGTCCTACACGCGGTGTGTGGAGAGCGAGCCTGTAAGGACGCAGGACCGTCCGCCGGAAGGAGGCTGTGCTCCCGTGCGCCGCGGAGCCTCCTAGAGCCTGCGGCCCCCGGATGAGCCAGTCACGTCGTGTTCTCTGCTGGGCGGCCTTCTGCATCCTCTCGAGCTGCTGCTTCCGTGAGTATTTGTGCAGGTCCTAGACCCACATTCAGCACCACGAGGACCAGCTTCCTCCTGCCCAGGGTTCCACAGCCCAGCAGACCGGTATCCATTCCAACCACATGGCTCGAGGGAACGAAGAGGACAAGTGCAGTCTTCTAGAACGTCCGGGCGCCTCCAAGTTGAGCGCACGCACGGACCGTGAGCTCTTGTTCACGCTTGGATCCCGATCCTGTGTGTTGAGGGCGGAGGGTCTGGGACCGGCTCCCGGGTGACGCTGATGCTCTATCCACGGACCACACTCTCAGCAGCCCGAGTCTGGATGGCAACAGAGGTCCTGGAGCCCCAGCCGCTACATTCTCAGTGTTTAGTTTAGCACCTTCACCCAGCAGGGCCACAAAACTCAGGATCCAAGTTCAAGGTCAGGTGCCCAGCAAGGACACGAGCTTACTTGGATGTAGCTCATCTCCATTCTTTCCCGGCCCCTCATCGCCCCAGAGGGTGGACCCCAGGTCTCAGAGGTCCTACCGCCTCCCCTCCCCTGGGCTCTGTCTGGATTACGAGGGCAGTTCTAGAACGGAGGGCAGCACCACCGGATGCTGCGTAGTCTGTGCCGGAAGCTGGGGTGGGCAAGCACGGCCTGAATCCCCGAGTCGATCACTATCTTGAGAACGTGGAGATCCTGTCCTCACTCTCCATTCCCACCAAGCAGAATGCACACGAGATGTGTAGATGCCAGTGTCCAAGTTCAGGGGCTCTGGGGTGGCCAACTTGGGGCGTCTCCTTTGCAGCGAAGAATGTCAGACAGTAAGTAGCCCTTGACCTGGGAACGCAGGTCGTGCAAGGAGGGGACGGGCCGATAGCCTCCAGGCCGAGCTGCCGTGCTGTACGATCTCGCTCACTGCACGTAGATCCCAGCAGCGGAGGCTCTGTCCGGTCAGGGAGCTCCCGGCTCCCCGCACGGCGGTTCCCCCATGAACCCGGGTCTCCTGTCTCCATCGGCGTCTCCAGGATTTTTCTTCTGCCTCGTCGGACCGTCACCCACCCTTGGCTTAGAGTCTGCTGGAGGACGGCTGCACAACCACACGGGAGTCTGCCAGGGGCCCCCCAGTCTCTCCCCTCTGGCCACGCACATTCAGACGCTGCCAAAGACTGTTAGGATACGGGTTCTCACGACCCAGCCCGGGTCCCACGTGACTGGCCCCTGCAACAGCGAACAGACAGTGGAGCGAGCCTGTTTTACTTTGTCATCGCCAACATCCCGCACACGGTGGGGAGGGACAGGTGTCCCCTGCTCCCGCTTTACGGACGGGAAGCACCTTATCCCCAAGCAAAGCATCTGAAAGGTGCGTCAGAGGTTGAGAAGCTCAGGCGCCCCTCCGCCAGGCCAAAGCTCAGGTGTCTGGGCTCAGAGGCGTAGCTGATGCCTCTGACACACCACGTGTGCGGCACCACCAGGGAAATGTAGCTTTTGCCGAAGGACTCACAGGTTTGCCCTACGTCAGCGCTCACACCGCGGGGACGGGCCTAACTTGGAGAAACGCGTGGGGCCGGGGCTCCCGGGTCCTGACATTCCTGGCGTGGCTTTGCCGGGGTCTCAGGAGGAGGAGCAGAGGGAGTGAGTTTCCACCTGGGCTCCTGGAGGGAGCCACCTGGGCCTCGGCGCCGGGCGGCTGGTCGTGGGGCCTGCTGGCCTTCCCCGGGCCACCTCAGTGCTGCGGAGCCCTGATCCCGATCGCCTAAATGCCGTTGTGTCCGCGGTCCGTACAATGGCATCGTTCCCGCTTGCAAGCCTCGCCCGCGGCTGGGGCGAGGACGGCCACAACATACAAGCACCTTAAAAAGGAGACGGGCAGGGCAAGCAGACGGTCGGGGCCCGCTCCCTCGCACTCCCACGGCTCCGTGGGGCGAGGACCTAATCCGCCAGCCCGGGGAACGGCTCGGGTAACAAGACACCGACGTGCGCGCAGCCCAGAAAACGTCTCGCGTGTGTCTGATTTCCTGTTTCTGTGGAAGCAAAAAGGACAGATGCGGTGGCAGAATATCAGCGGCTAGAATAATTATGTTAAATACGGCGCAAGTGAGCTCGGGCTCCAGCTCCGGTTTCGGATCCTCACGTGAATTCTCAGAGGGGGTCCCGCTTGCACATAATTGTGCCTTGGAGCGACACACAGGAAGGCTCTGTGCGATCAGCTGGCCCGAGGATTTGAAAGGTAACCCCTTCTCTCTCCAGCTGCTTTTCTAAATATAACATCCTCAGAGGCAACCATCCGTCCAGAGGCAAGACATCCAAGGAAAAGAAGAAATGGCCAGAAAGGAAACAAACCTTCTCCCCGCTCGGCATGGTCCTTGACTTCTTCGCAGTGTTCTTGGAAACTCTGTCCCTCGCCCCCAACCTCACACACATCTCTGTCACTCGCTGTTTATGCTCCCACCGTAGCTATAAACCAGAATTGTGGGTTCTAGGATCTACACCCCAAAGATGCTCTCTGGGGCAAGCCAGCATTTCTGCGGGGGGCGTGCCTTGCTCAAAGACACATGGGGGCCAGGCACCCTCCCCTGTGTGGGGACACGGCCTTCTGGGGTCAGAGAATCTCAAACAACTGTGAAAAAAAGTCCTGGCCACAACAAGCAAACACAGCAAGGTCACAGGACAGAAATAAATTCAATACACAAAAAGTCCATTGATTTCCCGTATATCGGCAGTGAACAATTAAAATGTCAGACACGTGCACAACCTATGTATCCATATCTTTATTTATCTATTATCTATCATCTATCTATCTATCTATCTGTTATCTATCATCTATCTATCTATCTATCTATCTATCATCTATCTATCTTTATTTCTCTTATCTATCATCTATCATCTATCTATCTATCTATTATCTATCATCTATCATCTATCTATCTATCTATCTATCTATCTATTATCTACCTATCATCTATCTTTATTTCTATTATCTATCTATCAATCCATCATCTATCTATTATCTATCATCTATTATCTATCTATCTATCTATCTATCTATCTATCTATCTATCTTTATTTCTATTATCTATCAATCTATCATCTATGTATCTATCTATCTATCTATTGTCTATTTATCATCTATCTATCTATCTTTATTTCTATTATCTATCAATCTATCATCTATCTATCTATCTATCTATCTATCATCTATCATCTATCTATTATCTATCTATCATCTATCTTTATTTCTATTATCTATCTATCAATCTATCATCTATCTATCTGTCAATCATCTATCTCTACAGTATGTATGTATGTTATCTGATAGACACATACATACCTACAGACATACCATTTACAACTCACCTATAAAACTAAAATACCTAGGTGTGAATGTAACAGGTGCTGACAGCTCAGAGCCTGGAGCCTTCTTCAGATCCTCTGTCTCCCCCTCTCTGCTCCTCCCCTGCTTGCGCTGTCCCCCAAAATAAATAAATATTAAAAAAAAATCCAAGAATTCTAAGTAATGGAGATAGAGTCCAGGTTCCTGGATTGGGAGAATCGATAACATTAACGGGTTGATTCTTTCCTACTTGACGCACGGATACAACACAACATCGGCCCAAATGCCAGAAACCCATTTTGTAGATATGGACAAACTTATTCACAATGTATATAGAAAAGGAACAGACTTGGAATGGCCAACACAATACCGAGGAGGAGCAGGATATTTGGAGGACCCACTGGCCATCTCAAGGACCGGTCGCCAGTCCTCATGGTATTAGTGAGAGAAGGGGCACCAGATGGACGGGGCCGGGGAGAGGACACATGGGCGGGGCCTCACAAACGCAGTCAACTGGTCCTGGAGGTGAAGTGAAGACAAGTCACAGGAGAATGACATCTTCCCAGCAGATCCTGGAACTGGTCCTACATGCGGGCAGGCAGGCAGGCAGGCAGGCGGTCAGTAAATAAGCGAGCACACACCTCACTCCTTCCACAAAAATTAATCAATAGGGACCATGCACCTAAATGTCAAGTGCAAAACCGTAAAATTTCTAGGAGAAAACACAGACGCTGTGGGGTTCGGCAACCACTAATATAAGGTGGTGTCTTCTATGGGATCCTGGAAAAATGGGTAAAAACTAAGGAATATAAAGTGTGGGGGGGTGGTTAAGAATACTGGGCTCACACTGGTTCATTAACAGTGACGGACCGTACTGAACTAAGATTGGGGAACAAGCGGCCCTACGGACGGGGTTCACGGAAACTCTTTGTCCTCTCTTACAAGTCTCTGTAATCCTAAGACTGTTCTAAAAAACAAAGTTTTTTCAAAAATAAGACAAATACTAATCTGAAGATTTTACATAATATACACATTTCTGTTACGTATGAGGAAAAAATGTTGACAGTGTGGTGCCCACATACTAACATGGACAAGGGCCAGGTGGCAGCTGAGACCTAGTGGCCCCTAGCCCCGCCTCTCTCCCCACCCTGCCCTCCCCCCCTCCCCCCGCCCTCCCCCCCTCCCCCCAGCCCTTCGCCCCTCGCCTCTCGCCCCACCCCTTGCCCCGCCCCAGGGCCCTGTCCCTCACCCCGCCCCTAGTCCTGCCCCTAGCCCCGCCCCTCTCCCCTTTCCCCACCCCAGGGCCCTGCCCTTCTCCCCACCCTTCGCCCACCCCCTCGCCCCTCCACTACCCCCCCCACCCTGCCCCCCCACCCCAGGGCCCTGCAGTGCCCTCTGTCCCACTGACCCCACCCCTCATTCAGGCCACCCACCTGCCGTGCACATCCTTGGCCCCAACCAGAAGGGGCCGCTGCACCTGTGATCCCACCTGGGAATGCTTCTGTCTCACGAGGGTCGGGCCGGCTGGGGCAGCAGAAGGTCCAGGACTGTCCGGTGTCTGCGTGTCCCTTCTCTGCTCTGAGCCAGCGGCTCGTCCTGACCGGAAGGCAGCGAAGCCAGGCTGGGATCCCATCTGCCTCCCAACGGCAGCAAAGCCTCGGTTCTACTCCCGCCCTGCCCAGGGGAAACCAAAGGGGCCCTCAGGCCAGAGCCACACTTGTCCTCTGTATGTGACAAGGGTGAATGCTCCCTTGCGGACAGACTGCGCTCTGGACCCTCAGGGCCCACCCGGTGAAGAGCACCTGTGGTGACGGGACCCTGCCCGGTCCTCCCCTTCTCAGCCTGCCCAGCATCTCAGAACCAAGTGTGCCCGCGATGATTTTGGGAAACCGTGGCTTTCGGGCTTGTTCTCCTGTGATGATCAGGCTTCCCTTCCGTGTGGTGGGCTGGTCGATGCCCCCAACGACGTCCACGTGCTAATTAGTCTCAGAACCAGAGACTATGTCACCTTACGTGGCAAAAGGAGCATTTACGTTAAGTGTCTTTGGACGAGAAGACCGTCCTGAATTTTGTAGGTGTGCCCAGCACAGTCGCAAGGGCCCTTAGGAGGGGGCAGCAGGGTCAGGTAGGCCAGTGGACACAGGAGGGGGAAGCAGAGCCTGAGACACGAGAGGCCGAGGCATTGGCGGTGAGGACGGGGACGAGGCCACCCGCCAACAAGGGCAGACGGTTCCCAACAGCTCCAGAGGGAGGACACGGGTTCCCACCACACCCTCGTTTTACACTTTGGACCCCAAAACTGTACAGAATGAATTTGTGTTGTAGCTGTGAAACTTGTTAATTTTCTGGGGTTTTTTTTTTTTACTATAATTTATTGTCAAATTGGCTTCCATACAACTCCCACTGCTCAACCCAACAAGTGCCCTCCTCAGTGCCCATCCCCCATGAAACTTGGGAATTTGTGGCCGCACACCTGGGAACAAGGGCATCAGTACGACAGCCTGTCCCGGCTCAACGTGCCTGCAAGAGGCACTCTCCGGTCCTCTCCCGGCCGCCCATCAGGCCACCCCAACACTGTCTCTATCCTCGTCGTGTGGGTTTGAGGGGAGGCCTCTGCTGCATTTAGAGAGGGCACCCCTCAATTATTTGAGTTCAGGAAGAGAAAGAGGTCTGCTGTCATTCTGCACAGTAGTTACTGTCACTATAGCCTTGGCTCTGTGGGAGCCCCAAGGTACGGCGCCCTGCGGGCCGGGTGTGCGGGTTGCGATGCTGTGGCTGAGGGTCTAACGCATGGCCCGTCTGTGCCCTTGGCCAAGGAGTCTCGGTAAAACCGGGAAAGCCACATGGGGTGTTGGGGCTTCTCAAGAGCCTCTCCATGGGCTGCTAAAAAGATCTGGGCCCAACGCCACCTCTCTCTAGAAGACTGGACTAGGCTGTGGGCTGGGTGGGCCTGTGGTTCATCAGACAGTGAACCCAAGATCTACTTTAGGTGGAACGGCCAGAGATTTGGTGTGGCTTCACAGGAATCGGATCTCTGGGTCTAACCACCTGGTCAGTGACCACACTGTCGTATAATATATGGTATATGACATATACCATATGCAGCGTAATATAATTGTGTACCATATAATATCCATATTATGTAACGCATATTATGTAGTATAAGATGTATAGCCATACGATATATACAATATATGCTATGCAATATGTGGCATAGATTATTATATAACATTACATAACAGATTACTTTAAAGGCAATACCATGTATTTGTAGACAATTTCACCAGTTTTTCAGGAATTCTTTTAAGTAATCTCTACGCCCAGCGTGGGTTGAACTCATGACTCGGAGATCAAGAGTCTCACGCTCTACCGAATGAGCCAGCCAGGTGTCCCAGTGTCGACAAATTTTAATCCATTCTTACTGCCTCATTTTAGTGCGGAGCTCTTCTCTCTATTTTGGCTGTGAGTCACAAATAACGACTGGTTATGGCTCTGTGTGTTTGTTTTTTGCTCAAAACGCGGTTATATGAAACACGACAGAATGTTATGTTAACATAACGTGTGTGCCAATTTTACAGGCTGCATATACCGTCGTGGGAGAAAACGCTGCTTTCGGCCAATGTCTCTGGGTCCGCGCGCACTTCCTGCTGAAACGGAGGCTGTGCGCTGACGCACTCCTGCAATTTCGTCCTCGCGCTCTCCGATCAGATACGTGGAGCATTGACAGCAAATTTGAACACATGTCTCTCCTGTAGATTTTGACAGAGTGCTGTTATTTCCTGTATAGGAACAGTCCAATTTCCTGCTCACCATGTCGGTTCCTCCTGCCCGGGCAGCGGGATAAAATCTCCCGGCCACCCTGAGTGTGGTTTGAACCCTGGAGATGTCTGATGAAGGATGTGATTGAATCCATTCTTTCCACCCCAGACTTAATGTCGAAATGATTCCTCATCTCTGTTCATAAAGCCGATATTGCCTGCTGAGGTTGGAAGTACAGAAATCTAATTAAAACCTCCGCGGCCAAGCAGGGCTGGGCTCGCAAGGCACCCGTGTTCCAAGCCTCTTTGTCCACTGACTGAGGTGCAGTGTTGGGTGGTGCTTGGTATTCTGGAAGGACCCTAGGAGCTCGAGCCTCACCTCACAGCCGAGGAGGACAAGGCTTCCGGGGTCCGGTTCCCTTTCCCAGCGGCCCCCGTCCTCCAGCCCCGCAGCCTCGCCTGCCTCCCTGAGCCCCCGACGACGGAGACCAGCGGTGGGTGTCCGTGCCATGGCCCGTCACCGTCTTCCGAAGATGCTGTGGCATGTCAGGCGAGGCCCTCACAGGTGCCTCGAACCTCACTCGAAATGCCTTTTCGATGACTTAAGGCAAAGTCTGCCCCGTCTGGCCACTGACTGCGGGTTGATTGCACCTGCAGGCACGACCTCAAGTCCTCGGAAGACAGACACACCGATCCCGGGGCGTCTCTGGCAGGAAGGAATGAGGACCATAGGTTTCCCGTGGTTAATGCGGATTTCTGCTTGTATCCGTGCAAGGGAAGCTCTTTTCTTGTGGCTTACGTTCCTCGGAAAAACCATTTACGGAAAACCACTTACCTTTGGCATCTGGGAGTTCACAACCAGCTCTTAATCATCTGGTATTTTTGGTGGTTAAATTAATCTCATCCTCATTACAACCCAGCGGAACAGAAACCAGTCCAGCTTTCCAGGAAGGGAACCCACAAGCTAAAACAGGCATCCATAGCGGAGGTGCTGACACCGGGGCCGAGGGGGTCAGTGGTTAGTATCAGGCTGGGAAGCATCGCTCTAGACACACCCTGTGGCGACTGAGCCCCCAGGATCGCCTCCCATCGCCAGAGTCGCCTAATACACTACCAGGGACTGAGCCTCGCAGACCGGAGTTCCCGTGACCCGGCTCTGGGCTTGGCCAGTGGCGCTGGCTGCTGGGGACAGAGGGCGCGCCCACAAACGCGGCAGCGCGGGGACACCAGGGCCAGACCTTGAAGGGACACAGCTTGGGGGAGATTGTTTTCAGGGCCCAGAGTTTCCACTCAGTCATAGACTAGTGACCTTTTTTTTTTTTTTTTTCCAATTAATGGCTCATATATTTTGAGATTTCCTGGACACAAAAATTCAAAACCTTTTGGATTCCAAAGTACTTCCGTTCAAAATTAGTTTCTTGCTCTGTGATGACAGTAAGTGTGTAAAAACCGATGGGTACTCTACGAGTACAAACGTAGGAACGAGCGTCACCTAGGTCTGGAGGTCAGTCACGGGCAGTAAGCGCATGTTCCTTCGCGGGAAGTGGCTCCCTCGCCGTTCACACCCCGTGTAGCCAGGCCTGGCGGGCGCGGAGCCGGCCACGGGAGCATCCGGGGGTGTCCAGGCGGGAAACCGGAGGAGAAAGCAGGGCGTCCTGGCTCACCCCGACGGGCTCCTTCTCGAAGCCCGTCTGGCGGCACTGGGAGCAGGTGCGGGCGGCCCAGTGAGGAGGGTGAGGTCGGTCCCGCAGGCCCCGGAGCCAGCGCCCCTCCAGCGGGCTCAGGGGGCCCGAGGGCTGCCGGGGGCCCGGCCTCTCCCAAGCCACGCCCACCTGCCCCTCCTCCCGGGGCGGAGAGAATTCCTGCATCCCCAGAGTCCCGGTGTGCTTCCCTGAGCTGTCCCGGCCTCACAGCACACACCAGGCTGCGACCGAAGCCGGCGCGGGGAGGCCCAGAGCCTCCCCGCCCACCCGCGGGCGTCAGCCACCAAATTCCGCGTGCAGGCCACCAACAGCGTCACTCACAACCACCGTGTCCTGTCTCGGTGCAGCTACGTTTGCGTTTTTCTTCACACGGTGTTGTTCCGTCACATCCCTTGCGGTTTTCCGCAAACTGATTCTTCGCGGAACCCTGCCTCGAGCTCTTCCAGGGTTTCACCGGGCAGTAGCCAGCGGCTCCTCCCCAGGGCCTGTCACAGGACCGACCCACCTGTTCGCCAACCCTGGGGCCTCAGGGCCCACAGACAGAGAGAGGCCTGGGGACACAGCGTGTGGCTGTGAGTCGCCTCTGGAGGGTTCCGGTAGAGGCAGTCCTCGAACCGGGCGCCCTGCCCTCAGCCAGACACCAACGGGACTGCCTTCTCCTCCTCAGGTGTCCCGAACCCCCAGCTGTGGACGCTGCCCGGCGTGATCCCAGAGGCTGTGTGCACCTGAGGGGAAGGTCACGGCAGGAGGCGAGGAGGCCAGGCTGGCACGTGACCTCGTCCGTGGCCCAACCGGTGTCCTCACGGTTCTGGGAGGAGACGACCTTCCAGAGGCAGGGAGCTCTGCTGCTCGGCACAAGGCTGCCATGTGAACCACACGGGTCGTCGTCCTCACCTTCCCGTGCCTCAGTTCCCTCCGTTTTCAGGATAGTGATGCAAGTCGGCAGAGAACGAGGAGAGTCGAGCCCCTTGTGTGTGAGGCGCCCCCAGGCGTGTGACGTGTGCGGCAGGCGGGGGACGGCCCTCCTGGCTGGCCGCCCATGAGTCCTTAGCGTTCTTGCTAAGTGTGGAGGATCTGGGGGTCAACAGGGGTCAGCAGGGGTCAGCAGGGAGATGGAAGGCAGCTTCTGCACCGTCTGTGCAGGGGGCGGGCTTGGGCGGGCTGGTCTGGGTGAGCGCGGCCTGCTTCCTACCCCTGAGCTCCTTGGGCCCCGGTTACTGAATCCGCCCTGCAGAAGTCTGGGGGAAAGTCACCCCACATCTCCCTGCCTCCCTGCACCGAGCCACAGACACTGGCACAGCCCCCGTGCCCGGTCCCTGGGCGGCTGGAGGAGCGCTGTGGGCGGGGCTCGGGCCACGTGAACCGTCCTTGACCTTGGTGCAGGACTTTTGGCGTCCCCTGGGAAGTGGGCAAAACGAAATAAAGCAAAACCTGCAAGTCAGTTATTGGGAAAGCGTTCGAGAAGTCTGGAAACCTAAGACTCTTCCGAGTTCTGTATCCGGCGTGCAGTCCAGAACCCCTTTCTGGGACGTTCCAAGTCTGTCTCCTGTGCGAGGACCACAGAGCCATCTCCAACACATGCACCCCGGGGTGAGAGGTCACCAGGGCGCAGTCCAGCCTCAGGAGGGGGTGAAAGACGCACAGGCATCGCGAAGGAAGCTCTGCAGCATGACCGAGCACCGACCCGACGGAGAAAACAGCTCTCCGCCCCCACGGCGCATCCAGTGAGCACGGCTGTGCCCCGTGGTTGCCTGTCTCTTTGTCCCCGAGGAGAGCTGGGCCACGTATGGTTTCGAAGCCGAGTCTCGGGGAGATGCGGTGTTTTGTGAGTAGAAGCATGCCCCTAAAGACACGGTTAGGTCTATGGTCCTGCAGGAGAAGAGGGTTGGTTCCCTTCTGAGACAGAGACCTGCCCCTGCGGCCCCCAGTACCCCTGTGGAACCAGGGCTCCGAAAGAGCAGTGCCCCAGCTTTGAAACGCCAGCGACCGTCCTGGTGGCCTGGCCACACACGGGGGAGAGTGAACGGTGAGCCGCGGAGGCTCGGCTTGGGACGGGGTGTCAGGTCTGACATGGGCAGCTAAAAACCGGGTGCAATCAATCCCCCGGATCGTTTCTGAGCCACGAAGACCCATCTCCGCCACAGGCTCATGTGTAACACGAAGGAGAGAAGCTTCAGCACGTGGCTGGTGTTGGTTTTCCCACCGAGGGTTGGGTTCATTTGAGATAATAAAGTGAAGTACGGCTTCTTGCACTTGAGTCGTGGGACAGACGGGAGGCAGAGGAGAAAGCCCCCACCGAGACGGCTTCAGGGCTCCTGGGGCAGCGAGCAGGAGCGTGAGGCCCGCCTGTTTGCTTGGGGCTGGGCTGGGAGCCTTCTGGGCGCTTCCCGCCGTGATGTTTTCCGCACGTGCTACCTACGTCCACGGTCTCTGTCCTTGCAACTGAGAAAAAGTTCTACTGAGGTGTAACCACAAACTTGAAACGCACTGAAAAATCTGTCTTCAGTGTCTTGATGCAATTGTTTCCTTTTCTGTAAAGGTCAGTAATTCAAAGCATGTTTTCAAAAGCTCCTTATACGCAGGAGAAGCTATTCAATATTTGTAAACATTATCATTTACAAGGGACAATATATGAATCAAGAACTTGACCCAGGACAACTTCTTTTGACCCAGAACCACTTCATTGTCAATGATCTCTAAGAAATATGTAAAAAATAAAAAATAAATAACTTGCAACCCAAATATATCTCGTATTTGATTTTGAATGAACCAAATATATGTAAAAGGGAGAGAAGCGGGAAGGTGTGTGAGTGGGCACAGCAATGTGCACACACACACATACTCATACGTGTTCACGCTCACACACAGGCCCATACCCATGCATACATACGTTCATACAAGTGCACACACGTGCACGAACATACACACTCATGCACACCTGTGCACACACGTGTACATATGCTCTCATGCTTGCACAGAAACACATGCACGCATGTGCGTGCACACTCATACACATACCCATGTGTGCACACATGTGCGTACACACACACACACACACACACACACACACACAGCCCGTGCTGGATCCTGTAGGTGCTTAGGGTGGTGAGCAATTCCAGGTGCAGGAGGAGAAGTGAGAGCAGCTTCTGGAGAGAAAGAGGGGATTTTCCCAGGACATCGTGGTGTGTGTGTGTCTATGGTATGTTGGCTGGTTGGCTGGTTTCTAGTGTTTCCCATGCCAGGCTTTCTCCCAAACCTTGTAAGTGATTGGTATAAGACTTTTAATTTCGCAACTTGAACTTTGAAACTCAACTAGACTAAACTCTTCTCATTATTAGACCGGAGAGGCATCTTACAAAAGAAACTAACATATCTAATAAATAAGAATGACATATAAAAAGATTTAGAACCAGGGGTGCCTGGGTGGCTCAGTTGGTTAAGCATCCAACTTCAGCTTAGGTCATGATCTCACCATCTGTGAGTTTGAGCCTCTGTGCTGGCAGCTCAGAGCCTGGAGCGTGCTTCGGATTTTGTGTCTCCCTCTCTCTCTACTCCTCCCCTGCTCACGCTCTGTCTCTCTCTGTCTCTCAAAAATGCATACACGTTAAAAAATTTAAAAAAAAGATTTAGAACTAAAACATAACTCAATGATTTGGCAATCTTTTTTTGGACTTTTTAATTTTTTATTGTTGTGGGCATTCCCATAGGCCTCCTGCCCCCACGCCCCAAGCACAGCCTTCCTTGCCATGAACACCCCCACCAGAATGGTGCCTTTTTTGCAATCGATGGACCTACATGGATGCATCAGCGTCACCAAGACTCCATAGTTCACATTAGGGTAATTCTTGGACTGGCACCTTCTAGGTTTTTGGGAAGGTGATGTCATGAAGAGTAGATTCACTGCCCTAGAAATCCTCTGTGCTCCACTCCCTGACCCCTGGCAACCACCGATCTTCCTAATGTCTCCAGAGCTATGCCTTTTCCAATATGGTATAGCTATGCCTATTCCAGCTAGCTCTATGGAGCTAGAATCATACAGAAGACAGCCTTTTCAGACTGGCCTTTTCAGACTGAATTTAAGGTGGTTCCGCGTCTTTTCATGCCTCGATAGCTCATCTTTTGCATCCTATTGTCGGATGTACTGGAGTTTATTATCCATCATCTACGGGAGGACATCTTGGTTACTTCCAAGCTTTGACAGATATGGATAAAGCTGCTATGGACGTCCACGCACAGGATTTGGTGTGGACACATGCGTCCAGCTCCTGTGGGTAAATACCAAGGGGTACACTTGCTGGATCTTAGAGCAAGAGTCTATCTTTGTAAGAAAGTATCAAACTCTCTTTCAAAGTGGCTTCGCCATTTTGGAAGAAGGACTGAGACCTTCCATAGCTCCATATCCTCACCAGCATTTGGTGTCAGTTTCAGAGTTTGGCCATCAGGTAGCTTTGTAGTGGCATCGTAATGTTCCAGCTCCCGATTCCCTGATGGCATACGATGTGGAGTGTCTTTTCGTGTGTTTGGTGGCCATCTGCGTGTCTTCTCTGGTGAGGTGTCTGTTAGGGTCTTTGGCCCATTTTTTAATCGAGTTGTTTGTTTTCCTACCATTGAGTTTTAAGAGTTCTTTGTCAAATGTGTTTTCTGCAAATATTTTCTCCTCGTCCATGATCATCTTCTCACCGTCTTGGCACGGTCTTTCTCAGAGCAGAAATTCCCTATTGTAATGAAGTCCAGCTTATCCATGACTTCTTTCATGGACCATGAGCTTGATGCTGTCTCTAGGAAGCCATCACCATGCCTGTGTGACAGCCCCCACCCGTCTCCATGGTCACCTGCTTCAAGTTGACCCTCCTTGCTTGCTGATCCAAGGCCCTTGAACTGTTACAGAACTGATTTACTTTCTTTGAGATTTGTAGACCACTGGCCTTGGGGAGTGAAGGACCAGAACTTTTGGTCCAGGTCCAGAGGCCTGCAAGTCCGTTTGAAGCTGCCTCAGCTTCTGATTAACCTCGCTGTTTTTATTTATTTATTTATTTTTAAAATTTTTAAAAAATTTTTTTTAACGTTTATTTATTTTTGAGACAGAGAGACAGAGCATGAACGGGGAGGGTCAGAGAGAGGGAGACACAGAATCTGAAACAGGCTCCAGGCTCTGAGCTGTCAGCACAGAGCCCGACGCGGGGCTCGAACTCACGGACCGCGAGATCATGACCTGAGCCAAAGTCGGCCGCCCAACCGACTGAGCCACCCAGGTGCCCCGACCTCGCTGTTTTTAAAAAAATCTTTTTCTTTTTTTAGGTCACACAAATGATTTTATTAACTTCCCTTCGTGTATCTGTCGACGTTGTCCCCGTTTGCAGAAAGAACAGAGAACTCCTGCACATCACGAAACAGAAACCGGCCCCTCCCTCCACCTGGAGCACTGAGCTAGCCGTAGCTGGCATCAGCCAGTTAGCACGTGACCAGAGATGCTGCAGTCCCCTGCCGTCCCTTTGCTGACGAGCCACCCTCCACCCCTTTGAGGACCCTGGGGCTGGGCAGAAACCATGCAGTTCGCTTTTGGACAGGAGTCTGCCTTCTCCCCGGTGGTGGCCTCCTGAATGAGAGCCCTTCCCAATTTAAAGACGTCTCTTGAGTGATGGCTTTTCAAGCCCAGGGGCGAACCTGGTTCAGTCGCACAAGCTCATCCAGGTCTCCTGCTCGGTAGGCTACCTTCGGGGAGTTTCACAGGTTTGCATTTCGTTTTGCGGTCTGTTTTGTGTTAATTCTTATGGAAGCTGTCTGGCCGGGTCTAGACTCACTTTCCTACTGGTGGAGGTCCAACGCCATTTGTTGAACCTTGTGCATGAACCGTGTCCATGAACCTTGGGCATGAACCTTGTGCACGAACCTTGCATAGGCAGGGCATTCTGACCCTTCATCTTAAACCTCTTTAAAGAAACTCTGGTTTGTGAGAGGCATTGCTCCCAATTTGATTAAGCAAGGAATCAGGCAAATCTTATTACACATTCAAGATATGAATGACCAATAAAAATAGATCTAACAATGACCAAGAAAATTCATCACTGGCCAAATAAGCAAATCTTTGTGATGAGATTTAAAACAACAAACCTGACTCCAGGGAAAGTCGAACTTGTTAAACACTAATGGCCGCAGAAGAAAACTGAAGCAAATCTTTATTCTTTAATTTTTTATTTTTATGTGGAAAATAATTGATCCTCACGAAAATAATTTCAAGAAAATAAAATGTTTAAGTTGTGTTTAACGACATATGGATCAAGAAGTCACTCGGTTTGCTGTAAAGTACACTCTCCCAGAATATTGCGTCCCAACAGTCTGTGCGTGCAGGTCAGGAGGCCGGGCTCGGGATGGAGACCCTGCAGTTCCGCCCGGCTCTGCTGGGAGCTTCCTCGGTCTCCCGGAAGTTACTCGAACTTTCCGCACCTCATGCCTTCATCCATCAGGAAAATGGCAACAATGGCACAGGACATATGGAAAATGGCAAGAGTTAAAATACATGATGCACCTACAACATTGCCCGGCCCAGAAGGAGCCATCCCTCGGTTCTCATTTCAGAGAGGGAGAGAAATGCTTCTGTGTTCCAAAGCAGGATAGAAAGGCCAGATACCCATTTAGGGCGAGGTGTACCACCTCTCCGTCGCCAGCCACTTCTTGACCGTCAAATGGAATAATGGCCTTCGCAGAATTATCCAATAAGCCTGTGTCTACCCACCACATTTAGCCAGCCTCCACTCTGACAGCTTCACTGCCCCTGAAAGACCATGGCAAGGTCATTCATTTTAACCAGGAATGCGTCTGTGAAAACATTGACGAGTTAGAAGTTAGGAGGGTAGTTGCGACGGTGAGAGCAAAGTCTTAATTGTCGGTGCGGCCCACAGACGGCATCTCTCTCCCTCCAGTCTGCACCAGGGAGGGAAACCCACGCCCCGTGTCCGTGTCCGTCCGGCCCTCTTCCTCCTGTCCTCTCCCCCAGCCCCAGGCTCGCCCCTGGTCCCAGGTCCTCCCCGGCTGCCGATCGCAGCGATCAGTCACCCCCGCCCACCCGCGCCTCACACACAGGGCAAACTTGCACAAGGAAGGGTGGTGGGTGTCACCCCTGGAGGAGAGACAACTGGTCCCCAAATGGGTTGCTGCCACACAAAGATGCATATTCAGGACTCCATGTCTGCTAGGTCATAGGAGTGATGTTGGGGAGAAAGGCTGGCTTCTGAAAAATTAGAAACAAATTCAAATTAAAAAAAAATACAATGAGGGACATATTATGAAGGGCAAGGAAATCCAGACCATTAGCCCCCCATCTCCTGCCCTCCTCCTTCACCTTCTTCCAGCTGCTCCCTCCTCCAGCCCATCCACTCCATCCATGGAATAGGGTTCAAAGCCTGGCGGTGTCCATGTAGGCAAGGCCTTGCCAAAAAATGTCATCTGTTACCCTTACTCCCTCATACGCGGGGAAGAGACTCAACTCTCAGTGACCTTTCGTGATCCAAGGACAGGCCAGTAGGTCTCTCCACTCTCCAGCACCCTTGGTTGCTGACAAACCCCACCCCACTCTTCAAACTTGATCTCGGCTGCCCCCTCCTCTCCAGAGCCTTAGCCTGTCTCTATGGCCCACAGAATCTTTGCGTTCTTTTGGTCTGGGAAGAGAGTGAAGCTATTTCTTCATTTAAAAGCTATAAGCCTTTGGTTCTCTTTGGCGCTTTGAACTTTCTAGGCTCTCCAGTACAATGTTGAATAGAAGGCACAGTTTGCAGACGTCCTTGCCTTGTTCCCGACTTGGGAAGAAAGCTTTTGGTTTTTCACTTAAGTTTGATATTAGCTGTAGGCTTTTTGTAGATGCTGTTAATAAGGTATCTTATAGGTTAAGAAATTTATAAGGTCAAGAAATTTGCTGTTGAGTTTTTCATAAGAACAGATAGCGAGTTTTGTCAGATGATTTCTCTGCATTAATTAATTTTTTTTATGTTTTTTTATTTTATTTTGAAAGAGAGACAGAGTGTGAGCAGGGGAGGGGCAGAGAGAGAGGGAGACACAGAATTGGAAGCAGGCTCCAGGCTCTGAGCTGTCTGCACAGAGCCTGACGCAGGGCTCAAACTCACGGACTGCGAGATCATGACCTGAGCAGAAGCCAAACGCCCAACCGACTGAGCCACCCAGGTGCCCCTCTCTGCATTCGTTAAAATGATCACTTTTCCCTTCTTAAAATTTAATATGGTGAATTACAAGAATTGCATTTTGAATATTGAAACAACTTTGTATTTCTGAGATACATACACTTGGTCAAGTTTTATTATTCTCTTTATGTGTCGCTGGATGCGACTTGCTGAAACTTGGTTGAGGAGTTTTGCATCTGTGTTCCTGAGTAATGTTGGCCTACAGTTTTCCTGTAATGCATTTCTTGGATTTTGGTATCAGGATAACACTGGTCGCAAAAAATGAACTGGGGGGGCACCTGGGTGGCTCAGCCGGTTGACTGTCCAACTTCGGCTCAGGTCATGATCTCGCTGTTTGTGAGTTCGAGCCCCTTGTTGGGTTCTGTGCTGACATCTCAGAGCCTGGAGCCTGCTTTGGATTCTGTGTCTCCCTCTCTCTCTGCCCCTCTCCTACTTTCAGTCTGTTTCTCACTCTCTCTCAAAAATAAATAAACATTAAAAAAAACATTTAAAAAAATGAAGTGGGAAGTGATCTATCTTGTCAGTTTTCTAGAAGAGCTGGTGTACTATGAGTAATTTTTCCTTCCCCAAATATTGATTTAATATGGGCCTGGTGTTTCCTTGGTGGGAAGGCTTTTAAGTAGAAGATCAATTTCTTTAGCAGAATATGATTATTCAAATTATCTCTTTCTTCTTGAGTGAGCGTTTGTAGTATGTGTCTTTCTAGGAATCTATCTCTTTCATTTGTCTGAATTGTCAAAATTTATGGGCACATTATTTGTCGTACTTCCTTTTTATACTTGAATTTGGGTAGGATCTGAACTAATTTCGCCCTTTCATTTTTATGCCGGTGACTTGTGTTTCCTCTTTTTCTCTGGACCAGTCTGGCCAGAGGATTATCAATTTCACTGACCTTTTGTAGAAACATTTTATTTCTATTATGTTTCTATTTTCGATTCCATCAATATCTGGTCTTCCTGTTATTTTCTTCTGTTTGCTTTGGTTTTAATTTACTCTCTTCTTTCTAGTTCTTATGAAAGTAGCTTAGGTCACGGACTTGAAATCATTATTCTTTTTGGATATAAGTGTTTCAGTGCTTTATCCTTCCTTTTAAGTAGGTGGTTAGCTGTATCACATGTTTTTTTTTTTTTCATTTCATTGAATTAAAAATATTTTTCCAATATCTCTTATGACTTTCTTTGACCCATGAATTATTTAAAAGTCTCTTCTTTATCTAATACTTAGAGCATTTTCCTGATAACTTTGTTATTTATTTCTAACTTAATTCCTTTATGATCTAAGACATGTTTATATAATTTAGGCTGTCTTACATCTGTTAAAATCTGTTGCGTGACCCAGAACATGGTCTATGTTGGTAACTGTTGCATGTATGCTTGACAAGAATATGTATCCAGCTGTTTTGGGGTGAAGGCTTCTACACACTTCACTTAGGTCAAGTTGTTGGTAATGTCAACCAGCTCATCTGTATCTTTCCTGATTTATGTCTCCATTTTAGGTACGAGTTCTGTCGATTTGCTGAAAGAGGAGTGTTGAAGTCTCCAACGATAATTGTATGTTTGTCCTTTGGTTTTTGCAATTCTTTAATTTTTACTTTATGAATTTTAGAACACGTCGTCAGGTGCAAATGCATTTAGAATTGTCAGGTCTTCTCAGTGAATTGGCCTTTGAATCATTACTTAGAGTCTCTTTTTATCCTTGGGAATATTTCTTGTTCCAATTCTACATTGCCCGATATTGATGTAGCTGTTTCCTGTTTAAATAGATTTTTTTAATCTATTTTACTTTAAACCTATATGTGTTTTTATGACTAGAACAGGTTTCTTGAAGTAGCATACTGTCGAGGCTTTTAAAATTAAATACAATTTAATAATTTCTGTCTTTTAGACCACTTATATTCATGTAAATATCAAAATAGTTGCATCATATCTACCATTCTATGATTTCTATTTGTTTTGTCTGTCTTTCATTGTTTCCGTTTCCCCTTTCTAACTTTCTTCTGGACTATTTGAACATAAATAAATAGAGGGGTAGATATTTTAGTAGATATAAATGTGTGTGTGTATATATATCTGAATATATATATTAATATTCTATCTGAATGTACTGGATTTTTTTGCCATATTTTATACCACTTTTTCAACGGTCAAATTTTGTTAAGTGCAACTTTATTTATTTACTTTATTTATTTTTCAAGTGTTACTTTTATAGAATTTATCACATCGTACTATTTACTCTGCCCACTAGACAAATTAGAAAGTAATATTTTTACTTTGCTTTATTTTTATCACTTAGCACATGAAAGGCTTTTTAACAGTGGTCCTTGAATAAATGAATAAACTTAGGGTATTCAATAAAACACATGTTATATCACGGCGCCTGGGTGGCTCAGTTGGTTAGGCGTCCACTTCAGCTCAGGTCATGATCTTACGGTTCGTAAGTTCGAGCCCTGTGTCAGGCTCTGTGCTGACAACTTGGAGCCTGGAACCTGCTTCAGATTCTGTGTCTCCCTCTCCCTCTGCCCCTCCCCTGCTCATGCTCTATCTCTCTCTCTCAAAAATAAATAAAAACATTTAAAAAAACACATATCAGCCATCTTTTTTTCAGTTTCCTAAACGAATAGACTTCAGGTCAACCCTTTTTCTTTCCTTCACAGAAACGCTCTGCCTCCTCTTTCTAAAACTGACCATTGAGTTTGATTCCTCCTTTGGCGTGGCTCTGACCCAGCGAGTGAATGTTCGAGCACCGCGCTCTGAGGAGCCCCCCCAGCCTCGCCATCCCCCAGCTGCCCCTCCCAGACTCCGTGCCCTCCAGCAAGGCTCAGAACTTCCAGGCACAGAGTAGGCCCGCAGGAAATACTTGGTGAATGAATGAAGCTGGAGTTCATTTGCTCCCGTTAGACCGGACTCATGCTTTGTTTACTTCATTTCTCTTCTGGAGTCCATGGGAAGCTAAGAAGAAAAGCCAGTGAGCACGTCCGGGGCAATGGAATATTTCATCAGGTGGCACAGAAATAGAGAAATAATGCTGCACCTAATAACAGAACGTATATGGCGATGGAAGAAGGCATCCAAAGGGACCTGGGATCTTTCCTTTGTTCTTTAAAAATACATTGTTAGCTGTTATGTTTCCAAGTTGTTCAGGTTTGACGCTGTAGAAGGAAAGACTTTTTCCCCAACGATATGCTTCAGGAAGTCGCTTTGTGCCGGGTCCAGACTCGACGTAGAATGATGGTGTTTCCCCATGGGATCGTCTTTGTGCAGATAATTTGTCGGGCCCGTTGAGTAACGGGGGTGCTCACATTCTCCGCGCTCTTTGCCAGCACGTGTTTGGCGACGGCTGTATATTCCCCGGCTCCTGGTTCACAGAGGGTGAAATGGGGAAGGTGTTGGTTGTTTATGTTTAGTACCTGAAATCAGGAAGTCCACATCCCCCGATAAGCTTGTCGTCCAACGGTGTGAGGAGGGCCACGGGGAGAACCCCAGCACACGAGTCTCCCAGTGTTACCAGGACACCGGCGTTTCCAGATACAGAGACACTTCACTGGTCCTTTCTGTCATTCTCACCATCATTACATGATCTCTTTTGTCCTGAACGCAATGTCTGATTGTGAGCGGTCCTCAGAGCAGAGGAAGGACAGTGTTTGTCCCAGCACCCAGGGGAAGGACAGGGCGCGAGTGGACCCCGAGGCCCGCACTCTTCGGTCTGCCTCTCACACCTGCCACTTACACTTCCCGTGACACGAAGTCCGCTCACACACGCAGGGGTCTACACGAGTCCCAGAGCCCCAGGGGAACGGCACCTTCCTTTCCCCTCCACTTCCCTGACTCCGGTCATGCTGTCCTCCTCCAGAACCCGACTCACCAAGCAGCATTCCGCAAGCATACAAATAATTTACGATTTGAAATAAAAAACTCGCAGAAAGACTAACATTTACATGACAGCTTATAGTTGTTGAAGCACATTGATGCACATTATTTTGTTTCGCCCTGAAAACAGTGCGACACAATTACTACGCTCATTTTTTTTAGATCTTATGTCTCCTTGGTATCTATCTATCTACCTATTTATTTATTCATTTAATGTAATTTATTGTCGAATTGGCTATGCCCACTTTAAGGTGATTTAGTTGCGAGCAGAGCAGGTAAAGCTGAGGGCAGCCTCAGCTACCGTGTCCCTGGTTTGTAACTCCAGGCGCCGCCCGCGCAAGGACACACTCCTAAACCGCATTTGCAAGCGTGTCTGCTTCCATTTAATGTGACGTTTTCTCCTGAACTGGACCAAAGGCACTTTGATGGTAAAGATTACGTCTTCCATTCTTATTTCTTCTGCCCACCGTTCTTGGACTTGAGGACATCCGTGGATCTTGTAAGCATTTGGTACGCACTCAGGACTGAGACCCAGCAGGTGTCTTTTCCTCTACTCGCAAAGTTTTGGCTTGTGTTTGTGCTGATCGCCCAGGAGCCCAGGCACCCACCTCATCAGAGGGGGCCCTGGAGAGGCGGGAAGACGAACACCAGGAGATCTCTCGCCCTCGCGCCACACTGGTAAAGCCGTCCTGTCGCTGTGTGCTGGGAGGTCGTGTTGGAGACAAGCCAGTCCTGCCTGCCTATGCTACAGGGGAGAAGACAGGTCGTGGAGGTGACGTGGTTTTTCAGTTCACGTACCTGGTGAGTCACAGGGCCCACACGGCTCCCCGATGCCAGAGTCACTTTCTCTTTGGTGTCCCTCAACGGACTTGAAAGGCTAAGAAACCAGATCCAGCTGTGAACCTAGGTGCCAAGAACTACGGTAAAGTAGTTTGTGTTCACACGAGGCATCTGACACATCCATCTAAAGTGGTTTCCATATTAGCTGACTGTTAGCATCGTCCACGGACGGAGAAATCTATTTTCTCAGAACGTTTTATTGCCATTGTAGTAATTCATTTGCCGCTTGAGTTTTAAAACTTGGGGTTTTATCCAAAACTGATATGTTTTTGGGCAGCACATGTACTTGTTAAGGACTCACCTCGGGCCTGATAGTTAACGTTAAATGAGGGCTTCGCCAGAAGAGTGTGTTCATTAGTGAGAGTGGCCCCACGGTGTAGGTATCTTTGCCCCGTTTAAAAGACGAGGCAATGGGGATTCGATAGAACTAACTACCTGCCCAAGGACACGCAGCGTGGACGTGGCCACGTTAGCTACACACACAGACTTTGAGCCTTCAGAACTTCCTCTGCTTCACATGTCTGGGCTTGTGAGGCAGTGGGGGGCCCCCTTCCCGGAGCGGGGGGCCCCTCTTGCCCTTCAGGAGCACTCGCACCTAGTCGCCGGGTCATCCTGCAGATGGAACCCGGGGTTCAATGCCCCCGAAGGCATTTTGTTTCTTTAGCTTTGTTAAATCTTTTAATTAAGGCATGTTAACGAAGCCAAAGCAAAATAAATGACGCTCCTTGCAAGGAAATTAAATCGAGGAACTAAGCCCATTTATAATTATTGTATTTCAATTAGGCTGTAACAGGGCTGGGCGAACAGAAAGATAAAAAGAAGAACACTGATGTGGGAGTTTCATAAATATTTGCAAAGTCCTGTTAGAAAGGGAGCAACATAAATAATGCTTTAAAATAGCCCGTGTCCCCGGCAGCGCCCTTTGTGCTAATGACGATGGGAAATAGTTTCGTCTGCAGTGCTCTCACCAAAATTCGTCCCACGACGCTAAGGAAGGCTTTTCCTCCCTCTTCCTTGAGTACGTGGGGTTCCTTTGGAGAAAGAGGTTATAGCAATATGTGATAGCATTTTAATTTACTATTTTAAAATTAAAACACTATTAAATTTTTGAAAGAGCTAGAATTAAATTCAAATCCTGTCTCCATTTTGGTGCTCAAATGTCTAATTTTCACTGGAACAAGGAAAAGTATAAGTCATTCTTTTGCATTTAATCCTTATTTTCCTCCCTGTTTAGAAACACGGTTGTATATACTGTTCTGAAAAATAAAAAAAGAAAGCGTTAAAAGCACTTATGTTTGTTTAAACCTAGGTAAACCTGTCTGCCTCACTGCAGGGGTAGGAAAGGGACCAAGCAGATTTGTCTCTGGTCCAGTGCCCGTTGGTAGGACCTGGAACCCCAGGATGGGGCCTGCCCAGGACTCCCGTCCTCACAGTGGGCTGCTAGTGGGGCCTCAGGACTGCTCTGCCCCTCGCCATGGACTAGCCTCAGAGAGGCTCTCCTCTGTGGCTTCATTTGGTGTCTGTAATACTGAAATAATTATAAAACCTCTTAGAGATTCCGGATGAAGCAGGAGGCCACCGCGGGCAGAACAGAGGCACAGGACAGCCTGGGTGAATTGCAGGCTTTACGAACGTATTATTTCCTCCCTGGATCTCGGTTTTTGTTCGTCTTTTCTAGACTAATGGACAGGAAGCCCATCTTACTCGTGTAAGTTTGAGCCAACAGGGAGAGAACACACTACTATTCCGTACCCGCGTACGGGCTCCCAAGGAGAGGTGTAGACACCCAGAGTGAACACTTGGTGAGTGTTTCTTAACAGCCGGACAGAGTGAGTTTATGTCCGCTGAATCTACCTCAAACATAAATCCCATCCCAAGCATGGAAATTCAGGGCTTTAAAATCCCCTTGTACCAGGAATTGACTTTTATCGTATTTTATAAAGCGTGTGAACACCTCTCTTGGGCACTCAACACACACACGCCCTGGCCCTTGGTCAGGACGCAGAAATGCTCGTGCAGGATGGAAACCACCCCACAGGGAGGGGGAGGAAGGTGCCGAACCCCACAGGCGGCTCCTCAGGGCCTCCGACGCGTGGGAGGGTGAGAACTGGGGCTCGCAGAAGCATCTAGGCCTCTGTTCTTCTCAGAATCTGACTGTGTCCTGGGCCTCGGCACATTGAGGAGGGGTCTCCACGTGGGTGCCTGGGTGGACAGCGCGGGCTTGGAGCACAGGACCGGGAGCCAAAACAGGCTGTGGCTTCTGTGCCCTCCACCCGCTGCCTGGGGAAGCAGGGAGCCTTCACTGCTGTGTATAGTCTGTCATTGTGACAGCAAGTGCCCGGCCACTGCCTGGCTTTAAATTATGAATACGTAAATCATTGGATCCCTCTTCTTAAAATAGGGCGGTAATAAGAATTCTCTGTCACCCAGGGAACTGGACCGAGGAAGAAAGAAGAAAGAAAGAAAGAAAGAAAGAAAGAAAGAAAGAAAGAAAAGAAAAGAAAGAAGAAAGCAAAAAAGAAAGAAAGAAGATGGAAAAAAAAGAAAGAAGAAAAAAAGAAGAAAAAGAAAAGAAGGAAAGAAAGAAAGAAAGAAAGAAAGAAAGAAAGAAGAAAGAGAAAAAAACAGAAAGAAGAAAGGAAGGAAGGAAGGAAGGAAGGAAGGAAGGAAGGAAGAGAATGGACGAACGAACAATAGCAAAAACGAAACCCGTGTCCACCCTGGGGGCCGTCCAGGTCTCCCAACCCGGCACACCCACCTCTCCTGTGGGGCAGGGTGGGACCCCCGTTCCCCATGGCCCTCGGCCCCTCTGGCCTCAGTGCACGGCTGGGCCCCGGCACCCACTGGGCTTGGGGCCGAGGTGCCCACGGGTTGAAAGCCGCTCACTGTGTTCACAGGGTGACGGCCGGTCCTGCCGACCCAGGGCCCGGAGCGGGAGCGGGCAGCGAAGCCACAGTCGCCCCAGGCGGGGGGGCGGTGACCCGTCGGCTCCACTCCATCTTTGCCCCAAATGACAGACGGCGTCTCCTCCTTGCCTCCTTGCCTCTTGTCGCCAGCCGGATGCCAGGCCTCAAAGACAGTTCCCGCTGCCGTTTGCTCGATGGCCTGCTATTCTGGGGAGTATAACATCTGCATTTTCACGTGAAATACAAAGGCTCTAATCTAACTTGCAAAACAATGTCACTTCCATAGGAAGTGTTCAGTTTGCTGCATTGAACCTCTACAGGGAAAGGAAAGTACGTGTGTGGGGCGTATCCGTGTGCGCGTGTGTGTGCGTGCGTGTGCTGTGCATACACGCGTGTGCACGTGGGGGCATCCACGCTGCCTTTGCTGTAGAAGCTGCCGTCCAATTCAAGTGGGTGTGTGACATTCAGAGGAGGGCCCTAGCCCAGCAGAGCAGTTTACTAAGGACAGACACGGGGGGGAGGGCTCAGGGCGGGCGCCCAGAGCCGCGGGCTGGCTAGCTGGGTGCTCGGACCGCCACAGGCTGGGGGTGGGCGGCAGCGGGGCGGGGGCGGGGGCGGGGAGGGGGGGGAGAAGGACAGAGAAGCAGGTGCTCAGCGCCCGGCCCGCAGCAGCCCCCACCCCGCCCCTGCCTTCTCCCGCCTCCTCGCTTGGCCGCGGCCTCGCGCTGCCTCCCCGATTGCCTGAGCCCGGAGCAGTTGACATTTACCCCAGCCAGATAATCGAGGAATAACATTTGCGTCACAGTTTAACCGACCTCTGCCTCCGCGGCTCCTTTTAGATTAGCTTCTAAACAATAGGAAGGAGAGAGGGGGAGAGAGGGAGAGGCAGGAGGTGGGGCCGGAGCCCAGCCTATTACTGCAGGGCCGGCGTGCAGGGGCGCGCTGCCCTTTCCCGGGCACAGCTATTACCGGGAAGGTATTAAAAGCACGCAGGTTGCCGTGAGCAAAGGTTAATGGATTGACTATTACCCGCGTGTGTGACGGGGGGCCGGCCCCGCGGGAGGCTCCGGGGAGCTGTGTTCCGTCTTCGGTGGGAAACTGTGCGAGGGCCTCTCTGCGTCCCACCCGGCCTCTGGAGTTCCAGGAGGCGGGATCCCTCTTTCAACCCCGGTTATGGAGGCTCAGAAGGCCGGTGCTGGGGAAGGAACACGGGCGGTCTTCCCCTTACAAACCGCCAGACTCCCCGCCCACGTGTGGCTCGCGTGGGACAGCTCAGAGGCGCCGGTGGCTCTCCAGACAGAATCAGTGGTGAGGGAGCAGGCCGGAGGCATTGGGACACGAGTCGTGGACTGGAACTATTCTGAGTGACAAACAGCGCACAGGGGGTTGTAAGAAGACTGGCTCTGATCGTTCCAGAAGCAAGCCGTTACCTCTGCCACAAGGGCTTGTGTCCCCTCAAAACCCGTGAGCTGCATAGGGGAAGCCGCGGCTCTTTGCAGACGAGATAGAACACGCTCCCCAGCGTGGGCCTGGCCCGACGTGGGCACGTTATCGGCAAGAGACGCCGCCCAGAGCACCCCGCACGGGTGTCGGGGCCCCGAGAGCAAACCCCACTATTTATTGCCTGGGTGAGTAACCGACGGCCCGGACCAGCCGCAGCTGAGGTGACATGCGTAGCCCGTGGGACGTAATGGCCACAGGCTTCAGTCCCTGTTGAGAAATGAGGACACGGGGTGCCCGGGGGGCTCAGTCGGTGAAGCGTCTGACTTCGGCTCAGGTCACGATCTCGCGGTCTGTGAGTTCAAGCCCCGCATCGGGCTCTGTGCTGGCAGCTCGGACCCTGGAGCCTGCTTCCGATTCTGTGTCTCCCTCTCTCTCTGCCCCTCCCCCACTCACGCTCTGTCTCTCTGTCCTTCAAAAATAAATAAACATTAACAAAAAGAAATGGGGACATGGGCACATTACAGAAGCCTTTTTTTTTTTTTTTTTTTTTTTTTTTGGCCTTTCAAGCAAAATGCTTATTTTCATTTTGGTGACATTGGATTGTGGTGCCAGCCCCGGAATGTCTTCCCTATGATGATCTACAATCTGCAGGGTCTTCAAATGACCACCGATCGGGCCAGCTGACCTTCCCCCAGGACGGAGCAGGCCTCGGTGGAGAAGCGTCTGCGACAGTGCGGACCCGGCTCAACGGGGAGAGTTTGCACGGCTGTGACCACCGGGAAGGGGTTTTAAAGCCCCCACCCAACACATGTCCTGTCTCAGCTAGTCTGACTTTTGTTTGTCTCCTGGGTCGTCCTTCGCTCATTTCCCCGCAGTGAAGGTGCCTGAGTGCCAGCGGGCCGCACAGGTCCCCTCACTCAGGACCCTGGCGGCCGGACACTCTTCTAAGTGCTTGGCGCATTCACTAATTTCAAAACGCACATCGGGATTTCTAATGAATTAAAACCTTAAGTCCTAAAGCTGGCAGCGAATCCGGAGAGGTGAAACCCCCCTTCAGAGCCAGGCTGACCCAGGAAAGGGAGAACCCCGGTGGGCCGGGGCGATTGCCGGAGCGAACCTCTCCCAAGGCTCACACTGATCTCCAGGTGCCACGTGAAGACGCGTCCGGTCACCGGAAAGTCGCACTTTGGCGAAGCTTGCAAACTGCGTCATAGCTCAAGTGCTGGAAATCGCAAAGGACATTCCACTCCTAAGCCTTTCTGATGTTGCAAACTCTTTGGATACTGTCTCTGTGCGCTCTGTGCAGGCAGCCTGGTTCTGTGTAACTGAAGACAGCTGTGGGCCTTGCCCGATCTCCCCAAGCACAAAGGAAATTATTGGGCAAGGGGTCCCCGTTCGGAACCTGCCCGGTAGCTCTGAAAGGGTGACCTGGTCACACGGCGGAGGTTTTACTCGCCATTCACTCGAGACAGAAAGGATTTCCGTGGACAGCGGGCTGTGAGGTTCCTTTGTAATTTCCGCTGACCAATCCCATTATGTGGGTAATTGCAAGTATCTTCCGCAAAGCGTGGACCATCAGTCACAGAATGAATCGCGAGCCAACGGAGTGGGCTGCTTCCCTGGAAAGTGTGTCGGAGGGGGAAGTTAAAAGCAATGGCAACAGAGTTTCAATGTTAAAAATGCAGCGAGAGCTGTTGCCCTGGCCGCTCAGACCCGGAGGGGGTGGGGCGTGGGAGGGGCGGGGGCCTGGGCATGGATCGCACCCGCCAGCACCCAGCCAGGCGAGAGCCGGGAAGGGTGTGGGCGCCTCTCGAGGAACCGCTTCGACATGTATTTGCATCCGTACCACACAGGGCTGACAACCATCACGGGAATTTTCCTGCCTGCGAAGGTGAATACAGAAATAGTTTGTTTAGTTTCTAGTTCGACAACCCACAAGGCCTGTATCTTTCTGGATACATTTATTTCAAGGTACTTAAAAACTGACTTTTATGCGATTATTTAGGCCGCGATTATTTTTGTTGAGAAATGTGTCCTTTACCCCTCTCATTCATCCTCTGCTAAGATATTTCTGTTTGTCAGAATGCCACCGTTTCTGATAAATGACTGAAGACAGACTGCTACACTTTATTAAAAAGTAATAACAATTTTTGTACGCACCCTTCACATCGTAGGGGGGGGACCATGAATCAAAGGACACTGCCTGTCTGGGCCTGATAAATGCGCCGTTTACCAGCTGAGGAGTTATTTAGGACTGGCTATTAATTTAAATCACATTTATCTTCCCTGGATGGGGGAGGTGGCCGTGACAGCGCCTCGGAATGACCAATGGTGCGGCTAAGTGCGAATTATTTATTACCACTGCCTCTGCAGGGCCGCACAATATGTGAGGGGGAAAAAAAACAGTGCCAATTACCGTGGTTAATCTCGTCAGGGCAATAACAAATTTCTTCCCAACACAAGGCAATTTTTATGCTTGCACTTTTTCTCCTCCAGACAGACTCGCTTATAATTCTCCATCATTAAACTCAATTTTCTCATTGTTTTCCAAGTGCTCATGGGAAATTTTTAGTTGTCTCTGCTTCACCTTTGTTGGGAGAATAGAGCTTTTTTATTCCGCATGATCCAAAGGAAAGTGTGTTCTTTGGAGCCCTTAATGAATATTTGTTGGGCGTGTGGTGAGGTGATACGTACTGCAGATCAGATTGGCTGTATTTTACTATTAAACATTTTCCCACTAATAACAATGCCTCTTGTGTAGCTTTTCAAGCCACCAAGTTCCGAATATGCAAAAGAACAATTGGGAATAACCAGTCATGAGCCTTTTTTGGCCAATTAACTTCAATTTGATTGAGCTACCGTGGAAGATGAAAATATTTCTCATAAAATGCATCTTAAGCAAGAATTAAATCCGAACATGCATAGTTAAGCTGGCTGTTAGGAGCCCAAGGCACGGCGTGTGCCACGACCTGGGAGCAGGTGTCCCTGTTGCCTGCGCCGTCTGGGCACACGCGCGTGCGGACTCTCCCGAGGCTCTCGGCCCCGCTGCTCAGCTCTCGTGTTCCAGCGACCTTCCCATGCCCTGGCCTCGCACGCTTGGCTGGGCAGGGGCAACGTGCTTTATTATTTGGATATACTTTCCCAAATTAGACAGAATAAATTCACGCTGAACAGAGTCCAGAGTCACACGCTAATAATTAAAACACGCGTGTGCGCCCGGCACCCTGTGTGTGCATCTCCTCCTACTGGTTTACGTGTCAACAGAATGATAATTATGAAATAATGAAAGCATTTCATTTTCTGGCTGACTTTCATCAAAGTAGCTATACTTGAGTGGGTTCCGGGGGAAAGGCATGTAAGGGACGACGAAATCATGACATTCAAAGGATCCGACCTCACAACCCAACGCGGCCGGGCCGAGTCTAGTGGGTTTGCCTTTCTGATTGCCGGGTTGCCCCGCGGCGGGCGGCTGGTCAGGTGCTGTTCCCGGGAACTCGGTAGACAAAGCAGTTCAGAAGGGCTGTAGTCTGGCCCGGTCCTCGGGGTCAGGAAATGAGTCCCAGGGCAGCCTTCCTGGGAGAGTTGGGGGATCGCCCGTCACAGTCCCTGAGTCCACAGGCTCAGGGGCTCAGAAGGACATGTCCACCGCCCCAGGGCCTCGGGGGCCACGCTCCCGGGAATAACTTCAGCAATTTGCAAACTCAAGCCCTTATGCAGAACGTGGAGTTAGAAAAACACGTGTGTGTGAGTAGATGTATTTGCATATGTACACGCACACATAGACACACATATATGTGAACATACGTATACATGTTTGTGTGTGCATACATACACACACGCATTTATCCACGTACATATTCATTTATATAATTCATCTGTCTACACATGCACACATATAGACCGTACGTATTTCTACATTTATACGTGTATACATGTGAGTACATGTACTCCTATATATGTACATATACATAAATCTATATATTTAAATAAATATAGTTCATTCGATAGGTTCGACAAACAAACAAATAAAGATTTAACCATGTCCGCTGTGTTGAAACAAGGGGTTTCAGAGCAGCGTCTGGTCAAACGAGGTGCTCCTGATGTCCACTCTCTGGCCATCCTGGAAGCATTCTGTGGGGACAGGCACGTGGTCACCCTCGCCTGGGCACTGTCGCCGTGCGTTGTGAACACTGAGACGTCCTTCTGGTTCCAGGCGGCCTGGCGAGAACGGCCTTGCCCTTGCCTCTGCCCTCCTTCTTGGGTCGCTCCCTCCCTCTGACACAACCGGAGAGCCATCCTGTGGGATACGCCCGTGCCCTCCCTGCCTCAAGTCCCACCCCTGAGGTGGAGTCCGTCCTTCCCAGACGGGCCCTTGCTCAGGGCAGAACCATTCACCAGTGACCTCTGGGCACCTCCTTGCCATCATTCTGATGTCTGTGGGGAAGATCTCCCGTGTCCATCCTGGCCTGGGGGCAGACCACGTAATGGCACGTTTGCCTGCGAAGGTGGTCACGCGGAGCTCCTAAGTTGTCTCTCTTCTGACTTTCTGGTCCACTCATTTCGTAAGCCGTCGCAGTTGGCCATGCGGCTTGGCTGTGTTAGGGGTTACGGGAGCCGGTATCTTTGAGCGAGAACTGTCCGCAGAGGCCTGTTCAGGTCTTACCCCAGGACGTGGACACTATCTTTAGAGCCCACACACCTTATTTGCTCTCACCGTCGGTGAAAACAAGTCTCCATCCTCCGAGCATCCAGGTATATCATCAAAATACAAACACACTCACAAAGAGCAGTGTTTAGTAAGGGAGGGGGGGACGCCGAGATCAGCTTCGCTCATCCCCAGGAAAGTTCCCTCCTATGTCATTTCTCCGGCTCCATAGTGCACACTCTTTTATTTTATTTTTTGAATTTTTAAAAAATGTTTTTATTTAGTTTTGAAGGAGAGAGAGAGAGACAGAGCATGAGCGAGGGAGGACCAGAGAGAGAGGGGGAGACACAGAATCCGAAGCAGGCTTCAGGCTCCGAGCCATCAGCACAGAGCCCGACGCGGGGCTCAAACTCACGGACCGCGAGATCGTGACCTGAGCCTGAGTGGGACGCTTAACCAACTAGGCCGCCCAGGTGCCCTGTGCACACTCTTTTATTTGGCAGAAACATTATCTATCCACCCAAATCAGAAACCCCGATGTCATTGTTAGCTAGTTACTTTCCTTTAACACAAACACTTTCTGTCAATTCGATTTCACGAGAATCTTTCAAGTACTGTCTTCGTGTCAGCTCCCAGGGCCCAGGGGCCACTTTCTGCCTTTACGGTTCTCGGGAAAACCACGGCAGCGACCAGCTGGTCTCCACACATCCACTCTCAGCTGCCTCAGTCTGTGCTCAGCAACGAGTCTAAAATATCCCCCCAAGATTGAGACTCCCCAGGGAACGTCCATTTCAGAGCCTGAGGTCCTTCACAGGCATTCTGGCTGCCAAAATCTAACTTTAATTTTCAAACATTTATTTTCTGTCCCATTTTCTCTTCCTTCTTCTTCTGGGATCTCGTTACCTGTTTTTTTCTCTTGTTTGTAGTGGACGATCATTATTGATCTAGTCAGTGAAGCTTTCATCTGTTATCTCCGTTTATAATGAAGCCTACCCTGTGATTTTTTCTTTCAGACTTTTCACCTCTAAAATGTCTATTGTTTTTTTAATGTGTATAAATTCAATTTTGACTTTTAATGCGTATATATTCAATGTTGCTGATACGATGTCCTGTCTTTTCACTCACCGCAAACATCTTTCTTTTTCTTACTGAGCGTACTTTCTGTAGTTGCTTCCAAGTTCCTCTCTGATAAACTCAGCGTCTGAGTCAACTCGGGTTGTCGGCCTTTTCCCTTGAGATATTTTCCTCCATCTTCTTCTGTCGAGTAATTTCGTATGATATCTCAAACACTGTTCCATGTCCGGAGGGCCAGATAATTGTTTCCATATTTTATCCAGAGCCCACAGCTGGTACTTATTGGACAACTTATGTTTTCAGTGTTGACTCCTTTATGCCCAAAGTGGCACTTCCTCTGATATGATTTTTAGCCTCACCCTATCAATACTGTCTCTGCAAAAATCTATCTCAATATTGTAGGCAAATCAGGCCCCTTCTATCTCCTGGAGATGGCCAGGACTTTCAACCAATGTCATAGGCCTTGAGATGTCCATTCAAGGGGCGCCTGGGTGGCTCAGTCAGTTGAGCGTCCGACTTCAGCTCAGGTCACGATCTCACGGGTCGTGAGTTCGAGCCCCATGTCAGGCTCGGGGCTGATGGCTCAGAGCGTGGAGCCTGCTTCCGATTCTGTGTCTCCCTCTCTCTCTGCCCCTCCCCCATTCATGCTCTGTCTCTCTCTGTCTCAAAAATAAATAAACATTAAAAAAATGTCCATTCAAAACCAAGCAAGTTAAATACCTATGCATTTTAGAGAAATAGACTGTCCTGGAGTCAGTGAAAAAATATAAGATACTTTACCATAATATTACCACGGGACAGTCTGTGTTAAATTTGCCATTTTAAGACAGAGTTTTCTCGGGGCGCCTGGGTGGCGCAGTCGGTTAAGCGTCCGACTTCAGCCAGGTCACGATCTCGCGGTCCGTGAGTTCGAGCCCCGCGTCGGGCTCTGGGCTGATGGCTCGGAGCCTGGAGCCTGTTTCCGATTCTGTGTCTCCCTCTCTCTCTGCCCCTCCCCCGTTCATGCTCTGTCTCTCTCTGTCCCAAGAATAAATAAAAAAACGTTGAAAAAAAAAAAAAAAAAAAAAAAAAAAAAAAAAAAAAAAAAAGACAGAGTTTTCTCTTAGCCAAAAAATGTATTTTTTTCCCCCCAGTGGAAACTCAGGAACTCCTAGTATACAAATTAAGTTTTTCTTTCCAAATTCCTGGACAAACTATAAACATTTGCAATTTGTCAAAACATTCATCTCATTAATACTTTGCTATGATGCAAACGTCCTGAATGTCCAGGAAAAAAGAATATAAATACACACACACACACACACACATACACATATGTATATGTGTATATGTATATATATATACACACACACACACACACACATATATATATATATATATATATATTTGTAGGAAATTTAAACTAATTTCATGTAAAATGCTGTTACAAAATCCATACATCTGTAGACCCACTTATAAGATCAAAAAAAGAGAAGCTAGTTGATGCCTGTGGCATGCAGCTATAATGCACACAGGCTTAAGGGACGGGGTATGATTACATTACAGATAGACTTCTAAATACCATTTGAGACAGATCAGGAATCCTTTATAGGTCATCTGTCCCACGTACGTTGTTTTCCTGGGCTCCACGGGGCAGTGCAAGAGAAGTGTCTGGATTAAAGGAGCTAGGAGTCCGGCACTCGCTCGCCCTGTACCGTATCTGACAAGGGTAGCCCCTCCTCCACCCGCTATGCCCGTGGACTGGCCACAGGGGCTGAGGAGGCTCGTGGCCAGCCGGCCGCAGCGAGAGGCTGACGATCTCCAAGAATTGCCACCTTCCGTTGGGCTTGTCATGTCTTGGAGACACGTGCTACTCTCTCTATTCCCTGTCTTCACATCCTCACAGGGTCAGATACAGGTGCTCTGGAGGTTATTGTGTTTTTTTGCCGTACTCACTTCTGGGGTCTAACCAGCCCAGCCACTTCAATCCAGACATTTGTCTGGAGTTACTGTACTCATCCAAGGTCGAAATAAAAGCCAGTGGTGTGGAGGGAGAAAAACCAATTCAATACGTGCAATAAATGCATAGAAAATGACATTATTATGCAGAGATCAGATCTTCAGCAAACGTAAAGCATCGTTCCCTCTCAAAAAGGAGTTAACATTATGATGAACAATTTCTATTTTTGTGTGATTTTGAATGAACTATTCTGTTGAAATAGTAGAGGTCATTCAGTGTCTCACAACATAATAATCTTCCCTCTCTGCTATATTCATAATGGTGTGGACCTAGAAGGTGGGGAGGGATGTCATGTAATGATCAGGTAAAAAGTGTCTTAAGTCGTCGACATTCAAATAATGTGGTCCAATGTTGAAAGGGCTCTGAAAATTTCATTTGCTTTAAAGACGTCTTTAATTAATCACAAAAGCAAAGGGTTAGCTTTGCATGGACATTACATTTTTTTAATCTGTGCTTCTTTACATTCTACTTTTTAAAATTCTTTTCCACTAGGGTTTTGATGGTTTCCTGTCTCACATTCAGGTCCTTCATCCATTTTGAGTTTATTTTTGTGATTGGTGTGAGAAAGTGGTCTAGTTTCATCCTTCTGCATGTTGCTGTCCAGTTCTCCCAGCACCGTTTGTTAAAGAGACTGTCTTTTTTCCATTGGATATTCCTTCCTGGTTTATCAAAGATTAGTTGGCCATACTTTTGTGGGTCCAATTCTGGAGTCTCTATTCCATTGGTCTTACTTGACAAATCTCCAAAGGCAAGGGACTTAAAAGCAAAAATGACTATTGGGATCTCATGAAGATAAAAAGCTTCTGCACTGCAAAGGAAACAATCAACAAAACTAAAGGCAACTGACGGAATGGAAAAGGAGATTTGCAAATGACACATCAGACAAAGGGCTAATATCCAAAATCTATAAAGAGCTCACCAAATTCCACACCTGAAAAACAAATAATCCAGTGAAGAAATGGGCAGAAGACATGGATAGACACTTTTCTAAAGAAGATATCCGGATGGCCAACAGGCACATTAAAAGATGCTCAACGTCACTCCTCATCAGGAAATACAAATCAAAACCACACTCAGATATCATCTCATGCCAGTCAGAGTGGCTACAATGAACAAATCAGGAGACTATAGATGCTGGAGAGGATGTGGAGAAACGGGAACCCTCTTGCACTGTTGGTGGGAATGCAAACTGGTGTAGCCTCTCTGGAAAACAGTGTGGAATTTCCTCAAAAAATTAAAACTAGATCTACCCTATGACCCAGCAGTAGCACTGCTAGGAATTTACCCAAGGGATGCAGGAGTGCTGATGCACAGGGGCACTTGTACCCCAATGTTTATAGCAGCACTCTCAACAATAGCCAAATTATGGAAAGAGCCTAAATGTCCATCAACTGATGACTGGATAAAGAAGTTGTGGTTTATATACACAATGGAATACTACGTGGCAATGAGAAAGAATGAAATCCGGCCTTTTGTAGCAACGTGGATGGAACTGGAGAGTGTGATGCCAAGTGAAATAAGTCAGGCAGAGAAAGACAGATACCATATGTTTTCACTCTTATGTGGATCCTGAGAAACTTAACAGAAGACCATGGGGGAGGGGAAGGGGGGAAAAAGTTAGAGAGGGAGGGAGGCAAACCATAAGAGACTCTTAAAAACTGAGAACAAACTGAGGGTTGATGGGGGGTGGGAGGGCAGGGAGGGTGGGTGATGGGCATCGAGGAGGGCACCAGTTGGGATGAGCACCGAGTGTTGTATGGAAACCAATGTGACAATACATTTCATATTTAAAAAATAAATAAAATTGTCTTCCAAAAGTCCAAAAGGCATTGATTTAAAATGGAGAACTCCATGTGTCCATATGTGTAAAATAACGTGAGATGGGGCAAGAAAGGGCCCTCATTTCAAGCTATATTAATAACATACAATGTTTATACTTCCCACCTGCAACTCCCACTCTCACCTTGAACCTCACAGCCGTCAGCCTCTGAGAGAACAGGAAGAAGAAAGGCAGGTGAACACAGCACAGTGGTGCAACAGGGTGAAGAAGGGAGGGGAGGTGGGCCAGGTGGTGGGAAGGGAACCCATGTGTAAGCAGCATCTAGAAAGAGCAGACCACAGACCAGAAGAGTAACATGTAGAGGGAGGAGATCCCGTTACGTAATAGGCCAAACGTAGAGCTTGAGGGTGCAGAGCCTGTGCTTCCTGGACCAGCTGGCACATCTTGAGCCCATGGTGGAGAGGAAGGAGATCCGTCCGTCCCTCTGGCGGTCAGCGTCCAGCACTTGAGAGGAAGCAAGGGAGACTTGCCAACCAGTTGTGCTACATCTGAGTTAGGTGACCTTGGATAAGCGTCTTCTTCTTCTTGCTGAGCTGTGTGCCTCACGGAGGGGGAGACTTACACTTCTGTAGTGAGAGTGAGCAAGGCAGGAAACTCCTGGATGACCCAGCATGCAGCAGGAATTCGAGGAACTGAGGTCATTCATATCATCATCACCACCTTTTGTCACCATCGTCACCACCAGCAACTATCCCCGCCACCCCCATTATGATCCTGTAAGGTGCCTCACCCAAAGAAACACTGGAGCTCTAAGAACTAAAATAGTTTCTAAGGATCACACAACCCAGCCTCTAGCGGTTGATGGATGTGACCCAGAAAGAGACTGGGCTCAGAGAATGTTGGGACACTTGCCTCTGCATCATTGAGCCCAAGTGCCAAGGTGTGATCTCGGAGGGGCAGGGTCTCTTTTGAATGAGCTGATAAGAATGTGGCCATGTTCCAGAATGCTCCATGCACACAGCCATCTCTAGACAACTTTCCATCCCAGCCCCTTTAGTTAATATGTCACCTATGCATACCTCACCTGGCCTTTGCTTATGACTCCGAGGCCCCAGGAAGATCCTGCCTGCGACCTTGTTGCTCTGATTCCCACTTCCTTCTCCGAGCCTCCAGGACTTCACAGACGAGGCGGCAAAAACAGCCTAACAGCTACTTCGGACATGGGCACCCAAGGACCCGAACGTTGGAAACAGCAGGATGTCTGGTCGGCGTGAAAGTTCTGCCAGACCCCAACACAGCCACTTTGAACTTGTCTCTCTACAGATTCTTCAGCTCCGGAGCTAAAACTAACGACCAAATTATATACTTTTTAAAAACTGGCTATTTATAATCCGCACGTATTACCATAATTTGTTTATATGTTGTCATATCCTTTGATTAAATATTTGTTCAAGTTTGTAAAGTTAACCAGTTCCACATAGCTCTGGCCCGAGGCTAGAAATCGTTGCAGAGATGGAAACCTAACGGGATGGTGGTCACGAGACACAGGGCTTTTCTCTAGCTTCTAACACACACAAAGCTGGGTCCCCGATGTGCGGGGCTTTGTAATGTTCGTTAGAGTGAGGCTAGGGTTAGTTTCCAGGAATTTCCTTCAAGGGACCTTTTAATTTTGTGAACACCAAAGTAGCTGATCCCGTCTTCTATTTTCAAAGCCCATCCATTCTGTGAGCTTTTTGGGTTGATATTAAAATGTTTTTCATTTTTCCTTTAATAATTCCTAACTTATCTGTGTGTGGCAGGAGAAATGAAAATCCTAAAAATCAACCTGCTGTTTATGAAGTATTGATTCCCCACTGAAACATGCCCGGACCCCGCTAACACTGCGCTAAGAGAACAGACACAGGAGGACAGAGGTAGCAAGACTCCACGCACACAAAATTCCTCAAGCAGGCAGATTCAAAGAGAGAAGTAGAAGGGAGCTTCCCAAGGGCTGGGGGCAGGGTGGGGAGGGGAGCAGTCGTGTGATGGGTGCAGGTTTCCCTCTGGGATGGTGGGAAAGTTCTGAAAATAGTCATGAGGGTTACACATCGTGATTGTGTTTAACGCCAGTGAATTGTAAACGTAAGGTGATTAAATAAGTCAGTTTTATGTTACATGCATTTTACTACAACAAAAAAGATGAAAAATCAAGCCCCTGCAAATCAGATAACTGTACTGAAAGTAAAAAAAAAAAAAAAAAAAAATAGCGTGGTCCACGGGCAGTCCTTTGAGCCTCCTTCTTCCATCCCGAGCCCTGGGACTCTTTGAGGAGGCGGGTCGGGCAGGTGCAGGCCCCCTGCCCAGCCCTCCTTCCTCCCAAGGTGCTTCATTATTTATTAGCCAAGCAATCTGGCAGGCAGTGTGCTATCGGCAGCAGAATCCAATACTGAAAGGTCACCGCCACAAACATCCCAGTGAAAGGGTGTTAAAGCAAATACAAATACACCTTTTTAATTTCGGCTGAATTGATTGGATAACAATTGGAGGGTGTCGCAGGTCAGGAGGCGCGAGCCAGCAGGTCAGAGGAGAGAAAGGAGCCGGGGCGGCGGTCACGGGGGTGCGGGACGGAGCCCGGGGCGCCCTGCCCCCGCGTGCCCTCACTCTTGTCTTCACAAATGAAGAAATGCCCACGCCAGACCCAAAGGCTTTGAAGAGAGCTGCACAGATGGCTAGGGCCACCCTGGAGTCACCGTACGTTAAGCATCATGCTCTGCTCGAAGTCAGGTATACAAAGGCTCTCCGATGTTATAAAAGGCAAGAAATGACCGTGTGCCCACAATCCCGCCCGAGACCCAGAGCTGCCGACACGCTGCCGGGGAGCCTGGCGTCCGCCCCTGGGTCCCAGAGTGCCACCCGGCCCCTCTGAGCCAGAGGACGGTGGAGGGGAAACCGAGGACCGTGCGCAGCTCAGCGGCTCAGCACACACCAGTGCCTCGCCCCGTGCCCGGCAGGGAGAGTCGGGCGAGACCACGGGACAAGTGGTCCTCGGCGGGGCCAGCGGCCTTAGTGGGGAGCCCCTCGATGTTTGCCACCCACGGATGATGCCCGGCTCCACAGATGAAGTGCCAGAACCAGTAAGTAAGCCATGAGCACATCGCCCAGACCTTTAGCAAAAGAAACCAATGAAAATTCACAAACAGGCAATATACGATTTTGTAAATACGAAAATATATTCAGCCTCACAGAGAATCATATATGTATATAGGTGTATATTTTTATGTGCAAATAACGGAGTAACATGTTTGCTGATTAAAAGTGGCAATTATGTAACAGCAGTGACCGTGCAGGAGTCCTTACCAAGACCCTCTCTTCTGTACAGCATGAGACTTTCAGAGCAGTTCTGCAAAGCTTCCCTGCCGTCGGGGACCCCGAGTGTGGGCCTCAGTCCCCCAGTCTGGTTTGGGGATGAGCTGACGGAGGGGCCTCCAGTGCAAACTTCTCTCCTCTGTCTTCTCGACCGAGGATTGTCGAGAAGCCAACAGGTGCAGTGCCGTTGGTGGGGGGGTCCCCAACACAGACAGGAGCTATGCAGCCCACGGCCACCAGGCGGTCAGCACAGCAGTTTGAGAAGTGTCCCCTGCCCTGGCTGAGGACTGTTAGCAGCCTGAAGCTATACCCTCACCTCTTTTTCTTTCATTAGAGACAATGTTCTAGAATGCAACCTTCAGTCTGCTCTAGTTTGCAGAAGAAAGCCACTCTCGCAGACTTGCCACTGAGAGAGAAAGCCACTCTCTCAGCACTATGAGCAGCTGCTTAGGACAGATGATGCCACACCTCCTCGCAGACCACCTGGCCCACCCACCATCGCTTGAGGTTTGGCTGGAGCTGAGCTGGCCTCTCTCGGGCCCTTTTCCCCGGGGACGCTCACTATGGAGCCGGAGAACCGGGATGTTGGTACCTCATTTTCCCAGGATTAACACAAGGCAACTGGGAAAGCCTAGGTAAGTACCCTGAGATCCCAGAACTACATTTTGAACAAGAGGTCTGCTTGAATTTGCACAGAAACCAATCTTAAGAAACAATGTGTCTATGCAGCCTTGTGTGTTGATTAGAGAAGGAACACTTTGCAACTTGATTTATATCTTGGGCAATAGATGGGAGCGAGGCTCACTCCCACCTTCCAAAGTTTAGGGGTGCAGAAATCACAAAGGCAAAGAAAACACTTTAATTCCCCTTCTCTCCAGAGTCAGTAAGGAAACATACGTTTAAAAATAAACCGAACAGGAGCGCCTGGGTGGCTCAGTCGGTTAAGCGTCCGACTCTTGGTTTCGGCGCAGGTCATGATCTCACGATTTTGTGGGTCAGAGCCCCACATCGGGCTGTGCACTGATGGTGTGGAGCCTGCTTGGGATTCTGTCTCTCTCTCCCCCTGTCTCTGCTGCCCCTCCCCTACTCACGCTGTCTCTGTCTCTCTCAAAATAAGTAAACTTGAAAAAAACTAAAAAAAAAAAAAAAAAAACCAAACAGTTGATGTCTTGGGCCACAGCCCCTGCACGCACAGAAGCACATCCCAGGGAGTGTGCCTCTTTCTAGGAAGCAGGCAGTTGCTAACAGGTAGATTAGACACTAAGCCCCGTGTCCTTGGAGCCGACCCGTCTGATGTGGATTCTTGAGACAGGCCGGCTGAGTCACTGATGGGCACTGTCTTTACCAGGGCTGTTGGGAACAGCGACCGGTCGGCTGTGGTGGCAGTGAGGGCCCGGCCAGCACCCCGTCTCCCTGCTGCTCCGGGGACCCTCTCTTCCTCGCCCCCTCCCCTGGCAGGCAGGCACCTGTGCTTTCCCAGGATGGGTTCCAACAGGACTCGGGCGGCCACGTCTGGGGGCCCCGTGCAGTCTTCCTGTCAGTGCTGAGACCGGGACAATTCATCACAGGAGTCACGGCGAAACCCGAGGCTTGTCCAGACACGCGCGTTCGGGACGGCGGGCTTTAAAAATAACAGCATGGGAATGTTCTCTCCGCACCCCCGTGGAAGTGAATGCCTGCATCCGATTTGGAATTTCAAAGACTCCAGCGATCTCCGTGCTGGGCCCTCTTTGCCGTGAAGAGTCTGTGTGTCAAGAGGGCGAAGTGCTGTGGGGAAGGGTGCCGTGTCAGCAAGGAGCCGCCCTAACCAAGATTAACAGCCCGTCTCCCCCGTCAGGGCCCGGCCGCCTGTCGGTGCTCCCTGGGCACTGGGACAGCGGCGAAAGATTGAGGGGGAGCGGCCTCTGGAGCCCAGGAGGCACCGCTGGGTTTCCTGTTGTCGCAAAGCTACGTTTATTTATCAGGTTCCAGGTCTGGGGCTCTTCGCTCCGGGCTGCTGTGCCCCACCTGTCATCTGCACAGAGATAGAGGCGGCCGCCCTGCGACGCTGTGCCCTGACTCCTGCAGTCAACACAGGCAAAATTAAAAGATCGCATCAGCGAGGTTTGTGCTTCTCTGTGCCGCTAAATAGACTGTCTTTGTGATCATTATGAAAATAATACTTGTACAATTTGCCAAAGTATGGATGTGTCATTTTAATACATTCATACTATTATATATAATATAATGTATAAAATGTGCACATTATATAAACACATAAAAGTAGATATACGTATGTCAGATACGTGTATATACATGTGAATATATTTTGCCCTGACGTAGACTTTGGAGGTCAGTTAAAGGTTATAGGCAATTTGTGTTTTATTATACACACTTTTCTACAACCGTTCAAATTTTACAAGATACACATATTATGCAATTGTACATAACATACAAAAATGTTTATGATATGATTAATACAAAATCATACACTTTTATACTGTATAAAAATTACGGATTGTGTATTATATTAATTGGTTATGCAACACGCATATAATGACTGTATGTGCAACTTGGCGTCATCCCGCACAGGGGCTGGGATTCTGGAAGGCGCCCGCAGGGGGACGTGTGCTCTCCCCTCCCGGGGGCCACATCTCTTTGCCTCCTAGGGACTCCTCCTCTAATTGTGTGGCCGAGTACTTAAGAAGAGCGTAATAACAACATGCTTTAACGAGGGTTCACGATAACGGAAAATCAATGGTACCAGTCAATGGATGATTTATCCGCAGTGGCCTTCATACGCAGTCACCAGAAGGACTTTGGAGAAAGGCCCACGAGAGGGTAGACGCTCGCTCTCACCGAGCAGCCACGCTGGGGCCCGCGGCGCCCCGTGTCAGCCCGCAGGAGCCCTGGATGGGACCCGACCCACGCTCTTAGCAGACCCCGATGTGGATTTGCTGCCACGGGAGCAACGTGGATTTGCTGACGTGGCACACGCTGCCACGGGAGGTGGGGTGTGGAGGGGGGTGTTTGGCCAGCTGTGCCCACGGGCGGAAACGGGGGTTCGGGTCCCGGAGACGTAAGAGGCACGGAGAGGGATCAGGCAGGCAGAACAGATTGAGGAAAAGCCAAGAGGTGGGAGCGGGTGGAGGCTTGGGGGTCCCTGAGTGAACACACGCGATCGGCGGGAGTGACTCAACAGAGGAATATTCCGAAGGGCGAGGAGTCCTCGGCGGCCGCGCTACTCCAGACCTCTCTCCAGGGCTCCTTCTCCACACGCAGGGGTCTCCACGGCCTCAGTTGTAAGAACGCAGTGAGATAATGTGTTCACGCCTCTCTCCACAAACGTTCCCTGCTGTACCACGGGATGGGGATTTCGGTGCCGTCGGACGCGATGGAGGGCAGGGCCCCGGGGCACCACGCCAGCCGGGAGGAGGGCACCGGGGATGTTCTCGAGCCCTGGCCTGGGTTCCTATTCGTCCCGGGGGGGGGGGGGGAAGGAAGGCATTCAAATAGCTCCGAGCTGGAGGGAACTCACACAATGTCTGGTGGGAACATCCAGGTGACCTTAGAGCAAAGTGCCCGTGGCAGGAGAGGGCCAGCGTGGGGTCGGGACCCCGAAGGGCACATCAGTGCGGGAGGGAGGACGGTTGTTGAGGACGGAGGTTCTCGGGACAAAGCCCCAGGACATAAGCGCTGAGGACAGGGCGTTGGCCCGGGAGCTGTAGGTGACCCCCGGGAGCAGAGAACAAGGATGACTGAGGATTGGGTCACTAGACCTCGTGTTGAGAGGCTGGCCCGTGAGAGGAGAGACCCTGGCACGACTGGCCAAAGGCAGGAGGTGGGACTTTCCAAGAAGGAAGAGTGCCGACAGAGCCCTCAGCGTGCGGCCCCTGGAGGGCCCGCGAGGGTATCTCGCTGGCTCGGGGGGCACAGGTGCTGCCACTGAGATGTGAGGGACTGGGGGGGGGGCCGGGGGATGAAGGGATATGAGTCAAATGGCAAAAAGACCCTAATTCACAAAGGACAAAAAAGTGGATGCGGTTTTCTTAGAAATCGGAAGGAGAGCGGAGGACGGCTTGACTCGGGAGGCCACGCTCTGGAGAGCTCCGGAGGGGAAGGTGCGGGAGAGGAGACCGCGGGCCTCCTGGCGGAGCGTGGCCACAGCACCACACGCCGCTCACACGCCGAAGGGGACGCTTCGGAATCTCCGGAGGTAGATCGCAGGGTGATGCCAACCTGGGTGTCAGCAGAGTCGGGGGCGGGGGAGACGGAGGAGACCTGAGTTCAAGGTCAAGGCTCTGCCGCAGTGGCCAGACCCAAAGCGAAATACCCCGTGCGTCGTAGAGCCAGGCAGAGCCAAAGGAGGGAGGAGCGGGTTGTGGTGCTGGCACAGGTGTAGACTACCAGGTTAACAGAATGCAGTAGAGAGCCAGAAGCGGGCCCTGCTATGCCAGGCAATTAAAAAAAAAAAAAAAGCAAAACGCACGTACAGGTATTTGGGCAAAGAATGATTTAGGAAACGGAGCAACGGCGACTTGTTATTTCAAGTGGGGACGGAAAACCCAGCAGAATTTCAAAGGATCGGGGCGAGGGACGGCCCGCATTTCTTCCGGGCTCACGTCTACGCAGGCGTTTCACAGGAAAAATCTAACGTGGCCTCAACAACCCGCGGTGAGGGAAGGGGGCCAAGTCCACGCTGTCGGCCAGGAAACGAGCACTTCAGACAGGCTGGGAAAGTGACTCCTTTGTAGGCCACAGGGAGGCACGGGGTGCCCTTCCTGTGCTCTTTCTGAGACGCCTGACCCGGGCTCTGGGCGCCCAGAGACGGCAGGTGCGTGTGGGAGCGACGCGCTGCTTCCAGTCTGCCCTGGAGGCGGAAAGATCCGTGCGTGCAGCTGCTAACACGTAGGAACACGCGGCACCCGGCGCTGGAGCGCGGGGAGGGGGGTCTGCGTCCACGGACTCACGTGGGCCCTCGAGGCAGGAAGAGATGAGCCACATCTAACTTCTCTAATCATCAAAATCACTTCCCAGCAACAAGCCCCCCAGTACAACTCAATAAAACAAAATTGAGCCGCTGATGAAACCGTCTAGAAGAGATACGGAACCTCAGGGGCACAGGTTCTGTGTAACTCGAGCCGTCTCTGGCAGCCGTGGCCGTGTGTCCGTAAAGGGTGAGGCGCTTTGGGATTTTCTGTGAGCCCGGGGCCCTGCTGTTTCCACGGGGACGCTACGCACTTAACACTGGAGGTGACACACAGATGTCCCTTTGGGGACAGAGAACTGACCTCCCAGCTGTTGGGAATGAAGCCAGCAGAGAGCCCTCAGGGGGCAGCTGAGACCCCCTTCGATGCAGCACACCCCCACCCCCAGAGACACCAGGGCAGTGACTCCGAACCGGAACCGAGAACCCATAAAGGGTTATCGCCCTTCAGATGGTCAGCGGCTCAGCCAAGACCTCCGTGGGGACAGCCCTGCGGCCCAGGCCCCCCTGCCCGGTGCTGGGCTCCCCCCTTCCACAGGTGCCAACCTGACCGCATCCCAGGGGACACTCGGACCCTCGCTTCAGTCCCAACCTGCGCCAGTTAGGCACGGAGAGGTCCCAGCCCCCTGCTCTCAGTGTCACAGGCCACTGCTTCGGACCCACGTCCCCTCTGAAATATAAATGCCGTGGACTGAAGGGTAAATAACTTCTGACCGGCGTGTGTGGACTCTGGACGTAGGTGACCCGAATGGCTGGCGCAGCTGATGGGTGTGGCCACTCCTGCTTCCAGACGGGACACATCAGGTGCTTCACAGGGCGATTTACTGAATCCGCTCTGGGCCTGATTTTGTTTCGTTACCTATTTTTGCGTATGTTTCCGTCTTTGGAAACCCTTGCAAGTTGCTCTGGGAAAATCCGCAAGCGAACTGAGGAGGCCGTCCCGTCCCGGGTGCGAGCGGACAGGGCGCTGTGGCCGTTGGCTGAGGATGCACGTTTTCCCCTGAAACAGCCAGGAAGGACGTGGTGAGTCCTCCCACCCTGCATACGCCCTCTCAAGTCTTGCCATTTGATGTCGTTGTCCAGATCTTTCTTAAAGACGTGGAAACGTTGTGGAAGCAGAGACAGCCTCCTGTCCCAGGTGCCCCAGCCTGGCCACGGGACGACGGTGCAGGGTGCGGGGCTCGGGGCGGTGCGGGGCGCGGGCTGTGGGGTGCCTGCAGTTGTTAAGGGTCGCGGGGTGTGGCGTGTGCATCCCAGGACCGCACCGCCCTGGCGTGCACTGTCACACTACGTAGATTTGCAAAGGTGACGCCCCGGGCTCTTCCTGCGAAGGGCCCGAGGGGCGGTTTCAGCCCCACCGCGGCCTGTGATGGGGACCTACCACGGCCAACACCTGCGCTCGGGTTGGCTGTGTTCCACCCAAACTTTATGCAACGGACAGCGGTCGGATTTGGTCGGGGGGCCGGGGCCGCAGTCCCTCCTCAGGGGAAGCCCGTGTGTGAACTCCTGTGACGTGTTCATGACGGTAATATTGCGTGGTTTCCTCACCCGGTCGCCTCTCACTAGGTATTTACGTCGTCTCTGATCTCTCATAGGCGTTCATAGGATTCCTGCCAGAAATGGGCTCGCGCCTGGGGAGCGGCAGCCTCAGCACCCAGACGTGCGAGGTGGCTGTTCCGGCCTGCACTGTCGCCAGGCTCTGGGGACGCCTGATTCTCTCCTTCCCCACGCGGCTCCCTGGGCTCCCATGGTGAACTTTTTTGCCAAACCGCAGAGAACGCCCAGAGCCTTTCTGGTGTCCTCTCCCAGAAATTGTATATTTTATCCCTTCGCTTTCTCCCCTGTTTTTCTGTAAATCCTTTCATGTATTCTTGTGAGATTGTATATATCGAAAGACTTTACTGGAATTCATGAAATCAATCTTTCGTCACCTTTGCAGTTAAAAATATTAGCTTGTGGCTCCTCTCGTGGACTCTCGTGTCTTTGTTTAGGGGGCTTTGTGTTACCCAGTCTTTAATTTTAATGTCATACGATGACCATATCTTTTTTCTTTACTGCTTTAAAGCTTCCAGTTTTTGTGTGTTTTTACAAAAACTGGTTCTTAGCCCCCAGATCGTGAGGGTGACCTCGGAACGCTTTCCGACTCTGCCCTTCATGCTGCAGTTCTCTGGCTTCACATCTGGTATAAAGAAGGAATCTAATTTCATTAGACTTTTCCACATGGATAGTCATTGTTTAAATCTTTACGTTCTGCCCCTCCGCTTCTGTTTTTTGCGTAACGTCTTCACACATCTATCGGGTACTTGTGGAGGTTAGCCTCCCACAAAGAGACACTGGAAATCTGAATTGCAATTGCATTAAAATCACACAGTCCGGGCGCCTGGGTGGCTCGGTCGGTTGAGCGTCCGACTTCGGCTCAGGTTATGATCTCGCGGTTTGTAGGTTCGAGCCCCACGTCAGGCTCTGTGCTGACGGCTGAGAGCCTGGAGCCTGCTTCGGATTCTGTGTCTCCCCCTCTCGGTCCCTCCCCTGCTCCCACTCTGTCTCTCTCCCAAAAATAAAACATTAAACCAATTTAAAAATAATCGCATAGTCATTTGGGGAGAATGCTCTCTTTGCAGTAATACACCTTCTTGTTTCTGAGATGTATCTTCCACGTGGTCACAGCTTCCCTTACATTGTGTGTGGCCGAGTAAAGATGGCCACGGTATTTTTCAGTTCTTTTTCCTTGACTCTCACCTGGTTCTGTGACCTGCCTGACCCACAGACTAGTCTCAGACTGTCTGGAACTTTACGGGCATCAGCCCTGAGCCCAGCACCTCAGGACACCTCGGGCCCCGAGAACGCAGAGACCATTGGTCACCTGGGGGGCTTCTGAGACCCAGGCCATATGATCCGGGATGACAGGCCTTGCAGCCTCTGTCATGGGATCTGGAGGAACAACTTCGATTAACTGAGTCACAAGGTAATCGCAGACTTAAAGATATTCTGTATTTTGTGCTTTGATAAAACAAAGGAAATCTTACTCCTTAACAGTTTTGTGAATTTAACTCACTTCAGATTTTCATCAGGGGCCTCCCCCCGAGACTCCCGGATACACTAAGAAACAGTAAATTCTGTAGTCACTGCCAATACAAGGATTGGAGGCACAAACCACCACATGGGCGGTGACGCTGAGTTAGTGCGGTTAAATCTTACTTTCTATATGTGAAAGTAAGGGTACACGATTAAGTACACGTACGAAGGGTACATGTAGGGACACGATGAAGAAGCGGCCATACAGACGTTAGGAAATGAATGATCCTGAGTGGGAAATAAATCGCACGTGATGGTGAGGGTGACGAGGCCCGGGGCTGGGCTCCCAGCGGCCACACGCCAGGCACACGTCCCACGCTCCATCCTTGCCAAGGATTCTCTGATGCCCGCTTCTCATAAATGTATCATCACTTGATTAACTCAATTTTCTAAGCAACAAAATATACTCAAACCACTTTTGAATGTTCTCTTTAGGGATCCACATCAGGGACCACCGCACACTCCCATCTACCCACTAATGAGGTCATGTTGTAAACGGAGTATTTAATCTTCGTGGGGTCCCAATCCAACATAGACTCAGGAAAGAGATTCCTTTTACATCTAAAACTAGCACAGCAGGTTCCCATTAGTTTCTAGATGAGCTCGTCAGCATTTGCAAGATGAATGGAAGAGTTCAAGGTCAAGCTGTCCGTCCCAGGAGTGGAGGCTCCTGGCCCCAGTCCCAGCCGTGCTGGGAGCTCTGTGACCCAGTGCCCCTGTGCTCCTGTGGCCTGCTGGGCAGGTGGTCACAGGGGCTCGGAGGAAAGACATCTGGACCCTCGGACAGCACCCTGGTTTCCTCTCCAGATGTGTGGCGATTGGGTATCATTCTCCCAGCTCCGCACAGGAAAAGAGGTGTATGTTTATACTATTAAGACACCATTTTATACTGGGCGCCTGGGTGGCTCAGTCCGACTTGCGCTCAGGTCATGATCTCACGCGGTTCGTGAGTTCAAGACCCACATCGGGCTCCGTGCTGACGGCTCAGAGCCTGGAGCCTGATTTGGCTTCTGTGTCCCCCTCTCTCTCTGCGCCTCCCCCGCTCACATGCTGTGTCTCTCTCTCCCTCAAAAATAAGTAAACATTAAAAAAAACTTAACAAAAACATTGTTTTCTATGGTACATTAAAACTTGATCATAACATGGTGGCCGCGTTTGCATTCCGTGTCTTAAAACAACATGAAAAAATGTGCAAACAGAGGAGTCAGTACCCCCCGGGCCAGGGGATGACCACAGCTGTGACCTAAGGGGACCGAGCCTGGCTGTGTTAGTGTTCAGTTCAGTCTTCTGCCAGAACCAGACGCGGAATGGGGATGCCACCATGGAGTCCTTGGCACGTTTAGAAGAATCCTTAAAGATCCAGAAAGGTGTGCAAGGGAGACTCCAGCAGTGATGAAAGCTTGCTTCTGGCTTTCGTGTCTCCGTGGCAAACGGGACGGTGGCCTGTTTCAAGAAGAGACAGATGTTACTGTGGCTCCCGACAATCTTCTCCGAGAACAGACGAGCGGGACAATGAGCCTGGTCTGGAGAGAAGGTGGACCCTCTCTGACCCTCATCCGGGCAGCCCCACTCTGCCCGTGCCGACTAGAAACACAGAGCCTGCCCGTCCTCGTGTCCCCCACAGCATCCTGAAGCAAGAGCGGGTGTCTGGAGCTTGCTCCCCCTGTACCGAGGGAAAGCGCGACAGGGAGCCTTGCGGCGTTCCAGCGGAATCCGCGTCTTTGGATTTCCACCACTGTTGGCGAAACACCGCGAGTCCCCGTGCGGAGCTACTGTCGTGTCAGGAAGCTCTCCTCTTCCATCTGACGGTGCTGTCGCCTGCTTCTCACGCTTCCCACGTGGGAGGAGACCACACGGTGAAGGGCCGGGCAGCGGGACCCAGAGAGCTGGGCCAGGAGAGTGCCCTCACCCCGCTCCGCGGATTTAAAGCCAATAGCTTTTCTGGAACAGTTAGTGTGTGTCCGGACCTTTACGGGGTGCGGTGAGGCACCGACAGGCATAGAGCAGAGTCCCCGCTCTCAAGGTGCCGCCAGGGGTGGCATATCGGGACGGAGTGGGGAGCGTCACGCCTGCAGGCATCTCAGACCCAGGAGGACTCGGGAAGGGGTACGATCTGCACGACGCATGTGCTGCCGAGCCTGGGCACTCGGAAGGAAGTGCAGCGTGGCCCGAGTCAGGAGTGCGCGTGGACGTGACGTGAACGACGTCAGACACGGGACACCCCACAGGAATGGGACGTGGCACCAGGAAGCGGTGGGAAATGTACTTAGGTAAACGGGACCAGGGAGGGAGGCTGTGAAAGCCAGAAAAGATGTGATTTCAAACAATCAAGGGCCTTTGAAAGCACTTTGGGAGGAGGTGATGTGTGTGTCAGGGCTGTGCAGGATGGTTCTGGAGGGAAGAGGCAAATGAGGATGACCCGGGGTGACCCGTGGAGAGCCCGGTGCGGATGTCCTGCGTGAGGACCCCGCACGGTGCTGGACAGAGACTTTCCTGGGTCTCCCCACTTAGCCGTATGTGAGTGCCCTTCTGTCCCAAAGTTCACGATCCTAGGGGCCCAAAATGATGATGTACGAAGACTAACCTATTCAAAAAATGAAATCTAACTAAAAATAAAAGTAAAACATGAGTCGCATTTTCGCTTCAATGAACTGGAATGGGTGACCGTTTTCGTGAGAAAGGACTTTCTTGCCAAATGTCAGCTTTGTAAAGGTTCCAGTTAGGAAACGGTGTCCTTCGCGAGGGAAGGACTCTTCACCCAACACCTCAGCCCAAGTGGGGACACACAGTTACCACCCTGAGCAAGTCTGCAGGGGCTGGAGGGAGGGAGGAGGCTCTGGGTCCACAGGGGCCAGGTGACAGCCCGTCTCTGGTTCTTGAATCGGATCTTGAGTCCTCTGCACATTGGGCACACGTGCACCCGGCTGCAAGCAGCCCTGGGACCTTCTCTTCCCAGAACCTGGAATCGGGAAACAATATGTGAGACAAGACTATTTGGGAGAAACGGTGCGTAAACATTCACTGTAAAAGTGGCGGATGGCACCGTGGATGGGCTCACAGGACTGGGGACGTTTTGTTCATCTGCCTGTAGTCTCCAAAGCAATATCTCTTTGAAATGTGTGGGCATAACTTTCGGAGTTTGGATCGCACAGACAATTTAGGTCCGTTAGAACTCTCCTCTCCCTCAAATGCACCTGGAAAAGATAAAAAAAAAAAACAAAACCCAGCTGCCTATTTTGAGTAATGTTGGCAAAGTTTTCCAAGATGTTTACAGTGTAGCTAGTTCGCCTTCACAGAGGGATGTGTTTTCGACACGAGCCCGTGGAATTAAGGTGCGGGATCGCCGCTCACGGAGCCACAATTAAAAAGCAAGACCTTGCCAGTAGTGCTCTCACTGCTGCTTTGAAACACATCAAGCAGACATTCTAGAAACAAAAGGGACTCACACAGCCTCCCAGAAATGCTTCTGAGCACTTGGGAAACTACACATCAAAGACGACACGTGGGACTCTTTTTGTCTCTTGAACTGGCAGAAAGCTTTTCATTGGAAGACTTCAGATGCTTTACAAATGTGGGCTCGTGTGTTTGTCTACGCAGCCGTGCACTAGAGGCAGTCTCCTGCCGGAGCACAGGGATGCGGCCTGGAAACGAACGGTGGCAAGAACCACGCGGAGCCGGAGGCTTTGGGAAGTGCGTGTGTCTGCACGTGTGTGTGTGCGTGTCAATGCGTGCGAGTGCGTGTTGGTGCAGGAAGGTTCAAACAGGACCAACCCTCAGGGTATCTACAGTCACCACCTCGTAAGGGCCCCCCCTCCCCCTTACAGCCTGTGAGTCTGGTGCAGGTCAGGGAAAGAAAATGATACTTCTGTTCTGATGGATACACATGCACTTCCTTTCTTCCCACGACCTGCTTCAGTTGGCCGTAATGAGCAGAACCCCAGTATCCAGCCCTGACCCTGCAGACTCAGGGGCCCTTTGGAACCAACAGGGGTGAGGAGCGCCCGATTCTCTATCACTAGAGGCAAGAGAAAATGGAGAAGTGACCAGTGTGAAGCACCCACTTCCGCCACAATATTCCAAATCAAGATCTGAGTGCACAATCCAATCAAATGTCAGCCGCTCCCAAGGAGCAGCCTGAAATTACTATCTTCATAATAAGGCCGGATCTAAGGCTCAGAAAGCTGCATGACTCAGCAGGCATCTCTTGGGGACTTTGGCACAGCTCTCCACTCACACTTGCCCACGGAGGGCAGAGTTTGTATCTGTTGGGTCGCCGTGTACATGTGGCATCCTCTTCGCCAAATTGATCCGCATCAGTTGAACAGGCACATGATTAAAGCAGAGGAGAAGATCTCAGGATGCCCAGAACTCCTTGCCAGAAGCTCCGGGGAAGCCCTCTCTGAGCTTGTCCGTCTATTCTAGTGGCTTGAAGCCAGGTGGAGAACGGGCAAAATCACGGAGGAACAGTCTGGCTCATCGCGGGCACGTCCGGGGTTCTGGTTCTGCTGGATGAGCTTTGCAGAACCCCATTTTAGCTTGGGGGCTACAGCAGCTTAACGGTTAAATCGTGGCCGATCTAGGAGAGAGTCATCTGCCGAGATGGTGAGCACGCGCCTTTGGGGGCCCCCGTGAGGGGACCTTCGAGTATCTGACAACAGAGCAGCGATACACAAAATTAGTCAGGTACGAGGAGGCCAACTCAGGCCGGGTTACGAAGGCACATTTCTCTCCACCTGTCTTTGATCGTTGACGGGTGCTCTTGGAGGGAAGAAACACACAGAGAAGAAGGGTGTCCCACGCAGGACATCCATAATTAAAGCCGGCTTCAATGGAAGTGCCTCCTCGCCCTCGCATGAAGCTTTGTCATACTGCAGGAAGCGTGGCCGCGCGGCGTAAAGAAAAGTTAAACAGTTGTCAGCGGAGAGCAGATGAGGCTTTATTGAATCCCTGCATTACTAATGCATGAAGAGGTGCCTTGCTAAGCACCAGAGATACAATCACGCTTTTAATCATTGTACAAGTTTTATTACCAATAGCCCCATTAAACAAAAGGAACAGGGTAGACTTTCTCCAGGGTGGGAGCTCAGGTGGTGCTGGGGAAATCGGTGACCCGGGGTCACTGGGATGCCAGCGATCGGGCCGAGGGTCATCTCGGTACAGAAAGAGGGCTAGTGTTACCAGCTGCAGGACAGAGAGGAGGTGAGGCTTCAGGCTCCCCTCCGCCCAGGGCCAGGGCCAGGGTCAGGGGCAGGCCGCCCTGGCAGGTAGCCCTGTCGCAACACTCCAGGCAGCAGCCAGCACGCGCCTCCCCCCGGGGACAGTTGGAGAACGGGCTTCTGCCCTGCGGTGACTCGCGTGGGGGTCGGGGCGCTGGGGTGGGAACAGGCTCATCCCCACCAGTCAGGCTGATGGTTTTGCCTCCATCGGGCTGAGCTCCGTCGGCACCCGGGGGGACCCAGGCAAGCAAGGCACTTGCCTTGGGCACCAACCATCTCAGTCATCGAGAGCGATAATTTTCAACGTGGTATTTTAGAAAATTAAAATGCAAACCAACGTGCGTCTTAACAAAGTACCACCTTTGTAAACAGGTAGGACGGGGACCAGGACCCAGCGGGTACCTGCCAGCGCCCAGGGCCGGAGGAGAAGTCAGCAATACTGATCTTGTGTTTGTGTTTTGTCTGCCTCGGGTTTTTGCGTGGATTTCGACCTTCTCAAGGATTGCGTTACAATATGACCTATCTCCACGCCTGGGTGTTTGCCCCAGCATACTGCGGGGGGCACCACGTCCCCCCAGCACACTCCTACAAGAAGTCGTAACTCCCAGGACCTCAGACGGTGACTTGATCTGAAAAAAAGGTCACCGCAAGTGTCATTAGTTAGGACGAGTTGAGCTGGACTGATGGGCCCCAACCCCTGGTAAGAAGGGCAGTGTGGACCCAGATGCACAGAAGCAGGTGACCGTGACAGCACACACGGGGGTGGTGGCTTCACAAGCTAAGGGGCACCCGGTGGCCGGAGGCCACCGGCAGCTGGACAGAGACGTGCAACAGACGCCCCTCGGAGTCTCAGAAGGACCCGGCCCCGCCCACACGTAGCTGCGGATTTCCGGTGTCCCGAGCCGTGACGCGAGTTCTGTTCTTCGAGCTGCCGGGTCTGGCCTGCCTTGTGCACGAAGCGTGTACCTTCCTCTGCTCACCCCGGGCCGGGCCCGTCCCCCGCCTGCTCTCCCCTGGCGCCTGGCTTCAGGGAGGGACACAGGGGCATGTTCACAGGGCGCTGGGCGCAGGGGCGGGGCGGGGAGGCCGGGCAGCAGCCTCAGCGGGCAGCCCCGACGCACACGCGCTTACGTTCCGTGTGCCCCAGCCCGGAAGTGGTGGCGAGATGGCCCAGCCCCGGAAGTGATGGTGAGATACCCAACCCCAGCCCCGGAAGTGGTGGCGAGATGCCCAACCCCAGTCCCGGAAGTGATGGTGAGATGCCGAGCCCATGGTGAGTGTTACTGCTTAGGCTCTGGCACCGAGAAGGAGTCGGTGAAGCCCACCTTTCTTAGGCCCCGAGAAGATGAGGCACACCTGTGCCCCCAGGGCAGTCGTGGGAGCGTGTCACCGTGCTGCCACCAGAGGACTGGAGGGGCCAGCAGAGCCTTACTGGGCCTGTCTTTCCCAACCTCCTGGGACCATACCTGCCTCCACGTGTAAGACGCAGGTAAGGACAGGGCACATCCGGGTTTTGGCGTGAGACTCAGCACATTGCTTGTGAAGGCATTTTGCTCACAGGCTCCCGGATGGAGCCAGTGTGGCGAAGGGGAGGTTCCATAGTGCAGAGCAAGGCTAGAAGGAAGCCAGCGGCCTCGTGAGATACCCAGGTGGCGTCAGGGCCGTGTCCTCACACAGCACGTGGCCGCCGTGTCCAGCTCGCCACCCACCCTCTCACCTTGCCCTTGTGATGAGCCCCCTGGGCCCCCACCCCCGCTCACCCCTGGGTTTAAAACAAAGCAGAGAAAGCAGAGGCAGCCCTGCGAATCCACATACCCCCTGAGTCTGGCGGGGGGCGTGGCCACAGCAGACCCTGGGGTCGCAAAGCCGGAGCCGGGCCTCCCCGCTGACCCGGCTACAGGGCAGCAGGTGAGGACCCCTGCTCGGCCTCCCTTCTGTCAGGCCCTCCTGGGTCACAAGGTTGGAAAATGAAGAAACAGAGAGGTTTGCGCCCCCAGCTCGGAAACAAAAAGTGCTCTCCCCACTGGGGCTTGACTCAGCCTCTGTCGCTCAGATTTACTCAGGGAGTCGCTCAGATTTACTCCGTCCGCCAGGTGTGGGGCCTTTCTCTGCCCAGTCACTGGGGCCTTGGGACCTTTTCCGGGAGGAGATGGGGGGTGGCTCCTGGAGGCATCTCTAGCCCAGAGCAGACTGAGCTCATCCTTCCGGGGGCCCCTCCCCGACCCTGCCTCCGCCCCACCATGCCGGTCCCCCCACCGCCTCCCAGGGCCAGTGAGTTTCTCTGTAGGGGAGAGGCTCTGCTCTCAGCGTTTTCCCCATAGGGCCGGGGGGAGGACCTATGACCCTTGCCCACACCTCCCTGACTTCCAGCCTCCTAGGAAGAGCGTGTAAACCCAAGTTGACTTGTCTGTCCCCCATAATTGGCCTTGGCAGCCTCCAGATTAGGTATAAAATTTGGATTTCTCCATCAGGACCCCCAGATTCCCACTACTCGCCTTTGTGGTGCTGGATACCAATTTCCTTCTCGTTACGATTTGTTCTCGTGTCCAGGGTCAGAATGATGGCCCAGAGCTGTGTTCCGAGTGTCATGACTGCAGCGGGATCCAGAGTCATTACTCCCGTTCGCAGAGTCCGGAACAAGGGGCGGGGCCCCCACCCCGTGCTCTGGGTCCGTCAAGGTCACGGCACCGAGACACATGCTTGGCCCGACACCTGCCGTCCCTCACGAAGGCTGACTTACTGCGTTGTTGCAAATACGGGGTTATGTCCGCCCTTCCGCTTCTGGATCAAGCTAAGTGTTGTGCATTTTATGCCAGATTGGCAATTTGTTGTGTCCTTTTCACGTGCTCTTACCGTGTATCTTGAGCTAAGCCCCTCTTGGGCTCTTCACTCCGAAAGAGGGCTGCTGTTTTCCCGGATATCTGGCCGCCAGTGCCAGGAGGAGTTCCTTCAACAGGAACCTTGCAAGTTTGCTCATTAATCGGATGCGTGTCACGGGAGCTGGGAGGTGGGGACACCTCTAACCGGGACAGAGTGTGGGAACCACCACCTGCTAACCGTTCCCGAAGGAAGCAGTGGGGGGTGGGGGGCTGGGATGATTCAAACAGGTGGCAAGAGAGGAGTCCTCTCGGACAGGAAGTGACGTGTGATGGGTGCCGCCTCGGGCCGCCGGGCTGTGTCCCCACCTGGGGGTGAGCCTTGTGCACGTCCTGCCCACGTCGGTAAAGCCGCTGGGATGTGGGCACAGACGGCAGCTGGCCTTCAACCCCGTGCTCGGCACCCTCCCCCGCCACGCCGGCCCCCAGCCTGGATGCGGAAGGCACGCTGTCCTTCACTTCCCTGCACTGCCCACGACAGCGACTGCTTACGCCAGTGACGAGGACTTGATGTCCGGCAAACATGTCCGTGAATCAGCCTGTGCCGCCTGGGGGTGGGAAAGAAGGAGCATATGCAGGCAAGAGAAAGCGTGGATCATGTTCCTCTGCTCTGGCCGACCCACGGCTAGGCTGCTGTAGAAATCTAGAGACGGGCGCTTTGGAATGTTCCCGGAAACCTGTCTCGCAAACACAGTATCTGGCTTCCCATCCTTGGTCTTTTCTGGAAATGAGAAGACACAGCTGAGGACACAGGTTTTGTTTTCTCTCTTTAATGTAAAGAATTCAGGGTTTTTTTTCCCCTCGTCATCCTTACTCTCATCCGGCAACCTCGTCTGGGAGAAAGAACTCGGTATTTTCCACGCCTTCCCGGAGGGCAAAGACCTAAGTGCAGGTCTGGTTTTGTGTTCATGCCCCCCCCAATCTCCACCCCGCCACCCCCCCCGGGACGGGACGGGCGCTCCCTGGAGGGATTGGGCCCAGCAGCCTGTCCGCTTTCCTGCCGGGTGCACAGCTCTCTGGCCTCCTCGCAGGCCAGAAATCGGTGGGTCGAAAGCAACTGCCTGCGTGGCACAGCGCGGCCCGAGACCCGCGAAAACGCCCGGCGGCCCGGAGGCGGTGCCTTCCCATCCGAGTGTGTCGTCTCGTGTCCTCCCACGGCAGGGTCACGTCGCGAAGCCCCCTCCGCGATGCGGAACTCCTGAAAGTGCCGGCAGTTTGACCAGAGCCGCTTACGGTCGCAGTCCGTCAAGAAGTGCACTCTCAACACGTTCAGAGTTATCTCTGAGTGAGATGTGCTCGTTTAAATACTGTAATTCCCATAATACCCTGACAAAAGCTCTATTCATGGTGCTGACAATACCGTCCTGTCTGCGCTTACCCAGAAAGTAAACATCACTGCCAAAGCCTGCTTAAGAGCCCTAAGCACATCCGTCATCCAGTCGGAACCGGTGACAGTTACGGCTTCTTTGCAAAAGCCGAGGTGCGCACTCCACGCGCCGCTCCTAGGGCCCGGTCACGTCCGAGCTGCGAGCCCGGGGTTGCACGCGAGGCGGGGAGAAGTGCCTCGACGGAGCCAAGCGCGCGGCCCGTGCCCCGGCTCGTAATCCCCCGGGAGGGACGGCTCACGCAGCTACGGGGTGGGCGCCGTTGCGACCTGACCTGTACACACGCTCCGTGGCACGGGGCTGCCTGCCTGGAAACCAGTGTCCTACGTCTTCAAGGTCCCAGGAGCACAGGGGACCTCGCGCCATGTCGCGTGCTCAGACGGGGCTCTGCCTGGGTTCTGCCAGAGCACAGTGTTGCTGGCCGCACGCAGACGCCTCTGACGACAGAGCCTGTGCGGGGTGGTTTTCAGAGGCAGCCCCTCCTCCGCGGTGCACACGCTCCGTGGCAGATGCTTCCCGGCTCAGGCCCGTGCTCACCAGGCTTCTGGGCCCTTCGGGGGAACTTCCGCGTTGTGGATCCACATCCGTTCCCCCCGCTCGCTGCCTTCCTCTTGGTATTCTGAGAGCAGAGACTGATTAGCCGCCGATGCCTCCTCTGAGCTCCCGTGTTCAAACCCAGCAGGTCGGAAAAGCTGTTTCCACGGGGCTGAGATAGGAGAGCGTCGGTGCAGGTGAAGCACCCTGGGTCCCAGGCAGGGAACCCCCGGGGCGCGTGCCGGATTTCTGGCTGTACTTTGCATACCATTGATCTCGCTGTCCGTGTCGAGCTCGTCGTTTGTTTGCAGGACGTGTGGCCCAGCTCCCTCTGCTCTTCATAAGTGCCAGCCTACATCCTGTCCTTAGGCCGACGGCCACCACCAGCCGTTATGCTGGCGTTTGAATAAAGCAAATGCGGCCCGGACTAGATTTCAGGTAGGTTTCAGACCTGAAACTTCGGTTTTTTTCCCTCTTAGAAGCCACTTGGTGGATGTGAAACGTCGGTGAATGTCCAGATCCTTATTGAAGGCGTCGGGGTTTTGTGCAATCAGTAGGAACCATCAGAGGCAGGTCCTTGCTTCCTCAGTGTCCCCGGCAGATCCCCGCATACAGCCTGCCTGAGTCCTTGACCGTTGGGATGTGCACGACGTCCCGGGCACAGCCGCCTCCTGCTCCTGCCCGTGTCACCCAAACGGCAGATTTCTGCCCAGCCCTGAGTCCACGGGCCCTCGGTGTAGAAACGCAATCCAGACCCTGACTGATATGGCGAGGATCAGAGTATAAGCTTTAACGCTCAGAATAACAATATAAATAAGCTTGTCTGCCGTGATTCTGTGGCCCTGCCCTTCCCCAGCAGAGACACTAAGTGACTGCACAGACCGTGCCCGTGACCGACCAACGCTCCCATCCTTCCTGCATTGCTGCCCCGAATGCATCGTGTCTACACGACAGACAGACGGTGGACAGACACACAGCACCCCCAAGCCTCGCAGGCCGGACAGACAGAGCCTCTCATATCTGCATTTAGTCCCATAGGCCTGGAGCTCCCCAAATGCACTGGGATCAACATTTCCACATTATTAATCGTCAAAAGTTGGGACATTTGGTCTATGCAGAATTGCTTTGGCCTCAGGAGACACAGACACTAGTCACGATGGTGAACTCACTCTACGTGGTGAGAAAAAGTGGAAAATTCACACATATCCGATGGTGCCAACAGGGGCTAGACTGATGATTTTTATGATCATTCTGTTCATGTGCACCCACAGACCCTGATATTAACTCCTCCTCTTTGCCCCAGACCTCAGTATACGGCAAGGAATCAGATCATCCTCTGGTAGGAGTTCCCACTGGGCCATGAGCTTCTGGAAGGGCAGGTGTGGCCTGGCCAGGGCTGAGGGAGGACACTCCCACCTGAATCTCCAGCAGCGCCTCCCGCTCCCGAGAGGACAGAATGAACCAGGGAAAGAAACCGGGTTGTGTCACAAGGACGACAGAGAGAGGCCCCAGGGCCACACTGTAAATGAGCCTATGGAATAATATGGAGACTTCTAGCGGAAGCCGGTGAATAGGAGACTCCCCAGCCCCTTCCCCACATGCATGCTTCTTCCTTCCTCTTCCAAGCTCAAGCCCCGTGAGCCTCCCCACCTTTCCAACAGCAGCCCAGCGACCCCTGCAGCCCAGCACCAGTGATGATGCAGTAGGGACCCGAGGGTCACGCCAGGGCAAGGTGGCCACTAGGTCAAGGGCGAGGCAAGGAAGTGCTCAGAGAAGGTTGTGACAGGTGGTCTTGTGGGGCTGGTGGCCACCCCCCCCCCCCGCCAACCCACTGTGTGGCCAGGCCCTGGGTCTGCAGGGAACCCCCAGTCCCTGGGGGGCAACATCCCTCCCTCCCCCATCCCGCCCGAACCTGAGTGCTCAGACTCAAACCCGCTGGCGCCCTCCTGAAGCTGCCACGTCGCGGCCACCACCTCAGACACTTTGCATTTTGGGCTCTAGGCTCAAAAGGTTTAGGTGCCCCTTTAAATTTCCTTCTAAGTTGTCAGTTATGAACATTTTCCTCTTTTCCGTCGAGAGGGCATGCAGTTCTGGGGTCGACACAGTTTCCGCGGCTGAGTTTGCCCCTAAGTTCAAACCGTGTGATATTTGGGATAAAAATAGCTGAGCGTCTGGAAAAGAAACAGGTTGCCCTGAGCGCCAGAGGTGATGATGTGGGCGCTGAGTGGTTTCTGTTTCTCTCGGAGGGTTTTCCAATCCCCGACTTCAAGGCAAGATTTTCATGCAGCCACCGAGACGATTTCAGAGCGTCACGTGAAGCAAAACCATGGGCCAGGACCCAGGACTCCTTTAATCTTAGAAAAAGTCTCCCTATTGGGACACACCTTTGTTCTTCCTGTGCTGTCATTAATTTCCCCCTTGAACACACTTTCTCCCTCTGACACAATAATGATTTTATTTGAGCCGCTGATGATTATCGGGCTGTGTCAGACTTGAAAACTGCAATTTGGAAAAAGTGGGTCCTGTGCCCTGACACAGCCGAGGCCGCCTCTCCCCTTTCTCCCCTTTCAAAGGCAGGTTTCAGAGCACTCCTTCTAGACTTCAGCTGACATTCTCTGTGCAGGGATTTGAAATCCCGTAGAATATTAAAGGCCCATCTTTGTCTTCAAAATGTACTTTTAAAACCTGTTCTCTGTAGGCCTGTTTTAGTCCCTGGATAATTCTAAGTGACATTAAACAGCAAATGAATGAGACCCGGCACGAAATGCTCAATGGAAATGTATGTTTCGAGACATCATTGACTAAGGTGGGTGCAGTGAGCTGAACCACTGTAGGCAGCCTGGGTATCTGCATCCCAGCCTGCCCCACCCAGCCCATGTCCAGGGGGTCCCCTGCCCCACCCATCCCAGGAGATCCAGCCCCGGTGAGGGCCATCCTGGTGAGAACCAGCCCTGGTGAGATCCAGCCCCAGGAGAACCAGCCCCAGGAGAACCAGCCGAGGTGAGAACCATCCCCAGGAGAACCTTCTCCAGTGAGAACCATCCCCAGGAGAACCTTCTCCAGTGAGAACCAGCCCCAGGAGAACCTTCTCCAGTGAGAACCAGCCCCAGGAGAACCTTCTCCAGTGAGAACCATCCCTAGGAGAACCTTCTCCAGTGAGAACCAGCCCCAGGAGAACCAGCCCTGGTGAGATCCACACAGGAAGAGCCAGAAGGCCATCCCCTAGAGCTGCTCTGTGACTGTTGATGCTGAAACGGGGTGGCAAGAGCCACAGCCATCAAACAAGACATCGGAACGAGACAGCTGGGGCTCTCCCTGGGTGCGGGAAAGAAATAGGAAAAAGTAAAATTTTCAAGTAAGATGCAAGTAATAACAGCCCTCTTTTATGATTTTTTTCTTTATTGTCATCAAGAAATTTGACAACTTCAGGAAGGATGGCCCTTCGTCCTGCAGTGAGGGGCTCCTCTCAGAACTCAGTGGTGTGCAAAGCCTGCTCCCACGCCCCTGCTACCCCTTGTCCTGCTCCCCCCACCCCTACGCCTACCCCCCTCCATCCCCCCACCCCCCACCCCCCCTTCTTCCCAGTCACCACTTCCCACCCCCGCAGTCTCTGGGTCTGGGGTCCTTGACTGTGTTCCCCCTTTCTGTCCGCCCCGTGGCAGGTGTGGTGCCTTCCTCCTCCCGCCGGTCCGGCCATCCCACACCTGGCACAGGTGCGCGTTCCTGGTCCCAGTTCTCTGGGGTGGAGGACGTTGTCGAAGACGCGGCTCCGTGGTCTGTTCCGTGGAGCCTCACGACGGGGCTGGCAGTCTGGGGCACCCAGCGGGGCCGCCGCTGCTCTCCGGGGCGAGGCCCGCCACGGGTCTCCCTGCCTCCCAGGGCCCTGCAGTCGTGGGCGGCCCGAGCCTCCCGGGCCCAACAGATGCTGCTGTGGGTCCTGCCCGCGCACGCCAGCTTCACGGCCGCCAGCTTCTGCGGGCCGGGCTCCCGGACAGCCCCGGGGTGAAGGACACCACAGCCCTGAAGGACAGGGGCAGGTGAGGGGCCGCGTCAGGGTCATCTTGACGCCCCCCGGCTCTGTCACACCTGTCGGGGGCCTGGTGTCCAGGGCGGGAAGGCTGCCGAGGCACCATGTTCTCAGCCAAGGAAGCTTTGGTGCTGTCAGGTGACAGTTTTGGTTGTGGCGACCAGCGAGGGCTTCTGGTGGCTGGTGGGTAGAGGCCAACGGACGTCCTTCGATGCCTGGTACAGGCCACCGCCGGGGACAGCCTGGCCCCGCAGGGACAACAGCGGCCCCAGCCAGGATCCGGGTCTGAATTCCCCCTGGTTCAGGGGACCCTGGAAAAGTCACCCGCCCTCCAGGACCCTCCGTGGCCCCCCCATAAAATGGAGGGAGTGACAGCCACTCTCCCCTGGAAAAGCTGTAGCCGTGACCGCGTGTGATGCCGTGTGTAAAATGCTGGCCACGCTCAGTGCAGGAAATAGCCGCAGCCGTCACCACGCTTTATTTACCAAATACACACGGAAACGTCCCAAGCCTGTGGAATTCTTGTCTGGCAGCTACGTCGACAAAAAATACTTTCAAAATATCTTCCCCGATATTGTGTCTGAGTGTAGCATATACCTCACTACAACGAGCCAGTAAATACACCAAATAAAAACGAAACGTGCCCCAGGGGCCCTCTCTTGCCCGCGATGGGTCCGCGTCAACGGAAGTTCACAGACACTGGCTGGTAGGTGGTTATTCTGCCTCCACACGAAATGTTCTCTTCTTTGAGTAACGTGGCTCTGAGACCAAGCATAGTGGGTGTGTGCTCAGTATTTCGGGGAGGAACAGTGGGGCACTTTGTCAAGAAGACCCTGTCCCTGCCACAGTTAGGTCTGGTCTGGCTGCGACCCTGAGGTCAAAGGTGAGGAGAGCCCCAATGGGACTGTGTTCACTTCTGTGGCTACTCTACGCGAAGTCGTCTCCCCGACAAACACACCTACATCTGCCAGCGCGGTAGGGTTTTCGTTTCCTTCCGTGAAACAATAATTAAACACTGCAATCTGCTGTCCACATGGTAAGTTAAATGTTTCTTTCTTCTTGGGCGCGGTCCGGTCCGTGTGCACGCCACTTTGCCGACGGGAGCGCCACCCACATCGGCGTATTTTTGCAACATCACTTTTACTCGGGTGGTAACTCAATTAATTAGAAAGATTGGAATCGCATGGAGTTGCATACTTTGCTAACTAGCATAAACTTGTCACAGTCGCCTGATGTGAAATAGTATCCAGAGAATGTCTAATATAAAATCGCGGGTAAGAAACGGTACCGCCTGCGTGTATAAGTGGGAACAAATTTGTGACAGTGAAGAACCCATGACCCAGATGGCATTCGAGGTCATCAAAGCCCTTCACATTTTCACCCCTGAGCCCCGAGATCATGCTGGGCTTTTTCTTGACCATAAGCCTTAGACGGTCACCCCCATGCGGCGTTCTGGGAGAGTTCACCCCCACGTAAGAAATAACATGCTCTTAGACACTCTGTCTTTTAAAATGTCTCGTATATATTTGACAACTTTAATATGAAGCCCCCGGTAAAATGCCACTCCCATAAGAACACATTAATAGAGATCTTTCCATAAACAGCCTCGGAAAATGGAAGGAAAGCCTTTGAACATTTTCAAAGAGATGCTGTGTTTTCACACAGAGGTGAATTTGCTGTTGCACAATAAAGAGAATCAGATACTTATCAAACCTTCCACGGCGTAGCTCTTTATCTGTGGATCGCAGCCCCGTGTGGCCCCTGCAACTGTTTTAAGTCCCTGGAAGTAGCTTCTGGAAGAAGCCACCTCACGGGGGTCGCATTCGGGGAGAGACAGGATGCGTCTCCAACTGACCTGAGTGATCCAGATCCTCTCCTCTCGTCCACACCCTCTCAAGGCCAAGGCCTAGCTGGGCGTCTTCATGCTCTGAGGAAAATCGTCTTCGGAAAATCTCAAAAACGTGGTGTAAACATGGGGCGATCTCGCTGAGAGGTCAGTGAAGCTTGTGTCCCCTCCCCAGTAGCAGGTGAGCAAGTGTGGAATCGTGCCCAGTCACAAAACGCTCCCGATTATAACTGCTGAAGAGGACAGAGCTTGGAATGTCAAGTGCCTAGAAGGGTCGCTGCGGAGTTCTGCACGCATGGTGCCCACAACTGAGGCTCTTTGCTCGCAAGGGGCTCCCTCCGCTCCTGGGGTCCCCTCTGGTCTCTCCGTTTAGCTTCTGTCCAGCGGCCGGTCTTCATGTGCAGAGTTCCCTAGTCCTAAAGCCAGGACTTTTTCGTGGAGGGCTTTTTTGTGTCGGTGGGTTTGCTTTGGTGTTTAGCGCTCAGCCCCCTTGGAGAAGGATCAAACGTTTAACTGCACGGAGTTTCTCGCATCCAGTATGATCTACTCTGATTTTAAAGCATCCAAGTGGCTGCAGCTTGAGAAGATGGGGGATGGGTCCTTCACCCAAGCAGAGCCTCTACAGGAGCCGCGTTGGGTCGGAGCAGACGGTCTCCTTGGAGGACGGGGCACGGTGTGTGTGTGTCTAAGATGTGGCCACATCAGGCTATTCATTTAAAGGTGGGGCCATCTCAGGGTGCCCCATCTCAGGGGCTCAGTCGGCTGAGCGTCCGACATCAGCTCAGGTCATGATCTCACGGCTCGTGGGTTCAACCCCCACATCGGGCTCTGGGCTGACAGCTCAGAGCCTGGAACCTGCTTCACATCCTGTGTCCCCCTCTGTCTCTGCTCCTTGCCATTCACACTCTGTCTTTCTCTCTCTCTCTCAAAAACAAAACATTAAAAAAAAAGTTAGAGGCCACCTCCTATGAAATGCAGCCTAAGAAAATTATTAGAAATGCCATGTGGATTTGTGCATACAGATGTGTATCATGCTGTCATTTGTAGGCAAAAGTGTAAATCGCTTACAAGTCCACTCTCAGGGAAAATGACCAACAGTACAGTGTGTCCATACGATAAAACCTATGTAACAGCGTGCGATATTTCTAAAATATTTTTTAATGTTTATTTATTTTTGAGAGACAGAGAGAGACAGAGCGTGAGAGGGGGAGGGGCAGAGAGAGAGGAAGACCCAGAATCCAAAGCGGGCTCCAGGCTCCGAGCTGTCAGCACAGAGCCCGACGTGGGGCTCGAACTCACAGACCGCGAGATGATGACCTGAGCTGAAGTCGGACACCCACCCGACTGAGCCACCAGGCGCCCCAATATTTCTCATGTCGTGAACTTTAAATAGTAGAATTTCCAAACTGCGTAATGATCCCAAACTTATCAGAGAAAAACATAAATGTCTGCATATACATCAGTAAAAGTCCGGGGGAAAACTACTTTACATGTTTAGAATAGATCCGGGAAGTGCGATCATGGGTTCTTTAAACAAACAAACAAACAAACACGTTTTCACATATTCAAGTCAATCATATTGAAACGGTACGTTCAAGGCAAATTGCTCTCCGTGACGAACGAGCCCGCTGTGCTGTGAACGGACAGAGACGACTCCTGCCCGCAGCACAGGGGGCAGCGAGGCACAGGGGAGCCCGGCATCTGAAAGCGTGATGCCCCCGGGCTGCTTCCGGGGCAGATCCGAGCCGTGGGACCCTGCACGGCCACCCCCGCGCGTCCCAAGGAGACCCGTGCCCGGAGGAACGCCCGTGACACCGTTTTGTGAGGAGAAGCAGCTGCGAAATGCCCGTCTGCCAACACGCAGCGTGGACGTTTTTGTCTCTTCTTCGAGTGACGGACTGTGAGTGTCCAGACTCACGTCTGATGCCTGGTTTGGGGGCTGTAACGACCCCAAGTGAAGCTCCAGGCGTGACTCCGGGTCCCTCGGGGGGTCTGGTGACACCTGGTGACGGAGAAAGAGGTGGGGTCACCTCTGAGGAGCTTTGTGACCCACACCGAGCCTTTGACGAATGTCCACTCCCTGTGGTGGGAACGCGACCCGCGTGAGCGAAAAGTTAGAACAAAGGCAACTCGACCGGGGGCTGGCCAGCTCCCGTCGCCTCGGCGTGCCCGCAGAGCGTCGACGAGCCTCCGAGGTCCCCATCGGACGCAGCCTTCGGCCACAGAGGGGCATCAGAGGAGCCGAGCGGAGGAGACCGTGCGTCGCCGCCTCCGATTAGAGGCTTAATTGCCTTCTTGAAACACAACACGGCGATCACGCCCGCGATGGCTGTTTCCTCGTGGCGCACGGCACGCAGCGAGCCGGGGGATGAAACGATCCCTACAGTCAAAGGAATGACTGTATTTGTGGTAAATTCCTTTGAGAATAATTTTGCTTTCAACCCCGGGTGGGAGGGTGTCTTTGATACAAGACATGAAGTATTACCCAAGGCGGAGGACGGGGGGGCCGCACCTGACAGGTGTGCTCCTGGTCCCGGGCCAGGTAACTCACTAAGACTAACCTGGGGCACATTTGCATTCGAAAACCGGGCCTGACATCCAGAGAAATCAAAGAGCCTGACACAGCTGAAGGTTTTATATTTGGAAATGAAGCGAAAATGCCGGAGCCCGGTTCCAGGGACGAACTGCAGTGAGTTCAGTTGGGCCGAGCCCGGCTCAGGGACGGAGGGGAAGGCCCGGACTGCCTCCTTCAGTCTGTGCTGAGGGCTTCCCCTGGACACACCGGGCGCGCCTCACCACCTCTGTTTCCCTGCACGGCGGCGTGTAGGGGGGCCGGGGAGGGGCCCCCAGGACCCAAAGCGCTCTGCTCTGTTGGCGTCTGGGACCGCCTCGACTCCCGAATGCCCACAGAGGGACTCGACAGAGGAAAAGAAATATTTACGGCAGGGGGACGGGTGGAGATGAGAGGGAGGGGGAGAGAGAGATTTTTATTTCTTGGGTAGTAGCTGTCAAATGGAAATAGAAATTGTAGAAAATAAGCAATTTAGAGGACGTGCAAAGGATTGTTAAAAAAAACAAAAACAAAAAACTGGCCCCGCTTTCTGTAGAACTGAATTTCCCGTATAAACCCAGACTTGAAGTGGGGCCACGTGTTATCTCCTCACACGGTGATTAGGTTTAGTCCTCATGCTGTTGACCTTACTATTATCTGGTTCTAACGGAGGGGGCGCTGCCCCTGGCTCATCCGTGGGACACACTCAGCTTTGTGTCTGGGGAACGTGCACACCTGCCCTTTGGGGAGAGGCGCTCCCTCCCTCCCTCCCTGCTGTTGCTGCTGCTGCGGCCCAGGACCCAGGGGCCAGTCCGGGGGCCCCAGCACGGCTCCCCTGCGTCAGGAGACCCAGACCCCTTGAGACCCTCGGCCACTCAGCCACGGATGTGGAATCCCTCCCAGACAACGGCTTCTGTTGTCTCCAACACCGGCAACAAATGTTTTATTGTTTTTGTTTTAAATTCCGCTCTTGTGTAAAAATGATTTGCTTTGTTTATGGAAATCTCTGGCGGAGATGAAGGTTAGAACGCTTTCCTCCGACAGTTTGCTTCATTTGTAAAGAATTTATTTTTCGGGTTACAATGGACTGAATGTTTGTTCCCCTCCCCGCCCCCGCTTCATACACTGAAATCCTAACCTCCGAGGTGATGGTGTTCGAAGGTGGGTCTTGGGGATGTGATCAGCCTGGCAGGGTGGTGCCCCCGTGGATGGGGTTAGTGTCCTTATAAAGAGGCCCCAGGGAGCCCCCTGGCTCCATCATCCAGGTGAGGACACGGTGAGAAGGCAGAGTCTGCGAAGCAGGAAGCACATCTCGTCAGACATCGAATCTGCCGGCAGCCTGAACTCGAATTTCCAGCCTCCAGAACTGTGAGAAGTGAGTTTATGTCGTGTAACCTGCCGTCCGTAGTGTCTGTTATAGGCCTGGTCGTAACCCCTTGTTCTGTTAACAGACAGGTTTCTCGATGCAATCCAGCGCCCACGAGGCCGGCTCCTGATGGAGGTCCAAGGACACGGGAGGGTGAGGGCAGAGCTGTTCCTTGGAACCTCCTCACGCATGGCCTGAGGGACCCGAGCCCCTGTCCCCGCAGGGGGGCGGAACCAGACTGGGAAGCATGCATCTGATGTTATTACAGTCTTCAGGGACGGGGGTTGAAGGAACAAATTCCTGCCCCTTCCAGCTCTTATCAGCCCCGAGACTCTCAGAAAAGGAACCAAGTGGGACCTGGGGCCATCAGCTCTAAGCCGGCAAGCGAAGTCCCCTCCCCTTGCCGGGTGTCTGGGTGACACAGCTCATGATTCTCTGGCCGCGAGCAGCACCGCAGAGACGGGCCAGGTGGACTGATGAGCCACAGCCCCCAGGAACCACTTTTCCACCCTCCTGCTTTCATGCAGAGAGCCGGCCTGTCACTCGGGGCACAAACACTACGGGGCAAGTGGAGACCCCTCCCTGCAGCTGACACAGATTCTGTTTTCTCCTGGAAGACGGTGTGGTTTGGATTTCAGGGAATCCGTGCCACCTAACCTTGAGCAGCTGGGAAGATCCAGCCACCTGTGTGTCCCCCCAGGCCGTGCAGAGCCCCCTAACTTGTCACTCAAGAAGTGGCAACCAGTAAGTTTGAAAGGCGGTGCTTTCTGGATAAACCACACGGCAGGGCTGGAGGTGACGCGGGCTCCGTGCCGGGAACACGCGCGTCCCCCCAAACCTGCCTGGGGTGTGTGTCATTCTGGGGGCACGCTGTTCCCACGAGAGGGGGTGTGGAGACCCCCACAGAGCCTATGGATTTCGTACCCTACTATTAAAGTGAAACTGCCCCTTGTGGCTTGTCTGGTTAAACACCTTCTTCACATCTCATTACACGGCAAAGCACCATGCTTTTCATTTCTAAGATGTGATTAAACTCGCCTTCATTCTTGTTTGAGGCTTGGAACCTTTTATTTTGGGGGAAGAAAAAAGTAGACTTCAGAAGGGAGCGGTCTAGCGCCCTGACACTTGGTGAGCCCACGAAATTTAATCCTTCACACTCTCTCCCGGGGTGATTTCAATTAAATTTGTTCAAAATTTATCAGTTTCCTGCATGTTGGCATAAATGATTCAGGACCCCTTATGCATCCACTGAGTGGAAGGTGTTGAAGGGTACACACTATTGTTATAACTTTTCAGTTTCTTCGCAAATTCACCTAATAGGAGTTTCTATTATTTAAAACCCTGGCCTCGCACTCAGTGGCCCTGACGCTGTTGTAGCGGTGCCGTCTCATGACCCATGCAGATGTGGGGACAGTCCCGAGGTACAAGAGCTGTGCATTCCCCCGGCTCGTGCTCCCGCTCCGCTGTCTTCCAGGACGTAAAATGTGGCGTTTACTCTCCTCACGAGTCTCCGGACACTGAGCGCCAGGCGGACGGTGAGGGAACGCGTGGGGGAAACTCCAGGTGGCCGGTTCAGGCAGCAGAAATTAATTATACTTGGGAACAGGGTCATAGGACACTGCATAGGCTAACTTACGCAACACCGAGAAAATACATCGGGGCTGAGAGGACGACACTTCAGAGGACATAAATCCTTGACATAACGCTAGATGTGTGCGTGGGCACACAGACTGCCATCAAACTACACTTCTCCATCTAAAACAGTTCACTGGGTGCTTTACGCCCTCGAGAACTTACCTACCATTAGGCAACGGTGTGTTGATGCGAAATCTCTATCGTGGGCTACAGAGGAAGCACTTTTGTTTTTTCCTTTGAAGAATTATGTTCGTGAGAATTCTGGGAATCTAGTTTCTTCTCCACTTGACTAACTATGGATGATGTCGACATGAAAACGAATTCCTCACTCCCACACCAGACAAAAAGCGCATCCTCACCCGGAAGCACTCTTCAGCTAGAGATTAGAGGTCACCAGAAGAAAATGAATGGAACTCGAGTTAATAAGGAGGAATTGTAATAACCACGGGATGGTTTTAACTAGCTCTTTACCTTCTAGGACACTGACCCTTTGAATTCTTCAAACTGAAGAAGGTGCGTGAAGAGTTTTTACGCCTTGGCCGGCATGGAAAGAAATCTCAGAGTTAGAACTGCATCCCTCGTCTGGTGGACAGAGGTGAGGTTACTCCTCCCTCATTCCCAATAACCTCTTGCTCCAAGTGAGTTCCTGAAAGCCAAGCCTGGCAAAATGATGTGTTCCCTGAGTCCTAGATCCACCCACTCATGTCTCCACCGTGAGGTGTATCAGGGCATCTCACAAGAGATGTGTCTTAGTGAACTTGACCCGATCTCTTATTTCATCTGAAACAAGGACTCTCTCACTCCCTCTGACTGCCAGTTTCGGAGGGAAAAATGCATTCAGTTCTTGCTTTGTTTTTCCTTGACTCCAGTCCATGGTGGCTTTCCAAGATACACAGCTGTAGGAATCTCTGAGGACTTTCTTCCGAAGACCAGACTTTCCTAGGTCTTGAGCTCACATTGCCCTTGGCAATGTGGGTGTTAAGGACCTCAGTCCAGGGGCAACCGGGGGGCTCCTTTGGTTAAGTGTCCAACTCTTCATTTTAGCTCGTGTCATGATCTCACTGTTGGTGGGTTCAAGCCCCATATCAGTTTCCATGATGACAGTGCAGAGCCTGCTTGGGATTCCCTCTCTCTCTCTCTCTCCCTTTCTCCCTCTCTCTCTCTGTTCCTTCCTCACTCTCTCTCTCTCTCTCTCAAAATAAATAAATAAGCTCAAAAAAAAAAAAAAAAAAGAACCTCAGTCCCACCAGTGGATGATCAAAAAATGTTGGAATGCTGCAGCCTGGAGGTCATGGGGTGGAGCAGATTTCTCTCCAGTCACTGAAACCCTCCTCTGATATAATTTTTCATGGTGGAGTCATTGGACTTGGGCTGGGGACCCTTCACCGTATGGCCATGAAGGACAGAAATTTCATGAATCTTTAGCCTTTGCCAACACAGTGCCGGTGGTGATCCCATCACTGTGACAACAAATACACTCTCACACACTCCAGATACCTAGTAAAGGAGAGAAGCACACACACAAACAAAAATAAATCTATAAATAAGTAAGTAAATAAATGAATAAATCTTTAAAGGAGACGTGAAGGTCACACCAACTACAAAACTGCAAAGCCAACACAATCTGTCTGGGGCTGACTTCTCAATGGAAACAGTGGAAGCTGGAGTATAGTGTGTGATGTATTTTAAATGCTGAGGGAAAACAACTGCTGAAACAGAATTCTATGACGTGTGACACAGAAAAGTCCTGCAAAAGTCAAGGCAGGAAAGAGAATCTCAACAGAATCGGTGGATTAAGGACCTCTGAAAATTGTCTCGTCCATAAAACCAAGGAGAACAGTGCATCAAGTTTGCCAGAATCAACTTTTTCAAACCTCTGGAAATTAACCGAAGACTTATAGCAATCTAGGGAGTACTTATTCAAGAAAAACAACTAAATATCATTAGGAAGAGAGCTGCATGGTATTTTAACCTGCCCTATCCCCACATTCTCACCCCCAGTCCTCTGGTAGGCTTGAACAGCAACGGCCCACAGTCATGGTGAAAACCAGCAGCCTGACAGCCACTGGAACGGGAAGAATGAGTCTGGAGATCCTTCAAAACCTCTTCCCCCAGTTGGCATGTTTTGATTCCTCTGGTAACTCCCTGAGAGACTCACTCATGAGGCTGTCTTCATTTAACCTCATTTGGAGTTCACCCAGCAGAGCAGCCCTTTACCCAGTGGTGTGCGTCAGCAACAATTAGAGGCAATTTTTGAACTTTGAGGTTGCTTAAGGCAATAGGTAACAGTTGGGGCAACTCTGTGCTAAGCAATCGATCAATCAGTCAATAAAAGGAAAAGTCAGGAAGTGAGACGTCTGTAAAGGCTTGGAAAACTCCAAGATATTCTTTGGAATCTAGATGGACATGTGCATATGCAGAGTTGAGCATATGCTCAAGAAAGAGCGAGAAGACCTCAAGCTCTCACCTTTAGCTACCGCCCCTGCACAGGCAGGAGGTGAAGGAGAGGGTCAAGTTGTAATCTGCCTGACTGTGTGTTGAAGATGCTCCTCCACATTCACACAGAGTCCCTCAGCAAAGACTGGTAGACTTATGGGTTCCAGGCATGCAAGGGTATACCAGATCTCCCTCTCTCCAACATCCAGGAAAGTTTCAGCATACAAGGTCAGTATACAACCAGCAATTGTATTTCTTTACTCTTAGGAATGAACAATCTGAAAATAAGATTAAGAAAACAAGCCATTTAGAATGGCATCAGTATATTTAGGAATTAATTCAAAAGAAGTGGGAGATTTGTGCACTGAAAACTACAACACAGCACTAAAGTAAGTTAACTAAAACTTAAATAAATGGAAATACATCTGTGTCTGAATTGGAAGACTTAACGTCAAGGTGAAAATATTCTTCCAAATTGATCTATAAAGTCATCATGATTCTAGCCATTTTCCCAGCCGGGTAGAGTGTGTGTGTGTGTGTGTGTGTGTGTGTGTGTGTGCTCACAAGTGCACACGCACACACAGATATTGAAAAGCTGATCCTAAAATTTGTATTAAAATTCAAAGGATCCAAAATAGTCAAAACAATCTTGAAAAAGAACAAAGTCAGAAGACTCACACTTTGCAATTTCAAGCTTACTACAAATCTACAATAATCACTACTGTGTGAAAATGACATAAAGATAGACGGATAGATCGATGCTCTAGAAGTGAGATGCAGAAGTAAATTCAGCCATCTATGGTTGACTGATCATTGACAAAGAAGTCAAGATCATTCGGGGGAAAACAGTCTTTTCAACTGATGGTTCCAGGACAACAGGACATAAACAGGCAAAATGTCGACATTTGATCTCTGCCTCACACCATATACCAAGATTCACTCAACATGGACCAAACCCTAAGTATAAGTACTAAATCCATAAAATTCTTAGAAGAAAACATAGGTGTAAATCTTTCTGACCTTCCAGTCAGCAATGATTTCTTAGACATAATAACACCACAAGCACAAGAAAAGGAAAAACATGCATTGGACTTTGTCGGAAAAACAAGAAAAAAATGTGTGCTTCAAAGACAATATCAAGAAAATAAAAAGAACGCATTGAACAGAAGAAAACAATTACAAGTCGTGTATCTGATAAGGTATTTGTATCTAGAGTATAAAAAGGCAAAATCAGTAGAGATATAGATGTGACCATGGTAAGCATGTTCCTATTAATATGCTCAGGACATTGGAGGTAATTACTATAGAATAAGAATGCTTTTGAGGACTCCTTAAGCATTTACAAAAACTGACCATATGCTGGGCCATAAAACAAGATTCAACTATTTTCAAAGGCCTGAAATCATTCACGGTACATACTCTGACTGCAGTAGAAGAGAGCCAGAAATTGAAATCAAGAGGAAAAAAAAAACTAGAAAATACTCACATATTTTTAAATTAAGCAATGCACTTGTAAATAACTAATATGTCAAGGAATAAATCACAATGCCAATTAAAAATGGTTTGAATTAAATACAAATTAAAATGCTATTATATAAAAACTTCAGTAATGCATGTAAAGTTTCTTCTAGAGAAAAGTTACAGCATTGAATGTGTTTTTCATAATATATGCATCAAGAAATTAGGAAAAAGTAAGACATATTAAAAATATGAGGTAAAAGTAATGAAATGGAACCTTAAATTATCATTAAGATAATTATCAAAACCCCAAATTTGGCTTGAGTAGCTAAAAACATTCCTAAACACTTGGTAAGACAGATCGCCAGGCTGGGGTGGGGGTGGGGTAGGAGGCACGCGCCAGAGACAGCACGGGACGTATACCAGGAATGAAAATGTGAAATGAAAATGTCACTACATATCCCACAGATATTAAAATAAGAGGGAATTAGGAATGGTTTATGGCAATAAGTTGGAAAATTTAAATAAAGTGGTTATGTTACTAGAAAAACACAACTTTTTCTAAAATTGACAACATGTGAAACATTGTGGTAGCCTTAAATTTCCTATGAAATTAAAATATATTACTATACTTAAAAATCCTTCCAACAAAGAAATCTCTAGACCAGGAAAGTTTTGCCTGTGAGCCCATCAGTATATAAAAAATGATAAGATGCCACTGTAAAGTTTCATTTATTTCAATATTAGCAGATTCATGTGAACATTTGAAAATCAATGAACACATTTCAGTAATTTGACAAAATAAAGGAGAAAATGTGCATAATATCTCGGTGTGGATATATAGTCTGGGAAAAATTCAACATCTGTTTGAAAAACATTCTACAATTCTAGCAAATAAGATATAGGAGGGAATTTTCTTAAATCTACAAATAATGTAGTTTTTCAAACACCTATAGCTCACATCATACATAATGTTAAAATACCCTGACATGGAAAATGAGAATCCACATACAGAGTGGAATATATATATACATATATATACATATATGTATATATATATATATATATATATATATATATATATGGAAAATGGAGAATATATAAATATTATAAATATATTGTATATAATATAAATATATTTATAAATATATAAATATATATATATGGAAAATGGAGAATGCACATGCACAGTGGAATATATATATATATTCCATATACGTATATGGAATATGTATATAAAATATGTGTATGGAATATATATTCCATATATGTATATATATACATGTATGATCTTTACATGTATGATCACGTATCGTTATTTCTTATTTTCCAATCCTTTTATCTTTTAGGATTGGAAAATAAGAAATAACGATACGTGATCATACAGGTAAATAGTCTCTAAAACTTCAGAACTAGATTATTAAAATTATAAAGAATACGTAGCAAGATCACTCTACGGGAAAGCATCATACAAAGATGAGTTGTATCCCATTGCGTTGGCAACAGACAAAAGAATGGACACGGAACCGGAAGGTATGCATGTGTGCGCCTGTTAAGAGAGGACTCGGGCCGTGGAATGACATAAGATACGTGCAACGCCTTTTCCACGGACAGCTCCGCCACAAGCCCCTACGCCGAATTTCAAGGCGACTCCTCCCGGCCGCAGACACGCTGCACGGGCGCCCGGCCCGGCAGGAGCGCGCGGGACTCGGGCCCGGCTGCGGGTTTGCAGACCCTCTCCTTGGCTGCCAGGCTTCCTTCCCGGTGCCCGCCCGCCTGAGGGGACAGCGCGGGGACACGGGCTGTGCCCTGTGCCGACAAGCTTCACCTTTGGCGCGGGGCCGCCGGGAAAGTCTTCGGCTGCGGTGCCATGGGGAGCCCCGCGCAGGGCCACGGCGGGCTGTCTGAAGGCAGGAGACCCGCGGAGAGGACGTCGGCGTAGCTGAGCCCCCGGGAGACCTGGACGGAGCCGCGGCGATGGGGCTGGACCCACGGACGTGGGTGTTCGGAGGTGTCTTGCAGGTGTCCGGTCGCGGGAACCGAGGGGATGGTGGGGCTTTCACAGAAGTGGGGTTTGGGAGGACACAGGCGTCACGGATGTGTGGTTACATGTGCTCACAGAAGGCCAAGAGCTCAGCTCGTGAGTGGAGCGGGAGCCCCGGTTGGTGGTGCAGCAGGTGCAGGGGGGATGGAGAGGCAGGGGCAGGGGTGCGGTGGGTGAAGCAGGAGAGGCAGGGGCAGCGGGAGGAGCAGCCCGCCCTGGCCCACGGAGGACACCCCGCGAGCAGCTCCGAGAACCTCGGGACCAGCCAGAAACCGCACGACTTGGTTTCCCACCTGGACTTTCGCGGTCCCAGCTCCCATCTTCGCATGCACTGTTCCAGGCGGTCTCAGTTCCGTGGGCCTTTTCCGAGCATCCCTTGCTGGGCGCCGAGCGAGTGTGACAGGGCCCTGGTGTCCCCAAAGCCTTCCTTCCTTCGCCTCATCCCCTCATTGGGTGCAGGTGGAACACCCACAACGTTTCCAGGCAACTTGCTCTGTGAACGGTCAAGAGACATGGCAGCCGAAGCATTACTTGTCAAGGAGCCATTAAAGTTTCATGGCTGCGTTATTAATAATTGAGGGACTAATGTTGGGACCCAGCTGCGTGGCCCAGTTCCTTCCCCACGTGCAGGGCGGGTCCCTTCTGGCCGGTCCGGGCAGGACGCCCCCCGTTTCCGAGCCTGATGCGGGAAACAGCCAGCAGAACTGGATGGCTCCAGCTGAAAACAAAGGCGGGCACTGAGGAGAGGACTCTCGGGATGTGTCCCTGGTGAGAGACAGAAGGGAACGTCTCAGCCGCTTTAACCCCGGCGATGGTCGGGGGACGCCTTTCTTCTAAGCCTCTAGGGGGTCCCCTTCCCCGGAGAGTGTCCTGGCTACCGTCGCCCCCCCCCCCCCAACACACACAGGGTGCCTGAGAGGAGCTGCCCAACGTCCACGGTGACCGCCGGCTCCCTTTCCCGCCCCCGAGAGCAATAGATACTTCGCTCTCCCAAATGTGCATTTTTCTTCCTACGTCAGCTGTGGCTCCACGTGTCTCTCGCGGAACTGTGTGCAGAGAAGCACTTCCTCTCAACGGAAGCAGCGAGGGGCCAGAGGAAGATCACGCTTTTGCGTTAGCCCTGGAGGTTTTCCCTCCAGGAGACTCAGGCCCCTCTTTTCAAAATGTACTCGTTGTGAGACGAAGATAAAGCGAGAGACACAGCTTAAGGACGAGGCGTGACTTGATCTTTCCGAGGGTAGACGGGCCTGGGACTCGGCGCACTGGGCCGGGGCCACAGCAGCCTAAGTGAGGAGTTGTGGCCCCTGGGCCCTCAGGAGCAGCCAGCGGGGGGCCCTGAGGGGGTGCGGCCGGAGGAAGGCAAGGAGCCGCCTTTTACGTCCGAAGCGGCCCTTGGGTCAGCCAGGAGGACACTTGCGTCCTCAGAATGTGGCCGAGTTCACCTCGTCTCAGAAAATAGGGCGCAAGTTGATTTAAGGACGAGAGAACAAACCCCTTCATCGTTCGTAATCGTGCATTAAAAGATCACAGCAGCTAAAGTCTTCACTCAAGTCGGAGAAAAAGTAGCAAAGCTGCTTCCGGAACCTGCTAAAAACACAAACGCTAAAGCAGCAGCCTCGCTCTTGGCTTATTTGCATGTTTCTGCCAGACAAGGACGGGTGAGCCCCACTCTCAGGTGCTGACATCCTCCTCCTCTGTAATCACGTGCCGATTGGTTACCGGCTACGTCAAGTTTAGGGGCAACTACCCAGTCATGAAAGGGACTTGTCAGGACAGGAGCGATCGTCCCCGGCGAGGCCCCAGCCTGCTCTGTGAGGCGGGCCAAGCCAACACTCCAGTGTTTCATCGCCCGTGTCGAAGACCCACCCCGTTAAGTGGCAAACAGAGGCCTTTCCACGCAGCTCCTGCTGCCGGGCAGGTGGGAGCAGTGGCGGGCCCAGCAGTGTGGGCGCTGGCCTCTGGGGCAGGAGGGATGCTTCCCAGCCAAGGGCGTGTCGGGACTGAAGGCCAAGACTCGCACGAAAGATCCGGCCCGTGGGGAGAGCTGCTGGCCAGGACACCCAACGGCAGAGGCGCCGGCCTCGCGTGGCCAGAGCGGAGGCGGGCTGCGGGCTGGGAGAAGGGACGGCGTGGGGCAGCCGCGGCTGAGCGCGGGGAGGGACCGCACGCGAGGGTTAGGGCCGTCCCGCCAGGACGGAGCCTCATCTTCTCCAGTGGTCGGAGGCGGGCACCCCGTTCCCACCCTGGTACCAAGCTTGGCTGGTGCCTGGCACACGCTGGCCCTCAGGTGACAGCTGGTGGATGAGCCGGAAGCTCCTGGAGCGGCTGGACGGCTGGACGCGGGCCTTTGGAGAAAGATGCAGCCGCCCAGGAAGGCGCGGGAGGGTCAGGGCGTCTTGGAGATGCAGGTGGAACCCGGGAGCTCCGGCAGAGAGGTCCCCTCTTGGAGAGGGAGCCCTCACCTCGAAGCCCCGACTGATGGAGGGTGGTAATGGTGCTCGGCCAGCCCCGGGGACCGAGGTGGCGGCCGTGAACTGCCTGCTCCTGGGGATGGTGATGCGACGTTGGGTCCCGCTGAGAGCCGCTGAGAAGCGTGAGTGTGCGGTCGAACCCAGTCCCTCCGTCTGTAACAGCTGCGGAGACGAGGGGAGCAGCAAAGCGGCGGCCAGCCGGGGGCGGGGGGGGGGAGCCGGGACAGAGAGGCCTCCGGCGCGCGTCCCGCCAGGCAGCAGGTGCATCGCACCGTCAGGAGGGCAGGTCTCCGCTGTGGCCCCGGCTCCCAAACGGTCTGCCCATCGCTGGCGCGAAGTCCATGCTCAGTAGCTGTTCAGCTAACCTTGCCCCCCGGGCCAGGCGGGCTGGCAGGAGACGCCGGAGGGCCCGTCGGGCTCCAGGGCGGTGGAGAAGGCCCGTGCGCCCTGACCTCGGGTGTCCAAGGCAAGTGCGGGGTGCTCAGGGCGCTTCCGGGCAGGAGTCGTGTTCCAAGGAGCCGGCGCATCCCGGGATCAGCGGCTCAGCGGCCGCGGGAGGAAGCAGAGCAGCCGAAGGTGGAAATCCCGCTGCTCTGAACCCGTCCCACCTGTGGGTGAGTCTGCTCCCGGCTGCGGCGTCCCCCTCAGGGGCCCTGTCGCCCCCGCCCTCCTGGCGGAGCGTGGGCGGCTGGCCACCAGAGGGGTGGTGTGTGTTCCGTGTGGTTTGCACGGCTGTGTTGGTGGGGACGCCCGAACCGCCTGTGAGCTCCAAGCCGGGTGGGGCGCCCCCTTCCCAGATTTCAGGTTCAAGGTGAAGTAATACACCGTGTCCTGAACGTTCCCCACACACACACATCAGCAGAGCTGACCTCCACGTTGACAGTGAGTGTGTTTGTGTCTGTGTGCACGTGTGCGAGCGGCCACACGTGTGTACGTGCAGGTGCACGAGTGCCTTACGGGTGTGCATGTGTGCATGTTGGCATACGTGTGTGAATGTCGTAAGTGTGCATAGGTGTGAGTGTGTATGTGAGGGTGGGTACGTGTACCTCTGAGTGTGAGCATGTGTGTGCATGTGCACATGTTTGTGCACACATTTTTGTGCTTGTGTCCATGTTAATGGGTGCACACGTGTATGTGGGTGAGTGCCTCTGTGTGTGCACATGTATTTGTGTGCACATGGGTACTTCTGTGAGTTTGTGCAATGCCACATACATCTATACATGTATGTGTGAGTGGTTGCAAGTGTGCGTGTCCATGTGTGCACTCGTGTGTGAGACTCGAGTGATTGTGTGTGTACCTGTGAATGTGTGTGTGCACAAGTACCTCTATGAATGTGTGCATGTGTGTGAGTGCTTATGTTTATATACACACCTGTGTGTGTTCGTGTGTGAACATGCATGCGGATGTGAAAGTGCACATGAATTTTGGGGTGTGAATGAGCTGTACTAATGCCCGTTGTATGCATGTGCCTATGTGCACGAGTGTGTGAGGGCCGCTGTGAGCATATGTGCACGTGTGTGTGTGACTCTGCAGGATTGTGGGTAGAGCCTCGTGAGGCTATGCACGTGTGCGAGCTCTTGTGTTGTTTTGTGTTTGCGTGTGCACACATGTGTTTGTGTACGTGCTCATTTGTGTGGGGTGAGCATTGTGTGTGTCTACATGCAGTGCCTGCCCGGTATGTTCACACACATGTGTGTCCGTCCTTGTGAGATTCCGCGCACGTGTGTGTGAGTATGGGCAGCCACGTGTGTGTGTGTGTGTGTGCCTTGTGAAGGTGTGCATGAGCACATGTGTGTGCGTGTCCACAGGCGCATCTGAGTGCGTGCTTGTGTTCTGTGCATACGCCCACTCGTGCCACCAGAGAGGCTGCTCTGGATGAAGGAAGTGTGGACGGCCGTGCTCGGGTTGGTTGTGAACTTGGGTCTACCACACCCCAGCCCCGAGTGTGCTGTGAGTCACTTAGCCCCTTTGAGCCTCAGTTTCCCCGTCTGTAAACAGGGGACACTTACAACCAAACCTTGCTGAGAATTACACGCGTTAGCTTGTGCAAAGTGACCCAGGCGCGCGGGGCACGGAGGGCGCGCGGGGCAAGTTTATTACCATCATCCTGACTTTGACGGTGTGGTTGAGTTTTCTGGACTAGCCTGGTCGGTCCCTCTTTGTGCCTGTTGTCCTGATGTAAGTCATGGTGCGTGGCACACTTCGTGTGGACGGCAAATCACCGTTTTCACCCCTTGCATAGAAGGAGTTTGAAATCATGGTTTCGATATAAGTTCCCTATGCCCCGTTACTGAATTTGAGGGAGACCACATGCTCACCTCGTTCACTCCGCCTGGCGCCTACAGCTGCTTTTCCAGGCAGGCATCAGACGTGCTGCATTATTAAAATCCCAGTGACACATGACATAATCATGATGGAGTCTGGAGCATACACGCTCGGAGATGTGCACGGTTAAAATTAAAATTCCACCCTCGCCCTATCGTGGTGTGTCAGGTGCTATTGGTTCTGAAAGAAAAGACGAACAGTGATGTAATTCTTTCTAAAGAACAAGTCTGCGCGACTTTCGTATTCAATTATTTAAAAAAATATGTAAATGTCACTTGAGAAATTCCCATGAAATTAAAAAAATTCCACACACAGGACTGCGTGTACGCAAGCATACCAAGATGCACCCGCCATTCAGAAAGGTGAAAAATTACGCTTCTTCCAAAGCATTTATTTTCGAAAAATATCGTGCCTGAACATGTTACAATCAGAACGTAATAACTTTACGATCAGCGTTCCTGTCACAAAGGGTTCTTACTGTACCATCGTTACTGGCGAGGAAAGTGCGTCCCGGCAGATCTGACATCTGGTCCAGGATGACCGAGCCGCTGGCCGCATCCCTCACATTCTGCGGGAGAGCAAACAAAGGGCAGAGTGATGCCCGACGCGGCCAGCTCACGCTTCCCCGATGAGCCTGACGAAGAAGCATCTATAAGGTAAGACAAGCTCACGGGGACACGGAATGTGAAGAATCAATCTCCTGTGATTATAAACGGGGTTGGGAGACACCGTGGTTCCCGCTCAGCCCCGGTGTTTGTCCGTTTGGTCCAAGTGCGGTCACGCTCTGCTGGAAGGACACTGCTGTGTCAGTGTCTCAGACGACCCCCAAACGTTTGTGATGAGTCGCTTATCGTCCAGGCCTTTGCCGAACGTGCTCATGTCGCAGCCAGTCTGGACCGGAGGAAGTCTAAGGGTGTGCCTCTCTCTTCTGTGCTCCTCTCGGGACAGCCCAGCAGAGTCCAGGCTGGGTTCTCAGAGGAGAGTTGGATGAGCTCTTTACCTGGGTCACCCTCCCTTCCAGCCACCTTTCCAGGAGTCACCAGGCTCTGAGACCTTCCTGTCCATCCTTCCAGGGCCACGAACATCCTCTGGGGAAGTGCAGCCCCCAGGGCAGAGGCAAATAAGGCTGGGGGAGTCTCAGACCAGAGGGCTAGATGGTGATGGTCTGGCTGGGAGGAGAGGAGGCCCCCGCATCCCCAGGGGGCTAAGCTAGTTCTCCCCAGGGATGCTGGCCTCCCCAGGGGTGCTGGCCTCCCTAAGGGTGCCAGCCTCCCCAGGGGTGCTGTCTCTCCCCAGGGGTGCTGGCCTCTGCTGATGCAGACCCCATGGGTGGCAGCCGGGCTGGCCCATGGCCTCCTGGAAGGGACAACTGCAAAACTCAGACCCTTCTGCGCAGGGTCTCTGAGGGAGGGAGGGAGGGACACGGTTCCCAGGGATCTTCCCGTCGGTGCGGCAGAGCGGTGAGTCCGCAGCGGCCTCCCCCCATGTCTCTCCGCACGGTTGAAGGGTTGGGTGTGGTCACCGAATGCCCAACAGCTGTAGGCTGTTTCTCACTATTACCTGCAGTATCTGTACAGAGCGGTAGCTGGTCCAGCATTTCATACATTTCCAGGACCAGGGAGGAAAAAGAGTCGATTGATATTCTAGGAAACTCAGCACACACAGGGAACTCGCGCAGATTAGGGAAGGACGATTCTGTACTTACATTTTCCCTTGACCTCTCACTTCGAACTTGAAATAGACTTTTCGTTTTCTGCATGAGCTATGGCCATGGACTGAACTGGGCCCATCTCCCCTGCTCCCCAGTTCCCACGTTGAGGCCCTAACCCCCAAAGTGACTGCCTTGGAGACGGGCCTCCAGGAGGTAATTAGGTTAAATGAAGTCATAAGGGCAGGGTCTTCATCTGATAGGATTATTGCCCAGATAAACCTGCCTGTGTCAGCTCTGTGGGTGGCCCTGGAGAGACAGAGCTGGGAGGGGCGGGCTGCAGGGAGGAGGACACCCACCCCGCCCCGTGGACACCCTGACCTCCACTCTGCCTCCAGAACTGTGAGCCTTCCCGGGTTCAAGTCCCTGGGATGCTTTGTCACGCGGCCTGAGCTGATGAGGACAGACACGTTTTCATGTATTCACTCAACAATTTCTTTATTGGACCAAAAGGGTTTAATCGCTTATATATTAATAAATATTTATATAAAATGTATATAAAATATATAAATATATTTTAAATGATGCCTCCATTTTCTCCAACATGGATTTTTGTACAATGGATCAAATGTACCTAACCATAGAAGTGCTATAATATTGTTCAACTTCAAGTTTTTCGCCATAAACTAAAAAAATATATAAACCAATAAGAAGTAACAAGAACATCTAAGACGGTATTGATTCACATTAAAAAAATGGTTACTTATTTTTGAAAGAGAGAGTGAGCCCGCGCGAGGGCTGGGGAGGGGCAGAGAGAGAGGCAGAGGGTCTGACGTAGGCTCCACGCTGTCAGCACAGAGCCTGACCCTGGGCTCGAACCCACGAACCGTGAATCATGACCTGAGCCAGGATCAAGAGTTGGAGGCTGAACCCGCTGAGCCACCCAGGTGCCCTTCAATTAACATTTTTATTTATTTATTTATTTATTTATTTATTTATTTATTTATTTTAATGTTTTATTTATTTTTGAGACAGGGAGAGACAGAGCATGAACAGGGTAGGGTCAGAGAGAGGGAGACACAGAATCTGAAACAGGCTCCAGGCTCTGAGCCGTCAGCACAGAGCCCGACGCGGGGCTCGAACCCACGGACCGCGAGATCGTGACCTGAGCCGAAGTCGGCCGCCCAACCGACTGAGCCACCCAGGCGCCCCTTCAATTAACATTTTTAAAGCTGAGATTACACTAGGCAAAAAGGACAAAGAAGTAACAGACGTCCATGCATAAAGACAGAGGAGTCTCCTGAGGGCCGGTGCTACCCCAGGACACCGTCAACCCGAAGGGTTCACCTGCAGGGGCCAGAAATCCTATTCTGTGAAATGATTGAGGTTTGCCGAGGTAGGTCTTTCCCGACGATTAAACCCCAATCGATGAATACGAACCTGGTTACGGAGGTTCAGCAAGCCCAGGACACAGCTGGCGGCTTCTCCGCTCCTCTGGCACAGTTGTTAAACATCCGTAAAAGCCTTTTAAAGGGTCATTTTGTGTTCAATTAGCACACCTTAGCTGTCCTATTAAATGTACATTAAGTTCTTGTTTGAAGAAGTTCATTTGGAGACTTAACCGAATGTGGACACCCGCGAGGTAGTAATTTCTATTCCCAGCCACTATCGGGGTCGGGTCGTTCAGGAACAAGGAGGGTTTAAACGCTTGGCTGCGCTCTGCAGACCAACACGGGTCTCACGTGCCACGTGGGAGGGTGTTGGGGGTGTGTGAGCCCACGTGTGGTAGACCGGAGACGCCCGAGGCAAATGCTCCCACGAGAAAAGCACAATTGATTAGACACCCATTAAAAGTAAGGGTCCATTGTGAAGTTCGGCAGTTTGTTACCTTAGGAAGTTCCAACAGTGAGGAGCCACGGGTCACTTCGTGGTCACGTGGAGCCCCGGATTTCGGGTTCGCTCCCTCCGCCAACTTATTTCCAGCCCCCGTTTCCAAATTTGCTTTTAAAAAGTATTTCAGATTAAATATTTTGTAAGTGTCTCTCGGTTCTAAGAATATGAGATGATAAAGTGGTAATTGCAATTTTTACAGTTAATTGCACAGTGACTGAAATTCAGACGTGTTTGAAATTCTAGCGCATTATCGTTCATGGACAGCTGCGACCAGTTCCATTGAGGGCAGGAATGAGCACAGCACAGAAATGGATATAAATACAAATATAAACAAGCTCCTACAAAGGCTTTGTATTGATCCTCCTTCTCCACCAGGGCTAGCCATCTATAATTGGTCTTTAGCCAATAGATGAACTCACGCACGGCAAGACTCCCGGGTGCTGGTGATTTGATGGAACCCACCTCTGTGAATGCATTGGTTCCTCACGGTAATTTGAACACTCTGAAACTGTGAAACCATATTTATTTACAAGTAATGACTGAAAAGAACCTGGAGACAGATAAGAAGATGCAGTACACCCTTATTTGTCAAATTAAGTTCTGTTTCTCTTACCGACAGAACATGATCAGCGTGCTGTAAAAAGGAGATTATTTTGAGTAGCTAAATAATTGTAATTTACGAACGCTTACTGGAGGTTTAGTGGAGGTTTATTATCCAAAAAAAAAAATGTCTGTGGTTTGAATTAAGGTTTCCTTCTGGTCTAGCAGGCTCCAGATTTTATCAGTGAAAATTCTCACTCCCTCCGCACAGTAGCGTGAGTTCTGGTGTCTTTCCTGCTCAAATGTTACAGATGAAGGAGGGGGGGGAGGGGGGCAGGAGATTTGCTTCAAGCGTCCACTGGTTGAATCGGCATGACTTTTTCAGTGTTCTTAATTTTTTTTTTTTTTTTTTGCTTACTGACTTCTTGTATTTCGCTTTTATGGATTTACTTTTATGCTCTTTGCTCGCTTTTGTATGCATGTATTATCTTGTTCTTATAAACATTTAAGTGTTATTTTCATAACCATCTGCGCACAGAGAAAATGTGAATCGAATACGGGTACGTGTTAATCTTCTACTTTGTGGTTTTTGCCTTTGATGTTATGCTTAGGAAGACTTTCCTTACAGGAGATTATAAAGGTACAGGCTTAATGGTTTTTATCTTCTGGGACCCTACTGCCCAGTGTAATGTAATCACTGAGCACTTAACGCGGCTAGTCCAAAATGAGGTGTGCTGTAAGTACAGAATGCACACTGGATTATGAAGTCTTACTATGAAAAAAGTAAAAGTATTTTATTTTACTTTTTACAGTTTATGTTGAGAGAGAGAGAGAGAGCATGCGTGCTTGTGAACGCAAGTGGAAGAGGGGCAGAGAGAGAGAGAAAGAGAGAGAGAGAGACGCAGAAAATCCCAAGCAGGCTTCTCACCCAGCACAGAGCCCAATGCGGGGCTCGATCCCACAACCTTGAGATCATGACCTGAGCCGATATCAAGAGTTGAACGCTTAGATGCTCAACCGACTCAGCCAGCCAGGCGCCCCAAAAGTGAAAGTATTTTAAAATGATTTTTCTATTGAGTACATTTTGAAATGAGAATTTTTGATATATTGGATTAAACAAAATATATTATTAAATTTAATCTCACCTCTTCCCTTTTACTTCTTTAAATGTGGCTATTAGAAAACTTATAATTACATATGTAGCTTGCATCATATTTATATTGTATAGCACTCTTTTGGCGTGTTTATTTTACACTTAAAATTATATGTACATATTGAGGCGCCCGGCTGGCTCGGTCGGTTGGGCGTCCGACTTCGGCTCAGGTCACGATCTCACAGCTCGTGAGTTCAAGCCCCGCGTCGGGCTCTGTGCTGACAGCTCAGAGCCTGGAACCTGTTTCAGATTCTGTGTCTCCCTCTCTCTCTGCCCCTAACCTACTCACATTCTGTCTGTCTCTCTCAAAAATAAATAAACATTAAAAAAATTTTAAAAATTATATGTACCTATATAATAATAGGTAATGGGTACATACATACAATTTATATGTATAAATTCTAGGTACACATTCAGAACTTTGTTTTGGTGTTATTTAATTTTTAAAAAAACTGGCCAGACAATAGTTCCAAAGCATATTTTTGAATAATGGCTCCCTTCTGATGATTAGAAAGTCTGACTTACAATATATTAATTTCCTGCTTAGCGTTGGGTCTGCATCTGGGCGTCTCAGTGGATCCTGAAAGATCCAGTCACAGTGTTTTAATCATCATGCTTTGTAAGATGCTTTACTGCTTGGCATCTTAAAGTGACAATTGGCTACATATTTATGCTTCCGAATAAACTTTAAAGAGTATATTCATATTCTAAGCACACCGAGGAAAAAAAAAAAGTTACTTTGGACTAGCACTTAAATTGCAACTTAATTTAGAAACCCTGACCCGATTGTAACCGGGAGTTCCATAGGTGAGCTTGTGTTCATTTATCCAGGCCTACTTCCTTAGTGAAGTCGTATCGTTTTCCTTACGTGTACCTGTCTTTTCCCTTACACACACACACGCGCGGGCTCTGTCTCTTCTCTGCCGCGGGCATATCTGCCCGTGTACAGATCAGCCAGTGAGTCACCCCAGCGTTGACCCCAGCAAGCCGCCTCTCTCAGTTCCAGCTGTGTTTAGTTGAGTCTTTTGAATTTCCAGGTAGACGGTTTTATCTCCTGCAAATACTGACAGCGTTGTCTCCTTTCCTCCGTTACTCATACATCATACACTTTTCTTTTCCTGTCGCATTGGCTTGAACTGACAGGAAAAAAATAAATGATGTCATCATTTCTGGTTCTCAATGTTAATATAAATTCCTCTTGTTGTACCCTAAGTCCGACCTGAGCTGTGTTGGAGGTGGAGAGCTTTAAGAGATATGTTAAGAGATTTTAATTTCTATTTGTGGATCACTGAGATAGTTTTGGGTTCGTAGTTAGTATTTCATTTTTACGACGTATTGTATCTATCTGTTTTTGTCTTTTGGCTTGTTGATGTGAGGACTTACTTTAACGCTTTTTCTGATATTCAATACCACTGAATTCACAATTCAATGAGGTCACCTTGGTCAGACGCATCATGGACCTAAGGCACTCTCAATAGTGCAGTGTTAACCTCAGGACCGTGTGAGCATATGTTTCATTAACTCTAAGTGTGCAAAAGCGAGAGCAAACCGAAGCTTCAGTTCGGCACGAGGGTTCCGTGTGGCAGCCCAGCAGACGATGTTTGTTGGAGTCCGTTCACGCTCAGGAGAGGGGGAGTGTGGTCCCGATGCCACTGCTGCCCCCCCCCCCCAGCCCCGCCCAGGGTCCCCACCAGCACACGGTCCCCAAGGGGTTCTTAAACTTTCTCTCTTCATAACAGCCCGTGCCTGTTGTCCCTCTGTCTAATCTAAGTGGCTTCATTTTTACATTGGGAACATTATTTCCCGTATCTCTGTCCCTGTTTTTCAAGGGAAGGTTATTTCAACATACGAAAGTTTTTTTTTTTCAGCATTGCTCTTTGTTAAAATTATTGTTTTCTTAAAGCCTCAGGATATTAAGAAGAGAGAAAAGTGGTTTTCGAGTCCTATAAATTAACTGGATATGCTGAAGTTTATATTAACATTTAGCAAAGCTCAATCAATCAGAAAATTGAGATATTTTAGTGAATACAGATTTTTAGTTAGGGTTATTAATTATACTCACATTTGCTCATTTTTATCGTCATTTCTCCCGCTTGCTCAGTATCAGGCATCTTCCGACTGACAGAAATAAGCAGCTGAGGCTGGTGGCAACTTTTCTAACTGCCTGACTTGCAAAATCAAGTTGTGCTTTGAAGCAACACAGAAGCTTGGATGGGATGAGACGGCCTCTTCGAAGCTAATCACCGAGGATGCTTCACGGCACAAACCGCTTCTTGCGTTCCCAGGGACGTGCGGTTCCCCGTCAGTTAACATCCTCCTCCTTGCACATGAAGTGTTTATCAGACGTGGCTAAATGGTATCCAACGTCGTGTTAAAGTCTCAGGTGCCTCGGCGTTGGCTTTGGGCAGGTGTCCAATCAGAGTTTGAGCACATGTAGAATTTGCATTTGTTTCTGAAAATCTCCACTTCTTCCCTGGCCCGATGCTTGGGTCTAAGTATTAGACTATTTTGACCCTGAGTTGTCCAACTAGGTTACCCAGCTTATTCGATGTCAGGTTAGAGTTTCTAAGAATTCCAGGAAGGAGTGCACGTGTGGCATCCCGTGTGGGACGCGGTATATGCTAATTTGTCCGCACGGCTATTAGACTCGCGTGTGCTTTTGCAGGAGCAGACGCGCACAGGCTTTGATTTTAAATGGGCTTATCAAGCGGGCACGTCTGCATGTGTGTCCAGACGGGAGAAAAGGCTCTATTCCAAAAAGGCCAGGTGACCAGGGCCACTTGTTACCTGTCGGGACCCTTGGTGGCTCCTCCTTGTTTACAACGCATTGGTGCGTGCCTCACTGTAGACTTAGAACTTGAAAACATTATGGTGAAGTCAGGATCAAACATTTGTGGAAGCAGAGAACCCTGGTTTTCTCAGAACCGCAGAGCAGGGACAGTGATGGATGAAAATGAGCTCACATATTACCCCTCCTGGGATATTTGAATGTTAGTCGAATTACTCTCTAGCGGGGCTGACCTTCCTTCTTCAGTGGTGTTTCAACAGAACAACCTCATCTGTCACATTGAATCTGTGTTGCAATTGGAATTAGATCGCATTTGAAATTTTGTTTGTATTTAATTTAAAATCCGTTTTAGTTTTATAGCAGCATGGCTGACGTACGTAAGCCACTTAACACCCACCTTCCAACTTCTCTGTATTGGAGAAACATTATAACAAAAGTCAATTCAAGTGAACATCGGGGGTCTGCAAGAACTTTGAAGGGGTTTAAGAATCACTGAGATTTGGGGCTCCGGGGTGGCTCAGTCGGTTGAGAGCCCGACTTCGGCTCAGGTCACGATCTCGAGGTTTGTGGGTTTGAGCGCCGGGTCGGGCTCTGTGCTGACGGCTCGGAGCCTGGAGCCTGCTTCGGATTCTGTCTCCCTCTCTCTCCACCCTGCCTCCTCTCACGCTCTGTCTCTCTCTCAAAAGTAAACATTAAAAAAAAAAAAAAAAAAGAATCACTGAGATTCAAGAAATATGGCTAAGAGAATTTACATAGCAATTTCAAGCATTATTTTTAACAATGAAACAAACAAAGGAGACATTGGAGACATATAATTATTGAAACTGCATTAGATAAAAACTCCAACCTAATAAATTATATATAGTGCCTGGCCTCTTGGGGATAGTGATCAGCAAGGCTGAAAAAGCCAACAGGTCACAATCTACTGGAGCAAATGGCATAAACAGGGATGGAAAAAATGACCACTTGTTCGGTTCAGCAAGGCTGCTTCGACAGTCCATGGGGGCCAGTGGGCAGACGAGGCTTCCCCCAGACGGACCGTGTTGGGGCCAGAGGCTCGCTGGGACCCGGCCGCACAGAAACCTGACGATCTACGTCTACCCACCGCCTCGTCCTTGCAGCCGTGTGCGGGACCCAGCCCTCCTGTGCCTTCTCGCCTCCCCCGACCCTGCCTCTGAGGAACCCTTGCCAACCCCAGACCTGTCTGGGGTCTGCGCAGACCCGCGTTACCTTTCCTACCCAGAGTTTCCTCCCCACCGGGGCTCTGGACGCCACACCACACGGCAGTGGACTCCTGTGCTGGGTGCTCTGTCTGTGGAGGGGCTGTCCAGGCCCCACACTGGGCAAAATCGCCTGCCGACGGTTTAACCCGCTGTTGACCCAAGTTCTTCATCCACAGAATGCTATTGTGGGTGGTTCAGCCGCTCACTGCACGGGAGCACCGGGACGGCACCTCCCCGCCCCCTGGAAGAGAGTCACCATCACGTGACTTCTTTGGTCAACAAAGTGTGAGCAAAGGCGCCTTACTTAGGTCACTTCTGGTGAGAAGCGTTTAACTGCAGTGCTCTATTTTCTGCCGTGCTGTTCCCTCGCCCTTGACCTTGCAGAAGGCTACGTGAGCAGAAGGTGCCCAGAGACTGAGCGGCCTGGAGTGCAGGCTGGCACACGGGGGGAGCTGCCCTTGGGGGGTCCTGGAAGCAGGAGGTCAGCCTTGGCTGTGTAGACCTCTGACGATCGGGGTTTGTGTGTTACTGAAGCAACGCCCGGCTGATCCCGACTGCTACACCACGAGGTAGGATGGTGTGAGCATTAGAAGACGTAACATACACGGAGCGGAGAGGCCGCACCTCACGCAAGCTTCACGGACTGTCGTGTTTCCGGATATAGAGTTTTCCTTGTCTGAAGGCACACTTCCAGCCTTGTGGCCGTATTTATTCTCGTATCCCAATTACCCAACAGAGTGTCTGCTATGTGGCCGATGGTTGATAAGAGTTGAGCAAACTTAGGAAACTGGACACTTACGCTTCCCCTGTATGTTTGAATAACATGAGTTCAAACTGTACGTGGGGAAATCAATCCTTGTCGGAATGATGACAGAGCAGCAATGATTTCTGCACTAATTCCTAACAGAAAATCAAGTAGTCCCTCCATCAAATGTTCTGGTGCTCTAACAACCCCGACTCACGTCAATGGGAACAACGGGTCCCAGCCTCATGGAAATAAAAGCGGAGACAGCACAGTGAAATACCCCTGAAGAAGGCACGTCTGGTTTCCACTGGGGCAAACACACGTGCGTGAGAGACCGGCCCCCATCAGTGTTCCCACGCCGACAGGTAATCTGTGGAAACTCCACCTTATCCCCGGGTGGGCTTCCTGGAACCACGGGGTAAGTAGCTGATCATTTTATGCATCTTTTCCATCGATTCCGCACTTCAACTGGGTACCGGATGGATTCTGGAAGACTAACGAGGTGCATGCCACTAGCCGACAGTGTGTGGCACCTGAGCTGGCCCCCACGCTGGAATGCTGGCTTCTGTGACGTCACTTTCAGCCAATCGGAGGGAGGAGGACCGGGAGGAGGCATTTCATGGACGCAGGTGTGCGAGTGTTCAGATGGCGGAGTCCCGCTGTTCATCGTCCTCACCTCCAGGCAAGAGGATTTTTGTGGGGTTCCAACCGCGTCTCGCCCGGTTATTGTGAACACGGGCGATGGGGTAGCAGCATGCAATATTCCTGCTCCTTGCAGAGAACGGCCACAACTTACTTTAAGATGAAAAACGACGAAGGAAAAGGAGGTGATGAAGTGAAACTTTGCCACGTCAGCTGCTTCTTTCATGTTGACGATATTCAAATAAATGAACTACAAGGCATTTATAAAACCTTCAGAAACAACTATTTTCAGAGTCTCAGATATGTCACACTCACTGTGGTATTAAATCCCCTCTATCATGGTGACAGAGAAAAATGTGTACTCAGAGTGTAACTATTACAATGCAAATCATCGAGGAGGGCAGTGACGGATGTCAAGGAGGGGCGTCTCATGAAAACGCTCCCAGCGAGCCCTTCTCCATGTGTTTCTCCTTTGGAGTTACCTCGCCAATTGCAGGGTATTCGCAAGAGTAGGAAAGGTAACGAGATTATTCTGAAATATCGGGCAAAAGACAACAGTATTGCACGTATTTTATTTGGAAGGAGACTCAGAAATGCCCATTTAGCTGCTCTTACGTACTTGGAGCCACACACACACACACACACACACACTTGTAGACTTTGTACTCACTCCTCGGAGCCCGGGTCTCCTCACTCTTGCTTTGCCCCCTTTTGGTGAAAGACCAAGTTCTTCATGGAGCAAAGAAGACTCTGAATTAAGGAGAGTGACAAAATATCAGCAGTAAAGTACTGTTGTGGCTTGCAAACAACCCATCATCAGATCCAAATCACTCATGAGGAAGTGCGTCAGAAGAAGAAAAAAAACAAAACAAAACAGAAACCTCCGTTACGATGCCCTTACATCCCGACTACAGTGACACAGAGTTTTGCTTTATTAAACAGTAAATTCCACATTTCTCTATGCCCTTCAATTATTACCGCTCGCCGTCTGGCTCCTCTAACGGTGAGGGGACTTAAAGTAAGGCGAGCATTTTTTAGCCGGGGAGAAATGAAATCCCCCAAGTCCTGGGTGCTGGGTTTGAGCAGCGAAGCACTGATTATCCCGGCCTCCTCCCGCGATCCGAGGTCGTGGGCAGCAGTTGTAGGATCTGCTTCTAAACCCTCTCTTCCTGCAGCAGAGGTGACCCGTGGGCTGGGGGTGGGGACGTGGGGCGGACCGTCACACCAGCACCTGCTGGAAGGCATAAGAGTCGTCTCAGAAGCTCTCTGAGCCACGGTCTCAAGCCGCAGGCAAGGCAGACACTCCGGGATTCATGCGGATTCCCACGCCCGCTCTGAGGATGCCGGGCTAGCTTCGGAGTCTGTAAAATCTCTACCGAGATACTAAAGTGGAGAAAAAGATATATTTGTTTTTTGTTTAAAAGAAATTTTTTTATGTTTATTTATTTTTGAGAGAGAGAGACAGAGTGCGAGCTGGGGAGGGGCAGACAGAGAGGGAGACACAGAATCCAAAGCAGGCTCCAGGCTCCGAGCTGTCAGCACAGAGCCCCTCTCGGGGCTTGAACTCACAGACCGTGAGATCATGACCTGAGCCGAAGTCGGAAGCTTAACCAACTGAGCCACCAGGCGCTCCCATGATACATTTGGAAAGCATGGGTTGGTGAGCTGGGGGTGAATATTTTTCAAGCCCCGAGAAACTTAAAGTAATTACATTTTGACACATTAGTTTTCGAAGGTAATAACGGCAATTTCTTTTTTTATTTTTATTTTTTGATATCTATTTTTGAGAGAGAGAGAGAGAAACAGAGCACAAGTGGGGGGGAGGGGCAGAGAGAGAGGGAGACAGAATCCGAAGCAGGCTCCAGGCTCCGAGCTGTCAGCACAGAGCCCGACGTGGGGCTCAAGCTCATAAATCGCGAGATCATGACCTGAGCCGAAGTCAGACGCTCAACCGACTGAGCCACCCGGCGCCCTAACCACAGTGACTTCCAAGTCTGGCCAAGATAATTGCATCCTGGGCACATATCCTTGTAGCTTTTACTCTGCTCTGTTGTTCCCACATGGGACAAGAGTCACTGAAGATTTCTAAGAAAAATTAAACATTTTATGTTACGGCGCTTCCCAGAGATATCCTGGACCTTTTCTTGTGGCTGTTACTTCACGAGTGACGTTTCATAGAGACCCAGTCTGTGCGTTGCTTTCTCAAATGATGCAAAAAAGATCTAGAGAGCCTTCAAAAGATCACGTCTTTGTTCTTTTCAAGTGTGAAATTGTGGATAATAATAGTCAGTCCAAATACCTGAGACTTGCCCCGTGAGGTTTACCCCGGAGGCTTGTTCCTGGTAGCTGCCCCGATCATTTGAACGCTCCTTTGACCTTTTGACAACTTCCCCTGTATGAGTTCTGTTACATCAGCATTTAATAGAGAGAAAAACAAACACTTGTTAGACTCCCGTACAGCTAGAAGGTGGCCCAACGTGCTGGCATCCATCTCGACACAAGGAGACTATGGGGAAGGGCCACGGCTCTGCCTCTGGTGTTTCTGGAACGGCCCCCGGAGCTCCTTGCGTCCAACCGGAGGGCGGTGAGGCGGCTGGACCGTCCGCACCACAAGAGTCTTGCCCGCTGGCTGGGGGCCGTGGCCAGCAATGTGAGTCTGGAGCTTGCCGGAGATGCGGGGCCGCTAGGAGGCTTTGCTAAATCCGCTTCTGCCCTCGCAGCCTGGAATCGGTTCTTTCCTCCGCGACTGTGGGCTCCAACCGCACGAAGTCTGAAGTCCTGCCGGGGCGGCCCCAGGACCCCCGGCCTCCCAGACGCCCGCGCAGCGCTGCGCCTCTCGAACAGCGTGGGGACGGAATTGCGTGGTTCTGTGGTTCTGCCCCGGAGAACAGAGAGTTGAGCAGGTGTAAGAAACGGCTGCTAACCAATAAATTAACAGATGAGATGAAAGGTTGAGGAAACGGAGAATTCTGCAAACTCAACGATAATGACTTTCTGACAACATGCCTTAGAACCGTGATCTGCAGAAAAACTCGGGCTTTCAATCAGAAAGAGAGTGAGAAGGATGAATGAAAAATGTGTAATCTTTGCCCAAGGGAGAAACGATTGCAGTGTATTAATCACTGTCTTATGTAAGTGAGTCTAAACCTGTAAGTGGAGACCAGACTTTGTTTGTGTTTCTTATAATTCAGTTTCTTTTGATAAAAGTCAAACTCGGGCCGCACCCTACGGATATTCCGTACAAAGACGGCTAATTAGAAAGCAGCTGCTGTTTTGGTCCCCTTTCAGATCTTTCCAGCACAGTCAAATCACGGGATGGACACACAGCGCCCAGTTCCCTGTGGGTCCCGTTCTCGTCTGCGTTCAGACCTGGGGCGGCTCAGGCCTCACGGTCAGTTCCCGACGGTGACCTCGGGGGTCCCCCTCCCGGGACGGGGCGCTGGCCCGCAGCACCTCCCTCCTGCCTCCCTGGCCGCGGGGCCCCTGGGAGTGCCCCGCCCTGTCCCCCGAGGACCGGGCTTTGAGGGGAGCTCCTCGTGGGATCTCCCCGGGGGAATGCGCCTGCTTTACGCCAGCGTCCTCATTCTGACACACCTCCAACCCCGCAGGGACGCCGTAAGCAAGGACTCCTCTTCCCCCGTGGTCGCGACCAGCTCTGCCCTTGCTGCGAGGTTTCCCTACACGGATCTCCTGCGGCTCGTGGCTCTGGTTCCCGTCAGTGGGGTGGAGCCTGGCACTCCAACGGGGACTCACCGTCCTTGATTTTTCCCATCTTTCCTCTTCCCGAGGATGCCATCCCACTGGACGGTTTCCATCTGCCCCGCCCCCACCTCGCCGCAGTCCCGAAGCCACAGCTCCTTCTGTTCTCACGCAGAGAAAGTGCAGACTCCCCGTCCTCCGGGCACTCGCACCCGCCTCGTCCTGTGGCTCTCGTGTTGTGAACCCGATTTCCACCCCTTCCAACTTTGGGACTCTTCCCCTCTTCCCTCCGGAACTCTGGGCCAGCCGCCGGCAAGCCCCTTCTGTCTTCCGCACCGTCTCCCGGTGGTCTCGCCTCATGCCTTCTGGGCCCCCCGCTCCCCACCGTCGCGGTGCCCACGCACCATCGTCACCCCCGCACCCCCACCTGCCAGCCGGTGGCACTTTCTCCCCCGCCGCGCGGTCCTGGCCAGCTTACCTGTGTGCTGAGACCTGCGCGCCCCGCGTCTGCATCGCGGACCTGGACCCGCCGTGGCGACGGAGCCCTCGCCGGTCGGGGAGGATCGCACACCCGACTCCCCCGGCACGGAGCCCGCTGCTGGCCCCAGCCGCCGTCCCCCGCCCGCCCCCGAGACTCCAGGCACTAGAGCCCCAGGTCCCTCCACACCTGTCCCTTCTCCTGGCTCTCAGCGGGAGCCCTTGCTTGCGGAGCCCTGGCCCGTGCGCCCACCCGATGCGCGCCACACCTGCTTCTGGGCTGGTCCGCTCGGTTCTCGTGTCCTTTACGCAGAGGGGACCCTCCGCCTCCATGGGACCTGACCTCCACTCGTCCCTCTGGGTGGCCCACGGTTCTCGGAGAACCCGGTGCGGGTGCCGAGGTGTTCCTCGCCGCCTCTCAGAGCTGGGACGCTTCGTGAATTGTATTGTACTGTATTTTTTATTTTACTTTATTTTCCATAAGCTTGACGCCCAACATGGGGCTTGAACTCACGACCCCGAGACCAAGAGTCTCATGCTCTACCGACTCTGCCAGCCAGGGGCCCCAACATCTCCTCGAATTTTTAAAAAATAACATCACCGTGAATTCAAGCTCGTATTTCCAATCCAAACTCAGGACTGACTTACGATTGAGGAAAAAAAAATAGTATGTGATATTAAATATAATGTAAGTGTTTATATTTAAATAAACATTAAATATAGATAAATTAGGACAATTCCTAGCGGAGCGTCCTGTCGTGTTGCCACCCTACACACACTCACGCACTCACACTCACACACCCACACAGTCTCCCACACATACACACGCACACCCACTCTCACACACTCATTCACACTCACTCTCACACACTCATTCTCACACACCCACAGTCTCCCACACATACACACGCGCACCCACTCTCACACACTCATTCACACTCACTCTCACACACCCACAGTCTCCCACACATACACACGCGCACCCACTCTCACACACTCATTCACACTCACTCTCACACACATACACTCATATACAATCACACACTCACTCTCACACACCCACACGGTCTCCCACACATACACACGCGCACCCTCTCACACATTCATTCACACTCTCACACACTCACTCTCACACACATACACTCATAATCACACACTCTCACACACCCACGCGGTCTCCACACACACACGCACTCACTCTTACATACTCATTCACACTCACTCTCACACACCCACAGTCTCCCACACATACACACTTGCACCCACTCTTACACACTCACTCTTACACACTCACTCTCACACACCCACACAGTCTCCCACACATACACACGCACACCCACTCTTACACTCATTCACACTCACTCTCACACACTCACACACCCAGTCTCCCACACATATACACTCACACCCACTCTTACACACTCATTCACACTCACTCTCACATTCACACTGACTCACACACACCCACACATAGCTCACACTCTCACACACTCACACACACACACACTCGGACACTCAACTTATAAATGTCTCCATTCCTGGCATTACCCCGCGTCTCCTCCTCAAGGACTCAAAAGCCAGAGTGAGGTTTGCCCACTTCTGATCGTTTTCTCACGTGTGTTTTCGAGGCCTCACTAGACACAAGCGTGTGGCCCAGGGTGTAGAGCTTAGGCGGCACGCCATGTACGTCGGTCGACCTGACCACCGGGCGCCACCTGGTCGGTGACAGGGAGCGGGGGCCCCGGTAATCAGACACCCGGGCAGGCGACCAGCTCCCGAGTTCACCGAATACCTGCACACAGTCCCTCACCCCCTGAAGACCCAGTTTCCCCCTGTGACAAGGGGACGATAACACCACCAGAGTTACGGGGTTCGAGAGGGTGAAGCGGGGAAACGCCCACCAGGCTGTTAATGACGAGTCTGGCTGCTCATTAGAAGTCCCTGGTGTGGACTCTCGGCACCAACCACGGGGATTACCCGCCTCTGTAAAGCGGGTGTTTGGCTTGGTTGTCTGTAAAGCGTGGGGCTCGGGACACGTCCTAGGAGGCTGGTCTCGGAAGGGAGCGAAGCGGGGTACCTGGGTGTTCAGAGCCGCCGGCTCCCTGCGCACCTGCTGCCGGGCCCACCTGCCCTCTGGCGCACCCGCCAGTGCCCTGGGGACCTGCCACCAGCACCCGCTCACGTTCCCAGAGGACGGTTGCCCAGATCTGCCACACCCACCGCTCCTTATTCTGTCTACAATGCAGGCGACGCTTCAGTTCCGGCCAGGATATGCTCTTTCCTCTGCCCCGTTTCCCCTGCTGTCTCCATTCTGTAGGATTGTGTGATCGTCGCGGTCATTAACTAAACCCCGTGACCTTGATTGAGGTGCTCTGTTTCCGGAGCCCCCTTCCGGCACCTTGAGGCGGTTCTTGGTCCCCCATGAAGTTAATTGAAAGGTGGTCTCAGAGGAAGCTATCCCGAGCACCCCAGGCGAGTCTGGAGTTCGTAGGTGGGGAATCAGGAGAAGGAACAGCATCTGATGGAGGTTAGGGACCAGCACTGCCGAGCCCGGTGCAGCTGGGGAGGACAGCATCACTTCGTGAGGGCATGAGCAGCTCCCGACTTCACGCCAGGGGCCCCGAGGGAAGGGGCAGGGCTGGCAGGACGTTCCAGAACCGACACCCAGGCCTTGGGATCAACGGGCCATCCTGCCAGTCCCGGGGGCTCCGGGAAGGCCGCTCCTGGGTGCGTGGAGGCCTCACAAGCAGGACCCTGGGCCCAGCCGAAGGCCGTGGCGGGGGTGATGTCATGGAGCACAGAGGGTCTTTGCCGTCCCCGGCCCTGTGTCCTCCCCCACCCCCCTGCCGCAGGGGCAGATCCAGACCCCGTGCGGCCGGGCCCTGTTCACTAAGGGAGGGCGGCCGAGAGACTGTACCGAGTAATCGACCCAGAAGCTTGACTGGAGCTATAGACGAGCAGAATGTCACCGCCTCTTTAACACAGAGAGAGCCGAGCAGGCCACCGTGCCCCTGGTCTAAAGCGTCCACGCCCGGGGTGGCTCCGTGGCGTCCTGCCCACGCACACACTGGCCACACCGGGCCCCTCTGGTCTCTGGACTGTACGTGTCCGGTGGGATGAGGCACCCGAACTTCAAACTCCTGCTGATAAACCCTCCCGAGTCTTGCTTCAAGTGTCACAGGAGAACGAGCTATGCAAGTGGGTTTCCTTGGCTCGGTGCATCGTCCCCAAAGTCGGGGCACAGGCCAGCCGACGGAGGGAACTCGCACGCCACGCCGACTGCCGTCTCGTCCCTTCCGCTGGGAAACGGAGAGGGACACGGAAGATTCTCAAAAATTAAAACAAGTCTCAGTTGGAACAACGGGATGCACCCTGGCCTCAGCTGTCCCCTCCTTCTGACTCACAGGATTCCTGCCACCGTGCGCTCGTGGCGACCCGCCGGCCTGATTCCTCTCCACGTTTATACCTCATCTGCGCGGGAACGCGGCCACGGGCGGTGGGTGATGTTGGGCGCTGTCAGTGGTGGTCACCGTGGCTGCTGACAACCACGTCGGCTCTCTCCCCATCAGTTATCTGGACCATTTGAGGGAAAGGAGGTCCAACATCCAGCTAATTCTCAGGAATAGTATTTAATAATCCGTCCTTAGGAAACTATGGGACGCAGGGCTGCAGCCCCCCCGCTGGTGTTCATGCCACGCCCACCTCCCGGGGCCAGGCTGAGACCCCGCCCCCCCGACATGGCTCTGGAGGGAGGGGGGTGTGTCCTACAAAGCTTGGAGCCACGTCCATGCAGGTCAGACCTTGTCTCTTTATGTATTTTTCCTGCCACTGATGTCTTCTATAGAACAAAACCCCTGGACAACAGAGCCCACACGGAAGGACGTTACCCGAGCGCACGTCCCCCAGGACACGCGTGCACAGGAGAGTCAGGGAGGAGTTATTCCATTTTGGAGCCGAGGAGCTTGGAGGACGGAAAACAGACATGTCTACTTATGGTCACAAAAGCCAGTAGAAAGCCCAGCCCAGCGCTTGTGTCCCGGCCTCACCCACGAGACCCCGGCTGGAAAGAAGCAGAAAGAGCAGAGCGCCCCGGACTGAGCTGCCGTGGACGTGGGCCCCCTCCCCCGTCTCCCTCGCCGGTCGGTAAGGACAAGCGTGTGCAGACCGGCAGTCAGCCTGCACGTCGAGGGGCCGAAGAGGAGGACGGCTCCAGGAAGCTGGTCCTGATGGGGGATCCCTGACCCCAAGAAGTCCTCGTCCGTCCTCAGTTATGCAAATAGCCGAAGAAACGGGAGGCGGGGTGCTGCTTCTGCGTGACGTCCTTCCCTCGTGCCCTGGGCAGGAGCGACTGGGGGACACCGGCCCTGACGGGGGCCACGAGACGCAGGTGCTGGGGCGGCCGCCGCCTGAAGGGGAAGCCCCTGTGTCAGGCGGGCCGTAGCCTGTCTTCTGCGCTCGGGTGAAGCAGTCCGTGTGGGAGCTTGTCACCCGGGAGGACACATCACTGCCTGTTACCGCACACAGCAAGTCCGCCCCACGTGGAAGACCGAGGGTCTTGCGGTCCGGGTGGCCACAGGGGGCCTCCAGTGACGCCACGCGAGGTCTCACGAGCGCGTGTCTTGCACGGAAAGTCGTGTCAGGTGCCATCTGAGGGTGACGACGGTCAAGACTAGGCTGTGGTAACAGCGAAAACCAGCCGGTGCTGACCGGGGCGTCCCCGTGCCGTGGAGCCGGCGGGCCGGTTTGGCCGGGCACCTGTCATCACGAAGTCACAGAAGGGGCAACTCAGATTCTGCTTCGTGATACATCAGCTGGTTCTCAGCGTCCTCCCGTAGCTTCTCCATCTCAGAGCGAAGCGGGAGCCGCCGTGGTTAAGGTGCGGGCTTCAAGCACAAGCTGCAGACCCGGCCGTGACCTGAAATCCTCCTGAGCGGAATCCCGGTCCGGCCTGGTCCAGGGTGGCAGGCCATCTCCTCGTGTCGCCTACACGGCTCCTGGGAGCAGTAGTGCCCGCTCATCACCTGCTGGGATCGGCTCTGTGAAAGCGAACTGGCATTTGTGACGACGAATAATGTAGGTTCCAAGAGGTGCACGGAATCTCGCTAACCACAGCTTGCTCCAGGATTCCCGAGGTGGAGGTGGTCAGCGTTCAGGGTTTTCTGCTTTGCTGGGCATGGCAGGTGCATATGTGAGCCTCCGCTGCTGCGGGCCTTTGAGATTTCGCTGATTTTATGGGTCTCGTCTGTGAAAAGAAAGGAGAAAAGGAAGGATGTCTCTTCAGCGGAGTCCTCTGCACCTTCACTAACTAGCACTTAAGTTATGGGAAAACTAAGGTGTAGATAAATACGTCAGCGGCGTCACACGTGTCCATCCGTTACCAAGGATTTCGCTTTCCCTGTGGGGGCCGGGCCCCCTCACCAGTTTGCCGTCTTTCCTGGGGGCGTCTCGTGCCCGTGCTCAGAAGGAACCTGTCCCGTGAACGCCTCCGCGGAGCAGCTCGGGGACCTGATCTCCACTTTCGGGGACCTTGCGCAGCCCCCTCGTGGAGTCCTCTGCCCGGCCCCCCAGGGGTGGCGACGCCCCCCACCAAAGTGCGCTCTGCCTGCAGCACCCCACCCCCCCACATGGCGGCAGCTTGCTCCTTTCTCTTTCCGGTTGCAACAGGGGTGTTGATGGGTTTCCAAAGTGTCATGTGCTTTCACACGTAGTTTGGGGTGACACGAGCTTGGCCTGGAGTGTCGCCTCCGGCGGGTTTCCCACGGATGGCCCCGCCCCACGGCTGTTTCAGGGTGTCGGGGAAAAGAGCCCCCAGAGCTCTGTGCTTCTCTTCCCTTGCCCGCTCACCACAGCGCCCGCAGGCCGCGGCCACCAGGGCCTGGCTCCTCTCTGGAGGCGTGCACCCCTCCTCCCGTGAGCAGGGCCCCTCCTCCAGCCCCCCTGACTCTCCGCCCCTGAAACCCTTCCCCTGTCTTTGCTCTTAGGCCTCCAACTTGTGCCGCGTCTGTTTAGGCTCTTCCGAGGATCCACCTGCTCTCCAGCAGCGACCGTGGGAGCCACACGCCCTGTCCCCGAGGGCTCCCCGCTCCCACCGGCCGCTCCCTGGCGTTGCTCAGGTGGGAGAGTTTTGCCCCCGGCTGAATCTGTGAGGTGACCGGCCAGGGGGTCTCACTGGAACGGTCCGACCGTGCCCTGCGGTTAGGTGCACGGCCACCCCTCAAAACCAGACCTTCAAGGTAAAGGATCTGTCACCTGCCAGGGCCGGTTTCTGCATCACCAACAGCCCCCGGCCCCTCCACGGAGGCAATGGGGGCAGGGCCTCAACCCCCTCTGCTCCTGTGGCACCTTTTCTGCCTCGGCTTCCCAAGGACAGTCGTCCTGGCCGATGCGGGGGGGGCGTCAGAGTACAGCCTCAACCCCTACGGCCTTAGGGTGCAGAGCAGGGCACGGGAGGGGCGGGCGCAGGGGTGGGGAGGGGCCTCCTCAGAGCGGGGGTGGTCTGAGGCCTTGCCCAGCAGCCAGAGTCCTGGGAGGTCGCGAACCGAGCAGAGGCGCTACGCGGACGTGGAGGCACAAAGCCGTTTCCACCGATGTGATCAGACGTGTATTTGCGGTGAATTAAGCTGCCGGCCCACCACCTCTGTTTTTCCGTTTCTGTATTTCTGTGTGCAGTTTTAGGGACATGCAGGGGTGACCGCGCCCGGACAAAGGGCAGAGGGACAGTGAGGACTCCCTGGTGTCTCTCGCTGATCACGGCAAACCCAGGAGGAAAGGAGAAGGGCCCCCGCGCACCGGGCTGGAGAGGAGGGGGGCGGCCGCGCTGCCTCGAGCTGGCAGGCTTCCCGCCCTGGGCCTCCTCTCTTCTCTCGTCTTCTGATGTCTTTCCAGGTTGGAACTCCTGCTTCGATGAAACAGATGACTTTCTGGGCCCGCTTCTGCTCACAGCAGGCACCAGCCACAGTGACTGATTGGTTGAAACATGAGGATTAATGGGTATTTATATTTCATTAAATTTTATGCTCACTGGAGAATAATGTATCACTCACAGATATTGAAACATATGTCAACCCTATCCACTTACATATAATTCAATTTGACTTAAATGCATTGATCAAGTTTTATTAAAGTCCAATACATCTTCCAAAAAGGCCCACTAATGTAGGACTGTCCCTCCAGAGTCACAGATGAAAGGAGGCAATCGTGCCCTTAGTGTGTTCACACCCTTTTCGGGAAGACAGAGATCATCGCGGGTGAGATGCTCGTGACGAGGTGGCCGGGGACATGCTGGGCTTGACAGTGTGATTATTGGCCAAACTCTCCAGCGAGGCCTTACTGCCACGACCCCAGAGTGGGTCAGAGCTGAGAGCCCACCCAGCGTGGGTGACATTGCTCTGCAGGTCTCTTGGGGCCAGGCACACAGACCCTGCGATCCCCGATCACTGGGGCTCCAGGGCCTCTGGACGGTGCCTGGGGGTGCAGAACTCTGCCCGCCACCCCCCCATCCTCTGCCCACTCCCTTGACCCTCCCACACCTTCAAGAGTATTTTTACGCCCGTGATGCAGAGCTACTGACGCACAGAAGGAAGCACAAATGCACGAGGGATAGTGTTTAGCTCAGGCTTTAAAGTGTCATGAGACTTGGGCTGCTTATTTGAAAATCGTATGCGAAATATATGTACATGCTCCCAACATAGACAGTATATTAAAACTAGAAGGTGAGCATTTGGGTGTAGAAATAAGGAGTGTCCGACAGAATATAGGTATTTGCCGTTCAACTTCAGTTGTTGACTTTCTAACGCAATCTGCGCAATAGCCGCCTTAATTCGAGCAGGGTCCCCAGCGCTCCGGATGCTGGGCCCAAGAGCTTGAAGCTAGTCAGCACCTCTGGACCACAGATCCTGCTTTGGAGAATGAAATTCTGACGTTGGGTCAGAGTTTGTCAAACCTGGCAAATAGAGAGAGAGAGAGAGAGAGAGAAGGAAGGCACGTAAATGAGGAGCGTAGGGGAAAGGACAGACGGATGCAGACACATGTCATAAAAAGACTTTTCCATGTCCCAGCTCTTTGGGGAACATTCAGGGAATGCACACGTCTCAGGGCGATGGTGTGCCCCCAACTGTCCAGCTGGGGGGACACCCTGTCCTGTCCACTTTAGGACCTTCTTCCCCAAAGTGCCCGTTGAAGACTCTATTTCTGAAGGTTAGGTGCCAACAGCAATTCTTAAAAGTACTGTGGCCTGGGTCTTTTATACATTATACACGTGAGTAAGAAAGATGGAAAGTCAAATACCTTCGCATTTATAAAGTAGTCAGTAATGAAGAAGACTAATTTTCCTTCAACACGTCTTCTACAAAAATCTAAAGATGGCTGTAGTTTTAAAAGAGTAAAGTTAATTTCCCGGAAGATACTGTGTGGATATTTCTTGAGAAAATAGCCAAATGACCAAATGGGTGCCCAGTCACTCCCTGAGCTCGACTTCATGGTGCATGAGATGACACCAGCCTGTGTGCATCGGAGACACAGAGCCCGGGTGCATGGACGGCAGTCCCCTGAGGGACCCTGGGGGCCCTCAGAGCCAGTGTGTTCCCAAGGGCACGGAGGAACGAGGTTAGGGGGAGTGACAGAGGGAAAACCGTAAAACCTTCTCAGAGCAGCAGACCTGTGGCCCACGCTTTATTCAAGCTCTGGCACAGGTGTGGGGGAGGGGGGGTGCCAGGGCTTTCTTCCACTGCTCATGGTCCAGGATCAACGATCCGGGGCCTCCCGTGTGCACCCCAGGGAAGGACAGGTGCAGCCTGGCTCCACGGCTACCTGACCCACTACTTCTGTCACCGGGTGCCCGGCGGGTTCTGGGGACTTCGCTCCCTCCTCCGTTTTCTGGGGAAGTTTTCTGGGGAACTTGACCCATGCGGTGCCTCCGAGACCCCAAAGCAGCCATTATTTCTCTGCCCAATCATCCTCTCCCCCCTTTATGCCAGACCCCCTTGAACTTGACCTATGTTGGGTCGAAGCTTCAAGACTTCCTCAGTCACCAAGACTGGGGCAAGACCATTGCGGTGGCTCGGGAGGAGGAGAGCCTGTCCCACGGCATCATGGCTGCATGGCTGCAGGTCCGCTCGTGGATAGGCATGTTGGGGCTTCATTTTTGTGGGGGACGGCAACATGACACATGTTTACGAATCGAGTCATTCACACTCAGCGGGAACAGTAGCCGAGGACTATATGCGAGTTATTCATAAAGACGGACCGAAAACCCAAAACAGTAAGGATGTGCGAAACTGTTGTCCCTAACCAGACCTCGCAGAAGTAGAAGAGGGATTACGCCTCTTAGACACAGCTTCCAGACTGTTCTCCTTCCTCCTCCAGTGAGGAGTCCGTGAGGTGAGGGGCGGAAGAGACCCCGAAGTCTTCGTCAGGCCCGCGGGCCACATGGGCACGGCCTGGCCTGCAAGACGCCTGCTCTGCCTCAATGGCTCGTCTTCCGAGAAGCGGGTTCAAGAAGGACGGCCCCACACCGGTGATGTCTCCGGAGCCTGCTTTCAGCCCAGGGAGGGTTCCAAGCACAGCAAGGCAGACCCACAGACGAATCTCTGCCTCCGAGAGCCGGCAGGGCCCGTCTGTGCCCGCACCCTGGCGTCCTGTCCCAGTCTTCAGAGGCGTCCAGTCTGTTTCTCGGGGGCGGGTCTGCAGGGTGATTGGTGTTCCGAGGGCCGATAGACAACAGGATTGGAAACACGAAGTTAAAACAAAATGCATCTGTTTGTTACAGACAAGAGTCCTCAAGATGTTCATGGGCGTTGAGGGCACTCCCTGTACGGTGAGGCATCTCCCAGTTTTTCATGAAACGCCTGATACTGAGGTGTGCTGATCGTTCACAGGACACAGCCTGAAAGAATGCTCCAGAGTCTGAATTCTCGGGCAACAGGAATTACTTATCTTTTTAGTTCTACTTCTATTTAGGGTTTCCAAAACATGACTAAGAACAGAAGAGGGCAGAAAGGGGGTGAGGGAGGAAAGGAGGAAGGAAGGAAGGAAGGAAGGAAGGAAGCCAACTTCATCCCGTCTTGACCAGCTCCCCACCACCCACCTCGACACCTAGCGGGAGCCTGGGGCCCAGTAAGCCCTGGCTGATGTCTTACTGGATGAATGAATGCACACTTACATTTTACGCCGAATGGATACCACCGTATAGAAAGGTGCTGAAATTCATCTCCTTTCACTTCTCGAAACATTAGATAAAAATGTGAGGCTGGCTCTGGAAACGAGCCAAGAGGCTTTATAGAAAATTACTACGTGATGGGGACAGCTGGGAAAGAAGTGAGCTGCTCAGGGCTGGCCTGGGGGCCCGTGCACACGGCGGCGGGGGAGGTGGGAAAGGTCTCTGGGCCACGTGTGAGCACATGTGTCAGTGTGCGAGCATGTGTGAGCGTGTGTGTGTAAATTGGGAGCATGTGAGAGTGTGTGTGAGCATATGAGTATGTGAGTGTGTCAGCACGTGAAGGTGTGTGCGTGTATGTGTGTAAGCATATGTGTGAGCATGTGTGTGTGAGAACATGTGAGCATGTACCTGAGCACGCGCGAGCGTGTGTGAGTGTGTAAACACATGTGAGCGTGCGTGAGCACCTGTGGAGAGAGGATGCACGTGCACCACGCTGTGTTCCGGTTCGTGGAGGACCACGGTGTCCCACACGGGTGGTCGGGGTGACGGCCCTGGGGACAGAGACGGCGTGGGGGCCACCGCGGAGAGCACGTGTGCGGTCCCAGCCGGCCGCCGCCTTCCATCCCGGGGGCTGTCGCTCAGCGGTCAGGGCCGCGCGGCCTCAGGCAGGGGGACCCCGTCTCCCAGGGTGTCCTCCGCAGGGAGGACAGCCGCCGCTGGGCCCCAGGGCCTCCCCCGAGAGTGTCTCCGGACCTCGCGGGGCGCGGGGCTCAGGACAGGGGATGGGGGGACCGCACCGTCCCGCCAGATGGAGCCAGGCTCAGGGAGAATCCGGTGCTGCCCTTCCGCGGGGCTGTCGTCCCCCCAGGACGTGGCCACCGTGCACGTGGCACCGGTGCCCTTTCTGGAGACAGGGCCGTGAACTTGCCGCGAGTTTCCACAGAAGTGGGAAAACTCACGTCCACTTCCTTCTGCCCCTCGCGCACACCCTGGCTTTCACTCACTCAGCCCCAGACCCCAGTGGCCCCACCACTGCCCTGAGGCTCACGGGACGACGGGCCGGGCTCCTTTGCCACCAGCCCTCGTCCCCGAGAGAGCCGATTTCCTAGGGGGCGTGGCCGTGCTCCACCACCCGGACGACTCACCTGCTTCCAAAACCGGAACACCGCCCGCCCTCTCGGCTGTGGGTCCCCTACCTGCAGACTTCTCCTGCTGCCTCCAGTCTTCTCGAAACCCCCAAATCTGTGGTTTCTCTTTCTGCTGTCACTGCTGACAGGAGGCAGGGATCCTCCTTCTGATACGGGGTCAGAAGGTCAGTGGTAGCGGGGCGCCTGGGTGGCTCAGTCGGTTGAGCGTCTGACTTCAGCTCAGGTCACGATCTCACGGTTGGTGGGTTCGAGCCCCACGTCGGGCTCTGTGCTGCCGGCTCGGAGCCCGGAGCCTGCTTCGGGTTCTGTTTCTCCCTCTCTCTCTGCCCCTTCCCTGCTCGCGCTCTGTCTCTCTCTCTCAAAAATAAATAAACCTTAAAAAATTATAAAAAACTTCAGTGTTGGCTTCACACCATGTACACGCCTACGTCACGCCCTCACTTGGCCTCATCTCGCGGGCATTTCCCCCTCTCACAGCATCACAGGAGTAGCCTGAGTACAAGTAGAATACGATGCTTCGAGAGAGAGACCTTCTCACGTAACTTTTTTTGCCGTGTGTTGTTATAATTGTTCTGTTTTACTATTTCATTATTACACATTGTTGTTAGTCTCCTTCCAGGACTCGGTTGTGAATTAAACTTTATTACAGGGAAAAGCACACTTCCACGTGGGCTCTGACACTTTGGTTGCTGGCACCCACTGGGGGTCTGGGAACGTGTCCCCGGTGGAAGGGAGCGGACGGCTGTACTCACAGAGCTTTCTCGATCACACACCCACGCGTGCGCAGAGCTGGGACGTCTGAGTCTCTGGGCGCACGTCCCCAGGGCGGGTGGACACAGGCGACGCTCGGCCTTCTGGGCTAGGCTCTCGTGCTGTAAATAACCGTCTTTCCTGCAGTCTATTGAATGCAATGCTTTCTGAATTTTTGTGCTTATTGTTGGTGTCACTGCTGGTTAAAGTGGCCACAAGTGTGGAGCAGAAGTGCTGTCTGGTGACCCCAAGCACAAGCAGGCCGCAATGTGCCTCACACAGAAAATGCAGATTAGGTAAGCTGCGTTCAGCCCCGATTACGGTGTTACATTGGCCGAACGTTCAATGTTAACGAGTCCACAATGTGTATTCAACCACGGGTGCCTGGGTGGCTCAGTCCATGAAGGCTCTGACGCTTGGTTCCAGCCCAGGCCAGGATTTCATGGCTCGTGAGCTCGAGCCCCACATTGGGCTCCTTGCTGACAGTGCTGGGGCTTGCTTGGGATTTTGTCTTTCTCTCTCCCGCCCTCTCTCTCTGCCCCTCCCCTGCTCACACTCTCTCTCTCAAAATAAATAAATATATATATTCAAAAAGATGTCTTCAAAGAGAAACAGCCATAAAACAAGATCGTGTATTGACTGGTTGAGGAAAATGCTTCACGCAGCGGCTCACAGAACCCTACCCCCAGGCCTCCTCCAGGAGCGATGGCTGAGTGTGTGCTGATCTGTGTTCTCAGTGACTTTACGGAACACGACTACCATAAACGATGAGAATCAACCGTATCTTCTGTACCTGGTCTTTTGCTGACAACGGTCCCCCCGCCCCCACTGACTTACGGTGAATGCGTACTTGATATACATTTGTCTTAAACTGGGCTGCACATAAAATTATCTGTGACTTAAAAAAAAAAGAGGACCCCTGTTGGGATGGCCCCTCCCCCTCTGAGATTCTGTTTTCATAGGTGATAAAGGGCACGGGCACTGGTAGTTTCCACAGAGCCCTGATGATTCTAACAGGCAGCCGGAGTACAAAATGTCTTGTGTGTTCAAGAGACCTTTGGGACGTTTTCCTGGAAGCGAAACACAATCAAACAGTGTGCCCCAAAAGTGAACAAAAGCCCCCATTTCAGTCACAGAAGCTTAGTTACCGGGAGTGTTTCTCCCCAGCTGCTATGCAGCAAGGCTGGTTTCGTAACCTTGTGGAAGGACCCCCTCCTCAACATGATTTCATGGAAGCACAGCTGGGCCTCCGGGTCTGGCATTTGGGGTTCTAACCCCACCTCCTGTCTTGGTCAGCTCTCTCCAGAGACACAGAACGAATAAATGAGATTTATTAAGAGGTATTGGCTCCCAGGATCAGGAGGGTCAGGAAGTCCCGCCCACAAGCTACTGTCTACACTCTGGGGTAGACAGTGTGGACTCCAGAAGAGGCGTGACTCCACCCTTGGCTTCACGAGCTCCCTCCATGGACCACGTGCGGCCACAGCGCACTGGGGAGGGCCGTGTGCGTCACCAGCCTACCAATTCAGGTGCTGACCTCTTCTGGAAACACCCTCATAGACCCACCCAGAAATAAGGTTTAACCGGATACCAGGGCTCCCTGTGATCCCTTCAGGTGGACGCAGAAAACTAGCCATCACTGCCACTTATAGTTGGTGTGATCCTAGAGAACGTGACCCTCCCTGAGCCCCTGGCCTCGTCTGCAGAATGGACGTGGTAACAGTTCGCCCGCATAAAATTCTTTAAGGTTAAGAGGGCAAAGGCAGGTGACTTGTTTAACACCTGGCCTGGCATGTCTTCACGAGGATCTTACAGTCCCGTTTTCTTTGCTGACGTCTGAACCGACGGAAAAAGACAAAATGGGAGGCAGGAAGAGAGAAACTTGTCAGGTTCAGCCGACACGGCCGCGGACCAAGGCGTCGATGAGGTGGGCGTCCAGCACAGGCGTCTCTGCGGGGGCCCCAGACTTGGAAGGCTGTGCCCACTCCGTCCCCAAGCTGGGAACGCACGGGGTCTGCACGTCGGCCCAAGCAGCTCCTTCACCGTGGTGGGTCAGAAGGGAAATTGCTTCCATTCGGTTTCTCCCCCCCAAATTATATCTTTTCTCACTGCCCAACCTGGCCTACCAGAGACCAAAGGCTACAGAGAGGGACTCTAACAACGAAATGCCAAGAATAAATGACAAAATCCCCAGGGAAGAATGGAGACCTCTACACCTATATACACAAGACACTCAATGGATTCCCTCCAAGTCTTCCTTCTGCTCCGTCCCAGGCAGGGAGGAGGCCGAGGCCCAGAGGCGGGGGCTCTCGGCACACACGCCTGAGCCGTCTGCCCCGGATGACTGCAGCTCCCACGGGGCCCGAACCTCCCACGCCCCTCCCTCTTGAAGCGTCACGGAGGCACTCAATAGCATCATATCACTGCCTCTACCTCCTACAAGCATAGAGCACCCGGGCCCAGGGCAGTCATCCCTGGAAACTTCTGGAATCAGAACTTGGTGTCACCAGAAGTCAGGCCTCCATGGTGGGAAGACCGACCGGGTGGCTTCCGTGACCCGGGCACTCAAGGTCCAGCAAGACCAGTATGCCAGCAGGAGGCCCGTTGTGGAAGTGCTCTGGGGTCTCCCGCCTCCTCACAAGAAGCTGCACCAACAGCGCCCCAGCCACCGGGTCTCGTCTGAGCTTTCCTTCTGTTCCACCTGCCCGCACACAGCCTCTCCGTTTCCTTCCAGCCCCGTGTTTCTGGTCGAGGGGTGCCGCTGCGGCATCTTCAGCCTGGAGCTGGGGCGGGCACCCCCTTAGGATGCTTCCAGAAGGGGAGCCACCCTCTGCAGTGTGCTCAGCTGAAGCTGCTCCCAATGCTTGCTATAACCGTATCTGCGGAGAACCCACATTCATCGTCAAACGCGTTCGAGCAAGTTCTCATGCAACAAGCTTGCCGACGGACTTGCCAAAGGGATGGGGCCTGACATAGAGGGACTCCAGGTAGCCTGGGGTCGCAGACGGCCAGGGAAGCGTCCTAACCGGACCCCAGCACAAACGCACAGTTCTGTCAGTCCTGGTGCTTTTCTGTGACTGCTTTCCTTTTGAAACAGGTCTTAGGTATGTTTGCTTGCCTATAAAAATTCAGTCATTCCTAAGGAGTCAATTAGCTGCGGCCAAAACACGGCTCCCGGAAAGAGGATGGTGGCCACGGTCTTTTCCCCTGGGCCGGCCGAGGCCCCGTGTTGCCCACCGCCACTGTCCACGGGCGGGCACGGCATATGGTGGCGACAGCTGGAGAGCAGGGTGGCCCTGCTGAAATAATGAGACCCTCTGAATCATTCAGCAGCTTTACAAAGGGAAGGTCCCCCCGCGAGCAGTGCACTATATTTAAGTTCAGGGAATCAATTAATCTTTCAAAGGCAGAATTCGCCTAAGAAGCGGGCAGGGGCCCGCACTCGGAAGCAAGCAGGGAGGCCGGGGCTCCTCAGTCTTAGGGCCTCAGCAGCTGGTAGGAGCTCCAGTCCTGCCACGGCGACAGAAATAATATGGTGGGAAAGCCAAACCGGGGGACCACGGTTCCATCACCCAAGACCGTTTTTCCGCACCCCGGATGTCGTGCGGCCAAGGAACCCGAGGGTGTCCACCGCCAGGCCGGGCCGGCCACCGGGCAGGGCGGTTCAGCAAAGCCAGCCTGGTCACCCAGGAAGAGCCAAGAGTAGGTCGGTAGGCACTCTGTACTCAGAGACAAGTGCACCCGCAGCAGGGGACGGCCACGTGTCCACCTCCCGCGGCCAGGGGACGAGCATCGCACCGTTAAACGTGTGTTTCCGCCGGGTGGGAAGGACCGTGGGCCGTGCCCAGCTCTTCCCCCAGGGGGACCCCGGAGACAGCGAGTCAAAGAAAAGGTCTGACTGTTTCAGGTGAACTTGTCCGACGCTCTGACTCCTTAGCAGCGAGCTTTCACTACGGCTTTCCTGCTTGTTAGGTACTGCCTTTATCTCTGTGACACATTTGTGTTTGGTTTTATACGCCCACTGTTTTGAGGCAAAAGACAGTTCTATTTCATAAATGTCTGCATTTATCTATGACTGGACGGAATCCAGAGACACAAACTGATATTTTACTGACCTTCTTCCTCCCTCAGCTAGGTCTCCCCCACGCACACACGTGCACACACGTGCACACACGCCCTTGCCTGTGCCCTGGGGAGAGAAGACAGCAGGGTACGAGGGGGAACAAGAAGTCAGTGGGTTTCTCAAGGGGGGCGTTTTTGTAGCTGGCGTTGCTGTTCTTCACATTAGTTGGGCACACAGACCCTGCGTCTGGAGCACAAGGTGAGAAAAGACACCTGTCTCGTCGGTGCGTAACATCTGCACGGATAGACTCAAGGCCGCTGTGTCTGCTCCCCATTTCCCTCCTCACTAGACTGGCTGCGATGGACCAATGGTCCATCCTGCCTCCATCTCAGACCCTGAGAAGGGGCTGTGCCCGCGGGACATGAGCAGCAGGGACCCCTCACAAGGCCAAGGTCCGTTTGCAGCCAGAGGGACCTTGGCAGTCTGTCTGGAAGTTTCCCTGCCCTCAGAGGGATGCCCACGTGGCTGGGACAGGTCAGGACCAGGGAGAGGCCCCACCTACAGAGAAGGGGCACCCAGCGGGTAGTATCTGCTGGGGACCCGAAGGTGGTCAGAGAGGCCTGTGATGGTGACCACGGACTGCAGGTGCCATGCTGAGAGCCACTGTCACAGGACCGGATGCAGATACAGCTTTAGGGAGGGGGACAGAGGACACCGGGGGTTGGCTGAGAAATCCCTGGGTGTGATTGAATTTACTTGTAAAATACAAATGAGACAACTGTCCCCCATCAAGCAGAAACGGGGGTCAGCAAACAGTCAGTTAATGACAGATGCGGAAAGTCCCGTGGCCAAGGTGGACACTTTTAGGAGGCGGCCGGTTCCCGCAGCGGTCAGTGCTCAGCCGTCCCGCACAGGCCCTCGGGGGGCTCGGACAGGGGCCACACTCAAGCCGTCCAAGACCTTGCCATCCTTTGTCATCCCCTCCGGAAGCGAGTAAGGCAAAACTAGCATTTAAGAGAAATTAAAGCAGCCCAGCAGGTGCTGGGGGAGTAGCCTTTTGGTGCGGACCAAACAACCAAGTGGACGACAGGCACCTGAGGACAGAAGGCGCGTGTCCACAGCGCGGGACAGGAGAGCCGCACAGGGGCCTCGCCAGCATTTCAGTAATGAGAGCTAAATAAAAAGGAAGAGACTAGAAAACACCAGATGTGTTGGAGGGGATGAGGCTAAGCGTACCACACTTCTTTGTGTTAAGCGTGTGTGGTTTCAGACCGTGGTCTGCACGCAGTTCGGGAAGTCCCTGAGATAACAAGGGCCCTTTGAAGGAAGTCAAGTTTGTGCTGTGACCCCAGAGCCCCGCCCCCTGGAGGTTTGGATTGGCCTGGCATCGCATCTGTCTATTGCTAACAAACCACCCCTAAGCTCAGGGAGCTCAAACACCAACCGTTTCTTCAAGTTTCATCATTTTGTAGTTCAGGAATGTTTGGGGCTTAGCTGGTTGATTCTTCTGTCCCCGTGGCATGGACACTCTGTGCATTCAAGCTGGCAGGTGGCCGGTCTGGAGCTCTCAGGACAGCGCGCTCCCCGTCCGGTCTGGCCAAAAGCCTGGGCTCCGACAAGACTTGGCCTGAGCACCCCCAGTGGCCCCCTGGTACCGTGGCCTCGGGATGGCCCAGATCTCTCAAGGGGCAGCTCAGGGCTGCCAGGGACCGTGGGAAGCAGCAGCTGGCTGACCTTCTACGACCTCACCTCGGAAGTCACATAACATCCCCTCGGCCCTGCCCTACCAGGCGAGGGGGCCAAAAGCCCGCCCAGATTCGGGAGGCAGGCCACGCATGGACCTCGGGTCTCTGAGGAGTGTCCAGGAGTAGGCGGCCACGCCTCGGTGACTTCCCAGGTGGCCACAGCGCCTGGGAGCCCGGGCCTGCTCACGAGAGAGCGCCTGCATCAGAGCGCGGTCACGTAGCGACGGCAGGCTTCACTGTCAGTTCAGAATCTTTCCTTGCAGATTCCGAGCACACCGACTGCGTTATTTTCGGTGACGAGAAAATAATTCCTCCTAGGAATGGGTGAAGACACCCTGTGCTTCTCGGGACTTTACCGCAGGCGCGTCGTGGAGCAGACGTAGCACAGCTCAGCAGCCTGGGCACCGCATCCCTGTTCCGGCAGGTGCCCCCCCGCCCCAGACCGCCCAGCGGCCCCGGATGTGGTGCACACATCCTGCACGTGTAACTTAGTTCCATTTTTAAAGCAACAAACATTCCTCAATAATTGAGGACCTGTTGGCTATGTGGGTTGTTTGATGATTTCCTAGATCTGTCCAGGAAGCGATTAGGAAAGCTGGGACGCCCGTGCTTCTGCAAACAGCTACTCAATGTCCGTTTTAGTTAGAAACCAAAAAAGATGATGCGAAACCCTGAAGGCTCTTGTGAGCAAATTCCATTTTGTTTTGTTTTACATTTTTAAAACAATAGAGGGCAGGAGTTTCAAACTGATTTCAAAAGCTTCCTCGTATATGTTCTCCAGAATGGAGCAGCGTTCCCAAAGCTCACATACTTTGCTGGGACTTTCAAGAGCAGTTTGCAGTGGGTTCCTGTGGTCACTTCTGACACCAGGATGCAGTTTTTTACAGGTTTGAGCAGATCCTAGCCACAGAATGATTAAAAAAAAAAATTCTCCTCCTTGTTCTCAATTCACACATTTTGGTTTTGGGCTAAGAATTAGGAGATTTGTCTTAGTTGATTTAATTCATCTCCATAGATAGATAGATAGATAGATAGATAGATAGATAATAGATGGATAGATGATAGATGGATAGGCGATGGATGGACAGATAGGGGACAGTGAATAGATGGATGGATGGATGGATAGATAGATGATAAATGGATAGATGGATGGATAGACACAAACATGATAAATAGATGGGTGGATGGGTGGATGGATGGATGAATAGATAATAGATGTATAGATAGATAGATGATAGATGAATAGATACATGAATGATAGTTTATGGATGGGTAGATAGGATACATGATAGATAATGGATAGCTGGATAGATAGATGATTGATAGATAAATAGATAATAGATAATAGATGTACAGATGGATATCTGATAGATGATAGAGATAGATAGATAGATAGATAGATAGATAATAGATAGATGATAGATAGGTGGATGGGTGATATGTGGATGGATGGATGGATGGATGGATAGATAATAGTTAGATGATAGATGGGTGGATGGATGGGTGGATAGATAATAGATGGATAGGTAGGTAGCCAGAGAGAAAATCGCAGAGATGAGACCCTGCACGGAGGGATTCCGAATGTGAAGGATGTGGGTTTGTCCCGCTTGGTGAAGCAGAAGGTCAAAACGAACGTAACAAGACATTAACGTGCACCGAATGCGTGTTGCGCACCCGGCTCTGTGCCCCGTCTGAGCTGCCTCCATATCACACAAGATGCAGCTTGTTCCCCACTTTACTGGGGAGGAGACGCAACGCGGGGGTTCAGAGAACCCTCTCTGGACCAGAGTCTGGTGCAGCCGCCCCCACTCCGGGAGCCCCGGTTCCGGGAGACCTGGCACCAGCCCCTCTTGGCTGCCAAGACCGTGTGTCCTTGAAAGGGAGGATGTGGCTGTGGTGGGCATCGGGGGCAATGATTCTTTGTTGGGGTGCCCCTCTGCCCCCTGGACTGTGGTTAGCAGCGTCCCCCTTTCTACATAGTCTCCCCGGCCGTGACCACCCCAGATGCCCCTACCCTGTGTTCCATCTCCCCTGGGTGCAAAACCGCAACCCCCCCCCCCCACGCTTGCTCTAAATTGACCCAGCACGCACTTGACATTGTGTACTTTTCAATATCCAGCATCACAGATGTGGGGGCGCCAGGCCGTCCTCTCGCAAAGTCCTCAGAAGGAGAAAAACGTCCACCTACAACGCTGGCTGCGGGGTTAGAATCAGGTCACCTTCTGGCCGCGTCCTGGCCGGGTTTTCCCCGAGCCTGTCCCGGGGGCTGGGCTCGGCTCAGCTCGCGGGGTGGGGGCGGGGTGGGGGGTGGGAAAGGGTGAGGGGGGCGCCCCTCTGCCAGGGAAGGCCGAGGACGCTTCACAACACCGTGTCGCCGGCTGTCGCCCTACAAACTATCTGGAAATGTAGATCCTGGAGTATCTAATAGGGCACCATCAATCTTTTATGGCGAGAGAATACATAAATTATAAACAAATATGTCCTCTGGTCTCAGGGAACAGCATGGTGATCACAGAGGCACAACAGACACGTATTTGCTTCTGCGGCGCCGCGTTCCCCAGCTCTGGCCGCGCTGCCGGCCGGCCCGGAGCCGTCCACTTCCCTCCTGTTGTTTTAAGTAATCGATACGGGGCTGAAATCACCTGCCGCTACGCCTACTACCTCCTACTTTGTCCGCTCATGAATTATGGATCCGCGCGCAACATCCAGTCTACGATTTCGATTGCATTTGCTAATCATTGATCAATAATTCAGGAGCGGCTCCTTCTTCAAGGGCCCTGGTTTCCCGCAGCAGATGGCACCGGGCTGACGGGGAGCAGAAGTCCCTCGTCACAAAGAGCGGCCGCGAAAACAACTTGTGTCAAGTCGCCTCTCCTCCGTCCCCTGGCGCGTCGGACGAGGGTGACTCCGCACCGGCGTCGGGCGCGGCTGGCGCGGCCCTCTCGGCCACCGGGGCACCGGCGGCGGCGTCCACTGGGCCCACAGGGCGCTCAGCCGCAGAGCGAGGCTGCGCCCTCGTGCGCTGTCCGCCTCTGTTCCCTGCCGGACGGGGTCTCGTGGGGCTGGGGGGACAGTCCCCGCCTGCCGCCCTCCCCCGGGTCCGGACGCCTTTGCGGCTGGGACGCAGCCCTGCCCCCCACCCCGCCAGGCGCACGCGCACAGGAGGCGAATCGGGACGTTCCGCGCCGCGAGACTTCGAAGCCCTGAGCTATTTTAAGACGCGCTCTTTCTGCCTCGTTGTTCTTTTGGAGAGATCCGCCTCCATCCGGTTTCGGGCGGTTGCGTTTGTGTCCTTTCGAGCCGCCGCTGAAACGGAGAGTAGCCGTCCTTTCAGAATTTGCCCAGCGTGTCTATCTTAGGTCATTGTCCACGGAAAGAATCCTTTGATTCGAACCTCCCAGAGGCAGCGGCGTGGCAGCCTCTCCCGCTGCAGGGGCCGCTGGTTGGAGGAGAAGCTGCTGCCTGCGGGGGAGGCCGTCCGGGGCGCGACCAGGCAGGGACCCACCCTCGGGGGCCCCTTCCCCACAAGGGGTCGTGGCAGAGGGCCCGGGGGACCCTGGAGTCTGGGCACGGCACGCCCGGGAGGAAAGAGCGTGAGGAGGGACCCTGGTCACCTCCCAGAGCATCTGCCCTGCCCCTCCCCCAGTCCATTGTCGCCAGCCCAGCGACAGAGAGACGGAGAGACGGCACCCGGGAGCTCTAGGTCACTTTAGAACATGGTGAAACCAGAAACAGCCTGGAGGGCAGAGGGGAGGGAGGAAGGGAAGGGTCTCCAGCTTCCTGGCCAGAAGCAGACGGAGAAACGCGATGGCCGGTGGGGAGCAACGGGAACATTCTTTAAACCGGAGAGAGACAAGGCTGAGACAGCAAAGGGCCCTAACGATTTCAGCGAGAAGGAAAAGAGATCGGAACTGGGCGGGAAGGGAGAGAGGCGAGAAGAGGGAACCGTAGCCACAGAGCCCAGGACAGGGAAGGAGGGGGCGAGTGGCGCCCCTCCTGCCGGTCCTCCCCCCAGGCCGGGGTCTGGCACCACGGTGGCCGCTGCAGCATGGAGGGTACACGGCTGGACTGCAGCTGTACGCAGAGACCCAAACCCCGCATTAGTTCTCGCCCGGGATGCCCTGGCTGATGCCCTCGTGACCCGGGCAGTGTCCCCCTGCCCCCGGACCCCTGCTTCTGGCTAGAGCGGGGCCTGTGTGGACCCTGCCGGCCCGACCCCAGCGACCTGGTGACAGTGGTGCCAGCCGGCGTGACACAAGCAGCAGCTGAAGAAAACACGTCTGGTCTGGGTGCAGCTCGCCCCTCCGAGTGACCCGGGACGTGTAGGCCGGAGGCCTGGGGACACTACTGGGCATGTGCCGTGGCTCCACGGGGACGCAGAAGAGACCCACCCAGACCTTCCCTCACCTCCCAGTAACCAAAGCTCTCAGCAGCTGCTGACAGTCGCGCAGAGGTCCCGACCGGGAACGGGCCGGCCCCAGGTGCCACCTGTGATTCGGAACTGTGGAGCCCGAACTCTCCCGGAAGGACCCGGTTCCTTGGGGTCCCCTGCCCCCTGGGGGTGCTATGAAGCAACCACATCACGTTTGAAGAACTCACTCACCCACATGTCCCTTCTGCACACCCTCTGGAAGGGAGATCATCAGCAGTGTCCCCCCACCCGCTTCATGTGTGTCCACTGTCCTCCCCCGACTACCGTGCCTCACGTGCATCGCATCAGTCCTTGAAGACACAGCGTTCTGGGAATAGTACGCACCGTGGAGCCTTTCCCTTCTCCTGACACTCCCGTCTTCATATCCATCTATCATCTGCCCATCTACCTGTCATCTGCCTGTTTGTAGATACCTGACATAGGTGTATGTCTCTACCCGTCCATCATCTATCTATCACCTGTCTGTGCATCATCTAGCCACCCATCTTTTGTCTGTCTGTCTGTCTATCTATCACCTACCTGTCCATCATCTATCCATCCATCTACCCATCCATCATCTATCCATCCATCTTTTGTCTGTGTATCTATTTATCTATCATCTATCATCTATCACTTACCCACCCATCATCTATCCATCCATCTACCCATCCATCATCTATCCATCCATCTTTTGTCTATCTATCTATCTATCTATCTATCCATCATCTATCTACCTATCACCTACCTCTCCATCATCTATCTATCCATCTTCCCGTCCATCATCTATCCATCCATATTTTGTCTATCTATTGTCTATCTATCTATGTATCTATGTATCTATCTTTCTATCTATCATCTATCTATCACTTACCCATCCATCATCTATCTATCCATCTATCACCTATCTATGTGTCCATCACCTATCTATCTATCTATCTATCTATCTATCATCTTTTATAATTCTTCCCATTATTGATGACTGTTTCCTTTCAGTATAGAAATAATTCGAAGTTTTCCTGTTTCCTGGATGTGAAAGCACCCCTGTTTCCTGAACATGGGCACTGTGCTACTCTATGCCTTTTAACTTCTCACGTCACCTCCAGCATGGAGTCCCAAGTGCACATGGCACTATCTGTGTTCTCCTTTGGGGCAAAGCAGCAGGGATATGCTAGGCCCTGAGAAGACTGTAAGCAGGGTCTGTTCCCATCCAGCCGGGATAAGCAACCATCTCCTAGCCAAACGCTGCTCACCCAGGGAGCCTGTCGCACACTTGACCAGGTTCCCAACGTCTGACTGGCCGATGGGCAATAGGAACTGATGGTTCCCAACAAGGATGGAAAGGTGTTTTCCCCGCCAGTTGTGCATCTCAGAGAAGCTCACAAAATACCAGGACACAATCTGGGATGTTCTGGCCTCAGAGCCTTGCTGCTTCAAAAACACTCTGTCCTGGTGCCATCCACCAGCTTCCATGCCCCAGCCCCAGGCCACCCACTTGTGGAAGCCTTCTGAGACTCCCACCGTCTCACCCGCTGTCCCCAGAAGCCTCTCCCCTCCCAGACTGCCTGTCACACTTTTGGCCTCAAGGCTCAGGCTCCCCGTGCTGCAGGTCTGGGGTGCACAAGGGTGGGAACAGGGATCGATATGCTCAGAGCTGCACCCTGTGTGGTCTCCGGCTGGTGCCTCACCTGGTCTGCATGCACCGTAGCTGGCTCAACTGCCCCAACAGTAACACAGAGGCCATGTGCGCCTGGAGACGTGTCCCCTTCGCCCAAGGAAGAGTCTGCCCCCTCCCCTGGCCCCATCACCTGGGGCTCCTCGGGCTGACTGGGACTGACCAGAGGCATGTGCAACTCTGGCCCGAATGTCTCTTTTCCTTTTTCAAAACTTGTGCATTTTCCTTTACTCTGCTAAAACTCTGGGTTGTTTCCCCCTTAATCTCGGGTGTGCACGTGCGCGTGTATGGGCCCCACCGTGCACACGTCTGTATACCGAAGCAACCCTGAGCAGAGCAGAAAGAAATGCCGGCTGGCAAACCCTAGCTCTCTCCCAACACTGGACTCATTCCTGTTTTCAGCCAAACACATTCAAGATGTTTTCCTAGAGGCTTGGCGGCTTGGCGGTGGGCCCCTAGGCTCAAGAGAGGGTGGCGGCCTGGGGGCTCAGGAGGTCTGCACCAAGTGTTTGGTAAGTTCAGATGGAGTGGAACTAAATGGCCTTTCTCAGCCCAATTTAAAATGATTGGTTTGGCTCCCCCTTGCTCGCGCCCTTCCCGTTCCAGCACGGGCTTTATGACAACAAAAAAGCAGTTGTGGGTCCCTTCGTGTCAACCTTCCAGATGTTTTCTCAGAGAAGAAAGACGTATTTATAAGGTACCTTGTACTTCTTGTTCTCTTCAAAATTCAGCTCAAGAAACATTGGAAAAAACGGGCAGAGGGATGGTTTTCATTATATCCCCCTCCCTCGCTCTGGTTTCCGAAACCTGTACCCCGGATAACACAGCTACGTCAAACCATCCACTCGCTCCCTAAACCCGAGGGGCCGAGAGCTCCAGGCCCTGTGCTCCAGGCTGGCTGGTGGGTGGACATCACTGTCGGGAAACGGCCCCCACCTTGAGGAGCAGCCCCCGGGGGCGCTGGGGCAAGGCCGCACTGTGTGGGGTGCAGAGACAGTATAGCCCGGTGGACGTGGTGTTAGGGGAGGGTGTTCAGGATGCCAGTGAGATGATGGCCCTTCCAGGACAGGAGGGGACGGGTCCAGAAGCCTGCTGTCCGCACGCCCTGGGGAGTTCCTGAGGACACGATGTGGCCGTGTGTCCTCCTGCACGGTCACCTGGGGCCGTGTCTTGCCAGCCAGCGTTCCAGGGGACAGTCTACACAGCTGTGCAGAATGCCGCTGTCTACGTAGAAATGTAAAATTTCTCCCAGGAGCTCCTTCGATATGCTTCAAATACTTGATTCATTGACCTTCCCGGGTGTGGAATTAATTGTAGAGCCTGGAAAGTAACAAGTCAAGTTCAAATCCTTCTTAGTTACAAGTCCTGTCTCCACATACCCATTATTTATGTCAGAAAGAAATGGCTGTGCACACCTTCTAATCTGTGAGGGAGGTAATTGATGGTACTTGGGGGGTGATTATTTTCTGTCCTGCCCCTGGCCTCCTGGCTCAGTCACTGCATAATCTAGACCTGCATTGTCTGATGCCAGAGCCACCAGCCACCTGGGCCACTGGGCTGATGGGATTGAGAAACTGAACGTGACATTTTTAATCTTAATTAACTTATGTTTAGATGTATACGTAACCTATGTGCTATATTTAGATTTTAATGTGGAGGCGGTGTAAACTATTTTCCATTAAACACAATTTGGTCTTTGGCTGGGACTCAACATTTCACCTGCACCGTCGAAAATTTGGTGCCCAATTTGAGGTGCGATCCAAATGTAATCCAGTGATGGATTTTGAAGACTTAATCCAATAAAAATGAATGCGAAGTATCTCATTAATAATTACATGTTGACATGATGATATTTTGGGTATCCTGAGAGATTTTAACTTTCACCGCTTTCTTTTTGCTTCTCTTAAAAATGGATATTAAACAACCTGAAACCATCTGTGTGGCTCACATGACCCTTCTTTTTTTTTATGTTTATTTATTTGTTTTTGAGAAAGACAGAGGGGGTGTGAGCAGGGAGAGGGGCTGAGGAAAACAGAGAGACAAAGACTCCCAAGCAGGATCCACGCTTAGCACAGAGCCTGACGCGAGACTTGATCCCACGACCCCGGGATCATGACCTGAGCCAAAATCAAGAGTTGGATGCTCAACCTACTGAGCCGCTCAGGCGCCCCTCACGTCACACTTCTTATTGGGCAATTCTGATCTGGAAGGAAGGCATCTAGATCTGAAGGTAGGCAACACATGGACTTAAAATAAGTGGGGTCTTACAGGCTCCCCCACTGGTCTTCTGTCACAGGATTGTCTCCACCACTATCCTGTCTTTCCAGACACGGTCATTCCTGAACCATTGGACTGAAGCCTTCTGAAGCATCTCAGGCAGATTGAGCAAAATGCATTTGCCCTCTTTCTTTCCCTGTGGTTCTCCCGTCGGGTAGCCGGCGACAGCTGCAAGAGGCAGAACCTCCCAGAGGCACCAGGAGGAGACATCAGCAGTGGGAACCCAGGGGAACCCCATCATGGGTGGTCAGTAAGCCTACTGTGCATGCCTGGATTATCCAGAAGCAGCTGAAATTGGTTGGTGAATTAATTTGCCCTAGATCACTTAATTACCATATTCCAACAGGGTTTAGCTGAATAGTTATTAGAAATTAATCAAGAAAAGCAGAATATACAGTCAGTGGTATCAGAAAATTCAATGAAGAGATCTAAAGCATCTTTAACATTTGCTTATCATTTCATATGCCATGTCCTTTGAAAGTTTTTTGAATAGAATATTAAATATTAAGTATATGATATTCCTTATTCATTATTCTATCATGAAATAATTGGAAACAACGGTTCCTGTAGATCCACGTTTCTGGACAACCATTTGATTTTACTTACAGTTTGACACGGGGTAGGCAGCGATGTCGGTGTATGTCCGAGAATTCCTTTCAGTTCCATCTCAAGGACAAACAACCGGAGACTGTTCAATAAAGTTTGTCAAAACTCCCCCTCAACCAGTGTCCAGGCATATGAATCAAAATTTCAATCAAGGCATTGCCATCTGAAGAACTGGTGTGACCATATACTGGTCCGCTGTATTTTTTTGTCAACAGACTGATCGAGACACAATTCACATTCCATAAAATTCACTTCTTTAAAGTGTACAATGCGGTAGGGTTAAGTACATCCACAGGGTTGTGGGACCATCGGCCCTGACTGATTTTAGAACACCTTTGGCACCCCAGAAAGGAGCTCTGTACCCTCATTCTGCCCTTATTCTGCCCCTGGGAGTCAATAATCTACTTTCTAATCTTTAATGTTTACTTTTAAAAGATGTAGAAAAGAGGAGTTAGTATGTGAGATTAGCCTTTTGGGATACAGTGTGGAGGCAGCAGACAAATGAGTTTCGAGCACCAGGTGGAACTTTGAGAGTGTCTTAGTCCATGTGGTCATAACAAGACACCATAGACCCAGAGGCTGGAGTGACAGACATTTATCTTCTTATGGTTCTAGAGGCTGGAAGACCAAGTTCAGGGTGCAGTACGGTCAGTTCCTGATGACAGCCCTCCTCCTGGCTTGCAGACAGCTGCCTTCTCACTGCGTCCCCTCCCAACATGGTGGACGGAGAGAAAGAGCTCTCTGGTGTCTGTCTTGTAAGGGCACAAACCCCACCACAGGGATCCCACCCTCCTGGTCTCATCCAACCTCCCAAATACCCAGTCTCCCAACTCCAAGCACATTGGAGTCTAGGGATTCAATATATGAATTTTAAGGAGACACAGTGAATCCGTAACAGATAGGTACAAATGGTTAGGACAAAATTGTGTCACGAGGCACCTGGGGGGCTCAGTCGGTTAAGCGTCCGACCCTTGATTTCAGCTCAGGCCACGACCTCAGTGTTGTAAGATCAAGCCCCTCATCAGGCTCTGTGCTGGGCATAGAACCTGCTGGAGATGCTCTCTCTCTCTCCCTCTGGCCCTCCCATGCTTACACCCACGTGCCTGTGCTCATTCTCTCTTTCTCTCTAAAGAACAAAACAAACACAAAAACAAAAAAACAAAATTGTGTTGGGAACCTTACAATTTCCCGACCCAAGCCACAGGTTTAATATTTATTAAACACAAATTTCAAAACTTCTCTGAGCCAGCCTGGAGAGTATAATCAGGGTTGCGGGTTTTGTTTGATCCAACAAAAGGAAGTAAAACCTAATAGTTTAAGTGACAACCATGCTGTTGAACAATGAGAACATTGGCTGGAGGCATCTGTGGGATGTTGATGAAAGCAAATAGAAAAAGAAGGCAGGGTCTCTACCTTTATGAACACACACAGGGGTGTTGAACTCTGGGTCCCACAGCGCAAACATGCTTTAGAGTCCCCAGGGCAACACTACGTGATACTAAAATGCACTTCTGCTGCTAAGCACTGGCGAAGTCATTAAATGGCACCAGTGACAACGGCAGGTAATGTACTTGCTTCATGGTCACGACACGCCAAGCATTGAACTGCTTCCACAGGAGTCCCATTGGCATTAGCACAAAATTAAAAATATAACTGTGAAGGGACTCCTGGGTGGCTCTGTCGGTTAAGCATCCAGCTTCAGCTCAGGTCACGATCTCGAGGTTTGAGAGTTTGAGCCTCGCGTCGGGCTCTGTGCCGACAGCTCAGAGCCCGGAGTCTGCTTCAGATTCTGTGTCTCCTTCTCTCTGTTCCTCCCCCACTCATGATCTTTCTCTCTCTCAAAAATAGAGAATAAAAAAATTGAAAAATGTAATCGTGAAAACCCAACGATGTTAAGTGCCTCGTCAATATCACTGCACACCAACTAAATGGTAAAGTGAAAAACTGGAAAACACCGAGTGTTGGCGAGACAGGGGGACAACTGAAACTTACATGTTGCTGGTGGAAATGCAAAGTGGGAAAAGAAAATTTTAGAAAGCAGTTTGGTGGTATGTTACTAAGTTAAACATCACTACCATTTGCCAATTCCACTCCTAGGATCTGCCCGAGAGAACAGAAGGCAGACAGCAACACAAACACTCGCACTCACAGCAGTGTGACCCATAGGTCCCAAACTGGAAAGGTTGCAAGTAGCATCTGCTAGTGAGTGGACAAACACATCGTGGTCCATCCATACGATGCAGCACATCTCGTCGGTACAAAGGAATAAATACTGATACACGCATCAGCATTAATAAATCTCCAAAGCGTTTTGCTAATAAATGAAAAGAGTCAGACACGAAAGACTCACAAAGCAATTCCACTTACATAAAAATCTCAAAGTGGCAAAATATAGTGACAGAAAGCAGATCAGCGTTCATGAGCGGTCAGGTTTGGGGCAGGGATCACTGAAAATGGACAGGAGGAAGCATTTGGGAGTGACAGACGTATTCTGGGGACGGCGTTGGTGGCTACATGGCTGTAGATCATCAACGGTCAGGCAACCGAACTCCAAACGAGCCGTCAATTAGCACCCCGATAAAGACAACAAAAAGCAATTTAGCAGGACTAAAACAAGTAAAAGGAAACTACATAAAACTAAAACAAGAAGTCTTGGAGGGAAAGCAGTATGTGCTGTCTTTTTTTTTTTTTTTCATGTTTATTTATTTTTAAGAGAGAGAGAGCGTGAGCAGAGGAAGGGCAGAAAGAGAGGGAGACACAGAATCCGAAGCAGGCTCCAGGCTCCGCTCTGTCAGCCCAGAGCCCGACGTGGGACTCAAACTCACAGACTTCGAGATGATAACCTGAGCTGAAGTCAGACGCTTAACCGACAGAGCCACCCACACGCCCCATCTTGTCTTCTGACTGAAATGCTGCATCTACACGGGTCCTGATGAGGTCTGCGGCAGACCCTTTGGGAGGGCCCGCCCAGAACAGCATGATCACCTGCCCATCAACGAGTGCTTGTCACGTGATATCCCTTGTATCCCTGCCCCTGCTCACAGGGATTGGACACAGGGACGAACGACCATTCCGAGCAGAGCTGTCCAGATCTGACTTTCGCCCGGCAATTTATAGCTGGGAGGCAGCAATCGGAGAGGCTGCCGTGCCCCCATCCCCAGCCTTTCTCCACACCCCGCACATAGCAATCTGTCCTCCTCGGCGTGTCACGAGCACTTGAGATCTCTTGCCCAACACAGCGCCTGCCCTCAAGTTTTTGGGGTTGCCTGGTAGCCCTGCCTCAGGTAAGAGAGAATAAATACTTCTCGGTTGTCTTTTGGGATCTCTCTGCAAGGGGGTGCATCGTCCCAGCCCATGTCTCCTCTGAAGATTTACCTGCACTCTGTCTCATTCTCTACTTTGTGTCTTGGTCCAGCATTGTATTCACTCTCTTGTATGTGCAGTGACTTCACGGAAGACAAGAAATTCAGTACCTGATTCTCTGTTCACCATGTATCTCGGCACCGTGCACAGTTAAGTGCTTAATAAATGTCTTTTGATGATACAGATGGTCACGTGGAGGATAACAGTGCTTAACTTCCTCCTGGGAGTTTATATATTTTGAGAGAGCTGCACCTTCGGAATCAAATTATGAGCTGGAAAATCAGTTTCTTCATATCTTTGCTGAACCACAAGGTTAGTGACTTAATGAAGGGTAAGATAATTAACAGTGTGCTGGACAAAGTTCCACATTCCCCCTGCTAAATACTCACCTCTGGTTCACAGAGGTGTAATTGGGCCACCCTGCTTGCATGCTACGTGCCCCTAATTGTGGATCCAGAATAACTCAGCTCATCAATGACTTTCATATGAAATCACAGTGTTTAAAATGGCGGAGTAGTTTTTTAGATTAACATCAGTTGCTAATAAAAGAAAGCTTCATTTCGCCAGTGGGGAACTTTATCATTCTTAACGAAACATACACTTCTGATCATTATATCCCATGATCTTTCCTCGCTTCTGCCTTTGGGATGCTACATTTATTACAGACGGCACAAACACAGCATGGGAGTCGTAATGAGTTGGTGCCCATCGGGCCTTTACTGTGAAGCATGGAGAGAAGGAGAGCAGGGACCGTCCTTGGATTCCATATGACCTGTCTGAAGGTCATCCTAGTTCCAGGCCGTGCTCACAGTAGGTGACCACCTCGTGGGCAGGGCCTTGAAATTTCTGGGAGCCAAGGCACCGTTAAATCGGGAATGGGCTCAAAGTAGGAGTTAGATACAGATCAGACCTTAGGATAGCAATTCAATGTCATATTCTGAGTATGTCGGGTGAAAGTTGGGTTGAAGGCCCCAAGTTCGTTCATTTATGCATCCACCCACCCACCCATCTAATCATCCCTCCCTCCCTCCACTCATTCCACAAATACTGGCTGTACACTTACTGTGTCCCAGTTCTGATCAGGTCTTAGGGATGCAGGCCAGCTATGAATGAGGATTCTGTGGCCTTTTGGCTCCTGGAACTCATCTTCAGGGGCACCCAGGCTGCCAGACCGAAGAGGGCAAGAGAGTTCTAGACTCCGCTTCCTGTGAACTCCAGGTACCTAATGTTCAGAGAGGGGACCACAGCAAGGTGAATGCTTTATGTCATCTTGATTACACTGCCAGCTCAAAATATGCTGGGAGAAAGCAGTGTACCATTTCTGAAAATTCACTCTAAGGTCTTCATCATTTTTCACCTTCTCCCTTTTCTTGAGGCAGTGTTTTGGGCAGCTGCATGCTGCCCAAGTGTGGAAACAAAGGATGCCAACACCTACAGCCACCGGCTCTGTACTGGGTGAGCCTCTGTCCTCATGGCCCTTACGTCTCCCTCATCACACCGGGATCGGAGGACTCCGTCAGCAACCCCATCGTAGCGACGTGGACCCAGAGGCCACGTGCCCTCACCACCGCCTGGCCGCCTCTCTGACTGCAGGCGGGAACGGGGCTCCGATGATGCCTTCCCCTTGCACCCCTGTCCTCTGCATGGGACAGCTGCGGAGGCAAACCAGGAAGCCGGCCCTCCTCCCGGGGACACAGCTGGGAGGGTCACAGCCTGGCGTCTGGGGCAGAAGACCTGGCTTTGACCGCCAAGCTGCCCCGGAGTATTCACTGCACTTCTCTGACCTGGGATGTCATCGTCATATGACCAGGGAGGAGGACACCCCCACCATACCGAGCGGCCAGGGTGACCTTCCCCCGAGTCAAAGCTCCAGCACAGCGACAGGGTGGGCACAAATGTCATTTCCCGTGTCCTTTCAAGAAATGTACCCCCTCCTTCGTTCCACAGGGAGAAAAGCCTTTTTCAATCTTTGCCTTAAATCGGGACTAAGTCGATCTTTGGGACTGATGCCGTTAAATGCTACACTAAGTCTTCCCTACTTTCCTGTCACACCGTCAAGTCAGGGGCGGTGTGGGGGCCACCGGTTTCCATTCAGAAGGGGAGGGGCCCACGGAGAGTCCCCCCCCATTCCACAAGAGGTCAAGACCAACGTTCTTCAATACAGTCTGTCCGCCCTCCTCTGCAGAGAGCTTTCTCCAAGGGCATCTTCGATTTTCCTGGATCAGACTCAAGACGAAGAGGTGAGTTGAACCTCCCAAAACGACAGGCTATAGATCGGTATTCGGTGGAGAAGAAGAATCAAAATGTCAGTGTCTAATTAAAACTCATAAAGGAAAAATTAAATTCCATTCTTTAATGATGCCATTTATTGTCATGGATACTAAGGGGGGGAAATCATACTAATGAAAACGCATTGAGGAAACTACACTTTGGAAATCGAAGCTTGTGGAATGTTTACACCACAGTCCTGTGGTCTGTGTATTAGTCTCAATACGTGTGCTAGTGATTTGCACTGAAGCAGGGAATAGAAGGTCCGGAATTTATCTTTCAACTTACACATGTAGAAAATTTCAGAAAATCCTGAAGCAGCCACAGAGAGCCGTGCTGTGCTGCACAAACAAAACCCAGAGGTCTCTATGTTTAAAAACATTTTCTAAATGTAAGGATTTTATTTAATTTTTTAATTTTTTAAATTTTATTTATTTTTGAGAGGGAGAGAGACAGAGTGTGAGTGGGGGAGGGACAGAGAGAGAGAGAGAGAGAGAGAGACAGACAGACTCCGAAGCAGGCTCCAGGCTCTGAGCTGTCAGCACAGAGCCCGACGCGGGGCTCGAACCCACGCACCGTGAGATCGTGACGTGAGCCGAAGTCGGACACTTAACCGGCTGAACCCCCAGGCGCCCCAAGTGTAAGGATTTTCTGAGATGGGGTTGGGTGGGGCTGGGAGCAGAGTGAGGGAACACAGCAGTCACTGCGTGTTAGCAAGCCTGCGATTTCGGCACAAAATAGGAGACGTGCTTGAACCCCGGCCTCCAGTTTACCCAAATGAAAGGCCGCACACGATTTCCTGAAGAATTAAGTTAATTGGCTTTGGTGTAAGGTTGGTGTCCTTCCTGCTGGAAGCTTTCCCAGGTCTTTCTGGGCGTCGGTGCCCCCCAGACTCCCCGGTCACCCTGTTAGCCCAGACTTTAATTAGCTCTGGCGTCCTCTTTATAATGATAAATGCAGAGATGATAAATATCTCAGCCATCAGCGCTGAATATCATTAACACCTCCCCACTGCCGAATCGATCACTGTCACCCCGGTGCCTGCGTGCAGCGGGGCACAAGGCGGCCTGCCAGAGCGCCTTCCAGAGCACCAGCAGCCCAGACTTGGTGGGGTTTTCCTCCCCATATGCTTTTCTCCATCTTTTGCTGAATATTTGTTTGGCAACCAGAGTTCCAATATATTTCCAGCTGAGATGATAACTATTTTGGGTCAATAAGCAAATAGCTAATTTAGAGCAAAATAAATACCAATGAGAAATTATTCTCCAAGCATCAAGACCTGAAAGAAAGTCAATGTAACGAATATAGCTGGCCTCTTTCAAAACCGGAAGAGCTACTCTGAAGCCGTCTAGAAGTCGGCTTTATAAAGAAAATGTCGATCTATAACCCCAACTTAAATGATGTTAGATTTTTCTTTTCAGTATCTGGAAGCACGAAGTACTCTTGTGCCCGCAGTTGGAGGGCTGTTCCCTCCTGGAAACTGATGGGTCCAGAAGGATGCAACATCGTCCCCTTCTGCAGAACCCTCTCCAGCTCCGGCTGCTGACGGCCCTGGTCCCCCTCTCGCGGCAGCTGCAAAACACCCCCTGTCACTTGCACGGAGTCGGCCTCACAAGCAATTTGAAGGTGGGGAGGGTGTTTTCTTTTGATCTTTCTCATTGCCGGTGAGACACAGTGTTAGTCTCAACATGGGAACAACGATAACGATTCTCCCCGTGTTCCCTTTCGGGTACCCACGTGCCCCTGACCTCTCTCTTCTCATCCTGACGTCACTCTTTTCCCTCCCTCCCTCCACCCCACCTGACCATCCCCATGCCACACCCAACGTCCAATTGGCTAGGACATGTGACACCCACAAGAGGAGGCTCGAGGTCTTTGTGACCAGCGTCCAGAATATTCTCACGATAAGGGCACCATGGGACCTACAGATCTGCCTCCTTCCCAAGCCACAGCACGATTGCATCTTGACCACGTTGTCCAAGATTCCGGGCATCAGCCCCTGGAGAGGTGTGCGCGAACACAGGAGCTCGAAGCGTATAGTTCACGTATTGTGGATATGCTGCTCGTGTCTTCCTGCCTTCAACACAGGCTTCCAGAAGAGTGAGGCAAGGAAGCAGTTTTCTCCCCCAGTCTGCCTCTTGCCCTGTTCCCCATCTTGGAAGCAGGCGCCCCTCTTGCCCTGTTCCCCTCTTAGAAGCAGGTGCCCCCGACAGCACAGCCTTCATCATGGGAACCGGTGTCCAGGAAGGTATCTCAGCGCAGCACCCCCTGCCACGTCCTGCCCGTGTGGCTCCTCAGCGACGTGCCTGTACCGAGCATGTCCACTGCCCTTCATCTCCGGCCCCACCTGGGGCTCAGCCTTAGTCTTCCCGTGAACGAATGGAGCCACCCCCTGGCGGACACTGGCTCTCTGTCCCCACGCCCAGCCTTCTCCAGTCCCTTCTCACACAGCACCCAGGGTGGTCTTTGGAAGCCACACGTCTGGCCACACAACTCCTATACTGAAAATATTTCAGAGCTTTTCTTTGTCATCAAGAAAGACATCTAAAGTCCCAGACGAGCCTCCAGAGCCCCTGGGCTGTGCCCGCACCTCTTTCCCGTGTCCTTTGCGCCCCAGCCTTCCTTCACCTTACTCCAGTCACAAGTTCTTTCCCTTCTCCCTCCTCCGCTGAAATCCTCCGTGAGTCTTTAATTTGCCCGGAGCCCCTGTCCACCTGCTTTTCTGGGTGACGCCTGCTCAGCAGTGTCCATGTGACGCAGGACGCACCCTATACCGTGTGGTGCAGCAACAGAGAGACAGTTCTAGTCTCTTCACCGATGCGTAGACTTTGCATCTTGTTGGTGTCTTGGGTCAATGTCCTTACCTGCAAAGTGAAAATAGTGATGTTTGTCACTTCTTCGGGAGGTCATCGGAGTAAGTGAGCTTGTGTGTGTAAGACGTTTGGACCACTTGCACACTAACACAATACATGTTTATTAGACTTACCGTTTACGGACTTAATATGTTAATAAGGGACCTTAGAATAGATGTCACACATTCACAGGGGCTTTCTTAGAGCCGGTGGTAAATCTTATTTTCCCAAGCTGACTGCACCATCTCCTCCCATCCCACATGCTCTCCCCTCAACGGGACCTTGCCCCTCTCCCACTCTGAGATGAAGTTTTTTGTTGTTGTTTTTCCCCGTTGACTATGGGAGGAACCTGTGACTGCTCAGACCAAGCCAGCTCAGTGTAAAGGCCACTGCAACCGTCCGGTTAGAGCCTTCAGCTAGCCTGGAAGCTTCCTCTCCTTGCCTCTTGGGACGCTTGCCCTCGGTACGCTCCCTCTGGACACGCGTGTGCCAGGAGAAGCCCCACACGGAGAGTGGCCACGCTGTGGCTCCCTGGCCGAGGGCTGAGCCACCAGGCCACAGCCAGAGCCAATGCCAGATGTGTGAGCACGCCATCTTGCACGCCAACACGGTGGAGATCCAGCCCCAGCAACCCACGGAACCCCCAGCGCTAAAACTAAATTGCTGTCTTCAGCCACTGAGTTTTGGGGTGACTTATTATGCAGCGATCAGAATGTAGCCACTACCTGGGTCCCGTGTGGCCACCGAAGTGAGATCCAGTCACCACTGTCCCTTCGAGCACCGCCCGGTTGTCGCGAGTCCAAAGTGAGGGCAGCGGCCAGTTGGTTTTGTTTCCAGCTGTGGATGTAGTCCCTCCTGGGACTTCAGTAGACACTGCAGAAGAAATGAACGAAGAAGTGCTTCGTTCTAATAGTTCTAATGTCTGGCACCGCCTCTCCTCTTGGCTGGCAGGATGGATTCGGTGAGCGATGATCTCTGGAGAGCCCGAGAGTAGGTTTCTGGGAGCCTTGCAGGTTGACAGCCTAAAAGACCACCCTAGACACAGACCCTCAAGTCCACGGATGGGCTCTGCTCGTCCCAGCGTCCCAGACCCATCTATTTCTGGGATGAATGTAATAATTATTTCAATTAATAACAAAAGTTGACATCAGACTGAAGAAAACTTCACAAAGACAATCTTGAGTACCAAGGCAAAGCAGTGAAATTTCAGATTACATTTTCAAAATTCCAAAACTGTTATTGTACTTGTCAGATTAATAATTTAAAGGCAGATCAGCCCCCAAAACACAATGAAGGTAAACTGCTCTCCGTTCTCGTACAGCATTGTCTGTCGTCGAGAGCTACATTTTACAGTTACAGTTCTGTTAAAATGAACATCTTAACTTTCCATTTTATAGCAATACTTCCGTTCTCAACGGACAATCATAAAAGCAATGTTACTTAAAGTTGCAAAGTAATTTATTTCTAAAATAAATACAGGTAAATTGAATTCCATCTGACTATAGGTTAAATATTTTATTTTGTTAGTATAATGAAAACAGAAAATAAAAGGAGACAAAATGTTTTGTTACCTTGGTGCCTATTAAGATCTTGGCATCCTTTCTAGAGAGCGCTAGCCAATTTCAATAACATCGGGAACATGAGGAAATAAATTAGACATTTTAATTGTGAGATTATAACACACTGATGGAAGAGCTGGGAAGGAGCCAAAACAAATTTTAATGACAAAACAACAATCTAAGCAAAGTAGAAAACATTGGACTCTGTGGGCTTTGAAGGAAAATAAAGAAATGAAATCAGTAGCATCTCGAAGTGTATGAGGCCAGTAAACTGGAGAGAGCATAAATCGTGAGTGACATTCACAGATGTATTCTAGATAATGCAGACTGCTTGAAGCAGTAAATCAAAGGCATAATTGGGGAAATGTTCATAAAGCTTGAATAATTGATGCATTAGGTGGAGACAAGAGAATTGCATCCTTCAGGAAAATTTAGAGATTTCAAAGTAAAGACGCACGGTGACCAGTCGCAAATGGCCACTCGCAAGGACTCACACTATTGAAAAGAGTTTAGTTGGGTAACATGACCGTGGGTGAGTCAGCCTTGGATGAAAGAATTTTACTTGTTGGCTTTGCAAACAATAGGTCTATTCTCAGGACGCCCAGAACTCGGCGGCGGGAGAGCCTGGCGGAAGTTGTTGATGCTGTTAGAATCGGATTAGCCCTCGATTGTCACCTTCCTGAGACACACAGCCACACGTCTCCAGACCTGACCGAACGCGGTGAAGACAGATGAGCCGCGGTCGTGTTTACGCAGGGACCGCATCCCTCACGCAAGCGTGTGACGCGGGGCAGGACAAATGCTTGCCGAGAACATGGTGTGGAGACTGGATAATTTGGCGAACTCTCGCTTAGCCTCATGACTGTAAATCGACCTCGTCGAGGTATCGTTTACATACAATAAAGTTCCCATGTTGTAAGCGTACAGTTAGATGAGTTTTGATAGATGTATGCACCAGAGAAACTCCCTCCATCAAAACATAGAGCATTACTATCTCTCCAGAAAGTTCTCTTGGGCCTCCTCTCAAGGGATAGGCCCTTCCGCAGGCCAACGTTGATCTGGCTTATATTTTGCTGGTTCCAGAATTTCATGTGAGTGGAATTACACATTTTTTCTCATTTATGTCTGGGCTCTTCTGTTCACCATGAGGCTGTGAGGTGTACCTGTGTTGTGAGCATGAGTAATTCAGTTGTTTTCATAGCCGAATATTCTTTCATGGTACGAATGTATGGTGATTTGTTTACACATCGATAGATCTAGCTAACAGATATCTATCAATATCTATCTATTGATAGAATAAAGCTGCTGTGAACATTTTGGTACAAGTCATTTTCATGGATGTAAGTTTTCATTTCTCTGACGTGAGGACTTAGGAGTGGCTCACGTAGCAGGCGCAAGTTTAACGTTACAATTGCTTCACATGAGGATTGTCCCGCCGTCTACTCCCCAGAAGTGTGCAAGGGCTCTGTTGGCTTTGTCCTCTTTGGCCGTTGGCACCGTTCATCCTTTTAAGTTGTACAGAGATCTGAGGTTGTCGTGAACGTGGTGTATACACACCTGACGGCTCAGAACCCCGGACATCTTTCACGAGCATATTGCCACGTATGTACCTTCTTTCGAGGCGTATCTGTTCAAATAGCTTGCCCACTTTTCAGTTAGAATGGTCGTCCCATTAGAAGGCGTTTCTAACACAATAGTGTCAGCAACCGTAATCACCGTGCTCTGCCTTCCAGCCCCAGAACTTACTTATTTTATAACTGGAAGTCTGTACTTTCTGACCCTCTTTGGCCCTGCCTCTGGCACCGCCAGCCTGTGCTCTGGGTCTGAGTTCCGTCTTTCTTGGTCATTTCTGTCTCCGCTTTTGTTTCTACGTATACATGAGGTCACGTGGGATTTGTCCTTCTCTGAGAAATAAGTTTTCCCGCTGGTTCTGTTTGCATATGTGCGTATGTATCTATGCATCACACAGATGCAATTTGTAAAATGCATGCATGCCTGTGCCCACCCCCCTGCCCTGTGTGCACAAAGGCTTGTATCCAGGTGTCATGCATGTATGAAAATCCCTGACCCAAGTCTTTGCTCACACACCTGTGCTGTGGCTCTTTCCTCCAGACTGTGGTTGTGCTGTTTCATGTACTTGATTGGCATTGCCTTCTGACGATTAGAACGTTCTAGAGTGGATACAGCCCAGCTCATCCTTCGCCTGGTACCAGTATAAGCAAACCAGCTCTGTCATGTCTTTGCAGGATACATCTATCCTGTCCTTCCACTTTTAGTATCTGTCTTTATATACGAAACACGCCTCTGAGAGACAGAATTTAGTTGGGTCCAACTTGCCTAACCAGCCTGAAATCTCGGCCTTATAATTCACTGTCTGTGTGTGATGATTGAGTTAAATCAACCATTTCACTCTTCATTTATTATTTAGCCATGATATGCTTTTCTGTTTGTTTGTCTGTCTGTTGCTCATTGCTATTTTTTTTCTTGGATTCATAGTTAAAATTTTTTATTTCATCGATTACCCTCTCATCTAAAACTCTTACTACATTTCATGTTTACTATAAGGATATTTACATTCAATATTGTACATCTTCACATTTTATTTCATTTTTAATTTTTTAACGAGTATTTATTTTTGGGAGGGAGAGAGAGAGAGACAGAGTGTGAGCAGGGGAAGGGCAGAGAGAGAGGGGGACACAGAATCCGAAGCAAGCTCCATGCTCCGAGCTGTCAGCACAGAGCTGGACACGGGGCTCAAAGCCACGGACCCTGGGATCATGACCTGAGCCGAAGTCGGATGCTCAACTGACTGAGTCACCCCTGGGCCCCACATCTTTACATTTTAGACTTCTTACTTTATGCCGGATATTTCCCACTGTCTGCATCCAATTTGTTACATTTTGACGTGGGAAGTAGACGATCACCAGGTGAGAGCTGGGGAATCATGGGACTCACCACCTGAATTTCACCTTCTTGTCCTGCTTGTGATACACTGAATGAAAACCACTGCTTCCTGTGTTTTGTCGAGTTTTGTAGCTGGCTGTGGCAGGAGTCTGCTGCTGTCTCAATTATTCCATTATAGTTGGAATCTGGCCTACTAATTTCATTGGGGCCCTTGAGGTAAAGAGTTTTAAGCTTCACGCTTTACGAGTTTTAAGAAGTAAGTGGTTGCATTATTTGATCTAAGAGAAGAAGAGTAGAGAATAGGTAAAAATTTGACAATTAGCCGGTTAATTTAGTCAAGGTCAATAACTGATTCAGATCATTCGGTTCCTAGAGTTAAATCATTTGGCTTGAAATAATCAAGCTGACTTTTCTTTATTAAATAACAAGGTATTTATTGAATCTCTGCTTTACCTACTATCATGTAAACATAGTTCAAGACATAATCTTTGTATCAGGAAATGACTACAGCTTCAGAACTATCGTGTCTGCTCCTTTTGTTGACTTATCATCAGCCCCGTATTTATACAGGTCAGTAAGCAAATTATTTTTGTTGATTTAAGAACCTCTCAAGAGGACCTTGGGCTTAACATGCATCCTAACAGGAAATAGAACACTAACCGGCTAAAGAATCAACAACTGTCTTTGGGCCTGTAAGAGAGGAGAGGCCACAGGGAAGACGGCTGCCCACAGATGGGAGAGACCAGTGACTCAGAGAGTTATGGCTTCCTGGAGAAGGAGCCCACGAGCAGGAACCAGAACAAGAGTGGAAAACCTGAACTATAGTTGAAGAATTCCTAGAGGCTAAGGGTGGACAATTCTGGGAGTTAAGAGCTCCAAGGGGACCCAGTCGTAGGGGGACTCCCACAATATTGTGAGATTTACCCCCGGGGGCTTGACCAGTTCCCCACAGTAAATACTGGAATGCAATCCCCTCAGACTTCCAGCAGGGGATGTGGGAAAGGAGCCATTTAGAAAGTCACTGGAGCTTTCTGTCGTTCTCAACAAAGCCTGCCCCGTGAGAAAGGGGCTGACAGAGCCCGATCTGCCAGAGTATTATCAGAGCCTGGGTGACCCAGGGGAAGGGGAATACCCAGGCCCTGTCCGCTCCAGCCTTCTACGTGGGACAAGGGAAATACCCAAATACAACCCACTCTAGCCAACCAGCCCCAGTCAACAAGGGAGAAAAACACAGAGGGACACGGTCTGGGAGCATGCACTCACTAAAACCCCAAGACTTAACCAGGGGAGTAGGAAACACCCCCTCCCCACTCCTCACTGCCACACTGGAGATGCTCACTTACAGCAGCTCCTTTTACCTCGTACAGCGTGTCAAAACTCACAAGGCAGACTAAAAGGCAAAAACCGATTTGAAGAGACAGAGTAAGCATCAGAGCGTTCGAGAAGGCAAGGATGTTGGCATGATCACACGGGAGTATAAACCAACCGGGATTCACACGCTAAGGGCTCTGACGGACAAGCAGAATGCAAGGGCAGGTGGCCATGGGAGCAGAGAGGGGCGAATGTGAAGAAAGAATCCAAAGACATGCTAGAGATCAAAACCCCTTTTAGAAATGAAGAATGCCTTTGATGGGCTGATGAGTGGACTGGCTATGGCTGAGGAAAGAGGATCTGGATTTGAGGCTATGTCAACTGAAACTTCGAAAGCTGAAAAGAGAACAAGACGAAAAACAAAAACGAGCAAAAAAAAAAAAAAAAAATGCCCGCAGGATACCCAGGGACTGTGGGGCGGCTACAAAGGTGTAATACCTAGAATAGAAATGCCAGGAGAAGCAAGAGAGGAACAGAAGAGAATATTTGCAGCAATCGCGACTTCGAGTTTTCCCACGTGAATGTCAGACCCCAAGTCGCGGTGCAGGATGCTCAGAGAACACCAAGAGGGGCTGACCAGATCCAGGCACAACACCTTCAAGCTGCGCAAAATCGAAGTGAAAGAAAAAAATCTTGAAGGAAACCAGAAAAAAAAAAAAAGAAACACCTTACTTACACAGAAACAAATATAAGAATTTCCTCCGACTTGTACTCAGAAGGCATGAAAGCAAGAAAGGAACAGAGCGAGATATTTAAATCGCTGAGAGAGACAAAACTGAAAACAAAAACCTGGGGTTCTGCAAAATTATGCTTCAAAAGTGAAGGAGAAGTAAAGACTTTCCCAGAAAAACAAAAACTGAGGAAATTTATTGCCAGTAGACTTGCCTTGCAAGAAATGTTGAAAGAAGTTTTTTTACAGAGGAGAAGACTAAAAGAAAAGAAGAATAAAAAAGACTAAAAGAGAAGATTTAAAAAACCCCCCAAAACCACCACAAAGATACTCAGCTCAACATAAAGAAAGGAAAAGCATTGGAGAATGAGTAAGTGAAGGTAAAATAAAAAACAATTGGTTTTTTTTTATTTTTAATTGATGTATTGCAACAATGTATCTGATTCTTATCTTATGTGATATCTTATGTGTGTGTATATATCCATATCCATGTAAAGACGTGCACTTACGCAGCTAATATATAAGTAAAACAGGGGCTCCTGGGTGTCTCAGTGAGTTGAGCATCCGGCTTCGGCTCAGGTCATGATCTCGCGGTTCTTGAGTTCGAGCCCCGTGTCGGGCTCTGTGCTGACACCTCAGAGCCTGGAGCCTGCTTCCGATTCTGTGTCTCCCTCTCTCTCTCTGCCCCTCCCCTGCTCACACTGTGTCTAGCTCTCAAAAAAAAATAAAGGTAAAAAAAATTTTTAAGTAAAATAAATAACAGTCACTGTACAAGAGATGAGAGGTAGCAATTAAGATGTTTTTATTATAAGATATTTTTACTACCTGCGAATTAGTGGAGCAATTTGGAAGTGGATGTGTGACTCACTTGTGAATGTGGACCGCGAATGCTAGGGGGACCACGACAAAAGTAAAATAAAAAGAAGTATGACTCACATGCTACGTAAAGAGATAAAATGGAATCGTGTAAAATACTCCACTAAAACCACAAAGAGGAAAGGGTAACAAATTCGGTAGACATTACTCCAGCCATACCAATAACCACCGAGCCTCAGTGGTCCAAGTACCTTGACTAAATAACAGAGATTCTCAGAGTGGATCAGAAACAAGACACAGGTACACACCATCCAGAAGAAACCCGCTGTGATTATAAGACACGTATGGAGTAAAAGTAAATAGACGGAGAAAAGCATACCAGGCTAGCACTAACCAAAAGAAAGGAAGCAAAGCGATATTAATTTCAGACAGAGCAAATTCAAAACAAAAATAGTTATCAAGGATAAAAAAGGGGTATTACATAATTAAAAGGGGCCACTTCTCCAAGAAGACACAGGATCTGTATACCTAAAACAGAGCATCAAACCACATGGGGCAAAAGCTAATAGGACTGCAAAGAGAAAAAGAAAAACCCACTGCCACAGTTGAACACTTAGCCATCCTTCCATCACAAATGGACAGATCCAGAAGGCAGAATATCAGTAAGGGCGTAGCTGGACTGAACGACACCATTAGTCAACAGGGCCTAACTGACAACTGTAGACTATTTCACCCCACAATACAGAACACATTCTTCTCAAACACACATGGAACGTTCACCGAGACCGACCACATTCTGGGCCTTAGAACACACACAAACACAAAAGAGCAGAAGTCAAACAACACCTTCGTTCAGACCACATGGAATTGAACTAGAAATAAGTAACAGGAAGAGAGCTAGAAAATCCCAAAATGCATTCAACCACACACTTCCAATTAACACATGCATCAGGGAAAACACATAAAGAGTAATTTAAAAATATTTTGAAATAGGGGAGTCGGTTTGAGCGTCCGATCTCAGCTCAGGTCATGATCTCACCATTTGTGAGTTTAAACCCACATCGGGCTCACTGCTGTCAGCGCAGAGCCCACTTTGGATCCTCTGTCCCCCTCTCTCTCTCTGTCCCTCCCTCCCTCTCTGCCCATCCCCTCCTCATGCTCTATAAAAAATAAATAAGCATTAAAAATATTTTGAAGTAAATGAAAATGAAAACACAATTTATCAGCCTTTGTGGGATGCAGTGAAAGCAATGTTAGACAGAAATTTACAGCTTTAAACGCACATATTAAAAAAGAAACAAAGATCCAAAATCAATGTGGGGACTAGAAAAAGAAATTAAGAAAAGAAATTAAACCCAAAGTAAACAGAAGTAAAGAGATAGTAAGAATTAGAGAAGAAGTCAATAAAACTGAAAACAGGAAATCAATAGAGAAAAACAACGAAAGACAAAGCTAGTGTTTTTGAAAAAAGCAATAAAACCAATAAGTATATGTTGGGTTACCTGAGAGAGAAAGAGAGAGGACACAAATCACTAATATCAGAAAGGAAAGAGAAAACATAACTACAGGTCCTATAGATATTAAAAGGATAATAACGAAATACTACGAACAATTCTATACCCACTAATTTGATACCCTAGCTGAAATGAACCAATTCCTTTAAAAACACAATCTGCCAGAACTCACACAAGAAGAAATAAATTAATAAGCCTATATCTGTAAAGAAATTACGTAAAAAAGTCAACAACCTTTCAAAACAGAAAGCACCAGGCCCAGATAGGTTCACTGATTAATTCTACCAAACATTTAAGGAAGAAATTATACCCATTCTCTACAATCTCTTTCAGAGGTTAGAAGCAGATGGGATACTTTCTAACTCATTCTATAATGCCAGTATTACCCTAATACTAAACCAGACAAATCATTACCAGCAAAGGAAAACTACAGACCAGTATCTCTCCCAAACGCAGATGCAAAAACCACTCCAGAAAATATTAGCAAATTAAATCCGAGAATGTATAAAAATAATTAACTCCACAATCAAGTGGAATTTATCTCAGCTATGCAAAGCTAGTCTGGCATTCAAAAATCATTTAATGTAATACATCATACCAACAAGCTAAAAAAGAAAAATCACACTATCATGTCAATAGATGGGCAAAAAGCATTTGACAAAAATCCAACGCTGATTCATGATAAAAACTTAGTGAAGTAGAACTGGGAGAGGAACATCCTCAACTTGAAAAAGAATATTTACCAAACAAAACAAACACACACACAAACAAAAAGAACTCAGTCAACAACATACTCGATGATGGGAAACTGGAGGCTTTTCGAGTAAGAGTAAGACCAAAGCAAAAATGTCCCCTCTCACCACTCCTTTTCAACGTCGTACTGGGAGTACTAGCTAGTGCAATAAGAAAAGAAAAGAAAAGAAAAGAAAAGAAAAGAAAAGAAAAGAAAAGAAAAGAAAAGGAAACACAAGTGTACAGATTGAGAAGGAAAAAATAAAATTGACTTCGATCACAGATGCCATGATTGTCTATGTAGATAATTCAGAAGAGTCTACCAAAAACTCCAGGAAACAATAACCATAAAATCAAGGTTCAGGATACAAGGTTAATACACAAAATTCAATTATCCTATATGCCAATGCGAAACAAGTAGAATTTGAAATTAAAAGCACAATACAATTAATATTAGCATTGTAAACAACGAACTTTGTGGACATAAAGCTAAGATATGTAAAAGGTTTATATGAAGACCTACACAACTCTGATGAACGAAATCAAAGAAGTAAATGAGTGGAGAGATATCACATGTTCATTTATAGGAAGACTCAACATCGTCAAGATGTCAGTCTTTTCAACTTGGCCCACAGATTCGACGCAATCCCCATCAAAATTCCAGCAAGTTATTTTGTGGATACCAAAACATTGACCCCAATGTTTACACGGAGAGGCAAAAAGGCAGAACAGCCAACGCAAACCTGAAGCAGAACAAAGTTGGAAGGTTCACACCACTTGACTTAATAACTTCCTATAAAGTGACAACAACCAAGAACAAATAGGTCGATGAAACACCATAGAAAGCCCAGAAATAGACCCACATAAATAGGGGCAATTGACCTTTGACAAAGAGCAAAGACAATCCTTTCAACAACTGGTGCTGGGACAACCGGATGTCCACATGTACATGTAGAAAAAAAATGAATCCAGGCACAGTCCTCACACCCTTCATAAAACTTAGCTCAAAACGGATCACAGACTTACATGTAAAACACAAAACTATAACACTCCTAGAGTAAGAGAAAACCCAACTGACTCTGCGTATGTCTTTGTCCATGGATCAAAGGCACGATCCATGAAAGAAAGAACTGATTAGCCGGACCTAAAATTAAAAGCTTCTGCTCTGCGAAAGACAGTGTCTAGAAAAGGAGAAGATGAGCCAGTGACTGGGAGAAAATAGTTGCCAAAGACGCGTCTGATGAAGCACTCTCATCCCACATGTACAAAGAACTTTTGACACTCAACAATAAGAAAATAAACAAGCTGGTTAAACAACGGATGAAAGACGGCAACAGTCGCTTCACCAAAGACGACATACAGAAGGCCGACGGGCACACGGGAAGATCCTCTGTGTCACATGTCACTCGGCAAATGCGAGTTAAAAAAAAAACAAAACCAAGCAGTGAAATGCCATTATACACGTATGGCCAAACTCTGGAACGCTGACAAAGCAAAGGCTGGCGGGGGTGTGGAGCACGAGGGTCTCTCTCACTCATCGCTGGTGGGGGTGCCACGCGGTGCAGCCACTTTGGGAGACAGTTTGGCGGCTTCTTACGAAAGGAAACGTGATCTCTCTGGAGTAACGGGTCTCCTTCCAGACTTTCCTCCTCCTCTGGTTCAAGATGGTCCCTGAGTGAAGGCGGGGAGAGGGGTGGTCAGATGATCCCGCGATGGTGGGGGTGGAAAGGAGCCTGGCTGCCTCGCTGGGTCCTCGAGGTGGAGCGTCTGACCCAGAGAGCGCACGGAGCGCCGCTAAGATACAAAGGTGCCATCTGGTCATCTGGAGTAAGACGCTGCCACCTCCCTCCACAGTCAACCTCTTTACCATTCGTATCGCTTCCAAAGAACCTTTGTGGCTTCCTGTCCCACCACCAATTCGCCAGGTGTCTCCAATCTCCACACCCGTGCACAGAGACCAGATGGTGTGAGAGGGTGGCAGGCATCCGCGAGCTGAGCCCCAGCCTGGCCCGTCTGCCACTGCTCCCCCTGCCCCACCCTGGTGGTGCAGCCAGGTGCTGGGCTTCTTCAAGAAGCACGTCCCCCGACCCCACCACGAATTGTGCCTAGAGTCCCTGCACCGGCCTGAACATATCTGCCCTGCTCTATCCCTGCCTCTTCCCGCTGTCTCCATTCACTTCTCCTTCCAGGTAATCCCAGTGCACGTCCTCCCTCAAGACACTTCCCCTCCTGCTTGGCGTGGCTCTGAAAACACATAGGGCCCCTTCTCTCCATGGTGGAAGAAGGTCCTGGGCTGCTCAGCCTGACCTGCCTTTGTCAGGCTTAGATGATGTGGAACCAGAGGTAAAACGCACTGTTTCCATATGCAAAATACGTGCCCCTGTTGTTGAGGGCGAACCCGCCAAGTGTAAGAGTGCGATTAAACACCATCGTCCTCGGCTGCCCGAAGGCTCCAACGTTCGGTTCACGTGGCCCATGCCTGGCAGCTTCCAAGTACGATCATCCACCTTCTGTCCCTCTGTCCGTGTTATCAGTGCACCCATTTTGTCTACCGTTTAAGAACTGGGCCATTGGATTGAACTCAACCACACCCCATGCGGATATCTGACTCCCGTTACTAGAATTGCGCTATAAAAAAGAACGGCACTCAAGGTTCTTATTTGCCGAATGCTTTCTGGGCCCCAGTGCCTCAGAACAGACGGGCTCCGAGGCTCACCCGTGATCACCCACTCTTCACATGGAGAAGGGTCGTGGGGCTCCCAGGAGCCGAGCTCGCTGCAGAAGGTCACACACTTAATAAGTCAGGGAGCTGAAATGCCACGATCTGTAGGCTGGATTGATTGACAACCTGATGTGTTCACTCTCAAAAATATATTAGCATCACAAGTGCAAAGCTCTGCAGGTGAACTCTCAGCAGAAGCTTCTCCGGGCGCGCTGTGACCCTGTCACACAGCCAGTGGCACCTAGAGTTGAGAGCGGTCCTTGTGAGCACCCGGCACACCGGCTCTTCCTGCTGACTTACCTGTCGCAGGCAGAGCAGAAACCAGGCCTCATTACTGTGGGTCTCACCGGGGTGGTCTGGGACCCCACACACACCTGACGGGTAGAGAAACAGTTTCTATGCACCAAGCACCAATGAAAGCCGGCAGACAGGCGTCCCAAGACTTCACATTCTTCAGGGAGGACTCAGAACATGACAAGAAGATCTCTTGGAGAAAGCAATTTATAAGTTTACTGTAAACGAAGGATTCCAACAAAACTAGCCCATTTTTTAAACCACATAGACGCACATATTCACATAAGTACGTGTACAAGAACGTCCAGGCCGGGCCAGCGCTTGTGCAGGTGGGCACAGCCCCACTTCCCAGCCACTCAGGTGGATCCGGGCACGAACAGCGCCCCCTGGAGGTGCCCAGCCCACCCACGGGGTCTGACGGGCAACAGGGCGCCAGCCATTCCTCCCTCCCAGCGGCGGAGTCGCGGCTGGCCTCCACTTGCCAAAAAATGTGCTCCGTGACTCTCTCAATCCGTTCCAGTGAGCACACATTACTTTTAGAGTCAGAAAAATGTAAATTCATGTTCATTTTGAAAAAATATATATAAGGAAACCAATCACAGAAGATGAAATAGGATTTCTTCTGCAGTTTGCACTGGGTCAGTAGAATTTGAAATTATAGTCATTGAGGGCAAGCGTGATCATTATAATTTTTTAAGAGCATCCGTAAGTACACTTTAAAAAATATATAGTGTGTGTGTGCTCGCCCGTGAGTTTCTGGGGGGGGGGGGGGGGGGCGGGCAAAATTGGTGTTAAAGACCACAGCTCACGTGGCTTATTTAAAAGAGTGGATAGCCGGCACCCCTTTCACTTTTCCCTTTGCAGAATGTTGACCCCGCTATTATGACAGAAAGACAACCAGCCAACCTAATAGGCCCTTTATTTGCTAATCAAACCTCTCATTAACAATTAATTGGATCAAAAGTTCATAGGCCATTATTGCTGTGTCAATTAGATGCAAAAGACCCAGGAGGCTGAAATGGAATGACTGCTCGGTGATAAATAATTTCCAGCGGTGACTCCCCTGACTGCTCGGAGGTCACGGTGCTGGCCGCAGAGGCCGCACCAGGTGCCCCTCTGACGGGACGGAGGCCGTGTGTCTTATCAGACATGCTAATTTAAGCTCCGTAATCTAAAACGTGTGAAACACCATCTCGGGGCAAACGGTAGATGTTGCGGCCGTGTCTCTACCTGAGCCCTACGGACGGTCTGTGTCCCTCCGGGTGGAACGCGTCCCGCCCCGGGGTCTGGTCCAGGCGGTGCCTCGTGACCGTGTGGCATCGTGGGCGCCCTAACTGCCGGCCGCCTGGGGACGGACGACCTCCTGACCCCATAACTGGAAAAGCAGAACCACGCACCTTTCCCGACCACTTATTTGCCCGTCCTCTTCGGGAGGGGTGGGGTCTGAAGCGTTACTCGATCTCCAAGATTGCAATTCCACACCGAGGTCATTAGATTCGAATGAGTCATGTTGTTTCCCGGCCAACGGGTAGGCGCTCGGTTAGAAAAATAAGGGACGATCAACAAAATTTCGACTTACCGGAGGCAGGAGAAGGCTTTGACCGTAGAAAGCGCTGCAGAAGAACGTGAAATGCGGGTTCTCGCTGGGTGTTAGCACTGGGCCTAATGTGTGGCCACCCAGCAGATGGGAAGATGTTCTTTCCACTTTCTGTGCTCCGTGGGAACCTCGCCGAAGGGTAGACATTGCGTGAAAATGTCTGACGTGGACGGCCTCCCAATTAAACTCAGTGTAGGCAGGAAGTCCAACCAGAGCTCCCTACAAAATTGCGGGCTGTGCACCCTTTTTTCAAAATCCTGTTTGCACTTGATTACGTGAGGCCATGGTGGGCTCCGTTCAAGCGAGAGGGCGTTCTCCAGCTGATAACACCACGAGCCGGCCTGGGGGAACGATTCCACCGTTGTCCCCTCGGTCAACACGTCCTCCCTGTATGGGACTGGCTCTGTTCTTCCCACCAAGCGCCGAGCGGCAGGTGCGGCCACACGGCTCCCCGGTGGTCACTGGGGACAAGGCTCGGCCTATGCAACCCGCTCGCCCCGCTCACCATGGATACGTCCAGACGGGGGTTCACAGCCTGAGCCCAGGGAGGCGTGGATGAGGTTGGGAGACAGAGCCTTATTCACCACTCTGGAAAGCACGCAGACAGATCTCAGCCCACTTCCTGGAAGGCCGTGAGGACCACATCACTCTAGGGGCGATCAGGGAAATGGCCAGCCGGCCACACCCACCTGGGCCTGTCCACCTGTGAGGGTCAATTTTACATCCACCGGGGCCACAGGCACCCGGGGTATTTGGTCGAACCTGATTCAGGCTGTGTCTGTGAGGCTGTTTCTGGGTGAGGTTAACATTTGAGTCAGTGAAGCAGGATGTCCTCTCTGACGAGGGTGGGCCTTGTCCAGTGCTCCGAGGGCCCGGACAGAAAAAAAGGCAGAGGAAAGGAGAATTCACTCTCTGCCCGACTTCTGCATCTGGGACACTGGTCTTCACCTGGCCCCGGGCCGGGGCCCACACCACTGGCTCCCCTTCAGACAGCGGCAACAGCTTCCTTGGTCCCCAGTTTTCAAACAGCGAGTGATTGCAGACCATACGCATAAAGCCCGCTAGTGCTGCTGTTTCCCTGCAACCGGACCGAGGCAGCGCCCTCCCTCTTCCCGCACCGGCAGCCTGGAAGCCCTGTCCTGCGGCCTCTGGGCCTTTCTGAAGGGCACCTCTCCCACTCCCTTGCTTGTCTCAGGACACAGTGTGAGCAGCGAACGGTTATACATATTTGCCCAATGGAATTAAGTTTCAGCGGAAGAGGGAAGTCACACGAGGGCACGTGCTAAGGCAAGATTAGAGATCTCTGATTAAGAAATGTAAACCAGCTGTAATGTGTCCTGGGGAGACTGAATCAATCGAAACGTGGGTTTTGCTTTGCGGCTGTCTGCAGGGGCTCAGCACGCGTGCTCCCGCTGCGGGGGGCGTGTCCAGGAACCTTCAGGAAGCGAAGACCGAAGCCCGGCTCACGTAAAGGCAGCGATGGGTGCGGAGGCTGCTGGGACGCTCGCTGGCTCAGTGCCTTGAGCAGGGCCAGCCCACGGCCGCCATCCCGCCACCTTGCACACGGACGCGAGGGTCGCTCGGAACAAGCTTCGTCACGAGGCTGCGTGTTCGGGGGTCTCGAGCACCGAGAGCCCTGGAACAGAAGAAGACAGCGGAGTGAGTGAGCGTGCGCTGCGGGGCCCTTGCTAAGATTGTGCCTGTAAGGTGGGCGTCAGGCTGCACAGGAGCAGGAACCGTCACCCAGGAGAAAGAAGCCACTTTGTGGACGGTGGTGCATTTCTTTCCTTTTTGCTCCTGACGGTGAGCTGCCCTGGTCGGGGCCCGGGGCCCCGCAGGTGGAGAGAAGGACCAGAACATCAGACCCCAGGGAACGAGGGAGCATTCAGCACGCCGAGGGGACAAAGCGTATGCAGCTGGGAGCACGTGCGGGACACCAGGGCCTCTTCGAACGTGTGCAGAAGGCTCTCCAAGTACAGTAAAGGCATCATTGTCACCGCATACTTCCTCCTTCAACGGATGCTCAAAATGTGCCGCTCTCAGATGTGAGCTTCAAACATTTCGATGTCCCGCGGGCTTCAAAACGTCGAGAGTCCTTTTTCAGCGCGAGCCTGGGGTGTTCAATCTCCGTGTGTACGTTTAGCTCCATGGCTGTCCTCTTGCGGCAAAGGGCTTCGCTGCTGATCCTTTACGTCCATTTCCTACTGCTCCAGGACGGGCACACTGGTGCGACAGAAGACATCGGCCGGTTCCTGTGCCCCAGACACGGCCTTCTGGCCCTTAGGATTTACACCACAGAGAAAGCCCTTTCCTCCATACTTGTCTTTGTATTTTTTAAAACGATTTTCACTGCTAAGGCAAAAAGGGGATTTGAAAGATCAAATAGATACACCGTATAGTGTTGAGTTCCTATTTCCTCGTTGTCGAGACTCCAGCGGAAACCTTCTGGGTGAACTCTGTTTCTGGGGTCATACCCTGAATTGTCCAAATTTCAATCGCGCCAAGTATCCCGCCCAACGTTGCCAGCGGCCCCCGCGGGGGGACGTCAGGTGGGTCTGAGCACAGCCGAGGGTGGCCTTTGGCCCCGGACCTCGGCGGTGCGGCATCCGGCCTGAACGGCCTCCCCGTTCAGCCAGCACACGTCACACGTCACAGCCCTGGGGGCCTTCCCGCCGTGGGCGCACGGGCTCGCTGTCCCCTCTGTACGCTCGGTGGCCCACAGAGGTGACCCTGCCCACACGCAGGCCACCCTCCTGGCCTTCAGCACGGGCCCCACTGGGCTCTGTTACCTGTGAAATAACCAGATTTGGGGCTCCTGGCAGAATGAAAAATGCCCATCTATGGAGACGTTGAAAACAAAGGCTCAGAGCCCCTGATGGAACCGACCTGCCCTTCCTCTGGCTCCGGCTAGCCTCCCTGTGAATATTTTATCACCATGGACCCAAATTATAGACTCTGAATGTGGTGGGTTGTCCACAAGCTTGTACAAGCCTCAGCCTGGTCGAGGCAACGGAACCCAGGCCAGCCGGCGGGGTGAGGGTGGCCGCAAAGGTGAAGGGAAAGGTGGTCGCCCACCAGACTGGGACATCCACCAGACTGGGGCGCCCACAAGAACTTAGCAGCAGCGACCTAGTTAGTCTGCCTGGGGGAGGAACAGAGGAGGTGATGCGAGCAGAGCCCGAGGCTGATGGGGATGATGAATCTGGAGACCAGGACCTCAGAAAGGGGGCCCGTTTGCAGTCCGTGGACCTCAGAAGACAGGCACGTGATGATGGAGGGAGAATCAGCCATAGCAGAGGAGGAGAAATCTCCTGGCGTCTCCTTCCTCCCACGCCCCAGGATCCTGCCAGCACCTGCCCGGGGGTCTGCCATTCGTGGCCATGACGGGCCAGACCAGTGGGCAAGGGGGGCCTGGGAGAGGCCATGGGGGAAAAAGGTGGGGGAACCTTGGGGTGCGGGGTGCACGCCGGCAGTCCCGGGCCCAGCTGGATCTGACAGTATTCAGCCTGAGTCTGTATTGTGTCTGGTCAGTGTTCTGGAATTGTCACCACCACTGACGGAAAACACTAGAAGGTTTCGGGGTGTTGGTTCTACTCTGACTCTGGCAAGCTCGCACGAGGCATTCCCTATGTCACTTTGTGCTAAGTCACTGCTGTAAGTCCTGCCATATCCAGGGGTCAGACTTCTGGGAAGTAGGCTGGTCACAATCTGGCACAGATCTGGAAGTCAGCCAGAAAGGCGCTAAATTTGGGGGCGAGGGCTCGTCCTGGCTCTTGGGGGTGCAGGGGAGGATACTCCCTCGGGATTCAGTGTGGGCCTTGGTACTGGGGGTGATGCTCACGTCCCCAGGAGCCACAGCCCCACTCCATCACGCAGAGACCCGGGATTTTGGGGGACAGGCGCGTGGGGTGGTCGCAAAACAGTGTCAGAGCACCAACAGCAGTAAAGAATGGCTGTCTGCAGACAGAAACAAGATAAGCCTCCTTGCTCACGGGGCCGAGCTCGCTCTCCAGCAGGCCGCACCTGCACACTTGGCCCCACGACTGGGACCAGAAGGGACACCGCCCAGCACAGCTGTGGGCCACACACAGATCTCTGGGGGTTGGAGTTCCACTGTTATTTTTGTTTATTGAGCTTCTGTTCTGTTTTGTCTTTTCTGTGTAGGGATTTTCACCTTCCCACTCCTGGGCATGTGATAAAATCCAAAGCTACGGGAGAGCCCGTGTCAGTCCGTGAGCCCCACCGTCAAAAGCAATGCACGGGAAATTAAAACACCCCAGGAAGCCAAAGCACATTGAGATTTACTCCCAGTCACCGGTGCTTTATTTTAGAAAGTGAACCAGACAAATGAATGGTGCAGCGCTGAGGCTGACAAGAGGTTCTTCATCCAGAGGCGTCCTAATTGCCTGTAACACGGGCTTTAGAATCCCTCTCCCGGCACCACGACCCGTGCGCCCGCCGCGTCAAACCTCACGTTCTCTCCCGCCCTGGCCGGTCTGGAAAGAAGTGACCTCAGAAGAAACAGACACTGGACGAGGACAGCTCAGGCTCATTTGCAAGCAGCCCATCTCTCCAGACCTTTTCCAGACAGTTCTCGTGGTAGCCTACCCAATAACCTCCCCGCCCCATGAGCACCACAAGCCAAACATTTCAAGCGTTTTCAAACAGGCACGTTTAACGAAAGGGTTGCAGTTGTGACAGTAACAGATCATGCTAAGTGCCGCGGCAAGGCCCTGGGGCGCCACGGTGAGCCCCCCACGACCCACTGTGACACCTGCCCCAGCCTCTCCGAGGGCCAGGCCTGGGCTTCGTTTTGCTTTGTTTGCTCAATGGGGATAAAAGTGATACTCACCTCGTGGGTTTTCGAGCAAATAGACAGAGAGATTCAGATGAAGAAGTCTGACAAGGGCTGGAGTACGGGACGATCCAACGAGGAGCCAATGTCCCTGGAGGCTGTCACTACCTTTCATTAAAGCGAACTTTCCAAACGAAATCTGCCATTCAGACTCCCAGCGATCATGGCTATGTCTCTCCCCGTGATGAAGGCGAGAAGGTTACATACGAGCCCCCGGATCCCGTATGGTTCCTCTGTTAATTGCGGAAATACCTGTTTCAGAGCTGGGGAGGAAGCCACAGGGCACCAAGGGTTTTCTGTTTTTGTTTTGCTTTTAGCATCGAGACATTTCACACCTTGTCCAGTGACGTTTGGTGGGGTCTTGGAGCAGTGTCACCGCCAAGACCGCGTCCCCCACTCTGAGCAGCCGAGAGCGAGCAGGCCGTGTGAACGCAAGACCAGAGGGCCCAGCACAGAGCGTGGAAAGACACGTGCGGGTGGTCAGGGCCCTGGACTCTGGTCCCGGGGCGTACCCTCTGTCCCAGTCAGCGTCTGCCTCCTCCGTGCCTCTCCACCGCTCACTCGGGGAACACTGCTCAGAGCGGGAGACTTTACAGGCCTCCCTCTACCTGTGACTTCCACCCGCAGGTCTAGCCCCAGAGGGAAGTGTGGGGGTCCTGGGCAGTTTCCCGAAGGAAAAGCTACTTGTGACCTGCAGACACTGGAAAATGGAAAGCGTGGCCCCAGGAGGCATTCCAGGGGGAGGCCGCGACACTGCACCAGAGCCACAGGCCCAGGCTTCACTCAGCGTCCCCGCGCCCGGACTCTGAGGGACAGGCCACACGTGCAGAGTGTACAAACGTTGCAAGGAGAACGAGGGCGTTTGCGAACAGCTTCGTGCCAACACCTCCCACAACTCAGGTGAAATCGGCAAAGGCCTCGTGTGACCGAAACCACCGGACTGCACTGAAGACAGAGGCCCTGTGTCTGTTACGGTGGCTCCCACTCTAAGACCTTCCCCGGAGAGAGTATCCAGTTCAGATGGTTTCTCCGAGGATGCTGTCAGACTCTGGCCCCACAGAAACTCTTGAATATACTCATAGGGCCGGGAGTGGACCCATAAGAGAAGCAGGCAGGGACCTTACCACAAAACTAAAGACTGTAAGTCTAGTCGTCAAATTCCTTATGCAAATGTTAGTGAATCAGACCCAGCAATTTATAAAAAAAGATCCTGTTTCATGACCAAGTGGGATACAGCCCAAGAACGTTAATGGTTTCACATTTCAAAATCATATCAGATTAAAATAGCAAAACCAAAATCATATGATCGTATCAGTGGATGCAGAAAAGGCACTTGACAAAGTCTGATCCCCCTTTATGACAAAAACTCTCAGCAAAAACTCTAGGGATAGAAAGGGGGAAGGGGTGCCTGGGTGGCTCAGTCGGTTGAGCATCGACTTCGGCTCAGGTCACGATCTCCCGGTTGATGAGTTCGAGCCCCGAGTTGGGCTCTGTGCTGATGGCTCGGAGCCTGGGGCCTGCTTCGGATCCTGTGTCTCCTTCTCTCTCTGCCCCTCCCCCACTTGTGCTCTGTCTCTCTCTGTCTCAGAAATAAATAAAAATTAAAAAAATTTTTTTTAAAAGAAAGGGTGAAAAACATACAGATTGGAAAAAAAGAAAAATGTCTTCTAGACGACTTGATCACATATGGAGAAAATGTGAACCAATCCACAAAATGAGCTACTAAGACTTATCTTCTAGAAGTTTCCCTGAACAAAAAGAAGGGAGCATTTCTGGGACCTGGTGCCGGCCCATCCGTCTCCACCTCCCGCCCCTCCCTACCTGTGGCCCTGGCCCTGCCACACTGGCCGTTGTTTTAAAGCCTCGCTCACGAGGGCCGTAAGTTTGCTGTCTGCCCTGCCTGGTGCCTTTCCCCACACAGCTTCCTTGTCCACATTCGTGGCTCAGTTCAAAAACCAGCTTCCCAGAGAGGCCCCCGGACCCTCTCCCCATCCCATCACTCTACTACACTAGCACGCTTTTATTTTTAACTTCCTTCTCCCTGATTACTGCTGTCTGACATCATCTTAATGTCGGGTCTACGTATCTGTCTTCCCACAAAGTGTCCTCCACGGGGACAGGCACCTTGTCCCCCTATATCCTGAGGCATCTCCGGCATCCGGCTCTCCGTAAGTGGTTGCTGAGTGAGTACTAGATGTCAGCAGATGTCATAACGTTAAAGCCAGGGAGGGAAGCTTGGAGTTTTTATCCTGGTTGGTTAGGGGAATTAATGTAATGGCCCTCGAAGCCAATAACCTCAAGAACGCATAATTTTTACTTTAAGTAATTTCATTTTAGAGCAGTTTTAAGTTTGCAGAATAATTGTACAGAAAGCACACGGTTGCCAGGTCCCATCTCCCCCATGCGCACATTTTCTGAGTCTCTCGCCCGGGTGTGGTACGTTCGTCACAACTGATGAACAGACAGTGATAGATTATTATTAACTAAAAGCCCACAGAGTTCACTGCGGGTGTTGCAGATTCTGCGCATGCGGACGAATGCGTAATGACGCGGATCCACCGCGACGGCATCACACGGAACCGTCTTGTCACCCTAAAAATGCTCTGCACCCCACCGGTTCTTCACTTCCTCCCTGCAAACCCTGAACCACCACTGATCTTCCCTTAGTTGTGTCTTTTCCAGAATGTCATAGAGTTGGAATCGTACAGTACGGAGCCTTTCCAGGCTGGCTTCCTTCACTGCCTTGATAGCCCATTTCTGTTTATTGTTGTCATAATAGAGTTACATGTGAGTGTACATGCCCACATCTATGTTATCGCAGCAAATGACGGTCGCCTGTATACACATGCCACCTTTCCCTCCTCTACTCACCTACTAAAGGTCAACGCGGTTGCTTCTGAGTTTTTGGCAATAATGAATGAAGCTGCTAGAAACATTCACGTGCGATGAACAAACAAAGGTCACCGGGCAGAGGCAGTATATAAAAATCTATTGTGTTTTTATATGCAAGCTACAATTAGACACACAAAAAGTACTGTTTGCGATAGCATGACGTCCAAGAAATACTTGACAGTAAACCTCACAAAATGATCAAACACCTCGTGTGGAAATGTGATGGACTCACAACATCTAACTCAGTTCTGAGAAACAACAGAAATACAGGACCTCTACTTTATTCGAGATTTCTATGAAGTTACAGTAATCAAGAAAGTGTGGTGTTGGCATGAAAACCAATGGACTCTATCCAGGAATCCAGAGGTGGGCTCGACACATACACAGCCAATTGCTTCTCAACAAAGACACCAAGGCAATTCAACGCAGAACGGGTATTCTTTTCAACGAATGCTGCCAGCACAGTCAGATGTTCGTATACAAACACGAAACAAAATGGAATTGAATCCTTGCTTCACGCGATACACGAAAATAAACTCAGAACACAGACCTAGACGTTAACGGCTAAAACCACGCATCTTCTCTAGTGTACCTTAGGTCCAAATCTTTACGACCCTGAGCTACTCAGGATGCTTCGAGAGGGTGTCCAAAGCCTGATGAAACGCCATCACATCAAGTGGACTTCATTAAAAGGGAAAGAATTTGTCCTTCCAAAGATACTTCTGGGAAAAATGAAAAGAAAAAAAAAAAACAAAACCTCGGGGTGGGAGACAATATCTACAAAGCATTTCAAGATCGTGCCCCCCTCAAAAATATAAAGAATTCTTATACCTAATACGGTAATTCCGTAACAAAAAACTGAGAACCTACAACGGAAAGAACACGAGAGCTGCGCGTGTGGTTAACGCGGGGGAAGCTCCGCTCGTGACTCGTCGGGGAAGTGGAAACAGAGATCGCTTCTGGGACGTCCAAGAAGGTAAAAGTCTAATCATGCCAGATGCTGGTGACACCGGGAAGCCGTCAGGACCTCCACTCCTTGTTGGGGGGAAGGCAACGGCTACAGCGACTTGGGAAGACAGTCTGGTGGCTTCTCGCGAAGTGAAACACACACGTACCCTATGAGTCAGGAGCCTCCCTCCTGAGTCGTCACCTAAGGGAAATGAAAACATGTCCACACAAAGACCTGAACACGGGTATTTACAGCAGCTTTATGCCTAATAGCTAAACATTGGAAACAGCCCAAATGTCCATCATCCGGTGAATGGAGAAACAAATCGTGACAAATTTACACAATGGAATCCCGCTCGGTAATACAAAGGAATAAAGTCCTGACACACTCCACCACACGGGTGAGTCTCAGCGGCATGTGCTGTGTACAAGGAAGTCAGGCACGAGAACACCGCAAGCCGTATGCAGAATTCCAGAAAAGGCAAACGTCGAGCGACAGAAATAGGTCAGTGGCTGTCAGGGGGCAGGGGAGCGGATTGACGGTAAAGGGGCAGGAGGCAGGTGGGGGGCTGGTGGAAATGGCCTCAGTCTTTCTTGTGTCGGTTGTTACATGGCCGCATGCATTTGTCAAAACTCGTCAGACTGTGCACTTAGGAGAGGTGGGTTTCATCGTACGCACACCGTATCTCTAGAAATACGACTTTAAAAACCCACTCTAGCCGCCAGCTGGGGGAGGGATTAGAGACACTGCGGGGCTGCAGGGCTGGACGCATGCTGTTGAGGTGGTTCCAGGACAGTACGGCCGTGGCGACCGGTGGGGGAAATCCTGTGGGGATGGGAGCTCTGGGGACTTCTTCCCCCTTCAGAAATAATAATTTAGGGGGAAAATCAATTAGCCATCAGCAACATTTAACAGTAATGAATGTTGTATATAGAAAATAGGACACGTCGTATGTCACGTCAAAATGCCCCCAAGCGTCTTTAATGTGACTCTCTTGTTTCCCTCTAAGAGAAGTTAAGTCACTTGTTGGTGCAAATCCCACCTGGGAATCTGTATGTGCAAACCGAGGCAGGACCGCTGAGCAGAGACCCTCTGCCTCCTGCCTCTGCCCTTTTCCTGGGTGGGGGGCTTCCCTCAGAGCCCAGCTGCCCCGGAGCTTAGGAAAGGGCCCACCCCGACCCTGCAGGAAGACCCTTCCCGCCCAGCCCTGAGGCCCAGGCCCACGCGGCAGCTAGCCGTCCTCACGTTCGTGGCCGCACATTCTCCACCACATTTCGGGAGAAAATGAGACTCCGAGAATGTTCAGTGTTCGGACTTCCCTTCCCCGAAACGAGGTAACTCTCCACCAGCAGGATGTACATTTTTGTTTGCAAGCTGACTGGCGACGAGTTTCTAAAGATGAGCTAATTACGCTCACCAGCCAGCTCCCCAAAGAACGTCAGCGGAGAAGCCAGTCGGCTGCAGAGACTTGTTATACGCGGACGTATGTTCTTTCCAATATTTGCGTTTCATTCTACTTAATCTTTGACACAGCCGACATTTTCCTAGATAGTTTTGTGCACATGTCTCCACGATTTTTATCTCTTTTTGCAACACTGAGCATTTATTTTGCTTCTCGGTGATAAGTTGTTCCAGACAGTAGGTAGATTACCAGGAGGAAAGATGTTTTATTAGTTAATAATGTACTTACCAAATTATTTGGCTCATAACTGATTTGCATATTTTTACAGGCTACTGAGCCACTGAATCAAAGACAGGAGCATGTATTTGCTTCTGGAAAGTTTGAAATGACCCTCATATTTTACCAAGGATGAAAGTTTGACCGTTTCAAATACTTCAAAACCCTATTTCCTCGCGAGCCTTCACGTGGGGGAAGATTCAGTGACCTATAAAATGCACACATCAGTTATCACCTAAATAATTTGGGAAGGAAACTATTAGCCCCCCTGTTTATCACAGCTTGGATAGGTCCTTGGCTGCAACATCGCTCACTGTCCTTAAATCAGAATATCACCGTGCAAAAAAGAACTTTGCAATAAAACATCAAAGAAAATGTAATGAGAGTTTGGTGATGCAAAAAATTATCTCTATTTCTTATTCAGATGCCTTACCTGGAGGAGTGACTTAGGATCTGTCACATACTGCTGTTAACGGATGATAAAATTACAGCTTGTCTCACGTCACTTTGCTGCCCTCTCCGCCATGGCGGCCTCCCAGGGGCTGTGGGCTCAGCTGTGTCCCCAGATTCCTATGTCGAAGCCCCCCCAGGACTCCAAATGTGATGGTGTTTGGAGACAGGACCTGTTAAAGAAGTGAACTCGTTGGGATCGGCCGTAACCCCGCAGGGCTCCTGTCCTCACGAGAAGAGGAGGTGAGACAGATAGGGACGCCCACGTGACGGCACGGGGAGAAAGGGGTGCCTCCACGCCAAGGAGGGACGCCTCACCGGGACCAGCCCTGCCCACACCTGGTTTTAGACTTCCGGCTTCCAGAACGGTGAGCCGACAGTCCTGTGTGTAATCCAATCAGCCGGGAGCATTTCCCGAGGCGGCCGGCGTGCACAGATGCACCACCCAGCACGGGCGCACCGGACCCTCCGGCTGATGGGGGAACTGGCCAGGCCTGGAAATTCACCGGCCGGCAGCTGAGGTCTGAGGACCACCATCCCCCTGTCGGGCTGACATGTGCCAACACCGAGCCACAGGATCCGCTCGGGCAACCCCCAGAAGTGGCACAAAGGGGTAGGCGCAGCCGCAGCAGCTGGGCCGTGAACCGGGTCCCGATGCCCCAAAGTCACTCCAGTGATGGTGGCCTCAGCCTGCGGCCCGCAGAGGAAGCTGCCTTTCGCGGAGGGGCCCTGGCTATGCCTGGGAATCTGACGTTGCAGAATCTGACTTCTGTGTTCTCCCCCGCGGCCACCGCATGCCAGCATGCGCAGTCCAGAGCCACTCAGCAGGGGCCTCCCCTCTGCCTCGGTGCCCCCACCCCTGGGCCTGGGCCCCGTGTCTGCGCGCCTGGAGGCCCGGCTCTCACAGAAAGGACTCTTGGCTGCAGGCCCTGGCCCCTCATATCTTGTCAACTCTCCTCAAATGTTTAAGACACGGAGGGAAGGGGCGCCTGGGGGGCTCCATCGGTTGAGCGGCCGACTTCAGCTCAGGTCATGATCTCACGGTCTGAGTTCGAGCCCCGCATCAGGCTCTGTGCTGACAGCTTGGAGCCTGGAGCCTGCTTCGGATTCTGGGTCTCCCTCTCTCTCTGCCCCTCCCCTGCTCGTGCTCTATCTCTCTCTCTCTCTCTGTCAAAAATAAATAAACATTAAAAAGCTTCTAAGACATGTGAAAACTCACATTTACAGTTCTACAATTTCTCTGCCCGTGCTTTAAGTCAGGCGCCCTAACTCGGGGATCCTGTGCTGACAGGGAAGCTCTGGATGCATAGTTCCTTCTCCCGGAGCCATTCCCGGGCCACGCGCCCCGGCCGGGCTGTGGACCTGCCCCAGGCGGGAGACCGAACGCCCCAGGCGTCGCCGAGGGCAGCGAGAGCCTCGGGGAGGCTGAGGGCGCACGAGTGGGGCCGGGGGGGCCGAGTGTGGCCGCTGGCCTTTCGCGGGCCCCGGGGAGCCGGGACCCGAGGGGCTGGTGCACCAGGCAGGCCACGCCGCTGCGACATCTGCAGCCTCACGGGTCTCATCCAATCGCCAGGCTCCCCTGGCTCCCATGAGCGTGCTCTGTCAGCACCACCCCCAAATCCTGACCAGAACGTACTGGGGCGAGTGGAGAGACACGGCCAGGGTCCCAGCGGGCACCCGGGGTTGTCTGCTCCCCCCACCGGGAGCGTTCCGGGATGGTGAGGGAGGGGTGAGGCGCGGGACCGGCAACAGAGGGGGTAAGGCCTGGTCTTCTTTTTCTGCCGTTGCCTCCCTTGTACTTAAACAGCCACAGGGGCCTTCGAGACGCCTCCCAAGGGGGCTGGGGAGACGGAAGGAGGGCAAAGCTTCCCCCTCGCACAAGACACAAGAAAAGCAAGGGGTGCCTGGGTGGCTCAGTTGGTTAAGCGTCCAACTTCAGCTCAGGTCACGATCTCACGGTCCATGGGTTTGAGCCCCGCGTCGGGCTCTGGGCTAATGGCTCGGAGCCTGGAGCCTGCTTCTAATTCTGTGTCTCCCTCTCTTTCTGCCCCTCCCCTGTTCATGCTCTGTCTCTGTCTGTCTCAAAAATAAGTAAACGTTAAAAAAAAAATTAAAAAAAAAAAAGCAAAGCAAAACCCACTCGTGGCTTTACGACGAGTCCTCTGCCACCGTCCAGCTTACAGAGAACTCGGGCCCTGACCTGGCCGGAGCACAGGTGCTGGCGGCCTCTGTCCACGTGCAGGACCAGCCAGGCCCCGGGCATCTGCACCAGCCCAGTGCCGAGCCTCGGACGGTGGCCGGGGCACCGGGGAACCAGCGGATGTCATAGAATGTGCTCATGCGGGAAATGTTGTCACTCAAATGCCAGACACCCAAAAAGCAGAGACCCCAGCCAGCCCTGAGTGCTCCTGGAAGCTTCCGGAAGCTTCTCCAAGCCCTGGTCTGTTGAGAGGCCCTCCAGGGGTTCCCGCACGCCTGTGGACACCTCAGTGGAGCACTTCCGCCCTTGAAGTAGCTGCAATTTGCATCTCTGGCTGGCCCATTAGGTCCTGAGCTCACCGTGGCTGACGTGCCCGCTTGTTGGCTGGATGGAGGGAGGGAGGGATGGACGGACAGACAGATGCATACAAATAAAGCCTTAAAAAGGATATGGGTTCTGAAGTCACCGTTTAACTCCCTCCTCACATCCAGCTGCCTTTCCTCTGGGAGACACACACTTTGGAGGGGTAGGGGAGGGGGGTTACACTTCTGACCTACCCTCTGTGATGCCTAAAATCCACCTTGCCTGGCTGCATCCCCGTCCTCAGGAACATGCAGGCCCCCGGGGTAGAGGGGATGGGGACGGAAGTAATCCTGCTGGAAAGCATTGAATCACACGCACACCCCGCTTGGGAAACCGGGGGACACGAGTGAACTCCCAGCACAAAGCGGCAAGGAGAAGGTTCCCCAGAGCTGGACCCCTGGCCCCGAGGAGCACAGACGTGGTGGGGCCTTGCAGAGGCACGTCGGCTTCGGGACAAAGGGACCGGGAAGGAGTGGGAGGCTGCACAGGGAGGGGTGCTGGGCGGTCAGCGGTCGCTAACCCCAGTGCCAGCTCGACGCCCCGCTGAGACGTCAAAGCACCTGCTCCCTTCTCTGTGATACGGGGTTTCCCTTGGCTCTTAGCACGGGTCTCCACCCGTCTGATGACCTATTCATTTTGTCCTTTTGTCCTCGGAACAGACCTCAGGCTCCTGGAGGGCAGGGACTCTGCCACCAGGTCCCCAGCTGCAGGGCCGGGCTGTGGTCCCTAAGTGTTTGCTGAGTCCAAGAGCGTGTAAATCGGCCCAAACACCAGCAAACAAAGGCGGGTTACGGTCACCAGCGGAAGCGGGGAGCTCTTACGCCGCCTCCCTCTGAAAATAAAAGCAACATCACACCTCGATTAAACTCTACACGCACCGCAAAGGCACACGGAATTAGATGGAGAAAACATAAAGCTTATTTTAGTAAGTCTGAATGAGGGTTTCTTGGCGAGATGCGCACCCCAGAAGTTCAGGCGAAAAGATGGCCACATCTGATACTGGAACTGGGAACAACCCAAAGTCTTCCGGGTGGACAAACATCCCGTAAACAAAGTACCAACGTCAAAGAGCCCGTCTCTGACCCGGCAACGCGTCTAGAGGAATCTAGTCGCGGCCCAGTACGTGCCGCCCGGCCCAGGCTCCGCGGGGCGGGGGAGCGAGCGAGCGCAGGGGTCGGTCCCCGAGCCCCGGCGCGACCAGCTGGTGCAGTGAGCGGGGAGCCCCCGCAGAGCTGGAGGCTGGAGACCCCCACGTCCACGGGCGTGCGCGCACAACACGCCCACGCTCCCATGCACGTGCACGCACGCTCCCACACGGGCTCGCGCACACTCCCAGGCCCGGTGCACGCGCACGCGCTCCCCCAGAGACTGGAGGCGGCCCACTGTGGCGGCCCCGCGTCTTGGGGCACCCCAGGCAGCCGGGGGAAGGGAGGCAGGGGGGCCCGGCACAGCAGCCTGGGTGCAAGGGACGTAGTGTCGGGCACGGTGTCTTTTCTGACGCCAGGGAGATGAGCTGCTTCGATCCCAAACACACTCGTGCGTGGGAGGGCAGCGCAGGAGGACGCGGTTTGCACACTCACTCCGCGCGGGGACCTGGGTGTCGCTGGGCTGCGCACAAGGCCAGGGCTGCCTGTGTCCCTGGGGAAGAAACGCGACTTTTGGACAGAACTGCACGGGGAAAAGCCTCCCACCCCTGTGCCTCCTGCGTCCCCTCCCGAGTGCAGTTCTCTTCCAGGCATGGAACAGCCCCGGCCGGTTCACCGTGTAAGGTGCCCCAGTTGTCCTGTGCAGCCGCAATACACCAAGCCCCTTCCGCGGTGTCCTTACTCCCCTTATGCTGTGTCTGCGGTCCTCCGGACGCGCGTTTGACCCCATGACTCCGCTTTAAAAGCTCGTCCTGACAGCTTTGCTGGTTGGATGAACAATCTTTACCCTGAACGGTAGGGCTCTTACTTACCTGCCCCTGGCTCCACCCCAACCTCACCTCATGCCTTCTGTCTGGGCGGGTTCACTCGCAGCTCTGTGGGTTCTTGAGCACATGTTTTCCTTATGACCTCAGGGCCTTTGCACAAACTGCCCCCTCTGCCTGGAACCACATATCCTTCCCCATAACGTTCGGCTTGCCTCCAGGAAGATTTCCCAACCCCACGCTAGGCCATGTTACCCTGGTTTATGCTTTCAAAATACCCCATCCTTCTCTTTTATGGAAAGTTGCTGTACTTGTCATTAATTAATGACATTAATTAATTTCTTACCAGTCCTAAAGGGTCTGTGTCTCAGCCGTAATGCCAGCTCTGGTAGGACCAGGGCTCCTCACGTGGTCTGGGTACTACCCACTGGCTGACTGGCAACTCACCAATCACATGTGGAGTGAGTGAGTGTATGAATGAACGAGGGAGCCGCCTCTGGAATTAGGAGGTGCTTATAAGTGACTTGACGGCCATACAGCAGGGCAGTTCTGTCTGTCTGTCTCCCACGACCCCCGGGGACCCTTGTGGGGGGGGTGCTGCAGACACCCTCAGCCACCTTGATGGGTGTTCATCCAGCCTCTAACGACCGAGGGAAGCAGGAGGGAACGTCTCCCTCCTAGGGCTTTACCAGGGAAGGAAACACCCCAAACCGTGAGCAGGGGAGGCTCTGTGCAGACGCCCTCCCCAGGACAGGTGAGCACTGGGCCCCCAAGTCTCCTGAACAGGTCCCAGAGCAGGGGTTTTCCGCTTGGGATTTTGGGCTATCCCTCCACTATCACATGTCCGATTTCGGTCCAACTTTCTCTATCCTATTAACTCAACCCTAACTCCCCAGAAAACCAAAGCAGTTTAGAGCAGGTGGTTGTGTTCCCTCTGCGACCCTCCAGGCCCCTCCGGGTGTGGACATACCGCGGACAGCAGTCCGAAGTCCCGCAAGAGTGCCACCCGGGCCTCGGCCCCTGGTGTGCGCTCGGGGCCCTTCTGGTTAACGTTTTAAGTAGCTGTGCGGACACGAGGAGGAGGGTGAGTCGTTCCACAACAGAAACGAAAGTGAAATAAACCGAGTCGAGGCTTCGCTGATGCCCCTCCGGGAACTTTATGTAGCAGTTACGATAACAACACTCAGCGTCTTCAAAGGCTCTTTGAAACTTCAGCAAATTCAGCCCCGCCGTCGTGATGTGGGGCAGGTGAACGGCACGCTCTCATCACCGGTGACACAAGCTCACGGCGACAGTGAGGGAAGGTGGTTGCCCCGCCCCGCCCGCCCCACAGCCGCACACTCGCCCTGGGCGGAGCCGGAGCCCCCGTCGTGGGTGTGGTCCTGCCCGGTCCCAGGCGAGCACCACCCGGCCGGACCCGTGGCCCGATTGCTGCGAAGACGTCCCCCTCCCTTCTGAACCGCGTGCGTCCCTCCACGCCCGTCCCGCCCTGGACACACGAGCCCATAAAAGCGCTCCCCACGCCCCGCTGCACACAGGCCTCTCCCAGGGGACCCTCGGCGACTCTGGGTCTGTACATCTTCTCAGATCAGCCGCGGAGGTCGTCCTTGGAACCGGCAAACGGCACTCTGGGCTCGAGAGCGCTCCTTCCTGCTGCACGCGCCGCGTGGCTGGCCTTCGCCCTCGCCTCGGGCTGCCCTGCATCTGTCCTCCGCCCTCGGCCACACACCCCTGCGCCCTCCCAGCTGGGGCTCCCGGGGAGCAGGCTCTCGGGATTGGCTCCGGGGCTGCCGGAAATGAAGTCTTTAATGCAGTAGATGGCACTCTTACCTCTGAATCCACAGGGCACCGCGCTTCTCCCACACGCACACACACCTGACAAAGAGAAGGTGAGCCGGTTGCATTTCGAGTTCACACGGCAACTGTGTCCTTCCGTGGAGACCAGGCTCTCCCGGAGAGCTCCCCGGAGGAGGCGGCCGCTGCGTCCTGGGGCCAAGCCGACTCCTGGAAAACGGACACAAGCGCTAAAAAAAAGCGGAAGTAGGTTTGGCTGCAGAACTGTTCTTTCAGCAACAGACTTTCCAGAATGTTCTTTCAAGTTGCTTGGTCGTACAGCACCAGCTTCTTGCTTCTATCCGTAAATGTCTCATTATGTAACAACCCCTGTTTAGCATAGACGGCTCCTCAAGCTTGAAAACATCCTAAGCAATTGTTCAATTATATATTCCCAGGTAAATGCTATCTGTCCCGTGTAACACTAATTGTTTTGTCTGGTTACTTGAAGGAAAATAATTATGATAAAAATAATGAATGTTATAAGATATAAACTACACAGCTAATTTTCCCAACAGCTTTGGAATCTCTGCTCCTCTCTTTTACTTTTCCTTAGAAACGACGTTCGTTTTTAAGATTTTATTCTTCTCGAAGTCTCCTGAAACTGGGAGAGTGCGGCAAATTAAAACTTCAAGAAGGCCTTCCTGCGAGGGGGCGAAGCAGAAATAGAAGCCACCCCGATCCCGTTAGGTGGAAATATTCACTGCCCACGCTGGTGGATCTCCTTTTGTGGTTCTAGTGAGGATCCCACTGCACAGAAGGGAGAGAAATCTGACCGAGTTAAAGAAGGATTTGTGGGAGGAGATTTGTGTGTCCTTTGACATCTGGAACAGGGCCTAACTGCAGCCGGGGCCGGGGGGCCTCAGTGTCTCCTCCACCCCCGACCTCAATGCAGCTAAGGGTGTGTCGCACTCTCTCGTGCAAAGTCGCCATGCGTGATTTCCAGGACACCTGGGGGAGAATGGGTGTCACCCACAGCTGCTGAGTCCGAGGCTGATTCCCGACGTCAAGCTCCCAGGAAGGCTCTCCGTGGTCCGGCGGGGGTCACGTGGCATCGCAGGGCCAGGCAGCTGTGCCGGGACTCAGGGGTGCACGGTCCCCACGGGTGGCGCCCGAGGTGCCCAGGTGGACGGGGGCGGGTCAAGGTCAGGTGCCGGAGGAGGCAGGCCCGCGTGTCTGCGTGCACAAGCACAGGTGCGCACGTGTGGGGGCTGAGGAGGAGTCTTTAAAAAAGAGGAATAAAGTCAGAAAAAGGAAGCGTTTCTACTACACAGGATGTTGTAATTACGTAAGCAAATGATGTCTCCACGAATGTGACATCATAAGGCCGCTTTTCAGTCTCTGTGGCGTCTCAAACTGGTTTGATACTTCAATTCCTAGATTTATCGCAATTCTTGCATGGATTATTTCCACTCCCCCCCCCCCCGCCAAATTTTGAATAAGTTGTTGAGATTGGCACGCGTTCATGCTCAGAATTCACCCATTACAGAATTTTACCTCATGATGGGTGAAGGAGTTGCCTCCATGGCCGACCTGGGCCTGTGCCCCCCTCAAACTAAGAGTTCGGAGCAGGCACGGCTATTTACAAAAGAGGAGTCCGTCAGCAGCTGAGAAAACAAACGGCTGTAATGATCTGTGCTTCCCCACGGAGCTGGTCGGCACATTTCCAGGTGACCCTGGGGAGGCAGCGTATCTCCGATCTCCGTTGCCCAACGGTCTCTGGGGTGTAGGGCATGAGTCCTAGGCGGTCAGGATGTGCCCAGACCCATCTCCCGGGCACGGCTTCCCTCCCCTCCAACACCAGCCAGTTGGCTCACAGCCTCTTTAGTGGCAGAGGTTGTGAAATCCTTTCTTCATAAATTGGCTTACATCAACCGATTAAAAGACGAGATCAGTCTTCTGAGTTTGCCCCGCGGCTTGATGAGAGCGATTTCTGCTTACCACCTTCCTCTATTGTGTTTGGGAAATTCTCAGACTTCTGGAAATATCTCCTGGAAAGTCAGTGTTTGTAGATTTCCTGTGTCATACGGTTGATAATTTACTGAAGTCGCAATCAGATGCACCGTGTTCCTTTCTCCTGTCGACAAGCTGTTTACAAAAACACTGTTGGGCTCGTGGGTGTGCCCCATATCCTAATTTGATAGGAGTGCTCCCTCCCTTCACTTGGGCCTCTTAGCACATCACACAATGTTCTGCACATTTTATAAGCGTTTAATTACATCTGGGGAAAAGCTGATTGATGGAAAGAGAAAAAGGTGAGTAAAGAACGTGGGAGGTTTGGAAATTGGCACCGAGAACAAATTGAAGTCTAATTAATAAACAGGAAGAACCGGACGCCATGTCTGGTGTGGAAGCCGTCATCGGAGACGGATGGGGGGAGCGGACGTTACTAGAATGGAAGTTCGGAAAGGCGTGGCTTGCTCAGAAGTGCCTGGCCAAGGAAGAGAGTGTGTGATAGACCCTCGATCCTGGGCAGAACGTGTCTTTCGAAGACAGACAGACACAGGAAGCGTGTAGAAGTTGAACGCGTTGAAATCTTCCTGTGCAGCACCCCCCCCCCCCCCCAAAACTGCTGACTAAAACGCTTAGGTAAGCCTCCGGAGCGCAATGAGCTCACGAGAGGAAATGAGCGTGTTGCCAACAGCAAGTCAGGGGACCCGATTAAGCGCATTACGGCCTTGGCGTCACCCCACCCACGTGGCAGACCAGCGAGCAGACCTTCCCCACGGGCTGGGGACGGACACTGACGCCGTGCTTCGCTCAAGCGCCGGTTCCTTTCCAATCACCATCTAATTGGGGAGGCCGGAGTTTCCTTTTCTCACCCAAGCGAGCGACCGCGTCCGGGCCTCCGCTGTCCCCTTCGGGCCACACGGCGCGTCCGTTTTCCTCTGGCAGGCCCATCGGAGCAGCCCCGCGGAGACGCGGTCGGCTCTCCGATGTAGGCGCCCTCCCCTCCTGCTCTGCACCTGCCGGGGGCGCTCGCGGGAGCCTCGGGGCTGATGTCTGCGGACTGAGGGTCAAATGTCAACTAGGAAGGACACTTCCAAAAGGCGAGTCGTCGCGTAACACGCTCACAGATGAGCCATTCGTATTTCATTGTGGCAAAGCGACGGGAGAAAGTCCCTTGCAAGAGACGTAATACGTAAAAACCAGAGGGATCGCTTTCTCTCCATAGACACATTCACGACTGCTCTTGCAAAATACTGGCGAGTGGAAGACGCCAAGTGCTGCCTTGGGATCGTCACGGGGACCTGCGGGCCGCGACGCATTAGCCCCGCTTCCCTCAGGCTCACCGATTACAGCTGGAGAGGCATTTCGATGCTTCCGCTGTAATTGTCTCAGCAAGTCTCGTGTTTCAAGGGCAAAACTACGAGCAGTTGTTAGCCTCCTGTGCGATCCCGGGATCACTCCCATCTTAGTCCTCTTTGCTCCTACTTACCGGCCATCTCCAAACACGAAATCCATATGAACTCATTAATCCTCTCAGGATTTCCATTTAATTTGAAATGAGTCACCAGAAAAAATGTCAACACGATGCAACACGATGCTGAGCCTTCCAGATTATTAGGCTCTCCTCCCAAAACAAACAGAAAACTCATTCTGCCAGGGACAGAGTTTCAGGACTGTTGCACAAGACTTGCAAACAGGAGTTTGAAGACAACCTTCAAGGTACACAGCCCCACAAAGACTTACCATGTCTTGCTTGCAAAATATCCGAGCTCGGGCTGGTCGGGGTGTCTCCAGCGTGCCGGCCACAACCAGAGCTTTAGATGGGTGCTAGTTACGCACTGCTGGGTAACACACGGTCACACATTTAGGAGGTGAAAACAGCACTGATTTATCATCTGGCCGTTTCTGGAGGCCTGAAGTCCAGATGCCATGTGACTCGACCTCCACTCGGGTTCTCAGTGGGCTTGAGTCTCGGTGTCTCTTCCCAGGCTGCCCTTCTCAGCCGGCGCCTGGGTCTTCGTTCAACCTCGTTTCATTGGGAAGATTCGTTTCCTTGCAGTTGTAGCTGGGGATCATCTGGGGCCACACTGAGGTCCTGGGAGCCCCCTTGTGTCCCCTCTGCGTGGCACCTGCAGGTGGTCCATAGCACGGATGCTCACTTTCCTCCAGGCTGTTTGGGACACGTCTCTTACTTAGACTTCCTTTTCTGTCATTGCCCACAGAAAACTCTGCTTTCAGACAGCTCACCTGATCAGGTCAGACCCACCAGAATGTTGTCCCTTTGCCTTACAATGTAGTATCATCATGAGACCATTCTGTCACATCTGCAGGTTCCACATGTACTCAAAATGGAGGGGCAGGGGTCGCAGGGGGGCGTTGAGAATCTTGCCCACCAGGGGACACACATATCCTGAGATCGAGGCGGAAAGCCCTGATGTGCTCAGGTGCCCAGTGCCAGCTGCCCCTTCTGGGGCGAACATGATACCGTCTTGTTGAAGCATTCACCACCGCCCAGGACGGACCAAAGCCTATGTGCCCTCAAAGCTGGATGCCCTCAGGCTTTGGGCTCTGCAAGGCTGGGGTTGGACTTCTGGGAACCCACTGAATGTCTTCATTTCTTCATTTCTTCATCCCACTGTGCAGGGACCGTGTGGTCACTAGAAATTTGCCCCCAAAGGGCAGAAATGCCCGGAAGGCCACTGAGGAGGCACAGGAAAGACAGGGACAGGGTGGCTCTCCTAGTGGTGAGCAGGTGGGGAGGGACGGAAAGGAGAAAGGAATCTTCCTACAAGTGGGCAGAGAGGGTCCTCCCGCCATACTGTTTTGGGGACGTGTGCACTGAGAAGGAGTCTAGACCCAGCGGGTTTAGTGAGTGACAGAAGCATTCGTGGTACTGACGTCAGCCTCTCTGCATGCGCTGTGCCCCCTTCATGATTGTGACGAGGGCCCCCTACCTGCCTCAAGCCCTGTTCTTACACACACACACACACACACACACACACACACACAGAGGCACATGTGGACGACACTTCCACACACATGTGCATATGTGCTCACACACACACACACACACCCCTAATTCCCACACAGGGGACTTCACCTGAAAAACAGTTTTGCTAAATCCAACCACCAACAGGAAGGAAGTTGGACTTTGTGAGGAGAAAGGGACAGAACAGAGAGGTCACTGTCTTGCAACACGTGCAGGGTCACCGTGGCCTTTGAGCCACACTGGTTCCCAGGGAGAGCCCCTCCTACAAAGGGGGTGAGGTTTTGGCCTTTGGGGGCTGCTCCTAGTCGGCTGTCCAGGGCATTTAGGGTGAGCCATAGCTGTCTCCAAAAACTCCTCAAAAAAAAATTTGTTTATGACGGGACAGCAAGTGATTTCCAAGCAAGTACAGAAAAAGAAAGAATCTAGGGTGGATGAGCATTCTGGTTCACGACTGCATCCCCAGTACCCAGAAACAGGATATTCTATGTTCTATAAACAGGATATTCAGTGACACTGAGCAGCACTGAACACTTCCTGGATCCCCAAGGGGGGAAAACTACACATCTGGGGTTACTCCAAAATCCACCATTACTTGCCATCTACCCAGCATACATCATCTATATGCCTACTCATCTATCCATCCACCCATCTACCTGTCCACCCATCTATCCACCCATCCACACAACCACCCATCCACCCGTCTGTCAATCCATCCATCCATCCCTCCATCCATCCATCGTCCATCCATCCACTGTCCCACCTGTCCATCCATCCATCCACCCACCCATCCATCCACCCATCTGTCCATGCATCCATCCATCCATCCATCATACATCCATCCACTGTCGCACCTGTCCATCCATCCATCCCTCCGTCCATCCATCCATCCATCCACCTATTCACCCATCCACCCATCCAGCTGTCCGTCCATCCATCCATCCATCCATCCATCCATCCACTGTTCCACCTATCCATCCATCCATCCACCCATCTACCCATCCACTCATCAATCCATCCACCCACCCATCCACCTATCCACCCATCCACCAGTCCATCCATCCATCCATCCATCCACCCATCCAGCTGTCCATCCATCCCTCCATCCATCCATCATCCATCCATCCACTGTCCCACCTGTCCATCCATCCACCCACCCATCCATCCATCCATCCATCCACCTATTCACCCATCCACTCATCCAGCTGTCCATCCATCCACCCACCCATCCATCCACCCATCCGTCCATCCATCCATCCATCCATCCATCCATCCATCCATCCACTGTTCCACCTATCCATCCATCCATCCACCCATCTACCCATCCACTCATCAATCCATCCACCCACCCATCCACCTATCCACCCATCCACCAGTCCATCCATCCATCCATCCATCCACCCATCCAGCTGTCCATCCATCCCTCCATCCATCCATCATCCATCCATCCACTGTCCCACCTGTCCATCCATCCACCCACCCATCCATCCATCCATCCACCTATTCACCCATCCACTCATCCAGCTGTCCATCCATCCACCCACCCATCCATCCATCCATCCATCCATCCATCCACCCACTCATCTTAGAACTGCAAGCAACTGAACTCTGCCAACAGGCAGAATAGGACTGGAGGCAGACCTGCTCCCAGAACCTCCTGATAAAGTCCCAGCTGGTGGCACCTTGATCTCAGCCTAGGAGGGCAGCCTGGAGCAGGACCCAGCTGGCCACGAGGCGAAGACGCACCGTGTGTGAGGCAGTAAGCACGTGATTGTCACAGTGGCGAGAGAAAACTAACACAACTTCACTCTTTGAAGCTAACGGACTGCGTTGTGAGGTTGTGTTCTCGGTCCGTTCGAATGCAGTTATGCTCGCCCCGTCCTCATCTCTTCCCCACGCCGACTTTCGGCACCAAGTCCCACGGTCTGCTCCTTGTTGGCTCAGAAAAACCGTCTCCAGTCTCTCTGCCTAATTCCCACTGGTTCATCAAGAGCCTGTGTTCTGGTTTGCTCCTTCCCTCAGCAGATAACTGAGAGGGTGGGCAGCTCTGCCCTGCAGCCCAAGGATCAGCGTGCGGAAGCTCAGCCCAAGAGGAAGAGACGGACGTGGGAACCAAGTGTGCAAGAAGGAGTAGCAGGTGTGTGCAGCCGAGCGTCCTATATACAGCGCGCAGGGACAAGGAGGGAGACGGGACGGGGGCAGGAGGCTGTTGAAGGGGACAGTGAAACGGCGGGGACCACCGCAGGCCTGCCGTCGTGCAACCATCACACTGAACCACAGGGACATCCCGTGCGATGCAGGGCTGGCCTTCTGTGAACAGTGAGAAGGAACAGAAGGGGTCTATGGAGCATGACGTTCCCAGAGTTGGGTTTGGGGGTGGTTCCTTCTGGCTGAGGGGGAGCAGGAGGGGAGCAGGGGGACCAGGTAGAGGAGACAGGATGGTCCAGAGCAGGGATGGAAGGCAGGCCCTGGGAGATGGGATGGGCAGGATGGGCCCTGGTGTTCCCTGGGCAGTGGCTGGGGCCAGGTGGGCTCGGGAAGGTGGCCCTCCCAGGGAGGGGCAGCTGGGAAACCCCAGGGGAGGAAGCCCAGCATGGAGGGCTGCCCGGGGAGACCCGCGGGAGGCCCACGATGGGGAGAGAAAGCAGAGCCGGAGGGGTGGGGCAGAGAGGTCTTCCAGACAGGGGATATGCTCAGGGGATTGGCCGGGTTGGGGCTTTGACACGAGGCTGGGCAGTGGAGGAACCGGAAACCATCCCGAAAGAAGAGAATCGAGAGGTGAGGGCAGCAATCCGTGTGTGCATGGGCGTGAGTGTGTGCGCTGGGGTGTGAGAGGATGTGCACTGGCGTGCTTGTGTGTGCACACATGAGTGCGTGTGCACTCTGTGTGCGCGTGGGCATGAGTGGGTTGCACGAGTGTGCAAGGCGTTCACTCCACATGCGTGGGGACGTGCGTGCACAGAGAGGGGCCACTGAGAAGAGCGAGGGAAGACAGTGTGGATTGAGAGAAAGAGACGCCCTCTCCTGGAACAGCCTGGAAGGAAGGGGAAGGAAGGCGCCAGGACCTGGCTGGAGGAAGTTCGACTGGGACCCCCGCCGCGGGAGTCGGGTGCGCATAGGAGGTGTCTCTGAGTCCCCTCCGGGGCCGTCCCGCACTCACACAGACTTTGCACCGGAGCCCGGCAGCCGACGCCCTCAGAGCCGAGTCTGGGGGCGCCCTGGGACCCCGGCGTGCTGGCAGCTTGGCCTCCATGACAGGGGCAGGTTTGGGACGACGATGGCTCACCACGGCCCGAGTGCCAGGAAGAGCTGACACGTAACTCCATCTGTGATGTATCCTGGAGGGCAAGAAAGCACGTGGCCAAACAGGTGGTGAAATAACAGGCTGAAAGTTTTTAAAAGAGAAGGGAAGAGAAAGAGAGTGAGGGAGGGGCAGGGAGGGGCGGTCACGCCCTCTCGACCCTTCTGCCCAGGTCCCGGGTCCCCTCCACGGGTGACTTAGTGGTGGCGGCTGCGGCAGGTCCCTGTGGACTCCCAGGCTTCCCCAGCTGGCTCCGGCTGGCAGGGCCCCGCAGGGAAAGGACGCCCTCACCCTGCCCTCGGAACGCGCGTGCGGGTCCCGCAAATGCCCGCTGCGTGAGGAGAAGGCACGATCTGCGGCAGGACTGGCAAAGTGCAGGCGGCAGACCGACCGACCGGACCCCCGGCCAGCAGATCGCCCGAGACCATAACCGAGAACCCCGAGGCGCAGGGTCCTCCTGCTGCGGGCAGGTGACAACAGTGCCCTGTCATCGCCCGAGCCACTGATGCCCAACCTTCATGAGCAAACAGGTGGTTTGGAAGCACCTGCCCCACTGACTCCCATCCTCTTGGGTGGGCGGGACCCCAGGGACCATCCTTCTGAGTCCCCAAGTGATGGGGACGCACCTGGAGCCCGGGGAACTTGGACTCAGCCGCTTCCCCGTCACACACCAAAGGGACATTCCTGGAGGCCTCCCCACCGCTGTCTCCCTGCCCCTCCCTTCCCCTTCCTCCTGCTCCTCCCTCCCTTCCTCCTTCCTCCCTCCCTTCCTTCCTCCCTCCCTTCCTTCCTCCTTCCCTTCCTTCCTCCTTCCCTTCCTTCCTCCCTTCCTCCCTCCCTTCTTCCCTCCCTCCCTTCCTCCTTCCTCCCTCCCTTCCTTCCTCCCTCCCTTCCTTCCTCCTTCCCTTCCTTCCTCCCTTCCTCCCTCCCTTCTTCCCTCCCTCCCTTCCTTCCTCCCTTCCTCCCTCCCTTCTTCCCTCCCTCCCTTCCTCCTTCCTCCCTCCCTTCCTTCCTCCCTCCCTTCCTTCCTCCTTCCCTTCCTTCCTCCCTTCCTCCCTCCCTTCTTCCCTCCCTCCCTTCCTTCCTTCCTCCCTTCCTCCCTTCCTCCCTCCCTCCCTTCCTCCTTCCTTCATTCCTCCCTTCCTTCCTCCCTTCCTCCCTCCCTTCTTCCCTCCCTCCCTTCCTTCCTTCCTCCCTTCCTCCCTCCCTTCCCCCCTTCCTCGCTTCTTCCCTCCCTCCCTCCCTCCCTCCCTTCCTTCCTTCCTTCCTTCTTCCCTCCCCACCTCCACCCCCAAAACACAATCAGCACACTTACTGAATCCATGCTAAAGACCAGGGGCGGTCCTGGAACTGAGGCACAGGGGTGATCTGAACCATGAGAAGCCTATGCTCTGTGGAGGCCAGACGCTGGGCCTCTGGCTGGAGGTGAGGTGAGCAGTACGGCACCCCTGGCTCTGAGGACAGGCGGAACCCTGCAGGGAGGTCGCTGGGCAGAGCGGGGCGGGAGGGGAGAAGCCGGCTGCTGAGAGTGAGCTAAACTGAGGGCAGAGGGCGGAGGGCAGACCCCATGGAGGGCCCTGAACCGCACCCACACTGGCACCTGGGGGGAGGCAGGGCAGGGGCCGCAGGGCCCAGGGGCCTGGGGGCGGAGCTGGGGTCTAATTCTGAGAATCAAGGGGAGGCCACTTGGGTCGAAGCAGCTGGAGCACAAGGCCGGGCAAAGTTCACAGAGGAGGGTGGAGAGCTGTTGGGGGGGACAGTGGACACCGGGAGGACGGCCGGGGCGGCGGGGGGGGGGGGGGGTGCTGCAGAGACCCAGGTAGGAAGCCGAGGTGACTTGGGGCTCGCCGGGGACAGGGAGGAGGGAGAAAAGTTCATTGGTTGAGAAGCACTTTGAGCCCAGATCCACAGGATTGGCTTTTGGAGCAGATATTGGGGGCGGGGGGCTGGGGAACGGCCGGTCTGGGCCTTGGGCAGGTGATGCCCCTCACTGGGGTGGGGGACGTGGCTGGCCAAGGGGGGCCGAGGTGTCGCAGACAGAGATCGTTCTCAGGGCGGGACTGAGACCACTGAACGTGAATACTCTGGGCAGTGTCTCCTCTGTGACGGGGCGGGGGGGTGGGGGGGGCCAGGTAGACGACCTCACGGCCACGATCATCAGCCCCTGAGCCCACCCTGGGACCTGCAGGCCCCACGGCCACGTGCAGGAACCCCCAACGGCTCATCCTGGGGGTGCTGCCGTCACAGGCCTCACCCTTGGTGTCCGGGACCGGCCCGGACGCGGGACCCGCGGACGCGCAGTTCGTTTGCGGACGCAGATCAGCACGGAGATAAGAGGCAGCAGGGACCCGACAGGCCGGCCGGCGGAGTCGAAGCCTCCGAGGTTGCTGGCAGCCGGACGGCTCTCGGAAGGTGTCAGGGAGGCCCCCCCGGGGCGCCCCACCCGCTGCGGGCTTCCCGCGTCCGCTCTGACTCCCGCGGCCCTGCTGCTCCCGCCTGGGCACCTGCCTGGCAGACTTGGCTCTGAGACGCGAATGGGACGACTCGGGGTGGGGGTGCGGGGTCCGTGTGCGCGTGGAGGTTTACGATACATGGGACGCGGTAGTCTAAACGTGACCTGGTTTCCCAGCGATTCCCTCCTTTCTCCAGCCTCCTGTCTGGTAAGGACACCATTTGCGACTCAGGCAACAGAGGCGCTGGTCAGTTGCGCCCCCGTGAGGCCTCCCGTGCACAGTAGGCGGTTAGTTACGTTTCGTTGGGAGGTAGATGTCATACGCGGGGCTGCCACCGCTCGGAGGTGGGCATCCTGACCCACGTCCCCAGGGATCCGCGGTGTGTCACCGGCAACAAAAACAGCCTTCTGGCACATTCACACGCGAGCTCTGTCCGCCCGCGTCTCTCGGCCAAGGCACCGCCGTCTGGGACCTGGCTGTGGGTCTGGAGCACACGCGGGGAGCACGCTTCCCAGGCAATGAAAACGGTGAAGTTGGGGCACCCGGGTGGCTCAGTCGGTTAAGCGTCCGACTTGGGTTCAGGTCATGATCTCACAGTTCGTGAGTTCGAGCCCCGCGTCGGGCTCTGGGCTGTCGGCTCAGAGCCTGGAGCTGCTTGGGATTCTGTGTCTCCCTCTCTCTCTGCCCCTCCCCCTCTTGAGCTCTGTCTCTCACTGTCTCTCTCTCAAAAATAAATAAACATTAAAAAAAACTAAAAAAAAAAAAAGAAAACGGTGAAGTCAGATGTCATAAAGTTTGAACTTGGTAGTGGGAAAAAGGCTTATTTCATCCTCAGGTGATGCGGTTCGTGGTTTCATGGAAACCATAGAAACCTCAGAAAGCAACCTGAAGGATCACCCCCTGTTCTGAGACCTTAACGTAAAGCACATCCGTACCGCGTACGAATAAGGCGACTCAAACTGAGCTTGGGAAACCCATCTTCTACGAAGTCTAGGGAAAAGTAGGTACAATGAGCCCCACTCGTCGGAACGTCACCGTTCCTATTGACGTTCCTTTCTGTGGAGCTCCGCGAATCTCAGCCTGGCAGAGAGGGCTCCTCTGAGGGAGGGGAGACTCGCCATCCAGGATTCCTCTTAATTGCATGAAATGCATAAACCTTTAATAAGTGAACACGACTATGCCTTCGGGCACTTCTGCTCTCCCTGTGAGGAAGCTTTGACCCCCTTCCAGCCGACTCAACCATTTCTCTCTGATGACGTCATTTCCAATCCGCTGAACACCTCAATTAAAGCAAGCAAGCCACTGCCGAAAGACAAGTATCTTGTAGAGACTTCTAATGATGGTGAGTTTTGGAAATGATTAATGTATGGACAGGGGTAAACCTTTGAGTCAGTCATTAATGGAAATGATTTTAATTTATGGGGAAAGAGAAAATGATACAGGCTCCAGATTACCACCCTTACTGTTCAGAACCTGTTGGCCTCAAAGACACCCTGTGTGTATGTGTGCGTGTGATTGTGTGTGTGCACGTGTGAAGTGTGTGTCTGAGTGTGTGTGTGGCTGTGTGTGTGTGCATGTGTGTGTCTGTGTGTGGTTGCGTATGTGTGTGTTGTCTGCTTCAGGACAGCCAAGGAGATGAGGGACTTTAGCCCTGCGGACCGGAGGCTCGGCGGGGAAAGCAGGCTGGGTGGGGGGGGACGAGCCTATTCCTGCAGGTGTAGACCTAGAAACAACTCATGCCGGGGCGGGGAGCAGGGGGCGCCTCTTTCCTGAAGAATCTGACCTTTAACGTCACAGGAGTGGCCATGGGAAGCCGGCAAGCCGCTCACCCCCAGCTGCATGTTCGTGAGCGTGGTCCGTCCACGCATGGAACAGACGGCCGGAGGGGCAGGGGCGCCGGCCGCCGCGCAAGCAGCACACTGGGGAAGGGCAGGCAGCGGCCAGAACGGAGGAGTAAAGTAGAAACCACCTCGGCCAAAAGTGCTCGGCATGTTCCGACGGAAGAGGCAAGGGTACCACTTTTTAAGGTAAAGAGGTCTTTATTAAAGAAAAAAGACGCTTCACAGGAAGTGGTTTAGTTTGAGCGCCATGGAGGCAGAGGCTGAGACAGAGCTTCTGTGGGTGCGTGGCTGGGGTTGTGCTGTGGGGCGGGGGGCAGGCGGGCGGGAGACGCTGGGCCTCCGCCGGGCCGAGTGGAGGCCAGCCCGGCCCAATCCCACCCGCGAAGGACAGCGGCGCCGCAGAAGGTCCTGGTGAGGCCAACCTGCGTGCTGACACAAACACGGGCACGCACACGCCCTGCACACCCGCACACGGGCACAGATTCACAACCACCTGCAGGGCGATTACGGAGCACGGAGGTAAAATAGAGGAATGATCTGGAAATAGGTGTCGCTCCAGGACCCTGGCATTTAAACTTCCCTGGCAAATTGTGGACTTCGGAGATCGCGAAAGGAACGCTTCTGCTGGAAGCCAAAAAGTCCCTCGGTTTCCCCTCAAAAAAAAAAAAAAAAAAAAAACCCTATTGGTTAGCACTTAACTGCAATGTGACAAGCCTGAGTGAGGGAGGCGTGGTGACGTGACGCAGCATCACCCTTCGTTAGCGAGCAGGGACTCTGTTTCGTCCCGTGGAAGCCAAGGTGGTTAGCAAAGTGACCAGTTACCCGGAAACGTAGTGCGACTGTCCTGTCGCTCTGAGTTCACAGTCCTCACGCTCACAAAGTGCACAAATGAAGGTATACAGTCCGATGCACAGAGAAGACCTTACTCTAAAAAATGAGGTTTACAAGGGTCTGTATTCTTTCCACGGAACCGTCGGCAAGGGGAAGCCCAGAGTGACAAAACTGATGACCTCGAGAAGCTTTTCTTGCACGTGACCTATTTTTTAAAGATAGATAATAGATCAGTAGATGATTCATGTCATATGTGTTGTATGTAACACAATGCGTAACTGCATATTATTATTTTATTAATAAGAATACATACTAACATATTGACATATATTACATTATTATGATATATATTATATATTAAGATACATGCAGATAAGTCAGCAAATTGCAAAAGGCATAAGAAGAAGAAAATACCTCCTGTAGTCCTACATTTTAGACGATATAACTTTGAACTGTTTGGTATTTGTACTTTTTCAGTCTTATTTCTATGAATATTTTTGTTGGAAATAGAAATGTAAAAGGCTAGAGTAGCATTTCTTCATATTATTAAATATGGTCCTGACAATTATTTTGATATCTGTAAAATAATCTACGTTTTGAGTGTCTCAAATGTATTTAATAAATACTCTATGACGCAGCATAATTATTCATGTAACAATGAAAGTTAAGATTATCTTTATTTAAACAGCTCTAATACTTTTTAAAAATTGTTTAATGTTTATTTATTTTTGAGAGAGAGAGAGAGAGAGAGAACGCAAGCAGGAGAGGGGCAGAGAGAGAGAGAGACACAGAATCTCAAGGAGACTCCAGGCACAGAATCTGACGCAGGGCTCGAACCCACGAACCATAAGATCATGACCTGACCCAAAATCAGACGCTTAGCTGACTGACCACCCAGGCGCCCCATCTCTGATTACTTTATGTTAAATCCCCAGAAACAGAACTGTTCAGCCCTAACACAGGGTACTTTAAGAGGTTTTTGATATTTCCTGACAAGGCTATTTTCTAGAAAATGTTACCAATTTCTACTTTCATCAACACTCTGAAAAAGGTAGAAATTAATACACCTTCTTGGAAAATTGTCCCTATTTTGAGAGTCCCTATGCAATTGCCAGATTTCCCACTACTTTGATTTCTTTTTTACTCACCAGTTTGAAAGAAAATGTTGGCTAATTTTTTTTACGATTATTCTCTACATACCTACTTTGTTATCTTTGTACTGCTCTCTTAAAATAGTTACAATTGATTTGTAAAGCCTCTTTACTTATTTTTTAATTTATTTTCTAGTCTTTATTTATTTTTGAGAGAGAGAGAGAGAGAGAGAGAGAGAGCATGAGTGGGGGAGGGACAGAGAGAGAGGGAGACACAGAATCCGAAGCAGGTTCCAGGCTCTAGGCTGTCAGCACAGAGCCCGATGTGGGGCTCAAACTCACGAACCGTGAGATCATGACCTGAGCCGAAGTCGGACGCTTAACCCACTGAGCCACCTGGGTGCCCTTCACTACTTACTGAGGCTATTAATCTTAAATAAGTTATGTATATGCGAGTGCTTTTCCCAGGGGGCTGTTCTTTCAATTTTGCTATCGGAGTTTTAGATGCTCAGAAATATGTATTTTGATATACATGAAACTCCTAGAAGAGCATAGAGGAGAAAACCCAGATGCCCTTGAATGTGGCAGTGACTTGCATGGTCCATGATAAGCTGGGCCTCACGAAAACAAGCGGACGAAACACTTGTGCAGAAGACTGAGTCAAGAGAAGGAGAAGACCAGTCACAGGCTGGGAGAAAGTATTTGCCGGAGATGCGTCTGCTATAGGACTGTTACGCAACATATACAAAGAACTCCTAAATCTCAACAACTGGAAAAAAGCTGGGCTGGAAAATGGGCAAAATCCCTCCACAGACACCTCACCCAAAAGGAGATACAGGCGAAAAGAGGCTTCACCTCATATGTCATCAGGAAGTTCAAATGAAAACAACAATGAGATCTCTGCACACCCACTGGAATGACTAAAATCTGGAATACTGCAGATGTGGAACAGAAAGGAACTCTTAGCACTCCTGGAGGCAATGAAAACCGGGGCAGCCACCTTGGAACACAGTGTAGCAGTTTCTTACAAAACCAAACATACTCTTACCATATGATCCGAAAATCTCGTTCGTTGGCATTTACCCAGAAGAGCTGAAAACTTACACATATGCAAAATTTGCACATGGAGGTTCACAGCAGCTTATTCGTAACTGGCAAATGGTAGAGGCAATGAAGATTCCCTTCAGTCAGTGAATGGTCAGAGTTTGATACATATAGACAGTGGAATATTATTATATAATATTATTCACTGCTAAAAAGAAAGAAACTATAGAGCCTTGAGAAGATATTGAGGAACCTTAAATGCATGGTTCTAAGCGGAAGAAGACAATCTCCAAATGCTACTTACGATGTGATTCCGACCGTATGGCATTCTAGAATACGCAAAAACTCTAAAGACAGTGAAAGGATAATGGTTTCCAGGGATTGGGGGAGAGGGAGGTTTGAGAAGGCAGAACACAGAAGATGTTTTAGGACAGTGAAACTACTCTGTATAGCACAATAACGGTGGATAGATTTATGAATTACGCATTTATCCGAACCCATGGAATGTACAACAGCAAGAGTGGACCCTGGTGTAATCCGTGGGCCTTGGACGTTTACGATGTGTCAGTATAGGTCTGTCGGTTGTAAGAAACATACCGGTCTGGTGGTGGAGTTGACAGTGGGGCTGGCATGCATATGGGGAGACAGGATATATGGGAAATCTCGGTATCTTCCTCTCAACTTTGCTCTGAATTTCAGACTGCTCTAAAAATATATAATCTTTTAAAATCCTTAAAAAGGCACTTAGCCAAGTGTAAAATACACACTAAATAAGACTTGGTGGCCAACTGAGGAAATTCCAAAACTACAAGGTGGTTCAATAATATTTAGAAAGTCAGCAACTAGAAATAAGGAGAGAGGTCATGGGGCGCCTGGGTGGCTGAGTCAGTTGGGTGTCTGACTCTTGCTTTCAGCTAGGTTATGCTCTCACAGTTTGTGAGTTCAAGCCCTGCGTCGGGTTCTGTGCTGGTGATAGGGAGCCTGCTTGGGATTCTCTGTCTCCTTCTCTCTCTCGGCCCCTCCCCAACTTGCTCTCTCTCAAAAACAAATAAACATTAAAAAAAAGAGAAATAAGGAGAGAAATCATATAATCATCTTCAGAGATGAAGAAAAGACATTTAATTAAATTCATCCCAATTCATATTTAAATCCTCAAAAATAGGGGTTGGTAATTCCTAAATATTCTAAGAGCTTTCTATGAAATCAGAAATAAAACACAATGCCCACTGCCTCTACTGTTTCATACGGTGTATAAAAAGAGAGCTGACAAACCATAAGAGACTCTTAGAAAACTGAGAATACGCTAAGGGTTGATGGGAGGTGGGAGGGAGGGTTGGGTGGGGGATGGGCATGGAGGAGGGCACCTGTTGGGACGAGCACTGGGTGTTGTATGGAAACCGATTTGACAATGAATTTCATATTAAAAAAATTAAAAAAAGAGAGAGCTGAGAGAGCCAAAATCTACGTACTTATTCTGCCCAAATTACTGGCTGATGCACTACCTGTTCACACAGAGAGTGCAGTTCAAACAGCCCAGCTGAGGTCGAAGGACTTGTGCCGGACGGGAGCTGTGGCTCATCCCGGGGCAGAGGGATTTGCACTTTGAGTTCCGCCCAGCTAACTGCATGCTTAAAAACTAAAGCACAAGTCTTCTGAGGCACAGAAAAAAATCTAGAGTTTCTACAACATCTTCCTCACAATGTCTACGATGAGGAAACAGAAGACCATGACAGGCCGTCTGGAGAAAAGGCAGAATCGGTGAGAAGCAGCTCCACCGTCCAGATGCCACAACTAGCAGAACTGGATTTTAAAGCAGCTGTCATCACTGCTCAAGGACGTAAAGGAAAGGATGCGTATAATGAATATCAAGGGAGCAGGTATCAGCGGAGAAATGTAAACTAAAACAAAAGGAAAAAAACATAAAATTGTAAAGCTAAAAATGACAATATCTGACTTTTTAACGATCACTAAATGGGCTACACGGTGGGGAGGAACTGGCAGAAAACTCATTGCATTTTTAAAAAAATCAATAGAGGGGCGTCTAGGTGGCTCAGTCAGTTGGGCACCTGACTTCGGCACAGGTCACGATCTCACGGTTGGTGAGTTCGAGCCCCCAGTCGAGCTCTGTGCTGATGGCTCGGAGCCTGGAGCCTGCTTCTGATTCTGTGTCTCCCTCTCTCTCTGCCCCTCCCCTGCTCATGTTCTGTCTTTCTTTCTCTCTCTCTCTCAAAAATAAAAAAAAAAATGTGGAAAAAATTAAATCAATAGAAATTGTACAGTCTGAAGAAGGGAAAGAAAAACAAATTGAAGAAAATTAAAGGTGTACAATATAATGAAAGCTGACATGCATATGATTGGAGTCCAAAAAGGAGCAGGAAGAGAGACTAAGGAAAAAAAATATTTCAGGAAACGCGACCATAATCTTCCCAAATTTGATGAAACACAAAAATGTAAAGATTTATGAAACTCAGTGAATCTCAGCGGACCACGGCAGAATAAATACAAAAGGAAGCAGGCCTGGGTACATTACAGACAAGCTGATGTAGACCAGGGGAACCAAAATGTTTAGACCAGCCTGGGAAAAATGACACATTGCATATGAAGGACCGATGATTCACACCCAGCTGACTTCTAACTCAAAACAATGGTGGCCTGAGGACAGTGGAGTAGCACCTGTTAAAAATGTAGGTTAACCCAGACTTCTATTTGCAGGAAAAGTCTTCAAGACAAAGGTGACATAATGAGATTTTTTGATAAAAGAAAAGGAAGGAAGTAGATCGTCAGCCACCCTTTAGTACAAGAAATGCTTAATAAGGTTCTTCACGTTGAAGAGAAATGATGCCAGATGGAAACAACTCGTCAAGAAAAAAACTAAGGGAGTCAAAGTGTCAAGAGAAAAAAAGGGCCATCTTGAGGTGATTTCTTTTTCAGGAACCCAATGTCTGGGTTTTATCTCTGTTTTCTTCTCTTTTTCCCTTTGAAGACCTTTGTCTCCCTGTCCTATACATCTGCTTTTGGGAAAGATTTCTTGAGGGTTTTTTTTTTTTTGTTTGTATTTGAGAGAAAGAGAGAGCAGCAGGGGAGGGACAGAGAGAGAGGGAGACAGAATCCTGAGCAGGATCTGCACCGCCAGCACAGAGCCTGACGTGGGGCTCGAACTCACGAACCTTGAGATCATGACCTGAGCTGAAGTCAAGAGTCGGATGCTGAACCGACTGAGCCACCCGGCGCCCCTTGAGTTTTTCTTCGGTAAGTCTGAATCAGTGTTGGTTACTGATTCTGAATCTTCCTGCTCCTTATACATTGTAATCACCCTGAGGTATTATTTTCCCCCCTCCTCCTGAACCCCACCACATTCCCTTACCTTCATCTCTTGTTATTAATGTGCTAGTTCAAAGTTTCTATTTTCTTCACATTCGGGGGGAGTACAAACACAGATTCTGAACGCACATAAGTTGAATTTAGTATTTTTTCCAGAAGAATTTCTCCGTCCTTTTTAGCCTTATACATATAATATATATATATATATAATATTATATGTATATATATATAATATTATATATATGCATATATGTTATATGTATATATATAATATACGTATACATATGTTTATTTTACAAAGTAGGATGTTTTTCCACATTCTATATTGGTTTTCCTGCATTTTCCTGCTTAAATAGAAGCAGGTCTCAGTATGCATGCTTACAATTTATTTTCTATACAGGTTCCCTGATGCTGCTAGAAAGAACGTCATTCTATGCTGAAACGCTGAGCTGTGAGTTCAGGTCCCCTGCTGAGGGATGCCATGCCCACGGGAAAGTCCCGGAGGCTGGGAGGGATCCCACCTCATTTGCCCTTCTGGTATTTTCCTCCCGTGTTTCCTGAAACCGCTGTTCCAGGGCCCAGTGTTCTCCAGCTAGTTTTATGTTCAGTGACGCCTCTACTCTAGATTTCTTGGGGCTAAATCCACTGATGCAGAGCTTTGAGGTCTTTTGTTTGAGAGCGACCTCCAGGCTGTCAGGGCCTCAGCGTCTCGGGGGGAGTTTTCAGGCAGGAGAGGACGAGCTGTACTGAGGTTTCTGCATGGTGGTGCCTCTCTCTCTACGACCTTCTGGCACAGCTACTGCTGAATTCTACTGGTCTGTCCCCGAAAGGAGATGTGGGGTCCAGATAGAGGGGTTCTTCTTTTGCGTCCAGTTCTAACACACTCATTTCAGAGAGTATTGGGAGCATTGCCAAGAAGCGGGAGGCTGTTCCGTGACGGGACATGTGAGTCTCATGACTTCTTTTAATCTAGCCCCATCTGTGCTCTATATCCAAGAAACTCGTTAAACCTTCTGGCATTCTAATGATACCCTTTCCCAGATTCCTGCACTGAATCTATTTTTAGCTTCCTTTGATTATCACTGTTGGCTTTTGAAAGAGGGATGTTGGACATCTGGGCTTACGTTGCCATATCTAGAAAAAGGGACTGTTATTTCCTACATATCAAATGAGGAAATTTATGAACTTAATACCGAACCGATGATTTTTTTTTCTATGTAAGTCTGTGTTGTATTTACAACGCATGAATGGAAATGTATAAATATTACCAAAGAGAGCTTCCTTTTCATACTAAGAGTCTTTACTGGCACATGAATAATTCATTTTAAAACATAACACACACTCTCAGCCTTTGCTGGACAGCTGGATTATCCTAGTGGATAATCACTGTCCCCACCTACCAACTCTGTAGCCCCCTCCCTGCTGTGCTCTCAAGACTGGGGGTCATGCTCATGGGCAGAGACCATACCATCATAAAATATCCCTAAACATGATTCTCCTGGGCCAGCTGAGGGTCGCCCTCACATTAGATGTCTTGTCCCCTGCTCTCATTTGCCACAGTCCCCCTCCCCAGTAAGGAATCTGGCAAATTTTCATGGCCTGATATGGATCCAAACTGACCTTACCACTTGGTTTGGATATTCTGCATTCCATCTTCCAGCTTTCCACATCTAACCTACTCCTGCTCTGCTTCTCTGACCCTGTCCTGGAGTGGACAGCTAAGGGCTACTGTGGCTTAAGAGTATTAAATATGACTTTACCAAATAGATAGGGCCGTGTCTGGCCTTCTACACCTTGGAGCTCTGCGAATACCTGCCCGCTCCACAGGCTCAGATGTGCATTCTGGCATCAGCAGATATTTTCATTAGGCTTACACACATTAATTTCTTTGTTTACATAAGAGGGCACATGCACACAGACACACACACACACACACACACACACACACACACCCTCTATATTACACAGAGAATATCAGAGATGAAATAAATAATAGTTCTTAAAAGCACTTGTTTATTGATTAGCTATATTATATAAATACACTAAAAGGCTTTGTTTCTATACTTTAAAATTCGAGTTTAGGGGTTTCTGGGCGGCTGAGTCAGTTAAGCATCTGACTCTTGATTTTAGCTCAGGTCAAGACCTCATGGTTTGTGAGTTTGAGCCCCATATCAGGCTCTATGCTGACAGGACAGAGCCTGCTTGGGATTGTCTCTCTCCCTCTGTCTCTGTCCCTCCCCCCCAATAAATAAATAAACATTTTTTAAAAACAAGATCAAATTATAGTTTATTAGATATTTTGGAGTTGCTAGACAATTATGGCAGAAGGAGTGTTTTATGTCTACTTTTAGAAGACATTGACATTATCTTAGCAACTCCATCACGAAAATTGTCTTATTCTGAGTAACCTGCAGAAGGGTAGATCAGGACTAGGCATTCTTCCCTCTTCAGACGGTCACAGTCCTCTCTGGATTGGAGAAATCAGGAAGAACTGGGATTATTGCATTACACACGCAAAGGGGTCGGCTTAAAACTCATGTGGATACACAAAACAAGGAAGTCACGTAGGCAAATTCACATTCAGAAGAAACTCCATTATAGAGTTGATGAAACCAAAATCTTTGAAACCTATATATGCAGATATTTTAGAATCTACTGTGTTAAGTATGTACTTTACATTTTATCCACACAGATAAATTTTCTCCATAGATTCTTTTCATTAAACCAACTTGCTAATAGTCTAGATTAGTATATATTAGTATATTATTCGCTGAAAAGAGTAGCCATTGTTTCACTAGTAGCTGTAAGTGCCATGGACTTAAGAAGTAGGCAGATCATTCCCTATGAGTTGATGAGCTTTAGTGATTGATTGTCAAATGTTAATCAACTTTGCTTTTCTGGGATAAAACCTACCAAAGCATCACATACGCTGCTGGACTCAATTTGCCAATCCTTTGCAGAATATTTGTGCCTAGTGGTGCCATAAAGGTGGCTTCTTTATTTTTGCAAAATCCTTCTCAGATTTTGTTGGTAGGGAACTGTTCGCTTTACCAAATGAGTTGGGGAATGTGTCCCTTTTCTGTACCTCCTGAAAGTGTTTGCATAAAATTGGCACTATTTTCCACTCTTTCTTCTCTAAATCTTTGATAAAATTTACCAATGGCATAATATGGAGTGTCCTTTGTGGGAAAGATTTTTATTACAAATTAAGTTTCTAATGGCTGTAGGACTATTCATATTTTCTATCTCTTCATGTGTAAGTTTTTCTAAGTTGTGGTTTCCTTTGAATTAATCCATTTCTTCTACCTTGTAAAATTGATTACCAGGTGAGTGGGGACAACTATGTATATATATCCTAATATTTAAAGGCTATTGCATATCATTTAGATTTCAAATGTCTTTAGGGTAGGTAGTCCTGTCCAGTCATTCATGAATCTTACTAGGAGATTATACCTCATGTTAATATTGTCAATGAACTAACTTTGGATTTTATTAATTTTCTCTATTGCTTTTCTGTTTTCTATTTCATTGACTTCTGTTCTACTCTTCATTTTCCTTCTACTTGAACTACATTGAATTTGCACTTCTTTTTCTGGCTTTTTAAATTGGAAACACAGGTCTGTGATTTCAATTTTTTCTTCTTTGTTACTGTCTACATATTTTACCATGAGAAATCATTTCGCATTATTTATGCAAAATGTTTTTAATGAAGTTGTGCAGAAATAAAACACACACACACACGCATCTATACATCGTCCCAGTTCATGCTGTGAACTATGTTAATCCGAGATGCTAACATGTGCAACTTGCAGGAAATGTGCTTCTGATTTTAGGTGTTTAGGCTGGGGGCCTCTCTAAACTTTACATTGTACTGTTTGTTTATTTGTCTGTTTTCACTAGTATCCTTGAATTCTTATATCTCAGGTAGTATTGGCCATTTGTCAACACGCGACCAGTCAACTGCTAGACAGAATTGCTTACACGAAGGGAAATGCATTCTGTATAAAAACATATGTAGCCGGCAATTTTGAAATTGAGTTTATGTTTCTGCTGGAATGCCTTCACCTGAGTGCACTGCGTGGGGAACTTCTAATCAAAATCCTCACAGAACACTTGATCGAAATGCAGTTCTGTATTGTAGAGAGGATGTGAAGGCTAAACCATTACAGAGATTGATCTCTGAGTGGAAAGATCTGAATAAATTGAGAATAGGTTAAAGGTATTCTTTTTCAACATTAACGTAGCCCGTTCAAATACAGTTGACCCTCAGAGAACAAGGGTTTGAACTGTGCAGTTTCTCTTAAACAAAGAGTTTAAGACAAAGAGTTTTTTCAGTAAATACAGTACAGGACTGTGAATGTATTTCCTCCGCCTTATAATTTTCTTAATAACATTTGCTTTCCTCTAACTGACTTTATTGTAAGAATATAGTATATAATACTATAAACACACCAAATATGTATTAATAGACTTTATGTTATTGATAGGCTTCCAGTCAACAGTAAGCTATTGGTAGTTGAGTTTTGCAGGGGGGGAGTCAAAAGTCAGACACAGATTTTTTGATTGCGCAGGGGGTCGGCACCCCTAACCCCTGAGTTGCTCAAGGGTGTACTGTGTAAATCACTTGAGAAGATACAAAAGCCCACACATTCCCTTTATGAAACATTGGAGAAACTTAGTGCAAAATACAGGATTTGGGGCCACTTTGAAGTGGATAAGGAATAACAGCTTTTGTGGCACATGTGAGACCACTCACTGTATGCTCTGGTCACCTCTGGATCCTTTAGCTTTTCTATTGTGTGCGTGTGTGTACATATATATACATATATATACACATACATATACATATATATGTATATATATGCATATGTATATGTATGTATATATGCATATGTATATGTATGTATATATACACATATATATGCATATGTGTATGTGTGTGTGTGTGTGTGTGTGTGTATATATATATATAAAATCTATTTATATTTGAATGAAGCATTCAAAATACATTAAACTTCCCTGTTTGTCCAGTTTCCAAAACCTGTAATGTACCATTTACCATTTAGGCTTGAAAGTTTTCTTCACCCAATATCACATCAAAACTGCATTTATAGGGGTGCTTGGGTGGCTCAGTCAGCAAAATGTCAGACTTCGGCGCAGGTCGTGATCTCAAGGTCCCTGAGTTCGAACCCTGCGTCGGGCTCTATGCTGACGGCTCGGAACCTGGAGTCTGCTTCGGATTCTGTGTCTCCCTCTCTCTCTGCCCCTCCCCTGCTCGCACTCTGTCTCTCTCTCTCTCAAAAATAAATGAAGACTAAAAACAACTTTTAAACTGCATTTATAAAACGAAGAAAATAAAAAGTCGTCCAGGTATGTGGGAAGGTTCGACTTGATGGTCAAGTGTGGTGATTAATTTACATAACGATGATCATATTCCTTAGCAGCTTTGAAAGCACGTACAGTCCTACATCAGACAGTGCAGTTGTGTTCATTTGGAGAAGATGTGGCCGGAATGTGAATGGTCTGTGGAAGAAGGAAACACACCTGAAACACTTAGAAGACATACCGTTTTCTCATCCTTAATATAGTGTTCCCAGTGAGTAATTATTAATTTCCATTCCCTAGCTAACATGTGTCCCTTTCAGCCTCCTCATAATGCCTGTAAATGCTTTCCAAGGAGCTCAGAATTCACCCAACATATGTGGAGAATACGCAGTCCTTTATCACGGTTGAACCTCTTTATCATGGTTGAACGCTCTTTATCATGGTTGAACCTTAAAATTTTACACCAGTGAGTGTTTTTAAATCTCTCCGTTAAAAGACGTAAGGGAAAAGGTTCTCAGGGTCCACGTGTGGGGGTCTCTCAGGATCAGCACCGATACGATTCTCTTACTGTGCATTTTCACAGGACAAAGGTGCACAAATGGCCCACAGGGTTGAGGGGGACAAAGTGTAAATGAAAGGAAGTGATACATTCCGTTCGATGAATCTGGTGTCTTGTGGAAGTGAAGAGAGGACTTTTCAGCTCAGCAGTTAGGTTTCACGAAGACTGTCAGACCCCAGAAGGCGTGGACGCTCCTTCCCAGGGAAACACTTCCTCTGCCTCTGCGCCTGGGGAGGCTGGCAGAGTCTTCACCGCCCACAGGGATTCCTTCGGCTTCCCAAGCCTGGAGAATCCTGGGAATGACGAGGGTCATAATTAATGGTTTTTAATGATTTTTAATGGCCGTGCCTTTGATATTCATTTGCTCCTGTTCAGTTTCAACTCTGTATAAATGATTATACCCCACCTAAGCTACTCTGAACACCACTGGAAAAGTCATTTGTACAGTAAAAAGACCCTGTGCTCTGGGAAGGCTCAAGCCTGCGATGTGCCCCGTGTAGACACTGGCTACCATCAGAGAGGGTCCAGAAATGCACAAGGAGTTGCTGACTTTTGTTCTTAAGACCCGTGGAAATCCAGCGTTTTCCGTGGGATATTAAATCCATACATCTCATCTTGGTGCCAAATAGAAATCACCCCTAATTGGAAACTTCGAAGGTTACTCATCCATTTTAAAGGCAAATTAAAGTAATATGGCCGGGATAAAATAATTAATGTTAAAGGATCCATTAATCACGGAATATATTTCACATCAAAAGCCATCACAACCGTTTATTCGAAACTTCCTAAGCTACTGTTAATGTTTCTAGTTTTAGAACATTTAGGGCAGAGAGTTAGCACGCATTAAGTGCATTACATAGAAAATGCTGGAATTTCCAGGCCTGGGCTCTGTGATAGGGATGCCACAGAACAGGACCCTCTGTATGTGACCCACTTCTTTACATTGTGGAATTTTAAAAGAGCCGGTTTCAGGGGGACTCAGAAAATGGCCGAGGCGTATCCGTTTAACTTTCCTGCTGATACTGACTTAGCTCGTGACAGTGTTCCTCAAGTTACACGTCTGTCCCTTTAGAGGCTTGCATGTCACCCAGTGTCTCCAGTGTGCTAGACCAGAGATTGGCAAACCTTACGTCAAGAACCAAATAGACATCGCTTGGGTCTCTCAGCCCCTGCCATCCCTGTGGCTCCTGCCCAGCTCTGACACTGTGGCCCGAAAGCGGGCGGTGTGTGGACATGCTCTGCGGATGTGCTCTGATGAACGCCACGCTACTGCGGCCGGTGGTGGGCCAGGTGTGGCCCACGGGCAAAGTTTGATGCCCCCTGTGCTGGAGACACGAGATGTTTACCTGGCCCAGAAAGGCTGGACGGTGTGTGGGGGAAGGCACGGTGTGACTAAGTCCCTCAGATGTCCCCAGGGCTGGGAGGGATCCGACCCACGGGAGAGCACCCAGGTGCAGAGGTACAAAGCATCGTGAAGAGGGGAGCCCCAAGCTGAGTCTTCATTTTAAGCATTTTAATTGAAATATAATTATATGTTGTCATAGTCTCGATTTTAATTAATCAGCCTGTGAAAATGACACAGACTGGGAAATTCACGGAAAAAAAAGTAGGCTGGAAACGGTAAACGCTGGAGCTTAGCTGTGAAAGGTGAATTCTCCAGGCAGGTGTTTTTTCCACGCGTTCAACAAACACTGGTTGGGGCACAGCCAAGTGTCAGGTGCGTGTCGAGATGGCGGGAAGACAGCAACGAGCCGGGCAGAGGGGGCCCTCACCTTCCCGGTGCTGACATGCCAGTGGGGTGACGGACAATAAACAGACAAGTGAACGCAACTGGGTCAGGGCTGCGTGGGAGCTGGAGTGTGCAGGTGAGGTAGGCAGGGAAGGGAGTGGGTCGAGAGGGAGGGGGAGGGAGGGGAGGGAGGGGGAGGGGGAAAACAGTGAGGGGAGGGGGAAAGGAGAGGAGGGAGAGGGGAGGGGTGAGGGGAGGGGACGTGAAAGGAAGGAGGGGGAACAGGGAGAGGGGAGGGGGGAGAAAGAAGGGAAGAAGGAGGGGTGAGGAGAGGTGGAGGGGGAAAACAGGGAAGGGGGAAAGGAGAGGCGGGAGAGGGGAGGGGGAGGGAAGAAGGAAGGAACAGTGAGGGGAAGGGGAGAGGAGGGGAGGAGAGTGGAGGAGAGGGGCCGGGGCGGGGGGGGGAATGAGGTCACGGAGGGGCCTGGCATGGGTCGTGTGGGGCCGGTCCAGCAGGGATGGGATCACAAAAGGGACGATCGAGGTGGGAACCACCGAGGCTGTTGCAACAGTGGCTGACGGGCCACTTTCCCTGTTAGAAGCTCCCTCCGACGGGTGGAGAGCGGGCCCCACAGGTTCCCACAGCCTCAGTCGTGCGGCCGCGTCTCACTGCCCATCCCGGGGGCCTGTGTGATGCACCTGTGGTGCGGGCTCCCTGGTGGGGGCCTGAGACACTCCTGTGACGGCGTCTCCCGGGCACTTGTTGCCGACCCCTGAGTGGCACACCGGCCCCACGCTGAGCAGCTTGAAACACAGACGTCTATGGTCTTACAGCTGCTGAGGGTCTGAGTCTGAGAACAGCTACGTGGTCCCGGTTCAAGGCTCCGGCCAGCTGGGGTCCGTCCATCCGCGGGGCCGCCTCCCTGCGGCCTCGACCAGGACTGCGAGATCCACTTCCGAGGCGGCTCCTCGCGTGGGTGTCGGTGGGAGGCCTGTCCCCGGGGCTGCCTGGGGGCCCTCTAGACGCGGTGGCCGGCTGTCCTCGGAGCCAGTGGTCCAAGAGAGCAGGGCGGAGCCCGGGGCCCTGGTGACCAGCCTCAGAAGTGATGTGCTGTCACTCTTGCACCTTCTGCTGGCCACATCTTGGTCCCACGTGGGAGGGGGACAAGGGCGCGGACCCAGGAGGCTGGGCCCTGGGGGGGCATCCTGAAGGCCGGCTGCCCTCCCCATTCTGACGGGTCGGGTCCGAGGTGGGCATTTTTAGCGAGTCCCCAGTGTATCATGATTCAGAGAGCTTGTGAACCTGCCTTGGAGAAACGAGGGCCCGTGAAGGGACTCGGACTGAGGAGGACCAGGGAGCGAGACTTGAGTTCCGGAAGGAAGGCACCCTTCCACACCACTCCCAAGGCCAGCCACTGCCCCCTCCCCCGAAGCCAGCTCAGAGGTCAGCCAGGGGCCGGCCTCAGATCCAGGGACCCTGGGCTCCACCAGTAAAAGAACAACCACGGCTGTAACTTCTCAGAACAGCTGTAGAAAACTTTAGGAGGATGAAGGTTAACTAATTCTCCTAACCTCATAATGTCATTATAATGAAAGCAAATATTAGGCTCAATTAGGCTACACCTATGAAACCCATTAAGCACAGCTTTATGGCCAAGCAGGTATAAAAGTCCCTATAACCTGTTCTGTAGGCTTGATGGAGTCCCAGGCACTTCCCTTGAAGTGGGGTGAGTCTGTGCTTTGAACCGTAACACTTCAGGAGAGTGCTGGGTGCGAGTAGTAATTACACCGACAGTCTGTGCGAACCAGGGCTGTCCCGAGCAAACGAGGAAACACGATCACCGTGAGGGTTAATTTTATGGGTCGGCTTGGGCAGACTGTGTGCCCGGTTGTTTGGCCACGTGCCAGCCAGGTGGTGGGAGGGTGCCTTTCCGACGTGATTAACTTTTAAGCCAGTAGGCTTGGATTCAAAGAGAAGACCTTCTAGAAAGTGGGTGGGCCTCATCCAATCAGTGGAGGACTCACGAACGAGGATTGAGGTCCGAGGAGAAGCGGTTCTCAGGACTGCAACACAGACTGAACTTCGGCCTTCACGTTCCAGGCTCGAGACTTGAGCATCAGTCCTTCCCTGGGTTTCCAGCCCACCGGTCTGCCCTGAGCATTTCGGACTTGTCAGTCCCCATGAGTGTGAGCTGACTGCTTAAAATCTCTCTCCCACTCTCTCTCTCTCTCAGTGACAGTTAACTGAGATAGATGATATACAGACAGACAGATGGACAGACAGATCCTACTGGTTCTGTTCCTCTGGAGAACCCTAAGACCATCGCCCAGCCAACCAGAAACTCAACTCAAGGCTGGACAGAGGAGGGTTAGGAGTCAAACCTCACTGCAGCCAAGTTGTAAGTTCGGGTAGAATCTTCTAGATTCTTAAGCCATGTGTATGCAAGGTGGGGAACACCTCTCAAATGATTCAGTCAATCTGCCTCTTGACACAACTAATTTCATCAATGAGAGCTCTTTCTAAGACTGTCTAAGGCTATTAGAGATCAAGAATCTCTACTGTTTGGTTGTCTTACGAGCAAAATGAAATTAGGCCAGAACCCCCAGATAGGTTAGTTTCTAAGATTGTTTCTACCTTAGGAATTCTATAGAGTCACAAGGATTTTAACAATTAGTTGGCAATCAGTTTCACAGCAAATTATTTTCACCGATTAAAGTTCACCTCTGACTTGCATGACGCTGAGTTTATGGTTTAGGACACAAAACAAACGAGCAAGGGAAAAAAGAGAGAGGGGGGGCAGACCGGAAACAGACTCTTAACTACAGAGAACACACTGATGGTCACCAGAGGGGCGGTGGCTGAGGGGGTTGCTGAACCTCTACACCGTACAGCTGAAACTAATGTTACACTGTAGGTCAACTAACTGGAATTTAAGTAAAAACTGAAAAAATAAAATAATTGACTGATGATACGTTCCAACTAACCTACAACCACAAGACACAGATTTACAAATCTAAGAATCAAATTCAGAAATCATTGAAGAAGGATGAAATCCTGAGGTAAAACGTAATTTGTACGGCAACACAGATGCCTGAGCCCGGCTCTCTGGATCTCACCGTATGTCCCTGGGAAAATCATTTAGGCGTCTCCGCCTGTGTCAAAATGCCCGCACCCAATTAAAGATTTGTCTTGAGGATTAAATTGGCCAACACACAAAAAGCATTTAGGACAGTGTCTAGTCCCTAGTATGTGGCTCGATAAATATCCTTCAGATTTATTATAACTCATCAAAGACTTCAAGCAAACATGATCAGATTGTATAATGCACAACGACAGCACGAGTATCGTATGGGTTCAGTATTTTACTTTATTTTTACTTAATTTTAAAAATGTTATAAAATTTCTTTATTTGAGGGAGGATTCAGCATCTTTAAATCTCAAAATGAAACATGAAATTTCGTAAAACATTGACTTGCTGTGAAACTGATTACCAACTAATTGTTAAAATCCTTGTGACTTTATAGAATTCCTAAGGTAGAAACAATCTTAGAAACTTAGAAACCTATCTGGGGGTTCTGGCCTAATTTCATTTTGCCCGTAAGACAACCAAACAGTAGAGATTCTTGATTGTCCTGGTCACCCAGCAAGCCAGGGACAGAGACTACAGTGAGGCAGGGGACAGCCTCCAATCTCGACTGTCCGGGGCCCCCTGCCCCACCGTGTCCACACCTGTCCTGGCTCCCTCTCTGGGGTTCTGCAGATCGTACTCCTTACTCCATCCTGCCTGGCCGCAATCATACATCCCCACGTCCTACTGAATGCTTATCGTGCAGAAGTGTTGCTTCTCTGTCAAAGGGGGAAAAGTCATGGAGAGAAGGGACCATGGGACCTACCTGTTTTGTATGACCTTGACCTCTTAGTACAGGTGTCTGGAGAAGGAAGAACACAGTAAGGTGACGAGAGAAGGAAGAACACACAGTATGGTGATGAGATGTAGAGCGTCTGCTTCTAAGTCTTGCCTTCCTAGGAAACACAGAGGAGCCCGACAGCAACGCGGTCCTATCTTCTAAGGGAACTTTCTGCGTGGCGTCAGTTCCACAGGTGAAGGAGGAAGAACGCCTCATCAAAGGGATGGTTTGGTGGGATCTCTGGGTCGTGCAGGCTGCAGTTGAGGGAGAACTGGGCGCCCCCTCGCCGAGGAACCCCAGGAGATGATGTGACATGGCAGCTCTGAGGAGTCGACAGCCCTGTTGGCCTTCTGGCAAGCCCCCCAGAGGCCCTGCCCCTCCCCATGAGTTCACTGTCACCCACCTGCCTCCTTACCACGCCCATCTTCCTTCCAGCCTTGTACTTGGGCCAATAAACATGCCAGACCTCCCTCAACCCAGTAAAAGCATCTACCCGCCTCCTTCCCTTCATGGTCAACCTTCTCGAAGAGAAGGTTCCTGCATGTCCCTCTCGTGCCCACGCTGCCCTCTTCTCTTCCTGGTAGTCAGACATTCCTCCTTGGAGAAACACACGCTCCCGCCCCACCAAGCCCCTCCCTGATCCCGTCTCTGGTGGTGCCCTGGCTGATGACCTACTGCCTCCTGAAATGGTCTGCAGGACACAGCTGTTTAGTGCTTTCCTCCTGCTTTTTTTTTTCCTTCCAGAATCTTCTTCATGGTCTCTCCCTCTTCCATCTCTCACTGGTTTGACACAGAATTCTTGCAGGGGGTGAATGTGCTCTTGCCAGTCCTGCTCTTAAACCAGAGATCGCCTTCCTGAGCCTCCACATTCTTACTTGAGGCAGGCAGGTGTGCCTGAAGTCACGTCCTGCTCTACACTTGAGTCAAGTCTCGGTACAAAGGACACAAATGAAGGAACCCATAACAATTCTGATGCCCAAATATTTTTTTACAACCTTTTTCAAGCAGAGTGATCATTTACTCTATGGTTATCTGGTAATCATATAGAGACTTCTAAATGATTGCAATCAATGGTCATTTTTTTGTATGTAAAATATAATTGACTCAATGAGGGAGCACATAAATGACCTGGGCATTGACATCTTTCTTCTATTAATTATTATATGATCTTCACTGATATTAATGTGAGTAGTAATATGACATGAACCCTGCTGAAGGTTTTGAAAAGTGTTAATAAAAATGGGCTTTTTATTTATATAAATGCTTGAAAAAATACTACATAATAATCCAAAACTTTATCATTAACAAAAATTAAAGCATCCACTATATAAGTAGTAGCATTATTGATATTGGAAAAGAATTCCTAGAGAAATACTTTCTGTAATATTTCTTTCCCCAAATATTTGGCTTTTTAAGATGCCAGGCATTTTGCAAACATTATCCCACGTAATCCCTCCAGCAACCCTGTGGGTAGAAATTACTCATCTCCCCTGTACACACGAATCAACTGAAAAGAACTTCACAATTTTCCCCAAGATCACAAAGGTGCTAGAACATCATACAAACAGCACTCTGAAATTTTCAGGATGACCTTGCATATCATCTGTACACAGAGGAGGGTACATTTAAGGGTCCTGACTCGTCATGTTTACGTTTATAAAATAGAGCATAAGAAATACCATCCAAAACCAGGGAAGTAATTAAAATCCCGAAAGTGGCCTATTTGGTGAGTATTCCAGGGATGTGCTGCTATGTAAGAAATGACTACGCGTTGAACAGCTTCCAACAACCAATTTATCGTATGGCATAGTATCATGGTCAGGACACTGGGCAGGGCTCAGCTGGGCTGTGTTTCTGTTCCATATCATGTTAAGGGCCTCCAGACCAGCCGGGTCAAGGTGGTGTTCACCTGGCAGACCGGCTGGTCTGGAAGGCCCAAGAGAACTTCCCTCACAAACCTCCTATCTCAGTGGGCATGGCTGCACAGCTGGACCTGGCTGAGACTGTCACCCAGGATTTTACACATGGTGTCTCTGGGAAGGCAGTCTCAGCCTATTCTGTGATGGTTTGAGCCTTCCTCAGAAACGTACCAAGACACAGAAGGTGGAAGCTGCCAGGTCAAGTGACTTCTGCTACATTCTGTTGGTCAAAGCAGACACTGAGACAGCCTGTGATCCAGGGGAGGGGGTTCGATGCCACCTTTCAGTGGGCAGTGGGCAAAGGATCAGTGGCCAAGTTGAATCTGCCACAATGAATACCCAAGCTCTTTTGAAATTTGTCCAACCAGGTCCATGCCTTTGGGGTTGGCCTCTCCAAGGAAACATGGGTTGCAAACACCAACACTGTAATACACACATTCATCTTCTGCCCCATCACACTCTGTTCCACATAAAAAAGTCTTTGTGCTTCTGGTTTCCTCTCTAAAAACAAAGTGACTTGCATTGCATAATTAGGTAATTATACTCTCTCCCCTGACGTAAGTTATTTGGAAAGCCTTCTGCTTTGGAAGAAGTTCATCTCCTTGGAACCCATGTTAAATTTCTACCTCGGTGAATTTAAGACCACCCACTCTTTATGTACACCTATCTATACCTCTTTGTTTAGGATATTAAACAAAACAAAACAAAAAGTGTCTGCACAGCCAGCCTGAAATGAAGCACACAGGCCCACGTGGAATTCAAGTATGGAGCGTGGCCAACACACTCTTCGTCCCCGGTAACATCAGCATGTCTGTAGTTAAGGCAGTTGCTGGAAGTGGTAGGTTTGGGCTTGTCCACACTGAGGGGTGAAGGAGGCCCATCGCAAACTGATACGCAAGTCCCTTCCTCACCGAAACGATTACGACAGTGCGTCAGAGATTGGTTTTGTTCGTCTATTTAGGACTCTCCTAAAAGCTGAAACTCGGGCTCTGTTTCTTCTATTCTTTTTTGTCTAACTTATCATTGGTACATATCCAGCTCCCTCTAACTATATCACAGGCTATAATTAAGCAGCACAAGAATTTTATCTACCGGCCCTTCCGACACAGTATTTTTTAGAGTCTGCCCTCAGGATTGACTTGTAGAAATACGCCAGCCCACACAGAGTTATCCTGATTAGGCAGGCTCTTCCTTATTAGACCACGTCACCGATCAAAGTTCTCCCCCTCGTTTGTCTTCCAGACTGATCATCTTTCCCAGATTACTGAGCCCCCAGGAGCCCAAGACATAAATTGTGGAGTCCCACCAGGGTCCCACCTTCCGCATCCCCGACAGCCCCTGGCCAGAGCAACATTGCTATCTGAAGAACCCACCCAGGATTCCCTCAAAAGACAACCATTAATTTTAACTTATGGAGATTGAAAAGTGTGCCACGCAGTTTTAGCGGTTAGAACCAAAAAGGGGTTAGGTCGGGATACGTTATTACAAACCTAGACGAGATGTAAGTCTTCCTAAATATGGAAACTCTGACTTGTAGCCCTATGAGTGGGCCATGGGACATGATGTCAGTGCGTCTATCAAGCACCACATTTCAGGATTCTGGACAGTCTTGCCCAGAGGCAGAGATGATGTTCTCTCCATTTCCCTTCCAGTCTTAGTCTTAAATACGGAAAATGTATAGTTTTCCTCTATTTTTCCAGTACACTGAGGTTCCTAACAAAATATTTCAAGGCACTCCTGGAAAGTCCTGGGAATTTGACAATTTTTTTCAGAGGTAGCGAATCCTCATCTTGCTTTTATGATTCTGTATGATGCTTTTAGTTATTTTTTATGCTTCCTTCTTTAGGATAGAGTGAAAAATGTTAACTCAATAAAGCAATTTTAGACAAATTTCAGGTATTTATGAGTTAAATTATTCTACAAAAAGACAAAATCTACTTCATCAAAAAATGGTTAAGCAAAAGTTCTTATTGCTAGCAACAGAGACCAAATTATAAAGTTATAAACTTTTGGTGGGAATGCAAACTGGTGCAGCCACTCTGGAAAACAGAACGGAGCTTCCTCAAAAAGTTGAAAATAGAGCTACCCTACGACCCAGCAATTGCCCTACTAGGAATTTATCCAAAGGAACCAGGAGTGTTGACATGAAGGGGCCCATGCGGCCCGGTGTTTGTGGCAGCACTACCCACAGTAGCCAAATTGTGAAAAGAGCCCAAATGTCCAATGACTGGTGAATGGATAAAGAAGATGTGGTTTATATATACAATAAAATACTGCTCAGTGATGAAAACAATGGAATCTTGCCATTTGCAGCAACGTGGATGGAACTGGAGGGTATCGTGCTAAGTGAAATAAATCAGTCAGAGAAAGACAAATATCATATGATCTCACTCAGATGTGGAATCTGAGGAACTCAGCAGATGAACATAGGGGAAGGAAGGAGACATAAGATAAAAACAAAGGAGGCGGCAAACCATAAGAGATTCTTAAATACAGAGAACAGACTGAGGGTTGCTGGAGGGGAGGAGGGAGGGGATGGGCGTCGAGGAGGGCACCTGTTGGGATGAGCACCGGGTGTCGTATGTAAGTGATGATTCACCAGGTGTTCTCCTGCCATCAAGATGACACTGTGTGCTCACTAACTTGAATACACATTTAATGAAAGTCACAAGGTTATAAACTTCTTATTATAAACTGTGGAACGTAGCACGAAGCTCCGGGACGACCTGGGCGTGCTGGGACTTTGCCACCGACTGGAAGCAGGAGGTGGAAAAGCACCCAGAGGCAGCCTCTGCAGAGACATGTGTCCCCTTGAGCCCTGTGCACAACCCTACTTCTGGCCATCCCTGCATGTTCTCAAGAAGGACATCCCTGCATGTCCTTCTCAGGAAGGACAGTGGACACACGACGGATGCTGCTGGTTCCCTTCCATTTCCACTCGGTTCCCGGAGCCGCTCTCCCCCAAATCCACATGAGTGGGAAGAGAAGGAACGTCCTTGCATCCGGTGTCCACGTGTGACCCAGCCCCTTCCTCTCGCCTCCTAAGCCCCTTCTCACATGCCAGGGGGACAGATCAAGGCTGGAGCTCGGAGTGCCCCCCGCGGCTGATGCGGACATGTCGCACGGCAATGAAACAAAGGTGGAGGTCCACAGGGAGGCTGGGGGTCCGGGGTGACACTGTGCTCTGCTTGCCCAGAAGAGGTTGCAGTAGCCCTGCTGTGACTCCAAGGTGAGGGCAAGGCCAGGGTAGCGGGGCACCTGGCAGGCCAGCGCTGGACTCACACAGCTGGAGGGACAGTCTGAATGGGGGCACCGGGGCCGTGCTGTGCCACCGTGCGTGTAACGACGGCTGTCGGGGAGAACGCCTGATTTCTGCCGCCTGCCAGTTTCTCTGATGTAAATGCTCCTGGCCAATCTCCAGCAGCCGATGGTTCACAGAATGCCGAAGAAGGTAACTCTCGGTTCCTGCCCAGCCAGAAAGAGCCCGCCTAGCACAACACGCTCTCCAGACCTCATGTCTAAATATGCGAGGTTACCAAGTGAGCCAATGCGCAAAAGAAATGAGACAAGTTTGTCCTCCTGCCCTGACCAACACACCCCTGTAACCGATGGGAAGTTCAGGTTCAAGTTTAGAAGGCTGTGGCAGAGCCTGGTGGCTCCCTGGGGCCCTGGCATGGCTCACAGCCCGTTCTGCTCTCCTGCCACCCTGTGGGTCCGTCCACACACACAAGACTATGCCAGCTTGCCCCTCCGAGCTTGAGATGTGGTCTATCCAACAGCCATCCCTCGAGCACCCTGTGCACCAGCGTGCCCAGCTCGGGAGCAGAGGAGACCCGGGAGAGCCCACACGGGCTACTGAAGTGGCTCAGAACTTTCTGAGCAGGAGCTCCTGGGCCGTGTGCGTGCAGCTTCTCACACAAGGGGAGGCACCCAAGGGAAGAGGGCAGGGGTGGGTTCTCCGGGCACGGTGCTCCTTGTGCCTGGAGGTAAAGTCATCACTAGAGCACCCAAGCCACCACCCTACAGCTGCCGTGGGAGACACACAAAACCCTGTTTCTTAAGCCTCGTTTAGACGCGTTGTCAGTTATATGTGGCCAATATGTCCCCAACTGACCCAACCAAGAAGAGAGAGGAGGACAGACAGTAGAAACAACCAGGAGAGAAAAAACAAGCAAAACCACCCTCATCGTGAACAGAAGCCCAAAGTGTGCAGATTGCAAGATCATTGCAGTTACCAACCCAGGAATAGAGAGCTCCGTTGCTCATTCCCCGATAATCCCTTTTCGAGAATAAGGGGGGTGGGGCACTGCTACAATTTTCCCAGAAAGAAAAATAAGACAGTGCACACTGTCCTTTTCTTTTTTTTAAAAAAAAATTTAATGTTTATTTTTGAAGGAGAGACAGAGACAGAACGTGAGTGCGTTAGGGGCAGAGAGAGAGGGAGACACAGAATCCCAAGCAGGCCCCAGGCTCTGAGCTGTCAGCACAGAGCCCGACACGGGGCTCGAACTCACAAACCGCAAGATCATGACCTGAGCCGAAGTTGGACGCTCAACCGACTGAGCCCCCCGGGCTCCCCCCACACTGTTCTTTTCTGATGGACAACATCGACCTTCCCTCGCTCAGACTTTGTATCTCTAACCTGAATGCCAGAAGGAAATACAGCAAAGCCTTCAATTTGGGGGCTAAAAAGTAGTCCCAAAGATTCTGTTCAGACCCAAACAGGCTACTGATGTTTCTGATAAATGGATGCACAGTCCCATACGCCATACACACACCCAGCCCTGAAAACCCCTCAGAGACGTCCCTGGAGTCAAGGTACGGAGAAATTTCATGATGATGGCAGCTCAGCAAAGAGAGGAGGCATTAAGGAAATTGACCAGAAATTAGTTATAAACCTGGTGGGATGGATAAAGGGCTAACAATTCTCACATCGTATATAAAATAGAGAAATATGCCGGTTGTCTTGAATAATGTCATCGATACAGAGTGCTAAAAATGTAATAATTCTGCAATACCAACATCTTCTAAAGTATATTTCGAAGAACTGACGGAAAAATCGAAACCAACGGGATGTGCTGTCCCGCTCAGAAGTGCACACTGTGTGCTCTACCCACTCTTGACACGGGTGACTAGAAAAACATGGGCTCATCTCCCTTAAAACCAGAAAACGATGGTAGAAACGTCATGCGTGTAAAGGCCCCTCTCGTTGTGACTTGGCCGTGGTGGCTGAGAAGCATCCTCGTGAGCCCACGGGGCTGCTGGTGACTGGGTGTCACATTCAAGTGAGCCGGACCAGAGCCGTGCCATCTACCGCTGTGTCCCCCCCGTCCTGCTGCACAGGAGGCGATCAGTAAGGAACTGCTGAGAAATAGCCAGCCACGTCTCTCAACAGTACCGCTCAGAACCCAGCTCTGGGGGTGCAGGGTCCAGAAGGAACACAGCTCAGGCTAGAGCCTGGGTCTGGAGCCCAGCTCCCCAGGGCCACCCTCACCTTTTAGGTCACAGCGTTGCTTCTCTACCAACTGATGTCAATGCCAGAAATCTTTAGGGGCGCCTGGGTGACTCAGTCGGTTAAGCGTCCGACTTCGGCTCAGGGCACGATCTCTTGGTTCGTGAGTTCGAGCCCTGCATCGGGCTCTGTGCCGACGGCTCGGAGCCCGGAGCCTGTTTCGGGATTCTGTGTCTCCCTCTCTCTCTGCCCCTCCCCCACTCACACTCTGTCTCTCCTTCAAAAATAAATAAACATTAAAAAAAGTTTTAAAAAAATACCAGAAATCTTTGGACTCACACTTCTGTGAATGAAGGATTTATCCCCATAACATGTGTGGGCTGAGTGATGTCTGACCTGTGTTAGATCTTCTACAATTCCAAGTTAACTACAACTTCTAGATTCCTCTGGATCCTCTTAAGCACCCTATCCAACAAAATCCATGTTTCCTTCCAGCCCCACGCGCAAAAAAACACGAAAAACCGTGAGAAAAATCCCACTGAGCTCTGAACCACTGAAGACAAACCCATGCTTCTAGACTCCCTGGGACCTTATCATCAGCAGGGGCACCTGTCGTGTTCAGCGGTGACTCTGTGGTTACACAGATACAGCTGATATTTAGGGAAATTTCTTGCCCTCCCGAAGCACATTACAGTCTCTGCATTTCCAAGACCACTTGATTTCCTGTGAAAGTGAGTCTCTCAGGGAGGAAATTACTCAGCAAGCATTTTAAGCTTTTAAGTACGGATTCCTTCACTCCTTGCGAATTTACAAACTTTAATTCTTTTCTGAATTTTAGCTTGCCAAATTAAAACAATTTTCAGTAACTTAACCAAGTCATTGAGGTTCCATTCATTCCTGCTGTTGACTTTTTTTTAAATGTGTAGAGGTAAAAGGAAAAGATTTACAAAGTGACTTGAGCTCTCCAACTGAAGTCCGGCCGAGGCTGTGAAGGGGAGGAATCTTCAGGAATCACACGGTGGGGGTGGCACATTGGGTCAGGGCCGCGGATGAGGCGACCAGGAAGCCAGCAGCTTGCGCACGACTACACAGCCGGCCGGGACCCAAGTTGTGTCGACTCAGGCCAGTCTGGGCCTTGCTCTACATCATGACGAGTTATCAGCATCCGAACGGGGTTCTCTTTAGCTCCGCACCAAAATATTGCTTCTGTGACGCTAATGTTTTATTTTATCGCATTGGTAAACAGCACTACAGAGATCAAAATGTTTATAAATAGTTTACATCCCTTGGAGGCATTAACATGTATTATCATGACATGCAATCATGTAAACAAGTGTAGATTTGCATGAATTTCTCCGTCTCCATTAAAATAAAAGGAAAGCGTATGGTTTAGAATCACCTTTTTTAAAGTCTATTTATTTATTTTGAGAGAGAGCGCCAGTGGGGAGGGGCAGAGAGAGAGGGAGAGGGAGAGAATCCCAAGCAGGCTCCTCTCTGAGAGTGCCTGATGCGGGGCTCGAGCCCACGAGCTGTGAGAGTGTGACCTGAGCCGAGATCTCCCTCCGGGGAACATCCGGGATTTCTGCACAGCCGGCAGAGGAGTCACTGACCAGCTCTGCGGAGCCCACTCTGTGACGGGCCCTGTTCTTGGCACCTGATCTGGCTCCTCTGATCCCCATAACAACCACCATTAGCCCCTTTCCACAGTGGGGAAACCGAGGCGGGGAGAGGTTGCTGCCTTGTCCACGGTCCTGCGGCCTCTCGGGAGCGGACCCTGAGCAGCATGGCTCCAGGCTCTGTGTCCGTGGCCACCGAGGCCGGCTGCTCGTCCGTGGTGCTCTGAGCTACTGCGTAAGCCTCCCGGATCGCGGCCTACGAGCCCGTGACTTACCCGCTCCGTCTCAGCCTGCAGAAGGAGAGCCACTGAGTGAGTGAATGTTTCCTGTGCCCCGTGGACCGCTTTGTTACCGCAGTCAGAACCTGGGACGCTTTGCTGACCCCCCTGCATCGTGTCTAGAAATGCCATTCACCCATCTGGTCAACTTTCGCGACATTTCCTGTGCGCTCCTAAACAATCAGTGCCACAAAGACGTCCTGTTATGAGCTGCAGGGTTGCTGGCCGCCTTCAGTGCCAGCACTGGGACTCCCGCCGGTGCTGGGGTGGCACCGGCACCACCCGCGAGGCAAGGCGGGTCGGGGGATGCTGCGGCGACCCGGGAACACAAGCCAGGAGGGGGAGGGGGGGAGGGCCGGCGGGAGGGCGAGCCGCGGCTGCCAGCTGGGCTGCACGCAAGGTGCAGGAAACCTCGAAAAGTCAGTGCGCGAGTTTCTAGTTCTGCACGCTGTTCGTTTCTACCACGCGTTTCCATAAAAGGATTTAAGGTAGTTAATGACAAACGCATTTGCTGTATGTTAAAACGCAACATTGAAATCTTTCCTTTAGGACGATGACCCACCTAATCTTTATATTTTTATGACCAGAACTTCAGAAAACATTAAGAAAACCATTTCTAAAATGTGAACATAACGTACTTTTTAGGCAAAATCTGAAAGACAGAAGGTTATAGGGTTGAAGGAGATTGTGGAATCTTAAAGCAATTGTTTTCCTTTTAAAATGCTGGGAGGGGGGCACCTGGATGGCTCGGTCGGGTGAGCGTCTGACTCTTAATTTTGGCTCAGGTCGTGATCCCACGGTGGTGGGATCGAGCCCTACGTTGGGCTCCACACTGAACATATAGAGCCTGCTTGGGATTCTCTTTCTTTCTCTCTCTCTCTCTCTTTCTGGCCCTCCCCATCTCTCCTGCTTGCACTCTCTCTTTCTGTAAAAGAAACTAATCAAATTAATTAAATGCTGGAAGGAATTTTCATTTCTTCAGAGACTAAAGGAAAGGAAAGGTATTGTATTGAAGGCAGCCAGTCACGGCTGGGGACGAGAGGGGCTCCATGAGAGACATGTGGCCGAGGCAGCGTTCCTGGACTTTCCATGGTCCCATGTCTTCTTCCCCAGATACACTGCTTACAGACGACTCATGTCTCCGGGATGCCACGTGCAGCACACTTGATTTGGGGGAATAAATTGCTCACATGAATTTGGCCCCATTCTTTCACCTGCTGTGACCTTCCTTCCACCACAAAAACAATTACGATAAACCAAAAGCAATTTGCTTTGAGGGAAATGTTGCTGTAAAGTTTCCAACGTCTACTGAGTTGGGATATACCAAAAATATGACAATATATTGACCTCTTTTTTAACATGGTTGTGTATTTTTCCTTATGTAGCTTTATATATTTGTGTCAAAACCCACAAATTATGTTTATTTATGAGTATGACATAGTCAAGCTCATTTTGAAAAGTTTTAGAGAAACATTTATCATCTTCTTAGCAAAATCACAAGAACATCTTTGATAGCAGGGGGAATGTCCATTTATCAACTAAGGTGTATCAACAACGTAAATTAATGGCTTTCCTGTGGTTGTATCTGAGCCCTTAATGAAATGAGTTTTGATAAACTGAAGAGTACTTGCTAAACTTTCCCCGAAAATAATCCTGACTGTGTTAAAAGGCTATTCACTCTCTCATCCATTTCTTTCAAAAGCTTTCTTGAGAGAGTAGCAGGTGCTCAGGTCATCCTGGCCCCTATTCCCTTCAATTGTCAGCTCCTGAAATTCTCTTTGGAGGACTTTCCTTGGAAAGTGTTATTGGACTATTGGCCAGTAAAGCCACTTTGTACAAATAACAAAAGCCAGAAATGCCTGGAAATGTCCACTCCTCCCCTCCAGGGCAGCCTTGAGACAGTGGCTGTCTGAGGAAGCAGAGGGAAGCTGGACCCCCGTAGAAGCCGGGTCTAAGCTGGAAGGGGCCTGGGGGTAGCTTCCACTCCAGACCCTGCATGCGGATGGGGCCAAGGTTGGGAGTGTCGGGATGCACCCTCGTACAGCTTCCTTTTTGCTGCCCCCACACCTGGGACTTATTTCTTACTACTCACCCCGTGCAAGTTCTCCGACCGTGTTTGGGGGCAGCCTGACCTAACAACCAGGCTGGAAGGTAGATGGCAGAAATTCAGAATAAATAATTCTCACCATGGTTAAAAACGGTGCCCTTGTTTTCCACCGATCTGAAACGTTCTGAAAAATATACGTGATAAAGTATATTGAAAAAGAATCTTAATGTTTTCAAACTTCTTTAACAATTTATGTGCAATATTCAGTGTGTTGTCAACAGACTCACCTGTGGTCAGATTAGAGCAACATGTTATCTGGACGGGAATGTCTGGGAGACTCTCAGGAGGTAAGCCCTGGGGTGCACGGCTTATAGGTACGACTGCCCAGCTCCTTCTGTATACACCATCTCATATGTGTGAGGCTCAGAGATGTACGGAGATTACGAAGATCTAGAAAATTGGCTCAGCCAATGCAAGCATCCCCTCTCCATCACTGCTGAGGTAAAATTGACAGAAAATGTTAGCTATGTTGCTCTAAGGAGTCAACATTTTAGGGGCGCCTGGGTGGCTCAGTCGGTTGGGCGGCCTACTTCGGCTCAGGTCATGATCTCACGGTCTGTGAATTCGAGCCCCACGTCAGGCTCTGTGCTGACAGCTCAGAGCCTGGAGCCTGTTTCGGATTCTGTGTCTCCCTCTCTCTGACCCTGCCCCGTTCATGCTCTGTCTCTGTCTCAAAAATAAATAAACGTTAAAAAAAAAAAGGAGTCAACATTTTAAAAGAAGAACAAAAGCCTCCAAAGTGGAAAAAATCAGCTCAATTAAATACGTGAGGCCACTGAGCATAACTGCATGTTTAGACAGGTCCCCTGCCTCCCTCTGGCTACAAGCCACGGATGTCCTAACAAGGGGCCACCCGATCCACCTCAACTGAGTAAATTAACCTGAAGTAGCCCATGTACTGTAAGTTGTGCTGCCAACAATCCAATGCCAGAAGCAACTGAGAACTCTTGGAAAAATAAAGGGTACACAAAAAGGCTTAGTAGCTGCACTGGCAATTTGAAAGAAAGAGGCCAACTTTCCTGTGTGTTCTTCATCAGACAAAATCATTGTTTCTCAAAAACGATTGTTGTCAAAATGTGAAGGCTGAGTTTCCCACCCTCTTCAGGGCATATGCGATAGGTGAAGGCCTGGACCAAACTTTCCCAAATGGGACCAGATGTGGACTGAAAACCGAGCAGCAGCGAGCTGTGAGTCACCTCTGGAGAGAAGAACAACCGTTTTCCTTCCTAAATCTTCTCTGCTGGATTTTACCAAACTACTCTGTAGAGGGACAGTAAGCAGATTCCCCTAAGGCCCCCGTTTGCCTTTCAATAGGGATCTATACGTTGTGTGGGCAGATAGATGACAATCATGATTTCTTGGAAACACAACTAGTAATTAGTGAGCTACAAAGTCTTATCAGATGCTCTTATCATCTCCTTCCATTGCTTGACCTATCACCAAACACTGCATACTTCTTGCCATAACAGAGCAAATTACTCCTCTCCGGACAAACCTGCAAGAAGTCCGAAGTGAAGATTGAGCGAGTATTCATAGGAGTCAACCATTGCACACACGTGTGCTCCTTGCACTCTGCCTCCCTAGTAAATTCCAGATGTATATCACTGGTGGCCTCTCCTACTACCCTCAAGCTCTCGATGCGCACACCTCGCTGCTCACTGATCTTGCCCCTTAGCACTTTACCCTCCACATGTCCAAAACCAAATCACAGCGCTCCCTCCAAGCACGCTCCACTTCTGGAACGTCTCTGCTTCACCGTCCGCTCAGCACACCACAGACCAGGGATCACCTTAGACCTTGCCTTTCTCTCCAGGGTCTGCGCACACAACGATTCCCATGTGTGTCTTTTTCTCTAGCTAAATCTGCACGGCCCTCACAAGTAATCACAAAGAGCGCCTCTGGCCAAAGTCTCGCTGGGTGACTGAGGTGTCTGGCCCCAGGTATGTAGCTGATACCAGATGTCTCCAAAACTTGGTCTTCCCAGCTCGGAGAGGTCTGGGCGCTTTTCAGGGGATTTCTGCTGCTTCCCAGTCAGGTCTGCACACTCAGCCCCCTCCTTATGTGAACAGCCCTCTGTCCACGAGGGGCCCTTGGCCTGCCTGCGGCCCCCCCACCACCAGTAGGATCTGGCGAGAAGCGAACGTGAAACTTCACAATGATGGGTTTGGGGCCCCTGCTATGTGCGACACACGTGCAGGTGTCGTGGGGAATGACAAGATGAACAAATAAAGGAGGGTGAAGGCTCAGGGAGCCTCCCCACTGTCAGGAAACATCAGAAGAGCCTTCACATCAGGTAACTTGAGAGCAGACTTCTGGTTTCCTTCGAGCCCCTTCCTGAAGGTTTGGCAGGAAACCCGACCGCGGAGAATTAGGAGCCGCCGAGTCACGGGTAGCACCAGGGGTGAGGAAACCATTTAAGATGTTACTACAGTTCTCCGGGTGAGTGAAGACGGTGTCTTCAGGAGGTGGAGGGATGTGGGCGTGGAGCAGTGGTTGAAGTTGCAAAATATCTGAGAAGCAGAATCATGGGAACTCACCGGGAGTAAGGGAGAGGGAAGAAGCAGCAGGACTCCCAGGGATACAGGTTGGGCAGCCGGACCACCATTCAGGACACTGGGACCACCAGGAAAGTTGAAGATCTGGGGGAGGGCGACGGTTCCGGTGTGCCATGGGGAGTTTGGAGTGACGAAGGCCGTTGGAGCCAACCCCCTTGGCAGTAACAGACCGCTACGCCAAGTTCAAGGAGGAGCCAGAGACAAGGGTGCGGATGCCCTCAGTGTGCGGACATGAATAGAGCCTCCAGGGAAGATGAGGTTTCCAGGGTGGTATTCGGGGGAAGAGCGGGGTAGGACACTGCCCAGAGCGATACTGGGGTCCGGTCGGGGTGACCGAGGTGCCTCCTCCTTTCCCAGACCAGCCCTTTCCCTCACACCATGGAGCTTGGTCCTCTGTCTTCAGGACCCCTGCCCAAGGGGCTGTCCCTTCTTTCCCCCCTCTGGCTCCTCTCCGGTGGCTTAGAACATGACCGTGTCCTTCTTCGAGGCAGAAACAAAAAACAAAACACGAAACCCTCCGTGGGCCCTATCTGCCTCCACCATATTCCTCACATCCACAGACAAACCGCTCGAGTCCTCCACACTTCTGTCTCCATCCCCAAACCTCGCCCTCGCCCTTCGAGCTCCCCGCTCTGCCTGTGGGGGCCTTTCTCCACAAGAGACAGGCTCGGGGCTTTCCTCACCTGTCTGGGTCCCTCTGTGGCCACAGTGGTCAGCTTGGAGCACGTCCCTCTCCTCTCGAAACACCCTCTCTCTTCCCTCGGCTTCGATGACCCGGACACTTTCCGAGATCTCCTCCTGCTTTTCTGCCCATCCCTTAGCCAGTCTGGATTTTTCTAGCAAGCGAGTAGCGATTGCTCACAGTCTGTTCCCAGGCCTCAGCTCGTCCCTTTCTAGACGTTTCTAAGTCTCCCCTAGAGTCGGGACTTGATTTTCGCAGATATGCAGACCGCCCGTTTGCATTTAGGTCTGCAGCCCAGCCTTCTCTCCACGCGTACAGCAGGCACGTCGCCTTGGCGGGCCTTCTCTGAGCCCAGAGGTGCATCCCGTCCCGCAGCCGGGCTCGGAGCCCCTCCTCAGCCTTGCGGAGCTGCAGGTGTGGGCGAAGACGCTGCCCCAGCCAGAAGCCAGGGTGTCTGTGCCTCCCCTGCCCCCCTCCCGCACTGCTTCCCTCACCAAGACGCGTTGAGTTCCTCCTCCCTGGCCTCCATCTCGTCTCATCGCCGTGCTCGTCCAACCGCCCTGAAATCCCCTGGTGTGTGCACTGGGCCACCCCACCCTCTCTGCCGCTGCTCCGCCTGACCCCCTCCCTTACGTCCCCTCCATGGCTTTCCAAGGTTCTCTAGAGAAGGGAAAATCCCTCATCAAGGTCAGGAGCGTCTTGAGTGCTCTGTCCTTAACTGAATCTCCAAATGCTTCCTCTTACTTGCTGTGACCCGTCTTGCCATGGGGCCTTTTCACAAGCTGCTGCTTCTGGCTGGTGGCCTGTCTCTCCCCCTGAGCAAGAAGCTCCTGTAAATGTCACGTCCGGCCCACTTTGCCAAGAAAGCATTCGCCGGCCCCTTCTATTCGGGACTCACAGGGCCTGTGCCTCTTCTTGGCCACCTTAGTCACCACAGTGATTTTCCACATGTCTGTGTGATGATCTGATAAGTGCCTGTGCCTCGTCCCAACTGTAACCCCATGAGGACAGTGACCACGCATGTCCCAGCTCACCACTGAATCCCCTGTGCCCAGAACGGTGCCCGGCACACAAGAATGGTGGCCACGTGCTCGTGTTGAGTCAGAGCAGACGGGCGGCATGAGAACCCACGGAGGGGCGGAAGCGAGAACCGGGTCTCTCCTGGAGTTCAAAAATTTCTGGTTCCACTGTCGCCATGTTCTTAGAAACGGCTTAACTTCACTGCTATCTATAAGATAAAAGTAATAATTACGTCTCTTCCATCACGATGGTCTGACCAAGAGGGCAATGACCAGGGAGACTCAGAGGGGCATTTCGGAGAGTTTCCACTCAGGGATTTTCTCCATTGACTTGGGCAAAAACTTGCAGATGCTTTAATTAAATACGGAGTTTGTTTAAAATGAAACAAACACCCAGCAGGGGCGTCAGGGTGGCTCAGTCGGTTAAGCGTCCGACTTTGGCTCAGGTCATGATCTCGCGGTCCGTGAGTCCGAGCCCCACGGTCGGGCTCTGCGCTGACAGCTCGGAGCCTGGAGCCTGCTTCGGGTTCTGTGCCTCCCTCTCTCCACCCCTCCCCTGCTCGCACTCCGTGCCTTTCTCTCTCAAAAATAAATAAACATTAAAAAAAAATGGAACAGAGCAGCTGACAGAGCTGCTTAGAGACAGATGAAGAGTTTACGTGATTCGAACACACCACCGCAACAAATACTGCTCCAAGGTCATGTGCAGCTTGATAAGGACAAGTGCAAATCTGCAGCAGAGGGAGAAATTAAGCAAAACAAGCAAGAAGGGAGGAAAACAGCCAGGAAAAAAAAATGTCAGGGAAAAACTCCCGGGGGGTATGGCTAACCAACAAGAAGGTTCACGTCTGCATCGCAGTGTGCACGGGGAGCGTTCGAATCCCTGCTGGGTGCGGGGGCCTCCCCGCGTCAGCTGCCCGCCCGCCCGTCGTGGACACTCAGGCGGCAGCCTCTGCTTCCTCGCACCTGTCACTCCTAATAAATAGTCTGTGCTGTCGGAGAATCGTGGACCGACACTACTTAACAGTCAGTTTGGCTTTATTTGTATCCATCAGAATAAGTTCGGCAAACACATTTAGCACTGATCTCCTCTAATACATGGTTACACTTCAGGATGATAAAATGCTCATTTTTCTTACGTAGGAGGGCGTCACCACAATTACGTGGTCACCGGAGGGTGTGGTGCCCCATCATTCCCAGGGACCGCAGTCCGAGGCAGAGACCACACCCTCATTTGCACACGGGACCCCCATGAGGCCCGGAACAAGTATTTGCACGTCAAGCATTTCACCGAATGTTGGGAAACGAGCTTCTTTTCCGAGCTAATTAGCAGAATTCAGGAGCCCAATCGAGAAGTTCATCTCTTTGCCTGGGAGCAAAATTCTCCTTCTTTGGAAATGAGGTACATCCGTAGCCCAATTTTTTTCCAGTTTTATTAAAATATATTGACGTATGACATTGTGTAAGTTTAAGGTATACAATGTAGTGATTTGATATAGGTGCATATTGTAAAATGGCGATCACAGTAAGGTTAGTTAACACATCAGAATAAAAAGTCAGCATTTGTGCGCGTGTCTGCGTGGTGAGAGCTTTAAAAACCTCCTTTCTTAGCATCTTTCAAATATACGATACAGTATCACGGACGTACTCACTCCCCGTAGCTTACGTATTTTATAAACTGGAAACGTCTACGTTTGGACCGCGTACACGCATTTCCCGAGCCCCCACTCTCTGCCTCCGGCACGCATCGCTCTTTTCCGTTTCTAAGAGTTCAAAAATTGTTAGAGCCCACCTATGAGAGAGATCATACGGCCTCTTTGTGTCTGACTTATTTCACTCAGCATAACGCGCTCGACGTCCAGCCACGTTGTCACAAATGGCACGACGTCCTCCTTCCGTGACTGACTCATCTCCCGTCGCATGTGCTACCACGACCTCTTCATCCGTCCGGGTCCCGGGGCCACGTAGGCTGCTTCCACACCATGGCTGCTGAGAGTGACACTGCAGCCAACGTGGGGAGTGTGGATGTTTCTTAGAGGCTGTGGTTTCATCCCCGTTGGATAACCCTCCAGAAATTTCCATCTTCCCGAGCCCAAACTTTAAGAAGGTGGATAATGGTGATTACTCCGCTAATGTACTTGGAACTTTGACATTCACTTTCAGGACCATTTGTTTTTTCCATTTCACCCTTTTCTCTTTGACAATTTCTACATTTCTATTTTGCCCCCTTGACCCCTTGTCACTGGCGATTGTGGCAAAAGACACACGTTTCTGGCCCCGCATTTACGCTATTTGCAGGGCACTTAGTGCTTCATAGGACTCAATACACAAGACGCCAATATTCCTTACAGAGCTGGAAACCTCACACACGTGAGCCCAGGCGGACCCGGTCCCTCCCATCGGGTGGAAGGACGTCTGCGGCATACGTGGATTCTGCAGAGAACATTGCAAACTGAACTGCCTCACGTCTACACTGCAGGCAAAGTTACAAATCCATCAGGTTGGAGAGAATTGAGCTTATTAATGTCCCCAAATGCACTAATCTTGGCGTGTGGATTACCTTTCTCGAGCTTAGAAAAGCAGTTCTGCTTGTAATGATCTTCTCATAAAATGTAATCATAAATGACACCACAGCCTTAAAATAAACCAGAGGAAACCAGAATATTTTATGTGGAATTTAACATTCTACCGGGCTCCTTTCCACAACGTACAAGCTCAGATAATATGTCAGAGATTAACTCGACCAATCTTTCATTTACACTTTTCGCAGCAGACTTCACGTTATTTAAAAGCTTTATGCAAAAGTCATTCAGACGTGAATAATTGAAATTATTTTTAACGATCGCCCCATTAGAGACCCAACTTACACAGATTTCCAACTGACCTAGTTTTTTTTTTCTTTCTTTCATCAGCTTATTTTACTGGTGAGTTTAAACAGATTCGTCTCTAATTAGATACGTACTTTTCAAACAGTATTGGACAATAGCTCCCTTTAACATTTGTTCTTTGCATCTGTGATCTTCGTGTTGTCTCCGAACACGGTGGCAGGCTGGTTACGCGTGTACATGGATCTTCTCCACAAATCCCTGTCAGTTACGCTGCCAGGAAGCTCTTGATGTCTGTAACCTTTCATTGTGAAGAATGCACATTTAATTACTAGGAAAACGATGATGATGTAATAGGTCAAGACGTGCCTGGCCTCCTGCCTGGAGGGCGCTCTGCCCGGGAGTGAGGGGGGCTGGCGCCGCACGGACAAACCACCCCAAGTTCACCAGGGGCGTCCCAAATACAGCGGCAGCCTCGTACTCCACCCAGGGGGGCTGTCGAATTGCCTCACTAATAAAAATAAGTCAATTGTAAAGGATACGTAGGAACGCGCCTCAAACATTTACAAATTGAAATCTTCACTCAATCGCTTATCTTGATACAAGGTCGAAGACTGTTCTTTGGATGAGACTTTCCTCCTTGGCAGGAATCGGCCGCCATGATTTCGTAAAGTCTAGTGATTCCTTAAGATACCCGCAGAGCCGTCTAAGTGTACGACCCAGTGCAATTCCTCTGCATTTTGTAAAGTCTTTTGACGGAACGTTTACGTGGTGCTCTCATGAAGTCTTTGCAAAGCATGCAGCTTCGGTTTCCTAGGAAAAAAGTAACGCTCCCTCAACTGATGTTAATGTTTTGTATCGTAAGTGTATCGGTCATGAGCATTGACTTAGTCGATGCTAAATCGAACTGTATCATCTAGTAATGGGGATAATGGGTATGAAGAGGCCGAGGGAAAATCACGGCTGATTCTTGGTGAATGTAGAATAAAACCCAAGGAGCAGCAGGGAGGTCGGACAGCAGCCCCGACAGCAACAGGTGCCGGTCAGGAGCGTTGGGGAGCCGGTGGAAGAGGAAACATCAGGAGATTCCTCAACTGGGCCCGGTTCGGACCCAGCAGGGGTCCCGAGAAGCAAAGCCAGGACACCTCCCTCCCCAGTAGACACGCTGTCCCCCAGTGGACGGTCAGAGCACCGTTTCCTGCCACGAATCCTGCATGGCACCAGGCCTTACGCCAGCAAACCGCACGGCTTCACCGTGACAAGCAGAGCCTTACCCAGGGGTCTGCCAACCAGGCTCCTTGCTTCGGGCGCTGGTGCGGACCCGGCCTCAGAATCCACAGGACAGGAAGCCGCAGGGAGGGCAGGCCTGTCTCCGGGGCACGGCCACCCTGCCCGGCCATCTCCCTCTGGCCTCGGCTGACTCCACGTTAGCAGAATCGCCTCCACCAGCAGGGCCCGACGGTGGGAGAACAAAGAGATGGAATGGGGGTCTTCGAAGGATCTCGGATTTCGTGTACTGATGTCTGATTCTTCTCAGCTAGGGCTCACAGAAATGCCCGCAAGCCGAACCGCCTGGCCTCATTGGAGGGTCCGGGGTGGCCCCCTCGCCGAGGTACCACAGGGGAAGGAGCGGACAGCAGGGCTTGTGTGTGGGGCCGTTGAGGGAAGTCCAGCGGCCCTTACAGAGTGGAAGGGGCAATTTTCAGTTGCCAGAGGGGACGGAGAGGCGGCGGAAGGAACGTCCCCCTGTTTCCTGTGCCTGTAAATCTGCTCCGTGAGCCGCAGTCTGTGCTCGGAGGGGAGGCTGAGTTTCTTGCCTGAACTGTGTTCATTACTTACAGAAAACACCACACTGGGTCAGAATTCGAAAACAAACGAGTGCTGCAGAAAAGCGCTGAGGACTTGTTATCAAACACCCTTTGCACGGGCCACAAACGTGCAGGGCTGGTGGCCAAGAGGACCCCGCCCTCGCCCCTGGCGGCCGTCCCCAAGCAGGATGCCGGGGGCACACCGGCCGCAGCCCCGTCTCAAGTACACTGCACTCGGGTGCTTCTGGGCCTGCTCCACAAGGACATAAACCTTCTGGAAAGCGGAGCCCACAGTCAGGTTTGTAGAGAGCCCGCCTTGATCTCCTTTCCCGCGGTGCCTGTGTCTGCTCGAGTCCTCTGTGTGCCAGTGCAAAGGGAAAGCGCTCTTCGGGGACATCTGAGCCTCTGCGGTGGCCCAGACACCTGTGGAACGGTGGAGGCGGGCGGGAGGGAGGCCAGGACACCTGCTCCCGAGGCCTCCTGGAAACCAGGCAGGCGTTGGGCCCTTGTCGTGCCTCTGACTCAGCTGAGGCTCATTCCCTCCGTCTCTGCCACTTCTCGCTGGGTTTTATTTTTGCCTCCGTAAGTCCTGCAAAATTCACCTTGAAAGTGAATCGCGCGGGGAGGTCTGCTTTCCTTGGAGGCGACACCTGCCTCGTGCTTGGCTTTCTCGGTGCAGCGGAAGGGATCCGTCGGGGCGAACTGAGCACAGGAGCCGGCCCAGCACGGCTCCTGGAAGCAAAACCGAGTGGCCCCCATGCCTGTTTATCAGGCGTGGACCGTGTGCCGTGCCCTTGGCCTGTGTGACGTCATGCCCTCCCTCCCCGTGGGCTGGTCCCTTGCGCAGACAGCACACCCACCAGTGACAGACAGTAGCAGATGGGTGCGGCCTGAACAGCCTGGACACAAAGGCTCTCCGTGTCTAAGGTGTAAATTTTCCCACCTCGGCCGGTTCCACGTGACCTCCGTGACATCCCCAAATGTGAACCTGGGGCCTGACGTGCACAGCCGGGTGCGACCAGGCTGAGAGAAAGCGACATCTCGCCGGAGGGCTGGGTCAGGAGCCACAGCCCGCACGCCTGTCCCCGAGTCTGAGTCCCGAGTCATCCGACGTGCGTGGCATCATCTTCTGGGCCGTAGCTTTTCCGACGTGCGGCACCTGCAGAGGGTGACGCGGCCTCCACGCCGGGGAGCCTGCGAAGCACGCAAAGGTCTCCTGTGTTCTTCTTCCCGAAAATTCTACCACAGCTGCTCCCATTCAGGCTGTGGGGACCCCACACCCGGCAGGTCAGTGTCCAAACCCGGGGTCGGCCTTCCTTGCAGGTGTTCTTTTGCTCTTGGTTCCCAGAGGCGGGACCGACCCCTGGACAAGCCCACGTCCTCCCTCCCTCGCCGGTTATTGGCTCCTGTCCCCGACGTCCCTCCTCGGTCGGGAAGACAGGCTGGCTGGAGATCCATGGCGGTGGGTCCCCTACGGGACCTCTCGACAGCCCGGTTTGCGATGATCTTACTTCCCCGGGGACCCCCTCTCCTGGGACTTCCCGGCCGGCTGGCTGCACCTCTTGTGGCAGACATTTAAAGCACAAGCCCGTGAGGCCGCCGACGTTTGACCTTGAGCAAACCGTGACTCACAGGGACGCACTGCGCCTCCAGAAGGACAAGCAGATCCCCGAGCGGAGAGTCGCCTGGTGCGAACAGTGGGCTTGGCAGAGCCCCAGAGGGAGCCCAGAGGGCCCGGCCGCCGCGGTCCGCTCGCCAGCCGCCCGAAGGAGGAGCCGCCGGGCTGTGGGGATGAGGGACGCGGATCCCGGGCCGACGGCGCGGGGTGGGGTTCATTTCCACGCAGCAAGGAGAGCCGCCGGCTGGAGCCACGCACAGACAGGGTCCATGTTCCCATGAAAGCCTCTTCTGAGGGAGGAACGGAAGCACGCCTAGTTGCCCCCCAGAGGCAGGCAGCTCCCTCGGCCTCGGTTTCCCGCTCTGTAGCCTGACGTTGACGTGCTCCTACTTAGGCGTGGAGCACCCCAGACAAGTGCTGACGCTAAATCAGCAAAAGAGCCTCCTGCTCTCTGTCCCCTTCCTCCCCACAAGTGAGCACAGGGGCATCCCAAGGGGAGCCGCCACCGTGACCAGGGAGGAGACGGTGCCCGGAACAGCACCAGCGCCTGGAACAGCATCGGCGTGTCTGTCCTGCCTGCGTGGGGCCGGGCGCTGTGGGGCGTGAGACACAAAGTCCTGTTGGAAAAACACGGGCACCGGGTCAGATGCCTGAGTTTCAAGCCCAGAGCCTGCCGCTCCCCGCCTGCCGTGGGGTCCTGGGCCTAAGCTTTCTCTTCTCCGCAGCAGCCTTTCCTCTGCAGGATGGAGTTTTCAGCCGGGGCTGCCCCCGGGGCCCTGTGAGCAGCGCGTGACAGGAGGCCAGGCCCGGGTCAACGCAGGGAACAGGGCGACAGGGACTCAGGCGCAGGATGGCATCCACCGCCCCCGAGGGGGGTTCTGGGGATAGGCCAGAGGGCGGCCCCAAGATGCAGGAAGAGGGCTCCAAAAGTAACGGGTCTCACGGGCGGCCGGTGAGCCCGTGAGCTCACTGTCACAGGAGAAGTGGCAGAGGGGGAGGGGCACCTGGCTGCAGAGGTCCCTCGGCCCCACTTCGGGTGGGATTAGGACTGTTCCAGGGACTCGGGACGTCCAATCCCCTGGTCCGGAGCTCTGCTTCCTACGGCGTCTACAGTAAGAGAGCCCATCACTCATGTGTGTGTCTGTGTGCAGTGAGTTCAAAGAAACCCCGTCGAGTTTAAGTGGAGGGAGACCCAACCCCACTGGGGTAGACGTTCCTTTAAAATCCATTCCACAGGAGGGATATTGGCTTCAAATCCGTATCCGCGGAGGCTGGGCATTGACGAAGCGTCCCAGCACGTTTCCAAGCGGATGTTGCCTGACACAATGAACAGCCCGTATCTCAAGACAGAACCATCTAGAAACATGGTCGCCCAGGCGATCCCGGCTTCTGTCAACCCAAGACATGGTCTTCCCGTCCTCCTCAGACTTAAGCCGACAGCTTTGTGTTCTGCTTTTACTGACTTTGGTCACTCGATAAGGCTTCTTTTTGTGTTTTAGCTGGGGCAGCAGGTCTGCATCAATGCAAGTGAGTCTCTGCCTAGCGCGACCCCGCGTACAAACCCCTGCCCCCCACCGGCCCCACCTCTGTGGCAGGAGCCTCTCAGCAGAAGCAGAAGCCACATCGCGTCGGATGGAAAATACAGAAGCCAGCTGCTTCCACAGCCAGTTAGGGCGCAAGCCCGCCATCCAGCGTTGGCCATGGGGCTGGCGGACGCCTGGCGCGTCCCCTGGGCTCCCCACGTGGCCCCGTGGAGAGGGGGAGGGGAGGGCAGTTGGGGGAGGGGCTGCGGGTCTCCTGCACCGGTGGCATGACGAACGGCGGGACACTTGTGGGGGCCCCGGATGCCATGTGACCGCGGCCTGGATGTCTCGGGGTCTGCGTCTCTGTATCTGTGAAATGTGACCAGGGGCTCTGTCGTGACCGCGTGTCAGCACGGCCAGGAGGACCGAACCAGTCACGAAAGAAATCACCATCAGTTCGTATTCAATCACTGTTTCGCTTTCTGGTCTCTGTTGTGCAAACTCGGTTAGTTTTCTTTAAATGAAATACTGTCCCCATTATTGTATTTCAAAGATTATTTTTAGGGAAAAGCTTCTTGGGGCCCCTGGGTGGCTCAGTCGATTTAGTGTCCAACTTCGGCTCAGCTCATGATCTGACGGTTTGTGAGTTCAAGCCCCACGTCGGGCTCTGTGCTGACAGCTCGGAGCCTGGAGCCTGCTTCCGATTCTGTGTCTCCCTCTCTCTCTGCCCCTGCCCTGCTTGCTCGCTCTCTCTCTCTCTCAAAAAAAAAAAAAAAAAAACATAAAACATAAAAAGAATTCTCCTACTAAGATGCTTTGAAATCACAAGGGAAAAATAAACATTTTATTTGTTTACCTCTCTGCCACAATAACGAACAAGTCTGTACCACCCTTGGACCCGCTCACGGGAAAAGCAGAACTCCTCCAAGAGGTAGAGACAGAGCGTATGCGATTTTTCTCATTTATGACCAATCGCTCCTTCATTTGTTCACAAAATACACAGATGGTTGTTTCCAGTATTCTTTTGTTGATTTAGTGCAAGTTCCTGGAAAAGAAACATTAAATTTCACTCATCAGTCGGTTCTCAGAGTTCATGAAAAGTCAGACCAGTACAATACAAACGTGCTTACTTTATCATGATCAAACCCGTGGAGGATGAGAGGCCTCCAGGTTCCTTGAGGAGCGGCTATGATCTGGGCGCGGCCCCCGTGAGCCGCAGAACGCAACTGCTGTGGGCCAGAGGCACCCTCAGTCCCCAGGAGGCTGCTCACCCTGTGCTCAGAGCTCCCGTCTCTTCCTGTCCGCCTACACCTCTCACCCTCCATGGCTTTATCATTTCAATTTTCTTCCTTCCCCTCTTCCCCCCGCAGCCTCTCAGTGTTTGAGAGAAAACGCACCTGTGACCTTCCCCAGCTGAGATGGGGGCGGGGCAGGTCCCCACACGCGGTTGCCCTTGGTGGCTTCAGGGAGACCACAGGGGCCCCTGCGCCTGGGCCCGGCACGCCCACCGGCTCTTTGTCGACTGCACCTTTCCTAACTTTTTCCTATGACGTTACATTACAAGATAGTTTGTAAATTCTGGAACAAGGAGAATGATCTCCATTCTGCCCCAATTTCTCTGTCCTGGAAGTTTTGATCAACTGATTCTGGAGCTGAATTATTTATGCACAGGAGGAAGCGCGGCACTCATCAGTGGAATGTGCTGGACACATGGCTGACAGTCAGTAGGAGAAAGAAATTCTTAGAAAACGGTGCGAGCCAGATGGGGTTACGGCGCCACGTGCGAGGGAGGCCCGGCTTATTTACTGTAGCGGGAGCGGGAGAGGCCCCATTAGCACAGACTGCCTTTCCGGGATGAGGTCCTAATTGGTCTTAGGAAGCACTCAGCCACATTTAGCCACTCTCTAGAAATTAAGTTCTGATTTTAAACTGGCCCACGGTTAGGTCTGGCAAAATACAGGGTCTAATTTTTTTTTTTTTTTTAAAGAAAAATACATGTTCAGGAATCCAAAATATGCCTTGTAGAGCTTCTCACTCTCACGACCTCACAGAACTGGTGCTTTAAAACCCTAGCGACGCAGAAGTGACCCTCCGAATGGGACCTCGGGGGCGGGGCTAAGAAGGGAGACAAGCGGTTAGGGACGGACAGCCCAGGGCAGAGTCGTCCTCCCGCCTCCTGGGGACACGTCCTTGGACGTCTTCCACTAGTGGCAGGAGCCAGGCACCGACCATCACGTTCGCAGCAGCCGCTCTCAGTCCCATATAACTGCCACCAAATCGGCCTGAAGGGCAGCCCGGGCTCCTAACCCAGGAGGCGAGGGGTCCCCCGCGGGAGCATGCCCCGGGCACATAGGCCCCCGTGTGTCCCCAGCAGAGCCCGGCACACACAGCTCCCCACTCACGGGCCGCAAGTCAGGGCACCACTGAGGTCCAGTGACTGGCCACCCGCCGGCCACCCTGGGACCCTGCGTGGGTGGGAGCAGAGCCTGCTATTGGGGCTCCTTCCCCGGACGCCCCTCACCCGCACGCATCGGCTCCCCTGGCCTCGCTGGCGAGGCGTGGATGCCTCCACGGCCGTCTACGTCCTGCTGCTGGGCTTTCCCCGGGAAGGTGACGTCCTGGCCCTCGGGGCCGGCCCGGCCTGCCACCGGTGCCTCTGACACGGCGCCCGGCACCCCAACCCCTGCGCTCTGGTTAACTGTGCCCTGACCCCCGGCCTCCGTGACGCCCCATTGTCCTTAGCATCAACCCCGGGCATGGCCTCTGGACATCCGCCCACCCACCGCCCTGTGCTGGGAGGTCCCCACGAACCCAACTCACAGTCTTTACTCTCGGCGGCCCCTCCTGCTGGCTCTGTCCCCATCTCCCTCCGGGCAGACGCTCCCTGTGGCCACCAAGCTCCCATGAACTGTCCACCCCTGCCCCAAACTCATCCTGTCCCACTCTGCGGGACAGCACAGGGCGTCTGCGATGTCCCCCCCCATCGGTGCTCCACAGACGTCCCTCCACTTACTAGTAACACCTTAGTTAAGAGGGGCCCAGACCGTACGTTTCCCGAGGAATGTGCACTCCCCCTTCCGGGAGGAACGGAGCAGGTGTCTCTTTGATGTAACGTTCTGTCCCGCCGAGTTTGAGGCCTGGTGAAATGAGTGGAGTCTGAAGGGCTTTGCACCTGTCACATCCGACTGTTGTGAAGGAACACACAAACCCCATGCTGAGGAGACGCCCACAGGATGGGGACCCTTTCACGAGACTCGCCAGCTCGCTCCACACCCAAGGCCACCTCAGGTTAAGATGGTCCCCATCTACAGGCAAAGACCTTCCGGCACGACCCCCTGTAGGTGCTGTCCTCTGCTCTCTGCCCTTTGGAGTGAGTGGCCCGTAGGCGACCCCAGGCTGTGCGAGGCCATGCTCCGTCAGGGTGCCATTCCGGATCAGACGGAGGCCCCGACAGGCGTCTGTCCACGTGAGTCTCCTGCACATCAGTGACGCACCTTCAGCTGTTCTGGTCCCCATTGCCCGCGACCTGACCCAGACAGGCAACATCGGTCTCCCTCGTCGTGCCCCGAGGACCAGCCACCCCGGCTCAGGTGTCCTGGAGAGACCAGCGTGGTGAAGGGCTGGGTCCTCCAGCTCCAGCTCGGCCGCAGCCCGTGGTCTCTTTGCCACTCAGCTGTGGAGGGTCGGGGGCAGGGCACACACGGTCGTCCTGCAGGGTCTCTGCGGTTCTCTGGCTGCCCGTGGGGGTTCGGGCCCCACCTGTGCCACCAGCCCTTCCGCCTTGGCATTTCAGACGGAAGGGACACCTTCCGTCTCCTGCCACCCCCGAGCTCCCACCTGCTCTCCAGAACATGTCCCTCCACCGGGAGGCGGTCACCTGACGTGGGGCCAGGTGTCCCTTGGGTCATAAGATGGGCCCTGTGAGGACGGTGTGCTGGGAGACAAGGCGATCCCTCATCGGCATAGTTACCGTCGGACTCCCTCAAGAGCACGAGCTCGTCAGTCTGTCATTTCTCCGTACAAACGGATCCCGTACGTACGCCTGCTCTTTAAGGCCTGTGAAAAGTGCGTGTGTCACCAAGACTTCCCGTTTGAGATACTTGTCAACTTTCGAAGAAGTTACACTTTCTAAACTCTTAAAACCCAACAAATAGAACCACTTGGGTGCCGTGTGACGTTAAACTGAGAAGGAAAGAAGGAAATCCCATTCCCTCAAGCGTCTCCTTCCCTGAACTTCAGCACTGACCTGTTTGGAGCAGTGAGTCTGGGCTCGATCTCGGGCTGGTGACACTGAAGAGGCCAGGAGGGCATCTCCTCGCGCTCAGATCCGATGTGAAGGCAGACCGGCCCCCTGCCCCTGGGGCAGGGGGCACCCCGGCCATCCTGGAGCCAGCTCTGGGCGGCCACGGCCTCCGTCTCCCGCAGGCCGTGGGGGTGCAAGCTGGCCGTCCCGTGGGGATGGGGGCCAGGGCCCCCGGGACACCAGAGAGCACAGAGACCCCTCCAGGACGCCCGCCCTGTTCTGGGGCCCAGGCCTCTCTGTGGCCCCTGTCCGCCTCCTGGGGCCCTGAGACTCGCGCCCTCCGCCTCCTTCCCTGCCCGGAGCCTCCGAGAGCCCCGAGCTCGGGTCAAAGCAAAGGCAGGCTGGGCCCGCGCCGCCGAGCGAGGGCTGACCGCTGGGAGAGTCATCAGCCGCGCCGTGTGAGGATGAACTGAGCAGTAAATTAATTAATCATCATTTTATGCCTCATCAAGCGCTTTGCTGAGGCTCTCGACGGGGGCCTCTCGATGAGCCAATGGGAAGCAGACTGTTTTGTTTAGCCGGGTGAGGCTTCCATAAACAGGGGAGGCTTTGACAAGCTAATAAATATGTCAGCCGTCTCTGCCACGGGCAGCAGTCGCCCCACCTGCAAAGTGGTGGGGTTCTGCCCGGCCCGGTGGGCAGTGAGTGATGGCAGAGACGTGGTCGCGGAGGAGGCAGGCGGGAGGTGCGGGGAGCGGGGAGAAGCTCCCCAAAGTTCCTCCCGAGTTTCTGGGAGGAGTGCCACCACCTTCCCCACGATGGCCTTACGGCTCACGCCGCGGGATCGGAACATCCTGACACCTGTCCCTCCGGCTCTGCGTCCACATCCATCACCTGGGACGTGGGCTGTGAGGGGCTCCCCCCGCGAGTGCCCTGATTTGGGGGCCGGATCGCGTTTTAAGGATGTGCGAGCAACACGCTCCCGAGGAACCGGCCTGGGGGTGAGATGCCCGGCTTCCGGGGCCGTGAGCGCCAGATGCCCCTCACCACCTTGGAAACCCGTCGCGGCCGCTCCTTAGGAAAGAGGTCTCAGGCTGCCTCGGTTCACCTCCACAGAAACGCAGAAACCCCCTTTCTTTAGGAAACGGGCTTGTTTTTTAAGGCAAAGAAAAGTTGATGTTTGGATGATAATTCCAGGGACTTTAGCAGATGCTTTGCTCTCTGCTTTTAAAGCCAAGCTTGGAATCGCATGCAGTGTGGGCAGAGGGCCGAGCGGTGCCAGAGAGGTGCACGCCCCAGAGGACACAAACGCGCATCCTTCACAAATCTCGGGTTTGTCAACCACACGGCACGTCTGTTCAAGCGGGTTTGAAATGGCCGCCCGCATAGACCAAGGAACGCTCACGTGGGATGTAGAGACAGCTTCGGGACCCACCTGACACAGAACCGCGGGGCCCACAAAAAGCCCTTCCTCGTGGGTCCCACGGGGAGATGGGGACACTGCAGAGGCCCCGTGAGACACGCCTGTGCCGCCCCCTTGAACCAACCCCCTCCGCTTCCTCCAGGGGTCCATAGAGCGTCTGGAAGAGGTATCACCAAGCGTCAGACGCATCTGACTTGATTTTCACGCTCCATCCGGGGTCCGAACCCCAACGAACCGAAAGGACATTGGCCTGGGATCCGCACAGAAGGGCCTCCCTCGAGCTCAGATCCACAGACATTCACACGGCAGAGACCATCCCCGGGGTGATCCCGTTGGAGGGAATTGCTGGGAACTTCCCATTTGCCCTCCCGCCTCCTGGGGTGAAGGGGCTCTTTCAAGAAGGGCCCCCGGATCCGGAGCCTACCCGGACTTTTGTCGTGACTGGCCACAGTTGGGGAAGAGCCAGCAGTGCAGGTGGCCGTGCCTTTGCTGTCCCCTGCATGCCATCCGTTCTGATTCCCAGCGGCGGGGGGTGGCTGGCGGCCGCCGCGGCCGCGGTGACATAAGGCAGGTCAGCATGGACTCCCCGAGCTGTCCCCGACGCCAGATGACCGTCGCGCCGCAAGGTGATGGCACCATTTGCTCCAAAAGACAACAAGGCGGGAGATCCTAGAACGAGCTCTCAGTCTGGACAGAGCTGCATTCCACCCCTCACATCACATGTGGAACATGTGACACCCATGGTGTGAGTTGTGGCGTAGACAAATCCACGAGACGGCTTTCAGGATCAGGATAAGCTCGCTCACTCGTGTGCTCCCTCCGTGGGATTCTTCCGGCACCGGGGCCCCTGCGCGGTCACCGGCATGCTCCAGGATGGGCCTCCTGGAAAGGGCAGAGTTCCCGCCGGCCACCCCAGGCTCAGGGTCTGATGCAGGGACACGTGGCAGACACGACATGGGACAGCGTTCCATACGGGCTCTGGAGGACGGAGATGACAGAGGCCGACAGCCTCAGAGGTGGTTTCTTTAAGTGCTGCCTTCTGACTTCTAATGTTCTTAGTTTTGACCTCTGGTTGAGAAAGAAAGAACAAGGAGGAAGAGAGAAGCAGAGGTCGAGGTACCGCTAGAGTCCCAGGCTCGTGGCTCCTCGGGTGGGACTTGGGTGGGGTTAGAACATCGTGCTTGTCCCGTCCCCTCTCTGCTTCACGGGCAAAGTAGCACATTAAAGAGTAGAGTCGTCCTTGGTGACCGGTTTCATTTCCTTTAAGCTAGTCTCTCCAGTGCGTTAACCACAGAGGCCTTCCAGGAGGAGAGGCTCGGGGAGCTCTGAGCGTGCACGCCCCGCCCTTCGGCCGCACTCCCTGTTTCCCCGTGCATGCGCTGTCCTCCGCAGGTGCAGAGGGTCCCCTAACTGAGGATGGTGTCCCTTCAGCCACTGTGCACGCCACCCCTGGAGGTCTATCGTTTCTAATGTCTCCGTAGAGGACCTCACCAACCGTGTTGTGCATATTCCTATATTTGATTTATTTAAAAAATCTGTTTCTGCATTGATGGGCGTGCTATTGCCCCAAAGGGGGGTAGAAGCCGGTTTTTAGGGAGCAAAATACTTTTAGTCTTTTTATGGGTATAATGCGGATATACCTACAACATGTCGACAGATACACCATATGCCTGCCGTGTGAGAATGTGTGTAGGTGGAAAGAGACTGAGGCAACGGCGAAGTTGAGAACCACTGCTCTATTTGGTTTATGAAACTGCGAAGAAGCATGTTTGTGTTTCCCGTTGTGATGCTATCCCATATGCTTTGCTTTTTTTTTTTGGAAAGTTTATGGGGGCTCCTGGGGGGTTCAGTCAGTTAAACATCCGACTTCAGCTCAGGTCGTGGTCTCACGGTTCGTGGATTCCAGCCCCACGTCGGGCTCTGTGCTGACAGCTCAGAGCCTGGAGCCTGTTGCGGATCCTGTGTCTCCCTCTCTCTCTGCCCCTCCCCTGCTCGCGCTCCCTCTCTCTCTCCCCCTCTCTCTCTCAAAAATAAATAAACACTAAAAAAAATAAAATTAAAAAGAAAGCTTTATTTTTATTTATTCTAAGAGAGAGAGAGCATGCACACTCACAGGAGAGGGGCAGAGAGAGACAGAGACAGAGAGAGAATTCCAAACAGGCTCAGCACAGTCAGTACAGAGCCCAACACAGAGCTGAACCCCACAGATGGTGAGATCCTGACCTGAGTCCAAACTAAGAGTCGGGCGCTCGACAGACTGAGCCACACAGGCAGCTCTTTTATTATTTTTTCAAAGTTTATTTATTTATGTTGACAATATGTCTACGTTTGCCTTGATTTGGTCTGATTTCCGTGGTAGGAACTGGCCTACATTTTCTTGCCAACCTTCTCTTGTCACTTTGAGGATTTCCTTGCAAAGAGCAGAGCTGGGGTTTGCTTTCCCATCCGACCCCCGGCCTCCCTGACCCATCGCGGGCCGTGCTTCCCACATGCAGCCTGAGTTCTTTCCCTCGTTCGCTGCCTGGGGAGAGTTCCTGCTCATTCTGTGGCCGTACTGTGGCAGCCGACCGTAAGTTTATAGCCCAACAGAAGAGCGAGGCCTGCCACCTGCTTACCACTCTCCTTCCTGCCATCTAAGTGAATCCTTTAGAAAGTTTTTACTTCCCCAAATCCCCCCACGGCCCACACTCCTGGCTCTGCTGAGGCATTTGAACATTTAATTCCATTCCATGACTTGCTGTCCCGTAGTTTGTATGTTTCAAACGGCCTTAGCTCACGCGTGTATTACAGATGCCTCGTCGCGGCCCCCGTGCGCCCAGGTGTGATTCCGCACACGACAGATTGGGTGCGAGCCACTCTCTCCCCACCACGTCGCCTTCTCCTGTCCTGAAATTCCTGCTTCACTTGTCATTCGGCAAACGACTTCTTGATTATTTCCTTACCTGGCAAACACAGTCGTGTTGTCTCCGTATTCCCACGTGTTCAAAATTATTTTCATTTGTCCTGAAAGATGAACAGTGTCTCAGCCGCGGATACGAAATTCCCATCCCACGGTCCTCTGCTCTGATCCCCTCTGCCTCCAGCCTCCAGCTCTGTGGACGAGAAGTCTGGTGCTGCCCCCCGTGCCCTTTCCCTGAAAGGACTCTGCAATTTCTGTCTTAAAGTCGGTACGGACCGTGGAGGGTACAGTTAGAACCCACCTTGCGTGTGGTCCAGCATTCCCATTCAGGAAAATGCACTTTCCATGAATGAAAGCACAACTCTGCAATGATGCATATCGGAGATGAACCAAGTGAAACGTGGAGCGGTAACGACATCTGGATAGCACGACGTTTCGCGCGGCCTCGTTGAAGACGGCATCTCAAATCTGCACGTATCGACATACATATTTGTGAAAAAGGAGAAATTTCAGAGTCGTGCACTTCTATTCCGGTTCTGGGAGGAGAGTCCACCGGTGAGGAGGTCCCCACATTGAGACGAGTGGGCAGGAGGCGTGATAGGATGGGCACCAGGGGCGGGAGTTTCGGGCAAAGGGGCGGGGCAGGCTGAGGGTTTCCTTTTCTTGTCTTTGGGCGGCTTCCGTCGCTACAATGAGGACTTCGATCTGCGTGATTTGAAAAATAAAGTAAAATAAATCCAGAAGCAAATAAAATCCAGAAGCATCTGAACACCCTCCGTGGCCCCCAGCCATGCGCTTAGATTGGAACGGTACAAGGTGCAGGGCTTCTGGCTCTGGCCGCCTCGCTGACTGGCTGTGCCTGGTCCCCTCCATGCCTTCCTTTCACGAACACACTCACCTCCACTCAAGTAAGTTAACACCCTGGCCTGCTGCTTCCTGCCTCCTCGGAAAACGCAGAAATTCTTGTCCTAGCCCTTCACCTGGTGATTAGCTCCAGACTCTCCTGTGTCTGATTGAGACCCTGATCTCCAGATTGCGTTTTATATAAAATTTCCCGTGTCCAGCACTTGCTTCCCCAACTATGTTCTAAGTTCATGAGGGTAGAGAGACTGTCCTTAAAAATATTTTACCCATGGGGCACCTGGGTGGCTCAGTTTGCTAAGTATCCGACTTTGGCTCAGGTCATAATCTCAGGGTTCATGAGTTTGAGCCCCGTGTTGGGCTCTGTGCTGACAGCTCAGAGTCTAGAGCCTTCTTCGGATTCTGTGTCTCCCTCTCTCTGTGACCCTCCCTTGCTTGTGCTTTCTCTCTCTCTCTCAAAAATAAGTAAATAAACTTTTAAAAATGCATCATACCCACAATAATGCATCACAGATAATCAATCGATAGATCAATGCATAGTTATCTGATGATTTGCTAGAAAGCTAGGCAAGGTAGCAGGATCTTTATTTCTGCCTGCAGGGCTCTCCTCAAACATGATACATGTGCTTTTTTATTGAGTAGGATTCAGCAAATATCACCACTGGTTAATCCTTTATACATTTCTTGCTCTAAAATATACTTGTAAATACCATTTAAATAGGCACATTTGGGATCAACTATTAAAACGTACTAACAGCATACCAGAAAGGTAGATAGGTAGACGATAGATTCAGCTTTTCAGATACGTTTTTAGCGCACGGAGAAACAAAACTGCAATTTGATAACGCCATTCCCAGATAATAATTACCTGGGCCATATCACTCAGCTTGCTGCCTAAGCACGAAATTGGTCAAATGTCTCTTCCTCTTCTAACTAGCAGCTTAGAAAAATTACATTAAATCTTCAAAATTAAAATCCAGCAAAACAAAAATATCAGCAACACGTAAACCAACCAGTGAGCAAACATAAAGACCAAAACCAATATTTTCCTTGAAATTCTTTGCAACACGTAATGGGCCCTTGGTTTTTGAGGCGAATGGACCTCAGTCATCTCTAATCTCTGTGATTTCGGGCTCTGTCGGTGTTATTCTGGAGCACGACCTTCATCATCTTGATTTCAAGTGTGACTTCTGTGTCTGACGGCTATGAGCACCCTCTAGCCTTTCTTCACATGAAGGTGGGACGCTTCTTGAAGGCTTTTCACTTGGAGCATTTTCCAGCATGAAAGGCAGTGTGTATGAGAAGGAGATTTGGAATAGCAGCCAGTTTTCCCTCTGTATCAGGTACCTTCGCCATTTTCCATCAGCCGGGGCGACACAAGGGGCGTCCACAGCTAACTCACCCTCTCGGTTTCGTTCTCATAAAAGCTTGCGGCCCTGGTTTTAAATCTTTGGGCTTCAAAACACATCACTGGAGTCTTTCTGGGTGTGGATCATTCTCCATGGCTGCTTTTGTCGTTCTGCCTGGAACCCTTAAAGCCATTTAGTCTGTGTGACCTTCTCTCTTCGTTTCAGACAGTTTCTTTCATCGTGCTCATAATGTCTACTTAATTTCTTAAATTTCTTCCTTAAGAAAGCTCAGGCTCTTAGGTTGGACATTGTTCTTGGAATATAGTATGTTCTTTTTTCTTTATTTTTTTATTCTCCTTGGCCATTTCTCTGCCTTCTTACAGACATTCTCAGGTCTGTCTTTTGGAACAACGATTGAATGTTTCATGGGGTAAAATTTGTTCTGGTTTTTTATCAAACGCAGTAGATATGTTGCCTACCAAGATTTTAGCATTTCTAACTCATCTGCTTCTTTGAAGGTCAACCTTAAGTATCCTTAGTGGCTTCGAGAGTCGTCCTGTTCTTCTAATCTCTGCATTTCCTTAAAGAACGCTCATTCTTAAATTTCTTTAAGAATGTTAAGAGGAACCTGACATGTTTTTTCTGACTTCTGTAACACAAAATTCTACGCTGTCTTTCCCTTGTGGCCATGCATCCCAAAATCCAAGGAGGTTTATCCAAACCTAATCTTTACAGTGCATCCCACCCCCTCAGCCCTCAGCCCCATCCTCCTGCCTCCTGTGTGGCTGTTCTTTAAGGCACAGTGTTAGCGCCACCGGGTGGGCTGAGGTTGAGTGGAAGGGAGGCCGGACAAGATGGAATTTGGGTCTAGTGGAAAAGGCCAGCCTAATCAGTTTTGTGCCCAGTAACTTCCCTGGGTCTCTTGGCCTAAATTAGATGACGAACGAGGGGCACGGTCCCTTCTGATTTTCTTTCAGAGTGATGTATTTAGTGTACATGGAGACGGAAAAGCAGCAAGATGCTTAGATTGTTTTTACTTGGAGGGTCTCCAAGAGTTGGTATGAGTTTGCTTCATTTTCTGGTTCTTCTGTAACATTCTGATGGCAAGTTAGGACAGGGTGAATCGGTCTCATTTAACCTTGGTCTTTTCCCAAGACTTTTCTGTGTGATTCTTCATAACCCACACTGAATTATTTCCCAAAATCCTAACCAACAAAGTCTGCCCTTTCTTTCCAACCAACTCTGATGAGCCTCGGGAATTTTACTCGAGGTCGTTGAAAACGAGTGGGTATTGGTCCCTGGGATCAAAGGATGAACTTACCATGAAATCATTGTTCAAATACTAACTCTCGTTGGCTTCTCCTTAATTTTATGACCAGCCTATGACGAGGTTTCTTCTAAGTGTGCAAAATATGTCCCTTTGAGCGTGAGGGCTGGTCCTCCCACGGTGGGCCGGCCACCAGGGTTCCACGAATCCTGCGGCCACCGTGGCAGCGCCCGTCTTGTCTGTGCCGAAGGCGGACCCATCCATCTGAGTCCCCACGGAATGCGGCCCCCCGCAAGTGGCGGGTGGGCATTTGTAGCCGAGCCTTGGCTCCGACGGGTCCCGAGAGAATCGCGAAGAAATGATTGTGCCGCTACACCGTGAACTTGACATAGTAGAGCCTTGAGGGCTATTTTCAGCAGAAATACAAAGAGGTTTCAGCACGGCTTTCTGAAGCTTGCTGATGAGGCAGCCGTATTGCGAAACGCACATCAGTAATTACACCAAGCGAACAGTCTAGGAGGCTGTGGGGGGTGGGGGGGGTTAATTGCAGCGCTCGGCCCTAAAACCTTCGGAGATTAAAGAACCCGATTCACCTTACAAGTGCGCGTCCATGGGGTGGCGGTCAGTGGGGGTCAGTGACCCAGGATGACGGCGGTTCCGTCACAACATGAGCTCCCTCGGGGGCCAGTAGGGCAGGATGTGACATATCGCACGGAAGCCCTCACCATGTCCTCCTGGGAGCACCGCTCGTCACTTCCACTCAGATTTCAGACCAGTGCGATTCCCCGGTACTTACCTGACCGAGTGGGGCACAGAAGCGGGGTCCCCCACGTGTCCCTAAGGAGACATAGAGTGTTTCCCGGCAAACAGTTCGATGGTTATGAGAGCAACCAAATCACACGGCTTGGCAGAATTAAGTCGCTTGTCAGAAAGAGATAAATGTGGGAGATAAAACAGTCCCAAGTGGGAAAGAATGTGGGAGAATGTTTGCACCATCAGCAAAAGGCATAAAGTAATAGATGCTCGTTTCCAAAACAGAGCATCTATCTTACTCCGTTTTTTTAAAAAAATTAAATATATGGTAATTTTTTTGAGTGCTGCTTGATAGTAACCTATGGCTTTAGGCACCTAACCATGTCCTTGTAATGTACTAAATATAAAGTTTGGTGACAGAGACTTGTGCAAATCACGATTTTCCAAAAGTTGCGTTCGGAAACCTGGCTCCTCGAGCAGGAACCTGCTCCGTTGCTGCCCCGCCCTTCATGTGAGGGGCTTTTCTAAGCACAACTTAAGACACTCTAGGATACTTTAATTACAGGATTTAAGTGCTGTGCAGTCGAAATCTGTTACCCTGCTAGTTAGTTGCGATATCAGATTAACAAGGTATGATAAGTAATTTGTGTTCTACCAAGGTTTTATTTGAAGGGGTTGTTGCTTTCACGTGATGTAATTAGATCCATATTGTATTCAAATCTGTGTAGGGACAAACCGATTTGTTCTGGGGCGGAAATTGCAGAGCGTGTTTCTAGCACACAAAGTAAAAGCACACCTGAACGGAGAGGCTGACAACAGGCCGACCCCACAGTCCGGGCTGTCGCTTCTCACAATGGTTTTGCCCCATGGGGGCGGGAAGAAGACAGAAGGGTATTTTCAGGCCGAGGCAACCGACCAGGGCCTCGCTCTATAGGGGCAGATTTCTGGCTTCCAGGGCTAATTGCATCACTGAGAACCAGGAAGCTCGCGGAATTAATTGCTTTATTGTTTCAGAGATGACCTCTGCCGTTCACCGGAGCCTCGAGGCCTTTTCGGTCACACGAGGTGATTTTTAAAAGAAGAAAACCACCTTTTGTGAGTCTGTAGAAAATGGAGAGGGCTTGTCTCCTCTTTTTTTAAATAGTTTAAACCACAAGACTGACGAATTTTCCCTCAGAGGTGATCACTCCTTAAGCAAAAACTCTGCTTCTGCAAGCAGCCGAAAGAGGACAGCAACCCCGAGTAGGGCTTTGCTCCAATTTTCTGGACCGAGTGAGGAAATGCCTTTCAACAGGGCTTTAAAAGAGGAATTAGACAGGGGCGCCTGGGTGGCTCGGTCGGTTGAGCGTCCGGCTTCGGCTCAGGTCATGATCTCACGGTGTGTGAGTTTGAGCCCCGCATCTGGCTCTACGCTGACCGCTCGGAGCCTGGAGCCTGCTTCTGAGTCTGTGTCTCCCTCCCTCTCTGCCCCTCCCCTGCTTGCTCTCTCTCTCTCCTCTCTCAAAAATAAATAAACATTAAAGAAAAAATTTTTAAAAGAGGAATTAGACAGAAGGTACATCGGAAGATGCATTCTAGAAAGGTCCTGTCTGGGAAAGAAGTTGGAAGGCGGTGCCTGGACACCCGGCAGCTCCGAGGCCGAGGGCCGTCTGGAAGCGCGTGAGGGGGTCTGGGACCTCCATCCCGAGGTCAGCCAAGGTCTGATGGGATCGAGTGTAGACGGGGTGAAAGGAGGCCCAGGAGGGTCGTGAGCCAGCTAGGAATCACGCGGACAGTCTGATTCGTGGTAACACCCCCTTTGTGAGCGTCTGCGAAAATAAGAATTGTGTGCCTACTTCCAAGATGTCAGAGGCGCCGGCCCACCCGTCACTGGGAGCAAACGCCACCCAAGGCCCGGAGCGTCGATAGACCTGCTTGGATTCGGGGCCTGGGAGGATGTTTCATGGAGGCAGAATTCAGAGGGTGCGAATGTATGCAAAGAAGACCTTTCGGAAGCCATTGGCCGAGTCCGTGCCAGCCGCAACCCACGCATTACCGGCTTTCCCGGGGTCATTATCACCCCCAGTCGGCTGCTGGGAACGTTCCCAACCCCGGAGCCTCTGACTCATTTCCTTTTTGAAGCTCATCTCTCTGTTCACGTCAATTTAAGATAAAGAGCTTTAGTTCTTGTCCCCCCCCACGCGATGTGCAGGAACGTTTGCGTGCTTCGGTCCCCCCCCACCCCGGCCTCTGAGAAGTGTCCCCACGCTCCCTTAACAAGCTTGTGGCTTATTTCCCGGAGCCAGGGGACTTCCTCCAGCCCCCTGGAAAGGCCACGGAAAGACACAGGCCAGTGGAGGAACCGCAAGCATCCTGCTGTTCCGCGTCCAGACGGCAGGGCCGTTCCGGGGACGCGCTTTCCACGTCTTAATCATCACGCTCAGGCGGACGCATCGTTCGAGGACCGGTTTTACAGAGAAGAGACATTAGAAAGTCACCGGAAACGGGCCTCAAAGTTTAAGTCGGTTCAACAAGAGATTAGCCTTCCCGGTTGGTGTTGTCACATTGTTGTCAGCAATTGTGTTTGTTCTCCGGGCGCTTGACTCTGGGTAGAGGCCACATCAGGAGGTGTTCAGGGACTGACTTCCTTCTTGCTGCCTGCTCATTTAATTTGCCTAAAAAAGGTGGAAAGTGCCGCGAACCTCTCATGGGGTCACGGTGCTTTGGTCCCCGGCCCTGCGTGTTGGGCTTCAGGTCCTGGCAGCCGAGCAGAACTTCCCCTCGGTGGGGCGCCCCGTCCTGGCGTGGGGACCACCCGGCCGGGTGACCCGGTCTCCGTCCCGATGCCCTTCACACGGGAGGATGTGCTGTTCTGCCCTCGCACTGGAGGCAGGACCTGAGCGCAGAACAGATGCCCCGCGGGCAGACGTGCCAAGAAGAGGCCAGTCTGCCGGCCATGAGGAGCTCAGAGCTGGAAGCAGGGATCCCATACCCACCGAAGAGCCGGGATGCGTGGCCAACGAGAGCTTGGAGTGTGGGCAGGTGCGTGTGCAGAGCCCCGGCGGGTGTGGCCCCTTCTCCGGGTCTGTGAGGGCAGCTCCCTCACTCCTTAGGGTCAGAGCGGACACGATGGCAACGGCCACCTGCCCGTGGCCCGGGTGGACCCAGGTACAAGTCCGGAGCAGTGGCACGTGTGCTCAGGTACAACCTGAGGCAGAGAGAGAGAGATGGAGCCCGACCCCGATGGGCCTCAGCTTGCCTGCCTGGTTTCCCGCACGAAGCCGGAGAGAGCGATCCGGGGCGTTTCCGCGGCCTGCCCCCCTTTAGGTGTGCCTCCTCTCCCTCCCGAAGGGCTGGCGGGGGAGCAGGGTGTCGGGGAGGGAGGGGGGAGGGCGGAGGCGTCGTCCCATCCACGCTCAACAAGTATGATGTTCATTGACCATCAGTGGCTTCCAGTTAACCCTTCGATGCAAATAAAGTTATTTCATTGTTATCTCGTATGTTTTATCGGAAGTTATTCCAAAGCGTCTGAAATCTGATGTGACTGTCTACAAATAAAAGCTGAATCTAAATTTGCTTGGTTTTGGCTCACGTAATTCGGGGCCCTTGGGGATAGTTTGTAAAATTTCCAGTGGGAAGAGAGGAGAATTTAATGACTCTCACCCACTGTTCTAGAACTTATTTAAGGCCCCGACAGCCCTGGAGGGGACATTACGTCCTTGTGCCGTGGGGGTCAGCAAAAGTGAAGGGGGGGTTCTCTCGGGCAGGGCTGGGCCGTCCTGCGGCCTCCTCCTGGGCTCTCCATCTGCTCCTTCAAGGCTCCCGTAGCATCACCTGAGACCTTCACCTCCGCTGCGACCAAGCTGCCTTCCCTGGGGGGGGGGGGGCTGGCGAGAGGGATTCTGCCCAGGAAACGACTCACATGGCAGACAGATGGGAGAGAAAAGATGCACTGATTCACTGACTAAACGTCCATGTCCCTCTGCTGCCTTGATTTTCTACTTGTTATAATTATGGAAAATTCTTTGAAACGGCCTGTAAAAAGATGTTCTTTCATGTGAGTGACAATAAGGTCCTACTTTGAAGCCGCTGGCGATCAGCTGTTGCGCTCCGCGACCCCACCCCGTGCCCCCCGCCCCCCCTCCACCCCAAGCACCAGAGCCAGGCGCTCGCTCCCTGCTGTGCTCATGGTCACTGTCACCACACCAGATGCCCAAGTCAGCAGCCTTCCTCGGACATGGCTTCTCATCGTCATAGCCATATCGTAATGATGCTAAAAAAAAAAAAAAGAAAGAAAGAAAGAAAGAAAGAAGACAAGGGAAAAAAGGCAGCCCATTCGGCACAGTCTGATGGCTATCTGGAGCCTGAGCGATAGCTGACAGCTCAGAGTGAAAGAAGACACAGGCCACTCCCCAGTCCCCGAGCACCTTACAAACCGGGACCCGAGATTACATCTTTCCAGCAGCAAACTGCCTCACGGTGCGCAGTGTGCGGCCTCCCCAGGACCGGGGCTAATGACGGGGCGTCGGGGGCGCGGTGTGATGAGAGACGGGCACAGCAGCCCCGGGGGCCACCGGCCCGGCCAGGACGGCTGCTTCGATCGGATCTGTCGTCCCAGCGTGTTCACCGGGAAGACCCCCTCGCCCCAGACCTGAAAGGGTGAACGGTCACCCAGCAGTCTGAGTGGTTTGCGCGGGTGGGTGCCGTCCACGGCCTCCCTCTTCCCTGGCGGGCGGCGCTGGTGGGCCTCGGGCCTCGCGGTCCCCTCCTGGCCCGGACTGGCGGGGAGGGGGGGTGGTGGGCAGCCGGGAGGCCCGCTCCTCCCCGACCGTCTGAGCCTCGTGCCAGGACTGCCTCGTCAGAATTAACCGTTCCCTGCAATGTTGTTAGTCGAAACACTCCGTTTGCTCTTAGGGTAGAGTTCCTGCTTAATGAAGTCGCTCTAACCCCTCCTCCAAGGCATTTCTCGAGCCTCGATAACATCAGCCCAGGTGCTGCAACAGTGCGAAAACCTGTAAATCCCAACCCGTCACCGGAGGGAGGGGAGGAAAAAGGTGAAACAGGTTTGGGGAAGCAGCTTTCCCAGGTGCTGTTTTGCAAGGGGAGCGCTACCCCAAGGTTCTGCAATAGTAACTCGAGATAAAGATCGCGTAAACACGGCCTCCTGGAAGGGGGGGGCCCCCGCCGCAGGTGGGGTCTCTCGCGCACAGACGGGGGCTCCGAGGGCCTCCCGCTGGAAGGCCCTGGAAACAAGTCGGCCAAGACACAGAGCTCCGGGTGCCCGAAATTCGGTGCAGTCTTCCACGTGGCACCGAGATCAAATCCAGCGCAAACAACGCTCCTAAAAATGCACGTGTATTAAATAAGGCCCCCGGAGGGGCCACGATTTACTCTCAGGACTTTTCATTTTGGCTCATCCCAAGTTAGCTCCCAAATGGCCAAGAGACCCGTCCGGTTGCAATTTTAAGGCTAATAATTCTTTTTTTGTGAAATGTAAAAGGAAAGGGAAGCTTTCCCAGGGTGGGTCCTGGGAGCTGCGAGAAGACTTTAACCCACGGCCTCCCCTCTGCTCGCCCCGCACCGCCCTGGGCCCTGCACCCGGCCCGTAACATAATTGGATTCCAGGGCGAGGGTGGGAGAGGAGCGATAAAGCTGGAGAGAATTTCCACACAAAAGCGCACAGCCCATTTACATTTTCATCGGTTTCACAGGAAGAAAATATGGAACTCGCCGAGTTTCTCTAATTTTTGCCATCATTGAAAAATTAGCATTTGCTTGGGTAAAGGCCATTGTGCTAATGTCCATGATATTGGCCCGAGCTTGAAGGAGTCTGGAGCCCCAGAAAAAAATAAAATAAATAAAAATAAATAAAAAAGTAAGGATACCGTTTTCGTTTTCTCCTTTATATTCCGTAACCTGGTTTTAACCGCATTTGCTTGGGGATTTTTTTCTCATGAAAATAGTATTATGTGTGACATTCAGACTTCCACAAAAATTATTAAAACCACAGTGTCTTTGATGATATGTATTCGGAATCTATAAATAACAGCAATATAAATAAATCCCGAAGCAACAATGGGCAGAAATCCGCCATGTCAGATCTCATTCACCGTTCAAGTTCAGTTGCCTTCGTGTTTTATCGTTTGTAAATGAAGGAGCAAACCATTGCCTGTGTGAGCAGGGGGGCCCCCAGATCCTGGTGTCCCCCCCCAGTGCAGCCCCAGGGAGAGGGCTCTCTGTCGTCTCTCGGCCGGGTCCCTGGCACGGGAGGCGCCCCTAGTCGGGAGTGAAGATCATGAGGTCAGGCGCCCCCCTTCTCTTCCCTGCCGCCGGGGCCCTTGGTGCCGAGTTATCAAAGCACCAAGTGCTTCTCTCCCTCCGTGTCCGCTCTTGTCATGCAGAGCACCTGCTCCTGAGAATGGTGCTCAGAAGTTTCGACTTTTTCTTAAGAGACGAACCTCATCTTCTTGTCCCTCTCGTTTTGGGAACGGTGCCGTGTGGATACTCACACTGGCCATCTTCTCAAAAGCAGCAGGTGTTTGGAACGATTCACCAACAGGCACGGGTTTGGGGGACAGAACTGGAAGTCCCACGAGGGGCCTCCTGAGGTTTTCTGGTCACTTCCGGGCAACTCGAGGGCCCAGCCGCCCAGCCAGGAGCTTGCAGCCTGCAGGGAGTGGACACAGTCCTTCCAGTCTCCTGACAGAGTGACCGTGGCACCCACCAGTAAGGGGACTTGGCAAACGGGGCCTCCTCCGGGAAGGAAGTCCACGTGCTGAAGTGACTTCAGAAGGGAGGCAGAAGGGAGCCCTCTGGGGTGGCGATGGGGCTCGTCCCAGCCTTGAAGGACCCGTTTTCACCTGAGGGGGTCGCTTGTGAAAAGGGTTTGCCTCTGAGTTAAGCACAAGCTGGTTTTGAGGCTGCTCGTACCTCAGTCCGTTTTCTAGAAGTGTCTGTGTTTGGCAGTGGGAGGCAATGAGCCCACGGTACCAGCGCCAGGAGAGGACCCCGGCCCAGCTCTTCTCCAAGAGGAAGGGGGGTGTCTGGGCCCCTGCGCACCGCCTGAGTCGCCAACACCCGGCCCGCGGGTCTCCCCTCTGGCCCTGGGCCCGGGCTCCCACACGGAGCCACCACGGGGCAGGGGCGCAGGCCTGTCCCGACCCCACGCTGCTCCAGACCGGCTGGCCGCCACGCCCGTTCTTGGCTATCTTCCTCGACAGACTCCCTTTCTCTTGAATTTAATAAAGTTAATTTAAAGCAAGACTGTGTCGCTGCCGTGAGCGAAGTCGTTTGCTGTTTTTAAATACAAGTATACTTAAAGCAACATGATCCCATTAAGTCCTGAAATTCAAATGAGCCGTAATTTGCAAGGATCCGAAGCCTAAACCACTTATGAAACGTTCCTCACTGAGGAAAGCGGGGCCTCACGGGGAAGCCTGGGACTGTTCACGAGACGTCGTGATAAAGGGCGATTCGGTCTGGTGTTCCACAGAAGGAGGGCCGGTGGGGTGTTCAAATCCCCTGAATAGCCAAGGATTTGTTTTGTTGGGGCCCCGGAGCCCGGAGCCCAGGGCTCGGCCGCACCCCTGCCCTCCCACCCAGGTTGAGGCCTGCACTGCAGACTCTGGGCCCAGCAGCGCCTCTCGGTTGGCCCTGGCCGATTCCTGACCCTGAGCCCCGCATCCGGGTGTGGTTGCAGGTTTGCGCACAGCCTCAGCCCTCCCGACACCCCCTGCACATCCTAACCAGGGAAGCCAAGACGAAAGAAGCGTGTTAACTGCCAGTCAGTCAACAGATGTGTGTCTCTCCCTCTCCGTCCCCCACCCTCCCCTCCTGAGGCGGACTGGGTCTCATAGTCTGGCCACCTCGCCATGCGGAAGGCCCTCTCCTGGGCTGCCGACCTCCACCCATCACCGCATCTCGCTGCAGACCTATCAGCCCCACACAGCGGCCCAAACGACACCAAGCCCCAGAGGGGCCCCGCGACCGGCCACGGTTGTGCAGACCTGTTCTAGCACGCATATTTCAAAGCATCATCCAAAAGGAGCTAAAATGAAGGAATAGCAGAATCCTTGATTTGCTAACTTTCAACGGAGCCAAAATATTTACATTAAAAACAGATCATTTGGCCTTGCTAACAAAGTCAGACCCTCCGAACATTTTTTTTTTTTAATGGTCTAGGCACGCATAAACTTCTTCTCCTTGGCGGGTGACCAGAAGTTGTTGATAAGCGTGGCCAATCCCACCCCCGTTTGAAAAGGAAACCCAAGGCTCTAGCATTCCCGGGCTGCCCCAGAAACCACCGCGTGTTTGGGCTGGGCCCCGGAAGGCCAGGTAGGCAGGCTGTGAGCCTGACGCTTCATGTGGAAGGCCCCCACCCCTGAGGCCCTGTGCCCTTAACTTGGGTGTGTAGATTAAAGCAGGTGGACAGGTGAGCAAATTTTGCCACATCTTCGAGTCATGAACTCGAGGAAAATACAGCTTTGCAGAAAACGACTCAGCCTCTTTTGTTATTGAAGTTCATTGGCACCAACGATCACTGAATATAGGAAATGCTTAACTATGTTTGTGGGCTAAGAAGTTCTTAAACTTACGATCATTACAAAAATATTTCATTTCGGTTGGATTAAATATTCAAAGAACATCCCTTTGGATACACGTGCATTGCCCCTGCTTCTGCAAGCAGCACCTTCTCAGTAGATAAAAAAAGGCCAAGTTTTGGGGCACCTGGGTGGCTCAGTCGGTTAAGCGGCCGACTTCGGCTCAGGTCATGATTTCACGGTCTGTGAGTTCGAGCCCCGCGTCGGACTGTGCTGACAGCTCAGAGCCTGGAGCCTGTTTTCAGATTCTGTGTCTCCCTCTCTTTCTGACCCTCCCCCGTTCATGCTCTGTCTCTCTCTGTCTCAAAAATAAATAACAGTTAAGAAATTAAAAAAAAAAAAAAAAAAGGCCAAGTTTGCCCCGGACTCACCACATTGTGCAAATCCCAGAAAGAGTGTTTCACTTTGCTTACAGAGATTTGAAAACAAAAACCGGTGGTAAGTTTCACAGTTTTTTGTATCTCACTCGAACTACAGAGCCAGCAAGAGAGAGAGGGCTCAGGAGAAGAAGGTCAATAATTTTTATTTGAAGAACTTTTCTACTGTGGCTAATAGTCAACATTATATGCCTCGTGCTAAATCGGGCTTGACCTGGAGAGAAGAGCACATCTGGAAAAGATGCTGAGACGGCCGTAAAGGAGCCGGGGAGGAGAAGGTGACTCAGAGCGGGGCCCCGGGGGCGTCTCCCAGAACCACAGAAGCTTCGTTTGGCTGAAGCTGTTGAAGTTGTCAACGTGATAAAGTTCTAAACGCCCCTCTGCCCGAGAGAAAGAAAACGATTGTCTTTTGAGTTTATAGAATCTTTATTGGTACCGTATACTGCTATGTGTTTCTTATGTTTTCTTTGAGGGCAAATTACCAAATGTTATTTCTATTTTATTTTTATTTGATTTTTTCAAATATTTATTTTTGAGAGCGAGACGGAACGAGAGCAGGGGAGGGGCGGAGAGAGAGGGAGACCCAGAATCCGAAACAGGCTCCGGGCTCGGAGCTCTCAGCACAGGGCCCGATGCGGGGCTCAAACTCAGGAACCGTGAGATCACGACCTGAGCCGAAGTCGGCCGCCTAACCGACTGAGCCACGCAGGCGCCCCTATTTTTCTTAAACGCCTAAATTTTATTTCCTTCAAAAGTTGGGTGGGGGTTCCCCGGCCCCCACTGTGTTCAGGAAATCCCAAGAAGAGGGTGATTATAAAAGATACTTAAAGATATAGACCAAACACAGATCCTAATATTTGAGAACTGTTTGCTTTCATAAAAGGAAGAAAGACTTGTCAGTGTTAGAAAATCTTCTTTTCGGTTTCACTTCCAAGGAGCTTTAATTTTCATAAAGATGCGTTTTCAAATATATTTTCTTTTCAGTAAAATCTGACTTGTTTCCAGGCATTTGGAGGAATGGGTTATGCTCTTTGTAGCTTGAGCAAAGAGATGTATTTCCCTAGGAGCCACAGCAGTTGTGTGGGAATCTCATTCTAGGGAGACGCAAGCTCCTGCTGCCCCGCAAGCCTCTATCCCCATCCAGCGGGAAGAAGATAAATCCCAGTTTCCCGGGGGAGGCGCCCGGCTCCACTCGAGTTTGCAGGGGCCTCTGTCCTCCAGCCAGCAGATGGGTTTCCCCTCGCCAGGAGACTGTTCCCTGCACAACTGGAGCTCCCCCGTGCCGTGCAAACACCTCCCTCGATTAGGAGAAGACAGATTCCAGTCTGCGACTTGGATGCAAGGTAATAATTTCAGCGGCTGTACCCTTTCTCTGTTTTTACAACTGTTCCCTCATCTGAAATCGTTTGCTGCGTCTGCAGTGAGCGAGAGTTAATAGTGTTTGCCTTTTATAGGGAGAAATACATATACATGTGTATAATTCAGTCCTGACGAGCAAATTAAAAAGCCGCTTCACAGCAAGAGTTAGCAAATGTCACAGTGTTGGATGAGCTAAAGGACAGCAGCTAACGTGTCCACCCCACAGTCCTATCACCTAGAGAAGTAGCTACTCGCTTTCACGGCTTTCTCCCCAGCATCAACCCAAAGGAACCCACTAAGGCTGGTAACTCTTCAAATTCAGGAATACTTACTGAAGTTAAAAAGTCCTTGGCTTCATAAATTATTAAGTAGCAGCGACACGTAATTCTTAGAAGCCTGATGGGCTAAGGAGCACTTCTGCATTTTATTATGTTAGAACCTATTGTGGGGATTCTTAGTCCATAAAATCAGAATCAAAGGTCCAGGAGCAAAATAAACTGCAAATGAAAATCTGGTAATTGGTAAAGTTGGTCTCTCAAGTCACTGTCTTAAAGAACGAGTGTTTTTCATAAATGACATTGGGCTCATCATTTGGGCAAAGACAAAGTTCGATCCATACCTCACACCATACACCAGAAAGAACGCCAGGCATAGTAAAGATTTTAATTTGAAAGATAAAACCAGAAATATTAGACAGCAATGTGAAATCATGGGTTGGTTTAATTCTAGAATGGGAGTGGAGATCATTAGGGCCCCAAATCCAAAAGCAATAAAGTGTCAACAGATTTGATGACAAAATTTTTAAAATGTTTGTGGCTAGGGGTGTCTGGGTGGGTCAGTCGGTTGAGCGTCCGACTTCGGCTCAGCTCCTGATCTGACGGTTCGTGAGTTCGGGCCCTGCGTCAGGCTCTGTGCTGACAGCTCGGAGCCTGGAGCCTGCTTCTGATTCTCTGTCTTCCTCTCTTCCTGCCCCTCCCCCGCTCACGTTCTGTCTCTCTCTGCCTCTCAAAAATAAAGAAACATAATAATAAAATTTTTTTAAAAAAAAATAAAAATGTTTGTGTAGAAATTGAATCACCATAAGGAAATTCAAAGGACAATGACAAAGTGAGAGAAGAAATCATTGCCATTTTAGTGTAGGCAAAGGAGGTGATGCTGCAGAAATGAAGAGTTGTGAAGAATGAAGACCTCATAGAAAAAGAGGCAAAGACAAAATCTGCTCAACTTCACTCACAGTCCTGTGAAAACCCCAGCACGATAGTATCTTCCATGTATCAGAGTGGAGATAATCCCCCAGATCTGGCAACACACCCTGTAGAAATGGCACTTCCTAATTGCTGGTCATCGGAAAGTAATCACAGAAGACAGTCCTAGACCGACCGTGGCCAAACAGTAAACATAAAATAGACACTGGTTAACAAAGCCTCTGGTCCTTGGGTGAGGAAAATAACTCTTTCCTTCCATTTTAACCCTCAACGGTTGTGGATTCTTGTAAACTGTCTTTCCTAACATCGTAGAACTGATTCTTCAGTTTCTACAAGAAGAAAAAATAGAATTTCTTTTTTATTTAATTTTTACCATTCTTGTATAATATTTTTTTAATTTTTTTAAATATTTATTTATTTTTCAGTATATGAAATTTATTGTCAAATTGGTTTCCATTACAACACCCAGTGCTCATCCCAAAAGGTGCCCTCCTCGATGCCCATCACCCACCCTCCCTGCCCTCCCACCCCCATCAACCCTCAGTTTGTTCTCAGTTTTTAAGAGTCTCTTATCTTATATAATATTTTATTTAATCCATCTATCAATATACAGCTTCAGAGACTATAAATCTTGGCAAAGTTCTGTAAAAGGTAGTCTGCCAGGCCCCAAAACATGCCCGTCTGAATCAAGAAAGGCAGAAAATGAATTTTCCACATGCCTTTGGGATCAGACAAGTAGCTGTGACCCCAGCCTCACCTCCCCCTGGCCTCCCCTGCATGGTCTCACCTGCACACCTCCCCTGCACGGCCTCCGCACCTGCTGAACCGCCCACCCCAGGGAGTCCCATTCACATGGGCCACGTGATGCAATTATGGAATCACAACAAACCAAACTCTGCTTTCATGTTAACATTTTGATTTCATTTTATCTCAAGGCACCAAGATGTCTGCCCCACAAATGTTGGGTTGCCCACCCCTCTAGGGAAATGGTGGCTGATGCTTTTGTTTTTCTCAGCGGTGGTGTCTATTGAAGGTTGTGTTTCCTCTTAAGAGTATCGTTGTGACATTTGTGTCCCCTAGACGCCATTGGTGGACAACAATTAGTATGTCACTGCTGAGGAACAGATTCACATTTCATTATTAATGTGGTTAGAAGGTCATGTCCACAATATGGGAAAATAGCAGTAGCATCCGAGGTTGGGCACACTAGTTTAGACCGTGACCTTCCCACACCAGTGGCTACCTACCACGTAAAATCACGGGGCACTCAGAGAGAAGCAGAGCACGAGGGCCCAGTAGCTACACCAGGCCCTGCTCGGGAGTCTGAAGTTCACCCTCCCCCATCCCCTTGGCCTTCCCAGGGCACCGTGCCTCCACTCTATGTGACCCATCCTCCACCCCCCCGTACCCTCGTGGCTTCCCACCTTGTGCGGGACAAAGGTGTCCGAGGGGGAGACTGCAGGGACAAACCTGGGAGGTGGCCTCCAGACCCCTCTCACCATGCACCTGCCTGTCCCATGTTCTGCACCTCACCCCTGCCTTCTAGGGCCTTCCGCACAGAGCTCCAGCCTGCACTGAAGCCCTTTGGGCAAGCCCACGTGAAACCCCCTCAGAGCTTCTCAGAATAGCCGAGTTCCCCTGCCCCTGACATTCTTGTCCCAGCGTCTTGGGCTCTCACATGTTCTGACGTTGTCTGGAACATAGTAGGTTCTCAATAACCGCTTCCAGAGTGGATGAGAGAATGATGCAAAGTTACTGCCATTTTTCCTAAATCCTGCCCATCTTTAGACCCATTTCCAGGGATCCAAAGGACTTCATCCGTTGCTTTCACTAGCAGTGGTATCTCAGCATTTCCCAAAAGAATGCTTTATCTGGCAAGCAAGTAAATAAGAGATGGAAATGTGCTACTTTATATTTCATTGCCTTTGTTTTTCAAGAGATCATGATCAAAGCAATATAAAGATGCCTGAAATGTTAAGACGGCTAGCTCATTCAACGGCACGTGCTGAAGGTTGATGCTCTGGCCCCGCTGGGCACTCGGAATGGGCACAAGAAGACAGGATGTGGCCTCTCCCCCAAGAGAAGAAGATCTTGTGGTCCTGGTAGACCCCGTCAACCAGTGACCATGGTCACCCCTCCACCTTCCCAGGTACATGCAAACCGAGTAAAGCCGTGTCCCTTTGGGGGCTGATGCCAGTGCCGAGAGATGCTCCTCCCTGGTTTGTCCTCGTGACGCGAGCGAATCCCCTTTCCCCACAATGCTGCTCAAACTCCCACACAGATCGGAAGAACTTGGGTAGCACGACCGAAGTCTTAGAGACAGGAAAATTCTAGAAACCAGGGTGCTCCCTCAAGGTTACTTCCAGCCCCTTCCTGCTCGAAGCTGGTCTGTGGATCCGCTACACTGGATGCCGAGGCGATCCTGGAGGGGCCGACTCCCAGGCCTGCCCTCTTCTTCTCAACGGTCTACACCTGCTTCTCCACGGGCATCCCTGATGATTCCTGCCTCGGGGCGACTCCGGTCCACGCCCGAGCGGAGCCCGTTGTCCAGCAGGTGGGAAGCGTGCCGGCAGCACCATGGCGGTCCCACACGCTCATCCCGTGAAGTGACGTCACACAAAGTTCCCATAGAGTCTCACGGCACGTGCAGAGGGCCACGCACCCCCCACCAGACAGGGTCTGTTCTGTGTCCCCCGAGTGACTCTAGCGTGTGCCCCAACCACCGCTGTGGACAGTCGGTTCCATCTCTGGCTCCTTTAAACTTTCACCTCTGGGTTCCTGCTATCGGCCTCCTTAAGCCCCAAAGTCCCCGTTTATAGATTTCATGAGAAAACAGTCACTGAGAACCTGGTGGGCGAGTAGGAGGGGAAGGGAGGGTGTGAGTGAAGACGCAAGTTCAAAGGACGCAGTTCCGGGGTCCCCAAGACCACCACCAGGGTCAGCAGCTCCCTGGGAGGGCTCCCAGGACTTGGCGTGTCCTCTCCCTCAGCAACACGACGTAATACAGCAAAAGGACACCTGCAGGTCAGCGAGGGAGGGGCACGGGGTGCGGAGTCCAGGGCAGACCAGGCACCAGCTTCCAGGGCCCTCTGCTAGGGCATCGGAGGACACGCTTACTTCCCCAGCAAGGGGTCAGGCCAACAGGGTCAACACTGCCCCCAGGGAAGCTCCCTAGAGACCCAGGCCCAGGGATGGTACGGGGCATCCTCTGGCCACCGGTGCCGAAATCCCAGACTCCCGGCAGGGAGGCAGGACTCAGTGTAGACCCACAGTCTGTACATGCAGTCTGGGCACAGAGACCCCTCTTATCGGTTAGGCGATGAGGTGCTCCCTAAATCCACGTCCACAGACACCAGCCGAGGCCACCTTGCCATCAGGCCTTCCTAAATTTAGCGGGCTAGGCGCGGTGCAAACCCTGTCCTGCAATTTCTGGTTTTCAAGAGATTTTGGAATATGGCAATTATGATCCATTAAACACGCAGTTTTTAAGTTTAAATCACAGGAACCTGGGTTCCGTATTACAAAGAAATCCCTGGAGGCAAAGAGCTGAGGGAGAACCGGTGTTTGGGGGTGACTTCATTGCTGTGCATCTCCCCCTTCTGTGGCACTGATTTGTGATGATGTCACATTGATGATTGCCCATTAGAAACTAACGAGATCCCCAGTATCCAAGGGTCCCCCACGTCATAACTGGGTGGCAGTGAGGACTTTTCCAAAGAGACTGTTGTCTGTGCCCTGGTCACAGTCAGGGACCCCTGGAAAAACAGTCGAGATAGTGACCTACACGCACAGACCGGACACAGTCATGCCACAGCAAAGGCAACCTCGTGAAGTGTGAACTTAACTACCATTGACTGTCCTTTGTGTTAATGTTTATTCGGACTAACAGCTGGCCCCGGCCCTGTCGTGTGCTCCACGCCACTGACGAGATCTTCTCCACCATTAAGTCCCTGTTTTCATCCCTTTATTGAGAAGCCAAGACCTTGGGGGGATACAGAGATGTCCCCAAACACTCCTCACTCAGATACAGAAGGGAAAATGACAGGAGCCTATTTTAATACCATTTGCCCAGCCGAAAGATTAGCGCAATTTGACAAGATCGAAGCCAGAGAAAACGTTGGCTGCTTAAGTAAGAACTTTAGTAAAGAGTGAAATGAAGCCACAGCTCCTTGCTTGCAGTCCCCCAGGGTCACTGGCCTGTCAGTTAACATGTGAGAAGTCTAGAGACCGCCGATGAACTCGGGAGTGCTTCCAGGGGCAGACATACTTGTGCAGTTCACCTTCGTTTAGGGTGATTCAAAAGCACTGTTTCTAATTCCTTCCCCAACTCTCTGCACGAGGCGTCCAGCCGTCGGGTCCGCTGTGACCTTAGCTGCGGGCCCGCCCAGAAGTCCCCAGCACGGTGACATGCGCGTATGGAATGAGGGGCCGAACATCTTGCTGGGGACTGGGAGCCGTCTCTCGCTTCCCCAGTTTTGAGAGGCTGCCGTCTCCGTCAGAGGACTCCCCCGAACGCAAGGAGGCCTGGGGAGGCCACAGGAGAGCCGCTCAGCAGAGAGAGCACTGTCTGTGCTCAGCGGGGAAGGCCACCGGGGCCACAGTGTCCTGAACAATGCAGGGTGACTCTGCGCGGCCAACCCTGCCACCTGTGAGCACGACCTGGGTGACCTCACACCAGCGGCCAGGTGTGGAGAGACCCGGATCTTGCGTGTCGCTGCCCACCCGCCCAGCCACCCACCTACCGCTCACCTAAAACCACCGAAGCCGGTGGACAGAGTCTGCATGGGTCGGGTCACGCGGCGAGGGCCGTCATCGGAGCTGAATCCGCTCCTCTACTAACCTGTGAAAACATCACCGCGGTGTAGCCCAAGTTTTCCGGCCTCGATTTTCTGAAGGTGTCATCTCTCTTCGTCGAGATGGGGTATGTCCCCGTGGGAACCCCAAAACTAACCTTCAGAAAAGATGTCAAACGCAATCCTGCAGGGTGTGAAACGCATCCTTCAAGTTGTGCTGACGGTTTGCCATATTTGCAACTTGAAACTCACATGGTTGGCAAATAAATACGTTTCCGTCTTGTAAGGGTTTTTAAAAAAAAATCTGTGCTTGCGGACCGTCGTGAGCCCTTGGTTTCCACCTTTCACGCGGTTGGAGACAGAACGGATGCGAGGGCTGCTGTCCCGAGGTGCCCTGGCGGCAGGCAGGTCCCGGCAGGTGTTTGCCTGCAAGCAGGCCACCAGAAGCCGGGGAAGATCGGGACAGCTCCCCGAGCTGTACAAATGAACCCAATCAAACCACGTCGGCAGAGATATCTATCAGGAAGGCAGCACTCTGTGCATTGAGTAATCGCCGCTCCTGGAGCTGGAAGGGAAACCCAGAGGCTGATTCAAAAAGGGACAAAAATCTCATCTAGAGGATGTGGAGTGAGGCTCTGCTGAAACTCCTGATTCAGTGTCAGCCTCCGTCCTTGAGCGAGCCGAAGAATCCTTCAGAACACAAAGAGCGTGGACTTTCAGGCCATGATTCTTTATAAACAGGAGCCCTTAAAGTTACACGTTCCCTGGACCGCACGATGCACGCTAGAAAGGTCCGGAGAGGGCCCAGGGCAGACGAAGCCCCCCTCGGAGGCCCCTCGCGAGAGGCGGTGCTGGTTGAGGCATGGGGACCACACGGACGAGGCCCCCAGGTGGCTTCCCACCTGCCATGGCCTCACCCAGCGCAGCTGTCCCCAGGTGCGGGCACGATGAGCTTCCAAGTAAGAAACGCGTTGAGCGAGGGTTTCGGTGACACAAAAATTTTGCAATCTATTTTACAAACGAGTGAACTAACAACCACAGATTTCAGTGCCCTCGTAGGGACAAAGTTCCAAAACTCGGCTCCTTCCACTCGACCGTGCAGTTCCCTTGGTGATAACCACCTGTACCCCAGGCAGGAGGCTGAACCTGCCTGGGGATCAATGTCAGAGATGATGGTCTGAGGACGTGTCAGTCCTCATGGAGGCCAGGTAGGCAAGGACACGGGTTATACAAGTTGGAGTTTGGTTTGTTTTGTTTCTGCTTCAAATTGGTGACGGTATGGTCCATCAAATAATGCCCACGCCCAAACTCTCTGGAACCTGTGAGTACGTTAGGGTAGATGGCAAAAGAGACTTTGTGGATTCCATTAACCTGAAATCATCCTGGGCTTTCCGGGTAAGCCCAGTCTCATCACATGAAAGCTTGGAAGTAGAGAACGTTCTCTGGCTAGAGGCGGGAATGAAGTGGCAGAAAGGAAATTGGGGGGTTGGGGTTTGAAGTGTGGGAGAGCCATGAGTCACCGTGGCTGGGAGGGTCCACGTGAAAGCCTGAGAAGGAACACAGGCAGCTCTAGGGGCCATGACGGACCCTCGGCTGATGGCAACATTCAGGATGATGGCTTTTCTGTCAGATTATAAGTCCTTGAAAGATTATGATAAGAAATAAATCTGTGGTTTTAAACTACTGACATTTTAGGATGGTTTGTCCCCCAAAAAAGTAATTTAGATCATCATAAATGATTCCAGAACTGGTACCAGAGGTGAGGTGCTGTCATAGCAAAAACTCTAAAATATGAGGTGGCATTGGTTTAGAGGATGGGCGTCAACCATTGAGGACACTGGTCCTGGGGCCCAGAAGGGGCAGATCCGCCTTACGAAGCGGTGAGAATTTTGGAAGACTGCTCACCTCGGATGACGCTGGTGGCATACAATATTCGCCATAGACTGGAGACTCAGGGTGATGGTAGGTGAGCGGCAGGTGCTGGTGTTCGTTGGCTGTGCTTGACATGATACGACAAGAAAGATCTGAGCCCGGAAGAGACGACAAGGGTGCTCTCAGAGCTGGAAGGGCTACTAGCCGCTCTCATCAAAGGCGTAGCCGTCAAGCCCTTTGCTAAAACTTCTGATATCTCACAGAATGCCTTGGGGACAAGACTAGAGGTGTGGCTCCTCCACCAAAGCCACTGGGGCCTGACTCAGTGCAGAGATCGAGGGCCAGAGAGACCGGCAGGGGGCAAAGGAGTGAAGACACACAGCAAGCCCGAGGACACCTGGGAAATTGGCACCTAGAGCCGACTGGAGGCAAATAGGCAAGAAATTCATTGTGTTTTGCGTTTCTTGCCTTCGGTTTTTGAATGTTGTTAGAATATATCTAACGTAACCTTTGCCATTTCAACCACATTTAGGTGCCCGGGTCGGAGGCATCGCAAACATTTCCCTGTGTGAATCATCACCCTCCCCACCCCGAACTGCTTGCTCTAGCTTCCAAAACTGAACCTGGGTCCTCAGTAAGCACTGACTCCCCATCCCGGCCCCCAGCAGCCACTGCTGCTCACCGTCCCGCTTTCTGTCCATATGAATCTGCCTACGCTGGGCACCTCGTGCAGGGGGAGTCATACGGTATTTTCCCTTCTGTGCCTGGCTCGTTCGACTCAGCGTGATGTCCTCGAGGTTCACCTACATGGAGCATGTGCCAGAACGTCCTTTCTTTTTCAGAAGGAATAATATCCCCTCGTATGTACATAACACGTCTTGTTTATCCGCTTATCTGTTCGTGGACGCTCTAGCTCCTTCCACCTTTTGGCTTTGTGGCTATAAACATGGACGTACAAATATCTGTTCTAGTGCCTGCTTTCAGTGCTTTTGGAGATACACCCAGAAATGGAATTACTGGATTATATGGGAGGGAGGCAAACCACAAGAGACTCTTAAAAACTGAGAACAAACTGAGGGTTGATGGGGGGGTGGGAGGGAAGGGAGGGTGGGCGATGGGCATGGAGGAGGGCAGCTGTTGGGATGAGCACTGGGTGTCGTATGGAAACCAATTGGACGATAAATTTCATATTAAGAAAAATTTTAAAAAAATAAACATTTTTAACGACTGCCATACTGTTTTCCAGAGTGGCCGCACCATTTACATTCCCACCAACAGTGCACAAGAGTTCTGGTTTTTGCACATTCTCACCGACACTTGTTTTCGGTTTTCTTTTTCTCTTTTTTCAGTAGTAGGCAGCCTCATGGGTATGAAGTGGTATGCCAGCAACGTTATGACTTACATTCCCCTAATGATTATTGATCTTGAACATTTTTTTCCATGTGCTTCTTGGCCACTTGTATATCTTCTTTGGAGAAACGTCTGTTCAAGTTCTTCGCCCATTTTTAAATCAGGGTTTTTGTTTTCTTTGTTGCTTTGTTGTCGGAGTTCTTTATGTATTCTGGGTATGAACTCCTTACCAGATATGTGATTTGTAAATATTTCCTCCCATCCTGAAGGTTGCCTTTTTTACTCTGTTGACAATGTCCTTTGGTGCACAAGGAAATTTATTATGTTTTTAAGATAATTGTCCTTCACAAGAAACCATGGGTTGAGATAAAAAGTCTCTATGGAAATTAAATGACATTATGCATAGAAAACACTTAGCATGACACCTAATGTCTTGTTGTGTTCAACAACACAAGTGTTAGTTTTAGTATATGCTTACCCCAATCATGCAAGCATGTTTTTAAAATGTCAGAACTTAAAAAAAAATCCTTTTGGAATTATCTTACCAACCACATTTTATTTTATTTTATTTTTTAGTTTATTTATTTTTTGAGAGAGAGAGAGAGAGAGTGAGCAGGGAAGGGCAGAGAGAGGGGGAGAGACGGAATCCTAAGCAGGCTCTGTGCTGTCAGCATGGAGCCCAATGCAGGGCTAGGTCTCACGAACCATGAAATCATGACCTGAGCCGAAATCAAGAGTCAGATGCTTAACAGACTGAGCCATCCAAGCGTCCTTGTTACCAACCACATTTAAAAAATCTCAAAAACAATCAGTTTCATTACTTATAAACATATTTTATTTGGAGACTCCAAATAAATAGCATTGCTTTATTGGTTATTGGATTTTGTGTTTACATTTTCTTCGCCTGCGAGGTGTTACGAGATTTCGGGCTAGTTCCTCGTGGTGATTCCACCTTCAGCCAAGCGTGTTTACTGTCACAGAAGACCATACTACAACGTAGACCGACGACTCTGAACGTTCCGTACCACAAGTTAAAATGGGCTTGGAGTTAAATGTCTCCCCCACCGTCATCTTGAAGAGAGGAAACGTTCACTTATAAAGGTAATTCTAGTCTGGTCACTATGCAAGCAACAACCTTCCGACTTTCCTGGTACGACTCAAATATGCTACCGATCATCCCTGTGCACCTGGGGTACCGACCCCCTCCGCTCTTCTGATGAGGCTGGACCTGAGCCACGCTCTTCCTCTCCCGTCCTATCTGCTGCAAAGACTCCAGCCAGCATCGCCCACCATTACCATCTGCAGGATTACGTGACCAGCCAGATCTATGGATGGAAAGGCTCCGAAACCCAAAGGTGATTTTGACACTGTGCCACCTTTGAGCTGGTGATTGGCTTCCTTTGTCACAGACAAAGCTCTTCAGTAACCTGAAGAGGAGCGAGAAAGTCATTCATTTACTCAGCCGACAGCTCAGAGCCCTGGCAGGCAGTCTACCCTAGACATTAGGTGTGCCTGGATAAACAGCGGTCTGATCACCCTGAAAACTCTGTGTATTAGGCTGGAACCCAAGGAGCCCTGTGCTCTCGTGCTTAAATTGCTGCGGAACAGAGCAGCCCTGTTTACACCTGTTCTCTCGAGCTGGATTGTTTTGACGTCTTGGGCTCATCAAGACGATCATTCAGTTCTGCGCTTCCTCGAGGATGATTTGCATAGCTCAATCTGAGAACACCGAAATGAGCAAAGTTTTAACAAGCTGATCGTTTGATCTGCGTGTTCTTGCAAAGGTGTAGCCTCGTCCGCTTCGGTGCCTCTGTTTTTGTTTTGTCTTAAGCTCCGATCCTTAAATAATAAGCTCCGATCCCGTGTCACTGGCGGGCCCGAGCAGTGACACAGTGTTCTCGGCCAAAACAAATTCAGACAAAGAAATGAAAGTCTGCCTATTTGAAATGCTCTGTGTTGCACAAAGCCAGCGGTGTGCATACATTACGGAATCCAAAGCCAATGGATTCCTCAGCTGACTCCACATCACGAAATTACCACAGAACACAGCTCCCATTACATGAGATTCTCAGGATGGCAGGCAGAGGAGATCAAAGCAGTCTTTAGGAATGAGATTTGGCTTAATGCGCAAGTTGGCAAACAGCTGGAGTAAAAGTTGATGAATGAGGCGATTCTTCTGGAAGCAACTCTGTTACCTGTTTATGTTTAATCCATTTCCAATGGACAGAAGTATATTTGGGAAGATTTGTAAATTATTCCTGCCTTGAGACGAAATAATCACCGGGTTTCCTTCCACTGATAGCTAAGGAAGCGACAGGACACAGACGCAGGGAAGCACGCGCTGGGGTGGTGGCTCCCAACTACCACTCAGCCGCGGAAGTTCCAGCGGTCTGCGAGCGGATACAAAAAACTAGAAAAATGTAGTGTATGCGGGTTACCAAGCTGCCAACCCACTGTGCTTGGAAAGCGTGTTTCTTTATTGTGAGTTTCAACTTTCTATAGTTCGGGTGTTAAAATGCCTTTCCTTCATGAAAGCTGGTGATGGTATCTAAGAGTAGATGCGTTTTGGTTTTGTTGACTTTTATTGTCTTTTTTCGTTCAAGTAAGAGCTGGCAACCTTTCGTCCAGCCGAACATACATTTATTTTCATTACCGGTTCTTGGAAATTCACAAGTTCCAATCCACTGTCACGGAAAACGACTTCAACTCTGGTGCAAGAGGTTGGGGTCAGGACGGCGATGCCGAGAGGGGCAGGGGAGATGGGGGAGAAGCCTGGTCAGTGGAAGGGGCGATGCTGAGGCCAGCTCCCACCTCGTGCACTCAGTCAGACTTTGTGAACTGGGTCGCTGTCCCTGGCCACCGCCCCTCTGTCCCGGGCAGGTCCGCGTCTTTGTTCCAGACACAGTTGTAGAGCACCCAGTGACGAGAAACCATGGATTTGGAGAACGCCTCCAGAACCAGGGCAAAATTTTGATACATTGTTTCAAACAGATGAAGACATCTTGCAAAAGGAATGCCTCGCTCTTAATTCTGAGCGAAACCATGCACACGACATCACACACATTTGTTTACAGATGCCATACTTCGGGCAGGGCAGCCCTGGCCGGAAAGGATGCAAACCCAGTAGTGTCCGGCCAGAGAGGCACAAGTCTCGTGGGCTAGGTAACGTCAGAGCATCTCGGAAAGCCAATCGACCCCACCACGGAAGAGGCACTGGCTGTGCTGAAAACAACCTGCCCGTGACAGCAGCCACGGCGGGCAGACGCGAAGCCGGCGGTGGGATCCCACCCCTACAAAACCAAGAGCGGGATCGACAGCTTCCAAACTCGGGGCTCCACTTCCTGACAACGCTTTATGCTCTGCCCCCCGCAGGCTCTCGGCACGCCCAGGGGGTGCGCACTAGGGTTCACGAGCCCTGCAACAGAGCGCCTCACGTGTGCCGAATTCTCTCATAGCGAACCCGAATTCTGTCTGTGTGCCCTCTGAGGGGTTAGGGCTTAAAAGAAAGAAGTGATGGCTTAACCAGGAAAAGCTAAACAGAATGGGAGACTTCAGGGGCGCCTGGGTGGCTCAGTCGGTTGAGCCTCAGACTTCGGCTCAGGTCATGATCTTGTGGTTCGTGAGTTCGGGCCCCGCGTCGGGCTCTGTGTTGACAGCTCAGAGCCTGGAGCCTGCTTCAGATTCTGTGTCTCCTCCCCTGCCTGTGTGCTCGCTCTCTCCCTCTCTCAAAAATAAGTAAATACTTTTTTTAAAAAATTAAAGAGTGGGAGACTTAGAAGCTTAGGCTCATACTTTGTATCCCCAAGTCCCGTCGTCATCAAAGAAGTCCCGAGGATCAGGGCGCCAACAAGGAGTGATGCTGGGCTCCCCTGTCAGCCCAAGGCCGCTACAGACTCTGAAACTTACGGAAGGTGCCAGAGATCCAACCTCTGCTCAGAAAACCATGGTCCCCCAAGGAGAGGTGCCCCCAGGCCTCAGCGACCACTGGGAGGGGTCCGGCGGGCTCCCAGGCAGTGATGAAACCTCCATACTTCTCGGGGGGAAGGGCTCGTCCTCCGTGGGTCACGGGGAAAGGGAGGCTGTTCGTCTTCTGTCCTGCGCCCCTTTATGAGAAGTCTGACCAGGGCAACAGCATCAACGGTCCCTAAGTTTGTTAACTCGTGGACGCATTCGTTATATAACCAGTCTTCTTTTCTTCTCGTTTTCTTTTTTTTTTTAATTTTTTTAAATTTTTTTAAATGTTTTTATTTATTTTTGAGACAGAGAGAGGCAGAGCATGAGCAGGGGAGGGGCAGAGAGAGAGGGAGAACTCACGGACTGTGAGATCATGACCTGAGCCGAAGCCGGACGCTTAACCAGCTGAGCCACCCAGGCGCCCTCTTCTCGTTTTCAAAGTAGCCAGTGGCAAGGGGAGAGGGGTGTGCCAGGCAAGTTGACACGCTCCGGCCCCTCCTTCTCCACACTGTCCCGTCTCCCCGTCCAAAGGCACCAAGACTTCTGTGTCTCGATGAGAAGCCAGCCCACTTTGTTTCAGGACCGAGGTGGGGTTTAACTCAAGAATAACTTTTACTTTGAAAATTTGATTTGGAATGTTTAGAGCTTAAAAGATGTATACAGGGGCGTCTGGGTGGCTCAGGCAGTTGAGCAACTGACTTGATTTTGGTTCAGCTCATGATCTCATTGTTGGTGAGTTCGAGCCCCATGTCGGGCTCTGCGTTGATAGCTTGGAGCCTGCTTGGGATTCTCCTTCTCCCTCTCTCTTTTTCCCTCTGTCTCTCTTTCTCAAAATAAAATAAATAAACTTCAGAAAAATGTATACATGTGAGGAAGAATATTTAATCTCCAAATCACTATTCTTCTTGTTAGGAAAGGGCTATGTATTTATCAACAATAATGAGGAAAAGCAGATTGTAATAATCAGACAGCAGCAACACAGAGGAAAGGGGAAATCATTCTCTTAATGACCTTGTACATCTTGAATTTAAATACATTTTTTAACCTCCTCAAGCAGCACCGGACATGACATGGGGTGTGGGAGAGTGCCCCTGACCCACCCGACAAAAGTTAGATGTTTGCCAGCTTAAACATGGACATCTTATTCTCGATTTCCCACCATCTGCAACGTTGGGCACTTTGGGCAGGTGGACAGGGCGCGTGCACTGAGCCAGAGTTGAGCCGTGTCTGTGCCTGGACCTCGGCGTCCTTCTGTTTGCGTGTGGCCCCCCCTTCCCGATTTGTGGCGCTCCCTTCTTTGTAAAAAAATGTTTCTTTCTCCCATTCCATCATCTTCTTACTTCATTTTCGTTTTTATTTGTCTTAAGTAGACCCTACACGTGAATTAGTCAAAGTTTTCGTTCTTTTTTCAGAATAATCGCGATCCGTATTTGGAAGTCCTTCTCCAAACCAGACCAGTGAAACAAAAATGCACTGAATTTTCTTCCTGACCTTCATGGTTTCATTTCTCGTATTTTAATACTTTGCACACCTTAAATTCATTTTCAGGTAAGACACATATTCGTATTGTTTTAGATGAGCTTTTCACGTAAGACGTCATTTTCTTTTTCCACATAAGACGTTCCTTCTTTCCAAACGGCTGGCCAGGAGTGCCTGCACACCGGAAATACGCCCCCGTCTCCTGGTCAGTGTGGAGGCCGCCTTTGTAATGTGGAGATGCCCTCTGTATGTCAGCCTTCCTCGGACAAGGAACTTCGCTCCATTAATCCTTCCATCTTCTCCTGGACAAATACTCGATGGTTTTAAGTGCGAGGCCTCTTCTGTAAAGTAGTATGAATAATTCTCAGAGAAGCGTTTTTAAAGCAAGTTATCTGTGGGTAACAATACATAATGACTCATGTAAAACCACACTAAGCCAACAACAGAAAGGCAAAAGACAGACATTTGTATCAACAAGCTAGGAGAAGACACGGGAGACAGGATTATCGCAAATCATGTCAACACAAAGTCCAGAGCAATCACTAATGCTGGGGAATGGTACCCGACTTTGCAGAGAAAGCCGCGGATCAGATCCGCAGGTTCGGGTCGTGGGATAGCTGTAATGTGTGTACTCCGGTTTAGCAAACCGACTCCTCTCGAGCCGGGTGGGGGATCCCTGGATTAACGTGGCCTCCTGTGTAAAAGACACCGCAAGTGCTGAGTCCGTCAGCAGGGCGAGTCTGGGCGGCCCCACGGTGGGTCTCTGAAGCACGCCGGCGACCCAGACCTTCCCGCTTCCTCCCGAGTCCCACGTCCGTCCCCCCCGACACTAAACCCCGTCTCCCCAGCAGAGCAACAGCAGCAGGGAGAGCGGCAAGTGGGGACCCAGTAAGTTTTTCTGGAAGCAATAATCTGTGTTGGAACACTCGACCTCACCTACAAGTATTCGTGACTTTAACAAGTCTCTGAAAACGATGTCCTTAGAGAAATCGCTGTTTTACTCCCCGAACTAGGATATTTCTGAAAAGGCCTCTGCAAAGGGGCTCCTGAGAACACCCACGTCCTTACTTGCGCCCCCTCAGCTGGAGAGGTTGGAAGGGAGGGAAAAGGCATGCTTGGCCCTCTTGCGGGTGGGAAGCGGGCGTCCCCTCACTCAGGAGGTGCAGGATCTCAGAAATGTCCTTGTCAACGACGACAGCAACATTGGCGAAGAAACAGAAGCTATGGAGAAAGGAGGGTGAGCAGAAAAGAGACCCAGAAATGCATGTAGGCCTCTCTGCAGAGGATGATGAGAGCCCTGCAGCAGCCCCCCCAGTTCGGAAATGGGGTTCAGTGTGGGAAACAATGAGGCAAAAGGAGGGAGGGACTAGGACATGAGGGGGAGGGGCGCAGCCCAGGCTCCTGGAGACATTCATGGATGGGTTCGTTACCAGGGAAATGCCAAAGAACACCATCAGACCAGCTTACAAAGACCCTCTCTGTGCTCGGCGAGCTGCGCCTGGGCCCCAGGCAGCAGCCCCGCCGACAGAGAACGGCCTTCAATCTGAACTTGGATGGCCCGGCGGGGACGGCTCTCCGGGCACCGCCTTCCCGCGGCCACGGCGTCCCCCACAACCTCAGTGTCTGGGATTTCCGCTGGAAGAACGGGGCCCTGTCCCTTCTCGAGCTGAGGCCTAGAATGCATCCTGTCCTCGGAGCAGCCGTGGGACACGAGGCTCCTTTAAAAGGTCACCCGTTGGCCTGGGAGCCTCCCCAGGATTAGAGAGCTGGGCTGCCGTTGATGAGCTCGCAAATGAACGAGTGGGGTTCAATCCGCTCATAATGAAACCCGCGCCCGTCTTTGCCCCAGATGAGTTTGCCCACCCCCGGTGGACACCTGCCTGGGCCGGAAGAGCCACCTCTAACGTGAGGAAGTTGCCCCCGAATACTTCCTCTGGGAGCGAGGGGCTGGGGCCTTCCTGGCGGCTGTCCGGCTTCTCCAGCGGAGTCCTCTTGGCTCCTCCCGCTGGGGAGCTCAGGCTGTGCTCGCCTTCACGCCTGCAAGGGGGATGTGGCTGCACAGACGCGAGCGTGGTCCACCACGGTCAGGGCCACAGGACGGGCGCGGCGGGACCCCGGAGTGCACCTGCTCCCTACGCCCCCTGCAGCCCGAGCCTGCCCGTGGGTCAGCCCTGGCCGCACCCCCTCTCCGCCCTGTTGCTCAACCTTCTCAGGTGATAGCGACAAGCAGCCAGCGCTTGTTCACCTGTCCGAACACGGTTCGGAGAGCGCTGGGCTGTACTGTGATACTTAATTGCTACCAAAATATCGCATGTAAACGGTTTATAGATAAAAGAAAGGCATTGTTCAGAAAATGGATTCATTAGTATTTAATTGCTTTCACTTGCAATTAATCCGTTAATATTAGGAACGAGGCTCGTAACAAATTAGAGGGGGGAACAGCCGGAACGTGGGATCCTTTGCCAAATCCCAAACCTCCCACCTCCTGAGCGCTGACTCGGTCGGTCCTCGGGAACCCGCAGGTCTTTGCGCGGGTCAAAACTCAATTTCTCTTTCTAACCTCCAAAGTCTCCCGAGAAGGCCAAGGAGGGTCGGGTGTTCGTTCTGACGACTCACGCAGAGGTGAGGCAGGAGTGGGCGTCCTCAGTTGGGGTGCAGCTGCAAATGACTGGTTTGGCGAGAGGAAGCGCTTAGCGAGGTGCGTTTGGAAGGACAGAAAACCCCCCACGTTCCCTGCTTCCACTTTTGCTTTCTGGAAAATCCGGAAGCTCAGGCTCCAACCGGGCACGTCTTCTCCAGTCCGGCTTCGTCCAGGGAGGGGGCCGGCCAGCCTGCCCGCCGGGGACACCGCTCGCCCCGCCCACGCCGGCCACCTGCCCCCGCCTGCTCTGGCGGGAGGGCTCGGGGGCGCCTCCAGGGTGAACGCGGTGCCCGGGCACCCCCAGGGCCCCCGGCCGGGACCCCCCCCCCCCCCACGCGACGGGGTCTCACCGAGCCCAGCGGCTGCCTCCCACTCCCGTCCACCCACCGCCAGCCCTTAAAGGCCTTTCTCAATTGTTTGCTGTCAGCAAAACAAGAGTGTGCCCCGCGCTCCCACAGACAACAAAGCCCGCAGCGGCATTTCACGCGGGTGATGTCACCCAGGTAAAATTGTACTGACAAGCTTTTAATTAAAGTTTTCCCACACATCTTTCCGCGGGTCCCCGGAGCGATTATTCATTATGTGCCGACTGCCAGCCAATTGTGAGTTGGGAGGGAAGTGTTTTATTTTCAAAGCTCTTGCTGACAGCTAGAGAACACTTTGTTATACAATCTGTTTACGTTTTTTCACACACACGCACACATCATCTTGCTACGGGGGAAGCGGCGAGGCTGGGTGTTCAGCCTGCGTGGTGATAATTAAATACATCTGGTGCCGTAATAGCCAGCGGGGCGGGGACAGCAGAGCTCCCTCTGTGAAGGGTCACCCCACCTTGACAAGACCCCCCCCCCCCCACCAAGCTCGTCGAGGAGAAACGGCTCCGAGGAAGCACAGGCTCTCACCGGTGCACGGAACCCGCAGCCACGGTGGGGAGGCGCCCCCCGCGAGGATCCGGGGGGCGCAGTCAGCAGCAAGGACAAAGGCACGCCTGTCGAAGCCGCCAGCCGGTGCCGTGCCGAGCAGCAGGCAGGAGGCTCCGTCCGCGCCGGAGAGGGTCCCCCTGTCCCCCTGCCCGGCCGGGGAAGACCCGGCTTCGGGGGGCGGGTGAGCTCCGGCTGGATGGGGGCTCCTGCTTGCAGACTCCGTGTCACCGCCACAAACTCCAGCTCGGGGAGGAGGCGGGGGAGGGGCCCTGCCCGGGACGGCGACTCTGACCTTCCCCCTCGGGGTGCGAAAGCGTCCATTCCCACGTCGACCTTCAGACCGACCACCTTTGACACCCCCTGTCCAGGCACCTCGCGTGGGTTGCGGGGCGTCAGAACTGGGTGCCCGTTCGGACTGCCTCCTTGGCTGGATGTGAGACTCGACACGCGGCCTGCCCTCCCTGGACTCAGTTTCCCCACATGCCAACGGGGGACAAGAACACCTGACTCAGGGCTGGGTCACCACCTGGACTCAAAGCCTGAGTGCACGCGGGTCCCTTCGGCCCTGGGAAGAGTGGCCACACGCGTTCCCAGCAGACCTGTAAGGTTACGCTGGTCCCCGCCACGGGGACAGGCTCACGCACGGCCCCCCGGCCCCCGCGTAGCGCTCCTTGGCTGTGGATACGCGGTGCGACGCCTGAGTCCCTCCGTGGCAAGCCGTGACCGGCGAGCACGGATCCCGTTCCCGTGACATTGACCAACAGTCGGCGCTCCTGCAGGCCGCAGGCCAGCCACCCCGCCATCTCTCCCGCCTCACCCCTCCGAGCCTTACCCCACTGAGCCCCAAGAGCCTGCCTCCCACAGAGCACGTGGGTAAAGAACTTGGGTTCCCAGCGGCCCCTGCACGGCGCTTGGCACTTTGATCCCTTCTCCTCCCCATGCCCCGCGGGGCGGACGACCTCCTCCAAGGTCAGGACAAGGCGGGGAACCAACGTGGGGCCCCCAGGGGCGGGCCCCTCCCCCTCAGCCTGCAGGCTCACCTGCACTGAAGGGACCACGGTCATGCGAAGGAGCCCTTCCTGAAACAGTCGGACAGAAGCCGACTGCGCGCTGCTTGGCGCGAGGCCTGGCACGTTGACCCGCCCTCGGTGGAGTCCAGCCGCGGCCACAGACTTGGACACGGGCACAGGAAAACGCCTGTGTGGGACACCACCGGGCCTACCCTGGGAGTGAAAAATGGCTCCAAAGGGGAGAGGCGTTTATGGTGGGCGGTGGGAGCAGGACGGGAAGGAGAGAGGGAGAGGGTGAGGGGGGCCCTCGAAACCCGGGAGGAGCTTGTGCATCAGGCCCGGAGCTAGAGGAAGGAGTGGCTGAGATCCCGAGACCGGGCAGAGGGGCAAGCCCAAGTCGCCGCGGCTTTGGGGGACCCCCCAGAGCAGGAAGCCGCTAGAGCCTGAAACACTGTGAACAAGAGAAAGCGTAGCCCATCGTGCATCTTAGAGAGAACTTTCTAGTTGCTGTTGGACAACAGGTGGGAGGCTTTTACGGAAGAGGCACTGAAGAGGATTTCACAGTCCCCTTGGAGTAGGAGGGTCTCCTGAGACAGAGCAGAGCCAGTGGGGACGAAAAGGGGTGGCCAGGGTCTCAGGGGGCCCAGCTGTGTGCGGCCTGTCGTGGGAGCTGCACAGCAGGGACTCGGATGTTGGATAAGCCCACGTGTACGTGGGTGGGTGGCCGGATGGGTGGACGGACGGATGGACGGATGGAGGGATGAATTCCATTAACGACTGAATAGAAAGTAATTTCTGCCCTCGACTGTCTGGCAGTTTCACTATTTGGGATTGGTTTGGTTCGTCTAAATTTGGCAGAATGTGCCGGGCAGCTCCGAAGGGAAAGAAAAAGCAGCCACAGAAGTCTTTGTTGTTCCTCCCTTTGAGGTGTGGGATGCAATCCCCTCCTCTTAAATCGCGGGTGGCTAGTGTCTCCTTCAGCCCTCACGGAGGAACAGAGGCACATTCTATGCCATCTAAGGCTCGTTGAAAGCACACAATGCAGCTTATCGGCTCTTTTGAGCCCTGGAATCGGAGAACCCGGCAGGCCCGAGAAGGCCAGCCGCACAAAAGCATTCTGGCTGACGGTTCCGGGCCCAGACAGCTTTGCTAAATTCGGCTTCAGATCATTTTGTCCTCCCTTCCTATGGGGCCAATTGGAACTGAAGGTCCCAGACATTGAAAATCAGAGGCACAACGTCTCCTCTGTGTCCTGTTTAAACTCCTGATTCCCTGAATATATTAGCAAAATAAAATGGTTTAGACCGGTCGCTATGTTCTCGGGGATTCTTTTCTGCGTCAATAGTGTGTGGAATCTGGGAGGGGGGTGCTGCCATAATAAAAACCTAAAATACACTGTGTCAGTTTGGGCTTGGAGGGAACTAGAGAGGCCCGAGGAGGCTGTTAGCAGAAGCCAGGCAGTTGTAACAGCAGGTGTCTCTCAGTGAAAACCCAGTAAAAGGCGAAGGCAATATTATCTGAGGAATGCAGACCTTTGCTCTTCAGTGATGGAAATTTTAGCAAAATGTTGCCTGAAATAATGGAGCAAATAGCACATGTATGCAATAAGGAGGTGGGTTCGTTGAAGGACATTTTTAGGCGGAATGCTGAAATCACCAATTTTTTTTCAGCTGAATATTATATGGTTAAAGGATGATGAGTTAGAGATGGAATTACTCCGTTTTCAAGCAACATTTATTTTTTTATTTATTTATTTTTTTTAATTTTATTTTTTTTAACGTTTATTTATTTTTGAGACAGAGAGAGACAGAGCATGAACGGGGGAGGGTCAGAGAGAGGGAGACACAGAATCTGAAACAGGCTCCAGGCTCTGAGCTGTCAGCACAGAGCCCGACGCGGGGCTTGAACTCACGGACCGCGAGATCATGACCTGAGCCGAAGTCGGCGGCTTAACCGACTGAGCCACCCAGGCGCCCCCAAGCAGCATTTAGAAAAAAATATATAAATAGGCAGGGCTTGCTGGCTTTGAAAATAAACTATTACCCATTTTCAGCCTCTCCAGAAAAAGATTTAAAGCAATGTTTTATAGACCCTTTCGAACCTGCAAGTCTTTCAAAAATGTCAGGTCACAAGCCTGTGTGTTAAACGATAGGGTCCCTATAATTTTTTTGGTTGTTTTCCCACTTTATGCTCAAGAGGAGGATTTGTCTTGAAGTGTTTGTGGGTGTGGCTTTTGACTAATGGAATAAATGTGAAACGATACAGGGGAAACCCACAGTGTTTTTAAGGGAATGATATCAACTCAGACTGACATAATGTAGACACAGCCCACAATTGAAAAGAGTATTTTCAAGCTACATTTGACATCAGGAAATGGACCGAGAAGAGTATTCAGTTACAAACTCAGTTCATTTCTTACAGAAAGAGAGATTGGCCCCTTTGTACCCAGGTCTCCAGATTGAGAGGAGCCACCCACAGAAACCTCATCCTCACGCGGACCCTGATCCTATTGCCAGGATGATTGAGAATGGTCTCGAACGAGTCTGCACAGGGACAGAATGTAAATAACTTGTGACCAGAGAGTAGACTGTTATAGTCTTTTTAAGAAAAATGGCCACGAATTTCTTCAACAGTCCTCCCATTCAGATAGAGTCTATGACCCTCTTAAATCTGGAGGAGAATTTACCTGTTTTGGCTACGAATACAGCAGAAAGGATGGTTTTGATTTCTGAAGCTGGTCCACAGGAAATTATCAGGTTTCCCTGGTTCATTGGCACAGTCAGTGTGGACCCTGTGCCATCGCATACGAGGCTCTGTGGCTCACAGGCCACCGTGGCACGAAGCACCTTGAAGAGGGCAAATCACCCTGGTCTGCGATCCCAGCACAGACATGAGAGAAAAGGAATCTCCAAGGTCAGGCACCAGCCAGGGAACAACGGCCGCTGGAAGAGGCAAAGAGGGGTCCCCCCCCGTAGAGTCTCCCCAGGGAGTGTGGTCATGCCAACACCTCGATTTTGGACTCTTGGCCTCCAGGTGTGAGAGAATAAAGTTCTGCTGTTGGAAGCCCCCAAACCCGTGGGACTCTATTATAGAAGTTCCAGAAGATGAATACAAAAAGTCATATGAGGACACAGTGCCCCACGAAGCAGCCCAGGGCCCCTGGCGTTGCCCTGGGGACTGGACACTGGACAACTGCACAGAGAAGTTGAAGTGCATGGTCCTGGTTTTGACGCCTGATCCCAAAGTCCTGGCACTGATCCCTGATCCTCCAGTCCTGGTGCTGATCCCCAATCCCACAGTCCTGGTGCTGGTTCTTGATCGCACAGTCTTGACACTGATCCCTGATCCCACAGTCCTCACACGATGCTCCTGACCTTTGCTTCCAGGAACTAGACGTGGTCTCTGATCTCCCACCTCTGCAGGAGCTCAGTGCTGTGGCACTCAGTCAGCAGCAGGGAGAGGCCATCTGTGTTGGAATGAAGCCTGTGCCTCCGACAAAACCCATTCTCTCATTTCCAGGAGGTTCTCCTCTCCTGCCATCCCTCGTTCCTCCCCCTGTGTTTCCTTCTTTCTTTCCTTCTGTCCTTCCGTCTGCCTCTCCCGAGATTCTGTGGAAGCTGTCAAGGCTGGGAGATAAGGGCCCTCCAGCAACCCACGTGGCCCCGACCTCGACAGCCAGCCCCGTGACCTTGTGTGCGTGGGTTTGTCCCTTTGCCCTGTTCCTTCTGTTGCCACGTGACTTGATGGAATCAAGGGCTGTGAACAGTAACATTCCCTCTCAGTCGCCGGCTCTGTCTTTCCTTCTTTACAAGTTGCTGGGCCAAGTCCTGTGCGGACTCACATGGCAGGAACGTGGAGTCAGGTCTGCAGGGAATGATCTCTGCTGCACATTCACTGCCGACCTTTGGGGCCAGTGCCCCCGGCTGCCTGCCCATCTTGCAGAATCACCAGGAAGAGTGAATCTAACAATGATGCAAAAAGCTTTCTGTTTGCCCGCGAGGCAGACAGCGCACAAAGAGGGAACAGCCCCACCCAAGACTCTGAGCAGCTGTGATGTCCAGATCTCCTCTGTCCGTGGGAGTGGAAGCAGCCCGGAGCCACAGGTGACCAGTGGCATTGCCCGGTGGCCTGGAGTCTTCCCAAGGGGGCAGACGGGGCTGTGAGACGGGAGGCACACCACAGCCCCACCCTCATGGGGACAGACCCGCACCGAGCACCTTGACCTCATCCCCACAGGCTCATCTTGGCTGCAGTCAGAGGGTTCCCGGGTGTCCGCGTGGGACTGAAGTCCCGATGTCAACTGCGAAAGCTAGGAGGACCCTACCCCCCTGGAGACAAGACAGCCTGCCCATCCCCATGCACCTGCTGATGTCACCTGCTGGGAGCCCTGGACACCGGCTGGGGACGGCAGTCACCACAGCCTGGACCAGAGACACTGAGTTTCCACTCTCACGGGAGCACCTGTCCAGGTGGGGTTTTTCCACCAGTTTTAGTTTTTCTTTTGTCTGTTGGCCTCTTGCGCGATAAGAGCCGTTTTTTCTTCGCACGCACTTCCTTTGCCTCTGGCGTGAAAACTGGAAGCCAGGCAGAGCCCTGTCACTGCCATGTTACTGATCACTCACATGCCTCTCCGGTTTGGGTAGGCGTGTCACCTGCCTGGCCAGACCCTCTGAGCTTCTAGAACTGGCCTCCAAACCCGATCATCAGTGATGCTGACAAGGAAGCATGCCGGCACTGAGGGCAGTGAGGGGTGACCCCCTGGCCACGGATTCTAAGGAGGGTGAGACGGGCCGTTGTCAGGAGAGGCGCATCCTGCTTCGTGAGGGACCCCTGGGCAACGTGCACACAGCCTGGGACAGCAACCCCCTCTGGACAGTGAGTTTGGCCAAATCCGACGGTCTTTAGGCTGTGAAAGGTGTGACCGGGGCTCTCTGAAGAATGGCCGGATATTAACCCAACATCGTTACCCACATGCCCCATCACTGATCCCACCGCATTGGCAAATGAGATCGAAACGCAGCAAGGAAAAATAGAACGATCTTGCGGAAGGAACAGTGTTTTCACCACCCCCACCCTTCTGCGCGTGAAATCCGTCCGTTCTGGCGGCAGGCAGAGGACAAGGCCGTTCCAGGGCGAGGGGGGCAGGGGGGCAGGAGGCTGGCCTGGGGGCAGGCGGGCACTCCCCCGAGCTCATGCGGCAGGCAGATGTGCTGGGGCCTTGATAACCAGGAAACCCCGGGACAGATCGTGGAGGGAAATCATCTACAGATGTGCCACGGGATGAAGAGTCCAAACATTGCCAATAAATTAGCCAGAATTACATTTCCCCACATCAGTATCTTCTGAAGTATAAATTATGGCACTGGACGTCACATGCTATCTGAATTTCCCAAAGTCTTCAAAGGCGAGACAGCCAGAGTCCTGGATGTTCTTGGCAAATCGTGTTCTTCCCTGAAACTATTCACACGAGGACTGCAGGGTGCCCCGGGGGGCTCGCCACTTGCCGACGGGGCTGGTTTCAGAACGGGGCAGGGGGACCGGGCCGCCCTGGGACAGAGCTGGGGGTCGCCACGGGCTCACCACGGCTGGGCCTCTTCCAGATCGGCGTGGCTCTCACGCGGGCTCCGTGCGAACCTCTCCTCTGGGGCTTCAGCACAGCGTTTATCCAGTGCCCCCGCTACCACGGGGAGTCTGTTTTTATCAGTTCGCACTGTAGACGAGCGCAAGCCGAGGCACAGGGGAGGCCCAGGTCAAGCCCCCGGCCCTCCGAGATACGTGCAACGAGGTCGCGCGGGCCTTCCTCATGCAAGAACGCTTTGTTCTGCCAGGACCAGAGTTTTCAAAGCAGTGGCTCTCCATCTAAAATGAGCCCCTTTGCTCAGGGGATCCTTTCGAATTCCCAAGGCAAAAATGCAAACTAAAGTCTCCCCCAAAATGTGACGGAAATGTACACACGAGAAATTTCTTATGACGATGTGGGTGGTCTGTTAGAAACAGTGAACGTATTGACACAAAGTAGGACAAGCCTCGTCGCTCCGCCCTGCTCTGCGTGGGGACAAGCGTCAGAGCGGAAGAGGACGCCTCCCCGATGTGCCAGGGCCCGTGCGGGGTCACGTGCCTGTGATCCTTCTGACCCCTGGCTAAGGCACCTTCAGTGGAATCCTCCTGTAGGGGGCCGGTCAGTGCCCCCCCCCCCCCACCCCGAGGGCACACATCCACCTGGAACCTCAGAGCCTGACGGTCGTATCCGTCTAGACTGTCCTACCAACGCTCCACAGACCGGGGGGCCTACGAACAGAGGCGGGTCTGGAGGCCGAGAGTCCAACATCCAGGTGCCCGCAGGGGTGGGTTCTGGTGTTGCACACGGTAGCCCTCCCCTTGCTGGGTCCTTCCGCGCAGGAAGCTCTGTGGGTGCCGATCCCGCCTGCCCCACGACCCCGTCACCTCCCAACGGCTCCCCCCGGAGCACCGTCACCTTGTGGGGGGAGGGTCCGACATACAGGCTTCGGTCGGGCTGGGCATGAGAAGGGGCAGTGACCGGACGGGGGCACTCCCTCGGGACGAGGAAGACCCTAAGCCCGACGGTCAAGTGCCCAGGCGAGCGGCAAACGCTCCAGCTTTAACTGCAGGGTGACTGGCTCTGAAAAACGCTCTTGTGAGAGGAAGGAGAGCAGGTCTCCCGTACAGCGTGACCTCATGGCCGTCAAGGGCACAGGAGCAGGCTTCACTGTCCCCTGACGTGCGTCAGGTACAGCGTGCCTGCCCCGCGTGCGCCTCTGGGCCGTCCCCACCGTCCCAAATGACCGCCTCGGCCAGCGTCGGCCGGGGCCTCTTCCCCAGGCACCGTGTCCCAGGGGACGTTCGCCCGTTCCTTCTCGGCTGTCACCCTGGGGGGTGGCTGTCGCCCCTCTCATAGTGGTGGCCCCGGGGGCCACAGCGGCTGGGAAGCAGTGGAGCGAGGCCATCTGACGCTTCGGGGTCACGCGTCCAGCAGCTGACACAGCAACATTCGCTGTCACAGTCAGCACCACGGCAGAGACGCGCGGCCCTAAGGAAGTCACGTGTTGGCACTCACAGCACGATCGTGTTTGGAAGACGAGCGCCCAGCTTCTGTAGGCAGTGGTGACGAGAGAGCAGCATGAATCTCTGAAGGGGCCAGTGGGACGGCAGGTGGACCCCAGATGGCCTCGCAGGCAATCGCCTCTCCCGGCACCAAAAGTCCCGAGGGACGCCGCCCTCCGACACCCGCCACTGCCCTGTGTCCTGGCATCGGGGCTCGCCGGAGGAGGGTCCGGCCCCCGTGCCTGGCCCCCTCCCCGGCGTCCTGTGTGTCCCAGAGTCTCGGGGAGCCCGGCCGGCCTCGCCGCCCCGCAGAGGCAGGGACTAGAACGGCCACGCCGGCCCGCGTCCTCCTCATACCTTATCCATCACACGAACAACCGCGTCACGGGATTTCACGTGTGACACACGCGGAACCCTCGTGCTGGGACCCAGCTGTGGGAGCCTTCAGACAAGATGCTGGGGGCCCTGCAGGGACCACACTTGGCACGCGGCCTCCAGCGCCGTTCTGCCCCATTGCTTCCTGGGGAAAGGAAAATAATAATAATTTCTAAGGCTTTCAGATTCTGCCTCCCAAAGTACTTTTCCAGGAACATACTTTGAAAGAACACCATAGAAAATATGGCCCCTGTGACACAAGACTTCAGACATCCTCATGATTTAGGGGGCGCGACCGCTGAGGGGCCCCTGGAAGGATTTTTTGTTTCTGAATTTTCAGGAGAGGAAAACACGCCTTGGAGTTGCCTGAGCTTCAGAAGTCAAAATCTTACGTGGATTTTGCGTGGTGGGTGCTTGTTCTCAGTACAAAGGCAGTGTTGGCCGTGGGGGTCTCGCCCTCTAGTCATCCCACATAAGGAGGCGTTCCTCTGAAGGTAGTGTCTGAAGTACAAAGTCTTGCACGCTTTCTATAAAGCAAGCCCAGAAAATGTTCTAGAAAAATCCGTGTGAGTTGCCAAAGTGTTCCTCTGTGGTGTATGAAGTTTGCTCCAGAATGAGCCAGCGGACCCTAGGTAGGTAGGGCGTAGATTCACCCAAACGTGCCTCTGTGCGTGGAGCTCTTAGTATGCACCTGCTGTGTGCCTGGCTCTGGGGAAAGGGGGACGGGGGTGCGGGATCTGGGCTAAGATGGTTTACTCACATGGCAGGGGACCCAGGTGGGTGTGCACGGAGGGCGTGTGCTCTGTGCGGGAGTGTGCACGTAGGTGCCCTGCAAGGCACCGGGCCCAGGGTGCTGCAGTGTGGACGCACGGAGGGGACCCCTCTAGTCCGCACACGAGTTCTGGTCCGATGGGATGAGTTTTGTCTCAACTGGGGGAGGAGGAAAATTCTTCCCGTTTCTCCTCTGGTGCAGAATTCCCACCTGGGCTCCAGAAATTGGCCACCAAACTGCAAAACGTAGGAGGAGGTAGGAAAACCTCGGCCTCCCGGGGACACAGCCCGGAATTCGCAAATTGCTCTCCCCACGCGGCCCCGGCCAGCTTTCAGCCGGGTTTACAGGTTTCAGGCTGCTGTTCATCCAGACTCTCATTTTCACCACAAATCTTTAAAGGCAAAGTGTCGGCGGGAATGAGGTCTCTAACACCTCCCTCTGCTCTCCTTGGGAATCAGGCGTGAGACAATGAAGAATTCTATTTCTTTCCTTCAAGACAGTAGAGAAGATCAACACAGTGGGTCACAGCACTGACCAAAGAACCAATTTCGAAGCCGGTGGGCGACAGGGATGTCGGACACGCCTGTCCCCCCACGGCCGGTCACACCAGGGGCCTGCGGGTCCGCACGGCCAGCGGCCGCGTGTCTCAGAAGCCGGCTTTGAGCCCGTTGACGCCTCATCGAAGAAGTGCCACAGCCGTGTGACAGGTATACTGTATCTCACGGGTAAGGAGACAGGACGATGCAGTAGATTAATACTTCGCCTTTTTAATCTATTAATCTATTACCTTTGGGACACGATTTTAAATCCAATCCAGAGCAAAGTGACTGAAAATCATTCTGGTCTGACAGCTTTAAAAGATCACAAGTGAAATGTGTTAAGAAGGGTCTCAACCCGTTCATGCCAAACACGGGAGGCTCTCCGGAAGTTTCCTTGCCCCGCTGGGGGGGTTCTGCACCCTCCCGTCAAGACGCCGGAAATGGGCCGCACCAGCAGGAAAGGGTTCCTATTAGACAGGCTACGGGGAGGAGCACGTGTCACGTCCGGGCCACGATCTGGGCCACGATGTTCATCACTGATGGGAGTCGCTGTCCATGACCTACTTCTTCCGGGTGGCCGAGTCCTGGGGTCACACTGGCAGCTAAACGGAGCAGGGGCCACGTGGGCCGGGCGGAAAGTACACCGAGCCTTGTGGGTGACAAAACGTGAAACTTCTTTTCTTAAAAGCTTAGATTTTGACAGCATGGAAGCCACATGGGTTTGCATCTGTCAGTCCAATGGTGGAGACCCTGCTTGGGGGTCAGTCTTCCTGCTCACCAGCGCAGACGTCCCGGGGCAGGACTGAGCCCTCGAAGGAGCCTCGCAGGAGATGAGCATCCTCCCACGGGCGGGGGGGGGGGTGGGCCCCCCAGCACGGCTGTCTCCAGCCGGCCCCAGGCCAGCACAGGGGACGGCACACAGGCCTCAGCCACCTCACCCGAAGGGGACACGTCGCCGGAGGACCGGGTCATAAGCACACGCCCCACTTCTCCCGGGAGGGTCTCGGGTCCAATGTGCACATCGGCTGCTCGGAGGGGCCTCTGAGGTGCTTCTGGGGGCCCTTGAAGGGCGCAGCTGTGGAAGGGGGATTCAGAGCAGAGTTCGGATCCCGGTCTCAGAAAATGCACCTTTCTGCCGTGTAAAGAAAGACAAGGAGAAAGGAGAGAGCACGTGAGAAGATGCCGTGGTGACATTGGACGTGATCCGGCACAGGGGACGGGCGGCCAGGCTCGCGCTCCGACTGGCGAGCTCCTGGGCACTGACCGGTCCAGCTGCACCCGACCTTCCTCTGCCCAGTCACCCTCCACGCTGACGAGAAGCGACCGCTGCTGACCCCGTGTCCCTGTCGCTCTGGGCCATGCTCCTAGTCCGTCCGCTTCTTTCAGCTAGAAGAGAGCGTCCCCACCTCCGGGTGCCCCCCCCCCAGCTGAACAGGCCCCTCCAGGTGTTCAAGGACAACACGAAACCACAGGGATACAGCTGGACGCTAAGGACGAGACTCAGCAACATACCACGTTGGAGGCAATGCCATTTACTCATGTGTGTGAGGACCCCCCTGGGAGGGATGACAGGCGGAGGGGGGGGTGCATCAGCACCCTCGGCGCTCCCTCTGCTACCCCCGTGCTTCGGCCTCAGGTGCCCACGCCCTCCGCGGCTGTCCCTGGCACCGGTGAGCCCTGACGTGCACCTGCCGGGCCCGATGACCTCGCTGGAAGGCTGGGGAGCCCCTTCTCACCCAGACGCTCACCGTCAGGCTCGGAGCAAAGGGCACGTTTTCTCCCGGAAAACCGGTTCAATTTGCACACATGGAGACACCGTGCCTGTGGACACTCCCGGTGACCCGCTTGTGCTGCCCAGAAGCCTGGAGCGAGGAGAGCCCGTGGGACAGTCGCCCAGTGTGCGCACTGCAACGTTGACCCCCGGGGCGGCTGCCCAGAGAGTGTTTGCCGAGTGACTGCGTGAGCGTGGGGCGCCCCTCCCCCCTCCCAGGCCCAGGTCCGCTGGCAGCCCCGGCAGAAGCCCAAGTCTCTGAGGCCCGGGCCGTGTCGCACGCCGGTTCTCTGCACGGGCCGGGGCGTGCTGGAGATGCCAGGTGCTCCGAGGACAGCGCGGTGTGCCGGTGGGGACCCGTCACCACTCAGGGACACCGCTGTCCACGACCCAGTCCAAGCCACCAGCAAACTGCACGGCTCCGGAAATGATTACAAGCACACGGCCAAGGGGCCTTCCCCCGGTTTTTGTGACTGGATATGTAATTACTGGATACATATGAATAACACGTAAATAAACAGACAATGAACAAACTAGATCTGCACGTATTCAGCGTTAGTTAAGTTTAGGCTCAGTTCGTGGTTAGAAACGTACCCACTCTTGATCGACAACCTGAAAACGGCAGTGAATCACCTGCCTCCTTTGACTGGCCCATTAATGTTGCAGGTGCTATATTTCAGTGTTTTTCCTACACGTACATTTTTAATAAAATGAAGTCTATGGTTTACATGATTTCATGCCCTGTGCCTTTTACCGCCTCTTATTTAAAAATACGTATATGTGCGTGGCTTTCTTCCAGCTATTTTGGTCTTTGAAGAAAAGCCTGATGTTTCTTGTCTCTTGCTGCCTGGGTCCTGCTTTTTCACGTGGTCTCTCCTGGGAACCTGGAGGACACATTTATCTTTCCATTCTTGTCGTGATTACCCTGCGTTAGAAATGTGTTCCTCCGTATTTTCATTAAAGTCAAAACTAAAAATCATTTGAAAAGATTTTTTAATGTTTATTTCTTTTTTGAGAGAGACAGAGACGAGCATGAGCAGGGAAGGGGAAGAGAGGGGGAGACACAGAATCCGAAGCAGGGTCCGGGCTCCGAGCCGTCAGCGCAGACCCCGACGCGGGGCTCGAACGCACAAGCTGTGAGATCATGACCTGAGCCGAAGTCGGACGCTTACCCCAGTGAGCCACCCAAGCGTCCCAAAAATAAAAATAATTTTAATCCTTTCACACAAGATAGAATTTTAGTAGCTTTTGCTGCCTTCCAAGCTTGTAGTTTTTTTTTTCTTTGATAAAATTTGAGGGTCGAAATATAAAGGACCCTCCTTTTGAAGAATCAGGGTCCGCATTTCATTCCGGTTTGGATCTGCCTCTCTGACGTGGCTGGGGTTTACCCAGGGTTTATTCTCACACCCGCCCAAGTCTGGCCGGGCTGCCCCAACCTGCTTTGCTCAGCTTCCAGGCTTCCTGGGCGTCCTCAGGTGTAGCCTTTTTTTTTTTTTTTTTTTTTTTTCAAAAGTCAACCAAGTGCTTTGCTGTCTGAGCTCCGTGTGGCTGCCTGGCATGTCTCTGTCCACGGGAAGCTTTCAGCTACAGTAATAGGAGGCCCGATTCCAACAGACAGGAACAGCAGGGAACCATGAGTCGGGTGCAGACGTAGAGGAAGTTAGATGTGGCAGGACTGTCCCAGAAGTGCTCTGCCCCTCACCCTGTGACGCGGAGAGCCAGCACTGTCCCAGGCTGGAAGGCCTCATGGTCACGTGAGGGCTGCCAGTGTCCAGCATTGCATGCTTCCTCCCTAGCCATGCCCTCGGGGCAGAAAGTGGCTCTGTGTCACAGCCGGTGAGTTTTCCCAGCAGCCTTCACGAACCTGTCCTTAGGTCTCACTGCCTCCATGGAGCCAGCTCTCCTTCCCGCCAGGAGCCAGGCTGGCAGGGGACACGGTCAGCCCCACCAGTCAGGCCTCCCGCCAGCCTCAGAGCAGCCGGCTCCCTCGGAGGTGCAGGGCCTTTTAAGGGAGGCACGCAGAGCCTCTGGAGAAAATCTTGGATGGGGAGTGGGGCACAAACAGGCTCCACGACAGTGGGTTTCTGCTGACGTCCCGCACAGACAACCGTCCGGGTGGACAGGGCCGAACTGTGAGTGCTCCCCATGGTGTGGATGGACGTGCTCTTGCCGTGAGCTTGGGACAGGCCTGTCCTCTGTGCCCTGTGACAGAACAGTAGCCTTCGCTGCATCTCACCCCTGCCAGCAGGATTTCTGCCTGGAATACCGGAAGGACTTGGGAAGACATCTTTCTGAAACATCACTTCTGACGACGCTTCTCTTTCGGGGGCCCTGCTTTTCCTACGAGGACCCGAGATTCTTCGCCTAGGATCCTGTTGTCCTCCCTGTGTGTGCGCTTATACCGTCCCTTACGAAGAATCAACTAATCAGCTGCGTGCATTCTCTACGCTGAAGCGTGCTCCCCAGGGAAGGCGCTCGGTCCCCAAGCTACACCTGCTGAGAGAGCAGCTTCCCTGTTCGGTCCTTTCTCCCTCCGCCTTCACCCAGCCATGCCGTCCGTCCCCAGGGACTCTGTCCATCCTGGTCCTTCCCGCATCCCTCCTGGGCTTCATCCCCCAAAGTAAGAGGACAGGTTTACGTTCCTAACTCGCCTTCTGTCTGTGACAGGTGACCGGCTACCAAGTGACGTAAGGCAGATCCCAGACGCCCCGCGTCAAAAACCGGGTGGGCGCACCGGTTCATTAGCACCTTCTCTGGGACAGGTGGCTCTCTCCTTGCTGGGCCGCTGTGACCGCATGACAAAGCCCCGCAGCCATCTGGCCTTCAGCCGCACAAATGTGTTGTCCCCGCCTCTGGCGGCCAGAGTCTGAAATCTAGGTGTCGGCGGGCCCTCGCTGCCCTCGAAGGCTCGAGGGAAGGCCCTTCCCTCTTCCTGCCCCTTCCAGCCTTTGTGGCCCCAGGCACCCCGAGCTGCGGCTGCATCTCTCCCGCCTCTGCCTTGTCTTCACGGGAGCTTTTCCTCCGTGTCTCCCCCGTCTGTCTGTCTGATCTCCCGCGGCCTCACTCCTAGAGCACGCCTATCGTGGGCTTAGGGCCCCCCAGGTCATCCGGGGTAAGCCCCTCATGACCTCAGTTACATCAGCAAAGGCCCTTTCTTCCAGCCAGGGTCCCCTTCGCAGGCGCTGGGGGTCAGGACGTGGACAGCCTTGTAGAGGCCACGGCTTCACCCACCGCCGCTGGGGCCTCTCGCGTCCTCCCGCAGCAGCCACCGTCCTGTGCTGGTCCTTCCTCCTGTTTGTGGAGCTCAGCCTTCGGCGAAACTTCTGGAAGTGGTGCTAGAGGGTAGCCGTGCCACGTGTTGTCCAGCTCCCCACCACGGGGCCGCGACTCTGCCCAGACGGCCACGCGGAACGTTACCGCGAGCTTGCGCGTGTGTCCCAGGGAGACGTGTTTTCCGGGCGTTTGCCCCTTTTCCTGCCCTGTGTCTGGGCCTTCGTTCTCCGTGGGTGCGTGAAACGTCCTATGAGGTAGGTTGTTGGCCCTTAAACCGGAAGAAGGGCGGCTTTGCGGTTTGCCCTTGCTTTCGGCCACGGGTTTCGGGGGTGAGGGCGGCCGTGCGAAGATCCGCTTGCTGTGGGTGCCATTACTTCGTCTTGGTTTAATTGCATCTTTATTTGGGTCACAGCTGGAAGGGGTCCTTCTGGCATGTTGGAGACCTCGTTTTAATTTCTTTCCATCCTCCAGCCCATTTGGTATTTTGTGGTCTGTTTGTTTGCTGCTGTTTAGAGTAAGATAAGGGTCCAATTTTATGTATTTCCAAATGGTTTCTCAGTCGCCTTCACGTCACTTGCTTTGGCCTTGACGGTACGAGATGCTGCCTTTATTGTAAACAAAGTGCACGTTCCCTGCGCCTGCCCGGTCCGTCTGTCCGGCCGTGCCCCGGAACTGCTCAGCCGCAGACACTTTATGACTTGCTTGCCTATCTCACGGGCCCTGCTGCTCCTTTCCCTCCTTGCTCGTGTCTTTCGGGGACTTTCTCGCTGTTCTGGCACGTTACCCGTCCACGGGAGCCTTACGATCGAGTGCCAGGCTGTGACAGGCACTTGCTGGCATGCGCATCGGGTCTGGGCTAAACTCCCGTGGTGCCTGGGGTGAGACTGCCATCCTCCCTTCCTCCTCTCATCGGCTCAGGCCTCCCTGGCAGGCTTTCAAATGCGTCCGAAAGGTTCCCCACATGGATTTTGCAATTGCTTATCAAGTTTATTCACAAGGATGTCATGTCCTCAGTTATCTTAGGTGTTTCAAGTGAGATTTTCTCTTTCCTCGTATCTTCTGAGGGGTCTTTGGTGGTACATAGGAAGGCAACTGATTTTTGTGTATTAATTACATATCTGCCTACATGTCCCTGAAGGTGATTTTTATTTATTTAAATAACTTGCTTAGATTCCAAGGTCGAGTCAGAAGATGGGGTAAGTGTTGGATCTTCCCCTGCCACTCCAAACACACGGATGTGTCAGGTGAAGATCAGTGAATATTTTTTTATTAAGTTTCTTTATTTATTTTTGGGACAGGGAGACAGAGAGAGAGAGTGAGCAGGGGAGGAGCAGAGAGAGAGGGAGACACAGAAACTGAAGCAGGTTCCAGGCTCCCAGCTGCCAGCACAGAGCCCGACGCGGGGCTCGAACCCACAGACGGGGAGATCATTACCTGAGCCAAAGTCGGGCACTTGCAGCCTGAGCCCCCCAGGCGCCCCGAGATCACCGAATTTTAAATGCACAGCTGCCCAGGAAAGCAAGTGAGGAGAATCCCCGGGCCTGGAAATGGGGCGGAGTGCACGGTGACAAGTGTGGACCCAGAGCAAAACGGGTCCCTGGGACCAGAGGCCACCACGTGCCCAGGGACTGACGTGGTGGGAGAGGACGTGCGGCCTTGGGCAGAGGCTGGACGCCTCTGAGCTGCCCCCTCGGAAGGGATTGGGACTCTGCTCTCTCGCTCCCACCTACTCAGGTCTACAGCCTGCGGGCGTGCGGGTCCCCGGCCTGGGCCCCGGTGCAGAGCGAGGCCAGGTGGGGTGCCCGCCGGGAGCTGTATGGGACCCCACGTGGGAGGACGTTCGAACCACGAGGACCCCGGCTCAGGACGCATTCTCACGCACGAGGCTTTGGGAACCAGTTTACACACCCACAGATGGGGACTTCCGTAGGCGGACGTGAAAATCCCAAAGCAATTCTGTAGAAACATGAAGCTAAGTCTACACTACATTTTCCAGTAAGTAAAATAAGGCTCTACCTCGTGAGAGAATAAAACGTATTCTAAAATGAAAATCGGCAGATGGGACGAAAATAAATACTGTCCCTGAAAAATAGTGACGGAACATCCCAGTGCTCACCGCCCAGTCCCAGGGTGAGGGCTGGGCAGGGCAGAGGGTATCTGGGAGCCTGGTGCACGTGGGGTGGGGGGCTCAGAGCTGGCGGGGGCACGGCCGTGGGGGCTGGGAGGCGGGCCCCCCGCTGAGGTTGGCCCAGTCAGCCGGCTGCAGGGGTTTGGGTCTCAGTCCCCCGCCTGCTGGGGGAAAACAGGGTCTGAGGGGTTACACTGGGCCCTCCAGTCCAGAAGCGTCCCCTCCCCTTTAGAATCAACCGTCCCCGGTTGGCCCTTCTGTGACATCACGACCTGAGCCGATGTCTGATGTTTAAGTGACTGAGCCACCCAGGTGTCCCTTTGGTTGGCCCTCCGATTTGGTCGGGCTCCAACCCTCACCCAGCCTGGTCCCAGCCGTGCCCGGGCCTGCCTGCCTTCCTGGAGGGCAAGACACCTGCCCCCTACCCACTCACGGGGACATGGCATCCTCACGGAGCCGCTGGGCCGGAGGGACAACGACAAGGGCTGCCCGGCCGGCCCCGAGCTCCCGAGGCTCACAGTGGAGGCTCTGTGTCCCCCAGCACCCTGCAGCCTGCACCCCCCGAACCTCAGGACAGGAGTGACATTTGAAGGAACGTACCCGCTCTCTCCCGCTGTGCTGTAGCCCCTCCTGAAAAGGCCCGTCTTCCCCAGTCGGGCCCATTTGGACCCAGACCAGGCGTTTGTGCCTGTGACCGGCACCGTCCGACGTCCAGGGCTGATCGTCGCCTCCCTTCCTCCCTCCCGGCTTGGCTCTCTCCTACCGGGGAGGCCCGTCCCTGGAAAGGGGTTTCTAGAGCCTCTCTGCACACAGCCGCCTGGCCACTGGGCGTGCAGCTCACCAAGGCCGGTGGCCGGAACTTCAGCGCCCACCCCGCCACGGGCACCGCGCCTGGCACTGATCCACAGAGAGGTGTGGTCCTGGCCGTGGTTGTCTCTGGGAGACAAGTCAGACCTCCTCTGGGACCCTGGGGGCCGGGAGACCGCTCTGTGCGTCTTCAGGGAGCCCCCTGCCTCTGGGATGTCACAGTGGAGGGAGGCCTACTCACGCCCAGGGCTGAGGTTAGCCAGCGATGAGCCGGGACTCAGAGCTTGGAGTCCACGCAAAGGCTCCCTGACCTGGAGGGGCGCCTGCCTCACCCCTCAGCGCACCTGACCCAGCGCGCCCCGCGACGTCCTCCTCCTTCTCCCCCGAGCACCACCCTCTCCAGGCAGGAGACACACACACACACACACACACACACCAGACCCCCGGGCCACAACGAGCGCCTCGCACTCGGAAGGAGCTCATCCCCCCAGAAGTGACTTCCGCGGCTGACAACGGTCAGTGTTTTCCGGGAGCAGAACGGAGGAAAGAGAGCGTCAGGCTGACGAAGGACAGCGCGATCCTGCGGACCGTGCGTGGCTGGGGTCCCCAGAGGAGGGGTGCGCGGGGGCGTCCCTCCCGCCAGCAGACCCCGCGGCCCAGCCAGGGTCCTCTCGTCCACGGGCGCCAACGGGAGGCCCCCGGAGCTGGGACTGCTTGGCACTGGCTTCTAGAACCTATTCGGGGCCACGATACCCAAATTGGGATTCCACCTCTGGCTTCAGTATTATTTGCAAATGTAAAATAACAAAATGTTTAAAAACATATACTATAACGAGTAAGTCCCGAGTATAAATGCACCAAGGCAGCTGGAAATGCCTACATTTAAGGTATTAAAATTGAAGTTGATGGTGGCCCCATTTCATTCATCACATCAAATGGAGATGCCTTTAAATTTATATTAAATTCAATTTAAATGCCATCAAAACCATGGTTGACAAAGTCCTGACAGATGAATATTTTAGTATGATTCAATAGCAGTAAACTTTATTTTCTTACCTTGAGGCAAGGTGATGGAGTTTTATATGCAGTCGGTTGAACTGGGTTTGTAGTAACATGGCTTAGGATTTCCATAAAATAAAATTTTATCTTTAAAAATGATTTTAAAGGGTTTAAGTCTTGAACTCTGAAAACATTTCTGCAGGGTCTCTCTGCTTTCCTCGTTACTTTATACTATGAAATCCGATAGCTTCCTTAGACTACTCTTCAAAATACCTCCTGGTTTAGAATTAACAATTAGTCATGTTAAAGGATTCATGTTTGATGTGGATCCTCAGTAACATTTCACCTTGGTTTTTTCCACTTAGTCCTCGGGCACAGAGGGGCCAGTGCCTTACAAAGAACTTGGTGCTGGGGGCATGGGTGTCGTATGAATGGACGAAATGATTGATTGATTGAGCACAGTCATCAGCCTCTGCAGTCATTCTACGAAACATCACACAGCCTTTTGTCTGGACCCTGGGCTCCAGACTTTATAGGGCTCGTGACAAAAAGAGCCACAGGGCTTCCTAGAGATTATTAGTGATACGTACATGTTGATATTACATAGAGATTATTAGTGATATATATTGACATATGGGGAGATTATTTTACATAGAGACGTATATTGTTATCAATACTGAGAAATGGTCCTTGTTCGCGTGCTCAGCCCTCCAGCCTCTGGATCTCCGTGTTGCCATCTAAGTGCTTACAGTTCTCTCAGTATCTGCTTCCTAGAGTTGAGGACCCGGCTTCCCAGTCTCTTGTCTTTCCTGGGGATTTACAAGAGCTCGTGCGCTGGGGTGACGTTTCGTGAAACACTTCCAATGTATTGTTATTTTCTTTAGCCCACAGTAGTTTTGGTGCCTGTGAATTATCTCCCAAGTCGAGGCGGCCACGGCCTCGGGGTGGGGACAGATGGACCTGGAAGCAAGAAGCCAGTGCCCAGCTGTCACTTTCCAAACAACCTTGTTACGAAACGGAGCCTGCTGGATCCGGGAGCCGGGCTTCAGCCGCAAGAGCCGCGCCCTTGAGAAAGGGAAGGATTGCTTGCCCTCCAAAGGCTTCCTTGGAAATGCCAAAGGCCAGAGCCCGGTGGGTGCAGGGCAGAGACTGCGGCCTGAGAGCTGGACACGATACAGTGGGAGGCAGAAGTTTGGGGTGGGCCTGCCGCCACGTGTCCGGGAAGGGCTGAGGGAGCTGGCCGCAGCCTCCTGGGCGCCGGGATGGGCTCCTGGGGTCAGGGGGCAAGTCAGACGTCAGACACACAGCGGCTGCCTGAGCAGGAGGGACGGGGTCTTGGGCCGGGGCGGGGGACGAGCGTGGATCCCCACAGACAGACGTTTCAGGGTCGAAGAGGAGAGACCCGAACAGAATGAGGAAGGCGCACCTGCTGCAAAGCCTCTTATTCCCGCAGAGTCCGGACGGACCCGGGGGTGGCTGGAGACACCTCGGAGCAGGTCGCCACCCTCCCACCTCCCACCCCTGGCCGCCAGCAGCCCAAGCGGCGGCTGAGGAAGCCGATCTTCGAGAGACGGTGAAGCCCCACGTCGGCACCACTGAACGGCCGCTGCCAGGTTTGTACAGAAAAGCTACCACGTGGGAGGGAGAAGGCCCCTTGCTCTCTCGCGTCCTCCCCACCGCGAGGCGGGGAGCGAGGACAGTCCCCAACGTGCTGAACTGTCGGGGCAGAGATCCGAGCGACGGGAGATGGACGCCCAAATATCCCCTTGTCCTCACACCTGTGACGCCCCAGCCCATCTTCCCGTGAAACGCGTTGGCCTTGGCCAAGGACAGGATTCCTCCCGCGTGAGGCTGGTCATGAACGTCAAATAGAGATGTTTCCAGAGACAACAGGGACGTGGTGACGAACCGGTTCACTCGTTCGGTCAGAAGTATTTGCTGAGATGAGGTGCGGCCCGCGGCCCGTGCTGCCGTCACGCGCTGGGGGGACGCGGGTGTTCTCCTCTGGTTGCCATGAATGCCCTTTGGACATCGGCAGGGGTCTGCGGCCGGTCCTGTCTCTGGGTGTCCTCTTAGGTCACTTAGGACCGCTTCTGACGCCCCGTAAGGGGAGTTCACGACGACGAGCCGGGCGAGCTCTCAATGGAGAAGGTCCGCGCGCACACAGGCCGAGGCCCACGTTCTCTGCGCCGTCCCGTTTCTCACCCTCCCTCTGCGGGCTCTGCGTCCTTGGACTTGTCCACCTGCCATTACAACCCCCGCGCCCCGGGGCAGCAGAGCCTCCGCCCACGGCTGTCTGCAGAGAGGAAAGGACAGAGCAGGAAAACAAGACAGAGGCCTTTGGTTTCCTTTGGATTATAATCAGGGAAGTGAACCTTTCTCAGAATCCCTCTCCTCCCGCCCACCACACACCCCACAGCGATTTCCCATTTTTGCCTCGTGGACTTGAACTGGGTCATGTGGCCACGCCTGAGCTGCAGAAGGTTTCTGGGGAAGTGATGTACGGTGAACGTACACAGAAAGAAGGAATTAAGAAAGAGAGGGAAGGGGGCTGGGAGGGAGGCTGCCACTGATGTGGGCCACCACCCTCCTGCAGACGGTACTCCACCCTGTAAAACACAGGAGCCAGTCTGGCCACACATCGGGGCCTCAGAGTCGGGCCGATGCCCCCCCGGCCCCCACACCCCCTTAATCCTGCGTCTCAGGACGGTTTTGGGCCACAAAAGGTCGACCTTTCTTGTGGAGAGCCCGCGGACAGCAGCTCACGTGTTAATACTTGCTGTCCGGCTCCTGAGGAATAATCACTTATTCTGCAAATAAATCTCCGTGGTCATTATCACAGTTCGCATCACCCGTTACCATTACGTGTCCAGGATGGACGTGGCAGACGCGGTGGCCATAAAGCCTGCTGTCAGTTGTCACGCCCGCTCCGCCTTGGTCAGCTTCCAGGCGGGTCCAAGTAGTGCCCGTGTCAAGTGCTAATTTTGAGTGTGCCATTATTTTTTTATACATGTTTAGAAAATTTTTTTCAAGGGTACTTTTCAATCAATCCAAACTAAATCATTTTTTTAACGTGGAGGAGGAGGGAAGACTCAGTATAGAAAGATGTTTAATTTCCACACGAAGTCAGTCACTTACAGACGAAAAACAAGGGTCTGGGGGGGCGGGGCGGGGGGGGGCCTGGGTAGCTCAGTCAGGCGTCCGGCTCTTGATTTCCGCTCAGGTCATGGTCTCACGGTTTGTGGGATTCAGCCCCATGTCAGGTTCTGAGCTGCTTGGGAGTCTCTCTGTCTCCCTTTCTCTGCCCCTTCCCAGCTCATTCTCTCTCTCTCTCTCTCTCCCTCCCTCCCTCCCTCTCCAAATAAATAAATAGACATTAAATAAAAGCGAAGATCAGCAGTCATGACAAATGGGAATCAGGAAAATAGTCCCGGAGAGGATTCTATCTGATTCTTGGCTCTGCAGTCCCCACGTAGACTCAGAGGTGACGATAACTTCGTGATGTAATCGCTTGCCTACAGGATCGCATTTCACAAACCTTCCACACGATTAGCTTAGAATAAAATTACTATGTGATTATATATATTTCCGTATCATTTGCAAATTCAAAAAATACATATTTAGAAGAATATTTAGTTTTGCTCCTTATCAGAATCCCAGTACACACATAAATTACAAACTTTACTTTCTGTCTTTGAATTCTCCCAGTCTCCAAAGGCTAGAGAGAGACGCCAGGACTTCACAGTTCTGCGTCGAATATTCCTGCCTGCACACTTAAAAATAGAAGCCATTATACCTTCCAACTTTTGCCAAATTGCAAATGAGTGAACTGAGCGAAGGATGCCGTGATGAGTCAGCGCTGAGTCGGCTGCTAGAGTGTCATCGAGCCCAACAAGTGTCAAAGGACTTCCCATGCGGCCTCCCCTGAGTCATGCACGGCACGGAGGGGCTTCCCGCCCCTGGCGCTGAGCCCGTCTGTGTCGAGGTGCTGGAGGGCAGACCTCGCTCCGGTGCGGAGGCCCTACGTCAGGGCCACTGACGTGCCCCCGTAGATCTTCCACAGGACCGGCAGTTCCCGTTGTGAAGATACTCAGAGGGCGCCTGGGGGGCTCAGTCATTTAAGCACCAGACTCTTGGTTTCGGCTCAAGTCCTGATCTCACGGTTTGTGGGTTCGAGCCCCACGTGGGGCTCCGTGCAGGGCCTGCTTGGGGTTTTCTCTCTCCCTCTCTCTCTCTCTCTCTCTCTCAAAATAAATAAACAGACATTGAAAACAGAAAAAAGATACTCAGTTGAAACAAACAAAACCCAGTCAGGTTCCAGCCAGGTACAAAGCACATCCCCTCTGCGCAGACCGGAAGGACGAACCGTTTGGTGGCCCAGCACTTAGAAAGAACGGCTTTCTGCGCGTCCGGCAAGGGAACTCTCCGTCCTGCGCAGAACCCCAGGGGCACGCCGAGACCCAGCCCACATCCCCACTGCCTGGGGCTCAGCTCCCTCTAAAATCCCCCGGCAACAAAATTCTGTGAATTTTTCTGACACCAAAGGACTCCTCAGCCAGAAGATCGGATGCTCACAATGGTCTGTGTCATTCAGGAGAAAAGATAAGCCATTCACCTGATTAGTTATTTCTCCCCACGTTCGGGGTCACGGCCACTCGGATGCGTCGTGCTCCTGGCGGTGGGAAATCCTGACTTTGCCGTTGGGAATGCAACCGTGAGCGATCCCGTGTCATCCCTGCCTGTGGCTGGGGAGCCATGGGCAGTGGACCCTGGGGACAAGGGCAGGAGGCTGAGCACGCGTTGTCCTGCCTCTCTGGACCCTGCATGGCCGTCCGTCCCCCGTGCATGCTCTCTGTCCGTCCTGTGCCCGCTCCAGGGTAACCCACGAGGTGGGCATAGCAGCACACGGGAAGAATCCCACGCCCAAGGGCTGGCCCGGGGCTGGACGCATGGCCGGGCCCAGCCGTCCGCACAGCCGGTCGTGAGTGTCCAGAGATGAGGTGCCGCGGCCACCAGCCCGTTTGTGGCTACCTTGCTGTCTGCCTCCCCTCACCCCATCCCTCCCTGAAACGTGAAGGACAAGTAGACCCTGAACACAAGGGCACGTGGCTCCCTCTGTGCGGAGTGGAGGACAGACCCACGGCAGAGCTGTCCTGCCCTCTGCCAGAGCGCAGGGGGCCCGGGGAGGCACCAGCACTGGGCTCCAGGGCCTTGATGAGGCTCAGAAGCTGGGCTCATGCCGTCCAGAAGCCACACTCCCCAGGGGGCGGGGGCAGTCAGCGACGGGTCCTGAACACGATACGCTGTAACCCGAGCCCCGTATGGTTCCCTCCACCCTGTTCCCCGCGGTCCCTGCTCCTAAGCCAGCAGGGCACTGAGTACCCATCCCGCGGGTTACCCATTGTGGTACCACTGAAATTCCTCCCAGGATGCTGACTGGTCTGAATATGAGAGTAGGGTAAGGGGGAATTCACCCACAGAAAACAAGGGGCACCTCTGTGGGCAAAGAAACCTCACGTCCTATTGTTCTGGGACAGGTCTCTCCGCGAGTGAGCAGAATCCCCCTCCCCACGACCTCCTGGCCACCCTGCGTCCACAGATCCAGGGGCGACACTGCCCTCAAGCACGCGTGTGAATGGTCCACTTCCTGGTGTAAATAAAGGAGAACCTCGGGTGCAATCACTCTGTGCTCACCGCCAGGGATCCGGGGTTTCAGGATAATTGTGACGTGGGCATAAGGCAGTGGAGCATTTTCCGAGGAGCCTTCATTCTCTAAGCCAGGGTGACAGGAAAGACTGACACAGCATGTGGCAGGCACCGGGCACGGGGTTATGCGCGTGCCTGGCACGCTGGCCAAGGCTTCTCCCTGCAGTCATCCTGAGGCCGCAGGCTCCACGGGCTGGGGTGTGGGGGGCGATGTATCTGATAAACCGGGACTGAGCTGGGGTGAGGACCAGGGTCCAGAGCCCTCGCTGCGGGGGCGACGCAGCAGACGAGGGCTAAGCCCATGCGTCACAGGCCCCGGGGATTCCAGTTCGGGAAGGAAATGACGGAGAGGCGATCCTGCGGGAGAGCTGTGTCCCCGCCACAGTCCCCGCGACTCTCTTCAGCCTCGTGGCAGCAAAAAGCTGCCAGAACTCCTGAGTGCCTTCAATGAAGGCGATGCTTCCTTGCTCCCATTCAGTGATTAAGTGGAGTGAGACTAATATTTCTTGGTGAGTTTCCTGGAAGGAAGGCTGCCCAGAAGGACAGGTGAGTCTGTGCGTCCAGCCTAGGACCCTGGTGGGGGCGGGGGGTGGGGGGGCTCGTACTTGGACATTAGGTTTTGGATCACGTGGTCCTTGCCGGCGTTCTCTTTTCTCTCCGTGTATTTTGAGAATGCTTGTTAGGCCCGACTCACAGGTTTGGGCTATGTATTCGTGGGGATTTCTGTTCTCTGCACACTTTGCCAAGGATTTGCAAAACAATCTCCTTCGTGGCGTCTGTGGCATGCCACGTGGCTGGCCCAACTACAGAGTGAGCCCGCAGGGTGCTCGGGGAAGAAAACGGGAAGCTTGGAAGCTTCCAGAAGCAAGCACTGCCACACAGGCACCTGGAAGGCCTCTCCGGGCCTTGCTGCCCCCCCCCCCTCCGTTTGGGCATGGGCTACCCTGTATCTATGACAAGACTGACCGTCACTGGTTATCATCAGCAACTTAAGAATGCAGTTTACAGGGGCGCCTGGGGGGTTCAGCCAGTTAAGCGTCGGACCTCAGCTCAGGTCATGATCTCACAGTTCGTGAGTTTGAGTCCTGCGTCGGGCTCTGTGCTGACGGCTCAGAGCCTGGAGCCGGCTTTGGATTCTGTGTCTCCCTCTCTCTCTGCTCCTCCCCCACTCGCACTCTGTTTCTTTCTCAAAAATAAATGAATGTTAAAAAAAAAAAAAAAGTGTTGAGGGCGCCTGGGTGGCTCAGTAGGTTAAGCGTCGGACTTTGGCTCAGGTCATGATCTCGCGGTTTGTGAGTTCGAGCCCCGAGTCTGGCTCTGTGCTGCCAGCTCAAGGCCTGGAGCCTGCTTCGGAGTCTGTGTCTCCCTCTCTCCCTGCTCCTCCCCGGCTTGTGCTCTCCTGAAAATAAATAAACATTAAAAAAAAAAAAAGACCCCAGTTTACACGCACCCGATGCTTCCAAAGCTGGCAGCCGGTCACGGCGGCCCGGGTTCCCTCACCTGACTGCCACTTCACTAACTTCACCGGCTTCACCGGCAGGCACGGCCTCTGCCTCCTGTCCCGGGGCGGAAATGGGGAACGGCCAGGGTCGTGCTGGTCTCTGCGCAAGCCCCGCACAAGCCAAGCGTCCCTCTTAGAATGAATCTAAGATTCTAACCACCTTTCAGAGAAGCGTGAACAACCTACTGCTTACGGACCACACTGGGGGCTCTCAGTCCCAACCCCAATCCTCCACAAGAGCGGGATTTTTACATCTACGCGCACGTGCACACACACCTGAGCGAGTCCACAAGGCCTTTGTCTCTACCCGACTACCGTTTCTATTCTATTTTGCTCAAAGGAAACTGCTCCTTGATCTTATGACCCACTGTGGGCCCCAACCCCCACCTTGAACATAAAGCTACGATACTCAGAGCGTCTTGCAATGTTTACACAGTCTTGAACCTGTCACCACGCTCCACAGTGAGAGGTTTCTGTCCATGTAGTCCTTTCTGCACGGGGCGGGTACTTGATTTCCTGAAGCCACGCTCTGGCTCGTATCAAGAAGCATGTTTCCAAGAGACATCAGGCTGTATTTCTAAGGCAGTTTGTAACCACCACTACGGACTGAGTCATTATGGAATTGAACCCATGACTTGGGCTTTTAAGTGATTTAAGCCTAACCAACCAAATAAGTATCAGTGAATTTCGTGTGAGACTCCCTTGGTTGAAGGAGCTCTTGCTAAGTACAAAAAGGCCCCAACTCAACCCAGAGAATCTTGATATCACAAACTCTTAGATCTAGAAGAGATCGCATTGATTCTCCTTCCCAAGTCTCGTCCTGTGGATTAAATGGAAAACGTGTATGGGTCAAATTGCCCGACCTAGCACTCGGAACACAGGAAGACTGTAACAACGAGAGCTGAATTATGGGGCGTGCTGACGTGGGCAAGGTCAAGGCCACACAGTAGAGTCCCGTGGGGAGTTTTGTGTTCCCGAGGTGGGTTCGACCGTCCACACTCACCTTCCCATCAGCAAGGCAGCCCCTCACCCACAGAGGAGAGTCGGCAGGATCTTGGGCCCTCTGAACTGTCTGCAAATCCTGCGAGGTCACCTAGACCTCTGAGTTGAGAGGAGTCACCTGTGCTCAGCTCACCCCAAGAGTCAAACCAAACATACAACCCCAGCCTCATTAGCTCTATGTTTCCATGAGGTCAGAGTGGGGAAAAGAAAAAAAAAATCGAAAAAACAGGAAGTTTTTTTTTTTTTTAATCTAAGCTCACACCCATGAAATGGCATCCCCAAGGGAAATTAAAATAAGACTTTGAACTGAAAATTGCCTAAGAAAAGGCACGCAAATGATGCAAAAGGGTAGGAGCCCATTGGGGCCGCCTGCCTACTTCTCACCCCTGGATGTGGCTGGGAACATCTTCCATTTGTAAAATCCAAGGTCATTTTAGTCACTGGTGAAGTGCTTGTGAGGAATTATTAATAGAAATTTTGAACAATACTGCTCAAACAGAACCATGATCTATATGCTTCTGACAAGCAGGGTGTTAAGCATTCTGAGGGGTTAGGATAACAATGGCTGGTTTTTCTCATACAAATGGAGCACCTGTCAGCTTTTCCAATAAAGAACTTTCACTGGAAGCATACTAAACTCTTCCTTACCCAGCTGCCATCATCCCACGATCCAGGCAAAGGTATTTTTAAATGTCTTTCAATATATTTCATGACTCCCAAGTGCAGCAGAAATAGTTTGTCCACATGTGAAGCTCTCCTCTCTCCAGCACGGCTCAAAGCCAGTGAGCGTTTGAGAGATGGCAGGTCGTCACCTTAATCACTTTTGACTTTTTTTCTCCCAAACAGCATCATGAAATGCTTCAATCTGAAAAAGTGGGGGGGGGGGATTATTCTTAAAGAAGAAAACCTGGGATCTGGGTTCAGAGTGTGCAGTATATCCTGCAACTCTATCCTTCACTCTGGACTGTGGTCTGGGCAATGCACTTCTCCCCAGCTCCGCGACAGCCACGGGGGACCCTGGAGAAACCACGTCGTCTCTGGGTCCCCCCAGCTCCGCGACAGCCACGGGGGACCCTGGAGAAACCACGTCGTCTCTGGGTCCCCCCAGCTCCGCGACAGCCAGGGGGACCCTGGAGAAACCACGTCGTCTCTGGGTCCCCCCAGCTCCGCGACAGCCACGGGGGACCCTGGAGAAACCACGTCGTCTCTGGGTCCCCCCAGCTCCGCGACAGCCACGGGGGACCCTGGAGAAACCACGTCGTCTCTGGGTCCCCCCAGCTCCACGACAGCCACGGGGGACGCCGGAGAAACCATGCTGTCTCTCGTGTACCTTCTGGAACACACGGACGATGTTGCCTTCTGCTTTCCTGAATCTCCCAGCCAGTGGTGCGTAGTAAGGGGGTGTCTGCGAAGCCCCGAGAGCCGTTTGGATAAGGGTTTCGGGGTCAGAAACCCCAGGCGTCCTCTTACAGGAAACACACAGAAAGAGACACAAACACACAATCCGACTAAATCTAACACGCCGAGGTCCTGTCGTACGTTACAGACCCTCTGCACGTAGCATCTTCCGTGAGCCCACGCCTGCACGAATTCGGGACACGTCCTGCCTAAAACAGGAGCACAGAAGCTCAGGGGCCCACCTTGCACAGAGGAGCAAACTGTTATGCCCAGAATTCGTGATCCCCAAAGACCACTAGGGAGCCGAGTCCGATGCAAAAGCAAAAGAGCCTTTATTCCAGCTAGCTCGAGCTCAATCCCCTACCTGCACCGACGCAGCGGTGAGATACCAGGGAGAGAGCGAGTTTCAAAAGCACAAAGGTTTTATAGGGGTCTAGGGGCAGTTGGTGAGGTAATGGCTGTGGCCTCAGCCGATTGGCTGGGGAAGGGTCGTGGCCTCAGCCGATTGGTTGGGGAAGGGTCGGAGTCCTGTTGCGCAGGTCGCTGGGCGTGTTTTGATCAGAAAGTTTGAACGGGTGAGCGGGAGGTTACTCAAGGGGAGGAGGCGCAGTCTGAGGTTTCTGTGAATTTCCCGGAAAAGGGGTCATGTCGGGGACATAGTCACTCAAGGTGGAGAACACAGAACAAGATGGAGTCGGCCGGCGTAGGCCCGCCCTTTCACAAACTATCTGCTGCTGCCTTTTTCCTGTTCTGCCAACCAGAGTCCTAAACCAATGGAGCCAACACAGGCTTTCCTGTGAGCGTTATGAGGTCTTTCTCAGTCTCTCTCCTCCTTCCTTCCCGCCGTCAGGTGAACATACCGCCTCTGCTGGAGGGCACATCGTTGTCCTTTCCAAAATGTCCTTTTCAGGTTTGAAATCACCTTGGTGGACGGTACTCACAACGGCCACTGGCGGCCTAGAAGGTTTAGGAACCGTTCTAACTTATTCCTTTAATAAAAAAATTCTGTAAGTAGCTCGATAGTTAATGATATTCAAGAAATTGAATAATATATTAAATAATTTTCCACGGTATTGTAAAATCTCTTGATTCCTGTCTGCCTCGTGTGGACTCTGCTTTACACATAACCTTTTTGAAAGAAAATAATCTTCCTTTTGTTACCACGATGCTCACTTTGCAGTTAGGAGTCTGCGGTTGAAAACACACGGTCCTTCCAGATAATAAATTAATTTGTACGCTGTCTGATATCTTTTAAGTTCCGTAGAATCGTCCAGCAGCTGATCCAAAAAAGGAGCCGAATTAAGGGGCTTCTGTGTGGACACATCCTCGGGAAGGGCTTGCTCGAAGCTCTGCTTATGCACCTGACATAGGTAAGGTCGGGGAGGGTCAGGAAGCGGCCCGCTGGAGCTGGAAGGCAGGCGGCCCGACACCACACACGTTGTGCTCTGCCCACACCTTCTCGGGTCACAAGATACCCAATAGATGTATGTGGATTGGTTATAATACTCAATAAACATAAACGTGGATTTCAAAACACGTAACAATTACTCCTTGAGAATGCACCTGGGTGGCACTATGCCAAGAGCGGGGCCACGCAGCTGGTCCGTGGACGGTCCTTCCTGGGATTCCCTGCAGGAACGTCCACTCGCACCCACCCACTGGCCACCACGGGGATCCATGGAGGCCAAGGGATACCACGAGGGGCCAGCGAGGGGCCAGCGAGGGGCCAGCTCGGTGAGGACCCCCCGGAGAGGCCAGCGAGCAGGACGACGAGGTCACACAAGAAGAGGACAGCAGGTGGGCACATCAACAGGAGGACGCGCTTGAGAAGGACCCTTCACGGTGCTCAGCATCGAGCCAGAACCAGCTTGCCCATTGACCCTCAAGCCTTCACACTTCATCCCAGACCTAATATACTCATCTGTATCCAAACCTGGACATGTGTGTCCCTTGAAACTTGGCCTTTGCACACTTCCTGCCCCGCTCCAGGTATATGGGACAGGGAGAGCCTACCGAAAAGGAAAGGCGAGCTCCACACGGACCTGGCCATTCTGTCCAGGCAGCAAGTGCCGTCCAGAGCCTCGCTGACTGGCGATGAGTGACAGTCCCCAATATTCCCGAAATACGTGGTCACCTTGATACATCTTTGTAAGGGTTGTTAATCCACACAAAGTAAGGCTCCTGCCCCAAAATCAGATTGTGCGGGCGAAGCGGAACTCGGAGGGGATGAGGCTCGGAGTACAACTAGGACAGCGTCGTGGTATTCGGAACCTCGGGGTGTGTGTGTGTGTGTGTGTGTACCAGACACACAGGCAAAGATGCTGTGCATGATTATGAAGGGTGAAGCGACCTCACCTAACGTGTAAATCAAGAGAGCTCAAAAAGAAGGATTTGAGAGACGGGATGCGCTTCTGTAGCTGTGCCCTCGGTTCTGCATAACGCAGCAAGCCCGGCCACGTCCTCGGGTCCGTGAGTCAGCTAGAAGCTGGCACTTGGCTCCTTAGAAGAGAGTACGTTAGAGGATGTTTGCACAAGCCACAGCTCTGTGCTTGACTTATTCTGGGAAACTTAACCTCCACGGGAGAGGGGCATATAGATACAGATATAGATATAGATGTATGGGCAGAAAAGGAGGGGTCTCGGAAAGAGGCCCAGGGCTGAGCCCAGGCAGGTCATGGGCTTGGACCCAGAAGTGTCCCTGTGCCTGTAGGCAGCCCTGAAGGAGACAGAGGCCGGCCGAGAGCTGAGACAGCCATTTTGCAAGGCCGTGGTTTGGGATAGGACAGGCCATTCATGGGTTTCTGCAAATGCTGAAGCCCTTTTCAGGGACGTGCCGTAGAACAGACAGCAAGTGACGTGGCTGGGCGTCCACGGCCGGGCGTCCACGGCCGTCCCCCACCGCTGCAGAGAAACGCTGTGTTGCGTAGAAGGTCGAGTCTGTGTTCACTGGAGCTTGCTGTGTGTGCGCACAGGTCTCAGGTGCTGGGGGGCGTCTGTGGAGACGATGCCCCTGACGACGCAGGGTTGGGGGATATGCCAACCTCACGACCCTTGGCTGGGCTGTTGCCCATGGCCTTCATTTGCACAGAACACACTTTGCAGCAGGGACAGCCGGGGACGGGTGAGGACGGCATGGGGTGCAGGGAAGGATGAGTCGGCCTGGAGGAGCAGGGTCTGGGTGGAGACGGGGCCAGGGAGACTGGCCACGGCCATGGCGGGACCCAGTGTGGGGTCCAGAGCACATTCCTTGGCCTGGGTTATTTTGGGCAGAGTACAAGTCCCCGGAACTTGCAACAAGTCTTCTCACGTGGAAGGGAGATGATGACCGTGGCTCTCAGGTTGTGCTGTAGGGAGGTTTGCATGAGGGAGTCCACAGACGGCACACGGAGGAACCGTGAAGTCGATGCCGGCAGCTTCCACCTCTATAATTCGCTCTGGGTCCCGAAGTCACCGAGAGCTTCAGCCCCTCCGGCACAACACGTGAGGAGAGTCACATCGACCCAGGGAGACCCAATGTTTCAATGAGACACCGGATGTGAGGGCACGTGGACCACGTGTCCCCAAACACGTGGGTGGACCACGGGCCCCAAACGATTACAACAGCCACATCAAAGACGTCTGAGCACAATCACCGAGACAGATAGAAGGCCAACCAAGTTTCCGTCATTCAAAGATTGCAAAACTCACCTAAACGTGACGCAGAGACACAGAGTGAGCAGATGCTGTGGGAGGAAAGGGGCCCAGAGACCCGCTCCGCGCCGTGTCGCCCCAAAACATCCGTTTGTGAAAGGTGCATAGAGTCGGGTCTGCCTGTACAGAATGTACTTGCAAACAGAATTATGAACGGAGCCGACGTCACTGCTAAGAAGCCATCGCTTACTCGGTGGCAGTGAAGAGCTCGGTGACACAGAAAGCAAACTTGTTAGCCTAACTTGAGTTCCCTGGGCGTTTGTACCTAAAAAGGGTTCAGCACGTCTTGCAGAGACGTTTACCGGAAGCTTCCGTCAAGCAAACGTGCGAAGGTACCATTTCGCTCACTTCCTGCACAGCCGAGAGCGAGGACGAGGTGACAGGGTCACAAGCTGCCGGCAAGCGGCTGCACGAGATCCACCTGTGCAGAGACCCTCTCCCCTCCCTGATGAAACCCCCTCCTGCTCCACACCACACACATCTTTTAACCCGTCTGCGGCTTTTCAAGGCATCGCGATCGTCTAACAAGTGTTTGACGAGGGCACAAACTTAAAATAAGTCCTAACCGTCTGCATATGAGTCAGACTGCACTCCGCGAACAGGGTCCTAACTCGTTGAAGAGGGTGAACGGGATTGTGTCCGTAGAGGCCCCTGTCCATACAGCCCCCTGCAGCTGACTGTCTACACAAACTTCTTGCAGCTAACGGTCTACACAAGGCCCCAGCAGACAGCTGTCTGCAAGGGATCCCTGCGGCTGGCCGTCCATGGGAAGCACCGGCACAAAGATGTGTTTGCCAACGTGAACAGGCAAGGGAAGCGGTGGGGGAGCGTGTGGAAGGCCGGTGAGCCCCAGGTCCTGTCGGCGAAGGTCTGGACCAGGCGAGTTGAGGTCTGTGATGTACTTCAGATATTTCGGAGGTTGGTGTGGAAGGGCACGGCGAGAAGGGGGCCTGAGGCAGGGATCCAGTGTGGGGATGCCGTTGTGGGCAGAGGGGAGATTGAGGGCCAAAGAGAAGGCAGTGGTGGGCAGAAGAGAGGAGCCCGGAAACAGGGCAGACGAGGCAGGCCACGGGGCTTCGCTTTTTCAATCATCCCGTGTCTTCCGGTTAAAACGGTTGAAATGAAAACGCCCCGCTGCACGGGAGTCCATGGCTGAGCGAGTCTCTAGGTTCTGCTTGTCACCGTAGGTTCTCTCTGCTCAGAGCATAAATTCCTGTTTGAAAGTCACATTCTTTTTGAAAACCTCTGATGTCCATCCGCAGACATACAACACAGAGCCGGGAACGGTGCCGAGTGCCGGACACAGGCGGCCTGCTCTGGGCAGTGCGGGCAGACAGAAGTCCACGGACGAAGGCCCGAGTTCCGTGGGATGGAGACAAACACTCACGGGAGCACAGGGATCGACAGCCTCCGGAGCCAGCAGGAGACTCCACGTCCCCTGCAGGCTTACGGTGGATTTGAATGGGCTTATTGATAACACGTCGAGATTCATTGGTGGGACCGTAGAGCAACACAATGAAATCCAACAAGACATTATTGAAAACCACCTCCCGCTTTCAGTTACAGTTGATTTGAAAAGTGGGGACTTTAAAGGGACTCCGATCCCCCACCAACAGCCTGGCGATCCAACGGGCACCGGTCTGGGTGCGGCTTGAGCAGGCGTGTGCCGGGAGCGGGGCTCCCCATCTCCAGGAAACGCCTGGAGACTGGAGGTCTGGCTTTGATACATTGTATCGTTTCTTGCCTTCCCCGGCTGCAGACACTGGGGGCCCCCACGTATCCACCGTGTAGATTTCAGGTCAGTGCAAATCCAGCCAATCGCTGGCCGGTTGCTTTCGGAACGTCTGAATGTCTGTGCTCGCGGAAGCCAGGACGGCAACCGTGTAAATCAAACAGTCTGCAGACTTAGGCCAGGCCCAAGGTCGGATGCCAACGCCCCTCCTTCCTGCGGAGTGCGATGGAGGCTGGTCTGGGGGCCCACAGCCGAGTCAGGGCTAAGGCCGGCTTCCAAAACTGGGGATTACTACCTATAACATGCAGACACTTAACCTGCCTCTGATGGAAACCGGAGAGCTTTCTGACCACCCACTGACGGCCAAGCAAGGCTACCCAGCCCCCACCGCCTTGGGACAGCTATGTTTGCAGGACTTCAGTGGTCTGTGGAAACTCCCGGTTCTTTCCAGAGGGTGCAGGCCCCCACACGTCGGATCTACCCCCGAGGTCATTTCACACGTGCTCCGCAGCTCTAATCCACCCCACTCGGGGTCTGCCATCGGAATGCTGCCTGAATTTCCACCATGGGTTTTTTATTTCTTATTTTCTCATTTTCTTACTTAACCTCAGGCCATCACCGTTTTAAACCAATACCAATAGGTGGGCCTGGGCGGTGCAGTCGTTTAAGCCTCTGACTCTTGATCTCGGCTCAGGTCATGATCTCATGGTTTGTGAGACAGAGCCCCACATCGGGGCTGACAGAGCAGAGCCTACATGGGATTCATTTTCCCTCCCTCCCTCTCTCTCTCTCTCTTTCTCAAAATAAATAAATAAACCTAAAAAATACCAATGCCTGTGTCCATGCTAAACCGACGGACCCTGAATCTCTCTCTCTCCAGATGACTCCAATGCCATTCTGGCTTAAGGACTGTAAGACATGAAGCCACTTCACGCGGAACATAGACACCGAGGACATGGTGACCGTTAGTAATTTTATGCTGAATTAAAGTGACCATTTTTAAACAGCAGTATTTACTTAGGGGAAGAGTATGTGATTTGAGAATAGATTTTCATGGCAGAAAAGAGAGAAGGGAAGGGGTGAGAGCAGGCCAGAGCAAGGGGAGGTCCAACGGGTTGTTGGCAGATTGTGTTGAGAGACACAGCCCCCTGCTTCCTATCTTACCAGAAGGTGGGTCTGGCTTGAACGGGAGCCACCTGACCCCTCCAGCTCCATGCACCTACTCAGCAAATGTGGGTGTATAGACTCCACTTGGATCCCTCCCTCCCGCTCCTCCCTTGCAAAACAGGGCTTAAAAGAAGTGTCACTGGGGCGGGGGGGGGGGGGGGGGGGGGGGGGGGGGGGGCTCCGTCCTTAAGTGACGGACTGCGGCTCAGGTCATGGTCTCGTGGTTCATGAGTTCAAGCCCAGCATCGGGGTCTGTGCTGACAGCTCGGACCCTGGAGCCTGCTTCGGATTCCGTGACTCCCTCTCTGTCTGCCCCTCCCCCACTCACGCTCGCTCTCTCTCTCAAAAATAAATAAACATTAAAAAATTTTTTAAAAAGTGTCACTGGACAAATATTTTTTAATGTGTCTCATCAAAATTAATATTGCCAGGTTTAACAAATAAATAAAATAAAACAAAACAAAATAAAATAAAGTGAAAAGTTAAATGCAAAGTACAAAGGACAGAAAAGCAACAACATTTTAGTCCCACTACCACATGGGACATACTTCACGCTTATAGTGCCGAAGTATCCATTGTTTATATACATATATATATAAATCAAATGTAACTGGATGTCTCGAATTGTATCTAGCAACTCTGTTATTTATGTATATTCACGTATTCACGTTGAGTGTTTATATAATTCATGAGTTCATTGTATTCTATTTGCATTGTACTCATTTATTGACTGTATCTATTATTTCTCACAAAATTCGAAGGGACACCTCTAAGGTCAGGAAGAAGTCTCCATAGAATCGGATCTCGTGACGCTGTGCTTTTGTCAAACCCGCAGAACGTGCAACACAAGGAGTGAGCCCTCACGTACGCCCAGGACTTTAGTCAATGATGAAGTGCGGATATACAATCAGGCCGTGCCACGAACACCACCGGGAACCAAGATGCAAACAGCAGCGGAAGCCGAGCGATGAGCAGAGGGCACGTGGGAACACTGTGCCTTCGCTGGGCAATGTTTCCGTAACCTTAAAAGTGCTGGAACTTTCCCTGTGACGAAAGCGGTGACGGGTCCAGCTTCCTGCGCGTGAAGTTAGCGGCGCTGTCTGTCCCGCCCTTCTCTACCTGCCTTCCCCCTGTGAGGGTCTGCTGGGGTCTCCTCTGCCCCTCACACCATCTGAAGCTCCTGTTGCCCACTGCCCACTGCCGTCCAGCCCCTGGTTCAGATGAAAGCACCTGCCCAGCCTTGCCCCCCGACCTCCCCCCACCCCCCCCACACACACCTTGGGAAGCAGGTGGCTTCCCTGGGCAGAAGGGGCAAGGAGGCTCAGCAAGTTGAGTCCAGACCTGCCCTCTGATGGGCCCAGGGAAGACAGGAGAGCTGAGGGTCCGCCCAGAGACCCCCCCCAAACACTCTCCCCTCCCCCACAGGGCCCTCAACCTCAGAGATTCCCCATCAGGGATCACATTTCAAACATTAAACAGTGCAGCTGTATTTTTTTAAGTTTTTTATTTAAATGTTGGATATTTACAAATTATAACGTGTATTTTGCCTTTAAATTTCAAGAGATAGCTTTGAGTATTTTAGAAGAAAATAATTTTTTTTTTGTAAAACAAAACGCAAGTTGGTAATTTTTACTTCTTGCATCTGGTTTTCTGTAGTTTCTGTTGAAAATATATTGAGATGTATACTTGGAACACAATGTTTTATTTATTTCTTTTAAGTTTATTTATTTTGAGAGAGAGCTCGCATGAGTGGGGGAGGGGCAGAGAGAGAGGGAGAGAGAGGATCCCAAGCAGGCTTCATGCCCCTCGCTGAGCCCGACCGGGGCTTACAAACTGGAACCTCGAGATCACGACCTGAGCAGAAATCGAGAGCCGGACTCTTAACTGACTGAGCCACCCAGGCACCCCGATACAACAACTTTGTAATTTTTAAATCATATATTGTCAGTAGGACACAAATTATACGAAAATCTTGTTTGTTACGAGGGGTAATTCGGCCCAAGACAAGAAAATGATCAGTGGAATAAATACACAGTTTGTGACTTTATTTTACCCCAAATCCACAGGTGGCCGCCCCTCAGAACAGAGCCTCTGGCCGGGCACAGTGACCATGAATTCGGTCCTCCCCATGAGGTCCATAACCTCCACGCAAATCATGCTCACACGTATTTGTGATTTTGGTATTTGAAGGTGTATTTCCCCAGACAGAAGGGTAAAGCCCATTGTCTTGAGCAGTTCACAAGCCCGATTTACAAACGTTCAGTATTCAGACCTACAGTGTGGGCCTCGTCTGTCCCCCGGGTCCGTGGACGTCACTGGGCCTCCGGCTGGGGTGAGGTCTGTGAGTGACCCGCCAGGGCAGGTGGGTGGCGACGCGGGGGCCAGCCCCGGGCAACAAGGAGCCCCCTTGCAGAGCCTCCCGGTTGAAGGAGGCGGGCTTTGGGGGAAGGGCCATTTGAGCCACTCAAAGAGCCACACAGGGACAGTCATGAGGGCTGCCCCCGCCCCTGGGGCAGTATGGAGGCCCCCATCCTGTATTGTGTCCTCTGGGGTTCCCAGACCCACAGCAGCCCCCTCCCGAGTGCATGCACCCCTGCAGGGCCAGCCAGAGCCAGAGGGAGGCCACCTGCCCCAGACAGAGCTCGCACTCTGTCTCCTGCAGAATACACTCCAGGGGATGACCCCACTGTAGCAGCCAGCACCTGCCCCCAGCAGGCCCCCCTGAAGCCGCCAGTGCTCAGGTAAAGGTGCCCCGGCAGCCTTTCCGCGGAGGTGATGGACGGCCGTCCTGCTTCCCGGTCCACCTGAGAAGTTTTCTGCCGGAGGCTTCCCCTCCCCCCCCAAAGAGTCAGGCCAAAAGTGCCCCCCTGGGCACAGGACAGCCACACATCCCTCCCCTCCCCAGCCGGAGTCCACCTGTGAGTAGGCCTGCTTCCTGCTCTCCGTGCCTTGTCTGCACCGGAAAGGGCCGGAGAGGAGGGGTGCGCACCTGAATCGTTCTTTGCTTCTACTTCCCACGATGAGGTCCCAGGAGAGTGTTTACAACAGAACTCATCTGTGGGGCTGCCTCCTGGCAGGCGGGCTTTATCTTTCTTAAAGCACAGCCTTAAAAAGTCCAGCCCCACAGAAATGGTCAACGCACTCTCTCCCATCGGGGCGTGGGCTCAACCTCCCCCTCCCCCCACCCCAATCAGACCCTGCAGGAAGGAGGTTCCCAAAGCCTGGGCCCTGTCGGCGACTCCTGTTTATATCTGGGCCCATGACCCCCAAGGGCACTTTTATTGGAGGGGCTGAGGATCATATAATCATTACAAAACAAATTGTTTTTCCACTGCTTGAGAGTCGGGAAGAAGAAACCTGGAGCTGGTCTGGGCCTCCTGTTTAAATAAACTAACGTCATGGCTGGGCACCGACCTCGGGGAACCTGATCTGCACCCCGTGCCCCCCTGCACTTGGGCCCAGGGGTGGGGGGGTCTCTAGGCCTTGGCTGGCCTATCCCATACCAGCAGTCCAGCATTTCCTGGTCTGGGGCTGTGCAGACCTCCAGGGTGCAGTTACCCCCCTCCCCCCCCCCCCCCCCCCCCCCCCCGGGGGCTGTGAATGGTGGGAAGGACTGAGCTGAGGTCACTTTGGGGCCAGGACATCCCCCAGATGCACGAGGCCTTGACCCCCAAAGGTTAGGTAGGGCACCACCTCCCCAGATCCGACCCTCACCTCTCAGCCCCTCCCCCCAGCGCCCTGCCCCGCCCCCACCTCGGCCTCAGGACCGTCCCCCAGCCTGCAGGAGGCCGGAAGGTTTCGAGCCACTCCCTCGAGCGACCAGCTCTGAGCCTCTAAGTCGAAGCTGCCTCAAGAGGTCCGGAAAGGAAGGGGTGGGGGAAGCTGGATTGGAGGCCCCCCCCCCCCGCCCCCAACACACACACGCAACGCGTTCTGCGGGCTGTTCTGCGAGGCTGTAGCACGACGGAAACCAGGCGACTGGGCCCGCTCCAGGGCGCCCCCGTTGGGCCTCGGGCTGCGCCGCCTCCTCAAGGGCTCCTCACCCCCTCCAGGCAGCCCACCAGCTGGTTCTTCGGGAGGAGCGCGGGGATGGAGTCTGGCAGTAGGTGGAGGGAGCTGCATTTGCTCTGTTGGGCCTGTAAACCCTGCCTTGGTCTGTTAAATTCCCAAAAAAGGAGAAGCGGAGGTTTCGCAGGCCACTGGTCTTCGGCGAGTGGTAGCTGAGAGGCCAGCCGCCCCGTCAAGTGCCGCGACCCTCCCTCATCTGCAGCGGTCCCTGGGGGTGCCACCTGCCTGGGGAAGGGAGGGAAGGGCGTGCCGGGCGCAGCGCGGGGTCCCTTCGCGGGCCACTCCGAGGACCACCCGGCGCGCAACACAGGCCGTGGCAGGTGCGGGGGTCCTGGCTCTCAGCAGCTTCGGGGCGCGGCCCTCCAGCCCTCCTGCCGCCGGACACGCGGTTCCCGTGCGGGAAAGGGGACAGAGGGGGACGCCAGAAGGCGCGGCAGCTCTGAGCGCAGGGTCTCCAGTTCCCCCCGCCTGGCCGAGCGCCACACCCCTCACCTCGGAGCCGCGCTTCCCGAGGGGAGGTGGGGAAGGGGATGGGGACCGAGCCAGTCACGGAAGGGGGTCCAGAGCAGGGCTGGAGGGCGGAGAGGAAGAGGCCAGCCTTCATCGGTGGGAGCGGGTGGGCCTCCCCGGAACCAGCAGCCGTCGTGCGTTGCCGCGGGCTGGTCCACCGCCCAGGGCTCCTGGCTGCGGCCTCCCCTAAGGAGGCTCGAGGGCCAGTTACCCATGACCCCAAAGGGATGGGGCCAAAAGTGGGGGGACAGGGCAGGCAGCTGGACGCTGGGTCCTCAGACCACAGTCGCGTCGGCGTGGGGCCACCGGAGGTCCCCGAGTGCCAGCTCACCCTCCTCCGATCCCTCCAGCCCCCCGCTTCCAGGTGTCCCCCGCGCCCCACCGCCGCGGGCTCCCGGCCAGGACCCCGCGGAGACTCTGGCCAGGCAGTCCGGCGCAGGCGCGGCCCCAGGCCTGTCACCGCCTCTCCACGGGCCCTTGACCTGCCGTGGCTCTACAGGTCGTGGGGGAGGGGGGCTGCCTTTTGGGGCCTCGACGTGACCAATGAGGCGCGCGCGTGGCGGCGCTGCACCGGAGGACCGCGGGGCAGAAATGGCTGTGGGGTGTCGGCCGAAAGACGGCTTAGGCGTCTGGAGAGCTGGGACGGAAACAGTGCCCCGAGGAAACGCTCGTCGCTGTGCCAGCCCAACGCGCGCGCGCGTGTGCTCGGACCCGACCCTGGAGGGGCTGTGCCCACAGGAAGGAGCTTGGGACCCTGGGGGGAACGCAGTTGGCACCTCCAGCTGGAGCACCCGCACTCAGGGCCGCGGCGAGGGCGACAGCGGGGACAACTGCGGTCCTCCGTGGGCGCTGTGGAGCAGCTTCCCCGGCAGACGCTGTCCCCTGTGAGCTCCTCCGGCACCGGTCATCGGCCGCTGCCGCTAACCCAGGCCACCTGCTCGTGCCCCTCTGACCAGCTAACCCACGGCCCAGCCTCTAGCGGCCCAGGACCACCCCGCACCCCTGCCCCGGGGCCGGAGCGGGTGCCAGAGCGAGGCTCCCTTCAAGCTCCAAGCCGGGTCGGCCCCTTTCCACGGGGAATTCTCCCCGCCTAGGAACAGGGGTCCTCGCCCAGCCCTTCTCCCTGCTTAGAAGGTGCCAGGGGTTAAAACGTTCGCTCTGCCCTTTCTCTAGATCTTGGAGAAGAGGCGAGAGCTTGGGCACCTTTCTGGGCCTCAGACCCTGGTAGCTGCTAGCTGTCCCACTGTCACTAACTTTGATCAGACCAGACTTATTAATTCCAGTTGTGCTCTATTTGTTTTCATCCGGAATCATTATTTACAGCCTGGTGGGGGGGGGGGGAGGTACCCACTGAGGGAATGGAGGTTGGGAGGGGGCTTCTGAGAGCGGGAAGGTGACTGTGGCTGTTTCCCCCAAAGCCACCAAAAAGGGAGCCCAGCTCTTCTGCGGATCCTTGTTCAAGAGCATTAACTAATTATGGATCAGAGGAGTGGAAAAAAAATACTCCTTTAAATAACCGAAGGTAATTATAACCCTGTTGTTGACACTAAGGATTAATAATTGATCAGGAGTTACACACAATAAATTGTCAATTTATCTCCCCACAAAAATGCCAGTGCTGTGCAACGCTTCCTACCTGCCCTCTGGGCATTTCCTGTAAAGACCCACTCTGCTCCCATTTGCAGGCAGCCCCAGACCTCAGGGTGTGCTGCTTCCTTCAGAATATTAGACTTAATTTGTGCTCGGGTCCATGCAGAACAAAGTTGCACTGGGCACCTTTTTTTAGAAGGCTCTCCCTTGTGATCTTGGGGCCAGACTTAAACAAACAAAAACCATTTTTCCTCTTTCCTTCTACCTGGGAGCTCGTAGGAACAGAGGACAGAGATTTCATAACTCACTCCCTTTTTATTAGATGGCCAGAGTAGTCCTTAATAACATCTTCAATTTTTATCTTTCTCGGAAAGAGAGAGAACGCTTTGCCCTCCGTGGAGAGAACGGAAGCCTGTTCTCTGCGTGGAGGGCGGAGGGCGGAGGTGGGGGTGAGCCTACATCCCTCTGTTTGCAGGAGATTCGGGTGAAAGGTTAGCAGCCCAGCGAACGGGGGTCTGCACCCCAACAGGAGCCTTTTCTCCTTTGCCTGCCCAGACCGAGGCCCCTGGGCACATCACCAAATACGGGTCTCATGCAGCTCCCGCCAAAGCAGAGGGGAAGGCTGGCGCGTGCTTCCATTCCCGCCGTCGGAAAGTGATTTCCAGCAACTGGAAAATTATATTGTCATAGATTACTCCTCCTCATAATAAGCCTTTAAAATATCTGTAGGGATTTGTCACTTACATAAAGGTTTGAAAATACATCAAAGGGACGTGTCCCCTTTGCGATTTGTAGAAATTCAAATGATGTTAATCATAATATCCACATATCACAGACTGTTGTGTTTTGTTCCCAAGATTGCCTCGTGGGTTAACACACTTTTTAAATGTTTGAAATGTTATTGTTGTAAAAGCTGTGCAGATCTACGTATATCCTTAATTTGGGGTTAAAATAAATGTTTTTTTTTTTTTCCTTGAGATTTCCAATTTGCACTCAGAAAAAAAGCCATCTGTCCCATAATCACTGCATAGGGTTATTTGGAGGAAACTTTCTAATAATTCGGGGTGTTCTTTCGATCGGAAAGGGTCGCCCCCGACGGAATACGTTGGTTCGCAGTGAGTTTTTCACACTGATGTCGTTTACCCGACACCAGCAGCGGCCGTGTGGGGCGCGTTTACTGCGCGACGTTGACAAACACGCGGCCCCCTTTCACTCCCCGCCGGCGGAGCAACCAGTTCGGGGCGATTTTCCGCGACCCCGAAGCGCGCGCGGGCGGGAGGGCGCGCGGTCCTCCGCCCCCGCCGCCCCCCGCGCGCGCCCGCAGGTGTCCGGGCAGCCGCGCCCCCCCCCCCCCCCCCCCCCCCGCCCACCGGCCCGTCCCCTCCGCGCTCCCGCCCTGTCGCCTCGCGTCCGACAAAGGTGGACGAAGTTCTTTTCAAGTTTCAAAGGCAGTCGCTGCGCGGCTCTGCAGAAACAATGACTCTTTTATTGGGAACAAATGTTGACATTTGCGGGGCGCGGGAGGCCGCGGCCGCCGGGCCAGCGCTCGCGGGGATGTCGGCAGCGCCCGGCCCGCGGGCCCCGCCGGGGATGAAAGCGCCGATTCCGATCGCCCGGCCCGGGCCGCGGAGGGCCGCGCCGAGAGCCCCGGGAGCGCCGGGACCCGCGGCCGCAGCGCCCGGCCCGACGGCCCCGTGCGCCCCGCTCCCCGCCGGCGCTGGCTGCCGCCGCCCGTCGCGGCCGGCGCCGGCTTTGGCTCACCAGGTTCTACCGCCCAAAGAGGAATCGGACCCCACGGCAACTTCCTTCCCCCGCGAAGGGTCGGGCTCCGCGGCTGTCTCTCCGCCTCCTCCCCCTCCTCCCCCGCTCCCCTCCCTCCCCCCTCCCTCGCTCTCCTCCCTCCTTCATCTGCCCTAAAGATCTTCACGGAGAAGACCTCATAAATCACTCTGCATTTCGCTACAAAAGCCCCCTCTAAACACCTGCAGGTTTTAAGTTCTTAGCCCGCATTGAAAAATCAAGTTCTCCAGAAAGAAATTCAGGTCGGGAGGCAGGGTGAGTAAGTTATGGAAATCTTTGATAATTTGCTGGGCACAGAAACATCAAAGAAGACTCGTCAGGCTGAGCTAATCTCCGGAGCTGCTTTGGGTTCCCAGCAATCGAAAGGGGCAGTTGTCCGGAGACCGGGTCCTGCCGGGCGCGTGTGGGCGCGCGCAGAGAACCCACCGCGCGTGCAGGTCAAACCACCTCCTGTTCCAAAGAGGGGGAAGCTTCCATCAGGCCTCAACTTCTGAACGTAGGCACGGACATCGATTCGCGTTTGGGTTTCCCACCGGCCTGCTTGCGACTTCCGGAAGAGACAGAGTGCTTTCACTGCTCTCTCTTCATGGCCTGCCTGGTCTTCCCGTGTTTGAGCTGTTAAACGTCATTAACTTTCGTGCTTCTCAGAGAAGTCTTAAAAATGCTCAAATTCTAATATTACCTAGGACAGTGCTGCCACGTGCACGCTGTTCCCTGCTGGTTTAGGAAATAGGCGAAAATGAATAAAAGCAAGCCAGTCCTATCCCTTCATATGGCAATCGAAAATGCTATCAGGAGGGGAAACATCATTATCTTCGTGGAAATTCTATGAAGGCTTCATGTCAGAAACACAAATAAGCAAAGCGCTCACGGCTCCCTTTTACGTCTGCAGACCTCACATTTTTCTCCCAGACGCACTGCCGCAGAGTGGCAAGGTTTCCCATGTGAAAAATCTCCCCTGTCACCAAGGAAGAGCTCAGCCCAAACAACTCCAGGTCTCTCTTACTCGGGGAGGCGGCACAGAGGGGAAAAAAACCGAAAAAACAGAAACCAGCTCTCTACACGAAGGGTTCGCTTTCTGTCCAACCTCCGAATGCCGACAGACTCAAAACCAACAGAATGCCTAAGGAGGAGCAGAAAACCAAAACCCTGATCTGCTCCTCTTCTGGGGAGAAAACCACAGGTGCCCCTCCCCACTGGCCTGGCTGGGTGTCCAGTGAACAGCCCCCCCCCCCCCCCGGCTTCGCCTCAAGTATCCAAGATTACTTTCAAATACCCTTTCTAACAAGACCCCAGCAAGAGGCTGCTAATTTCCACTGCACAAAAAGCCACTGGAGAGAGATCCGTTTGTCAATATCAACTGGTCCAGCAATTTCCCATCGGCAGACACATCGGCCTATCGTCCCTGGCAGATGTTTAGACAAGATTTTATAAATTGTTCAATATCAGCCCATAATGAACCCCAACTGACCATTCCAAAGCAGCTAAAAGCATCCGGGACGTCCCCCGCTGGGATCCAATAATGGGCTCATGCTGTAGCATTATTAATCATGGAATAAAATAGATGAACCTCTTGAAAGATAAGTGTATGATTGATTAAAGGGCAATCTAAGAAGCTATTATTCTTGTTTTATAACCGTAAGTTATATTCACTCAATTTATCTTTGGAAAGGAAACAAATGATTGTTCATTTCTTTTCTGAAATTATATTATATGGATATCCATATAATTTTGCTGAAAATTAAGGTGACAGGTTTGCTGCTTTTATGATACCAGTCAAAGGGAATACGCTACTTGCCTACAAATTCTGGACTTGTCCTATAATTAGAGAGTGAGCAGCCCAGGCCGCAGTCTAAGGTCGTTTACACTTTTCTTTCCCCCCAGGGTAAGGGTAAGAGCCACTGAAAGGAAAATAAATCTCTCCTCCCAGATTTTCGCCTTGCGTTCAACGTGAGTTATATGAAAAGGAGAGCTACGGAGTCATTCAATAAATCCGAATAATCTATGCCAATTTGGGTAATTTGGGCTTTAAAATAAACAATTACTTCCATCAGTAATTTATGGTCGGAGGAGTGACTCTGCACTGCAGGCTTTTATCGCGATTCTCAGGCTTACGTTCCTGAGGAGGTTCAATAAGCCAGCATGGAAATAAATATAAAATGGATCCTGATGCGAAAGTACGGCAAGTCATTGAATTTTGCCAAGTTAAAAAAAAAATGTAGGCTAACAAGTAATTTGCATATTCAGAGCACAAAAGTCTTAATTTTCTTGCAATACATGTGCATATAAATATTCTAAAGCTGTACATTATTGGCCTGCTGTGTATTTCTTTTTCATCTGCCTTTCTCCTCCACCCCCTCCTTTTTTTTTTTTTTTTTTTTTTTTTTGAGCAGGAGAAGGGAGAGATTATTTTACACATTTTCATTAAAATGCCTGAGGTCATATCACCTGGGGGGGGGGGCGAGGAGGGGCTGCTACGAACTGGGGCTCCCTACCCAAATCACTCTCCTAGGAAAAATGAGCCCCAAACACCATATTGTTGTAGACTAGTCTGTTTTTATTTACAATTTAAGATATAAATTAGTAGAGAATTCTTGTTAGACAACCAACAAAGATTGTATAACCAGCAATGTTCAAATAAAAACCAGGCAGAATTTATTTACAAAAAGTTTAGATTCCATTGCAATACAACTTGCATAAATTACTAGAAGCTTTATATCATTATAAAAATAAATATCAAATTTGTTTCCACTTCTTAAGTACTCAAGTTCTTCAATCACGTTTTATTTCTACTGTGTACATCTTTTACAAATAAATTTTACAGTAAATCCTATCACACCTATAGAATATATACCGTGGCAATGAAGTGATCAATTCAAGATATCCTGAGAAAAAAGATTGTTTTCAAAAGTCACACATACATCGGGGGAAGCTATACTATGCCAACAAATTCACGTTATGTCCAACAAAGGTCTGTTCTGTCAGAGTCTGTGGCTCCTTCTCCTTTACAGTGGGGCAAGATGCGGTCCGGATTTAGAGATGGGTTTTTTCTATCTGTATATTTATGAACTTGGGGAGAGAGAATGGCCTGCTGACTTTTTTTTTTTTTTCCAAAGCAATTGTGACACCTACCTGTGGACCAAGGAAAAAACCAAATCATCCCAAATCCTTCAGTTCCACATCAACATTATCACATTACAAGAATGAGTCGACCTGAAATGATTCCGCCTCTCTCCCAACATCTTCGAGATGTGTGATTAGTAATTTTGCCTAGTTGTAAAGTAGGCATTTTTCTGAGATGCTGCTGTGAGCCAGGCGAACTGCAGGGTCCTATCTAGTCCATCTGGACACGGGGGCCAGGCCTGATAAACGGCCAGTGCGGCTCACTTCTCTTCGGGCTTACTCTGCAAACACCACCTCTAAAGGCTCTGATGCCCCACGCTCTGCAACACCAGCTCATCGGAGCTATTTATGTGTGTAGTGCAGTAAAAACGGTCCCCCACTGCATACAGATACCCAAATTTTAGTAATCTATTTTTCAAAGAGGAAACAACAGCACTGGTGCCATATACATATTCCAGTGAAAGGAGTGATTCTTCAAAGCAGAACTGGAGTGGCAAAGGGGGGACTCTATAGAGACCAGCTAGGTTCCCACTTAAAGGAAAAACAAAACAAAACAAAACAAAAAGACCAAAGAACGCTGCAGTGCTCTGTCCTCAGACTCCAGGACCAGAGGCAGCAAACATACATTAAGCAAGTTCACAGCTCACTTGGTGGAGGGAGGCTGGGGGGGGGGGGGGTGGGAGGTGACACCAGGGTCCCCACTTACTTGCATTGCTGAGCTGGGGCTTCTATAGGTAGGGCTGGACGCCCCCACCGACCACGGTGCAGCCCTCACTGGCATCTGTCAGGGGAGGGGGCAGTTAGTCAGAACCTGACCCCAGAGCCATCTGTCTCGCAGACAGCTGCACACCCACCAGCCCGCACACCCATGCACACTCGCTCCCCAAACGCACAAAACACTTTGGGGGAACTGTCTCCCCCCTCCCCCACTGTTGGAGACAGACTGGGGGCATGTTTCCTCTTCCCGTTTTCTCTTCCTGCCCCCTTGAGTTCCTTCCACAGGTCTTAACAACTCCAGCCTGAATTATGAGCAATGGAGGCACCCGGGAGAGGCCAGCGGAAGGGGCCGAGATTCTCGCTGTCTATTTGGAAGAACGGGCGACTCTCAGAGTTGCTAGGACGGTTTGTTTCCTTGCCGGCAAAGGCGGGAGCGAAGAGTCAGTTGAGGCTCCGGGAACCCAGAACACTCTGCAGCTTAAGCCCAACCAACGGGAAGGCAAACTGCAATTTGCATTTGGTGACAATCGGTCTTTTGCCGAAACGAATCAATCAGGATAATAATACTAACAGTAATAACAACGGTAAGCTAAGTAAAACGGAGACAATTAGGGGCAAGCCTTCCTGCAAGGCCAGGGGCGCTCGGCCCTTCCCTCCCCCCCCCCCCCAACCCCGTGCTACACGCCCCCCCACTCCCCGCGACTGCTGGTGGAGCCCGGCTTTCCGCCTACTCCCTGCCCTCCCTTCAACAACAAAGGCTCCCCCTGCCGCGCCCCAGGGTCGCCCCGGCCCCTCGCCCGGCTTTCTGGGGGGTGCTGGCTCCCCGGGGACCCGCGCGCCGCAGGCAGCCTACCTTTCTTGGGCTCGTAGCCGCCGCCCGGGGGCCGGTAGTGGGGCTCCAGCGGGTGCGCGCCCGCCTTGCCCGCGTCGCTGGCCGCCTTGGGCGCCGAGTGCAGCGCCTCTCCGGGGGCCGCGGCCGCCGAGTTGTACCGCAGGAGCCCCTGGCCCTGCAGCGCCGCGTTCAAGTTCCCGTAGTTTGTGTAGTTGCCGTAGAAGGGCGACGTGTAGTAGAGGTGGCGGCCGAGCAGCGGCGAGGCGGGGTACGGGGAGCCGCCCGGAGGCGCCCCGGTCGAGGCGGGCGCGGCGGCCGCGGGCAGCCCCGGCGGCGCGCAGCCCGGGCCCAGGCTCGGCTGCTTGAGGTCCGACGTGGCGATCTCGGCCAGAGACCACAGCTTGGGCTTGCTGGCGGGCTGCGGCGCGCCCGGCGACGTCCGGCTGCCCAGGGGCATCTTGCCGCCGCCGCCGCCGCCTCCGCCGCCACCGCGGGGCGCGGCCTCGGGCGGGGGGCTCAGCAGCGGCGCCTCCACGCCGGTGAGCGGCGACGAGGTCACGGGCTTGGGCGGCGCCAGGTCCCGCTCGCCGTCGTCCTCGTCGTCCTCGTCGTCCTCCAGGTCGTCGTACTTATCTTTGCATTCCGAGCCCGACTCGCACAGGGGGTCCCCCGCCCGACAAGACAGCTTCTCCCCGTCCGACTCGGCCGAGCACGAGTGATCCGTGAGCGAGTCGACGTGCAGGCTGATCCCTGCAGGGGCGCGGGCATGGCTGTGGTGCGCGGGGACAGCACCCCCACCCCCCGCGCCCCCCACGTGATCCCCCACCCCCGCCACGACCCCGGGGCGGGGGCAGCAGGGCCTCCCCCGGGAAGCGCCCGAGGACTCGACCGGCCCCACGCGATCCTGGGTGGCGGCGCGCGGCGTCTCCCCGGACCTCGGCTCTGCGCCCGCCTGGGGAGAAAGCTCCCCGCGGCCTCGCGCCAGCCGCGGCCCCGCTCACCTTCGTCCTCGGCCGAGGTCTCGGTGCCCTCCTGCGCCTTGTTTGGACTCTCCCCCTTGCTCCTCGCCGCGTCGCCCTCCTCCTCGTCCTCGTCCTCGCTTTTGTTCCTCGGGGCCCACGTCATCTTGTTCTCCTTCTTGAGGCGCCGGCGCGCGTTGGCGAACCAGGTGGACACCTGCGTGAGGGTCATCTTGGTGATGATGGCCAGCATGATCTTCTCGCCCTTGGTGGGGTACGGGTTCTTGCGGTGCTCGTTCAGCCAGGCCTTGAGCGTGGCCGTGGCGTCCCGCGTGGCGTTCTTGCGGTACGCGGGGTCGTTGAGCTGGTAAGGGTAGGCCGCGCTGCCGTACGGGTGGTAGCTGATGGCGCCCGCCACCCCGGTCGTGTGCGCGTCGTAGGGCGCGCCCTGGAACCGACAAGAGCCTGGTGAATGGGGTGCGCGGGGACCTGGCCCGCACCCGCCCTCCCGACGCTGCCGTTCCCAGGGTCAGGACCGCGCTGGAGCCTCATTTCCCGGCAGCAAAAGAGCAGGGGGAAAAAAAAAAAAAAAAAAAAGCCCGCAGCGCATAACGCAAGACAGGCTGTTGACCACGAAAACGCTGCAGTTCTAACCTCGAATTTTTGAACTATTTCACTTTGCTAAAACCGCACAACTTCCCCCCGTTGTCCCTGAGCTGCGGGCACGGATGCACGCGGACGTGCACAGACACAGGCCCGCAGGTACTTTCTTGATATCTAAATTTCTCTGGCTGGCTCCCCCTTCTCCCCCTTCCCCGCCCTTATATAGTTAAAAAACCACCCCAGAGCCCCCGCTCGGCTATTCACCGCTCTAAAGCTCGGCAAATCCAATTTGCAACTCAGAAGCCAGTCACCGTTTCGAATTCTTCAAATACGCGGTAATTAGCATTTTAATTCAGCCTTTAACGTTTAAATTCGAGACATTTGCAGCCTCCGCCAAGGCCCCGGCGACAGGGCCGCTGCCCTGGAATCCCACCGAGGGCGGGCTGCGGCGACAACCCCCCCTCCCTCCGGCTCCCCCCGTAACGGCCTCGCTCGCCCGAAACGGGCGTCACCAGCACCCGGGCCGGGCCCAGCTGCGGAACCAGAGGCGCGCGGGCCGACCCCCGGTCGGGGGAGCAGTAGCTGGCCGCGGCACGCAGGGGACGGGCGCGGCGACCGGGGCTGCCACACGCCCGCCCACACCGTTTTTCGAAAGCTCGGCCTGTGGGACAGATAAAGGCCGAGATCGTGGCGCACCAGGAGGGGTCCCGGAGCCGCCGCCCGCTGCTCCCCCCGCTCCCCCAACCCGGTGACCCCAAGCCCCACAAGTAACCCCCAAGCGCTCCGCGGTCGCCGCGGAGGCCCCAGAGGAGCCGAGACCCGCTCCCCGAGCCAAGGGGAGCGCGCCCCCGGCCCGCTCCGGACCCCTCGCCAGGCTTTGGCGCGCGAACCGAGGACCACCCGGGACGGATTCCCGACCCCAGCAGCGGGGTCGCACTTTTCGGGCTCTTTGGGAACGTCACCCCGGGAGCCAGGGGAGAAGCTGCACGGACCCCCGGCCTGAGTAACGTCGCCGGGCCGGCCGGGCCCGCCAGCGGCGCGAACGGCCCGGGTCCGAGACCCCGGAGCCACCGCCCACGGCACCCTCCCCGCGCCCTCGCGTCCCGATCGCGCCCCCCCGCCCCCCGCCCCGGCACTCGCCCGCGCGCGGTTACCATGTAGGACGGGAAGCCGGCGGCGGCGGCGGCGGCGTCGGCCGAGTACTGCAGCGGGCTGCCGAAGCCGGAGGCCGCCTGCGCCGTGAAGGCCGCGGAGCCCGGGTAAGGGCTGAACGCCGAGCCCGACGCCGAGCGGGCCAGCTCCTCGCTGCGCGGCGCCGCCAGCGCCGACGCGCCGTACGCCGGGCACGAGTAGAGCGCCAGCGAGCCGGGCGCCTGGTACAGGTAGCCCTGCGGGTAGGACATGGTGGGCGCGGGGCGCCGGGCCCGCGTCACGCCGAGCAGCGGGCAGGGCGCGCGGCGCCCTCCATCCACGCCCGGCCGGGGCGCGGCGCGGCGGCGGGCGCGGGGGCCGCGGGCCGAGGCGGGCCGGCCCGCGCACTAGCCTGCGAGGCCCGCGGGCCGGGGGAGCGGCGGGGCGGCGGCGGCAGCGGCGCGGAGCCGGTGGGCGCAGCCGCGCGCCAGGCCGGCGGTCGGGGTTTGGGGGAGTCTGGAGTCGGGAGTGAGGAGTTGAGGAAGGAGCGCTCGAGTTTCCGAGGGACATTGGAACGCGGAGCTGTCCGTCACGCGCTCATCTGCATATTCGGGCGCCCGCCCCCTCCCCTGCTCCGCCCGCTCCGCCCGCTCCGCCCGCTCCCGCTGCCGGGCCGCGGCCGGGGGAGGGGCGGGGAGGGGAGGGCGGAGGAGGAGGAGGAGGAGGAGGAGGAGGAGGAGGCGGCGGGAGGGCGGGGGAGAAGGAGGGAGGGACGCGCAGGCTTTTGTGGCGCAGTCGCCTCCCGCGCAGCCCCAGCCCGCGGCCCGCGGCCCCGCAGCCCGGCCCGGCCGAGCCCCGAGCCCCGGCGCGCGCCCCCTCCCACTCGATCGTACTCCCGCCGCCCCCCCCCCCCCTCCGCCGGCCTGCTCCCCGCCGCCGCCCCCGTCACCTTCCTCGTGCCCCCCCACCCCCCGCAGCCACTGCCTCCCCCCCCCCCCCCGTTCGGCCCGCGGGGACTGAGCGGAGGCCGTCCGCACGCAGGCCGGTCTGGTCCACTTGGGGGACGCACGGCCCGCGCCCCGCTCTGCGCTACGAAGAGGCCGGCCCAGGTGACCGCGCGCGTGTCCCCAGGCTCCGGCCGGGAGCTGCGGGCCGAAGGGAGGGCGGGGTGGCAGCGCCGGCGGCCCGGGTCCTCCTGGGGGTGGCGTGCGCGGCTCTCACCTCCACCTTCCCGGGTCCCCTCTGCCTCGCCGTGGAAGGCGCCCCGCGTGGCCTCGGGTCCGGTCGCCTGCCCCGCGCCGTCCCGCGTGTCCCTGCGGGACTCGGATCCCGGGCGCCTTCCTCGCGGACTGCCAGGAGGGCCCAGAGGTGAGCTTGCTGCCCCGAAGTCCACAGCGGAGACCCGGGGCTCTGGGCGTGAGGACTTTCCGCTTTGGGGAAGGTTTAGACACACGCCGCCCGTGTCCCACCCGCGAAGATGCCACCCCTCCCCCGAGAGTTTTATTTGATTTTATTTTAATAAGTTGACTCCTCCGTCAGACGTGTGTCGTAAAGCATTCTAGAGAATGACTGTCACCGGACAGACCGCCTCTGGCACGAAGCGAAGCCTTGCTGTCACTTGGGGAGGAAGGAGAAGGAGCCAGGCCGCTGGCAGGAGCGCAGGCAGCGGCAGAGGTAGCCCAGGTAACTGGCGGCTCGGGACGTGCCTCTGGGGGCCCGGAGGGGAGATGCTTAGCGGCGGGCCCTGGGACCCCAGCCCCAGAAAACACTTCACTCCATTGCCCCTCTTCCACCCCTCCCCCACCAGGGGCAGGAGGGTGCTGGGGGAGGGGGTACTGGTCCCCGCGGGGGGGGGGGGGGTTGCTCAGGAGGTCCACCGGGTATCCGTGTGTGCGGTCCTGGGCTGACGCCCACCCAACAGGTGCCCCTTCCCCAGAGGCCCCCTTGGAAAGGTTTCCTGTAAGGTCCAATCGCTGCAGGTGAGGGCTCGGCCTGCAGCCCTCTCGCCCCCACACTTCGCTGCACTCTACCCTGGCAGCCCGGTTGCCCAGTTCTGTTAAGGTCCTGCGGGGGCAGACCCCGGGCTAGGCTGCAGCCCAGTCCTGTTGGCCAGCAGAACTTTGAAGACATAGTTAAGCTGCGTTTGTCTTTCCCTAGGTCCAGGGGAGCCCGTCCCAAACTCAGGTGTCGGGCTTGAGAAGAACCCATCCTCCGTGGCCTGCAGGCTTCTGGCTCCTAGTAGGTGCCCGTTGCCTCCAGCCGCCACCAGTCTTCGGGCTCCTGCCTGCCCAGGGCTCCCCCCTTCCTAAAATCCAGCCTCCTGGCTTCAACCTCCACATCGCCGCTTCCCACACGCTGGGCCACTTGGAGGACCCAGCCCCGTGGTTCCCACCACGCTGCCGCCCCACGTGGGCTGTCCTAACTCAGTGTAGGGCAGACTTTACAGCAATTATTGAAGTGTCGAAAAGGAAAGAGAAAATGGAGGGAGCATACCAGCGTCGGGGTCTGGGATGTTTTTGGTCTTCCAGAGAGGGGATTCTGGGAGGTAGAGGCCTGGAAAGAGAGTCACCCAGGTGGGATGACAAACGCAACAGCCAACGGATCAGATTGCAGGCTTCAGGGGTTCGCTTCCAATTAGATAGTTTAAGTGAAAAAAAAATCAGGTCTAATGTTTATCACCAAGGATGATTGGCCTGCAATGTTTCCATTTCCAAAGGCCAGTTCCTGCTGTGTTTCATTAGCATTTGGGGCTCGTCCCCTCGCCCTCCCTCTCTCTCCCTCCACCCCCCTTGGGCCTGATCTCTGCCAGGGGCAGAAAAGAAAACAGCGAATTATTACAAAAACATCCCCAGTTTGGAGCAGGAGCGTATGCTCCGGATACAGTCGATTTTGACATCAATTAAGTATATAAGCAGACAAGGCCACGTGGCTTTGGAGGGGCTCCCGCCGCCCAGGGCGCGTCTCCACCACGGCTGTCTCCTCTTCGCCTCTTTCGCGCGAGCTGCTGATTCTGAAGACAGCCTCTTCCTCCCGCGTATTTCCCCCCGCAATTACACCCCTCCGCTGAAATCCAAATTCTTCATCCTGCTGCCTGCTACTAATAAAAACCGTCTACCTTGCACTATTAAACAGTCGAATCGCAGTGCCTGCCGCTTTTATTGGTAGTGACTGTAGCAAATTAACATGCCTACGCAGAGACATTAAAACTTACGCTCCGCATTGTTCCTGGAATATATAAACTTCGTTTCACGTTAAAGCTCCCGGATTTTTTTTTTTTTTAAAGTCACTTTCCTTGTCTTGGATTAAAGTTGGCTGGCTCTTCTTTTAAAACAAGTCAGTGGGAAAAACAGGCTGCAAGCGAGGAGGCCCGACGCGGTGGCTCGGCACGCGGCCGCCCGCGAGGGTGGCGAACTCCGTCCCCGGTGACCGCGGAGGGCGCAGGCCGCGCGGGGAGCGAGCCGCTGGCCCCGGGCCCCACTGGCCGCCCGTGCAGCAGGGCGGGGACCCGGGCGCTTTGGTGGCGGGCGAGGGGTGTCCGGGCGCCCGGCCGCGGCTGTTTTCGTGGCGTCCGAGCCGGAGCGGCGGACAGAGGCGAGGCCCGCGCGGCAGCCCCGGCCAGCTGCGGTGACAGCGCGATGGCTCGTAACCGTCACGTAGGCGGCGCGCGGTTTCGGGCTCGGTTTCCCTCTCCTCCCCTCCGCGCGCTGATGAAAAGAAGTTAACACCGTCGCATTTCTGTGTCTTGTCCCCACAGCCGCCGGTGCCTTTAGAGCGAGTCGGCGTGGACACGCACGTTTCAAGGAGCCGGGGCGTCCTGCGAGGCCGAGCGCGGAGAAAGGCCTGGAGCCGGGCTTGCGCCCGAGGGTCTCTCGGAAGGAGCTGGCGGCGCCGGCCGGGCCGCCTTGCAGACTCGGTCGGCCCTGGGCTCTCGGGCGGGGCGCGGGGAGGCCGGGGAGCGGCGCGGGCCCGGGAGTCGTGCGCGCGGGCGGCGAGGGGGCGCTGTGGCCCGCGGCTGCGGCCTGGTCCCTGCAGCGGTGGCCCCGGCGCAGTCCCCGGCCACTGAACGGCGGTGGGCGCTCTCGCCCCGGCCCGGCCTACCTCTGCCCGCGTCGCTTTAACTTGGGGAAGAAGGAAAACTAGGCCGGGGCGTTTCGATGAACCGAAGCCGCGCACGAACTTGTTTCACTCTGTCTCACTGCCGGGTAATGGGCGCAGTTTGTAGGGTTGGTGGCAACACTTACAAAATGGAACGTGTAATGGGGGGGGGGGTCGATTAAGGTGAAGCGTACACATTTGCCCCCAGGGCTGTGACTTTCGCCACATCGGCGTGCGCGCGTCAGGGCACCTGCCCAGCGTGTTCCGAATCCCGGCTCGCTGCTGGCCCACGACTTCCTGGGGCCCTGCAGCAAACGCAGCCAGAAGGAGTCGGGGGTCACGAAGTTCGGGTCTGCAACTTCCTTTGTTTCCGTCTCCCTCTGTTTCTCGCAAAGCAGCGCTGGCCGCCGTGAACTGCGCGAAGAGCAAGTCCCAACGAGACGCGAATCTCTCTCCGGCGCGGGTACCTCCGGGCTCGTCTGACGGGGCTGCAGATGCGGCGCTCTTCGGAGGTTCTCAAACACAGTTCCGGTGAGACCTGTCCCCGCAGAGCGCGCGCGCGGGGGAACCCTGGCAGGCGGGGGTGGGGGTGGGGTGGGGAGTCCCCTCGGCCCTGGCCTGGAGCCGCCTGCGGCCTCGCGGGAGGAGACCCGAGGGCGCGGCCCCCAGAGGCCGGGGGCAGCCCGTGGCGTCGGGACCCCAGCACCGAGGGCACCTCTCTGGCTCCCCAGGCACCGGTGTTTGGTTACCGGTCGCTGACTCGAGCGTAGCGACGGCAGACCCCGGTCCCTTCGCGCGGGCAGCCGAGTGTGCGTCCTCCCCGCGGCGCCCGCCTCCGACGCGTCCCCCCTTCCGCGCGTCCGGCGGCCTCTGTCCCTGCCCGCCCCCCCCCGCCTTCCCCCGTCCGCGTCCTCCCAGCTCCTCTGCCGCCACTTCCCCCGCCTCCGGCGCGCAGCCCCCGGGCCCGAATTCCGTTCCCGGAGACCCGCTTCGGGAGCGGCCCGCGTGGGTCAGCGATCCGCGCGGGAGGCAGGTTGGCGAGCCCCCCCCCCCCGCCCCCCTGGCCTCTCCCCCGCGCGCGCTCGCGGACACGCGCCCGCGCGCCTCCGGTTGGGTCTCCCCGCTCCTGCGCGGACAGAGCGGCGGTCGGGCCGGGGTCTGGCTTCGTTGTGCTCCTGGTTCGCGTTTCGGCTTTTTTTTTTTTTTTTTTTTTTTTTTTAAGTGTTTCTGCAAGGCAAACAGTGTTCGGGACAACTCAGCTGCCCCCCTCCCCGCCCCGCGTCAGCGCCCCCCGCTCCCCCACCCCCACCTCGGCTTGGCCGTCGCCGCTCGAGCGGGGGGCGCACCTCCGGGGGCCGGCGGCGCGGACCGAGCGGAGCCCGCGGGCGCAGGAGCAGGTAGGACCCCCGCTCGCAGGAATACGCTGGCGAAGGAGGCTTCTCTTCAGCCGTCTGACGGCTGCTTTAGCGCCTGTCTGGGGCCGTGTTGCATCGCCTCGGGCTCACTCCTCGTCGGCCGTGTGTACCCCAAAACAGCTCGCCCAGACCGCCGACTCGGGGGCACAGGGCAGGCGCACAGGCCAGCCCGGCCCGTACCAAGCTCTCCCGGAGGCTGTGGCACACCTGGGATTGCTTAGGTAGGGAGGGCAGGACGGTTTTGTTTCTCTTTTGCTTTGGATTTGTTTTGTTTTTCTTTTGAAAAACCGGAGAGCATGCGGAAGCTATTTGACAAATTGCACCAAAACAGTCATCATGAAAACTTCAGTTGGGCAGCGTAGAAATGGCCGACCCCGCCAGGGGGAGGACACTGGGAGGGTTTGCAGATAGGACAAGCATTGCTGTGCAGTCAGAAAGAACCCTCAGAGTCCGTGAGTGAAGACGAGCCATTTGGTGGAAAAATGGACCCGAGATAGGAACAGACTCTGCGGAGAGCAGGTCTGAAAAGGCTCAAGGATGCCCCAGCTCCCTAGTGATGGGAAATCAGAGAGTGGCCCAGATGCGACTTTCCGTCCACTGGAGGCCACCGGACTAGGCCCCAGGGTGCAGGCACAGGGAATGTCTCTCACTGCAGTGCTGGCTTAAATTGCTGAGAGGAAAGTAGGGAGCTGTTGGGCAGCACGTGGGAGGTCAGCAGACACCCACTTCTCTGGTCTGCAACCCACTGCTTCCTGGTCCACCACAGAGAGCAGGCCAGTGGAGGCAGGGAGGGGTGGCCAAGCACAGCCCGGCAGCGTTGTTTGCCAAGTGCAAACTGGAGACCCCCGGACCGCAGTCAGCGCAGGCCTGGATACGCAACGTGGGGCATATTTCCTGGAATACGGTGGTCCCCAGGGGTGAGTGTGCTTGAAGGTAGTGCTCCTTGGGTCAAAATGTGTAAGTCCTGAAGGTACAAAGCTGAGTGAGAAAAAATGATCCTCAAAAAGGAAAAGGATTCGGGCAAGATGATGCAGAGGGTGGAGTTTTACGAATGACAATATTCTGTGCTATTTACAGATGGGGTGGGGGGCTGTCCCAGAGGCTGCTGTCACAGTGTGGGAAGGAAGGCCTCCACTCCCCTGCAGGGTGCCTGAGCACTTGTGAAGGGGGGGGGGGGTGGGATTTGGAGGGGGGTCCAGCACTATTGGTGATGTTTTAATTCTGAAAAGTGTATCTGATGTAAATGTCCCACAAAAAGTGAATGATTATTAACTTGGAATGACGGTCACATGCAGTTATGTTACTCTGTACATTTCTATCGTGTGGAAATATTTTGTGTTGAAAATGAAAATAAAAAATAAGAGTTAGCATTTTAAAAAGTGTTATACTACAGAAGAAGTATAATTTAGGGGTTTTACGTAAAAACAAAACAAGGAGGTGCCTGGGTGACTCAGTCCATCAAGATCAGACTTTGGCTCAGGTCATGATCTCATGGTCCATGAGTTCGAGCCCCGCGTCGGGCTCTGTGCCGACTGCTCAGAGCCTGGAGCCTGCTTCGGATTCTGTCTCCCTCTCTCTATGGCCCTCCTCTTCTCATGCTCTGTCTCTCTCCAAAATAAATAAACATTAAAAAAATTAAAACAAAACAAACAAAACAAACAACTAGGTCTTGGGTTTGCCGTTCAGACCTTTAAATGGATTTTGTCACCTGTGTGTATGTCTTTGTGCCATTATCCGAGGCCCGGCAGGGGGACGGGCTGCTTGGGCAGCAGGCTCCCCAGGATCACTGTGCCTTCCATCTGGGGTCTGCAGAGTCACTGCCTCGCCTTGTGGGAGGTGGGCCTGGCCCCTGGCTCTGCTCTGGGCGGGGGGCACCGTGGGCACTGAGGCCTCCAGGGGAGGGGAAGGTTCAGGGAGCGCTGCAAGTGTCCGTGGGGAGAGGCTTGCCTTGACGCTGAGTGCATTCCCGCATCTTCCCTGATATCACAGTGAACATCTTTAAGAAATTCCAGTCGAGGTTAGAGAGAGGGGCTGGGGGCAGCACACAGCCTAGCGAGGAAAGGAGAAGAGAGGCGGGCCTGGGAGACAGACGGTGCTGCTCTGCCAGGCTGTGGCCCTTCAACACGGCCACACTCCTGGAGGAGACTCCTCCGGCCTTTCTTGCCTCAAGCTCCTTCTAGAAACAAGGCACTCACACTCTCCTCTCCACTGCAGCCAGAGGGATCTGGGTCTTCACATACAAATCTGCTCAGAGCCCTTGCTCAGTGGGAGAGGCCGCGAGGCCGGGTCCTTTGGCCTGGCCCGTCAGCGATCATAGTGGTCTGCATATGTCATTCTGCTCCCCAACCTGTTTAGAGCCTGGCCAGGAGGTGGGCACTCTTGCCTGGGAACCACCGCACTTCCGAAAGCTTCCCTGTGCCAACATGGCCGAGAGCCCTTTGGAACTCGTTTCTGCCCACAGCTGTAGGCTGGCAGCTCCCCGGCTCTCTGCTCGCAGCACCCTGGCCCACTGGCCTTTCCACCAGCAGCCACATTCCCTCCCTGGCCTGGCCTCTACAGATTGCTTCACCCCGTCAGTCCTTCCCCCTCTTTCTCCTTGGGACCTGCTGGCGTCCGGGTAGGCGGGCTCTCTGACCTCATTCTCCCACCCCCCAGTCCAAGCCTGGGAAAGTCATGAACACTAAATAAGTGTTGAATAAATGAATGAATGAAAGAATGGGTGGATGAATGGCTCATTCCTGGTTGTTCATTTTTACTTGTAAGGGGCACAGCAAGGAGCCGAGGGAGATGAACCGAGAACTGACCCGGACACTTGTGTAGATTTCACCACTGCTTCCCCCTGGGGCAGTCCCCTGCACCTGAGCGTCGTGGACCTCCGGTCATGGGGCAGATCAGATGACAGGAGCCCTGGCTCTCCAATGTACGGCATGATCAATTTTGGGTGTTAAACTTTAGGACCTAATAGATATGCACATTGAAAATAAAGTGGAGTTTTTAAAAAATCCCTGAGTTAGGGGCACCTGGATGGCTCAGTTGGTTGAGCGTCCAACTTTGCTCAGGTCATGATCTCACAGTTCGTGAGTTCGAGCCCCGCTGACAGCTCGGAGCCTGGAGCCTGCTTCGGATTCTGTGTCTCCCTCTCTCTCTGCCCCTCCCCCACTCTCACTCTGTCTCTCTCTCTCTCAAAAATAAATAAACATTAAAAAGAAAATTCCCGAGTTAGCCATCGGCCCCCAAACTTGCATTCCTTGAGCAAAGTGGGCACGCATTTTCTGTTTTGCATCCGGAATGACCTGTGCTGTTCCCAGCACATAGCAGGTGCTCACAGCAATTAATTGGGTTGACTGAATGAATGCGTGTTGACATTTGGGAAAAGGAAACTTGAACATGAGCAAACTGAACGGTGATGATATTTTACATAAAATATTCAGGGTGGGAAAGAGTTATAGTATTTAAAAAATTAATTTGATTCCAGCAAGAATTTTGTGGATACAGGCAGATCAATTCCCAAATTTATTCTTAAAGGCATGGTCATTAGTACTGCTTAAATAATTTTGGTGAAGGACAAAGTAGGGGCAATCAGTCGATTTTATTTTAAGACGTTACATGGCTACCAGAGTCCGGAGCATGTGGTGCTGGTGGAGGGACAGACATGTAGACCATCGGAGCAGAATAGAGAGCACAGACACAGACCCACACGAGCCTGACCTGTTTGATGACAATGAAAAACGATTCAATGGAGGAAAGTTAGTCTTTTCCACATATGGCGCTGGAGTCAGTGGACATTCCCAGAAAAACAACAACATGTACAACATGTCAGCCCAACTCTCACACCTTGCTCAATAATGAACTAAAAATGGATCACTGACTTAAATGGAATTGTAGAACTTTGAGAAAAACATAGAAGAAAATCTTTAAGATCTAGGAGCTAGGCAGTGAATTCTTAGGCCAGAAAAGGCATACCCAGAAAAGGAAAATTTGATTAATTGAACTTGATCCAAATTAAAGTTTTTGTTCTGGGAAAGACATTTCCAGTTTTAACTATTATTCTTTTTGTGAAAGATATTTGTAAAAGAACACAAAGATGAGCTGCAGAGTGAGGGAATTATCTGCAAAACACATATCCAACAAAGGACTAGTATCTACAATATATAAAGAACACTAAAACAAAGCAAAGCAAACAAAGAAAGAAAGAAAACAATGACAGGAGACCATCATTTGGAATTTGGACAAAAGATCTAAGAGGACATTTCACCAAAAAGGATATAGAGATGGAAAATAAGCACATGAACAGATGTTCAATGTCATCAAGGAAATGCAAATTAAAACCACAATGAAAGGCATGACCCCCCCTCGAATGGCAAAGGTAAATAGAAGAGTGACACCCTCGAATGCTGGTGACCACGTGGAGAAGCGGACACATCCACACCTTGCTGGTGGGCATAACAGAATGATACATTCACTCTGGAAAGCAGTTGGGCAGTTTCTTCCAAAACAAAACTTGAAACTCCCACGGAGTCCGGCAGTTGCGTTCTTGGGCATTGGTCCCAGAGAAACAGAAACGTGCATTCACACCGACTCTGCACACGGATGTTCCCAGCAGCCTTATTTGTAATAGAAACTGGAATCAGCCAGATGTCCTTCTGAGGCCGCTACTGCTCAGCTGTGCACACAGTGAGCTGTGGGTCCACGAGGCAATCCCGATGGGTCTCCAGAGAATTAGGTTGTGGGACAAGAGCCAATCCCAAAGGCTACCTACGGCACGACACATAGAATCTAAATCAAAAATGGATAGAACGTTTCAGAATGAGAAGATCGGAGAAGCGGGCACCAGTTTGGTGGGGACAAGGGTGGGGAGTTGGGGGAGGTGAGGGAAATGGGCGTGTCCATACAAGGGAATGGGAGGCACCCTTGGGATATTTTGTGCTGCCCCCTCTGAGCACTGTGACCAGGGCCCGGTGAGACCACCCCCTTCCCAGGACACAGAACCAGGAGCCACATCAGTGTCCCTGCGCTGAGGCTCTGGGGGGAAGTTGCAGGAGCACCAGGCAGACACTCAGGAAGCTGAACTCTAAGAGGGGACCTTTCTGCATTGTTCTCTTAATTTCAGGGAGGCCTGGAGGGGAGGATTTGTAACAGTACCAGTGGATACAAATCAGTCACAAAATTTGGTGGATTCTTTCTTCATTTGTTTTTTTTTTTTTTCAAAATGCTATTATTGTGTGCAGAAAGATTTGTAAGGATACACAGGAAACGCCAAGTAACTCTTCAGGAGGAGTGAAATCTGCAGCATGAAATCGGAAGAATCTCCATTTTGCCACTTCATGTGTATTTGGTAATTTTAAAAAGCTATGTGCCAAGTGATGAATCGGGTGTATACGATAAAGGAGCGAGAGGAAGAGCATGTCTCTATATCCGTTCTCTTTTGAACTCTCTGACTTTGCCAGAGTTTTACATGACTCTCTGAGAAAAATATTTATGGTCAGCTTTTATATATAGATTTTGAAATAAAGCACATAATCAATTATATTTCAGATAAGTGCACATATATTTCTAATTTGTATTTAGCATCAAAATATTTTTATTTATATCTCTCCCCATATATCGAAAGTCTTATTTCCTTCAACATGGTATATTCATTTATTTGATTTATCTCAAAATATATTGCATTGACATTATTAATAACAATAAATTCACTGAGTGCAGTGGTTTTTTAAATTTCCTTGCAATTTTTTTTTGTATCTGGAAAACATCATGTTTAGGATGCATGAGGCACTGTGTTCAAAATTACTTGAAAGTATTAACATTATCTCATCAAGGTTATACAGGTTTATGTATTTCTATCTACCTTGATTTTAGGGTTTTTCCCCTTTTGGATTGGATTCCATTTAAAAAAATTTAATGTTTCTATATTTTTGAGAAAGAGAGACAGAGCACGAGCAGGGGAGGGGCAGAGAGACACAGAATCCGAAGCACCTCCAGGCTCCGAGCTGTCAGCACAGAGCCCAATGCGGGGCTCGAACTCACGAACTGTGAGATCATGACCTGAGCAAAGTTGGACGCTCAACCGACTGAGCCACCCAGGTGCCCCTGGATTCCATTTTTTGCAGAATAATTCCCATGGTTTCAGTGTTATGAGCAGTGAACTCAGCAAAGTCTTGCCTCTTTCCTTCCCTTTTATTTGTCTCCCCCACCGCCATCAGTCCATCTTCGTCAGCTTCTAGGAAGTCTTCCCCGTTTCTTTTTGCAAATGTAAGCCAAGATTTGCGTGCATTCATGACAATAAGTAAATCCTCTCCCTTTCTTTCTTTAAAAAAATTTTTTTTTGATGTTTATTTATTTTTGAGACAGAGACAGAGCATGAACAGGGGAGGCGCAGAGAGAGAGGGAGACACAGAATCTGAAACAGGCTCCAGGCTCTGAGCTGTCGGCACAGAGCCCGACGCAGGGCTCGAACTCACGGACCGTGAGATCCTGACCTGAGCCGAAGTCGGCCGCTTAACCGACTGAGCCACCCAGGTGCCCCTCTCCCTTTCTTTCTTAGAGACGAGGTAGCCTATTGTACACACTATTCAACACCCTGCTACTTTTTTTGTAACAATAAATCAAGGACCTCACTACAAATTACTTTGTAGAGACTTTCCTCATTTTTTTCAAAAGTACCTTGGATTCCTCTTGGAATTCATCTTGGAATGCATTGCGGTCAATCAACCAGACCCTTCGTAAAGATATTTGTGTCGTTTAAGCTTTCGCTTTTAGAAACAGTGCTGCGGTTTCTACGAAGGCTGTCCCGTATTTGTAGCGGTCCAGGAGCAGGATGGATTGTAAGAAGTGGGGTGACCGGGTCGCAGGGTGGACGGATGTGCGGTGTCGTCAGGGACGAGGCTGGCGGTACGGTCTCATGTCTCTCAGCAAGGCGGGAGGGCGCTGGCTGCTTCACACGCGTGCCAACACTTGGCATGCTCAGTCTCTTCCACTTAGCCGCTCTGGTGGCTGTGACAGGTGTTTTCTCAGATTCTGTATTTGTGTGTTTGATGTCCATGCATCACAGCGCCAACATGTCTCATCAACATAGAAACAAGAGTCCTCATGCGTGTAAGGGAACCAAGTCCCGCAGCCTATCAGAGGGTAAAGCACCGTGCACAAATGGGGTTCATCCCGGGAACTGAGAGTTGACTCAACTTGGAAAAATCGATGTAATTCACTATGTCAAGAGAGTAAAGGGGATAAATCATGTCAGTAGATGGAGAAAAAAAATGGACAAATTTATGACTCCTTTATTAAGAACGCTCAGAAAACCATGGGCAGAATGAAATCGCTCAGTTGGATGGAGAACACCGACATGCACCACGGCGGACATCCGTGTTAACCAGAGAAGAGTTAATGCCTGTCAGGGTTGGGAGCACGATAAGGATTTGAGCTGGATCTCGGCATTGCCCTGGGGGTCTTAGCCGGTGTAATAAGATAATAAGCAGACAAGCAAACAAGCAAATGAAGAAATAAGGCAAAATTTGGGAAGGTTTCTTAGGCAGCATGATTGTGAAAAACAAGTATCTATCAGAATTAGTATATGAATGTAGCAAGGTCACAGGATAGAAAATCCATATTAAAACAATTGCATTTCTTTTTATTTTATTTTGTTTTATTTTCATCATGACAAGTGTACTCTTTAATCCCCATCACCCATTTCTCCATCCCCTGACCCACCTCCCCGCTGGTGACCATCGATATGTTCTCTGTAGTTAAGAGTTTGTTTCTTGGTTTGTCTCCTCTTTTTTTTTCCCCTTTGCTCATTTGTTTCGTTTCTTAAATGCCACATAAGTGAAATCATATATTTGTCTTTCTCTGACTGACTTACTTTGCTGAGCATAATACTGTCTAGTTCTATCCATGTCATTGCAAATGGCAAGATTTCATTCTTTTTTACGGCTGAGCAGTATTCCATTTTCTATATATACCACATCTTCTCTCTCCATCCATCAGTTGATGGACATTTGGGCAAGAGGTTTCCTTTTTCTCTACATCCTCACCAGTACTTGTTTCTTCTGTTTTTTTTTTTTTTTTTTTTTTTTTGTTTTTGTCTTTAAAGATTTTATTTTTAAGTGATCTCTACACCCAATGTAGGGCTCAAACTTACAACCCTGAGACTGAATTTCATGCTCTACTGACTGAGCCAGCCAGGCCCCCTACTGCGTTTCTGATTTTGGTCATTCTGACAGGTGTGAGGTGACAAATCTCCAAGGTTTTAATTTCTATTTCTCTGATGATGAGTGATGCTGAACCTCTTTTCATGTGTCTGTTGGCCATCTGGATGTCTTCTTTGGAGAAATGCCTGTTCATGTCTTCTGCCCTTTTTTAAATTGGATTATTTGTTTTGGGGGTGTTGAGTCGATCAATTCTTTATATGTTTTGGTTACTAACCCTTTGGCAGATATTTTATTTGCAAATATCTTCTATTCAGTTGGTTGCCTTCTAGTTTTGTTGATTGTTTCCTTTGCTGTGCAGAAGCTTTTTATTTCGATAAGTCCCAATAGTTTATTTTTGCTTTTGTTTCCTTTACCTCAGGAGACATACCTAGAAAAATGCTGCTATGGCTGATGTCAGACAGATCACTGCCCGTGCTCTCTTCCGAGATTTTTATGGATTTATGTCTCACATTTAGGCCTTTAGTCAATTTTGAGTTTACTTTTGTGTAGGATGTAAGAAAGTGCTCCAATTTCATTCTTTTTCATGTTGTTGTTCAGTTCTCTCAACACCATTTGTTGGGGAGACATTTTCCCCATTGTATATTCTTCCCTGCTTTATCGAAGATTAATTGACCGTTTAATTGTGGGTTCATTTCTGGGTTTTTTTTTTTTTTTGTTCAATTCCATTGATCTGTATGTCTATTTCTTTAAAGTTTATTTATTTATTTTGAGAGAGAGATTGAGAGAGAGACCAGGTGTACATGGGCATCCATGAGCAGGGGAGGGACAGAGGGGAAGAGAGAGAATCCCAAGCAGGCTCTGCACTGACTGTGTGGAGCCTGACCTGGGGTTTGAACTCACAAACTCAAATCATGACCTGAGCTGAAATCAAGAGTCAGATGCTCAGCCAACTGAGCCACCCACGCACCCATCTGTCTGTTTTTATGCCAGTACCATACTGTTTTAGTTACCACTCCTTTTTTAATGTAACCTGAAACCTGGAATTATGGTACGTCCAGTTTTCATTCTTTTCTCAATTGCTTTGGCTATTCAAGATCTTTTGTGGTTGCATACAAATGTTAGGATTGTTTGCTCTCATTCTGTGAAAATGTTGGTATTTTGCTAGGGATTACACGAAATCTGTAGATTGCTTTCAGTAGAATAGACATTTGATAAAACACAATTATATTGCTACAATGTAGCAATAAGTTATAGGAAATTTAATTTTTGACAATTTTTTAACAAACACGCATTTAAATTTGAACGAGTACGAATCAATTGAGTCAAATGTATCACACAAAAACTCTACCCAGAACACTACGCAGGAGTGAGGGAGGGAAGTGTCGATAAAATGAGAGGTATGTCACACTCCTGGATTGCAAACTCCATCTGTTAAGATGTCCATTCTCCCCGGATCGGTATGTAGACATATGGCATCAATCAACACATCGGTGGTTTGTTTTGTTTTGTTTTGTTTTTTCGGAGAAACTGATAGACTTACTCTAAAGTTTATGTGCAGTTACAAAGAACAAGATAAGTTGAACAATTTTGAAGGAGAACCAACTTGGAAAGCTTATGCCACTTGACTTTAAGCCTGACGATAAAGTTATGGTAATTAAGACAGTTTGACACGGGTGAATAGAAAGACCTATAGACCCACAGAACAGAATAGGGAGCCCAACGTAGATCTGTACATAGATGATCACTTAGTCTTTCATTTATTTATTTTTTGAAAATCCATGTTAGTTAACATACAGTATAGTCTTGGCTTCGGGAGTAGAACCCAGTGATTCACTACTTACAAATGACACCCAGTGCCCATCCCAACAGGTGTCCTCCTTCATGCCCATCACCCATCTAGCCCATCCCCCCACCACCTCCCTTCCAGCAACCCTGTTTGTTCTCTGTATTTAAGAGTCTCTTATGTTTCGCCTCTCTGTTTTTATCTTATTTTTCCTTCTCTTCCCCTATGTTCATTTGTTGTGTTTCTTAAATTCCACAAATGAGTAAAAGCATATATTTGTCTTTCTCTGCCTGACTTATTTCGCTTAGCATAATACACTCTAGCTCCATCCACGTTGTTGCAAATGGCAAGATTTCATTTTTTTGATTGCTGAGTAATATTCCATTGCATGTATATACATACATATATACACACAACGTCTTCTTTATTCATTCACCAGTTCGATGGACATTTGGGCTCTTTCCGTAATTTGGTTATTGTTGATAGCGCTGCTATAAACATTGGGGTGTGTGTATCCCTTCGAAATAGCATTTTTGTGTCTTTTGGATAAATTCCTAGTAGTGCAATTTCTGGGTCATAGGGTGGTTCTATGTTTAATTTTTTAGGAGCCTCCATACTGTTTTCCACAGTGGCTGCACCAGTTTGCATTCCTGCCAACAGTGCAAGAGGGTTCCCCTTTCTCCACATCCTGGCCAACATCTGTTGTTTCCTGAGTTGTTACTTTTAGCCATTCTGACAGGTGTGAGGTGGTATCTCATCATGGTTCTGATTTGCATTTCCGTGATGATGAGTGACGTTGAGCGTCTTTTCATGTGTCTGTTGGCCATCTGGATGTCTTCTTTGGAGAAGTGTCTATTCATGTCTTTTGCCCATTTCTTCACTGAATTATTTGGTTTTGGGGTGTTGAGTTTGATAAGTTCATTATGGATTTTGGATACTACCCCTTTAGATGGTCACTTAGTTTTGACATAAATACCTTGGTGCAAAAGCAACTCAATATCCACATGAAAAAAAATGAACTATGTGTTCTACCTCAGACCATACACTGAGTTATTTTGAAATGGATCATAAATCTAAATGCAAAAGCTAAAACATCTGGAAAAAAAATCATATGAGCATATCTTCACAGTTTCAGTGATTCAAATATTCCTTAGATAGGACACACACAAGAATATCCTTAAAAAAACAAAAGGCATTAGTTGGAGTTCAAGTGATCCGTAAGTGACAAGGACAATACAATGAAAGGACAAGCCACAGTGTATAATTTGTGATATAGATTATATAGTTTATAGCGTGAATCCTGTGATATAAAATATATTGTATACGGTGTATAATTTGACCAAAATACATGTATATGAACACATCATACACTTTGATAAGAAGACAAGGAGCCTAATAAAAAATGGGTAAAAGTCTTGAATGGACACGTGCCAAAAGAAGACGTAAAATGGCCAATAAGCCTTTCAGAAATGGTCGACGTCGTTAGTCATAAGAGAAACGCAAACTTAAAGCACAAGATACTACTACAGACCCATTAGAGTCAGGCTAAAACTAAAGCCTGAGAATATCAAGTGTTAGCAACGATGAGGAACAAGCCAGATTCTTCACTACCGCTGGTGGGGTGTGAAATCACACGCGCGCTTGGAAAACTCTTGGCACTTTTATATATAGTTCAGCATCCACTTGCCACTCGTCTAAGAGATTCTACTCTTAGGTATTTGCCCAAGAGAAAAGAATACACATGTCCTGCAAACTATTCGACCCAAATGTTTATTGTGGTACTATTCGTAACAGCCCCAAACTGGAAACAAGCCAAGTATTTATCAATAGATGAATGGAGAGTTAAGTTGTAGTCTATTTACCAAATGTAATAACGCCATAATCAAAAGGCTGAACTACCGCACTCAACATGGGTGGATCTCAAAAACATTTTGTTGAAACAAGAAAATAGATACAAAAGAGGGTAGATAGTCTAGAAGGGCGCGCCGATGGTGTTCTAGAACAGTACTGGCTAAGATTAATCAGGAGCCTAGAAGCCGCCTGGGACGTCAGTGGTGGAGGACTAAGACGGGTCGGGGCAGGTGGAGACCTGACCCGATATGCCGATCGGTGTCATGATTGCATGCATGTGTATATTTATGAAAGCTACCAAATTGGACATTTACCATCTGATCTTTGTATCATATATAAATTATGCTTTAAGTAGCAAACATATACGTCTTACGTTTTACTAAAATTACAAAACAATGTTTAAAATACTCCTGGGGCTCCTGGGTGGCTCAGTTGGTTGAGCGACCGACTTCGGCTCAGGTCACGATCTCGCGGTCTGTGAGTTCGAGCCCTGCGTCAGGCTCTGGGCTGACAGCTCGGAACCTGGAGCCTGCTTCGGATTCTGTGTCTCCCTCTCACTCTGTCCCTCCCCCACTCATGCTCTGTCTCTATCTCAGAAATAAATAAACATTAAAAAATTTTTTTTAAATACTCCTAAAGAGTTTATGTTTACATCCCTCCGCCTGTTTACCAAATCCTGTCCGACCTGGACGTTCTCAATCATTTCTATCTTTGCCAGTATGACTGGAGATAAATAATGTTTTACCCGTGTGCTAACTCTCCTTGGTCTTTTGTTACATTTGAGCCTGAACACATCTCATATTTATTGGTCAGTTAGCTTTCTGCTTCTGTGAATTGCCCCCTTAGTTTCTTTTCTTTTTTTTAAATTTTATTGTTGATCTTTCTGTTATTAACAAGTGATCTTGTAACTTATGATACTAAGCCTTTTACATCCATGTAAATAGAAATTATTTTCCTAACGTTTTGATCTTTCAACTCAATTTAAAGTATTTTTTAACTTAAATAAGTCCTTGATTTATCAAGGACTTAGTATCGTCTGTCAGTGGTTTATAAGTTGTGACCTTTTGGTTGATTGAAGACATGTCTTCAAAGAACCTAGAACGCCAAATATGTGTTTCTTTTTGTAACTATAGGCCTTTCACAGTAACATTTTTTATTCATTGGGAATTATCTTTTTAATGATGTGAGGTAACATTTACTGAATGGATAGCAAATTTTCCCAAGCTTCGAATTTGTTTCTTCTACCAATGACAAGTTGAAACAGCCTCCACTCTTTCATATTATGTTTCCACAGATTTGCGGGTCCCATCTAGTCGGTCTTTTTTTCTAAGTTGGTTTTTATTTTCATCAAAGTTATATATCGTCATCATTTGAAAACTCAGCCCCCTCCTCCCCTTCCCTGTTGTTTGCTCTGCCCAGACTGTGCCCCTCACAGGCTCCTCACACCCAGGAGGGAGAGGCCGGCCCCCTCCCCTTGCACCGGCACAAGCCTCAGGACAGGTTTTCATCAACAGAATACAACGGAAGCAACTTTTAGCGACATCCAGCTCCAGCAGGGGACGGGGCTTTGCTTCCCGGGCCCCCGGCTGCCATGTTATAAGGAAGCTCAGGCCAGACCCCCTCCTCCCCCAGGCAGACAGAGGCCCCGCCGGGAGAGGGCATCTTGGACGCTTCCGTGAGCTCCCGGCTGGGTGTGGCCAACAGGAGGGGCTCCCATCCGAGTTCAGGCAGCTCACAGAATCATGAGACATAACACAATGTACGTGATTTAAGTCACTAGGTTTGGGACAATTTGTGTCCCAGCAACAGCTAACTGTTACACTGACCTTGGCAAATTACTGGTTCTCTGTGACCTTCAGTATTCTGCTCTGTGCAATAGGGCTACAATGGCTTCCTTAGAAGGCTGTCCTTTTTAAAAAACTATTATTATTTTTTATTTAAATTCAAGTTGCTTAACTATAGAGTAGTGCTAGTTTCGGGAGTAGAATCTGGGGATTCGTCACTTGCATACGACAGCCAGTGCTCATCCCGACAGGCGAGGGGGCTGTTCCTTAGCAGGAACAGACCCTGGGGACCTAGCCCAGGGCCTGACACACACACCCGGTGTGTGGGGGTCAAGAGCCACACGTGGCTTTCGACGATATACTTGTTCTCCTGGTTTCTCTGTAGCTGAGAACACTTTAACACTTTCTTCCATACTTTTTAATTTGGGGGGGAGGGGACGTTGGCAGAGGCATGGAAATCGACTTCAGCGCGCTGACCTCGCACGTTCCTGTCCTCTGATGGGGACGATGGCGACAGATCCTTGTTTTAGACTAAATCCCAGCCACAGTCCCCGAGGGAAAACGGGGCAGTGACTACAACCGGGCGTGACACAGGAAGAGGCGGAAAGGTGTCTGTGTCACATCTGAGCGATCCCCGCCGGCTCATCACCAGACCGCCAGATTGGACGAGCCGTGGCGGAGATGGGGGTGCAGGGACGTGGCCCCGAGAGGCAGCTTGGCCTGGAAGCATGGAAGCACTCCATCGCCCCACCAGAGGCGGCTCGCGGGACGTGCTCACTCCCGGCTCAGCAGGATGGGGCTGCTGTTGGCATTTGGAAAGAGGTGGCCGTTGAATGACTGAGTCAGTAACAACGCAGAGGTTGTCTAGTTATCTGTTAGATGTAGCTACTTGGACTTCACAGTGGATGCGGCGTGCTTTCTGCCAAGGGCAAGGAGGGGGTCTCCAAAGCCTGGCCTCTGGGCAGCGGTGGTGAAGAGCCGCGGGCCCGGCCGGGTTTCAGGCTGAAGGTGGCACCAGGCACGAGGGCCACCAGGAGGGCAGAGGCCAGGACCCGAGCTTGGTGGCGCTCCCAGGAAAACTCCTCCCTCCCAAAGACAGGAGGATTGAGGCCGTTGAGAAAGGGAGAGCACAGAGGCTTGTAGCTGTCAGCGCAGGGGACAGCAGGTGCACACTGAAAATAAGCACCAAGCCCTTGACGTGGGGGTTTCAGAGGAAGTGGAACAGGGGTAAGAGGCGCTGTCTTTGCAAGGATGCTTTAGATCATTAAATTCTGGGAAAGGGACGGTGGAAGGTGGTGGCCGTGGGCCGCTGTCGATACCGCCTTGCAGCCCCCGGGACGGCGTCCACCGTGCGCGTGTGATCCTCTGGCATCACGATCGACCCTGGGGGACTCTGCGGTGCCCGTCTTTGGGGTGTCCAGGCTCCCCACGACCTGCTTCGTCCTCACCACCGGTCCAGAACAGCGCACCTGCCCAGGCAGCTCTGTCCTCGCGACTGGAGGCGTGAGCCAGTCCAACGGCGCTCTTTGCTTGGCGTTACGTTTCTGTCCGTTCATTCGTTTGTTCGTCGAATACACCAGCTAATAGTTGTGGACAATGGTTGTGTGGTGAACCGTGTCCCCCAAACTCATCCTTTAAAGCCCTAACCTCAGTACCTCTACGTGCGACTGTATTTGGACATAAGCTCTTGTAAGAGGTGACCGACCCAGGGGCACGTGCGTGGCTCAGTCGGTCGAGCGTCCGACTTCAGCTCAGGTCATGATCTCATAGTCCGTGAGTTCAAGCCCCACGTCGGGCTCTGTGCTGACTACTCAGAGCCTGGGGCCTGCTTCGGACTCTGTGTCTCCCCCTCTCTCCGCCCCTCCTCTGCTCATGCTCTGTCTCTCTCTGTCTCAAAAATAAATAAAAACATTAAAAAAAAATTTTTAAAGAGGTGACCGACCCAAATGAGACCATTAAAAGTGGCCCTAACCCCATGTGACAGGTGTCCTTGTAAGAAGAGGACAGTAGAACACAGGCACGCACAGAGGGACGGCCACGTGAGGACACGGGGAGAGATGGCAGCGGAGAGAGAGGCCTCACAAGGAACCAGCCATGCAGACCCCCTTTCGGGCTTTGGCTTCCAGAACCAGAGAATACATTTCTATTGTTCAGTCTGTCCAGGCCTGGCACTTTGTTACGACAACCTGAGCAGACCAATAAAAGCACCTGCAATGTGGTAACCCCTGGGCACAGTGACTGTTTTATTTTAAAAAGGGGGGCTGGTTGTTTCTCACGCGGGGGGAGGACAGAAAGTCACTGGTTACGGCATCGGCCCGGCCAGCAGGAGCCTCCTAGAGCCTGTCCTGGTGGCGGGTCCGTCCTTCCACTGGGTTCACAGCAAACTCCTGCCCGCTACACTCAACCTCCCAATCAAATCGGGAGAATGCCATAGGCCGCTTACACCTCCCAGTTGGTGGGTCCCCGGAGACGGTGCACAAAATACAGGATAGGGCCTTACGTTGGCAGGGAATATTGGCCGAGTCCTCGAGGGTGCGAGGCCATGGCCTGCGGCCCGAGCCAACACGCTCCCTGGACAGCTGGGCCATGCCACGTGCCGCTGGCTGACGCGGACACCGAGGGCCTTGGCCCGAGCTTTGTGCACATTGGACAAGAAGGGGCTCAGTGAGACCCAGTCCTATTTCCCTTGGGGACTGGTGTCCACACAAGTGAGGAGGAGTGTTGACAGGGGAATATTTGGTTATTTATTTACATTCTGACTGTGTCCTCACTTTGCGTGAACAAACTCAGCGGGGTGGGGGGCGGGGGAGGCCTGCCTCGCGAGTGTCCTCCCCGGGCCGCTGGGGGCTGGGGACACACGCTCCCAGCCTGCACTGGGTCGCGCCACGCAGAAACCGATGCGGTGCGGACCACGTTGAGAGTTCAGAGCAGGAGCTGCAAACCACTGCCAGCATCCAGAGTGACCGTGGCCGCGTTGTGCCGGCCCGTCACCCACTCTCCACGCGTGTGTGTCTGTGGTCCACGTGGACGCCTTCCGTGTTCTCCAGGATTATCGCTGACGCTCCTCTGATTTCCCTCCTCTGTGTCTCAGGTTTGCAAGCTTGCGGATGAGCGTGTGAGTCTCCCGAGGGCTTAGAGCGCTCTTCACTTTTTCATTTTTAAAAGTATTACAGCGTCTTGGGGCGCCTGAGTGGCTCAGTCGGGTAAGCGTCCGATTTCAGCTCAGGCCATGATCTCACGGTCTCTGAGTTCGAGCCCCGCGTCGGGCTCTGTGCTGACAGCTCGGAGCCTGAGCCTGCTTCGGATTCTGTGTCTCCCTCTCTCTCCACCCCTCCCCTGCTTGCAGTCTGTCTCTCTCTCTCTCTTTCTCTCTCTCTCAAAAATAATAAACATTTAAAAAAAAAGTATTACAGCGTCCTCTCCAAAGAGCCTCTCCCTCACCTGCCTTTCTTTCTAATTGTTTTAAATGTTCTTTCTTTCTTCTTTCTAATTGTTTTAAATCTTTATTTATTTTTGAGAAGGAGGGAGAGGGAGACAGAGTGAGAGCAGGGCAGGGGCAGAGAGAGAGGGAGACACAGGATCCGAAACAGGCTCCGGGCTCTGAGCTGTCTGCACAGAGCCCGACACGGGGCGCGAACCCACCAACTGTGAGCTCATGACCTGGGCCGAAGTCGGACGCTTAACTGACCGAGCCACACAGGCACCCCTAGTTTTTCGATGTGCTTTTTTAATCAACCGTGGGCTAAGCATGGTCTCTCACCCGTACCTCCCTCACCTGTGCGGTCGGAAGCAATCACGTATTAATGGGCGTGTATCTCAGTGGGCTCTTCTAATTAATATGGGTTTTCAGGCTTGTGCCCCAAGGGTAGAGGAAGGACCCCGGCTTCTATTTTCAGGATGCTCTGTTGGTATTTGCTGGCGCACAGACAGATGTGTACACGGGGTCCCTGAATCCACGAGCTCAAGGCTGGGGCTTGTCCGTGCGGCTAGTGGTGGCCGGCCTGGACCGAGGCCCCTGGAGCTGTCTTGTGTCGTGAAGGCACACGTCTGAGACGGCTGTGGCCTGAGCAGCTGTGCTGGACACATCGTCGTTTCTCAGGGGGTGAAAGGTGCTAGAGGCACGGGGAAACAGGGTAGGCGATCCAAGGGCTCTTTTATCAGTGCCCACGAGAGAAGGTCACGAGGTGACATCTGAGAAGAAACCAGAAGGGAGGGAGAGTGAGTTTCCGGAAGGCGTGGGGAGGTCAGAGGGTTTATCTGGGGAATGTGGCCACAGACTTCCAAAGTCTTAGAGGGAGCAGCCCATGGATCCAGAAGACGGTTCTTCCCGGAGGCGGGTGTAAAAAAGGACCACAGATGGGGTGGCTTAAAGCAACGGGAATGTATGGTGTCAGAGCTCGAGGCCAGAAGTTGGAAATCAAGCTGCCGGCAGGTGTGGGTCCCGCGTCCCTCGGTGTCTGGGGCCCCAGGTGTCCTGCCTGCCCTGTGGCCACACTGCTTCGGTCTCTGCCTTCCCCACAGCGTCCCCTTCTGGGAAGGGCCCCCACCCTTAAATCCAGGCAGGTCTTTACCTTAGTCAGGTGTGCAAAGACCCTGTGTGTGAATCAGGCCACATTACCAAGTTTGGGTGGAGGCTTTCTCTGTCGGGGGAGGGGAAAGGCAGGAAATGCAGACTCCAGGAGGAGTTAAGAGAACGTTTGTTGACCGCTTTCCAGAAGTGGGGGGAGAGAGCAGCCAGCCTCAGGCAGGTACGTGCAGGTGGGTCACCCGGGGACAGGACTGTTCACCGTGAGACCCAAGCTGATTCACGCTGACCTGGGGGGGCCTGGGGGGGGGGACTGGGCGGGTGTGCCCGGCTGGTCTCTGGCTTCTCGCTCCCCCTGGTCTCTGGTGACCCTGTCCTTTCTTTACCCCCAGTTTCAGGGGTCCCTATATTGTCCTAGGGCTGCCCAAGCTAGAATTTGTCACGGGCCTCCCTGTGCTCCGGCAAGGACCAGCTTCCTCTGTGTCTGCTTGCCGGTGTGGGGGTTAGGGGGGAGCAGACACTTGAGTCCTTTTGAGACTGCTGTGCTGATGGCCGCCTCTAAGTGAGGAGCATGCTTTGTTTGTGTTTGGGGTTGCCCCGGGCCTGGTGTGTGCTGTAGCAGGGGCTGCCCCCACTGCCGGCCCTCCCCCCACCCCCCACGGCTGGAATGTGCCCTCAGGTGCCACACACCTCAGTGCAGGTGAGAGGTGCTCCCGGCACAACTGGTTCGACCTGTTTCCACCACCGGACCAGGAACCTGGAACCTGGGCCATTCCAGAGCTAGCCCTTCCCGGGCAGGCTCCAGCCCCCCACCCCCCACACCCGGCCTGGGCACCGGTCTGCAGGCCAGGGCAGCTCCGGGCCCCGGGTGCGGGCCACTCTCCACACCTGCTCTCCCAGGAGACTCTGCCCTGCCAGCTGGCTCTGCCGCACCTCTGCAGGCAGGAGCCCCGCTTTGCTGGACGTGGGAGGAGGCCTGGGGTGGGGGGAGGGGGGGCGGGTTTGCTTCAAGATAAAGGCAGCTTCAGATTTGATGTGGGGCTGTCTCCCCTGCATGGTCGCCTCCCTCTTTCCTGCTGTTCCCCTCTGCACATCCCCCTGGGGAGGGAGCGAGCCCCCAGCACCCACTCTCGCTCAGGAAGAGCGACGTTACACAGTGTTGGTGAGCTGGCTTCTGCCGATGGTCACAACGCCAGGGTTAAGTTCCTTATGAAGGGTTTGCACCGACAAAGATCCTTTTCTCTCTAACGGGAATTCTTGTACCGGCCGTTACTTCATTCATGTTATGGAACCAAATTAGAAGTGGTGTTAGATTTTCGTAAATATGTGTGTATATATATTCACATATTTCCCACAAATAAAAATACGTATGCTTATAAAATACATATAAAAAGATGCAAGTTTGAGGTTGCAAAATTATTGCATGGTTCCCCAAACAACACATGCCCAGGCAACAATGATATAAATTAACAACAAAGTGGCCCCCAAATAGCCTACTGGAAATTAAACATCAACAACAACAACAAAAGAGCTCAAGCTATTTCATGAGCAAATGGGAGAATGTGCTCAAGGTGGAGGGAACAGAAATCATCTATTTCGGGGCATAGATATAAACTATGCTTTTTGGAAGCAATTAAAAAAAATTTTTAATGTTTATTTATTTTTGAGAGAGACAGAGACAGAATGCGAGTGGGTTGGGGCAGAGAGAGAGAGGGAGACACAGAATCCAAAGCAGGCTCCAGGCTCCGAGCTGTCAGCACAGAGCCCGACGCGGGGCTCAAACTCATGAGCTGCGAGATCATGACCCGAGCCAAAGTAGGACACTCAACCGACTGAGCCACCCAGGCGCCCCTGGAAGCTGTTTTTAAATGTTTGTCAAAATATAGAATCTTCGTAGTCTCTGAATAAGAATCCTGTTTCTGGAAATTTCAACTATGGAAATATCCCAAACTACTTGTATAGGAGCATTACGAAGGCGTGCTTGTCATAGGAGAAAACTGGAACCGGCTTAAACACCTGTCAGGAAGTGTAGTAGGTAATTATACACTGGCAGAGGACCATCCGTCAGCTCTAAAATCATGGCCACACCAGCTACGTACGCAAGGAAGTATTTGCCAAGATTCGCACTCTGTGGTTGGAAGTTTAACTTCTGAGGAATCGAATAAAGGGTCTAGGGTGAGTATGTGTCCTTATCAATGTTCATATTGCTTTTCACCACAAGTATGTGGCATTTTATAATTAAGAAAGACAGGGACGCCTGGGTGGGTCAGTCAGTTAAGCATCCAACTGTTGATTTTGGCTCAGGTCATGATCTCATGGTCCTGAGATCAAGCCCCGAGTTAGGCTCTGCCCTGATGGCATGAAGCCTGCTGGAGATTCTCTCTCCCCCTCCCTCTCTGACCCTCCACCACTCGTTCTCTCTCTCTGTCTCTGTCTCTCTCTCTCTGTCAAAATAAATAAAGAAAAAATAAAAGAAAGTATAATTAAAAACATAAAAAAATAAAATAAAAAAAGAAGAAGTAGAAAAGAGGTCCTCGGTCAAAACCGCCGTGATACAGCCTCGCGGTGGAACCCTGAGTAGACACTGAACAAGAAGGGTGCAGAGCCATATGGAAAGCATTGCAAGGAGAGCTGCTACCATTGGCTAGATTGTGTGTGTGATAAAGCAGGTGTGATACTAATAAAACCCTGGAAATAATAAGTCACAGAAAATCTGGAAATAAAAGCCTGGAAAGCTGAGTCAGCGCTTCTGTGATAGAGTACGTGGTCGCGGGGTCTCCTTCCTCAATATCTGTGTTTGAGTGACGTCGGGGACCGACTGTGGAGGGTGACCCGTAGGAGCGGCTGTCTGTCCTTCACCAGCACCCCCTCCTACAGAGCAGCGATGTGACTGTGACTTTTAATCGTCGTAATGACCGAGAAGCTGAATAGTTGAGGACCCTAGCGCACAGCAGATCGCCCACCGCCCTTTCACAGGTACTGGGTCACAGTGGTAGGACCCTGTGACAGCTCCCCCGGAGGCTCCGGGGAGAATGCTTTCATCCCTGTCTCTCTCGCTGTCGGGTGCTTGCTCGTGATCCTGGGTGTTCCCGGGCTTGGGGCTGCCTTGCTCCAGCCTCTGCCTCCAGGTTCAAGTGGCTGTCCTCCCCGACACAGCCTCTCCTCTTCCGTCTGTCCTGGGGGCTGTCACTGGACTCAGGACACACACGGATAATCCAGGATGACTTTATCTCCAGGTCCTTAACTTACTTACATCTGCAGACGATGGTTTTCCAAATAAAATCCTAGTCACAGGTTCTGGGATTAGGACACGGGAGAATGTTTCTGGGGGTCACCATTCAACCCCCTGTAGACCACAACCCCAAAGTCATTCCCCCTCCCCAGACTCAGTGTGTACCCCCAGCACTTTCTCTAAGCACTTGTATACGTCTACACGCACCTACAGACATGTAAGGCGTGTGTGCATGTATGTGCGTACGCACCCACGGTCCCGTAAGTCGTGTGTACGTACACGTGTGTGCACCTGCGCACACGGAAGCCATAGGCTCCATATGCCAAAGCCTGCCAACAGTCAGTTCGTGGGCTGGGAAGACAGCCCTCCACCCCACCTCGCAAGACACTTTGAGTCACTCAACTTTCTGAACCACAGGACTGTGACAGAATAATTGTGCTCACAACGGACGACAGGATAAGTTTTACGGAACACACTGCGGTCTGACACTTTGTTCTTGTGCTAACGTGTCTTGGAGTTTCCGTGTCACCAAGGTCCTTGCCTTTTATTGACCACATAGTAATCCAGTGGTTTAGATTCCAGTTTTGAGACAGCGTTGGTGATTTATACGTCCAAGATCGTTTCATCATGGGTCGGTTTTAAAATGTATTCCTATAAAGTTTTGATTACCCTCTACCTTGAATTTTGGTTACTTGTGCCTGTGCATTAATCTTTCCTATTCAATTTACATACAGTTTGAATATTATTTCTTTTCGAAGAACCGCTTTTTACATTTGTTGAAAGATAGTGTCTGCAAAGATGGATGGATTGATTTAAAATATGTTGAGATTTCCATATGCAGTAATAAAGGCTCAGTTTTTGTGATCGTTTCATGAATATTTTTAAATAATGTGTACTCTCTAATTGTTCAATTTCAGTAGCAAAAGGCAAATTAGACCAAGCTTATTAAAGATAGTATCCAACTTTCCCACTTTTCTTTTTTCTATTTGATTTGTTAGTTTCTGAGCTGTAAGTTCATGTCTCTTTACTATGGTTGAGACTTTTCTATGTGTCTTTATTTGCTTTGTGTGTTTTCAAGTTCTGTCTTTGGGTGCAAAAAGTTTCCAATCGACATAAGTTTAGTCCTTTATTCCTTTTATCGTATGAAGACCTAACTTTCTCCACTGTGTTTTCACTCTGAATTCAAATTTATTTCACTTCCACACGCTCCATTTGCTTGCTCGTTTTTAGAGTTTGATGATCACATCTCTGTCCTTCCCGTCTTTCTCTCTTCGTGTTTGATGTGTCTCTTCAACCGACTGGTAGTAGGATTTTTTTACCTAGTGTGTAAGCTTCTGTCATTTACGACATGAAAGGAGCTCTTACGTTTATCATGAGCACTGATCTGTCTACTTAGCTTGTCTTTTCAGTATATTTTTGTCTGTTTCTGCTTTCGCAGATACCGTATTTTTCCATTTCATTCTTCCTTCATAAACTTTCATTTGTTTGACTTGATCATGCTTTCTTAGTTCCTTCTCAGCTTCTCTCTAATTGTATTTGTAAGCCTATGACGAGGGCATAACTTTAAATGTACTCATTTGCTGGCTGTTGAGAGTAAAACTGCCGTGAACACACATGAGCTGGTCTTTGTGTGGAATATTCTTTTGATTTCTCTTGTGCAAACACCCAGGAGTTTGTGTGCTGGGCCATAAAGTAAGTGTGTGCTCAGCTTTACAAGAATCTTCCAAATAGCTCTCTGGAGGGGCGCATCATTCTACATTTCCACCAGTGATTGTAATGCTACCATCGGTCACCGTCCGTACCAGCACCTGATATTTTCAGGATTTAAAACGTTCATTATTCTGGTGGGTTTGCGCTGGTAACTTCTCGGGATTTTAATTTGCATTTCTTTGATGATTTAAAGAAACATGTTCCATGTGTTTATTGATCATTCACATATTTTTTGCTTACAGATGGAATGTTGAGACATTTGTCAACATTTAAAAAAAACGTGGCTGTTTGTATTGTTTTTATTGAGTGATATTTTGGACATCAGCCTTTGGTCTGACACGCATGTTGTGAATATTTTCTCCAGTCCGTGGCATGCCTTTCTATTTCTGTGACTTCCTCCTGAACACAAAGTCTTTAATTTGTGGAAGCTCCACTTGTCAGTTTCTCTTTTATGAGGTTTCTCTTCTATGCGTTTTAGGTCCTAAATAATCTTGGCCTGTATCCGTGTCACAAAGATTTCTTATTATTTCTTCAAGAACTGTTATAGTTTTATACGTAGGGCCGTGACTCATTTCAAGTTAAAATTTGCGTTTGACGTCCACTTGTCCTAGAACCATTTAGTAGACGGACTGTCTCTTCCCCACGAACTTGCCCTACCCTCTTTGTAGAAAGGCCATTGACCGCGTCCGTATGATCTGTCTCTCGGTAATTGGTTCTGTGCCATCGGCTGCACGTCCCTTTCGATGTCAGGACCACATGGGCTTCATTGCTGTAGCAAAACAGCAAGCTTTGAAACTAGACTGTGGCGGCCCTCCCTCTCGGGTCCAGTTTACAACAGTCTTGGTTCCTCCAGGTCCTTTGCCTGTTTGGTCAAGTTTTCAAGTCAGCCTGTCGTTTTCCACTGGAAAGCCTGTTGAGGTTTTCATTTGTGTTGCAATAAATCTACTGATTAATTAAAGGACAATTGAGACTCTAACAAATTGGGTGTTCTGATCCGGGCACGTGATGTATCTCACTATTTACGTAGGTTTGTTTCATTTTCTTCAGCAATATTCTGTAGTCTTCAGGATGTGAGCACAGCACATATTTGGACATTTTTGTTTTTACGTATTTGTGATGCTCTCGATAATGGATATTAAAATTCATTTTCCAGTTGCTTTTTGCTAGCATATAATGAATTATGCATATTGACCTTTCATCGTATGACTTTGCCAAATCCATTCTGAATTCTAGACACTTTTGATGATCCCATATGATTTAGGACTTACCATGTAAAAATTATGTCATTCACGAAATATATTATCCACAAATAAAGACAACTTTATTTCTTCTTTGAGAATCTGTGTGATGATGGCTTCTTTTTTTGGCCTTATTGCACTAAATAGAGTCTCTGCTACAGCGTTGATTAGAGGTGGTGGGAAGGGACACCCTCGCCTTGTTCCTGATCCTGGAGGAAAACATTCAGTCTTTCACCACTAAAGATGATGTTGATTGTAAGTAACTTCAGATGATCTTTACTGGTTTAAGGATGTTCTCTGCTCCCTTAGTTTTCTGATTTTTTGTTTTTGTTTTTGTTTCCCCCACTCAGTGCTCATCAAGATAGTGTTCTCTTAATCCTCTTTGTCTATTTCAATTACCACCCTTCACCTCCCTTCTGGCAACCACCTGTTTGTTCTCTGTGTATAAGAGTCTTTGTTGTTGTTTGCTTATCTCTTTTTTTTGTTGTTCATTTATTTTAAATTTTTTAATATGAAATTTATTGTCATATTGGTTTCCATACAACACCCAGTGCTTATCCCAAAAGGTGCCCTCCTCGATGCCCATCACCCACCCACCCCATCCCTCCTGCCCCCCATCAACCCTCAGTTTGTTCTCAGTTTTTAAGAGTCTCTTATGCTTTGGCTCTCTCCCTCTCTAACCTCTTTTTTTTTTAATTTTTTAAATGTTTATTTATTATTTCCAGAGAGAGAGAGGAGAGAGAGAGGTCTAGTGCGAGTGGGAAAGGAGCAGAGAAAGAGAGAGAGAGCGTGAGCAGGGGAGGGGCAGAGAGAGGGAGACACAGAATCCAAAGCAGGCTCCGGGCTCTGAGCTGTCAGCCTAACAGTGGGCTAGAACCCATCAACTGTGAGATCATTACCTGAACCAAAGTCGGATGCTCAACCAACTGAGCCACCCAGGTGCCCCCATTTGTTTTGTTTCTTAAATTCCATACATGAGCGAAAACATATCATATTCATCTTTCCCTGACTGACTTAACTTCACTTAGCATTATACTTTTTAGCTCCATCCACGTCGTTGCAAATGGCAAGATTTCTTTTTCATGGCTGAGTAATATTCCATTGTATATATACACCACATCTTCTTTATCCATTCATTGATGGATGGATACTTGAACTCTTTCCATAGTTTGGTGTTGTTCGTAGTGCTACGATAAATGTGGGTGTGCATGTATCCCTTTCAATTAGCGTTTTTGTATTCTTTGGGTAAATACTTGGTAGTGGAATTACTGTATCATATGTATTTCTATTTTCAATTTTTAGAGGATCCTCCATACTGCTCCCCTCAGTGGCTGAACCACTTCGCACTCCCTCAAACAAAGCATAAGGGTTCTTTTCTCTCCACATCTTCGCCAACATCTGTTATTTCTCGTGTTTTTGATTTTAGCGTTTCTGACAGGTGTCAGGTGATATCTCATTGCAATTTTAATTTGCATTTCCCTGATGATGAGTGACGTTGAGCATCTTTTCATGTGTCTGTTGGCCATCTGGATGTCTTCTTTGGAAAAAATGTCTATTCAGGTCCTCTGCCCATTTTTAATCGGATTATTTGGTTTTTGGTTTTCAGTTGCATAAGTTCTCTATATATTTTGGACATTACCTTTTATTGAGTGTGTAATTTGTAAATATCTTCTCCCATTGAGTAGTTTGCCTTGTTGTTTTGTTGATGTTTCCTTCATGTTTAAAAGATTTTGATTTTGGTGTAGGTCTAATAGTTTAATTTTTCCTTTTGTTTCCCTTGCCTTAGGAGACATATATAGAAAAATAATTCAATGGCTGATGTCAAAGATATTACTGCCTATGTTTTCTTTCAGGAATTTTATGGTTTTGGGTCTCACATTCAGGTCTTTGCTCCATTTCAAATTTATTTTTGTGTATGGTGTGTAAAAATGGTCCAGTTTTTTCCATTGTATATTCTTGCTTCCTTTGTTGTAAGTTAATTGACCAGATAAGCATGGGTTTATTTCTGGGTTCCCCATACGGTTCCATTGATTTATGTGTCTACTTTGTGCCAGGACCATACCGTCGCACTACAGCCTTATACAGCACATCTCGAAACCTCAGTTGTGATACCTCTAGCTTTATTCTCCTTTCTCAAGATTGCTTTGGCTATTTGGGGTCTTTTCTGGTTTCATACCGATTTTAGGATTATTTGGTCTATTTCTGTGAAAAATGTTGGCTTTTTGACAGGGATTGCATTAATCTGTAGATGGCTTTGGGTAATTATCTACATATTAACAATATTGGTTCTTCTAATCAGTGAGCCTGGGATATCTTGCTACTTGATTTTGTGATCTTCAATTTATTGTTTTCAGTTTGCTGAGCTTTAAATCATGAAAAGGTATTGAATTTTATCAAATATTTTTTTCCATCTGTTGAAGTAATTTCTTCTTCCTCTTCTACTTCTTCTTCTCCTCCCTCCCTTCCTCCTCCTCTTTCTTTGTCTTCTTGTTAATATGGTGAATTATATTGATTGATTTTCGAACGCTAACTTAATCTTAAATTTTTGAAATGAACTCTATTTGGTCATAATATATTTTTGTTGCCAATTTTTATTTGCTGATATTTTGTAAAAGAATTTGCATCTTTTTTTTTCATAATGGATTTTGATAGTTCTTTTTTCTTCTGTTTTTGGTGTCTTAGTAACAAAGTAGATTTGGTTCACAAAATGAGATCGAAAGTATTTCCCTCCTCCTTTATTTTCTGAAACATTTTTATTGTTGTTGTTGTTCTTCTTCTTATTTCTGAAAATATTAATAGAATTGATCACTGAATTTTTGGAGGGACTGGGTGGCTTAGTCAGTTAAGGGTCTGACTTCAGATCAGGTCATGATCTCATAGTACATGGGTTCAAGCTCTCCATCGGGCTCTGCTGACAGTGTGGAGCCTGCTTGGGATTCTCTCTCTCCCTCTCTCTCTCTGCCCCTCCCCCACTCACTTGTGCTCTCTCCCTCTCTCTCAAAAATAAATAAATTTAAAAAAATAATTGATCACTGAATTTTCTTTGTAGGGAATTTTTTCATGATAAATTTAATATTTTGATAAATACAGAACTACTCATATTTTCTATTCTTCCTTATGTTTGATATCTTTCAAGAAATTGTCTCAGTTTTATATAAGTGATTGAATGCATTGCCATAAAACACATTATAATGTTTCCTTATTATCTCTTTAATATCTGTGGGATCTGTAGTGATGTGCCTTCTTTGATTCTGGATATTAATAATTTATATCTTCTCATTTTTTCTTGTTAAGTCAACTAGAGATTCATGAATTTTATTGATTTTTTCTCAAAGAATGAGCTTTTGGTTTCATTGATTTTTTCCCTATTCTAAGTCTTTTTTTTTTAATCATTGATTTCAGCTCTGATCTTAATATTTCACTCCTTCTCTTATTTATTTGATGTTCTTTTTTTTTTTAGCTTCTAAGGGGGAGGCCTAGACCACTGATTTTCAACTTTTCTTCTTTTCATATTTAGCATTAAACTACAAATTACCTTCTAAGCATTGCTTTTGCTGAAGCTTACACATTTTTATGTGCTGTGTTTTCATTTTTATTTAAACTATTTTCTCAATTCCCTTTCTTCTCACCCTCTTCTTTGACCCATTGGGTTATTTAAATATATTTTGCTTAGTTTCCAAATACGCAGGAATATTATAGATGTATTCTTATTATTTATTCCTAATTTAATACCACTATATCAGAGAATATGCTCTGTATAATTTCATCCCTCTTAAGTTTATTGAAACTTGTTTCATGGTCAATTATTTGGTCTATATTGGGGAAGATACCAGATTCACTTGAGAAATGCATTCTGCTGTTGTTAAGCAGAGTATTCTATATAGATCAATTGATTAAAGTTGGTTGATGATGTTATTTAGGTCTTCTATGTCCTTATTGATTTTCTTTCTACTTGTTCTATCAATTGCTGAGAGAGGAGTGTTAATATCACCAACTGTTCTTGTCTAGTTCTCCTTCACTCTGTCAATTTTTTTGCCTCATGTATTTCAACACATTATTATTGGGTGCATACAAATTTAGGATTGCTTTTTTTTTCTTTATTAACTACTTTATCACTATGAAATATCCATATATATATATATATATATATATATATATATATATATATATATACATATATGTATATATATATATATACACAAATATTCCTAGTCCCGAAGTGTATATTGTCTGATACTAAAATAGTCCCTTCTGCTTCCTTATGATTAGTGTTTTTATTGTGTGCCTTTTTTGATCTTATTATTTTAACAAAGCTCTCTCTCTTTTTTTAATGTTTAAGCTTATTTCTTATAGACTTGCAGTCTATACTCGGGTCTTACATTTTATTATGTCTAACAATCCCTGCCTTTTAGCTGGTGTCTTAGATTTTTTTAATATTTAATATCACTTGTTGTGGTTTAGCTTAAATCTACTATATTGCTGCTTATCTATTCTCTCCTATACCTTTATCTTTTCCTGTCTTTTTTAGATTGATTTTTCTGTTTATTTCACTTAATTTCCATTATTGGCTTATTAGTTATATCTGTTTTTAATTATATTTTTAGCGGTCTCTGGAGCTTACAATATGCAACTTTAATTCAAGAAATCTACCTTTAAATGGTGTATATCCATGTATATAATATAAGACCCTTACAAGACAATTTCCAATGTCATACTTTTATTTATACATATGATATTAACCTCATAATATATTATTACATTTTGGCTTTAAATGATCGATTATCCTTTAAAAAATTCAAAATTGAGGGGTGCCTGGGTGGCTCAGTCTGTTAAGCCAGTCTGCTAAGTCTGACTTTGGTTCAGGTCATGATCTCATGGTTCCTGAGTTCGAGCCCCGCACTGGGCTCTGTGCCAACAGCTCAGAGCCTGGAGTCTGCTTCGGATTCTGTGTCTCCCTCTTTGTCTGTCCCTCTTCTGCTCAGGCTCTGTCTCTCTTAAATATAAAATGAACTGGGGCACCTGGGTGGCTCCGTTAAGTTAAGCATCTGATGCCTGATCTCGGCTCAGGTCATGTTCTCACAGTTTGTGAGTTTGAGCCCGGCATGGGGCTCTGCACTGATGGTGCAGAACCTGCTTGGGATTTTTATCTTTCCTTTTCTGTGCCCCTCCCTTGCTTAGGCGTGCGCGCTCTCTCTCTCTCTCTCTCTCTCTCTCAAAATGAATAAATAAACATAAAAAATGTTTTTAAATAAAATAAACATTAAAACAATTAAAATAAATAAATAATTCAAAATTGAGAAAAATGACCTTAATATTTATCTATGTATTTACCATTTCTGGAGCTCTTTGTTCCTTTCCATAGACCCAAGTTCCTATCTAGCATTATTTAATTTCAGCAAGAAGAAGGTTTCTTTTTTTTTAAAACATTTATGTATTTTTTAAGAGACTGAGAGAGACAGAGCATGAGCAGGGAGGGGCAGAGAGAGAGAGGGAGACACAGAATGTGAAGCAGGCTCCAGGCTCTGAGCTGTCAGCACAGAGCCCGACGCGGCTTCGAACCCATGAACCACGAGATCATTGCCTGAACCGAAGTCATACACTTAACCGATTGAGCCACCCGGGTGCCCCCAGCATGAAGAACTTTTGAAATTAACATTGTTTACAGTAAATGTCTTCTAGTGATAAATTCTTCCCACTTTTATTGATCTGGACAAATATTTTGCCTGATTTAAAAAAAATGTTTCTCTGGACACAGAATTATAGATTGATTCTTTCTCCTTTCAGCACTTTATAGATTTTGTTTTTTCATTGTTCTGGTGTTCACTGATTCTCAGAAGTCTGCAGTCATTGTTATCTGCGGTCCCCTGAATTGTGCACTCCCGCCCCTTACCCCAGCTGCCTTGCATGGTTTTCTTTGTATTTATCCTGACTGGGCTTTGCTAAGTTTTTTCATCGATTTGTAAAAGTATCCACTGTCATTTATTCAGATATATTTCTGACCCTTTCTCTTTCTCAGAGATTCCAAATGGGTTTACATTAGATTGTTTGACCTTTTTCCGCTGAGGCTCTAGCTTTTGTTGTTATCCTTGATGTTTTGTCTTTTTTCCTCCTCTGTGCGCTCCTTTTTGGATACATTATATTGCTGTATCTTCAAGTTCCCTAATCTTTCCTTTTGTGGTGTCTAGAACTTTCTCTGTCTCTTTCTCTCTTTTTTAAATGTCTATTTATTTAGAGAGAGAGAGAGTGTGAGCCGGGGAGGGGCAGAGAGAGAGGGAGAGAGGGAGAATCCCAAGCAGGCTCCACGCCGTTAGCTCAGAGCCCAGTGCGAGGCTCAAACTCACGAGCCATGGGATCATGACTCGAGCTGAAATCAAGAGTTGGACAGTCAACTGACTGAGCCACCCAGGCATCCCTTTCTCTCTCTTTTTTGGATGGTGGTGTTATATTCTGTGGCACAAAAGTAGATTATCGTAATTGATTTACCCATTTCTCCAAGGAAACACATGTATATTCATTCTAGGTGTTTGCTGTTTGCAATGGTCATACAAAAAACATCCTTGCACATATATTCTCATTCAATTTTATTTGTGTGTGATAAGGTACTGCGTGTCTGGGATTTCTGAGCCAAAAAGCATATATATATATATATGTATATGTATGTATATGTATAATTTATATATATGTGTGTGTATATATATATATATATTTCATTTTAAAACTATTGCCCAATGCTCTTCTATTCCAAACATGTCTGTTTGATTATACACTTGTATAATTTACAGCACACAATTAATGTGAAGATTTCATACATTTTGCTTTAGCACAGTCCTTCTTTCTTTCCTTCTGTGCTCGGATGTCTGCTCCTTCTGCCCTCCAAATTATCCTTTTCTGTGGCGCTTAATCTGCTAAGTCCATCAGCGACTTTTCTTTTCAGCCCTTGACTTTTTTACCTTTAGAAGTTCCACTGGGCTCTTGGCTGAAGTTTTGTAAGGTGTAGCACGAGAAGGCGTAACACATAACACTGAGCACAATATAAATCAATGACTCAAACCAACCAAACAAAAACCCTGTATGTGCTTTGATGTAATAATATGTATGTATTTAGTATAAAATACATACCAGATTGTCTAAAGGTAGGAAGGCACAGCGCTACTATAAATAAATAATGCCGGAATTAACTTTCTTATATGAGAACCTATGTGCATAAGTCTGTCTACAGTTGAAACTTAAGTGGAAATGCTGACGTATGAGACGTGGCTCCTTCAGCCACACCAGATACACCACCTGAGCCGGGTGATGATGATGATGATGGTGAGGAAGAGGAGGCAGTGGGGAATCTGTATTTGGCCACTGATATTGTTTTAAAAGAGCATATTGGTTGATTCATATTCTCCCTTCTGGCCTCAGTTTTAGAAGTGGATGTTATTCTTTTAATGTGTCCGTTCCATTCAAGTCTGAAGCAGCTCGGTCTAACCTAAGCCAGGAAGGAAAGGAAAAGCATAAATGGGAAAAGGTTATCTAGGGCATATTTTCCTTGCTTGCCAAACATTCAGTTCCTAAGTCCAAGTTACTGATTGCCGTTAGCCAGGGTGAGTATGCGTCGTATGCTATGTTGAAAATTCATTGATAAATTAAAATTGCAGACAATCGTTTCTAAAAAGGAAAGACTAATATTTACAAAAGTGTATGATTTCTCTTTATAAAAGCTATTTTTTAACCCTCTTGGCAGATCTCAAGATCCTGTCTGCCGTAGAAGAAAATAATATATCTGATATAGATGAAAATTTTCGAACATTAAATATCAGTCTCTTAGCAACCATCGAGATTTAAAGAGTTGACTTTCTTAATGCCCATTGAGAAGTGTGTCGATGATTAAATGTTTCCTAAAAGAAAGATATGGAACACCACCGGCTTGGGAGGGTCCCGTGGAAGGCTCACGTGATTGATGGCCCCGACCCCCCTGATAACACTTGGCAGTGGTCTTGATGTATGGTCCACCTTCACAGCCATCTTGGGAAGCAAAACTGTGTGTCAGGGTCTGGGATCACATTTACGGGCTTTCGGGTGACTTTCTCTGAGTGGGTCTCATTTGTAATCCGTTTGATGCTTTGATATATAGTATTATGGGGAAGTAAATGTGATATTTCTGAGGATTGATAGCCAAATTCTTCACAGTCCAAATGTTTACACTCCGGGTTCTGAACAAAGCAGATAACAAGAGCTCAGTTAGTCATTTCTAAGAAAGAAAAGTTACATTCAAGGAATGGAATAATTTTATAAATATGGTTCAACTTCCAGTACTTAATAAAAATAAGTGGCCAATTTAAGAGAGATTCTCCAAGAGGGCATTGAAAGATGCCAAGAGAACTGTAACATTATCGTCGGAGTAAACTTTTCTAACATGACAGCATTGTTTTAGACTTTGGGTATGATCTATAATTTGGCTCAAGTTTGGATTGTTCTTGGAATGAGAAGGCATCGCTCTGCTCTTTGCTGACGTCACGCAAAGCCGTGGTTTTTCATTTCCTTGGCTGGTTCCTCTTAGCCCGTGCAGGTGCAGGGCCGTAGGAGGGCTGGAAATACCCGGCAGGTTGGTGGAGGAAGCCTCTGCTCTTCTGGTGTTTGTTCCTTGGGACATGCAGGCTTTTGTGGAGATCTCTACTCTGGGACAATGGGGCAGCATGGCTCTGGCAGTTCTGTACGTCCTGTCCGCCACACTGCAATCTGTGACATGACATTCCCTCTGGGGACAGTAGGAAGTTCTCCGCCTGGGAGTGAAGATCCACATAGAACGTTCCTTAGGCCAGAGCAAGGAGTCGACCCTGATCTCCCATTTGCCAGGAGAAAAAAGCCTAAGGGCACACACCTAGCCTAAAACAAAAGCAACTTCAAAACGTCAGATAGATAATCAATCATGAATTTCTACATAAGAATATATGTGAAAATAATTAGGGCTTTTGATTACGTATAAATTCCCAATAAATCAGCAATGATAACGATTCTGTCACAATCTGATGTCGTCTCAGTTCTTGTTCATAAATACCTGGTATCTAGATGCGGACTAGGAGGCTGTGTGCACTGGTCAGACAATACAACAGGTAAGATGTTCAATCTGGGGATGCATATTTGAAAATGAGATAACTGGGTCATGGGGACGTTTCAGTGACCGGGACTGAGGACGAGAACATTTTCTTCTGAAAGAAGATACAGGGATTGTCCCCTAAACTGACGCAAGTAGGATTGACTTCAGAAGAGATTTCTTTGGGGCTCTCTTCACAGGGTTATTTATCCAAGGGGACGAGGAACCCGTTATGAAACACTTTGTGTATAAAGCTATTGCAGGGAGGAAATTCTGAGGCAGCTGTTAAACTGAACTTCAAGTACAGGGAACTCAGGGCTGTGTATCAGTCTGCACGGGTTGCTGTAACAAAATATCCCAGCCTGGAGGCCTTAAACAACAGACTTATTTTTTTTTCCCCACAGTTTTGGAGACTGGGTGTTTAAAATCAAGGCGTCAGCAGGAATGCTTTCTGGTGTGAGCTGTGTCCTAGGCTTGCAGGTGGCCTTCCTGGTGTCTCTTCCTCTAGTCAGAGCCCACGTCTGCTGGATTAGGGTCCACCCTTCGGCTGGTTACTTCTTTATAAGGGCCCCGTCTCCACATAGCCGCATTCCAAAGTGCCGGAGGGTGGGGCTTCAGCATACAAATGTGGGGGGAACACAGTTCTGTCTGTAAGGGACAACATGAGATCTAAATGGCTTCTCAAAGTGAGGATGGCTGGAAGCAGATTCCCAAGACTTAAGTTGGCCTTTCCTGAAAGTTCCTCCTCGTGTTGGAGGAATTTTTGTTTTTCAAATGCTTAATTACTATGTGCGTGTGTGTGTGTGTGTGTGTGTGCTCTGCTTTCACCAGGAGAGGTGGTGCTAAGAGTGACAACAACATCCCACTTCCCAGAAATAATAAAACTCAGGCTCGACTGAAAGTAAGCAGGTCTTACAAATGGGGAGCCGTCCACTCTTGAGAGGAGTTTCTCCGGCATTTTCTCCCGCGCCCTTCATGTCAAGGCTCAGCAGCCTTACCCTCCGGCACACCGTGAATGCAGCTTCCGGCTCGGGCTCATGTGTCCAGGTGTCTGGTGTACGAATTTGTCACCGGCAAAGCCCCCCTGTCAGGGCGCTTGGGATCAGGCAGCTCTCCCCTCCCTTAGGGAACAGACCTCAGGGGGCTCAGCAATACAGCTCTTTCTCCGTGGGCAGTTGTGGTCAGGAAAGAGCCAGGCAAACCCTGCTAGTAGGTGTCTTGGGTGAGCAGAGGCCGTCTGACCAGCGTGTGACAGGGTGATGTGTTGTCCACTTGGAGGGGCTCATGCCTGAATTTCTTGGCCAGAAATCAGCAGGCTACATGAATGAAGGAATGAATGAATGATCCAATAAATCAATCAAATACCTGGGATCCCTGGCAGGCACTCCTGAAAGCTGCCGTTCACATTTGTATTTCGCAGTCCTGGTAATCGCTTCCTTTCTGCGCCCTATGGCTGCGATAGATTTTTTTCCCCTCATCGTGATAATTTCAGCAAATTTTTTTGCAGTTGTAAAATACTGAAATTTTATTAGAGAAATCCAGCTACTGGTACCCACTGAGCAGAGCCTCGACTATGTTGTTAATTCAGTTGTCTTCCTCACCCTGGGCACCCAGCTCCAAGGACTCTTTACAGGGATGGATTTATGATGGATGCCATCTGGTCTGATAGAAGGAAACAGATATTGATTTTTAATATTTTCTCCCAACGTGTTTACTCCAGGATAATACAGCAGCTATGTGGCAGCTTGTCTGGGAGTGGAAAGGATTATCACCACTGCCTTTTGATGAGATAAATTACCTAGGATGCATAGCTAAAGGGTTTACTTTGATGTTATGTCGCTTCATTTACCCATATGACTAAATGATTATTGATTTTATATTTTTGAGCTCTTGAAACGTGAAAATAAGTTGGCGGAGGAGCCCGGCTGTGTTCGTTTTATTAATTTATTTCTGCGGGGCATAATTCACTTTGGACCAGGTTGTGAAGGTTTTGGGTTCATGACCGGCTGTAGATACAGTTGCAAAGAAATGGCTTATTTATATAGTCATTGCAAGTAGTCCCAAAATCAATACAGTCTGGGATTGGATGATTAAACTCAGTCCCTTTGTGGGACTCATTCCTGTAGCTGCTGCTGGAATTATCTGGACACCAGCAGACCCATGTGACCAAGTGTACAAATAGCAAGTTTGTTCAAGTTGAAATATTATTTTTTTTTGCTCATCATTTTTTTTACCTGCTAGGCTCACTCGGTGACATTTTAACAGCCTGGAAAAAAAAAAAAAAAGGGGGGGCCGGGGGTTGATTGACTACTTCAGTGAAATCAGCAATCTGCATTCGGAGCTGCCTCCGGGGCCTTCTGGAACGCCAGCGCGTGGGTGGACACGGTGCGCGTCTCGATCGGAGGTCCCGCTGCGCGCTGGGTGTCACCCAGCAGGAATCCGGGGTGCCCGCTAACCCTTGGCGGCCCCGCACGGTTCAGACCCTCGGCGTCTCCCTGTGTGAGGAGCAGAGATACTCCTGTGAAGTGTTGACTTTCCTGCGCTCATTGACTGTGCCGCACCGTTTGGCCTCTGTCTGGAGCGCGCTTGTGACGCTCTGTTTCTCAGCGGCCGCTCCCCGGTCAAGTGCAGAGACCCTGTCTGCAGAAAACTGGCCTGTTGTGTTTGAGTTTTCGTGATTTTCGCTCCATTTATTTTCACAGGTTTTTAAACATAAGTCGCCACATCACACCTATTCCTCGTTAATAGTAAAATTTGGTATAATTTCTGGGCCTCGTGGGCGTCTTTGAGGTGGAGTCTACGTTCGAAATTGGGAATTTCTGCTTGCCCCACACTCAGATGAACACAGCTCGGATGCTGGGTCAGGGGACGTGAGCAGGAAGGAGCGACATTCTAGGAAGATTCCGCGTGTGTTTACGCAGACCGTCAAAACCCAGAGTGAATGGAAGCTGGGGGTTGTGGAGAGGAAGGGAGTCTGGGCTTTATTTTTATTTATTTATTATGTATTATTTATTATTAACGTATTATTTATTTATTATTTATTTTATTTCTTTATTATTTTCTTTATTATTTATTTATTATTTTCTTTATTATTTATCATTTTCTTTCTTTATTATTTATTCATTATTTTATTTATTATTTATCATTTTATTTATTTATTGTTTATTCATTATTTTATTTATTTATTTATTTATTTATTATTTTATTTATTTATTTTTAATATTTATTTATTTATTTATTTATTTATTATTTTTATTCAGCCAAGTTCCTGGTCCATGACTTCCCTTCTCTGTGCCTCATTCTCACTCACCTCAACGGTTAGCCCAGGGTGCTTCAACAAAACGATGAGCAAAGTTCAATGATGGGCCTCATCCTGGGATGGTCTTTTCCTTTTCCTTTTCCTTTTCCTTTTCCTTTTCCTTTTCCTTTTCCTTTTCCTTTTCCTTCCTTTCTCTTCTCTTTTTTCTTTCTCCTCAATCTCTCTCTCTCTCTTTCTTAAGTAGGCTTCACACCCAATGTGGAACCCAACACGATGCTTGAACTCAAGACCCTGAGATCAAGATTTGGATGCGTAACCAACTGAGCCACCCAGGTGCCCTCCTGGGATGATATTTTAAAAGCCAAAATTTCACACATCGATTGAATTCAGATATGTAAAATATATATATATACATATATATATATATATGTATATATATATTTTTTTTTATTCCTTGGAAACTTACTTCACATACAGCTACGTGTTTGCAGAATCTAAAACCTGCTAGGCAAGGTAACTACTCTATACACTCCGGAAGTGAATGTAAGACATTTCGTTTCCCAGCCTGGACTTCTCAATGTTGTAAGTGATAGTGGCACGTTTTACAGAGTTAAAAAAGGTGTAAAACACTCCTTACTTTAGTCAGCGTGTATGTATAATTAATGTGTAGTAAATTATATGGCTCCGGTTTAAAGCTTGTTTAAATGCATAGAATTTGAAGTCGAATGAAGAAATAAAATAACTTTTGGAGCAGTGTAATGTAATATGTTGATCAATTTTATAGGGGAGTGGTGAATATTTAATTAATCACCTTTTGACAATTATTCACACTGGTCGGGATCAAGGTCTCCATTAAAGCCAAAGAATAGCTTCATTACAAACGACCCATAAAACTGTCAAGTGCTGGCTGGGAAGACAAGTAATTTCCTTTCCCTTTAAAACCATTAGATGGAATGATGGGGGTGGGGAAGGTGACAAAGTGTATAATCGCGTGATTACAAAGAAAAGCTTAAACAGTAAATTTGACAGCTAGGTTGCACAGGGTAGGGGATAAGGGTTATAAAGCGACGCCTGTATTCCTTCCAGGAGCTTTTAATTTTCTAAGAGGACAGCAATGGCTGCGTTCTATTTTTTGCTGGACTTTTTCTTCATCTTGCAGTATTTGCTTAGGGCTCAGGCGTGCCAAGTTTTTAGTACCGGTGGATGTAAATAGAGGAATAACACGGACTTTTTTTCTCCCAACGCCTCTCTCTCGATGACTCTCAGCAGAGGGAGAACACACTCGCTGCCATCCGGATTAATGCCTGAGGAGGTTGGCCTATCAGAATGGCGTCTGGACGGCAGAGAGGGACCAATATGTCAATGGAATCAGCACATGCATTTTCGGGCCCGGCTTTGAGGACTCAGAACAGATTGATCATCGTGACTCCTCTTCTGCCCGAGTACAATCTGGAAAGTTGATAACCGCTTCCATTTTACTGAATCCATTTCTTAATTCTTCAATATTGACCAAGAATCCTTGACTCTCATCAATTTTCACATGCCCGGAGAGGTCTCTGGGCTGCCGGAACTCGTGCAGGTATTTCCCTGAGCGAAAACGATGTTCTTTCCCGAATGACTCAGTGGTGAAAAGTCATTTATGAGAATCTCAGGACTCCACGGCCTTGAAGAAAATAACACAGAACAGACCTGTTCGCAAGATCCTCTCCTCCCCTCCTAGTGGAGAGAGGCGTGTCAGGTGTTAGCAAATTTCAGCCGTAAAGGAGCCTGCTAGAGGCCAAGGCTTAGAGGCCGAGCTCTCCGCGTTAAGTGTTTTAGACACTTGAATTTAACTGTAATTGTACAGAACCTCCTTAGCCGGTAGAATTTTCCTAAAAACTGAGCAAAATGTAAACAGCCGTTTCTTGCTTTAATGGAAACAGATAATACTGGGGTTTACGAAAGTTCAGCAAGCCGTAGCCGCCACTGAGACGGGTCTCTTAGACCCGACTTCTCTTTATTTCTTTGAACCTCGTCTATTTTAAGATCCTACACCCAGGGCTCCAATGCACACGCCCACACGCACAAGTTCAAGTGGCCACTCTTAAAAACTAATGGCTATTGACTCTTGTTGGGATCTCTGTGATGTTATCTCGCCCCGTAAAGATTTTGCGGTATGCCGTTTACACTGTATCTGGTGATTGTATAATCATTATTGATTTTCCTTGTGTGTAGTACCTATGTCAAACAACCTAATATATTTAAATGGTGATTATTTCAGTTCTCTATCTGCTATTAGATAAGATCAAAGGTAGTTAAATGTGCGGTAGATGGGGGGGAGAGATAGCGTAACTTACTTGCGCCTCTGTCCCTGCTATTGTACAACTCAACGACAATCGAGGGTATTTAATAATTAACTTTCTAAAACGTGTGGAGATTTTGGGCCTGCAGAAGAATGAGGCTGTCAGATGGAGGGAGAGCGTCCCAGACGCGCGGCTAAAGGCGCGCGGCCGCGTGAGTGCCGGCGCTGGGATGGATTGCTTTCCAAAGATCCTGGGAAATCACTCTGTGTGCTTCATTTACTCCTTGTTTTTGTGCAAATGCTCCTGAAGACACGAGAGCCAAAACCAGAGCGCTGGGTAATTTCCCCCAGGATGTTGTCACTGCTAATCCAAGGAGTGGGGTGCACGGGAACCCGGGCCGGGGGGTGAGCGGGCCTCGGCAGGTCAATCTCAGGGGAGGCATCCTTAAGGGGCTTCATTCATCATGGGCCAGGGCCCTGCTCGTGCCGCTGGGGAGGCTGTCTGCCCGGGCGCATTTATCTGAAGGCAAAGCCAGCTGATCTTGTGGCTCCTTCACAATTTTCTTAATGTCATCCCCCCCCCCCCCAAATACACTGTGGATTAGTTTTTGGAATCCTTTGTAACCTATGTAAATAAAGCTTATTATTTTGAAAGGTGCTAACACGACATCTAAGACCATCTAATGAACACTTTTCAATCCAGTTAGAAACTAAATCTTGAAATGAGGCTTCACGTTCCCGCCGCGATAGACACCATGGGCGGCCATCGTTCGTCATGGGTCCGTGCTACGACCCGTGCCGAGTGTGAACGTGGCCCCCCTGCCCCGTTGTCCCTCCCTGGGCTCTGGGTGAGGGGAGCCTGACGGAGGCTCGTGGCTTCCTTGGCGTCCCGAGAATATTTCCGCAGAGGGTCTCCTGGCCCTGCGTATTACCCCCTTACGTAATGTTGGTGACAAGTTCCCTGTTTAGTCGAGGTGGCTGACGGAACACAGGGCTTTTCCCGGGAACCGCCGAGGGTGCTGAGTGTCCCGTGCTTCCATCCGAACGGTTCGCTTTCCCGGACTGGCTCACGTCAGCAGACGGAAAGTTCTTGGTGCAAAATGCACCGAAACATCTTTCAAATTTCTAAAACGCTTTCGGATGTTATTTCACATACAGCCAAACGATGCTTGGCAGGGGAGTGCCCCGGACGATGATGGCCCTAGAATCCAGGTGGAAAATCCGATGGCGAAGCAGGTGCGTGGCCTGCCCCCGGAGGCCAGGTCGGCCAGCGTGTGCCTGCGTCTCTGAGTTCTGGGGTGCTGCCCCCCCACAAGCCACCTGTCGTGGGATGGAGGGGACACGGTCGGACACACTTTCCTGCATTTCCCTCAGTTTCCCCGAACACTGTGCTCAGCTGCCCCGTAAACACTGAGGTCCCAGAGACCCTTGTGCAGGCTTCGCCGTGACCCTGGTGGTGAAGCACGACCGGGTCATTCCTCTCCACATCCAGCGTCCTCGCTGGGAACATTTGATTAGGTTTTCATTGGATTTGCTGACTTTCACTGACTTCATAGTTAGTTTTGGGGTCCAATTCTTGACACTAGTTGTTACCCCTTCAACGAAGTTCATGAGTTGAATGACCTACATTTTTTAGTTGTTTAAAAAATATTTTTTTAACGTTTATTCATTGTTGAGAGGCAGAGACAGAACATGAGTGGGGGAGGGGCAGAGAGAGGCAGACACAGAATCCGAAGCAGATGCCAGGCTCTGAGCTGCGGCGTGGAGCCTCAGGCAGGGCTCCCACCCATGGACGGGGAGATCGTGACCTGAGCCGAAGGCAGACGCTTAACCCACTGAGCCACCCAGGTGGCCCTTTTTAGTTATTTTCCATTGTTTTCTTGTAGATCCAGTCATTTCTTGCAGATCAGACTGTGGAAGGTGTTTTACATTAAAGGGGGTGCACTACTGACTGGTGTTTTTTTTGCACCCTTCTCGTTTTCAAACATGACATTTTAGGCACTATAAGAAAAGGCCACTTTCGGCCACGGTGAGGTAGGAAGCCTGCGGTCTCGCGCACAATAGCTCATTTGGTCACCAGCATTGGCACCCGTGTGGGTGACAGGCAGGGAAGCGTCTGTGGAGTTGACAGGAAGTCACCCCGTGCCCCCGCTCGCGGCCTGCGGGGAATGGAGGCAGGGTGGGGAGGGAGCCCTCCAGGAGCAAGCTGGCCTCACACAGAGTCTCGGCCTTGGCCGGGCAGCCTCCTCAGTGGCGTCCTGACCGTGAGGGGAGAGCCCGTGCGGTGTCAGATTGGGTTCCCCCAGACCCGCTTGGAGGCAGGCGCGGAACCTGGAAGTGGGGAGCCACGCTGGGCGGGCGTCCGGCCAACCCCACGGAGGGAGCCTGTCGGTGCCCCAGGAAGAGCTATCCACGGGGTAAGGGGGAGGGGGCCTGAGACACCCACTCCCCTACCCCGCAAGGATTGCTTGGGGAAGCCCTGGGAAGACGTCGCCTGCCAATTTGCAGGCAGAGTAGGTTCTGGAAGCCAGGGCAGCCTCTGACAGTGACTCAGGTGCACGGTGAGGGGTCCAAGGGGAGCTCACAGACCACCAAGAGGCCAGGAGACACATTGGCTTTAGGCCATTTCTTGGAGTACAGGATCCCTTGGACGAACAGCCTTTGGGCAGAATAAGCATGACCTGAACAATGCTTTTATAGGTGAGTAGGGAGAGGGCGTGGGCAGGGAGGGGGCGTGGGCCGGAAGGGGGCGTGCGCCGGGAGGGGGCGTGGGTCGGGAGGGGACCTGCGCAGGGAGGGGACGTGTGCAGAGAGGGGTTGTGGGCCGGGAGGGGGCGTGCGCCGGGAGGGGGCGTGCGCACTGGGGGGTTGTGCGTGGGTCGGGGTGTAAGCGGTGAAGAGGTGTGCCCAGGAAGGGGGTGAGACAGCGTGGGGGTGTGTCCACACTAACTTAACAGAGCTGAAAGGGTCCCTCTGAACCCCTGCCACACTTAATGCTGGCCTCCTCTCGCGCACACACCCGCGCACTCCAGTGACAGCATGCATGAACACGGGGGCACACCTGAGCACACGTGTGCACCCACGCACCCCGTACACACGCATTGACAGGCACACACGTTATGTCCACACTCTCTGCGCAAGGCCGCTTCTTGCAGGCACGTGTCCTCACCCCCTTGTCAAGTGTCCTCCGTCGTCCTCCCCAGATGGACGGCAAGGTGGGCCCTTAGGTGGGATTTCCTCCTGCTGCTGCAGGAAGATGGAATCTCGGTCTGAAGCGTGAGCATTTAGTTCACACCAGTGAGCGGCCGTGTCTGCCCACCCAGACCGCTGTCTGTCTGGTCTCAACAGGACCGACTTCCCCCGGGAGACGTGTCTTTAAGGGTGACCGCGAGTAGGCCTGTGGCGGCCACGCTTCCTCGAATGCAACATTGCGAGTTGACTGATCCTAACCACTCTGCAGATATTTAGATATCAATTACCCCTACTCATTATTTTGATATGTTTTTACCCGGATGGCTAGCTAACTCCCCAACTGTTGTCTGGAAAAGGTCATTTGGTCGTGATGGCTCAGCAGAAATGACGAATGACGCCCCTCGCAAGTGGACAGGGCACAGGGCCGGAGCCTGTCCCGTGGGGGGTGCAGGTGCAGTGGGGACAGTTATGCTGCAAAAGAAGTTTTTATTTCACATTCAGGGAACGTCTTTGTATTTAATTCACGTTTTTTGACTTCCACACGCTGCAGAAGCATCTCTGGCCGTGGCGTTTTTATTAGCATTTTCCTGTGTCCCACCAAGAGGGCTCTAACGTCAGGGCTCCCTTCCCTCCGGTAGTCGGTCCCTGCCATGTCCTTTGCTCCTCGTAGTCCTATGTTTTATTTTCATTTTTGTTTAATAGGAGTTTATTGGCTCTCACAACAGCTAAGCCCAGAGGTTGGTACGGAATTCAGGGATGGCTCGATCAAGCGTGTGGCTAGTTTAGCTTCAATCATCTAAGAATTGCCCTCCACCACTTGTAGCTATCATCCCAGAATCGCTTCTCTTACAGTGATGAATAAGGAACAATTGCTACTCTGCTTTCCTGAGGACGGAGGGTGGTTCTGACCAGATGTTTTCTCCGGGTTCATCCACCTGAATGGGGCCGTAAGGCTCTGCTGCACCCAGGACCGAGCCAGGAGATCGGGGTTGCTCACTGACCTTCCATTGCCATGTGCCTCACTGCACGTGCTGCTGTGGTCTGCTTCCCGCAGACCAGACGCACAGCAGGGGCGGCTGAGGGATAACCTTTTCGTTCTCCACGCCCTTCAGCACACGGACAGTCATTCAGTAGTAGTGACCATCCTGTTGTAAGCTTTAAGAATTGGTCGTGGTGGCAGGGGAATGTCTGGAGAGAGGGCCAGGAGAACTGCCTGCTCTTCCTTCCGCCGGACCTGCCCACGCCCTGCCTCTAGGCGCGGGGAGCCCTGCACTCCAGATCTTGTGTGCCACGTGTGCAGGTAGAACGTGCCACTCTGCACTCCATTCGCTTTGACCCCACCTTGTCATGATTCTGACCTCTCAGGCCGACCCCCTGACCTCAACCCAAGCCTTGTTGTCCCGATACTAGGAACACAGCTCTCTCCTGCTACATTGAATAGACTCACTCACCAGCCCTGGAGTCAAGTGTGGGCTTTCAGGGAGGCTCCCACCATGACCTTGTCCGTGGCTGAGGTCCCTCCACACCTGACAGCTGCCTGGGAGGACAGGGTACACTTGGATAAATACATCAGACGGTGTTTCGGAGGAGGGCCTGTAACATCACCGAGCTCCCCTGGGGCTTGGTGATCGGAGTGACCCAGAGGAGGCCAAGGCCATCACACTCATGGCAGGAGGCCAAGCCCATCAGAGGCTCCTGGAAAATGCCAGGACCATGTGTTCAGCGTTGTTTCAAGACAGAAAAGCAGCCAGGTGCTCTGGAGTAAGATGGTGTTCAAAATCAGACCCTTGCCTCTCGGGGCGCCTTCTTTCTTGTCTTTCTTTCTCTTTGTCTTTGTCTTGTGTCTCTCTCTCTCTCTCTCTCTCTGTCTCTCTCTCCCTTTCCTTTCCTTTCCTTTTCCTCCCTCCTTCCTTCCTTTCCCTTCCTTCCATCTTGCCTCCTTTCTGTCTGTCTTTCTGTCTTTTTCCCTTGGTAGACAAGTGATTTATGCAGACTGTTATAAATCTGTTGTGAAAGCACATTTTCCACTTAAAGGCGAGCCTGGGTTTCTGCCCAGCCTGGCGGCCTGTGGGCACGTGCTTGCCCTGGAGGAGGCCCTGTTAGGGGACAAGGGTGGGGTCGGGACCCTGGGTCCTCGAATGCTCTGAGAAAGCCCTTCATTTGTGGAGCGGGAGCCGTCCGTCCTTTGTGAGGCAGGAAGTATCAGAAACTCATTTCGATTCAACCAGAAAACTGGGGCCGGCCCAGGGGTGAGTCATGGAAGGGCAAGTTGTGAACAGGGGTGGAGGGGACCTTGAAGCGGGGCAGGCCAGTGGGAGCGAAAGCGTGAGAGTGCCCTGTCCCAACCGCAGAGCGAAAGCAAGAACAGTCTCGACCTTTCTTGCCCACCTGAGGAGGACGATGTGATGCTGAACCAGGAAGCCCTGGATGAGAAGGAGCTGGGGAAGGGCAGGGCCATCTGGTCGACCCATGTGCTCGGGGCTGGAATAAGGACCGGAAATGGAGAAGGGTGGTCTCTGAGGGGGCCCGGGAGGGAGAAGGTTTGGACGCCTCCACTCCTTCCTCTCAGGAGTCCCTCTCGGGACACCCTCCATACCCTCTGAGGCCATGGGACCAACAGGAGGAAGGCAGCTTACCCCACTCGGCCTCGTGCCAAGGGGAGACCCAGAGGCTTGTTGTGAGCCCAGTCTGGGTGCAGGACGAGCCAAGTGCAGAGGGCCGCCTGGCGTCCCTGGCGTCCTTATAAAGGAAGACTGTCCTTGGAAAATAAGAAAGTCTGAGCCCCGGCGGGACCCCTGGGCCCCACGAGTCAGCCTGGCTCCGAGGCCACGCAGAGGACCGGCCCGACCCCCCGCTACTGGGCCCGCCCTCTGAGTGTGCCCTTCTCTGGTTCTGCTCAACCAGAACGGACTCGAGGGGCACACAGTCAACAGATTCGGGCCACCAGTTGTGGTGGCTGAGATGCTATGCAAACAGGAACATTAAATAGCTTCTGGACTTTTCCCACCGAGCAGAAGAGATGCCTCGAGAAGCCAGCGGACCGCTCTGCAGCTGTGGCGCGAGCTGACGTCTTTCACTTCGTTTCCACGTTCCTCTTGCCCAACGTGGCACAAAAGGTTGCCGAGGCGAAGGAGAAGACCCGCGGGCCCACTGACCACTGCCATCTTGCAGACACGCACACGGACCGCCCGGCTGCCCGTCGACGGCCCAGCGAAGCCGAGACAAATCACTTCTGCCTCCGGTGTGGATAACGGCGTTTTGACAATCGCAGGCTCCCGGTACTTAAGGTCTGGATTTATTATTATTGCTAATAATAATAAAAATGAAGATTGCTTATGCTCGACCACAGCGCTCTACAAAAATTGATTTTCCTGAGGTCTGCATGGTGTTCTAAGACTTCCTTTTCTTTAGTCTCCAAGGTGGATGGGTATTTCATAGCCTCCATCCTTTATATTCCAAACAAATGATTGACATAATATTGATATCCTCACGAGAGGACGGTTTTAAGATCACATGCCTTCATCTAATGCCTTTATAATTCAATCGATTACAGACATTGGGCAGACCCTTTGATTTTTATGAAGGAATTCCTTTTAAGCAAGGAGAATGCCCATGCATGGAGATGTCTGTCCCTTCAGACCATCAAGTCACATCTTCTCAGCAGGCTCTCCTGTGGCCGAGGAGGTTGGTCTGGACGGCAGGGCCGAGGACAGGGGCTGCCCTGTTTCCCCCGGCAGAGGGCTTCCGTCCGCGAGATGCAGCGTCGTGTTATTAAACAGTAATTAAACCCCGCAGGTGCAGTGCTTTGCGCTTGCTAATCTTGGTGAGTGTTTACATGCTACTATTTGTTAAATGGCAACGTTTATTGATTTGGCAAATTCAGTCCCACATTGTAGATTTTCACTCAGTCTGTGTTGCTGCATGTGGTTCAGCATTTTTAAATGTCAACTGCAAAGTATTATTGATCGGTAATTAAAAGTGTAGAGAAAAATTAGCAGAGTAGAAGTTTACGGTCATTAGTACAAGTACCGTCGGGCAATTATTTAGTATGTTTTCACATTTAGTTTCCTTCCCGCTATTGACAGAGAGCATCTTGCTCACCCGACAGTTTTTTGTTTTGCTAAAAAGGAAAGTTTTAACATCAATAGGAATTAATGACATACAATTCTTTTTGAAAATTTGCCTGTCGGTTTCCCTGGTGCATAAATAAACGAATCGAGGGTCCTCTGGGCTCCGAGCAGAATGAAAGAGAAGCCTGAGCTCTGCGGGCCTGGCCGGAGGGACCACAGGGCTCCCCGGACCCGGCGGCGGGGGTCCTGGCTGAGACTGCGCAAGGAAACCCGCGGTGTGAGCCAGACAGGGGCCCCTTGCTAAGCGTGCGTCCCGATATTGTCAGACGCACTGAGGACGGTGATACACTGCACCGAGTAAGCGTGTTTATGGGAATGGGCTTTGTTCCGAAAACACGGCCACCCTGTTAGGGGTAACCCGGGCCCTCGGGAATCTATCATCAGATCATGTTTAAAAATCCAAAGCACAAAGCCAACACCACACGTGCGCTACCTATGGGAGTGTGGCCTGAGGCGGGCTGGGGAAGAGAAGGGCCGGAAGGTTCTCTGCACAGGGCGCACATTCTCAGGAATGAGCTCATGTCGCGACCATGTTTGTGTAAGGAAGGGGACGCGTGAGGGTCTCTGAACCTCCACGCTTAGACTGCAGGTGGAGTCATTATGGGATGACTATAAATTTCAGCCCCCAGGCTCGTTTCCAGAAGATGATACGGTGAAAACCTGGGAGATACGTTTCATAAGGGAAAGATCTTGGGGAGGTCAGGGCAGGGGACTGGGGCCTGGCTCAGGGCGGTGGCTGGGGGCAGAGCGGCAGAGGGGAGGGCAGCCAAGATTTCATACAGACCCTCCGGAGAGGAGAGGTGAGAGGTGGAGTCATCACCGCACCCCCCACCCCCCCACACGCCCCTCCCTCCCTCGCGCCTTCCTCGGTTCTTCCAACAAACCAGCACCTACAAGTCTGTAGAGTCACTTCCAAAGAACCTATTTTCCACAAGGAAATGGTGTCGCGCTTGAACAGTTTGGATGCGGAACCACAGCCTCCACGGTGTCGCTGTGCCAGGGTATTCGGGAGACGGACGCCCCCCACGCAGATAGGGGGAGCGTTTGCACGGCTGAGCGCAGTTGTGGGGGTGCAGGGAGGCACTCGGGCAGGTGGGAGGGGAGCGGCGGGGGCTTCTCGGTTTGAACAAAGCGGGTCAGTAAAGTTGCAGACAAGTGGCAGCCGCGGGTGCAGAGAAAGCCCCAGGAGACCCGAGTCCGCGGTAGGAAAAGGTTGCGCGAATTTGACAAGAAACAGGTGGTCATGACCTTCCGAGGGAGTGTTTTCGATGCCACAGTAACCGTGGAGTCACGTTGCACGAATTCAAGAAATACAACGGATGAAATTACATAAATGTACCTCGTGCGCACAGTAGCACAGTAAATGCAAAGCGGAATGAAATATGGTCAAACGAGGTAGGAAGTTGAGCACAGGCAGAAAGGAAGAAATCGCCGTGGGAACAGACCGAAGAGCGATTGCGTAGGAAGGCAGCGGGAGCCTCCCCCGGGTGTGCCTTCTGCGGGGGCCTCTTTGTTTATTCCGTCGCTCACTTCCTAGCACTGCCGTAACCGTTGGCACACGGTCGGTGGTGCGGGAGCCCCCCGGGGGGTTGAATAACCCGTGTCCGAGAGAGAGCCCACGAGGACGGGTCATGAGATGGCCAGGCGGATGGCATCGCAGGGCCCAGCGGGACCGCGTCCCAGGCCTGGGCGGCGTCATGGTGAAGAGCGGGGCCCCGGTACCAGGTTACCTGAGACAACATCCTCCCCGTCCCTCATCGGTTGGCAATTCTTGACAAGTTGTAGTTAGAGCACCTTCCCTAGACCCCGTGTGCTGAGACTGAAACAGAGACAAGACTGACCCGGCGGAGAAGGTCTACTTTGAGGACGAGACGAGATGAAGTCTGTAAGACGGTTAGCAATACCCAGAATGGTAAACGTACGACAAACGTTAGCTATTTCTACCGCTGTTGTGGGGACAGTCCGCCCCCGGGGGCTGTGGACGATCAGGGCATCTCAAAACAAAGGTGGAGTTTGTTTTCAGAGTGGGCACGCGTCCGTGGAGAGACCGCCAGGCTTAATGAAGTGCGTTTCGTCTCCCAGTAGACTGTTGTGTTGGGGTCACCACGTAGGTTTGGTCTGGTTTGTTTCTGCAGGCGTTGGACACAGGGCCCCAAGGACTAGGCGGGTTGGGGGGGGGGTGGAGGAGCTGGGTGGGCTGGTTCACCGCGACTGCTTACCTGGAAGGTGTTCCCCGGGATGGGGGAGGCCAGGCCGGGCCGGCGGTGATGAGCACATCCAAAGGGCAGTCAAGACGCAAACAGGCATCAGGACAGCGGCCTGGAGACACCGGGAAGGGGCAAGAGCAGGGCTTGCGGGAAAGATATCTTAAAGCAGGACTTGGACTTTTGCCCTTTTTTTTTTTTTCTAGAAAACACACCTAAGAAGCATATTGCCATGGCAGGGGCACAGATTTTGGCTCGGTACGGTGTGAACGAGTGTGCCCCTGCGGCACACGGAGCTCCCGTCTGGGGAAGGGTTCGAACACAGCCCCGGTCGCCCCTCGCTGCCCACGTCCTGTGGGTGGCTGCCTCACGTGACCGACACCACACTTCCAGGCTGGAAATGGCTCGGGTCACGATCCTGAGCCGTTTCCAGGCTGGAGGAAGCCAACGGGCACAGGTTCTAAGATGTTAGGATGTGAGGGCGCAGGTTTGAAGAAATGGGGCCCTGTGCCCCCCTGAGGCCAGCAAGGCCCGGTGGCCACCGGGTGGGTGTAAGGGCAGGGAGGATGGTGGCCGCTGGGCGTAGCTGGGCCTTATTTGGAGCCCGAGGAGCTTCACTTCCAGGAGCTGAGTGATGGGCCCAGCAAGCCACGGAGAAGGGTCAGAGCCACAAAACGGGTGAATGAAGGCTGCAAGCCAAGCGAGGCCAGGCAGAAAGCGGTGGGCCTCGTGGCCTGGTTCCCCGAGTGAGCCGCCACTCCTTCACCCGCTTCCTTCTCCCTTGCGGACAGGTGCTCACTTGGCCGGCCACACGCTCATCCCTCGAGGGCCGAGCGTCTCCAGCTGGCCCTGGAGCTACACGGTGGAGGGGCCGCCCAGCCCGCCCTGGCCCAGCTGCAGCGCGCTCCGGGCCTCACGGCCGGGGGCGGGGTGAGCTTCTCTCCTGGGGCCGGACACGGCAGTCACACGCAGATGTAACCCGGCTGGACGAACTAACGCCTGGGCCCTGGGCCGTCGCCCAGGGTCCCCCCGGGAGAGGGGTTCCAGGGGCAGCCCCGGGGGGGCTCCACAGGTGGGCCAGGTGACCCCGTGGCGGGATGCTACGCGGTTTGCCGTGGGGACAGAGGTGGGGTTCCGGAGGCAGGGGCGTGCACCCACCTGGCCCGTGTAAGGAGAAGGGAAGGTGGTCCAGACGTGGCGGGGGGGAGGGGGCGGTGCAGGGAAAGGCCGGCAGCGGGAAGGACGGTGCTTCTGGGGCAACTGGCGGGAGGCAGGGAGACGGGCGATGGGCCTTCTGCCGCGCGATCGTCCTCCAGTTATGGTTTCCGGCGCTTGAAACGCCACCGTCGCCCCAGCAGTCGGGACACATTAGACGCGGGGCTGGAGACAGAGGCGCCGTGGGGGCTGCAGTCAGTCTTCAGATCCCCGCGCTGTGTGCCCGGGGAAGGTGGGGAAAGGCCAACCCCAGGGGCCACGATGGCCCGCACCTCGTAGGTGAGGAAGCTCCGGTCTTCAGCAAGGTGAGAACTGAGATTTAAAATGTATTTTGATATTTATTTTTGAGACAGAGAGAGAGACAGAGCACGAGCAGGGGAGGGGCAGAGAGAGGGGGAGACACGGAATCTGAAGCAGGCTCCAGGCTCTGAGCTGTCAGCACAGAGCCCGACGCGGGGCTCGAACTCACGGACCGCGAGAGCGTGACCTGAGCCAGAGTTGGACACTTAACCGACTGAGCCAGTCAGGTGCCCCAGAACTGAGGATTTTAAATGAAATTAGGTGGAACGTGGTCAGTAGAAGCCGAGCTCCGAGCGAAGACCACACAGCAAGCTTTCCGGGTTTGCAAGCCCGCAAAGGGTGGAGGCTGGAGTGAGGCTGGAGGCTGGAGGGGGAGGGGGAGGCTGCAGGCTGGGGTCGTCATGGAGGGATGCAGGCTGACCCCGGAGGGGGAGGCTGCCATCTAAGAAATTAGTGCCCTATTTTTTAAAAGCCACATTTTCTATTAAAAACCACATTTTTATTGGGTTAACAAATGCTATATAGGAACAACAAATAACCACATAATTAAAGCAAATCCAATCTCTTAATGGAAACAGCCTTTAAAGAGCCCTTAATTTACTTTTAAATGTAAATATTAAATAACACCCAACCTTCAAAGAATCACCTCGCGAGCTTTCTTTCCAGATGAGCTCTGCCCCTCAGGTTTCTCTGTGTGTGAAAACTCTTTTATCTGGTGGCACTGAGTCGCTGCCTGCCCCTCCCCTCTCTGCCGAGGGCGCGTCAGCACGTGTCCTCTCTGCTGGGGACCCATCTGATACAGTGACGGAAACACCTGTCACTTAAGGTCACCCCTCTCTTGGGCACTAAAACTTGGAGTTAAAATTTGGACTGCAAGGTTGGACATAAAGCTTGAAAAAGCGTTTTCATTTGATTTCTCTGATTCGTTCTATACACTGAATTATTTTTTTCTCTTTTAAAACATTGCAGTCTGGGATGTGGACGTATTTAAGAGCTCCTCCAGTATTGGGCATAGTAGTTGCCGAACAGCATTTCACTTTACTAAGATCATCTGAAAAGAAATAAGAACAGAGAAGGATTACACGTGTTTTCCTTTTCTTCTTGTTCTCATTATCTTTCTGTATTTGTGCTTCAAAGATTTTCAGGTAGAACTCTCCGGGCTGCCGTGAGATAATTCCCCGACTCCAATCCGCTGTCTCTCACAAAGGGTAAGGAGGAGGCTCGGGGAGAGCTAGGGACCGGCTCAAGGTCAAGTGACAATGGCTGAAACATGTCACATGGGTCCCGAGCTATTTACTCACCGAGCGTTCCTTGATGCTGTGCCTGGAAAATAGCTGTTAGTTGACAAAATCACCTGGTGAGTATTATCTGCAAAACAGATATCTTTTCATAATTTGGCTTTTGTAGAAAGTGCTGCTGTAAACATTGGGGTACAAGTGCCCCTCTGCATCAGCACTCCTGTGTCCCTTGGGTAAATTCCTAGCAGTGTTACTGCTGGGTCATAGGGTAGATCTAGTTTTAATTTTTTGAGGAAATTCCACACTGTTTTCCGGAGAGGCTACACCAGTTGGCATTCCCACCAACAGTGCAAGAGGGTTCCCGTTTCTCCACATCCTCTCCAGCATCTATAGTCTCCTGATTTGTTCATTTTAGCCACTCTGACTGGCGTGAGGTGATATGGAAAGAGCCTAAATGTCCATCAACTGATGAATGATAAAGAAACTGTGGTTTATATACTGAACGGAATACTACGTGGCAATGAGAAAGAAAGAAATATGGCCTTTTGTAGCAACATGGACGGAACTGGAGGATATTATGCTAAGTGAAATAAGTCAGTCGTAGAAAGACAGATACCATATGTTTTCAGTCTTATGTGGATCCTGAGAAACTTGACAGAAGACCATGGGGGAGGGGAAGGGAAAAAAAAAGGGAGGGAGCCAAACCATAAGAGACTCTTAAAAACTGAGAATCAACTGAGGGTTGATCCAGGGGTGGGAGGGAGGGAAGGGTGGGTGATGGGCACTGAGGAGGGCGCCTGTTGGGACGAGCACTGGGTGTTGTATGTAAACCAATTTGACAATAAATTTCATATTAAAAAAACACAGATACCTTTTCTTCTTCGTGGACAAGCACATCACAGCCCAATAGAGGGGAAAAATACATTTACTTGCCTACAAAATACCATACAAATACAAAGAGATGTTTCTTAGATGATGTTCCAAAGTGAATGAAAAATTTACCTCTACTTGCCGTACGGAAAAAATGTTTCTGAATGTCCTTCGTTAAGGAGCATTTCCTATTTCCTTTTATAGCTTGGTATAAACTTTTTTTGTTGTCGTTTGTTTTTTGTTTGTTTGATTTTAATAATCACAAAGTAGAGCCCAAAACCCTTTCAAGGTTTGGGAGTGAGTCTGTTGCTGATTGTTTAACACAGAAGGTCTTTCTTGAAATGCAAAGTGTTGAAAACGTTCCTATGATTAGTATGTTGGTAATGAAGGCGTGTCTTACATACGGTGTCTGAGGGCATCTCAAAGCCCTAGACTGCTTCCCACGGCCAGTTCGTCATCCTGTAAATGGAATATTGTCCTCAGTGTTCCACTTCCCGATGCACAACATCGCATATATGTCCTGAGAGAAAGAAATCGGTGTGGGAGGCATTTCTAGGGCATCAGGCGTGATTGAATGCGAGCTAGGCCTCTGGTCCCAACCCTTTGATGGAGTTGAAATCAATCCCTTTGAGTGGAATGGTCCTATTCATCACCTCAAACTATGTATTAGCACAGCCCCCTAGCCCGAGGCTGCACCTGCCGACCTGCCACGGGGCGGTGTGGGGCAGTGCTGGGTGGGCCCAGGTGAGCGTCACCATCGTGACAAGACCCAAGAAGGGCTTTGGGTCAGGCCAGGGCTGTGCTGACATTGTGCTCAGACCCTCACGGGCTAGGATGATTTTATGCATTCCCGCTGCTGGGTGATGTGACATCTCACATCCACCAGCCTGCCACCTAACACCCACGCCCCAGAACTGTTTTCTACACTCCCCTCCCCTTAATCGACGGGTGATTGTCTCTAGCTTGCTGGCCTTCCCTTCTGCAGTAGCTTTGGGGAAATGGAGTCGCCCTGCAAAGACAGATTCCAGCTGACTGCTTCGCCCGGGGAGTCTGGCATCGAGTCTTCAAAGGGAACCAGGGCCACTAGGTCAGCAGGGAGCCTGCCTCCATCACCCAGTGATGCCCGAGTATGCTCTGCTCACAGAGGAGCCAGGCAACAGGAGCATAGAGGGCTGCCCCCTGGAGCCCGGCTCATCTGGGAAGCGAAGGGAGGGCTGAGGCCGACGACTCTAGAGGGAGGGGTCTTTCCTGATATCACTGGATGCCACGAACACGGGCTGTGGCCCTACGACTTTGGGGCTTTGAAGGCACTGTGCCTGGGGCTTCAGGGGGCTCAGACATGAAGAAGGTCACCACTGGGAGCCTTCAAGCCACGCCCGGACAGGACACTCCAGGAGAGGAGCGGTAGTGCCTGAGGGTTATGGGGTCCCCCCCGCAAGGAAAAGGAGGCATTTGGCAGGGGATCTGTCGGATAGTGGGGTTGGACAGGGAGCGTGGTCTGCAAGAAAACAGGAGGGTGAAGATCGTTGCACCATCGAGCGGTTTTGTCCCCGGGAAGAACCATTGGCCTGGACCAGGGGACGTGGGAGAGCCTCCCACAAGCACACGGCTTGGGCGGTCACGTCACAGACGTCAGGTTCACCGTGTGACTTGTTTTCACTTAGCGATGTCGGTCTTGGAGAGCTCTTCGTTGCCAGATTGTCTTCTCTTCAGCGTGACTCAAAAATTCCTGTTTGCTGCACTGAATCGTAGAATGAACCAGAGACGGTCAGATCTGCCGAATGTTCTTGCCCGTTGAATTTGCATGTTTATGTTCCTGGGTTGCACCTGAACGTTGTATCGATGGCCAGTTATCTTTGCAAATGAGAAAGCAGGATAACACAGAAAAGTGAGCTGGGGTCTTCTGAAAGTTAGAGAGATGGAACAAGTAGAAGAGCGAGAGGGTGATGGGGGTGAAGAAATGTGGCCGTCATGTTTATTTACGTAGGAGAAAGAATTTGCTGCGTCCATGTTATAAGAGCACCCTTGCATTTATTGAAGAACGGGCATGTATCCCATGTTGTCGGAGAGCAAACTTAGGGGCTCGTGCGCACACGGTGTGGCACCGGGGGACTGGACCCTGGGAGTCACCTCACACACATCTCCATACATTTCAATCCACCTTCAGCGAAGACAAAAATGATGAACAAAAGCGTGGATGAGAAGCAAAGTGCTGTGAGGACGTCATTTCGGAGTCTGAGATGGATGCTTTGTTGGCAGACTGTGGAGAGTCAAGAACCCATGGGGACAGAGGTCATGTCTGCTGGGACGGTCCCTGGCCTTGACTCACGGCCGCCCTGACGGCCCGAGTGCTCCTGGGAATGACCACGTCTCTGAACCTTGGGTTCCCCATTTGAAATTAGAGGTAAGAGCTGCCCCCTTGGACTGCGTTGGGATGTAGGTGACCCTCACCGTTGAGAGGAGTGGCTGCCACAGGACGAGTGCAAGTCTGTGCTGAGGCCACCACTGGCCTGTGACCAACACCATCCAGCCTCCCAGAAACACCCCGCAATTCGCTGTCTCTACGTTTATGTTCTGCGTTTATGTTTTGTGTGTTTGGGCTCAACCAGAGCAAATAATTGTCCCTGAAGCCAGTTTCAATTCACTCTCTGCTGCCTTAGCTTTGGGCACCTTTCATCCCAAAGTCTTTCGTGTCGGAAATAATTTATTTTGGAAGCCAATAGGAAAGGGATGTATGCTTTCCAAAATCTTTTGAATGAAAGATTTGATTGAGAGACATTTCTTCTTTTCTTAAAACCAAACGTGAATAAATCCTCTCCAGCCTGAGCCGTGCCGTGAAGACTTGAGTTCAGAATGGCGCCATGTTGTGGGAAGTCACGCCCGCGGGACCCGGGCGGTCTTCGTGGAAGCGCCTCTTCTCTTTCACGTCCAAGGCCGCTGCGAATCAGGCTCTGGGTGTCACACGCTCACAGAGGACGAATTCCCCATTTACCACACATCTCTGCTGCAATCTGGCCAAAGCAGCAGAGGTGGGCACCCGCCCACAATGAACAGATTGTACAGCACTGATGTGGAAAACTTACCTCACTTTGGGGGAAACAACTTGACGGTTTTCAACGCAAATGTATTTGTTGACCATCATCACAAAAAGGAGAAGTCACATATGCCGAAATATAGAACACGTTCATGTTGCGTTTTTGAAGACGCCCTGTAACATGAGCGTCCTGCTCGAGGTGCTGAGACCTAGGCGGTGCCGAGACCGTGCTGGGTGCTGAGCGCCACAAACGTCTGGAGGAAATGCACCGCGTGCTCGGGCTCCCGCTCGATCTCTCTACGGCCAAACAGCACGGGAAAGGCGTGCCGAGTTTCCTTTCCTCGACATGTGCTTTTTGATCGACTTGTCTGTGACTACCACCGAATGAGTTTGAGCCCCCTCCCCATTTATTTTTTTAAAATTTTTTTTTAACGTTTATTTATTTTTGAGACAGAGAGAGACAGAGCATGAATGGGGGAGGAGCAGAGAGATAGGGAGACACAGAATCGGAAGCAGGCTCCAAGCTCTGGGCCGTCAGCCCAGAGCCCGACGCGGGGCTCAAACTCACGGACCGTGAGATCGTGACCTGAGCTGAAGTCGGACACTCAACCGACTGAGCCACCCAGGTGCCCCGAGCCCCCTCCCCATTTAAGTCGCAGCTATTCACGGGTGTAATTTTGTTTGTGTGCCGATGTGATGTCAACTGTTTCTACACTAACTAATCCAAACCGAGGTGACAGTGAGTCCTGACACCTAAATCTTTTAGCTCTGCACGCCTCTCACTTTCTCAATTCTCGGGGATATAAAAACATTACTGTTATGTACATGTGTTAAGCACTTGTGTGGATTCCTTTGAACCCTACGCCGTCGCATTCGCAAGGAGTGGCTGTGTGTGTGTGTTTCTGTGTACCCAGGCAAATATCATCAGAAAGCCTTGGCTGTGATGGTAACCTTTCCATACACTTTCCAACTTGTCTGGGTTTTCTTGAAGGTCGATTGGGTTTTCAGCTGTGTTATCTGCTAGGTGTTTGATGGAATGGTCCAGATAACAGGCGAGAGCAAAGGGAAGAGAATTTTTTGAAGATCAAAAGTGGCTGTTCATTTTGTTATCTGACCCCATCTGTTGTCATAGTAACAGGTTTCTTTTAACCTCTGTCATGGGATGATTTGTCTCTATCCGCTCCGAATTCTCTTTTGACGGGGGAACTGCCTCCACGGCATCCTGGCTGTTCCAGTCTCTCTGTGAAGCCCTGCTGGGGTGGGGGTGGGGGGGTTGGTGAGAGGCCCGACTCTCCTGCCGGAGAGGATTTAAATTACATTTTCAATTTAAGCTGCTATCTTAATTTCGGAGGAGATAAAGCCAACACAGACTCTCTCTCCCCTGGCTTTGCAACGTATAAGTAAATGTCATTTAGAAATGAAATGAATTAACGTGTTGACTCGGTGACACCCAGGACAGGCTCCGTAGTGCATCGCGCCCGTGACCGCCCGTAAAGTGACCGAGCGCGAGATGCCGTTTGAAGCGAACTTTTAATGGAAGGGACAGAGTAAAAGCTGCTCCCCTTTCCTCTGCTGCCCCAGGAGGGGGGCGCCAGGAGGCGAGGGGCTCCCTGCGCGCACGCGGCGTTTCTGCAGTCCGCTCACATCGGGCCGCGAGTGACCGGAAACGTCCGTTTACTTTTAAACAAAGCTTTCGGAAAACCGAGTTTCAGAAGTGAGATGCCTCCCGTTGCCCATTTCCAGCCCTTAATGCACCTGCACGTTTCCTTTTAGGTTTTGCAGGTAAAGAGATCTTGGAAATGACCACTGCGGCGCCTTGTGGCCCGTGGGCAGGCCCGGCAAGCCCTGTGGCTGGTGTCGGCCGGCCGGGGCTGGGGGAGTTCTGGAACCCGCCTGTGCCCCGGGCGGCAGTGCAGCTTGGCGGGGAGGCAGGCCTGTCTGAGGCCGGGGTTCCTGCTCAGCGCTCTTTCAGCAGAAAGCAGGAGAAAGTTCCTCCTTGCTGCCTGGAAGCTTCTAGACCCATATCACTGCAGTGGCTTCATTTCCACGTGCCAAGGATGGGGGCGCATGGCCTTTGCTAAGTCAAAACGCGTGACCTCAAGGCTTTCCTGTGGCTAAAAACACCACCACCATCACCACTCCCTTTAAGCACAAAGCACCTGACCCAGAAGTCTGAGACGTGATCCAGGAGACCAGAGCTGTCACTGGGCAGTTTCCTAACAGATTTGCTGAGACCTGTGAGCCTTCCCGCTTCCTGGCTCTGGAAGGACTCCTCTTTCTTAGAGGGAAAGTTCCCTCTAAGAACATGGATATGGCCACTGGGTACCGGGACAGTATCTCAGCCCAGGCCATCCTGGCCAGGACAGAGGTCACCCCAGAGAGCAGAGTGGAAGTCCCCTCCATGTCTCTGTAAGGTTACTTCTCCTCCCTTAAGTTGGGCGTGACACCTGTCCCGTGAAACCTCGCTGTTTTCATTTACAAAGTGCAGACAACACAACATTGGGCCCACAGGACTCGGCATAAATGAGACATTTTTCCAGAGAACTTGCAAAGAGCCTGACACGGGGCCAGCTTGTTGTCCCTGCTATTGGCAGCTGAGTGCGGGAAGTGTCTCCGCCGTGACCTGGCTTCATCGTCCCCCCACCCGCAACGTCCCTGCACGTGCGATGGCATCTAGGTGCATCGTTAGGGTCAAGGGCATGTGTAGCGATACCTAGGGCTAAGTTTTGTGCGCAAACTAACAAACAGTGGCCGACGGCATAGGGACAGTCACCTGTACGAGGGGCATAGGGACAGTCACCTGTACGAGGTCGGGAACCGTGTTCCTGGACGAGGTCATGGTGACGTGGCACGTGTTTGACGGCGGAGACCTCGGTATCCTAGCAACTCTTTGTGAGCTCCTGGTGCCTTATTTCTTCGCCGCTGCTCCAAAGATCTGACCTGATGACCCAACGTCGGTCCCGTTTTTGCTGATACACCTTTCCCTCTGACAATCTCCCTTATGCATCACCCAGGCAAAACCGGGAGGTGAACTCACACATGTCTGAGCCCCATACGCCAGCCCCTGCTCCTCATGGCAGGTGGTTCCTCAAGCCTCACTCCGTGCTGGGTTCCTCTTCGCGAGACCCAGGTGGCTCAGGTTTGCCATGTGGGTGCCTGGCGGGTGGGGGTCTTCAGATCAGCAAAGGAGTAGGAAGTTCTCAAGGCCAAGAGCCAGCTGTGGCCGAGGCCAGAGGAGGACGGGGAGAGGAACCCACGCCCCGGGCCCCGCCAGCGTAGAAGCAGTGGGGAGGGTCCTCAAAAATAGTGGTGACGATAGTTCTGATGCCGAGCCAGGGGGAGGGAAGGGTGAATTGTGAGTTTTATGGGCAGAGAAGTGATTCATATCTTTTCATAATAAAATTAGTCAAATCCACATGGGAAGTGGTTACAGTGTGTGTGGGTGTGTTTCTTCCCTGCCGCTCTGCACAAAGAGCCTGGAAGTTAAGGGAGCCAAGAGGGTAACTTCGGATCATTTAAATATTCACAGACATAGTGAAATCCACTTGTGAGATTCGGGTACGACTATCCATTCTTCCATTTCTACTCATAATTCTTAACAGAAACACAAAGAGCTTCCAAAACGGCGTGCAGTGAGTGAGACGGTACGGTGCGTTGAATTTATTTCCTCAGAACCTTAAATTTAGCTTCCAATTCTGTAAATTTGATGATACATTTATTAACCGAGTTTTCAAAAGGAACTTTCGGGATAGAACAAATTCTGTTCTCCAAAGAGCTATTCACATTTTATTTTTAGGCTGACTGATTAAAATACAACTTTCTGGACCTTCCAGATACACTTTTAAAAACTATTCCATGTGAAGTTTCATAAAAATAAGTAAATAAATAAAGGTAATTTCAATGGATTCATTTAGCCTTTGGGCTGCTAAAGGCACATATCAGCCACTTTTTTTTTATTGCCTGATACATAGTTAACCTGAAAGCATACCTCATTGTCCTTTATTTTGTGCCTTCACTGTTCCCCTGGGCATCGTGGGTGAGGCTGCCTCTATGTGTCATAGGTCAGAACAGGCAAACCAGGAGCTCCCAGAGATGACAGAAAAAGGTTTTATTAATCCCCAAGGGTTAAAGGGACATATTGCTTACAAACGGGGCATTTTAGGCTTCTGGGAACAAAATCCTTCCTGGAGCAGGTTTTTCAGAAGAGGTGACAGAATACAAGATCCCCCCCCCCCCCCACCTCCTGCCCCACATGTGCGGGCTCAGCCCTGTCAGCTATCAGAGGAACCTGGCTGTGTTGAGACACATCTCTGTAGGGACCACGTCACCCAGCACAGCACCTGCCCGTTGGTACTGACACAGGTGTGCACAAGCCCCGAGGTAGTTCGCCGGGTCCTCTGCTTCGGATTCTGTGTCTCCTTCTTTCTCTGCCCCTCCCCGTCTTGTGCCTCTCTCTTTCTCAAAAATAAATAAACATTAAACTATTTTTTAAAAAGGGGGCACCGGGGTGGCTCGGTCAGTTAAGTGTCTGACTTCGGCTCAGGTCACTATCTCACGGTCCATGGGTTCGAGCCCCGCGTCGGGCTCTGTGCCGACGGCTCGGAGCCCGGAGCCTGCTTCGGATCCTGTGTCTCCCTCTCTCTCTGCCCCTCCCCTGCTCGTGCTCTGTCGCCCTCTCTCAAAAATAAATAAACATAAAAAAATTAAAAAAAAAAAAGTTTGCTGGGTCCTGTGTGACATGAAGACATTACCTTTGCATGAACTCTGCACATTTCTTACATTTAAACCACATTCTAAACTCTGCACATTTCTTACATTTAAACCACATTCTACTATCAGCAAAGAGTTTGCGTGTTAAAACCACCCCCTGTGCGTCACAGGGAATCAGTATGTCCCCTCTAAACCGTTCGAGAGGTCCGAACGGAGCAGGGTTAGACTTCGCAACTTCACCACTGGCCTCACGTTGCAGCGTTCGAAAATAAAAGCACGAAAAACTCGTAGACGAATGGTAGGAATGTTTTCAGGAGAAACGATTTTCTTTGTTTTTGTTTTCACATAAAAATGGTTCCTAAAAGCCTTACAAATGCTTCAAAGAATAGATCTTTTGCAGCCAGTGGGAAATCGTGTATCAGTTGCCTCCGATATCTGAGACACTGGCGAGAAATGACGTGAGTAAACAACATATCGTACACTGATTGCATTCAGTACCTGGTTTTAAGTGCATATCTAAAGATGACGAAGAAAGTCAAGAGAAAAATGATTAAAATTAATTAGTAGGAAAGGTAGAAAAGAAAACCCAAGAAATGAATTTTAAAAATAATAAAAAAAGAAAATCCAGGTACGTCCCCCCGTTTAGACCACATCCGGTAAGAGAGTCCTTCTAGAAACTTAAGATGGTGGGACAAAAGAAGCTTACGGTGCTTCTAAATAGAAAACGCTATCATTCTTTTAAATTGATGAAGTAAATATCAAGATAAGAAATAAATAATATCTGACAAGTGTATCAAAAGGAGCGAGTGGGAACCAACAGAAATGAACCTTATTCTCATGATGTACGATCACCCCTCGTTGCCTTTTTTTCTTTTTTTTTTTAATTCTAAAAATCCATTTAAATAAGAGTTTGGTGTTGAACATTGTTATGTACGTAGCTCCTTTTTCGTTAAGACTCTTCCCCCACAGAAAGCATTTTAAAGTAGTTTTCAAAGCTCTCCCACCAGACTTGTCTCTGAGAAGCAGGGCAGAAGAGGGTCTGACTTCTTCAGATCTGCAGACTTGGGCTCTCCCAGCAGGTCAGACCTCAGGAGAGGACTTTGTCATATGGAAATGTTTAACGGTCCAGCTCATAGCCTGTGGAGGCCGCCTTTTATCTTGGCAGGGTTTGAACATGATCCTTTCAAAGCCAGATAACCCAGGAAAGGCCTCGCAGTGAGTACCCGGTGTGTGCTCCCAAGCCCCTGACGGCAGTCTCTACGGAATCAGTTATTAGAATTCTAGAAGGAGGCTTTCCTGAGTTTTCTATTTGGGCTTCAATCTTCATATCCCTGCAAAATAATATGCTCCCATCATTTTTTGAACCAACAGAAGCAATCTTAAAATTCAAAAAAAAAAAATGTTAGCTATAAACGTAGGCTTTGAGATTTATTTGAATTTGCACACCTTTTAAGTATATTGAAATATTTGAAATCACATGGAACGCTCAGCTTTATTGGTTCCATTTGCTGACCTCTTGCCTCTGTCTGATCCCCAGATCTGCATAGTCTGACTTCTTGGCTAATTTGAGAAAGACAGTGCGTTCTTACTAATTTTTCACTAATAGGGCACTTTAAATGATAAAGACTTTGCATTTAACACAGATAAGAGCAGATGCATATTGTTCTTGGCCAGACTGTGTCAGTGTAGATTTCATACCCACGAAAGGAGTGTTTGCCCATGAACCGATCAGCTTCCAACACAGCAGCATTCCCTCTGGGTCTCCCCACTCCCCCCGCCCCGACCCCCCATCTTGAAGATCACCGCTTCTCCAACCAGCTTGCAAGAAGGACCAGGATTGCCCTACTCCCAATCCAGAGCAGACCGCCTTTTTAAAATACAATCACAATGAATATAAATGATGAAAGAACAAACTTTTAAGTGATGAAAGTCAACAGACATAAACTTACTCTGTCACAGTGCGACAACAGTTTCTAAATGCTTACTTTCTATTTCTGTTCTTAGCTGATCTTGGACAGAAGATGAACCTTTTGCAGACTGTCTCTGCTCAAGTGTATCTATGGTCAGTTGATTTTGGACAAGGGTGCCTAGACCATTCAATGGGGAAAAATAACTTTGACAACAAATTGTGCTGGGATAGCCGCGTGGCCACATGCAGAAGGATGAAGTTGAATCTTTACGCCATTTACAGAATTAGCTCAAAATGGACCAATGACCTAAATGTATGAACCAAAACAGTAAAACTTTTAGAAGAAAATGCACCAGTAAATTTTCACGACTGTGGGTTTGGTGGTGGATGGTAGGTATGATACCAAAAGCATGAGCAAACTACAAAACAGACAAGTCAGACTTCATCAGAATTAAAAACTTCTGTCCTTCAAAGGACGCCAGGAGGAAATTTAAAAGAATGGATAGGGCGCCTGGGTGGCTCAGTTAGTTAAGCGTCCAACCCTTGATCTGGGCTCAGGTCCTGATCTCAGGCTCGTGAGTCCAAGCCCCACATTGGGCTCTGCACTGGGTGGGAAGCCTACTTAAAAATAAACAAAAAATTAAATAGATTAACTAATTAAAATAAAATCAATGGATAGGATGGGAGAAAATATTCACAAATCATATATCTGATAGGGGTTTGTACGTGGAATACATAAGGAACTCTTACGCTCAAAAATGAAACACAATAATTCAATTTAAAAAAATGGCCACAGGATCTGAATATACACCTTCTCCAAGGAAGATACACAAATGTGCAATGAGCAGGTGAAAAGACGTGCATCATTGGCCTCCAGTGAGGTGCAAATCAGAACGATATTGAGATGGTACTTCCCCCCTCCTGGGGAGGCTGGAATCCAAAGTCCAATAAAAATATGCTTGGGCATGGGGCGCCCGGGTGGCTCAGTCGGTTGAGCATCTGACTTAGGCTCAGGTCATGACCTTACAGTTCGTGAGTTCAAGCCCTGCTTCAGGCTCTGTGCTGACAGCTCGGAGCCTGGAGCCTGCTTCGGGTTCTGTGTCTCCCTCTCTCTGCCCCTTCCCCGCCCATGCTCTGTCTCTTCTCACTCTCAAAAATAAATAAACATTTTAAAAAAACCCACGTGGACGTGGACATAGAAAATTCAGAAGGCTCGCGCACTGTTGGTGGGAATGCCTGATGGCGCAGCCCCTTTGGAAGCAGCCTGGTGGCTCCTCGAAGGTTAAATTAAACAGAGACTTGTGGTAGGACTCAGCAGTTTCACTCCTGGATATACGCTCAAGATAAATGAAAGTGTTCTCCACGAGAAAGCTTGAACACAAATCCTCACAGCGGCATGAGTCACAACAGCCGAAGGATGGAAACAACTCAGAGGTACATCAGCATATGGATGGATGAGCAAATAGAGTCCATCGTGCACAGGAAAATGAGTCGGCCACCAAAGGGAGTCAAGTGCTGACCCGTGTCTACAAGGTGGGTGCCCTTGAGAACATGATCCCGGGAGAAAGAGACCAAACCAAATGCCGCAGAGTTCATGATTCCAAGACGTACAATGTCCAGAATAGGGTTATAGAGACAGAGAGTCGATGAGTGGCCTCTTAGGGCTGGGTCATGGCAGGAGAAGGGAGTTCTTGCTAACGAGTTTGGGTTTCTTTTGAGGTGATCAAAATGTTCCAACATTGACCGTGGTCACAGTTGCACGCAACTGTAAGCATACCCCAAATTATTAAGTTGTACGTTGCAAATGGATGAATTATGTGGTATGTAAATCCCATTCCAATAAAGCTGTATAAAAAAAGAAATGGCACGTAAACATCTCCCCCGCCACGGGGACCACGACTGAACTCCCCGCCACCAGAGAAAGCCTGCACTCCTGCCCTCACGGCGCCGTCTGGGGACCTCAAACTGTGCTTGGCTGCCCTCAGCGCAGGAGGCAGCCCTTCCAGCCCGGGACAAGTGGCATTCCATAGTAAATCCGAAGACCACCTCACAGGTCCTGGAGGCAGACTCTCTGTCCGGCCAAAGGGCCAGCTGGCATCCAGCCCTGTAGATGTAAGGAGGTGAAGGAGGCCCCCTCCTTCCCATGGGGTGCCCTGTGCTCAGCTCCCTTCTGTTACCTTCCCTGTGTGGTCTGCTCCCAGGAGATGCAGAAGACCTTCTCCCCAGACAGGAGTGCACACGGCGGCAGAACATCGTCTCCCCAGGATTTGGGAAGAGCCTCCACGGTCCAGCAGTACCTGATAGCGGGATAGACGGTGGAGGGCACTCGAGGGCATCCGGCTTGAAAGACGATTTCTCTGATGGGCCACCTTGCTCACGATCTTACCATCTGCTCGCTTACCCAGAGACAACGCATCTTTCTTACTCAAGGCAACCAACATTTCAGCTGCCCTGGTGAACCTCGCGAGAGACACGGATCCCACAGCTCTGACCAGGTGGTGGTCTGGATTTCAAGTCTAGGGCACAAATGCTGTTGACCTGTCAGGCAGTTAGCCACTCAACGTCACACCCCACCCGCAAACCATGTGACATGACCTTCTGCCGCTTATTTAAAGGAGCTGGGACCTGAGTCGATAGAATGTCACAGAGCAGTTGCGACGTCCGTGGATGGGTCTGTGTGCATTGGAGTTTTCCAGCAACTTTGCTTCCCGCGCAGCCAGGAGGAGATGGTTCTCAAAGGAGATTCATTCAGGCATTTGGCCACTTTTCCTGACAGTCTCCTCCTGATTTATTCTACCCCAACTGTAGAGTCCTAAAGAACGTAGGAGACGCCTGAAAATTTTAATGACCTATTTAAATGGACCATTTGTGCTCAGTGAAAACAAAACCTCTTGGCTTCAGGGAGAGACAAGAAGGTTAAAATTGTCCACCCCAAAACTTCAAAATGTTTGGCAAAGAAAAAGAAAACAACAAAACAAGAGACCTCTTGGTTTTGGTTTTCAGGAGGCTGTGCACAGTGTTGGTGGCCTTGGCCCACTCACACACCAAAGCCTCATCTCAGAATCTGGTCTGGGATGTGACACTTGCAGCCTTGAGACGAACTGTCATGGCCCAACACGACTCCACCCAGCTGCCTAGGGACCTCCTTTATCAAGGGAAACGAGGTGATTGTTCCCCCACAGAAACGTTTTGCTCCCCAAACATATTCCTTTGGTCCTCTGTGGATGACGACACATCCCCCAGCCTGTCTTTTTATCAGAACACGTGTTGGTGAGACAGGCTGGGGGATTTGGTGGGGGGCGAGTCAAGTTGTTTTCAAAAATTAAAAGTCATGAAACTTCCTTCCTGACTGGTGGTATTTGATCCTTAGCGCTGGGCTCCACAGCTCCTACCTTCAAACACAGACCGTCTTGGAAAGAAGGAAAGGAATAAAGGTAGGAAAAGAAATGAATGTTCATAAGCCCCTCGTTTGCTCTAGGCAGTTTGTATATCGACCGCTTTCTGTTTCTTATAGCGATCCTTTGGGATCGATCGTATTGTTAGTGCAGTTTCAAAGATGAGCAATCTGAAGCTTGTAACAATGTTTGTGAAAGTGGTCAAAGATCACAAAAAAAACGTTACAGAATAGAACCAAGAATGACCTGGCCATTGCTGTCTCGTGGTCCACCCACCGGTTCCCGATGGCCAAAAGACCCTTTTGCAAGGTGACTTTCAGCCCCGTTGGGTTAGTCTGGGGGACGGTCCAAGTTGGTAGAACTCTTCCCGTTGCCTTCCTGCTTAAGCCCCATGCTCGTCATCGCTTCTGCCTTCCTGGAAAGTCGGAGAGCCCAACGAGGCCTGCGTCTTGTTGGAGAGTGCGATCTGGAAGCGTGGTAACTGATGCAAACCTTCAGGCAGGCAGTGCTGCTGGGATGGCTGACCCATCCACGGCATTGCACGCTGAGCCCGTTCCTAGGAAGGTCAGCTCTGGCGCGGTAAACGGACACCTGGGTGCCTGGCCGGCTAATTTTGTGTGCGAAATGGGCTTTTCTGTAAACAGCCCCTGGAGTGTGGGCTTATTCCCCAGGGTGGAGCCCAGCTTCCTGCAGCAGGTGTCCTGGGGTGCCCATCTCAGACTCCGAGAGCCTCTGCTGTTGACGATAGCCAACAATAGCCTAGAGGACACCCTCAGAATGTTCACTGTGAGTGAGCACTTACATTTGCATTTTAAAGGACTGTTTTTTGGGGGTTCCAGCAGCACTGAAAGGAAGATGCAGAGATTTCACATACAGCACCTACCCCCACGACACCCTCCCTCACTGTGAACATCCCCTGGCAGAGCGGGGTATTTGCTATGATGGATGAACCTACAGGAACACACCATTATCGCCCAAAGTCCACGGTTCACAGCGGGCTCATTCCTACAGCGGTATGCTCCATGAGCTTGGACAAGTGTGTAATGTCATGTATCTGGGGTTACAGTGTCATGCAGAGTATTTTCACTGCCCTGAAAACCCTCCACACTCCACCTCTGCATCCTTCCTTGGCCCCCAACCCCGGGAAATCCCTCACCCTTTTACTGTCTCCAGAGTCGTGCATTTTCCAGAACGTCATATGGTTGGAGTCTTATAGTGTGGAGCCTTTTGAGATTGCCTTCTTTCACCTGGTAATATGCATTTAAGTTTCCGTCATCTCTTCTGGTGCCTCGAAAGCCCATTTCTTTTTAGTGCTGAGTAATACTCCATTGTCTGCATGGACTATAGTTTATTTACCCACCGCCCACTGTAAGGGATCTTGGTTGCTCCCGCATTTGGGACATTACGCATGAAGCTGCTATAAACATCCACGTGTGGGTTTTTGTGGCCATTGGTTTTCAACTCCTTTGGATAAACATCAAGGAGCACGGTTGCTGGACCACATGGTGAGGGTAGGTTTAGTTTCGTAAGAAACCAGCAAAGTGCCTTCCAGAGCAGTTGCAATACTTCTCATTTCCACTAGGGGTGAGCGAGAGCTCCTGTGGCTCCATCATCAGGATTTGATGTTGTCAATGTTCCGGATTTTGGCCCTTCCAGTGTGCCGGGGAATCTCGATGCTACTTTTACACTTGTTTTTGCCCAGCTTTTCCATGTCATTGGGACAGATTTTCCAACACCCAGTAGACCTAGACCATAAAGCATTCTGAAATTCCCTGCCCGGTTTTGGTATTTTACTCCCTGAGATGTGTGTGTGTGTGTGTGTGTGTGTTGCAGAGGTGGGGATGCATGGGTAATCTAACTGATGTTATGAAACCCATCTGCTGTAACTACTGTGGATACAGAGCATCAATAATAAAATATCCGTGTCTCTTTAATTAGATGGCTACACTCAAGGTGTGTGTTTATTGCTTAAATACTTGAGGTAGCATCATTCAATACTTTTTATGGTGGGTTTTTTTTTTTTTTTGCTTCAAAAGGCAGCCTGATTGAAAAAAATCAGCATTGATTAGGCACCCGCTGTGTGCCAGAGCCTGTGGTAAGTGCTTTTATGTTTTTACTTTTGAGCCCACAACATGCTGTGGGACCCCTGGAGTCCCGGTGGTGGAGCTGGGGCTCAGACCCTGTCAGCTACTGGCTGCACAGCTGGCCCACCGTGGAGCTTGGGTGCCCGTGGTGCACTGCTCATTCTTCCTCCTCTGCCATGCACCACCTTGGAAACCCTGTGAATTAAATAGCTACGTTTGCCGAGTCTGACCCCATACCAAGTGCAAGCATTTGTTATTTCCCATCCAGAGACTGAAGTGGGAGTGTCTAGGCAGTTACTGGCATCCCTGTTTTACAGACAAGGAAAGGGGTCCATAAAAATACACAGTAAATTGCCCAAGGTTATACACCAAAGCTTTGAATCATTCCTGGTCTGCTGACTGCACGCCTCCTACCTACCTTCATGCACTAAAAGAGTCTATGAGAGAAACTTTAACAGAAAACTTCTGAAAGGTTAGTGTTTCGTAAAGAATTGTTGAGACACAGATTAGCAGTTAGTATCCCTTTTCAAAATGACTTTATTGAAATACAATTTATGTACCATAAAATTCATGCATTTAAAGGGTTATGAGCTAATGATTTTCCGCAAATGTAGAGAGCTATGCGGCCACCACTGGTCTAGTGGTAGAACACGTAAATCACCCGAAAAAGAAAGCAGGTGTTCACGTGTAGATATGGCCCCATTCTCACCTCCAGCCCCTGGCAACCACTAACCTTTCTTTCCCTACGGATTGGGCTTGTCTGGGCATTTCAGGTAAATGGAGGTGTGCCATAGATGTGTAACTTCTGTGATCAGCTTCTTCCATGTAGCGTAATGCTTTTCGGATTTCCCCGTGTTGGGGATTGGTACCATGATCCTTTTCACAGCCGCATAGCATTCTGCACATGGGTATTCTGCATTTTGTGCATTCGTTTGCCAGTTGATGGCACGTGGCTGGATTTCCCTTTCGCGCTGCCGTGACTAACGCTTGCTGAACATTCACACACGAGTCTTTGCGTGGACGTAGGTTTCCGTCTGGGGGTTGGGGTCTCAGTATTAGCTCTTCAATGTGCATGCAATATTCAGACTTATAATAGCCTAAATTTTCTTTTTACCCATCCTGAAAGAAATCATAGTGTTTTGAGAATGCAAATATAGGTATAGATATTCTTTCTTAAATATGACTGGGGTGATGAACCTAACCCATGAGAATTGATCAAAATTCTGTAGACTCCCCGTATTCATCACTGAACGTTGTCTTTCCTCTTTAGTGTTGAGTCCGATGAAGCTTCCCATGTGTGTAAAAGAGCACAGGTGAACGTGTGTGGAGGGAGAGAGTAAGAAGAGAAGTTTGTTTCTAGGTTAACAGGGCCGACGAGGGGAGAGTTGCTGGACTGGAGGGAATCCTGCCTTCTCTGCAGGTCCCACTATCTCTGTAACGGGAACAGCGAGCGTCGCACAGATCGGTCGGGTGTGTGGAGGCGAAGCACCTGTAACCTGGTCTGTAGGGACAAAGATGCCAGAAAGCGTTTCTCTCGGGTGTGACCGCAGATGGGAACCAGGACGTGGTGACTTACACACCGCATGGGGTAAAAGCTCTAAAAGACAAAGGAGCAAATTTCTCAGGCACCAGGTTTCTGACAATGTCTCGTGCCTGACATTAGAGCCTGTAGGAAAGAAACGGGATGTGGGTCGGCCAGATCACTCCAATGAGTGGACATCCTGGCCTAACTATAATTCTTCTCTGTATTGTCTTTAAAATGAGTAGTTTGAATAGTTCAAAATGTGACCTGCGCGTATCACTGACACAGATTTTTGAATTTGGAGTATGTATTTCCTCATCTCAGTAGTGAAAACTCAGTGGTGAAAGCCATAATTAATACTAACATGAAACTGCCATTCGATGTGCTCTGGGACGGAGCCCAGCAGGTGCCTGGATTCTGCATGTTGGGCTCCATTTCCGGACCTGTTTGTTGGGTTTATGCTGCTGTCCTCACACGCCACCCACAGAGGAGCAAACTGGATTTGGAAGAGTGTTGTTCTCTCCCCCCAGCACACGCCAGCCTCCCGGCTCCCAGGAGGAAATCGGAGGTTACAGTTGTTGGGCAAGGACCCCTCACTAGGTGTGATCAACTGCTCAACCATCATGGAACGTTATTCTGGAAGTTCTAGGCATTAACGCAAAACAAGTTACTATATTGGAAAGAAAGAGAAAAGAGTCACATCATTTTCGGAAAATGGCTGTTCACCTAAAGGTCTCCAGAGAGGCAGTGAAAACCGCATGATCTAGGAGAAACTCAGCAGAGGGTCTGGGTCCAGAATGATGCAGGGGACAGTGCGAGGCACTCATGTAAAAGCCAGGGAGGCAAGATGGTGGGAAAGGAGCTCCCCTCCGGTAACAACAGAACCTGAAGGGCGCTGAGAAGCAAATGGTACACAAACACGCAAGATGTCCAGGAAGAAAACCACCCGATCTGAAAGGAAGCCAAGGACTGGGGAGGAAAGCGCCCGGTTCCTGGATGAGACTCGGTACGAGAAGATGCCGCCGTCCCCTGAGCTAATTTATAAATACTATGGGAGTCCAGTCAAACGCTACGGTTCACGGAAAAGGCAAAATGGCAGTCACGAGTCAGATCGTTGAAAGGAATGCCGAGAGAGGCTGTGTACTCAACCAGCAGCACAATGAAAGCAGAGACGGGAGTGGGAGAAACAGAGAGAGAGAGAAAGCAGGGTGGGAATACCGGAAACAGTCTGAATTCCAGCAAAACGTTCCACTGATGACAAATGAAGCATTTGGAATGGTCCAGAAAAGGGCCACGTGTTCGTCAGCATTGAGGAACATGCCGCCAGCTCTCTGTTACACACCTCATGCTAAAGCAAACCTCCAGCGGGTCTGAGTTCGGAGTGAGAAGGACAGAGGACGTCCCCGTGAGAGCAGAGAGTGCGTCTGTCTTCCTCAGAATACTCAGAATGACATTGGAGACAGAGCCCTAAGAGACCGACAGGTCACTCAATTAAAAAGAAAAGAAAAATCATTCAGTATGTAAAATAATCAATACCATCAACATATTGACAGTCAAAGAACATAACAGGACCAGGTCGTGTCCCCCCCCCTGCCCTGGCCCCCCGCCCGGTGCCCTCCCTCCCACCCACCCCCATGGCTGACAGAGGACTTTTATTCCCCATGTGGAATAATGAGAAAACCTATCATAAACTAAAAATATAACAGGGACACTTGGGTGGCCCAGTCGGTTAAGCGTCTGACTTCAGCTCAGGTCATGATCCCACACTCCGTAAGTTCGAGCCCCGCGTGGGGCTCTGCGCTGACAGCCCGGAGCCTGGAGCCTGTTTCGGATTCTGTGTCTCCCTCTCTCTCTGCCCCTCCCCTGCTCGTGCTCTGTCTCTCTCTCTCAAAAATAAATAAAAACATTACAAAAAATTAAAAAAAAATAAAAATATATAGAAATGAGAAAAATAAAACTTAAAATTGTGAGATAAATTTTAGCTGTCAGACGGGCTTGGATTCCAAAGAACGCCACTGTTCAGTGCTAGTGTCGGCTGGTGGGAGAGCGTGAGCACGAGCGTGACTTTCTCGAGGACACAGCATCCTGTTACCAAACATTCCCTCATGTATGTGCATGCGAAAGCTCATTTCGTTACGCGTGTAAACATATAATAATAAAGCACTGCTTACGAAGAGAACATTCTGTTCAATACACAGGCATATATTATCCTCCACAGAGGCACACGTTATAACAAAAGAATACCGTTTGTAATGTTATGGTACTAAATTGCAAGTTTAAATATATTTTCTTTTAAAAAAATATTTTTAATGTTGACTTATTTTTGAGACAGAGACAGAGCATGAGCAGGGGAGGGACAGAGAGAGAGGGAGAGAGAGAGAGAGAGAGAGAATCCGAAGCAGGCTCCAGGCTCTGAGCTGTCAGCACAGAGCCCGATGTGGGGCTCGAACTCATGGACCACGAGATCGTGACCCGAGCCGAAGTTGGACGCTCAACCGACTGAGCCACCCAGGCGCCCGTTTAAATATAATTTCTGAGAAACCGTGTTTTTTGCCTTGAGTGTGTTCTGATGGTACAAGAAATGCTCTTTGAGAAAACTGAATGCTTTAGTTCATGAAAAAGTAATTCAATAGTAGCCATGTATAAATAAATGAGTAAAGTAGGATATAACTGCTTGTTTATTCTTTAAATAAAGAATAAATAAATAAATAAAGCCATGTATAAATAAATGAGTAAAGTAGGATATAACTGCTTGTTTATTCTTTTCACTCCTGAAAAGTGAAAGCACGAATCAAACGATGATATTAGGTACAAGAATAAATCTCAGCACATATAGACCATAGGTGCAGCTGAATTCCTCCTTTTCTGTGTGTGTGTCCGTGGCAGGACCTAAAGAGCTGAGTGATCCCGTGGTTTGGAATGCACGCTCGCTTCTGCGAGACTGCAGGCTGTCCAGCACCCCCGAATCGTGCTGCTCCCCGAAGGTGGAGTTCTCGCAGGGACCCAGCATGACTGTATGCTCCTCAGTGTGGGGCTGCCCAGCTCACGACCGCCGTCTCTGTGGATGTGTGGGAACGACCCTCAGAACCACGATTCCGCTGTGGTCTGGATGCAAAAGTGTGGCAACCACCCTGCACACAGAACGTGAGTAGGGAGCCCACCTCAGCGACCCCTTTGAGGAACCAGGCCGTCTAAAGATAAGGAGGCCAAAATTAACACACACAAGCGACTTTTAGTTCGGGGGCCGATCTTGCGTGGCCAACTTTCTGCTGAACCGCTATACGGAACGAGCTCACAATCCCTTTGAATGAGTATGGTTTAAAAAAAAAAAAAACCTTCCTAAAATATTTTCCGATTTTACAGCATTTGATAAAGTCAGGGGGTTTCTTGATGTGTTTTCTTTGGAAGTGAATGGATGCTGTTTTGGCAACTTTGATATTTCATTCGAAGGGAGTATAATAAACTGTTTTCTTTGTATTGATTGAAGAAATATGGTGCTTATTTTTTTTGCTTGGGCTTCTAGTAGTTGTTCAATAGGTTAAAGGGCAAAACCATCTGTTTCCTAACAGGACATTTTGTGTAAGATTTGCAAGCCCTACAAGCACCTTTAAGCATGGATAAGTATATGCACTCTTGGTTTCAGATGGCTAGGTTTTTACTACCAAAGGATGATTATGTTGTGTGCCTTGAGACATTGGCCATAATATATTTCCTGTCCCTTTATTGCATTTTGGAATCATAAACAATGACTGTTTGGCTCAAAGCCATTTATTCAGCCCAAAAAGACATTATTTGCACAACAAAAATCAATAAAAATGTTACTAGGTCTGGCTGGATACTTTGCTTAACTGTGATATTTGTCTATCACTGATGGCAAACCATCTCTCGCAGGAGACTGGGGCCAAAACACAGATATTGATCCAGTCAGCGATGATGGATACTGGCATTTGGAAAGGGCTGCTGTAGAGAATCTCGATTAAAAAAATATTTCTAGGTTTTGCCTGGAGCAGAGTCAAGATAACTCGACTGAGGAGATTTTCTCTGTTCTGTTGGGTCTCTCCCTCTTGTGGTGGAGAAGCACTCCAGACCAAAGTCATTATTGAAAGAATTAAGTCAATCTCTGTTTAGCCAAAGGCTTTGGCATCATATCAAGCTCAGCTGATTTAGACGCCTTCCTCTGTCCTTTTCATCACCTCGAAGCTTGGGGAAAGCATTTTATAGACACCGAGGGTGGGAGGTGCCGTGCGAGGCTCCTGTCTGCCTTTTCTCTCTTTCTACGTTATCTGTCTATGTCTAGAAAAATCGGACAGGCTCTTCCCCCAAATAATTAACTATGCAGTACTGCTTTTGAAATGAACAATTTAGTTAAGACTCAAGGCATTAACTGAAACTGAGCCCGTGTGAGTGACACAGAAAACATACCGAACAGGCTATAGACAATTTATTGCAGTGAGCTTGAGGAGAAAAAAAAAAAAGTGATATATTATCCTCCAGTCTCATAAATTTAAAATATGAAATTGTTTTTCATTTTTCATTTGCTATCTCCCCACCTCCAGCATAAATCTGATCCGCGGAGCCACGGTGCATGGTGGTGGGAGGCGGAAAATATTTTTATTTTATTTTACTCCATTTCATTTTATTTTATGTATTCGTGTGTTTATGCCACACCTTTTCCAAAAAGGCTCCGTGGAAAAATGGAGCCATTTGAACAGAGTTCCGGATGCATGTTGGTCAAGTGCAGGGGTCCCGAGCTGCCCTCTGCACGGCCGGCAAACAGCAGAGCTCTGCCCCAGGCTGGGAGCGGACTCCGGAGCGGGTCCCCGGGGGCCACCGCAAGGGTGGCCTCTGTGGTTCTCCCACCGCCTGCGAGACGGCCCTTCCCGTCAACCAGCCTGACCCCCAGGGCAAGCGGCGGCTTGGTCCTCGCTACATCGCGTGTGAAGGGCTGTTCTCCTTTTTCTTTTAAACCAAAGACACTGGTCCTAAAGTCCATGCATGTCTCTGTTATTAACTATTAATATTTTTAATCTCCAAAATCTCCTGTTTGGGTCGCAGATGAGTAGAATGCACAATCACAAACCAACGGATATTGCGGGCGTCAGCTCTTCTCAGGTCGGAAATGCGGTGGCTGGTTGAGATCGAATCTCAGCCTTTTGGAGACGGCTGCCAGCCACGTTTCCCTCACGTTCCTCCGCAGCCACCGCTCTGTCTAGTGCCCGTGAGTTCACACTAATGATAAGTGAGGCCTTTTGGTCTTTCACATCGTGCATGACTTTCTAGACTCGTATGACGGCTCCATTTGCCCGTAGATGAGAAGTAGCAAGTCACGGTAATTCGGAGCACGTTTTAAGGCGGTTAAACGGCCAACAAACACTGAAAACATTGTGTGTGTACATTTTGTTTGCAGGAAGTTTATACATGTACCGTATGTATAGATATTTGACGTGTGTGCACGCGCGTGCCTGGGTGTGCGTGCCTGTGTGTGCGCACGTGGGCACCTGTGTGTGTTGTGTGCTCATTCCCTGGGGTCGGTAACTGTCGATGCATCGGCCACAACGTCCCCTCAAAAGTCCGTTTTCCACGATGCTGGATTTGGTAACGGTAATGCGCTCCGACGAACAGGCCCTCTGAGGTGAGCATCTCTGACGGCCGACGACGGCTCGGCTGAGGCTGTCGCACCCTTTAGAAAGCGACTCTCCAAAAGCTCCTCGTGCAGCCGCGTCCACCTGGCCCCACCCGCTCCCCGTCCCTGCTACTTCCCTGAACGTGCGTGCTCACCAGTGATTAAAACTCAGCCCCCTTTCATCTTGCAATAGAGACAAACTGAGCGAGGCTTCAGATCTAAAGCAGATGGCCTTTAAACACTGCGAGGCAAACACACACCCGTGGCTTGCTCCCCATGTAACAGCTCGTTCCAATTTAATAGAAGAATAAACACTAGGAAGCCCCTTGTAAATGACAGTGAACAAATCAGTTCTGCCCTAAATAGGTTTGGTCTCATCCTGCAGGTCCCCCCTAAAATTTAAATGGGCTTTAAAAACATCTCTTTTGCAAGTTGAGAAAGAGCCGGCTGGTGCTGTGTCTTGCTTGCCGTCACTTAATTTGCGCGGAGATTCCTGTTTCGAGATGCGCTCCCATCTCGAGTGAGCCTGTTTCTTTTTTAGTTCTTTTTAGTACTTGGCTCTGTATTAATGGCTTCCATGTGAGGTCTTAGTTTTCATTCCTGGTAAAATGGGTAATCGTCCCTTCCTTATAGAGCAGAGGCCCGGGCTGCGTTTTGGGCAGGAATGTGCCTGCGTCTGGGAGGGCTTCCAAGAACAATAGACTGTGGATGTTGTTGTTTTTAATCAACTGAGAAACCACCCTAATTAGGGGACTTTAACACATATTTGTTGAATGACTGTTGAAGCGAACGTGTGTTTAGCTGAAGTTTAATGCTAAATCTAGTTAAGTTAATTGCATCTAAATGACTAATCCGGCAGAGTGTGAAGGTAAATTATCTTTATTTGAACAGTAAGAGCCCACCGGCCAGGAATTATTTTTGGAAAACGGAGGGCCTGGGATGACATCCAATTTGCAAGTGAATCCATCTACAATTGGCATGACTTCTTGATTCTGTGGCAGGGCCACCCTTCCTGCCCTACCTGCACTGTTCGTCCGATGCTGTGACGGGAGAGCAGTGTTTTGTGGTGCCATAACCATGCGGGGGGGGGGGGGTGGGTGTGTGAAAAATTCATTTAGCGTGTAATTCATTAGCACACGTAGGACCCTGATGAAATACTGCGTTCAGATGATGCTTGAGAAATCCAAATAGCGAGGAGTGTAGCGCGTGGGAGAGATTGAGTAAATACTTTTCTTCTCCCAGATCGATTCTATTGATTGTCATTAAAGCAGCGAGCTCAAAACAATGAAGTGGCTTCTAATTTCCAGGCTCCGGGTGGAGCCTGCCCTGCTCCTTCCTCCTTCCAGTTAAGAGCGTCATTAAATGTAAGAGCAAACAGCACATTGAGAGGCCAAGTGTTTTATTAATTCATCATCAGAATTATCTCTGTGCATTAATATTAATAGCCTCAAATTGGATTTCATTTAAGAGGTGAAATAAATATGCAGATAGTAAAAGCCTGCACAGCCGGGAGCGGCACGATGGGTATGCACCTGGAGCTTTGCCACAGGAGGGCTACGGTCCCACCTTCTTCCCGGAGCTGCCTGGAGGTGGGAGCAGGCGGCCAGAGCACAGCCGAGCGAGGACCCTGGCAGGCCAGGCACAGGGTCAGGAGCAGGGGCCCTGCCTGGCCTGGCCTAGGAGGTCAAGGGTACGGGGCATGGCGGGGGGGCAGGGGGGTGTTCTCCTCGGATGCCTGTGGCTCGCTCATTTCTCATTCAGCAGGACAGAAGCGATACCGTTGCCCGTTTCGTCAACAGGGACTCGTACTTGATCTCCTCTGCATGGATCGCATGAGGAAAACCAGATGTGAAGGGGGCAGGTGAGCTCAGATTCTGGGCACGGAAGGGCCTGTACAGCAGGAAGTAGATCGTTTCTGCACGAAAACAGAAACAAACAAAACAAAACTTTTCTGTAGATCGCTTCAGTCCCGGACGAAGATGGGGAGAACAGAGATCGGGTCCCACGGAGTTCTACACACGCGAGAGTTGCAGGGACAGATGTGAAAATTATTTGGTTTCTGTTAGAAAGCCTTCCATATAATTGAAGTGACGTCGAACTTTCTTTGGGTATGTTTATGTGACGTATGTGGTTTTGTACCCGGGTTCACTAGCGTGCTGTTGTGCCACAATAAGGAGCCAGACGCTGGAGGCTCCCTTCCGGCAACAGAAACGACTGTGTCACGACGTGGAGGTCCAGCGTCTGGGGTCCGGCTGCGTGCGGAGCCGTGCTCCCTCTGCGACCCTGGCTGGTGCGTCTGCTCAGCAAGTCCAGCTGCTGGTGCTGGCGACGGGCCCCGAGCTCCGTGGTTTAAGGATTCCAGTCACAGTGGCTCCGGCCCACCCAAATGCCTTCACCTTGACTACGCCTTTCCAAATAAGGTCACGTTCACAGGTATGGGGAGTCAGGATGTCCACATACCTCTCACGGGCCGGACACAATTCTACTGATAACATCGTAGATGTTACGTAGCATTCGTAAATCAGTGTGCCTGGGGCTGCCGGAGAGTGCCGGGGTACAGGGGCTCAAGGAGAGGAAGGTGGGGAGGCTAAGGGTGACTCTGCAGGTGCTGAAGGACAGCTCACCACGGCCCACAGAAGGGCCAGCCCTCTGATCCCCTGGGCGAAGGCCCACATCACACAGTTTAGCTGAAAGACACAGCCCTACGCCTCTGCTCACTCGCACTCAGATCCCAGCCCTCCCTTCAGGCTGTCTCAGGAGCCTGCAGACCCCACATGGAGCCTCCCACACAGAGGGGGTGGCCCTGGGTGGAGGGATGCTGCCTTGGGATGGCTGCAGGGTCCAGAAGATCCTGGGTCTCGGCGGCAACGTGGAGAAAGGAAGCAGAGAAGTGAAACGCTTTCAAGAGGCATGGCATCTCTCTCACAATGTTGCCAAAGGTTTGTCTTTTGTTCAACGTAATCAGCACCGTTTAAAACCCCGCGCTTGTTTGGGCAAACGTGGTCCCTGTTCAGGTGCCACGGGGCTCTCAACAATATGTACCCCAAGGAAATGTGGCTTTAATGCGCACGTATTCAAGATGGGGGGCACTGGCGCTCTTACCACTCGTGGGGGCCTGTCACCCTCCAGCCCGAGAGCACTGGCCTCGTCTGCTAATCCCTCATGCAGAACCGGGAGTCGTGCGGGGTGCCTGTTCCCACCTGGGCCCCTCAGCTCCACCCATTTCAGTCTCTCTCTAGCCGTGCCAGCCTCACCCGGGTGAATAACTTCCTGTCCTTTAACTGTCTTGTAAAAAAAATAAAAGCAAATTCTCATTTCCCCCCCTCAGAACACTGAGATACTAGCATTTAAGGATTAATTTATTGTATTATAATGTATTCTCCTGTTAGAACGTTTTAGAATAGACACACATCTATTCCAACAGAACGGTTGATTTCTTTCTTAAATTGTATTTCAAATGAGCGGTTAATGATTTCTGAGACTGGAAACTGAAACGGAGAGGAAATGAACAGAATCCTATAATTAATTTAACCATATACAAAAGTGGACTTTTGGGGAGGAGAAACTCAATGAAAATGCAAGTGTGTTTTTATCTATCATTTCTTTCCTAAATGATTCAAAACAATATTGTATTAGGAGGAGGAGTTTTTAAGATAAACTGTCACCAACCAACGTTCCTATACAAATACTTTTGGAACCTGAAACTCAACACTCCTATTATTTTAAGAATTCTGACCCCAAGTAGAGATGTGTCTTCAATGTCTGTGTAGTTTTCTAGCTGTTGAAGGGCCAAAGAGTGGTAATTATGACTTCTTGAAATAGAGCAGCGCTTTTCCTATAAATCGCACTCATACTCGATGTGCCCTAGCACCGAGGATGTTGCAAGGTTTCCATGGTGATGGGGCAGGGCCTGGCTCACATCCAGGGCTTTTGCAGAGTTCTGGGGGCACAGGCATCCCCCTGCCCAGGACAGACCCTCTGCCTGTGGGCACAGACATGAGACCGCCCCCTCCACCCAGGCTTGCCTGCCGGGGTTTACGGCACTGGTCGGCCAAGAATAAGTGACCGCATTGATTTGAGGCTCTGTCGTTTGTGTAATGTGGGCCCCTGATGATTTTTTGTCACTGGCATTCTTGGTCTATTCTTGCAAACCTCCCACTCCTATTACAATTTTAGTTAGTTTTAACTGTGTTGAGAATAAGTCGATATATTCTAATTATAACAAAGCTAACAACACACAAGTAGGTGGGCGAAAGAGGGAGAGCCGTAGTTTGACGTGATCCACACGTGCTACCATCACTTCCACGATCCCGGGGAAAAGAAGAGAAAACAAAGTCAAGGAACAGCACAGGGGAAAGAGCAGAGCCGCGCCCAAAACTGTTGGATGAAACGGATGTCCGACCCTCGACCTAACTTTCCTTTCTCGTCCCTGCCACTATTCGTGATGTTCTCAATCTCTCTCCATCTTCATTTTGAAGTAGACATCCCACGAGACGCCATACTCCGCCTCCCAAAGTAAGCCCTTATTTAGGCGGACATTCTTCCTGAAAATATTCCGTATGTGCCTATGCACACTGGTTGCGGATTTTTCCAAAAATTAAAGCAAATCACACTTACTGTTCTGCATCTGGCTGCCCCTCCCCTTAGAAACATTTTGTGTTAGTTCCTGAAGAGGCACATTGCAGTACACTAGGCGTGCATTTGCACACCACAGTCTCATGGCCCGTGACTTCTTTTAGGGCCAGGGAGGCATTTCCCACCTGATCAGTTAGATCGTTTCTGGGTCTTCTGCCATAAATAATATTCCAGCGAACAACTTTCCACATGGACTTTTGTTTTCTTTGCCTGAATAAAAAATAATATTTTTACACATATTCCCAGTGGTGAATTTCCAGAATTGCAAACAATCACCTTCCAGAAAAGTGGCTCTAATTTACGCTTGCATCCGGCATAGAAAAGAGCTAGGCTTTCAGCCCAAACAGCTTCTTACTTCTGTATCTGTTTCTCCAATTACTTGTCCGTTTGTGCACATTTTTAATTCTTGCAATTATTTCTTTTGAGTAATTTTTATTTGGTCAGTTTTTTTTTTCTTATTCATTTGTAGTACCGGTCACACCTCATGGATGTTATATAGGTTACAAATATAGTTGCCCAGTTTGCTAACTGTTTTTAACCTTTGCTCATGGCTTTGTTTGTTGCATAGTGTTTCATTTTAATGGATTCAACGCTGCCAGTCCTGTGTGCGTATGAGGCATTTGGGCTTTGAAAATACATATTGCACACACACAGAAGAATATATATATATATATATATATATATGTGCACACACACTGTCTCTGCACACACGTATAAACACACATTACACATGCATGCATATATGTGTATATGTATATGAGCACATACACATATATGTAATTTAAGCTTTTCTTGTCCTCCAGATAGTTTTACAAACATTTCTCAGCATGAAGAAGACAGGGAGCCCAGGCTGAGTGTGTAACTTCTCTAACTGCGGATCCCCTGCCCCTCTCTGCCGGCGTTCCATGCTGACAGTCCAGGGCACGTGGGTGGATTTATGTGGCACAAATGGGCCACCGGGGACAGTGTGCTCTCTTCGCTTTCCTTCTTGTCATGGAAGCGCCATTTCTTTTGCTCACTGCCCGAGGCCCCGGGCACCCCGTCCGGTCTGTCCTTGAGGCCCTATGCATTCCTGCGTGGCTACTCTCCCACCCGTGGTCGGGCAGAACCGTGATCCGGTCTCTAATTCCACACCTGGGCGTTTGCTTCATTTCAAATGTGTCGTCACTTCAAACAACACGGATGTATACATCCTCTAGACGTTTTCTTAGATATTGGCGATTTTCATCGTTCGCAATAGATTGCAGGAGTCAGAACGCTGGACCAAAAAGTATGCTATTTTAATTTTTATAGGAGATTCCAGATTGCTTGTCAGAAGTCAAACAATTCACAGCCCTACAGAGAATGTATGGGAGTATTTTTTTTCCTAGCATTCCTACATGGGATATGTAGGCATTTTTAAAGTTGTTTTTTCCTTTTTAAGCTATGAGTTATTTAATCCATTGCGTTTTGAATTTCCAAGTTTTGAGACCTCTTGAAAATGCTCATCTGTTTTTTCTTTTATTGCTCTGGAAGAATTTGGCTCACATGACTCTTCTGGGGACTACCGTTTCTTGACATTCTCTCACAGGGCCTCTCTAATTCATACGATTTTTGTAACAGTTTCGCGTTTGAAAAGGATGCATACACTGTTGTGGTTGTGCTCAAACTTCACAACTGTGCTCAGTCCAGTCTGGTTATCCAAAGCCAAAGTGTATCCTTGGGGCGCCTGGAGGGCTCAGTCAGCGGAGCGTCTGACTTCAGCTCAGGTCATGATCTCACAGTTCCTGAGTTCAAGCCCCACATTGGGCTCTGTGCACTGACAGTGCTGAGCCTGCTTGGGATCGTCTTTCTCCCTGTCTCTTTGCTCCTCACCTGCTCTCTCTCTCTCTCTCTCTCAAAATAAATAAGTAAACTTAAAGAAAAAAAGAAAAAAAGAAGCATATCCTCACCTCTTTGGGGGCTACTTTATGTGAGCAAAGAATGTGCAAATAGGTCTCCTTATATTTCCATACACTTTTGCCTTATTTATTTCCAAGTTTGATTGTTAGATGAACATGTTTCATTTACTTGTAACTCCTTGCTGGATCTTGTGTTCATACACAGAGCAAGCCTCATCATAACAAAACCATTTGTTCTTGATAATCACTGTTTGCATGAACCTTATTTTCTCGGATAGCCTCCTGATTACCATTTCCATGCCAGATTGCTTCCTGATTTGCATTGCCCCTGACCTGCGTACAAATGATCCCCACTCCTGGAGATGACTTTCATCTGGTGACTTGCTTTTAAGGAGCAGAAACAGGCAAAAGTGATGGATGGCCACCTCCGAGACGAGGTTGTAAATAGTCATGATCTCCCACTCCCCCTAGACTTTCTCGCTTGCCCCATCTGATAAAACAAGCCACCATGTCCTAAGCTGCCCCAGGTAGCAAAAAATAGTGAGGAACCGAGACCCTCTCCAGTCGCAACATGAAGAGCTCAGTCCTTCTGACAACCCCTGAATGAGTTTGGATCCTGCCCCAGTCGAGCCTGAGATGAAACCACAGCCCAGGGCAGCCCCTTGGCTGCAGCAGTGGGAGATTTTAAACCGGAGGGCTCAGCTAAGACTCACCCAGACTTCCAGTTTACGAACTGGGACATAATAACTGTCTGCCGGTTTAAGCCTGTGAGTTTCGGGGTGATGTCTTACATGGCAATACATAATGCAGACAGGAAGAGAACACAGTTGGGAACTCTCTCGACCATAGACTCTTTTTTGAAATAGTTGAGTTTAACTGATTCCATGTCTTGGAGCTTTGGCATTTTAGACTCATTTTTATTGCCTTATTTTACGTTGGCAGTTCTCTTAAAATGTTAGCATGCGGAATTAACTTAGGGAAACACATTTAAAATTGTGTTGTTCTACAAATATCTAAATTCAGTACACATCCTCACTGTTACACACAAAGCATTCATGTTAAAAACTTCTTAAATGGTATTTATGTTTATATCAGTTATTGTCTCATTATGACTCAAAGACGTGTTATATTTAAAGGTCAGTTTTACTGATTTCTGAGTTTGTCATCATTTATTCAATCCCACATTTTGCTTTCTGAGGACTGTTTTTTTGGTTGTTGTTTTCTTTTGTTTTGCCTGAGTACATCCTTAAGTAATATTTTTTCAGTGACAGTGAGTTTGCCATTCAGTACATTTGACAATATATGTAAACACTTTCTTTTGTTTTTAAACGTTAAAGCTTTATCTCGTTTGGTAAATGGTTCTTCGTTTAAAATAAACATCTTTGTAACCTTTATTTGCATTTATTTTATGAAGAATTTATTCCCGGGCCATACATTTTTGTTTCCACATCTTCTGGGATATCTTTTCCTTCTGTGCATCCCTCTTCTGGTTTAGGGACAGTCTGCTCTTTCCCGTCAGGATCATCTCCGTGAGGCAGGGAGAGCTACGTGAGGGTTGATCCAATCGTGAGTCCTGGAAGTTCTGCCCTGCATCTTGGGGACTTTGTTCTCCCGGATGTGCTCAGTGACCAGAGAACCTACATCCCAACCCTTAAGCTTGGCATCACTCTCTGCATATTTAAGCACGTGCCGCAAAAAATCTCACACTCTCTGTGGGTACCTGACCCTGTGTCCAGCCCCACTGTTCGGCCTGGGCACACCCTCCAACTCCACCATCGTAGCGACGGAACGGCACATGCTGCTTCTGCAAAGCGACATCCTTCAGAGACTTGGACTTTCCAGACATGCACACCCTTGATGTCTCGGGCAGTTTCACGTGTGTTCCTAAAGTGAACCCAAAGACTTGAACCTCTTGATTTGCATGATTTTGTGGGGTTTCTGGGTCAATTGAATAGCAAACCATTTTCAGAGATCACATCGGGCTGCTTCAAAATACTTTTTATTCTGAGCTTCAAAGCTGTAAATATTGTCACGTAGCTTACCAAGGAGAAGCCTGAAGTCAAATGAACTCTTGTTCATTTTTAAGAAATTTGGGGTTTTTTTTTTTTTTTTTGGAAAGATGTTACTCTTTTCTTTTTATCTTTGCCGTTTTAAAATGTCATCAAGTTATGTCTTGTAGTAACTAAACCTTTTAGAATTTATCATACTTAACCTTGCATTTTTGTGTATGTATGTGTGGCAGAGCTCAGGGGCAGGTGATTTTCTTCCTACTGATATTTTAAGATGAATTCTTCTTGGGGCGCCTGGGTGGCTCAGTCAGTTGAGCGTCCGGCTTCGGCTCAGGTCACAATCTCGCGGTCCGTGAGTTCGAGCCCCGCGTCGGGCTCTGGGCTGATGGCTCAGAGCCTGGAGCCTGCTTCCGATTCTGTGTCTCCCTCTCTCTCTGCCCCTCCCCCGTTCATGCTCTGTCTCTCTTTGTCTCAAAAATAAATAAAACGTTAAAAAAAATTTAAATAAGATGAATTCTTCTCCTCTGCTCCTCCTGGAACTCTACTGGACAAGCACTGTAAGTTCTGTGTGTGCTCTGCTGGTCTCTTAGATGCTCTGACTGTTCATACTAATCTTGTAGCTCCTGGGATTTGACCTCTGTCTGTACCTAGTCTTCTAGTCTCTTTGTTCAATTCAACTTTTTAAGAACTGATTAGTTTTTGCTTTTTGTTTTTTGTTTTGTTTTAGACCTCATCTTCTTTATGTATGTGACTGCCTCTTTAATCTCTCTCAGGATATCTGTTTTAATTATTTAAAGTCTTTTTTTTTTCTGTTTGTTTTCTTGTGTTCTCTCTGGTTGTGGTTCTTCTGTTATTTAGATGAAGACTTCTCTTTTATTGTGTTAGTTTTTCTAAGGGTCTGCAAGTTTTGGGTTGTTTGCTTCTATTTGTATTGAAGACCGTCTTTCCCACAATGCAACTGATTTCCCAGACTGGTGGCTTTTCTCTTCTAGTGCCCTGTTTCTCTTTCGCCTTATTTATTTTTACTCTCAATTTGGGGTATCTCTGGAATGAATCACTGTCATCTTTGTAGGAACTTTGTCTTGTGTTTTGGACTCAGATTTCTCACTCTTGTGTTCCCCAAGTGGATCGGTCATCTAAGAATTTATCAGTGTTCCTTCGTGGGGAGAGCATTCTGCTGGCCTTCTGTTTTGTTTGATGACCTCCAGGATTTCTTCCTGGGTAATACAGTGTGCTGGTTATTTCCATACAATGTGGCTGAAAAGACAAGTGCTCAGTGTTTCATATTGTGTCTCTTTCTCTCCATAAACACAGTCTTACTGTTAAGATGCCATGTGTTACTGGGAAAAATTTTCATTCATGTTACTGATAGTTATTTCTCTTACTCAAAGCTTCCCAGAAGATTTGAAATCAAATAAAATTTATTTGGATACGCGTTATTACCCTTCCCAAGCAACTTTTCTAGCTTGGTCAAAGAGATTGATCACAACCAATTCTACATTCTTGTCATCAAAAATTTGAATATTATTGAGAGTACTACTTAATGGTATATATTGTATTAATTAGCATGATCTTATATTTAGTATTTATGATTAATTAGAAAACACCTGTATCCACCTATTATCCGTTCTACTTAGAAAATCAGTCTGATTCGTGGTAAGATCGAACTGTTCAAAACATTCCTTCCAGGGCTTTGCCACCATCTCCGAATCCAATCGCTATAGCAGTACAAGCTCCCTTGGGGATAGAAGCAAGCCAAACCACGTGGCTGTCCTTCCGCAGTGCACCTGAGCTGGGCAGATGGCAGTCTAAAGACAGGTGAGACGCACCTTTCCCTTTAGTTTCCCACCAAACCAGACCTGTCAGTGCAGTGGCCATGGGGCCAGGCAGCAATGAGTGAGCGGACATAGGCTTTCATGGTGCCCTCCTATGTCCTCAGAGAAACACGTGTGAAGGTCGGGTCCCACCTGTGAAGGAGGCCAGAGCCCCAGCCTCCCTGACTTTAAATCCTAAGACAAGGTTGGGCCAACCCAATACCACAAGGCAAGACCTCACCGGACCTCAGTTGGGGACCCCCAAGTTTGGCTTCCCATGGTTGGCCACCAGTGTTCTCCAACGGGGTAGTTAGTGTGCATGTGGCACAGACTCTGGGGGAACGAGGCCTAAGAGCATCTGTTCTGGAAAATTGATTATGCACTGGCCACGTGGACATCAGTGACTGACTTAGAAAAAAATACGATGTGAACTAATAAAAATCTGAAACAGTTCCCCATCCCGGTTTTCCAGATAAGCTGCAAACACCTTCCACAAGTATATATGACATTAGTCAGTAGAATAGGGCCATCCCTACTGAGTATTTAGGCCAGCTGGGAGACACCCTGGGGACCCACAAGACTGCAAAACACCACCATGGGGAAAAAAAAGACTGATGAAGGGATAATGCAAATAGAAATTCAAATTTATTATATAGGAGATATATAATCCAGTGGAGCATCTATATCGAGAAAAATTAAAACTTGATCCTAATCATTGAAACTTTAAAGATCTAAAACTACATACAGCTATTAACAACACAGAAAAATATCTCTATTTCTACTTATAAAAAAGTAAATAGAAGTAATTGGGTAATTTCCCATGAATGCTCTGTCTGCTTACAGATGTGCTATTTTCTCCAAGTTTCAACGTGATTCACATTGTAAGTGTGAAGAAAACTGAGACAGTCATTTGCTTTTTGACAAGGCAAGGAAGCCTATTTAAAAACATTCCAGAATAAATGTAGACAAACATGTACAGAATGTGTATTGTGTGTGTGTGTGTGTGTGTGTGTGTGGCTCTTACTGCATGCAATATACATGTGTTATATAACATTAAGAAAAAAATTAATATTTATTCATTTTTGAGAGACAGAGAGTGAGTGGGGGAGGGGCAGAGAGAGAGAGAGAGAGAGAGACAAAATCGGACGCAGGCTCTAGGCTCCGAGCTGTCAGCACAGAGCCTGACACGGGGCTCAAACTAACCGTAAGATCATGACCCGAGCCAAAGTCGGACACTTAACAGACTGAGCCAGCCAGGTGTCCCATATAACATTTTTAAACCATAGAGTTTTAAATGAAAATTCCAATTCCAATAGATTCAAGGGATTTTTTAAAAGAAGAGTTTGTAATTCACAACAAAACTGAGCAGAAGGTAAAGATATTCCCCATAAGCCTCCTGTCCCTGCCTCCCGTGCACAGCCTCCCCTGCCATCAACACCCCCTCCAGAGTGGTACGTGTGTCACAATTGATGAGCCCGCATGGACGCATCATTATCACCCAAGTCCATAGCTTACCTGAGGATGAAGCCTGGTGTTGTACATCCTATGGGTTTGGACAAATGCATCCCCTTCATGGTATCACACAGAGTATTTCACTGCCGTGAAAACCATTCGTGATCTGCCCGTTCCTCCTACCTCCCTGAACCCCAGAAACCACAGTCCATAGTTTCACCTTTTCCAGAACGTCACGGAGCTGGGATCTGGGAATATGCTGCCATGTCTCACCCCCAAATAGCACTCTGGGATGCTGGGCTCTGTTGTCTGGATGGACCACGGTTCGTCCATGAGCTCCTGAAGGACAGCTGGGGTGCCTTCAAGTTTTGGCGACCATGCAAGAAGCTGCTGTAAACATCCGTGTGCAGGGATTTTGTTGACGCAAGTTATCAGCTCCTTTAGGTAAATATCGAAGAGTGCAGTTGTTGGATCCCATGGCAAGAGTGTGTTTATTTCTGTAAGAAACCACCAAAGTGTCTCCCAAAGAGGCCATTGTATTAGTTCTGAAAATAATGTTTCTTCCACGATGCCGAGCTGTGATTGTCAGTTTCACATTTTCCAATAAATTTCTCCAAGTCCCGACACCTTTCAGCTTGTTAGTGTTCTACCTGGAGGCAAATTTCATCCAGCGGGAGGGAAAACTCCATGTGGGACCCCCATACCCGGGAGGCTGTGCTTGGTGACTAACTTAGAAAGACAAGATTTCTTGCTACAGAGGCAATTGGAAAATGAAAATAAGGGGCACCTGGGTGGCTCAGGCGGTTGAGCGTCTGACTTCGGCTCAGGTCACGGTCTCGCGGTTCGTGAGTTCGAGCCCCGCGTCGGGCTCTGTGCTCACAAACAGCTTAGAGCCGGGAGCCTGCTTCGGATTCTGAGTCTACCTCTCTCTCTCTCTCCCCCCACCCCCGCTCATGCTCTGTCTCTCTCTGTATCTCAAAAGTAAATAACTATTTTAGAAAAAGAAAATGAAAATAAAAAATAAACACACACACGCACATGGGTGGATGAAAGGCACTCTTCCTCTCCGCAGAATTACAGATGTGAAGACTTGGAAATGTGGACACGGACGAGGGCTGGATCAGCCTCCCAGGGCTGTGTAGGAAGAAAGCACAAGTCAGGTGGCTTACACAGAAGTTGATTCTAGTGGTTCTGGGGGCCAGAAGGACAGAACAAAAGTGTCGACAGGCTGCCAACCGTCCTGGTACTCTGGGGCGCCTCTGCTCTGCCTTTTCTCATTTCTGGGAGGTTCAGGTGTCTCTGGGCTTGTGGCTGCATCACTCTCCAATCTGTCCCCTGTGTCCCCATCTTCTACTGGGGACACCAGCCGCGGGATTTAAGGCCCACCCTAAAGATGGAAAGCCTCCCTCATCCCAACTTAATTCCATCTGCAAAGACCTTCTTTGCAGACAGGGTCACATCCTGAACTTGCGGGTGGTCATACACTGTGGGAAACGCCACTCAGCCCTCTGCATGGGCACAAGCACTGTGAGACTGAGACCGAGGGTCAAGGCCCGGAGAAGGGAAGGGGACGGCAGAGAGGGGCCAGAGGTGCAGAGACAGAAAAAGCTTCGCTGATGTCGGACATAAAATGATTCCAGTCAAGCCCAGTCCCTCTAAAACTTCCAAGTACTGAACTTATTAAATGAATATTAAATAAACTAGTGTTTCTAAACATTTAAAAACATATGAATCAACAGAATATTTTACTACAGGTCCCAGAAAATAATAATTTAACTTTGAACGGTATTTAATGCGCATTTGCTTTTGCATTTTTCTGACTTCCTTATGCTTTTAAACAGTTATATTTTCAACACTTAGCACATTTTTAGTAAAAGTGTTAATTCTTAGGTTCTCGCTACATATTATTCATCAGCACTCTCTTAAATCATTTTGTTCCGTTAAACATTTTCATAATCTGGAGATCTGACTCTTGTTAACGTGGCTCCCCAGATGGCCCGGCTCTGTTCACAGGGTCGCTCACACCTCCCGCAGCGGAGTGAACCTGGTGATCGTTGAAGGAGCAGTTCTGTCCGCCTAGGACTAGAATTCGTCTAGAGCACGGCCAGCGTCTGGCTAGGAGCCCAGTGGTTCTCGGGTCCTGCACGTGTGTGGTTCATCCTCTGCCCTGGACTTTGTCTCCCCATCTGTAAATCCAGGCTGATAAACCTCACTCCTCTTGAAACACTGCGTCACCATTTCCAAACCAGGAAGCAAAGACAGGAAGCTCCAGGGAGAGTTCAGCGTCCATCTAGAACCTTCTCCAAGGGGGTTCTGCACTGCACTTAGTGAGGTAGGGTTTTGCCCCCTGTCCCCAGTGCGTATCTGTCCTTGGGCTGGGAGGAGGTCTCAGGCTTCCTGGAGAGGCATGTGGGGTGAAACCCCCCGGGCTGATGGCAGCGCTTGTCCCCACCGGTCCTCCTTGTGGGGATAGTCACGGCCTCAAAGAGGTGAGGACACCTTGTCCACCTCGTAGGACGCTCAGAAAGCTCTGGAGCCGGGGCTGGGCAGGGGCCAACAATGGAACACAGCCGTGCCCTTGTGGTCTGCATTCCTGAACCACCAACCCCGTGCCATCAGGGAGCCAGACGTCGGGGTCCCCGGCGGGTTCTGTGCCGTGCGGTCACCACGGTGGTGCACAGGTGGACACAGATGTGACAGCAGGCCTGGGGACCTTTCATAAACGAATGACGAGAACCGGGACTGCTCTGTCCTTGTCGGGCATTTTTAAAAAGGAAAATATTATTTGCTATCACCTAATTTAAAATGCCAGTGCGATTTCAAATATGGTGGAAAGAAGACACAGTCATCTACCAAAACTTAAAGAATTCAAGTAACTTATGCTTAGAATCTCTGGTTTGTCTACTAACACCCCAAAGAGCATCGTATTTCAGACTCTAATGCCTTTTGAACCCTCTTTCCGGCAGGACTGCACTCAGCAAATGCATCAGCCAGAAAACACCCAGGACAGGAGCATTTTCCCTGAAAGAGAAATCAAGCAGGCAGTGCTCACCACCCACATGTACACCTGTGTGAAGCTCGGCCGGGGGCCGTTGAGTCCACCCCGTCTGCCTGGGTTCGCACAGAGGTGGCGCTCGGGCGCGGGCTTACATCACCAGCACGGAGGGCACACGTTGTCCAGAGCGCTCATTTCGCGACACAAAAGGTCATCTTAAAATACCAGATTTCTGAATGCGAGGGCCAGGGCTGTCTCCAGATGCTCTTGTTGATAGCTCTACATTGAAGCTTGAAGACAACAAATCAGGCCAAGCAGCTAGTTACAAAACAGGGACCGAGAGACTCTCGCCCAAATATGCAGCTTTTAGAAACACACTATTTTTAGACAATTTTCTTATCTCTAAGCTTCCCTGAGATTTGCTCAGTTAAAGCCTGAGCTGAAGACGAAAAACAAAACCAAAAACAACCGTCTTCCCTCTGCCCAGTGCCTACCCCTCACCTACCACGGAACCACTTGGTTCTCGGTGACGGCCCGTGGAAGCTCTCGCCGGAAATGCCAGGACGCCCTTGCTCACCGAGGCCGGTTCTGCACGGGAAAGGCTGGAGCAGAATTGTAATGTGAAATTATTTACTTTCTGAGTCAGGTTAATTAAAACTCTCAAGTCTGTGCCTATTCAAGCTAAATAATGTAATTAAAAAGACATTTAGTTTTTCACCTGTTCATTATAGCATTTACAGTAACAAATGTTTTCCCTGAAATTACAAAATGGTTTCCATTTTTAATCTTCTGGTTCATGATTTTCTGCTCCCAACTTTCTGATAAATTCCCTTCAGGCAGGAAGTCAGGAGTGCCAAACACGAGGCCCTTTTGCAGGCGGCTGTTGCCCTGTTGCGAGTGGGCCATGGTACAAAAGTAATAGGTCAGTTAGCGGGCTGTGAGCTCTGGGCTCGCACTTGACCGCAAGCCTTGCTCTCTTTTCGCCCCCGTTTCCTAAAGACAAACACAAAGCACCAGAACTCAGATCGTGGTTTGTCGTCCGCTTGTTAAAAATGATCACGGTTGGGATCGCTGAGCCGCGCTGTGCAAAGGCGTCCTGGTGCGCGATGTCATCTGACCGGGCTTTCCACTTGACCGTTGCTTTGCCGAGAGTCTGGAGCTACAACCATTTGAGAACAGTGCTTGGGTATTTCTCGACGTATTAAATTTAAAAACAAGTTCATATAAAGTTCATAGAAAAGGTAAATTTGTCATTTTGAGCTGCAACCTTACGTGGAAAGACAATGGGGGAAATCAAATAGCTGTGGGGCAACTGTAGCATCTTAAAGGGACGGCAATAAATTGCCAGGACGTTTTTATGGAGTTTCTTAACCTCTGGCCTCTGGAGGGGGGAAATCAATAAGATATTAAGAAAATCATGAATTAATGTTTCATAGAGTGTAGACACCAGCGTGAGCCCTGCCGACCGGTGGCCCTCGAGCGAGGCTGGGCCATCGGCGACTGCCCGCCCCGCGAGGCAGTGTCCTCTGTCCCAGCCGGGAGGGCACCGCGGTGTCACGTGAGTATTGACAGCATGGAGTGGTGCCCGGGATGTTATGAGGAAATCTCTAGAGAAGACAGAACACAAATAATCCCTTCATGTTAAGTGAAGTCACTTTTGTCGAAGTTAGTATTTTATAAGGATTTTCTAATCAAGTCACATTATGTTTGGACAACTCTAGGCTGTGGAGGTTGGAGTGTTTCGTGAATGATGAATGATGGAAACACACCGTGGCAACCTTCCACAATGTGTTTGACCATGGATCTTTCTGGGAGGGGCAGAGTGCCTTTCCCTCTGTCTGTCTCCCTCTGTGTGTCTATCCCTCTCTGGAGCAGGGGGCACACCCGCCAGGGCTCGACTCAGGGTTTGTGAGGACGGGGCATCGTGGCAGTGTTAACGACCCCACCCCGCCTGGCACCAGTGGCCCATTAAGCCCTTTGCTCCCTGGGTTCCACTCCCGGAACTGAGGCCGCGTTCCAGCTGGTCCTTGTCGACCAGGCGGGTCCCTTGGCCAGCCAAGTCAAGAATGGAATAAAAAATCAGACAAGACACCAATCACGGAAGCACATTTGTACAGTGTCACATAGATCGTGGTGACTCCTGGCTCAAAACCTTCGGAGGGGTTCCCGTGAGACTCAGAGTAGAACCCCAAGCCCACCATGGTGTCCCCTCCGGCCCGGCCCACCGTGATCTGGTCGGGCTCTGCTCCAAGTACTGTCGCCCAGGCTCTCAGGGATGTGAACGCACATTGCCCACTCCTGCCTCCAGGCCTATTTGCCCTGCCCTCTGCCCGGAACTGCCCCCGGCTCCTCACCGGGGGCTGCCTCCCTCTTCGCTCAGGCCTAGGCCCGTGTGGGGCCCGAAATAACATTTCCACCCCCATCCCTCCTCCTGCAGCCCCGCCGTTTCCTACGACAGGCTTCTGTGGGGACCTCGCACATTCGCACGGGGACCTGTGCCCCCGCCCCCACCCCGAGGCCAGGGCTCGGCCTTCCCCGGTGGCCACGTGTCCCCGGCTCCCACAGCAGAGCCTGCTGTCCTGGGCCCTGAACCAAGGGCTAGGGAGACACCTCACGGCATTCGCAAGGCGCTCTGTCTTCACACGCAGCTTTCTTCGTCCTTCCTGAGCGGGAGGGTGTGGGTGCCTTGGGTTTCATTTGAGGAGACTGAGGCACGGAGAACATCGCTGGCATGCCTGGGTCTGGCGGCCTGCAGGGGCAGTGCTGGCCTTTCACTCCGGAGTCTCTGCTCCTGACTCTGAGTCACCCCTGACTCTGTGTCGCCCTCCAGTCTGCCCACCCTGCACAGGTGGATAAATGCATATGCGCTGTCCTTCCAGGGAGGGCAAGTGTCCAAAACGCACTTCCTCCTGTTCTCACGGTCCGCCTTGGGCAGACGCCATGACCTGTTGTGTGGCTGAGCACGCTAGGGGGTCTGTGGGGCTGGCCACACCCCCTCCCCCACATCCTCCCCTAAAAGGCAGCCCACCCCAGCACAGTTTCCCCAAACAGAGGGACCAGGCCGTCTCTGGGCAGAGCTGGGACCGGTGGTCACCTACCTGCCTCTGCCCGGTCGCCTCCATCTGCATGCTTTGAGTTGATGCTCTAACTGGAGTCTCGGCGGGGGGGGGGGGCGGTGAAAACCTGTGGCTATTAAAAAACCCGTGGGTTTTCCCCTTCATGGGGACGGGGTTGGCGGGGAGAGTCCATCCCAGCGTGTGGTCAGCAGGAGAAACAACCGCCAGATTCCTTGGATGGTCAGGATCCCGTGTAGATATCGATCAGACTCAGGAAACCGCGTGTGGCCCCTTGTCCTCTGGGCCCCGGCTGGGATGGGGGCAGGGGCGCGGTGGCTGCGAGCCAGCACTCCAGGAGGGGCTGGAGCTGGAGGTCATCAGGGTCAGAAAGGTCTTCCTTTCCACCCCTTTTCAACCTTGTGACTTGTGTACACATATCACCTACCCAGAACTTGGTTTTTGCTTCATTTAAAATCATCACCACAAAAAACGGCCAGCAGACTTCTAAGTATGTGACTGAAGAATTAGTATTTAACATTTTCTCCGGCCAGTTTTGCTGGTCAGCTAGCAGTGGGAGGGCGGGGGGTGGGGGGGCTGTGCTCAATGGAGAAAGTGGGTCCGGAAAGGTCACACCTGACCAGGGCACATCCTACTCCACAAAGGGAGCCACCGGGTCCCCTGGAAAGAGAAAGCCCGTGACCAGAAGACAGGGGCAGAAGCGTGGTCGTGCCTGCCACAAGAATGCATCTGGGCGTCGCTGGGATTCCAGGCAGGAAGCGCCTTGTGGGCGTCACCCCAGAAAAGCCAACCGGACCTTGGCGACAACGTGCGTGGCCTTTCATATATGCCGAAAAGCAGATTAGATGTCTATGATGGACTCAGGGAGAGTTTTGCGGGGGAAATGTGGCTTGCAAAATTAGGAGGTCATTGGCAACTTTGAATCTAACCGGGTATGTCAATCAGCCAAGGGTGGCCTTCTCCGTGGGTAAGGGCAGTGGTAATTGTCTTCTACGAGAGGCTGTGACGAGGGCGTTGCTCTCATAGCAGGAGCAAGCAGCGTGAGCAAGTCCGGAAGCACAGCGTGGTGTGTGTGTTGACCCACAGATGGTCCCCCGCTACAAAACCCCCCCAGGCACCTGCTCAGTGCTGACATTCTGTGATTCCAGGGCCCCGGGGAACGAGGCTTGAGTTCCAGCTGGCCACCGGAGAGGGATCTCAGGTACTGGCCTCTGTTATCGCTTCCACAAATACCGCCAAGTAAGGTTGGCACAAGCGAGAAGCCTCGTTTGGCTCTGTCCACAGCAGGAAACTTGCTACCTTCTAGAAGGTACTGAGCTTACTCCTATTTGCAATTGAAATGGTCAGACCGTACAACCGTGCTGCTGTGCGCACTCTGGCGTTTACGTGGGCCTGTTTTGGAGGCGACCATGTTGTTGGTGGGAAGTGTTTGTGGCCGGCCGGACACCGTCTTGCGGGTTTGCGCGACCTGTCTCGTTTGGAGTGGAGGTCAAAGCTCACACAGGTTCTGCAAGCACAGCAGCCTGTTTCCTGAGCGGGAAGCATCCAGCCTTTCCTGCCATTTGTCACCCGCTCTCTTTGCGAGCGCACAGGGGGAGGAGGCGACCTGGGCCAGCCACTTGGGTGGAGGAGAGGGACGGGATGGACTCCGACACTGGCTGACTTGTGGTCCCATCAGACCGGAGTGTCACCAGGCTGGAGCAGGCAAGGGTGTCACCAAACAGGTGACGTCACCTCCGGCCGGAGGCGGGCTGCCCCACGGGGACGGCCGCAGACATCTATTTCCCAGGTGGGCCCTCAGTGGCGGCCCTGTGCTCCATGCGCATCGGGAAAGGCCGCGTGTGCGATGTGACGGGCCTTGCCATCGCCTCGTGCTGACTGTGGGCCCCCGTCAGCTCCGGCCGGGCGGCCGCCATCCCCACGCTGAGGCCCGTGGCCGGAGCCGCTTCCCCCGCTGCAGAGACGCCCCTCGGTACCAGCATCACACCGCGATGCTGCACAAAACGGAAAATTGTCTGGAACGTCAGACATTGAGCAAAATGCCCGTGAATGGCGCGTCCACGTGGCACTGGCCGGCTGGCCCTGGTGGCACACGGGAGGCCTGGGGAGGGGGGTTGACTCTAACGCGTGGCCCCCACGGGTTCACACGCAGAAGGGGCACCACCCTGAGCTTTGAGTGGCCACATCGCAAGGTGACTTCCCTGCAGGCCGTGGGAGGAGGCGTGTGGTGTTAAAAATTCACACAAAATGCCGCTATTTCCAGAGAAACAGGAGCAAAAGGTGTGTGCAGCGCCCAGGAGAGCGTTCCAAGCCTGACAGTGCCCTTCCCTTGAAAACCTCCGGCCAGCGGCTCTGCCGGGACAAATCAAGGGCAGCTGAGTCTAAGAAGCGGGTCTGCTGTCTGGTGGGGGCCGCACGAGGCCTCGCTTTGTTACCGAGTCCGGAGCAGGGGGGACCATGGGGGACCAGGGCTCAGCGGCATTGTGAGCGAGCCCAAAAGTTATGTGGGTGCGGCCCCCACTCCTCAAGTCTCCACGAGCGTGTGAACGCACTATGAGCACCCCTGCCGACCCGACTGTGGCCCCGAGGGGGGCAGGAGGGAACGCCCAGCCACCTGGGGGTCACTGCCATCTCCGCAGGGCTCATTGCAAGGGGCAGGTGCTCCCCCGGGCCGTGGCCGGGTGTCCAGGTGTCGGGCACACACGTGGCCACAAACAAAGGGAAGTGCCACGGGATCTTCTCTCAGGAGGTTGAACCCGGGGTCACCAGGCAGGCTCAGCACCACATTTTACGAGAAGCATCACAGGCCCGGATTGCGTTCAGGGGGGAAGATGTGGTTGTGTGATAACAACTACAGCACAACAGAGGCCACAGGGCCACGGGGTCACAGGGACAAGTGTGAGGGCAAGCTGGGACCTGAAGCCACCATGGGGGAAGAGATGAGTGGAGGGCGGTGGGGGGGGGGGGGTGGAGACATAGGGTGAGACGGGGCACCTCTTGTATCTGAGGGTGGTTAGATGGGTCACCACGTGAACCACAAAGTGTCTCCGAGCCCCAGAGTCCCGTGGCTGAGAGACCGGGTCCCCTGAAGAATGACTCGGTCAGCGTGGCCGGGATCCCCAGCCTGGGGGTGCTAGAGCGCTCGTGTGACGATTGGCCATAGCTGCCCAAGTTCTGGTGTTGGGGGACAGAAAAGCTATCATTACTGGCATTATACACCCGAGAAAATTACGGTTTATTAGGTGAACTCTTAGAACCAGAAAGAGCTCAAGAAGTTTCCATCTACAGCCATAACAGCATGTCTTTGAACCAGCAAAGGCCATTCCAAAGTACAAACTATTCATAAATAGTCACAGAAACTACGGAGTATCTGCAGTTAATTTTACCAAGAACACACGAGCCCTCCACAAAGAAGCCTCTAAAAATCCTAATATAGGACACAGAATCTGATCTGAATAAATTGGACAGATTTTCTATGCTTTTCACTGGGGCCGCTTCAAAGATGTCAATTCCTTCAAAATAAATCTGTAAAATTAATGAAATCCCAATCAACAGTCCACTTTGATATACAGTAAATTTAAAATTTATTGGATGAATAAAATTTCATGAAGATCTGCATTAACCTTATAAAACAAGAGACGGCAGGCTATCCCTCCAGTCATTAAGAAATACACATACCACATTAAGAAATACAAAACACCATAGTAATAAACACAGTAGATTTTTGGTGTAAAAGCAGGCAACGGAGCAGTGGAACAGAGGAGAGACCCGTGTATCTACAAGGACTACGAATATGGGGAAAGATGGTCTTCGAATCACCGGGGGATGAATTTGTCGCTCGGCAGAAGGTGTCGGGGAAAGACACGCACTGTGTAGAACCACGTCGGTTCCTTACTCTGCAGACAGTGGTGGACCCCAGCACAGCACCCACAGGTGAAACGTATGACTGTGCAGTTACTAGAAAAGATGGGAGCTGTGCAAAGATTTGGGAGTGGGCAAGGACGCCTGAGATAAATCTCTGTAAGCAGAGCCCATCAGAGGCGGGAGATGACACCAGCCACCCGGCCGTCGGGTAGAGGCCGGCCAGGATGTGTGAGCCGGGGGCTAGAAGGAGAGAAACGCAGGCGCATTCTCTGTTCATATTTCCGGGGGATTCTCAACTCAAGCTCTCAGAAGGTGGGTCAACCTACGTGATGAATTGAGTGGGAAAAATGCTTTGGGAAGAGCCCATTATAAGGTCGTCAATTTATTAAAGTAAGTGTGCAGTGTCAGACCATGCCAGCTTCCAATTCCATCCACGTGGCTAAGAATGGATCTTCCCCATAATTTACCGGAATCATAATTGACAGAGATTCAATTATTCTTGAACACATGAGCTATAATGTGCTAAAAGGATAGGCTCTTTTTTATTCATGGGAGTATATATTTTTAATTGTCTTTTAGAAAGTCATTAGGAAGGGACAATTGAGTAACAATTAAGTTTTCTTTTAAAAAATGTAATTAAACACATGCTTTTGTCTTTGACTTCGGGGTCTCCTTTGCCATTAAGCGCAGGGGCTGCGTTGACGAAAGCGGGCAGCCCCCACCCCTCCGCCCTTCAGAGATTTTTCTCAATGAGCAGGATGCCACCCGATGAGGCGGGGACTCCACGGTTTCTTGACCTTTCCCCGTGGGTGATGGAAGTGATTCAAAATCGTGCATCACAAAATACATGAGTTCTCCTCTAAGCAGGGAGGAAGAAGTGACTTCTACGAAGCTACTAAGTGAACTGGAGGGTGTGTGATGTGGCCGGCGGGCAAGAGGCACTCGATGTGAGGGTCTGCGGCTCGCCATCCGACGCCAGGCGCACAGGGTGGAGTCCCTGGTGTCTGCAGCAGCAGAATGAACTGGAAGCCCGGCTCCGTGGCATACCAGCTGGGTGGCCCTGAGCAAAGGCGGTTGTCTCCACCAGTTCCCCAGGGCGGAGCTCAGATGGGCTCAGTGGTGACGGTGCTCCTACAAGCGGTGTGCTCGTTATTATTATTGCTGTGTGGGTGCAAATGAAGGTAAAGTCAGCATGAATCTGTAGAGACAAGAGAAACCAAACCCAATGCTAGCTGGACAGGACTACTTAAGGAACGGCCACAGGTTTTATGAGCTTATCTATTATTATTATTATTATTATTATTACTATTAAATCTTCATTCTGTGCCAGGAAGCGCTTTTTCTCCTGCAGAGGTGGAGGGAGCCAGCCACTTCTAAGCGGGTTTTGGGGGGCGCCCTCTCCGGACTTGGCAGGCCCCATTGGCAGAACCGCCTCCGGCACGGCACCTCCAGTGAAGGGGGTGCTGACCGCCCCCCAGGATCCGCCCCAAGTGGCTGCTGCGTGCCCTCCACTGGTCGGCAGAGGAGTGAGCAGGAAAGGCCGCCAGACTGTCCCGATTGTCAGGCCTGTCTTTGTGTCACTTGTCCGCTGCGCTTTCACGGCAACAATACCAGCACCGTCACAACTAGCTTGGCTTTGTTGCCGGGGGAGGGGCGAGAGTATCTTTCAGCCATGGCCATTTGCGTGTGCGATTCTTGGTCGCTGTGGCTCGCGGCCCCTGTCTCCCTCCTCCCAAGAGTGACAGCAGCTTTCAGACCCCGCAGCTTGTGTCACTGATGGTTCTGTGTTCCCGTCCCCAAACCGCAGCAGGATGGTTCTTGGCCGTTCATCGGCGTTGGGAATGGGCTTCCCCCAAACCACAGGCTTCTGATCCTCAGCTGTGGGTTGTTGCTGGAGATTCGCGGGCTAACGTGGATATTCGATATTCACGCACCGTAGGAATAAACCTTCTGCCCCATCATGAATATGCAGGGGTGCTGTTTGCACTTATCGTTAGCAACGCATGGAAGTGTGCTTGAAGTTTAACAAGTGCTTTTCGTGCTCTGCCCCCCCATCTGTTCAACACTTGATCTATCGTATGTTCCAGCCCTGTACCGAGCGGTCTGTGTGAACGGGCAGCCCGCACCGCCTGGGCGGTAGCCCCGTGGATGCCTCTGGTCCAGGCCCCGGACACCCACGACAGTGCCACGGGGTGTGAAGGGGGTCAGTGGGCTCCAGGGTCTGCCGCTGGGACACTGGCTCTGCCAGGTGTTACTGCTGTCACTCCGGGAAGGGGACGGTACTTCCCTGCCCCCCAACAGCAGGTGTGAGCTCGTGAGTTGCTTTGGCCAATGAAATGTCAGTAGAAAGGACACGCTGTTTCTGGGTGGTGGCTTTCATCTGGTTTTTTAATATAATTTATTATCAAGTTTCCTAACATTCAGTGTATACAGCGTGCTCTTGGTTTCGGGGGCAGATTCCCATGATTCATCACTTGCATACGACACCCGGTGCTCATCTCAACAAGTGCCCTCCTCGATGCCCATCTCCCATCTAGCCCATCCCCCCAACCCCGCCATCAACCCTCAGTTGGTCCTCTGTACTTAAGAGTCTCTTATGGTTTGCCTCCCTCTCTGTCTGAACTAATTTTTCCCCTTCCCTTCCCCCATGGTCTTCCGCTAGGTTTCTCAAGATCCACATATGAGTGAAAACGTATGATATCTGTCTTTCTCTGACTGACTTGTCTCACTGAGCATAATACCCTCCACATTGCTGCAGATGACAAGATTTCATTCTTTCTCATTGTGGAGTAGTGTTCCATTGTATCTATAAACCACATCTTCTGTATCCATGTAACATGTCAGTGGATGGACATTTGGGCTCTTTCCGTAATTTGGCTGGGAGACATCTGGAAGGCAACCTCAGCCCAAAGAACATCTGCCCGTGCCCTCGGCAACACCTGCCCGAGTGCAGCGGCTTAGAGCAGAATGACATCAGGTTGCTGACGGTGCCCTCGCCAAGGAGCCGCACGGAACGCGTGGTAGTTTTTGTTCTCTTTATTCAAAGAAAAAATAAGAAGGTATTTTCCCGGTGATGAAATGGCTTATTTTGTATTTTACTGTTATAGCCAAAAAGATGGCCAACGGTATCATGATTTAAATGTTTGATGGAATTCTTAGCTTTGTATGTTTTTATTCAGAGCAGCGAGCCATTTTTGCTGAACCTTTTATGTATGTTATCTTTCTGTTCATTAAATATACTTTCATCGGCATAAAAATACACTCAATGCGTTATATATGATTAGTAGCTAATTTATTATTTTTGTTTGTATTTTCACCCGTAGCAATGAAATAGATTCTACAAAAGCACTAATGCACTTTTTTGTCTTTAAAGCCTACTCTAAATGATAAATATAAAAATCCAATGTCATTAAATACATAAATGTTCTTCTTGGTAAACAGCTGATTTTATTTCTAGTGCAGGAAAATCTAATTTCTGTGACAAATTGAATGTGGGACTGTAGGAAGACGAGGTAAGTTGAGGATGCTCATTCTAGAAGCGGGCATTCTGTTTAACTCTCATTTCCTGCCCACAGTTACAGAACCTGGAGAAGTTTAGCAGAAACCACATCACCGAGGCCGCCTTCTCTCCCTGAGTGCTGACCTGAAGTCGAACCATTGGCTGTGAGTCACTTTACTTCAGGGCAGTGGCTGTCTCTGGACTACGGGTCCCTGTGGTCTGGTCCTCCCACCAGAACAATTTGATTACAAGTCACTTACCGGGAAGGTGAGCAAGCATCCAAGAGAGCTCGGATGCAGTGCTCCCACTGTGACCTCCACACAAGCTGAGAGCCAGCCTTCTCCAGTCATGACCCACGTGAGAAGCCTTCTCTCTGGGCGTCCAGGCTTCAGCCCCTTTGTCTGGTTGCTTGTCAGGACCAGTCTTGGCCTTGTGAGAACTGATCTTCTCAGATGGAGTTAATGGAGTAAGTCAGAAGACTGTGTGCTTGCTTACCTGGACTCTGCCTAATGAATGCCAAAGCCGTGATTCAGTGCTCCAGGATCAGGAGAATGTGAACCGGTTTCAGAGAGCCATTGCACAAGAAGCAAAAGCACCAGAGGTCTGATGGTCTAGCTCTTTAAGCATCTACGCTGCTCTGCAGAGGGTGGCCAACAAAGCAACAACCTGGTTGCAGAGGACTGCTTAGCCATCACACCCTCCTGTTCTCACTCACCACTCCCCCACCTGTGGGAGCAGCCGGGTCAGGAAGGACACCGTGCAGTTTACAGGTGTGGAGACTGTCGCACAGGCATGCAGCCGAACTTGTCAGAGTCACCCACCATAGGTGGAAGCAGGAGCCACACTGACCCTCTGCTGGTACATCCCCCCTCCGCCCCACGGTGTATGTGTGTGTGTGTGTGTGTGTGTGTGTGTGTGTGAGCTTGAGTGAGCTTGAACCTGTGTGTGCAAGCCAGTGTGAGTATATGTCAGTGTTATGACCAAATTTGCAGTTTGGAAGTCTTTCCCAGGAAGCAGTCAGAATAGAAAGTTTGTGTCCCCGAACCTTGCTGGAGGGTTTCTCTTGAGGGTTAAGAATTGGTGTTGAAGGCACTACAAGCAAAACTGAAAGTGTGGTCCTCCCGAGTAAACACCCCTCCCCTCCATCAAAACCCATGAGAAGCAAAATAAAGAAAAAACTAATTTCTTAAGAAGAGAAATGCCATCTTCAATTAAACAGAGGAATTTCCACAACTAACAAAAACAAACCAGGAAGACAACGTGCCAAGGCCTGCAAAAATGTGCCAAATCCTCAAAAATGATACATATGCAACAGTCATGCCAAAGCTGTTTTTCAAGTGCAATGAGATCTAGGGTGGCGGTTGGACCACAGAAGAGCAAACCCAATTCAATACCAAGTAATGTCAGGGGACAAGAAGCTGAAGGGAAAAATTATGCTGACCAGCATTATCATCATCTCCAACTTGGCTCCCTTGCAGAGGAATTGACTCTGGGGGTTGGGGGGCCAGAGTGAGGCCAGACAAGGAGGCAGCAAGGGCCGCTGGCGTCGCAGAGAGCTCGAATGGGGTCCTGTTTCAAGTTATGGCGTGCTCATTCCTCAGATAACACAATTATCAGATTTCTCAAGATATGTTTGAACCCCTTGTTAAGTCCTCTTCAAAGGTAAATGTTTTTCCAAGTGATTCCTATGTGTCCCTCCCTAGGCTTTTTTTTTAGCAAAGATCTGGCAGTAGAAAAATTAATGATAAGCACAAAGGAAAAAAGGGACCTGGCCTAAAGATTTAGGAAATAAAAGATGAGAGGTAATATAGGCAAAAAAGTAAGTGAACAACAAACATAAACAAAGTATCCAACGAGTTCAGAAACTGGTTCACCATAATCTCAAAGATATTGTAGACAAGATCAGCTATCAAAATATGAACTCAAAAAATACGCCAAAAGTTCAAACGGGAGACTATACAATCATAGAAGAAAGGGATAAGTAAGTGCATTGTCAGAGTTCTGGAAATACATTTGAGATGGAACAAAAGAGACATTTACAGAAATTAAAGCTATGCTATAAACAAACCAAGAAATAAAAACAAAAAACTAGAATAAATACAACTAAAAACCAAACTATATGATAAATGTCTTTAGGAAAGCATACTATATGCAGTTTAGTAGATATCTCATTAATTCTGGCCACCCAGCACATGAATTTCTATGTTTGGTGAACATCTTATTTTATGCCAGATTGCTTGCCCAGATTCCCTTGCACATGAAGTAGAACAAAGGATTAGTGAATAAAGTAGCAGAGAGAATTAGCAGAAGAAAGACAGTAGAATGCGTCCAAATTGAAAGACAATGGGAGAGACACAGAGGGAGAGAGAAGGAGAGAATAGAAACACACACACACAGGCTATGGTGAAGCCATCTTGGAGGAGTCCAAAAGAAAAAGGAGAAAGAATGGGTAGAAAAAATACTTGAAGAGATCATACTGAGGATTTTCCAACATTCATAAAAGAAGACATCAACCCACTGATCTAGACTCTTACTTAACTCAAAGCAACAAAACTAAAACAATTCAACAAGACAGACACACACCTGGGAATATTACAGTCAAATTCCTTAAAACAAGCAAGCAAACAAACAAACAAACAAACAAAACTAAAGAAAATATCCTAAAGGAAGCTAAAGATAAGAGAAACAAGAAACATTGGATACAAAGGAGCAAAATTTAGACTTACAGATGACTTTTGAACAGAAATTATGAAAGCCAGAAGACAATAGATGAAGAGTCCCAGGGGAAATGTACCAATCTAGAACTTATTACCAGCAAACTTGCACTATAACAATTATTACAGAATGTTCTTCAGGCTATCCAATAATCTACATGGAAGCATATAACTTTAGGAAGGACCAAAGAGCACCTAAGAAGGTAAATATGCAGTAAACATATGAGAGACAATGTTGCCTCTGTAAAGCAAAAATCATTATAATTTGAGGTGTTTGTACTACATGTGCCTGTGAAATGTATGACAAAAATTGCATAAAATATAGGAGAGAGTAAGTAAACATAAACTGTTGTAAGATATTTTTCCCGGAGTTTATAAAATAGTAAAGTATTTAAAGTATTAATAGTATTTAAAGTAAAGAATAGTAAGTCAAAGATGCATATAATATCTTTGCAGTAGCTACAAAAAGAATGTTCAAAATCCATAACCAAAGAGTTAATTAAAAAAAACTTAATCAAAGAAAAAATAAACCAGAAAAGACAAAGAGGAATAAAAGATTAAAAATAAATAGGACAAATTGAAAACAAATATCCAGTCGGTTGACTGACATCCAGATATGTAAGTAATTAGGCTAAATGTGAATGGATCAAACATTCCACTTAAATTGCAAAGATTGTAATGCTGGGTCAAAATACAAATTCAACTATATGCTCTTGGCCAGAGGTACACTAAATATAAAGGCAAAGAATGTATCATTACAGAGTCTACAAACGTGAAAAAGGCAATAAACAATTTTGTCAATCTATTTGAAAAGAACATTTCTTGGAATGGACACATTTCTGGAAAAATACACTGTATCAAAACTGACACAAGAATAAACCAAATACACCCCAAATCTGTCAACAATATTGAATCTACAATTAAAAATCTGCTCACCAACCAACGTCAGACACAAAGAGCTTCACTGGTGAATCCTTCCGGTTATTCAAGGAAGTGAGAAGATTGATCTTACTCAAACCCTTTCAAAAAATAGAGAAAATAGAAGTAATTCTAAATGCACTTTATGGAACTGGGGTAATTCTGAAATAAAAATTTGGCAAGAATATTATGGACAAAGAAAATACATACTACTAATGCTAATTAGTTCATAATACTAATGAACAGAATCAGTCGTATATTTGGTATATAAAGGACCCTGAACAAGATTATTGAAGGAGCATACATTGACTTCAAAACTGGAAAATGAATCAATGTGATTCACCATAGTAACAGAATAAAAGAGAAAAGCCACCTGATCATTTATTAGCTTCACTGAAAGCAAATGGCTAATGAAAATTCAACATCTTCTCATAAGGAGAAACATCAGCAAAGTAGAAATACAAAGAGTATTAATATGATAATGAATAAAAATCAAAATAGAACCTGTAGGTAACCTTGTACTTAATGATAAAATACTGAACACTTGCTCCCTAAGGGTGAGAATAGTCAGAGAGTGCCCGCTTTCACCGCCTTATTCAACAATCTTCTAGAAATCCAAACAAATAAGGCAAGAAAAAGAAACAAAAGTTGCAAAGGTTGAAAAGAAAATTGCTTGCTCTTGCCATGACTATGTGGGTAGAAAATCCAAGAGAATCTACAAACTGTAAAATTAATATGAATTTAATAAGGTCACTGAATCCAAAGTCAATATAAAAATCAATAGTGTTTTATGTGCAAATATAAACAAATGGAAAATAAATTTTTATAAAATGTCAGGTGTCAGCAAAATTTTTCTTTTTAGAGGTCCAGCTTTGCAGGCCACATATAATCACTGTTGTATATCATTTCCTTCTCTCTCTCTCTCTCTCTCTTTTTTTCTTAATGGACTTTTGAAAGCATAGGAACTCTTCTTAGCTTAGAGGCCATATAAAAACAGACTGGTGGTGCAGCCTGGCCAGTGGGCCTCAGCTTGCTGGCCCCTGAGCACAGAGACAGACAATACTAAATACACAGGAGTAGATCTCTGGGAAGCTATGCATGATTTCACTCTGCAACTAGAAAACATAGCTGAGAGAAATTCAAGAAAACATGAATAACAAAGAACATACCATAATTCGATGAGGATTGTCTTCTTAAATAATTGTCCTGTGAGAATGTCATTGCTGCATGAAAAAAAAAATGTAATGAACTTTTGTTCATTGTTAAGAGAATGAAAAAAATAAGCCACAGGCTGGGAGGAGGTATTTGCAATAAATGCGTCTGACAAAGACACACAGCCAGGGTATGCAAGATCCCCTATAAATCAGTAAGAAAAAAAAAATAAATATCAAGTTAAAAAAAGAGTTATAAATAAGCTTTCCCTAAAAAGGGTATGAAAATGCCAACCAGCAAGTGTACTCAACGTCATTAATCATCGGGGGCATGAGAATTAAGTCCAAGATCAGATACCATCACACGCCCACCATAATGGAAAACTGAGAAAGACAGAAAATGCCAAGTGTCCAGCAGGATTCAGAGACAATGGACACTCTCCTTTGTCCATTTTAGCACGTAAGTTCGTGCAACCTTTTTTAGATCTGTTTGGTTGTACTCACTTGCCTTAGCTAGATATATGTCTATGCCGTGACCCAGCAATCCCATCCCTAAGTAGAAGTCCAAGGGAAATTAGCTTATCCATGCTTAAAGATACATATATAAAATGTTCATAGAAATTGTGTTCATAGTGACCAAAAAGATAAAGCGGGGGAAATGGATACAAATTGTGGGGTCATAGAATATAACGCTATACAACAACAAAAAAAACCAAGTAAGTTGTCAATTCATCCAACTACGTGTGTCAGTCCCACAAACCTTATGCTGGACAATAAAAGCCAGACACAAAAAAACACAGGCCATGTGGTTCTGTTTATAGGAGCTTGATAAGAGGCAAAAGTAATCTATTGAGATAAAAGCCAAATAGAGGCTACTTTTGGGCAGAGACAGGGCAAATGGTACTGAGCGTGTTTTATCTACTACTGATCTGGGTGGTGGTCATATGTGCAAAGACACCAATTCATCAACTAGTTCAGTACACACTTAGGATCAGCACACATCATACGAATGTCTATGCGTGTTGTTCTTCAAATTAAAACATGAACGAGAAGCAAGAAAATAAAACTAAAGGATGTACTACTTTAAGAAATTTGGCTATAAAAAAACGACAGTTGCTGTGGAGGAAAACACACGTCTATGTGACTTTGCTGTTGCTTTTAGGATGAAGGACAGTTGCATTTGCTTGTTGGCCGAGGGGTTGGGGTGCAGAAGGGTGGAATCCAGGAAGTACACCCCACACGGGGATGCTTGCCTGCGGACAAGCCAAGGGTGGGGGGAGATCCAGAAAGAATATCCAGCATCCAGGGCAAGAGAGGGGTTTTGTTGGCAAAGGGAGAAACGGAAAGCAGGAAGACACATCTTTACCCGAGGAGTGGGCAGTCGAAAAAATCCACTGCTGACAGCTGAGCTCTCTCAAGTCTGGGCATAGCAGGCATCCGACAGGGGCCAGGGTGGTGCCTGAACACCCCTGTGTGGTCCGATGTGGTCGCATTGTGCAAGCTTGTCCGGCAAGTCGGGGAGAAGATAACGCAGATCAGAGACTTGGTCGTCGCTCAGAGAGTTTCATAATAAGGGAAGAACAGGGAAATGAGGGGGTTACGGACACTGGAGCGTAGGTTGGATGGAGTCTAAAGGGAAGGGTCTCGGTGTAAACACACAAGAGTGACAGTCACAGAGTGACTTAGGGCACAGACCGGCACGTCTGGGTCAGTGTGAGGGAACATTCCAGGAAGGAAGTCTTCCAGAAGGGAGAAGTGCCCAGCTTACCCAGAGGGAAATGATAAACACCTGTTATTTAAGCCAATAAATTTTGAATCATGTGTTATACAGCAAATTAACTTGTGCCCTTTACAAAAAATAAGAATGCTTTCATTCTTAGAACTTTGGAAAACCATTGCTACAATAGTACTGTTTTTTTGTTAAACAGGTAAGTTTTGGAAAAGGTTATCTATTGGAGTTGGGACTGAAATTGATCAGAATATTTCACCCTAAGCTAATCCATTTTGGCATAAGCACTATTTTGAGCTGGAGGCAAGAATCAACAGATAACAGAAAAATTTTCTTCCGTCTCTGCTTCTACCTAAAATCAGGGCATACATTTCCTGGTACAGGTACATACATTCCGTCTCTGGGACCTAAAATCAGGGCATACATTTCCTGGTACAGGTGTCCTTCTATATCACTCCAGAGACACCCACACCAGAGACAGAGGGTCGGCAGGGGGAGGAGGAACAAACCTGATTAAAATGACCCTGATCTTCCATTAGTTCTCTGTATATGTCTAAGTCACCTGCCAAGAGTTCATCAACTCTTAAAGTCCAGACTCTTGCCTTTGTTAAAATAGTGTATAAGACTGAGTCCAACCACTTTTTTAAATTTCACTTTTCTATGAACGTTTATGTGCATAAAATACTAATAAATTTGTATTCCATTTTCCCTACTAATGTGGCTTTTGTCAGCTAAATTCTCAGGCCCTCAGTTGAAGAATGTAAGAGGGTAGAGGAAAGTAAAATGTTCCACCCTGACAGTTAAATGAATCTCTTTCACTTTTCCCCCCACATTTTAGGATGATTTGACTTTTTCATAATAAGCCTGAGTTACTTTTGCTATTAGAAAAAAAAAAAGTTAAGATGTTAAGAGACACTGAATCCATCAAATACACAATATTATACGATGCCAAGGGTATTGAAAGTTTCCTTGATTCTCTTCCTGATCTCCAGTTCTCGATTATTATTACATATATTTTGTGATGATAGAAGAATGGCGATAGAAGGATGAACGGGTAAATGAGATTGATCTCTCCAAAGACAGTCAGATTGGCAGGGTGTCTGGGGGCTCAGTTGGTGAAGCACCTGATTCTTGATTTCAGCTCAGGTCAAGATCTCATGGTTTGTGAGATTGAGCCCCACGTCGGGCTCTGCTCTGAACAGGGAATCCTGCTTGGGATTCTCTCTCTCCCCTTATCTCTCTGCCCCTCCCCGATCTCTCTGTCTCCCTCTCTCTCTGTCTCTCTCTCTGTCTCACACATAAATAAACATTAAAAAAAGAAAAAGAGGATCAGATTGGCTTCATGAAGTACAAGTCCATAGACCCATTTGGCAAACCGGAAAGGCTTTTAAAATGACAAAGCGATCTGATTCTCTTTAAAACATGCAATGCTGCCTACTGGCTTTGAAGATCTTCCTCTCTTTAAATCTGCCTCAGTACCACACAGAAAATAAGATAAAATGCCTTCTTTGCTTCTGAGCATTGATGTCTATGCTGTGTTTCGAATTTGAAGTTTTTGTTTTTTTTTTAACTTTGCAATGAAAATCAATCATTAAATGATGTTAGAGACAGCAGGAAGTATGTAAGAACCACAGAATGTCTTGGTGCAGTTGGTATTATTTCATTATCTAAATCAGTGGGTAATGATTTCTTAAATATCAAAGCTTATAATTATTTTTCAGGGATATGAACCATGGAGTGAAAGTAGGAGTTGGAGGAGGATGCCAGTAAAAGAGCCAGGGTTTCTGCAGAAAAATGCAGAAATTTGCCCAAAGAGCAATTATGTAAATAAGATGTGCCTGGGGCTAGAATAATGTGACTGTCACCCACTGACAGAAATGGCCCCGGGCTCAGGCCTACCAGTATTCACTGTTCACGTAGGCGGTAGATCCAGGGGGGGGCAAAAAAAAAAAAAAGTTGTTAAAAACCCTTGTTTTTCATTTATTTTCCTCCTGATTATAGATCATCGGAAGGTGGGTCTTTCCCGGATCTATGTTCACCTGCTAGAGCGATTGTTGGAGAGAGAGGGGTTTCATTAATCCCCCCCTGTCCTTCTCTCCGAGCCCCAGACCAGCTCCGCCCTTCTGTCTGATTGCACACGCAGGCTCCTCCCACATTAAAAACAAACCCCGAAACACCCCAAACACACACTCACTCTTCCACCTTCTGGTTCTGTGTCAGGCCTCAAATCCTTTGAAGGCCACCCTCCACAGGAGGAAACCGTGGACGCATCCCATTGAAAACATTAACACGGCAGGCCAAACCGCCTCTTACTTGATCCGGGATGTTGTTTGAAAAGAACACTTGGTATTGACAGGTTTTAAAAAGAAAGCACGTTGTAACCCCAACACTTAGAGCAAGGAGGTGATTCCCGGCGACACTTAGCTTTCTGAGAAATTCATGAAGATGCCCTCATTGATATTTTTTCCTCCTGATTTTCCTGACCCCGCAGAAATGCTATGGACGCCCTGCTCCGAGGCCGGGGAGGTGGCCGGCCCTCCCCCTTGTCATCCTGCCTCTTGCCTGGCGGGCCGGCCCGGGCCACAGCCCCGGGCCGGCTGTCCATCTGGAGGAGTCAGTCGGCCCTTCCCTTCGGATCCGGCCTTCCCAGACCCCGGGTCTCCCCTGGGACCCTTCTCCGTCTGGGGCACGCCTGTCCCCGGGCTCACACGCTGCGTGAGATGCGGCCTGTGTGGGGCGTCTACACCTTTCTCATGTGCCTTGTGCCACTTTAATGCTTTTCGGGTAGTATCTCTCTACACCCTCCCTGCCCCGCCAGAAGAAGGTACTGGAATTGGCCCCATTTTACAGAGGAGGAAACTGGGACAACGGGAGACCGAGGCGGTAGCCGGGGTCACAGCACCCTCCTGTTGATGGCCATGGGCTCATCCAGCCCCTCGCTGATGCACAGGCCTGTCCTCCGGCGGGCACGGGGCCGGACCGGCCGGCGGGAGCCACGGCCACGAGTCGCCGCCGCGGAGGCCGCGAGATGCTGTGGGTGTTGAAGCCCACCCGTGCGGCCGGCGGGGTGGGGAGGCTGATCGCAGAGTGACAAGCAGCTGCCATGTGCGTGGACGGTGGGCACGCGTGTGTCACCTGCCCCTGAGCCGTTAGGGCAGCAGGCCGCACGCACTCAGGGCTCGCTGCCTGCTCCTGCGGGCACCGACGGGGCGGTGAGAGCCCCCAGCGCGCGGGCCAAAGCCTGGCATCCAGCAGAGGTGAGACGGGCTGACACAAAGTATGTAAACGGCTGAAATGGTTCCCAACAGCTTCCCATAGGGCCAAGGGGATTGATGCACTCACTTTTGCCCTCTGCTGAAGGGGCACCGTTTCCTCCTGCCGAGGGGGAGTCCCCCCACCGAGGGGGCGTCCCTCCTCCCAGAGCCTTCTGCCGCGAATCTCTCCTGGCTCTTGAGTCGCGCCTGGCCCTGCACCTGCCCTACTGGCCTAAAGACTCAAGACAGGGCCACTCTCGGCCTCCTCGGGGCTCGTCCAGGCTGCACGGCAGCGTCTGTGTGGACAGAGGGCATACACGGGGCCAAGCCCAACTACAATGGAGAAGAAGGTGGGCTTTTTTGGGGCCCTGGAGCAGGCCCTGGCTGGGGCAACCCCACATCAGGATTGTAGGAACAAGAGTTCCCCTTCCCAGGACATATCCTGTGTGTCCTTGGGGACAAGGGCACTCATGGGTTTGAGGACACAGGTGGAATCTCTGTTTGCCTGTCATGCTCATTCTTCAGGCCTCCCTCGCCCTCCTGGACCCAGGGGCACGGTGACAAGAGCCGAAGGCCTCTGCTCTCGAGAATTTTCCAGTCTAGAGCAGGAGGCTAGAAATTCCGGGGCAGGACCGTGGAACACAAGGAGGGCGGGGAAAGGCGGCGGGGTTGGCCTGAGTGACCGTGGGCCCCACGCGGCGGATGCGGGGCAGTGTGCCCACGGCTGTAACGCCATGCCTGGAGCTGGGGTTGGAAGGACGCAGCAGCGGCTGGGATGGCAGGGATTTGTGGGCATGGAGGGGGCGCCCTGCCTGCCGCCCCTGGACCACGCATCTGGGCAGAAGAGAGGAAGCCCCTTCCCTCACGGCTGTTCCCGCGACCACGCGTGGGTCGGTCTGTGCGGGGAGAGCAGCTCCTAAGTAAGACCAACCTGACGAAAGCGAAGAGTGGAAAACACTAACCAGGGAATCTCTTTCGAGAAACCGTAATCCTTGATTTCAGAGCGCAGGTAGCGGAGTAAATTCTGTCTCCCCACCTCCCTGCAGACCTCCTGAGCCGGCCAGCTCCTGGCAGGGGAGGAGCCTCCAGCCCCTGGCCTCAGTTTCCCCTCTGTAAAAGGCGGAGCTGGGGCTTCACCGAGCACACGCCGAGGAGCAGTCGGGTTAGCAGCGAGAGTGCACAGCCCTCGTAACCACATCAGCCAGGCCCTGAGTGTCACTCCTCATGGGAAGGGATCCTCTGCAGCCCCCTGCCCTTGGGACATTGGCTCGGGACTGGACGAGGGAAGGGAGAGGAGGAAGGGGGCTGGCCACGTGCAGGACTGTCCACGTGGGTGAAGCCTCTCCGGGGCCAGGTGGCTCCTACCCACGTCCCTGTTGCAAGAAGCTGAATTCCAGCAGCCCGACTAACGATGGGCTCCCCAGATCCACTCCACCTTGTCCCGTGTCTGCGGTGGGTTCAGGGTTTACTGTACCCCCGAGCCCAGGTGAAATCTGTATAAATAGCTGGGGGTGACCCTAGAAATTAGAGAGCATCAAAAGGAAACTAACACAGCAAAGAATGGACAGCTAATCCACACGGCCAACAGTGCGTTACAGACCACAAAATTTGGAACTTCTTTCCGGGTCTCTGCTTCCTGAAGCTTCTTTGTTTTCAGTTCTGTTACTAAGTCCAAACGTAAGACATTTTCTGCCCTTCCTCTGCCCCGAGACAAGCTTCAGGGCCACAGGGAAAAAGCGACGGAAACGGAAACGTGTGTGGCACCTTGTGACATCGATAGCACCTGTTTAAATACCTACTGGTTTGGATCCGTGCATGATGAGCACGCAGCCACGGCTGAATCCGGGTTTAGGTGTGTGGGAGTCGGGGAGTGTGTGTGGATGTGCCCTCACCTGAGATCTCGTGGCCGGAGGGCTGCCTGTGGCCCTGGAAGCGGGGAGCAGACGGCCAGCGCAGGGCGACGGGTGGCTCGGCTGTCGGGCAGGGTTAGGGACGGGCAGGTGTGTCCGGCATCTGCCTCCGGAGCTGAAGCCCCTTGGACTGGGTCTCAAGACCATGACTTTGAAGGGACGCTTTAACTGGGCTTTTCAGCCAGCGAAATAAGGAGGACTCCAACCCGTGCACCTCACGATGGAGTCGGGGACTGGCCCAGAGGGAGGGTTCTGAGACGGGCGTCTAACACGCCCGTGGTGTTCTTACTGTCTCTTGTGGTAAACAGAGGCCTCGTGAGAGGGCATTCTGCTGCCTTGTTGACAGTCGGGTCCTCCCCTCTGAGTTCCTCCCCTCTGAGTTCCAACAAAATCCTACGGGCCAGGAGGCTCAGACAATGGACATGTGGTGACTCACAGCCCTGGAGGCTGGAGGTCCAAGATCCACGACGTGGGCCGGGCCGGTTTGCCCCGAGGAGGCTCTCCTGGCCACGTAGATGTCCATCTTCCCCCTGAATCCTCACGCGGTCAACCTTCTGTGCGCATGTATGTCCTGACCTCTCCTCCTGTAAGGGGCCTGGTCCTGTCGAATCAGTGCCCACCCACACGACCCCATTCCAGCTTAATCACCTGTTCAAAGAGCTTATGTTCAAGTACAGTCACTTTTAAAGGTGGTGGGGTTGGAGCTCGGATGCGGGGGCTCATGCAGCCTAAGACACAGCCTTATGCACACTTGTGACTATGAGTTCATGTCTCCTTGAGGCGGAAGGAAAAGAGTGTCGCACCCCTGCAACTAAGGGACATTCTGTATGTGTTTGCGTGAATTTACGAAAGCGATTTTGTTGGAGCGTCTGGGCAGCTCAGTCACTTAAGCATCTGACTCTTGCTTTCGGCTCAAGTCACGATCTCACAGCTCATGGGATCGAGCCCCACCTCCCGCGCTGCCCTGACGGCGTGCGGCCTGCTTGGGACTCTTCGTCATGCTCTCTCCCCCTCCCCTGCTCAAGCTCTTTCTCTCTGTCTCAAAATAAATAAACGTTAAAAAATTTTAAGTGAATTTTTTTGTGATCGTAATTGTGATGATAGTATTTGACTAGCATCTGATATGACTTCCTTGCATATTCAAGTCATTCTTTTTTAATTTTATCTTTTTAATGCTGTGGTCACAATGGTTTAATCTTCTCAAACTGTTCTTATCTGTCTCCTTTATGAGTCTTTTTCGTGTTAAACCCTAAGAACAAAAGTTTGATAAAAGGTTTCTGGTATTTACCGAAGGGAGAGGCCCCATTGGTGTGTTCCTGACTCTTTGAACCCTCTCGTCTCTGGTCCCCTCACCTTGTTAAGCAAATATTTTCCTTAGTTTTAATCAAGTGAGCGTTTGCACACAGATTTTCTCGCTGCTGCTTATGTTAACTTCCCTCTTTCCAGCCTCGTTTTAAGCGCGGTGGCACTAACTCATAAAATTAATTCCCTTTCCGTGGGATTGTCAGAAATGAGGATTGTTCTGACCCCTGTGTGAACTCATCAGCTGGAATGAAGTTGTTCACTGAGCTGGAGAAGACAAAGCTTGGTTCCAAGAGATTAATCAGCTCATGAGCCCTCGGAAGAGGCCCTGCAAACAGCCCCGTCACACTGACCCTGAACAGCTCCGACCCGCGTGCAAATGAAAGCCATCACTCCTGGCCAGGAAGATACTAAATTATAGGCTTTTAAATTTAATTTTCAGTTTACTTGTGTTTTCGATTAGCGTGCCATGTCTCATAAAGACAGTAGTACCTTTAAGTAGTAAACACCTCCACCCAGGAGCTCCCGCTGCCCTGATAATGAAAAGGCAAATCCCAACTGCCATCGGTTAGCAAACCAAACAGGAGTGGATTTTTTTTTTTTTCCCGGTGACACCTTAAGCAACAATAGCAAATTATTTTCTTCATACCAAAATCAATAACTGGCTTGGAAATAAAAAGTCTCCCTGGGCCTGGGGCCACAGGATTTCCTGACAGACTCCTAAAACTATCTTCTGGGCGCCGGGAGGCCCGGGGTCGGCCATCGACTTTCCACTCACAACGGAGTCGTGGGGCACGTCCCTGGGCTAGGAGAACGTAAAGGCTGGATGACAAATCGTCAGCTGGGGAAGTTCTGTCTTTGTCCACCGTGCCTGCGTGGGGACGTCAGTCGTGCGCACACACAGTGGAGGCTTCCTTATGTTCCCAGGGTGAACGTTAGAGTCGCCAGCTCTCGGTGGGGGGGCCCTGGGGGCAGGTGACAGCCCTCCCGGCCACACCCGTGATGATTCAGGATGTCGTTCCCACTCTGCCAGCATCGTCCGGCCACTGTCCTGAAGAAGGGCTCCGGAGAGACCCGGGTGTCACCGCACAGAGATCCCAAAACGCCCTCGAGCGTGGTGAGGGTCCCTGAACCCGCAGCACCCGCCCGCCCCAGGACCGCGTGCTCTGCGGCTGCGGCTGCCCCTGTCCTCCCTCTACCGGTCTGCGTCCCTGACGACGGCCCCTTGAGCAGAGTCGGCCCGCTAACACACAGGGGTGTTGTCCGCTCTCCTTCCAGCTTCAGCTCACGCCGTGCTGGGCTCACAACAGAGACAGGGAGCTGAGAGGCAGGAGAAACTTAGAAAACGTTTGGTGGCATCTTCGCTAGTCTGTAAAAATCAGTCTTAGTCTGCGTTGTTCGGCCTTCCTCCTCCTGCCTGCAGTTCACGCCCCTCGTTTTGTTTTTATTTAGTTTTTTAACCTTTATTTATTTTTGAGAGACAGAGAGAAACCGAGCGTGAGCGGAGGAGGGGCAGAGAGAGAGGGAGACACAGAACCCGAAGCGGGCTCCGGGCTCCGAGCTGTCCGCACAGAGCCCGATGCGGGGCTGGAACCCACGAACCGTGAGATCGTGACCTGAGCCGAAGTCGGACGTTCAACCGACTGAGCCACCCAGGCGCCCCCTTCCCTCATTTTAAGTAATAAGTCCTTATAGAGTTGAGCACAAAGTGTACAGAAAGGAAGGCTTGACTGATGCCCCCCAGCTCAGCTTTCCTGAGCCGTGCATATCAACAGAATGTTCTAGACCAGTGTCAACACTCCTGTACTAGGAAGAGCCAGATAACAACAGGACACACTTGAGTGTAAACAGCAGAGTTCTCTCACTCACGGCATGCTCTGGGCCTTGAGTGGTACGACAGGAGCCTAGCGGGTCTGTGTGGCCTGAAGGGGTCACCTCGGGCCGGTGGAAGGAGCTCAGCAGGGTCTCCACAGAAGCTCCAAACACAGAGGCCCAGCCCCGGAGCCGGGAGAGGCCTGCACACCCGGCAGAACTGATGACCTTGAAAGGAGAATCAGTCCTCCGCACAGACCCAGGCGTTTCCGGAAGGAAGTGAAGCATTTGTCCCACAAACAGGGAAAAGCTCCACAGGAGACCTTCTACCCGGACAGACGTCGTGCACCAAGTTGCATCCCACCCCTCGAAATTCTCACGTTGGAAACCGGAGTCCCAGCACCTCATCCAATAGGGCTGGTGTCCTTATGGGGAGAGGAAATAAGGACACAGACAGGGACCTGGGGACGCCCCAGTGAGGGTGAGGGGAAGTCAGCAGACCGCACGCCAAGAAGAGCGGTTCCAGGAGAAGCCCACCCTCTGGACACCTCGGGTTCAGTCCTCCGGCCTCCGCGGAATCACGACAGCAGTAACACCCCCAGCGGCAACACCCCAGACGACTGCGTGCTGTCGGGTCCCACCGGCTTCCCTCCCGTCAGTGAGCTCTGCCCCCTGCGCTCCCGGTGAGGGGCTGACGAGCGAGGGTCTCGGTGTGTGGTCAGCTGCGAGGCTTGGATGTGGCACCGAGCCTCCCCCAAGAACGAGGAGAGAAAAGCCGAGGCCCGCTGGCCCACAGATTGCAGGGGTCCACTCTGAACTTCAAAATCAATAAGGAGGAATTCGAATCGGCGGGAACATGGGCTGTGCGTGGGTTTAGCTGGCGACACTGACGGTTTGCCACCAACGGGTTCTCCCGCGGCCTCCAGGCTTTCCATTCCTCTCCGTCCTTCCTCCACCGGCCAGCGGGCTGGCTGAAGCCCCCCGCGCCCTCTGCCCTTGCTCTTTCCAGGAAGGCACGCTTCCAAGGTTGTGTCTGTCTGATTTGACGAAAGGAACACAGATGTTTGTTTCCACATTGCTTTTGTCCCTGGGCCCAGAGCTGCGCAGTCAGCCCCGTCGGGGGCAGTGGGCGCTGTTCTCGAGTCCAAAACGGGCTTGGGGCTGCTCTCGCTTGTGGGCCCTCCCAGGAGGAAACTCCTTTACTGTCAGACACGACGATGTGATCCAGCTCCTCCCAAGTTAGGTCCTCAGATTCAAAGTCAAACGTCAGACGAAAAAGTTTGAAAGCCAGAGAGTGCCGTTCGGCAGAGACCGTGTCTGTGACTTTCTGTGCCCGTCTCAGAATGAGTTCTTTGGTTTTAGGAATGTGTCAGTGATTAAACTGACCGTAAATGACAGGCCACCGGAGTTTTCACTCAAAGCAGGGTTTTCTAATTTTACAAAGAGAAAGAATCATGGGGATGAAATGGACAAAGGGAACTATTTCTTTGTGTTCGTGTCACACTTTCCCCTCACGCGGGTGATTCCATTTGCACGCTTTGCTTTTTCGTTCATTTGCACAAGAACGTGCTTAAACCACTTGGCCGTGCACCGGAGTGTAGGACAAAATGTTGTAGAAATACTGAGTTTAATGGGCACTGCGTGTATTTTTGTGAAAAACGTTAAGCAAGACATATTTCACAATATACATTGGTTCTCACTCCAGTTGGACTCAGAGGTAAGAGTCTTCAAGTGAATTGATTAGCCAAATGGAGGACACTTCTGGGAAAGTTTCCAAACACAGTGGCACGGACGTTTGTAATCAGAATGGGGCTTGTGTGTGGGCGCCCAGTCCTGAGGACTCTCAGCCGGCAGGCTGTGAAGGGAGAAGGAAGGCCGGCGGCCTGTCCCCGTGAACTAAGAGATGCCCTAGCCCATCGTTTCTGCCGGCCAGCCCGGCGGTGCCGAAGGAGTCCGATTTCTGCCTCTTCTCCGGGAACAAACACAGGGTTCTTGTCTTTTCCTTTCTCTCATTTCCTATAAAGAATACAGGAAGGAAGGCAAATGTAAAAGCAAGGAAACGGGATAACTTTCCTTATTCCATGGCTCAGGTGGGAAGGTCCCCTCGGACACCTCTCCTGGAGGCCGAGAGCTAGATTGTGGCAGAACGGTTGGCCCTCTTTGTGTTGAGTGACCTTCTCCAGTAGATGTGAGTTTGGGATATCATTACGTGAGTTACCACGGGAGACACCAGTGGTATCCCAGATGGCCCACCGTGCCGTCAGTCGGAAGAACCCGTAACAGGGCCCTCTGGGCACCAGCCCTTAAAGAGTTGCCTGGGCTGAGCCGTTACCCGGACTCAAGCATAAACAGGGGGTTCGTGCGTGGTGTTGCAGCTTTCCTTCCGGCTGATGATAATCCCCAGCTCTTGGCTTGCAGTTTAGATAACTTACAGCTCTGAAGCACGAAATGCCGGGGACATCCTCCCGTGTCACGGGAGACAAGCTCTGGGCAGGCTCTTTGCCAGCAGTGGGAGGTGGCTGTAACGCAGTGCCTGGGGAAGACAGGTTTGAGAAAGAGTAAGAAATTACAGCGAGGGCGCACAGAGCGTGCAGAGACAGACGCCGTGTTTTGTTGTCCAGGCGAGTTTGAGCTGAGAGCACGGGATGGACAGGACAGACCCACAGTCAACCTGTGCGGACAAAAGGCGTCTAAAGGACATGGCAATGTTTTTGTTTTTCTTCTAAAATGGGAAGCGTGGATTCTGTCGTCGTACATTCTTCTCTGATCTTACTTGCTGCACAGGTCTTCCAAGTTCCGTGTTTATTAGGCCGGTAGGTCCACGGGGAGGCCCCCTGAGCTTGAGAGGCAAACGTAGGTCGTCAGAATCGGCCCATTCCTGAGGCCCGTGTGTGTGCGGGCTGGGTCAGCTCCGGCACTCAGGTGGGACAAGGATGTCAGAACGGTCTGATTCTCCGGGAAACAGAGAACGTGTCCTGGTCACACGTAGGTGCCCCAGGGCCCTGGTGGACGCACGGAAGAAGAGAGGCGTGAACGAATGTGCTCTAGGTGTTTAGTGTGGCAAAGCACGCCGCCTCAGCGTGCGGTGCACGGGACAGCCCTGTGTGATGCGCCCAGGTTCTCGGTCCAGGACCTGGGAAAGGGCAGAGGGCAGCTCGGGGCTGCTGCATGGGGCCCAGGGCCTTGACAGGGCAGCCCGATGAGGGGCCTGGAAACCTCTTTGCTCACTGGTCCAGGGTGCAGGCTGGGCTGCCTCAGAGACCCAGTCATGTGGCCCCCGCCACCCGGCGGGGTTATCAGGTGCAGGCTGTGCTGGTTCGGGCAACGAGGGTGCTTTATCTGCAGGGAATGTGAAATACCAAAAGGGGACTAAATGTCGGTTCCCCTCTAATTATCACCATGCACCGATTCTAAACAGTATCAGTAATAAAACTGTCCTCGCTGAACGCATTTTTGGATGAGTCCTAAATAACTTCGGCCATTGCTGTAGAAAGCGCACAAACACGCGAATCAGCTCTGGCACTCGCTCGTGTCCGCTGGGATCGCAGCGCGGAGCCCGTTCCTGACTTTGCCCCGCGAACGGTGTCACCCACCGGCCCGCGGGGGAGGCGAGGAAGTGTGGCCGCCACCCCAGGCTGCAGCCGGACACTGGGGCGCATCTCTGACTGTGTAGTTTGGAACGGTAGGCGCCCTCCCGGGTCTGAGGGTTATGGGTGCCATCAGCCAATCGGTGCCCCGCACTCGTTTGCTTCTGTCTCGGGTTGGAGTCGCCACAGCTCACTTGGCCCTAGACGGTCCGCTCCCGACTCTGGCCACTCTGTGTCTGCCCGTAAGTTCCCCGACCCCAGTAGAACTTCGAATTACACCACCACACTCCATTCCACATGCAGATGGCTTAAGATTCCGTATATCGGTACCGTGTTGTATTTCAAAACTGGGAGTTCAAACCTAAAATAAGTTATGTGTTCTCGGGACGCGCCGCAGGCTCAGCCAGTGGAACATGTAGCTCTTGACCTCAGGGGTGTGAGTTCAAGCCCCATGATGGGTGTAAAGCTTCCTTGAAGATCAGAGGCGCCTGGGCGGTTCAGTCAGGTAAGCATCCGACTCCTGATTTCGGCTCAGGTCACGATCCCATTGTTCATGAAATCGAGCTCTGAGTCAAGTCTCTGCACTGATGGTGCAGAGCCTGCTTGGGATTCTCTCTCTCTGCCCCTCCCTCCCTTGCTCACATGCTTGCAAGCTCGCTCTCTCTCTCTCTCTCTCATAAATAAATTTTAAAAAATAAAAATAAATATTTTTTTTTAAATATGTGTTTACTTATTCATGGTTTTACTCATCAAATCCTTAGGAAGAATATTATTTAAAATGTCTGACTTACTCACAAGGTATTTCCAGGGTATCAGTTATTGTTTAGAGGCCTTTTCTTACCATTACTTGAACGAGGATCTGCATCCCCCACAGCCTTGCGAGGGATCTACACAGAAGGCCAGTGCTCCCTCCCGCGGGCGCCTTGGCGTCCCCACCCTTGGGCTCTTTTCAGTGTCACCACTGCAGCCTGTGATGAGGCAAGACTCTCTGTTCCCACAATCGTGCCCTGCCTCACCGTGCTTCATGCTTTACTTATGAGAAAGAAACAAACCGCAGAGTGACGCAATGTGGCACTTTTTGTTCTGGGCATCGCAGGGCTTTTACCCCACAAATAATTCATCTTTTTTGTCCTGGTCCCTGCCAAGTACTTACCTCTCCAGGTGTGCTGGTGGAGGCTGCTCACTTCTTGTCTGAGATGAAGTTCACGTGGCCTCGCGCCCACGCCGCCCCAACCCGGTTCAGGAGCGAGCGCGCTGGGCTCGCCCCTCGGCCCACCGCTCCCCACGCGGCCCCGCGGCACCTGCCGTGACCCTGCAGGCGGCCCGCGGTGGCTCCAAATCCCATCCAAGGTTGAAATTCCACGATCGAAAGGGAACGCTGCGTCTCAGATGCCAAAGAAGGCGTTTGCTGTCCACCGAGGGCTGACACGGGCAGGACCCAAGCCCGGGCAACAGAGTCCCATGTCGGGAGCCACCAAAGCCTTCAAGAAACCATTCCCGGCCATTTCACCGGGAAGGCAGATTCGCTCTTCAGCCCGGAGCTACGCTCCGCACAGGTTGTGACTCAGTGGAAACGGGGGTGCAGGCGTGTGTCAGTCACACGGAGACGAGCGCGCAGGGCCCGGACGTGGCTCGAGGGCCCCGTGTCAAAAAGGCCGCGCTGGCTTTCCTGGAAAATATTAAGGTGGCACCTCTTCCATGCCGTTTACACACTTCCCGCGTGATGTAGGGATTGTCCTCAAGTTATAAAGGTCGGCCTGATGAGCGCCATTTGAATTGCAAATGAGAAATATTAAGTAAACAGGAAATGTGTCTTTGAAAGTGAGCTGCTCACGCTTTTAAGGGTCACGACTTCTAGGGGTATTTGGAAACTCATTCTGAACTTCAAGACAGGTCAGGATAAACGCACGTTTCCCCCAGATTTTTATTTTCTCTCTTTAATTCAGGTAAAGCTATTTTAGAGCACCCTAAACTCAGGACAGGTTTGGGTTCCCAGGCAGTGCTGGTGGGAGGCTAGTAAGGGTCTTCCTTTAGTTAAGGCAAAAGCGACAATTTAAAAAAAGTTAATTTTAGTGTCCCATCTCCTGTGTTTCAGAACAGGTTAGATTGTAAGCTAAAAAGGAGATCCTTTTAATGATTGAGACTATGAACTTTATCTGCAGTTTTAATATAACATGTGATTTTTATAGGTTGATGGAAATCAGAATGCCCAAATACTAGGTATTTGGGGGAATTCTTAATGACTGAGTGCATTTAAGATAATTTAATTTTCAGACTGTTTTGAAAATGTAAGCCGTATCAAGATAAAAACAAATTCACGCATGTGACAACCTCATGAACGTCTTTTAGAAAATTCAAATAAGCCACAAGTTATGGGCATGCTGGTGGGAAAACCAGGCCTGCACTTGGCTTCCAAGAGACAAATGACAAACTCAATGTTAGCCGGGTCTCCCTACGGACAGTGTCATTCAGAACCAGCATCCCCAGGAGAGAGCTCAGGGCCATCAGTAGGTGATGGGCGTCCCTGGGTCCTGGCTGTGAGGGGTGTGCAGGGGGGAGTAGGGCTGCTCTGGGCCCTCCAGCCTGAGGAGCAAACCCATCCTTCAGCATACAGAGGAGGCAAAGACACAGTGTTTCTAAAAATCTCCTCTTCCCAATCTGGGCACCTGCATGGACCAGCTGACTCGAGTCCCCAGTCTGGAGACGCCCCTTCCTGCTGATTGCCAACCCTCCAAAGTCACATGGCGCATTTGCATGCTCGCCCGGAGCTGGGCTGATGGGAGCATCAGGGATGAAGGAGACAAGGGCTTGGGAAGGCGGGGAGCTACCGTGGGGAGTGGCTCCAGGCCGGGTCTACACTCCCAGACCAGGGCGGGAGGGGCCACGAGCAGGACTCAACAAGGCAAAGGGCTTTCGAGGTGGGTTGGGGGGTGAGGGGGAGGCAAAGGGCGGACTCAGTGGGCCCCATGGTTTGCAGAAGAAGGTTTACTTTCCAAGAGCCACCCTGTTTATTTTTATTTGTTTTCAGGGGCTGAACCTTCATATTCTTCCAGCAGGTAGAAGGAAGGGCCTTTCCAAGGCGGTTTAAATTTCAGAGCCCGAAACAGCAGCTGCGTGTCCGTGCCCAGCCCCCCCAGCCTCCCTCCCACCACCCCGTGTGAGGCCGGCGATGTGGTCGTCGAATGTTTACCTTAAGACGTATACAGTAAGCCTTCGCTTTAGAGGCAAATTAATAGTGGGGCGCCGGGAGAGCCCGACTCTATCTGAATATTGATGACCTCATTCTCCAGGTCTCCCCGGGCCGGGGTGCGAGGTGTTGATCCGTGCTTCTTACTGATAAGCAAAATATTTCCAGAGCGTGAAGAATCGTGCGGCGTGTGGGGAGAATAACCGTAATCTGCAGCCGTGCGGGGCGTGGGCGGCCCAGCTGCACAGACAGCAGCCCAGGGTGCTAAGCTCTCTATTAGAGTTGCGTGGGGAAGGGCCCGCTCATCCGAATGCGGCCTCTCCTGCCTGTGAAGGCGGTGCCCGGAAGGAGCACGTCTTTAATTAGGCGGCTTGGGAAGCTGGGGCCATGAATGTTCCGTGTTTGTGATGCTAAGCCGTCGAGTATTTGCAAACGCGTCGTCGTCTGCAAACATTTTTACTCTTACTTATTTCGCAGAAAGGGAATAAAGGGCCCACCTACCACATCGAGGAAGGGCGTGGATCCCACCGGCTGTCGAGGCCACAGGAAATTTAAATCCAACTGTTTGATGAAATGTAGAAATACGTTTCAATGCAGGATTAGACTTCTAATATACGGAGCAGTCCGGAGATCAAATCGCTCAAAAGTCCTGCTGAAAAGGGGTGGAGGGTACCGGGCAGATTTTAGGGCAAAATGATTAAAGAGAGTTTCAAAGAGCTATATCCAACCTGGCTTTAAAATAAAATGACACAGCAGAAGGACGGGCAGAGTGGGTGCCGGGCACCCCGTCGCCCTGGACCTCCTGCCGGGCGCCTCAGCTCTGCTCCCGTCTCCAGTGCTCACCGGAAAGGAGGCATTTGGCCCCCCGAATGAAGGGTGGCCCTAGACAGTGACCTCACAGAGGGCTTCTTGGGGACGAGTGGCTGACGGGCCCCCATGTGAATGCGCTTTCTTAAACCGTATTTTATTCTCCCCCCGTGTAAACAACACCCACGACAGACCCGACTACACCTGCTGAGACCCGAGCACACTCATCGAGGTCAGATTTAGATGCGACAGCAGCAGCCCACACCGCGAGCCCCGAAGTCCAAGCCGAGGACGCCCAGGAGGAGCTGTGTGGTCTGGTGCACCTGTCTTAGGAACCTGGACTCACCCTTCAGTTTTGGGCTTTCAGGAAGATCCTTCTACCATTTTCAACATGTTTGTGAGCGTGTCCAAGTTTGAAAACGTTGGCATGTGCAGTAATCGAGAAAGTAGCAGATAGGATGATTCAAAGTAAGTCAGCAATCCATCCAGGATTAAGAAACATCTCATTTCTATTCCTGTATTAATCTGCCAGATTGTGTATTTTATGCGTTCGCTCATAGATGGTTTCTGTCTCTGTCTCTTTCTTGTACCTAACATTTTATGCAAGTGAAAACTTTAAGAATTGGACTTTTAATACCAAGAAGGACCGTTTATCACTCTTTAACATCTTTTTTTTTTAATTTTTTTAACGTTTTATTTATTTTTGAGACAGGGAGAGACAGAGCATGAACGGGGGAGAGTCAGAGAGAGGGAGACACAGAATCTGAAACAGGCTCCAGGCTCTGAGCTGTCAGCACAGAGCCCGACGCAGGGCTCGAACTCACGGAACGTGAGATCATGACCTGAGCCGAAGTCAGATGCTTAACCGACTGAGCCACCCAGGCGCCCCTAACATCTTATTTTTATGACTAGTTTCTACACGTAAGATCTTATGAATCGTGCTTTACACAAACGAGTACCACACCCATCATCATGTTTTCTTTCATAGACGTTTCACGCCTTCTAATTCCTGTGCAGCTTTGCAACATGTCTCGTGACAGTATCTGTCTCGGCAACCTCCCCATGATTTCATTAGCTTAAAGGCTTAAAAGTCTATAGTTCTTTTTGCACTTTGGAAAATTTGAAGTGTGCTTTGAACATGCGAACTATGGACTTGCCAGTCAGCTCAAGAAGATTGCAACAGCAGCAGGAAGCCGTTTCTGTGCACAGGGAGAGGGTCTGAGAAGGCCACAGGAGGCACCACTCACCAGCACGCTGCTCCTGGCCACAGCCTTCACGTGGATGGTACCCGCCACGAGGGCCTCACCGGTGGAGGCGAAAGTTATCAGCACACGCTTCTGAGTCTAACAGACCTGTCTTTACATCATGGCTTCTCCGTTTCCCAGTTTTACCACATTGGGAAGTTCATCTCTCGGAGCCTTGATTTTTTCATCCGTGAAATGCGGATAGAGACGCGGGTGACCTCACGCAGCTGCCACTGAGACCGAGTGCGTGACAGGTGTGGCTTAGAGCCAGAACACGGCCGCACTCGGTCCCCGTGAGCCCAGGGTCACATTTTTCCCGGGTGTGTGTTCCTAAGAGAGACCAGCAGAGGATTTCTAAAACCATGGACATCCCATGAATTCTTTTAAAGGCTTCAGAAAGGGGATTTTTACAAATATACTTTGCATAGTTTTGATGGATGTAGATTCACTAAAGCTATTTTTAAAAATCTTAGTCATTTCACTGATATGCAACGGGTCGGATGCTGAAACCATGTGTATCTGGGCGTGGGGCGCATGTGGGGGCATGTGTGGCGAGGCCCTGTGGGCTGCCGCTGGGTCACAGGCAGGAGTGGGAAGAGGCAGCAGGGGTCCCCTGGGACACCTCCTGGGCCCGCCTCCTCCCCCCCCCCCCCCCGCGCTGTGCACTGTCACCCGAAGCAGGACACAGAGCCGCGTCGGCTTGGCCTTCCCCTGTCCCGGCGGTGCCCTCGAGAGGCAGACTTGAAGATCGGGTATGTGCTATGGCCCCAAATGTGAAAGGAAATAACCGTTTATGCCCAGGGATTGCCCAAGGATTTGTTTTTGAGTTTTAGTCGTTCCCTGGGCAATGCAGCTCGAGGAAGGCGGCCAGGAGGAGGGTTTTGTAGACTCCTTTCTCCCGGTTCCCCAGCAATTCCCGTTGGATTCCAAACACCTTTCCTTTAAGTTTCATACCATTTCCTGGGAAAGTTACGGGCCAGTCCCAGGAAATTGGTCTGTGCCTTGTCGCTTCCCAGGGGGTGAGTAGAATGACCCAATATCTACAGAACCCGGGTCATCTAGCTCACTGCCACTGGGTTACGGAGGACGGCAGACGTCCTCCTGGGAAGACCGTTAGAGTAACAAAAGATGCCTGTGTAATAATACTCTTGAGTGTTTTTGTTTCTAAAGATAAGAATCGGTCGTAGATTATATCTTCCACATGTGCCGCATGCTAGTTACAGGGACCCAAATATTTTGTTTTCTGAGCTATGTAGCTGCTTTACTTTCCCACGGAAATGTGGGTGGGTCTCACGGTCTTATCCCCTCTGTTCTTCATGGTGACGGTTCTGTTCCATCTTTCTCTCTGGGCTCATAACCTGTCCTCCTACTTGGAACCGCCTTGATAAACGAGGCCACTGCACTCAGGTGTCTGCTGTGCAGGACTGTGGTGGCACGGAGCGGGTGTGAGCCTTCATCTGGAGGAGGAGAAGCTTCCTTCCTTTCCTTCTTCGGCATCTTTGCCGTGCAGTGTGATGCTTATGCGCCTTGTCTGTGCCACAGTGATGGCTGGCGAAAGAGCAAGCAGGATGGGTGGCCTTTGGCTTCTGGGGCCCTTGGGGCCTTGTCACTAAGACTCCCTCAACAATCATAAAGTGTGAAAGAGAGCAGAGTGTGGGGACAGGGGGCCCGATCAGTGCCGAGGGTACCTGTGCCCCTAGAGGCCCGTGTTGTCGGTCTTTGCCCCCTGCCCCGGCCAGCTGCTGGCACTAATGGGTGCCACCCACAGGTCAGGGGGTGCCCAGGCGTAGATGTGGGGCACCCTGAAAGCCAGTGTGAGCCTGGGGATACTGAGCCCCCATCACCTGGCTGAGCACCCATCCACACTGGCTCACCTGTGCCGCCTCCCACTCCGGCTCTCCTGCTTCTCACCCCGCTGATACCTGAGCCCTCCCTGGGCCCCAGCCTCCCCCAGCTCAGTCCTCCGGGATGAGGAGGCCACCTGTCAGCCCAGCCGCCACCTGGAAAGGAAGGTTCACAAGAGGAAGAAACAGGAAGTGAATGGTAGAAAAACAGAAAAGCGAGGAAAAGTGTTTCTAACTGGAAATAGGGGCCAGTGTGCAGCTGTGACCAGGGGTTGGTCCCCGGCTGCTGGAGGCAGAGGGTCTGGGGGGTTCGCTGGTGCCCCGGACACCGGAAGGTGTGCACACAGGCTGGACAGGGGGCAGAGAGCCTAGATTACGCTACATTTAATGTAACTTCAACCTAAATTCCGACAGTGTTTTTAACCTCACAAACGGCCCCCAAGTTCACCTACAAGTACGTACTCGAAAATTACCAGGAATATTTTTTAAACAAGACAAATGAGGGAGGGACCACCTGGGTGGCTCAGTCGGTTAAGTGCCCGACTCTGGATTTCGCCTCAGGTCACGATCTCACGGTTCGTGAGTTCAAGCTCCGCACCAGGCTCTGTGCTGACAGCTTGGAGCCTGCTTGGGATTCTCTTCTCCCGTCTCTGCCCCTCCCCTGCTTGCACACACTCCCTTTCTCTCTCTCACTCTCTCAAAATAATAAATAAACATTAAAAAAAGACTAATGAGGGAGAATTTGCAATAACAGACCAAAACATGTAATATAAAGTTAAAATAATGTAAACCACATACATTAGACTGAGGACTGGCTGATATGTCAATAGAACAAAATGAAACAAATCAGAAATAGTATAAAGAATTTAGGATGTGGTAAACTTGAAATTACAAATTGGTAGGAATAAGAGGGATTATTAAAAAGATCGTATTTAAGGGGCGCCTGGGTGGCTCAGTCGGTTGAGCGTCTGACTTCGGCTCAGGTCATGATCTCGCGGTCCATGAGTTCGAGCCCGGCATTGGGCTCTGTGCTGACCGCTCGGAGCCTGGAGCCTGTTTCAGATTCTGTGTCTCCCTCTCTCTCTGTCCCTCCCCCGCTCATGCTCTGTCTCTCTCACTCTCAAAAATGAATAAATGTTAAAAAAAAAATTTTTAAAAAGATTGTATTTAAAAGACAGGCTTATTGTTTGGAAAAAATGAATACTAATGGATGCTACACTACTGATTTTAAAATTAACATTCAAATTAAAAATTTAAATCCAAAATGAAAAGACAGTCATGTTCTGACAGAAAACATACATAAATATTTATTTCATTTTTGGGTAAACCTTTATTATTAAACATGACTTCAAAACCAGAAACAAGGAAGCTGTTCAACTGATTTCGATCTAAAAACTGTTAAAAGTCCAGAGAAAAATACTACTGTCATCAATGATAAAAGATAGACAGTATATTGCCAAAGTAACGTGACAGACAAGAGTTAGTACCTACCAATATGAAATAAAGTGTTAATATCGAGAGGCCGCAGTAATTTTTTTTAACAAAAATTAGGCAAAGGACATAAAGAGGTAACGTGCAAAAGAGAAAACGTAAGCGTCAGAAATTACAAAAAAATACTGCAGGCTCACTGGTAATTAAATAAATGCTATTGCTGCTGTCACAAACTGCCACAAGTTTAGTGGCCCCCAAACTACACGAATTTATCATCTAACAGTTCTGTCGGTTAGAAGTCTGACGGGGGGTCTTCCTATCTGGGGGCGCGGGCAGACGGCTCCTCGGGTTTCTGCCCACATTCTCTGGCTCAGGGTCCCTGCCCCCATCCCCAAAGCCTGCAGGGCTGAGCCCCGGTCCTCTGTCACTGCTGCCTCTGTTCTTTCTCCAAATGTTCATCCTTGTCCGTGTCTCCTCTGATGGCACCTGGAAAGTCTCCTTTTTTAGGATGAGTATGACTGGACCGGGCCCAGCAGGTAAAGCCGGGATAAGCTCTCTGTCTCAAGGTGCTTAGTTTAGTCCTGCCTGCTCAAGTGCCTTTGCCCATGTAGGGTAGCATTCACAGAGTCTGGGAATTAGGAGTGGGCGTCCTGGCAGCAGGGGGGCATTATTCTCTCTACCGCAGACATATAAGAAATTTAATATCACTTTAATTTATATATAGAATTATAACATACTTTTAATACATACAAATGCATATATGTTATAACATATATTACAATATACAAGATGTTCTAACAAATTATAATGTAGAACATATTTACACTATTGTGTATTTATATTTATTATAGATTATGTACAATAAAAAGATGCATTTCTTAATGCATTCTTGGACATCTGTTGAGATTCTATGACTTCTTCCATGAATTAATGTAATTGACTCTTCTAATGTTAAACAAGACTGATTGCTGGGATAAACAATCTGGCATGATGTATGATTTTTGTATTTCTTGTCTTTGGTTGGATCATGCTCCGTGATTTTGGCATCTGTGTATACGAGTGAATTGGGCCTATAGTCTTCTGCATTACCTCTCTTTTTGGTTTCAAGGTTAAACTAACCCCATAAAGTGAATGGGAGAGGACTGTTTCATCTTTTTCTTCTTTATTTTATTTTGTTTTATTTTTTTTAATTTTTACTTTGAGAGTGCGTAACGTTGAAATTATTTTTTCTTGACTGTTTCACAGAACTTGGTGTTCAAACCATCCATGCCCAAATTTTTCTTTATGGGACAATATTTATCTACTGATTTCTGTGCTTTTATGGTTCTGAGACAAATCAAGTAGTTTATTTTTGCACCCCTTATTAGATTTTTAGTGGCATGCATTCATTTACACAGGGTCTATGATCTCTTCCAGTATCTGTATTTCTGATTTACAGATTCTGTAAGTACTCTATATCTCAGTACGATGGAGTTATTACGTCATCTGGTTATCATTAAAGTTAAGTGATTTAATAGCTGCACAAGTCTAAGAACACTGCTTGCACATGGAGAGTGCTGTGACAGTGACCGTCTGCCAAGATTACTCAGCGTTCAATACTTTCTAGGTCCACAGCGATTCTCTCTCTGAGCCGTGAGTTATTTAGCAGTGGTTTTGGTTCCAGTCCAACATGGCGACGCAGAGAGTGCCAGAGCTCACCGCCCACCCCCCATGTACACACCAAATCCACATTATTTGTAGAATGATTCCTCCTGAAAAAGAACTGAGGGCTGACTGAATTCAAGTGTTTTCCTTAATTTCCAAGTATGTGGGTTTTTCCACACATAAGCTTTCTATATATAGTTATAGATCGCTTTTGATTTTTAACTTGACTTCACGATGGTCAGAAAATGTATCCTGCATCATACAGTCCTTTGAAACTTGTCAGGATTTGTGCCATGAGCCAGTGTGTGGTCACATCACCTTAATGTTGGATTTTGAATTACATGTTTGTTTGACATTACCAGTGTGCTTGAAAATAATTTGTATTTTAGGGGTGCCTGGGGGGTTCAGTCTGACTTCATCTGACTGAGCCGTCTGACTTCAGCTCAGGTCATGGTCTCACAGATTGTGAGTTTGAGCCCCGCATTGGGCTCTGTGCTGACAGCTTGGAGCCTGGAGTCTGCTTTGGATTCTGTGTCTCCCTCTCTCTCTGCCCCTCCCCTGTTGGCATTCTGTTTCTCTCTCAAAAACAAACATTTAAAAATTAAAAATAAAAAAAGAAAATAATTTGTATTCTGTTATTTTTGGATAGAGTATTTTTTTAATTTTTTTAACGTTTATTTATTTTTGAGACAGAGAGAGACAGAGCATGAACGGGGAAGGGCCACAGAGAGAGGGAGATGCAGAATCTTGAAACAGGCTCCAGGCTCTGAGCTGTCAGCCCAGAGCCCGATGCGGGGCTCGAACTCACCGACCGCGAGATCATGACCTGAGCCGAAGTTGGACGCTTCACTGACTGAGCCACCCAGGAGTCCCTGGAAGAAGTATTTTAGATCAGGCTTATTAAATATGCTATTCTAATATTCTGATTTTTATTGATGTTTAAAATGTATAAGATCTGTGTTTAAAGCTTTTATGATTGTGGATGTCCCTTTATAATCAAATCGATGTTTTAAACGTTTTATTTAAATTCAGCGCTTCCGTACATCACCCGGTGCTCATCCCAAGTGCACTCTCTTGTCCCCATCACCTATTTCCCCCCACCAGCCATCGGTTTGTTCTCTAGGGTTAAGGGTCTGTTCCTTGGTTTGCCTCTTTGTCTGTCCCTCTCTTTTCTTGTTGGTCGTGTTTCTTAAATTCCACATATGCGTGAGATCATACGGTATTTGTCTTTCTCTGACTGACTCCTTTCACTTAATGTAACACTCTCTAGCTCCATCCATGTCATTGCAAACGGCAGGATTTCATTCTTTTGATGGCTGACTACTATTCCGCTGATATACTCACCACATCTTCTTTATGCAGTCAACAGTCAGTGGACATTTGGCTGCTTCCATAATTTGGCTATTGTTGGTAATGCAGCTGGAAACATTGGGGTGCATGTATCCCTTTGAATTAGTTTTCTGTGGGTAAATTCCTAGCTGTGCAAATCAACTTTTGACTTATGTATTTTAACTCTACTGTTGGGTTTGTACAAATTTAGATTTGTTGTATCTTTTTTCCCAAGTGACTCTTGTATCTATATGTAGTGTCCCTTTGCGTCTATATGCCTTTCACCTTAATATAACTGGAACAGTGTTCGGTTACTATTTTCCTGCCATATCTTTTTTCGTCTTTCTGTTTTCTACCTTTTGTTTCCTTATGTTTTTAATTGTATCTTAGAAAGGCTTATGCATTTTGTTTCTCCTTAATCCAGTTCGATAATATTAGAATTTTAATTAGAGTTCTTAGTCCATTTGTACTAATTATATTTGATGATTTATTTAGAATTGTTCCTACTATTTTTTATATGTTTCTTCCTTTTGTCTCTTTCTCTCTCTCTCTCTCTCTTTCTCTCTCTCTCTCTCTTTCTCTCTCTCTCTCTCGTGCTTCATTTGAATTTATTGAGCACTATTCCTTTGTTCTGTTTCCTCTAAGAGTTAGGAAGTTGTTTTTGTCTTGATAGACTCAGTTTCGCTTGAAATGGTCATCCGAACCAAGCCATTTTTAAGAATGGAAGGCGTCGTGATCCCTACTTTCGGCAGGACGGCAGAAGTCCACCTTGCCTGTCCTGTGCGTGCCACAGCGAATGATCGCTCTGAATGGACTACAGTAACAGCCAGCCTTAAAATCCCAGTCACTTAAACACAGTGTGTTTCTCGGTGATGCTGCTCGCCAAGCACAAGCCAGCAGGACAGCCCCTGCTCAGTACAGTCGCTCAGGGACCTGGTCTGACCTACGGTCTGTCTACCCACGTGTTTTCATGAACTCACGGCAGTGAGAAAAGAGCATGTAACATTACACAGTGACACCAAAAGTATCTTCCCACCACCTAAAATATGCAAGCAGTATCCAGATTCAGAAGACTTGGATAGTTTTACAGAAAGGACGCTTCGACCAAGGAGTCCTGAAAATAAAGTGAAGAATCAAACATCTTCAAAACACACTTAGGTTCTTTAAGATTAGATAATATGAGGTGAGGCTATTTATTTTATTAGTGACCTCCTGTTAGATCTTTAGGAACATGTGCAAGTGCATTTAAAGAGTTAATAGAAGAGGTAAATGCCCGTTGGTTACAAATTGTGATGTTTTTGAGACGATGCCAGGTCGTCCCAGCGTGATGTGAAGCACAGAGTGCGGGCAGCCAATTTGCATAATTCAACCTCAAAAAACCAACTACACATATTCACTATGTGTGTCTCAATTCACGACTTCACTTTAGTTAGTCAGTGTGTCTTAGTTTTGCAAGTGGATTTTTTTTTTAATTTCAAAACACGAAGTTGACTCTAAAATTGTCACAGAAAACCACATAATGCTATTCATTGGTACTACAAGTTGGAGCTCATTAGCAGAAAATTCATTTGGAACACGGAGAGCATACGAGACAATGGATGGGGGTGCATGTTCTCAGATAATCAAAGTCGAAGACGCAGGGGGACAGTTAATGGCCAGAACTGGAGAATGGCGTAGTGGGCTTCCTGGCTCATCGTCCCGTGGGATGTCGGCAGCAGAGTGAAGCTCTGGTCTTCCCATCAGGCTGGTTCAATCACCTCTTCAATTAATACATCACATTCCATCCATCCCTTCATGAGAGGAGGTACCATTTCACCCCCCTCCCCAACCTCACTGTGGAATTCCAGCAACCTGGCCGCCCTCGATTCTGGGTTCGACGGCCAAAGTTGTCGGGCCATTCCTTCGTTCTTCTCCGCACGCCTCACGTGCGACACCCACCCCACCATCCCAGAGTTTAACTTGACCCTAGAACTCATACCATTTGGTCCCTACTTTCAGCTAGTTGGGGGAATTACAGTCAAAACACCACACTTTAAGAAATAGCTTTTATTGAGCATTGTTACGTAGCAGTGCTTTTTATCAAATCCTGGTAACACTAAGGTAGCAGACAGTTTGTATTTAAAACATTAGTCAAATCCTCTTTCTCAGATCGGCTCATTTTTGACCTGTGAGAGACACAGCATCAAGTCCAGGGGTAAATGCAGATACAGAAACAGGGAAGGCTTTTTAGAATTTCTCCAAATCTGTTACTAGAACCAAATGTGTGTGTGTGTGCACATGCATGTGTGTTTGTATGCACATACGTGTGAATGCATGTGTGTAGGTTTGTATGTATGTATGCGTGCACATGTATGCACGTGCAGGGACACACGCTCGTACCTAAGCATGTACGGGTGTGCATATGTGTGTATGCACGTGTGTGTGTATGAACGCAGGCATTCAAGGATCCTAAGCTGGCACATCCGGCTGGAACAATCACAAGTAAATCATAAGTATTAAATAAGGTTCCCTTGAGACGCAGCTAACTTTTCTAAAACACAGTTTTCAGCACAGCACGTCAGTTTTCCAACTGCGCTACTCCCCCGTGGTTGACCTAACAAAGTAGAAAACAGCCTGAGCACAAAGGTAACAGCAAATATCCCAGGGGTGGTGGGACCTTAGGCAGGACCCTCACCGTCCAGATCGCAATGTTATTTTCTAGGAATCAGAAGTTAGACCTGAAGTTTCCTCCCTGCTCAGGTCTCATGACTCTGTGAATCGATTACTGCCGTGTCCTTATAGGACAGGGAGGCACCTCTGTGTTGCCCAACCTTCCAGCAACACCGGGAACCTGCAGGTGCTGGGCCACGGCTATTTCATGACCTGCAGTGCTGATGGAAGGCTTTCCCTTCCTATTTGACCTGTGACTTTCTCATCCTCCGAGACCCAGGTCGAATCGCCTCTTGCTATTTCTAAAACCCACCCAGTGGAAATACTTGCCTTTATTACCAACATCACTTCTTGTACTAGTGGTTCTCTTGATCGTTCTCTTTTTTGTTTTATACTCACATATTTATTCAATGTATTATATACCTCTTTCCGATTGGAAATTGATAATTCATAACAAAATCCATGAAATCAAATAAAACAAGAACTGGGTTAAAATTTTGAAGTAACTATTATGGATCTCACAAAATTGAGAACTCACATTTAGATAGAATATGTTTATAGTAGGACATGCCAAGTTTTCTAGGCAACTTTCTCTTTCTTTCTTTCTTTCTTTCTTTCTTTTTCTTCCTTTCTTTCATCTGTTTGTTCTTTCTTCTTTCTTTTTTCTTTCTCTTTCTTTTTCTTTCTCTTTCTTTCTTGTTTCTTTTGTTCTTTCTTTCTTTCTTCTTTCTTTTTTTCTTTCTCTCTTTCTCTTTCTCTCTTTCTCTCCTTCTGTCTTCTTTCTTTCTCTCTTTCTCTTTTCTTTCTTTCTTTGTTTCCTTCTTTCTTTAATATACTTTATTGTCAAATTGGCTAACATACAGTGTGTAAAGTGTGCTCTTGGTTTTTGGGGTAGATTCCCGTGGTTCAGGGAGTCATGGTCTCTCTCTTAAGAATAAGTGCAGTCCTTTGACATCTCCGTCTTCGTATCTTCAGCACCTGAAACTATGCCGACACAGAAGAGGTACTCAGTGAGCATTTATTGAATGAATGCATAAGCCAACCAGTCAGAATGTGCAAAACCAAGGAGCATGATACTGTACCCCCTTGCCTGAGGAGGACTTCAAGGAGGAATAGATGGGAAGTGTGGGGTCATGTGGCCCATCACACAGTCCTCTCAGCCATCCAGGCCAAGACTTGCACCTACGTCTCCACCCCTTGAATGTGGGTGGGCCTATGACAGATGGGGCCCATGAGGCATTAGCAACTGTGACTCAAGCAGAGCCTTCAACCATGCTGGTGCATTGGGCCTTCTGTCTTCTCACTGCACTGGGAACTGGCGGCCTGATGTGAATAAGCCTGAACCAGCCTGTTGCAAAGTCCCACGGAGCAGAACCTGGGAGCCCGGTGGACAGCAATGCATGGGAGCCCATCCTGGACGTCCAGCCCCCGATACACTGACTCCAGGTGAGACGTGAGAAAATCACCCACGGGTGTCCAGTTCAAGGTGTCCACCCACAGAATCATAAACTAGTGACTAATGATTATTTTAAGCTATTAAGAGTTGAGGCCACTTGTTACATAGGAAAAATCAACTGACACTGGCTGTTGAGTGTGAAGAAACTCCTTGCATTGTAGGCTTGTAAGTTCAAATTTCATTTTGACAACAATACAAAATTAACACAGGCTATCCTTCTCAGAAAACTTGTGTTATCCTGTTGAAAGTCATTTTGATTAGTATTGTTACTTCTCTATGGTTGTCTCACCCTCTACCACAAGCTAATCCTGTCTAGCTATGATTGTGTAACTTTAAAAGAAATGGACTCATGGAAGCAATTAATCATCAACTCCTTCATCGGGTTGTGGAGGACAAAAAGCTTACACTAAATGACAGTATTCATATTGGTCCCATTATTCCATTCAGATGATGAAATTCAGTATTTGGCAACTGCAGGTTTAATTCTGAAAGCTTCAGGGGGAAAGCACAGTGAATCTGAGACCTGAGCCAAGTCCTGGGAGAAATAATGGCTCTTTGGGCACACATGAACTGTGTGACGTATGGGGCAGAGGGCGGACAAGAAAAGTCCCTAAGTTCATGCTAGAAGTGACAACAAAAACGTCTGCCACATAGGGAGCCAGGTGAAATATGAAGGAAGGGTGTTTGGCAAACAGAGAGAGCTGAGAGCTCAGTCTGAGAGTGGCAGCACACTACTAACACAGTGAGGGAAAGGGGGGCAGCGAGCAGACTCTGTCCTCCCTGTAGAAAGGATCACTATGGGGTGCCTGGCTGACTCAGCCCGTTAAGCGTCTGACTTGGGCTCAGCCCATGATCTCATGGTTCATGAGTTTGAAACCCGAATAAGGCTCTGGGCTGACAGCTCAGAGCTTAGAGCCTGCTTCCGATTCTGTGTCTCTTTCTCTCTCTGCCTCTCCCCCTCTCTTGATCTGTCTCTCTCTGTCTCAAAAATAAACGTTAAAAAAATTTTAAAAAAGAAGGGATCATGGCACTGGTGGCACGTGGGCGCGATGGGGAAATTTTTCCCTAGAGTGGAGAAGGTCTCAACTCCTAGACTGAGACTCACACTTGAGCACTTTTGTGTCAAAGGACATTACAGCCATATACATATGTAGTGAGCCTAAAAAGTCACTTTGACCTCCTTCTCTTGGTTCTCGGCAGTACAGAACTGCTTTGAGTCTCCCCATGTTTGAAGATTGCATCATAGATCAACCTGGCTTCTGTGATGTCCATCGTTCTCCCGAGGTGTCTGTCCCAAGCAGCGACGGGTTTCTGAGTTCTGCCCAGAGGCCTCCTGGTGGGTGCAGGAAAATGTGGAACGGTGCGTCATGGAAGCAGAAGATGCCACTGACAGAGCCGGGGCATCGGGATCAGACAGACCTGGGGTGGGATCAGTAGTTGTGTGACCAAAGTCCAGTTACACAGCCCCCCCGACTCATTGTTTATTCATCTGCAAATGGGGACAAGAATACCCACTTCATAGGATGTAACGAGAAGACGTGGAATGTACCTAATTCAGTCCTTAGTACGGAATAAACCCCCTTGCGTGGTGATAACACATGACTTTCCCGACAGCTCTCTGTCCCGTCTTCCACACTCTTCACCTGAAAGAGAAGTGATCCAGACTCCAAGACAATCAGCTGAAAGTGTGCGAAGCATCTTTCATCAGTTTATTCCAGGCTCGATTTTCTGCATCCTTCAGGTTCCGTCTTTGGGGAGTAGGGGAGGAGCAGTGGCTTGTGTGGAAAGAGCCCACACCCTCTGCTACGGGACACCCAGTGGTCTTCCTGCTCTTCCAGAATTACCTGCATCGCCTGGGGCGTTTACGGAAAGACATCTGAAGCACATTTTTGTGTGAAAGAAAGGACAACTGCAGACACAGGTGGAATTTACAAATAAACCTTATTTTCAGTGACAATAAAGCCAAAGAACAATGTGCAACTGAGACAGGGACAGAAGTTTTGTTCTTGTCTTTTCTTAAAATCGAAAATTTACAGTAGTTTCCTCTCTCAGTGACACTGGGAACATAGTATCTCAAAATGTAAAAACATATTTTTAACCTACTTGGGAAACTAAATTCAAGGGACTTAAAATGTGCATGTGTATATAGATACATTATATAAAATATATAGAATATAGAATATGTAGAACATATATGTTATATAGGATATGTAGAATAATATATGTATTATATATTATAATCCTCGAGCTTTCCAAACTTCAGGACAGGAATTATCACTGCCTCATTCCTCTGTCCCCATGGACAAAGAGTGATCGAAACATTACTCCCTCTCCTCATAGAATTATACTTGAAGGATTTTTCCCCCAAAACCATATAATAACTGAAAGCCACCCCAGCATGCTGAGTAGGGACACCAGAAGAATGATGAGGACAAGGGTCAGAATATCAGAATAGACTAGAGACAGGTGGCCATTAGTGTGAGCTCAAAGAGGTTAGTGTGGCTCTGTGTTAGCAAGTCAACGTGTTTCCTCCTCCCATGACCTCAGGGCCTAGCTCAGGGCTCAGATCACTTAAGAATCTCAGTAAAACTCCTCCTTGGTATCTAGCCGTGAAGATGTGAACTGAATTCATTATCTTACAGCCACATAGGAATCCTGGGCCGTTATGATAACTGGAATCCCAGCACCTAATATTGACCATGACCCAATATTGATGGGAGATTCTGATTAAATAAAGTTACCGGGATGAGAGCTTAGTTTTGCACAACTTCTTTGGAAAACTGGAGCATCACAGTTGAATTGAAAACCTAGCCATTTCATTCCTAGTCGTACAGACTATAGAAATGTGCACAAGGAGAAAATCTGGAAAACAACATGAGAAAAACAATTTGTCACATGCAGGGGAACAACAGTATGATTAATGGCTGGTTTCCCATCGTAGGCAAAGGAGATCAGAGACCAGAAGGATTATATATGCAAAGTGCTTAAAGAAAAAGAAATTTAAAAAATATCAAAGAGGAATTAGTTGTTGAGTAAAAGAGTCCTTCAAAACTGAAGGCAAATATTCTCAAATAAACAAAGACTATATGTTGTTGGTATCAGATTTTTATTACAAGAAGTACTAAAGCAAGTTCTGGATTCATTCTCCTCTTTAAAAGACGGATTGTATAAAGTAATGATTATGACACTGTTATTGCGTTTATTACATAAATTCACATGAATATAGTTACATGTAATACACTGATATATGGGGAATATATATCAGTATATATTTATATACAGTGATATAATATGTGGCCATATTGATTATACTATATTATAGTTCTATTATTATATATACTGTCATGTAAGTCATATCACAGTAATAGCACAAAGGAAAGGAAAAGAAATGGAGTTGTACTAGGGAAAAATTTCTAAATTTTACCATAATTAAATTAGTATTAGTCTTAAGTAAATGTGATAAGAGGATATTGGAATCTATAGAGCAAACACAAAATCATTTTTAAAATAGTTATTTAAATCTACAGAATAAAATAGTACACTAAAACATTTATTTTCCCAAAAGGGTAAAGAAGGAACAGAGAAACTAGAAAAAAATGAGGCACATAGAAATGAAATAGCAAAAAGACAGACATAAATCCAATATTAACCATAAATAGACTAAATCCAGATTTCCACAGTGAATAAAAAGCAAGATCCAGCTACATTCTTTCTATGAGAGATATTCTTTAGATCCAAAGATATGAATAGGTTGAAAGTAAAAGGATGGAATAGATACATCGTGCAACAGTAACCATAAGACATCTGGAATGGCTATAGTGATATCAAAAAAATATTATCACAAAGAGAGGCATTTCATAATGACTAAAGGGTCAGTTAATCAAGAACGCTCTTCGTAACCGATGAGTTAATTAAACTGAAGGCAAACAAAAAGGGAAATAGAAGACTTGAACAACATGACAAGCCAACCTCACTGACACTTCTAGAACACTCCAGAAATAGAAGAATACACATTCTTTCAAAACACACATGAAACATTCTCCAGGATGAACCATATGCTGGGTCATAAAACAAACCTCAATACATTTTAAAGGATTTTAATCATACAAAATATGTCACCTGACCACAGCAAGATTAAATTGGAATTCAATGATGAGGAGAAATTTGAGAATCACCAAATGTGTGAAAATTAAGCAATATACTTTTAAATAACCTGTGAGTTAAAGAAAAAATAAAATAGCAATTAGGAAATATTTTGAAATAAAGAAAAACAAAACACAACATTGAAACAGATGAAATGCACCCAAAGTAATATTTAGAGGGAAATTTAGAGATATAAATATTTTCATTAGAGGAGCTATGTCTGAAATCAATAAACTTCTTCATGAAACTTTAACAAATAGGGAAAATTAAATCCAAATCAAGTAGAAGAAAGGAAATTATAAAAATCAGAGTAAAAGGCAATAAAACACTCCAGAAAAACAGAGAAAAATTTATGAATCTAAAAGATGATTCTTTGAAAAAACTGACAACTCATAAATTTTATGTAGGGTAACTATAAAATAAAAAGAGAATATACAAATTACCCAAATCAGGAATAGAGAAGGGACATTCCTATGGCTCTCCAGAAATGAAAAAGATTATAGAGGAATATTACGAAAACTTTATGTCAAGATATTAGACAATGTATATAAAATAAATTCCTAGAAATATACAAATATCGAAACTGACTAAAGAAGAAATAGAAAATCTGAGTGGACTATAGCTAGCAAAGAAATTAAATCAATAATTAAAAACCTTTCCACAAGGAAAACCCCGGGTGTAGATGACTTCATAGATTAATTCTATCATCATATAAAAAAATACTACTAATATGACACAAATTGTCCCAGAAAATACAGAAGAAACTAACACTTGCTAATTCATTCTATGAGGTCAATAACAGTGATACCAAAGTTAGATAAAGACATAAAAAGAAAAAAAAAATAGGACAGATCAATATCCCTCATAAAAAGGACTAAAAACACTTAACCAAGTCTTAGTAAATCAAATTCAACAACTTACAAAATATATCCAGAAATGTATAGCAGGCTTGCTAGATTTGTTTAACATCCAAAAACAATTAATGTAATTTACCATATGAAAAGATCAATGAACAGAAGCCACGAGAATATCTCAATTGGTGCAAAAAAAATGACAAAATCTTATATCCATTCATAATTTTTAAGGTACTCAATGCAGTAGGAATATGGAGGACTTTTCCTGTCTGACAAAGGACTTTATAAAAATTCTGCAATTAGCATTGTATTTAATAGTGAAGGCCTGAATGTTTTCCCCTAAGATCATGAACAAAGCAAGGATGTTCACTTTCACAACTTTTGTTCAATACTGAACTCAAGAATTAACATTTTTAAAAAGAAATTATAAATATACAGATTAGAAAAGAAGAAACAAAACATCTTTTATAATTCTTAATTTTTTATTTTTGAGAGAGAGCACAAGTAGGGGAGGGGCAGGGAGAGAGGGACAGAGGATCTGAAGTGGGTTCCAGGCTGACAGGAGCAGGACCGATGTAGGGCTTGAACTCATGAACCACAAGATCATGACCTGAGCAGAAGTCAGACCGCTCAACTGACCTTTTGTTTCAAGGTGCCTTGAAACAAAACTTTTTTATTCACAGATTACATGATCCATTGTGTAGAAGATCCTAAGGAACACATACACAAGCGCAGAACCCAAACTAATAAATGGGTTTTAAGAGATCTCAAGATACAAGATCAGTATTTCAAAAATTAATTTTATATCTGCATTTTAGCAACATAAAAACTGAAAATTAAATTGAGAATACGATTCCCATTACCAAAAAGTGACAAAAGATAAAATACTAGGAAATAATTTAACAGAAGATGGGAAGGCTAGTACACTGAAAACTACAAGACACAGAGAGAACAAGAAAAATGTGAGTGAAAGGATGTCATATTCACACGTTGGAATACGAAACAGGAAGGTGTCAATTCTCTCCAGACTGATCTGAAAATTCAGTACAGTCCCTCTCAAAATCCAGGTAGGTCACTTTTATGTAAAAATTGATTATCTCATCACAAAATTTATATGGAAACTCAAGGACTGGCTAAATAATTAGAAAATAAAGAAAAAAATGCGGAGGATATAGACCATCTGATTTCAACTGACTAAAAAGCTATAGGGATAAAAACAATGTGGCATTAGACTAAGGACAGGATATATTTATAGATCAGACATAGAATTGAGGAGCCTGAAATAAACCCTTTCATTACGGTTACTAGATTTTCAATAGAAAGCCAATTATTAATCTACAAATTAATAATTCAATAAGTAAAGGATACATTTTTCAATAAATAGTTCTGGTACAAATGGTTATCAATATGCAAAGCAACAAACAGCACACACACAATGACAAAGGAAAACAAACTTGGAGGTTAGGAACCTTATCTCACACCATACATAATATTATGTAATAGAGGCTCTTATACCTAAATGTAGGAGTAAAAACTATAAAATTTCAGAGGACAACATAGGAAGTAATCCTTGTGAACTTCAATTAGGGCAAGAGCTTGTATCATGGCAGTAAAGGCATAATACATACAAGAAAAAAATAGATAAGTTGGACTTTAGTAAAGCTAAAAAAAAACCTTTTATTTAAAATGATGTCATTAAGTAGCTGAAAAGACAAGACACAGACAGGAAATATTGCAAAAATAATATATCCAATAAAGGACTTTTATTCAAAATATATAGGGAACTTTTGAAACACAATAACAAGACAATTTCTCAGTGGAAAAAAAAAAAAAGACAAAGGATGTGGAAATAAATTTTACCAAAGAAGATTAACAAATAAGTAATAAATGCATGAAATGATGGTTACCATCATTAGTCATTAGGAAAATCCAAATTAAAACAGCAATAAGGGGGCACCTGGGAGGCTCAGTCTGTCAAGCATCTGACTTCAGCTCAGGTCATGATCTCACGGTTCATGAGTACAAGCCCCGCGTTGGGCTCTGTGCTGACAACTCGGAGTCTGGAGACTGCTTCTGATTCTGTGTCTCCCTCTGTTTCTCTGCCCCTTCTCTGCTCATGCTCTGTCTCTCTCTCTCTCAAAAATAAATAAACATTAAAAAAATCAGCAATAAGAAACCTGTACTGTCTCACTAAAATGGACACAAAGAAACTAACAATATCAAAAATTGCAAAGGGTAGATAAACTGGAACCTTCAGGCATTTCTTTTAGAAAAGCAAAATGTACAAATAGTTTGTAAAAGTTTGCAAGTTTTTTTTCAAAAGTTAATGCAAACCTAAATTATAATCCAGCAATGTCAGCGTCTTGATTCAGATGTGCAGGTCATTAATTTTTAGTTATTCTTCTTTTCTTACATGTGCACTTAGTTTCTGCATTTCTATTCTATATTCTATATTCTATTCTGGCTACATTTTTCAAATTTATGACATTTAATTGAAAATATTTCTAGCTTCCGTTTCAATTTACCTTTTTTTTTACTCGTGGAATATTCAGAAATGTGTTCAACTTCTGAATGTTTGAAGAATTTCTATTTATCTTCTTAAATTAATATATAAATTAATTTCACCATGGTCAGAGTACATGCTCTTAATGGTTTCTGTTCTATAAAATGGTGAACATTTTATGTGTATTAGAAAAGAATGTGTACTCTGTTGCTTTGGGGTTTAGTACATGCAGCCTACCAATTTTATAAATCATCTAACCATTTGAACTATGTAAATCCATACTGATTTTTCAATCTTCTAAATGTACTAGTATATACCTAATAATATAGCCTTGCATTTCCTGAATGGCAAAGAAATAACAAATCTACATTTGTAGTTGCATATTTTAACATGACTATCTTAGTAACTAACAGAAGAAGTTAGGTATTATGTCATACTGTTGAATTAACCATTTATCATTATAAAATATCTTAATTTCTGTTTATACTTCTAGTCTTAATACCTATTTGCATGGTGTTAGAATATTTATACCAGCTCTCTTTTGCTTAGTTGTTGCATTGTATATATTTTTCCAACGTTTTGTTTTCAGAAACATGTATTTCTGTATTTAAGATGTGTCTTTTACAACAACATATAGTTTCTTTTAAATTTAGTCTGATCATCCTTTTTTTTAAATTGCAATATTATAGCTTGTGAGGCCCTGAGCAGAGGACTCAGCTAAGCTGTGCTGGGGGTGCTGAGCACAGAAACTGTGGGATAATAAACAAATGCAGTTGTAAGTGTAAAATGTGTAGCGATTCATTATGCAGCGATAGAAAGCCAATATACACCACCAATTGGCCAATGTTTAGAAGAACAAAGGTGCAGGGGATTTAGAACCCACTTCAAAGCATTCCTCTTCTTTCTAGGATATTGGCTTCTTAAGTCCTGGCTTAAGTTGGGTATTTGCCTATATCTTTAAACAGATTTTCTTTTCTCTTTTTTAGTTTTCTTTTCTTTTCTTTTCTTTCTTTCCTCCTTGCCTCTTTCTTTCTTTCTTTCTTTATTTCTTTCTTCCTAAAAATTATCCCACTATTACATTGGTTCTTGAGGAATAGACTAATATAAGCTACTCCTTATTAGACAAATGGATCCAAAAGTCAAGAGAACAACATCCAGATTAAGTAAATAAACTTGGCAATGTTGCTAGATATAAGACTAATATACAAAATTTAATTTTTATTTTAGAAATACATTAAATTATATACATATATATCAGCAAAGATACTTTAAAAATTATCAAAATATACTAGAATAAATCTAACAAAATATGTGCACCGAAACTTATAGAGAATTATTTTAATGAAAACCTACATAAATAATGAGTGTGCCATGTTTATGATCAGAAGATTCACTGTTATAAAATTTACATATAAATTCAAATGGCTTAAAATAAAGATGCCAATCTCAAAGAATGACAAGGAGGAAGGAATCATTTGATGAGATAATAAGACTTATTTAAAAGTGACAGTAATTAAGGCTACAGGTATTATCAAAATATGGACAAGAGAAACAGAATAGAGACCCAGAATCAGGACTGAGCACTTGATTTATGATGCAAGAGGACCCAAAGAGCACTGATGAACAGTAGTAGTCTTTTAATAAACGATATCAGAATAAGACAATGTAGGTGGATCAGTCGGTTAAGCATCCGACTTTGGCTTAGGTCATGATCTCACGGTTTTTGAGTCCGAGCCCCTCATCGGGCTCTGTGCTGACAACTCAGAGCCTGGAACCTACTTTGGATCCTGTGTCTCTCTCTCTCTGCCCCTCCACTGCTCACAGTCTGTCTCTCTCTCTCTCTCTCTCTCTCAACAATAAATAAACTTAAAAAAAATTTTAAAAAGAAAGAATAACACATTGGAATTTAATCCATACTTCACAACATAAACAAAAATTTATTACGATGATTGTTGATCTAAATCAAGAGGAAAAACAATTAAACTTCTAGAAGAAACTACAAGAGAATATCTTCAAGACCCCAAGGTAAGAAAAGATTTCTTAAGTAGAATGCAAACTACACAAAACAAAAAGAAAAAAAAAACTGATAAATTTTCTTTATTAAAATTAAGAATTTCCATTTATCAGAATCACTATTAAGAACCTGAAAAGTAAGCGACAGGGTAGACAGAGATATTTCTAACATGTATGACAAACAAATACATCCAAAATATGGGAAGAACTGTTAAAATCATTTTTTTTTAATTAGGTAACTCAACAGGAAAAAGAAAATAACATAAGATTTGAACAGACCATTCATAAACAAGGATATCCAAATGGTCAAAAGAAATTTTTTTTTTTTTTTTTTGATGAAAAGGTATGCGATCTCACTGGTCATCAGGAAACACAAATTACACCGTTATGAAATGCAATTACACAGGTGTCCTAATAGGTAACGTGGAAAGGAAAAAGTCACCAGACAATTCTAAATGTTGAGAGGATAGGAAGCGATGGGTACTTTCGTCCATTGTTCCTGGTGTTTAAATCAATACAATTGTTTTTGGGAGACTGTTCTGTGTATTTATACAATGGAATACTACAAACAATCACGTTGAAAGAACCACAGTGCACAGAACAAGTGACTGAATCTCCCTGATGTGATGAGACCAAAGAGGTTGGAACCAGAAGACTATGATCCCATTCATATGAGGTTTAACGAAACTTTACCAGACACGAGGACGGTGTTCTCATTTGTTGGGGAAGGTGGACGTCATGACTTGGAAGGGAACGAATGGACTCCAAGGGTCTGGGAATATTCTACTTGCTAATCTGGAAGTTCACTGAGCTGTATCTTGAGGCTTCCTGTGTCTTAGTGTGTGTGTCTTCAACGAAGTCCACAACAAAAAAGGTTTAAAGAGTACGCAGTTGGTTTTACTAAACAGAGAACTCTTTTTCACTGAGGGTTATGGCGCAATGCTCGAATGTGCAAATTCGGGGAGGCAGAAAAAAAAAAAGGACAGACACATGGAGAGAATCTCCTCACCATGAGAAGTGCTTTCTTCTTGAAGGCAGATGCAGTCTCACGCTGCGGCTGCCAGGGTCCTACCACGGCCTGGGGCAGCCCGGTGCATCCACAGAGTCCTGGCCGATGACCTCGGGGAAAGTTTCTTTACGGAACCCGTCAGTGCCCGGTTAGAGCAGATCCCAGCTGCGAGGCCCAGTGACATGGCCATTACGCACTCTCCGTGGGCAGGAACCGCCTGTCCCCAGTGTGCCCCGTCCCCTCAGGCAGGCCCTTCTTGCCCTCTCCTCTCACTCTGGACCAGACACTGAGCAAAGCGCCTCACGGCATCATTCATTTCATCTGGGCAGAAGCTCTCTGCAGGAAGCCCCGGCCGGGACACATGCACAGGTCACCGTGGTCGCTGTTGCTTCTGCTGCGGTGGCGGTGGCGGTGGTTTTGTTCGGGGTGGCCCGCCGAGAGACGGAGGGTCGGGGACCACACCCACGGCAAATGTTCGCACCATTTTGTCCCCTGAAATACATGTGCATGTGCAGCACAGAGGGGGCTGGTTTCCTCCTGTGTCTGAGAGAACTTCTCTGAGCACGACAGAAACCTTTCCTATTAGAAACAGCAGACTTCAGCATCACAGAAGCCTTATTAAAGCAGATAGTTAGGTAATAAATTAATACCGAATGTCAGACCCTACATAGAACAGGGTAGTTACCTGTAGGAGCTTCACGGATGACAAAAGAGAGAGTGTATGCCCAGGGGTTTCCTTTGAAGGAGAGAACTAAGGGACACAAAGTCCCTTTAACTTTCGACTTGGAAGCAAGAAAGAGCTGTATGCACCAAAGACCTCAAGCGTTTTCCAAAAGATGAGAAAGAAGAGGAAAGCAACAAGATCTCCACGTGGAAGGCATAATTCCTTCCGCTCAGGACACAGTCATCTCTAAACCTGTCTTGACATTGGCAGGTGTGCAAAATGAGCACCGTTTAAAAATTTAAAATTATTTCATGATTTCCTCTCTTGCCCTAACTGCTACCTCTACGTATTTAAAAGAGTTTAATCTTAAAGGCAACAGGCAGGATTGCCAAGATGACAGATGTCTCAGAGTGGAACGCCGGGAAAGGTCCCGGTGAGGTCATTGTCCAAGGTCGCTAGCGGGCTTCCACCCCGTGGGGTCTCAGGTGGGGGGGTCTCAGGCCCCAGCAGAGCCCCTGAGTGGGGACCGTCAGCCCCGGGCTCCAGGGCGACCGTAGGGACAAGCCGTGATGAATCGGGGGCACCGGCGGTCTCCTTCCATCATTCTTGCGAAGCTCTGAAGTCGTGTTAGCACCTGGGGATGCATTTTTAAGCGAATGCCCCTCCTGGTGGCTCCGGGTGATGCATTACGGCCGCTCACGGTGACGTCTCTGAGGAGCACATGGCATCCCCCCCTCCAAATTGCTTTCAAATCAATCACCCACATCGGGCTGCTCGCTGCGGTGGATGGCTGGAGGACAGATGTTTCGGTATCTGGGATGAAATTTAGGTGTTGCCAAAACTTTGCCAAGGAAGGCTTTACGTGCGAGCCTGACGAATCGTGTCGAGAGCAGGAGACTGAATATTCTTTGCTGAAACGCTGCGCTTTGATCAATTGATCCCCGAGTTTTGACAACAGACACAATGTCCGCCAAACACTTTCTAATCGCATTTCTTTCCAAGGCCTTGTTTGCACCCCAAACATTTCCGTAATATCGCCGCTGTGTTTGTGCCTTTACCCCGAAAAGTCAACCGGATGTCTGTGAAAATGGATCCGACACTGTGAAGCTAGCGTAATACGAATAACTTCACTCGGCAAGTTAGATGTTTACCAAGACAAAAAACACCTGTGTGTGTCTCGTGTTTGAAATGAGGTTCAGCGGGGGCATCACTGAATCTTCCTTAGCGGCACCCCCCCGGCAAGGCTTTGATAAGTTGGCAAAGTGCTTTCGCGGCCGTGGATTGGTACGCACGGTGTGCATATTAACGTGAACTTTGAGTTTTCCAATCTTTTTATGACCTGTATTATACTATCAATTACTTTTAATATTTCCGCACAATGGAGTATTTCCTTTAACGGTCTAACACGGCTGGTATTTGGTCCTAGATGGCCTCGCCATAGTTATTCGTGTAACTGCAACGTACCACTTTGTAAACTGTGTGTTTGTTATTTGTTTATAATTGAAAATAATGACAAAAAATCACCCTGGATCACACAGGGATAGTGTGTGATGTCGTAGCCAAGGGCTCGAGCACTAGACAAAACCAGACCGTGGAGTCCTGCCTTTGAAATATGATTTAAAACAGAATTTATAATGTGGCAGAATTACATAAAACTGTGTGAAATTGTGCAGATAATCATTTAAATCTCCCTACATGTAAAGATAATTGCTCCAGAAATTAACTGTACCTGGGGTTCATTCATTTGGTCATGGCTAGTTTCTTGTGTAGCGATGATTTGATATTAGAGCTAATTAAGATCAGGTCAGAGTTGCTGAAGGTCAGACATTAATGTGTGGGATCATTGAAATGATAATTATAAACAGATTAGGAAGCCACGGTCTTTTATAAGGGGTTATTAGATAATTACTATGAGGGTGAATGGCTTACTGTAATAATGCATTATCGACCACTTACAGCATTTTGAGGGCGAGAGTATATTACTTCCTCAAGGACTAAAGAATAATGTTGTCAAAACTCAGAGCTCAGTAAATAAAGTGGAAGAGAGTTAGCTACATTCCTCTGTCTCCACGAAGTGGTTTTATTTTTGGGGCACGCCTGTCATGCCTGATGTTGCCTCGGTTTGTGGCCGTCCTCATGGCCCTCTAGCACACGCCTGCATTTGGCCCAGGTATTAGATTCCCTGACATTTCAGTAGCTAAATGAGGCAAAGCTCGAGCGAAGCAATGGACCCCAGGCGCCCGGAACCTGAGGCTCAGCGTGGGGCCAAGTTTCCCAGACTCGACCCGGTGGCTCGCCGGAGAGGCCACTGCCTCAGGTCGTCTCACGGAGGTAAACTTCCAGAGACACAAGCTCATGAGGAGGAAGAGATATTCAGGCCTGTCTTCACAGGCTCTCAGATCTGAGTGTGCTGGAGTCTGGAAACCTCTTCCCTCAGTGGAATTTTGATAAAACGGCTAGAATTCTTTTGAAGCCTTCGTCCTCTGATGGGATGGCACCACAGCCCGACACGTGATGGTTACGATGTGGGTCAGGAAAGCCGGGGTGGGTGGGGGGGAGAGCGCTGTGTGTACTTATCCTGACTCCACCTCGTTCAAATCGTTAGTCCTTGGCGGGGGTCCGGGGAAGACCCCCAACCCTGTGGCGGAGATACGCCTGGTCCCACGGGTGCCCCTGGGGCCTGTGGCGTGTCCCTGGAAGGTCAGGAGCAACTGGCGCCCTGGGCCAGGCTGGTGCTTTGGGGACAGGCCTCAGGACAGTCATTGGCCTCGGTGGTAGCTGCTCACGGGGACCGTGTCCCGTGTGCGGGGCCCAGAGCGTGTGGGTGCTCGGCCCAGACCCCGGCCCCCTGGGGCCCCCGGCAAGTGTCCGGCCTCAGCCTGGTCTGTAGTGTCAGAGACCTCAACACAGGAAGCAGACTGCTCGGCCTCCCCTGACGTGGCCGGAGGCCCACCTGCCAGAAACTCAGGTTTGGATTTCCCACGAAGTGAGGTCAGCATCTGGGAATGAAAACAAGACTGAGGACAGAGGCCGAGAAGGGAGACGGCCGTCCAGGGCGCCCGTTCGGCCTCCCGGGCCACCAGCCAGCCGGGGATTCGGGGCTGGTCCCACGAAGAGACCGTGATGGGCACTCGTGAGCCGGCCCACAGCGCCTCTGGTCCGGGCGGCTTAGCGAGTGTCTCCTGGTCACATCATCACTCGTTTCTTCTCCCTGGACACGCACTCCCCCTCCCCCTTTACGTGGCCACTGCCACAGATGCTTCTTGGCGGAGTCTGACTGTCCCGAGCGTCCCACGTGGGAGCGCTCAGAGTTTTCGGTCATCCGAGGCAGAGGGCCATGGACGGGACACTGAGGACAGGTGCTTGGCCTTTTAGCTCTTCCCTCCCTAGAGCATCTCGGCTGATGCGCGCCGGCCACCCCTAAGGAGCAGGCAGCCCTGGCCACCGCTCACGTCCTCCTGGGGCTTTGCTGCAGGCAGGTCACCCCTCCACCTCGAGGCCGAATTCCATCTCTAGAGAAGGTCCGCACGCATGTGGTCTGAACGTCCCTGTCACTCATGATCTGGTGTTTTCGCACCCCGGCAGAGGACGCTTTCCTCTCCGGGAAAGAGGCTAATCAGAAGCACACATGGCTTGAAGCTTTGGCATGACTGGGAGTCCCAAGGAAGGCAAGAGAGGGGAGCCCCACACGTGCGGTCTCACCAGGGTGGGCGGCACACTCACGGTTGTCCCCACTTCCAGAAGGGACGGTACTCACCCGGCGGAGTGCACAGAAGATGAAAATGTGAAGTCTAAGTGCGGGCTGAAGTCTGCTTTCGGAAGATCACGGCGGAATCCCACATCTCATGCTGCCGTCCAGGACGAAGGGGGGCCAGCCCCCACGGGTCTCCAGACACATCTTCCTCCGTGCATTCTGCTACAGTGGCTTTGAGTCCAAGTGAAGCCATTGTGGTATGTCCGTTCTTGACCGTCCCCCGATCAGAGGAGATGCTTTTCCGTGACTGAAAGCTGGCAGCATCTGGCACCAACCTTCCTGCCTGGCAAGGGGGAGGTTGCTAGAATGCAGAGGTCTGGGCCCCACTGGGTTTTCAGGAAGGCCATGTGCCAGGCCGTGCAGGAAGGAAGATGGTCCTGTCTGGAGCTCGGGAGGAAGAGGAATATTTACTGCAACCCGGACCTCTAGCAAAGCCACTGTCTCCCCCACCGCACAGAGCTCGTAGGTGGCAAACCGCCCCAGCAAGAGGGCACCAACTGTTGTGGGCAGTGGGGCGCAGGCCTTCGGGAAGCGGAGGAAGGCTTCACCGAGAGAGCGGCCTCTGTTCTGAGACGGAACGGTGGAAGGAGACTTGCAGGGTCTTGGTGGAAAATGCAGACACAGGAGGCGAAGCAAGAAAAACAGGAGACATGAAGCTAATTGTTACCAGTCTCAGGCCTGGGTCCCGTTCAGACCCTCAGACTCTTTGTCGTCTGCTGAACTTCTTGAGTGAAAGGGACAGTGAGGGAGGCCTCATTTTGGCTGTGGCTGTGCTCCAAGGAAAACTCTTGTGGTAGGAATTTCTGAACAGCCAAGAAGATTCCTGATTCTTTTTTTTTTTTTTTAATGTTTATATTGGATCTCGGGTCTTTCTCACCAGCATCTCATTCACCCAAAGCTCAAATGGCTTATTTTGTTACAGATGCGCATTGGAATTTGCAAAACACGGCCCAATCTTAAGTGGCATTCGTAGTTCACCTTAAATCCATGATAATCGGCTCATTCTACGAGCGACTTTGCATAATCACGTGGTTCCGAAGAGACTGTGTGGCTCCAGAAATGAGGTGAGTCCTTGTATAAATGAGACACTTGGTAACTGACTTTTGGATTTCATTGTGTTTGTGGTTGCTCAGCCAGATTTCGTGCTCTCCCCAACCCGTGACGTGCTGGCCCAGTTCCTTCAAACCCAGAGTAAAACAAAACCCAGCCTTTTATCAAGGCATGAACTCCAGGACCCCCGAGGGTGTTCTTGGACACACGGAATCCAGGCCCAAATAAGTCTGGGAAGCACAACACGCAATATCTCTGTCCTAGGGACTCAGAGCACAGACCAATATGGCAAGACGGAAAACTCCTGGCCTAGGTATAAGCCACTTTGACAAGGTGCCCGTTTGTCAGACCACTTTGACCACTGAGAACACCTTCCAAAGCGAGAAAGTACTGACATTCCACAAAGTGGGGTGTTTCCAGAATGCACCCTGGGGGACGTCTTTTATTTTTACGTACACTGAGTGGGAAGAACTGGGTTCATGTCACTTATTGGGTTCATGAGTGGACCCATGTGTCTGAACGTAGGAATTTTTACATGAAATGGTCTATAATTTTGCAATCCTTCACTTGAAGTTTCGCAGCAGGAAATCTATCACTGTCTCCGGCCAAGTGGCCTCACGAAAGAGTTATTTGTGGTAGTTCTTGGGAATCTACTTTCGGTTTTCATTTAGAGTCGTTTAAACCATATGACTCTAAGCTTCCTTTATCTTTCTACAAAAATCCACTATTAGATGTGGTATGGAAGACTTCACCCAGGCTGAATCGGAACAGAGCTTTGATGTGGGCAAGGCAGTCAGCTCCACGGAGATCAGGCCATTTTGATGTAAATCGAGAATCTCAACAGTCCAGGAGGAGCCAGGCAGAAAACCTGAGGCTCACATCGGAAGCAGAACGGCATTCACGGGTTGTGATATTTGAAGATCAATGAGGGTTTGGATTCTATTCAGAAATGCCCCACATTTGCAAAGCAGTCTTACTAGGCAGAATCAAGTGTTTTATTATGATTTTAAAAATAAAAGTTTTAGGTGGTAGCCTACCTGGGGTGTGTGAAATTCATCCTGCATACTAAAAAGCTTACGACCATCGACGCTAAATAGAAAACTAAGAGATCCACCAATAGGAGTTTAAAATTTCAGTCACGTCGCCCTTCCACAATAAACAAACTCTGTAAATTCTCTTTCTCTCTTCCTTTTCTGAGAAGTCGTTGTCGTGTTTTGTAACTCGAAACTTCACATTGTATAGTATAACCTTGTTTAGAGAAAGACTCGGGTTTGGTGCCCCAGCCCCGGTCGGGCCGTGGGGTCCTCACCCAGGCCAGTCCCCGCAGTGGTGCCCAGCCTCAGGGTGACCCCTCAGCCTCCTCGTCCACATGTCACCTGTCAAAGACACGCAGGAAGCAGATCTGGACTTTTCTCCCCGTGTCACTTACAAGCTGTGTACATTTGTGCAGAAACCTCCTTCTGAGTCTCATTTCCTCATCTCGAATGTCAGGGCGGCAACGTGTTCCTTCTCCTCAGAAGTGGGGGAAAATCAAGTGATTTCACGAAGCTGCCATCTGACCCCGTGAACTCCAATGCGACTGCATAAGTAGGATGAAATAAATTAGAGCGAAAATGCAAGTATTTGATAACTGGCTTACCACTTCAACTCTTAAAGTGTTATTTATCCCTCAAAGAAGAGAGCATAAATTCAGAGGTTTAGTTTGTCAAGCGGAGCGTGCGAGGGCCGTGTGTCACCAGCTCCCAAACCTGAAGAAACGCGCTCTGCTCCCCCGTAGATCGTCCCTGTCTCGCTCTGTCGACAATGACAGAAAAGGAAGAAATGTGCGTCTTCAACAGCTAAAAATTCTGGCTTCCTGTTCATTCTCCTACGTATGGAGGAAACACTAACAGTGCTTTCCTATCGCACACTCTGGTCCATAGTGTTTAACCTCTTTATACTCGACTGATACGTTTGGGGGCAGAATATTTTGAAAGCCACACGTCACTCACAGATCCTTTCTTCCGCCTAAATGGCTGCCCCTCAGCAAACTGCATCTACTTCCGCCCGAGTGGCCGTCAAAATCATAGCCGCGCTCGTTTCTTCAGCGAAGCTGATTAGCAAACACATTCCACACAGACAGCGCTCAAGGAAGGACTCTTTCTTATTACTTTAATTTTAATAAAAGTAAATAAATAAAAGGTCTCTGGGATCAGTTCCCTTTGTGTCTGAGATGTCCCTGAAGAGCTGCTTGGTCTCACCAGTGTCCACGGGAAGAAAATAGATGCCATGTGCGAATGGGCCCACAGGCCCATGGCCTCTCTGGAGGTCTGACCTTGACCTGGGGCTGGGGGTGTATGGCTTACCCAGTTCTCCAGAATGCCCAGATAAGATGCTGGCATAATCTGAGCCACATGTACACAGCTGTCACCCTCCCTCCCCTGAGTGATTGTTGCGTCTGGTGAGGATGTGTTGCAATTCATGAAAGGAAAGACCCAAAGCGCTTGAAAATTTTCCGGGTAAAAATCATTGCATGTAAAAGCCAGGTTAACCTGACGGTGTTCTCCCACTTAGCGTGGGAGGCTGGGACCCCACCTCCGTGGTTGCTGTCTGTTTTCCACCTCCCACCATGGACTTACGGGCTCTACACATGGCTGCAGAGCCGTGAGTTTCCTGTTTGTTGGAAGCCCAAGGCATTTGCGCGTGTTCCGACCTTTCCTCTACCGTGCACCGGTGTTCAAAGTTTCTCATCTGTGCACACGAAATCTGAGGTTAAGGTAAGAAAACTGAAGCAAGACACTGAGAGGCAGCTGACTAAAATAAATGAGCTCTTTATCCTCTAAAAATATTACCTTTTGTTTGATTTTGTTTGTTTTTGTCTTGATTTTGTTATAGGAACTTGGTATTTAGTTCTATTTGCAGTCTTTGAATCAGTCGAAACTGCGCTACAAACCCAGACCAGGGCAAGCAACCGCACTGGTTTTAAAAACTAATAAAATAATGATGTTTCTGGTTTAATGTCACAAGTTATGTATGATTCTATTAAATTTCCATAGGGCGTTATTGCAGCATAAACACAGGTCATCAAAGAGACTCATACCTGGGCCAGCCGGAGAACTCTGGTGGCCTGTCCAGGGTCCACAGGAGGTGACAAAGTGCCCGAAGGGGGTCTGGGGGCTCAGGGATGGAGGCATAATGTATCATTCAGGGCCTGACATGTAGTAGGTGTTCAATAAATACTTGCTTGAATGATTGGGGGTAGGTAACCTCACCAGGCATTTAGTTCTTCCAGTGCATCTGAAGCTCTGAGATGCCTTTGCTAAGTCTCTTTGACAAAGATATTCAAGGGAAACCACAGTGTTCTTCAATATCCCATGAGGATTTTCCTTTTACACTCTAAGTGTTTGGTCAGTGATCAATTTGGCTGAAATATGTTGGCCTCCTGTCCTCTTCTTGGATGCTCTACTGTGACCCTTCCAGTTGTCCACCCGGCAGGTCCCTTCTTGCCTCCCAGCTCCCTGCTTTCTCCATCTCCTGCCCCCACTCTGCTTAAATATGCCTGTCTGAATCCCCATCCAACATGGCCCAGGCAGGGTCCGCGGTCGGTCAGAGGCGTGACTGTGAATCAATGTGGGTGAACGGTAACTCCCTGTCAGACACTGGAACAGCTGGGAGCCATGCCTCCCCCCACCAGTCAACTGAGACTGTGAAACCACATCCAGCCCGGGCCCCACCCAGGGTGGAAATGCGCCTGCCCTCTCTGCTGAGAGGCTCTGGGGACTCCCCCACCCGCCTATGTCCATCAGATGTGCTGATGGGCATGAATGGGGTGGAGGGGGAGTCCCTTGCCTGCTTGCACCTGTCAGCAGAGCTGATGGGCAGGGAAAGGTGGGGGAGGCCCCCTCCCATGTTGTCAACCCAGCTGACAGACAAGTGTAAGTGGGCAAGGCCCCTGGCCTCTCCTAGTCAGATGGGGGAGTTGCTTGATTGGGGAGTGGATGGGGGTTCCGCTTGCCTGGCAGACTGAGGGGCTGTAAGCGTTGGAGGCAGAAGGCTCTACATACACTAGACTGAAAGGCAGGGCTGGTGTGCGTGCGCGCGCGTGTATGCGTGAACATTTCTTTTTAATGTGAAAATGTGGCCCCACATGCGCACCGTGGTGCGTTCGCTGAGCCATAGCATTTGTCTTACAGCGATTGGGGCAATGGCAACCTTTTGTTCAAGGAGTATGCTATAGAGGGACTTGCATGTAAATATGCTTTCAGAAATGAAGGAGGGATGCAAAGACCACATCTGTTAAGTTTGAGCTTCAAATTTGTGAGAAAAATACTAGAATGTATTTTTTTTTCATATTTATAACCCAAACTAGTCAACTTGCCCCTTATCTCTTGTTGGGAAAAAATGTGGTTTCTAAATCCTTCACCAAGTGGCTTCAGTGTCTTTTCTTTCTTAGGTTGTAATCCCTTCACCCCAGTGATGTTCAATGCAAGGATCTGGATGCAGGTCTCAGGCATAAAAATTTGTTTTTGATGAGAAATGTTATGTACTGTTCACTTAATGGGCATTTTTTTTTATCACGTTGATAGGTTGAAACTTCCATGTGACTCCAGCTTTAGCCACATTTTCTTGGAAGCTGAGGCCTTTCAGGAAGCGAGTCCCATGGAGAAGGTTGGCAATGGAGCCACTCCCATTGGAAAAGAGCTAGTGTAGAGTGTTTTGTTTCTTAGTATCTGGTCGGCTCCCTACAACCTGCAAAAACGTCAAAATGTTTTAGTGATCTATTGGTAAACAAAAAATTTATTTCATAGAAACTCCAAAACAAAAAAGGGGGAGGGCAAAGAGAAATCTTCAATTTGGAGGAAGGAATTTGTGCATTTACTCCAATCCCATTTTGTTTCCATGTAATAAACAACAAAATGCCTAATTTTGCATAGCTGGAGAGTTGGCTGTCAACAAAGTCTTGCTTAAGACAAAACTCTGTTGTTCTGAAGTTTAATTTAGGGGAAGGACTCTTAAAAAAAAAAGTAAGATCACTTTCAAAATTTCCTGATTACGATCATATGGAATAGTTCAGTAAAAACAATCGACCATCCATGGGATCACATAATCTTGAAAATCTGTGTGGGAAGATCTTACAGTCAACCGCTTGAAGCCAAAGTCAACCCACTACTCCAGAGTAGGTACGTTCTCTCATCAAAGAGTGACACTAGGAATAACAGGCACAAGCGGTTGAACCTGAGGGAGAGTAAATGTGTGCACTACACATCTTGAAATACACCTGTTACGCCCACATTCATAAACCCTGATTTCATCACTGTGACTCATTAACGAATAAGGTATCAAACCAGACTTTAAAAAGACAGAGGGTTTGTTGTCCTACAGCTTCTTCTTTCTTAGTTTGAAGCATCTGTGCTTTTCTTGACTCATCGGTACGCATCCTGTTTGTATGTGCGGACGTGCTGCGGTGGCAGGGAGCATTGTCTGTGGTTCTTCATGATCAATTTGGTCATTCATGGTTGAGTTGAAAAAAAACCAAACAAACACACACATGTCTCAACTGGACCAGGAAAGAGAGGCTTTTATTTCTGTTTTGTCTCCTTTTATTCCTGGGAAACTTGAATGTGTGATCCATACTAATGTGACGGGTATACATTGCAGGCCAGCTCTGTCTTTTCATTGGGAGCCATGGATTTATCCTTGCTCCCTAGGTTGGTCTTCGCTTCAAGCATAGAATCCAGATAGAAGTGAGAGTCGTTCTGTGAGTCTCGTGACTTTTCCTTTCAGGCTCCACACTGGTCATTTTACACTCAGAGTAGCACATCCTGTTTGAGAAGCCACACTCAGAAAAGAAGGCTGAAGAGGAGAATATCCAGGGGGTGGTCTGGTAAAGGTCTCCGATGACACGTTAGGAGAATACCGAAGATTGTTAAAGCTGAAGAAATTTAAACCAGACAGTAGGACACTTAGTTGTGGCGTTAAAGTATTTGTGAAATATACATGAAAGAGACATTGCAGGATGGTTTTGGTCATGTTGAAGACCTGAGCTAGGATCTACCAAAGAGTCAAGTCATAGCGAACGAGGCATGTGGCAAATTAAACAATGGTCTGAGAGTCTTTACACACAATGTTGAATAGGTGGCTGGGAGACATATCTTAGGAATGCCGGAGAGAATATTCCTTCCTCTGAGTGGGAGTTTGAAGTGAAAGAGTCTAAATGTTTCCTCCAAGGGTGCGTGATTTAATCACAAAACTATTTAGATTCCTTGGGTCAGGATGGAGCCAGGACTTCCCTCTTTATTATAGATCATTTGAGCTTTTCAGACTGAACACTATGAGGGTTTGTTTTTAAACATAATAGAATAGATTTATCAAGTTTTCTCATATTAAGTCACAAGTTGATTGCATATTCAGTTTTGGTGGTTATATGTCACCTTGCAGACAACCAGCTAATATGAGAGAAAAATGGAATGAGCTTTAAAATGGCAAATTTTGACTGCCTGATAAATAAATATACCCTAAAGATTCAATAATTCAGCACTTTGAGTTATTTATCTCTCTCAAAAGATTTCTGAAATCATTCTTTACTGTTTCGCTTGATTAATTCTTTCATCTCTACGATGAAGATCACTTTATCCATGGCCGCCGCACAGACTGAGTGATTAAACAAACAGCAAGGTGATAAACAGGTTGATGTTAATCAGTCAAAACTGTAAAGGGCCTTGGTGAACAGGCTGGGACTGATGGCTTTAATACTAATCATGATTTTGAGAGCTATATAGCTGCTGGGTGTCTGTATATTCATAAAGCATAAGTGGCTAATTTGTAAGCACACTAGTCACTTGGTGCAAAGCTCTCTGCGTGGCAAAGAGCACGCCTGAGTTACTTGTGTGAAGTACCTACTTGAATTTCCTTGGGGCAATTGGTTGCCAGTCTTTTTATTGTGAGAAGAAAACAGTAGCGATGGCTGGAGTTTTACCACGGCACCTACGTAAAAACCTGAGAATCACGTAGACTTCCAAAAAAATCACCAGTGGAGAATGTAATCTCCCACTGCAGAGGGAGCGTTTGTGTATATTTGCAAGGACTGAATTAAATGTCAATGGCTTATGATTATATTATTATCAGTAGCCTGTTACAGGAAACCTGGACATAGGTTATTACACCTTTTTGTTCCTGATGCGCTGCAGACATTGTGAACCAGGTCAGGACCCAAAACTTTATCGTGGCTGGTTGGTGATAATGAAGGTGGGCACGGGCTCGATCAGCACAAGCAAAGATCTGAGTCATAATCCACACCCCCCCAAGGCTGTCTTTTCTCATAAATGGACACAGTAAACTGCAGAAAGAATTTCTAGGTAGAAGATGGGCTTCCTTTGATAAAAAGATCAAAATGGTACATGGTTAGTATTTAAATATCTGAGCACGTGGTTAGTTGTTGAAATGGCGTAGCTGTGCAGAGTGGATCCATAGGAGGGTTGGGGGCATCCAGAACAGGCAGCAGTGAAGGGCTGAGAGTCTCCATACTGGATTACATGGAGAGGTTCATGCCCCCCTTGAAAGATAAAGCAACACAAAGTACCTGAAGTAGGAGAATAGGGCCAAGAAATCAGATTTCTCATTGACGTCCACCCTCTTCCTTCCTTTCACTGTATCTCATGTTGACTCTAAAAGTTGTACATCATGGTTGTAGATGGAACACTCAGCCTTATGTATAACAGCACTTCCCAAACTATAGTAGATTATTTTTCTGGAAAGAAGGAAAGAGGAGTACAGGGATGTCTCCATTAGTTGCTCCTGGGCAATCCTGAAATGAACCAAGTCCAGTAAGCTTCTGGGGTTTTCAGGAGACTGTGGTTCACCAACGTTGTTGGTCTCCAAGATGGACAGCACAGAGGGCTTCCTGAACTTATTTGCCCATAAAATCCTTTTTCATGGAATACCTATTAATATCTCAGAACACAGTATGGAAAACTCCAGTTTACTCTATTAATTTGCTCACTAAACCCTTTCTCCATGGATATGGAAGCGGCATACACAGTCCTCGGTCAGGTCTGAATTTATAACAAGTTCTAAATCGGCAAAGACAAATTGGTCACATTTAACCCTTGTGACATCTCTTTTCTGTTAGCAGCAGCAAAGTGTGCCGAGGTTTGCCTGTTCTGTGAGACGTCTCCAGAAAAAAGGTGTCATTTGCTGTACCTGCCACCAAACTCATGTCACGGAAATTCCCCCTAGTAATTTAATGATGATGATGATGGTGATGATGATAATAATAGTAATAACTGGAGATACGATTTCACGACCTTCGTTTTAAACTGAGCTGCTATGAAGCTGTGCTTTGTAACCATTCGTTTTATGCCCCCGCTAGAGGGGTGGTCATAGCTCAGAGACACCCGGTTCTAATTGAGCTCATTAACACTTGCCCACCTCTGTATGTAAGAAGACACTTGATATTCTATGGATAGTTCTAGGGTGTAGCTGTTCTGCTTTACAATACAAATAAATCTGATCTTGGCATATTGCAGCAAATCGACAGATAAGTAACAGCACTGCCATGGATGTATTCTGGCTTTGTTCCCTTATTTAGACTTTTAGAATTATGAGTAAAATAGTAAAAATTATTTGTAATTTCATAGCAGGGTTAAGATTCCCTGAAAGTAATCTCAAAATTAACTGGACAGTGTGGCACAATCTCTCCTTGCTTTAGCATACTGTACAGGGTTTGCAGAGAACACACGAGTCAAGTCTTCCTTCAATCTGAGATCTTTCTTTAGATCATGGCCCTGCAAGGTCCACAGCTTTGTTTTTCTTCTCTTAGAGTCAGCCTTCTGTCACCTTTGATAAGATGTAATAATTCCAAATGTCAATATACTCTTCATGGTATGATTAAGTTTAATAGATAATGACAGTATGATGTATCTATCTGGCAGCTAGAATTCTTTTATGATATCAAAACTATTATTGATATCACCACCATCATTATTAGTAATAAAAAAAGCCAATAAGGCAACAACTCAGTAATTCCAACTGTATCAATGTAAATATTTTTAAACTAATTAATTACAATTAGAAATAAGCAGCTTTTCTTTAATTTATTGAAAGCTAAAGCAATATGCAATAATTTATAATCTCCATTCATTTAATTGTGCTCCCAGAAAAAAAAAAAAATATATATATAATTACCAAGAAAATAAGCTTTACAAAATGAACATCAAAACCAAGCACTGACCATGTATTAGGAAGTGTCTAGCTGTTATTTCTAACACATATAAAGTCTGAAGGTTTTTACATACGAGGAAACTGAGGCTTAGCGTATAAAGCAGCTAGTAAGCGTGAAGCCAGAATTACAGATTTCACAATTCCTTTCTGTAGTATTGGGTTCCTTCACTGGAAGTTTTTCGGGTGACAAAGCTTTACATATGCCTAAAAGAATCACAATAACCAACATAGCCACGATGGGTAATATTTAAGACATTCACTTCATGATACCATTTTATTTTGTTCACTTACAAAAAAATACTCAGTTATTCCTGTTTGTTGTGAGTATAAAGTTGCACAGAGAATGTTTAATGTAATTATCAGGCTACCTGCTTTTGCTGGTGAACAGAAATTTGATCAGTTTTGCTAAGAAATCATTAGGTAAGACATCAGTGCACATACACCCATGTTACAAAATCTTGTGACCAGTCAGGTCGCCTCCATTGGCCAATTGTCAGGCTCACAATCTAGAAACATGATTCCAGCACCAAGTGGAATATCAATATTGTCAGTATGTATAGCATTTTGGTGCTGTTTATCTTGAGTAAGTATCTTCTGCTTTAACTGAAACACACTTGTGTTTTCAGAGCACTGGCATGTCCATCCTATTAGGTCTCCTCCCTGCAGGTTCCTAAAGGTGACAAACAAGAGGACTATATCCATTGCCCCTAAGACCCCAGCCTTTCAAACCTGATGGACTTTTCATCTACTCAATGACTTTTCTTGTTGAAATCCTATTTATTAATTTGAAAAGCAAATATACACTTATTCTTACTAATAAAAAAGCACAGGGGCACCTGGGTGGCTCAGTCGGTTGAGCGTCCAACTTCGGCTCAGGTCATGATCTCCCGGTTTGTGGGTTCGAGCCCCGCGTCAGGCTCCGTGCTGAAGGCTCGGAGCCTGGAGCCTGCTTCCGGTTTTGTGCCTCCCTCTCTCTCTGCCCCTACCCCACTCACATTGTGTCTCTGTCTCTCTCAAAAATAAATAAATACTAAAAAATTTTTTTTAAAAAGCACAGAATGGTAATATTTGTGAGATAAGTATCTTTCCTCATCTTCTACCCATACATTTGTTTTGGAGATTAGCCTAATATTTGTGGTAGCTGTCCTTTCCTTGGTATGACCAAGAGGTGTAGGAATTCAACAGTGCACAGAAGGAGGGTTATCATGTCATTTTAGCAATTCTAGAGAAAAGATCGTATCAAACCCAGACACTATAATTGAGTTTTCCCAGTACTGAATCATGGACTTTTCTGTCAATCAATGGCTCATTCTTGTCAATATACAACCCATTCTTGTTAATAGCTGTATAATATTTCAACATAGGGGTAGCTACAAGTTATTCCCACATTAGTGAATATTAAAGGATGTCCCTGTTGATCTTGAGTTTTTATACCATATGCAGAAAAATATTTAGATATCGTTACATATTACTGATTTTCCTATTTGTGTATTTTATGTTCCCAAAAGAAAGACTGCTAGAACTGAGTAAGTACATCTTGATTTAATAAATGACTCTCCAATAGACTGCAAGAATTTAATTTCCTAACAATAATTTGTGCATATGAGTATTTTCAATACTATCATTCATACTGGCTATTATCACACTTTTACAATTTTGTTAAATCAGTGGGGTTAAAAAAAGGGTGTTCTCACTATTGCCTTAGTTTGCATTTCTCAGACAGTGGTGCTCAGCACCTTTTCTCACGTGTTTCGGTCATAGGGACAACTTTTTCTGTCAATTGGCTCGCCATTCAATCTTGTTTGTCTCTTCCTTATTAATTTGTAGAATCCTGATGATATTCACCCTTTTCCATTTGCATATGTTGCAAGTATATGTCCAGTACATTGTCTTTGGCTCTGTCACTTTTCACCATTCTTTAAAAATATGATTAAATAGATCTATCTTTCATTTCTGGCTCTTTTTTTTTTTTTTAATAACACAAATATCTCCCAAAGTGTTCTCAAATTTTCCATGCATTTTTAAAGGCTTTTTAAAAAAGATTTTCTTTTGTGTATGGTACAAATAGGTTTTGTTTTCCTCTAATAAATGGCTAATTATGTTTAAACCATTTATGCAGTACCCTTATATTACCCCCCTGAATTGAAATTCACTTTTGTTGTACATTGTTTCTGTATGCACTCACTTTCCATACACATTTCCTAGTATGTTCTCTCATGCCGGTGTAATATTCATTTTCATGATAATGACCTTGTGTACACTTTAAAATAGGTTAAGCAAGTGTCTGCTCATTATTCTGATATTTAAAATTCTAACATCCATTCTAAATCATTTTCTGGGGCGCCTGGGTGACTTAGTTGGTTAAGCATCTGAATTTGGCTCACATCATGATCTCATAGTTCGTGGGTTTGAGCCCTGTGTCAAGCTCTATGCTGACAGCTCAGAGCCTGGAGTCTGCTTCAGATTCTGTGTCTCCCTATCTCCCTCTTCCTCTGCCTCTTGTTCACTTGCACTCTTTCTGTCTCTCAAAAACAATAAACATTTAAAAAGTCATTAAAAAGAAAAAAATAAAATGTTTACTTTACATATTGCCTCAATCAGATTAGGCTAGGCAAAGAGGAAATAAATAATCTTGAAGTTTTAATGCACAATTCAACACAGGTGTGTCTTTTTCAAATCCCATGTGGGAATGGGTTAATGCAGCTCTGCTCCTGTTGATGACTCTGGTTGGATCCAAGTCCTTCAACTTGTGGCACCACCATTTCAAAGTGAAGCTTCTAAATTTGCCTTCACAAAAGAAAAGCTAGTAGAAAAACCACACTCACTCTCAAGTACTCCATTGGCCAGACCAGTCATGTGGTCTCAACATAAGAATAGAGCAGATTGTGCTATGCAGATAGGCATGTGGAATTTTGGTGAGCAGGATTGTCTCTGCCTCATACCTGGCCTTTTAAGCGATTTAACTCAGTTCAAACTAAAGTTTTATTCTGATTAAAATTGTATCACATGTGCATATTACTTGGGAAAAAATAAAATTTTTTATGAGCTTAAGTTTTCTTATTCAAGAAAATGACATTTATAGCTAAATGTCTACCTGAGCTGTTTTATGTTCTTCAATAAAATTTATGGTACAGATCTTTTACCTTTCTTATTAATCTTTTTCCTAATTATTTTATAGTTCTGGTACATTTGGAAAAATGAAATAATGTGTTTCCATTTTTATTTCTAATGAATCATTGAAAGTATAGAGGAAAACTATGGTTTTGTATATTTAGCTTATATCTAGCCACCTTACCAAATTTTATTATATATTCTAGTAATTTTTATTAGTTTCTTTTCCTTTTTTCTGGAAATACAACATCCTCCACAGAGTTTATGTGTTTCCTGTTCTCCACTATATAAGCAAGTTATTTGACATTTCTTCTTATATGATCTAGATTTTCAAAAACAATATTGTATAATAGTGACATTCTTTTTCTTTCAGCAATATCCCCCAAACAACCATAGTAGAAAACATTGTACTCATTTCTACCTTCCTTTGAAGCTCATACATGAACTTTTGAGCTCTATTTCCTTAATATTTTCCTGTCTCTTCTTCCTCTACACTCTTACAGACGCAGGTCATATTTCCGTCATGGTTACCAGATTATTAGAATAACTTTCTCATTGTCCTCTGGCTGAAATTTAGTCTGCCTGTAGAGTTGTATTTCCATACCAAAATTTAATAATGACCTACCTTTTGTTAAAACATCCAACTGCCTACAGTCTAAAGACCAGAATTCTTAACATTTAACCTCCGTTCATTTCCCTTCACAACCTGGCACTTGTCCAGTTTTTTGGCCATTATGCACTGTGAGCTCTGTTGGCGTGTTACTGTGGGCATGCTTTCTCCTCAGCATAGAAGTACCTGACTTTTCCTGTAAATGTGGTTCATTTTAGATCATATGGGTAACTCCTTCTTTGTCATTACACTGACCTCTTTCTTGCAGAATCTTGACGTTTTAACTGAAGTTAGACTTTCAGACACCAGTACAAAACCTTCTTCTCAGATTATTAACGTTCATCTCCTTTCTGCCAATGCACCTGTTTAACCACTAGAGAACACTTTTGTGAAGCACTAAATTACTTGATGCAACAGAATAATGTTTCTACAGGTAGGAAGATATTGAAATAGCTACTCTATTGAAAAGAGTAAGAATATGACATATTACATTATAAAAGATTGTAGACTTTGTGGGAAAAGAGCAAATTAAGTTGATCTTTTCAAAATAGTTATTATTATTATTATTTATGAAGGAGATAGAAATGGAGAAAAAAACCTCACAGGCCTAGCATTGCTAAGAACAGATATACAAACACATATAGGCTTAACTTTTATCATTTAAAGCATTATTAATCCAGAAGCATTGGAAAATTTTATCAGGAAGTTTTACGAATTCAAATTTTTGTGTCTTTTTTACCTATGTACTGCTAAGAGCTGTCTGCCTGCCCAGAATATTGAGACAAAAGTCCTCTTCTTTTTCAGCACTTTCATTTTTGGTCAGAGGAAGAAATGTCTAGTCTTAAGCCAGTTTCCAACGTAGCTACCATCCAATTGGCGTTGTTTAACTCATCCATCATCCCCTGTGCTGTGCTTCTTTCGGCCATCTGATGCTGTGCTTTGTCTGTAAGTTTTGAGTAAATATTTCAATATTGCTTTAATTCCATCTTACAACAGGGCTATGAAGTCTTGGCTACAGATCTGTATCATCCAGTTTTTCATACGTAAAGCCTCTGTGAGGATTCAAGTTCAGGGATGTCTTTCAGGAATGTGCTTAACGGGCACCATGAGATTAAAGATACTATAAACATGACCTTCCCCTTATTCTTATCTTGAGAAGGAACCACCAAAACTAGTCTAGTAAGTCCCTCCTAGAGCAAACAGTGGTATAGGTTGTCAATTATCACTTACTCTTTGTTTGTAGAACTTCAAAGTCACTAGAAAAACACTGATCCCTGGACAGCTGTGCTCACTGTATTCCTCAGGAACTTGAAGTTTGGAGCCTTTAGTAGCAGCTGGCTGAAAACCAGTGTTCAAGACATTCCCCTGCCTGATTTGCCTCCCCTTTCTTTCCTCTTCTGTTTTCTTTCTTGATGTTCTTGTGTTTAGTTCCCACAAAAGCCCCAAATGATGGGCCAACTCGCAAGCATGACCAAGAACGTAGTGCCTAAGTGTAAAGAGTGGGGCAGCCTAGCCAGGCCTGTGTTTCCCCAGTGCGGCACCAGGCTCTGCATGGACAGTGAGCACCAAACTTCCAACAAGGATGATCATCTGCCTGAATTCTGGGAGGTCCAGCCCCCCTCCCCCAGAAAATCCACTAGCTTAAATAGGATACTTTGTCGCTTTATTGCTCAATTGTATGGCTTCAGATTCCTTGATCTTCCCTCGAAGGGCAAGTCAACCGCAGTGGGAAGGTCTGACTTGGCCCATATTCCATCCTTCTGACTGTGATCAAAGTATCTAGTGTTTCCAATCAATTTCCATAACTCCTCGCTTATGGCTACATGAACAATCAGAGACATAATGTGCTCATACTGATCTTGTTTTTATCTAAAGCGATGCTTTGTTCATCATGAATTTTTTTGTGTGTTAATTTTATTATTTTTTAAAAAATATTGCACTGCGATATTATTTATCTTGCTTACACTCTTTGGTCTCTCCTTAAATCTTGCATCCAAGGTTAATGCCTCACTCACCTCACCTTAGCCTCAGCCCTCAGATTAACAAAAAGCCTAGAAAACACTAAAAATGCCAACTGAATTGTCTGATTGGTTTAAACACATTTAAGGACAGTTAATTTTTACTTCTCATGCTTTGTTTTTATCTGTAAAAATTTAAAAAAAAAAGACTTTATTTTATGTGAGAGAAAGGGAAAAGGGCTGAATAGCTACCCCAAATTATTCCATACCCAGGCCAAAGCATCAAAGTAGTTTTTAAAATGAACAATAAACTTCCTGAACAAGTATTTTGTCATATGTGGGCTGAAAACAACTATAAAATTGATTTAATCTTTTACGTATCTCCTCAAACTTTTGGTCACTCATTGATGAGAAGACACTTGGAAGCCAGCTTCAATGGTCCATGTGGTAGAGCTCTGCTTTTGTCTGGAAAACAAGTTATCAGAATAGCGTACCTTGGAATCGTAAAGAATAGAGTACAGGGGCGCCTGGGTGGCTCAGTCGGTTAAGCGGCCGACTTCGACCCAGGTAATGATCTCACGTCCGTGAGTTCGAGCCCCGCATCAGGCTCTGTGCTGACCGCTCAGAGCCTGGAGCCTGTTTCGGATTCTGTGTCTCCCTCTCTCTCTGACCCTCCCCCGTTCATGCTCGCTCTCTCTCTGTCTCAAAAATAAATAAACGTTAAAAAATTTTTTTTTAAAAGAATAGAGTACAAATGCACTTCTTTTTGCGCAGGTAATATTTTCTTGAAATGTAGTGTGGCTTGACCCAGCAATTGCACTACTAGATATTTATCCAAATGATACAGAAATGCTGATTCGATGGGGTACATGCACCCCAATGTTTATAGCAGTGGTGTCAACAATAGCCAAATTATGGAAACAGCCCAACTGTCCATCGACTGATGAATGGATTAAGAAGATGTGGTATCTATATACAATGGAATACTACTTGGTGATGAAAAAGAATGAAATCTTGCCATTTGCAACAATGTGGGTAGAACTAGAGTGTATTATGCTAAGCAAAATAAGTCAGAGAAAGACAAATATCATGATTTCACTCATATGTGGAATTTAAGAAACCAAATGAACATAGGGGAAGGGAAGGAAAAATAAGATAAAAACAGAGAGGGAGGCAAACTATAAGAGACTCTTAAGTATAGAGAACAAACTGAGGGTTGATGGAAAGGGAGGTGGGTGGGGTATGGGCTAAATGGGTGATGGGCATTAAGGAGGACCCTTGTTGGGATGAGCACTGATGTCTTATTTAAGAGATGAATCACTGGGTTCTACTCCTGAAACCAAGACTATACTTTATGTTAACTAACTTGAATTTAAATTAAAAAAATTATATTGTACAATGACTATGAAAAAGTAATTCTAGAGCTATTTTATACAGAAAATGTTTTAATCATCTTTCGTCTACTAAAAAATATTAAAGTATAGGTTTTTTTGTATTGGGCAAGATTTTACAAAGCATCTAGTGCCAATCCATAACTTTAAAGATGAGGACACTGGGGCTAAAAAATGACCGTTTTTACTTCCGGAATTTTTAAAATTTCATGAAGCAATTCTAATTTATTCACAGAGTATCTAAATGTCCAGTGTTTTATGCCTTAAATAATGAAATTCTATTTAAGGATTTAATCCAGTTGAATGCTGGGAGCTACCAAATATTTTTCTTCTAATAGTAACTTTTCCCATGACAAACCATGATGCTGGTCCTTCTGCATGAATACGTGTCCCACCCACAGAAGGGAATGCCCCCTGACTTCATTTTCCCCCTTCACATTAGATCCCATCATCTTCTAGTAATGAAGGCTTCATGACATTATGGAAACAGATGAAGGATTCCATTATGTTTTGTTGGTTTATGATTAATTTTTTTAGCACACCAAAGTATTAGGTAATGTACCACAGTAATACATTTATAGATGAGAAATGGAATGAGTCTAGCTCATTACCAGATATTTACATTTGATCTCTGCCTTAGCAATATAACCAAAGAGATACAAATGAATAGACTAGAAGTAGGAAAAAGAATTCATAAGACCAGCCACCCTGAAATCCAGTGTTTCTATCATTTACTTTCTCCTTTCCCTAATGTTCTTACGGGTTGTTTGCTGATGAATATCTTTCAAAATTCCTATTTTCTACATTTTAACACTTTCCCCCACTGGTGCAAGCAGGGGTTTGTGTGTGTAACATATTTCATGCATATTTTGAGAAGAGATCTATTAACATAAATATTATCGCTCTACGTTGTCTGAACAAACATTTAGAAAAGCTGCTAAAAACATTCAGAGCTGAATCTTATAGAATAGTGTAGGGCTGTACAGGGGTAAGCTGCATGAAGGTAAAATCTATGTCTTTTTCTACAGACCCTCAATACAGTTGCTGGCACATGGTAAGCACTCAAGAAACATTTGATAATAAGTGAATGAATATAGAAATGAATAGATGAATGTCACTAAAATTTCTTCTCTCTGTCCTTTCAAGGGAGAGCGTTAGTTACTTATAAAGTTAACAATCACTATAGATTGATAATGGATTGTCATTTTGTGTACTGTATTCCATGGACTTTAAAAGGAAGACGGTTTTAATTTGCATTTAGCTAGAGTGATGTCAGTAAAGAACAATAACATTATAATTAACGTAAGAATTGTTCTGGAAACAATGGATTCAATCAAACATTTTTCTACACACTGAACTTCATCATTTCTCCAGGGTTTATGATGGTAAAACTATCTAAACATCACAGATCTGAATAGCTCATTTTTGCAGATTTATCTTCTAGAATTCTGGAAGGATATTTTAAGGATGTTGGACATAAAGTACAAAAAGGAAGGACGTGAATGTGACGTGCTCTTCAACATCACGGGTCCAAGTTGCTTCACCAACGAGGAGATGGCTGGACACCACGGACATAGAGCTGGATCCTAGCCTCGTACCCAAGCCCTGGCACCAGGCCAACTTAGGCGCCTGACCAGCCCTGAGCCGTGCAAACACGTAGCCTTCCTCCAATCAAGGAGGTGCCAACATATTCAGTCATCAAAGTAATTAATATTCCAGTGCAATATTAAAAAAAAAAAACACCTCATTGCCAGAAAATTCCATGATAAACCAAGCATCGTGACTCTAAATGAAGACAAGATCAGCATAAAAGCATAAAAGCACTGATACCTCTGATTGTCGGTCTAGCCAGCAGCGAGGATGATGCGAACTGGTCGGAAACACTGGATAATTTGACCGAAGAGTAAAGGGTGTGATATCCACCCAATCAGATCTCCTACTGGACTAGACTTCCTCCCTGATTCCAACTCCCCTCACACAGCCTCGATCCCTCGTCCGATCAAAATTTTCCCAGCTGGCACCTCTCATGTGGGGCATACGTTTATTTAAAAATAATGCACACAGTACTCGTAAGCTTAGTATGACAAATTTTAAAAATGTCGTCTGTGGGAAAAGCTGTGTAAAGGATTTTAATACTTTGGCTTAAAAATGTGGTCTTTATAATATTTACTTATAACTTGAGATACAAATATTAATTTTGTTCTACAGAAGAACTCCATCATGATGCAGCCTGTTATTATGTGACTTTTGGTTAGCCGGGAGTCTAATTAAGCAAATGAAGCCAAGTAGATACGTGTAATAAACTATACACGGCAGGCCCAGCTAGCCTGTCAGTCCTGGTTTCCAACCCCGACGTACGTATCACCGCAGTGTCTTGTGGATTATTTCCAAAGTATGGTGAAAACCGGGGATTGCGCCTGAGCTGTCCCGGGAGACAATGGGGCTCTGCACTGGTGCAAAGATGCAACGATGCGCGGTGTGTGTTGAGCACAGAGGTCAAGGCAAAGAAGGATGCCCAAGGAGGAAGAACTGTGCATTCGTTGCCAACGTTCTGTGCACTTGTGTGCTTTAGACACTTGGTCTCGTCCAGATGTGTCAGACAAAATAAATCCCCATGAAAATGCTCCTGGGGTTTGCCCAGCACATTTCCAGATTCTTCTGGAACCTTCTGCAGTCTCTGCGGGCCTTTGCCAGCTTCACCACTGACTGCGGGGCGTCCTGGCTCCCTGGCCTTTCGGGGGGCAGCCCCAGGAGGCGTCTGCGTGACTCGGGGGTCTTCTGGAAGAGGTCCACACTCTGAGACCACTGTGACCCAACAGGATTTGTCCCCTCCCCCCGCCGCCCCGGCAGTCTGCTCTGGAGCCTGCTCTCAATGCCCGAAGCTGGGGGCCTGGCCGACTAAGCCATTCCCTCCAGCTGTTCCAGGTCAGCGCTAAGAGTATTAAGCAAATTACAGCCCTAGGGGAGGTAAGACAGGGAGATGCACAATCAGTCCTCCTGACGACTTAGGTTAAGCCTCACACCCCCCCCCCCACCCCCCCCCCACCCCGGGCACAGGAGGGCCCCGGGCCAATGCTTCTTCCTGGCTGGGCTTTTCTGCTCCCCTGCAGCTGAACGTCCCCCAACTCGGGATGAGTCCCCCACCTTGGCCCTGAGCTGCCGTGTCCTGAGGGATGCCCTCCGCGAACAATCCGGGGGTCAGCTCTTCGCCCCACCGGCCCACCCGCCCCGCACGGGCAGCTCAGGAGCTGTGTGATTCTGCGACCACGTGGCACAAATGCTCCACTGAGGCCCCCAGGGCTTCCCTGCAAAGGAGCCGGTGGCTGAGGGGCGGGCCGTGTGCAGGAGCACCTGGCTTGCTCGGTTTCCCGGGGCCACAGGAACACAAGGCCACACACTGGGGTTTATTCTGTCAGCCTGGAGTCAGAAGTCCCGCATCAAGGTGTCCCGGAGCTGAGGTCTAGGGGAGGAACCTTCCCGCGCCTTCCAGCTGCTGGCGGGTGCTGGTGTTCCCGACTTGTGATCACATCACCTCAAGCCCTGCCTCTGTGTTCACGCGGCCTCCTCCTTCTGTGTCTCTGTGCCCATGTTTTCGCTTGACCTTGTTACAGGGACACTGGTCACTGGATCTGGGCCTCACCTCCTTGCTCCGACATGGGGCCCGTCTTAGCTGACCATTTCTGCCCACACAGCGATTCCAAACAGGACCTCATTCGGATGCTCCACTTGGGCGTGACTTTTGGGAGGACACTGCTTACCCCAGTCCAGCGCCTCGGAGATGAGAAGGAAATGTGCAGCACACTTTTCGACCAGACCTTGGCCATCAAGAAAGCAGATTATATGTTTACCAGTGAAAATGTGCGACGTTGGCCTTTATGGGAATTGACTACTGCATGGAGTTTTAAATTCTTACTTAGGTTTTCTTTTTTCCCCTTTAATGATCAATTAATTAATTAATTTTGCAAGTTCATGTTTTCACAAGGCACTTAAAATATCTTGGGTCCAAGGGGCGCCTGGGGGGCTCAGTCAGCTAAGCGTCTGACTTCAGCCTAGGTCATGAGCTCGCGGGTCCTGCGTTTGAGCCCCACATTGGGCTCCGTGCTGACAGCTCAGAGCCTGGAGGCTGTTTCACATTCTCTGTCTCCCTCTCTCTCTGCTCCTGCCCCACTCACACTCTGTCTCCCTCAAAACAAATGAACTATTAATTTTTTTAAATTTTTTAAATATTTTGGTGCACAAGTATTTGTTTTATACGCAGTACTTTTAAAACTTTTTTTTTTTTTTTTTAAAGAAAGTATTCAGTTGTTGTAACTGATTGGGAGAAGGAGTGGGAGTAAGGTTTCAGGCACTTTGCTTTTCCAACCCATACATCTTCATCGAAGATGTATTTATTCTCCTTAGAATCTTGAAAACCCAAATAAAATTCCATTACTTTGAAAAAACGAAGCGGGCTTTCTGCGCCCGTCTATTCTCCTACTTCAAAGCAAATCAGAAAGCAATCAGGTGGGGAAAGACCATTAATCCCGCCTGATCCCACTGTCCAGAAGCTGTCCTTTCAAAGGACTTGCCAAACCACAGTGTTTTATTTCAGTGATGTGAATCTCCTCCCTCAACCGATTCTTGTTGTGTGCCTACTGTGTGCAAAGGACCAGAAGGGGTGGAGAGGCCTGGCATCCGGTGAACACAAAGAGAACAGGTGTGAGCAAGTAGACCTGAGGCCGGACGCACACGAGCCGGTGGCTGGAGCTGGGGAATAAACCCACAAAACCCGTCCCCTGACCCTCGGCAATCTGGGGACCGCCAATAAAAATAATCGAAGATGTCTTACTTTTGGACCCTTTATAAAGCATATGAACGTGGGCACAGTCTAGGGGGATGGTCCTTGTGCTCAGGGAAGGGCCCATGCTGGCTGGGGGCTTACTTAATTCTCAGAAAGTGTGTCTCAACCGCGGCCTTGAATTCTGACCCTGAGTTATTCTTCGGTACAGCCTCTTGACTCTGACGTGCCACTGCATTGGCCTCACTCAAAACGCCCAGACAGCTGTCGTGACCTTTCCGGTAACCACAGGAGCATTCAGCTCAGCACCCCAGCCTGCCCCGTCCAGACAGCCTCTGGCCCCCATGGTCTGGGAATTGAAGACTCTAGTTGAGGCTCCTCAAAGTGACATGTGGGGCTTTGTTTTGTTAGCAAACCAAAGTAAAAAGAGTTGACAGATGGCAGGAATTCCCTGCAGAGTAACAGAAAGCCAGAGGAGGGTGAGCAAATCTTGAATGAAAATGTGTGGAAGAACGACTGGAGTCACGAGACGTGAGAACAAGATGGAAACACTGGGAGGGAGACGATGAGGAGGACCGACGGCCTGGCCCAGGGGCAGGAGCAGGCTCAAAGGTTGGGGACCAGGCCTCAGAGCTGTTGTAATAACAGTCAGGGGGAAGTGAGGAAGGCAGGGCTTGGGCCGTCTTCTCTGGCCACATCCGAATGCTGAAGATGCAGAGGAGGGTTGTGGAGACCCATGGAGGCCGAGGCCCACCCACACTCCATGCATATCTTCAGGCAGGCACGGGACTCCAGTCTCTGAGGGGAGGCACAGGACCTGGCGTTGTGTTGCACACAAGACAGGAATGCCCACATGCCTTTATCTCTTCTAAGCCTGCTGTATGCTAATTGATATTCTATTCCCAGCCTATAGCCTCTAGTTCCCTTGCAAGAATGAGTGTTCAAATCTGCTACCTGCTGGATAATTGTTTTGAATAATTTTACGTCTTCCTGACCCAAGACTCAAGGGTATTCCCTTTACCCAATGACCAAGTTCATCTTATCCAAGGTCCACCTGGTTCCCCATCTTCCTCCCTCCCTCTTGCCTGCCTCCCTAACTCCCCTCTTCCTTCTTTCCTTCCATACCACTTCTTCTCACAGATATTTATTGAGTACCCATTTGGGACTGGGCTTTGTTCTAATAACTTTGAATTGCTGTCGTATGGGCCACATTCACACTCATTAATTTTATGTCCTCCGTGAGGTGAGTTCCATTGTGCCTTGACCGAATGTCCCTCAGCCTTAGTCCCCTGTAAATTGGCAGGTAAGCTACACACTCCAGTGGGTTATGGCTGTAAAGTTAAATGTAAATTTAAATGTAAAGTTAAATGTAAATTTCTAATGCCTGTTCTACATACCTCCTGTTCCAGTGCATGTGATTTTAGGGGCAGAGTGTCCTGAAACCACTGAACAGACCTTGAAGTTTCCCTTTTCAGATGCCATGAACCCTTAGTGACAGCCTCCATTTTACCTGTTGACTTGACTGGGCCATGGGACACCCAGAAATTCGGCTAAACATTATTTTGAGTGTGTCCGTGAGTAGGTCTCTGGATGAGGTTAATATTTAAATCAGTAGACTGAGTAAGTATAGACTATTATCCCCAGTGTGGGTAGGCCTCATACCATGTGTTGGACACCTGAAAAGAACAACAAGCTGAACGACGGAGAACGGTCTCTGCCTGATGATCTTCAAGCTGGGACATCAGTCTTCTCCTGCCTTCAGACTTGGACCCAGACTGGAACTCACCCCGTGGGATCTGCTGCTTCTCAGCCCTTCAAGCTTGGACTGGAACTAGGCTGCTGGCTCTCCTAGGCTTCCAGCTTACTGGCTGAAGATCTTGGAACTCTCCCATAATCATAGGAGCCAATTTATTGGAATAAATATTTTTATACAAGGATAGATAGATAGGTGGATAGATAGATATATAGATAATAAATAGGCAGATAGAAATTCAGATAGATGGATAGAGACAGATGGACAGATGGATGGAAAGATGGATGGATAGATAGATGATAGATAAATAGATGATAGGTAGATAGATAGACAGACAAGTGGATGGATAGATAGATGATAGATGATAGGCAGGTAGACAGAAGGACAGATAGATGGATGGATAGATAGATAGATAATAGATAGATGGATAGATAGATAATAGATAGATGATAGAAAGATAGATAATAGATGGATAGATAGATAAGTGGATGGATAGATAGATCATAGATGATAGGCAGATAGAAAGATGGATAGATAGATAGATAGATAGATAGATAATAGACAGATAGATAGATGATAGGTAGGAAGATAGATAGGTAGATAGAACATATATCTCATTGCTGCTCTGGAGAACCCTGACTCACACACTCAAGAAGAACAGTTATCATCCTTTATCATCTTGGTTCGACAGACCCTTTTCCTTTTTTTTTAATTTGTTCATATTTTAAGCCATTTTATAAATAATGTACGATGAGAAGAATTTTCAATTGCAAGGAAAGATTTCTTTATGATACACTTTTGCATTTCACCTGTGATGTCTATAACCCCCCGCCCCCCCCCAGTGTGTTCCCAACTCTGTGCTGGCATAAAAGGACAAGACATTATCCTGGTGTGTGTTTCTACCGATTATGTTTTGAAATGTTACTTTCCCAACAAAAAAGAGCTTTTTTTCTCGATATAACAAACACTGAAAATCCTATGCGTAATTGAATAGTAAATAGACAGGTTTTATTTTTTGATTTGCACTTGAAGAGTTGCATTTCCTATACAAGGTTACAGATAATAGTTTTTCCTTCTTTTTCAGCATAAAAAGTTGCCTTGATGGCACATTATGATGCCATGTTGATGCTTGCAGAATAGTTAAATGTCAGTTTTGAAGCCTGATCTTTAGCTGCTGTCTTGACCACATGAGTGAGTGCTCACTGAGCACGTGTTTTGTATTTTGCTGCATTGCACACTGCAACAATAAACCAACGAGGTGACATATATCAGATGCGTGCACTGCTTCTAAAAACCACAGACTACAAATGATAAATTATCAATATAGTCTGGTGTTTGCTAATTTCACTACACTCTTATTGATATAGAGAGAAGTTGTAGGGATTATATACTCAATTTGAGTCAAGTTTAAAAACATATGTTTTATGATAAAGGACCTTTAACTTAAGATGGCCAAAGCACTGGGCAGCTAGGTGGCTCAGTGGGTTGAGCCTCCAACTTTGGCTCAGGTCATGATCTCGTGGTTTATGAATTCGAGCCCCACTTCGGGCACTGTGCTGACAGCTCAGAGTCTGGAGCCTGCTCAGGATTTTGTCTCCCTCTCTCTCTGCCCCTCCCTCATTCACGCTCTATCTGTCTCTCAAAAATAAACAAACATTAAAAAAACATGGCCAAACCACTGATATTTTATATTTGCTGCAAAGAGAATATTAAGAGTTTTATTTTTCTGATATCAAAAGTTACTTAACACTTTTTTCCATTAACCAAAAAAAAAAAAAAAAAGAATTTTCACATAACAAATTCACATTTTGATTCCATGTTTTCCGAGTTTCAAGGTCTAAGTGAACGAAATGGGTAAAGTCCTACGAACACACTCTCTGCTCACAAGCCTTCCTGTACAAATCTGGAATGAAACCTCCCTGTAAGATCTGACTTCAGATCGTAAATACTCCCTAGATTCTCCCTCACTTAACAGCGTTCCTTGTTCTGCCCTCTTGTTTGCATCTTGAAAGCACACTTTAAGGGGTGCTTTGATTTTTTCTTAACTTTTTGACCGCTCCTCACTTTCTTGGAGAGTGAGACAGCCATCTTCTTTGCCCCATAATTGTAAGTAATTTTCATTTTTAGTTTTATAATCATTAATTGACAGAATAAATCCAATGACTTTTTTTCATTTTTACAGCATCTATTTCCTTCCAATTGTTTTGTGTGCATGCCTACCTTTTGTCCAGGTAAGAAAAATACTAAATGAATTGCGGACAAGCATCATTTGAACTGTCACAAAGATTCCATAATGTTTTCATTTTGCAGAAGAGGATGCTACACGTTCTGGTCCCAGTTGGCTGTGCTCTCCTTCGGTGGCTAACCTGGGGAAAGCAGCAGATGTCCTCTTTGTCTGTTGACATACATATGAACATACATAGACATACATGGCTCATGTATTGATTCTCAGCTTGAGAAAATGTATTTAGGACACTGAAGAATCGGAGCACGTTCTGAGATCTCAGAGAGCTGACATCTGTGTGTATATATGTGTGTGTGTGTGTGTGTGTGTGTGTGTGTGTGTATATATATATATATATATATATATATATATATATATTGAGCTGGGGAGACAGAGAATCCTAAGCAGGCTCTGAGCCATCAGCACAGAACCCTACGCAGGGTTTGATCTTACAAACCATGAAATCGTGACCTGAGCTGAGATCAAGAGTTGAGAGCTCAACAGACTGAGTCACCCAGGCGCCCCAGTGCCTTTATATTAACTCTCTAGTTTGTGTGATTATGAAACATATTCCCTTTTATTGCTTTACTGTCTACCACTTTAGGCAGAATCTGGAAAATTCTGAATCCTTAAACATGTTTAGTGAAACTAAAAATGAACTACAGAGAAAGTATCTTGAATCAGTTTTATATCTTCCCGGAAAAGTGACCCAATATTTTGGACAGCACACACACATTCGCACACACACTCACACGCACACACATGGATGAAGTAATAGTGGTTTATTACATTGTTTTTCAACTTTTCCCAGCTGATCTCATCGTTCTTCCATTCTTACTGCTTCAGGGTTTTTTAAGCAGTGTTGGAAACAGTGAAAAAAAGATGAAATTGTTCCTGGAATGTTAAAATAGTGAATTGCTTCAAGATACAGGAAAAAGGTCACTAAGGTCCCAACTGTTATTTTGGACTTTATGAAAGGGACCACATGATCTAAATGGTACCTGCAAGGTGCAAGGAGTCCTTTTCCATTAAAAAAATAATAGTAGGGGCGCCTGGGTGGCTCAGTCCTTGAGTGTCCAACTCTTGATTTCAGCTCTCGTCATGATCCCAGGGTCCTGGGATTGGCCCTGCATTGGACTCTGTGCTGAGTGTGGAGCCTGCTTTGGATTCTCAGTCTCCCTCTCTCTCTGCCCATCCACGACTCATACTCACTCTCTCTCTCTCTCTCTCTCTCTCTCCCCCCGCCTTAAAAAACTAATTGTAAATAAGATTAGCACATAACAATGAATATTGTTTTCAAATAAGCACATTTTTCTTTGCTCTTTGAAAAATCTGTAATAAGTAATGAAAGTTATGAACTATTAACCCATACAAATAAACTGCTCACGAAAACCTGAAAACCAGAAGTGCGTCTACTGACCGTGATGGAGCCTTGAGGGCCACAGGCTTACTTCCTGACAAGCTGCTTTCTTGAGACAAACTGTGTGGGTTCCCACTTAAATTTTAAAATGTGGGAATTTAATGATTTTTTAAAACAAGAAGACTGCTACCCATGGCATGAGAGGATTACCAGTGGGCTTTATACCATGACATAGGAAACCACAATCACCATGGAAAACCCCTCCACTGACACATTGCAGAACTGGGTGCTGCGTCCAGGGGCTAAGTCTTCCACTGCCCGTTTACCTGGCGTCCAAGGGGTTTTCCTGAGGCTTGACCCTGTTGCTGCCTGATCTCCAAACCCGTCCATCCACCTGTGTGGGCAAAGCAGCCACGCCCTCGCAGGGAGCCGTAGATGGAGACCAGAAAGAGCTAACACCTTGGGACACATATGTGTCTGTTTTCCACATAATTTAAGAATCTGTTTGATTCTTGGCTTAAATCTTGTATATTACTTTGTTGCCTTATTATTGAATCAAACATGAGCAATCTGATAAAAAACTTAATTCTAAGACAAACAACACCAATAACAGCAAAAACCCTTCATTCAATTTCGAAGTAAGTGCAGAAAGAAGGGCGAAAGACATTTTGCTGATGAAAAGTTCCAGGCTCCCACGCACGCCCCAGAGAGCCCCAACAGGGACGTGTAAGTGGAGTGGAGCCTGGCAGGCAGGATGTTTGGGACTCTGAGCCAGACAGCGCGGCACCTGCCCTTCCAGCCCAGGGGTCCCAGGCTCCTAGGAGAGGAGGGCAGAGAGGCGACGCGCAGCCTTGCGGGTCTGGTGCCTGCACGCCGGGCTGCAGGTGCACACATTCGCTCCTCTTTGACAAAGGTTTCACAGCTACTTTACTCATAAGCGGTTCGGGGCAAGAAATTTGAGAGTTTGACCTAGATGTGCCAAGGAAATATTCTGGATGGTTCTCCCATCGGCTACCATAGAGCTTTGAATTTTGCCCTGCCCTGTGGGAGAAACGCAGAGCTACCCCAAGCCACAGCGAATTTTGCCTGAAATGTTTTTATGAAATAAGCAGCGAAGACCCGCCCCCCAAAACGAGCTAACATGTTGCTTTTTAAAATGAGTTCAAATGAGCTTCTTTCCAAGGTGTATGTTTACCCACATCACTTGAGGCCCTGAGACCATCCTGCCAATGTGTACCACCCTTGCAAATGAGTATTCCTGGAACAGAGGACCTTAGCATCAGTACATCAGATTTTCCGGCAATGCAGTGCTATTGAGGAGTAAGGATCATTATTCTTTAGGGCAAGATGCAAAGAAAAATGAGGTGGGGCCCATGAGCATCCGCGGCCAGATTTCAAGTACACTTGTACTAATCGTCCTTGAAGCTGCATGCCTGTGCATTATAGATTACCCCAAACATCCCTGGATAATATTTATGCTAGGATAAATATTGGCTTTATGTAGAATGAAATTGTGCTAACATTTTGGGCAATTAAAAGATAAAACATGTATGGCTTACTGAAATGAAAAGAAGACTTTTTTTTTTTTTTAGAGTTTTGAACACAAAAGCCAGTCCCTTCAAAACACAGAAGAATCAAGTGCGGCTCTTGGTTGAAAGATCCTTGCAGAACGTTGAGCCGTCATATTGCAACGTGAACCTTGCAGCACAGCCTTGGCAATGAGGCCCGTGGCCTGTGTGCACCCACACGCCTGACGGTAAACAAAAACTACCCACAAAAACAGTAGTTTGGTTCTGCTTCAGTGAGCAAAAATTTAATTTCAAAGGGATAAACAAGGCATACGTTTGTTTACATAAGTTACATGTAACTTTCCTCTTCTGGTAAGCACGGAACAAGTCACTTATATGTGCATTAAAATAAAATTGTTCTTTACATATGCCTTCAATTAATATTAATAGTTTGCATATCATAAACATCAACTTAACAGTAGAGATGCTGACCTCGTATAACAGCAAAGGGAATAGCCATTTATTTCTCTGATTTTTGGTTGTTTACTTTTGTGTGTGTGTGAACCAGACATTGACCCCCAAAATGTATAAAACAGATCTGCATAATTAAGTCACTCATAATCTTATATAATAAAAACAATCAACAGGTATCAAATAGTTGTACTAATCTTTCATTTCTCCCTACATTTGATAATACATTTAATTTCAATAAAATAATATATGAAAAGTTTGGGATTCAGAAAAGTAGTATGTTTGCCTGACAAAATGAACTTTGTTTATTTGATGTCTATTTCTCTCCCCCATTCTCTGAGTGTATATCTACAATCCTATCATATCTATACCTAGACCTCCATCACTTACATGTATAGGTATAGGTACAGGTGTACCTGCAGAGGTGTGTAGGTGTGTGTGTGTGTGTGTGTGTGTGTGTGTGTGTGAGTGTGTGTGTATTGATGATAGATAGATAGATAGATAGATAGATAGATAAATAGATACTAGATAGGTGATAGATAGGTAGATAGATAGACACTAGATAGATGATAGATAGATAGATAGATAGATGATAGAGAAAGAAAGAGATAGAGATAGATAGATGATAGAGAAAGAGAGAAAGAAAGAAAGAAAGAAAGAAAGAAAGAAAGAAAGAAGATAAGTAGAAATAGATTGATGATAGATAGATAAATAGATAGATAGAGATAGATGATAGATGGATAACCTAAGCCTAGACCCATGTCTCTGTTACCATTTCTCTGAGTAGCCTGTCAAAATTTTTCAATAGCTGCTCAGAATTACTCATTACCAAGCCCCTGCCTTCCGCTCACAGCAGCCATAAACATCCAAATATACTCTGTGTGCCTTTTCCAAGGTTTCAGAAGAGTTGAACTAGGTTCATAATGGAAATCACTGTTTGCTCAGATAAAGCAAATAACTCTGGGGCTTCCCAATGCCTGGACAGGGCCGGGTGCGGACACGCAAAGATAAAAGAAAACATGGGGCTGTTGGCCGAGCATCTCAAGCATGATGCTATGCAAATAAGGTACCGGTTTTCTAGCAGGTCTGAAGCGAGCCGCGCATGAGGAACCACAGCCCGCTTCACCATTACATGCCCCGCGAGCCCCTTCTCTCCAAAGCCTCATGTGGTTGCCAGACAACGTGCTGCACTTCTGGAGAGCTGGCTGCTTTTCCAGGCCCCACAGTTGAACGTTCACCAATCACACACACACACTCAGAAAGCTCCTTCGCTGAATCAACAAAGCCTCCCCAGACCGTATGGCTTCATTTTATTTACGCGGGCTGTCCCTAGGCAGCTCATTTTGGTCCCCATCCTTCCAAGGTTTAAAGAGTCAGGATTTGAACCAATGAATTCCAAGAGGGACAGAGGAAGCAAGTGAATATTATGCCCAGGTCTCTGTTCCTATGTGGGTCATTGTCACAAGAGTCTATCGTCAAGGGCTCCCTGTCATAATGTTCATGACAGCGGATTCCGCATAAGGTGGCCAGATCTGCTCACATATTACTGAGGCTGTCCAGAGAAGGAATTCTGTGTCAAAACAGTAGAATCAACTCCTGCCTCACCTTTCAGCCACCTGGCCTGCCTGCCCTATGCAGTATTAACTGTCCACTAACACCAAAATCACCCAACAGAGAAATGTGGTATATACGCATGGCTGCAAATCAAGTCACAACCGAATAATTTACATATAAGGAGACACAGTAAAAGTACTGACATCCAAAAAATAGAAAAAGATCCGTAGACCTACCCTGTGGATTTCAGACGTGCCGGCCCCATAATCGTGACAGCCATTTTTTTTTAAATAAACTTGTGTTTTCAATAAGATGACGCATGGATATACACCATGGGCACTGACCACATATTTTGTATCAAGCAGAGGCCCGTGAGATGAAAAGTGCAAGTGAGACACCAGGTGTTCAGCCTCACAGCCAACCAGGATGGTGCCTGCGGACGCCCCTCCCTCCTGACTTGGGAAGCATTAGAGATGCCTTCTCGCGGGATAAACTTAGGGTTGACCAAAGGCCGGCTGTCCTCCATCAGGTGTGCTCGCCTGGGCTGGCTCACGACTCCCGGAAAGAGGAGTCTTGTGTGAGCCCCGGCGTGGACCTTCCTATGTCCTTGGGCCACCCAAGTCAAACATGTCCGCCATCTCAAGCCTGAGCTGCTTTTACTTCACGCAACTGAGAGGGACCACAAAGACATGGGCGAGCCGTTCGTTAAGATCAAAAAAGTCATAGTGGCTCTATTTTCTGTGGCTGCTACAACAAATCAGCACAACCCGAGAGGCTTAAAAGAACGGGAAGTGTATGCTCTCCCAGTTCCGGAGCCTAGCAGTTGGAAATGAAGATGTTGTCAGGGCCATGCTCCATCTGGAGGCTCTAGAGAAGAATCCCTCCTCCCTCCAGCTGCTGGTGGCTGCTGGCCATGCTTGGAACTCCTTGGCTTGTGGACACATCATCCCAATCTCTGCCTGCATCAGCACATGTCTGTCTTTTCCCCGTGTGTCTGTCTCTTCTCTTCTTATAAGGACAACAGCTCTGGGACGAGGGCCACCGTAATGCAGCACAACATCATCCTAACTGGTTGTATCGGCAAAGACTCTGTTTGTAAGTAATGGGACCTTCTAAGTTCCAGGTTGACATGAATTTGAGGGGGGCACTGTTCACCGCGGCCCGGTGAGCCACAGGCAAGTTCTTTAATCACTGCAGTGGATGTGTGGCCAAGAAGGAAACATGAGCACTGCGTTTCCGGCTCCATCAGAGTCCTTCTCAGTAAGGGCGGGATGAGGGGCAGGTCGGCCTAGTCTACCAGTAGTGAGGGGTTCCCAGAACAGAGACTTTCAGTGCTAACCCTACAACAGCACTGCAGACCCAGTCACCTTCAAGGCCCTTGCTAAGCACATGGGCCACAGACGAAGTCTCCGTCCGGTCCAGTCCGGTTCTGTCGTGTGTGTGCCTCTCAGACCTCTCTGAGCCTTGGGTTTGCGTCTACTGCCCGAGTCCCTGCCACGCTTTGGTTGCGGGTTTTAGCACCCGATTTCCTCCCCCATGAAATTCTCCGCTGCTGCTGGGTTTTCTCTGCCCTTCTATCATCATCCTTCCCTGACATTCTTTTTCTTCACATTGTTTTTATTTCCTACAGGAAACCTAGACCGTAGAGTTTATGAACACAGGGAGCTCAAAGAGAAGCTGGTCTCTCAAATTCTATACTCAGGTGTTTGCCTGTTCTTGTGTAGAGAAAGCTAAGTGAATGTTCCGTAAATTTTGGAGGGAAATCTTTACCTCTGCATCTAACGTTAGGTAACTCTAGCATGGACAGTGATCAAGACGCCATCTCACAAGTTCTGGTCTTGGCCTGGAACACGGAAACCTCAATGCACCCTTCTCATTTGCCAGAAGGCCTTTGGACGTGTCCTAATTTCTGACAGTTACCACTTTCTTATGGAAGGGAGCTCCTACCTACCCCACTCACTGTTCCCTGGGGAGTCATTGCTCTGTTTTCTAGACCTAGCAACCATGCATGGCAATTTAGGACACATCCCCTACACTTTGGTCGCCTGACGTGTGCCTGTGACTCCATGGGACGGCAGGGTTCATACGATGAAATTACAAATTCTGAGCAACTTAATGGAATCTTTGGGTGGTATGCAGCTTAGTTAGAAGAAGTTCTTGTTGGTTCTTTGACTTCAGCGGGGTCCCACTGAAGGTTAATGGAGTAGCCTCATGGCTCTACCTCGACATCCCCGAGCAGACTCACGAGCTCCAGTCACGTGGAAATCTAGCTTTATATTGTAGGACGTCAATGGCAAGGTGAGGACCTGCTTAGAAAGGCTGTAGCCTGTTCAGAGAAGTCTTTTCAGCTCTAGGGAAATTAAGTATCTACAATCTGCATAACATGAAGCCAAGAAGCACGAGCAGCAGGTGGTAGCGGCTTTGCGGGAGTTCTAGTGGGATTTTTTGTCAATGGTGCGCCACCCAGGCAAAACACCTGACTGATCAGGTGTTTCCCACCAGTGAGTCCTAACCCCCTCCCCAGGGTCCAGAGTGATGATCTCTCTCCTGTGGGGCCCAGAAGGAGCATCACGTTGGACAGCTCTCCTACGGGAAGACGGACTCACTTTCCCAAGGAAGTCAGACCTATCAGAAACGAGGTGCCTTCAAACTGCCTTCCAAGCTCCTGGCAAGGGCTGCTGCAACCCATGAAAATTGAGCACAGCTGTCCAAGGATCGAAGTCACTGTTTGGGACTGTGGACTCCCTCCATGTAGTCCCTCTATTGCATCTTGAACATTTATACTTTTTGTCTTTGTGTTTTCATCATTCCTACTAAGATTCTCAGGAGAACTTAGGGTTTGTACAGCTCTTTTATAGGCATTGCTGTCCTTGATTCTCCCGATGGTCCTGTTGCTAGTGACCAAGTCAAGCACGAGGCAGATAACTGGTGTCTGAGACAGGTGATCAGACGGAAGGAGAGCCACTGAGGAAGTCTCTTTGATGGCAGGAGAATGGCAGCCAGGCCCATGAGAACCCACCAGCGACCGCTGTGCAGAATTGGGTAGACACAGCATCCATCCACACTCCCAGGGGTGGACCCGGAAATACTTCAGAGCCAGAGAGGCCTGGGTACCAACTGCTGGGGACAGAGGCCAGCCATAAGCCACCGTGTGGCCAGGCTGCTGTGGACAGCATCAACTGTGCAGAGCCCTAGGCCCGGCACCTCTCTTCAAACCTCCCATGGGAGTGCCGACCCAAGCGTGGACTATAGCACTGTGGGGGGACACTTGAAGGGAAGAAGCTCAGGAAACTTGCGTCAGACCCAGGTTAACTGACGTCCCAGCTGCCAGACTCCTGGGTGCCTCCACTCTGCTCATGAGCAGCATCCCAGTTCTCCAGGAGGAGGATGGGTGCCATATGCTCTCCAAACACCTGGGCCGATCTCTGCTCCACGGAATGTCCCCTAGGCCAGGGAATCCTGCTGAGGGAGAGACTGTGCCCCAGCTCACAGGAACTTTCGAAAGGACACTACGGGGGGCAGTGTGAACAAGTATGTACAGAGGCTGGGGGACACAGGGGACAGGAGGACAAGGCTCCAGGGGCTCCCTGGAGAGGGCGTGCCTACCCCCAGACCTCAGTTTACCACATTTTAAAGGGCTACGATTTCCATCTTTCTGCACAAACCACGTTTGAGTGCGATCCATTGTTTTCTGTCTGAATGCGTGTCGGTTTGAGTGTGTGCGTGCACAACTGTGTGTGCATAGAAACCAAAAGCTGACGCTCAACATAACACAAGACTGACCCTTGAACGTCAAAAAAAAAAAAAAATAGTGACAAGAAAGTAGAAATGACAAGGAAATGGTGAGGTTCTTAGCTAACCCCCGCCCCCCCCCCCCCACCCCGCACACTTCAGTACAGAAAGTTGGTGGGTATTTTACACTTGACCCCTTGATCTAAAGGTGGGAGGTTTGCCCCACCCAGTCTCTGTGCTGGCAGAACTTTCCCCAATTCTGGGGTTTCAATATCCCAATACTGTCAAAAGAGTTGGCCAAATATATATTTTGTGCCTACTTTTCTGCATATAACTGCATTTTCTAAATTTAGACCAGCCTTCTGAGATTTAAAGACAGCTTTGACATTTTTATCTTACTTTTGTCTCACTTCTACTAAGTTGCGTAAAATATTACAGTGAAACACTGAGTGTAGCCGTTGAAGGGTAGGGTTGAGTTGACAGTCATATAAATGAGTTTGTCCTTTTGGGGAAAGTCTAATTATTGAGGATTAAATGCTCTGCTACTTTCTAAAAATACGAAGCTAGAATTCAGAAGGAAGATTCCCAGAATATTGTGACAATAGCTGACAGCAAAGTACAGTTCTCCCTGTTTTCTTCAAGGTGTCTTCTCATTACGGTGGGGACTCACCATTAACCAGGGTGCAGACGCCCCGGAACAGTAATAGATATAACTCAGCAGATCCTAATGAAAACGGAATATTCTATGGAGTTAAAAATCAATAGATTTTAGCCAGTCTTATGCTAATGAACTACTCAGATTTCTTTATCAGTCTCTTGGGGGCTTGAGAAAATTATAACAGCGAACCTCTACCCGAAGTCCGGGGTCAGCACTTTTGCTCGTGGGTTCTTTCTAATGCCCCCTTTCAAACATATGTTACGGTTGGGTAAAGCTTGAATGCTCGGTTATGCAGTATTGATTTAAAGACATATTTGTTCTCGTCTGTTCAGAAAGAATACCGAATCCAAACTGCAGGATTTCTCATAATTGGATTCAGCATGTTTTGTATTAACTAATTAGGAGTTTTGCCTTTTTGGGCTCGCTCCTTTTTGTCCGCTCAGCTGTTTTAATCCTCTTTAGTCCATGAAGCTACAATGTAAGATTCATTATTTTCTTTTTAAATATTTGACGATGCACTTTCAGCCGGATCGGGGTGACTGGGGAGACGTTGGAAGAAATTCTGATCTAATTCCTTCTACCCTTTTGAGTGTTCTTTCTGTAAACTTTCCTGTAATGTTCCTGCCCCCTCCCCTGCCTGCGACACGCGCGTGTGCACACCCACACGTAGCTCCTAGTGACCTCGGGGCTCACGTTTGTGTGTCTACTGGCTCTGATCAGATCTTTAGCGGATCATCTTGTATTCCATGAATATTACACCCTGGTTTGCAAGGGAAATGATGGCTGGTGGTTGGTGCGACGTGCGTGCTACGTCCCTCTCAAATTAAAGCCGGTCACTGGACTTAGCATTCCAGAGGCATTTGATCTGAGAGAAGCAAATCTTCTGCAACCGAGAAATCTCGAGTCTCTCTCTGCACTTCCTTTGTCCTGGCCGGGCTCCCCGAGCCCAGAGCTTCTATTGAAATCCATGGGAGCCCTGAGCCTGGGCCAGCTCCACAGGGACAGGCGGGGAGGGGGTGAGGCAGGCCTTGGTGGGGGCCACGGCAGAGGAGAAGTACGCGCGGAACGGGCCGACAAGCCCCGGCCAGGGGAGCCGTGTGGGGGAAACCACGCGGAGGCAAAGAGAATAGACGTGAGTGGGGACAGGGGCGGAGGTCAGTGAGCGGTTACCAGCTACTGAATTTTACTCTGCATTTAGGAAAGTAAGTCTGAAAATAGGAAAGTTACAAAAGCGTGGCTCCGCGTAGATGCTATCCCTAGGTGCTTCCTTATGGTTTTGATAGCACGTATTCCTTTCAATTGAACTCTGGTGGAGTGTTTCAATAGAATTAATATTTAGGTGCCCCCTCAGCCAAGAGCCAAGGCGAGGCTCCTTGGTGGTCCATGGCCGTTCTCCCTCCCGCATCCGGAAGCTGCTTCTTTCCCGGTGGGCTCTATGTTGACAGCATGGCTGAGCCCTTGTTTTGGAAGCTCGGGATAATGTGCCTTTAAAAATCCGACAGCTTCAGGGGCGCCTGGGCGGCTCCATCGGTTGAGCATCCGACTTCGGCTCAGGTCACGATCTCGCGGTCTGTGAGTTCGAGTCCTGCGTCAGACTCTGTGTGGACAGCTCAGAACATGGAGCCTGCTTCGGACCCTGTGTCTCCCTCTCTCTCTGCCCCTCCCCTGCTTAGGCTCTGTCTCTGTCTGTCTCAAAAATAAGTAAAACATTATAAAAAAAAAAAAAAAAGGAAATCCGACAGCTTCAGTCACTGCCCCTCTGCAGATATCAGAGGACGGGGGCAGGTGGGGGGCTGTGGCCACTCCTGTGGTCCCCAGACATCAGGAGCAGGTTAGGGTTAGGCTCCTGCGGCCCAGGCACCCAGCAAGGACACGCCAGCCAAAAGGAGGAACAGAATGCTGCCTGCACAGGAGTGGCATGAATTGTGGTCACCAAGGCATCACGGCCACCAGGCTTCTCTTCAGCTCATCGGAGGCTTGTATTCAAAACCCTTAGGACCCAACTGAAGCTTCCCAGCTCCTCTGGCTGTAAGACACGATGCTGTCCTCTGTCATCTGAGAAAGTGTCCCCCCGCCCCCCACAGTCAGAAGCCCGCATGCCTGGGAGCCTGGACCCACATCTGTGCCCTACTGTCCTCCTCCTCGGATGATAGAAGCTTTAGATATTTCTCTCACACGCCCTCAAATCCACGACCTGAGCATTTAAACGAGTCGAGCGGTGTTTGCTTTAGTACGTGCAAGTGAAATCTCTTAGGTGCGAAACGGGTGCAATCTGCTGACCGTGCTCATCCCTGGGCTTTGGCTCCCAGGGATCCATAGATTTTTTCTCTCAGCACGAGGTCAGAAATGGATTCACTCCCACTCCTGTGTGTTGGCCCAGCTTCCCTCCTGGGGTGGAGCTGCTTCGTCTTCCAGAAACGGCCGTGCCGCTCCCTTCCCAGCCCATGCGTGTGGTTCACACCACCCGCCCCGAACCCCGTTCGTCTGGGACCAGCCAGGGTGCCCCTTCAGGAATGCGTTCACCCCGAGTCTAAGCAACATGAGCCATGGCCCTCTGCGATGTCCCCGAGGTGGGGCTGCTTGAAATCTCGGTGGTGGGAGGAGTTATGTCCGCCTGGACACGGGTGGCGTCCCGGCGAGGCCAGCTTTGTCTGTCTGTCCGTCTGTATGCGAGGACGTCTGTGGGGCACCGTGGGCGGGTGTTGGCGATAGCGATGTGGATCCTGGCAGTGCTCTTCAGCCTCTGGTCCTGACAGTGGAGGCCTGGGAAGCATGCCGGCTTTCCTTCTCCCTCCACGCCGCACCCAGAGGCAGGGCGCCGAGACCTAGGGATGCGAATTCGAGAAGTCAGCTGTCCGGGCCCCAGGGCGAGAATGAACTCAGGCTGAGCTGCGCAAATTCCTTGTTCTTCCTTGTCCTGAGTCCCCACATGGAGACCACAGTCGCATCTTTCTTACCAGAATTGCTGTGAAGGGTCCGCACGATGACGCGTAGACGTCATCTCAATTATGGTAATTATTTCATTACATATATGTGTGTATAAATATACACAAACACACAAATCATCACGTTGTACACGGTAAATATATACAATCTTATTAAAAAAGAAAACAGGGACGCCTGGGTGGCTTAATCCGTCGAGCAAACACCTCTTGATTTTGGCTCAGGTCATGACCTCACAGTTCCCGATTTCAAGCCTTGTGCGGGCTCCACGCTAACAGCACAGAGCCTGCCTGGGATTCTTTCTTTCCCTCTCTCTCTGACCTCCCCTGCTGTGCGCATGCTCTCTCTCTCTCACCCACAAAATCAATAAACTTAAAATTTTAAAATAGATAAATAAAAAGAGCCAACCTCATTCCTTACGAAAATCTGGCATTTCAGCCTCTTTAACAAAATCACAGGCAGGAGGAGAGAAGGAAGGAGCCGGGGGGTGCAGGCGGTTACGCACGGGGCTCCTGCAGGGGGCAAGGGGCATTTGCTCTCCGGGGTCCTTCACTCGAGCGCACCGGCTTTGCCCGTGGAGCCGGATCGCCCGGGCCGGGCCTGGAAAGGTGGCCTGTCTCTCCTGCTGTTCAGCTTTGCCTTTGGGAGGCCAGTGGCAGGAGGCAGAACCAGAATCTTTTTGCGTACTTGACACGGGGCCGGAAACAGGAGAGAATCAAAACGGAAACAAAAGTACAGGGTCCAGGCCAGCCTCCCCACGTAGCTCGTCTGTCTGTCAAGGAGAAATACACCTGCAAAGCCTCCCTGACGGTCGCACAGCTGCCCCCCTCAGAGCCCTTCCTGCCCCCATCCTTGGAGGCCCTAGGTACCCTCTCTGCATCCCGTAGCCCCCAAGGGGTCACGTGGCCAGGGGTCAGGGCCTTCGTGTCCCCCTGCTGCCCTCCTCCTCCTGCTAGTAAACGCCCAGAAGCCAATTCTGGGCACACGGACACCTTTGGTCCCCGCCTCTGAGCCCCCCTCTCCCCGTCAGGTAAGGACACAGATGCAGACCTGTGTTCTCAGGAGGCTGCAGCCTCCAGGTGACCATCCAGATGGGGGCCACAGGAACGGAGGACAGAGATGTCCGGGGTGGAAGTTTCCCCAGGTCGCCATAGCGAAGGGCTTCTGACATGACTGCAAGGACTGAACAGAAGTGTGACGGCGGGAGCGCTGGGGAAGGCGTGCGAAACGCTGACGGTGAGCTGGCATGACGTGCCTACGTGTACACGTGACGAGGGCGCGCGTCTGATACACACAGGAGAGGTGAGCCGGCCACGCGTGCAGAGAAGACAGGGGAGAATGCAGGAAAGGCCCCCTTTCTTTCCAACCGTTTGACATCCCGAGACATCCCTCCAGGGAAGACCAGTCTGATGCTATGCGCGGGCTGGCGTGTGTACAAGCGCAAATCTCCATGCTTCTCTGCCGAGAATATGCCTGCCTGAGACCACCCCAGGCAACCTGGCCGCGCCTCACAGAGTGAAGGGGCTCGCCCACCAATTTCCCGCTGGCGGGTGCATCTCGGAGACTCCCGCGCCAGTGCCCGCCAGGTCACGCAAGGAGGCCGCAGGACTGCGTGAGGGCTGATCCAGGTAAGGGCGTGCGGTTCCAGGAGGCCGGGGAGGTCTTACGACTTGACCCGCTACCTTGTCTGGGATAGCTGGCGGTGTTTCAGTGGGGGACGGCCCGGCCGCGTTGTGTTTTAGGAAGACCTACCAGTCAGGTTGTGCTGAGTTCGGGCGTGGTGACAAACATCCCCCAAGTCTCAGAGCTGGGCGGGATGGTGGGGAGCATGGGAACCTGCAAACTTCTTCCAGCAGAGCTTCAGGCCCCCCTGCTTAGCCGCGCCACACACCCTGGTCTCTCCTTCTCCTCTGGCATTCACCCCTCCCTCCCCTCGCCGCACAGCCTGTCATGCCCAGAGGCAAAGCCCTTCCCCGGGAATTAACGGAATCCCGGGATTTGGGACTATGGAAGTACAGGAAAGAGGATGATAAGGATGTCGGGGGCACAGGAGTCACTTAAACCTTCTTGGTCATCACCAGTGAGATCCAGATTCTACTGAAGGTCTGGATAAAATACATCCATTTACTTTTTAACGATAACCGAAGGAGTAATTTCCCGGGGCTTTGAACCCAACCAATATTTCATAACGATGTCCTCTTAGAAGCATGTGCTGCTCTGGAGAGAATCTTTCACATTCGGTAGATATGTCTGTGATGTAGCTGACGCTGGGGGTGAGCCTCAGTGCAGGTGTTGGAGGGCTGAGATCTGATGCCAGGAAGGGACTACGACACACGTACCTGGAAGACAGGGTGATTCTAACGTGGATCGGAGATCTTGCTTTTGTGAGAAAAAAAAAAAAAGAGTTCACATTAACATACATCGAGTTAGTATCAGACAGCAACACAAAGGCATTCCTGCAAAGCCAAACAGACCTCTCAAAGGCTCAAGAAAGCGCACACGGTTTAAGATAAATCGGGGTCTGATGTTGTCCTGGGATGTGGCCCCGGCGGGGGTGGGGGGCGGTGGTTCAAGAGCGCTCTCGGCTGCCATGTGCAACTTCTCACCTGCCGTCTAGGAATTGCCCTTCTCGTGTGTCTGCTCCTTGCTCGCTCATTTCTGGCCTCTTTCTTCACCCAGAGTGTTTATCCGCAAGGTTTATCACGTCCACACCCAAGAGAGGATGTGTGCTGAAACTCTTCGGGTGAGCTGGGAAGGACCGGGTCTGGCAGGAGACGGAACTAATTATGCGACTGGAAGACAGCGCTACCGGGTGGAGTACGAAACAGGTGTGCCCGCTGACGTCCAGCCAAGATATTTATGCAAATTATTAAAAGGTATGAGATGCGTATCACTTCTAATCCACCAAATGAATCATTTAAATAAGCTCTTCAGCACCTCCGAGAAAGAAATGGCTCAAATGACAGCCAAGATTGAATAAATTCAACAGATTTCCTCACAGTCAATCAGCCAGAAGGAGAACAATGCATTTTCTCTGATGGAAAGTCGGGAACGGGCTTCTGACCGCGGCGGCTTCCGGCTCCACACTTTTCACACAACGTTCGCGTGGGGGCCTCGATGCTCAGAGAAATCACTATTTCCCCCATTTCGTCAAAAGTGACTATCTACTAGCATCCAGCACAATTCACGAATTTAAAGGCGGCCACATGTATACGTATTAGCTTCTGTGAATTTAAGTTCAATTGTACTAAATATTTGTGCATGTACGTAAGCATTACGCCTCACCGTCTTATCATAATAAGGCCGAACAACCTGCATTGTCGTGAAATCCAAGTTAGAGAAGGATTTGGTGAAGACTTTTGTTGCTTTGTTCATAAAAGAAAGTGTTTCCTGGAGACTTTGTTTTCATGCATATGCAAGAATGGTTAAGAATGTACAAATTAAGGTGAATGAATTAATATTTCTAAATTAAGGTACTCTAAATTATTTATTTTTACTAAATACTTCAGAAACTCCCTCTGATCTGATGTGTTTTAATAATTTGTCGAGTAAATCCCTCCCTTCTTGTTGTTGTTGAGTACAGAACACCCGACCCCAGACTGAACTGCGCTTTGGTGGGCTTGCGGGAAGAGGGGAGGCCCGGCAAGCCGGTGGGCCCGTGGGAAGAGGGGAGGCTTGGCGAGCCAGTGGGCCCACGGGAAGAGAGGAGGCTTGTGAGCCCGACTGCCCGGCGGGCACATCCCTGGTGAGCTCCCCGGTGGCCGGCCCCAGCCCTGGGGTAAGGGCGCTGCCTGGTTCACAAAGGCTCAGCTCCCAGGACCGCAAGCCAAGGTCACCGTGCAAGTTCACCTCATCTGTCTACCACAGAATCGGATCGCTTTCCACCTCAAGTTTCCATTTAACTTCCTAAGGGAAATGGATGCCTATTCAACTCAGGGCAAACTTCTTCAATTTAGTTCTGGATTCCCTTCCTGCCTTCCTTCTCTGGGTGAAGGATCACAGTCCCAAGGCATCCGGGACGCACCTGGTGGTCACCAGTCCTGCATCCTGGCTCCCTCTCAGGGCATGCTCCTGTGTGCCCCCAAGCCCGCCTTCTCATGCAGGTACAGGACTCAACACCTCACCACCCGTTGGCCACCATTCAATGTTCAGTGTCCCACCTGGGGCTTCTGTCCTGCCCCTCCGCCCACACGATCTGGGAGATGCTCAGAGCTCCCCACATCCCTCTTGGCCTGGGCCTTCCAGTCTAGGAAGGAGCAACCTGTCTCATCTCCCTTTCTCCTAGTCCACCAGCCCAACCCAGTTTTTGAGGGTTTAGGCTGATAAACTCACAAAGCTCCAGGGACGTAGAGAGCTTTATCTCTCACAGCTGCTATCTCTGTCAGGAATCTCAAAAGCTTAGTTTGGAACTCAACAGCCACAGCTGCGTTATCCCTTTTCCAAAGCCAATGTCTCCCTGTCCATGACTGTTTCTAATGGGGAAAAGAGCCCAGAGGTAAAATAAATTAGAGGGTGTGGAACATCTTAATTCATATACTTATCTCTCACTTAATTTAACAACTTTGGTTTATTTCTGAAAATTCTGTTCTTCAGAGAAGCAATGCATGGGAAGAAAAAAAAAAGTTTCATTAATTTCAGGTAGGTGAGTGACAGCGTGTCCCAGCTCAACCCCAAAGACTCAAACAACAGTCACAAAGAGAAAAAATAATCAGTCGAACAATAAGAGAAAACTTATATAAATGTAAGCAACAATTCCTAAGTAAGTGCATGCAGTTTGCACATAAAGTATAACAAAGTAAGTAGACACATTGATTCCTCTTTCTGCCCACCATTCTTCACCAATTTCAAAATCTTCCTGGGCTTATGGTTATCTTGCATTGAAACTGCAGTAAAAGCAAGGTAATAGTGCAAAAACCCACTTTTATGGGGAGAAAAAGGCTCAACACAAGAGCGCTCAGATGTCCGGGGACATAGGCAGGTGAGGCATGACCCGTGAACCCAAGAGTGTTCCAGAAAGGCTCATCTCCATCCCTCCCCCTTCAGCAGAGCAGAGGTCCCCCACAGGAGCCGGAAGACTCCCCCAGCACGTCTCCATTATGTAGCCACAGCTGGAGAACATGGCACGCTACGGAACACTTGCTTCTGCAGAACCTCGATGCCCTTGGGTCACCTTCCACAGTGAGAAATCACCCGGTGCCAAGACTCACCAGCTTTGGACGTCCTGGGCAAGAACACCTATGTCCACCCCATAAAGACAAGCATCTGCTTCCTGAACAAGACAACCTTTGACTGTCTGGGTGGGGTTCTCTCCTTGCACTTAGTCAATAAAGCCCAGCACGCTTATTTATGCAGTGAGAGCATCTTCACTTCTGGAGAGCTCTCCACAGTTCTGAAAGGTACTCTGATTTTTCTTAGGATGTCAAGCAAATTGGTGAGAATTTCTATCTGAAAACATAATGTGAGATGTCACTTTTCATAGAGCACCTATCTTCTGTGTTTTCTGTGCAAGGTGTCACCATGCAAGAGTCATTAGCCAGAGCCCCTGTTGTGAAAAGTTGCTCCCTAACCCTCCCTTATGGCAGGGACGTGTGTATGCAGAGGCTCGGGGCTGCCCTGGCAAAGCGGTATCTGTCTATAGCCCAGCTTTTCCTGCTCTAAAACATATCCTTGCCATCCTACTTAGATCAGGCAAAGACCTAGTCTGGCCATCTTCCCCACTTATACCATTGTATTAAGGCACAAAAATTAAACTGGGATACAAACGAAGACGCCTCAAATAAATTAATTGACATCATTGCTATTGCTTGAGTATCGAAACCAATATTTCATGAAGTCGATTTTCAGAGCACATCTTCCTGGTCAAGAGATGTCTTCTGAAGGACCAACGCTGTAGACACATAGGGGGGTGTGGCTACATAGGGGGGTGTGGCTACATCAGCTGCTCACATAGGGGGGTGTGGCTACATCAGCCACACCACGTGCTACAGGTGGGCTCTCTCCCCACATAGACACTCTTCTTTTCCAAGCAGGAGTGGACACCTTGGAAGGGACACGGTGCTTTATGCTGAGATGGAGACCTCAGGTGGCCTCTTAGTCCTAAACTGTTCCTAAAGGCACACATCTTAGCGACTGAAATATCCATAGACACAGGACAAACTCAATTTGATAATATTATCTAGAGAAACCTCGGACCCCAGGGTCGGATCCGGCCTGTTCACACCTGATTTCCCAAGAAGGGTCCTCCAGCCTCTCCAATGACATCGTGGGGCAGCTCAGCTCAATCCGAATAGCTTTGGGTGTTTGATTTTAGCTCAGTATAAAGGAAAACGTCCTGTCTTATCACCTCCTCCCCCTGGAGCTGTCCCACATGGGACACATGAAGCAGAATCCCAAGGGACTGTTGGCAGTCTGTGTCAGACCCCCTCCTCCAGCCCAAACACCCAGGGGTAGCTCCGGCTGTAATGGGGGAGGGGTTCTGCACGGGACCCCTATTCCAGGCCCTCCAGGGAGGACCTGGATTGCCGGGCTTTCTCCTGAAACATGGGCCCCGGGCTCCGGGGGCTCAGCCACAGCCCCGTGGCCAGCAGCCCCCTTGCCCAGATGCAGAAGTTCACCCCATTCTCGAACACACACCTGCCAGAAATGGAGGCAGCGAGCTACGCTATGAGGAAGCGTCACATTAGAAGCTCCTTTCCGATCGATGTCCTGTGAGTCACGGCCTCCTCTCTCCACACGGGAAAAGGCTAACGCACTGGGGACAACAAGAGGCTCGCCATGAAGAGAGTCTCAGAGAGAGGATGGAACGTCTCAGCCCCTTGAGGCCGCTCCACTTACATGGCAGCAATTGGGGGGATAAATCCGTTCGTGGCAGACCTAGCTAATCTCGGAATAAAGACCTGCCAACACAGGGAGGAACCTGGGCATCTCCAAGAGATTGGGTTAACTCATCACAATGCAGAGCTCGGCCTTTATGGAGCGACTCTTCTGAAAACTTGGAAACAACCCACGGAGACACATGTGATCTCACTCCGGACAGAGCTAGAGAGGGAGGAGGAGGCTGGCATCGTCACCTCTTTGTAATCACAGGGTGGTAGTGGGACAAAACTTCACTAGGAGCCCACGCCTTGGCTGAGTCGAAATTGATTGGATCCTGTGAGCAAAATACATGCCCTTTAACTTGCTTGGCTTATCTGATCATGTCATTACAAATAAACTACTTTAAATGATAAATGCATTTTTAAAAATTAGGGTCATACTAGCCTGGAAACATGATTGGTGATGGTGTTCAGCTGAGTTTCCAGAATGTACCCTGTTGAGGGTGGAATGCAGCTAGGCCCTATGTGATGGCAAGGCTTGAGTGTCCTAATTCCAGGGGCCCATCCTGAGATCTGAAAATAGAAGATGGGCTCATAGGTGCTGAGGGTGAAAAGTTCTGGAGGCTTGGAACATGCTGGGGTGTTGAGATCCGTTCTAGGAACAGGAGAAGCGGGGGAGGGAAGACAAGATGAACATTGTTTCCGGGTGACTCATCGAATTGGGAATTTTAATGACACAAGGGGACCTTCCAGAAAGCTCTCTTTGGAGACTCTCAATTTGTGTTTCTGAATCGAAACACAGTGATGGGCCCTCAAGCTGGCTGCTGAGAAGAAAACAATGGATAGATGTGGTTAAGCTCGTTTTAATCTTCGTTAAGCTTGGAGAGGTTGTGGGCAATTAACAATGGTCTCAGGGGCACCTGGGAGGCTCAGTCAGTTGAGCGTCCGACTTCGGCTCAGGTCACGATCTCGAGGTCTGTGAGTTCGAGCCCCGCGTGGGGCTCTGTGCTGACGGCTCGGAGCCTGGAGCCTGCTTCCGATTCTGTGTCTCCCCCTCTCTCTGCCCCTATTCCACTCACGCTCTCTCTCTCCCTCTCTCTCTCACAACAATAAATAAACACTAAACAACGGTTGCAGAGAGAGCTCGAGAGAGCAAGCAGCTTCTGCCCCGGGGCCTGAGCACTTCATTCCACACGGACAATCATGATCTCCCGCCCAAGCCCTTGGCTCCTTGGCCAGGAGCACACAAATTCACTCCGTTTCTGAGCTGTCGCATACACGCCGTTGGTTTGTGTATTGACTTGTTTTCATCTCTGCTGTTTTTTCAAAGCAGACTAGAAGACCCTCCAGGACATACACGTCTCTCACTTTTGTGCTCTCCCGCAGGATGGCAGTGACAGCGGTGGTCGACTGGGTCCGTGAAGGGAGACGAGGGAAGGAGGCAGTGAACGCGAGGCCTGGGGCATGGGGACATTTGGAATTCAGAGGCCTGCGTGCTCACTGGGCCTGGTGGCGGAGCGGGCCCCTGGGCACCAGTTGGCCTGGTGTTAGTCTGGTGGGGAACCCCCATTGCCTCTTGCCTCAGTCTTCACATCTGGAAAATGGGAAATAGGTGGTCCCTACCTCAGAGGAGTAACGCGATCGGGCTATGATATGGTAAGGTGACACGTGGCCCCCCCGAAGCGTGGCCCCCTAATCCCAGAGCCTGTGACTATACTGTTCCATGGCTAAGGGGGCTCCACAGATTCAGTCAAGGGTGCAGGTTTCACAACAGGGAAATTATCCTGGATTATTCAGGTGGGCCCAGTAAAGCTGCCACAATAGAGCACAACCCCCTGGGCGGCTTTAACACCAGAAACGTATCCCCCCTCAGCCCCGGAGGCTGGAAGGCCACGATCAAGGGGTCCATGGGCTTCTCCTTCTGAGGCTCTGAGGGAGCACCCCTCCCGCCTCTCTCCAGCCTCTGGTGGGGGCTGGCCCTCTTTGGCGTCCTCTGGCCGGTAGATGCCCCACCCCGGTCTCTGCCTCCAAGTTCACATGGTGTCTGTGTCCAGATCCCTTCTTCTCGTAAGGACTCCCGTCACAACGAATCAGAGCCCACCCTCATGACCACATCTTAACTTGATCACCTGCAGAAACCCGCCTTTTAAATAAGGTCACATCCAAATAAGGTACGGGGGTTAGGACGTCAGCATCTTTTGTTGAAAATGGGACACAATTCTGCCCTTTACAAGCCCCTGCAGCGGAGAATTTTCTCTGGCCGTCGTCACTGGGCTGTGGCAGAGGGGATGTAAGAGGCCGAAGCCCGAGAAGGGCCTGAAGGTAAAAGACAAGTAACGCAGGTGACAGGCAGGCGCTGAGGGCTGGGGGACTCGGGCCTCCGGCTCTATGAGCCCGAGAGCTGACCACTTCCAACACCCGGGGGGCGTGGGGACAGATACTGCAGGGCCACCACCCAGGTTTGGGCCTGTACAACCTCGCAGAGAAAGTGCTGAGCCCCCCTGGACCTCTGGCCTGTGGACTTGTGGGGAGGGCTCATCTGTGTTGTTTTAAGATCCGTTTGTGGTCACTTGGTATGGAGACCAATGTCATGTAAAGGTTATGCCCGGCACCTGACGTCAGCTTATCTCATCTGTATAAAATATGCACACGTTCGTACCTGCGTAAATTCCCTGGCTCTTCTTTGGGATAAAGGCTGCTACGTGTACCACAAACACACACTCAGGTGCACACGCACACGCTCACCGTTCCACATCCAAATCTAGATTTATGTCCTGCTGTATGTATATAATAACCTGGTCCATTGCAACGGGTCTTGTCCACCTACAGAAGACATTATGTAAATTAATTACGTACGTCGCCAAAATGATTCTTTGTTGATGACGTGGCCCAAGTGTGTCGAAACTATGATTTTATTAAACATGATCAACATAAAAAGCAGATCGCTGCCCTTCAAATGCCGTCCCTTTTCCGAGGGAAACTCGCTGGCCTGAGGGTCCTGCGTGCTTGCTGGTTGAATCACAGCCATCAACAGAGCCTCGTCCCCAGCCCCGCATCTCGGGCCTGGGTCCTCTGGGCGGCACCGGGCTCCAGGCGAGGAAAGGGCTCAGGGGCTTGTGAGGAAGGAGGGACCCGTAACAATGCTTTCTGGGCAGCAGAGTCACAATAATTATGATGAGACTAAGAAATCTATTCCATTTGTGGCAGTAAAGCCAGAGTGCTTTCTTCACGGAAACGCGGTCTTCATGATGGCACGTCAACCCCTTTCGTGCTCCCCAGACTCAGCCGCAAGTACGCCCTGGGCTTGGGGCCACAGTGAGCCACTCTGAGTCAGCCTTGTTGCTGACGATGTAGGTAACTACATTTATTGGGCACCTGCCATGTCCCAGGAGTTGAGCTCAGAGCGTTTTCACATTATTTGATTTACTCCTTCAAGAACACGCTCTCTGTTTTAGGAGCCACACAATTTTCTTCTTCTGTGCGAACCGTGGGGCCCGACAAGAACGCCTCAGCTGTTCATTCTAGGAAACACTTGCTTCTGGGAGATAAGACCTTCAACCAACTAAAATAGCTTACTTATCACAGCTTAGCAAGACGTTTGTTCCTCAAGACCCTCCCTGGGATCATCCCCAAACTATCACGTGACTTTCTACCTGTTCCTCAGTGTCTTAAGGGACATTGATGGCAGACACCTAATCTCACTGACAGGTGATGCCATGGCCCCACTTCCCAGAGCTGGAAACTGAGGCAAAGACAAGACAGTTGTTCCCAAAGGCCGAGCTTCTACTCTCCCAGAACTTGTACCTCGTATTCCGTCACTGGGTTCTTGTTATCTTGAGTTCCTCTCCAAGGGACAGGTCCCGGTGTGGATTCTTGGGTCTGGGTCTCTGCTGCAGACCTCAGCAGTTGTCCCCAGGACCTGAGTTTATCTCTGAAGTCCAGAGAGGCTGGCCAAGGACTGCACCCTCTGTGCCTGCAGCCGGCCTCCAGAGCCACCACCCTGACTCCTCAGCACGTCTGCTGGGACTGACCCCGTCGCCTTGTCCTTGCTATTGGGTATGTCTGCACCCAGCCGACAGCCCCTCACAGTCTGACCCGTCCTGTCCCAGACCAAGCCTTGGTCTTGACATTCTGAACCTCTGGCGCCCCATGTTTCAACGCTTGAAACTGCTTACTCTCTGGGTTCCGGAATCAGATTACTCCATGTTACCGACGATAAGAAAGTTCAAAAATTTTAATATCCCTCAGTATTTCGTGACAGTTGCTGTACTGTGGTGATTTTGATCAATGGTGTACTTTTGTTTTGCTGCTAAACAAATCACACAAACTCAGAGGTTTGAAATAATGTGTGTAGGGGCGCCTGGGGGGCTCAGTCAGGTAAGTGACTGACCTCAGCTCAGGTGATGCTGATCTCATGGTTCGTGAGTTCAAGCCCCACAGCCACATCGGGCTCTCTGCTGTGAGCACGGGACCTGCTTCAGATGCTCTGTCCCCTGCTCTCTCTGCCCCTTCCCCACTCATTCTCTCTCCCTCTCTCTGTCACAAAGAAACATTAAATAAATAAATAAATAAATAAATAAATAAATAAATAAAATAACATGTTTATCATCTCTCAGTTTCTGGGGATAAGGACAAGGTGTGACTTACCAGGATCCTCTGCTCAGGGCCCCACACCTGTGCATCACCCAGGATGGGTTCCCATCAGAGGCCCGACTGGGGAAGATTTGCTTCCAAAATCCCCATGCACTGGTACAATTCATTTCCTTGAAGCTATGGGATTGTCCTGACTGTGTTTTCTTAAAATATGTTTGTCCACTGGGGCGCCGAGATGGCTCAGTCGGTTGAGTGCCCGACTTGATTTCGGCTCAACTCATGATCTCATGGTTCATGGGGTCGAGCTCTGTGTCTGTGCTGACAGTGTGGAGCCTGCTTGGGCTTCTCCCTCTCTCTCTGCCCCTCCCCTGCTTGCAGTCTCTCTCTTCCTCTGAAAATAAATAAATAAACCTTTTTAAGTGTATTTTTCCACTGGGCTTCCATTCATCACAGGGACAATTATGTTGATTCTATTTTCTATATTCTTGATACCTTCCAGACCTGGAGAGGGGCTGACTCTCCAGGGGCTAATTCCTGGAGATAATAATGCCCTGCGCCTCTTCCCTCGGAAAGTCTATGCAATGAAAACTTTTTTTAATGTTTGTTTATTTTTGAGAGAGAGAGAGACAGAGCGCAAATGGCGGAGGGGCAGAGAGAGAGGGAGACGCAGACTCTGAAGCAGGAGCCGGGCTCCGAGCCGTCAGCACAGAGCCCGACATGGGGCTCGAACCCACGAACCGCGAGATCGTGACCCGACCCGGAGCCGGACGCCCAACCGACTGAGCCACCCAGGCGCCCCTATGTGATGAAAATTTAACAGCCTCAGCCTCTCCGCGTCATCAGCCAGCTACACCTCTATAAATTAAATCCCAAGTATAATGCTGCTGGCACGTGGGAGGCTTACAGAGAAGCAGTCTGCCACCGCGGGAGCGCCACCCCTCACCTTTGCCACGTTCTGTTGGTTAGAAGCAAGCCGCAGGTCCCGCTCACACGCAAAGGAGGGTTGTCGCCCCCGGGGCTGGGCGCATAGGACCACCTTAAAGTGGTTTTAGAAAGACCAGGTGAATTGAGCTGAAAGGTAAGTCATAGTCGATGTGTGCATTTTACTAGCCAGCACACTCCCTTCGTAGTGACCGTGGCTCAGTAAATAGGAGCTCTCATATACTGTGCATTCCTAATTTGATAGACAGTCGTATCAGCTGCATGACCCCTTGTAGCTGCGCGCGATGTGCCTGGCCCAGTGGGGGCGTTCACGCTGATTTAGTAGCTTAGGTGTCTGATTCAGCAGAAAATTCATAGTGTGTCAACAGGTTACGATGTATGTGGCTCAACTGGTGATCTATTCCTTTTTAGTCGGTGTTTGTTTTTCCTATGAATGATTTATCTGTTCTAGAATGAACTGTGTCAACCATCACACATGGTATATTAATTTCAGTGTGTTATGCAAACATTTCCTCGGCAATATACCTTATTCTGTCTTTATTTGCTCTCACTGGCAACATCATATCCTTTCTTTATTTGAATTAAATAGCTTTTTCTAAGTGCGCTATTCTCCTTGGGGATGTGAAATGCACAGCACGTGGAAAGGAAGCTTTCATTTAAAAAAATATAACAACCTTTTTTTTTTATTAACTCTTGCATGAGAGTGCTTACCACGTTCAGTATTTTGCTCCAAATATTCCAAAATATGCTGTCATTTAATTACATAACGCTGGAATGCCTCCTTTTCCGTAGTTGTAATAAAAGGTACCATTATTGGAACATTAAAGGAGTTGTAAACTATTTAAAAATAACCTCATAACATCGCACGTGGCTTAATAAAGTCTGGAGAGGGTTGATACGATTATTCATGTTTCATAGAGACAAGTGAGCACAGGGATCTTATGGGGTTTCCCAGAGGAGGGAGCAGCCATGCAGAAAAATGGCGGGCGGGTTTGTCAGAGCACTGGTTCTCTTCCATTGGAGGGAAGCTCTCTGGTTTGTTTCCCAATGCTAGCACGTGTGTTCCTGATCCGTACCCCAACGTCCACAATCATACCGTGGCTTGACCCAGAACCATCACTGTGTACCAGGCTAGCCTCTGGTCTGGAACCATCACCATATATCAGGTGAGTGCCTTGTTTGGAGCCATCACGGTACACGAGGCTAGTGCCTGGTCTGGCTGCATTTATGAAACACTAAAGGAGCTTTAAACTGTTTAAAAACAGCCTTGACGGGAGGTACCTCACCTTACAACCGATAGGCTGGCATATGTGATGAAATGTAATATAACAACAATAGAATAGCACCAGACCCAAAACATCACTCCACACAAGGCGATACCTGGTCCAGACAATAACGGTATACTAGGATAATGTTTGGTGTGAGACCATAACCATTCAGGCTAGTGCACATACATGTGCGTGTGTGTGTGTGTGCATGCGTGTGTGTGTGTGTGTGTGTGTGTGTGTGTAGTTTTGTAGTATAATGTGCATACAGTGAAATTCTCAACTTTAAACGCGCCATTTACTCAGTTTTTACAAATGTGTTTCAAGACACAGAACCTATTCATCACCGCAGAAAGTCCTTCCCTCTCCCTTCCTGGTCAATGCTGTTTCCCCTGGAAAAACTCACTACATGACTTCTACCGCCATCTATTAATTTTCTTATTCTAGGCATGTCGGCGCAGTCATGGGGGATGGGCCTTTCTATGTTCAGTTTCTTTCATTGAGCTAGGGGTTTTGGTGCTCGTGTATGCTGTTGCACATATCAGAATTGCATTCTTCTTTATCCTGTCATCTGAATAAGCCACAGGTGGTGGGTCTGTTCTCTGGTAAACGCTCTGACGTTGATCGTTACGGATCAAGTAGCGATGGCCATTCTTGTACAAGACTTGCTGTGGCTATAATTTCATCGTGTTTTTAGAAGTAGAACCACTGGCTCATAGGACGGATGCGTGCTTAAAACTTTAAGAACCTACCAAAAAGTTTCTAAACGTTGCTTTAACACTTTATACTCCTACCACCAATAAATGAGAGTTCTGGTGGTTCCATATATTCTTTGACATTTGGTGTTGCTAAACTATTTTTTTTAAGTTTATTTATTTATGATTTGAGAGGGACAGAGACAGCATGAGCAGGAGAGGGGGAGAGAGAGAGGGAGACAGAGAACCCCAAGCAGGCTCAGAGTCACCAACTGGGAGATCACGACCTGAGCTGAATCCAAGAGTTGGGTGTTTAACTGACTCAGCCACCCAGCCGCCCCTGGTATTTCTGAACTTTTTAGATTTTAGCCTTTCTACTATACGTATAGCCATCTCTCATGATGGTTTCAATTTGAATTTCCCTAAGAATGATGTTAAGCAGTTTTTCATTTGCTATTTTTAGGCGGTTTTTTCCTGACCTTCCTTCCTGTCCTAGGATCCTGTGTATTTTTATTGGAGTGTCGGTCTTATATTTCTGTTAAGCTGCAGGAGTTTTTTGTATACCTAGATGCAAGTCTTTTTCAACTATATCATTGCTAATACTTTCCTCCAGTTAGGGACCGTACTCATGATGGTGTTTTTTGATGAGAAGTCATTTTTAACTACAAAGAATTTTCGTTTACTAATGTTTTACTTTATAATTCAAGCTTTTGTTTCATTTTGATTTTTAAGGAAATCTTTACTTGCCCCATGATGTGGAAGGAATTCTTCCAGATCAATCATTTGCACTTTACATTCAGGTATGTTCTGTCTTCAGTTGGTCTGGGGTACGGTGCAGGATAGGGACCGAGGGGGTTTTGGGTGCGTGGGTATTCCCTTGTTCCAGCACCATTCGTTGAAGAAATTTTCCCTTTCCATTGAGTTTCTTTGACACTTTCGTTGAAATAATTTTATCTTATAAGTGTGGATCAATTTCTGGATTTCTTATATTGCTTCAAGGATGTAGTTTTAATCATGATTTGATATCACACTCTTTTAGTTACTACCCCTGCCTATAATCATCTCTGGGGGTGCTAGTTTTCTCCTTTATCTTTTAAACTAATTTCAAATAATCTTGTTAATTTCTTTAACAAATCTGTTGAAATTTTAATTAGAATTGCATTGATTTAGGTGCACTTGGGTGGCTCAGGGGGTTGAGCCTCTGACTTTGGCTCAGGTCATGATCCCACAGTTTGTGGGATGGAGACCCGTGTTGGGCTCTGTGCTGACAGCTCAGAGCCCGGAACCTGCTTTGGATTCTGTGTCTCCCTCTCTCTCTGCCCCTCCACTGCTCGTGCTCTGTCTCTGTTTCTGTCTCTCTGTCTCTCCCTGTCAAAAATAAATTAAAAAAAGAAAAATTTAAAAAATTAAAAATAAATGTTGTTTAAATTGTTTATTGCATAAAGCTGTTTTTATATATCCCTCTCATGATCATTTTTATCTGTACAATCTCCAGTGATGTCACCTATTTCACTTCTGCTATTAGTAACTTCTATTTCTTCGTTGACCAATCTTGCTAGAAGTTTATCCATTTTATTTATATTTTTGAAGAAATAATTTCTGGCTTAGTTGAGTTTCTCTATTGCGTTGCTGTTTGTTTTTACTTCATCGGTTCCCACTTTTATTTGTAATATTGCCTCTCTTCCTATGTAAGGTATAAGTCATTCTTTTCCCAACTTATGTTAGGTAGAAATAGAAGACACGGACCACACACCTTCTTACATTCTACTATATGCATCTGAAGCTATCAGTGTCCCTCTCATGACTGATTTGGCTGCATCCCCCAAATTTTAACATGCTGTGATTTCATCATTAATCAATTAAAACTATTTTCAATTCCCTTTGTAATTTCTTCTCTGATTCAAGGGTCGTTTCATTGTTTCACTTTAATTTTTAAATATTTGGAAATCCTCCAGAAATCTTATCGATATTGATGTCTCTGCTCTTGTCAAAAAAAATGCTTTCTATCATCTCTGCCCCAGAAGGCTCTATCTAGTCAAAGGTTCATATGGCTTGAGAAGACTGTATACTCTCAGTGAGTAGAAGAAAGGGGGTAGGGTTCTACAGATGATAGCAAAAGTTGATTGCTGCTGGGGTGCCTGGGTGGCTCAGTCGGTTAAGCCTCCGACTTCGGCTCAGGTCATGATCTCGCGGTCCGTGAGTTCAAGCCCTGCGTCGGGCTCTGTGCTGTCAGTTCGGAGCCTGGAGCCTGCTTCAGATTCTGTGTCTCCCTCTCTCTGACTCTCCCGCACTCACGCTCTGTCTCTCTCTATCAAAAAATGAATAAACGTTAATAAGTAAATAAATAAATAAATAAACAAACAAATAGTTGATTGGTACTGCACCTGTTTAAACTTATGGGAATTTTATTATATGAGCAATGTTATATTCTTGTACTGAGTGTGACACAAACAACTAAAGACAAGTCTTGTAAAAGAGAGGGCATCCTAGTCTGGTGAAGACATTACCAATGAAAAAGAGTGGGTGGTGAAGGACGAATCCTTGTTGGGGAGATTGATCCCTGGAGAGACTGCCTGTCCCAGGGAGAGAGAGGCCCCCTCTGTGGGACACAGGTGACCTCATCTCCCTCCTCAGCCGAGCCTAGGGGTCGGTCGTCTTTTTTCTTAAATGGTCAGGTAGTAAATATTTTAGGTTTTGTGGACCAGGAGGAAGAATCATGGCTATTATTCAGGTATTGACATAACACACAAAAATGTAAACTCCCTTCTTCAATCGCAGGCTGTAACAAGGCAGGCAACTGGCCGGGTTTGGCTCACAGGCCTTAGTTCGCCAACTCCCGCGTCATGTCCTGAGCGCACTCTGTCGAGCACTAGGTGGAAAAGGCTATTGTGGGTGGTAATGAAATGAGGTCCTTGGTCACACTGGGGAGTCTCTGGATGAAACACGCTTGAACAGACGGTTTTACCGCTGGAAGTCACAGAGGCTTCAGCGTGCAATGTACATTGAGAACTTCCATGAGAGCCCCGTAAAAGGAGATATTTCCCAGAGACATCTGACCATAGAGCGGTTTTATTGTGCTGGTTTCCTGAGGGTCTGCAGCACCTTCAAACACCCTTTAGCAAACGCTAGTCCGACGTGGTTTTCCAAAGCCAGCTTCTCCTTTTCACCCCTGGTATTTTCGAAAATGGAAATTGCACTGGTCCATTGTGTTTTGCAAATGTTAGAAATTCTTCCCTGGCCTTGCTTGTATTTAAGTTGAAACGGACAGAGGTGAAGGGACCAGAGGGAACGCTGACCGCAGGCTGCCTTTCCACCTGGGCAGATTCGGAACCCTGGGCAGAGCTGGCGTATCTGTGTGGTGTCTGCCCCCCTCACACCAGGATGCGGACTTCTTGAGGGCAGCACCTTCTGTCCGTTGTGATCACGGTGGCTCCCTGGAAGCCCTGAATAGTTTCGAACACAAGAGAATGTGCTCAATGAACCGTGTCCAGTGAACAGATGATGTGTCGTGACCTCCAAGAGACTGGCAGAACCAGCAACAAGCCCCTCCTCGAGCAGTAGATTAACAGTTACCTGCGTGGATTAGCTCCCGGGGTGCCACACGAGTTCCCACAGACCGGGGGCTTCAAACAACACACACGAATTCTCTTTCAGTTCTGCAGCTTATGTGCACAGGTATGCGGTCCCTCGGGAGGCTGGGGGAGGACCCACTCCCGGCTCCTCCCACTTGGGCTGGCTCCTCCCACTTGGGCTGGTTGCACATCTTCCTTGGCTTGTGGCCCCGTCCTTCTCTGCTCCGTCTCTGTGGGCCTTCCTCCTGGTTGTGTCTGTCTTGTCTGCCTCTGCCTCTGCCCCCAAAAAATACTTGTGACGGCATCGAGGGCACCACCGGATAATCCAGGACAAGCCCCTCATCCCCAAATCCTTAACTTAATCACATCTTTTGGGGCTTCAGAAGCAAAACCTCTGAGATCCCCATCACTCAGCCCACTACACCTGATTCTTTGGAAAGATTGGAACCTTTCTTTTGATCTTTGCTTCTAACAGGAACCGACGTTGAGGTAGAGACAGTCCACTCTAAGGAAATCTCACTTTGTGCTGCTTGTGATAGAGCCCATGTGTAACAAACAAGTCTGGCTTTTCAAAATTACCAGCCGGTGATGAAAGAACAGCATGTTTCTCCGTTATCAGCTCCAAATTTGTTTTACATTCTTTTAGATAGAATATCTTATGCAGCAAAATGTAAGTTATTACTGAATAGGTTAGTAACAGAAAAAAAAAGCCACTTCTGAATCATTTAAGTTGATGGTATAAAATACAGAGGAAATGGTAAATCCTTGCAAAATGGGTTATATAAAGACAATGCCAGCAGTCTCTAATGTTTCCATCGGTTCTCGTCGTCTATATATCACTCGGGGTTTTAAGTTTTGGAGCAGGTTTTAAGGTAAACAGAGACTGAATTCCAAACGGCTTCTGGACTCATGATGACCCTGACTTTATTAGTAATGAGATCTAATGACATCATCTTTGACAATCATGCTCTTTAACCTGGTTTGATCTAAACCAGACTCCTCAGGAATGATATCATGAAGGTAAATCCCTGAAAAGAGACCCAGCCACTTTGGTATAAACCGTCGAGAGGGATTGGGTTACTGAGAATGACTTCACCCACCACTCGGTTCTTACTTGGGCGACACAGACCATATCGAAACTGCCGAGAAGGGCAGCGGATTAGCGATGTTGTTTTTAGTAACCACACTCAAAATCATGCCCGAATTCTAATTATGCACGTGGGCAGGCTTATTTAAATATGGTTCCTACCCTTTTTCGTTAGACACATTTTAATTCTGAGAGCCCACACTTCCCTCCATGTGTGAAAAGAATGTCTGGCATTTATGCGACGGTGAGTTTAAACCTCCCGTCTGCTGTACAGGACAAGGTAAAGACGTCTAGGTTAATATGTCTCCCAGCTGTAGGAACTGGTTGTGAAAATAATCTACAAATAACATTTGCATGAGGCAAGGGCTGTGCATGCAAATGAGGCTTGCCTACATCTACATCTGTCCACCTCCAGCAACACTGCCCCAGTCCTTAGCCATGACACCTGTCTCCTGCCCTGTGATGGCCTCCTTCCTCGTCTCCTGGCACCCTCCTAAAAGCATTTCTCGGTGGATCCACAGAGTACTGACCTTGTTGTGCCTGGGCGGAAGCAGAAGCATAGCCATCCACACACAGCCACGCCAGCCAGTCTCGCGATATGCGTCAATCAATGTTTATAGAAATACGTAGACGACCACAATACTAACCGTCGGTGTCAGTGAGTAACTTGATATGCTATTTCCAGAAAGAACTGACATTATTTTCTTGACCTGACCTGGTTCGTGCATGTGATTCCCCCCAAAAAATACCAGTAAACTCCTCAGAGGCAAAGCGCAGTCGATCTTAAGTCACTAGAAGAACTATTTAATACTCAGGACTTGGTCGTGCTGCAAAGATAAGTCTGAACCCACAGTGGATTGTCATGTCTGTCTTTGCAAAGCCACTGAGTGATTTAACATGCCAGGTGGACAAAACTCTAAACCATTTGGCTTATGCAGAAATGGGTTGAAGAGCTCACCGTAGGCCTGACTTCAGCACACGTGATCGTCCTGAGTAGGAGGAGAGGAAGCGCTCAGGCCGACCCACCCCGGGGTGCTCTGCATTTCCCCCACCTCAGCTCTGAGGTTTGCAAAGATGGCACCGCATCTTCAACCACCGGCTCAAAGTTGGGGAAGCGGCAGGAGCCCCCGGGGCCCTGGGTGAGTTCTCCTTCTGCCCACAGTTTCTGATCCAGTCCTGGCGCATTTGTACGCAATCGGCTGGTGCCTCCGGGAACGACCCCAGGCTTGTTCTTGCAGGGAACTGCACGGGGAGTGGGCTGTCCCCAGGGGCCAGGAGGGAGGCAGGCTGGACGCCAAGGACAGTGGTGGGTGCCGTGCACTGTAATGAGCAGCTCTATCTATCTATCTATCTATCACCTGCCCTGAGCTGGGGAGAGGCAGCAGGCAGTGGTTCTCTGACTCCGGGGGAAGAGCCCCGGGGTCCGGGGCCGTGTCTCCCAGTTCCCGGTGAGGCGAGGTGGTGGCAAAGTCCCCAGCTTCTCCTGGCTCAGTTTCCTCCTCTGTGCAATGGGACTAAGGGCAAGGATCCCTCCGCTAGGGGCTGTGGCTCCCATGCCCACGAATCACACTTGTACCCATGAGGTGATCGCGGCTGTAGCCCCTCTTTGATAACCGAAGCAGAGCCAGCGGGCAGAACGGGGTGATGTCTGTGCGGGAGGTTTCATCTACCCCCGGACCCCAAGCGGGCCTGTGTTCCTAGGAGCACCCCCACCTTCCCTTTTAAAGCCAGGAGTTCCCGACACTTTAAAATAGTGTAATGGGAGGCAACTTAACGACATGTGATTTATGGAGCCATCAGGAGGCACATCAACGTCTCCATCCTGGACACAAATCAAAGGCCAGACAAGGGTGCAAACACTAATTACTTTTAACAAGTGCGAGCGGAAGGTGACGGAGGGCAGGGCTGCGCTGGGCCCGGCCTGAGGGGCCGCCGACCGCTGCCTGGACAACGCCGGCCGGCTCGGAGGGCGGCCTGAGCTCCCCGCGGCCACCCTTTGAAGTCTCCTCCCGGAGCAGGCAAGTGACAAGCGTCCGTCCTCAGAGAGAGCCCAGTCCCCAGAGCTGCTTTGGGTTAGCGAAGGAATGTGTGCTTTTTTGAAACCTGACCCCGGGGGCCCCTAAAAAGGTGGGCTTAGGCGGGGCCGGGAGTGACCTTGTAAATTTAGACAGCTGCCGGGCCACCGCTCCGAGCAAGTGATCACGGAGGCGCTGATTTTCTGGACTCGAGAAATCCAAGGGCGCCCCTTTAAGCCCCGCGGGGTCAGGTCCCACCTCGGAGGCCGGTGTGAGAACCGGGCGTCCAGAGGCCTGGCCGCTCTGGGGACAACGCCGAGGCTCTGCGGGCCGGGCAGGCGAGGGGGCCGCAGGCAGGCAGACCCCGAGCCCCCACCACACGCGTGCCGGTCGCCCCGTGCGGGGACGGCCTCCTGTCCGCCAATGCCAGGCGCAAATGCAACTCTGAGAGCCGCTCGTTAGGGCAGACTCTGCGCCCGACGGTCTGGTCGCTCCCTTTAGAAAATGGTGCCTGGGCTGGCCATGGCCTTCAAGACCCCGCCCTTGTGGTTGCAGCTGGTGCAGCGGCCGCCCTCGTGCGCCTTCTCCGTGAGGACCCTCAGACGGCTATGAGCACAGTGTTTGCCTTGAGTTAGGGTTAGAGAAGGAGGAACAAGGACGATTTTACAGAGATACTTTAAAGATCTAAAGTTTAGAAAGGAAGGAAGTCAGGTTTCCCAAGGGAGCCCAAACGAAGCAAACACTCACCGGGGACTGGGGTGTCTCGCGGAGTGGTGAGAAAACGGCGGCCGCGGGAGCCGGGTCGGAGCTCCCGGTCCGGCCACGCGTGCCCGGGAAGCCCCGAGCCTCCAGAGGGTCCTCACTCCCGCCCCTTCCCACCTGCACCCCTGCGGACGCAGGCTGGGCCTCGCGGGGCTGGAACTGCACGGCCCAGGCTTCATGGCACGTGGGCACCACGGAGACGTGGCCTCCACCGTCTGCGACAGTAAGGAGCCCACACGTGCCGTGGGAAAGTAGAGGGGAAAACAAAGTAGTAAATTGCTATGCAAACAGATCCCTACCGAGTCGTGCCCAGTTGCCCCCCTGAGTCTTACGTGGTGTCTCAGCCCAGAGCTCCTGGGTCGGGGCGGGGCCTGGCATGACACCCGTTCCAGGGTCGGACCCACCTTCCCTGGAGCCTCCTATTCACTATTTCCATCCCCCAGATAGTTTGGGGGGTAGATAGGGACGGGGGCGGGGGAGGCAATGTGTCCTTCAGAAGCCACGTCTTCATGGGGAGCCAAAGGGCCACCCAGGAGACACCTGTTGGGGAGGAGGAGAGAGAATCAGGGCCCTTGCTCAGCCGGGCACCTCGCCACCCCCTGGTCACGTACGCACGCCCTGACTTGTGTCACCGGAGCTCACTGTGGCCTGTTCCAAAGCTCCAAGCAGGGGGTGACTGACAGTGCCCCCCTGTGTCCGGCTGCCCTCCCGACACACAGTGTCCGTGGGGGGCACGTGGCTTTGTGGATCACAGCTTGCTTGTGGTTTTACCACCTCGGCATCCACAGTGTAGACGGCCAGCCTGTCTGTCCCTCCTCCTTGGGTGGATGTTTGGACTGGCTCTTGTGCCAGAGTTTTGGTCACTGTGTTTGGTGTCACATCTATCTTCTGTGACGTCCAACACGTGGGCTTTTGGGTGACCGAGAGTCCTCAGGGACACCGGGAAGGCGCCCGCAGGGGGCACGCCTACAAGCCCACGGGTGAGTCGAAGAGAAGGACCCTGATGGCCCGCGTTGTGCTGCTGGAGGGCGTCACCGCAGGGCGTGTGGGGCAGTCGCTGGCTTTCTCCTGACAGATGCCCTGCGGGCCCCCGGCTGCGCGTGGAGTCAGGGCACAATTATGGATGCCGTGAGCTTGCACGTGGACGGAGAGCGAGAGCTCAGTGCGCGTTCCTACCTCCTTGTCACGCGTGTTTTCCTGCAGCCACTCGATGCCTTCAGGTCCTCGTGACAAATGGAGTTTGGGGCAAAGCTGGCTTAATCGAATCAAAGTCCCCGCTGGCCCAGGATTCCCCACGTGCGGCTTTACCGTGCACAGAGTGGGTTTTCAGGAGCTCACGGAGAGTGCCACGTTTCCCAGTCCTCGGTCCCGCATGCAAAGTTTTAGCTTATTCCCCTCAAACCAGGTGTCTGTGGGACCAGCATCTAGGACCAAACTCTGGGAGGTGTGGGCCAGGTGCGCTTTCTGGGAGCTGTGTGTGAAGGTTGCTTCCCGAGGAGAACCATTTTCTCGACTACGAAGTGCAGTTTTCATCGCGGAAGGCCAGTCTTCCTGGCTGGCATCTCTCAGCCGATTGTGCAGGAGATGCGGGGGACCTCCCGTGAGGAGATTTGCTCTGGAGGGTGTGACAGAGACATGTGTATCCCTGGCCGTTGGGACCGTTGAAGACGGGCAGGGTCCGTGTAGGCGCCCAGCCCAGGTCGCTCAGAACCTCCTTGTGACACAAGAATCCTGCCAAGGGGGGACGCTGGACGGCTGGCCAGGACCACCAGTCTTAAGGACTTGGGCAGCTGGCTGTGACACACACGGGGTGGCTGAAGATGTGGGGCAGAGAGGCATTTCTTCGACAGAGAAGGGCCCCGAAGTCCTGTTCCGCATGCAGAGCTGTAGGTTGCCTCCCCCAAATCGGGAGTCCTTCGAGTGAAAATTTCTGAGGGTTATGTAACAGAGCCTTCAAATCCTGCCCCATCCGTCCCTTGACTCTGCTGGGAAAATGGCTGGGAAAGCCATGTTTAAAAAAAATTTTTTTTACATTTATTTGTTTTTGAGAGACAGAGCGTAAGCAGGGGAGGGGCAGAGAGAGCGGGACGCAGAATCCGAAGCGGGCTCCAGGCTCCGAGCTGTCAGCACAGAGCGCGACGCGGGGCTCGAACTCTCGGACCGCGAGATCCTGACCTGAGCCGAAGTCGGTTACCTAACGGACTGAACCACCCAGGCGCCCCTTGGAAAAGACACGTTTAAATGTCTGCGGACCAGTGTCTCTGGCCAAGCACCCCACAGCCTCTCCGACGGCCCGTTACCCCCGGTTCATGCCCGGACCAGAGCGGGAAGGCCCCAGCAGCCTGTCGCACAGGACGGGCATGTGCCAGAAGGAGGTCGCTCGCGTGGGGTTCCGCTGGCATATGGAGGGTTCTGGGTCCAACACCCGGATGTTTGGTACTAGCAGGGTTCTGCTCTGCGCCCCCCCCCACCCCCGCTTCTCATCCGAAGACATTTCCACTGCAGACTTGGGAGGTGACACTGAGCGACGTGCGTCCCCATCTGCCACCCCGCCTGGCACCTCACCCGGGGCCTCTTCTCTGAAGTGTGAGCGGGGCTCCCGTTATGGCGCTCCAAAGGAAGATAAGCGCCAGTCCTGGAAAAATGTCCCTGAAGTGGCAGTCAGCGAGTGAGTGACATCAGACATGAGTCCTTATCTGTCAGGGCTGGTGTAAGGCAGGGGATTGGAAAACAGGCCCCCCCAAATGTCACCCACACCTGTTCCCCGGGCAGGGCCAGCCTCACGCGTGCTGGGGGTGACGAGCTGCCCTGGCCCAGGCTGGACGCCATCCGGTGGGTGTCCTGAAGCATGACACAAGCCTTTGAGTTTGGGACAGCAGTTTGGGGGAAACGAAAGGGACTTTGTGTTTCTCCAGCGGGCACATTCCCACGTCCGTGTCCAGAAGGAGGGAAATGCGGGACACAGAGCATTGTCCCCTGTGCTGCATAGCAATGCTCTGTGCCTTTTTAAGTGGCCGCCAGCCACTCCCGCGTCAGCCGGGCCACCTGTGGAGTGCTGTGACGACTGCTGAGCGGGGCTGCCCTCCCTGTGCTCCCGTGAGACTCCTGGCCTCTCTGGGTGTCCCTTCCAGCGGGTCCGTCCGTGAGGCTGGGGGAAGGGATGGGGGACACCCGGGGCCGCATCCTGGGACACGTGCCTTGTCCCCGGAGAGCTTTAATCCTAGATGAGGCACGGGTTTGCTGTGGCTCCAGGCAGATCCCAGCGATGGCCGGGCTTCAGATCCCGGGCCTGTCCCTACAGCAGGACACCCTCTGTCAGCCCGTCTGTGCCTCAGCCTCCTCAGCTGTAGAGTGGGACAGTGACGGCACCTGCCGCGTGGGCTGGCTGCAGCGGTTGGTGATGGGGCACTAGGTAGAGCCAGACGCAGAGGGAGCCGGGCGGACAGGGGAGGAGGAGAGAGGGGCGGTGGGGGTCTTAAACACGGGATGTCACCGACGGGGAAGCCCGGTCACACCTGGGCAGCGGGAGGGTCTTTCTGGGAAGCCCAGACTTCCACGCCGGTGGTCCGGGGACAGAGCCCCACTCGGGAGACGACCTCAGGCCGCGGACTCTGGTCCACGCTCTGGGTTTTATTTTCCGGTAGGACTTTGTGGAATTCATCGCCGTCTCGTGTTCTGTATCTCGCGACAAGTGGGGCGCGTGCCTGGCCGCACCACGGAGCTGACAAAGCGGACGAGAGACCAGAAGGGGAGCTCGAAGACGGAAGACGCATTTCCGCTGTAAATGCCATCAATCTACGCCCGAAAATCAGCACTTCAAGCAAAAACACGTAGTGATCCACGTGGCCAAGCCCCAGGCGCTCCTGGCGGGGACGGGGTCTTCCTTCCGCTGGGGAAGTCCTGTCTCACAGGCACCAGAGGGGCCCCTGCTGGGTCAGCCCTTGGCTTCTGTGCCCCCAACGGCTCCTCACGGGGAGCTGGTGCTTCTAGCGGTGGCCTTGACCCCAGAGCCGTGTCAGCACAGGACCACGTGGGGGCGCGAGGTCCCCTTCCCTCTGGGGATCTCCCCGGCCAGTGGTCGGTTCCCTCCCACCCTTAGCACGAGGGGAGGCAGACACTTCTCGGGGAAGCTGGGGCTCGGGGCGGCCAAGGGGGACACAGGGCAGCGGGGGTGACCGTTGCGGGCTGGGGGAACGGGGCTCTGTCTGCGCACAGTGTGGGTGAGGGTTTCAGGGCTTGACGCCGGGGAGCCCAGAGGCCTGGGGTCTCTGATGAGCCCTGACCGATGACTGGGGCACGCAGAGGAGGCCCGGGGCCGGGGTGAGGGGGTCTGGGGAGGGGACAGGGCAGTCTCTTCTTTGCGGAGGGACAGAGCCGCAGAGGAGCTGCCGGAAGGAGTCCAAACCCCGACTCCAAGGACGAGGCCGCCAGTTCCGTGAGGCGTTGTTTTCTGAAATTCCACCGCCTGCTGGAGGGGGACACAAGGTGACGAAGCCACTGCTGAGGACGGCTGGGTGGTTTCGGCGCACTCCCGCCACAGGAGCCGGTCCTGGGACTCCCAAGTTTATTGACAACTTACGACCTGCACACAGGTGATTACAGCAGCTGTACTCCTAATTGTCAAAACTGGGAGGCAACCGGGTGACACATAGATAAACTGGGGTCCGTCCAGACCATGGGGTGCTATCCCGCACTGGAAGGGAATGAGCTTTCCGGCCATGAAAAGACGTGGGGCAAAGTAAATGCACGTTGCAAAGGGGAGGAAGCCGGCGTGAGGTCCGTGTCCTCTGTGGTTCCAACCCTGACGGTGGAGGTGACGTGTCAACTTGGCTGGAGCACGGGGCGCCCAGACATATGGCTCAGCAAATTCTCGGCTGCATGCATAACACACACGGACTCACCTGGATGAGTTTCACATTTGAAGCAGAGGACGAAATAAGACAAAATGGCCTTCTCCGTGTGGGTGGGCCCCGTCTAATCAGTTGAAGGCCTGGCTAGAACAGAAAGGCCACGAGCGAGGGAGCTGCTCCTGCCTGACCGCCTAGACCTTTACAGGTCTTTGGACTCAAACTGAAACCTCTGATCCCCCCGGGGCAGGCCTGCTGCCGTTGGGGCTGCAACTATACCATCGGCCCTCCTGGGTCTCCAGCAGTTGGTGGCAGATCTCAGGACTCCTCAGTCCCCGTGATCGCATGAGCCATTTCCTTGTAACACTCCTCGTGCTACGTGTACACAGCCTATTGATGCTGCTTGTCTGGAGAGCCCTGCCAAGTTCACCCCTCCATGAAGTTCTAGAAGAGGCAAGCTCCACAGATAGTGAAAGAGCCACGGTCCCAGGAGTTAGGTGGGAGGGAAGGGAGGGTGGGCGGATCCCAGCGGACGCGTGGGGCGGGGAAAACACGCTGTCTGAGACCACGATGGTTGGTTCATGGCCTTATCCATTTGCCGCAAGCCACGGGATGACCCTGAACTAAAGGACGGTCTCTGGGTAACGAGGACAAATCATTGTAGGCTCGTTGGTCTTAACAAAGATTTTACCCTGGGAGGGGATGTTGATATGGGCAGGCTGTGCATTTGTGGGGGCAGGAGGTACGTGGGAAACGTCTGTACTTTCCACTCAATTTTACTGCGGACCTAAAACTGCTTCGAAAAAAGTCTTTTTTGTTTGTTTTGTTTTCATGCTGCCGCCTCCAGCATTGGGACGCTGGACGTTCCCACAGAGTCACCCCTGGAGGAGGGAACAGGCCAACCCCTCCGATGAATTTCCTGTGCAGGTGGAGACAGCAGAACGTCTTAACTGGTCCTCGCAGAAGTCGGAATGCTCCGGACCTTCCACGAGATCTGTGAAATCTGGGGAAAGTCTGGAACGCATCTTCACACTGATCTGGACGCAGTGAGTCATGTCATCCTGAAAGTACGTTTTTGTCACCTACACCTTCCTCATGTCTGTGACAAGTGGCCATACAGGGCGTGGAGCTCACCTTCCAGAGGTTCGTGCGAATGATTTCACTCACGCGCATCTGGCTTATTTTCTTTCTAGGCAGTCGAGGCCCCCGATTTTGCATTTGAATTCGCCTTGGCCCCCAGGTCCCTGGGCTGTTGATCGTCCCCTGTCAGCGTGGAGGAGTGTCCCCGCGCGGTGTGACGGGGACACCTCACCCCCTTCAGCTGGGCACGTGGGGCCAGCCCGACGCCAGGAGAGTTTCCCGCTGATTTACCTGGAAACGGCGGAGCTCAGACCGGATCGACCCCGTTTGGGCGCGTGTATTTTAACCTTTCAGAGGCAAACTACTCATGCGCCTATGTCCATCAATTAGCGGTCCTTGCAACCGGCCGTGCGACGCGGTTTCTGTCCCCCGCCCCCCCCCCCCCCCCCCCCCCCCCCCGCCACCGAGGCTGTGGGGACGTGCTCCCCACACAGGTGGCAGCGTCTGGGTCCCCGCCGCAGCCGGGGCCCGTCCGCGTGGGGACGAGGCGTCAGGCTCGTCACAGCGTGCCCGGGCGGCTGGGGACCCTTTCTGCCTCTTGGGGGCTGGCCCTGGGCTCGGCCAGAGTTGGGCGCTGGGGCGTTTCTTCACGGGCCGCGATGTGTCTCACAGCCTATTCGGTGCCCTGCGCTTTGACCGCTGGGTTACGCAGCGCCCGCCTCCGCCGCGCCCTGGAGGGAAGAACCCGCTCCGCTGGTCCCCGCTCCCTCTGCCCCGAGGCCTGCCTCTCCGGGTTCATCTCGGAGGCAGGGAGGCCCCGAGCTTCCGTTCACTTCTCAAAGCCCCCTGGGACGTGCACGGGGGGGTTTCCTCCCAGGGCCACACCCCTGCCTGCTGACCAAGAGGACATCGGTAGCCATGTCCCTGTGGCGTCGTGTCACAGGCCAGCGCACGTCCGCCAGAGGGGTCAAAGCGACGCTCGAGAAATACGCCCGCCCAACCGCTGAGGATCGAGAAGGAGTGATGACCACGCGGGGCTTCCCGCCGCAGCGTGATGGAGACGCAGGGACCCAGAGGGGTGGGGCTGCGTCACCTTTGACCCCTCAGAGAGGCTGTGGCTTTGGCCTGGCTCCCGGCTCCAGCTGAGAACCCCTGCCGTGGCCTGGGCGCAGCGGTTTGGCGAGTGGGGACACCAGGGGGGGCTGAGGGGGCTAGTGTCACTTTTCACAGTAAAAGCCTTCCTTAAGGTTGGGGACCCCAGCCCAACACCTCTGGCCCAGTGACGCTGTATAATCTCACAAACTCACCGTTTGTCTGGCGTGTAGGCCGGGCCCTCCAAAACGCAGCTTCCAAAGTTGGTGACGCACTGGTGTGAAATCCACAACCCTGTTCTGGAATAAACCTGTTGAGCCGCATTCCGTGGCTCAGGATGCTTCCCGCCACCGCCACCGGAAAGCCAGGCTTCAGCGCCCCCCTCTGTGGGACCTTTACCAAAGCTCTGGATCTTTCAGGCTCTGAATTTCTTGCAGCGAATCTTACTCCCGAATAACCGTTAGCAGTGCTTATAATATTATTTCGGCACTCAGCTTTCCCACAGATCCCAGCGGGGGTGGGACGCCCTCGCTGGGCCTGGGTTCCATCCCTGTGCAGGTGGGGCCGTCCCTGCGTGGGGTCAGGTCCTATGATGGGGGGGCTGCCCCTGAGCGGGGTCAGGTCCCTTGTTGGTGGAGCTGCCCCTGAGTGGGGCCCTCGCTGCCTGTGGTCAGTTTTACAATTAAAGTTGGGACCTGCCCACCTTGCCAGCTCTCACCACCTGCCCCGGGGGACCTGGAAAAACCATTCATCCTTCCTGCCCCTCTGTTTCTAAGTTCTCGGTGAGGAGATGCTTGTGTCCCTGGTGTGTGTCACGTGGGGATGTGTCCACAACACGTGGCTCCTTGGGTGATCTTTCCGTCTGTGCTGCAAGAACGTCGCCTCCGACTCAAGCACATTCTGAGACCTTGAGGCCAGTTTAGGGTCGGTGCTCTGCTCTTTCTTGACCTGAACTTGGAAGTTTTGTACAGAAAAGCACACAACCGAAAGGTGAATGGATTCTTACAGAGGACACGCAGGTAGCCGTCACTGATGAGGGCAGATGTCCCTTCCTGGGGCCGCCGTCCGTCCCTCTGGCCACCGCTGCAGCACTGTGCCCGGGCCCCGCACTGCTCTTTCCAGAGCTGTGTGGTCTGGGGCAGGCGTCAGGGACACCTTTGTGGCAGTGGCTTTACTGCTGGAGGTCCTGTCTCCTGCTTGGCCTCGGGGGTGGTTCCGCCCCGTGGATGCGTGAGCTCCGGCATGGAAATAAACCCGCTGTGTTTCTCAGGCTCTGTCTTCCTCCCTGACCTCTCGGTTGGCCTCACCATCGCTTCTTCCTGCCCTTGGGTGTCCCCCTGCCCTCCCCTCCTCCCCGCTGTCCCTCCGTCCTGGGCCCAGACCGTGCACGGCCAGCTACCCCTGCAGCTGTGAGCTCCCGGCCCCACTGGAGAGGTGCACCCACCCAGCGCCGGGGCGGGAAATGAGCCAGAGTTGTCACCCGTGCGGAGCCCCTGTGGGCCATCCCAGACACCTGCCCTTGGCTTCCCTCCCTGCCAGGCTGGGGCTGGGGGCCACGGTCATTTCACAAATGTCAGACAATTAGGAAGACACGCCCGTGTCCCTCAGCTTACTACCTCCCGTGATGATCGCCTTGGGCATCATCTTGGCCAAGCTCATTCAACCAGACACCAAGCCAGGTCTGGTGGGAAAGCCATGCGAGAGGTACTAACACCCACAGTCAGGGGACTCGGAGTAAAGCCGAGAGCCTTGACGGTGCGGGTGGGTCTCGTCCAACCAGTCGCAAGACCTTTAGTGCAGAACTGAGGTTTCCCCGAGGAAGAAAAACTTCTACCTGAAGACTGTAGCATCAGCCCCCGCTCAAGAGTCTCTAGCCTGTCCTTCCTGCTGGCCTGCTCACAGGTTCTGGACATGCCACCCCACAACTGCAGAGGTGACTCCTTGAAATAAATCTCCAATAAAAAATATACATATATAGGGGTGCCTGGGTGACTCAGTCGGTTAAGCAACTGACTTCGGCTCAGGTCGTGATCTTGAGGTCTTTGAGTTCGAGCCCCGCGTCGGGCTCTGTGCCGACGGCTCGGGGCCTGCAGCCTGCTTCGGATTCCGTGTCTCCCTCGCTCTCTGCCCCTCCCCCGCTCGCACTCAGTCTCTCTCTGTCTCTCAAAAATAAACATTAAAAAAAATTAAAAATACATATATCCATGTGTATATGCGTGCATACGGGTATGTGCCGATGGACCATATGTATAAACACATAAATATAAATGCGTGTGAATATACATACACGTGTGGGTCTGGAGCACCCCAGGGACACACAGCGGCTAAGCAAAGGTGTGCACACACCTTGGGCACTGATCACAACGCACCTTTGCTTCATTATGTCCCTGTCCAGCCCGAGGTCCCGGCTCGCGCCCCCCTAAGGGAAAGCGTGGGCTCTGCCCTCCACCAGCCTGCACCTTCCCTGCAGAGGCACCGTGGGTCCGTGGACGTTCTCTGCCCGAGGAAACGAGGTCGTCTGGGACGGGATCGTGCCTCTGGCGTGAAGGCCTCCCCTTCCGTAGGTTTGTGTCGAGGTAAAGTGTGCGGCCGTCCGTCTGTCCACAGTGGAGGCCGTTATGTGTCATGAAAAGAGGCTTTTGGCAGCTTAGTGTTTTGCTAACCAGAGGCCAGGTAATAAAACAAAGATTTAGGAAATAATGAAAGCTTCAGCGGAATTCCCACGGTTTTATCACCAAGCTCAAGCTGTTTGTACGGCGGCCTCGGAGAAACTTGTCGGACGGCTTTGATGTTGTCTCCCGACGTGGGGAAACGTGTCCGTGGGATGTGTTTTGAAACGTGGAGAGAAGATCCTCGCGGCGGCTCGTGCAGCGTGAGGGTTGCTGTTTCACGACTGTTCTGCTCTTCACCCTTTCATCCGCGCCGTGGATCAACATTTCTGCTTTTATTGCCCACATATGGCCAAGCCCCTGCTCCCCGCAGGGGAACCACAACATTTAAAAGCAAGAACCGGGTGCCATTTCGGCAGGACACTGGTTCTGGCTCAGGGGCTCTGCAAACACTGGAAGGCCCGCCTGAGAGTGAGGAGCTTTCAAACAGTGGGATGTCGATTTAAATGCGGTGAAGAGTTGCCAGAAAGATCACTGGAGGACAGCTCCCTTCTGCCAGAGCTGAAGAGATGGTCGAGGTCAGGGCTCCTGGCCCCAGCGGGACTCCCCGAAATAGGCAGACTCAGCCAAAGGTTGGGAGCGTCGAGGGTCTGGGTGGCTCAGTGGGTTAAGTGTGCAGCTCTTGATTGCGGCTCAGGCCAGGATCTCGCAGTGCGTGAGTTCAAGCCCTGTGTCGGGCTCTGTGCTGACGGTGCGGAGCCTGCTTGGGGTTCTCCCCCTCTCTCTGCCCCTGCCCCCTCCCCCAAGAATAAATCAATAAACTTAAGAGAAATAAGGGATGGGAGTGTCTAATGCCTGCATTTTGCCTCGCTAATTTGAAAAAAAGAACGGCACGCTGCGTGTAAATCGACCATCGGGGAGGGGCTGTCAAACAGTTACTGTTATTGCTTTCTGACCTCACAGTGGGGACGGAGGTACGAGTTTCTCTTTATTATTCCTTTTTTTAAAGATTTTTTTTTAAGTTTATTCCTTTATCTTTGAAAGAGAGAGAGAGAGAGCACACGAGCAAGGGAGGGGCAGAGAGAGAGAACCCCAAGCTGTCAGCACAGGGCCCGACGTGGGGCTTGAACTCATGAACCGAGAGGTCATGACCCGAACCGAAATCAAGAGTCAGATGCCCAACTGACTGAGCCCCTCAGGCGCCCCTCTTTGTTGCTCGGAAGCCTGAGGACACACATCTGTCACCTGTCACTTGTCCTCACGCAGTTCTTTCACTTGGACGTCCCCCAGGGGACTTGACTTGGGAGATGTCGTGTATGGTGGCTCCTAGGAGCCCACAGTCACGTTCCAGGACATCCGCTGCTTCCCAGGACTCCGGAACCCTCTCGCGACCCTGGAGGAAGCCCCCTTCCAAGACTGCAGGAAATGAAACTTTCAGAGTAAGGGGAGCTAGGTCCAAATTCAGTCACATTTTTCCTGTTATATTTGAGCAATGACCACGTGTCAGCCATTTGTTCTCAAGATGGGCACACAAGGCCCGGGCAGGTGAGAAATGGGGACACTGTAATGCAGGGGCACCCAGTGCTGTGGGCGTGAAGGATGGGCCACCTCGCTGTGCTCAGAAAAGCCTCGTGATAGTTGAGGCCACAGCTGGAGGACAAGGAGGCAGATGGGAAACATTCTAGGCCAAGGGAAGGCAGTGTATTCGTCTGAAGTGGGTAACTCACTGGAAAAGAATCTGAAGTAACACCACCAGCAGGGACGTTTCCATCCAGAACAAGTCCAGGCAGCAGCTGCTGCAGAGCTGACCCGTGGTTCCTGGACTCTGGAGTAGGTGCTGGGTGGGGGGTGGGGGGGCACTGGCCATGCGCTTTGGGGATCACTGTAGACCGACGGCACTGGGAGGGGACTTGGTTGCTCATGTTCACAGAGCGATAGGCAGGGCCCAAGACGGTGCTCACAGGAGCGTCCAGACGGAAGAGATGGAACCAGACTCGGAGGAGAGGATCCTGGGAGAGTCGTAACCCAGGAGCCACACGGGAACTTAGCCCAGCGAGAAATCAGGACTCATACGCACAGCAAAAGAATGGTGAAATGACTCAGCAAATGTCTAAAAATATGATGGGTTCTGCTTCTGGGTGTGTTCATTAGTATTATTTATCATTAGTGTTCCCAAGTTCTTATAATGCTTTCATATAAATCGCCTCATTTAAATATTTCTATAACGTTATGAGATGCATTGAGAGAGCATTTTTCCAGGATTTACTGATGAGCAAACAGAGACACAGGAGTTGAATAAAAGAAAGGGACTTCACTTTAACCATATTACTACAGGAGCAGCAGTGTCTCCATTGCTGAGGTCTGAGAGGGGTGGGCTGGACAGGACAGAGAGCGTTCTGGCCTGGGGACCCTCAGCGCAGGGGCTCAGGGACACCAACACCTGGCCCCAGAGCGACCGTGCAAGGTGCTCTGCAAGCAGAGGGCAGGAGGTCCAGCCATGTCCCAGGAGGCGGGACAGGAAGTCCAGCCGTGTCCCAGGAGGCGGGACAGGAAGTCCAGCCATGTCCCAGGAGGCGGGACAGGAAGTCCAGCCATGTCCCAGGAGGTGGGACAGGAAGTCCAGCCATGTCCCAGGAGGCGGGACAGGAGGTCCAGCCATGTCCCAGGAGGCAGGAAATGCCACCGCAGAAGACTGTGGATCAGCAGAGATTCAACAAAATGCATCCACATTTGTCAGGCAAGAGCAAGCGGGGGAGAAGTGTCCCAACAGAGAGAGGTCAGACAGGTGTGATCATGGCAGGTCTAGAGGAAGGCTGATCATGCACTCGGAAAAGTGGAGTGGATTGGCAAAATCTATGGTTGGTTAGACCCAGGGTTCCTCACTGCCTGCTCACGGTGCTGCTTATACTTCTTCTCTGGTCCCCTGTGGTCTATTTGTCGATCATCTATCTCTCCACATCGATCTCGCCACACCTATCTATCTATCCATCACGATTTAGCCATCTATCATCCATGCATGTTTTGATGTAAGTACCTCAATCTCTTCATCTATCTATACCTATCACCTATGTATCTACTTCAATTTTTGGAACTTAAGGTTTTTTTTTTTAATTTTTTAACATTTATTCATGTTTTGAGGGACAGAGAGAGACAGAGCGTGAGTGGGGGAGGGGCAGAGAGAGAGGGAGACACGGAAGAGCCAAAGCAGGCTCCAGGCTCTGAACTGAGAGCACAGAGCGCGACGCGGGGCTCGAACCCACGGACCGCCAAGATCAGGACCTGAGCGGAAGTCAGAGGCTTAACCGCCACCCAGGCGCCCCCTGAAACTTAAGCTTCTAACGTCAAATGCTGATGTGCCGTGTGGGGTAACAAGCACTACGAAACACCATCGAGAGTATAAACTGGTTCAGCCCTTTTGGAAAACTTTTTTTCTTTTTGAGCAAACGCACCTCTATACAACGACCCAGCAATTCCACTCTGAGGCATTTGCTAGAGAGAAACAGCGGTAAGTTGCGTTAAGAGTGTTCGCAGAAGGCTCATCGCCATAGCCAGTGAGCAGTAACCCCACCAGCACTCGTCACGGGGGAGGAATGGACACCGTGGTTTATCCGCACAAGGGGACACTGCTTCGCAACAACAGAGCAGCTGCTGAGACGCCACTGTGTGTCGCCCTGAGGGACGGAAGCCAGCGTCCCGCAGGATAGACGGTGCTCTCGTCCTGGCAGAACAAGCCTGCGGTGAGGAGATCCAGAGAGCAGGACTTGAGGCAGGAGCAGTGCTGGCCAGACGGGCGAGAGGGGGCTGTCCCCGGGGGGACAGCGTCTGCACACACCCCGGGCTGCGGTTACAGGACAGCCGCAGTTGTCCACGCGCCTCCAACTGGACATTCTCTGGTCTGTAAACTACACCTCGAAGCGAAAGAAGCTGGATTGTGTTCTGGATGTTAGAACCCGGACGGGAGGGCGGCTCTGGCATGTTCTCTCAACAGGAGTCTCCTGGGGGGGGAGGGGGAGCGGCGAGGACATGTCGAGCAGAGGGAATATGTTTGGGGTTAAACCTGACTCCTGTGCTCTCCCCTCCCTGCTCAGAACCTCAGCCTCTGGGCGCCGGGGGTCCCCTCTCGCCGGCCTTTCCTTCCGGGGGTTTCGCCCCTGGACTCCTCCACGTCCTCGCGGGACAGCTTCCAGCGGGCAACGTGCTTCTGGGTGTGAACCACCGGCCCGGGACAGGAAGGGAGCAGGGACACGCAGGGCAGACAAGGCTTCCAGCAGCTGTTAGTTGCTCTCTCCTTTTTAATGTTTTAAAAAGTCCACTCTCTCCTTTTTAATGTTTGCTCAATATGAGAAAAGTTCCCAAAACATCATTTGCAGGAAGGAGCCAAGTTCTCAGATTAGATGAGAGTTTTGGGTGGTTTCTTTGGTAGCTTCTGTGCGTGACAGAAGGGCGCGGGGCGGTAATGTCCTGCCCTCCCCCCACCCCATGGCACCTGCCACGAGGGCAAGGCTCCCTGCTCTCTGCACACACGCTATTTCGGAAGCCCCGGGAGTGAGGCAGGGCAGGGCCACGCCCCGGGGCCCCGCACAGGTGTCCAACACTGTTAACCCCAAGAAGAGGCGATTTATTAAGGGAAATGGGAATAGACGCTTGAAAAGTTTTTTTGAGTATTGGGGAATCTTAGATGGAAGTCTCAAGACGCGTTAAGTTTAAAAGAGATGCTATTTCAGCCTTACATAGAAACAAGTCAAACACTTTCTCCCAAGGAAGCTGTGGGTCGCACTAGGGCACGTTCTCCAAGAAGCAGTTCACCGTTCGTGTTATTTTGGGAAAGGCACCTGTCGAAGGGGTGTGTGTATAAAACGTGCCGGGGTGAGTGTGAACGTCTAGCATCTCGCGTGACAAAGCCGCGCATGACGTCTGCACAGACTCACCCCTGCAGAATTGCAGACACAGGGACGCTGAGGCTTGAGACTCTGAGTTGTAACAATTAGCGACTGTCCCTCACGGGCCACGGAGCCGCCAGACCCAGTGCGCTGGACGGAGAGGGGCCAGCAGGTCCCAAGGGAGCAGACTGCCTGTGCCCTGGTCCGGCTCACTGGCTGCCGTGCCCAGGACAGCCAGGGGACCTCCGATGAAGGACTAGGCGCCTGCGCAGCAGGCCAGCAGGAAGGTGGCCATCGGCAAACCGAGAAGCTCGTTTCGCGTGGCGGCCTGAGCTGAGCGAGACGGTGGCTTTCAATCATGGTGCAGCTGGTAGGGTGGAATCACAGAGACTCAAACAGCATTTGCAATCGGGATTCTGGGGATCAGGATGGTCCCAGTGTGTGCGCGTGTGTGTGTGTATGTGTGTGCGTGTGTGTGTGCGTGAGCATCTGCACACCTCCTTGTGTCTGAGGCTCCGCTGATCTGCCTTTCTCCAAGGAATCTCGAAAGCACTATCTCTGGCCCCCACAACAATGGCCCGGCTGGCTGTTTTTACATTTGTCTCATCCTCGCCTGATGAACATGGCAAATGTTATTTGTTTTGAGAAATTAGGCCAAACCTTGGAGCATCTTACCATTCCCCAGGGCATCACGGCTGCTTCTTAGAAGGGCCCCTCTAAGGGGGCCCTTAGATGGGCCCGCTGGACAGCCTCTACATGTGGGCGGGGCCTCTGCACAGACCTGCCCACTAGGGTTCCACCTGAACATCCTGAGTACGGCCGGGGGCGGGGGCGGGGTGGCTCTTGCGGGCAGGTTGGTCTCACACTTGGATAGTTTCTGGCCTTTTAGAATCTGGGATCAGAAATCAAAACGATCCCATCACACCATAAAAACAGCCTAAAATAAGCAAAGGAGGAAGAATACAGAAGACAGTCATCCCTGCACGAGTGGACACCTGCAAACCATAAACCCATCAGCAACACCCAGGAGACGTGGATTTAACATGTGATGTGATAGCTTGTTAAAAGGTCATAGGATACAAGGAAGGTTTAGAAAGACACCTCAGGTCCAGCCACACATCTGTCCCCAGTTAGCCACCAACTCAGCGATACGGGAGCCTAAATGATAACGCTAATCAGAGACACGGGCTAGAAAGGAATCTCCATGGCCAAAGAGATTCTGTTTTATAAGGTGAGCCAGGGGAGCGCGTTACAAAATCATCATGAAAACGCTACAGGTAAGGGGCTAGTCAGAAGCTGTGTTGGTAGATTGGCAACAAATGGGCCAGGGCCACAAAGTCACGGACGGGGACGGGACGCAAGAGGCCTCGAAAGCGGAGGGATGGGTGAGGCATCAAAGGTGGGAGGCCTGCCAGAGCGGATGGGCACATGGGAGCATGCACGGGGATGGTGGTGGGGAGGGGTGGCTCTGGCTGACCGTTGCCAAGGGCGGGAGGGGGGTCAGGGCAGTGGATGGTACACTCATCTTGCAGGTCACCCCCTTTTGGGCCACTTGGGGTACAGTGAAAGCCTGGTACGCGGTGGGTTCCCTGGACTGAGCCACGTCCTAAGTGTGGAGGGGAGAGGAGCATTGAGTTTCTGGGCGCGGCAGAGACTCTGGACGTGGCCCCCACAGAGGCGTGGACGATGGATACCCATACCGGACTCTTCCTTTCCCCTAAGGGACTTCTTGGGGGGGCAGATTGTGACCCATTGTGCGGCTGGCAGCTGCTTGTATGGAAGGGAGCCCGTGGACGATGGAGACGCTGTAGTGTAGATGCCAGAACATGAAATGGATTTCCCAGAGGGGCAAGAGATTTGGGGCCAAGTTTCTTTCACCTTTTCTTGTCCTGGTCTTTGTCCCTCTCCCTTCTTCCTCGTGTGTGTCATCTCAATTTTCCGTAACAACCTGTACTGCTTTTCTAATAAACGCAATACCATTAATTGTCTACAATTTTGGAAAGGGTGTTTATTACACTCTGATGAGCTCTTCATAATTCAAGAATAAGGAATAGAATCAAACGTGGACAGATTTTGAAAGTTTTATTCTGGAGGGGCCGAACAAGCCAGGAACGATGGCCCGCTGGTGAAAGCAATGATGCTTTGGACGTCGTCAGGACGGATTGTAGACCCACCAGTCGTCTCTGCTCCTGAACCCGGGAGCAGACACTTCCTGTCCGTCACTCTGCTTTCAGGGGCAGCAACGTCTAAACGCCTCCACGTGCTGGGGAGCTCGGAGTGACCAAGAGCCAGTCGGGTCGCAGAACAGGCCAGGGGCGAAAGAATCAGAAGCAGGCTTTGTCGGGCCTGACCGAAACCCGAGTCAGGATTATAGAAGGACAAAGAGAGAGAGAGAGAGAAAACTGATTTTGCTGCGTCCTAAGAGGTCGTCTTCTTCGGATGGCCCATCGCTAGAATATGTCTCACGTAGCGCCATATTGGCTGACAGATATTTCTGAGCATCTTGGAAAATGCTGAGGCATCAGGAAACACCCCATTGCATCGGTAGGAATACCGCGTGCCGAAAATGACTCAAATGTGTCTGGTGATGTTAATTAAAGATGGAACCACTTGGAAGAAGCCACTCACTGAAGCAAAAATATGTGTTCCCACGCGAGGTAATTTCCCTGCAACGCTCTTTATTTTTTATTTGCTGATAGGAAGAGACTGTTGATGAATACTTATGGGCACTTCAGGCTTGAGTAGGGTTAATCTCTTTAGTTCAGGTGAGTTCATTTTAGCCGTGATTCACTTCATTGGCTATCTGTAATGATTATTAACAAGCTTAAAGACCTCTGGGAGATTGTGGATAAACCTGCAGCACCAGGGAAGAAGGCTATCATTATGCTAATAGGGTTGGAATAATAATTACCAGGCAGGCACAGTTTCCACAGGAATCCTTGGGACTGGAATGGGTCACCAGGTTAGACAATCTCTCACACCCCGGTGGAGACACCCTCCCTGCACACGCACGGGCACGCGCTCCTATGGAGAGGGATACGAAATATATATTTATGTGCGCTGCCTTGTCGTTGCACTTAAACGAATTCACAGCGAGGTGAAGGATGGCGTAAAGAAATAACATTTGTGTTTTTCACGCATCAGTGACACGTTTTAATAGCCTTAAGTATGGATTCGGTTAAAATATTTGAAACCTTTTTCTCCCCCAGAGCTATCGCTTGTATTACCCTTGCTTAGTTTGTGACGCCGCCCGAATGCATTCTTACGAACGCGGAAATGGAACGCACCCCAACCTTCGCTCTGATGGTGGTGGAGCCTCGTGCCTGCTTATTTTTCTCTCCTGTCTCTTTCTTTCACGCGCACCAACACCTCGTGTCCTGTTCACACCCCCAGCGCCGGGCGCGCTTCCTCTGGCAGGCTGCTGTGCTCCTGACCACGCCTTTGGCTGTGGGCTCCCGAGTGCAGAAATGGCGCCTCAGTCATCACGGTGCCTTTGATTCCTGGCACAAGGCATCGCGCAGATATTTAGTGCGAAGGCTCATTTTTATTCATCGTTTTTTTTTTTAATGTTTATTTATTTAGTTTAAAGAGAGAGGGAGAGAGAGAGAGAGGATCCCAAGCAGGCTCCGTGCTGTCAGCAGCACAGAGCCCGATGTGGGCCTCGATCCCAATAACAGGGAGATCGTGACCTGAGCCGAAATCAAGAATCAGACACTTGGGGCACCTGGGTGGCTCAGTCGGTTGAGCCTCCAACTTTGGCTCAGGTCATGATCTCAGGGCTCATGGGATCGATCCCGTGTAGGGCTCTGTGCCGACAGCTCAGAGCCAGGATCTCGTTTTGGATCCTGTGTCTCCCTCTCTCTCTGCCCCTCCCCTGCTCATGCTCTCTCTCTCTCAAAAATAAAGAAAGCCATTTAAAAATTTTTTTAACCTTTATTTATTTTTTTTGAGACAGAGAGATACAGAGCATGAACAGGGGAGGGTCAGAGAGAGAGGGAGACACAGAATCCGAAACAGGCTCCAGGCTCCAAGCTGTCGGCACAGAGCCCGACGCGGGGCTCGAACTCACAGACAGTGACATCATGACCTGAGCTGAAGTTGGACGCCCAACCGACTGAGCCACCCAGGCACCCCCATTTTTAAAAAAATTTTTAAAAGAATCAGACACTTAACCAACCGAGCGCCCCAGGTGCCCCAAAGAAGACATATTTTTGAATGCATGGATACGTGGGCTGGACATTCGTCCCACACTAGTTCCATGATGCTTCTCAGAGCAAGCCAATCGCACCCCATCCTCGGGGTAGGTGAGGAGCTGACCTTCATGGAGGGTCTACGAGCCCCCTGTGGGGAGGACACCGGACTTCTTGCACACGTGGTCTCTGCCAGTTTGGCAGGTGCCCTCAGTGCGGTGTGGCCTCCCCTGTGCACAACGCCAGGCTGTTGTGTGCACCTGCGGAGGTGTGACGGGTGTTGGGAACACTAGAAGCCACCTCCTCCCTACCGGACGCAGGTGCTCCAGGAGGGCTGTGGCCGGTCCTCACTTTAGGGAGGAAGGAGGAGGCCGGAGCCTCCAGCCCCGACGGGCTCCGTGAGTGGCTGAGCAGTTTGCTCGTCAGAAGTGGTGATGGAAAGGACTGTCCTCACCCGGAAGGGGGTCGCTGCAGAGATGCTGGGGCGGTGGCCCTGGAGCACTGGTGGTGACATCACGGTGCTCCGGCTTTACAGAGGCTCTGGGTTTGGGGGTCTTAAAGCCCACTTATTTTGGGTTGCGGTTAGAAAGGAGAGAAAGAAAGAAAGAAAGAAAGAAAGAAAGAAAGAAAGAAAGAAAGAAAGAAAGAAAGAAAGAAAACGCCCTCCTGTTTGGTGACACTGTGTCTGATTTTACCCACCTAACTTGTTGGTAGGCCTGGGACAGCCGTCGGGGCAGCCCCCCACCCCTGGACTCTGGACTCTTCTCAGGGAAACCCTGCATGCGGAAGAGGCAGGGTCTGCAGAGGGCGCACGGCCCGGGGCCAGGCCCACGTCCCCCCAAGCCGGTGGCCACTTGGGGAAAGTGCAGGAGAAATGCCCGGGCCTCCTCCTGAGCTCTCTCTTTCCCTCTGACCATCCCTCCATCTCCTGGGCACGGTCAGCAAAGGGGGCTGGACACATTCCCTACCAACTGCTTCCCCCAGAGAGGGAGGCATCAGCCAGGGAGCCCATGGCTCAGGTGCTTTCTGCTGGAGCACTTTACCTCCATGATGTCTGGGAAGATGGCAATGACCTCGAGGGCAAAGGTCCTGGGGCATGACATCACCAAGAGGCGGTATTGCTCTTGGATGAGAGACTGTGTTCTGGGCACAGGTTGGTCCTCACGTGGCAGTGGTGGGAGGTCTGCAAGGAGACAGTTGGGGGCAGGGGGTGTTCGGGAGGGGGCAGGCCCTGGCAGGTGCCCATGTGCAGTGGCTAATGTGGCAGAGCGTCTGATGACACTGGACTGGAGGCGGTGACAGTGTGGCTGAGTCAGTTGTGTGGCTGTTGTGATAACAATTTGTGGTGTCATCAACAGAGGATTTGACTCTGATCCTAAAACCTAGGTAAGTTGAGAAGAGAAGAGACTGTCTTCCAAGGCCTGATTTTGATACTTGATTAATTAATACTTTTAAATCTCAGTGTTGGTGATATTAGCAATCAGTTTCACTGATGTCCAAAAAAAAAAAATGCCCAGCAAATGTAACACACCCAGATTATTGGCCGGCTGTTTTTTCAATCCCAGTACGTTATTTCCACACATAACGAGCTCCCTTGATTCATGTATGTCAACCTATGAAGGATTAAGGGTTATTGTTGCCCATGTTTAGCCTGGGATCTCGAGTCTGACGGCTGCTACTTACAAAGGCAATTGGTCCCACATTCCCGAATCTGAGGTTTTCTTTAAAACACCTGGAAGGAGAGTGGAATGGAATGAATTTCTTGCCTAATTTTGATTTGAATCCTCTAAATTAGCATTCTAAGTGAATATTATTCCCATTTCTCTAGCAATGCCAAACTGAGAAGATTGCTGATTTCTGACTCAGGAGTCAAAAGCCACTGACGAGTAGACAGTAGGCACCGGGGACGGCCCGTGGAGGTCAACGGGACGTCCCTGGAAGCTGCCACCCGCGTCTCGGCCCAGCACATGTGTGTCTACACGAGCGGAGGTGGCTCTATTTCTAGCGCATTCTAAAATGCAGCATTTTCAATAAGCTCAAAGCATGGGCATTGATCCTCACAGGGGCTCTTTGCAGAACTGGGGGACGTGCACATCAGCAGTGTGCATCGTGCCAGAAAAACGCACGCAACTGGCAAATTGCTTGTGTTTTCTCAGTGCGACAGGGAAGTGGAAACATGAATTTGTCATTACAGCAGGCTCATCAGATTCCACTACTTTGGACCCATTCTTTGTCCCCCAAAAATGAATTCTAGTCTTACTCCTTGTTAGTGTTGAGATAAATTCTTCATGAGAGATGCTTCGATACCAATTTAGAAGTTTTACTTAAAAGCTTTCATTGAAAATTAATATATTTGGGGGCACCTGGGTGGCTCAGTCGGTTGAGCGCCCAACTTCGGCTCAGGTCACGATCTCTTGGTTTGTGAGTTCGAGCCCCCCGTCGGGCTCTGTGCTGACAGCTCGGAGCCTGGAGCCTGCTTCGGGTTCTGTGTCTCCCTCTCTCTCTGCCCCTCCCCTGCTCAAGCTCTGTCTCTCTCTCTCTCTCTCAAAAATCAAAAGATAAAATAAAACAAATAAAAAATAATATATTTGATTAAAAGGTCATGAAGTTTCTCCGACTTAAGTTTACACATTACCAGCGAGGGCACATGTAAATACGTAGCATTCCATTTACGTCTACAGGGTACAGATGCATCTACATCGACCTTCATCCTTCTCTCCAGACATGAGTAGTTCCAGTGTGGGGTAGAAGCTTTAAAAACGTTTTTTTCAGGTGTATTTTCCGTATCATCAGGTCCATCTCAGAGACTCCCTTTAGACTCAGCCAGAAGGCCAAGAGAAGGGGTCGTGTGTGGGGCCGGGCTGGCCAGGTTGAAAAAATGTGGGCAAGAGATTTTCAAAACCTGTCTCTCCCTTTTCTCCATATCTGAGTACGAAACAGATCAATCGGTGAATATTTTCCATAAATTTGTTCCTTATGTGTTACTCCCCGGTAGAAGTGAGTCCTTTTGACTGAGTGACAAGAGTCTTAAATTGCACGCCGGTGGGCTGGCATCTCCCAAGAAGTAAGCTCCTTCCCTTAGAAGCCCTCCCCACATCACAGCCATGATAAATTTCTCCCCTAATCAGAGTTGCAGGGAAAAGTTGAACAAGATAAAGAGGGTTTTAAGTGGGTATTTGCTGTATTCGCACGGTGCCGGTTCCCCATCTGGCAACCATCTTTCGTGAAGATCAAAAAGCTTTCGACACGGGGCTTGTTCATCCTCGCGGGTCGTTCCTGTGAGATGGGCTTGCTCTTGGGCTGGGTGCGGCCCCCATCTCAGCGTCGGCCGCCAGTGTGTGTGAAATGGGAAATCGAGTCCCCACCGACCCGGCGGCCCTGCTGGGGGCGTCAGCCTCGGGCGTTGCCTGCGTCCTGAGAGCCTGCTCTCTCCCGTCGCTCGGTTTCCTGACACTTCCCTCTGGTGTGTTTGTCCACGGGTGGTGAGGAGACTAGAAAACCAGACCACGAAGACCCCCGTGCACCCGTGTTCCAGAGACGGATGGGGGCCCGCCTCACCCCGGCCGGCTGGCTTCAGCCGTAGCCCAGGTCCCCACGGGCCGGCCCCCGGCAACCCCCCTGCTCTGGGGTCTACAACGGGAGGATGACAGAACCGGGGTCAACGCTAAGCCACGGGAGGCTGGTTTGATACTAAACACTTTGACCAAGTTATGAGCAAAACGTGTGTTCGTGGCATCGGTTATCACGAATGGTCTCCGCCGTCGGAAAGCACTGTATTGGTTCTCAGGTGCTTTCGCGTATACTCCGCTGCTTTGTCTTGAGAAATATGACCCTCTGATGTCCTGAAGCATAAACACACACAAACACACACATACACGTGCAGGCAGGCTGGTTTCGAATGCTTGGTGGGCTCGTGTAGGGTCCTCAGAGGGGCCCCCTGTCACCAGGCCCGTTGCTGGATTCGGGAGGAGGGGGCAGGCCTGTCCAGAGGCCTCTGGGGGCTCCTGGAGCATAAAGGAGCCTTGAGTCTCAGCACCGCTGCGGAAGACAGGACCGACCGTGTGGGCGTCACAGCAGGAACGCCGGTGGCCGTGTGATGGAGGCCACGGACGCAGCTTGAGTCACACCCGTGAGAAGACTGAGGGGGCCCTCCCCCTGGGGCATCTGGGAAACGGGCCTCCTGGGAGCCACGACCCGTCCACACGCAGGGTGTGGTCTACACTGTGCATGGTCCCTTTGCAGGTTACGAGTTTGCACACTTTGTGCCTTCTCCATTTTCGAGCCACCCGAGAGTGAACATTCTGTGACTACGATGGACGGTGTTCTTTCACTGAGGAGCAGCTACTTGCTGTTCGTATTTTGAAAAGGGAGAGAGTCCTCGCCCATTAACTGGATTCAAAATTTAAAGGTAAAATGAAATTATCTTCCACGTCTGGCCATGTTTAAGAGAGAGTGCTTCTCATCTGTGGTGGGAAATGCTTGGCGCGCTTGGGGAAGCGATCGATCCTAACGATCAATCATGAGCGGGCTCGCAGACAAGTGCCCTGTGATTACCCCATTCGTCCGTGATTGCACGTTTAGTTCCTGTCCAAGCGGCCACGGCCGCCGAGCAACTTTGTGAAGTGCAGCTGGGAACCTTGCGAATCCTTGGTGCCAGGGTAAAAGCCCCAGAATTATACCATCACATTCAATTATGGTGTTCACGTGTCAGACTCAGAAAACTCGCTTTGTTCTGGCTGTGCATTCTGGGTTTGCAGGAGACTGGCGGGGAGGCCTGGGCTTTGCCATGGGGGGGGAGGGCGGCCGGCACTCCGCACGGGGCGCTGGGGTGCGCTCCAGCCTGGCCCTCTGAGTGACTGCGTAAGTGAGCCGGGGGTGCTTAGCTCCGTGGCACCCACACTTGTCCCCAGGACTGGGGTCTGCCTGTGTCAGCCCTCTTCAGACGCCCGCCTGGCTTTTCCCCCGATCCTCAAATGTTTTCCTGAGTACAGCCACGGGGAGCCCCCACACTTCCCAGAGAGCCTTCCTGAGCCGCCAACACAGCGACCCTGCTGTGGGGGGGTGTCCTTGGTTTACAATGATAAAATGTCCGGACAGGGGTTAAAGCCTTTCTCCCAAGGCCACCACCAGTAGGGGACCGTGTTGCATGGAGATGCCCTGGCCACTGGGAGTCGGGAAGCCGGGTGAGCTCCAGGCAGCTCTGGGCGACGTCGCAGCTCCGATGGCCAGCAGGGTGTCAGGGCATCGACGTGGGGCCTCCGGTCCGTCAGGCCCGGGTGTGAGCTCGATGCTCCGGCCCCTCGTGCTCATCTGGTGGGTGGGACTAGCAGGGTACTTGGCCCGCTGGCTGCACGGGGAGCCCCTACTCCCGGCAGACCCCACCCTCAGGGCTCCGGCTGTCCCTGGACCCCAGAACAAAACAGCCCGGCTCTCGGTTTCTACACCGCCTCCCTCCAGAGCACGAGACCCCGTGCCAGGCAGCCAGGAAGTTGTGATGCTCTTAATAATGATGACAGCAAAACAAAATCTTCTCTTTTTCTTAACTTCTGAAATTTACTTTTATTTTTGTTTGTTTGTTTTTTATTTTATTTTTATTGAAATCCAAGTTAGTTATCATAGGGTGTAATGACGTTTTCAGGCGTAGAACTCAGGGAGTCGTCACTTGTGTATGGCAGCCAGTGCCCCTCAAGCCCCCTTGAGGCCCAGATGCCCGTCACCTGTTTAGCCCACCTCCCCACCCCCCTCCAGCAGCCCTCAGTTCGTTCTCTGTGTTTAAGAGTCTCTCATGGTTTGTCTCCCTCTCTGCTTTTATCTTCCTTCCCTTCCCCTATGTTCGTCTGGTGTGTTTCTTCAATTCCACATCTGATTGAAATCGTACATGTGTCTTTCTCTGACCTCTTTCGCTCAGCATAATACCCTCTAGTTCCATCCACGTTGTCGCAAATGGCCAGATTTTGTTGTTTTTTGTCGCCGGGTAGTATGGCATTGTCTATGTCTATGCCACACCTTCTTAATCTATTCATCAGTCAGTGGACACTTGGGCCCTTTCCGCGATGTAAAAGCTTCTCTTGATAGAACACCGGAGAGGGGAATTGTCGAGACCCTGGAGAAAACCGTCTTCCCGCCCTTCGCGTGAAAGTTGAGTGAAGGTGGCTGCACCAGATCAAGAGCTGTGGGAACAACACAGAAACAAACCAGCAGCCACCAGAACCACGTTTCTGACGGTTTCTGGAAGCCACGGGACACTTGCGGGATCGGGGGAGGGACTAGCCTGGGAGCGGCCGTGCCGATCGCCCGCCTGGGTCTCAGACATTCTGTACGGGAGGGGGTCTGGGGCTGCGTGTCCTGCCTCCGTGTCTGTGTGGTGCTGTCCCTCTGGCGCACGGAGGGAGTGCCCACCCCACCTGCCCCCTGACACAGAGCTGCCATGACACTGACTCAGGGGACCCACGTCTCCCCGGGGACCCGCTCCTCAGAGCCTGGAGAGCAGGGAGACCCGCAGCTCCCAGGACACCCGCCTGCGTGCCAGCCACGGCCCCTCCAGGACCAGGGTCCCCAAACTCTCCGCACACAGTCCCTGAGGCCACCATGTCACCACTGTGTGTTACCCCCCACATCTCTGCATCGACACTTAGATTTTTCCATCCTATTTAAATAGTTGCGGAATATGTCATTTTTGGTGAATTATAAATGTTACCATCTTAAAATAAAATTGTCACATTGCTCTTTCCGCTGATTGGATGTCCATTATCATCACTTTAAAAGCCCATGAGCAATCTTGAAATTCAAGCGTGATGTCGAAGAGGCGCCTATCCTCATGTGTCTCGAGTGAACGATCTCGGACCCCAAACATGTCACTGCTCTGACACCCCTCCTCTAACAACACACGGTCTTTTATGTTTTTAACCCTTGGGAAAGGTTGCTTATCTTCCTTTTGTTTGACTTCCATTTTCGTTATATTTACAGCCCTAATTTCATCTATCTCAGTCCGAGAAGGTGCCTGCCGTCCAGGAGAGCGGGGGTCATGCATCACCAGCAGCAAGAATACGCGAGCAGGGACCCTCCGCAGGCGTGGTTTCGGCGATGCTGACTCAGCCTTGGAGAAGAGCACTCTTCTGATCTCGCGCTTTAAACTTACCCATTTGGGGGTAACTTTAGGTTCACAGAAAAGTTGCAAAGACAGCTCAGGGAGCTCCCACACACCCCTTGCCCAGTTGGCCCTGCAGGTCACATCTGACATTGCTAGGATACGTTTGCCAAAAGCAAGAAATCACCGCCGTGGACACCCTGTTGGCTAAGCGCAGACTTCATGTGGATTTCAGACGTTTCCGCCAACGTCCTTTCTCTGATCTAGAACATCCTTCACACTTAGCCCCTGCGTCTCCTTAGGCTCCGCTAACCCAAGACCGCTTCTCCGACTTTGTTTTCCATGACTTCGGCAACCTCAGGGGTATTGGTCAGATATTTTGTAGAATGTCCTTCAGTTTGACTTTGGTTGAGGTTTTGCCATGATGAGCCTGGGGTTGCGGGTTTGAGGGGAAAGGCCGTGGCGGTGAGGTGACCGCAGTGGGCACACCCGGGCCTCCGTGACGTCCCCATGACAACCAGGTGGCATCGGCCTCGCTCGCCTGGCTCAGGTGTATCTCCAGCTGACCCCACTGTAGAGACCCCCTCGTGGACTCCCTGTCTGGGGGATAGTCACCAAGTCCTGGGCACCTTCGAGGGGGAGCATTGTGGCAGGGAAGGGTATTTACGTACATTATTTGGAATTACTCTGTAAAGATCTGCCCCTCCTTTTTTTCTCCAATTATGAAATGTGTTCTAGCTAAGAAAGTCCCTGTATTTCATAGGTTCATGAAGACAACGAACCTCCTCTAACCACGTACTTAAAAAAGTCAGAAAGGCCTAGCTCTTGAGGGTGGCTGACTAGGCTATTGACTTGTCACACGGCGGGCTCCCGCTGGCACGCCTCCTTCTCCGTGCCCGCCGCAAGCACACGGACACACACACGGCATTCACGTGCCCTCTTCCTGACGGAAGAGACGCACCGGCATCGCTTCGAGTGGACGTGACCCGTTTTGTATTTTCGGCGGGTCTTTTGGTCTCGGTTTCCCGTTTTCTTTTTGGCCCGGCCCCGTTTGCTTTAATTTGCGATCCCGGCACTGACACGCGGCAACCTGCTCGCTTCCGGTGAAGTCTCGGCCAGGGCCGAGGCCCGCCGCCGGCTTGTCAGCTTGCAGTGCGAGGAAGGTCGCTGGGGTTTTATTTCACACCTCCAGGGTTTTGCTAAACGTCCACGTTCTGTTTAGAGGTTGACACAGCCGCACGGCCTCCCGGCCAAGCCGCGCATTTTGCAGAGGGTTCTCGGGGAGGTGTAAACGAAGCATAAGTGTTAGAAACGTGGATCCTGGTACGGGTGATATTTTAAACAATTACAGATGGTGTGGGGCTGACTGTAATTGACAGGGGTATCAGCGCTAGAAAGGCCCTTGACAGGTTTCCTCGTCCGATGATTAATTACCGCGAGCTGTCTCTGGGCATTCCAATTTCCTCTCGTGCAGCTCATAGCTCGAGTAAAACCTGTAGCTCTTATTACACCACACAACACAGGAAATGTCTTTTCATTGCCCGACCCAAGGACCACTCAGGGCCGGCGGGGGGGGGGGGGGCTGCTCCAACAGGTCTCCCCCCTGACAGGTCGGATCTGGAGAGGATTTGGCAAGGGGAAGCCAGGAGGGAGGCACGCACCGGGGGCGCCCCCCTGGATTTCTTTCTAGGTTGACAAGGACTTACCGGTTAAGCAGGACAGTGGCCACCAGAAGGACTAGCTCTACCTCCCAAGTGCCCCCCACCGCGGCGATGCCTCCGAGGAGAACACGGGGTCCGTTTCAGCTGGTGGTGCTGGTGCGGAGCCGTGGGTGACACAGAGCAGGCAGACTCCTACCGCGGGGCCGCGGAGATCTTGCTTTCGGTCCTACACCAATTGCTGTTTTCTCCCCTTTGCCACGAGAGCCGGGCACGTCTCCGGCCTGTTGGCGAGGGGGGCGTTGGGTCGGGGCCCCAGCGGGGTCTCCAGGAGCCACGGCTGCAGAGGGGCCGGCAGGCTTCTCGGCCTTGTGACAACTGGCGTGATGGATGGGACCTTGGCCTTCGGGCAGACACTCTTTACATCTTTACAACTCTGAACGTTTCCATGAGTGTAGCTTCCGAGGCAAGTGGCTTTACCAGATACGACCAGACGCCGCCCGAGTGATGGGGACACACGGGGGGAAGGGCAGCACCCGAGGTGAGCAGGAGCGCTGCGAATAGAGCCCTTCCAAGGGCCTGGGGACAGCCAGCAAACCGACTTCGCTGTAAGAGTGGAGACGGGCGATCCCTGGGGCCAGTGGAAGCAAAGTGGAAAGTGACAAAGCTCGTCTCTGGACCCTGTGCAGGATCTGGGATACCATGTGTGGGGGGCTTTCTCCCACTCCCTTCCCTCTGTACCAGGCAGCGTCCTGGATGCCCCACACTCCTCACCCCATGGCCTCACCCCATGAGCTTCCTCACCCCATGGCCAGGCAGAGACTTGTAGGGAGGCTGCTCCGGGGGCTCTACACTGACCGGCCCAGGGCACAGCCTGTCTAAATCTGGCATCTCCCGACACTGCCGGCCTGTGCCAAGATCCGGCCACGTGCATCGGGTGAAGACTCGGCCGCAGGGTCTCCATCCAGGACCGTCTGTAAGGGAGGGTCAGCGGGACAGCTGATCAGATCTCCAGGACGTTAGGCTCAGCACACCCAGACTGATGGGAAGGAGTACTGTCCTAGCAGATCAGTGCCCTCACGTGTCAATAAGGACATTCAACCAAAGAAACGTGGCCAACGATGTCCTTCCAGTAGCCAAAAATGGAGAATAAAGGTATTCGACTTCACTTACTGGGGAAACACAAATTATCATCTCAGATTTACAAAAATGCAGAAGCCCTGAGCAGTGCGGATGTTGGGGCACCGTGGGAGAAGAACGGGGGGTCGAGGGCGGGCCCGGCCCACGGCTGGACCCCCAGGGAAGGCGCGAGGGACTGAGGGCACAGACGTCCCGCCAAGCCAGCCCGGGGGGGCCAGGGCCTCCGGCTCCCGCTCAGTCTCAGAGCAAGGACTTGGGCTCATCCGTAGGGTTGGAGCAGTGATGCGAGGTGACAGGTATGCGCAGGCCACGGTGATATCCAGCGGACACAGCCTCCCTCAGTCTAGACTGCCGGAGACACCGGGGAGTCTACACTTTTATTATTTTGAGGAAACACACTCCGTCGTGAAGAGAGTCTTTTCTGATCAAATTCTCACGTCAAATTCTCCATGGCTCTTTGGTTTTGAACAGCGAGGGCCCTGTTTCCTTTCCCTGACGATTAGCATGCAGACTTTTACATCAGGGCCCCGAGTGTCCCCCGGCAGCTGCCGGACGCCACTGCGGGCAGGAAACGTACAGCTGTGGGCCTGTCGGAGCCCGGGGCCCGGCCCGCGCGGCGGCTCGGGACACGTCTCCTCCCGGCACCTCCCGTCTCGGAGACGCGCCTGTGTCCCCGAGACTCTCTCTGGGATGAAGGTCATGTCAGGCCCCCTGGGCCACCTCGTCAGGAAGCTGACACGAACGCCGGCCCCCCTGGGCCTCTGGCAAGAAGCATTCCACAGCACTGAAAAGAAAACAGGCACTTTCTTGGCCCGCCTCCCGCTACCACACCGTGCAGGATGACCGGATTTGACCGAACCTTGTGATTTTCATCTGGTTTTTGCAGCTTACTTTTATTGTCCTTCAGTGAGGTGGGGAAAGGAAACTCACGTTAATGGGTTGCAGATTGCAGACCCCCAGTCCCATTCAGTAGCCCCCGTGTGCGGGAGGGGACCTCTCGGCCGCTACTGCGTGTGCGTGAGGGAAGCTGGGGGCAGGGAAGCTGAATTACACACTGAGGGCCATCATCTGCGCCCCATACGTGAGAAAGGGCCATCCCAAGCCAGCTTGGAAACCTGGGTCCCGGGCCCGTTCGACCACAGGGCCCCGGCCCACACGCGTCCCTTCTGCTCTGGACGCTCCACGGTGCAGGAACCACTGTCCAGCTGATCACGTACTCTCAGCAAGCGTTGCTGGACCTAAAGAGAACTCTCGCTCGCACGAACTGGAAATGTTTGACTGACTCAGGCCACTCAACCAACCGGGGAGACAATGAACACGTAAACCATCTGACCCCCTAAGAGTTACCCTCAATATAGAGCAGACATCCTAATGGAAGAGACAAACCACGTATGCGCACAACCCGCAAGAGACACCAGCCTCCACGGAACACATAAAGGAATTGCTCTCCACTGGAACCCGAACTGAAATTCTGGTACATGGAGAGCATTTTCTGCCTATTGGTTTAGCAAAGGTTGAAGAAACGACCTTATCCGCTACGGTGGAAAGACCGGAGAGGGAGCGTGTGCACAACACGTGGCAAGAACACGAACTGGTACAAGGTCTCTGGAGAGAACTCTGGCGCCATTTCTTCCAAAGCCTTAACATTTGCAAACCCACCAATAACTCCATTTCTAAGAACTTATCCCCCCCACGTCGCCGGACAAACGTGCAGAGGCTCTTACTTAAGGAGTCATCTCAGCAATGTTTGTAACAGTGACAACTTCGAAATAACCGTGATATCCAGAAATAGGTATTTGGGTAAAGAAAGTATGCTGTGGCTTGATAACAGAATCCCGTAGCTTCAAAAATAAAGACGAAGATCGTTATTTAGCGACATGGAGATCTGCTCACGGCATATTGTTATATTAAAAGCTGCGGAACAGTCTGATGTCATTTTAATAAAATGTGTAAGTATAGGCAGAAGCAGAACAAAAAGTCTGAAGGAAATGGGGTGTAATTGAGGGCTTACCGAGAGGATCTGTAGGTTTTAGGATCCAGGGTATTTCTCTTTGTAAATGTTTCTGTGTTTGCTCGGGTTTTTCATTTATCATGGATATTAATTACTTTCGTAATTAGGAAAAGCAGTTACTTCAACTTTGCAAAACATGGGCTGCCCATCTGTAGTTTATGAGCACGTGACAACGACCGGGAACTGTGTCTCCTGGTTAATGCAGAGACTTCTTTCTACTTTTCTAGAGAGCGATTTGCAATAATTCTCTGGCATCTCTTCCTTTCATTTGGAAGCGTTTTTAAGCATCCGTGGTATTTGCATTCCCATAACCTTATGCAATATCTAGCTTTGGGCAACTATTTATGGATACAAACCATTTTTTCCTCTGCCTTTCTTCATGTTTTTGCTTTTTTCTACAAGGTGGAACGTGGAATGTATTTTATCTTTCTTTTAACTAGTAATAATATATTCTATTTTATGGTAATAAACCCTTTTTGAGTGGTGCATTCTTAAAAAGCCACCAAATGTTTCTATAAATGTTTTCAATCACTAGTCGTTTTAAGCTTTATAAGGTCAGCATGTATAAAATGTTACCTGACTCTAATATATTAGCTTCCTTCTCCCTCATTAATATGTTTTTCTAAGAAACACACAGGGACAGTGTCCAAGTGTTACTGACTTTAACAAATGAAAATCTGCATTTTGCTAGCGTTTCCACTGATGTCCTTCCTGTGTCACAGAACCCAGGCTAGGGTTCTATATTGTGTTCAGTGCTCACACCTGTTATGGGTTGAACTGTGTCCCTCCAAATTTTATGTGCTGAAACCCTATCTCCCAGAACCTCAGAAGGTGACCTTGTTTGGAGATGGAGTGTCTACAAAGGTCATCATGTTGAGGTGAGGCCGTCGGGACATGCCTGGTCCAACTGGATGAGGTCTATCAGAAGAGGGAACAGATAAAGAGACACCAGAGTTGTGAGTGCCATGCGGGGGGAGGAGGAAGGGCCATGTGGGGTCACAGTGAGAAGGTGGCTGTGTGCACGCCCAGGAGGGAGGCCTCCAAAGAAACCTATCCTGTCGACACCTTAATCTTGGACCTCTGGCCTTCAGAACTTTGAGAACAGAAACTTCTGTCGTTTGAGCCTCCAGCTGGTGGCCCTTTGTTACGGCGATCCGAGCAGAAAATACGCTGGCCTTTCACGTTCTTGAAGTCTCTGAAGCATTCTAGTTAATTATTTGTAGAATAATTTGGGTTATCTACCGTTTTCCCAGAGTTGGGATGGCGTTGTGAACTTTTGGCAAGAGCGCCATGGAAACGAGGCCTTGTGGTCAGGCCACATCACCCCCGTGACGTCTGCCGGGCGCCTCTCTGCTTCAGCGGGTAGAGTGGCCCCACTGACACCATCCTGGCTTCGATACGAAGGTCCTGTCAGGTGTTCACACCAGAGGAAGCCAGTCGAGAGGCCAACAGGACTCTCTGAACTATTCGTGTAATTTTCTGTACGTCTAATATTAGTTCAAAATAACAAGTAAAAAGAAAAAAACAAAAACAGTAGAATTTTATTTATCAGAGAGCTCATCAGTTCGTGGAAATTCTCTGGAAAACTCGGCAATTCTTTCAAAAATGCTATTCAAAACAGACATCTCCAAATCCAGGCACTAAGATGGATGGATGGATAGGGTGAGAGGGCATTCTAGAACAGAGAAGGGGCCAGTGAGCAAGCCGTCGGTAGATGGAAGGACGGGAAACACTTAGGACAATTGGTCTCTGCTCCTCTGCGGTCAGGGACCTGAGACCAAACAGTCACAAAGTGAACGGAGCCGTGGAACAGAGATGCCATGGAGCTAAAGCCTTGGTGTTGGGTCAGGTGAAGGGGCTGCACACACCTGCATCTAGAATGCCTCCTGGGTGTGTGTGACCTCCACGTCGATCCAGCACAAGGGACTGAGCTGGACTTTCATCTCCCTTTTTCTATTTAACTCTCAGGAGCAGAAGAGAAAACAGAGCGGAACCCAAAACAAAACAAAGGCCGAAGCAGCGGTAACCATATTCCTGAGCCGTGGCATCAGGCCCCATGTCCATTGGGGGGGTCCCCACCCCCCACAAAGACAGGAAATGGTGCTCCCTGGAGCGTGCACCATGGTGATGAAGCGTGGTTCGGCCGTTTCTGTCCTTTGACCATTGCATTGAGGAGGGAGGGAGGGAGAGGTCAGAGACGCTGAGTGTGGACTGACACTGGGACCTGGTGTTGTTAGAGGTCCAGAGCCGGACGGCAGTAAAGTGATACAGGAAACACTGAAACAGGGAAGGACAGACCTCGGGGATAGAACAGGGCTCCGTTCTGCGCGCGGCGAGGACAGCGGGGTGTAGAGCCGAGGAGCGGGGCAGTGGTCAGTAGATGGAAAACCCCCCCAGGAGACATCAAGAGTAGGGGGAGTCTTGCTAAACGGACTGGGCAGGATTCCTGCTAGACAGAGCTCTGCAGGCACAGAGCCAAGTCCCCAGGAGCCCGTCTGAAGTTTGCTGCAGGAGAGATTTCTGTCAGGGCTGGGATCCAGAGCGTGGAAAAAAGCAGGTACCAGTTCCTGAGGTCTCACCTCCGTCCGTTGAGGGGCTCAGGCTGCCGAGTGAGGCTGGGAGGGGCTGGCCCCACCCACAGGACCCAAGGCTCCCCGAGTGACCGGAGTGGCAGAGGTGGCCTGGCCGGTGCAGGTTCGAACACTGACAGAGGTGACACTTTGGTCTCCGTCCCCCTCCCCAGATCGAGCATTTGACCGGGGTAGATTGCCCTTGAGAGGCAGAGATCCGAGGCTCCAAGAAGACGTCCAGTCCGGTCCGCATCTCTGCCTCGAGATTGAGCTTTTTAAAAGTAGGGAACGCGTTACCCCCGCAATGGCAATCAGCCAATTTCAAGTTTTGTTTAACTACTTTGTTATTCAATTATTTTCTTTGCTTTTCTAATGAAGGAGAAGAGAAGTTCGTATCTCTCCAACGATCTTGACCGCAGAAAGGCATTAAATATATATGGGAAGCCGGGGGCAGAAGAAAAGGACACTGACAGCCGTTGTCGGTGGCCAATGCGGGGCACTCTGTTGACTCGGGCGGAGGGGAACAGCAGCAGCCTCCTTGTCCCTGAGCTCTCCACATTGTCATCTCTTACTTACAGATTTTTCTCTTTAATTATTCATAATCGTGTCCATGACTTATCCAAAGTTGTTCTCATAATCCAGGGACCATGACAATATACATAAGGCTGATGGCAGAGGCTTATCCATTTGGGGACAGAGTGCAAAGTATTCTCCAGGAGGCCTCCATTTGGCCCCAGCCAACATACCTTTGACATTCCCCCTTTGGGTACCCTACTTGTCCTGATCCCCAAATACCCTAAGCCTTGACGAAACAATAGCTACACTTGGGCCCACCTCAGTCACGTGTAAGAAACATAATGATAAAAATTACCAAAAACCAAATAACAAATGTCTAGCAGTCACAGGTCTGGGAGGGAGAGAAAAAACGACATATGCAGATTATAAAAGCTATGATTTGATTAGAAATTTTCCTGACAAGACTCAACCTGCAGTGTTTCTGGCTATTAGCTGCCCTTCTGGGCAAATTTGATTTCCCGAGGATTATGCGGAAAGTGAGACCGGGTTCTAAATATGTACTCAAACAATGACATCATATGTTGTCTTAAATTTTCAGCTCCCTCTCAAATCACCGTTTACAATATTACTGTGTCATGTTTATTTAATTTCCACAAATCCCAACCCTGGTAACGATGGACAAATAGACAATACGGTGGCGATTTAGCATCATCAGCAACACGCTGAAACCAGTGGAACAGCAGAAACACGGCGACATGGAAATGTCCAAGATGCTTACGATGACACCTTGGTGGCTCATAGCTTGTCCGCACTTCGTGTGTTTCAGGCACTTTGCTAGACAATTTTTATGTACTAGATCACCCCTTTGAATCTTTACAACGGCTCTGAAATTTATCATTTCCATCCGCAAAGCTCATGCTCTTAAAGGCAGGTAAAGTGCGAATTCCGTCTCCCTGGTGGTTGTTGCCCCAAGAGTGTGATTCTCTGTTCCTTCTCCCTACCCGGGATTTGCTCATCCTCAGGGGAGGGAGAACTAATCGACTGAGGGATTTCAGAGGGGGCCCAGCCGTGTTCGGCTAAGTGCCTTCCCTCCTCCTCCTCTCGGAACTGCAGGGTAATTGGATGTTCCATTTCTGCCACGTTGTCTGGAACCCACTCCACACGTAGGGTTCGTGGCAGGTTTGTCTACTTTCAGGAGGAAGCCTTGGTCAACCCCTTCGGTTGTCTATCCAGCACCCCTTGTCTAATCACCTCCATCAGAAACACAAGCGGTATTTCTTTTGCTGGCATCCTCTTTCTTATTTCTTACCTGGTTTGCGAATGGGAGAGAAAAGGGTGGGTGTTCATGCATCAGCCCGTTGGGACTCCCACAGACAGCTGTCCTACATTCCAGGCCAGTGAAGGGGCTGGAGCAGCCGACAGCAACTGCTCCCCGAAAGGTCAGAGTATTGAGGCGCAGAGCTGATGTAATCTACTCATGATTCCCTGATTACATCCCTCAAGAGGTCTCCAGAAATCTGATCGAATTATCCCCGCCATCTTTGATTATTCCGGAATGTCTGTTCTCCATAAATTCCAAAGTCTGGGAGAGTGTAGGGGGACCTACTCAATTTTCTGCCTTCACTCGGGACCGCTCCTAAATCAGACGAGCAGATATATTTGTGGAGGCCTCAGACAGGGGTGCCCGGCTCTCCCACGTAATCTATCCAGTGTCTCCCCCTGAGTCCACAGAACAGGAAAACTTCCTGGCCTCCCAGTTTCCTTAGGTGCCACTCAGTCTTAGGAGGGAAGCTGGTTGTCTTTCCAGGGCTCCCGCTGAGCGAGTCCTGGCGTAGGGCTCTCCTTACTAGCGCGGAGCTCGGCTCCGCAGATGCGGAATCACCGGGCAAGGGCTGCGGAACACATTTCCGGACCTCAAGGTGAGTTTGCAGCCACGGGGAGCTGGTATCAGCCCTTCCCTGGTAATGGCCCATCTCGATTGATGTCCACACACCCCAGCCTGCAACCTTCTTTTTGTCACAGCTCTGCCACGAGCGTTAAGAAACCTAATGCTATGTCCTCATCACCCACCAATTCGATGTCCAACCAGGTTTGTCACTCCCAGGAAGAAAAACCTGTATTCCAGGCCTGTGGTGTCCCATTTGGCCCCGATCAAACTAGCCTCTCGTGCGTCCCATTCTGACCACTACACTTACAGGGTTCCCCGTCAACTGTAAAACTTTGGCCTATGAGTGAGGATCTTTGCTGAGCCCACTGTTTGCCCTAATTTCAGAAAGCCCACACGATCCCATGTTCACTCATCCTTGTTTTAATACCCTCAGCAATCTTGGCATTGTGTCCATCAACAAAACCTAAAAGATCACGTTATGCTAAGATACGACTTGGTCGCTGCTGGGAGAGGAGCTCTTGAAGGCCCTGCTCACACCTCTGTCTCAGACCCCCAAGGAGCTCTGTCCCCTGCCCCCTGGAACTCACATTTCTGCATTCTGTCTGGCTAGCATGGGGCACACTCATTCCATAAGCACACGGTTGTGAAGGCTGGGTCAGTGCGGGGTTGCTTTGCATTCTCCATCCTTACTTGTCCAGTAACCAACGTAGGATCTCGACTTCCCTCTACAGCTAACCCCTCCAGCCCACGTCTTGTTCTTTCATAGCCTTAACACCCTGACAGAGTTTCCACGACTTTCCAGTTTCCAATCTGTGCTCAGCTAGGTTGCCGAGGAGAGGCATCTGGCTTACCACGAGTCTCTTGGTGTCGTGACTCAACATCTAAGTTACATCATACACAAAATGTACATAACACAGTTTCCGGTGGAAATTTAGTCCTTCTCAGCCAATCCTGCTTATTAAAGGATTTTCAAAAGTGTCTGTAACAATAATCTTCCAAGGAATGTTTGTCTTTTTCCTGTGGAACACGTTTCTTTCCTTTTGCCTGGAATTCTCCACTATGCGTGGCGGTAATGGACACGGTGCCACAAGCCTTCCATAATGGAAACCGATGGGTATGTCTCCCCTCCCCCTGCTCCCTGGAACCCAGCAGTTTGGCATGTGGCCCTCCCGCCCAAGATCTACTATTTTTAAGGAAGAGCTCAAACACCGCTTGGCACCTTGGGACTTCTCCACTGAGACCGAGGAAAGGCCAGCCTCAAGGTTTCGTGTCCGTAGCTCCCGTTCCTCAGCCCCTCTGTCCTTCTCATGTTTCTCTACGGCCTGACGCTGACTCTGAGCCACCTGTCTCTTCCTTCCTTGCCTGAGCTAGCAAGAGTTGAACGCATCCTGGGTGAGAGTCACATGAACACATTGAAGTAAACGGAGTCCCAGTCTGGCTCTCTATTTCCCAATGATTCCACGTCTCACCACATAGGGTGGGATTACCTGGTGTGGGAAAGCCCATTAGTCCAAATAGACCATAACTCTACATATTTTATTGCAAATACTATATAAAATCAACATGGCAGACTTTATAGGACTGACCATGTCACTTTTCTCATGTTTATTACCACTTACCAACAAATAAATAACAAACTAAACAAACAAATAACTTACTAACAAGTAAAAAGTTCTATCAGAAATGTTTACATTATTTTTCATAAATGTCTACTTGAATGTTGTTCCTTCTATCTTGATGTAGGATGGAAATTTTCATTTTTAAACTCAAAGGCTTCTAGGGGTGCCTGGGTGGCTCAGTCGGCGAAGCATCCGAGTTTGGCTCAGGTCGTGATGTCACAGTCCATGAGTTCGAGCCCCATGCCGGGCTCTGTGCTGATGGCTCGGAGCCTGGAGCCTCCTTCGGATTCTGTGTCTCCCTCTCTCTGACCTTCCCCCGTTCATGCTCTGTCTTTCTCTGTCTCAAAAATAAATAAAAATTAAAAAAATTAAACTCAAAGCCATCTTGTTGAATGACGTTGTCCTCATTTTCCAATGACAATTTGTTTTGACCCAATGTCTTCCCCTTCTGTGGCTTTAGATCAGCAAATTCACTATATATATATATATATATATATATATATATATATATATATATGGCTCAGATGCTCCCACTTGGAAACTTTAGAATTTTTTCCCTACATTTGTGTAGGAGGGCTATGCCACCTTTTGTCTTAAAATCGTTTTAAAGCCTTCCTAGTTCACAACGATACTGAACACAAGTGACTATTACCTGGGGAGCTGTTGACCACCTGCTGTTTACCTTACTCGTCCAATGAGATGCTGGTGCCTGATGCCCGCTGCCTGGGGCCTTATAACTTCCTTCCTCTTTTCAGGTCAGGACCGGGAGCCACTTGTCTGCAGGAGATGGGGCATTTCCAATGACGGGCTCTGAGCCCGCCGTCAAAGGAAGGATGACTCCTGTGTTCCGGAGTCCGACCCCCAGGCCTGCCGTAGAGCGTTCAGACACCAGGACAGGAGCTCCGTTTCAAGCAGTCTGCCCACAGGAATTTGGAATAGATTTCCCGGTGGTGTGTTTCTTCGTAGAGGGCCCCTGCGGGAGCCCGCTGTAAAGGATCCCATCAAGCTAATAGGTGCTGGGATTTTTAGATTGAAGGCCCTTGTTTTAAGGAAAATATGCATGAGTGACCTCAAGCGCTTACGCTGCGGAGCAAACGTGCAGAGAGCCCGAGAGCAGCCTGGTGATGGCAAAAAGCAGCCAAGGGCTTTTCACCTCATGACCCACGTGGTGCATTTCAAGAAGCCTGTGTCTGATTTTTAAGTCTCAGAGAAATGCACATGCTCAGCAACACATACTTTCAACTTTCTACCTAGGTATATGGAAGATTAATTGCTAAATTTACTTGGAAACCAAATCTTTGGCAAGTGGAGTGAATGTGGGAGACATTTCCCGAGGATGTTCATCCTTGAGTAGCAGCTGAGAGGTTATCACTGGCTCTCACCTCTGTCCCAGCAGGGATGATGCCCCCACAACAGATCTAGCAGAGTTTTAAGGAGAGGGAACCTTCCTGCAGAGGCTGACCGCAGCCCCGTGCTCAGCCCCCCACTGGGAATCACTGAATTCTAATTCCTCCCCCACCATCCTTTAAATTGGCTTATCACATCAAGCCTTGGAATGTCTACCTGAGATCCCAAATAGACCCATGGCTGAACAGTTCAGAGGCACAAATAGAAGATGAAGTTCTGTACAACTGTTTATCGTTGACTACCGATGACTTTCAGGAAACTGCATTCTAGGCTTCTGAAAGGAGGACTTTTACTCTAACCGATGCATGGCTGACCAGACAATACAGAGGTACCTGCCCGGTGTTCCTGCCAGGATGGGGTCCCCTGTCCTTCGTTGATGGCGGGGATCCTTTCTCCAGAAGATCACGCCCCTAGTGGGAAGTTTGGGTAACTGCAGCTCTCTGTCTCCTCCAACTGCACGCTCACCTCCCCTACCCTCCCTCAAAGGGGGATCGCACACAAGTTGTGCTGTTATTCTGTCTTTAACTACGTACGGCTTCATGAACTTCACCTCCACCAAATTCCTTACCCGCTATCCCCTGGCTCGCTATTCGCTCCCGTGCTTGTTAGGCACCTAGAGCCCTTTCCCTCCCATCTTAACGATGGAGAAGAGGAGGGGAGAGCGTCTAGTAGCCGCATCCCCCGTGTGGGTGGGAGCCCTCCCTTAGAAGAGTTGTAAGGATTGGATGAGAAAAGGCATCCAATGAGCCTAGACTGGACCCCATCTCAGCGTGAAGATGTGGAGAGAGACAAAGAAATGGAGGTCCAACAGACAGGAGACGCTGAGCAGCAGAAGAAGTCCCCTGAGCTGGAAAACGTGGGATTATAATGATCCGATGACGTGGGGAGGTACTCCAGATTCTAGGGTCATGGCTTCTCAGAGCTGGAGGACTCAGGGACCATCCGGGCCAAACTGTTCTGTAGTCCAGTTGAAGAACAAGTCATTTACGAGATGAGGGGACTCTACGCGGAATTGCCTGAGACCTTCGCGAAGTTGACTCAGAGGTGACGTGCTTCCCACGTCAAGCTGAAGGCTGGAGCTGCTCAGACACTGCCTCCCGGTGATGTGGGTCGTTCGCTTTCCGGGGGAAAGGGAGAACACAGTGTAGACACGGTGCTCTGTGTCCCAGGCAGGGGACGTCATAAATCCCACGTAGAATCCCCGTAGTGCTCAGTCACACTGCGTCCGCTTCCCCACCAGCCCTTTCCTCATCACCGAGCCCTCAGAACTGCAAAGGGCAGACACGTTTAGGTGCATGGTGATTCGCCTGAACGTTTTGTATGACTGAGTCGGAAAAGGAACTCCGCTCCACGCCTCTGTGACTTGAGCTCCTGCCTCCATCAAGGGCCCCTTTCCCTTTGACCAACTCTCCCACAGCCTCTCCCCGACCTTTCCCAGATTGGCAGTTATAGGTGATATCCGTCTAGATTTAGCACAGATGGAATCACAGAGGTGGTGATGGTTATGACCGGGGGGCCATCACATCGCTTCTGAGGTTAGAAAAGAGATCACTGCAGACATTTCTCTGAATCCTCTGGAGAAATCCCGTGGGCACCATCTAGAGAGCGCGTCCCGAGATTACTGAATTCTGATGAGGTTGACGGGGTTCAGAACCTGCTGCCCCAAAATATGGTGCCTCAGTATATTGAACATTTTGACAGAAGGAATCTGGGGAGCACAGCAGGGCAGGAAGGACGGTCTGCCCTTCCCTGCTCTCCTGCCTTAAAGCAGGTGACCTCCCTTGTGGGCGGTGCCCCAGTCCCTGGAGGAAGGGGGTCCTGACCTCCAAGATAGAGGGACCCCGAGAGAGGAACCTGAACACGCCGGCCCTGCCAAGTTCCCCCCAGTTTATTTCTTTTAGCTCATACCCTCCACATCTGCTCACATTTACCATGACTGTCCTTCATCAAACCTAATATGAAAAGGCTCAGGTCTTCCGGTTTTATGAAGGCTCCTGCATCATGTAAAGCTGATATTAGATAAATCTGTATGCTTTTCTTCTGTTAGTCTGCCTTCGTTGGTTTAATTTGCAGACCCAGCCGGGACCCTCAGAAGATCACGGGAAACTTCTTCCTCCCCCTAAGGGTGATGGACAGCAACTTGCCTTGACTTGGGGCAACCACGTTCGCTGACTGTCTGCTGTAATTTCTTAAAAAAAAATTATTCATAAAAGTGTCGTTAATTAACATCATCGCCAACAATCTAAGTACTGAGTAGGACAAGAGTCAGATTTACAGAATCTGCCCTCTGCGGCGTGGGCTCCAACCCCCCACCCAGCTGCCGAGGCTGTCCCGTGGTCCCCGTGGCGTCCCCGTGGCCCGTCTCCCTCTGTCGGAGGGCCTCGTGGACGCAGCATTTCATGGAGTGGGGAGGGGCAGGCAGGCCCTGCGAGCGGGCACGTGCAGGAGAGCGGGCTTGAGGAGGCCAGGAGGGGAGAGGGCACGGCGGGACCTGTGCCAAGTGCAGAGAACCACCCCATGGAAACAGCCGCCGCTACCCCCCTCCCTACTGTCACTGTTTCTCAGACGGGGTCCCCTTGGTGGCTCTTTTTAAGGCAGCCTGGAACCCACATTTTAGTTTTAAAATTTCTCATTAAAAAAAGCAGTATAGGGACTCCTGGGGGGCTCAGTCGGTTGAGCGTCTGTCTGGTTCTTGACCTCCACTCAGGTCGTGATCTCATGGTTCGTGAGATCAAGCCCCAAGCTGGGCTCTGTGCTGACAGTGTGGAGCCTGCTTGGGATTCTCCCTCCCTGCCCTTCCCCTACTCATAGGCACATGCTGTCTCTCTCTCTCTCTGTCTCTTTCCCTCTCTCTCTCAAGATAGATAAGCATACACAGCAGCAGCGTGATTTTTGAAGCACTGTGTGGACGCCCAGAGCCAGTCTGAGAACTCTGCTAAATTTTAACCTGGAAAAACCTAAAATGGGCCATTCTTTGGGAGACTTGGAGTCCCTAAGCAGAAAACCCTGATAAACTAATAAACCGCTGAAAGGGAATCTCTCCCCACCTTTGAAAGGAGCTGGAAGGCCCACTGTGGCCCCCCGTGATTTGTGGTTCACGGAAAGGCCCTCCTCATTCACCGTCTGACTCCATTGTTGGGACCCCTCACGCCTGCGGCTTCTCTTGTCAAAGTTGGAGCCACAGTTGAGGCCGCAGACGAGTCCCGCCAACAGGGCAGGAGAGAAGGTCTGTGGTTCGGCACGAGGGAGAAGGAAACAATTTTAGCAATAAGGGTCCAAGGAGAAACACAAGTTCCACCTACGTCATGACTTCAAGGCTCTAGGGTAGCTGTGTGTTCAGAGAGCTGTTCTCCAAAGGCTTCTTCTCTGAGGGGACCCTGTCGTCGTGCGGTTGTGTCCCTGCGTCTTAGAGGTCACCCTGCTCTTGGGGGCCTGCGCCCTGCTCAAACAGCATGAGGATTGTCCCCAAGCAAACACTGTCGTGGAGATATCCGGCCAGGGGGGTGGGGACCCTTTCACGGACAGACGCCTCACACGACTTCAGTTGTTCTGTGCCATCAGCCCCTCGCTTTAAAGAGCCACGAAAGCCCGGGAACATTCCAGAACAGGAGGTGGAGAAGAGCAGGGCACGTCTGCACGGCTGGCTTGTGCCCACAGGTGGTCAGCGGTGGGACAGGGGACAGAGGAGAGTCCTACCGAGTACCAGCAGCAGGAGCCCTTGGAGGGGACAGCCCGGTGGCGGAGGCTGAGGAGAGCAGCGTGCTCGCGGGGTCTGGGGAGGGAGGCTGTCCGGGCATCACGGTGAGGGCCCCCCTCTGCAGAAACATGCACCAACCGGGTGAACTGAGGCTGTGCAGACAGACAGGTCCGACCCCTGAGCAAGGGACGTGTGGGGCCACTTGTTCGTGTGACCTCCCCCCGTCAGGGTCTCCCTGCCACAAGTCACGGCAGGCTTGACGGCATGGTCACGGGAGTCCGTGCTGCCACGGAAAGGACTGCAAACACGTGGTTAATTTCAACTTCCTCCTGAAATGTGTTCAAACTCTCGCCACGGGCCTGCGGGGATGGACGGGGTATCGTGGTGGCCTGAGTTTCCGTCATAGAGGTTTTCCTGGCCCAGACACCCTGGAATACAGTGCTGAGGTTACACCTCGGGCAGGCAGCTTGGTGAGTGCGGGCACAGGTCAGGACCCAGAAAGGGGGACGAGTGCAGAGGTCGGGAGGAGGGAGGCTCTCTGAGCAGGCCCCCTCCTCACAAGGAAAAGCCCGCTGCCCCGTTCCGAGGAGCATCTCTGGGCAGGCGGGGTGAAACCACCGCGCGGAGAGCAGTCTGTGCCGAGGACAAGGGACAGGAATCCAGCTGCGGGGTCCCCGGCTCCGGCTGTCTCTGGCCAGCACTGCCTGGCCTTCCTCCCGCACGCTTCCAGGCTGCGTCAGCTGCCCCCTCCGGTGGCTGGTCCCGGGCCACGGGGGCCAGAGAGAGGCAGCCCTTCTCTCTCCTGCTTTACAGACGAGTCGAGTACGTACCCGCATCAGAATCATACCCACATCTCTCATCTAACGTCTATCAGTCTCTCTCTGTCAACCTTCCTATCACCCATTTATCTAGACCTCTACCTACCTACCTACCCACCTACCCACCTACCCACCTAGTCCTGTCTTACAGATAAGAAACTTGCCGCTCATCGAGGCTGTCACCTGCCGAGACCCTCCTCCTCCGGGGAAGGACAGAGCCCGCGTGCAGCCGATGTGCCCCATCTGCTACCCCAGCTGCACTACAGGGCACACTGGCCTTGCCTACATCAGCCAGGAAACAGATATCTTAAGTGAAACAGATTGCTTCTGCCGCACGGGCCTTAGTGCTTCTTTGCAGGCTCCAGGATGGGCACACTTGGGGAAAACATAACTTCCAGACTCGGCTACCCATGTAAAGAAGAAGGGCTTCTTCTGTCAGGTCTGGCAGGTGTCTGATTTCGATCACATGCCGTTAATGTATGGCTCTGCACCCCTGGGCCGCTGTTATGAATTATCCCTTCGCACGTCTCCAGCACCTGGAAAGATGGTTTACTACATAGAATGAAATAATAATTCAGTTATGTATTGACAGCCGAAGCAATATATACTTACTCCACGTGAAGGGATCTGAATATGGCTCGGCATTATTTAACTAATAGGTATCTCAATAGACGTACAAATCTAAGCGGACTTAACCCATGTCGCTGTGACTGACGAGCACGGTATCCAGGCAGTGTGGCCTCCGTTGACCATAGAACAATTGATTCAGTGGTTTTGAATGGCGGATCAATGACCCTGCCATCGATGGAGTCAGCTGAGCGGTGACGCCTGACACCTGAACGCCGTGCCTACGTAGCTCAGCTTAAAATACACATAGTGACCACTCCGTCGCGGCTCTGTGAATCCTTCCTTAAGAACGTAGCCTAAGCCCGGGGCGCCTGAGTGGTTCAATCCGCCAAGCACCCGACCTCAGCTCTGGTCATGATCTCAAGGTTCCTGGGTTCCAGCCCCGCATCGGGGTGCTGACAGCTCGGAGTCCGGAGCCTGCTTCAGATTCTGTGTCTCCCTCTCTCTCTGCCCCTCCCCCACTTGTGCTCGCTCTCTCTCTCTCTCTCTCTCTCTCAAAAGTAAATAAACATTTTTTAAAAAATTTAAAAAAAGGAAAAAAAGAATGTAACCTAAGCCCTAAAGCCCTGTCCTCCCTGCAGCTTTGGTGATCATTCGAAAACAATGCAATTGTATCAGGAATGAATCAATTGGGTTTAAAATTCCAGACATTTTAGGAAAACAATAGCATATAACAAGCAAGAGTTCAGAAATAGGTTTGTAAGTACATGTGAGGTGAAGACCTATAGGGTTCATTGTCTTTTCTGTTTCACCTGATGAAGTAGCGCCTGGGAGCCATATTATAAATTTTCCACAAAATGGAAATCTGTCGCTTAAAGAACACCCAGTGAGACGTCTTCTCTGAGACAGCAGATCGCAGGAGAATTTTAGGCTGGTATCCCTACCTGGTTGGCCAATAACCAATGCCACTGGTTGGACGTTCTCCATCAGACATCCTCTGGTAGGGCAGAGCTCCCACAGGGCCACGGTGTGGGGCGCTGCAGAGGTGGGGCTCCGAGCTGAGGGATGCTCTTGCTGGCACAGCTGTGTCCAGAGTGGAGACTCCGTTTTCAAATCCCACAGATGAGGGGGGCCCGGCTGGCTCAGTGGGAAGAGCAGGCAACTCTTGACCTCGGGGTCATGAGTTCAAGCCCCACGTTGGATATAGAGATTTCTTAAAATAAATAAAATTAAAAAAATTCAACAGATGACCAAAGAGAACACGGCACAGACTGAAAAATTAGGTATTATGTTTTGTAAAAAGCTTTCATGTACACACACACACACAACTTTGCAAAACAACACCATCAATACGATAGTAACCTAATTCGTGCACTCTTTTTCCTTTTCTTTTGTGTTTGTACCTGTTACCCACTCATTTCCCTCCTCACCTTTCTCCCAAATCAGCGCAGGCTCACGATCATAGGCTGTCACTGTGACCACCTGATCGTCAGAGGGGCAGAGATTGTGGTCTGTACTGCTCTTTGCCAAGATTTCTCTTTCTCCTGTTGAGATCAGGGGAGGACTGCACATTCCTCTCCTCTGAAAGTCGGGCATAGGCGTATGGTTTGTTTGGCCAATGAAATCTGAGCAGACATCATCTGTGTCACTTTGACATCCTCTTTAAAAGGTCTTGAAAAGCCAGTAAGTGGTTTGTCATGTTTGCTTCCCATGCACAATGACCAATGTCGCAGGTGGGAACACGCCCGGCAACGTCGGTGAGCATGTACCGTAAGTGGGAAATAAACCTTCGTTGCTTGAAACCACTGGGATGTGGAGGTTTTTGGCTGCTGCAGCATGGTCCAAATGGTTTTGGCCGCTGCATCGGGACCAAAAGCACCGCTGAACTTGTTTATGGTGACTTCTGCTATACAAAAGCTTTTAATTACTTTCTCGGAGTTAATTATGTCCATCTTTTCATTTATCACATCTGGGCCTCCAGTCTTGTCTGGAAAGACCTTTCGCATGCCAAATTGGATGTGTTCATAGCCCTGGTCCTTGGAGTTAACCCCAATTTTAATGAATCAATCCAGCACTTTCCCTGGAACGTTCTCCAAGCCTCTCGCCTTCTCTTCCCCACTATCTTGTACAGAAAATTAATAGGATTGGTCTTTTTTAGTGGAAAACGGAGTTGATTCAATGTAACAAGCTTTTCACTTCATAAATGGGTCTAAAAGAATATGTCTAGGAAAAAGGCAGAGTCCCCAGTGACTCCCGTGACTGCCCAACTCGTGTCTGGTCTACCTACTCAGAGTGCCGGATGTCCATAAATTGGATTTTCTTATCTTCACTTCCTAAAATTCACCATTTATTGTTCATTTTTCAGAAAGATCTTTGTAGCCACGCAGCTTAATTCGAGAAGATCATTCTTCTCGGGAAAGAACCATTTTCGGAAGTAATTTGTCACAGTCTCCTGCTGCCGGGGATATTGACACGACATTAGGTTGCTGACCATTTCTGGGCTCCCCTCCCTCCCCGACTCCATCAGCAAGAATCAAGCATTCATTTGAAGAGATATATTACAATTATACAGCGGATCTTTCAAAGCTATAAAATAATCACACTCTAGAGATTCGCTTTTCCTAGTCACCTGTTTATAAATGGATGTGAGACCCTGATCTCAACGTTACTGGAGGAGGGGAAAACCTGACGTGGGCTGGAGGAATGAAAATCAATATTCCATTCGGTGTTCATAAGTAAAAAAACAACATTCCGTTCATAGAACTTGCGGGGATAAAGATGTGCTGAAGTGTGTTCTGATGGGACCAAAGTGGCTCATAGTGTGGGACCTGTCACTGTCCTTATTTACACCCCAGTTTATAAAGGAGACTCTTCAACAGGATAAGAAACTAGGCTTGTCTGGATTCTGTTTGGCAAGAAGGGACCTAAGTGAAGGGGGTTCCTCGATGGCTTTCAGAAGCAGCATTTGATAATAAAGAGAATCTTGCAGTTAATTCTTGCAAATGTGCTTTCAGTGATTTGTCCTTTCTTGCCAGAAGGCAGTGCAGGTGCACTTGCATTGAAAAGGTGACAGTCTGGGGAGCAGTCGAATTACTGCGTTTGCGGGGCTGTTCGCAAACCTTGCGAAAGTCGGTTCTCCTTGCACGGCACACAAGATGTGGGGCCATCGTCTTTGGGTCTCCAGAATCTGCAGACTTTGTTGAGAGAGAAAGGACCTTCCAGAAGACAGGAATGGTCGAGATTTGCTCTGTGCCTTTGGTCTGAGATGAGCTGTCTGTGGCCTTGCCAGCAGGTTGATAGGGTCTTGAAGTGAAATTTCAGAACCAGAGTCTGTGAGAAAAGCCAAGTGGGGTCAGACCCTCCCACCCCTTCCAGGACAGAGGTGGCAGACAACTTCCCACAGCAAATAACACACACCCACGTGTCAGGGCTTGTTTTTGTGGAAATCTAACCTCGGAGTCCCTTGGTTTTCTTGTTCCCGGCGACCGACTGTCCCGCGGACATCTTCAGCTGAGTGGCATTTCGGGAGCAAGCGGGCTCAGCTTTCACAATAATCTTTGACAGGTTGGGTGGCGAGAGAGATTACCCACTTTTGCTCCGGGTTTTGTCTGAAGTGATGCTCTGGTTGAGGGCTCAGGAGTCTGTCCTATTTTAGGAAGGCTCATGGCTTCCTCTGGTTATCAGCGCTCACACCGTCACACTCGGGTTATCTAGAAGAAGCCAGCTGGGGGCAAAGTGTGAAGTGAGGAAGTGTCGTCCCCAGCTGTAGACGGCGACCCGTGGCGGTTAGTCGCTCGCGGGGGGTGGGCTTCCTGTCAGAGCAGGAAGAGGTCGTCATGATAGCCCAGGGTGGGGAGGGACAGAGTTTCCATCCGGGAAGAGCCGCCTGGGACACGCGGGTCCCTTGAAAGGCTACGAATTTCACAACACCTTCAAGGACATCCTTGCCATTGGGAGAACCGGTGTCGAGGGTTGACATATTCGGGAGGCTTTGGATTCTCAGAACGTGGACAACTCTGTGGAAATAAAATACTGAATTCCGAATACATACTGTAGAAGAGAACTTTTTCTCCAGTTTGTAAAATTATAGTTTGTTGCTGACAGAGCCTGAGGGCACAAGTACAAATGAAATGACATTAATTAAAATACAGAAAAACAGCAGAAGGGATCATTTTATAATGCGGGTTCAAAGGAACGGGGAAAAAAAAATGGAAGTCTCTGTCTTTCCACCACTGGGGAGCACGAGTTTGCGAAGGCCGGGTGCCGGGCCCTCCGGCTCATTTGAAGCCAGCACGGTGTACGTGCCCCGGCCTCCCGTGAAAGGCACCCTGACTTCCTTTGCCAAGACGCTATTGAGGAGCCAAGAGCGGGTTTTGCTCCCCGACCTCAAAGGTCATAAGGAAGCAGAGGAAATGAGTTTCCTCCTGGGCTCTGTGGGCTCCTACTCAGAGCGTGGCTCCTACCCTGTCGGTCGGCTCCTGTAGCCGCACGTAGAAGACGATGTTGGCCGTGAAGACGCGCGGAATGTGCCGTCTCCTTCTCCCCCAGGTGGGCGTGGCAGCGAGGGGGCCCGGGACTGGCCCGTGGCCTCTGGTGCTGCCCCGGTGGGAGGCTCCGGGCGATCTCCTGATGGAGGGCGCCTCAACTTGACCGCCGGTCAGCCCAGACGCCCTTGAGACGAGCACCCTGGTGGTCTTGGCAAGTGGGCAGTCCTCACGGGGAGTCCGGCAGAGGGGAAGAAGAAGGCGAGCCCCACCTGTCCGTGGGGAAACCCCTCTGCTGCAGGGCTGGCGGCGAGAAGCCACGGGGCACCGCGTCGCCAGAAATGGACAGAGCGTGGGCCCCTGAAGCCCCCGACCCGGAGAGAGAGGCAGGTAAGTAGGAGAGAAGACGCTGGAACTGGCCACCAGGACCGAGATTCAGCTCAGTATTCGGGACTCAGCGTGAGGACTTTCATACCAAATCAAGAAGAAAATGAGGAAGCAGGAAAGGAAAGGCGAGGCCTACCTTTAGGCAACGGTCGAGGCAGTCTAAGTGGGAGTTACACACACACACCTGTGTAGACACGAAGCCACCGCTGGTCTTGTTTTCATTGGTTTCATCCCGTGAGAATTCCAACGTGTTGTACTTGTACAGAGGAAAGTCTCAGCCCCAAACACTGGGGGAGCCACTGCCCCCGTAGAGGAACCAGGGGGTCCAGGGCTGGGCTGCATGGACGCGGCCGGGGTGTCTTCTCCCTGGAGAGATCGCCGTTGAAAGCTGACCCGTGGCAAGGTGACCCCTGCCTGGAGGAAGGCTTTCTCCAAAGCGGGGCCCAACCCCCTCCCCGAAGCCCCTCAAGGCACTGTGCTGGCCTTCGGCCTTGCGTATGAGCATGTCCATCACTGATGTGAATATCACAGGACCACGAGCGTGCATTTCACCTCTGAACTCTCAAGTGTGATGGGGACACTTAGGAGAACAGCTGCCTCAGGCAAGAGCAGGAATCCCGGGGCCAGCTCACCTCGGTCCAGCTCCACGGTGACCAAGGACCCTTCTTGTTCACGTCCCTTCCCATCTCTGTCTCTATTTCACATCCTGTTTAAGATCGCATGCGTGTCTGTCCCACGGTACCCACACCCACGGCCTGGTACCCATCTCTGCGCCCACACCCATGCCGCCACCCACACCGATCTCCAGAACCATCATCGTGAATGCAATTTGGAAAAACAGAAGAAAGTAAAAATTGGCCTTCTCATCTCACATCCACAGATTAGCACTAACTGGTTCCATATTTCCCGTAATTAGAGTAATACTCCATTCTATTGTCAAGCCTGGTTTGTTTTCCATTTAAGTTGCTACCTTGCAAGCGTTTTCCAACATCACGAAACGTTATTGCCTGCCAATGTCTGCTCACATAACTCTACCGAAATAGGCGAAGGCGTTCGCCGATGGTTCGACACTGAAAAGGCGGCAGTGACGTGGAATGCTTCAGGAACATCTTTGCGCGAGAAGGTGTTCCGGATTTAGAGTCTAGGATTTCGACCTACGGCCGATGTACTAAGTCAAGATGCGTAAGTGCGTGAAGCCCCCGCACCGATTGCGTCCAGAAAGGTTCCACCGTGCACCAGCCTCACTGCGTGCGAGGGGGCAGAGAAGGCCGTGCAGGCCTCGGGTGCTGGTCACTGCATGGGCACTCGGCCCGCTCTCCGGGCACGCCGCTCACGCACACGGGCTTCAGTGCTGTTAGCAAGGCAGGGTGCTGTCCACGTACTGGACGTGCTTGATTATTCCGCTCGATTTTGATGCCCCTGGGGAATTCACACAAGTCATAAAAATTTTCACAGAAACTGTTGACTTCAGGTGTGTTGAACAGTCCATGAACAACAGAAAATCCCTATAATAATGTCCCTCAATACAGCTTTCTCTTTAGGCTCAACTGGGAACTATCAAATTCCTCCCGAGTGATTGATGCTTTAATAACAATTTTGCTGTCGCATAAAATTAACCTTGGATTATCTAGCTCAACATGCATAATTCTGAAGTTGCAGCAGCTTTTCTGCTCAATCCTTAGAAAAACTCATTCACATTTTGAGAACTGCCTTTTGCATAAAACTGGCAAAGCCCAGGTGTGAAGAGCTTTGGGTTAAAGACACAGTTCTGGGGCGCCTGGGTGGCTCAGTCGGTTGAGTGTCCGACTTCAGCTCAGGTCATGATCTCTCGGTTTGTGAGTTCGGGCTCCGCGCCGGGCTCTGTGCTGACAGCTCAGAGCCTGGAGCCTGCTTCCGATTCTGTGTCTCCCTTTCTCTCTGTCCCTCTCCCACTCATGCTCTGTCTCTTTCTCTCAAAAATAAATAAACATTTAAAAAAAAATCAGAAAAAATAAAAATAAAAATAAAATAAAATAAAGGCGCAGTATTAAAGCAGTCACCACAAATTGGCGATGGCGAGCGCCACATCGGACCTCGGACAGGTCACAACAGAGCCCACGGGGCTGGTGCACAGGCCTCCGAGGCTTAGGCCTAGGCAGGAGGGACAAGGGACTCCCACACGGGGAGTCTACAGAGGGTTTAGCAGAACTTCTCAGCCACAGGAAAATTGCCCCAAGGCCCCTAGCAGGGGAGCAGGTGCCAGATCTTGTGACAAAGTCTTGTTAAGGAGCCAAGGATGGAGAAAGGCAGCCGATGGCTACGAAGACAGAGGTTTCCATCGCTCTGCCCTCCGGGCCTAACTAGTGCTGGGGCCTGCGGAGGCCACAGGCGGACGTGTCCAGAACCCTCACACCGGGGTCTGCTGCCATGACAACCCAGCATCCTCAATCGTGCCTGCAGCCAGCAAGCCCAGAGCTCCCAGGAGCGCAGTGAGAAGGACGACCTCCTAGCAGCCTGTGGGCCAGCAGCGCCTGAGGACCAGGCACCAGCCCCGATGCCAGCTCCCTGCTCAGCCTTCTCTCCTTCCGCGGAGGAGGTCTGCTGACCCGAGGCTCCCACTGCCCCACTCTATCTCCCGCTCTCCTGGACTCCAGACACCTCCCCCAGGCGCCATCACGGGGCTCCAATCGCCAGCAGATTTCAGGCCTTCGCCTTTTCCTTGGGAAGGAAGGAGCTGGGACATCTGACACGGCCCCTCACTCCAGTCCTTGAGTAAGAGGCTCGTGGGCGGGGCGCCTGGGTTGCTCAATGGTTGAGCGTCTCTGACTCTTGGTTTTGGCTCAGGTCATGATCTCACGGAGGGTTTGGGAGTCCAAGCCCCGTGTCAGGCTCTGTGCTGACGGTGCGGAGCCTGCTTGGTATTCTCTCTCGCTCTCGCTCTCGCTCTCGTGCTCCCTCTCTCTCTCAAAATAAATAAACGTTTAAAAACTGACTCTCGCTGGAGACGCACTGAGGCAGAGCTCCTGCGGGGCCGACGGTGCTCACACAGCAAAGTGCTTCCCAGAGTTCCTTGCTTCCCCTAACGGTGTGCGCTCTGTTCCTGAATTTCAGCCTGAGGGAGACTACTTCCGCCACCTTCAGGGGCATGCGGGGAGGCCGCCATTTACAGGGAAATGTTTGGAGTTGATAAAATTTGGTGGGATGAACAAAGTGAGGAGTAAGCTTCACGTGGGCCTCCAGGAGGCAGCCCGACCCTGGAGCCCAGAGCCTCGCACAGCGTGTGCCCTCAGCCCCAGTTACACACAGGTTATCACCTCCAGTGAGACGTGACGCCTGCCTAGAGGAGGGGAGCCGCCAGACGCCCACCCAACGGGATGGGAGAGAGTGGGCTCAGGTGGGGGGAGCATCTCGGGGTGGGGGGCTTCCTCTGCCCCATGGAGGGGATCAACCTGCTTCTTTTTCCGTGGCCAAGCTCTGAGCAGTGACGGACGGCCCGTGTGGGGCTCGGGGGACATACAAGGCCGTCTGTCCCTCTGCTCCCTTCTGACAGCCTCTGACTCCCATGCCCTCCTTCCACCCTGTGGAAGGGGGTCCCTGTGCTCGTTCCCCATCGCGGGTAACTCCTCATGGTTCTGCCTGACTCGGCTCTAATAAGGGTTATTCGGCGTAGCTATATCTTTTTTTTTTTTTTTAATTATGGACTGATACTCAAGTATTTTCATTAGGAGAATGCATCAAAATCAAGCCTCGTGTTTCTGAAAGCTCAGAAGACAAAGGCACGCTCAGCCGCTGATACGAGGCAATATTTGTCAGAAGGCCTAGAGCTGGATGTGGCCTTCACTTATGGGAACGTGGCTTGGTTTTATTTGTGATGCTTCTGACGATAACAGAAACTTTTCAAACGGTGCTTGCGTTTCATCCTGCTTATTTTCATTGTTTATAGGTGAGCAGAACGCCAGTTGGCTCCTCTCCGTACTGGCGTATTCCTGGCTTCCGTCCCTCCCGGCTCCCAGGAGCCAACGGGGGTCCTCTCTCTCCACCCAAGGCCTCCTCATCCCGCCTTGCCCTCTCCCTGACCCTCAGCTGAGCACCTTCCTTGCAACTGCGATCTCCTGTTGCACCCACCCAGCTACCCAGACAGGTGGCTTACGTAGCCCGGACGGCGGTGCCCTCGCAACCCTGAGGCCAGGGCCTCATCCTGTCCTGGCCCCAGTGAACAGAAGTCACGTTCTTACTGCAGGACAACGAACGTGATCGCCTACGGAGGGATAGGTCCTGTGTGTCTGTCTAATGAGACCTTTATCATTGACCATCTTAATTTATTTTCTCTGGAATTACTCAGTTTAATGCTTGTGATATTTATGTGTACGTCCTCCAAATATAGTCACCTAGCCTGATGGGACTTGCCTGGAATTTCTTTCAAATTACTGTAAGTATTCGTGAAGCGTAAAGACATATATTATGCGTTGTCAGGGTCTTTACTCCTGCTGCACCTCCCAGGTGCTAGGCTCCGGGCTGTTGTATTTTTCAGGCAAGACCAGGTAAGCTTTTCTAGAACGGGTGCCAGTTGGGTTGGCCTCATGTAAAACCTACATTCTGTTGTGACAATTCCTCCGTGACCGCGTATCAAGAGGTACGTGTTCAAGTATTCACGTCCAGAAATTCAGAGTAAACGTATTCCATCAACCAAAAAAAAGTATTTGTAAAAGCATGGAAGTAACATGCTGGTTGACTGCTATGTCCACAGTTAGTAGGCAACTGTCACTCATCTTCACCTTATGCTAACAATTAATCAAAGGGACCGTAAGACACAGCCATCAGTCTCGTAAAAAATCTAATAAAAGTTATTAGATTAAACACACAAAGTCAAAACACATACTTCTTGTCTCGAGTGATCCTGGTTAATAAGGGCCCGCGCGGAGTCCCGTAGGTGTGCTCCGGGCCGGCACCCCCAACCCGCCCTCGCGGCACCGGGCTCCCTTGGCATCTGGCTGAGGACAGCAACACCGCGTCAGATCTGAGCGTCGAGGGTGGGAAGTCTTCCCAGACTGAGCCTGACCGCCACCCTGTTTGCCCGAGCATTTGCGCTTCAGGTTCACCTTTGGTGATGGCCCCACAGGTGCCCCCTTGTTTACAAGATCTAGAAACGGCGTCCGAGCAGGAGAAGCCGTTCTTTGGGTCGCACCTCCGCTGGCGTGGACACAGAGGCCCCGCTGTGGAAGTCGTCTCTGGGGGCAGTTGGGGGTGAGACGGGCTGAAGACCCCATCACTCTCCACCCAAAGGCAGGAAGGAGAGATCGATTTAAAGTAGAGCTTGGACGTTCGAAAGTTGAGTAATTGTCCAGTGCTGAAGACTGACTCCGCTTCAGAAAGGGCGATCTTGGTGATGGCGAGTGATGTCGTAGGACAAGGTAGACCATTCACCCTTGGTGCCTCTCTCTCTCTTCCCTCCCTCCCCCCCCCCCCCCCCGCCCCTCCGATCCCTCTGGTAGATAGAGATGGAAAGTCGATGGCTAATACCTGTGGACAGCAGGGGCCCTGTCCCTGGTCATGATCTCACAACTCGCGTGTTCAAGCCCGACACTGGGCTCTGCGCTGACAGCTGGGGCCCTGCTTGCGGTTCTCTCTCCCTCTCTCTCTCTGCCCCTCCCCTGCTCCCGTGTGTGCCCTCTCTTTCTCTCTCAAAAATAAACATTCTAAAAATATTATGAAATACCTAATACCTTATTTTGCATCACATAAAGTGAATTCATAAGGTTTATTATTTGAGAGAGAGAGAGCACAAGCCGGGGAGAGGGGCTGAAGGGGAGAGACAGAGAGACAGAGAACCTTCAGCTAGTTCCACACTCATCCAGGAGCCTGACGCAGAGCCCGATGTGGGCCCTCGCACGACCCTGGGATCACAACCTGAGCTGAAATCCAGACTCAGACACTCAGCCCGTTGAGCCACCGAGGCGCCCCCCCCCCCCTTTTAATTCGTATTGGCTCTTTTTCTTCCCACTATCTGTGATTTTTTTCTGCATGCCACTCACTGGCCACTGTGTGAGGAGGGCCCAGGCCTTCTGCAGGGTGAGGGACAGAGGCCCTGCTGGCCGGCCAGCCGGTCCAGGTAGAGGGAGCCCCAGGTTGTAGACGCACTGCTCTGATGTTGCGGCCACCAGTCCCGCTGACTGTCCTCTTACTGGGCGAGGCCCACCAGGGGAGGTGTGGCTGGGCCTTCTGCCCTCCAGCCTGGGAGCCGGGGACGCACGGACGGACGCCTGGACAGACTACATTTGCAGAGCAAGGAGACAACCAAATGCCTCGGCCAATGAGAGCTCCAGGCTTTCCACCTGGCTCCTTCTGCTCACCACGCATGGCATTATGAGTCACGTATGAGAAAGGATCGGCCCTCTAGGACTTCTGGGCTCATACTTGGAGGGTAAGATTCATAAATTCTCTGGCCCCGGCACACGAACAGCCTGGCGGTGCTGAGCTGCGCAGGGAGGGGTGCAGCTGTGCACGCGCGGGTCCCTTTCCCAGGGAACGGAGAAGGGAGAAGACAGCGGGATGAGATGGGGACAGGGCCCGTCCTGGTGAGTATGGAAGCCTGGGGATGCTGGCTGAGACTCCCCGAGGGAAGAATCTTCTAGAACTCTAGGCCCCTAGTGGGTAGCTTAGCTGGGCCAGGTAAGGCAGCAGCTCGTTAACATGGCTGCTGTGAAAACACGGCGTGCTTCTAATAAGTGTCCGGGACAAGGGGAAACAGTGTCCGGGTTCCTGTTTAAGGGATGCCTGGCAACACCTGAATTTTCTTTGACGCAACGAAGTTTTAAAGCCTGGTTCCTGATGGGCAGGTAGCTGCCGACGACTAGTCGGTCATGCTACGCGGTAAGAGCGAGCGAGCCCCACAGGGGCCCCCGCCTACCCGAGCCGGCCCCCTGGAGTGTGTCAGGGACCAGGGGAGAGAAAGGGTCGTGGCCCTGGGTGACGCAGAACCTGACACGTCGTCTCCCCACTTCCCTCTGCTTTCACAGGAGCCCAGCTCCCTCGTTCAGCCCACAGTCTGGGCCCAGACCCACCTTTGCCTGTCTCTGTGCCTGGCAACTTAGAGCCCCTGTGCCACCAAGAAACCCTGCCCAGGCCCGGTGTCTTCCCCACAGGGCCCACGGCCTGTGCCTGGGCCAGAGGCAGAGGGGCCAGGACCACCAGGCTCTAGGGAACTTGGGGTCTGCAGAGCGGGCAGGTGCAGGGGGCTGGACACAGTGAGGGGGCACACTGGCTACTGCCCGCCCCCCAGCACCAGCCCTCTCCAGTGCCACCACCTGCCCCTGCAGACCGTTCCCACTCCCGGCTGGGAGGCTTTCCTGTTTCACTCTGAGCCTCCTGCCTGGAAAGACCCCTCAAGGCCTGGCCCAAGGACTCCCGGGTCCCAGGAGGGACCTTTCCCACTCTGCCTTCCCCCTCTCCCTCCTCTCCCACTCTGCTGCTCCCCTTTGGATCTGGAAGAGTGAGGGACAAACTCAGAGAAGGATCCGGAAGTGTCCGGAACAAGGGGACACAATGTTTGGGTACCAGGCAGGGTAAGGATGGGGAAGGGCAGTGGGAGAGCCCCGGGGGAACACAGTGGCCACATGGCACTTCTTACTCTGGACGGGGGCAGGGAGGCCAAGTTCCAGTGAGGCAGGGGTGGAGGGGGCAGGGGATGGGAAGGGGCTGCAGCGGTAGCTGCCCTGCAGCTTAAGTGTCACTGAATAGCCCCCAGGGCAGAGCTGCCCTGAGAATCTGCAGGTGGGTCCCAGTCCCTGAGCATCCTCCTCACTCAGCCCTACGTGCTGAGCTCAGGGCCCCACCGGCCGCCCTGCCCCCAGGCACAACGCAGAACCCCTGCTGCTGGCCCACAAGGGGGTAGTTCCTCCAGAGGCTTAACAAGTCGGGGAAAAGAAGAGACAGACCTACAGGGCGCAGACGCTGCTGGCCCTGGGTGCTGCCGGTTTTCCCCGACGTGACCCAGCCGCGGGCTGCAGAGTGCGCCCGAGAGTCCCGGCCCAGGCTGGGCGGCCCGACGCGGCCTGTGCGCTGTGCTGCCTCTGGGCCGGAGCCAAATACAAACAGAAAAGGCGACTGATACAGAAGAGCCCAGTCAGCTGGAACATGCCTGTCCTTTATCCGGCATCCAGAACCGCTGGGGGGGGGGGGTGGGGGGCACCCTGCCCCCGAGATCCGTGACGGGAATGCGCCTTAACACCCTCAGTGCCTGGATCACCAGTGGCGAGGACCGGAGGAACCCTGCAGTCCCACAGCGGCCCCGCGCCACGGTCGGCTGTGCAGTAAGCGGACACGGGTCCCCGGGACAGCCAGGCTCGCTCCCGCTCCCGGATGGAAACCCTCTCCCTGCACTTCTGCAAAGGTAATGAGGAAGTAATGAGGCTTGACCTGAGTGTGCTCAGCCCCATCCCTCCTCCCCGAGGGCTCCCGTAGGAGGCTTCTGGAGGAGCTGAGCCGCCGGGCTGGCCGAGTGAGAAGTTCAGATAAACCAGCCTCCCCCCACCGCACCCCCCCCCCCCCGGGCTGGCCCTGGAGCCCGAATAAGACAATCTGACGCTGTGCAGGCCCCGTCAAGCCGCAGACTGTTTGTTTTGTCACTTGATGGATACGGAGCCCTGACCTTTCCGGGCTACCTTGTCTCCAGCACCCCCTCCCCCGGGGGCCCTGTCCCCCACCCCCACCCCCATCTCCTTTCCAGGTTTGCCACAGTCAGCCGCGCAAACAGTCAAACCAAAAAAGGTAGGCACAGGGTTGTTTGCGATCATTAGCTTAATTTGAGCTGAAAGGTCTTTGTTGTAAGTTGGGGAGGGGAGGGACCTCGGGGCCTCTGCAAAGTGTTTTGCTGGCAAGCTTGTTGAGATAGGGTTGCCTTTGTTGTGATAATCTGAAATTAATCTGTGCTTGAACCTATCTCTCTTCTGGGCTCCCTTTAAACGCGGTTGTAATTACGCGCCCCGCGCGGAACGGAGCCCGGCCCGCGACGACGGAGCCCAATTCCCCCGGCGCGGGAGGCTTTCTTCCCTCACCTCGGAGGCCCGGAAACAAAACGTCCCCCCGCACGTGCTCGGAGCCAGGTACTTGCCGGAGGGGAACAGGGATAATCAGTGTTCTGCCGCACAGTTTGCTGTCTGCTTTCTCAGGGGGTCAGCCTCGCTCTTTTCAAGCCGCCTTAAACTTCCGTGGCTCCTAGCTGACGCGAACCTGGGGCATTTTCAGCACGCCGTCTCAGGTTTGGTCCCGGGTTTGGTGGGGACCCGACAAAGCCCCCCACCTCCTCCCACGCACGACTGATCTGAGCCCAGCCCCGTCCTGCTCCCAGCGTAATATCCTTATGGGGCCCTCTGCCTTCCAGCCCGCAGGACTGGCTTTGGGGAGGAATCTCATTAACCGCGTTGGGGGGGGGGGGCATCCTCTCCAAGTCGCCTCCCGAATCGCCAGGGCCTGGAGGGCCTGCAAGGGACCTGTCCCGGAGGCACGGGTTCTCCAGACCAGCCTGGAGCTCGGAACAACTGTACTGCCCTGCCAAGAGGGGTCCTTCTAGACGCGCCCACTGCACCTCTGAAGCCTGCAGGCCTGAACGGGGGCCACTGGGGCCCCAGGTCCCCTCCTGCCCTTCCCCTCCTCTGCTCCCTCCCACCTCTCCCCTGCGTCCACCCCTGACCAACCCCCTCCCCTGCTCCCTCCTGCCTCTCTCCTGCCCCCCACCCCTCCTCTACTCCTGGCCCCCTCCCCTCCCAATCCACTCCTCTCCACCTGCCCCTTCCCTGCCCCTGCACCCCTCCTCTTCCCCTGCTGCCCCCCTCCCCAAGCCCCCTACCCCTGCCTCTCCCCTGCCCTTCACCCCTCCCCCATCCCCTACCCCTCCCCAAGCCCTTTCCTGCCCTCCTCCCCACTCCCCAGCCCTCTCCTGTACCCTTCCTTCCCCTGATCCCTCCCACCTCTCCTCTGCCCCCACCCCTCCCCTCCTCCTGTCCCCTACCCCATCCCAGCCCCTCCATCATCCTCCCCACCTAACCTCCCTCCCTGCCCTTCCCCTCCCCTGCTCCCTCCCGACTCTCCCCTGCCCTCACTCTTCCCCAAGCCCCCTCCTGCCCTCCTCTCCCAGTCCCCCACCCCTCCCCTGTCCTTCCCCTCCCCTGCTCCCTCCTGCCCCTACCCCTACCCCCCCACTCTTCCCCCTGCCCCCTCCTGTTTGCCCCACTCCCCAGCCACATCTGCTTCAGGGAACTCCTCTGGAAAACAGCCTTTAAATTGCCCCCGTCTTATCCTAGTGCTAAGAAGAAGGTGCAGTGTCTTTGTCCCAGGAGGCAAAGAAGGCTTTGCCCACCTGGAGCCACAGGAGAGGCAGAGAAGGTGGTGCTACGGCAGCCCCGCCTCCGTTAAAACGGAAGCTCATTAACTCCCGATACCCTTCACCTGCTCTGTAGGTGACCAACGTGGGACACCTACCTACCCACCGTATTTTAGGCATAAAACCTTCACGAGTCAAAATTCGTGTTTTTTTGAAAAGTGGGATGTCGTCCCGACATCAGTTTACTTCTGCACGTGGGGTTACATGCCGATGGCAAACTTACGTGACCGCTATTTTGGCAAAATGCAGGCGGGTACACATTTTAACAAAAAGCCATGCGTTTCTGCAGCGGCTCGTAATCGTTTTCTGTGCTCTCCAGGTGTATTTCGGGGGAAAGCACAGCATTCGGTGTTGAGGGTGGCTGTGGAGGTAACGGCCCCGTCGGCTTCCTGTTGCCCAAGGCCTGTGAAGATGGGGCCGTCCCGCTCTTCACTTTTTACCACGTGATGTTGGAAAAAGCCCTGGGGAACGCTTCAGCCTCCTTCCCTCCTTCGAAGGCCGTGGGATGTGTCCACACCCGGTTTTGAGGAGGGGAGACGGGGGCCCCCACCACCGCATGGACGAGGCTGTGTACCCATTTTCCTAGGACTCATGCGTGAGCCCCCAGCCGCCCTAACAGCCGTGGAAGGGGAGCAGGTGAGGAACATCCCCTGGCAGGCTTCCTGTCCTGCAGGGGACCCGCTGAGGTGGGGGTCACCTCTCAGAGGGACGGTGCCTCACCTCAACACAAGAGGCGGGCACAAGCGCACGTCCCCGGGGCCGCCCAGAGGGGGTGTGGGCTCCCCACGCCTCACGGAACGCCTGAGGCTGGGTCATCCAACAGCAGACGCCTGGCCGTGCACCCTGTCCCCCAGAGGAGGGGTGTGGACCGCTGTCCTGCAGAGGCCGTGTGTCCCCATCAGAGCACAGGGATGTGTGGACGCCGCCCGTCCGCGGAAGAGGAGCCTACGTCTCCAACGCGCACCCTGAGCGGAGAAGTCGTGAGTGAATTCACCCCAAGACCCCCACGGCCCTCCCGCCCACCGGCGCCCCCCGACTCGCCCCAGCGTCTGGAAATGCCAACAGAGGGTCCCAGTCAGGACCCCTGAGACACTCACTGGCTCGGAGGGGCTCTTCCTGGTGCCGTGGCAGGGCGGGGGTGGGGGGCGAGCTGGCGGCGGCCGCATCCCCCCCACCTGCCTCCCACCTCCCCGCACCTCTCCTCCGGCCTTATCTGCACACACCCACTCACGCTGCGCCCATCACCGTTGCCCGCTGACAGGCGGGCCAAACGGCCTTCCCTGGACAAAGCAGGCAGGCCTGTTTCTCTTACGATAACATCTCCTGATCTCATTATTGATTATCTGCTTTCCTGGGTCTCGTTTCCTGAAAGTTTGATACGGGGCAACGGAGGTGACAAAAGATAGGCCAGGGGCTCTGGGAATCGAGGGGCGCCCGTTACACCAGCGTCCTCGGCGGAGGCCGGAGTGTTTGGCAAAAGCATTAGATGCTGTCTTGACTTAATCTCTCCCTCCTTTATCTTGAATCTGTCCTGAACCCTCCCAGGCAATTTACCAGCCTTGTCATTGATTTCTATCACCTAAGTGCGCCCCTGCGAAGCGCTCCTTTTTGAATGATGAATCCGCTCCTCATCGAAACAATTGTGAGCTTCACCTTAATGGGAAAATAGTTATCTAAACACCAGCAGAAATACCGTAAATACCCTAACTATTTACACCCGTCTTTGGCCTGCCCTGCCGTGGTGCTGAAGGCTCAGCCTGCGGTTCTTCCTGTCGGTGGCCCGGTAAGGCCAAGGGCACCCGGCCGCTGAACTCGCTGCCCGAAACACCTGTGCACAACTCACAACCGTGCAGAATAGTGGGGGCGCCCACAAGCGCTGCCCAAAGAGGCATCTCGTCCTCGGCCTCTCCTGCCCCGAGGCGGGCTGTGGTGCCTGTCCCGCTGTGCGCGTCTGGCTAACACAGGGCCTGGTTTTGCCACTTAAGACCTACTTATTTTCAGAGTAAAGTTCTTGAAACTGAGGGCCCCTGGCCACAAAACTCTGATGAAAAGCATCGTGTTCGAAGTAGAGTTTCTTGGGGCGCCTGGGTGGCTCAGTCGGTTGAGCGCCCAACTTCGGCTCAGGTCACGATCTCTTGGTTTGTGAGTTCGAGCCCCCCGTCGGGCTCTGTGCCAACAGCTCAGAGCCTGGAGCCTGCTTCGGATTCTGTGTCTCCCTCTCTCTCTGCCCCTCCCCGACTCACACTCTGTCTCCCTTTCTCAAAAATGAATTAACAAGAAAAGAACACAAAGTACAGTTTCTTTTCTCCAACTGCCTGGTCCATCCCTCCCACTCCCTATCTCTGAACCAATGTTATTTCTGCTTCCATGAGTTCAGCTGGGGCCCAGGGGAGTCCACAGCTCAGGCCGGATGACAAGGGCACCGCTGGGCCCTCTGTGCAGCAGGGGGAGGGTCCTAGGTCAGCCGGAATAAGCCCTACGGATGCTCCTGCAAGTTCTCGGCACAGTTGGTGGAGCACCAGACCTGGCAGGAGGCAGCTCCTGGTCCCTGGTCAGGATTTCTGCCACCTGGGCCGTCCCTTTCCTGCAGTCACGCTGCCGGTTAAAACTGCCACGGCTCGGAGGAATCTGGGCATGTGGCTGGGGTCCTCACGGGTCCGACGGGTGTGATGGTCTTGGAGGTTTGTCTTCCTGGACGAGACCCTGACGTCTGCTTCCCCCTCTGTGCCGTGGGAATTTTAGGGACACGGCTTTCAGTGCCGTGGGCGTCTTTGAACTCAGGTACAACTGATGTACAAGAATCTCCAAGGCTTTGATCCGCAGAGCAGGTGCAAAGAAGGGCTCCTGTCCATATTCCCTTTCCATTGTTGATACAGGTGCTCCGAAATGTAGCTGCAGGCAGAGGACTCTACCTGTCCACCCCTCGGCCAGAGGAATGTGGGGAGTGCCACACCGGTCCAGGGGTGCTGAGGGACAGTGGGAAGCCGATTTTCTAGTTCTGCTGTTTATTTTTGCTTTGCAAAAGCCACCTTCCTCGCTCTGGCCTCGTTTCTTTCCCTTCAAATAGAAATTGAGAAGGTGTCTCTCCCTGGGAGACTGGCCTTGATCCGCTGTGCCAAGTATCATTACGATTAATTTATCGAGGTTGTTCGCCGTGGAGTCCTTGGCCGAAGAACACAACTGTGTCCCAAAGGGTCCATCCAGGCCCCAGATTTAGGCGTTGGCCTCAACGCCCCGCCTGCCTCTCTGTCTGCTTACCCCCATCCCGTCCACTCCAGGGGTCCCGCTGGACCCCTTCAGATGTTATCCTGAACCCAAGTCATCTAGGAGCTCCGCTGGCACCCTCCCCGCCCCTACACCCCCAGCTCCCCACAGCTGTTCCCACCCCCATGAGTCATCTACACCACCGCCAGGAATCCTCCGGAAGCACTGCCCACATGGAGTCTGTCTCCCGCTCCTGGAAGTCCTCTTCAGCTTCCAGAGCACTGGATGCAAATTCCCAGTGTGGCCGCAGGCCCCTGGGATGTGTCCCTGCTCTCTCCCACGTCTCCTGCGCCAGCCACGCGGGCCTCTTGGTTCTTCTCCAACACTCTACCCTCAGCTCGTTCGCGCCCGAGACCTTTACACTGGTGGCGAGATCTTCTCCCAAACCCAGACGCCCCCTCCATCACTTCCCTGCAGAGAAACCCCTTCCCCGCACCCCCCACCCCTTCGCTGCACCCCCCCCCCCAGTCACACACTGACTAGGTAACTTCAGCAGACAGAATCGCCTCATTTTGCATCTATTGGGTTTTTTTTTTTTGCAGACTATCTCTACCTCAACAGTCTACACTCTGAGTGAACGAACAATCGTCATAGATAGAGAAGAACGAAACGTGACATTATGTAAACCTGGGCTGGGCTCCTGCTTCCTGGATAATCCTCTCTGTTTCTTATTTCGCCCACATCTCCATTTTCAGACCTTTAAATCATGAACAGCACTAGGCACTTGAAGGAGCCACACATTTTTGGCAAAACCTGGCTGCTGAGGAGTTGGGTTTCCAGGGAAGTTCTGTAACATAAGGTGGTCACAGGGGAGTGAGATGCCTGGACGCGGGCTTCCCGTGCCGGCCTGAGCAAGAGCGAGCTAGAGAGCCCCGTCCTTGCACGCGGGCCGCCCCCTCGGGGTCTCACCCAGCCACTGACTTTTTGGTCCCACGTTTTCTTCTGAGACCTGTGTCTGTGGCCCCGTGAGACAGGCGACGACGGGCACCCTCTATAAGAGGAGGTCACGTCCACAGCTGGGACGGAGGGGCCACTCGAAGGGGCTCCCGGTTGGATCACGGACGAATGGGAGCTGCTGGGGGGGCACCTGAGGTCGGGGAAGCGGGGAGAATTACCCCCACGTGTAGAACATGCACGTGGGATCCGGGGCAAGGGCTCAGGGAGAGGCTCCCCGGGCAGGGAGGCAGGGTCTGGACACAGCTGGGCGTCTGCTGAGTGCAGACAAGGCCCTGAGGACACTCCTGCTGACACATCGCTGACCGGGACCCCTGGATGAAATGGTCTGGACGCTAATGGAGCAGCCTTGTCCACAGCTGGAAGAGTTCTCAAATCTCGGAGCACAGACGCTCCCCGGAGCACCAGACTGCCTCGCGCCTGACCGTGCCCGTTCAGAGAGGATCACGGACCACAGAAGCCAAGTACTTTCTCCAAGCTCGGCTGGCAGAGAGGAAATGCAGCCCCACCCGGGAGCAACACCCTGCTCGCCCCCCACCCTGCGCCCCAGAGACGTCTTCCTGCCAGCACCTTCCCCCGTGGGGCCCCGGTGACGGCACGCACGGGCTGCCCAGCTCACCCTGCTCTGGCAGAACTTTCCAGGTATTTTTGCAAGCACTCCACGGCGATCGATCAGACAAGGCACCAACTTTGGAGATCGGAACCAAACCTTTCAGGATGCACACCGACGAGATCTGTACATGAGATAACATCTCTTCACTCGGGCTCCTGCTGGCCAAGTCGTGTCATTACATATGTTCAGGACAGGCTCCAGAGGCGCCCTCCCGATGGCTCTGTCCCCTCCACTCTGCTCCTTCCTGCCCACCAGCAGTCCCACACACAGCGCCCCCACAGGGCAGGACCCTGGTTTCATCTTTAAGGGCCCCAGAGGCCTTCAGCATCTCCGTGACCAGGGGTGGCTTTCCACGCCCGGGATGGCCCACGTCAGGTGCCGGGACACCTGCACCCTCCCGGGGCTCGCCACGCCCAGGCCACACCCTCCACATCTGTCCTCTTCTGCTGGCTGAAACGCACCTGTGTGTCTCCCTTTCAGTGTTGCCGTCTGTTCTCTCCACAAGTCAAAATGTGTCCAAAGCCCCACGGTGAGCCCTTCCCAACCAGTAGTTATCCTCAAGGACAGAGGGCCAATCCCTACCTTCGGGGCAAATTTTAAATGATGGAATGCTTATTAAGGGTACAGCGCAAGGCCCGACACGCAGCAGGTGTCCAACAGATGGGGATAGAAGCTGTTATTTGTAGTGCTAACATTATCCTTATAATTATAACTTACTGTTATTAACCCTCGGTTCCCTGTGTCTCAGGGGCATTTCCTCTTCTCAGCTGAGGCTGTCCATCCTGTCATTTAGCACATGACGTCAAAGACGACATTCCCTCTGTCCCTCTGTCTCTCTCTGCGCACACACACGCACACACACACACATCCTGACTCCACTTCTGGAATTAGAAGCATCTAGAGGGAGGGGGGCCTGGGTGGCTGAGTCGGTTAAGCGTCCGGCTTCAGCTCGGGTCACGGTCTCACGGTTTGTGACTTCTCATGAGTTCAAGCCCCGCGTGGAGCTCTCTCTGCTGTCAGCACAGAGCTCACTTCAGATCCTCTGTCCTCTCTCTCTGCCCCTCCCTGGCTCATGCTGTCTCTCAAAATAAGTAAGCATTAAAAAAAAATAAAGAAGCATCTTGAGGGAGAGCACCCCCTGAGAACACAGTGTCTACAATAAGCCAGACAAAGCTTTTCCTACTGGAGTTTTTGAATTAAAACTATGAAGAAGTGTTTATTGGTCGTGACAACCTGTTGATGAAGGCGGTAACATAGGTCGTGCCCCAGACCCAGTGATGGACCAAACCAAAAGAGCTCACAACGAAAGGAGAAGGTCATAAGTAGCATTTGAATTGATCGTAAAACATTCTGGGCAAGCGCTGGAGGCTGAGGCTTCGGATGAGACACGGAGATTAGTAAATTATGGTCTGGGGGCAAAATGCGGCCCCCCACCTGTTTTTGTAAATAAAGTTTTATTGGCACACGGCCCGCTAACGGGTTTGTGTACCGCCCATAGATGTTGTCACACTGCAGTGACAGAGCCCAGTCTTGGCTTCAAGGACGGTAGGTGGTCCTCAAAGCTGAAAAGATTTGCGGTCTGGTCCTTCACGGGAGAAGTCTGCCAACCTGCCCTAGGCCCACATGCAGACGCCCTAAAACAATTCCAGACTCTTCCGAAGGAGAGGACAGATTCAGTGCCCAGGGACTCAGTGAGAACTGAAGCCCAAGGACCCTCGTGTTCACTGCTTGAGGATTTGCCTAAAGCCACCATACAGGACGGGACCCCTTCAGGAAGACTTTTTCCACCTCTGAAATGTAGGGTCTGCTCCTGACTTCCCAGACCTGCCACCTGCTCCCTGAGGCCGGAGCTTCGACTATTTCCTAGTCAAACTTTGAGAAGCCCCATTTTGAGATAAAGGCAGGGATTATGTCAAAACACTGATACCATATCCAGTTTTTGTCCCAAACCAATGAGTCCCAGTTGCAATCCCATATGTCTATGGTCAGAGTCTGCTTTTTTTTTTTTTTAACTAAAAAATTAAGTTGATTTATTTTGAGAGAGCATGAGCTGGGAAGGGGCAGAGAGAGGGGGACAAAGGATCTGAAGCAGGCTCCGCGTTGTCAGCACAGAGCTCAATGCGAGGCTTGATCTCGTGAACCTCAAGATCTCGACCTGAGCCAAAATCAAGCGTCGGACATTCAACCGACCTAGCGCCCCAGGCGCCCCAAATTTTTGCCTTTTGAAATAAACTGCACTCATCGTGTTTGGGAAGAGGCTTGTGTAGATCACTTAAGTGAATATACGCACGTTTGTAAAGCTCAACCTGATTTTCTAAATAGGGACAGTGTCGGTCAAACCAAATAAACAGTTGTCTCTTCCTACAGGTCTTTGAGCATTTTCGCTCCAACCTTTTGCCCTAAAACACAGCCAACTGGGGCGCCTGGGTGGCTCAGTCGGATGAGCCTCCGACTTTGGCTCAGGTCACGTTCTCACGGTTTGTGAGTTCAAGCCCCGCGTCGGGCTCTGTGCTGACAGCTCGGAGCCTGGGGCCTGCTTGGGATTCTGTGTCTCCTCTCTCTCTGCCCCTCCCCCGCTCACGCTCTGTCTCTGTCTGTCTCAAAAATAAATAAACATTAAAAAAAGAAAACAGCCAACAGCCCCCATTTCATGGTCAAGGGCTCCATGTTGTGTGTTCAGGTGCCCCTCAGAGAGTGAGCTCAGCTGGTAATTTGAGGGGAAGGAAGGGCTGGGTAGGAAGAGGGCACATAGAAAGACGTCCGCCCACACCCAGTTATTCAAGAAGGACCCCTGTGCGAGTTGGTCTGGCGTACATCCTGAAATGACGTTCAGGAATGTGTTGATGTGGAACAGACGTCTATTCGGGAGACCGTTGTGAAAGATGTTGGGACTCCGGGGAGGGGAGGGGGAGGGTACTAAGAGTCTGTCATGAAAACCAGAGCGAACAGGTGCACAGGGGCTCTGCCAGTGGCCCAGGCCTAGCCGCCAGCTCACCCCGCGGTCGAGACTCGGGAGCAAACTGATGATGTGACTGCATTCTGATACTCACATTTACCTGAGACTCATAAAATTATTCCCAATCCCACAGGAGAGTGACACATTTAAAAAAAGCCCTTCAAGTGTGTCTCTGAATTAACCTTTAAATTAATTTTCCATGCCATGAGATATCCATGCAGAGAACTCATCAATCCGCTTCTGCACCAGACGGCTCTACAGTCAACTAAAGGGGGGTGGAAACAAGTTTCCGAGATCCCTCTGGGAGCCCATGTACACAGGAAAACAGTTTCTGTTTTCATTTGGCCCCGAGTTTTCCATTTTGAGACAACTTTCTCGCGAAGAAGACTTCAGTCATCCTGCCATGTTCACATGTTTGGGACGGAGCCTTAGCATCTGGTGAAATAAAATCACGCCTCTAGACCCCGATGTTTCCTGGGGACACAGCCCTGAGTGTGCAGGCAGCTCTTGGTATTTTTAGCCAGTCACTGGCGGTTCATTAGCATTTAAATATATGCTAATTTCATCAAGGTGTGAAAAGATCTTTTTCTTGCATATACATGAAGTGACCATATTACTATTCAACTAGATTTTTTTTCTCTCTTTTTAAGCCAAGAAAAGCTTAGGGTGACTTAACAAAAGGGAAGGAAGAAAGGAAACACACACACACACACACACACACACACGCAGGCACACACACATCATCTAGAAAAACTTACAAGGGAAACTTGTTTACTTCCTATTGCAAACGTTACACGTAGACATTATGCACAGTGACCAGAGAAAGGTCATCCTTTGTGTCCCTGGGGATCACAACTGGGCACTTGAAATCGTACAAGTTCACAATAGCGTCCCCAATCCGTGACTCAGGTTTTCGAGTTGACGTGGCAAAGTTCCATGTGGCATCTGATGGCATCTCCCGGCCCTGGTGTCTCCCCATTATGTGCTATGGATAAAACAAAAACACAAATAAAAACAAACCAAACTGAACTGAAACGCAAAATCGCTCCAGGTTTCTAGAACTCACTAGAGCACTTACTTGCATTCGCTACATGTTTCTTTAGCACACGTGCCCTGCAGACTTTCCGAGAGCAGGCACCCTGTGAGCCAGATGCTGGTTTAAAAATCAGAGTCCTCTGACTGAGCCAAAACCGCAAAAATAAACAAATAAAAGTCCGAATCTCTCGTGCACGCCCGCCGCCCTGCAAGGCCCAGGGCAGGTGCACGGGGCCTTGGCCGCCCTGCCTCCACGGGGCCACAGTCCTGCCGAGGACTTCTCAGTGGCTCCACAAGGCACGTAATAAAGGCCTTGTCTTACGTTGCCATCATGATACAGTTTGATAGTGTTGGAGGGAGGCCCGGGGTGCGCTTGTCACGACAGTAGGCTGTAGGTCATATAGATTTACTGTCATTCCACAGGCACCTCGGCCATGACAGGGTGGTTGGGAGGCACAGCAGGGACTTGGGCTCACGGGGGTTAAGTGTCCCTGCCTGGGGGCTGCTTCCTGGAGCTGAAGGAGCCGTGGGCCCCTCGCTGTGCTGATGACAAGATGGATTGCCCGTGTCACCCTCGGCCCACTCAGCGTCACTCTGCCACCGATAAGAGGGCAGCCCTCCCCCGGGGCGGAGAAGGCAGCCGCTTTTCTCCTGGTTTTAGGGGAAGGGCTCTTACAGGTGTCCTTTCCGGTGGGTTTGGGAAGATGTCCTACTTGGGGAGTCTCAAAGGAGTCCTCTGGATGAACTCCTCCTAGTCCCCTGGGTTGGAAATAGACCACCTGCCCATTTTAATGGGAAATGGCCACATGTGCAACTTTGCCCCACGAGGGGAGACACCCAGGGTGGAGCCTTTTCACAGAATCTTGACGAGGTCCCCACCCCCACCCCTTTTCCGGACAGGCGCCTGCAGGGGCCTCTTGTGTTCTGCCTCCGAGCACGAGGGTCAGGTGCTGGTTTCTGATGCACGGTCCTCCTGTGTCTCCCAGAAGCTCGCAGGCAAACCCTGCATCCGCGGTAGGAAGCCACTCAAGGAAGAAACAGGGGCGTTGTTTCTGCGAAGGGGTGTGGTGGGGACTTTTCATCCTCCCTGGAGGAGGTGGCGGTCCCCCGGCTTCTCACCCTTTCTGCTGCTGGCTTGCATGGTGGGAGCCTTTGTGGGCAAGATGTGGGCGCCCCGCAGGGGTGCGGGGGAGACCTCCTCGTGGAGAGGGAAGCCCCCCCCCCCAGGACGTGCATGGGCACACGTTGCGGGTGCTGGTTAAGAACACGCGGTGTATCTACCTCCCAGACCTCACTGCGCTTCCAGGAGAGACGCTGTTCTGCGTCTGTTTATACTTCCTTTAAAATCGTACCCAGTTTAGGACTCAGCTGGAAGGAGGTCTTCCTGGCTGTCGAGCTGTCTGAGCGAGGGGGTCCCCGTTCAGCTCGCCCCGTCACTTGATGACAGCGACAGAAGTCATTCTGCTGATGTTGCCAATGAGCTTTGGTTTGAAGTTTTAATCAGCTCTAAATGGAAAGTTATTGAGGAGAACGGCGTGGTCTGCATTTTAATCCCTGGCCCCTCCCCTTCCCCCCCCCCCCCCCCAGTCTCTGCCTTTATTGCGTGCGGTGTGGCCTTGGATTGCAGTGTTTCTAACATACATAATGAGCTCAATGTCAGACTGTTGGGGCTTTTGTCTTTAACAATAAGCATTTAGCTCAACTAAATGAATAGAAATTGCTTTAGTGAATTACAAAAGCCAAGGTCTTTTCAATGCAGGAACGCCGACATTAATTTTTTTCAACTTTGTGTTATTATTTTTTTTTTTGCAACTGTCTTAACTTCAAATTTGACTTAGATTAGAATGCGATAAATTCACGGAGTGTTTAAACTGAAATAAATTATTAGTAAATCAAAGTATCTGCTGATGGGTGGTGAAAATTCTCTTCAGGTTAAGGAAAAATACACACACACTCTGAGTACATTGTTGCATTCCTTTGACTACGAGTCTGAAGGACCTTCCGCAGTATCTACCACTCTCTGCATTAGTTGGCTGGGTTTTAAGGGGTCTTCCCTGAGGCGGGACAGGTTCTCCAACGTCAGCAAACAAGGGGCGATGGCCCTCCATGGAGACTGGGGCCAGCCTTCCCAAAGGTCCGGTGAGCAGCCTTCCTTCTAGAAATCCCTCCGCCCTCGGCCTGCAGTTGCCGAGAGAGATCTGAATGCTTTTCCTAAACCTCTGTAATCCAATAAGCTTTTGTGTTTAGCATCTTGTTTTGAAACTTGTATGGCACCCCAGCCTGTGTCTCCTACGGTCGCTCGCAGGCAGGTGAGCGCCCGAGGGCCCGATCATTATTCAAGGCGAGAGGCCTGCTCAGCCCCAACCAGAATGTAATTTGTAATTAACTGTCATTTACTTCTGTCTGCATTGACTTGTTGTTCAAAAGACAATGTAACTGGGCTGGTCACTCGCTTTCCTTTGTTGTGGATATTATGTCTCTCAGATCTGGTTGTTTTCATAATATTTAGAAACCCGGGGCTTACTCTCTTGAAACCAGAAGGAGAAGGGGAATTCACTGAAATAAATCCAACGCAGATAATTTGTTATGCCCGGGCACATCAAACATTCTATTTGATGCGATGGGATAAACCATCTTACAGAAGAAACGCATCCAGTTTAAGCCAGATAATTTAGATGGCCGGAGTAAGTGCTCTCCTGGAGCACATCTTTTCAAATGCAGTCTTCAAAAGGCGATCTGTTCTGTGACCGCAGACGCTAATCTATGCCCACTTTTTCAGCTTAATTATTTGCTTGTCACACTTTTCATGAGGAGAAAAACAAACAGAAGGTGTGGATGGGCCCCGGATTGGGTCTGTGTTTCCGAGACTGGCAAGTAATTTCAAGTTTGAAGACTCGGAAATTAACAGCGCTTACAGTCCATTTGGACAGAGAAGCCTATGAAAGTATTAAGAGGTTTTAGAAGGAAAACAGCGGTCATTTTTGCAGTGAGAGCCCTAACAATCATGCTCCTAATTCCTCCATGTTTGGGGGAGGGTGTGGTCTACAAAGGTCTGGAGGGAGAGTAAATAGAGCATCTTAAATGTTTAAATTTTCCCCTTAGCAATCTCAAATCCGCCTGCAAACAGGACCGTCCGAGTTCTAAAGCGATCCGTGACACTTTTTGTTTTCCCTCGAAAGGTGCCACACAGTGGGCTCCAGCAGCAGGCCTGTGATGACGGAGACTGTCATTGTGTGTCTATGAATGGAACCTACCCCTGAGCCCTCTTCCCCTGAAAGCCAGGCTCTTGACGGGAGCTTCTTCTCCTCACAAGGCCGAGATGCACAGGGACGGAATTGCCCGCTTATCTTGGAAAGCATGGAGCCATTTCAATTCAGTGTCACGGGTCCCCGTAACATCATTTTCAAATGCATCACGCAAATGAGGTCTGTGCACAAAAACGGCTCAGACTGTGGTGACTGGCAGAGCAGAGCGTTCCGTTCATTTCAGCCCCCCCGGCCCAGAAAGGTAGGTCGGTCACCACGGCACTCGGAATCCTGGAGCTGTGACACCCACAGATGCAAAAGATCCCCCGCGTGTACACAGATCTCCCCAGAGATGTACCTTGTGTCTGGGTGGGGGGGAGGGAGGGAGAGCAAAAGCTTCTGTTTGGACCCAAGCGATGAAGCGTCAGCCCCGAGGGGGGCCGCCCGGGGAGGGTCCCTGGCGGTCAGGTTGGTGGGGGCGGGGGGGGGGGGGCAGAGGGGGGGCTGTGCGCCTCCCCGGGAGTCCCCCCAGCTTGTGGGAAATGCAGCAGGAACCTCAGCAGGGCGGCTCAGTGGCTCAGTGCCGGCCACATCGGAGAATTAGAATGCATTTCACGCTCGGCTTCCTCAAAACTGCAGAGCTCAAATTTACACCCTATTTGATGCTGTCTCCCCGCTGTTAAGGTAAAGGAGCAGTGACCCTTTTGATCTGGGCTACAAGCCTCTAAATGCCCAGGTCTGCTAAACTGTTTAGCAGGACAGCCCCCGGTGGCCCTGGACGACCAAGCTTCTCTTCTTCTCTAGTCTCTCTCTTTTTTTTTTTTCTTGGCTTTCTTGCCTTTGGTTTACATCCAAGTCGCACAGAAATAAGAGATGACAGTTGTTATAGATATGCTGGTTTAATTACTTGTCAGCTTATGGCGGGTATCTGGGCCAGCCGACGCAGGGGCTTAACTTTCTTCCAGTAGCTTCAAACCTGACCAACTGCTACAGCTTTCATATTTAGCCCTCCAACTCTGGATACATTTAAGATAAAAAAATAAAATAGAACAGCAATCTTTCTGACTGGCTAGCGGAAGCCATCGGCCTCCTGCGTCCCTGCTGTCCCCCGCAGATGTCCGGTGAGGGGACATTTGGCCGCACGGCTCTCTCGGGGAGCACGAGGCGCGGGCTCTCGGTCCACCTTATAATTTCCCTGCGACGACACTAAGTGTAACCGCCCCCCCGCCTGCCGCACAGAGCAGGTGAGCAGGCAAGGGTTGGGTTCATGATGAGCTGGAAGGGGGGTCAGGAGGAGATCCACGATAGAAAGGGTCGGCCCTGCCCTGGCTCCAGCCCTCCCGGGTCCAACACGGGGATGCCCTGGCACTTAGTTTCCTGCCTGGATACTCACCTGATGCTGTGCATCTAACCTCGTATCTCCTGTTTAGTGTTGGATTAATTACCAAGCATCTATCTGTGCATCTATCAGGCCCGCAACCATTGCTCCTGGCTTCTGTGCGTTAAGACCCCACCCCCACCTCCAGAGAAATGTGGAGGTGAGAGGGGCTGGCTTGCTCAGCACCCCCCGGGACTTCAGGCAGCGCCCTGCTGGCCCCTCCCCCCACCGAGCACCTCCAGCAGGTTTTAGGGTTTTTCTTTTTTTAGCCCTGGCTTTGTTACCCACCGAGATACATAGTTTCCATTGACTTGCAGCCGATTATCCGTTACTATAGTTTCCCTGTTGCTCAATTCAGTGCCGTGAAAGCCAAGCACGGTGGGCTGCAAAGTCCAGTTAGCACGCAGAGACCCAGGGACCCTCCACCTGGCCTTTGGGCACGTCCTCGGCTTGGTCAGGGGCACAGTGCAGGGCTGGGCCATCGTTGTCACTGAAACCCAGGGTCTCCGGTTTCCCTTAGCAGGAAGGCGTGAGGCCCTGGGACCCACCATCCCCTGCAGAGCCCTGTCCCAGGAGGTCAGGGGCTGCCCTTTGAGGACCTGGGGCTCCGGCCTGGGGCACGTGCTGTCCTCCGCCTGCCTGGGTCCTGGCTCTTGCGTGTGCTCTTTGGAACCGGGCAGAAAAGTGCGCCCTGCCTTTGCAAGGATTTGCAAACACACGTTCCAGGCTCCTATCCCCTGATAAAATTGCTGGACCCAGAACGTGGACGGGAAGCTGCGGGAAGCTACGGGAAGCTGCGGGAAGCGTGCTTGAAGGTAGCTGGCAACGTTGTCTCTCACAAAAGCAGACCAAGGAGCAGCGCCCCGAGAGCGGTGGCACAAGTAATGTATTCAGGGCCTCGGTCGCACAAACGCAGGGAGGCCCGGGCGTGGCCCTGCGGATTAGCAGGGGGCCCTTTGTGCCTCTGCAAAGCGATGTTCACATTCAACCACGGATGACTAGGAAAAAAGTTAATTTGGTTTGAGAGCCGAAAAGGTCACATGTTTTGTGGAGTTCTCTGCCGGGCTCCCGCCGGACGGGCCGCCCCTCCCCCGGCCCATCGCCCCACTGCGGGCAGTCGTGAGGGTGTCTTCTTTGCAGGGGCCTTGGCTGCGGGAAGCTGGGCCCTGCGCCCGGGCCGCCCTTGCCTGGCCTTCGTGCCTCGTCCCAAGAGCCACCGCGGCCTGGCCGCACTGCCCTTCCCTGGGCTCGCCCGGTGCCTCCGAGCCTTCCCTCCTGTGCCTCGCGTTCCCAAACCAAATAACACAGGACAAAAGGCAGACTCCAAAAAACACTCGTGAGCCAGCAAAACGAAGAGGGAGGAGAGACCCCATGGAAGGTGAAATGTGACCGTCCCCAGTAAAAGTGCAACCTTGCTCTCAACTGCTATTTGACATTGCTGAAGGTTTCGTCTTGATTACTTTCAATAAAATTCAAAGTAAGGATGGCTGTCTTGGCTCACTAAGCAACAAGGTTTTATCACTAATTACAATCCTTTATTACCAGCAGTTTAATAGGCTTATGATAGGTCATAAAACAATTCGGCATGGGAGTACATAAACGGATTGGCTTATACAGCTGTGACACCTTAATATCTATTCATTGTAATCATTTTATGATCTTTAATGGTAGTATTTTTTATTAAAATATGTACATATGCCTTTACATGGGCTGGGTTGCCACCAGAGCCGGGAGGCGGAGCGAAGGCCACATAAATATGCACTAAAATACTTAATGAGGCATTCCGCAAACTTCCATTGTCAGAAGCGTCGACTACATCACATGTGTGGAGTCTCATTATGGGTAATTATAATAAAATTATAAGTGCTGTAATAATTCTAACCTTGAAGGCACAATAAAGGGTGGCTCTATTTGCCTTCCTAGCCCACACATCTGAGGCGTTTTCTTCATTAATTATATTTCACATAAGAATAATTATGTTGTGTAAGACTGGAATTCGAAGGCATGTGCTCCCGTCTCTGAACTCCAGCCCCTGTCTAAGAGCTAATTACATTACCACCTCAACTTACACCGGGAGACACGCAGTGTGTGATTTACGTGGCTTGAAAGAGGGTATTTGTTGTTGATCTTAATTTTATTTTGTAACCCAATTAGTCAAGTAAATAAATTGGGAAAAGGCGAGCTTATCGGTCGACTTTGCTTCAGGGCCGCGTCTCCACGGCACAGCCGGCCCGTCTGAGGGCCTCGCTCGTCCCACGCCCGCTGCCTCGCAGAACACGGGGGCCTGTCATGGTCAGTTTGCGGGCAGGGCAGTGGGACAGGCAGAGCGGACCTCCGCCCTGTCGCTCAGGCTCCACTCGGAAAGTCTGTTTGTGCAGCGATGACCTCAACATTTTATTCCACTTTTCTGGCACAGGCACCATCAGAGTCCTGGATCCGAGGGAGAAACCCTTGGTGTGCAAGTGGGTTGTGATCTCAGATGGCAAATGATTTGGGATTTTAAAACAAGCCCCCCCCCCCCCGGGTGGCAAGTGTCTTACCTGTATAACATACACGTTATATTTATCAAGTTTAGTATTTATCAAGTTTAGTGGGTTTCATGCCTTTAGAGATGGGGGTCACTCTCCCCTAAGCACTTTCTTAGGAACAGCAACCCCTGTCCTCCAACACACACACACACACACACACACACACACACACACACACACCCCTACACGGAGAACATGCTTCTAGAATCTACTTCCAGTCCTAGGATGATGACAGGAGCCCAGGAATCTAAACGCACCTCCCCCCGCCCCCTTCCTAGCTTGCTCAAGTGAGTCACCGCCTCCGTTAAGAATTCTGCTTTAAGAAGAACTACCTTGGAAGCATTTTAGAATCACACGAGAATACAGGAGAAAAAGGAAAATTGGCAAGAGCTGCAGTGAAATTTCACTAATTTAAGTTAATTAGACAAAGTCGGTGTAAACTAGAGAGCATGTTGGGGATACACATCTTGTAAGTTTCAAGTGTAAGAGTAACTTAACTGAGGCCAAAAAAAAAAAAAAAAAAAAACTAAAACAGAGAAAGAAAGAAAAAGAAAAAGCCCAGCTGAGGTTCTCAAGGGAATTACTTTAGTGAATAGACCGGAATGATTTGTAATTAGCATATAAATTGTATGCATGTAAATGATGCTTCTAAAAGGTATTTGAAAAGTTTATTTTCTTAAGTATTTCAAATCAGACCCCCTGCACCCTTGTTTACAGTGCTGATTTGCACTTTCATGAAAGAGATTTGCAGAGTAAAGAGGAACTTCGGTCTGGCTTCTCCCTCCCCCCACGGTGCTTTATCACAAATTACAAATTAGTGGCATACAAATTAATGAGCTTTTTACAGTATTCAGTCAAATCGTGCAATAAAAAGCTTTAATTCAAACACTGGAGCTTGATTATTATAATTTATTTAAATGCAATGCACTGTTTGCTAAATTTCATAGGGCTGGCGTCAACATGTAATTTAAAGTTAATTTTAACGTAGAGGGAGCAGAAGTGCCTGGCCCTCGGGTTGGCTGGCCGTGGGCTCCACCCTTCTCCAGAAAACAGCAGTTAGATACATTATAGAAACAGAATGGCTGAGCACAGAGAGCACAGAGGTAGGGTCAGACCCGCAGGACCCAAGGCGTGGAATAGACCACTTAGGCGTTTATTTGCTTAGGTCCACACCGCCAAATGGGGGTACAGGTGTCGGGCTTGCAGAGATGAGCAGCCATAACGCTGTTCTGTTGCTAAGCTGTGCACCCTGCCAAGGAGAAGCACACGCACTGGGCAATCTTTCTTCAAGTCTGTGGGCGGCCTTGCATCCGGGCATTTGCTGGAGTGGGGAAGGAACATGCATCCTTAATGCAAGGCACGCTACCCTCAGGGTGAGGTCCCTGTGCTCAGGATGGAGGGGGCCCACCCTTTCTTGGCCGGGGGAGGGGGTGGGGGAGTGGGGGGGTGGGGGGCAGGCTCAGCACAGCTGCCTTTTCCTCTGGCGCACTCCTTTGCCTGCACAGTTGGTGTTCCGTGAGGAACCACTTTGGGAAACACCCAGGTGAGGCTGTCTTCATCCATCAGGCAGTCCTCCCATCCTCTTTGCTGTTTAGCTGGTTTGGTTCGCCTTTAATTAAATTTGTTTTAAAAGTAAAAGGAAGAAATCGAGATGATCAAATTAAAATAGTTCAGGAAACCGCGCTTTTTTGTATGACTTCAGGGCAAATTTCTAATAGAATTACAGCCACCAAGTCGGTAGAATTAAATTGTGAGAGCTGCTGGCTAACCCCCTGCCGGAGACCCCGTGGCACATCCACCTGCCACCAGCCATGCAGAAAAGGGCCCGTTTTTTATCTACTCCGGTTGACGATGGAGGTTTTACAGCGTTTTATTCCTTTTCTATTCCTTTTCTATTTTATTCCTTTTCCCTTTCTTTTTTTCTCAAACAGAGAGTGGGTGTCTGGATGTTATTGTGACTTACATGACTGTGATTATGAGTAGAGTTCAGCTCCTTATTTAGATATTTGTTGACTTTTTTTTATATTTTTGAGAAGTCTAAGTTCACATCTTGTGCTCTCTTTCTCCTGGTTAATTGTTCCAGAAAACAGCCCCTTGGCCCTGATATCGGTAAACGGGTAAAGCGGGAGTGGACCCTGGGCTGGTGCGGAGCCCGACTCGGGAGGGGTCACCTGCTGTCCTCTGGGCTTCTTTGTCCCTGTGGTCTCTCTGTCTCCCCTGATGGCATCTGGGTGAGGTGTCCTTCGAGCATCTGACCTTCTGTGACACAATATACATTCCGTTACGTCCACTTAGCGTTTGCCTGGACCTGTACATGGGGTGCATTCTTTCTCTCACACCAATGGTTGCCTTGCAATGTGCCATTGAGGGCCCCCCTGGTCGGTGACAAGTCAGTATAAGGCTTGAGTGAGTTTGCTGCTTCCTGGTAGGAAGAACACGAGAGAGCCACCAGTAGACAAATGGTTATCTATCTATCCTTCACGTCGACAAAATGGGCAAATGACACCTGTTCCCTTCCGATGTAGAAATCAGAAATTGGGGGCCTTACTTTGCTTAGGCTTTGCTTAGGACCACAGAACAGAGAGTGTCGGCTGCCTCTGACGTCCCTGGGGAGGGGAGAGGCTCCAATCTCTTACCCAACCAGCTGGTCACACATGGGATGAAGGCAGAGGGGTGGTCTTCTGGGACGTGTGGTTCTCAACTGGGGGTGATTTTGCCACCCACGGACACTCGACAAGGTCTGGAGTTACAGCTGGGGCAGGGGGCTGTTCCCCGCGCAGCGTGGGAGACCAGGGACAGCCTCCCACATTTGTCAAAGGGCGGGACAGCTCCACAGCGTCCCCAAAGGTCAGTAGTGAGGGGGCTGAGAAGTGCTGTCCCAGATGAGAGACCCCAGCCCTGGGGGACCCCCCCCAACCAACCCTGTCGCCCAGGGGCGGGGGCTTCTCACCCAGAGAAGCACAGTGGGGTCTGCCGGCCACGGGTTCTTCATCGTCGGCATGGACACCCCACCCCATCGTCTCCAGCCCCCGTGCTGAACATGTGACAGACTCCGGCCACACTGTCTACCACTGCCCCCCAGGTCTCCCCAAGACCCGAACCAGGCACAAGGGGATTGTTCCCAACGTTAATGAATCCCACTGCCCAACCGTTGTCTTAAGAACTTGAACGCCTTGGATGGGCTTTACTGTTTGTCTCCCTTTAGTATTAAAATGGGTTTAAATCTTTTAATTACATTTTAAATATTAATATTTTAAATATATGTGTAAATATGCATTAAAACTCTCAAACAGAAAGCTTTCAGAAACACAGAGGGTGTGCCTGCCCTCTTCCTGGTATCTGGGCTGGCATGGGGCGAATTCCCCTCGGTGCAGGGAGGGACCACGTCAGTCAGCCTGGAATGCATTTTGCCTTCTTGGGGACCGGCACCGAGGCCCTGGAGAGGCTGCACAAGCCGGGTCTGGTGGCGGGGCCGGGAGCAGGGTCACGAGGGCTACATTACAGCTTTATCAGGGCAAGAGCCTCCTGGGAAGACCTCCCTGCCCGTCCACACCGACCTCCTTCAAACTGGAGGAATGACTTTCTGTCCTGGGGAGGCGGTGTGGACGCCTCGCTGGGCTCCAGACCAGTTGTGTGAGGCCCTCATGACATGTTCCTCTGTGCAACCGGGAAACAGCACGTCCCGGCCAGGCCTCGCCCCACAGCCTCTGAACCGGGGTCCAAGACCCGGGAGGTTTTGAAAAGCACTGCCAGGTGGCACAGATGTCAGACAGGGTCAAGAACCGCCGACCTGGCCAAGGTCAATCCTGCTTCCATCAGACATGCATGTAAGGGAAGCAACAGACAGACGAGGTCATTTCCAAGTTAGGAACTGTGGGCAAGAGAATAAACCTGCCTTTCACTTTTTTAAATATGCTTATTTATTTATTTTGAGAGAGAGAGAGAGCGAGAGGGAGCGCGAGGGCGAGCAGGGGAGGGGCAGAGAGATGGAGAGAGAGAATCCCAAGCAGGCTCTGCAGTGACAGCAGGACTCAGGGCTCCGTCCTATGACCCTGACCCTGACCTGATCCTGACCCGAGCTGAAATCAAGACTCAGACCCTTAACCGACTGAGCCACCCTTTTCCCTTTGCATTTGCTGCCTGGGTGACTTTTTGTGGCCAGGGAGAGGACGTGGCACCCCAGCGCTCTGGGTAGCCACACCCCTCATCGCCCCGTCTCCTAGCTGGTGGACCCCCATGCAGAGCACAGGCTGTTGGCGGAACCACTCTTAGGCCCTTTGGCCTAGAACGTTCTAGATCATGGCTCCTTCGAGCCAGCCAGCCCGAGTGTGAGAGGAGTTTATCTCCCTCAGCTACAGACTCAGGTGCGTGTTCTACAGACAGGCGGCCCGTGACAGAGGGAGAAGCAGTCCCCACATCTCGGCGACATCTCAGCCATCGACAGACGCTGTGGGAAGATGAAAATCTCCACATTTTTTCTCCCTGACATCTCACAAATGAATCACCTCCCGCTTCTCAAATTAAAGATAACTGTGTTCTGGGCACCTGGTTGGCTCAGTCGGTTAAGCATGAGACTTCAGCTCAGGTCCTGATCTCCTGGTTCGAGAGTTCGAGCCCCACGTCGGGCTCTGTGCTGATGGCTCGGAGCCCGGAGCTGCTTCCGATTCTGTGTCTCCCACTCTCTCTGCCCCTCCCCCCACTCCTGCTCTGTGTCTCTTGAAAATAAAAAATGTTTACAAAAAAATTTTTTTTTAAAAAGACAAGTGTGTCCTGATTGATTCCATGACTTTTTTTTTTTTTTCTTTTTTTGGGAAACGTCAGGTGTCCTGATGGACAGAAGAGTCCCCTTCTGAGTGACTCAGCTTGCCAAGTACTGTGACCGTCCAAACAGCGGCCGCTGAGCCGGTGACGCCTTGGGTTCTGTTGGGTGAGAAGTTCAGACTTACTTAGCAAAACTGTTACTTTGATGTGAAGGCTAATGATTTGGCAACTTGGTGGTCTGGTTTCTCGTGGAAACTCTTGGTTCTCTGCCTCTAGAGAAAGTCACGGAATAAAAACAAAGTAGGAAGAAGCTGTAAGAAGCACACCGGATGCAGAGGGGTGACATGGGACAGTGAAAACCGGGCAAGGCGTGTGACTCATGGATCTTCAGGCGTCCAGGCATCCCCATCTGGGGGCAGAGGACAGGAGCAGAGTTCGGGGACATCCTGAGTCCCGGGGCAAATGGCAAGCAACATGTTGTTTACTCCACATACAGACGCAGGGGACCGTGGCGGACCTTTCAGAAGTGGTTCCGTCAAAATAGTTGAACGAAAAGGAAAATTGTTGCTTAAAACAATACACCGTAGGGATGTCGACTCACTCAGGATACAGTGTCTGACGTCCAGAGCGAACACCAGTCGGTGGGACGCCACAGGGGTCCGGGGCCAGAGTGACAGCATGATGTGCCCTGCGAACACTCTTACTACAAGCCAGCGGGGCATTTCCAGGACCTCATGTGCGCTGGGGGTTGGTGCTGTCCCTCCCGTCCCCCGCCGTGCCAGAAAGTCCCCGAGTGGAAGCCACGTGGGGCAGAGAGCACTTCTATTCAAGTGGAGGGAGCACGTGTGTTCTTTGCATCACCCCGGGAGTGTCAAACGGTGTAGGGAATGTTTTTGTGCATCTCCCTTTTCTAAAATATTCCAAACAGGCTTTCTTATTTCCCATACAAGCACGGTGTGCCTCATCGCATCGGTTATTCTGGGAGAATAAGGTAGAATCCTAACAAGGCAGCAAATGCTTTGGGGGATGGAAAAGGGGGGATGGAAGGGTCAGCGACGCCCGGTGAGGACGTGTCTTGGTTATTTCTAGTCCCATGGCTCACCATTTCCGGCAGGTGAGTATTTCACTATCCTCGTTTATGCCTTATCTTTACCACAAATGTTTCCCTAGGCCATGGTCTTATAAACTGGGTCTTATAAGAATAAACAAGCCATTAGTACAGTGTTAGGAAATACTTTGGTAATGGAAGTTACTTTCAAAGGAACAAAATCTTACTTTAAAAACGAGACCTGCTTAGAATAAGTTATAAATCAGTAGATTAGCTCTTGGATTAGAACTCAACAGTTCTAGGGGCGCCTGGGTGGCCCAATCGCTTAAGCGTCTGACTCTTGGTTTCAGCTCATGTCATGATCTCACGGTTTCATGAGTTCGAGCCCCACGTTGGACTCTGTGTTGACACTGCCGAGCCTGCTTGGGATTCTCTCTCTCTCTCTCTCTCTCTCTCTCTGCCCCTCCCCTGCTCACGCAGTCTCTGTGTCTCTCAAAAATGAATAAACTTTAAAATGCATTTCCCTAAAAAAAAAAAAAAAGAAAAAGAACTCAACAATTCTACCTTCTCTGTGTCTCCAGTGTACAAATATGTAAATATAACACCAGTAGATACTTCCATATAATGTGGACGTGGACGTTTATATACATAATGATAATATAGTAATTGTAAAAATTGATGTATGAATTGAGATTCTGACAATACATCCTTCTAGAAATAAGTTTCAGCATAAGTGGTATTCCTTGTCATATGCACAAAGTGAAGACTGAAAACTGTTGATTGAGGCACAGCTCCCTTGGATAGTAGAATAATATAAGGCAAAGGCAACATAATGAAACAGTTTTAGGACATTATTGTCTTGGGGGAACCACAAGTAAAACCTCCTCGTATGTGCGCCTGTAGATACGATGTATCGGTAGATGTGATGTGTTTTCTTTTAATGTACATTTCTTGGTAAATGCACATTTATACTAATAATGCAATTACTTATTTCCTGTTTTAATATTCACATTTTAGTTACCGTTTTCCATACTCATCCACTCTACAGCCCCTTTGTGTCTTTTCCCCAAGGCCGAGAGGAGTTGTCAGCCTCACATTTGTGGTGTTAATTATGCTTTCTGAGCGCGCATGAGTCTTTCCCTGTGGGTTGCACCATGGGGTCCACACTGTGGCACCGATTTCCCTGGCGAAGGTGGAGTGAAGTTTGACCAGAAGCCTGCTCAGGGGCAGGGTGGAGCCCTCCTTGGCTGAGAGCCGCTGGGGTCTCTGTCCCGGCACTGGAATTTGACATCGACACCCTGTACCGACGTCCTCAAATCACCTAATTACTATTAGCCGCAGTCCGTGTCTCTAAAACACAATGGAATCTTTCTGGGCTCTGCTCTAGAGGCTCTGAGGGGTGGGACTCAGGGATGCGTTTGCCGTGGACCCTCGATGAGATGTACGACCCCCGGGGCCTGGACGCTCCAGAAGGACTTTAGGGAACTGACGCGTGGGCTCATAATTAATGTTGCTACTCAGCCAAAACGAACTTGGGAAAATTCTGTTTGTGTATTTAAAATACTGGTGATTTCTTGTAGTTAATTCGGTGCCTGAAACTATGTCTCATCCAGTCATTAGCGTGACCAACGCATGCTACACGCCAGAAAATGTGTCAAGTACCACAGGGGCAAACACATGCGGGGTGTCATTGCCGTGGCCCTGGGGGCTTTCAGGCTTGTGTCGGTTCGTTGACTGTGTGAATTTGGCTTGGCCGTGAAACCACTTGTTTGGTCAAACACCAGACTAGATGTCACTGGGAAGGTATTTCTAGATGCGATTCACATTTAACCGCTCAACCGGCAGACTTTGAGTAGAGTGGATGACCCCTGGAGTGTGGGTGGGCCTCACCCAATCAGGTGAAGCTACAGGAGCAAAGATTGTGGTTTCCCAAAGAAGAAGCAATTCTGCGTCGAGACCGCAACACAGAGGCCAACAGACACATGGAAAGAGGCTCAGCCTCAGGGGGTGCAAATGAAAACCACGAGGAGATGCCACCTCACAGCTGTCAGAAGGGCTCAAGTCAACAGCACCAGAAACAACAAACACTGGCCGGATGTGGAGAAAGGGGGAACCCTCCTGCACCGTCGGTGGGCGTGCAAACTGCTGCAGCCGATCCCATAAATTGTATGGAGGTCCCTCAAAAAGTGAAAAACAGAACTCCATTATAATCCAGCAATGCCTACGGGGTCCGTAGCCAGAGATTACAAGAACGCTAATTCAAGGGGGCACACGCACCCCAAAGTTCATAGCGCCATCATTCACAATGGCCAAGATATCGAAGCTGTCCGAGCGTCCGATGAGAGATGAATGGATAAAGAAGAGGTGCTGTGTGTATGTGCCACGGAACATTACTCAACCACAAAAAAGAATGAAATCTTGTCACGTGCAACGACCTGGGTGCAGGTGGACAGTATAATGCGAAGTCAGAGAAAGACAAAGCCTGTATGATTTCACTCCTGTGTGGAATTTTAGAAACAAAACAAACAAGCAAAGGGAGAAACATAGGAGGGAGAGAGAGAGAGACATCAAGAAACAGACTTTGAACACGAGAGAACAAAGTGACGGTTGGTGGGGGGGAAGCGGGGGCGGGATTCAAGAACACACTTGTGCTAAGCACCGGGTGCAGGGTGCACGTGTTGGATGACTGCATTCTACCTGAAATTAATATTATGCTGTATGTTAACCAACAGGAATTAAAACACGAGCTTAGACGCCTGCGGGTGGCTCAGTCGGTGGAGCGTCCGACCTCAGCTCAGGTCATGATCCCACGGTTCGTGGGTTCGAGCCCCGCGTCGGGCTCTGTGCTGACGGCTCGGAGCCAGGAGCCTGCTTCGGATTCCGTGTCTCCCCCTCTCTCGGCCGCTCCCCCACTCCTGCTCTGTCTCTCAAAAATAAATACAAATGTTAAAAAAAATTTAAAATAAAAACTTAAAACAATAAGATAAAATAAAACAACTTACAAAAAGGCTCCAACAAGGAAACCGTGCTGCCTGTTTCCAGACTGCTGTTCTGTGGAATCCAGACCCCAGACTGTAACAGCAACTCTTTCTTGAATGTCCAGACTGCCTCCTGCCTTACAGATCTCAGGCATGCCAGTCCACACAATCGCGTGAGCCAGGTCCTAAGAATAAATTCGCTTCTAAAAAAAATCTCTCTCTTTCTCTTATACAGAAACATATATATGCATATGTGTATTATAACATATATAATATGTCACCCAGGTGCGACCCTTTTCCCCCCAAGGATCTCTCTCCAGCTGATGCATGTTGTGGAGCCCCCGCGAAGGGCAGAAGGTGTTCCAGGAACAGTCACACGAGGAAGGTGCCCGGTCCCCTCCCCGCCCTGAGAAAGGTGCCAGGAAGACCCTGTATGTGCAGGGCGTCTCATCGGTGGGGGGAGCAGTCCGGCTCTTCTTCCTCGAGCCTGGGCCTTGCCAAAGCACGGAGGTGGGGGTCCCCCGCACGCTGTGTTTCAGGCCCCAGAGAACCCCTCCAAGATGCAGGTGCCGGAACAGTCAGTCCCTCAAGGCCGTGGCCTCTCAAGTCCTCTGGGCCTCTCCACCGCCAGCAAAGTGCCTGCAGAAGAGTCCTTCCCAGCTTCTGCCCTTGATGGCTTACGGCTGCACCCTGGCAAGCTTTCTCCGATCTGCTGTTCTGACGGACAAGCTGTCCACCAAGGAGCTGGCGGCCCAGGGCGGGCCTCGCCTGGATGACCTTCACCGGTGAGGAGGCTGCTGGCATGCGAGGTGCAGACCCTGGGGTCCAGGGAGGACGAGAGGGGCTCGTAGGGGGTCACCATGGGGCAGTAGCAGCCGATGTCGACGGAGTCCCCGTGCGCCAGGGTTGATCACGGCAGTGGACTTGGCCTTGGAGTACTTGGTAAATTATGTTCTATTAAAATAAGCGGCTTCTGTGCTCCTATTTTCCTTTTGTTTCTCCTTCTTCTCCTTCTCCTTCTCCTTCTCCTTCTCCTTCTCCTTCTCCTTCTCCTTCTCCTTCTCCTTCTCCTTCTCCTTCTCCTTCTTCTTCTTCTTCTTCTTCTTCTTCTTCTTCGAGGGCATGAGCTGGGGAAGGGGCAGAGAGAGAGGGAGAGAGAATCTCAAGCAGGCTCCACACTCAGTGCAGAGCCCAACTCGGGGCTCGAACCCACGAACTGTGAGATCATGACCTGAGGCGAAATCAGGAGTCAGACGCTCAACCAACGTCTCCAGCCAGGTGCCCCATGTGCTCTGAATTGTCATGTGGGATACACGTGGGTCCCTGTCCCCTACAGATCTGGGGAGACAGAAGATGTTAATTCCTAGCAGCCATCACAACTTAGGTGACTCAAACTCGGTGCCGATACTGGAGGCTCTGTGTCACCCCTGGGAGGCCACTGTGGGCCAGATCCCCAGGACCCTTGCACGTCCGTTCCCGCGCCGTGGCCCCGCCTTCCACATCACTCCTGGAGCTTTTCCGCCCTGCGTCCTGAGACTCTGAGCGACTGCAAGTGCTGAGGAGACAGGACTGGGCCCCGAGACCTCCCCCCACCTTCCCCCCGCCCTCCCCCCGGTGGTCCCCACGGAGCCCCCGCGGGGGCACGAAGCCAGCTCAGGCTCTCCCGCCCACACCTGCTGCCCTCACCAGTGTGCTTGTGACCCTTTATGTCTGCCTGGGGTCAGCGGTTTGCCCTGTGACCTCACCTCTGCTGGCTCCGAGGAGACCTGTTGGTTTTTGGTGCGTTCAGTCATTTCCTTGTGTGGACAGGGGCGGGGACGCCCGTGTTCCTTCTTTGCTGGACCGGAAACCAGAAGTCTCCTGCCTTTCTCTATGGGCCCTACAACCTCGTTCTCATGCATGCACTCACCCCTGCTCTCCCTGCAGGTGCACTGGCTGCCCCCGCCCCTCCCTGCACCGTATGTGAGTCTCTACTGCACATGAGACCCTGACCCCAAGGGAGGAGACTCCAGAGCTGCGTGGGCCCCCGACACGGAAGAAAAGACAGTGGTCTGCGTTCCAGCAGCCTGACTGGCCAACAAGTGACCAAGTCACGTGCGACTGTGCACAGGGGATCCAGTTTCAAGCTAAACTAATCGGCTTCCGGGGTGGACTTTCAAGTACAACGGATCAGTAGGGGGCGCTGCTTTCAGGGCTGGGCTAGCAGGACAATGTTTCTCAAGCTTTCCCAGGGGCTTTCGGCCACAGGACCACCGACCCGTGAAGACGTTTCAGGAGTCGTTTTGGATGTGAGTGACCTCCGTGTGCAAAAAACAGGAGTGCGGAATACTCTCCTGGCAGGAGACCCTAGTTTTAGTGCATCTGTGGATGGCCTTGATGTGTAGAAACCTAACTGTGTCCACTTTTCCTTTCTCTCCCACTAGGAACCGAGAAGGCGTCTGAACTTTCCGGAAGAGGAGAGGCAGAGTGGCCATCCTTCCTACTCTTTGAACAAAAGCATCAGAGTCCCTCCCAGCAGGAGCTGCCCCCTCACTGTTGGCATAATTTACACGTGGCCTCTCTACCTGGATAATCTCTGTGTTCCTGTAGACTTTCCACAACTTTCTGGCAATCAGGACTAGGTAGCCACTTTGCAAAGCGACTATTTTGTATAATTTATCATGATGGAAACTATAATACATACAATGAGGTCAGTGTTCGGTATTCCCACTTTGTTAATTACATTAACTAATTCTAGCCTGTAAACAATTGAGTTTCACTGGGATGAATTTTTTCCCCAGCCCGTGACTTCCGCCCCAGGGTACAAGAAAGGATCTGGGAGACTGGTTGGCACCAATACGGTGACGGTGAGTCCACGAAGTCGGGACTGAGGGGCCATCCTGGGTGCGGGTTGTTCAGGGTGATGGTGGGTGTGCCAGGAAGTGGTGCTGGACGGCAGCCTGCACACCTGCTTCTCCACTGCCCGCCCCTCCCCCCTGGGAGGTGGGCTTCCCAGACGGGCACAGAGTCGGCAGAGTCCCACCGTGACCAACCCAGGTGGGGACCAGCCTTGCCTTGGTCTCTCCATCATGCTGTCACGTTTCCCTTCAACGATCCTGCTGGTTTATGCGAATACATTCTGTATACTCTGTATTCTGTGCAACGCGTATTACGTCTGTTGTGTATAGGAGACGTGTACCTTTGCGTGAGGGGCCAGCTGGTTTGCTTGTCTGGGGATAAGTTCGTGGTTTATGTAAAGGTACCACCAAGTTATCCAAGGAGACAAGGATCAGCTGGTCCTTCACAGCAAAATGGTACGTCCATCATCCGTGGGCTACTTCAGAAACAGTGTGGAAAATCCCCAACGGCATCTACTGTGAGGGGCTCAGCCTTTCCTCTCTCAAGTCCACTTTCATCCCTTTTTAGCTTTCTTACTTGACCTTTCGCTGGAAATGTACCATTGACCTGTGCAGGCGCAGCGGGGGCTCAGAGGCTTGTGGGATGGTTGCCTTTTTGCACTGTGACCAAACGTCTAAAATGATACCACATCCGTCACCGTGAGGATTTTCATGATGTTGATCTATTTATAGGTCTCTAAACTCTCTGGGGGCGGGGACAGGGGTTGACTGAAAGAGCACACGGGGAGGTTTGGGAGGATAGAAAAGTGTAAGTCCTAAGTGTCTTGATCATGGCCTGAGCGTATAAATTTGCCAAAACTCACCTCATTGTGTACTTTAAGTGGGCAAATTCTGCTCCATGAACATTACCGCCCGCTGATGCTGATTTTTGACAATCTCGGGCCTTCCTAATTGCTTTTTGAAGCTTACTGAAAATAGTTTTAGAGAAGACATGTCAAACGCCCTAAAATTGAGCAAAATGCAAACTCTAGTAAAGGGAAGCTCTTCTTGGGAGTTTACAAGCCCACCCGTGCGATCTATTTATTGACATAAACAACACTTAGCTGTTCTCTGCACCTGCTCCTGGTCCCTGAAACAGGACAAGCCCCTACCCAAGGTGGGAGAGGAGTTGCAGAAAATCCACTCTGATGACAAAACCTCCTGCTTTGTCTGCAAACACTTGCCTTGCAGGGACCCCAGAGAGGTCAGCAAATCTGGCTTTCCCGTCAGATGCGGAGACGATGAGGCCCAAAGCCCCAGATGCTGGATGGGGGAGCAGAGGAGGACGTGACCCAAAACTCTGGGGGCCAGAGGCCTTGAACTCATCCTAGAGGAGGTGCAACTTGGAAATTCTCCCAGACTCCTCCTCTTTCCCGTCTGCCCTGCCCTGTTCAGAGAAGCAGGGCTCTCCACCCTTGGGCCTGGCCTTCTGTTTCAAAGCTGCTTTCCTGACCTCGATGCCCAACTCCAGCCCAGTCGTCTCTAGCTGGAGTCCTGCCTGACCTTGACTGATCCCTAAACCAACTACTTCCCCTAGTCCATGCTTCATTTAACCCAGCCATATGTATGCCTGAGGTCAATTCATCACACACTAACCAGCAGCGCAAGGCCCTGAGAGGTTTTCTGGAAGTCTGCCCTAGCCCGCCGGCTGAAAGGCCCCAAGCGCTGGGGAGCTGAAGCACCTGTGGGTTTGCCCGGAGGGAAGGCAGGTGTGGCCCCTCCCTGCTAGTCTTTCAAGGAAGCACAGCTCAGAAACCACCTGCTTTCTCGAGGGAGCGGGGGTATCAGGCCCCCACCAGGCAGATCCTTCCAGAACTGAGGACAACACCAGGGCTCCGCGGCCTCCCGTGCGGATCCACGCTTTGCTGGCAGCTAACACCAAGCCGCTTTGCGACTGAACGTGTTACATTTATTCTTCAGTATTTTCCGCCTTCCCGTCCCAGGGTTAGCTGCGTGCAGACAGGGCTCTGGGCAGGTCTGCTCACCGGGGTCTTGCTTCTAGACGAGACCCACCCCGCAATCCTGCCCCCCCCCCCCCGCCCTAATCCTGGCCCGTTCTTTAGGGTCTGATGAAACAGCTTTCTGTCTCCCCACTCCCTGCCCGTCTTTCCCATGCCCAGACCCAGGGCAGAGGGGTCTTTCCAGAGTGAAGTTCTGAGCATTCTTTTCTCATGCTTACGATTCTTGCACACGCCTCCACTGCCCTCGGAGAAAATCTGAAAGGCTGAGTTGACCTTCAGTTGTCCCCGTGTGTTCTGACTCTTCCTCAAACCTCTCACCTCATCTCTAATCACTCTCCCCTTTGGTGTTGGTTTAGCCTCATGGCCTTGTGCCTCCCCCAAGGTCTTTCTGCCTCAGGGCCTTTGCACACGCTTCCCCTGTTCCTGGGCTAGCCGCCACACTCCCTCTTCCCCTCAGGGTTGCTTTCGCATTCTCCAGCTCTCGGTTTAAACATCCAGTCTTCATGGAAGCCTTCTTGGTTCCCAGCCCAGGCAAAGTGCCTTCGGCCCCGCGGCCTCCCTGGAGGTGCTGTGCGACTGCTGGCTTCAGCTCTGTCTTTCCCAGCATAATTTCACGCAGGAGTTCTGTCCCTGATGCCCAGGGACAAGAGGAGACCCCTGGGAATCTGTCGAATGAATGGACAATGGCATTTCCTTTGTAACAACACTTGAAATTTGGTTAGTCCACTCTTGCACGTTTGTAGAGGGTGTAATGCTCTCTTGGCTCCTATTTAAGAGATTTCCTCCTTCCCTGGCAAGGAAACGTCTGAAGCTTTGTTATGGTTGGTGGTTGAATGCAAAAGAGAAAAATCAGCACGGCCGGGCTCACGGCTGCTGATGACTAAAATCCCCCCAGCTTCATCTGGAGCAGAACCTCCCGATCTCAGAATGACGTTTTGGGATCATTCTTCATCTCGGAGTCTGTTCTGCGCCCCGGGTGTGTGTGTGTGTGGGGGGGAGGTGGTTAGCAGCATAGCGGACCCCCACCCAGCAGGTACCCGCACCACCCCAGACAGAAATGTCCTCAGACATGGCCGAGTGTCCCCAGGAGGGCGAAATCGCCCTGGGATGAGCGGCAGTGATGCGACCGCCCCTCACGATCTGCTGGCTTCGGGAGACGGAACAGCCGTCGTCCTTCCCCTGCGTAAATCCTTACACATGCTGCGCACAGACTTCTGACGCGCTACCTTTTTGGATCCTCTGCGCTGAACTCCTACAAAGTATTAGGATTTGTACCTTGAGTTTTTCTTGCTGGCGTACTTGGACGCTTCCAAATTTATACAGCGTGGAAGCTCCTGTCCTCGACGAGCCGTAAATCCTTCCCTGGCGCATTTGGGATTGTGATGGCGCTTTATGTCGCACGATGTCCCGGGCTGACTACCCGAGACGACTTTCTGGACGTTAGGGAATACAGTGCTTGTCTGGAAAGGAAGAGGTCTAAGGAGATGCTTTAAAATGATAAAGGGGACGAGGGGACAGGAGACGCACGGGGGGCTCTGCCGGGCAGGCCGTGGGTAGGGGCCCCTGTCAGGACCGTCTGACGGATGGAGGGCTCCAGGGGCCTCGCTATTTGTTCAGCACTCTTGTCCTCCTACAACCGCACAAAACCGGCATTGAAGTGTCTCCATGAAAACATAACATAACCTGACCACGACCAGCCCACAGGGCATTGCCCAGAGAAGGCCACATTGTCCTGCTAGGCCGGGGCCCGGGCCGTGCGTCCTGGGAGGGGAAGCGGAGCGAGGCCTGGGAATGGCTTCTCAGTCCATTAGGAAGGGTCCGGCCTCTTCCCGTCCCACCGCCCCGACCCCACAGCGGAGCAGCTGCACCTTGGGCATTCCTTCTCATCCCACAGTCCAGAGACCTGTGGCCCAGTCTCACCGGACTCGCAGCCGCGGGTCCGAAAATGCTCGGTGGCTGCTTCCCTTTCTGCCTCCGCGTGTGGCTGGAAATCCAGACCTCCTCCGCGCTCCTCTGGGAAGAGGCAGGATGGCCTGGGGACCCGTGACCCGCACAACCGTCGGGGCCACACCCTGGCCACGGAACCTCCACCCGTTTTGCTAACGGTGCTTAAGTATTTGTTCTACTTTGAGGGACAGAGAGTATTTCAAATGTCACTGGAGGGGCTTCCGGACTTTTATTTATGCTGTATTTTTGAAAATGTTTCAATATTTATTTTCGAGAGAGAGAGAGAGAGAGAGAGAGAGCAGGGAAGGTCAGAGAGAGGAGGAGACACAGAATCTGAAGCAGGCTCCAGGCTCCAAGCTGTCAGCCCAGAGCCCGAGGCGGGGCTCGAACTCACGAACCGCGAGGTCATGACCTGAGCCGAAGACGGACACTCAACTGACCGAGTCACCCAGGCGCCCCCATATTTACGCTCTATTTTTAAACAAGGAGAATCAATATTGAGTTGTTGCACGAAACACCAATCAAAGGATTTCTTAAGATTTTTGTGGGTGGGGCGCCTGGGTGGCTGTCGGTTAAGTGGCCGACTTCCACTCAGGTCATGATCTCACGCTTGATGAGGTTGAGTCCTGTTGTCGGGCTCTTTGCTCACACTACAGAGTCTGCTTAGGATTATTCTCTCTCTCTGCCCCTCTCCTGCTTGTTCTCTCTTTCTCTGTCTCAAAATAAATAAATAACAACTAAAAACAAAAAAGATTTTTGTGGGCAGAGAGCACATAAGGATCTGCGGGCATGTTAGCAAATTTCAGTCCACAAACACCCGGTTTGGGGTGGTGTCGGCCTCTGCGAACATGCCCCGCGTCACTGTCCCACCCCTGCCAACGCCGCATCCCCTGCTCGCCGCGCTTCTGTTAGGATCCTGACGTTTTTATTATTGCTGTTGTTTTTAAGTGTGGTTAGAACGCACACAGCATAAAACTCTCCCTTTCAGCCACTTATAGTGCGCCAGGCGGGCGTTACTGTGAAATGGCCTCAGGTCGCGGGCCGGGACCCACCACCCCCACCTCCAGAACTGCCACGACCTCGCACAGCTGACACTCAGGAGACGCGAGCTCCCCGCCTCTGTGCCCTCCTCCAGCCCTGGCGCCCACCCCCCGCCTTCCATATCGATGAACGTGACGACTCGTGGTCCCTCACGTACGTGCAATGGCACGAGATTTGCCCCGTGGTCGTCATGCTTCATCCACTTAGCGTGACATCCACATGGCTCATGTGTGCTGCATCGGGAGTCAGAATTCCCTCCCTCTTTAAGGCTGACTCAGATGCCACGGTGTGGATGGACCACTCCTCCCTCAGCGGACGTCTGGGTGGCTGTGCCTTTTGGCTGCTGGGGAGGCCGCTGCCGTAAACGGGGCTGTTCAAATACCTCCTAGAGACCCTGCATCCAACCGTCTGGAGTCTCCACCCGGACGTGGAAGTGGTGGGTTATAGGGTAGTTCTGGTTTTAAGTTTTTGAGGAGCTAGTGTACTATTTTCCACAGCACCTGCACCATTTTGCGTTCCCACCAGCAGCGCATGCGGGTCTCAATGGGTCTCAGCGGGTCTCAGCGGGTCTCAATGGGTCTCAATGGGTCTCAAAGGGTTTCAACAATTCTCAACCAGTCTCGACGGGTCCCAACAGGTCTCAACGGGTCTCAGCGGGTCTCAACGGGTCTCAACAGGTCTCAACAGTTCTCAACCGGTCTCAACGGGTCTCAACAGATCTCAACGGGTCTCAACCCATCTCAACGGGTCTCAGCGGGTCTCAACCCATCTCAACGGGTCTCAGCGGGTCTCAACAGGTCTCAGCGGGTCTCAGCGGGTCTCAACGGGTCTCAACGGGTCTCAACAGGTCTCAACAGTTCTCAACCAGTCTCAATGGGTCTCAACAGATCTCAACGGGTCTCAACCCATCTCAACGGGTCTCAGCGGGTCTCAACCCATCTCAACGGGTCTCAGAGGGTCTCAACAGGTCTCAGCGGGTCTCAACAGGTCTCAGCAGGTCTCAACGGGTCTCAACACATCTCAGCGGGTCTCAACGGGTCTCAGTAGGTCTCAATGGGTCTCAACGGGTCTCAACCGGTCTCAATGGGTCTCAACAGGTCTCAACGGGTCTCAACTGGTCTCAACGGGTCTCAGCGGGTCTCGACGGGTCTCAGTGGGTCTCAGCGGGTCTCAACGGGTCTCAGCGGGTCTCAGCGGGTCTCAGGGGGTCTCAACGGGTTTCAGCGGGTCTCAATGCCTCCACACCCTCTCCAACAACTTGTTACTGCCTGTTTTTTAACAGCAGCCATGCTGGTACCATATGGTCCATACTGGTCCAAGTTCTGGGGGTCCTGGAAGAGAGTGTATATTCTGCCGTTGCCCGATGGAGTGCTCCGTAAAGGTAACCAGGTCCTGTTGACTGCTTCTGCAGCCTTGCTAAATGTTGTACCAAATTTTTCTTTTAGCTCGTTGGTCAATTGCTGGGGAAGGGGTCTTCAGTTCTCCACCTCTAATTGTAAATTTGCTTATTCTTCCTTTCATTTCTGTCAATGTTTGGTTCACATATTTTGGAGCTGTTTGGTGCATATGGTGCATAGAAACCACTTAGGGTTTCTATGTTGTCTTGATAGATTGGATCATTGTATATACCTCTCTGTTAACCTTCTGTGTGCTAAAATCTATTTTAACTAATTATTAATATAGCCACCCATATCTGGGTTTGGTTTCCTTTGGTTGCAGTTTGCATGGTACATATTTTTGCATTCTTTGATTAGATTGTTATAATTAAAATGAATTTCGGGGCACCTGGGTGGCTCAGTCGGTTAAGCACCCGACTCTTGATGTCTACTCAGGTCATGATCTCGTGGTTAGTGGGATTGAGCCCTGTGTCAGGCCCCTCGCTGACAGTGCAGAGCCTGCTTGGGATTCTCTCTCTCCCTCCCTCTCTGCTCCTTCTTCCCTGCCTCAAAATAAATAAACATGAAAAAATAAAATAAAATGAATTTCTTATAGACATCATACATCGGGTCATCATTTTAACATCCTCTCTGTCAACCTCTGTTTTTTAATTGCGTTTAAGACTTTTGCATTTAATGTAATTCATATGTTAAGGCTTAAGTCAGCTTTTTTACTTTTTGTTTTCTGTTTGTTCTTTTTTCTCTGCCTTTCTGTGGCTTATCTGAACACTTTTTAGTGTTCTGTCTTGATCTGTCGGGAGTGTTTCGTGTATGTGTTTGTGTGTGTTGCACAGCTTGTGAATGTTTACTCGAGGTAGTGAATGATATACGCATGACTTATCAGTCTAATAAGAACCTGACCTCCCATGTGCCTCTCTACCTTTCCTCATTTATGATAGCATTGTTTAGATTTCCTTTAAATGGAAACCACGTTGAACAGTGTTATAAGATCTTGCTCGAATCGTCAAATGTGATGTGGGGTACTCAAGAGGAGAAGGGAGTTGCACTGTCTTATCTGTGTATTTGTTTGATTCCCTTGTTTCTTTTCTTTTTGCTTCTTTGATAATTTTTTTTTCAACTTAGAGAAATTTCCTTAGCCATTCCTCTAGGATAGACATGCCGTGCATAAAGTTTTTTTTTTATTATTTATTTTGAGAGAGAGAGAGAACGTGCACACGAGTGGGATAGGAACAGAGAGAGAGAGGAAGACAGAGAATCGCAAGCAGGCTCCCACACTGTCAGCACAGAGCCTGACGTGGGGCTTGAACTCACGAACCTTGAGATCATGATCTGAAATGAAATCAAGAGTCAGATGCTCAACAGATTGAGGCACCCAGGTGTCCTGGCAATAGAGTTTCTTAATTTCCCTTTAACTGAAAAAGATTTTCCCTTTTTCCTTCCCAAAAAGGATATTTTCACTGGATATAATAACTTTTCTTTTTTCCAGAATTAAACAATGTACTACTCTCCTTGTGGCGTCTAGAGGTTTCTGACAAGGAACCCTCAACTACCTGGGCTTTTCCTCTACAGATGAAGCGTCATGTCTGTCTTACTGCTTTAAAGATTTGTTCTTTAGTTTACACAACTTTGACTCTGTTGTGTCTTGGTGTCTATTTCCTCGGATTTATCCTGCTTGGGGTCCATTCAGCCTCTTGCAATCGTCGATTTATGTATTTTGCCAAATTTGAGAAGTTTTCAGTCATTATTTTTAAGGTGTTTTTGTTTTTGTTTTTAAAATTTTTCTAATGTTTATTTTTGAGGGAGAAAGACGGAGCGCTAGCAGGCGAAGGGCACAGAGAAAAGGAGTCACAGAATCTGAAGCAGGCTCTAGACTCTGAGCTGTCAGCACAGAACCGTCGTGGGGCTCAGACCCACTGAACGGGGAGATCGTGACCTGAGCCGAAGTTGGCCACTCAACTGACTGGGCCACCAGGAGCCCTTGGTTTTGTTTTTGTTTTTGTTTTGCTTTGTTTTGTTTTGTTTTTTACCTCTGCTTTCTTTCTCCTCTTTTCCCCAGACTTCAATAACACAGATGTTAGACGTTTGTCATAGTTCCATATGTATGAGACTTTATTTTTTAATCCGCTTAACGCACTATTGTTCAGATAAGTAATTTATATATTTCTATCTTCCAGGTCATGAATTCATTCCTCTGTCCCCTCCATTCTGGTCATTTGCCATCTTATTTTATTTTATTTTATTTTATTTTATTTTACTAAATTATTTAATTTTATTCATTGTATTTTTCAATTCTAAAATTTCCATATGGTTTTTCAAAAATACATATCTTTTATTTTTTTGCAGTTTCTTTTTCTTTTTTCTTCCATTTGTTTCAAAAGAGTTTGTTTGTTGAAACAACGTTATAATGACTGCTCTAAAATATTTTTGAGATAATTCTAATATCTCAACCATCTCCAAGTTAGAATCTACTGATTATCCTCTTTTATTTATTTTGGAGTCTTGGTAGGATGAATGAGTTTTGACTGAAACTTGAGTAGTTGGGGTATTTTTTTTTTTTTGGAGTCTCTGAATCTTATTTAAACCTTCTTTTAAGTGGCTTTTCCTGGCATGGCTCTGGCAGGGGAAAAACAGACTTTGCCTCGGTTCTGTCTGGGCTGCCCACGTGGTGCCCTTTGACACCCGAGGTGACGGTTCCTTTGGGGGTTCTGGGTCCCCACTCGGTCTCCAGTGATGCCTCCCCATGCAGGAGAGCAGAAGCTCCTCACTACTGCCCCTACAGGTTCTCTCCTGACACTGCGGGGAGTGGTCCTTACCACCCAGCGGCAATGAGAGCCCCGGACCCAACACCACTGTCTCATTACAACCTTGGACGGCAGAGTCTGGGCTTCCCACTCAGCCTCAGCTGGCAAGGGTGGGAGTGGAGTCACCGATTTGTTCCTGTCATGTTCGGCTGCCTTAGAGCAATTATTGTCTACAAGTTCTCCCTCTTGGTAGGATGTTCCTTTCCTGGCTTTTTTTGGCCAGAGACAGCAGGCTTCTCTTGCGTTTTCTTTTGCTACCATTGGCGTTTCTATGGTGTGAACTTCTTTATCTCCAAGTCTGGGGTTTCTGGGGCAAAAAAGAAGAGCGAGAGAGCTCCCTTCCTTGGGTCTCAAGGAGTCTAGTGGGTTTGCAACCCTCCCTCTGTCTTTCAGGGACTTCTGTTGGTTTTACATGTGATGCCCAGAATTTTTAGTAGTTTTTCATGGGAGGAACAGAAATGAGTGTATCTATCCCATCTTTCTAGCAGGAAAGACATTTTAATTTTGAGCTTTATCACGGCAGGTTTTGTTAACCCTTTATATACTTTGCAGATTCATGAGTTGTGCACGTACGGCCCCATTTGGTTTCTCACCTATGTGCAGATGCACATTTTTTCCCGAACCTTCTGAAAGTAAGGTGGAGATATTGTGAACTTTCGCCCATAAACACCTCAGTGTCTATTTACTGTTTTTTTTTTTTTTTTGCACAACCGCATGAAGAATTTCAAAATAAGAAAAGTTAATATTGATGCAATGCTAAAATTTAATCCTAATTCATGTTCCCATCTCATCAATTGTTTCGGTAATGTTTCTTATAGATTTTTTTTGGAAAAAAAAAACAGGACGTTCTTGAGAATGAAAGGGGGCACCAGTGACAACAGGCACAATCAAGAGTCGTGTGGGCAACCCCAGATGTGGTGTCACCCCGTATTTAGTGCCTGGGGGAGAGCTGGCCTCAGCTAGAAGGAGACGGCCTATGCACAGGACCGGGAGGAGGGGCGAGAGGGAGGTACAGATACTTGGAGTCTGGGGGCTCTGGGATGGGAAGGCAAAGTCACTCTCTTCTGCCTGCTCAGATTTCCGTAGAGTGACAAGAAACGAGGTCGTTGGTGGAGGGATCAGTGCGCGGGTAGAGATGCCAGGAAAGGCCGTTCCCACGGGAAGAGGCCACACCGTCCAGGGGCACTGGAGGGTGGCCAAACACCCTGGCTGCTGTCTGGCTGGTATCTGACTTCTTTTCCATTTCTTTCACTATTAAATATTTTTAAGTAGAACTAGCAAAGAAACATTTTCCACTAACGGACTTGTCTGGGCAGACCACAAATCCACAAATCAATGTGAATTCCTTTTAGACTTAGAGCTCCTTCTCCATCTGTGCTCTTCCTTTGACCCTTTGCGTATCTATTCTGCGAGTAATTCTGGACCAGCCGGGCCGTGTCCGGCGCTGGGGGACCAACACCCTGCCTTCCTGGAGTTCCCCTGTAAGGGAGATGGACCACGAACCAGAAACAAAGCAGAAGGACCAGCTGTGTTTAAGAGCACGGCACGGGGACCCACAGGAAGAGCGTCCAGGCACACGGGAAGCCAGGGCGAGACCCGGGGGTGGGAGCAGGTGTGGCGCATGAAGAAGCTCTCTGGTGGCCAGAGTGGCCGGCGTGGGGTGAGGTGGGCAAGAGGAGCGGGGTAAGTCTGAGAGGGCCACGTGGGACCCGGGCATTTCCTCTGGGCGCTGGGGGCATCCCTGGGCAGAGAAGGGGCCATCTGGCTGCTGGGTGACAGGAGGCTAGAGGGGCCGGACTGTATCTGGGCCACAGGAGGTGGCTTAGAGTGGCACCAGCAGACGGTGGGGAGAAGTGGTCTGACTCGGGGATACCTTGGTCGTAGAGCCAAGAGCACTTTTTGATGAGTTAGGTGTGGTTTGGATTTGGCCTCAGCCATGGGAAGGGTACTGATTTCATGGCCCAACCTGGTCCAGGGGTAGGAGACCAGAGCCTGTCCTGCAGACAGGGCCACCTTGAGAGGTCGACCGGACGTCCAGGTGGACGCGGTAGTTAGCGGTAGGGGCTGGGGAGGCGTGACTAGAGTGAAGAGACACGCTCAAGACTTGTGACGCTTAGAAGACACCAGCAGGAAGCCCAGGGGATCACCTTTGCCCCTGCCGCCTGGAGAGAGCCAGGGAAGTGCTGAGGCAGCCTCACCCGGAAGCTGGTGGGACACAGGCCCCACCCACACCCGCCGAACCAGCACCTGCCCCGGAACCAGCTGCCCGCGCTCGCTTCAGGGCTCGGGAAGGCCTGGCCAGGGGTCCTCTGTGGACGGTGACCGAAAGAGCACCCGGCAAGGAGTCTTAGGGCTCCGAGCTCCAACAGAAGAACAGGCTGTAGGAAGGAGACTGTGAAGGAATGTTCCAGGAGACGGGGAAGAGGAATGACGGACGAGACCGCCGCGGCTCAGGTTCCCCGAAGCCACCGGCCCCCTGTGTGAGACCAGGACAGAAGACAACGGGGGAGGCCACCTGGAGACTCGGGCCCCTTGGAGAAGCCTGGCTCCGGGGGGCTGAGAGAGGGGACGGGGGCTGCCGGGGCCAAGCCAGGCCAAGGGGAGATCTGCTTACATTATCACAGGTCTTATTTTAAGCAGCATGTTTCCGGCCTGAAAGAACTTCACGCAAAGCAGTCCGTCCGTTATCGGTGAAACTGAGCTCAGTGGCAGCAACCCGGCCCTTCGAGTCTGGCCCGGAATGAGCGTGCCTGAAGCGGAGGGCATGTGGGTGCCAGAGGACAGCGCATGTGGAGCCCAGGCCAGCGTGCGTCAAGGCAAAAGCTCGCGCATGAGCCCACGGAATGTGAGAAACTCGGCCGGCGCTTGCGGGGGTCCTGGTGGGTCCACGATGGGATATGAAGTGTGGGTCACACGTACACCTGCACCTTTTGGCTTCCCACGTGGTCTCAGCACACGCCCGTCCCCGCCGGCCAAGCGCGGGGACGGCGATTGTCACAGAAGGAGTCATCTTCTGGGTCAACTCCGCGCGAGGCTTGCTCCCCGTGAGAATCTGCGGTGCCTCGGAGTTGCTTTGGACACGGGGACACGTTCTCGGCCTCCGGGAGAAACCTCTTCTTCCTCAACAGTGACCGTATGTAGCAACAGGCGCCCAGGACCCGCGCGCCAGCGAGGCTCGCAGGGGTCGGCGTGTGCATCCGCAGAGTTCATGAAAAAGTCATTAGCTGACCGCCCCTCCTTCCTCCGTCAGGCGGGATCGTGTCATAAATATCGCCACTTGTCGAGCAGGATATCAATCTATCCAGGTAGCCCCTACTTCCTGTCTCGGGCCATATGTTTCTGTTATTTATGTCCAGAAAATGGCATTTGCACAGCCGTTTCTGGTTGTTTACAGAAGTTTAGCTCCTCTGATCGAGCTCGGTGCGTGGCCGGCACTTAGCTTGTAGACAATATATGAGCTGGTGCATTTCAAAACATGCTTCCCCGCCTCGCCTGAAAGACAGGGCAGAGCCGACGGCACCACCCGCCCTGCCGGGGAGGCGGGCAGCGTGGGCCTCCGAACCCGGACACCCGCGCACTTTGCTGAGCTCCTACTGTGGCAAGTGGGAGCCCTTCTGACTACTCACATGAGCAAGGCTTCCTGCAGCAGAGGCACAGAGGGACCGGGCCACCGGACCTGGGAGGTTTCTGTTCACACTTGCCCAGCGTGCCACTACTCCCGTGGGTTTGCCGTGTCTGCTTGCCGTCGGGGCTGGTGGTTGGTGATGCCAACCAGCGGTCAGGAGAGCTTCCCTGGTCAGCGTCGGTCTTCAGATTCAAAATCGGTGACTGGAGACAGCACGGCCTGGACTGGCCCACGGGTGTCGTCTTCTTTTGTCTTCTGTACCCAACTCACATCTTGACCCTGCTTTATGTAACATTTTTTTAAATGTTTATTTATTTTTGAGACAGAGAGAGACAGAGCATGAGCAGGGGAGGGGTAGAGAGAGAGGGAGACACAGAATCCTAACAGGCTCCAGGCTCCGAGCTGTCGGCACAGAGCCCGACGTGGGGCTCGAACTCACAAACTGTGAGATCATGACCTGAGCCGAAGTCGGACGCTCAACCAACTGAGCCACCCAGGCTCCCTGACCCCTCTTTATGTAGATAAAAACACACGGCGGGGGGGGGGGGGGGGGAGGAAGTCGCACGTGACACACCATTTGGAAATTATTGTTTTTGATCTAATAATATAATTTTGAACAAGATTAAGACATCAAGAATGATTTTTAAATTAATAGAGTTGAGGCTGAGATTGCATGAGCGTCTGTGTTATTAAATGTGTCACACACACTCATGCACATACCCACGCACACGCTCACCCATGCACTCACGCACACTCACACGTGTGTAACCCACACACACTCATGTGCACGCTTACATACACACACTCATCCGGCATTTGTAACCTTTTCCGGGTAACCACCCCGCCGTTCTAGGGCGACTTAACTTGAATGCTTTCATTTCATTTGGTAGCTCGGGAATCACTTTGATCTCCTTGAAAATAAAATAACTTAATCCTCAAGCGTCACGACTGTTCTGGATTTCTCTACGTAACAATGATGGTACTTTTAGGCGATTCAACTATAACCTTATAAAATGAGAGAAAGCGGCCATCTAATTTGTTTTTGAATCGAGCTTCCGAAAGCTTATATAATTTCTGTGCGTGGTGTTTGTCTGTTCGACAATGTGGTCCAGCTTCAATTTAGTGTCTACAGAGCAAGTTGGACCCAAATTGAATATAGATCAGATCTTGAGCTTGCCAGTGGTACAAATCAGTCTGATTATGTGGGATTACATGGTGTATGAATTTTTAAATTAAATAGTTTCTTGCCCTATCAAATAATGCCGACAGTTTTGCTGCGGTGAGTTATTTTCATTTCTCGTCTACTTTTATACACAAGTTCTTTTTCTTTCATTAATCGATACTGTTGAGGTGCAAAACCCCAGGACCTCAGCCCTCTCTCGCTGGAGGGTTTATTCACGTCATGTAAAATTTCAGACTAAATCCATTTTTTTTCCCCTTTAGTGTATTTCATCACATAATTCTCTGGAATTCTCTTCGATTTTGTTAGAAGGTCAAATTATGTCTTTTTCATGGAGACACTCTTCTCCGCAGTTCTTGTTAATATTTACTGGTTCTGTGTCTCACGTGTGGTTCAGCTTCCAGTCATGTCCTATGTGTTGCTCGCGTTCCTGGGGCCCAGGCACTTTCAGGAGACTGTACTTCAGAGAGCAAGGAAGGGCAGAGAGAGAGAGAGGAGAGAGAGAGAGAGAGAGAGAGTCCCAAGCAGACTCCACGCTGTCAGCACAGAGCCTGACTTGGGGCTCGAACCCATGAACCACGAGATCATGACCCGAGCTGAAACGGAGTTGGACGCTTACCCGACTGAGCCCCCCCCCGCAGCGCCCCAGCAGCACCCTCCTTCTTCTTGGTGAGCCGTGCTCCGCTGAATGTGTGGGCCTCCTCTCCCGTGGATCCCCACTTTCGTTGCATCCACTCTGGGGCCACTGTGAATACAGGTCCACTACCTTCCTGCCCACGCGTTTGTGAACGTAGGTTTTCATTTCTTTCAGTGAATTCCTCTGACTGGAACTCCTGTTGGTGGAGTGAGGGTATGTTTAACTTAATTTTAACAAATTGGCAAAAGGTTGGGCACCTGCGTGGTTCGGTCTGTTGAGCATCTGACTCTTGATCTCAGGTTGGGTCGTGATCTCAGGGTCGTGGGTTCGGGTCCTCGTTGGGCTCCGTGCTTAGTATGGAGCCTACTTAAAAACGTGCCAGGGGCGCCTGGGTGGCGCAGTCGGTTAAGCGTCCGACTTCAGCCAGGTCACGATCTCGCGGTCCGTGAGTTCGAGCCCCGCGTCAGGCTCTGGGCTGATGGCTCAGAGCCTGGAGCCTGTTTCCGATTCTGTGTCTCCCTCTCTCTCTGCCCCTCCCCCGTTCATGCTCTGTCTCTCTCTGTCCCAAAAATAAAAAAAAAAAAAAAAAAAAAAAAAAACGTTGAAAAAAAAAACGTGCCAGAAAGGTTTTCCAAGTGGAATTTATGAGAATCTCAACAACAAGGGAGAGTTAATCATGCCACATCCCCACCAACATTTGGTGTCATACACCTTAATTTTTTATATTTAAAAAAAAATTTTAATGTTTATTATTTATTCTTGAGAGAGTTAGAGAGACAGAACATGAGTGGGGGAGGGGCAGAGAGAGAGGGAGACACAGAATCCGAAGCAGCCTCCGGGCTCTGAGCTGTCAGCACAGAGCCCAATGTCGGGCTGGAACTCGTGAACCAGAAGACATGACCTGAGCCGAAGTCGGATGTTCAACTGAGCCAACCGGTGCCCCTTTAATTTTTTTTAATGTTTATTTATTTTTGAGACAGAGAGAGACAGAGCATGAATGGGGGAGGGTCAGAGAGAGGGAGACACAGAATTCGAAGCAGGTTCTAGGCTTTGTGCTGTCAGCACAGAGCCTGACCGGGGGCTTGAACACACAAACCGCAAGATCATGACCTGAACCGAAGTTGGACGCTCAACCAACTGAGCCACCCAGGCGCCCCTGCATCCTTCATTTTAGCCACATTGGGCCTAAAGTGCTTCCTCACTGTGGTCTGAATTTGCATTTTCCTGACGACTCATGATATTGAACACTTTTCTGTGCCTGGTTGGCCGTTCCTGCATCTTCCTTTTTGAAGTCTATCTTCAAATACTCTGCCTGCTTGCATCAGATTGTCTTTTTATTATTAAATTGTGAGGTTTGTGGATTCTGGGTACAGGTACAGTCTGGGTACATGTCTTACCTAAGACATTCTTGCCAGGCCTGCTGTTGTGAAACATTCTTCCTACGTTTCCTTCTAGAAGCTTTACCCACGGAACCACTGTATTTAGGTCCACAATCCACCCCCAGCTGATGAAAGACACCTGGGGCGGAAGCGTGGGGTGTAGGTTGGGTTAGGGTTCCCCCCACACGGTATGCAGTCGCTTCAACGCCATTCGTTGAAAAGACTTTCCTTCATCCATTCAGTCATCTCGACACCGTTGTTGAAAATCACTTCTCGCTTCTGGGGCACAGGACGGTTCCAGGGCCCTTTCACACCATTCTTTCCACACCTCCTTGGTTATTGGAGATTGGCCGCAAGTTACAAAATAAAAATGCAAATCCTAGAACTCTGTTCTATTTCAAGTTTGTTTGGGCCGCTCTAGGCCCTTTGCCTTTCCATACACATTTTATTTTATGTATTTATTGGTTTTTAATGTTTTCAACGTTTATTTATTTTTGAAAGACAGGGAGAAACAAAGTACAAGCAGGGGCGGGGCAGAGGGAGAGGGAGACAAAGAATGGGAAGCAGGCTCCAGGCTCTGAACTGTCAGCACAGGGCCCGACGCGGGGCTCGAACCCTCGAACCATGCGATCGTGACCTGAGCCGAAGTCGGACGCTCCACCGACTGAGCCACGCGGGCACGTTTTAGAGTCAGCCTGCCAGTTCCTGCCCAGAAGGCTGCCACGTTTTGCGTGCTGCATATCGATGAACCTTCTTATTACAGATGCCATACCGAAGTATGGTATCACCAATACCCCACTTATTAGAAATATTATGCTGTAAGGTGGCAACACGTTGTCTCTGAGCTGGCTTAAGCCCGAAATGCAGCCTTGTCCACAAATTTCCTGCTGCAGAGAGATCGTTCTCCTCATTTCCCAGCATGCTTGTACCGCCCAGCCTCCGTGTTCGCCCTCCTAGACTCTCCTTCCTCCTCCTTCCAAGGAAGGGTGCTCTCTCTTGCAGGAGAGACATTTAATCTCAGCATTTCTTCCCATGTCCTCCTTCTTTGGAAAGGCAGAGCCCGCTCGGACCTGCTGATCTGGGGTCTGCATTTCACCTGCCGCTCAGCACATTCGGTCACTGGGGGGTCAGTGGGACACTTTCCCCGGGTAGGGGCGCTGCCCCAAGGTGCCCGGAATAAACAGTGACTGATTAATTGATGTGCATTACCGGTGTTAGTAATGGGAGGAGACGAGGAGGTTGTGATCTTTGTTCGGGTTCAGAATTAGGCTTTACTTCTCCTTCCATTGGTGATGCTGAGCTGAGGGCTGTGCGGTCAGCAGGAGGCCAGCAGCCCGGAGGCAGGGAGCGGACTGGAGGCTGCTGCCCTCCAGTGCTTCTGATAACTTGGGGAGTCGGGGGCTCCAACCCACCCGTCCCCGAGCCTCGGGGGTCACGTATGGGATTCGCGGGTAACAATCGGTCGTCCGCTGGACCCAGGCTTGGGACCGGCAAAGACTAGCTGGTGTCGGTGGCTCGGTGCATCTGGTCGGGGACATCTATCACGTAAGAAAGCAAGTCAAGGGCGTGGTAAGATTGGCTTTAGATATTCTGAGTTTGACAAACTCATGACGCTCCTCCGTTGGAACGCATGTTCTGTCACTCATGAGATAATTGATGTGACTCTGGGCACAATTCATAGCGCTTCCCTGTCTGTGAAATGTGAGCATCCACATCAGAGGTTATTTATGACGATTAAGTCAAACAAAGTGGACCAGGCATTTCTCAGGTTGGGCGCAAAAGAGGAACTCGATCAAAAGAAAAACATTAATGGGGCGCCTGGGTGGCGCAGTCGGTTAAGCGTCCGACTTCAGCCAGGTCACGATCTCGCGGTCCGTGAGTTCGAGCCCCGCGTCAGGCTCTGGGCTGATGGCTCGGAGCCTGGAGCCTGTTTCCGATTCTGTGTCTCCCTCTCTCTCTGCCCCTCCCCCGTTCATGCTCTGTCTCTCTCTGTCCCAAAAATAAATAAAAAACGTTGAAAAAAAAAATTTAAAAAAAAAAAAAAAAAAAAAAAAAAAAAAAGAAAAACATTAATAACAAAGTCACAAAACGTGGAATAAACAGGTGCCAGATATCGTGTGCGTGTGTGCGTGCGTGAGTGTGTGCTTGTGTACATGGGCGTGTGTGTGCGTGTGTGTGCCCGTGTGTATGTGTGTGCATGCATGTCTGTGTACGTGTGTGCGTGCACTCTCTATACACAGAATGGTTACTTTAACACAGAGCTGATGGGGCCATATTTTCACAAGCCAGGCTTCCAGAAGCCGGGCTGTTGATTATATTTATCTATATATTTGAGATTTATCTTATGGAACCTTGCCTTCACTCAATATATGCTGAGGATTACAGACGAGGTGATGGATAGATTTCTTATCTTCTATAGATGTCATCGGACGTGTGACTCCAGTCTCCTGAGTATCAGCCACATAGATGGAAACAGAAGCTACTCAGTAAATAGTTATGGCCTTGGTTTGAGTCGGCTGCCATTTGCCAGAGAAAGAATGCGTTAGATAAGTTCAGATACGAGAATCCTTCTGCGAGTGATTCCTCTGTCCATCACGCGAGCACTGAGGGATGTTCTTATACCGTGAGGATGTGCCCACCTCCCCTCTCCCTATGTCTCTCCTGTGATGTCATAGCAAAATTTTACTTATTGGGAACCCAAGCCGCTGACACACTCACCTGTAAACAGCGTGGGCAAGAGCCAGGAAGCAAACGTGAACGTTCTCTGCTCAGACCTACCGGGGTCGCGGCACTTGGAGGTGAAACCCTGTGTGTGACCCGGGACCCCGTTAAGTGGCTGAGGAACCTGTTCCTTGGACAAGTTTTAGAGGCTCCCAGAGCCGCTTTCCAAGCCCATCACAGATTGGGGGGCGCAGGACGCAAGAGGCAGGGAGAGGGGGTCGCCCAGGGGCTGAGAGTGTGGGATGCGTGTCACATGGTCCACCCGCCCTCCTCACCCCTGGACCCTCACCGTGGCCTCAGCCCAGCAGGGTCCACACCTCCGGGACCCAGGGTCTCTGCGACCAGCGCATGTGGCCCCTTGAGCCTGCCACCCTCGGTCACCTCTTCTTAGATGTGTCACGACAGCGTCACAGATCTGAAGAGTCCAAACCCCTCTTCCCAGTCTCACCCCCCTGCCCACCCCCCTGCGTCTCTCTCTTGAATTCACACGGAACCTGTCCTCCCGCAGCCCCCTGTCCACGAGGCGAAGCACCTGCACGGTGAGGACATCCCCAGGGGGCCCACCTCCTCCAGCCCCGGTCAGACCCTGGCTGAGACATCTGTCAGGTCTGGTCGGGCCCCCGTAGCAGCCACCCAGCCGCCCCGCCTGCCTCCCCCTCACTGGCTCCCAAGCCCATCCCACCCCAGCCAGAAAACTCCATCCAGCAGCACCCAGCGCTGCCACAACCCTTCTCCCGTCCCCAGTCGCAAGCACAGAGACCCAGCCCTGCAGGACGTTCCTGGCCTCTGTCTTGCCGGTGGGAGCGCGTCTCTCCCCGCGATGCCCGGGACAGGTGTCCCGTCCTTCGCCGGGCAGCTGCCACATGCCACGTGTCCCCTTGTCCCCGTCCTTGCGAGGAAGGCTCTAACGGCTTTCGTCCTGCTTCCTTCTCCCTCAGAGGCAGGAGGGAGAGACAGTGCACAGGCACCGAGCTGAGCAGTTGCTTCCGTTATCTGATTAGACCCTCACAAGACTTTTCTACAATCAGTGTTGTTGTGAACCCACCCGCTTCACAGCTGGGGGGTGAGCTACTGGCCCAGAGTCACCGGGCGGGGCGGGTGGTGAGGAGCCCAGGCGCCCAGGGGGGCTCCCTCCTGCCCGGGGCTCGGTCCCCAGCCGGGCAGGCCGCCCTCACCGCCACCCTCGCTGATTCCCGGCCTCGGCTTACTGCCCGCCATGGAGCCCCAGTCCGCGTTCTGGGACAGAAGCAACATGAGGTGACAGTGACCGCGAAAACCTAGAGGAGCTGGCGGAAGAGAAGCAGGTACCGCGTGGAAGAAGCCGGCGGGAACGGCAGAGACCAGGACGGACACTGGCTTTCAGGGAGTAGCGGCATCACAGGCGTCCTTCCTGGAGGAGGCAGCCTTGCCATGTTGACTGTGCTCGCGGACTCTGCTCGGGATTCAGGTCCCAGTGAAGAGACTCCCGGGGACCTGTCTGGACTTGAGCGGCAGAGCAATGTGACTGGCCGTCCCCCCAGAACCAGGCAGCCTGGCGGGGGCGGGGGGCGGAGGGGACACCTGTAGACTCTCGGGGCTACACGCGCACCCCAGTGGCGTCCCGAGTCTGGCTAGTCCAGGGCGCGCCCGTCTGGGCCAGCTTGAACTGATCCCAGCTCCGCAGGCGTCTGTGGTCGGGTCCGCCTGGGTCAGGTGGCTTTGCTGGCTCGGGCTGGGCTTGCCCACCACCGGCTGATGTGGAATGGCCCGGTGAGGACACCGGGTGTCTCGGCTCAGGGGCAGGGCGTCACCCCCCCCCCCCCCCCCCGCCGTGGACCAGAGCCGCAGAGAGGAAGGAAACACTCTTGCCCTTTGCAAACCGCTGCCTCCACCCCTGCTGACATCCCGTCACCCAGAGCACCCCACGCGCGGAGCTCAGAAAGGAGTAAGGAAGTGCTCAGACTGGCTGATGGGGAACGGCAGGGTCTCGGCGGAGAGGGCGTGCAGGGAAGGGCAGAGGCCCGGCTGTCCAGCAACCAGACGCACCGCTCCCGGCGACCGTGGGAAACATGAGCACCCGTCCGTGCCTGGCATCTGGGGCTTTGTGGCCGCTACTGCGTTAATGGCACACAGATCCGGTCCCTCTGGGGAAACAAGTCTGGAATGAATACATTTTACAAAGTAGTTGTTTCAAGAGTTACGATGATATCTGACTTGGCTAAACAAACTGCTAAGTGAAGCCCTACATTTTATTTCAATGTATAGATAAACAGAGTTTATAAATACAGTATCATTTAGGGAGGTGAAGTTTCACCTCTTGATTTTCTGCAAAATGCACTTCGCTGTGCATATATATGTTGAGAGTGAAATAAGTCCATTGATTTGTAATGATTAATTAATTTATATGAAGCATTTCAATAATATTTCTTTAAATATGTATGTACAGAACTATGGCTTAATTACACACAGATATTAGACAAACGAAGCTAGCTTAATCAAGACCAGTGAAAATCTTGTTCATTTTGTGTGTGTGTGTGTATTTTTAATTTTTTATAGTTGAATAAAACCTCTGTCTTGCTTCCAAGGCTAATAGCCAGACATTCCATGATTGAGGCTTTCATGAGATGTATTTTAGCATAGGGTGGGTTCCGGATCTCCAAGGGAAAACGAGGCAAAGGAAATTAAAACAACGGCTCCACAGTTTTCATGGGAAAGTTACAATTTCCAGAAGCTTCTGCCATGCTCCTCTCAGTGCACACTCTGCTTCACCGTTGGGGTACCGGGTTCTCAGCAGGTCTCTGCAGCTGAGCTGTGGGTTTCGAGGGGGAGGATGTTCTCATTTGTACCAACACAAAGGCCCACATTGTCAGAAATCCAACCAATTTGCATTCTTGGATGTGATACACGGACTTTCAAAAGAAAACTAAACAAAACAGTATGTCTGATCTGGCACCACGGATATATTTCTGATTCTTAGGACACTCATGTAAGATGACAGAAATCCTGTGAGGCTGATGGTGTCGGTGGACCATGTCTTGGAGAGACCAAGGGTCTCGGGGTGGCCTCGGCTGCCGTGGCACCAAGAAAGGAAACACTGGGTCGGCAGGTGCTTTTAGGGTGCAGTGACTGATGTGGGGGTGGGGGAATGGGGGTTCCGCTTGGTTACAACAGTGAAGAAAACATTCTCAAAAGTTGCAGCTCCCTTGATTAGAAAAGTCCAGTTATATTTTGTGCAGGAGAAGCAATTTCACTTTTTTGTTTGTTTGTTTTATTCATAAGAAATACAGTCGGGATAGTAACCTGGAACATGATGGGTTGGGCCATTTAAACAAATGTAGGGGCTCCTGGGGGGCTCAATTGGTTAAGCATCCGACTTTGGCTCAGGTCACAATCTCACTGTTTGCGAGTTTGAGCCCCACGTCAGGCTCTGTGCTGACAACTCAGAGTCTGGAGCCTGTTTGGAATTCTGTGTCTCCCTCTCTCTCTGCCCCTCCCCTGCTCACTCTCTGTCTCTTTCTGTCTCTCAAAAATGAGTAAATGTTACAAAAATAAAAAAATAAAGCAAATGTAGTCTCCAAAATGGTTTTTTTTTTTTGTGCAAAGTTTTTTTTTTTTTTTTTTTTTTTTTTTTTTTTGAGAAAGAGAGAGAGAGAGGGAGAGGGAGAGAGAGAGAATCCCAGGCAGGCTTCATGCTCAGTGTGGAGCCCGACATGGGGCTCGATCCCACGACCCTGGGATCATGACCTGAGCAAAAATCAAGGGTTGGATGCTCAACCGACTGAGCCACCCAAGCGCCAGGGAATGTATTTTTTAATGAGTATATTTGGCATTTAACCATGAGAACCTGATGTTTTCTTTTCTGAAAGGCCACTGAACACTGAAATAATCATGAGGCACACAAGAGGGTAGAGTTAAGGGAGAGCAGAAGCACGACATGCACGGGTTTCCATATCCCTGCCATTGACCACGTGCGTCTATCTGTGAGACGTGCGCCCAGAGCAGCACCGAGGACGCACTCCCCCAGGTACCTCACCTGAGTTCTGGTCTCCTGGACATCGCCCTGCCCCGGAGACCAGGTGGGTGTCTTCCCCTCCTGTCTCCGGAGCTACGTCCTGGGGCACCCAGAGTCCTGCTCTCGGCCCCTGAGCAGCAAAGCTGGTGTGTGTTCAGGAAGAGGTCAGCCTAGCAGTAAATGCTGGGGGGGGGGGGGTCGGGGGAGGGGGGGACAGGGGAAAGGTGGTTCTTTTCCTCCCATCGGGTTCACCTACAGGATTCCCCACAGCAGTAAGCAAAGCGACATTGGGAAGAGGAGTTGTTTTCACTCCAGGCCCTTAGGGTCCCAGGTGGCGAGAACCCCTTTGAGGCACGCAGCTGGTTCAGGGATTATGCATATCAACCCACATTCTTGGCTGAGATGGGAAGGGTGGAGCCTGTCAAGTGTCAGGAGGGGCTGCGTCCTTTTGTGCCTTCTGCAGGTGAGCCACACCAGCCTTTCATCCACCCGCCCGTGCTCACAGGTGTCCAAGCCCAAAGAAGAGGTCGGCGTGTGTGCCCCAGCTAGCTCTGTGCGCAGCGGATATGCACTAGGGGCACAGAAATTGAAGGAAGCGCCGCCCCCCCCCCCAACAGTTCAGTTGGCGCAGGCCACAGAAGGACATTTCTGCTAGGAGTGGGCAAACAGTTGCCCTTGCCGTGAAAGAGAGCAGAGAACTGCAGGAGTGGCCAGGCGGACACGCACGTATGCGAGTTAACTTGCGGGAGAAAAAGGCAAAGGGAAACTCAAATGGACTCTGTACCTCAACTCCTGTTGGAGGCATAGACAGGGGAGCCCCTTACGCAGGATAGCGGATCAGGAATGGGAAAGGTTGACCTGAGCTTCCTCCAGAATGTCCGGGAAAAACCCCAAAGGCTTGCAAATCAGTAGATGATGAAGACAAAAAAAAAAAAAAAAAAAAAAAAGGATTTCTACCATGTGGGTAATTATGATTATTAGGAATCACAGTTAATATATTAGACCAATTTGTCAATCTATCAATAATATCTAGAACATTTTCCTGGGAAAAGATCTCTGTGTATCTTAAAAGCAGTTGTGCCAAAAAACAAAAACAAAAAAATAATAATTATGTCAAAAGGAAAGTTAGTATGATTAGGCCCAATCATATTCTGTTCTTTTAAAAAATTTTTTTTAACTTTTTCATTTTTTTAATGTTTGTTTATTTTTGAGAGACAAAGCATGAGAGCAGAGGGGTATTTATTTGAGAGAGACAGAGCAAGAGCAGAGGAGGGGCAGAGAGAGAGGGAGACACGGAATCCAAAACAGACTCCAGGCTTTGAGCTGTCAGCACGGAGCCCAACGGGGGACTGGAACTCATGAACTGTGAAATCATGACCTGAACCGAAGTCTGATGCTTAACCGACTGAGCCACCCAGGCGCCCCATCTGTCCTTTTTTTTTTTTAAATTTATTTTCAATTGTAGAAAAAGAAATATCCTATGAACTTCAAAGAAAATAAAAAATAAAGCCAAAACCAGGTGTCTCTGGTGTCTCTCGAGATAATGTCAGAAGATAGGGATGTTATGAGCCCAGGGCCTGTGGAAGGAGGTGAAGACATTTCGAGACTTGCCAGGAGTAAATAAGAAAGGGAATTTTTCCCAAGAATTCTGTAGCCACTGGAGTTTTATTCAAATATAAAAGTTATAGATATTTTCAAGTATTTAAAGACAGGAAGTTCTATGTAATTATTGAGGGAAAAAACCCCGAAAGCATGTTCCAGTTGAGTATGAAAAGAGTCAAAAATTCAAACGTAAGAACAAGATAATAATACTCATTATTATAATATTATAATAAGGAAGAAGAACGCTGAACATAAGTGTCTGTGACCAGTGTGGTTTCACAATGAATGTCAATACCAGCAATGTTCTCGAAAGACAATACTGTGCATCAATAGATTGAGTATGAAATACAATTAAACTAACAAAGCCTAGGATGTGCAAAAGTGGGGCAGTAGAATAAAATGAGATTAAAAAAAACCCCAAAACCTCGTTATATGATTTGAACTACCAAGGCCCTACATGTACATTTTTAAATCTTGCCCATTGATTTAAAATTTGTTTTTCTTTGTGACAAAATTCGCCAGAATGATTTAGGAGAAGGTGCACTGTTTCTGTCTTCAGATACAAATTGTTGCATATTCCAGACTCTTAAAAGTTAAATGGCTGATGTGTTTGTGGAATGTACAAGAGTGATAAGGTATTTATTTATTTATTTTATTTATTTATTTACTTTTGAAGGTTTTATTTTTAAGTCGTCTCTATACCCAATATGGGACTCGAACTCACAACCCAGAGACCCTGAGTCCCACACTCCATCCACTACCCCTTGAGCCAGCCAGGATCCCTGAGAATAATGTATTCTTTTTTTTTAAATGTGTAAGTTTTTATTTATTTATTTTGAGAGAGGGAGAGAGAGAGCTGGGGAGGGACAGAGAGAGAGGGAGGCACAGAATCCGAAGCAGGCTCCAGGCTCCGAGCTGTCAGCACAGAGCCCGACGCGGGGCTCGAACCCACAGACCGCGAGATCGTGACCTGGGCTGCAGTCAGATGCTCCACACACTGAGCCAGCCAGGAGCCCCAAGAATAACAGCCGCGGGTGTCTGTCCCAGTGCTGTGCCTGTTTTCACGCTGCTAGCCCACGAGATAGTGACTGGGGTAGGGCTATGACCATATGATCCATTTCCATAGAAAAAAACACACCAGGAAGACACATGGGTGGCCTCGGATTCTTTAATTCATCAAATTGTGTGTATTTCACACCAAATGTTTTTTTTTAATTGTAATATATTTGACACGGTGTACATTTAAGGTGCACAACATGTCAATCTGACACATTTATAGATTGTAATGATAGTCCTTGTGGTGATAATTAGTACCTCTGTGACATCACATAATTATCATTTCTTTTTAGTGGTTAGAATAATTAAGATCTGGTAAATAGTGGTTACCAGGGACTGGGGGGGTGGTGGAGGGATAGAACAGATATTGTTTAAGGGTACAAACTTGGCAATGGGTAGTGAATATGTCCCAGAGGTCTGACGCACAGTATAGTGAAAGCAGACAAAATATTGTATTATCATCACACCAAATCTTTTTTTTTTTTAACGTTTATTTATTTTTGAGACAGAGAGAGACAGAGCATGAACGGGGGAGGGTCAGAGAGAGGGAGACACAGAATCCGAAACAGGTTCCAGGCTCTGAGCTGTCGGCACAGAGCCCGACGCGGGGCTCGAACTCACGGACCGCGAGATCATGACCTGAGCCGAAGTCGGCCGCTTAACCGACTGAGCCCCCCCAGGCGCCCCTCATCACACCAAATCTTGATGACTGCGGGAGAAACTGCGTTTACCAACATCCCCCCACACTTGTGAAAATGGTTTCCTAGCCTGAGTGACAGGAATGGGGTCTGAATTCCTTGGCAGTTGGGCATGACCTTCTTGTGAACATTCCATAGCCTTTCACCACTCTGCTTTCGCGCCCCACCCTGATCAGTGAGGGCCACGGCCAGAATGCTTTGGGAGAGATGGGGTCGTCTTGGGGGGTGTGGTAGAGGGAATGAGGGGCCAGCCGCCCTCAGAGGCATCATGCTTCCTGCAGCACAAGAGAGGGAAGCCTACTGTGGAGCAGAGAGGTGGGAAGGAAGCCCAGGAGGGCGGAGAAGAATGGGCTGTGTCTTTCTCTTATCAGTTAATTTTACTTGGCCCAGAGAACACATTCTGTGTGATTTTAATTCCTTTGAATTTACTGAAAAAAAATGTTTGGCAGTTCAGCGTAGCATTTTCACGTATTTGTGAAGAATGAGGATTCGGCTGTCCATGGGTGGAACGTCCTATGAATATCAGTCGTGTCAAGTTGGTGTTGTTGCTGACTTTCATCTGGTCGTTCTGTTAGTTACTGGAATATGACTGTTGAAAGCCACATACACCTTGTTTATTTCTCCCTTCAGTTCTATCTGCCAGGGTTTCAGGGATTCTGACGCTTATTTGAGGCATACGTGTTTAAGGTTGTTTTGTCTTCCTGATGAATCGTTCTTGTTTCTTATCATCATCGTGAAAGTCTTTTTGTTGTTGTTGTTAAATCCCCGTTAATGCTTATTTTGCTAAGTCCATTTTGTCTGCTATTAACAAAGCCAATCTAACTCCGCGTGATTAATTCTAACATGACACATATTTTCCATGTTTTTACTTTTAAACTGTATATGCCATGGTCACAGTGGATTTCTGTGGATGATATATATTTGAGCATTGTATTTTTTCTTTTTTATGCAACCTGACAATCTCTGTCTTTTAGTGAGAGATTAAACCATTTATACTTAATTCAGTTTTCTGTGACGGACTTAAACCCACCATTTCGGCGTCTTCGTTTTTCGGTCTGTTCCTTGTCTATGTTACATTTCCCCAATATCGTGGCTCTTCTGCGCAAGCTCCTTTCCTCTGCTTTCCGAACAAGGGAGTAACTCCTTCCCACCCTCGATCTTACATGGTACATTTCACTGCAATTTAAAATCCTCTAGGGAAACAGACAAAGGGGCACTTTGAAATACTAGTTCTTTCTCTGTCTTCTGTCAAAGGTAAAACGAGAAAGGGGGTGTGTTAGACTTCCTTGAAAGAGAGACAACAGGCCTGATGATCAATATTTAATGATCCTGCCCATTCTCCTCCCAAACTATTGTCAAGAATACAATGCTGCTGGGGCCTTCCCATAAAAACACAGCCAATGGTGTCAATAAAAACCATTAAAGGGTGTAGAACCCTAATTCATTATAGCAAAAACATATGGCAAGGTTTTGAATCCTGTCTCTGTCTCTGTCTTCCTCTCTCTCTCCTATCTATCTATCTATCTATCTATCTACTCTATGCTTCCTGTCATTTAGCTTAAAATTATAATTTGTGAAATTAATACTCTGACAACATTTGCTGTGAGTTGTCTCCCGTTATCTGTGTATGCTTGGCAGGGACGACTGGCTTTAGGTGGTGACCTCTATCTTCGTGCGTGTGTCAGCTTCACATTCTCCAAAATATCGAGAAAGAGGAAACACAAGTCTCCATAGTTTTGCTAACAGATCAGTGCCAGGATCATATATTGCAGGTAAGTTAGCATTTTCTATTTTATTGCACATTTTCAGTTATTTGCCAAAAGATTCGTGGTGCTATAGCTTTTTGACCTAAACCCTTATAAGTACAGAATGTTTAAAACGTGTAACATGTATATATTTTGTAGGACTTATGATAGGGTGAGCAATTTTCAAAAAATAAACAGTTAATACAAATTTCTTTGAGGGAAATAGGCATAGACATATAAATTCAAAGATTAAGAGAAAGAACATAGTATTTCAGGGATTTAGAGAGTTTATTCAGACATTTTATTGTGATGATGGTGGATATCCCGTGGTAGTCGAGTTTCATGAGAAAAATTTAAAAATGAGTGTAACATTTATTTTTTAAACCCATTAAAATACAACAAATCACTTATTTACAATTGTGTAAACATAACATAAAATATATAAATATGATCTTACAATTGTTTTGGTGGGAACACAACAGCACGGGTTTGAAAACCAATGTTCTAGAATGTATTGTCAGAAACAGAATGCTGAGTCAGTTACGACTTTTTTTTTTTTACATTACTACATGTTGCCTAATTTTTCTCCAATGTGGGTATTCTCAGATACACTCCTACAAGGTTGATTTGAGCTCTCATATTTCTAGCCAATTTGTGAATAAAATATGTTTTGTTGTTATTTTACTTTACATTTGTCTAATGGGATGGAGCGTATGTTTGTAAGTATGAGGTATTCTCATCTGTGAAGTTTTTATATTTGTCTGTTATACATTTTTTTAAATTTTTTTTTTTTCAACGTTTTTTTTTAATTTATTTTTGGGACAGAGAGAGACATAGCATGAACGGGGGAGGGGCAGAGAGAGAGGGAGACACAGAATCGGAAACAGGCTCCAGGCTCCGAGCCATCAGCCCAGAGCCTGACGCGGGGCTCGAACTCACGGACCGCGAGATCGTGACCTGGCTGAAGTCGGACGCTTAACCGACTGCGCCACCCAGGCGCCCCTGTCTGTTATACATTTTTAAGGCTTCAATATTTTCTAGACGCAATCCTCTTTTTTTGGTCAAAAACGTGTTCTCTTAATATATAGTTTATACAGATGACACTTGAATAGCACGGGTTTGACTTGTGCATGACCATTTATACATACAGGACTGTGATGTATTTTCTCCTTCTTACGATTTTCTTTATAACCTTTCCTTGTCTCTACCCTACAAAATATGTGTTAATCAACTTTATGTCATTGTTAAGGCCAAAAGTAGGCTATTAGTAGTCAGGTTTTGGGGCATCAGAAGTGATATGTGGATTTCCAACTGCACAAGGGGGTCAGCACCCCTAATTCCGATGTTGTTCAAGGATCAACTGTATTGTACTTTCGATTACATTTTTTATCGTGAAAAACTTACGGATGATAATGAAGCCAGATTTATCAAGTATTTTCTTTGTGATTTATATATACTTTTTTTCTTGTTTTAAAAATTCTTCCCGGTCTCAAGGTTACTATCTATCTTGCTAGATGTTATTTGCAGGAATTTTATTTAAGAATATAATATCAGTATATTATATATTATGTTATATTATATTATATTATATTATATTATATTATATTATATTAGTATATTACGTTATTTATATACTACTATATGCAATAGTGATTAACTTGTAGATTTTTCGCCCTCATCTCCCTAGTAATGAGAACATCGAGCAACTAATTGAAACCCTCTGGTCTACGTGGCCTCATATGTAACACGGAGACAACAGTAATGATCGTACTGTGCTGTTGTCAGGATTAAATAACTTTATAGAAGTAAAGTACTTAGAATAATTCCTCGTATATTAGAAAACTTAATAAAAGTTAGGTATCATTTTGTTATTATTACTTCTTTACTTTTCATTTTCTGGCTTTAGTGTCAAGGTTATGCTAGCATCATAAAATGGCATAGAATTCATTTTTGTGTGAGTGTAAAAAATCTTTATCTGAAGTTATTCTACACATTATTTAAATATGAATCTTTTAATTTTCTTTTTTAATTTTTATTTTTTTTGAATCTTTTAATTTTAAATAGTTGTGTATTTTTATTAGTTGTTGTACTTCATTTTATGGTAAATGTATGATTTGGATGTGAATCTTTTTTTTTTAATGTTGATTTATTCTTGAGAGAGACAGACAGAGCATGAGTGGGGGGAGTGGCAGAGAGAGAGGGAGACAACAGAATCCAAAGCAGGCTCCAGGCTCTGAGCCGTCAGCACAGAGCCCGATGCGGGGCTCGAACCCATGAACTGTGAGATCATGCCCTGAGCCGAAGTCGGACGCTTAACCGACTGAGCCACCCAGGAGCCCCATTATGTGAATCTTTTCTTGATCAGCATTTTAAATAGTTGTATACTTTTATTGGTCTTTTATTTATTAATTATTTATTAATTTTTTAATTTATTTTTGAGATAGACAGAGCGTGAGCAGGGGAGGGGAAGAGAGAGAGGGAGACAGAATCTGAAGCAGGCTCCAGGATCTGAGCTGTCAGCACAGAGCCTGACGTGGGGATCGAACTCTTGAATGGTGAGATCATGACCTGAGCTGAAATCTGATGCTTAACTGACTGAGCCATTCAGGCGCCCCGTATAATTTTATTAGTCTTTTATCGAAAAGATTGGTTTTGTTCATGCTATTTTTTTCCTTTTTTAATATAATTTATTGTCAAATTGGCTAACATACAGTGTGTAAACTGTGCTCTTGGTTTTGGGGTAGATTCCTGTGGTTCATCGCTTACATACAACGCCCAGCGCTCGTCCCAACAAGTGCCCCCCTCAATGCCCATCACCCACTTTCCCCTCTCCCCCAACCCCCCCCCCCATCCACCCTCAGTTTGTTCTCTGTATTTAAGAGTCTTTTATGGTTTGCCTCCCTCTCTGTTTGTAACTATTTTTTCCCCTCCCCTTTCCCCATGGTCTTCTGTTAAGTTTCTCAAATTCCACATAATGAGGGAAAACATATGATATCTGTCCTTCTCTGCCCGACTTATTTCACTCAGCATAATACCCTCCAGTTCTATCCACGTTGCTGCAAATGCAGGCGATTTTTTCTTAATATCTTTGATATTTAATTTATATTCCTATTTTGTTTTTCAAAATCTCCTTCTTGAACCAAATTTGCTTTTACCCTATTTTTCTATATTTATTTATTTATTTATTTGGCGCTAGAGAGAGCTCACACGCATGCATGAGCAAGTTGGGGAGGGGCAGAGAGAGACAGATAGAGACCTCACCAGGCTCCAAACTGTGAGCTCATGACCTGAGCAGAAATCCAGAGTCAGACGCTCGACTGGCTGAGCTACCCAGGCGCCCCTGCTTTTACCTTATTTTTCTAGCTTTTTTTGTGGATGAATGTTCACTCCCCTTTTGCAGGATATGGATGTAAGATAATAACTTTCCCTCTAAATGCTGTGTTGGTGGACTCTGAGCATGTTCTCACTATTAGCAGGGTTGAGATACCTTCTAATCTCCGCTATAATTTCTTCCTGGGGACATACATTATTGGGACATGAGTTTTTAATTTCTAAATGTTATAGTTGGTTATTATTTTGTGTTCTTTTTTCTAATGGGATTTTGTGCATAAAAAATGGTCTGATAGAAGAATGTCAGACCTTTCAAGTGCTTTTCTGAATTTCACTGAAAATTAAACTTTCAAAACTTGGATGTATTTAAGAGTGAATGAGAATTTTCTCATCATTGGGGGCAGAGTTCTATGGATATTTATTTGATCAAATTTTTAAAAAAAATTTTTTTTTAACGTTTATTTATTTTTGGGACAGAGAGAGACAGAGCATGAACTGGGGAGGGGCAGAGAGAGAGGGAGACACAGAATCGGAAGCAGGCTCCAGGCTCTGAGACATCAGCCCAGAGCCTGACGCGGGGCTCGAAATCACGGACCGCGAGATCGTGACCTGAGCTGAAGTCGGATGCTCAACCGACTGAGCCACCCAGGCGCCCCTATTTGATCAAATTTGATAGTTTGTATTATTCAAATTAAAAAAAAAAGTTATAACTAATTTTACTCGCTCACTCCATTCATTTTCAGGGTATTAGGTTAAATTTAGCAATTATGATGATGGATTTGTCCACTTTTTCTTTTTATACTTGTGAGTATTTATTCTGAGTCTATGTCATCATGTGCATGTAAGATAAGCACTTGTATAGTTTCTTGGTGAATTGCTGTCTTTATCATCAAGAAATGACTTTATTTTTCCCATAGGTTTTATTTACCAAAAAGTCTGTTTCCTTTGTTATTGATACTGTTACAGTGTCTTTGTTCGTTAGTATTTTCTGTACATGCATATTTTACTTTTACTCTTTTCATATTAAAAAAAAAAAATTGAGGGAGCCAAAGCATAAGAGACTCTTAAAAACTGAGAACAAACTGAGGGTTGATGGGGGGGTGGGAGGGAAGGGGGGTGGGGGATGGGCATCGAGAAAGGCACCTGTCGGGATGAGCCCTGGGTGTTATATGGAAACTGATTGGACAATGAATTTCATATTATAAATAAATAAATGAATACGTTTTTAATGTTTATTTATTTTTGAGAGAGAGAGAAAGAGAGCGTGCAAGTAGGAGAGGGGCAGAGAGAGAGGGAGACACAGAACCTGAAGAAGGCTCCCAACTCTGAGTTGTCAGCCCAGAGCCTGGTGTGGGGCTTGAACTCACCAACAGTGAGATCAGGACCTGAGCCAAAGTTGGACACTTAACCAGCTGAGCCACCCAGGCGCCCCACACTATTCTTTCACGTTTTTAAACCAGATGCTGACAGATATTCTTTTGTTTCTCCCTGATATTTATCTTTAAATAAAACAATTTATTATTTTTACATCAGTTTTAATTGCTAACATATTTGGTACGATTTCTGCCAACTTTTGTTAAATTTTTCATTTACCATGTTTTCTTCTTTGGGTCTTTATTTATTTATTTATTTGCATTAAATTAGATTTATCTACTTTATTTTCCCCTTCTTTTTAATTAGGCAGGGTTTCATTTTTTTATATAAAAAAAATAAAAAATCTCTACTCACGACATGAAATCGATGAATACCTTTATTCAGTTTATCATTAACTTCATCATCTTTAGTAACAAATTTTAACGTTTAACTCCACTATTTCCTCATCTTTGATGGTATTTGGTTCGGTATATTATTTCCCTCTTGTTTTTCAATTCACAAGCGCCTAATTTTATGACATTTTTTTCCCAAACATATCTTTATGTTCACCAATACTTATGTTTAACATTTTCCCGCTTACACTCCCCGTTTCTACGCTCGAGTTTACAATCCCCACAGGGGACCGTGTTCCCACAGCTGTGCGGACACAACGTGAAGATTCTCAGTCTTGATTTTATTTCTGAAAATTTCTTGCACTCCGTTTTCAAACAGTCAATTGGTCATGCCAACTAATTGTCAAGAGAAAATACTCGATAGTTCCATACAAAATAAAAATAAACCAAAAATGACTTAAAAAGGAGATCTGAATAGACCAGGATGTAGACACAGGATTATTTAAAAAGAAACACACTCAGCGAAGCTCCAGGCCTGAGCACCATCGCTCAGGGGATTTGCCAAAACTCCAGGGAAGGCATATGGAATGATATGATACACAGGCACACATTTGGGGTTTAAAAGTATTCCCACAGCATTTGGAAACATTTGATTATGTGAAATTTCAGAATATTTTTATGCAGCTTCTATAAAAACAGTCCTCTTTTCCATCTTAAAATATTTACTGCCTCTGTTTCTAGCTTTTGTATTATACCTTTCATTTCTCCTGTTTTTCATATGCTCTGTCTCTTGATTTTTCTGGGCTATCCTCTGAGTAATTTCCTTCTCTGAGTTCCAGTTTAATAGTGTTACTTATTTATAGGTGATCACCTATTTGTTTGATTATCTTTTATTTATTTGTTTATTTATTCATTTATTTATTTATAATTTTTTTGATGTTTATTTTTGAGAGAGAGAGAGAAAGCATGAGCAGTGGAGGGGCAGAGAGAGACGGAGACACGGAATCCAAAGCAGGCTCCAGGCTCTGAGCTGTCAGCACAGAGCCCAATGTGGGGTTAGAACTCATGACCTGTGAAATCATGACCTGAGCTGAAGTCCAATGCTCAACTGACTGAGCCACCCGGGCTCCTCTTTGATTACCTTTTAAAAATTCTGCCTTTATTAGAATACCCACAATATGTTATCACTCTTACTATCCAGGAGTCCCAAAGCACTCTCTTTAATATTTACTTTATTTCCTTATTTAAAAAAATTTTTAATGTTTATTTATTTTTGATAGAAAAAGAGAGAGAGACAGAGTGGGAGTGGGAAAGGGGCAGAGAGAGAGGGAGACAAAGTATCTGAAGCAGGCTTCAGGCTCTGAGCTGTCAGCACAGAGCCCAACATGGGGCTCGAACCCACAAACCATGAGACCATGACCTGAACCAAAGTTAGACACTTATCTGACTGAGCCACCCAGGCGACCCAATATTTACTTTAATATATGTCTCTTGTGGGTAAATGCTTTCTGTTTCTGTTTATCTGTAGATACAGTTATCTTTAATTTGAGAAGGACACTTTGGCAGGGTATAGAAGTGCGATGTGTGGTGCTTTTCCAGCACATTTACATGTGGGATTCCATCGATCTCTCCTGTCCAGCCCTTCTCTCACACAGTCACCTGTCAGCTTTATTGTTGACCCCATGTCAGACTTTTCCTCTTCAGGGCCAGTTTTTAGCAGTGTTCCCGTGATATTCCCAAGAGTGCTTCTCTTTGGACTTACCCTGCTTGTGGTCCCCAGAGATTTGAAATAATGTGGTTCACGGTCTTCATAGGTTTGAGATAAATGCTTTGCTATTATCTCTGCAAATATTTTTTTCTGCCTCATTTTTTACTTTTTTAAGTCTCCAATTACAAATATGTTAGCCTTTGCCACAGTGTCTGAGCTGTACTCTTACCCTTTTCTCAGTTTTCATGTCCCTCTTTCTCTGGGTTTTCAGGCAGGAATTTCCACAGACCCATCTTCTAGGAGTTTAACTTTCTTTTCTCTCTCACTGAGTTCTTAAACCCATCAGTTGACTTCTTAGCTTCCAGTATTGTATTTATAGCTGTAAGTTCCTAATTTATTTTCTTTTAGATTTCACTCTCCTAGTGAAATTTTCCATTGAGTGATCTATTTTTTATATTTTTAAAAATGTTTGAACTGATTACTCATCCTTTACAGTTTGTCCCACAACCTCAAGGTCTCCATTGCTTGTGGGTCTATGGTAATTTTTGTCTTTTGTTTTTTTAGTTCATCATGCACTGTTTCATGCAAGTTTGCTAAGTTTTGAGTAAATACCATAGGTTGTGAATGTAGGAATTTTCTTACTTTGAATGTATGAATTTTGTTACTTTGAATGTATGAATTTTGTATTGTGAATCTATTAATTTTGTTATTTTGAATATAGGAATTTTTGTTATATTGTGAATTGTGAATTTTGTTACTTTTCTTTAAGGGAATATTTATTCTTTTTTGGCAGGTGCATAGACTGAGGACTGATGACGTTGACTCATTCAGGAACAACTTGACTTAAGTTTGGGTTGCTGTTTATTATTTTTACTGTCAATGCTTATGTTTTTCAGTTTGAGAAGTTCTACTTATTTCTTTTTCAGAGTGTTTCTTTCTTAGTGTCCCTTTTGCCAAGATTGTTTCAATTCCTCCTTTTATCTATAATAACTTTAAATATGTTTATTTTATGTTTATATTTATCTCTTTCTGACCATTTACTTATTGACACTTCTAATTACTTTGGTGTATCTTTTAACTTCCGGCCATTTTTTGTTGTGTATTTTTTTAATGTGTATTTATTGTTGAGAGGGAGACAAAGAGACAGAGTGCAAGTGGGAAGGGACAGAGAGAGAGGGAGACATAGAATCGGAAGCAGGCTCCAGGCTCTGAGCCATCAGCACAGAGCCTGACACAGGGCTCGAAATCACGGACCGTGAAATCATGACCTGAGCCAAAGTCAGAAGCTTAACCGACTGAGCCACCAGGCACCCTGTTGTGTAATTTTTATTATGCGTAACCTTCATCTTCATCAGTGACAGCCTTTTCCTCTGTGAATTACAGGCATCTCAGAGTGTGCAGATCGTGTTAAGGGACAATGATGTGTTCACTGGGGCTCCGAGAACTTTAGCAGTGTGGAAACATGCTTTCAGTTTATCAGTGTAGTAACCTTGCACTATAAGAGTTGTGCAAATTCTAAGTCCGTCCCCACTCGCTTGTGGTGACAGCTTGGAATTTTTCTCTTTGGAGGGAGGTGGTTCTAAGTCATACCAGAGGCAGGCGATGACTCTCCTTGCTGCTTTCCTGGGCTAGTGGACTGGAGGGTTTTGCCCCCTCTCCCCCACCCTGGTCGGCACTTAGAGGGTCCTGGTTTTGCATCAGATTCTCCGTTAATATTCTGCCTTGAATGGCCTTCTCTCCTGTGCTGATAAGTCCAAGCTGTTGGGTTCCAGGATGGGACTCTCTCGGGGTCTGACACCCTCCCGGGTGAACTCCATACTCATTACTCTGGCTTTGTATTCTGACCTATTGTATAATGTCTGCTGGTTTTACTTCCCCTCTGAGCTCTGCCATGTGTCTGCCTATCCATCAGCTAATTATGCTTCATCCATGCTTCATGTCTGGAATGAGAAGAAGTCAACTTTGTTTTAGACTGTTTTGTGGTCAGAAGTCTCCAGTCTATTGTCTGTGGCGTTGAATTTATGCTTTAGTCTTTGGGGCTTAACCCCAAATTCTCAAAATCCAATCTCTCCAAAATCATGTCTTGAATTCTAGGGTGACATTTTCCACAATGTGACGCAAAAGCATTGAAATGCAAAAGAGACTACCGTTTTACTTACTCCTTAGGTCTGCCGTGGTGTCCCTTCCCTAAGACATGGGCATGGAAATCATAAAGCCCGGGGCTGAGCAGACAACAGCCCCGGAGTTGGGCTGGGAGGGGAGTGTGTGTAGAACCTCAATGAGTATTTCAATTATCATCCTGCTAAATGTGCTGTGTCTATTTATCATTAAACTGTCATCGAATCAACAATAATTCACATATGCATCATCCCTGATTGGAAGTCATACTTCAAAAGGAGCAAACTGACAATACACGCTAATTATCGCATAATCTTTCAATCTCATTTGTTTTATGCTAAAGCTCTTAAAATAGACAAGTGTACCTAAATAAAATAACAATTTAGCCTTGAGTAGAAATTAGTATTATTTAAGGACTATTCAACTAATGTCGATATATTAGATCTCCTTCATGAAGACAGTCACCATCCATTAAATTAAAAAAAAAAAAAAAATTTAAGAATGGAGTGTGGACCCCGGTACAACTTGCTACTTTACTGCCACTTGATTTATGTTAGTAAGTTAAAATAAGTCATCCTTATATTTTAATAGATATTTGGTGTCACTCCACAATTTTCTAGTGTACAGGGATCTTGTTTAGTGTTACAATATTGTGTTAGTCCCCTGAGACAGATCAACCGTGGGCGCACCTCCCAAAGCTTTCTGAGATAGGTGGTGTCTGGGCCCCCACTGTGCCAGAACTTCCATTAAATCAGAATTAATCTAGAATTCCACGTTTACTGTAGAAGACTGACATATGGACCGCGGACACTGAAAAATGAAGGCAGATTCGTAAACACCCGCATGGTAATTATATGTGTGTAACGTATGCCTTAACGGATGTATTTTTTAAAAAGGTGATTGGGCTGCAGACACTTCTCTCATTGGCTTTTCCCACTCAACAGACTCCCCAAAGTACTTTAAAAATCACTCAGTGTATCTCAAAAGGTGATTGAAAAAAAAACCACAACAACAACAACAAAGCGGTTAAAGACATGTGAACCCTATTTAGGGAATTTGTTTTTCTTTTTGTGTGTCTTTTTAAAGTTTATTTATTTTGAGAGAAAGTGAGAGAGAGAGAGAGAAAGAGAGAGATTGAGAGCAGAAGGGGCAGAGAGAATCCCAAGCAGGTTCCACACTGTCAGCACAGAGTCCAAGGTGGAGTCTGAACCCACAAACTGAGATCATGACCTGAGCCAAAACCAAGAGTTGGACGCTTAATGGACTGAGCCACCCAGGCGCCCCTGAATATATTTTGATTGGAGGATAAATGATCTCTGATGCAAATGTTTCTATGAGTTAATTTGAAAATAAACTGAATTAAAACTTTAATAAGAGTGTACATGATTTTCTTTGTCGAACTTCATTTTCAGCGAGTTTTCTACATTTAAACTTAGTAGAACTTAAAAAAAATCTGTTTCATGCTTTTAAAATATATGTTTTATTTACGAAGCCTGGAAATTCTTCAGAAATAAAGCCCACGGGGCTCCTGGGTGGCCCAGTCGGTTGAGCGTCTGCCTTTGGCTCAGGTCATGATCTCACGGTTGGTGAGTTCGAGCCTCATGTCAGGCTCTGGAGCCTGCTTCGGATTCTGGGTCTCCCTCTCTACCGCTTCCCTGCTCATGCTCTGTCTCTTTCTCCCTCAAAAATAAATAAACATTAAAAACAAAAGAAAAGAAAAGAAAGAAAAGAAAAGAAAAGAAAAGAAAAGAAAAGAAAAGAAAGCTGACAATTGTCCTGTACTTGGGATGGCTTACCCACTGGGTCTTGGCTGTATGGGCAGACCCTTGACAGGCCGTAGAGATTGTTCTGGACTCAAGTCATTCTGTGGTGGGAAGAAGCCTGCATGATCGATATTAAATGACCAATAGGAAATCGACCTAGTGATAAGGAGGTGAGGGGGTGTCTTTCCTGGACTGGAGTGTGAACCTACCCAGGGTTGTGAGAGGCTGATAGACGGGGGAGCTGAGCTGCATGGGGCCACATGGATGGAGCTTCTGGGGATGCACTCCGGGGTCTGGGCCGTCGGGAGCACCGAGCACAGGGGGTGGACCGGGAAGGTGCAGGGGCGCCTGGCCGGTGAGTGTCCAGGTCTCGGGGGCTCCTGGGAACAGTCGCTGCCACACCGTGAAGCAGCAGGACGGTCGTGGCTGGTCCAGCACATGGTGAACCACTCCCCGCAAGCCCAATCTCCCAGCAAACCTGAAGCGAAGCCTCACTTCCTCAATGCAGAGATGGGGACACCGCTCTGGGGGAGGAAAGCAGCATGTTCACGACGGAATCTCAGCCGGGATCCGCGAGGCTGCAGTCCTGGGCCAGCTCAAGGACGACCACCGTGTCCCCGGGTCACGTAGGCAGCTCATGGGTAGAAGGGCTTCTGTTCATGAATGTTCTTGGACGGCTTTCTTAGGGAAGCAATGTGCACAAAGGTCACGCACGGTGGTCAACAGGGTTGATAGATTGGAAAGTCTGCTTCACAGAGCACTGAACTATCCACAGCCACATCAGCACACAGCCGAGTTTGGCCAACAAATCCCTTCTTCACAAAGACTCACTTGGGCCTTTAGCTGCTGATCATGTTGCCAAAGACGGTGGTTCTTTGAATGAAGCCAACTCTCCTTGCTAGGGGGTTCGCTGTATAGACGTCTCCGGCCTTCATTCGGGGCTGCTAAGACCCCTGCCCCTCACGCGGCCACAACATGTGCGCACACAGTATGCAAGCTGAATCATGCCCAAAGGATAAGTTACGTAGACAAATGTGGTTTGGAGCCCGAGGAACAAGAGGAGGGACAGAGGGGGGCACTTGCTGGCCTGGGGACGACAGAGCAGCCTCAGGAAATCCGTGCCATTTTCTTTTTTTTTTTAATTTTTTTTTTTTTTTACAGTTTATTTATTTTTGAGAGAGAGTCAGAGGGTGAGTCGGGGAGGGGCAGAGACAGAGAGAGACACAGAATCGGAAGCAGGCTGTAGGCTCCGAGCTGTCAGCACACAGCCCGACGTGGGGCTCAAACCCACGAACCGCGAGATCGTGACCTGAACCGAAGTCTGACGCTCAACCGGCTGAGCCACCCAGGCGCCCCAATACGCGTGCCTTTTTCTCTGTACCTTCTGCCCAAAGTTAAAATGACCAAAATGGTACTGAGTTTCTCCTGTGTTTTTCCCTGGAAGTGTTTACACCTTGACCATGGATAGATAGCAAGCCTCTTACCGGTGCCCAAAATGTCCTTATAGCAAAGCCTCATGCGTAACCCGCAAAATCCCTTTTCAGGGGGAGCACCTCTTGTAGACGATTCCCTCGGGAGAGGCCCGGCCAGGCTCTGTGGGGTGTGATAAGCATTTTTGGGGTCATCTTTCAGGGTTAATAGCAAACTCCGAGTACATTGTTCTTCATGGACTCACTGTAGGCAAATGGAATGGTCGGGATTCAGTCTGGGAAAACAGCACGGAGACGAAGTAGGAGGGAGATGTCGTCAGGACGAAGGTCAGCTTGTCGCCCCCGGCCAGGAGTGGGGTGTCTGCCAAGCCCGTCCGAGGCTAGCGGGGGGGCCACCAAAGAGCTGAACCCAACCAGCCCTTTGCGAAACAGCTGAACTTTCACCGTGTGCGGTAGGCACCTGCCGCAGGGGACCGTCCTTCCTGCTCCGCGAGGGCCGCCCCGTCTCGCACTAGGCGCCCGGGTGGCCCCTGCCCGGCACGATCCGCAGGAGACGTCTGTGACACGCTGCCATCCGCTGCCCACTCCAGCTACAGACCCCGGGAATGTTGGCGGGCTTCCCGAATAATCCTGCGTGACTGTGTAATAACCATCCAGTTGCGAAACAGTAAGTGACAGGGGTCCTGCTTTAATTGGAAACTCCTCGAATCAGGATCTTCCCCTGCACGCGTGGACGCGTCTGGTGTTCCCGCACTGGCCGCGCTGGCTAGGGAGACTTTCAGGTATTTGCCGGCAAGCCACGGTGGCCCACACGTTGGGGGGGTGTCAGCTTTTAATTGTAACTGTCTTGCAGAGCGGTGTTGTTTTAATATCCTGTATAGATTTTTATGTAATACACTCACTGCCAGGCAGCCCGAAGCAAGAATCAATTCTGCGAAGGGTTCTTCTTTTGTTAAAAGCCAATCTTGTTTTAATGATGCATGAAGAAATATTCGAGCATTGACATTTTTCTGTCAGGTTTCTTTTGAAAAATCAATTAAGATAATACTGCTTTGACCTAGTTATCTAGTTAATGCTTATTAGGAATGTAATATGATTTACCGTCAGCATAATAATTTTTGTATCTTATCCCATTAGCTTGTGCATATTTCAAAGTGTATTACACAATGGTCACTTCTTAAAATGTAATGTAGCAGAATGCATTAATTAGATGGACTAGGGTCATTAGACAGGAAGGATCTCATTGGTTCCTTGTATCAAATTTGTATACAATCTCTATCGAGATACTGCGGTATTTACATGGCTAAAAACCTGCTTCTTAATCGCACGGTGGACCTAGTCTCTTGCTGCTCATCACCAACTGTCCTTCCAGAAATTACAAACAATAGATATTTTTCGCGTCGAGTGATCGGTTTGGGATGAGTCAGTCACCATGTGCGGAACTTCAGCAGAGTAAATTTGGGACAAATCGAGGACTGTCCTCCCGGGTCTGGCGCTCAGGGACCTGTGGCTGAGAAGGCCTGTGGTTGCCGGGAGCCCCAGGGTCCTGTCGGGGCGCCCGGGAGCCCTAGCAAATATGCAACACCAGGGAATCTTTTAAAAGAGACCTAGCCGTTCTTTGTTGCTTTTGTGTTAACAACTGTCAGCGACAGTGTCAGAAGGGAGCACTTTCCGAGACCCTTCCAGGGAAAGTATTGATTTCTGCCCATTTGGGATTCCGCCCGGACTCCAGGCACCGCTGGCTTAGCCTTGCTGAGTGTGGCCCGGATGGGACCCATGACGCCCCCGTGCCGGAGAGCTTGCCTGCGTGGGCAGGCTGCGTCCTGGTTAAGATTTACAGCCTTAGTTCTGGGGAGCTGCCCGGACGGGCACAGGTGGCAGAGTGGCGTGGCTTTCCTCGGAGGTGATGTGAGCGAGCCGGGAGATGGGGACAGGCTGGACGGCCCAGCGCTTTCAGCAGCCCCCCCTGCGGGCGGGGAGCCCTATTCACTTCTTTTGGTCCCGGTGGGGCGGCAGCCGACGTGCACACTTACCTCAGGGGGTGCTGCCTTACTTTGTGTCAGTCCACCGTCACTTGTTGGGAGCACCGCCTTTGACACCTTGGGTCATTGACTAGCCCCGACACCCCCCCGCCTCTCCCCGTCCGTGTTACTAGCATCTACCGAACGTCAGACAACCGGATGCCTTCAGAATACCCATATGCCTTCCCCCTGTGCGGTGGGTGTTCAAAATAAGCCAGGACGCTACAAAAAAAAAAATTAGGGGGCAATCAATAAGACGGTGGCATTTTTAAAGCCCTGCCTACTTTATTTGTATCTTCCTGGTTTTCACATTCGCTCGTTTTTACAGAAGCTTTTCACCGAATCGTTGGGGCCCAAAGAGGCCGTTTTGAACCATATGTCTGCCATACGTCATTACATTTACCAGTAAAATATTTGCACTTGGCAGAAGTGACCTTGTTTTACAGACAACCGTGATGAATTTGTGTGGGTAGCTTAGTGGAGCTCTTCATTTCCAGCCTGGTAACATTTTAATTAACTAAAAGAGAAAAATCAATGCACATGGATTTGGCTTCCTATTTTGCATTTCCTAGTTTCCTTTTTCAAATTCAAAGGTTTCTAAATTTTTATTTTAATTTTTCCTTTGCTCATAATCAGTGGATCTCTCTCTCTCTCTCTCTCTCTCTCTCTCTCTCTCTCTCCGTCTGTCTTAAACTGTATTTCTCCAGGGGCATTTAGGGTCCAAAAGGTTGCCGATTGTTCTTAATGCAGACAGAATCTGAATCCTGTAGTGTCTTGATTTGAATAAAGCCTCCAGATGCAGTAAGTGATGGCATCTTGAATTGCTGAGTGGGAAGGACGCGGAAAGCACCGGATGGCAGCGCTTGGGAGCAAACAGAGCGTGTGCACAAAGGAAGTCAGAAGAAAACAGGGAGGAATCCGAATACAGACTCCACGGAAACTCCTCGTGGGTCAAGTAGGAGAGGGGAAGCGGGCACCTCGCGTCCGCACCCGCTCGTGGCCCCGTCCGCATCCGGGCTCCAGGACCCGGGCTCCGCATTCGGCGGCGTCGCTTCTAAGCACCCAGTTAATTGACTTGACAGTGTGGGGAGAGTCCCTCCTTCAGGGAGACGCGATTGCGGGCTGTGGTTTTAATTACGGGAGAGATGAATCGTGGATCACAATCGGAAACCTGAAATCTGCTTTGTCGTCATCGATCAAACACGTAATCCAAATAAAGAAAATTAGGCTGGTAGGCACGAAGGTGAAGACTTGGGTTTTACATTATTATCTCCTGCCTAACTAGGCACTTTTCCTGGGTATGTGAACTCTTTTGCCTTTTAACTGTGCTTGCAGTTGCTATAGTGATGGCATAATTTTGTAATAGTCTAAAAATGACACTGGCATACCTACTGACAGATAGGAATTAATTCACTAACAAGTAATTATGTAGCGAAATGTTGACTGCCATACAGAAGGTGTGCGGTGACACATTTTCTGTTTTTCGGGGATGGCAGTAACATTAGCGTTGGTCATTAGTGGTAGACATCTCAGGAGTGTTGGATACAGACTTATATGCAGACCTATTTAGTTACCTGTGTGACAGCCTTGTTCAGGACACCAGAAACAGCTGTCCTAGCCTGTATGAGCCAAAATAATTAGGCCTGTCATCTTCTCCCTCTGATTTCCCCTTCAACCTGCTCCACAAAATGCAAATATTTTGCTTTCATTGTCACATTCACCTTGACATGGATATTGCTTTGGCGCATAACTGGATAAGATGACTCAGAATTTGCATTGTTCATTCTAATAAATTTGCTTCCCCTCCATCGCATGGCAGGACCCATCAGATAAAGTCTCCCGGAGTGTCATCAATCACCAACCTTGACAGACGGCTTTTGCCTTCATTTGTTACATACGAGAACATGCTTAATTATTTGTCCTGTAATTAGTTGGGAAAATGTCAGGAAATGTCAACTCTCTGTTCGCTGTGGAAGGACTCGTCTTGAAAGCCAGGATGACTGAAGTGTCATTAATGCTGCCTAACTGGGAGAGTACCAGCTGGGGAGAAGTGAGAGCTTCTAAAAAAGTAATCACGGCGAGTTACGGAAAACGGAAAATCAGCACCATAACAAGATGTGAGTCCTATTAGCAAACAGTTGTGTTTTTCGCCTGCTCGTCTTCCCAATAACATGTAGGCGAACGGAAGAACACGTACATTGGACTGATAGGATTTCTGTCACATACTCACCGCCATTCCCTAAGCCAATCATGCTTAATGCATGACTGTGGGGGCACCTAATATTTAATTTGCAGATTTAAAGCTCATCTTCCCATTTGAACCGCGCAGCACAGGATTCAGTGAATATGCAAAGGTGAACGGTTCGCATTCATCAAGTAAAGCGACGGGTTGGGTCTGTACAACTAAAATGGTCGTCCTCCTCTTAGAATCCTTTGATAATAACAGCAATTTGCTGCTAATCATCACTCGGCAACTAAGAAACGCAAACAAAACAACATTTGTAAAAAGGTGCCTTGAGACGAGGTGGGCAGTCTGCAGGCAGAGCAAGTTGGCCAGATAGCCGTGTGCCCACACCCGGAGAGCTGAGAAGAGAGTTCTTTGTTAATCCCAGCGGTGGGCTCGAAGGCCTTCGCGGCATTTCCTGGCTAAACCAGAGAGAAGCAGGAGCGACGGGGAGAAAGAACAATTTCATCACATGACAAGCAGTTGCGTTTTGAAACGGACGCGCTTGGGTTTCGAACGGTGTCACCCACGCTCCGAGATCTAACTGGTGCGTGTGCCCGGAGGCGCTCTGGGAGCGACCCCCGGCCTCACCTCGGCGTGCGGGGTGCCACGCTCATTAATAAAATGCCACCAGCAGATTCCACGTCACGGGCATCGGCGATTTTCTATACCGTTGTCAAAATGATATGCTCACGTGCGATCTTTCTTTACTTAATTACTAACATCATTTTGTGTCTCGAGAACAAGTGCATTATTGTTAGGCCTCTCCAGAAAGAATAATTAGGATGGCATTCTGCAGTTAAACAATTCACAACTTGTCACAGGTATGGCTGGGCTAATTATCAAATGGTTAAACATTTACCCAAGAGGACGCTGTGCAGACACAAAGCATGTAAGCTGTGGGCATCCCAGCCCACAGAACCTTCAGGACGGATGAAAAGTTTGATCTGCGTCTCCGCAGGTCAGACTTCAGGAAAGCAGGTGTATTGTTGTGTCTTTCAAAAGCCAACAAATGAATGAAGCACGCACGTGGGGGCTGTGTGAAGCCGGCGGGCATTAAATGACCATCCATTCTTGATAATTCAGATTTTTAAGAGCGCTAAAAATGCAGCCACAATCATTTTGACCAGGCAGGTCTTTTGACCAGGGAGATTTCAGTCTTAGATTGAATTGGATCTTAATTCAATCTAAGATTCCTCCGTGTAAGGTACGGTTACTAACGTTCCTGGAGGGAGTCGTTCACCGCTTCGGCATGGGGACACCTTCACTCCCCGGCCTCTAAGGAAAAGCTTTGCTAGGCTCCCCCAGACTCAGACATCGAGCGACAGATTTTGGAAATTCTAGACGTTAACCGCACCGAAGAACAACATTTTCTTTCTAATATCCGGGGATTTTCTTTCAGTTCTTTAGAGGTCGACCCACCTTTGATGGGATAGCTTTCAATCAAAACAAAACCAAAGCAACCAATGCACAAAACAACCTTTGCCCATCAAGTCTTTCGGTGTTCCTGGCTCGGAGGGTGGACATCGGGCAAGCATTTGAGACCTTCTAGAATCATTTTCGTGGGTAGCCGTTGGCGTGGCATCGGAGGAGACGCCTCGCTAACAACGGAGAAGAGGGGAAGGATTGAGACGTCCGTTGCGCGCCGCCCTGGACCATTGCACCTGTCGGGGACAAACGGTTCTCTCTGAAGATGCCACTCAAAGCCAGGAGCTGCACGCAGACCCGGGCGGCTTTCAGAGTTGCTTCACTCCCAGGGGTTTCAACGGGGTACGCTTAGCTCTGGGCTCCACGTGCCCTGTCCAGGCAGCAGGCAGGGGCCGGGGAGGGCATGCCCCGCATCGTTCTGACCAGCCCGCTTGCGCAGCCTGGACCCTCTCCGTTTGCGGGCTTCCTGCCTCGATGGGGTTTACAGATAAATGCAAAGCCTTCCTAGGTAGGCTTGATCACGGCTACCGATAAAAAAAAAGAGACACGTTCTGCAATTAAGACAGAACTCTGAGGGCACGTTCGTTCTAATCCTCCAAGGAGCACCCGACACTGACTCCCCTCCGGTGCAGCTTGGGGGTGAGCACCCACTGTGCGCCCCACAGTCCCGGATCGGGCGAGGGGGGCCGGGCAGAGAGGGCAGGGCCGGCCGTGCTCGGCAGAGGAGGACCCGGACGGGTTGTCCACGCAGGCGGCTGCCGGGGGAGCAACGGGCAGCGGGCGGGCGCGAGGCTGCACAGAAACCTTTTGCTGACTTTCCCCCAGCTGCTGCCTGTTGTACAGAAGCAGCTGTTCTAGGCAGTTCCAAGAAGACAAATGTCTTTTCAGGGGATTTTGATAAAATAAATCACAATCATTTGGATAAGGCACATTTTATTAGTGACAAAAACCCACGGGTGAATTTGTTTTATGTTTTATTAAAGGAAATGTAGCAATTCAGGTTGTCACATGTAAAGTTTGAAAATAGGATTTCCAGCCCTGTGTATTTACCTACCCACGTACTTGTCTTAGGCTCTCTGAAACGAGCTTCTACGGGGTGGCGGAAGGATAAATTATTTCCTTCTTTGGGCAGATGGCGTGGCCTTTTCTTCTTCTGGAGAAAAAGGAAGGCGCCGGAAAATTGGTTAAGATCCTTTGCTGCTCCAGAGGCAGACAAACTGGGATCTTTCTGCCGAGTAAAGGTATTTCGAAGAGGCAGGAAGCAAGATTCTTGGAAGGCAGGATGGTCAGGGCGGGAGACAGAAGCCCCGATTTGCGGGTTCCTGGGACAGAGTCTATATTTCGTGGAAAGGAGCTCCCATTTTTACACTCACATGTTCGAGCGAACGTAATAAATTGGGAATTCTCACAAACAGATAAGACGGGTTTAATGGCATTATAGACAAATAACAATACAATAAGCTCGAAACAATACATTTAAGAGGAAGAAAAACAAAGATGTAAGGTCAGACAATATCTCACATAACATTTGGAAAAGCCTGCCAATTGTTTGCATAACAGTACAATGGCAAAGCCTCTTAGAACGTTGTTAAGTCTTTATTCAGTAATACATTATCATGCATATTTCATAGCAGGGATTACTAAGACAGAATTGTGTGTCATTTTTGTTGTATGTCTTTATAATTACACCTTGAAGCCACAACTAGATTTTTTTTTAAACTACATATTCATGAAAAGCGGACTTGTAATTTGATAAAGGGAAGCTGTGTTCCCGTCTCCATTCAAACGGCATCACGAAGCAGAATTAAAGTAGGCATCTGTGTTTTCCGGCATTAATCTCCTCAAGCACATTCCAGCTGCTCTGATGTGCAAGCGGGAGATAAGTCCTGAACGGGCTGGAGCTGTGCGGGCCAGACAACTCTATTATTGGCTTCATAATTGCTTAATTAAACTTTTGTCACTAATCATTATGAGGGCAATAGAGCTGTTATACTGGCTTCTGTTAAGCAAAAATCAATAAACTGTTGGAGTTAATTTCGCCGTATTTTTTGTCCTGCAAATGAAATTCATTGCTGCCGGTTAGTGATCTGTGTGGCTGGCGCCCGGCTGATATGAACAGCCATCACCATTTGAATTGAGGGTATTCAGTAGCACATGAATATGAACAAATGGCAAACATAAATCTCTTGCATGAAGTACACCTTCTATCCCTTTATTATGGAACAATTGACCCATCTAAAATGAATTCTAATGCCAGGAAAGCGTTTAGATTTAAATTACACCATGGTCTTCTGGATCTGAAAGATGGCGGCATAAAAAAGATTAATATGCTAATTATTTTTCTCCTTATTTTTTTCCTTCGACATCCATGGTGGGGTATTGTGAAGCGTGTAAATACGATGCCTGTTTTGTCAAGAAATGGCTCGAAGGCACACTATAATCCACTGCAATTGAATTTGTTTATTCAAAACCTCACTCCAGATTTTAACTGTGTTTGCAATAACACTTTATTTTTCACATAATGTTTTCCTTTCACAAAGAATTCCTGGAATAAGTAAGGCATGTTTTTGTTTATTGAAATAGATTTAATGGTGTTATGAAGGATGATATACTTAACCAAGGCTGTATTTATAAATTCCTGTCAAACTTTGATTTTCCTTCCCTCTTCTTGAGCTCACAGGATTGATCTCAGGCCGTGCTGTCTCCCCTGATGTCTTTTGTACCGGGAAGGGACGCGGAGGAGGTGGGCGGGAGGTTTTGTCACTCACGCGCCGGCCGTGGGGCAGGTCACCCGGGGCTCGCACGCTCCAGCCCTGGACATTCTGAAACTGAGAAATAAACAGACAACAAACAAAAAGCAAAAGCTTGACCTCCCTGCACACGTCACGCTGGCGTGGAGCTCGCCCCGAAAACCGCGTACGTCTGAGTCCCCGCAATGGTCTCAGGTGCGTCCTCCCTTTCTTCTCCGAGATGGCTTTGCGGTGGCCAGTGACCACAACAACCGGGGGCCGGAGTGAGGAAGATGGGGAGGGATTCTCTGTGTGCTGTTTTCTCACCGTCCCGGTGCTTCTGCGCCAGCTTCCGCTGCGCTCCCAGCCGGCTGAGGCCCTGGGGAGGCCACCAGTGGGCGCGGCCGCCGGCGAGGTCGTGGACGTCCCCGCGTTCTACCTGGAGCGTCAGAGGCCGCTGTGGCAGGCTGTCTGAGACTGGACAGTCAAGTCCAAATCCAGAAAGGAAATTACTTGGTCTTTGAAGGTGAAGAGAAGACGGTCCGTTCTCACTGATAATGTTGCTACGCGTAGCTAAAAAGAAAAGGAAAATAAGAACAATGGAGAATTAAGAAGAGACAAATTCCATCGTCTCATTGCTCTAAATGTCTTCCCGTAGATTTATTACCTGTTTCCCGGGTCTTCTCTGTCCGTGAGAAAAGAGGTGGCAGTTGTATAACTCGATCGTCCTCCACGTGGCGTGGATTCCGTATCTGTTACCAGCTTACTTTCTACTCATGGACAAGGGCCTTCTTCCGTCTTCCATAATTCGTCGAGCAAAGTGTTTTGAACATAATAGGTGTTCAATTAACGCCGTGTAAGGAGCTGGTGGATAAATATGGCACTATATGGCTTCATTTCTAGAGGAGCATTGAGTGACAGGTCACCTGTGCCCCCCCAAAGCTTGTTGATGTTTTGTTTTCTCTTTATGCTCGAATTATAATTCCTGGTTTTCCAGGATCAGGGTGGCCATGGTAGTCGTACTAAGCAACCAGAGGTACTGGGGAAAGATACATGATGTTAATGCGAACAACCAGAAATTTATTTCCTTATTAATTTGTCTGAGTTTTTTTTTATATTCAGGAATTATTTTAAATTATCCTCTCTCATCAGTGTTTTAAGTGAGGGGGAGAAACGATGTACATGTTATTAGCACCATCTACATCATGATTATAATTATTATTATTTATGTAGACAGCAAGAACGTGAGGCCTGACAAATCCTCTTTGGATAAGAAAAGTTTCTGACTTCACAAAAGCAGGTCCTAAAGGATCCTTATACTGGCGCTCCGAAACAAGTTTCATCACATAAAAGAATCAGCTTTGAGGAAATACTATTTAAAAATCACTTGTAGAGTAAGAGAGGCACAGGCGTGCACATCGGGATTTTACTGCTCATTATTGCATTCATTATATGATTTAAACGAGATTACAGTGTGAAATTCACTGTACCTTGTGATTGATAACACTTTTATAAAATCGCAACTTACTCATTTCAACACACATTAAGTGTTGAGTGTTAAAGCTACATAAAGCTTGTATAAATATATGCTTGTCCTCTGAAAACACATAGAAGTAAAAGGGATTAGAAGTCTTTCGACTGCGTTGAACGTGAGGTAGGTGGCGAGGCTGGTGGCCGCCAACCTAAGCAGCCCGCCCTCGGGAATTTTCCTGACGGACTTGCCGCACGGACCAGGTCCCAGAGGAGACTGTGACAGATACCCCAAAGGCACCTTGAGTTTCCACTTGAGAAACAGCCATCTTTTCCGACGTATCTGGAGCCTTGGTAAAGCAGCCTTTGAATGGCACTAGGGGTGTCCTGTATATGCTCCTGAAATAAAAAATAATTGAGCTTTTGTTGTTTAGCAAACTCAGTATTTGAAAGTACATAATGCCAGGTTTCAGGTTTCTGTTTACTTTTCTTTTAAAATGTTCTCCCCACCGCCCACCCCCCCCCCCACCACTGCTCATTCCTCAACTGATGAAATTGATTTGATTTATCCCAACCATTTTTAGGACTATGCTGACGGTGAGTCCTGATGTTTGCACCAGCAACAAGGATGTCCGTGGTTACACGTATTGTCACAATTCGTGCGTGTGTTTCCGAGGGGATGGTCACACTCCTTCCGTGTATAGATCAAGACAGTGTTGGGCCAAGACAGGTTGTAACTACCACATGGTACTTCCTAGGGTTTCCGAGTGTTTCCCAACAATTGAACCGAGAGGCCTTTCGCTTTCAGTGGCTTTCTCCAGAGTCAAGGTGGAGAGAGAGAGATCCAGAAAGAGTACACTTAAATATAAGAAAGAAAATCAAGAATGCATTTAAATGCAGGTATATGAAGTGCATTAAGTTTAAGCGTATTAAGAATACACTTCAGGGGCGCCTGGGTGGCTCAGTCGGTTAAGCGTCCGACTTCAGCTCAGGTCATGATCTCGCGGTCTGTGAGTTCGAGCCCCGCGTCGGGCTCTGGGCTGATGGCTCAGAGCCTGGAGCCTGCTTCCGATTCTGTGTCTCCCTCTCTCCGACCCTCCCCCGTTCATGCTCTGTCTCTCTCTGTCTCAAAAATAAATAAACGTTAAAAAAAATTAAAAAAAAAAAAAAAGAATACACTTCAATCGGAGACCGGAAACTAAATGTGCAGATCAGATCACTTTCGATGACTATTTTGATTTGGGTTTGGAATTTGGGCTCTCATTTTATTTTCAAGCTGGTGACTGTCATTCCATCTAGGACTTCATATCTTAAGGAACACTTGAAAGTCAGACTGGAAAACAAATTCTGCCCATTCCATGGGTGGAGTCAGAGGTAAAGGAGGACAAGGTGACCCTGTGCTGGTGGCCTGGGCTCCCTGGGGGTGGCCTGCACCAGTTTCTACTGCCTCTGCTCTGCTGCGAGCTGCTGGGCTCCGAGCGGTCCGGTGCCGCTCCAGCCGGGGTGCAGCGCGCGGGACCGCAGCCCGTCCTAACGCCTGTCCACACTGGCGGCTCCGGGACTACCCTTTGTCCCCTCGGCCCGGCAGGACCCCAGCTCCTTCCCATCCCTACGGCCGTTTGCTCAGAACCGCCCTCTTACAAACAGTTAACGGTGTTGTCATCTTCTGGCAGGAAGAGCACGAATTATTCTTTGGAGGAAGTAACAAAGTAAGACAAAGCAGAGTGAAGAAAAAGAAAATGCCCCTGATGCCTGACTCAGCAATGACCAATGCTGGCATTTCCGTGGGGAGCCTCCCGGGACGCACACGCGTGTGCGTGTTCACACAAGCTGGTTTTCTTGCAGGGAGGGAAGCCCGGCTTCTCCAGATTTGGGCCTCACCTGCTCCGTAGCACAGCCCTGTGTGTGTGTGCGTGTGTGTGTGTGTGTGTGTGTGTGGTGACTGCTCGGGACACATTTGCAAGTAAATGAAGACAGAAGTGGATGCCAGCTTTCACTTTTTCCCTACGTAGTGACGTTTCCATTGTCCGATAATAAAAAGCGCGGTTACTTCGCGCATGTGATGCCAAGCCATTAATTAGATTAGCGTTTCTCTGGACTAAGTTAAGCGGACCGGCCTCCGCAGCTGCGGTTAACTTGCCTGCGGGCCCAGAAGGGGAGGCGCGTTCGTTTGTGTTCCTAGTCGACGGTTTCATGTCTTAAACTGCACATCACAAGCAAAACATCTCACGCGTGTCATACGCGATCCTACGACTAAAAACAGTTGTTTAGAAAAGTATCCGTATCTTAGTTCTCGACTCGGCTGCTGACTCCAGTCAGTCATTGTTTTCTTGATAACTGGATGAAGGCGACGAAGCCCATTTGCCAGTTCAAACTGGAAGGGGAATATTGGCTGGGCACCCTCCTAAGGCCACTTGCCGAATATGTTTTCTTAACTTAAAATGGGGGAAGACCGTCCTCTCCAGCAAAAGCGTCCCCGGGCACAGGCGCCGTCTCCGCGTCCCTCCTGGTTTCACTGGCATGGCTCTGTGGCCAGTGCAATTCGCCACAGAAGTCGTTTACACGGTCATCTGGAAAAGAGAGACGAGGGCTTTCCTTCTTCCCGCCGAGGTCTTCTCTTCCTCCCACGCGGAGTGCGGACGGAGGGCTGCTGTTCTTATCACTACTTGAAATAATTGGATCTGGCCTTTCCAGGCTCCTGAACCCTGGGGCAAACCCAGGGCGGACAGAAACTGGGAGAGTGGCAGTGTGGCGGGCCACGCGTCCGCGGGCGGTGCATCGGGGCCTCCGGGCAGGCCGCCGCCTTCCTAAAAATAAGGGCGCATCTTCTGTCCATTAAATACCATGCAGCCCCACGCTGTTCTTAACTTTGTCTCTCCCATCCGTTTTCACTGCAGTTCTGCCCGCCTCACTGGCCTTCCCCCCCTCCCTTGCTGTTACTAATAACAAACCAAAACCCAAATCTCCACTCTTCTCTGAATTTAAGCTGTTGGATAGTTACGGCTTCCTGAAATCACATCAAAAAAGTTCATGGTGACTCAACAAGGAAGAAAACAGGTTCAAAGTTGGTTTGGTGTCATCGCGTCGTCACGAGAGCCCCCTTTCGCCACTGCAACGGGGGGGGCACGTGGGGTTTTTCCATTTCCAGCCCCGCAGTCTCCAAAGTCGAGCATGTCTCTTTAGCGGGGACCCAAAGCTAAAGACCAGACCGTGCCTTTTCTGAAAATAATTATGAATCGACAGGGGGATGTTGGTGATTCTGGGTTAGAGATTTTCTCTCGTGAAAGCCAGGTTATTAGCGGACTGAAAATGGCCCGTTAGTCTGCGCCGAAGGTAGCAGGAGGCGATAGCATGTGGAAGAGTGGCGCGTTTGGGCTGCAGCAGAGGCAGGTCCGAAGATCCGTTTCCTCGGGATGCGGTGGGGGGGGGGCCTCCTCTGGCGCCCATCCACCCGCCCCCATTTCCAAAGACAGACAGACAGCACAGGGAGCTTGGTAGACAGATTCCACACCCCTGAAGGAAGCCCTTTCTGGCGGCCCATTGATACAGGTGTTTATTGCCCAGAACTCCCGAAGCGTGGCAAGCACGAGAACGTGGTATTAAACGTGGAAACCTCCATTTTCGCCTTGTTAAGAGGGCACGGATGGAATACTAATTGCAGAAGTGAAAGGAGATAAAAATGGCTGCCCCAGGTCGTTCCGCGGCGACTGGGTTTGCTTTGGGTGTGTTTGTAAAACCAGTAAGCACTTAGTGAAATGTGTTTTCTAATTAACCCGTGTCAGGTGCTGCTTTCGATGGCCTTCTGGAAAGTCAGGACGTGGCTTCCAGAAAGGACACACTGTCCGAAGGCCTTCTTAGGAGACTCCACTGCAGTCTGCTTTCCGTGGTGCATTTCGCCCATTTTTAAGTTGGCGGTTGAACTTCATTTAAATGCTTGCAGGGCTGCTGTGCTAGAGTCCGTGGTTCTGGAAACATCCGTTTTCTCTCTGAAGCGTCATCCAACAGCTTCAAGTGGCTTCTTAGGTCAGCGTGTGTGATCGGTGACATAAAGGAGTGCATCCGGGCCACAGACTCTGGACGAGCCTGGGAGGATGCTGGTGTGTTCGCCGGGGCGGGCAGGGTCACCGAGGCCACCGTGCCCAAACCCCACCAGCCAGGGCCTGGGCTCCCTGCTCTATCGTCAAGGTGCTTTCGGAGGTCACGGTGGCTTGATCCCCGGTCCAGTGGCAGCCACGGGTCCCCCGGGAGCAGACGCGGGCCGGACAGGTCACCGGCCCCGTGCGCCTGTCCCCTCTCCGGGCAACCTCCCTCCCCTGCCGCCACCCCCATGTGGCGCTTCAACCGAAAGCAGAAGATCAAACGTTTACGTGCGATGTTAGCGAACGGGCTCTCAAGTCCAGGAACCTCTGTTTATTCGTTTAAGAAAACCGAGCTAATTTCTTTAAAGCAGGGCAGACAGGCGTCGGCCCCCCCTCGGATGAAGCGTGTGGTTTTTCGAGGCAGGCTGGAGCTTGCCGGGCGGGAACAGCAACGTGGAGTGTTTAGCCACATTGATGTCTTTGTAAAGGTGATACATGTGGTCTGTCTGTCAGACAAATACCCCAACAAGTACAGGTATTTATCAAATTACCTTTAAACTTGCAGGTTTGAGGGGCCTTTTCAGCTAGACGTGGGAAGGCATGCTTGGCTCATTCACACAGAAATCACTTAATGATAGTTAATATCGCCCTATAATCTCTGCAGCTCCCATTTAATTGCAACTTTTTGAAGTCTGTCTGCGCTCCTGGAGGACGGCGGATCCTTCAGTCTTAAGCACGATTCAGGTGGTCCTCCAGCTCCCAGGGGAGCGGGGTCAGGGGAGGCTCCCCTCGGGGGCGGGGGGCTCCCACTCCGGCTCCTTGCCGCACCTGCTCTCATGTGGCCCCCACGGAGAACAGTGTCTGTAAAAGGCCTGGGAAGGGGGATGGGGCCGTCTCCCAAAGGAAAGGACATTGAAAACAAAACAAAAGCTCCAATTTTGAAAAACCATACAATTCAGCACGGACTTGGTCGGAAATGGCAATCGAATAGCTGAAAAGCGTCTAGCAGCCTTCACTGTGGGAGACAGACGGGAGGCGAGGCGTGGGCTGTCCCGTGGGGCCAAGGGTTCCGTCACTGTCTCCCACTAGAAAGTCTCTCTGGGTGAGCTTCCTTCTCCTCGGCTGGCCTGCCAGGTTCCTACCAAGTAGGATGCTTGGTAGTTTTGCTGCCAGTGTTCATCTTCCAGACTCTTCCGGACTAGACTGTCCTTCTGGGCCACAGGAATGAACACACGTACAAAAACAACAGACTTAAACATTTCTAAACCACGTTTCCCCTATTTTGATTATATGGAAATAGACGCAGTGGCCAGTAATGGCTCAAGATTCATAGATAAAGGGTCGAACTGAACCCTTCCCACCAAATTCACAAAACCGTCAAGGAGGTAAGAGACTCAAACACTGTCGGTTAGCTTCTCTGTCCGTTGTATAGATCGGTTTGGTATTTATACGCAATAATTTATTTTTCAATGGGATTGAAAATGTGGGTCTATGCATATCTGTTAGGAACGTCGAAGCATTTGCATAAAGCTAGAAGCAGTGTCACTCCGAAAAGCACGGGATGCTGTGGCCCAGAGAGCGGGTGATGCAATCTTAACCACGGATGCAAAGAGGCGGTGGCTAAGAGGTTGAGAGAAGGCCTTAATGTGTCGAATATTTTATTTGCTTTCCGAAGTATGTAATTTTTAAAAGTGTGAGCACATTTTCCTCAGAAGACACAGGGCTTAAGGGTCCCATTGGTTTGGGGATTAGAATTCATTAGAATTATTTCTATGAGCTGCCGTAAATTTCTATTTTTTTACCTTTCCTAATTTTTCTTTTGGGTCATGGGCGAATCGTTTCGGTTGACTTCTTTAGCTGCATTTAGCAGCCCTTCACACATGTGATGTGACATTTCTTCTCCGCTTTCACGAGGCGTTTGCTGTGTATGGACTGCCTTTTGGAGGGACCCGCCTTTTCGGGCGGGTCGGATTTTAACTCCCGAACATCTTGGCCCGTGAGAGCCTCTGCTGCTGTGTTTTCCCAAGCACCTTGCACATCGGATGGAAGATGACAGGGAACTGAGAGCCTCCATTTGTTATAATTCCGTCTCTGATTACAAAATAGGTACCGTACCGGGGGGTTCTCCGTGGCTTCAGGTAGGGGCGCTACCACCTTCCGATCGTCCCCGAGGATCATTACAGGGATCGACTGATCAGATAAGCCTGTGCCCACCGCCCAGCCTGGGCAGGCACGAGGTGGCCCACGTGGAGTGTCCCGGAAGCGCCGTTGGGCGTTAAGGACACCCAGGCCACGGGCCGATTTTTCTCTTGTTTCCTTTTGTCTCAGAGATGGCTGCCTGGACTTCAAAGGATGCCTCACATTCGAGTCTCTTCTCCGTGGCAAAAGCCAGGGTTAAAAGACAGGGATTACAATCAAAGTTCTGCAGTTACGTGCCTGAGCTCCTCTGCAGAAGCCGCACAACAGCTAAAGCCATACAGAGAGCGATCAGCGTTTTCGAGACAGAGGGCTGTGCACGGGAAATACACGCACGTTATTGAAAGACTAGCCCAACACGCTTTCTACTCGCCCACCCTAAAAGCCTCCAGCAACCTAGGCTCCCCGGACGGCGAGGTGCTCCCGAAACGCAGAGCTGGTACAGACTGAGGCGTGAGGTTAATGTCAAGCACCAGCCGTGCTTATCGGCCCGGCATCGAAACCGCCTCTGGGATCCCCTCGAATCAGATGGAAGCATCTTACCAGCTTCTGAGCAACATCGTGCTTTCAAACACTCTGCTCAGCGCACGGATAAACAGATTAAGATAAGGGCGAGGACATTTCGTGATTTATGCATTACTGGAACTTGTCCCGTCCACACAAACGGTTGGGTCCTGTCACCCACTGCTGACCACTTCCAGAGCATAGGCGTCCGCGTTGTCACCGGCCTGTGTGTCTCGGGGAGTGTTAGTGTCTAATTTCTTTTCGTTTATGGTGAGTGCGTCTACTTCAACCTTCTCCCCGTTCCATTTTCCCTTCACGGGGACCCACTGTCCTAAATCGTGTTTTTAAGACAGCCCCTTAGCCAATTTCGCTAACAGGTTCCTGTCTCTTGTACACTTTTACGTCTTAACGGCCCCGTGCGGTTATTTGGTGCCATGACCAGTGCATATTTTTTGAGTCTCAAGTGTCTTTGGAGCTTCATTTTGTGTGTGCACGTGCGTGCCGGTCCGTGTATGCACCAGCAGCGCCGAGGCTGTGCCTCCGAAGATCCCGACGGCTTTTGTTACATGCTTGTCACCGTGTCCGCTTGATTTCCTTCACAACGAGTCTGCGAAATTCCCCGTTCTGCGGAATTTTTTGCCCCCGCTTATTTTCTTAAGAAATCAGGGAGAAATTCGGAAAGTGGACACGGAAGTGTCCTTCTCACACTTGACATTGTCTGTCCAGAGAGCCATTCCGCGGGCACCGCGGTCGTCTGTGATTACTCCGCGGTGTCGTCCCGCCCCCCGGCCCGGCGACACAAAAGACTGCTTTGCTCAATCCTGAGCTCGGGCGCTCGCGGTCTGGGCTCCGTGACGGACCATTCTTAGCTGCTCCTCGTCCCCAGTAATTAGCCTGCGATGGCTGCTTCCTCTTGTGGCTTTGCCTGTGAGAGACATTTGACACAGCAGACATCAGAGGGATTTTTCAGGAGGCTCTTGTGGCGTCCGAATGGCTCTTAATTAACCACTTAGGTACCCTCCTTCGGTCCCCTGCTCTGCACTTTCCAAATGGTAGGGGTTGCTCTCTGGATCTAAACTCCGGGGGAAGCATGCTATCAAAAGATCTTGTAAATGAAGGCTTGTGTAAATTATTTTTAATGATTCCCTCCTGGCACATCATTATGTTTGTAGCTACACACAGGCACTTCAGAGATGGCTTATCTTCCGCGAGGTCAGCTGCAGGACCGCCGTGACTAGCTGCAGTCAGTAAATGGCTTATTAATTAGCACGGTGATTTTACATTGCTAAGAGCTCTGATGTATGGGGCTGCAATCGTAATTGTGTAGGATCGAAATAATAAGCCATCTCCGGGCTCCTTATGCAAATTGGCATATTATACAATCATTACCTACCCAAACACGGAGTTTTAATAAGAATTACAATGATGAATTTTATGATAATTGACACTCAAATTTTAATCTCTCGGATTTTTACCATTTTGGTCGTTAAAGTGTGTTTCTAATTAAGTGTTGCTTAAAATGCAAAGGGTGGCTTAACAATTCCATTCTGTTCTTCTAGTTCAAATCAGGTTATTCTCTTTGGTCAGAGGAAACAGGCCTTCCTAGTAATAGATCTGTGACATTATGTAACACTTGTGCAGAAAGATGCTTAATCATCCCTTTTTTTATGAGCACGGCGTGGGTGACGATGGAGTGTCAACCGTGAGACAAAGAACATTCATGGCGCCGGACTTGACTCCCACGGTCTGAGTGACAGTGAGAAAGTGGCAGCAAGGAAGGAGGTGACGTCTTCATGAGAGTCCGCGGAATTGGGGTACAGTCTGAATGCGAAAGAACGATGGCTTCAGGAACAGAACTTGTGGCTTCTAAAACCCCTGAAATGCAGTTTAGTTTTAACATATTGATTTAAAATCGCCAAGATGGTGATTTATGTCCGACATCATACAACGAACGAAGGGCGCGGACGTCTCAAAAGCCTACCCCAATGGGCAAAGGACAGAAAGTTTTCTTTTTATTTTCTGTGGCATAAAGAGTGGGGGCTGTCTTGTTCCACACGAAGCGCACCTCCTTGGAATGACCGTGAACGTGTCTGCTCAACGCTCCGTGATCCGACGAGAAGCACCCAGCTGTTTGCTTGAAGACAAACACAGTTTGAGCAGGAAAGAAATCTTTTCAGTCTTTATGACGCTGGATTTGTCTTGAAGGACACAGGCAACTAGACACAAGGCCTGGTGTTAGATGGGGATAAAAATACTGGATTTTAGAAAAAAAAAAAAAAACAAAATAAAAGGAAGCAGCGTTTAGAAAACCAGTGTTGAACTTTTTTGGAAGTTACAGGCGGACAATGAGATCTTGGTCATTTTACCAACTTGTTTCAGAATCGGTGAAGATTTTCAGTGGGTGCCTTCTTGTCGATGCCCTGGTGAGATTCTAAGGATCTCGCTGGACATGTGACCCCGGGTTCTACTGTCGGCCGACGGGAAGTTGGACCGTGCCGGGTGTCCCGGACAGAACCCCAGTCCGGGAAGGCTGGGAAGGCCTGGGGGGGGGCCCCTGTTGGTGAGTGGGTGCGTCATCCGCGGAAGGCTCAGCCAGCGGCCAAGAGAGCTGCGGACAGAAGCCTGGGACAGAGTTGAGAAGGGCAGGGACTGGGCATTTGTTTCCTTCTCTCCACCCCCTGTCCCAGAACTGACCTTACCCACGTGCCCTCCCCACGCCGGGAGATGCCTGCGGTGGGTGCGTTCCCAGGAGGCCCCAGGTCCCTCCTCTAGGAACCGCCGTGGTGCCTGATCAACTCACCTCATCAAAGGCTGGGGGCTGCCGGGTCCCCTGCCCACATAAGGCATCTGTGATGGGGCTCAGAGCAAGACATTTGAAACCCAAACGGCACAGCTACAGCCCTCTCCCCCGCCCCCACTCCTTCAGCCCCTTGGCCCCTGACGCTGGTGCCCCGGGCATCTCTCAGGAATGGTGCTTTGCTGTACATCTTGGGCGGGTGGGTGTCCCAGCTCCTTCTTCACACACGCACCTGCGTCCGGCAGGGACCCCGCAGCCTCACATGTCGCCTGGACCGTTGCACTTGTACGCACGGCTGGGCCTCCGTGGCGTCCGGCTTCCGTGCGCTTTGCGGCTCGCCCACGCTACCGGGCTCCTGGTCCGGCTCCTCACGCGGCTGCCTCAACATCCTCAGTCTGGAAACCTAACCCCACCTCCCTTCTTCCCTTTCCTCGGGGCCTCCAGCCTTGCTTTGCACTGTTTTGCTCCCCGGGGAGAGGCTGGGACCAAACCACGATGCCCGTCCTGGTGGCTCCTACCTCCCGGAGGTGTGCGCCTGACAAATCCTCTGCAGAGGGAGCCGGCCTTTACCTGAGCCCCAGGGGCTCCAGAACCTTCTGTCAGAGGTTGGGGCTCCTGGGCTTGGTGCTAGGCAGGGCAGGCTGAGCTGGCCGCGGCCGGCTTGGCCCCGCCTCCCCATGCCCTCGACAGCGACAGATCTGGAGACCCTGGGGCTGCTCTGAGCAGAGCTCTGTCCCAGAGCCTGGCCCTGGGACCATGACCCTCTCGGAGCTCCTGCCCACCTCGGCCTGTGTGCAGCTGTGGGTGGGTCACGTTCAAGGTGCAGACCCAAGAGGCAGGACCCGTTCGGCCCTCCCCTCGGCTCCCCCAGGGCCTCGGTCTCCAGTCTGGCTAACTTCAGCCGAGAGCCCTTTTTTGGAAACAGCACAAAGCCTCTTAGACGCGTCCTGTGGCAGAAACACGGGACTTGACTAAGTGCAGTTTAAGTCGAGCAGATGTCTGAGTCTCAGGAAGCGGGAAGGCGGGGGCCCAGATGGCACCCCAGCTTCCTGCCGCCTCAGGCCCTGACCGCCACCCCCTCCACCCGCCTCCGCCAACTCCCACCCTCCTCTACCCTCCTCTACTCCCGCCCACTCCCCTCCCCGCCTCCACCCCCTCCACCCTTTCTTCCCTCCTCCACTGCCGACCATACCCCTCCACCCCTCCACTCGCCTCTACCCCCCTCCACCCCTCACCCCTCCACCCCCTCCACCCTCCTCCACTCTCGTCCACCCCACCACCCCCTCCACCGCTTCCAGCCCCGCCACCACTCCTGTCCATCCCCTCCAATCCCACCACCCTAACCCACTAACCCAAGCCCAGCCATCCTGCCCAGCCTCTCACTTCTGTGTTTTTAATTCCTGGCCTGTGTTTTCTCCAGGCCCTCTGTCTCCCGGCCGTGTCTTCTTCCTAATGGGATTCTGGCTCATGAACATGTAGTTGTTAATGCACATCACACTGGTGTTTGCACACATAATCCAACTTCTGAAAGCAGACTGCTGTTAGCATAATAGAATGATTGCGGCGATCGGTGTCTGCTTCTGATTTTGTAGGCAGATAAACAGATCCTGAGGATTTTCATATGTGATCAAAGCACGCTTCGAATAGTTGCTCATTGAATGGTTACACTTGAGGAGCCTTCCAGGAGCCAATCACTGGGCAAGAAAGCGTTCTGTTGCTAACTCATCAGCATAAAGAACTGGGCTACGTCTTAGGGCAATCCGGCTTTAAATCTGTGATATGATTCACAGGTGACAGAGCAGGTGACTTGTCCCTGTGTCACACCCTCTCTGCAACGTCGGGATGCTGGCAGGTAGACAGAAGATGACAGTCTCCAGCTTCCTTTGCAGCTAGACGAGGCTGTAGGCTGATGCCAGCCAAGAAGATGCAAGGTTACGTCCAGGGCTTCTGGAAAGCTGCCTCCGGTGAGCCGACTGTGGGAGGCGGTGCATAAACCTTCCTCCCACCTCCTTCCCGCTGCCTGGACTGTGCATTGTGAGAGGGCCAGGGGCCGCCGTGGACCAGGAGTGACCAGGGGATGGGGAGTGAGGCCCAAGCTAGGGGCGCGGAACAGACCCGGATGGGATCCAGGCACCAGCCGGCGATGCCTCAGGGCCACCGTGTAGGACCCAGAAGTCCCCCCATCTTGCTGAAGCACTGTTTACTGGTTTCTCGTCCCTCCTACGGGAGGCAGTTTCAAGCCAGAACAACTCCTTCCCCCATGTCCGTACCTGAACTGCAGACTCTAGCGGGTCTGGGAGTTGCATTGGCCCAACGTTTTCACAAGTATTTCTCAAAGGGACTTCCTGGGCACCCCTGTCACTACGTGGTGTGCATGGGTCGTGGACAGGGGAGGAGAGAGCTGGATACTCTTTTGTTTCTTCTAAGAATAGAATCTCAGCTTGCCATGGTGAATGTGGACCCCTCCCCGGTCCTGAGGGCCTCCTGGAGTCATCAGAGGGTGAGGGACCCAGAAGGGTCCAGATACGTTCTCCATCCCTGCGGGAACGGCCCGTCCAGTGGGGTCAGTCAGATGGCCTGTTGGAACACGGCAAAGAGACTTCTTCCTCATCGGGCGAATTATTGCAGGGACGACATAAGATGGGGGTGCTGGGGTTTCCACGGGGGCAGGTCAACCCGCAGCACAGGAGACCTGAAACCTGGGCAGAAATGTTCCCACAGCAGCATTTCAGCCCCTGAATCCAAAGGTGCCTGAAGCCACCTTCCAGTTCCATAGAGCAATAAACATTCCATCTTCTAAACCAGTCTGGATTGGCTGTTTAAAAAAAAAAAAAAGTCATTTTCGGGAATTCTGATAAGAGGCGACAAGAATAATAGGGCTTGGGGCCAGGCCATGGGGTTGGGAGCTGCACCTGATCTGAACAGTTTCCCCAGGACCTAGCTCAGTCAGTGTCTTAGTCAACGTGCTGGCCTAGAAAATGGTCCCCCGAAGATATGCGAGTCCAAATCCCTAGGAGCGATGAATGTTACCTAATGCGGCAAAATTGCCTTTGCGGGTGGGAATGCCAGCAGCCACTGGACGGCGGACAAGGCAAGGAACCGGTTGTCTGCTAGAGACTCAAGAAGGAACCAGGCCCGCCCACACCTGCTGCATCTGGCCCAAGGAAGCTGATCGTCTACTTCTGTGGCTTGAAGCCATCGGGTGTGTGGTCCTTTGTTACACCAGCCGCAGGAGCATAGGCGTGGTAGACGGTCATCAAGATTTCACCCAAAGGATGATTTCCGTGGCGCCAGCCACCTGCCAACCGCCGGACAATTTTGCAGAGAAGACACACGCAAGGGCGAGGAGAACATCACAAGACGCTCGACATCGCTCACCGCCTGGGAAAGGCGCATCCCGACCACAATGAGAGAGCACCTCCCGTGCGTTGGAATGGCGAGCCTCAGAACCGTGAGAGGTGGAGGCAGAGACGAGGTGGGGAAAGGGGCGCTCGTGCCCTGCTGGTGGGAGCGGGAGCCGGGGCAGCCACGGTGGAAGACGGTAGGGAGGTTCCCCCAAAACTTAAAAATAGAGGCACCTGCGACCCAGCAGCACCCCCCTTGTGGGAACAAACCTAAGGATAGGAAATGGCCATTTTGAGTTCTGCACTGCCATGTTCACTGCATCATCAGCCACAAAAGCCAAGACATGGAAGCAACCTGGGCATCCGTCACAGATGAATAAAGAAAGAATAAATAAGTGAAGAAATGAAGGAGATGTGACGCGCACACAGGAATATTAGTCAGCCGTGAGAAAGAAAGAAACCCCGCCATTTGCAACAACACGGACGGACCTTGAGGGCTTCGTGCTCACGGAGATAAACGAGCTAGAGAAAGATAAATACCATACGATCTCACTTAATGTATGGAATCTAAAAACATCTGACTCAGAAACAGAGAACGGATTGATGCATAGGTACCAGACGTGGGGGAAACAGGAGACGTGACTCAAAGGGTTCAGACTCCCGGGTACAAGATGGATAAGTCCAAGGGTCCTATGTGCAGCATGGAGACTCTAGTAACTGTCCTGATGGTACACGTGAGATTTGCTACTACGGTGGAGCCTTAATGTCTTCACCAAAATGACAGCCACAAAGAGATACTCAGTGAGTGACGGATGTGCTAACCGATGCTATCGTGGTAAACGTTTCACGATACGTATACGCGTCGAATCATCAGAGTTCACACCTTTAACTTAGTCACGTGTTAATTTTATCCCAATAAATCTGGAAAAATAAAAGATAAGAAGAAGCCACTGTCCCGGGACATCCCGACTGTCAGCTAGACTCCGGCTTCTGTCTCGACAGCAATTTGTGCAAGGGCCCCCGACCCCCCATCGCAGGGTGTGCAAGGCATTCCCTTCCCAAGATCTGGACCTCTCCCTCTTTCCTGGGTGGTGAATGGCATTGCTCTGCTGATCCTTGAGAGGAGACCGTGTGCTCGTGAACTTGCCCCCGACCCTCCCCTGCACGGAAGCCGGCAGCTGGCCTGGTCTGCTTCTCTTGCCTTGCCGGCGCCTCCTGACCCATCTCTTCTTGGTGAAATGGGCCACCCCACCTTTGTCCTCCTTAGTCTCTCAACTGGGTGATGGCCGGGGGCCCCTAACCAACGGCCCTCTATGCACACTCATTCTGCAGTCAGGTGACCGGTATTTTGGGTTAAGTTATCCCCTTCGGAACACTTTCCACGAAGGCACCGTGCCAGGGTCCAGCTCCCTCAAGCCCAGGCCCTACCTACCTCCTCTCCAGCCTGCCTCCTACCCGCTCGCAGGCCTCCGTGGTTTCCCCTCTGGTTTCTGTTTGCTTCCTCCACCTGTCGCCTTCGTGGCCCTGATCCTTCTTCAGACCTCTCCTCCCTTGCTCACAAAGCCGTCCCCAGTTTCCAGACCAGGACAGGCCTCTCCAGTAGCACTCACATCACGACGGTGATGTTATACTTACTGTCTGATTCTTGAAATCCCACGAGCTCACATAGCTCCGGCACTCTCGAAGGCAGGGACTGAGTGTGACCTGCTTGCTGGTCGTGGTTGATTGTCCTCAGCACAATCCCGGTGCGTGGGAGCATCGTTATTTCGTGAGCAAATGACCAGCAGCGACCACAAAAAACATCAGCACGCTCTGAAGACACTTTTCACAGTATTTAGCCAGCTTAAAAGTCTGAACTTTCCCCATCATGTTTATTCTTTTTGTGTCCCTTTTCTTTTTTCTTTTTTTAATGTTTATTTGTTTTTGAGAGAGAGAGAGCGCGCGCGAATAGGGGAGGGGCAGAGAGAGGGAGACACGGAATCGGAAGCAGGCTCCAGGCTCCAAGCCATCAGCACAGAGCCCGATGCGGGGCTCGAACCCACGAACCATGAGATCGTGACCTGAGCTGAAGTCAGATGCTTAACCGACTGAGCTGCCCTGGAGCTCTTTGCGTACCTTTTAAGTCCGTTTTCCACTGAGAATGGCAGCAAGCTGTAAGATTTAACTGATATCTTTTCACACCCCGTTGCATATTACGTTTTTATTGTAAGGGCCCTCCACCAGATTGCTTCGGCAAACGTTATTTGGGAAAGAAAGGGAAAACCAGGGTAATTTCCTTTTCTAGTTCCTGCCTTCCACAAACCGGTCCTCCCACCTCTCATTTGCAGAGAACCTGTGCCTTGAGATCCATCCCATGGGCATCCCGCGGCAGTCTTCTGGGCACTTGTCCCCACGTCGCCATGTGTTCTGGGGACGTGCGAGGCATGTCCTGGAAGGCGGCCCACATCTGCCCGCCCCCATCCACCGGGCGGGCTGAGGACACGCAGGCATGTTTCCCTGGGACTTTTGGCCCACAGTCCATCACTGCACGTCACATGCTAGTCTCCTCAATCCCAGGACACTCTAGAGTGCCCAGCAAATTATGCCCAAATTCTTGCTCAGCTGCTACGGTGTCCCACCCGAGAGGTCACCGCGCTCCTGTGGCTGCACCTCTGAGCCCTCGTACCGTCTTGGCCAAGCATGGTGCCGGCAGGCGTCCCTGAAGCTCTCCCCCCACCACCTCTGCCCCCAAGTCTCCAGCAGGTGTGGTTCCGAGGCCGGCCCAGCCCCTGTGGGGAGGCAGGAGCCGAAACGAAGTCTGAGGAAACTGTAACCATCACGGGCACTGGCTGCGTATTCTCTAAAGATCGGTGTTGAGTTTCAAGCTCGAAGGGGGACGTGCTGTGGAATGTTTTCTGTGTTAAATAAAATCCCACAAGGACTGCAGCCCAGAGTCCGTTCTGCAGTACGAGCCCCCCCTTTTCTAGGATAAGCTCTCGACTATTGTGCGCGCTTTTGAGCTCATTATTTTTAGCCCCCAAATTCTTTTTTAAAGGAGATTCTTAAAAAAAGAAAATCCCAGGATGTTGGCTTGGGGAGGAATTGTGAGGTGCGCTCATCAGGGAGGACTCTCAGCCTCAAACCCCTCCAGGCGGGGCCCCCTCTCTCTGAGCCCCCCTCAGGCAGGGGCTCTGGGGGTCCTGGCCAGGCAGCGGTCCTGCAGGTTAAAAGCACACAGAGCCTCCCTGGGCTGGATGACGACAGGGGCTTGGGGCTTTCCCGGGGTCAGCGTGGCCTCAAGCTGATCCCAGACTGTGTTTCTGGGGCCCCATGAGACTGACCAGCAGAGGCCCGTCATCTCGCCACGTCCCACTGCATTCGACCCGCCATCTGGCTGGAGCCCAGCCTGCTGGTGCTTGACGGGGTGAGGTCATGTCCTCCACGGGGGGGTCATCTCTGGGCCAGGGGGTCACTGCCTTGGTTTGCCGCCATCTCAGGAGCACAGAGCATGGGAGCCCCAGGAGTCACAGGAGCAGAGGGGTCACTTGGTGTCCCGAGGCCTCCTCGGTCAGGGTCCAGATGGCTCAGGAAGGAGAGGGGCCACGCGTCCCGCCTCCCACCTCTCCTGCCACACCTAGGGCCTCAGTCTCTGTAGGGCCTCCCCAAATGCCACCCCACAACGCCCCCACACTCACAGACGGTCCTCACGTTTCCTATGCTGCGTCCCCTTGATGTCTCTGCCACCAGGAAAGCCTGGGCCTTCGTGCACGTCCCAGCGAGCCCCCACGTCCCAGCGAGCCCCGCTCTGCACACACCCCTTCAGCCTCTGTGCACCCCCGTGACTCAGAGCGCACGGACTGGGGGGCGAGGCAGTGCCGTGGACTGACGCCTGTAGCTCCTGAACAAAGGCTCCGTGTGATCAGGGCCATCCCTTCCCCAGGCGTCCCCCTTGCAGCCCTGCCCGCGGGGACCTTGCAAACGCTCACACGGGTCTGCTTGGCCTGCCCCGGAGGGGACCCTGGTGTGGCGTCGGCAAAGTGCCTGCTACACGGTGGGCAGCCGCGGCTGGAGTTCAGTGCCCGTCAGACCCACAGATGGGGCGAGCCTGACAGCTGGGAGCTTCGGCCAGGTGACCAGGTGGGGGGGGTGGGGAGAGAGTGAGCGCACAGCCTCCTCTTTGCTTCCTCACCAGTAAAGCGTGGAGCCACTGAAAGGCGGGTTTGCACTTCTGGAATTTTCTCTAAAGGACCACCTGCTCTCACCTGTGCTGTGTCTGCACACAGGACCCTCGTCCGCATGTCCCCTGGGTCGTACTCGACAAGATGCGTGCACGTCTGCGCTCTGGGGGTGGGACAGAGTGTGCACGTGGACATCATCCCGTCTCTACTGGCTTCCTTGCCACAGGCTCCTTCTCAGGCTTGGGGACCAGAGGCGCGAACCACCCGCTTTCCTATCCCTGGGCAGGGGGAGAAGTTAGCCCCTGCGAGAAAGCCCTGGTGGGAATGGGAGGCCTTGTCACACACCTGGAGAGCAGGTGGGCCAGGGGTCCCCCTCAGAGGCCACCAGGGGTCCTTTGGATGTCAGGAGGACGGCGAGCAAGCCTCCAGTGTCAGGTCACGTAGACCCAGGGGCAGAGATTCCAGACCGGACCTCACCTCCGAAGTTGCTGTGGTCAGCAGCGGGAGGGGAGGGGCAGCAGAGTGGCCAGACCCCCCAGACCCTCCCGTCAGCGAGGTCACGTGGCCGGTCAGAGGCTGGCACAGGACACACAGGACCGCCAGCTGAACGGCGGACACGCAACTTCGACGTTCGGGAAGTCTTTGCGGAAAATTCCCCACCCCCCCCCAAGAGACAAATGCTGAAGCGGACTTTTACATAAAGTGTTGTGTGTAGCTCAGTTTGATCAAAATAAACCCGATCTTTATTTAGGAAGAAAAAAAAAAACATTTTGTCGTGTTTTAGATTGTGGTATCCATTTTTTAGGGGAACTTTGGTGATTAGTCTGGAATAAATTGGAGAGATGATGACCACGGCATATCATTTTATAAAAACTGAATGGAGAAGGAAAAATGGTAGAGTTTTCTGAAAACTTTTCCAAATATTTATGTCATTTATGGAAAACAAGTAAGTGAATAAGTGTATTTTGGTTATTTTAAATTTATTTTAGTGTTTATTTCTGAGACAGGGAGAAACAGAGCAAGAGTGGGGGAGGGGCAGAGAGAAAGGGAGACAGAATCCCAAGCAGGCTCCAGGTTCCGAGCTGTCAGCACAGAGCCCGATGCGGGGCTTGAACTCACCAGCCATGAGATCGGGACCTGAGCCAAAGTCGGTCGCTCAACTGACTGAGCCACCCAGGCGCCCCGCATTTTGTTTATTTTTAACTGACTTTTTAAAAGGTTTACTTATTTACTTTGAAAGAGAGGGAGAGAGAGGGGAGAGGAGAGGCAGAGAGAGAGGCAGAGAGAGAATCCCAGGCAGCCTCTGCACAGTGAGCACAGAGCCCGATGTGGGCCTCGAACCCACAAACTGTGAGATCATGACCTGGGCTGAAATCTACAGTTGGGGGCCCAGCTGACGGAGCCACCAGGCATCCCTAGTTTACTTATTTGTAAATCGGTGCGTCACTTCCTTCCACGACCTGGCTTGTGGGGTGTCCCAAGCGGGTCTCCGCCAACATGAAGAGTAAGCTTCAGGATTCCTGATTTTCAGGGGCCTCCTCACTCTCAGGCAGCAAATTTTACCTGCAGGACACTTTCAATGTTTCTTTGTATTTTATTTCATTTTATTTTTTTTTAATTTTTTTTTAACGTTTATTTATTTTTGAGACAGAGAGAGACAGAGCATGAACGGGGGAGGGTCACAGAGAGAGGGAGACACAGAATCGGAAGCAGGCTCCAGGCTCTGAGCTGTCAGCACAGAGCCCGATGTGGGGCTCGAACTCACGGACCGCGAGATCATGACCTGAGCCGAAGTCGGCACTTAACCGACCGAGCCACCCAGGCGCCCCTGTTTCCTTATATTTTAAATGCTAATGTTAACAGTCTGTGTTTGCCCCTAGAGTGCTCCCCTGAGCAATTCTTTTCTCCTACTTCTGTTCTTTGTTGGGGAGCTCAAAGGTCTTTGGGGTCATTTGTGTGGAGTCATTGCTCCTGGGAAAGCTTCAGGACAGAAGTTACAAATTCTGCACAGGCTATGAGAAAAGGGCCCTGCATGGTATACGTTTTTTAACACAAGACTTGGAGACAGTTTCTCACCTTGAGCAGGTGGAAGGTGCAAAGTGATCCTATGTTCTGAGCAGAAGTAGAGAATGCCGTGCCTTTGGCCGCAGAGCCTCCATGGAAACCTCCCGAGGCCCCGTTCCTTTGGGGTTCCTCCATGAGTCCCCCCTGCCGCATGCGGACGCTTCCGGGCCTGCCAGTGGCCGCTGGCTGTTCCAGGCCCCGGTGAGGGGGCAGGAAAGACTTGACCGGGCTCTGGTGGGGCGTCCCAGACTGCCCCACTCCACACGGAACCCACGCTTCCTGCAGGGGGGGTCGCGTGGTTAGACCAGCACCTGCCTGTGTGGCGACGCCACGTCCCAGACCCCATTCCTCGGCGTCACTGAAGGTGGACGTGTCATTACCGTTCATGTGTCGTCCACTGAATTCTATCATGTGACCCAACCTTCCCATTTTAAATAAAGTCCCTTTCCGAGGGGTCCGACCGGAGCCAGGTGAGCCCAGAGCACCCGGAGGGGAGCCCCGTGAAGTGAACGGTTGTTCACAAGTGAGCTATTTCACTTGTCCTTCTTCCCTGAGCGTTTTAGCAGCAACGCAAAGAAGAAACTGGCTTTCCCCCTTCTTTTCCTGTGATGCCGTGTAGGACTCACGGATGTCTTCTTTCACCTGTCAAGGTCATCTCGCCAAAGCCAGCCCAGACTCAAAGCACACGCCTGTGAACTTCCCTCCTAATTCCACCTAATGTGGAGATAGTCCTGAACACAAGATCGCATAGAGTCCTGAAGATGCCTTGCGTCCTCCGAGGGAAAACGAGGCGGACACACTCACGCCTCTTGGGCACAGATGAGAAAACAAGAGCTGAGACTTGCAGGCATTCGGGTCCCAGGGGCGCAGGTCGAGGTCTGTCCAGAGGAAGGGGACGTGACGGGCGGAGGGAGGAGGGCGAGGGTCAGGGTCTCACGCCTGGGGGTTTGCAGGGAGGCGCCCACCCAGGCCCGGCTCCCCCTGACGTGGGTCTGGGGTGGCACTGGGGACTGTGCGTTTTTATCAAGTCCCAGGTGACTCTGATGCTCTGGGTCATGGTGTTGGGACTCCGGTGACAAGTCTCCAGGGTTCCTTTCTGACACTTTCAGGGTTGAGCTCGTGAGCGGCGCTGGCTCTTGCAGGGGGAGGCTGACGGTGGTATCCTGCCTGGGGAGGGCTGGCTCTGGGTGTCCAGGGTACGGCTTTGGTGGCCCCGCCTTCAGAGGATGGCAGGCGGGGACGCAACCGTGTCGTGCTGAAGCTCCCTCGGTCTTTCCTCTCTTCTCTCCAGATGCAGGGAGGGCCGTGAGGTGGCTGGTGCAGGCCAAGGGCATCCGTTTGTCCTCAGTGCCATGGCGAGCACGCTCAGTAGTGAAGCGGGAGGCCGGCTGGAGCCCCGTGCGGTGATCCCCTCCCCGGCCTCCGAGCTTCCTTGGACCTCTGTGTCCCGAGGACGGCTCTTCCCCAACCCCGACGAAGGGGTGGTGATGGCAGTGAGCGTTTTCTCTACTGTGTCCCGCAGAAAATTGAACAGGAAGAAAGCGGTGCTCCCAGATGTGCTCAAAGCTGGTCAACGATACAAGTGTCGCAGGTCCCGGGACCCTAAATTCCCAGATCCCTGCTCCTGGGGCCACAGATTCTCTACAGCTCTTTTCTGCTTCCTTTCCGCGACTTGCTCGACACTTCTAAGGGCAAAGCAGAGACCCGGTGCTGAGCAGGTGGAGAAAGAAGGCCACATAATCCCCGGTCCGTGGGTCTTCTAGCCACGTTCAAGCAGACACCTGCCCGGGAAAAAACCGTCTGGCCAAGTGACAATGTCAGACAGCTACCAAGGACCAACAGTGATCAGGCTTGCTGTGTGTGTGTGTGTGCGTGTGTGTGTGAGTTTGTGTGTAGGCAGAGGTGTGTGCATATGTGCGTGCATGAGGGCTTGTGCGTGTCACATAGAGTGTATGGAGGTGTGTGCATGGAGGCGTGTGTGTGCGTGCAAGAATGTGTGGGTGTGCCCTGGTGGGTGCATGTGCACAAGTATGAACATGAAAGTGTGGGTGTGATGTCAGGTGGGGATGTGTGTAGGTGCGAGTGTCAACATGTTGGTGTGTGGTGTGTAGGCGTGCGGGTTTGAGAGTGAGTACGTGTATGCTGGTGGTGCGTGTGCACCTGCGGAGGAGACGCCTATGGCAGGAAATGGGACATGACAGCGGGGACACAGGAGAAGGCCCGGTCACACGCAGCGTGTCGGGAGCAGGGTGGCAGGCAGGGCCAGGTGCCCGGGCGGGCGCAGAATCTTCCTGTCCCGGGGGCACCGCCGGCCCCGTGTCCCCACACTCTGGTGTTGGTGGACACGGACCCGCGCGAGTCCGGGGCCCTGGGGCCTCCGTCCGTGTCTCAGGAGCGTCCAAACAAATAAACAACTGTGGGAAACGAACGTGACAAGTGCGGCAGAATTTAAACAAATTTGTTCGAGAAACCAGGGCGAACACATCTCAAGTGGTCTGCGGCTGTTCTGCCCTGAGGGGTCACCTGCAGCCGGACCGTGAGTATCGGATTGGGGACGCGGGGATCCGAGGCCCGCCCATCACAGCCCTTCTCCGGAGACCCCGAAAAGTGATCTGAGAGGACCTGGGGCGCCTTGCGGTGCCCGGGGCCAAAGTGAGGTTCTGCAGGGCGTGTGCTTTAGACGGGGCCTCCCTGGACTCTTCTAGACACAGTTTCTAGACCCACGGGTCCACACATGCTCGCGCCTGCCCTTGGTCTGGGATTGAGCCTGACTCTCTGGACGGGAAGAGAAAGGCAGCTCGTTTGCGGGTGAAGCCGATGTTAGGATCCCAAGGCCCGATTCTCACCTTCTGGCTTCCCTCGGGCAGTGAGGTTCAGGCCTGAGAGCCCCCAGTTCTGGAAGCCCCCCGCACGGAGCCGGCAGAGCGGCCCGAGGGCCCCGTGGGGGATGTCAGCCTGTGAGCGTGGGGAGACGCGGCCTGCGCCAGAGGGTTCTCGGATGCGGGAGCTGGTCACGGAAAGCGCTGCAGACGGGGACGCCGGCCTGAGGAGCCCGGGAGCTGGGACCCTGGAGCCACAGAGGGGCACAGGAGGGACTCGGGGAGGCCAGCCGGGAAGGTGCCGCCTTCGTGGGAAGCAGGGGATGATGAGCTGAGACCACGGAGGAGATGGACGTACGGCAGAAAATACCTGGAATCTGTCTCCCGCCAGCCAAAACCGGCAGGAAGGCATGGCCGCCACCCTGAGGCAGGAGAGCGGGGCAGGGGAGGGACAGCTGGATATGACAGCAGAGGGACAGGCTGTGGCTGCCGGAGCCACCAAGACGGTCCTGCTGGGCGGGACCCTCGGCCCATTTGCAGGCTGCACCCACCGCTGTCCTTCTACACGGGCCCGTCGGCCTCCTGGAGAAGCCCCTCCTCGAACCCACGTGTGTGCAAAGGCTCCGGCCTTACCACAGCCTTACCAAGGTGGCCTCACCAGCCTGCTGCAGGAAGAGGGACACAGAGCGCCCGGCTTCTCTGGTCCCGTTCACATGTCCGTCCCTGGCTTAGAATCTGCTGGCCCCGGGCAGCAGCTAGTGTGCCCTGGGCGGCCGGTCCTCACTTTGGGCTTCTCTTTCGTGGCCCAGAGAGAGGCCCTCGTTAGCACACCCTCGCTGTGACCACTGCCGGGCCCACGGCTCACTGCCCCTCACCGGGCGCTCCCGAGCCGTCGCGTCTGCGATTCAGTGACTCTTAGCCAGAATCTTCTGGAGGCTCAGGGACCCCCGACCCACTCTCGTATTTTATTAGGTGCAGATGGCACGTACAACTTGTGCGGCTACTGATCTGGGACCCCAGGTAGCAAGAGTGTGAAATCCGACGGGGCCCTGGCTGGTATGTTTACGTTATTGTATCTCTAATACCAAGAAGCTAATGATGTAAGAGCTTGGGGGGATCTAATGCGGTTTTGCTGAAATGACTGCCCAACTGGGGAGGGAGATTTTTTGTCATTCTGAGATGGAAAGGCAGTTCTACTCAGCAAGGTCAGGGCGAGAAGGACACTCGTGTTTGAAAAGAGGGAAGGCAGATTTGATATCAGACTCAAGAGCTCCCCTCGAGTGCCCGGAGTTGGACAATGTGCCAGAGGGTCAAAGGGGTCCCGGAGGAGGGGTGGAATTCTTGTCCCAGGTCTCTTTATTTGGGCTGCGGTGGGGAAAGGTCTGCCGAGTGCTGTTAAAAATACCCCAAACGCATTAATTTTGCACAATCCAGAACCAACCACCGTGGACCAGTACCTGCTTTAGCCAAATGTATTCCCTTGATTATTCCAAGACGAAAGTGGATTTAGGAACTGGGTTACTTGAAACAAAAATAGGACCAGCTCATAAATTTTAAAAAAAGAACAGATTGCCCAGCCACCTCACAGAAGCCCACGGGACGGGAAAGTGGGCAACCTGTCATAGAGGCCTGGAGAAGGGAAGCCCTGAGCTAGGTCTCAGTGGGATGGGACAGAGGAGCCATCAGGCCACAGAAACCAGGAGCGTCCGGCTATGGCTGACGGGGTCCCCCTGGAAATTCACCTGTGGGACTGTTAGGGGGCCACCCTCTTTGCCTTCATCTGTCCTTCGCCATTTATCCCTCCTCTCGGTGCTCCGGTCTGACACGTCTGGGTCTCCGGGCTAAGGGCCCTTGGCGACGAGAACGGAGTGGCCCTGCCCAGACCAGCTTTGGCCCACGAAGCGGGAAGTGGATGGTAGATGTGGGAGGCCACTGAGGCCCCGGGGGAAGCCAGGAAGGCCTGGGGCTGGCTGGTCGCCCCTTCGAGGCCGAGTGTAGGCGCAGGGGTACTCCGTGACCACCCGCGAAAGGCCTCTGCTCACCCACAAATGGCGGGCAGCTCCGGGACTTAGAAGAGTTAACAGTCCAGAGCCGGTTGGATACGCAAATCCAGCAAGCCTGCCGGACACAGTCGGACACCATGCTCGACGGTGAAGAACCGGACACGAGGCTCAGGTGGGGACATGGGGGCCAATGCACTTGACTCCCCGGGTTCTCACATCTGCCGGAGGCTTTGGGGCTCAAAGGTGGCCCACCCCTCCCTCGGGATCTCACCCTGAATGAGGATGATGCGGAAACTTCTCTGCAAGACGCACACGTGTGTGAGCGCACGCGTGCTCCCTCGGGCATGCGCCCCTGTGGGTCTTCCCCTGCCCCCACCGGAACCTGCCCCGGGGGCAGCCAAGCCTGCAGGGAAGGGGAGGGACCCCTCCTCTAGGAGCTGCAGGACCCAGCGACATACACTGGCCTGAGCATGCGGCCGTCCCCGGGGGGCTGGGTCAAGGGGCACAAATACAAACGTGGATACAGGGGATTTTACCCAAACGGGGGCCTTGTCCCACAAAGTGGCATTGAACACCCTGGCAAAGACCCCCAGGAGACCGTGCTAATACGCTGCCATATGGGCTCCGGAGGGCTTGGGAGAGGCAATGGCCCATACTAAGTGGACTGGAGACGACAGTCTCCAGGGCAGATGGCGGAGGGGGATGAAAAGGCTCAGAGAATGGGCGTATTAGAGCGGATACGCTAAGCGCAGTCAGAAAACCTGGCAGGCCACCGTCCTCCCCGAGGAGAAGCGCCATGGTGGCTGTCTGCCCCGCACCGGGCTGCCTCTGGGAGATGGCGTCACGTCGCTGGCACTCCGATGGCTCGGGGATGAAGGGGCGGGTGCCGGTGTTTGCCTGTCAGACGCGTGGCGGGTGTGCTTAGCAAGAGGCCAGGGGAGGCTGGGGGGGAGCCGGCCCCGCGCGCGGCAGCTCCGGGGTGGCCGGGAGAGCCCCGCGCGCAGGGCAGGCCTGCAGGGAGCCAGCGGGCGCCTCTCCCGCTCTGCACACGGGAAAGCAGGTGCAATAGTGTGAGAGCTGTGGGCGGCTACCCGAAAGCCAGTCGCAGCCGCTGGCTCCGATTCTGGACCGGAAATGGTTTTGTTCTTTCGTTTTGTTTTCTTTTCTTTTGTTTTCTTTTGTTTTGTTTTATTTTATTTTATTTTATTTTATTTTATTTTATTTTATTTTATTTTATTTTATTGTATTTTGTTTTATTTTATTTTGTTTTATTTTATTTTATTTTATTTTATTTTATTTTATTGTATTTTATTGTATTTTATTGTATTTTGTTTTATTTTATTTTGTTTTATTTTATTTTATTTATTTTCATTTTATTTTATTTATTTTGATTTAGTTTTAATTTTATTTATGAGAGAGACACAGAGAGAGAGACAGAGACAGAGTGAGAACAGGGGAGGGGCAGAGAGAGAGGGAGACACAGAATGTGAAGCAGGCTCCAGGCTCCCAGCTGTCAGCACAGAGCCCGACGCGGGGCTCGAACTCACGAACTGTGAGATCATGACCTGAGCTGAAGTCAGACGCTTAACCGACTGAGCCACCCAGGCGCCCCCAGAACTTGATTTTCGACCCGGAACATGCTGACTCCAGAGGAGACCCAGGAGGACGACACTGCATGGCAGTGAGTCCTGGAGGCCTTCCTAGAGGAGCCCACAGAGCTTTCCCTGGGTTACTGTCCACTGGGGGAAGGGAACCCCGAGCATGGTGAGGACTCTTTTCACAGGGCCTGAGGTGACACTGGTAACTGGGGACCTAAAGCACCACCACGGCTTTCCCGTGACACCGTGGTACCCCGACACGTGGGTGCTCAGTTATGAGAACGGCCCAGGTCCGAGTCAGCTCACGGTGAGCCTGCTGTGTCCCTGCGCCCGCCCAGTGACAGATTCCTCAACACTGGGAATGCACATTCTTTGTAGCAAGCAAACCCTGCACGTTCCTCGACCGGCATCCCGTGACAGCCGTGGTGGGGCAGCCAATCCGGCCGACCAGGGTGCCAGAGATTAGTGCCCCCGAAGACAAAAGCGTGTGGGGGCACTAACGTCCCCAGTTAATTCAGAGCTCGGCTTCTAAAACAATGAGGCGCATCCCAGAGGACGCCGTAATCCCAAGCAGGTAGCAGCCTCCTCGTCGCATCTGGTGTTGTCTTTGCCAGGACAGATTAGCACGGACTCAGGCACAGGGGATGTGAACACTCGCCCGGCAAGCGCATTATTTCCCATCTCTGCCCGAAGGGAGGACCAGGATCAGTGCGCACCGTGTGGAACGGGCAGTGGTGCCCGTTTCTGGCTCCGTTCGGGGCTATGCCCACCCTCACCCGCTAGGGTGCTGCAGTGTGACGAGGTCCCGTGTGCCCCTGGCACCAGGTGCCAGCAGGGCGTAGGGAGCCAGAAGTTGCAGAAGCTGATGGCTGGAAGGCCGTGTCTCGCCATGGATGGCCCAGCGCCTCTCAGCTCAAATATGGCCGCGGGAGGGGTCCCGTAGGGGAAGCTGATGGAGAGAGGCCGGGCTTGCCTCACGGACGGCACAGGCGTTGCGGGGCCAGAAGGAACCTCGGAGGCACTGCAGCCACCCCCAGGGTGTCCCTGAAGGGCAGCAGTGAGGGAACATCCTTCCAGTGGGCAGACCCAAGCCACGCAGCGGGCGATGCACGTGTTTAAACTGGCCAGGCTGAACTTGACTGTAAGTGGACCAACCCTGGAATCACAGACTGAGAAGGTCATGGTCCTGAGGCCTCTCAGGGCGAGGATGTGTGTCACCCCACCAAGCCAGTCACCCAGGCTTGCAGACTTGGCCACAGGGCTGGGAGGGCCTGTCATGCTCAGAAGAAAGCCAAGTCCGGTTGTACCTATCATCCGACCTGCTCTTATGGGTTTTGCTGGGAAAAGAGACAGAGCAGCATCACGGAGCTGCTGGGCCCCGAGCAGAAATCAGCACACAGAGCAAGAGGGTGTGAACGGGCCGGGGGGCGTCCGGCCACATCTGCTTCCGGATCGAGGCCCTCGGTCCTCAGTGCCAGCTCCCTGCCTGTCTTCCCGCACAGTCGCCCTTTGGCAAAGGAAGGCGCCCCATCTCGGAGGGGAGTGGTCCTGCCCCGTCCTGCCCGTGGGCTCAGTGGGCACCCTCTACACGGGCATCCAGAGCGTTCCTCCGCCAGCCCCCTGCTCCTGGTCTGAGCTCCAGCCCACGTCCCAGGGAGCCGGCTGTTGACAAGGAAGAGCGGCCCGGTGCAGGCTAACAAGGGGCAGAAATAATGCCACACCTCGGGGCACTCCTGCCTCTTCCCGGAGCTGCTGCTGCTTCTTTAAACGGTGCCGGCGAAGAGCTTTCCGCACACAACCAGGGAGCGGGCCGAGCCCTTGAGCACCGAGTGTTAGCTCTTTCCGTCTCCACGCGGACCCCTTGAGGGGACAGACCACTGAGCAGGCAGAGCCCCAGGCCACACGGAAAGCACGTGACCTCATGGGTAGCGGGGTGGGGCCGGGAGGGGGGAGTCTTCCGCACGGCCTCGTGGCCCCTTGACCTGTCGTTCCGCTCCAGCTCTCCGTCTCCATCCGGCACCCCTGCACCAGTGACCTGTCCCATGGAAACCCGATTTCAGGATGCACTCCAAAGTCCCCGGTGGCTTTAATTTCCTGCAGGACAACGTGGGGACCCTGGGGGGCTCTCCTGCCCTGTCCGCCACCTCTCGTCCTAGCTCCCTGCACCACAGCCGGCGTGGGGGAGGTAGGCTCTTGGCCTCTCCACCAGACATTCCTCGAGCTGCCCGCTGTCCTGGAGAGCCCTCCCACCACATCCCGGATGATGCACTGCGGACGCATCCCTACTGGAGTGTCGGGGACTCCGGCAGACCTTCCCGGGGCCACAGGCCAAGCATCTCTGCAGGGTTCCGGCAGAGGACATGGCTCCCCGAACCAGAATGATCTGTCTTTGGGCCGAACACCAAGACTAGGTCCAGGGACAGCGGTCCTGCTTCTTCCTCCCCTCTGATCCCGGTGAGCACACAGCAGTGCCCGATGCATAGCTGTTGACCTGAACGGAAGGGCTGAGCGATGGTTACAGCCCAGGAGAGCTCGGGAGGACGCTGCGATCCCAGGAGACAAAGTTCATGTCCAGCGGCTTCGAGGCCTCTCGGAACGTTTGACCATCGGCCGAGGGGATTTTGATGGAGGGACTAGAGCCAGGAAGCCCCAGCTGGAGTGACAGCCTTGGTGGGGATTTACATCCAGGAGCCCAGCTCGGGGTAGGTGTGGACCTGTACCTCGCGTCCCCGTCAGGACACTCACAGGCCATACCTGCTCTAGGCGCCCCGCCCTGCGTGCCGCGTGGCTCTCTTCGGCCACCCCAAACACACTGGCCTCAGACACGCTTGAGATGAGCACGTGGCATCTCGCTGCACAGTGTCTGAGCCCCTGGTTGCTTCCAGATGTCACGTCCGACACCCACGGTCCCACACGGTGGCTCTGTCACCGGGAGCTCGGGACCCTCGATCGTGCCTTCTCACGTGAGATCGGTCAAGCCCACGTCGTCGATGAACGTGCGATGCTCCCCGGACTGTCTGGATGTGAGAAATACTAACCAATGACATGTACCACCGTCAGCACTAGAAACGTTAACTTCAAGGGCAGCTATGACAAACGGCAGCTCAGGATCGCCTCATCTGAGCGATGAATGTGCTGCCGGGACCTCCAGCGTTTGCGTTCTTTACAGCCAGGCAGATTCGGCCACGAAAGTGAGCCACTGAGGACCCTCGTGTGTCGAATCATCTTCTCTGTACTGAGTGGCCTCCAATTGTTGGTTTTTCTGGTCTCGTCTGGCCCCCAGAAGGCAGGTGACCGGAGTGGGGCTGGGGGAGCCCCGGAAAGGCGTTCTCTCTGCCGGGAAGTCCCAGCCTTCCCCTGGTCACGGTCGCGGGTGCCAGCAGCAGCTGGTCTGTGGCCGCTGTGCGGGTGGGGACTCAGCCTGCTTCTGTGCACCACCAACCCCATCCAGCCCTGTTGGACAGTGGTTAGCGAGATGAAGTATTGAATTACGGAGCTAACTTGGGGCGCGTCGAAGGCCAGTTGAGGTAATTTAAATCTTTAAGGGAAATTTCGGCCCTGAATTATGTTGAACAGTCATGTTCACGTCCAGCTAGTAATTTTCAGCTTTGCTTTTGCCACTGCAGACGCGGGAGCACGGTTGCCACACTGGAAAATAGACAAAGTTTAAAGTAGCAACTTAATATTCTGCGGGGTTCTTTTTGTCCTTATTTTTAGAAAAGTGAGTAGAAAAGATTCGTTTCAGGAAAACGGCAAGTAGCTTAATGGCCTTGTGTTGGGGACTCATTCTTTCAGCCCCCAGGTGGCCGAGGTGAGAGCCTCCTGAGCCCTCTGGCCCTGGGTGAGGGCGGCCATGGGAGGCCCCTCGGAGGAGGTGGCATTTTGCAGCAGCCTGAGGGGCAGATTCCAGGGACAGACATCCACGCAGGGTAGAGGAGCCCTTGGTGAGAGCCTCCTCTCGTCCAGTGGCGCAGTCCCTGAGGTCCTCAATCCGTGGTCGCCAGGACTGCCTTTGCAGGTGGCTGGGTTTTCTGGATTCAAACAAGACGCTCATATTTCAAAACACATCCGGTTGTCAAGGAAAAGGGAGAGCATCCTATGCGCCAAGTCCAGGGGCATGATGGGCGCCTGAGCTTCTGCAGAAGACCTGGGGCGGGCAGCCGGCCTCAGAGCCAGGAGCACCTCCGGGAGGGACCACCAGCACGGTGGGCTCCCTTGGGGCGCTGCACCCCCATTCACAGGGAGCTCTGCTCCAGACAGCGTGTGGCGGGACAACGTTTCTGTGCACGATTCTGCTGACAGACCCAGTTGTCCGAGGGCCGTGCTCACGCAGGACTCAGAGTGTTGACCCAGGAGAGGCAGTGGGCGCCTGGGAGGAACAGCCCAGACGGGGCCCAGAGAGCGGGAACACCCGCTGACTGATCCCTCCTGCACCTGTCTGCCTAACTCCAGGGACAGCACCTTGCAGAGTGCGACCTGGCGGGCAGGGCAGGTGGAGTGCCAGGAGGCCAGTGTTCTGGTCCCGGCCAGGGCTGCATCGTCTTCCTCTACTTACCACACATGCGGCACGCGGTTCCGGGGTAAAACAGCCCTCCACAACCTGAGAGTAGGGTGGCGTGGGGCACAACTGTCTGATCAGATCATTATAATTGCCAAATTCTGGGCCCAAAGACAGGAGTCAGCTTGGATTTACTTGGCAAATACGCATCCCACCGTGACCTGGGCTGCCGTCCTGGGATGCTTTCTCCCATCTCCCCGTGTGTGTCCCTCCTGCCCTGGGCCTCTCTCTCCAATCTCCGTGCAAAGCCGATGCCCCAGAGAAACACCAGGGAGAGTCGCATACGACCTGTCATCTAACCAGATGCTTGCAGAGCGCAGTGGAACCTACCTGAGCGCGGGGCTCGAGGCACAACGTCGGGACTGCGCAATATCCGTCCCTCAGCCGTCATTTACATCTTTGCCAAGTGCAGGGCAAGCCCGAAAGCATTACCATCACAGACTTTAACGGGCAAGTGTATCAGTAGTAGCCTCTCGGGCAGCGTGAGATTTGTGTATTTTGAAACATACACCTCTTAATTGTTTTTTAAACGCGTACGTTCATCGTTGACAACCTGAAGACCAACGATTAAAAAGAAGAAAAACAAAAGCATTGTTGTGTCAACATTAGGTGTGAAGTTGTAACTCCAGGCTGATAATCCAGGGGACGGAAGATAACTCCTCCTTAGGATACATAAGTCTAGGGGCAGCCGACGCTGTATTTCTCGATCAAGAAATCCCGAGGGAAACACTTGCCTAGAATTGTCCGGCGTGGTATTGTCTCCTTCAACCAAATGCCCTCCACAACAAATGCCACATCGTGGCAGGTTTGTGGCTTGGAGGAAAGGGCAGGATTTTCAGGGTCAGAAAGTCTGCGTGTGAGTCCTGGCAGGAATGTGGGTTCTAGCTCCCGGACTGCAGAGAGAATCAAGGAGACATCGTCGGAAGAGGTTGCGGGAAGTTCCTGGCACACAGCACACGCTCAACAAACACTCGACAGCCCTGGCCCGCGGTTATTGACTGCCACTCCGGGTACGATGTCCCGGCCCCCCACCTTCGACACTCATCAGCTTCCTGGAGCACAGGCTAAGAGCCTGGCAGATAGAGAGGTAAATGGGATGCATTTGCTGCCTCTGTAACGCTCGCCTTCTAGCGAGGTCCTGTCATGGAAAACTCATAATACAAGCAGCACACGGCTCTGCGCAGAAGTGAATATCACTTCCTTCTAGAGGAAACCATCAAGATTCGGGCTGTGGAACCCTTCTATCACCCACCTGCTGGCAGAACGTGAGCTGGGAACCACACTCTCTGGGGGAGCGGCCACGTGGCTCTGTATTCGAAGCTGTAAAAGCTTTAGTTTTTGTTCTGTTTCTCTCTGAAGGTGGCAGGACTGAGAAAGTAGAATCTGCTCCCCCCGGGGTCTCCCAACCGTCCACACCTTCCAGAATGTGCAGGGCTGGGCTGGGCGGGCAGCGGCAGAGACAGCAGCCCCTACACCGCCCCGTTTCTCCCCGAGAGCCCTCAGCAGGCAGACCCGTCCGGGGGTTGTCCTAGATCAGCAGGCTCCGAGGAGGTGGACGCCGGGATCTGGCTTCAGGAACCAGAGGTGTGAAGGCAGGGGATTGGAGGTGAAGGTCACATTGAGCCGCGTGCAGAAGCCAGTTGCTGCTTTTTGCCTTTTGCAGAGTGGGAACTGTGCTCAGAGCGTCCCTAGCCCTGCCACCTGGGGCTTCGCCTGGGCTCGAGGTTGCTGGCCGCCTCGTGATCTGACCACACTGACTCTGGCCCCGTGTAGATAGCATCCTGGAATGCTCACGGCTAGCTTCCAGGGAAAGGACACCTTCCCACCCGCTGGAGGGCGTGAGCGTGGACAGCTCATTGGCAGGAGACGGGCGTTTGGTTGACCTGTGTGGCTGCTGCCGTAAGAAGCACGGTTCCCGCACGACGTGATGCTTCAGCATTGGCCCGGGAGACCCGGCCCAGGACCGGGGCGGGACAAGGACGCACCACCGAGACCCACGCAGGTAACGTGGTGCTTAGGAAGGAGTTCCCTGCACCCCCTCGCCCCCTAGTCTTCGCTTTTCGCCGTAACACTCCATCCACAAGCATCATCTTGCAGGCAGCCAGGAGCCAACGAGCAGCCCTTTGCCCGATGCAAGCCTTTTCATCTTCAAACCGAGCCCGACGTATTACGACACACTGGGAATTTAACGCCGCAATGCTTTATTTCAACGTGATATGACATCATTTCAGGCACTTTATGCTGTTTTTGTCTGTGGCCCGGAATTATGTCTGCTTCATCAATTTCATTATGCGTTCGACTTCCACGACACATCAAAGGCTGATAAGGGTTGTTGGTTTTGTGTGTGTGTGTGTGTGTGTGTGTGTGTGTTTTAAACTTTGCTCGCTTAAAATGATTTCCCTCCAGATCAAGATGCAGAGCACAACATATTAATCAGTTTAAATAAATATCAAGACTACCCAAATAATATGAATAATTGGCACGGAATAATGCCTACTGCCCAGCTCCCAACAGCTGGTCACGCTGGCCTGTGGCACCCTCTCAACAGTCTTTCAGATAATGACTTTGGCATCTGCTGACAAGCGCTTCCTACTGCCCACAGAATTTCTAACTCACAAGTGGGAAACAGAGGCTCCGACAGAACTTTTTTATGCAAGGTCTTTGAAATTTATTAATGTAATGCAAACACAAGCCTTCCAACCCATTAAATTGTTGATGTTATGCGAATCCACTCTGGAATGGCAGGTCCTCATTAACATTATTTGCATGTTAATCTGCATCTTTTTAATTAGTGATATTATTTATGCACATAATTTTCGCCTACTGGTGCCAAGGCTGAAGCGCATTAATTAATCTACTGAGATGCCAAACTGTTTATTTTCTCCCGTACTTTTATTTGTTTACATGGTGTTTTGGATTCGGGGAAAATAAGAAAGAGCCCGAAGAATAAAAGCAGAAACACAAGATTAACTAAAAGCTCTTTTTGTTTTCGTAATTTAAATTGTAATATTAGCCAAATGTTGTGTTTCTTCCCTTGGAGATCAGTTATTCGGTTACATTACCTTGATGTATTATTAAAATTTATAATGGACTCCAGAGGCTTCCGTTAGTTCTCTCCTTCATTTACAGAATATACCCAATGTTATTTTAATCTTCCTACAACGCTCCCATGCATAGGCAATGATGAGTCATCCCTAGCGAATCACCGGTGCGGGTCCAGTCTGCACGACTGATAAACATTTAAATAAGCCCTTTCAAAAAAGAATAGCACGTAAAATTATTAACCCGTTGATGGAGTCCGCCGCCGTTCAGTAATTCTGCCCTCCTCAAAATAGGTCGATTGCGCGCTGCGTTTGCGTTGGCGACATTCACTGGTTCTCCTTCCCGAACCCGTGATTAGCGGGCATCCTCCAGAACTGTGTGTCCACTTGTGTGCACGCGTGCGGCACAAAGTTCCTAAAGTGCGTGATTAAAAGGTTCTGCGCTATCTGTGCTGAGTACGCACTCGTTTGGAGCCAGGAGAAAAACAGGGAGATTGCACGCCAGTGGGCCTTGTAATAAATGATAACATAATTCAAAAGCAGTTCCCATCCCAGCGGGATGAAAGTAAAAAATGGCGTTCCGCTGACCACGGTCACACGAATTTATTATTTGCACCGCGTCAGAGAGAGCGTCCACAGCAGCGTGTAAAGATACGCGAGGAAGCGCAGGCCCCCTCGGCAGCGGTGACTAACGAGGTGTCTCCGGCATTCCGGCTCCCCGGGAGGCAGGGCGGCACCTCTGACTCTCCAGGGCACCCCTGCCTGCGCCACAGCCGGCCCCCCAAATTTTCCCCCGTTGAACGCGACCTCCTGTCCCGCAAGCGACGAGCCCCATCGGCTCTGCCTCGAGTAAATCATGACGGCGGCCCCGTGTTTTAATAAGATGGCTGAAATCTATTGCGCGTGACAGCACTGGAGAGCGAGGCTGGGCCAGGTCCCCTCTCTGGCTTACGCTGTCTTGAGTCGCACGTGACGTTAGGTTGTAGTTCATTTGTCAAAGGACTTGCGGTCATGTGTCCTCCTCCTGGTTCACCGAAGGGTCGAGAAGAGGAATGGTGGACATTCAGGGACCGGGCAGTGAGGGTGAGGGTCTCAGGTACAAACCAGGCATCCTGGGGGAGGTGAGCCCCCACCGCCAGTAAGCCTGGCTTGTTTGTTGTGGGGTAGCAGACCTGGAATACAGTCTGTTCACGAGCTAGTTTTTATTTGGGGGTGGGGGGGTGGGGGAATAAATACTATTGGTGAAAGTTTAAGTACGAAGGGCGTAAGGCGAAAGTAAAAGAGCTTTGCCCTAAGCCGTAACTGCACAGCTTATCTATTTTTCCAGAACATTCTATGACTATGTGCACGTCTATTGATGGCAAACAGGATTATAGCAGAAGAGCGGAAGAACAGGGTTCTGCTCACTAAAGAGCGCATGCTGGGCGTGTCTCAAGGTGCGTGTCGCCTCAGGTCAACCTGGGCTGTGAGGTGCGTTCGGCCTCGGGGGCCACTGACCGCATCCACGTAAAAGTGCAGGTCGGGAGTGATGGGCGTGTGCTCTGACCCAGACTGACTATGGGGTTGATGGACTACACTCACTAATATTTAAATTGTTTGCACTTCCCAGGAAATGGCATGAGAACACGATCCGGGAAAGACGGGATGAATCAGCGGTAGAAGACACATTTTCGTGAAATTCTCCAGTTGGCTTTCAAACAGTCGTGGCGTATCAGTTCTGACGTCTGCGGGAAATTTGTCAAAATGTGCAAATTACGTCCAAGGACGTCTTGTGACCGACACACCTGGAAAGGAGCGGGGGCTTCGAGCCTCCTGTGGCCAGCACGTGTGTGGGTGACTTTTCCGTGGCCTTGGTGTGGAAGGCCGGGCTTCGTGCAGAACGAGCTGGCCACGCTTCGATCCTGGCAGCTGTGGCTTGACACGAAGTCACTGGACCAAGCTGGCATCAGGGTCAGGTCCTTTCTTTGGGGCTGTACGGTTTGGAATTATGTGTAGATGTGAGGTTGGACCTCCAGAAGCATGAAAGCCTGGGTCTGCTCATCTCCCTAGAGAATGAGAAGGTTCTGGAGTTTCTCAGGGGAGGACTCTCCAAGTCTGGAACTAGAGCCTACAAAGTTCAGTCTGGCATCCATTCACATTGAGGACTACTGCCCCTTTCCCCCTGCCTCCTTTGTCATTAGGACAGTGGGGGTTTGCTTCCAACCATTTGTTAGGGACACATGTGACTTTCCCCGCGCACAATCTGGCCTTGTTCTTCGCTGAGGTGATGACACTGGTGGGCAACAATATTTCATGCAATAACCCACTGTCTTCCGGGAGGAAGCTGTTTGTACAATTTTTCATCAATTCTATACATACATATACATATAAATTGGGTGTGTAATTGCATATTAATGTAAACATACCATTTGTATATTATGTATAATAATATACACGATGTATATTATATATTGATGAAACCTATTAAATATTTACGTCTATGTAGATGAGACGTATTGCTAACATATTATTCATTCTAGGCATCCTTCTTGTGCTGGCACATTTTGGTGACCACTTATCCTATTTGTGCCCCCCGTTATCTGAACCAGTGAGAGAGTGCACCTCTCAAGTCCCGTGCAAAATCTCCCCCCGCTCACATGTGCGTGCCCTCCCGGACGACCCTGCTGCGCCCCAAGCCAGCGTCCTCCCCGCACAGGGCTCGTCTGTGTCACTGCGGGACCCAGCACGGATGCACGCAGGTGCCCGGGGCCCTGGATCCTGGCTGGGTTCTCTCAGACTCAGCTTCATCACTCGGGGCGTCTGCACTGAGAAGGGGCCACCCTGGGCCCGTGCTGAGCAAGGTAGATCCTCGTGCAGGTTGGGGCCCCTTCCAGCCCCTCCTTAACTCAGGGCAGCTTTTGGTGTGGGCTGCCCTCCCTGCAGTCCACGTGGGGCTCCTTCTCCCCCCTCCTGTGTGGCAGGACTGCCCCGAGGCCTTTGCAAACCACACCTCGCGGGGCCTCACCTGTAGGGATTGTAGTCAACTAGACGAGGTTGGACCTTGGCAATGATATTTTAAAAACTGCCCCCGTGGGCGGAGAACTGCTAGCTTCTAGAAACCCGCTCAGCTCTGGGGACTCCGTGTGGCATCAGGAAGCAGCCAGCTGTCCCTCCTGTGCTGCCTGTACCCCGGGCCTCTTTTTCAGGGCCACCCTCACCTGGGACCAGCCCCACCCTCGCCGACTCCCCAGCGGGAAGGGAGGGAGCCAAGGCTTCTGTTGTCTGGGTCACCTGTGACTGCCCGATGCGCATGCTCAGCTGAGAGCCCAGCAGACCGGAGGGGCCAAATAAGACCGATACGCAACACCCCCAGGGTCCTGTGATCTCCACCCACAGTGAGGCTGCTTCCCGGACTAAGTTAGCAGATGAACCTTCGACTCCCATCTCCTTGCATTTTCCAGCTTTACTTGAAATCTCTACAAAATCCGTGGTGAATTTCACAAGCACGTGGAAATGCATTTGGTGGATGTGATTTTTCCAAAGAAAGCATCGTATCGACATGAGATGACACTCAGTCCTCGTTCCCCCACGCTGACCCACAGCAGCCCCGCGAGTGAGTCGGGAGGGTCCTTTCTCTCTCCCTTGTGCTGACCTTTCTGTGTTCACCTGCCCCCCTACTTTCAAAGCAAATGAATGAAGCCTCGGACCCAAGTAGAATTAAGAATTTTCAGAAAATATTCTGCTCCAACATTTATAATAATGCATATAGTACTTACAGACAACTACAAGAGAGCATACAATCTATGATGTTTACGCATATTATATAAATAGTTTTGGAACAAAGAGAGGATTCCAGTCCCACGTGAGAAGGAAGCTTGCCCCTCTCCCCTGGTGTTGCGGGGTGATCTGATACACCCCGCTTCTTAGTGTCTACACCGGCTTCGTCCGGGTGTTTGCAACCGTGTTCCTGGCCTACGTTCTGCGCTGTGTCCCGTCAGCCCAGCCACATCCTTCAGACAGAGATGCTCACCCACCGTGTTCCTTTCTCCACCCCCTCCAGGGGCCTCAGAGCCCCTCCGAGGGGCTGCTCAGTGCTCACTCGACCCTAAGAACTCTGAGGCCAGAGGGGCAGTGCCCTCCCCGTGGCCCAGCGACCGTGGCTGCTCCAGCAGCAGGCAGGCCTGTGCAGGGGTGAGGTGCCTGTGCCCTTCCTGTGGCCGGGGGCTCAGTAATCAAGTCGTGTCTAGAGGGACGGCACGGACTGGGTGTGCGTCAGCTTAGCCGCGGTCAGGACACCACGGTTGTCTCTCAGAGCAGGATCACAGGCGTATGTGGCCACAGTCCGGTGACCAGCCCCACAAAAACCATTAACAGGTGCACCCACTCTGCGGAGAGCAGAGGTGCAGACCAGAAGAGGAGATTGATAACAAATATTGGGGTCATTTTTAGATTGCCACATATTTTCCACCTTGTAAAAATGCTTTTTCTTATAGCTTTTTAGGTATTTCTATGCTATTTACCCATTCACTAATTCAGAATTGACCCATTCAGAATTTACTGTGGGGGCTCCTGGGTGGCTCAGCTGGTTAAACATCCAACTCTTTAAAAAAAAATTTTTTTTGAATGTTTGTCTATTTTGAGAAAGAGAGAGACAGAGCACGAGTGAGAGAGAGAGAGAGGCAGAGAGAGAGGGAGACACGGAATGGGAAGCAGGCTCCAGTCTCTGAGCTGTCACCTCAGAGCCCGACGCGGGGCTCGGACTCACAGACCGCGAGATCAGGACCTGAGCCAAAGTCGGGCGCTCAACCGACTGAGCCCCCCAGGCGCCCCAAAGCATCCGACTCTTGATTTCGGCTCAGGTCATGATCTCACAGTTGTGAGTTCGAGTCTCACGTCGGGATCTGCCCTGGGAGTGGAGCCTGCCCTCCCTCTCTCTCTGCCCCTCCCCTCCTCCCTCGCTCTCTCTTTCTCTCTTCCTCTCTCACTAAGTAAATAAACATTTAAAAAGACAAAGCATGTGCTACGTTCCAGGCATCTGCTAGCGGTCGGGACCTGGAGGAACGACGTGGAAATCTCCGCTCTCCAGCGGTTGTGTTGGTGGTGGCGTTTTGAGACAGGACGTGTGTCTGAGGGCGCGTGTCTCCAGTCTTCAGGGCAACGGACAGTGAGCTGAACAAGGCGCGTCGGGGAAAGCGTCCGGGGCAGTCCTGAATCCCGCTGGGAGGTTTACCTCGTGTGGGAAGAGTCCGGCTCCCCGCACGGCCTTTCCACGCAGCTCGGGCTTCTCCAGGCACCTGCACCACCCTGTTCGGAGGCCCGGTTTCCATTCAACACCCTTGCGGGCATTTTGGCCGCGACACCCCGCTCCGTGGTGGATTCGGCTGGACGCCTCCGTCCTGCGGGGACGCTCAGGTGAGAGTGACATTTTCACTCGCCGTTTTGGTTTACAGCCTCTTTAATTATACCCAGTCCCTAAAGCACTTACACGACGCTCTTAAATATAGCTGACCCTTTTTATTTAATTTCATTTGCCTGTTAGTGTTTGGAGACCATCCAGCAAAGCACTCAGTAAATTCAATCAAGTTCATACCGCAATTAATACAGGACCCAATGACAACGGAGGCCGGTCCCTCAGAAGAAGCATAATCCGACTCGAAGCACACATATTTCAGCGAATTAAGTAACAGAAATTGGAGTGACTAGATGAAATAAAACGTTATGTTTTGTATAATTAGTGAGCTTAAAATGTGGAGTGGTTTACTACCAAATCCAATCAGAAAACCTTTCTGGAGCTTTATACGACTGAGTTTGCATGGCAAAGCTATGGATTTTGTGGGGATAAATGACTGATTTCCCCCGATTCCATCACACAAATTGGTATGCGGTAGAGTTTTACGTTCACTTTTGTGTCCTTCTTCCATTTTTATGCTGGCTGTAAGGAGGCTCTGCATTTGTGCCTGGCTGTTCATAGTACTTTCTTTACGATCCTGGAATCATCTTCATTAGTTACAGATTGTGTGGTTTGAGGGACCTCTGATTGAGGCTAATCAAGGTTTGCCGAGTTAAGTAAAGCTGAAAAATAATGTTAATGAAATGCACTGCCAGCCACAATTCCCAGCAAGAGTGATCACTCCTCCTTCGCCGTAGTCGCATTGGACTGTCCACGGCACGCTGTATTTACACATTGCTCTCAGCAACGATCACCATCTCGGAGCAGCTCTGAACGGAAAGCGAGGATCACGCTTCCGAACAGAAGATACACTACACGATCGGCTTGCGTCCGCGAAGCTGCCGGTGTTATTATTTCATTAAGAATGCATTTTTGGTTGTCAACAACAATCAACACTGTAGTTCCTTCCCAGATCCCGTTGATTATAAATCACTTTGCAACAATACATTATTTTGCAGAGAACGAAAAGCAGAAACCGTTCCGTGTCGGCTGGCATGAACAGTCAGGAAACTAGAGCCTTTCAGAAAGGAAAGTAGGTGAATTAGCATATGGAAATCTGCTCACGGGTCAGGCTGTGCTTGTTGACATAGGAAAATGAACAATGTGTATTCAAGCACAGAGATTAAAGTTACTGGAAACATTTCCTAATTGTTCTTGTTGGTTAATAAGAAAGTACTGTTTGAGTCATGTCATGTTGTTGGAGTTTTTGCTTTCTTTCTTTCCTTTTTTTTTTAAATCTCAGTTGGGGCTTGCACCACAAATGAAATAGATATTTCATGAGGAATCCTCACAGGATCTCAAAATTGTTTAAATCAGAGCATAACAGGATAACAAGATGTTGATCCTGTTTTCAGACCTTTTAAAATCCTATTGTCTCCCAGTTACAATAAGATTTCAATTTACATGTGATGTTTATTTATGTCAAGGGGAAGGAGACATTTCTGGAAAACGAGCCGGCCCCCCAGCTAGCCCAGGTGAGCACAGACCTGCTTCAGCCAAGCGGGGGGCAGGGGGAGCTGTGGGTCCACGGTCCCTGTCCCTGAGAGCGGGTGAGGTGACCCCTCTCCTGGTGGTAAATGGGGTGAAAGCGTGCCCACTTCTGAGTCCCTACGCTGCTCACAAAACGGAAGTCTCCCCACTTTGGACCCCTATTTCTTTGGACCCCCCCCCACCTGCCGAAGGAGACGGGCCTGTTTGTTCAGCTCGTTTCACGTGTGCCCAGAGGAAAATGCCGAGTCACTTGTTAGCACCTGTCTGGAGGGACGGTTGAGTGAAGTCACAGCTGAGCCGTGTGCCCGGGATGTTGGGGGGCCGAGACAGCGGGCTGTGATCGCTGCGAGGCTGGTGGGCTTCTGGTGTCCTGAACGGAAGCCACGGAGCCCAGCCCTCCATCCGTGCTGCAGCGGCTTTTTGAGCGAGTGATAAGAGGATCCACACCCCTCTTGACCTGACGGGAGCAGAAACACGTCCGGTCTTACGAGGGAGGACACACGCGCTGTCATTTCAAGGGAATTCACTTGAAAAAATGTACACGATCCGGAGAGGGCGGGTGGCACGTCCGGGCTTTCTTGACTCTCTGTCACTGGCGAGTAATAAAACAGTTCTTTGTCACCGTTTGGTCCAGACTGGCCTCCTCACGAGGGAGAGAAGGACGGAGGGAGGAACAGATAGGAGTGTCAACCGTCCAAAGGAAGGAACGGGGTCCGGGGCCGGGAGTGTCGCTTGCCTCCGGCCTCATGTGACCCTGTGTGGGGTGGACTGGCAGAAGAACAAAAGCCCGGCCTAAGGCCATACGTCCCCCAGCTACACCGCGGTCAACCTGGGGGCGCGGGAGTGGGGGCTCTCAGGGACACGGCTCCGTCCAGGTGCTCGTGGCCGTCGCGGGCAAGGGCTCCAGGGGACACGTGGCCTTGGGCCCGTGCAGGGGGTTCCCGGGGCATTTCCCCTGGTGAATGCAGGGAGCCTGGCTGGGTCTCGCGGAAATGCGAGCGCAGGGAGCACCGTGAGGGAGCAGAAGGCAAGTACTTCTGTGCCTCGGTGGCCCGGTGACCTGTGTTTCCTCTGGTCTCACAGCTGGGCCTTCTCCAGCCCCAGAAACTGCTGGAAGAGGCCTCTCCCACTGAAACTGATGCGGCGCCTGACCTCCGGTGCGCGTCACAGCTCGTCGTCCTGTGCCTTTCCCCGGGCCTGGCCTCGAACGTCCAGCCATTTCCTACGGCCTCACGTCCTCTCCCTCCACCCCGGAGCCACACGGCCTCATTCTTGGGGTGAAGCAGCTTCCCCTGCAGCACGAGTGTTTGGCTGGTTTGCTCATGGCAGACCCTGTGGCCGGCTGGTGGGGACAAGGACAGAAGCAGGCCGCCCCAGAAAGAGGCGCTGGGGAGCTCGTACCTGGACACCTTTGGCGGCTGTCGGCCGCCCTGTTTGGGCCGATGTTGTTGAGCACGAGACACTGGTAACACCTCTGGCAACGAAGTGGGGGCCAGAAGCACTCTGTGGAGGCAGCACCCCTACCTTCACGGCCGGAAGGGCTGGCTGGCAGGGGAGGTGTGACCCCAGGGCTCCCCATTCATCATGTGGCATTTGACACCCGTCAGGGCCTGAGCCCTCTGGGAGCCTGTGCCGCGTTTGCCCCACATTCTCAGATGGAGGGTGGGGGTGGGGGGGCCGGGGAAGCACACAGGTCTTAGCAGAGTGGGGAGCCCTGTCCTAACCTTCAGTCTCAACCCCCATGTGTGGGGCGGGGTGGGCTCGGAATGTCTCTCCTCCGACTGACTCTCTCTTGTCTTGTTGACACAACAGCTCATTTTGCTCTGGAATCTGCTCTTCCCAGACCCAGCCCTCCTCCTTCCCGTGGGAGGTGTCTACCCTGGGATCTGGTCCCATTCCGCTTTCTCTGGAAGGTCTCCACTTTGGAGAAGGCTCCTAAGGGCTTTCAGGTGCAAGTTCACTTTTTCTACACCTGCAGCGCCGGATGCTGACCGGGCAGAACTTATAACCAGGGCTCCAGAGAAGCATCCAGGTGTCCTCGCCAGCCCTGGGAGGGGCACGTTCCGTGGAAAGCCCCGGCCCCCCAGCCACGGCCATTCCTGCCTCTGCCTGCTCTGGGCTGGGCATCTTGTGGGACCCGGCCTGGGTCCCTCTTGCTTCTAGCGGAACATCCTCAGGCTGACTCAGGGATGCCTGCTTTAAGGGGACAGGGTCCCCAAACCCTGCCTCCAAATGCCAGCATCTGAGATGTCATCGACAGCCTCAGGCCCAGGATCCATCGTCTCTCCTAAAAAGTAACTTTGATTCTGAAGGATACGTAAGTCAGGTTTTATTACAATGGGATAGAGAATGGTCTGTGCAGAGTTAGAAATCTGATTAGAATATTCTGTAAGATCTCCATGAGTATGTGAACCCAGAAAGAACGCTGTAAGCCAAATGGGCATGCTCAAATGGCAGGAGGGACTAGTAAATACTTATCCAAAGGATACAAAAACGCTGGTTCGAAGGGACACCTGCACCCCGAGGTTTATAGCAGCACTTTTAACAACAGGCAAAGTATGGAAAGAGCCCAAATGTCCATCGACGGATGAATGGATAAAGAAGATGTGGTATATGTGTATACACACACACACACACACACACACACACACAATGGAATGTTACTCAGCAATGAAAAGGATTGAAATCTTGCCATTTGCAACCATGTGGATGGAGCCAGAGTGTATTAAGTGAAATAACTCAGAGAAAAACAGATATCATATGATTTCACTCATATGTGGAAGTTGAGGAACTCAACAGATGAACATAAGGGTAAGGAAGGAAAACTAAGATAAAAAACAGAGAGGGAAGCAAACCATAAGAGACTTCTTTTTTTTATTTTAAATTTTTTTAAAATATTGACTTATTTTTGAGAGAGAGAGAAAGAGAGAGTGCAACTAGGAGAGGGGCAGAACAAGAGGGAAACACAGAATTTGAAGCAGGCTCCAGGCTCTGAGCTGTCAGCACAGAGCCCAACATGGGGCTTGAACCCACAAATGGTGAGATCGTGACCTGAGCTGAAGTCGGACACTTCACCGTCTGAGCCACCCAGGTGCCCCCATAAGAGACTCTTAAATAACCAAGAACAAACTGAAGGTTGCTGGAGGGGAGCCGGGTGGGGGGATGGGCTAGATGGGTGATGGGCATTAAGGAGGATGTTTTTTGGGATGAGCACTGGGTGTCTTATGTAAGAGATGAATCACTGGGTTCTACTCTGAAGCCAAGATTACACTGTACATGAACTAACTTGACTTAAAAAAAAGAATTTAATTGAACAACCTCATGAAATGACATCTCTGTTTTAAAAGTTTAAAATCACAAGTAGGCTGCATTATGTATTTCTTAGGTAGAAGCCTAGATATTTTGTATTTCTTTTAAGTATAAATATATTATCTAAAGCATAATAATGGTAGAATTTTCAGAGAAAAAAGATGTAGCACACAACGATACCATTACTGAAGTGTAATCATTGGTAGGATTTTACTGCATCATATTTTTTATTTAACAAGGGGTTTTGGTTGTTTCTAATTTTTTAAATAAGGGAATGACCTGGTAGTATGAACTTTGCACCTTGCTGTTTTTCTTAGACCTGAGTGTATGTACTGTAATTACGTACGCATATTACACGTCCTACTGAATGCTGAAAACATTTGAGGTTATAATTTTTCCTCAGAGTATGGCTTTAGCCATAGTCTCTGAGTTCTTAAAGTTACATTTTCTGATTTTTATTCATTTCTGATTAATTTTCAACCTCAGATTTCAGTTCTATTTGGTTCAAGAGGTACATAGAGGCAGCCTGTCCACTATCCAGATTGATACGTTTGTCCCTCTTTGTATTATTGATTCCAGCCTTGTTGCACCCTGATAAAAGAATTCAGTCCATGCTTTGTACTTGTGGAAATATATTGAGATGTTCTATATGATTTACACTTGGGTGTAAGTAAAATAAAATATATTATCTATGGAATGTAGACTTTTCTATATCTTAATCCCTGCCGGATGAAACATTTTCATCATTATTCAAAATTAAGTGTGTGTGTGTGTGTGTGTGTGTAGTTGTAGTTGTGATTATTATTATGATTTGTCAAAAATCCAGAGGTGTAGGGGCACCTGGGCAGCTCAGTCAGTTGAGTGTCTGACTCTTGACTTCTACTCAGGTCATGATCTCAGGGTTGTGGGTTTGAGCCCCGCCTCGGGCTCTGTGCTGACAGCGTGGAGCCTGTTTGGGATTCTGTCTCCTTCTCTCCGACCCTCCCCTATTTGCTCTCTATCTCTCTCTCAAAATAAAAAGAAAAAGAAAACTTAAAAACATCCAAAGAGATGTTATAGTTTCCCAATATGATTATAATCTATCAGTCTCTTCTTGGGCTGCATTTGTAAGAGATTTTGCCTTTTTTTTCCTCCCATGTTGCTAAACGCATGAAGTCCATAATTGAATTGTCTATTGATCATATATTTAATGCCATAAAATACCACCTCCCCCTGCCGGTAGTGTAGACATTTCACCCTGTGATCCTCTCTCTCCATGTTTAAGGGACCATCTGTGCCTGCATAATTTCCCAGCACTAACATGATACAGCACCTTCACCCCTCCTCCAGCCTCCAGAGCTCATAGGGACCAACTTCTTTTCTTCCCAGTTTGTGTGCATTTAAGTGAATCGGAATGCTATTCCAAATACTTTTTATTATGGCATTTTAATCTATTTATAGATTGATTTCTTAATAATTACATTATAGTTCATAACTACATTACCAACATACCGTTAAATAATAAACAAGTTATGTGGTTTTAACTAGTACAACTTTTTCCTGGATTCTTCATTTTTCTCTGCAGAGACCCTTCTACTGATTCGATTATTAATTGGAATTAAGAATTTACTTACCTAATTTTTTTCCCTAAAGTTCACATGGGTTTCTGAAACCATATATCACAAAATGTCCTTTTTTTCATTACTCATGAGTAATAACCAGAATGGGTGCATCTTTGTATCTTTGTTTGCATTTTAGTTTTGTCCTGATTCCTGTTGGACTGTGGTGTGAGGTAAAGTGAAAGTTATTCTTCTGCACCATTTGCTAAGAAGATTATCTTTCCGCTACTGAAATGCCCTAGTGCCTTTGTTGAAAATCAGCTCACCATATACGTGCGAATTCATTTCTGAATTCTCTACTTTTTTTCGTTTATTAGTCCTTGTACCTTTATGGAAATCCAACATTATCTTGATAATAAATTTATAAAATTCCGGATTTAAGGTAGCATATATCCTCCAACTTTGTTCTTATTCAAAGAACAAGCCGTGCTAGGTCTTTTGCATTTCCATATAATTTCAGAATCAACTTGTCAATTTCTACAAAAAAAAAAAAAAAGGCTGCTAGGATTTTTGGCTAGATTTGTGTTAAAGATAATGATGAATTTGGGAGGAATTGACATCTTGACAATATTGAGTCTTCTGATCCAGAGCATAGATTTCTCCATTTAGTTAGATTTTTCAATATCCCCAGCAATGCTTCCTAGTTTTCTGTTGATAGACCTTACACAATTTTTGTCAAATTGTCTTTATTTTTTAAATATTTTAATGCTATTGCAAACATGTTGTTTTTCAATTTCTGATTTTTTTATTGCTACCTTGTATTCTGCAAACTAAATTATTACTCTTAATAACTTTTTCTATGTTTCTTATAATTTTCTGCATAAATGATCAGATTTGTAAATAAAAATATTTTTGCTTCCTTTTTTCTCCCTAATTCATATGTTTTTGTTTCTTTCTTATCATCTTGTGTCACTGCTGTGACTTCTAGAATAATGTTGAATACAAGATATGAGAGTGGAATATTTGCCATTCTCCTGTTTTGTAGAAAATATTTAGTATTTTTACCATTAGATATGGAGTTAGCTGTAAGTATTTTAGACTCCCATCATTAGGTTAAGGAGGTTTCCTTCTATTCTTATTTTACTGAAAGTTTTATAATAAAAATATATTACTTTTTCTTGAATGTTTCTTTCTACATCTATTGAGATAATTATATATTTTTAAAAGTATATTAATTACACTGGCTAATTTTCAAGTAAAATCAACCTTGCATCTCTCTACTTATTCATGATTTTTAACATTTTCATAAATTTTTGAATTAATTTAATAAATGTTTGCATCTAATTTCCTGTAAGTTATCAGAATATTTTTTAAAATTTTCTCTCATGCTTCTGCCTGGTTATAGAATCAGGGTGATGCTGGCTTCATGCCAGATGAGTTTGTGTAGAATAGGTATTATTTCATCCATTTTTTACAATTCACCAGTAAAGCCATCTGGATCTGATTTTTTGTGTGTGTGGGAAGAGTTTTTAATACAAGTTTAATTCCTTCAAGGGCTACAGAGATATCAAGATGTCAATTTTTTCTTGAGTGAGCTTTGCTTTTTTGTATCTTTCAGTATTTTGTATTTTTCTCAAAATATGTTCATTTCATCTAAGTCCTTAAATTCATTGCCATAGAGTCATTCACAATATCCTGTCATATCTTTTTATTGTTTGTTGGGTCAGTAGTGATGTCCCCTCCGTCATTCATGATATCAGTAATTGTGTCTTCTCTTTCTTTTTCCTACTCAGTCAAGCTAGAGATTTGTCAATTTCATTGATCATCCCAATGAATCAGACTTTGCTTGAGTTAATTTTCTTGATTGTTTTATTGGTTTTTGCTCATATGCTTATTATTTCCTTTCTCTGCTCTACTTTTGTGTTAGAATTGACCCCTTTGTTACACAGGAGGAGACCCAGACACCAGCTTCAGGACCCTTTTCCCTCCTCACTCCTCTACCTCCTGAAGGGCCTGCTCCCCTTCTCCCATCATGTGAGCTGGCATGTCGCTGTCCTTGCCTTGTTGAGCTGCCTGTTTTGATGTGGGACTCGCTTTCCTGAATTGCCTCCAAAGCACCTTCCTGTGTCTGCCTGACATAGTTTTCCCAGGTGAATTGAAACACAGAAACAGAAGATAGCCCAGAGCTGAGGCCTATATAACATTTACTTTTGAGAATTACTACTTAATACAAGGGCATGAGCCACACATTGTGAAGTCTTGAGAATGCTGAGAGATAGTACAGAGCAGTAAATATTTTAAATAAGAAAATATATATTTAGATGAATGTCTAAGTTGAGTCACATGGGAAGCTATTCACTGGTTATAAATGGCAAGCCTGTAGATGACTCAAATTTGTGTCCTTTTACACAGAGTCTTTGTGGGACTTGCCAGGAAGGAGAATGAGAAACTCTCCCTGCTATTATCAGAACAGTGGCTACTGCTGTCCTCTGGGAGTGGTGGTCATCCCACCTTCTAGACTCCATGGGTTTGTCCTTCTGCTGCAAGTGAGGCTCTGGGGTCAGTGTGGGAGATTCAGGGCAGACCCTCTCCTGGGCAGTGAAAGACAACTCTGCCAGAATGTGAAGATGGTTGGCCTGGACATCACACTCCAGAGAGAAGCTGCTGGAGGAACATAAGAGAATTAGTAATGAGAAATTTGAAGTGGAAATGGCTAAAGACTGTTACAATAGCACCAAAAGGTGCAAGTTTGGGGACAGACGTAACATGATGCACGTGAGATCTGTACCGAAAGGTAGATAAATGGACAGATGCACCATGTTCTATGACGAGCCTTTGCGTTGGAGAGAAAGGCAAGGGGGGAGGCAGTGTGTGAAGCTGAGGAAGTAGTTCTGGGTGAAGGACGTGAATGCGGGACATGTGGGTCTGTTGGCAGGACAGAGCTGAGGTGATAAGAGAAGCTGCCGTGGAGTGTGGAGCCCCCCGGGAGATCTGGGGTTTGGGGGAAGCGGTTTGATGTGGTTCACTCAACCAAGGCAGAAGGAACAAGATGCCATAGCAGGGGCCCTGAGTAACAGTGTCCACTCCCAGGGATGACATGTGAAAGGCCCAGGGGCTGCCCGCTGCACTGTCCCTCCCTTCCATGGTCGGAATTCCTAGAGACGAGGTTGTCCTGCTCCCTACTCCATTTCTCTGCTGGGAGCATGGGCTGTGAGGGGCTTCCTCTCGTTCCTGGATGTGAGACCCCTGGAAGCAGGCTGGGAAAATTTCCCTTCCTCTCACCTTGATCATTTCCTAACCTGTGCTAAAATAGGGGCATTCCTCCTTCACTTGGAAGAAGCCCCAGAACCTGGAAATGGTGGGTGGAAACATACTGAGTCTTCTATGTCTATGTGTTGAGGAACCCAAGGGGGGGGGGGTCCCTCTGTCTTTCCAGCATTTTATCCTCGATACGTGACATGGTGCCCAGGCTGGAGTAGCTCCTTTATGAATAAATAGTTAAGAGACACAAGAAAGCCATCAGAGCTCAGAGAAGAAGCAAACTAGGAAAGGGATGCCATCGTACTCTGAACTCTAGAAAACAACGAGCTGTAGGCACAAATCAGGAGGTATTAAACGCTCAAGACTTTAAGCCCTATGTTAATGAACTAGAATTTAAATAACTAGAATTTAAATACAAATTTGAAAAAAAAGGAAAAAAAAAGATTTTAAGTCCTGATGTAAGTAAAAGTTGAGTCTGTTCAAACCGTGTATACATACATACACAACCAACACTGAGTTGTTTGATGGGCGTCAAAAATGTATGGTTTATTTCTATCTCATGCCCAAATTAAAGACATAGCAATTTCCGCTCAGATGTGAAAGTCTCCAAATGGTGTGTGGCTTAAAAAAAATACGGGGTGCCTGGGTGGCTCAGTCGGTTAAGCATCCGACTTCAGCTCAGGTAATGATCTCGTGGTTCGTGGGTTCGAGCCCCGTGTCGGGCTCTGTGCTGACAGCTCGGAGCCTGGAGTCTGCTTTGGATTCTGTGTCTCCCTCTCTCTCTGTCCCTCCCTTGCTCGCATTCTGTGTGTGTCTCTCTCTCAAAAATAATTAAACAAACAAAAAATAATAAACCCATATTAAATGTTAAATGCCATTTAGTTGCTTTGCTAAACAACTTACTATTCTTGAAAATCACAAATATTCTACCTAGATTTGAGAGGGGAAAGGGTCCACCTGGAGAGAGAGGGTGGGGACTGGCATTCCTCCATATCAACACAAAGACACAGATATTATGTTGTTAAAGGACCAAGAAGCCCTTCCCCAAGCTGTCCACTCTACCTGACTTTTGATTCAATAAAAACATAGTCAATGTCAAATGTCTTCAGGGATGTGCAGCTGAATTATATGATTTATTAAAAGGCAAAGCATTGGGTACAATGTAGCCCCCGAGGAGGGTCTTCCCATAACTGGATGCACGTGTCCAGGTGCTGGGAAGAGTGGGGCTCTCCCTCCCATCTGATGTGTCTTCCTCACAGAGCACGGTGAGCACGGTCTTCCTTACATCAGTCAGCCCTAGATCTTGGATAAACTCCTCTGTTCTCCACTATGCACTCCCCATGGAAAGCAAGACGGAAAACATCAGATAGGTTCCCGGGGCGGGATTCAAAAGTTAAGAATGAAGCGGGTTCGTGTTTGTACAAGTCTAGCTGTGGTCCTCCTCGCCCCAGATCCATGTGTGCTCTGAGCATTTTTAGGGAGATGCGCAAGTTAACAGAAAATACCCTTTTAGCCTCATTGATCTGGATTTGGAGCCAAAGGTCTGACAGTGAGGCACTGGTACCCTCTCTACTCACCCTGGAAACCCATCCTGAGGGTGTGTGCGGTGGGTACGGCAGGACAGTGGGCAAGGGCACCCCAAGGAGCACTGTGTGTCTGGTAGAGGCTGAAAAGCGGTTATTTTCAGTGTGTGTTTGCTTGTCGTGCCTCTTAAAGAGTGTGTCTGGACATGTTTTCAGCAGGTGGAAGCATAGGAGAACATCATAACCTAGTGAAAGCACCAGTAGCCTGGAACCTGGGACCCAAGGAAGCCGGTGGGTCCCCACTGTAGTCTCTGCATCTCACCCGCCAAGAGTGGGGTTTAGACCAAGGAACTCAAAGACCTCCCAAGGTCACACATGTTTTGGAAGGAGGTGACCCTAACAGAGGTCGGCAGGGCGGGAGTGATTCTGGTGTGTTTCACCCTCATTTATAATCCGAGAGCAACACAAATGATTCGTAGGGCTTTATCAACCACCTTCAGGGCCATAACTACCCAACTTAGCGTGTTGTCCTTTCTTTCTAACCTCAGAACACCTTTCTGGTGGGGAGTGTATTGAGGAACAACTCCGACAGGAAGAGGGAGACTCACGCGCGTCTGGGAGGCGGTGCCCGCGCAGTTGGCAAACAGCATCCGGAACGGTGGGCTCGTTCAGTTCTTCAGAGCTCAGCTCCGTGCCCCAGATGGCCGGGACTCCGGCCTTCAACCTCGGCTGTCACCCAGCCGCTTCGTGAGCCATCTGATGGTTCCGATAAAGACACTCAGAGGCGTCACATTTGCCCTCAGTCTTATCCACAAAATCAAGCAGAGAGAGACTCGGGTTCTGGTCCTTGTCCTTGAAGGACATCGGAAGACAAGCCACAAAGGCCCGGTCCTCATCCTGGTTCCACCGCGGGCTCACTCTGTCACCTGAAAAATGCCTCTCGCCTACCTTGGCTCTAGTTTTCTCTCCGTAAATCTGAGCAGGTGGGCAGATTCATTAGCATCGTTTCACTAGCTGGGAAAGAAGCCCCAAATCCCAGGTCTCTATGCCTTGGACGTGTTCCTTCCGAGAATGTATATGTTTGTGCAATGTGTCTTGCTTACATATGAAAGAACAAAAACATACCTTACTTTCTCAATACTTACCTGCACTGTTCACTGACACTTAAGACTGTCTGGAAAGAAAATGCTTATCATTGGAAATAATTGCAATTATTTCCAATTGTGGGTGGCTCACTCTGTTAAGCTTCCGACTTCAGCTCAGATCATGATCTCACGGTCCATGAGTCCGAGCCCCTCGTTGGGCTCTGTGCTGGCAGCTCGGAGCCTGGATCCTGCTTCGGATTCTGTGCCTCCTTCTCTCTCTGCCCCTCCCCTGCTCGCCCTCTGTCTCTCCCTCTCGAAAAAAATAAACATTAAAAAAAAAACCAAACCATTGCAATCTTCTGAAAACAAAGCGGTATGGCATGGCCTGAGCCCCCCCAGCATAGCACCCATCTTCCTCCGTGTGTGTCCTCCCTGGACAGGGGTGAGGAACGCAGGGGGGCTGGGTGCTTGGGGCAGAGCCGCGTGCCACAGCTGCCCTTCTCTCGGGATGCTGGCAACGGGAATTTTGTCTTCAGAGACACTGGAGCCTCTCTACTGGCCGTTACCTGGTTCCCCGACACCCTGCGAGAGCTACAAACAGAAGCACATCCCGTCTGAAAGAGTTGTGTCTCATCTTCTGACTTTGGCTTTGTGGCTCCGCAACTGGGGCTGGAGAAGAATCCGCACACCGCGGCTTGGACTCAGACACCTGGAGGGCGTGGGGACAAATTGAAACCTCTTGTGGGAAAGAGTTTTGCCAAACCTGCGTACCAGCCCGTGGAGCTGACGGCATTCACCCGGCCTGGGGATTCTCAGAAAGACCCCGGTGAGGCCCGTAAAGACTGTGAGAAGGACGGTGGAAACGTAATTCGAGGAGGAGAAAGCAAGATGTTCACAGAGTGTCGCTGTCCAGCTCTTCTGGAAGGTTCACCCAACAGCTAGCTGAGGACCGAAGCAACCCAGCGTGGCCCAGAGCAGGAAGGAGCGGGGAGGGTCTCATGCAACTCACCCGCCCATCTTTGCGAAAAACACGTTTTCGGTTTTCATTTGTTTGAATGAAAACGTGCATTTGGATTTTATTTGCCAGGTGAACGTCACATATTCTGTACTAAAAGTCAGGGCGTTTTCAAGGATCAGGATCACGTGCGCGGACGGTCCGAGAACGTTCCGTCTGCACAGCCCCTCTCTATGCCGCTCGTGCTCAGAACCACTGAGTGCTCTGTTCTGACTGCAACAGACAAGTGACATAAAAAAGCAATTGCACGATATGTATCTGTGTAAATCAAATTGTGCATTAAATAGCAGAGAATAAAAAAAGGGGGGTAGGTAGACCTGAGCAATTATGACTAACATCGTTATTCAAAATCTTTCCATTTAGTTTTCTTTTCGTGATAAGAATCAAGGACTCTCTTGCCTCGCAAAATTAGTAACATTCACCACATGTGACTAAAGGAAAATCACATTAGGTAAGGTAATATTTACCATGTCCACAGCACTTAACCAAGTAATCCATATGGGGCGCACAGCAAATTATTACGTTTCCTTTTAAGGTCGTTACGTAGGTACGCTGTTACATAAAATATTTTCAAAAGCCTCAAAATCTAACCGTAACACCCTTGCTAAGAGCAGAGAGAGCCCACTGAGATGAGTAAGCTTTCAGCTATAAAGACAAATCACTACACTCCTATGGATATTTATATAAACACATCTACTGTCCTTAATCAATACAATTAATAGCAAGGAACACACATTTATACTGAAAATGACGAAAGTCAATTTGTCCTGAAGATTCAAGGGGGTCCCTAGGAGATCAGTTTTCCGTTTAGTGTGGGTTATCACACTCAATCATATTAAGAAGTGCTTTTCAATACATCTCTCAAAATTCCTCTTCTGATTTCTCCATGTTAAGGGAGAGTCTAATTGGATTTTTAATCCTTGGCTAATCATACTCGGCTGGGTTTAGGTGGAAACTGAAAAGTGCTTTCCACCAACCTATTATTTTAAGGCAAGCTCAGATGTAACCCAAATCAGTAGGAAAATAATGCAGTGAGCTCTTCTACTGTATACACATTGCGTGAAAACAATACACTCCTTTCTTCACCAGGAAGCCCGTCCCCTGCCTTTGAAGCAGCTTTGAAATAATGGACCGCTATGGGCTACTTTCTTCTGGTTTCTATGTTTCAATACCGGGCTTGTCTCCTCTGTTTGTTTTTAGCTAATTGCCTCAAGATCTAATAAGTTAGTGATGACGGGTGATGCGCACCAGTGACCCCTGCCAAAAGAAATATCATGTCGCACCCAAGTTGAAGGAGTGGCCCTGATCGGTCAAGAATGCTTTCTCTAAGGGGCTCTAATTTCTTGAGTGGGGGTCAGGAATGGCATCAGTGATTGGATTGGGCCCTTAAAGTGTCCGCCCTAGGAGACTTTCCGGAGAGACAGACCAATAGACACGCTCGTCACCGGCTGCCCGGGCTGCTGCCTTATTGAAAAGCAGTCACCGTGCGCGGCCCCATCTTCCGGCAGACCCATCATGCTGTCCTTTCTTGGACAGCCGTTACAGGAAAATTCAACTTTGATGAGAAGTTTAATCTGGTTCCCGTGGAACACGCTCTCCTCAAGTTTTATCCAATGTTCTTCCCTCCTCGGGGCAACTGAGCCTAATAAAGGAAACAAATAGTGTTGGCTGCGAGGAGCATCTCAATCCGGGGGAACAGAGAAAGCACGCTGGCCAACATGCGATTGGTGAACCATCTCTTCCGTTACAAGGAAAACCCAAGCCCCCTTCACACAATGCTGGGCTGTTTAAAACCCATGCCCGCTGGGGAGAAAGCAGTCTCTGGAGCTGTGAGCGGAAATCAGAGCTCAGAGGGGGCCAGGAGCTGTGTTTTGTGTGGGGCTAGAGTGAGAGGTACGTTTCCCAGGGCTGCCTTGGGGGGAGCTCGCCTCCAACTGGGGGCTTGAAACCACAGAAATGTGTTGTCCCGAATTCCGGAGCTGGAAGCCTGAGATCAAGGTGGCGGCATGGCCGAGTTCTCTGTGCTGGGCTCCTTGGCTGGCGATGACATCACTCCCTGGGCTGGCGATGACCACGGCATCGCTCCCTTTGCTGGCGATGACATCAGCCCCTCGGCTGTTGATGACGATGGCATCACTCCCTCAGCTACGATGGCCATGACATCACCCCTTCCCCGTGAGGCTGCTGTCCCCTGACTCTAGTCCTCTTCACACCGTGTTCTCCTCCTGTGTCTCTGGGTCCAAATATCCCTCATCTTACAAGACACCGGTCACTGCACGGGGGTCCGCGGGATCCGTGTGGATCTGAACTTGCCTACCCGTTCAAAGACCTATTTCCATGTCGGGTCCCAGTCAGAGGGCCTGGAGTTGGGATTTCAGCTGACCAGTCGCGGGTGGGGGGTGGTAGGGGGGCCGCAGCCCAGCCCACAACACACACGGGAGACAACAGCTGGTTTCTCTCGCGGGTGACCGCTGAGCTCACGTGATCCTCCCGCCTCCCCCGCCTCACCCCACTCAGACTCTGTCTCTGTTGGCCTCCCTGTGGTCACACTGGGTTCACCCTGTCCTCTGTCTGCTTTCAGGGTCCGGAGGTGACTCAACCTCTCAGCATCTCCAGGGGGATCAGAATTGCAGATCTAGCTGCACATTTGAGGGTCTCTCTAGGCCTTTCTGGAAACTCCCAAGCATGGGTGTTTTCTCTGCAGGGGATCAGTGGAGATGTGTCTGGAACACAGGGCTTAACTGTGGCACGAGGAGAGGTTTCCAGAAACCTTTTCTGGGCAAGCCGCCCCTGCTGCTCCCCCCGGCCCCTTCAGACGTCCCTGTCCCACACTTGTGCCCGCCCCTCCCCCGCCACGCTTCACCTGCTCCGTCAGCCAGCCCGGCCCTGCCCCGGGCCCGCCCCCACCCGCTCTCACCATCTCGGGCACGGCCACGCTTGGCCGTGGGACTCGGGGAAGTCCAGGGGAAGGTCCACAGACGCTGCCTTCAGGAGGTGGGGCAGCGGGGTCCGAAGAGCCGCAGTGCGGGGCGCCCGGCGGGGCTAGGACCCGGGGCTCGCTCGCAGCTTTCATTCATGTCTCGCAATTTCAGTGGAGGCAGACAGTGTCCCAGTTTGCGATGAGGAAGCGTGATTCCCACTCAGAACAACTTCTTCCAGAATCACCGGGATGATCACAGGTGGAATCAGGATCTATCAAGTGAGCCTGGGGCCAAAACGCATGTTCATTAATTAAATGCAGATTTACCTGTTTTGGACTTGGAGGCCAAAAGAGATTGTCTGTTAGATCGGGGAGAAAATGCCGAGTTCTCTGTTCACAGTGCTGGGGCTCTGGGCTCTGCCGTCTGGGGGCAGGGCACGGGGAGACCTCCCCTCCCTGGTCCTGGGACACCGGGAGCTGGGGGGAGGCAAGCATCTAGACGTGCAAAATGTTAGCCATATGGTAACTGTTATCTGTATGACAATTCAACCTTCTATCTGTTTCATCTAGTCTCCCAAGTTGACAAGTGACCAGTCCTCGACCTATTGCCATTTTTCCTCAGCGTTTTGCATATACTTAGATTTAGATGACCAAATTTGCTCTGAACCGCTTACTGATTTAAATGTAAAATCTTCACATCAAATAATGTGTTTAACTGTGAAGGTTTAGACTGGATGCATTCTCAGGGCAAAATCATCATTTTAAATAATAGATATTGCTAAGCTTATTTTGGAAAAAAAGAGCCTCTGATTTAAAATTTATTTTTATAGGGGCGCCTGGGTGACCCAGCCGGTGAAGCGTCCGACTTCGGCTCAGGTCATGATCTCGTGGCTTGTGAGTTCTAGCCCCGCGTCAGGCTCTGTGTTGACAGCTCAGAGTCTGGAGCCTTCTTTGGATTCTGTGTGTGTGTCTCTCTCTCTGCCCCTCCCCCACTCACACTCTGTCTCCGTCTCTCTCAAAAATGAATACACGTTAAAAAATAATTAAAATTTATTTTTCTGGCTTTTTATGTATTACGCCATGCCTCACAATCTTCGGCAGCATCATAAACTCTCCCGAAAGAAGTCACAAGCATACGCGGAATGTACATGCGCTTTGAAAGTTGTGTTTGAGGAGGACCTAACCCTCTTTCTGATTGAGGTCATGTTTGCAGTTTCCTTTGTTTAAAATATTCCTAAGAATTCGACTTCTACTGCAAAAATAAATGATAAATTATTTATACATACCAATTATTTATTATTATTTATGCAAAGCTTGTCACATTATGCATGCATAAGGGGATTAAATCACCGTTAACCCGCAATGCCTTTAGGGGCATCATACGACTGGCAAAAGGTGGCACGTGGGTATTACCATCGGCAAATATATGCGTCAGGAGCCTGCACTTTGTTTATGTACATTGCTGCTCTGATATACTTAATAGGAAGGAAAATACGATACCAGAACTGTAGCAACCAATAACGCTCATCCAACTAATTCCAAATTCGATTATCTCCGCATTAAATAAATAACTCAGGCAAAGAATCAACCGTTGCAGTGCTGTGCGCGTCGTAACGTAGACATAAAAATGCCCGTTCGTTTAAACTTGAAACTAAAAGAAACAGATGAGCTCAACTTAGAAAAAAAAAAAAAAAGTGTACTTTCCCTAAGGCAATGCTTCTGTCCTACGATAGTGACTTATTACCATCGAGAGAGAAAGATAAATCAGGGAAATGCCATGATATTAGGACTCGTCATGGTACTTCCTGAGAGCATTCTGAGTTTCAAGGCAAATTCAGTGAAGGTATTTTTTTCCCCAAAATACTAATGCATATAAATGAAATTATTAGCAGCATTCATTTTTAATGGGTAGCCTAATGGAGGCCTGAGAACGAGGAAGCTACCCTTTGATCGTGTGAAGGAGCGTTTTCCACTTCCTAGGGCGAAAATTATACCCCATACGATGACGCTGAAAAGCCACCCAAGTGTGCAATCGACAGCTCAAAGACACCAAGGGTTTACAGGTCTGGGGGAGGAGCCGCCGTGTCGCGCTGGGGGAGCCACGCTGGGGGAGGAGCCAGCGTGGTTGGCGCTGGGGTTTGGACGCTGGAGCACAAGGGGGCTCCAGAGCGGAGGCTGCGGGGCTGGGGCTCTGCGGGTGCCACGGGGACAGCGGCGCCGACCGTGGAGGGCCAGCTTGCCCGGGCACTCTGGAAGGGGGTTATTCATGTCTTTCTCTTGCCCGTCGCCGTGCACGTCTGTGCTCCTGGGACGTTCCTCGCCCCCTCTGGTCACAGCTGAAGCTGCCTTTACCCACACTGCCCACACGGTGACACCTGTGAAACCCTCCTCTGATGTCACCCAGCACTTGTGACCTTGGAGAAGGTGCTGTGGTGGTAACGGGAGTGGTGGCTCCCCACACGTGTCACGGCCCTGCCCCGTTTTCCAGCCGCAGGAGCGGCGTCCTCGCCGAGATGCACAGGGACGCCTTCAGCCGGGGGCGAGCCGAGACTCAGCCTCCCGGTCCTTTCGCACATTCCAGTTAAATGGAATCTGCAGCTTCTCTGTCGCCGTGCCTCGTAATTAGTACCCTCCAGAAGCTCTTTCTCTTTCATTTACAATAATACCATTTGACGATTTGTAATTTCACCTCTGTTTTCAATTTAAGCTCCGCCTCTTTGGTTCTGGCCTCAGACAATAGCCGTTGGGATGCAGCGCTGTCTGCGTTCATGACAGGTATGTTCTCAGACCTTTGTGAATTTCCAAATTTGCAAATACCGCTATGGAATATAATCCCTTCATCAAATGCAGTTGAGTATAGCTGAAAAAATTTTAAACGCTGTGTGAAGACCATCCGTGAATGAGCCAAGTACCAAAGGTATTTATCGAATGATCCACGTCAATTCTCTCCTGCAAATACACTGCCCTGCATCACAGCATTGCCCAGGGACCCGTACGGAGCCTGGCCATCTGTGTTTGCTCTAGGCTGCTAGGGTGTCTGACCTGAGACCAGAGCCACGCCCCCCGTCCTGGGCTCCCTCGGGAACAGATGGGAGCAGCGGTGGGGTGGAGGTGACCTTCTCAGATTCCCTGTGGCACGGTCACCCACCGGGACACTTAAGGACACAAATGCCGGGCCACACCCTGAACCTGCCAGACAAGGCCCCAGAGGGGGGCCCTGGCTGAAGGGGAGTGTTCAGGCGGCCAGGGCGGCGGTGGTGAGGAGGAGGGAAGGCTTCGAGCCAACTGTGAGGCTGACACACGTTCCCATTTACACGCTGGGGCACCGCGGCTTTGCCAACATGGCTTTAAGGAGGTCGAAACGCCTGCTGTGCTTTGGGAAATGCATTTCCCCTACACACAGAGCCTGAGTGGAGTCCCATCCCCATCTGGCCCGGAGCAGCGGTCCCCAGACTGTCCCCGACGCCCCTGCACGGGGCTCGGCGAAGAGGGAGGCCCGGCCTCCCTCCACCCTCCTCAGTGAGCCTGCTTGTGGGCCGGGAGGCGCTCCGTGTATGTGCGGGTGGGTGCGTGTGCCTGGGGCCGGGTGGGGGGCACACGTAAAACTGTTGCAAAATACAAACAGGTGTCGTATGTAAAACACAATTCCCCGTGCATCCCGGGCACAGACACCGATGCTCATGCTCGGCGTCTTCGAGTCATTTGAAAGGATAATTAGTGTGTGGTGTCTGTCTGGGACCCTCCGAGGGTTAGTGTCCATCCTGTTTGTCACTGTTTCTCTCCTAATCCCCTCTAATGAGGGTTTATGTTAACACGGATAAGCCTTCGCCAGCACGCACTGCCCGCCCAGTCGCCCTGACGGAGGGCACGCTGCTCAGACGTCACCGTTCGGCTCTCTGCCTGCCGGGCATCAGAGGGCGTCCTTGGGAGAGGCTCCTGTCCCTGTGGCCGGGCACCCCCCTCCCCGAGGGTCCCTGCTGGACTGTGTGCTTTCAGGGACCTTGTTTACCTCAGTCACCAGCAGCTAGTCAAGGACACTTGCTCGACAAGGGTGTGCTGGCTGCTGCTGCGGTCACCTCCAGCACCCTGCCCCTGCCCCTGCCCCTGCCCCTGCCCCTGCCCGGGAAGACCGCAGGACACGCTTCGGAGGGGGAGCTGAACCCCAGACGGCCGCGGATTTGGCGGCAGGCATCAGACCCCGCTAGTTTTGAGAAGCAAGGCTAGGCCTGTCTTTCCTTTGTGGTCAAAGTGCCAGAGGGAAAATGCAGGAGAGGCAGGTCTCAGCCATTGAGACGGGCAGCATGCTTTCTGTGAGCTCATACTTGCCATAAATCCTTTTAACGTGTATTTATTTTTGAGGGGGAGAGGGGCAGACAGAGAGGGAGACACAGAATCTGAAGCAGGCTCCAGGTTCTGAGCTGTCAGCGTGGAGCTCGATGTGGGGCTTGAACTCACGAGCCGTGAGCTCATGACGTGAGCTTCAGTCGGACTTAACTGACTGAGCCACCCAGCTGCCCCTGAGATTTGCCAGAATATTTACTTAGCTCTCAGAGGATGATGGTAAAGAAAAAAAAAAATGGAAAAATAATAATTATCACAATTTAATACAAATGAAGATTCACAACCTGTTAGTGTTTATAAATCCACGTATACATGTGCTATTCATTTAGGCCACTCAAGACCTCTACGTTAAGAGCAGAATTATTAGTCTGACTTTACAGGGAAACCCGGTCCGGAGCATCAGACAGGCAGAGTGGCTTTCCTGGAGTCCCACCGTAAACCAGGGGTGGGCACGGCCCCCCAAGAGCTAAGCGGGGATGTCTGGAGGGGGCGGGGCCTGTGCCTCACCCCCCCAGGGATGAGGCGGGTCCCCTGGCGGGCGGCCAGTGTGGCTGTGGCTTCCGGGAGAGGTGGCTCGTGGGTGCAGCGCACTTGTGCACATGTGTGCACACACACACACACACACACACGTGTGCCCCTCTGGCAGCCTGGCAGCCTGGCCTCCTCCTATAAGCTCTGGGCTGAGGAAAGGGCTCCGTGTCAACTCTGGCCAAGGGCAGCAGGTCTGAAGGAAGAGGACTTAAGGCCCCGACTTCCCTTGTCCTTGGAGGATGCTTGAGTTTTGGAGGAAAAGAGACTTTCTCTGCCTGTGACGTTAAAGTCCATGTTCTGAGGCGTGGGGTTCATGCTGGCCGGTGGGTCACTGTAACACCCCCCTCCCCCAACACAGGACGAGCAGCATGGAAGGCACCCGTTTAAGACTCACTGAATGACTGAATAAATGAATGAATGAGCTGGTTCCGGGGAACAGAATATGGCCGCAGAGGGTCACTTGGGCGGGTCTGCTAGCATCGACCCGACACACACATGTGAGGACAGGGCCAGCGGCATGGCTAGACGTCAGCAGGATGGGGGTCCTGTCTCTGATGTGGTCTGACGGGGAGCTCCCGGGCATGCCTGCACCACAGCTCCCAAGAGGCGCCCCTGCCGGCCTGTCCTGGGGGCTCCTCCTGGCCTGGAAAGGCTCCCTGGGTGCGCCCCGACACCGCCCCGACTCGAGGACACACAGGGCTCAGTGTGTCTGCTCCCTGTGGCTGCCATGCGAGGTGCCACTCAGCGAGGGGCTTAAGGCAAGAGGAGCCACTCCTTCAGCGGTCTTGGAGGCAGGAGTCAGAATCCGGGGTCTCCGCGGGGCTGGGGGGATCCTCGCTCGCCTCGCCGAGCTTTGGGGCTGCTGGCGGTCCTTAGCTTGCGGCCACATCCCTCCAAGCCCTGCCTCTCTCTCTCCTGGGTTTCTGTGTCCCTCCTCTTATAGGGACATCAGTGACAACGGATTCAGGCCACCCACTCCAGTATGCTGTCACATTAGCTAATTATATCTGCAAAGACCCCATTTCCAACGAAGTCACGTGCACAGTTTACTCTGGGGGTGGGACTTATTCTGGGGGGGGCATGATTCAACCCACAGCCATGAGGCAGCACGCTGTTTCTCTGTGCCCGAGTGGCTCTCAAGGACAGCCTGCTTGTTAGCACCCCCGCACCAGCCTCCTCACCACCCAGCCTCACGCCCCACAGCCTCCCGGACTGGGGCTCCTGGGGTCCCATCTCCCACGAGAATCCTTGCAGCCTCCAGCTGGTGCTTTTCTGCAGCGGGCACCCCCATCCTCGTGGCTCAGATTCTCCCCAGCTCCTTCCCGGAGCTTCAGAAACACATGACGAGGAGACGGGCAGCTCAGAGGAACCGCACAGAGGCTCCTGCGTGCGGACGGAGAAGAGAGGGCGCACCGTCCCGCCAGCGAGGAGGCCCCTCAGACCAGCCCCTGTGGTGCCGACTGACTCCACCTGCTGAATGAAAGGGAAGAACATACATCTCAGGACCAAAGCCCCCGTGTCACGGTCTTCTCGCGGCGGCTCGCCTTTTTGTAAAGGAAACCCACAAATATCGGCACAAGCGTTTTCCACGGCAAGGACAGTGCCGTTTCCTGTAGGTGCACTGCGCTCCAGAGTGGGGCCTCCCTGGCCGGCAGGTGGGGCTCGGCCGGGGGAAGGCGGATGTGCAGGCAGGGTGTTCCCCGGGAACGGGCTCCCATCCCTGCGCTGATGGGCTGCGTTGTCACATGGCCTGAAAAGTGTGGGAAATCAGGACTGGCTTCTCTCTGCTTGTTCGGTTGGCCCTCTGTTCCCACCCGATTGCAGGCTTCATCTGGAGAATGAGGCCGGATGAGAGGGGCCCGTCTGCCTCAGGGAGCTTCCTTCTCTTCTGTGCTATCATTTTCTTGGCAACGGATCATCTTCAAGGCACACAATTTTTAAATGTGTCACACACTGGATGGAGATGTCCGTCGGGGATAATAGACTGGCCGAGGCGTTGATCGCTTCTTCCCGGGCTCACTTGATGTGGGCAGCAGGTGTGTGAGAGATGGTCTCAAGCAAGGCCAAGGCGGCAAACCCCTTCTGAGGGGAGGGGAGGGTCCCCCGCCTGCCTTGCAGCCCCCTTCCTCCCTCCACACATTTCCAGGAGCCCCCACGACCTCCACGAACAACCAGGAGGAAGTGGAGAGGCTTAGCGGCGGGCAAAGCAGTGAAGCGTATGCTTTCGTTACGCAGAACACCTTTGTTTTTAAACATTGTTTAACACCAAGTTCAACTTGAGCAAAATACCCACTTTCTTGAGTCTGAGTCTGGAGAGGAAATGCTGAGAAGATTAGAGGGACGTCGTTATCGCCCAAAGAAGTGTAACCAACACACTGTCATGAGTTGAACTGTGTCTTACAAACACTCGTATGTAAAACCCCGAGTACCTTAGAATGTGACTTAATTTGGGAACAGGGTCGCCGCAGATGTGATGACTGGTGTCCTTGTAAAAGGGAGAAATCTGGACACAGAATTGCTCATGGCGAGAAGGCCGTGGCAACATGGAGGAGAGGGGGCATGATGCTTTGGAAAGCCAAGGAATGTCAAGCATTGTCAGTAAACCAGCAGAAGCTGGACAGGGCCTGCAGCAGACCCTCCCTCACGGCCTCAGAAGGAGCCGGCCCTGCCAACACCTTGACCTTGACCTTCTGGCCTCCAGAACCAGGAGGCAATACACGTCTGCCTTCGAGGCCACCCAGCCCAAGACACTTGTTATGACCCCAATAAACCAACACACCCTCCAGAAAACATGGAAAGGCAACTTTTAGAGGGTCGGGCACTTTCCAGTGTCATAAAATGTGTCAATATTCTGCTTTGGGCCAGTTGGTGTGCAAAGTGTGGGAGGACAGCATGTTAGGGTAATAGCTGGGCTGACGCAGGCTCACAGGCAGAGGAAAAGACCGGCAGTAAGTGTTCCGGAAAGTAACTCAAGGGCAGGTTCTCGGATTTGGCAAACAGAAAGAGAGGTCTCTCAGCGAGATTTCAAATTCAGATAAATAATGAATAATTTTTAGTACACTCCTATCCCATGCGATATTTGGGGAATATACATACGTACATGCACACACACACATGCACACACACACACACATACCCATTAAGGAATCACTTGTTGATGGTCTGAAATTCTAGCCTAACTGGGCATCCTGGTCTGCCTAGCAGTTCAATGTGGGAGCTCCCTAAGGTCGTAGATTTAAACCAGGGACACACGGTGAGCCTAGAGCACACTCTGACAACTTGTGAGCCTCGGAACCTCCCGCTCTCTCCAGGTAGGTGAGCTCCATGGGGTCCCGTGACATACACCGCTTGACCGTGACTTTTCATGTGGACCCTACGCCCCCCGAGACCACCGTGGCCTCTCCTGTTTACACAGTAGGAGTCTTGTGGCCGGAAAACGGCACACGCAGGTGGGGCCACTCTCCTCGCGGGAGGATAAATCACATCTTCAAGCCTTCTCAGCGCATATTTTCTGCTGAGGCTGCAGCAGAGGGTCAGATTTATGACCTTTCTGGGGGTGCTTCCGCGGCCGTCTCTCCATCAGGGGTTGTAATCAGACCTGCTCACGCGGACCCCGAATCCAGCAGGGGCCTAGGGCCTCGTCGGGAAAGACTACAGTGTTGAGCTCTGTAGAGCTTGGAGCTGGCGAAAACCTCCCAGAATGTCTTTTTTGTCCAATTGCTTTAAAAAAATATATATATATATCAACCAGTCCCTTTAAAAATAAAGTAATAAAACTACACTAAGCATGGATATAAATGGGTCCTGAACCTCGGGGGGTGGGGAGTAGTGGTGCATTCGGGGCTGGCTGCACAGAGTGGGTTCAGGAGGTGCTGGGAAAGGTTCTGCCCACCACTCGCTGGGCACCGTTCCATCCGTTCCGTCTCCTGTCCAGACACCCCGCGTGCTGTGGCTTGTGCGGCTCTCCCAGTCCAACAGAGACTCATGAAATAAAATGATCAGCTTGGTATTCAGCACCTTCCACCAGGAATTACAGGGAAGAAGTTCCTGTTAGCTTATCAAACGTTCGGTGGACATTTAAAGTCTCCACAAATGCTGTATCCTGGGTTCCTATGCGTGCCTATGTCTCCAGCGAGGCTATGCATACTTGGGTCATGAAGAGTTTAGCTTCCCCTGTTCTAGCTCAAGCTTGCATGAAATCGCCTGGCCAGCGCAAGAATGATATGAGGAGTCCTTGCGCAGGATCGCAGCCGAGTTAGCGGGCAGAAGGCAGAGGGCAGAAAGCAGAGACTGAGGAAGGAGTTTGGTGGTCCCACCATTTGCCGGCGTTCTCGGTCCCTGAGGGTCGACCCTGACCTTTCCGCCCCTAGGTGAGACACATCCCGAGCTGGCGACCTTCCCGGTAGAGAGACCAGCCTGCCCGTTCTGCAGACACCGGGCTCATTCTTCCTGGGAAGGAGGCAGGGCAGCGGCTTGTTCGGCGACCTGGGGCCACCTGCTCTGACAAGGCTGTGGCCCGTCGGCTGGGTGAAGAAGCAGCAACCGTGGCCCTCGTAGCTCGGCCCCAGGCCAGCGGGGTGGGGGCGGCTGGCCTCGGAGGGGGACCCTCTTTCCCTGGCCGGTCCTCAGCATGAGGCCTGGCCTCACCTGCCCCCCTGCCCACTGCTCAGCTGGCCCTCACCTTCACAGGGCTCCAGAAACCTTCTTCTAGATGGAAGAGAGAGAGTTCCTTCCGGCTTTGGTGGGAGCCTCCTGCATCATGGGGTTTCTCCTGCTGCCCCGTCCCCTCTCCGGTCCGGCCCTTGCAGGTGAGCATAGCCCAGCACCTGTGGCCCAGCCTCACACCTTCTGGTCCCTTCTGTCTTCACTGGGTTCTTGGGGACCGTCTGTTTCTCGGGCTGCTTGGAAGCTAGCGGTCATTCCCTTGCTCAGCAGGGTCCCTGCTACTCCAACACGTCCCGGGACACGAAGGCGTGTGTGCGGGCACCCGGCGCCCGGAAAACCGTCCCAGCCACAGGGGGCACGCGGGGCCAGGTCACCTTGTTCCTGCGTTTCCTGCCTGGGAGGGGCGCTCCAGGGTCCGGCTGTGTAACTTCCCGGCCGCTCCAACAGTGATGTGGCTAAAACGCAGGAGCAGCGGGAACGCACGGGTCGCTTAAGCCTGGAGCTTTCGTAGGTGCCACATTACAGCTTGGTTTGTTTGTTTAACCAGAGACGGCTCATAATTCAGAACAAATGTGGCCGAAGAGTTCAAAAACGCAAAACCTGACGAACTCCGAGAACTTGTTATATCCGCTCAGGGACGTGAACCGTGAGATCCGAAATGACCCACCTAATCTACTCCGAGATCTTGGGCAGATCACGCCTGGGAAGTATTCTCTCGCCCCCAGGGTTGCTAGCGCGGGCCCCAGACAGGAGAGAAAGCGCCTCTCAAAGCGCCTTGTCCAAGCCTCCGACGTCTGGCTCTCCCGGCTCGCGGCAGTGCGTGGACGCGGTCTTCTGAGAGCAGAAGTGGAGCTCCTCCACAGTGGAGGAGCTGTGCTGGGAGCTTACGGGAGGAAACACAACTGGAAACGTGACTAGGGCGGGGTGCAGGGACAGGGGGACGAGCCATGGGACTGAGAAGTAAGTCTGACCCCAAATGAGGGGAGAGGAGGAAGGGAGGCTTGGCGGTCACATCCCAGACTGCCATCAGGTCTAGGGCTCGCGGAGGCCGTCGGCCAGTCCCCCAGGGCCGCCTCTGCGTCCCCACTGTGCCCTGCCGGGGGCTGGGAGCAGTCTGGGGTACAGGGGGCTCCTTCTCTCCCTGCCCCCGAGGCCTGCAGAGCCCGCTGTGCGTATTCCCTGGCTCTGCAGGCGGTTGGGCCTGAGCGGATCAGTGGGGCTGTGGCCTGAGGGTCTCTCACGGTCGGAGGTGTGGAGGTGCTGGGGACCCTGCTCCCGGGCTCTGGGCCTGTGGGTCCCGGCGTTTAGGAAGCTGGGGTTGTCGGGGGTGCCAGGTTCCTGCGGCGGGGAGGAGACCAGGTCCTGACTCGGGGGGTTGCTCCCCGCTGGCTGCCCCCGCCCCACGATCCCTCCCAGAGGGGCCCGGATCTCACGGCATTCCCGGCCCCGCAGCGGGGACCCAGGGCAGACACTGAAAACCGGAAGGTACTGGGGGCTCGTGCGCCAGGCTCTAAGAGGGTGAAGGGGGTGCCAGGCTGGACCGGCAGGGGACAGGATGGCTGGTCCCGCTGGGTGGCTGTGGGCCGGGCTGCTGGGCACTGAGCGTAGGGGTGGGGGCAGGCAGGCGCACCGGGTGCTGGAGAGGGTGAAGCCTTCAGGGAGGGGCCTGTGAGGGAGTGAGTTTTCTCTAAACTTGCGAAGTTTTTGAAGATAAATGCTATATTCGTCGCTGAAAGGAAGATTAGAGAAAACAAAACTAAAAACAAAAAGTAAGGTATTGTGCAAAAAAACCTGTAAGATAGGAGAGACTTGAGGTGGGGGGCAGACAGAGGCCGGAAGGGAGGGGAGAGGGAGGGAAAGAAAGAGGGATGGGGAGAGGGAGGGAAGGGGGAGGGGAGTGAGGGAGAGGAGGAGAGGGAGGGGGAGGGGAGAGAGAGGGAAGGGGGAGAGGGAGGGGAGGGAGAGATGGAAAAGGGAGGGGGAAGGGAGGAGAAAGGGAGGGGGAGGGAGGAGAAGAAAGGAGAGGGGAGGAGACAGGGAAGGGGAGAGGGAGGGGAGGAGAGAGGGACGGGGAGGGCAAGGGGCAGAAAGGAAGGGACACTGAGTGGAAGAAGGTGTTAGCAGAAAAGGAGAAGGTTGAACAGACGTGGGAAAGCAGAAATATAAAAGGGTAGGAATCTCATGGAACATCCCCCACGTATTAAAAAGATGAACGCTTCTTGAGACGCTTTTTCTACAAAAACCAGAATCCCCATTCATGGAGGCCTCTGGAGGGCCGGTGTCTCCCCAAAGCCTCGGTGTCCCCTTTCCAGTCTCCCCCCAGTTCTCGTGTTTATCGTAAATTGAGGAGAGTACACACCCCCGGGTTCCCAAAGGAAGAGGTGTGCTCCTCTGGGACAGGAGCCCCTCCAGAGTGAGCAGAGGCCTGGGGACAGCCCGGTGGACGCGTCAGCTTTTCCCTCAGGCGGCGAGACGATCCCCCTCGAGGACAACACGGGACACATTTTCCCCGTCAGCTTTGCTCACTGCCCCGGTGGGACAGGCTGAAGTCCCATACTGAGAACTCTTATAATTTCCATACCTTAAATAATTTAACGTGAAATCACATAAATAAAATGCTATAACTGAGCATAATGCTTTATACATTTTCTAATAATCCTAGCCTTTTAAATTAGCATAATAACACTTAGAATAATTGAAGAATTTAATTGCATGGAGCACTGGAATATTATCTGCTGTGCTGGGCGCCACGATGAAGCTCTGATTAGCTTTAATTTAGTTGGTTTTCTCAATTTAGTTTTCATATTAGATATTGCGGCAGAAGTTAGCTGCACGCACGTGAACCGCGGGACGCGTAATTGTTCATAAGTGCCTACGCGCTTTGCCGAAAATCTCTAGACATGCCATTTTTGACCTTAAAATAGAGGAAAAGAGTCAGTGAGGGCAAATAGTAGCTATCGCCTCCTTTCTGCTGTGTGTCCATGATTGCCGACATACCGAGGGTAAGTCCCAGCGCGCTCGGGGGGCGAAGCTGTCTCTTTGCTCCCCCCTCTGCCTTGCCCCTCCTCCCACCCTTCATCCGCAGCCACGGGAGGACGGCTATGTTCACAACACTGGAGTCCGTTCGTTCCACAGCAGCCCTTCATGGTTAATGCAAGAATAAATTCTACTTTGCACACATTTCACAAATGTAACAGCAAGACACCAGATTCTGCGTGAACCTTCTGCGTATAAATATAGTTTTTAAGGCTCTCTCAGAGCCTCATGACGCATGGACATCACTGATGGAAAAGAAGATTTTGCTAGAAGAAAAGTGGATATGTAAACTTTGGAGTCCCAAACAGATACCTCAGTGGGGTCAGCATATTTTCAGTTTCTAAGAGGATTTAACCCAGAATTTCTTTAGCGATCCCACCATGACAGTGTACTCCTTTACTTCTGCCGCACGAAAAATTACCAGAAGCCTAGCGGGTTCACACAACACGCTTCCTTTGTTGCACCGGTGTTGCGGGGAGTCGGGGCCCTCTGCAGGGGAATCAGGGTCCTCTGTAGGGGAGTCGGGGTCCCCTGTGGGGCTACATTGCGTGCCGGCTGGTCTGGTGCTAACCTGGAGGCCGGACTGGGAAGGAGCTGCTGGAAAGTTCACTCAGGTGTTGGCAGATTTCCCTTCCTTGATGTTCTCGGCCTGGGGCCCCACGTTCTTGCTGGCCTTGGACAAAGTCTGTCCTCAGCGACGAGAGGCCACCTCAGCGGATCGCCATTTGGGCTCCCAGGGTGGCTGGGACTCTTTGAGAGCCAGGACAGGCAGACTCTACAATGAGGCTGTCTTGGAACCAGAGCTCCCAGGACAGAATGTTCCACATGGAAGCCCCATCCCGGCTCCTTTGCCAGATTCTGTAGGACGGGTCCAAGGGAAGGGGACAGTACCAGGAAATAGACACCAAGAAGCCAGGGTCTCTGGGCCACCTTTGGGTCTATGAACCGCATGTGCGTAGAACCCCTGTCCGAACGTCATTGGAGAACGCAAAGCAAACCAAATGAGGGCTTGCTGATTTCCTTCCAAAGGAGCTACAGATGTATTCAAGCTTATCATATTTTCAATGTCTGACGGTCACTTCTAGAATTTGGAGTTTCCATATATTCTCAAAGGAACAGATGACATCCCTCTAAGCTCAGGCTGTCTTTTTCTACCCCACACAGCATCTCTGATGAAGACGTAGGGACACATACACACACACACGACACAATGCAGAGACACACACGTCCACAGACATGCAAACACACCTTTGCAGGGAGACGGGCTCTCAGGATTTCTCCCTGCCCTCGCTTCCAGGATTCCCGGGGATTAACGTGCGCTCTCCAATGGAACGCAGTTGCTTTGTGCTGCACGTGAAGCACTGAGTAGCTCTGCCTGGCTCCCGCGTGGGGGATCCGGCCCCGTTCCGTCCTCTGGGCAAGCGCCCCTGGCTCACTTACCCCTCCGTGGTCTCTGAGCTGCACGTGGGCACCTGCACATCACAGGCCCATGCCTTCAGAGCGTGGTCCAGATCCGGTGACTTCCTGTAACGTTGACTTTCATGCCAACGGTTACAAATGAGCTGCTATTCACTCCCCGTCGGGTAAGTGTCGCTAATGAGGAGAAGCCATAAGCTGCAGTCTAAGAGTCGGATTGTTGGGCTGCCTGGCTACCCCGCACACCGATGGGCGACAGTGAATGTCAGGGCCCCAGAAGGAAAACACGGAGAGACTGGCCAAGGCCAGCCTTCTTACTGGAAAACGCAGCTTAAAATATGTGCACCTTTGTTGATTGTGCACAGTGTTGGCTTTGTGTCGAAAGGGCTGTGCGCGGTCCTCCTGTGTGACAGATTGGGCTTAGGGGCTGTGCCCACTGTGCCCCACTGGAAGGTGTCTGGTCCAGGGAGTGTGGTCCTGGGGATGCTGGGGAACCCGGTCCCACGTCCCAGAAGGAGGTGTGGTCTGTCACGTGGAAAGACAGTTATGCGCACAGAAGAGAGGGGGTGGGGGTTGGTGTCAATGCCGATTATGTGAAGGAATTTCTGGAAGACCCTTGGTCTCTGTGGGGACTTGTTCTTGGCTAATCAATGGCAAGGCCTGCAAACACACGGCCCCTTCTAAGTAAAACTCTCCAGAGCATGGACATGATTTATAAACGGAGCCTCTGCCCCCACCTGCTTACAGGGGGACAGTCGGTGGTATGGTCTGAATGCTTGTGTCCCCCCAAAATTCATATGTTGAATCCGAGCCCGGGATGTGATAGAATCTGGAGGCGGGGAGGGGATCAGTGCGTGAGGCTGGAGCCTCTTGAACAGGATCCGTGTCCTGCTAGAAGGGACCCCAGAGAGCCCCTCACCCCTCCTGCCCTGTGAGGACACAGCGGGAAGAGGGCGCTGCATGAACCAGGAAGCTGGCCTTAACCGCACACGGAGTCTGCGGGTGCCAGTCTCCGGAACTGTGGGGGATAAGTGCGTGTGGCTCATTGGCCACCGGCCTGTGGCACTTCGTGACAGTGGCCGAAGCTAAGACATCAGACAGGACCTTGGCCCTCGTCGCTTAGGAAGCACCTACTGTGATGTCGGTCACCAGGGCTGCGGGTCCTTTTTCTTGGGACTTCGGAAGACTCACTGAACGAAGCTCTTCACAGTGAACGGGGTTGGAAGGAGGGACAGAGAAGTCCAGGGAGTCTGTGCAGAGAGGAGGTTTCCTGCCCGAGCGAGAAGCCTGAGAAACAGCGGCGGTAGGCAAAGAAATGAGGCGCTGGGGACAGATGAGATGCCTGGTAGTGGCCACAGTATGGCTTTCCGTGCTGGACTCCAAGGCTCAGAGTGCCCCGGGCCAAGCCGCCAAGCCCCCGCCACTGCTCCGGGGAAGGGTCTTTTCTGCTCCTCCAGCCCACGGGCTCCGGGCGCTCCTGGGCTTGGGCCTCCACCGTCACAGGGCCAAATCTCTGCGTGTCTCTTAAAAGGACGCTTGCCGTTGCAGTTAGGGCCCATCCGGCTCATTCAGGATGATCATCACAAAATTCATCAGCTAATCGCATCTGCGAAGACTCTTTCCCACCTCAGGCCACATCGACAGGTCCCGGGACTGGGGCACGGACATGTGTTTTTGTGCCCACCCCCTGCCCCCCGCCCTGGTCTCTAGGAAGGAAGGCGGACAGGTGGAACGCCCCGAAGCTGAGTCATGCTGGGTGAGGGGGCATGAGGGGTTCAAGTAGCACCTGTTCGCCCCGTGAGCCTGTGGGCTCCCGGGGACTCGGACCTTGGTGCTTCTCTGGGTCCCCAGGCCCACGCTGGCCGTCTGGAGCTGTGAGCCTCCACCTCTGTCCACTGGCACGACACTCTTCAGGGGACAGAGCAAATCAGTGCTTGGCTCGGAGCCCCCCATGGCGCGCGCAAAAACCTCAGCGTGCAGTGCCGTCCCCAGGGGTGACGAGACGAGGGCCATCCTTAGGCAAGCGGCCTCTCTGTTTTGGGTACAACTGGCTCAGCCCTGGGGCTCGATGGCCCAACAAGTCAGGTTGACCCTGAATGTCTGAGCGATTCTCAACATCACCCACAAATTGAGAGAAGATTCCCAGAAACCACAAGACTTCAGCTTCTTCCACGTGCGGACCCTGAGTGGGAGACGGTAAGGAGCCGAGCAGAGAGGACGGGACGATCTCCAGAGCGCCAGGCCTTTGCTGGAAAGTCTACACAGAAAGGAACACAGCCTCTGTGATCTTACCCCTTATTTTATTATTATGATTTTTTAAGCAGGCTTCATGCCCAGCGTGGAGCCCAACCCGGGGCTTGAACTCACAACCCTGAGATCAAGACCTGAGCTGAGATCGAGAGCAGGACGCTTAACCGACTGAGCCACCCAGGCGCCCTTTACCTGTCATTAACATCCCTTCTCTGTCTTTGCTCACGTAGAAAAACGCACGCAGGCATGCACACGTGAATACGCGCACACACGGACGCACGGTCTCCCTGGGGGCGCACACGAGCACACACATGGAAAGAGGCTGTTTCTCAGGGAAGCGTGTGAAAGGGCGACACTTCCCCGTGGGGCTGGCTGAGGGGAGGCTGGTCCCGGTGCCGTCTCGAGGAGGCGTGGGCTCTCCCAGAGAAAACCCGCGGAGCCAGTGATTGATTTCATCGTCTTAAAACCCTGTGGGTCTGACAACCAATTACAAGACTGTTAATCACCAGTTTGCCGTGAACGCGGGGTGTGCCCGTTGCATGAGAACCCTAATTATCCCGTCTCCTTGACTGACAGCAGGTTGGCTGATGCCTCCTTTGTGGGAACCCGAAGGTGGGACTGGGGCTCGCCTGGGACGGCAGACCCCGCGTCTCTGTTGCAAGAAGGCCGCGTGGCCGGAGCTCACACACCAGTATCCACGTGGAGGGAAGAGTCTGGCGTGTTCTCCTCTTCTCTGGGTGGCCTTGCTCCCGCCTGTGCGTGATTGTGAGGTGTGGACGTGCAGAGGAGCCTGTGACTTAGCCTTTGCTCATCTGCGGAAGCTTACGGGAGCCCTGTCTGAGGAGCGGCGTGGGGAGAAGTAACTCAGAGGGCTCTCCCGCTCACCTTGTTGACAAGAGGTGGATCCCGAGGGCAGGAGATCCCCCGAGTGTAGACGGACATCAACATTCTCGACACTGACCGGGTGGGCCCCAGCGTCAGACTCAAGGGAAGGACCTTGTGGGGCCACTGCTCATGTGGGACAGACCTGGGCACATGACCTTGATAAGGGTAGGTGGGACCGGACCCTCAAAGGGCAAGTCTGCTGAGCACGAGAGGACAGAGAGGATCTGCCAGGAGCCCAGGCCGCCGGGCTGCGGCGGGGAAGGGGAGGGCTGGCTCCTTGCACAGAGGTCACAGAGGTGGTGTCTCGAGCCCGGAGGCCCGGGTGAGCTGGGGTCTCTGATCACGTTTCCTGATTCGTCTGGCACCACTCTACCTCGTCGTGCGACCGAGGCTAAGTTTAAACTTGGTGGCGCGGGACGCTCGCCTCCCAGAAGCCACGCCTCTCCTGCAGCACCAGGCGGGCGAGGACGTCAATCCCAACGTCGGGCGTTTGGTGTGCGTGGGACAGGGCAGAGGAAGGCCGCGTGGACGCTTGGTCGGCAAACAGGAGGCGAGCTGGCCGGCAGCTGCAACCCCCGGCCCAGCGAAACAGAGGCCCCCCCCCAGGTGGCTGCAGGAGCAGGACCCCGTCTCTACACCTAGGTGCCGCCCCCGGCCCGTCCCTGCACGGACCTAACCCATGCACCCGCCCGCCCGTGACCATGCATTCCGCTGCTTCTCTCAAATGCAACATTTAGAAAAGCGATCCGGCGTCCCCATGCTCTTGTGGCAGAATGGATCTGCCCGGTGGCTCATCTGATGGCCGGCTCAGGAGCACGTGTGTGAGCCCAAGGGCCTAGGCCTTCGGGTCTGCAGGTTCCTGTGTCTCCGAACACCGGAGATGAGTCACATTTTCTCCAGCCCCAGCTGGAGGTCCAGGGCCGGGAAGGTGAGATGCGGGCCGTTGGATTCTCCTCTTCCCCCTGCACCCCGGCGCCCCCCTCGGTGTGGTGGTGCACACCCGTGAAGGGTGCGGGTCCCGGGCCAGGCCCTGCCACCCACCAGCCGTGACCTGGGGCGACAGAATCAGCCTTCCTGTACCTCTGTCTCCTTATCTGCAAAATGGGATGGTGAGCACAGTTCTGACCTCAGTGACTCACTGTCAGGATTAAACAGGCTGATAGATACGGAGACAATTCTTAGAAATGTAACTGCATTTAAGTATGGCTATGGCTGAACTACAGCCTCCAGCATTTGCCTTAGAATCTTCTCCAGGAAGAGAAAAGGCCGTCTCTCCTCTAGTGGGACACTTGCATGGTGCCGAAGCTTCACAATCACTGCAATGTTGGGGGCGGGGGGCTCACAGTTCATGAGTTCGAGCCCCGCGTCGGGCTCTGTGCTGACGGCTCGGAGCCTGGAAGCTGCTTCAGAGTCTGTGTCTCCTTCTCTCTCTGCCCCTCCCCCAGTCATACTCTGTCTCTGTCTCTTTCTCAAAAATAAATAAGCATTAACGAAAAACCCATCATTGCAATGGGGAAAATGCCCCTTTACCAGGAGGGCCCCGTGGGCTCATCTCCACAGCTGACCACACAGGTGGGAGCTCTGACGTCATGTAATGGGGGCTGCAACATCACCCGTCAAGTATTTTTGCCCCTAAAATGTTGACACTGAAGCCAACCTCTATAATACATTGTGCATCCCGAGATCTCACATGCTTAAGAATCCTTCCAGTGTCTTTTTAAAAAACAATTTTTAATGTTTATTTATTTTTCAGAGAGAGACAGAGAGAGAGAGAGAGAGAGACAGAGAGAGAGAGAGAGAGAGAGAGAGCACAGGCAGGAGAAGGGCAGAGAGAGAGGGAGACACAGAATCCAAAGCAGGATTCAGGCTCTGAGCCGTCAGCACAGAGCACGGCGTGGGGCTCGAACCCACAGGTGGAGAGATCATGACCTGAGCCTAAATTGGATGCTTAACCTACTGAGCCCCCAGGTGCCCCTAGAGGGCTTTTTAAAACACAAATTCTTGAGCCCTGCCCGCCCGTAGAGGTTCAGCTTCTGGGGTGGGTCCCAAGAATTCCCCTTTCTAACAATCTCCAGGGTCTTGGTGGTGCTGTTGATTGGCTGGAGATCTAGGGGACACAGGAACAAGTTCCGTGATCCCGAGAGGAACTCATCTGACAGAGGAGGCATTTCGGACCCTGACTGTCCTAGAATCTTCAGGAAAGTTAATGTCATGAGAAAAAAGAAAAAAAAAATGGAGGAATTATGCAAGAATAAAGGCGACAAAAAGCCTGACAGCCGATTGCAATGTCTGTTTCTAGATTAGATGCTGGTGCCCACACGAGATAAACCAGCAACACGAGGGTGCCTGTGACTTCTTGCAGAACCTGCTTATTAATGGGGTTCGCCATTCCCTCCAGCGACCTTGGAGAAGGTCAAGGAGCAGAGCCTGGCAGGTGCTCACCTGCTGGAATCGGGCGGACCACGCCCTGGAGCCGGATTAAGCGTGTGCAGCAACCCCAGGGACGACGCTGGACGACTTCAGCGACCTGCTGCACCTGCCTCTCTCCTGACTGGATCCTTTTCTTTCTCTGTGGGCAAGAAAACATGTGCGAGAGCCGTTTAACTGTCCCAGGCTCCATCGTGGTCTTTCCTGTGAATGTCAGCGCCCCAGGTCACATGCCCCCCACACGTTTCGAAATGATAAAAAACATATTTACAGACCATAAAAGCATCCCTACTGTCAGGACATGTAATCCCTGGTCCAAGCGTCCAGGTTTTTCTTCGGACGTTCTGACGCACCGTAGGCACAGCCAAAGCCCGGTCTTGACTTTCAGGAACATTAAGAAACTACAAAATGTGAATTTTCCATTTTGGGAGACATGGATTATTTTTTAAGTTTATTTCTTTATTTTGAGAGAGAGACAGAGACAGAGAGAGAGAGAGAGCAGGGGAGGGGCAGAGAGAGAAGGAGAGAGAGAATCCCAAGAAGGCCCCGCGCTGTCCGCACAGAGCCCGACACAGACAAACCGTGAGGTCCTGACCCAAGCCGAAGTTGGATGCTGAAGTGCCTGAGCCCCCAGGCGCCCCTAGACATGACCTCTGTTCCCTTCTGCAGGTACAGTTGGAGGTTGGTTGGGATTTGAGTGTTCCCAGTGTAAAGAAGTCAGACCTCTGCTGTGCTGATGGGTCACGGGAGGAGACGGCCCTTGTGGCCACGGGAGGAGACGGCCCTTGTGGCCACGGCCACATGGCTCACAGGCGACATCACACCCAGCAGCCCCACAGCCAGCTTCGCTCCACACCGCACCTTCCGTTCCTCGAAGGCCCAGTTCTGCCTCAGACACGTGGGGGGGGGGGTGGCACGCTGGAGTTGGAGGGCCGGCTGATCTTGTTGGGAGGTCCTCCGGAGTGCGTTTTCAGAATCAGGAAAAAAATACACATGTATTGGTTTGTATAACCGGAACCAGGTAAAGAGATCCCCTGACGTTTGCCGAATAACGAAACAAGACTCCAAAACCTCTCCTTTAACACGGAGCCTGGAAAATGCACGATCGATGGGAAAACCATCATGTGATAATTTAACAAATCCAGAGACTGGGTTTAAATTGAAGTTCGCTAATAACGGACGTTCAAAGCTACAGGCCGACACCCTTTTACGTCCGTCTTGGAAAAATACGCCGCAAACCTAGAAAGCCGACGTTGGCCCCTGGCGTTTAAAGCTCAGGGAGTTCTTCACGTGAAATGCCGCGTCTTGACCTTGGCCAGAATCAGAGCACAGGCTGTTTCCTTGGTGTGAGAGACAGCTTTGCAGGTAATTGTATTTGCTTGTTCTTCCTTCCCTTGGCTTCTTCGCCGGAACGCACTGGGGTCATACGATGCGTTTGCAGAGTGTTGAGCGGCAGGGGCGTGAAGGTGAGGGGCATGTGCGCAGGGGGTACGGGGAAGGCTTGAACCTGGGCCTTGCACCTTGGAGGCTGTCTCGCCGAGGAGAACCTGGTGTCGAGGAGAACACGCACACGGGAAAGTGGGGGCAGCTCCCGCGCCTGGCTCCGCCATCATCTCTGATTCAGGATGTCACCGTGTGCCAGGCCCTGCGGGGTCCTGGGGGTCAGCGAGGAGCCCCCACACTCCAGGAGGGCCGGCCTGGGGGCAGGGGCCTGGGAAACCAAACCTCCACAGAGGGGGTGCGTGCGTGCAGCGTGGGGAGTGTCCCGTCTACCGCACCCACCTCCAGACACCTTGGCCGCCTCCCGCTGCCTGCCTGGGACGGGTGGGGTGGACCCTGAGGACGTGACGGGCCTCCCGAGAGGCGAAAACAGGGAAAGGAGGGATAAGGGAGGGGCTCGGGGCTGTTTCCAGCAACGAGTACTCACAGCGATTCCTCAAAGGGCCAAGTCAGCGAACGCCGCTCAGTCTTCCCCAAAGGCCATGGTTTGCAGTGTCCTGACGTCTTCAGGCCTGAATCTTCCCTCCGAAGGGACAGAGGCGGCCGTGCAGCCAGACCCAGGAGCTGGAGGGCAGGTAAGGCAGTTACCCTGCCCCGTGGAAGCCCGTCCTCCCGCACGCTTTCTGCTCAAGCACCCCGCGTCGGCAACATCCTGGCTCCCAGCTGCCGGGCCTCGGCTCCCAGAGCCGCTGGGACGGTCCTGGCCGGGGGGCCGCAGGTCTGAGCCACCAGCGGGGCCCGGGGCTCAGAGCAGAGGCTGCAGCAACGCGGGACACGGGGCAGTCGTGACTTTGTCCAGGGGCACAGGTGCCTCCTCCACCTGCTGCTGGGAGCTTAGAACAAAGGGAAGCTTCTGCTGACGCTCTTGCTTTGTGCTCACGGAAATGGAGTGAGTGAGCCCTCCGGGAGGAAGAAGCCACATTACGACAAGGGACAGGGAAGGACCTGCCATTGAGGCAGAGCCTCGAAGGACGCAGAGGTAGGATTTTCTACTGGGTTTGAAGCTGACACACACACACACACACACACACACACACACGGGGAAAGCGCAGAAATTTCCTGAACGCCACCATGCAGAGAAAGCCTCCTGACAGTTTGGTAACTGTCTCCCAGAGACAGCCATCCACCTTGGCCTGAATCAATGAAATCTTGAGCAAAGCCAGTGAATTAAATTAAATCAATGCATCTTAACCTGAATTAATGAAAACTCATGCGTGAAGAGTCGGGCGTCAGGTTTCACGTCAGCACGCTCTGGCATGTTACGTTTATCTGCAAGAAGGGCATTTGGTGGCGTCCACACCATTTCAAAATTGGTCTGACGTGTTGGGTAAAATATGAAAACCACATGGAAGAGGGAAGGCCCTTTGCCTGCGGTTTCAGGACCAGCGTTCCGTAAAAATTCAGCTGTTTTCTCGATACGTATTGGTCAGACGAATGAACATCTAAAGAATATGTTATTGACAGAAGCAAATGGTAAACCAATCTGAACTGAGTGATTCCACATACATAACCCACAACATGGTACATGTATCGTGCATATGCATACATCCACACATGCGTGTGCACACGTGTCCGTTCTAGAAGGAAGGTCCTGGAGTAGAGACGTACTGGAGATGGGGAAGAAAGCAAGTTCAGTATATTTTTCTTTTCCCTTTCTTTTAATTTTTGTTTTCTTTTATTTTTTAATTTTGGAGAGAGAGAGAGAGAGCCCAACGTGGGGCTCAATCCTACGACCCTGGGTTCGTGATCTGAGCTGCAATCAAGCGTTGGACGCTCAACCTACTGAGCCACCCAGGAGCCCCAGTGTGGTTTTCTTTTTAATCAGAGGACCCCGAAAATGGTTATCACCTTCACATGTTTTAAAATACGTCTTCCAGTTTCCTTTTGGCCTCCGTTTTAAATGAGTTTAAGTGATTTTGAATAATTTGGCCTCAGATTTCAAATGGTTTCCCACACGCAAAAATGAACAGTTTTCTTAAGAGAAGTTCAGTTTTGCAGTCAGTTTTGATTCACCTTTTTTTAAGCATCAAAAACAGACAAGAGTCTATAAAAATTAAGAGACTGCATAGTCTTGGCCCTCTGACGTGTTTCACAGGGCACTTCTTGGTGACTTCTGCGAATAAGTTTGTTTTGCTCAGGGAGAAAAGGGCATCCCTCTCAGTGGGATCCAGGGAGCCCATGCTCTTTGACGGTGAGTGCCTGTCTGTCCCTGCCCCGTCCCATTTTTAATATTGCATCTCTGTGAATCTTCCCCTTGGTTTAAGTAGGACCTACAATGTGGGTAATGGGCTGCTTTCCAGTCTTCAGTTTGTCTCTAGAAGTCTCCTAAGGGGAAGCTGTTAACTCCAGTTCTGAGACACCAGCTGACTCCAATCTGGTGCCTCCCTGGTCATTACCAAGTGGTCTGGACAGTGAAGGTTCGTTTCTGTCAGGGTCTGGGCATCAGGGCACCGAGAGGGCGACCGGCTTGCTGGGCAGAGGCCCACCTGTTTGCCACCCCATGGCTTCCCTGTCTGGTCCCTCCTCGTGACTTTTTTTTTTTTACATTGGCAGCAGACTCTGATTTCTCAACCCCTCAAAACATTTTCTATCGTATTTGCTACGGGCATGAAATATCAGTCCTAGGACCTGCAAGAAATGCAGGGGACAATCTCCTTTTTAGTAATTCTTCTGAATGTCTCTCTGTGTAGTGAGCCACGTTGGAACAAAGAGAAGGCACAGGTCTGTGTGCAAGAGAATCCCTCCTGAGAATAGAGAGGGTCCACTAATAATAGAAATTAGTGAAATTACTGTATGTTTTTCTTTCTTTTGAAGGAAATTAACTCGTTTTTAAAAGGTCAAGTATAAAAAAAAAAAGGTAAATTTTATTATGACATTAGAATTTGTAAGTTTATATTATGTTTATATAATTTTGTGCATGGGTGTATTATCAGAGATAACAAGATACATGTTATGTTAAATTATAAATCACAAAGAATATATTTATAATTATAGGACATACATTTGTATTTTATATTATAACTTAAAGTAACAATAAAATAATTAAATTTTTTTTAATGTTTATTATTTATTTTTGAGAGGGAGAAAGACAGAGCACGAGCGGGGGAGGGGCAGAGAGAGAGAGAGAGAGAGAGAGAGAGAGAGAATCGAAAGCAGGCTCCAGGCTCTGAGCTGTCAGCACAGAGCCCCATGTGGGGCTTGAACTCAGGAACTGTGAGATCATGACCTGAGCCCAAGTCAGACACTTAACCGACTGAGCCACCCACGTGCCCCTAAAATAATAATTTATTTTTTTTTTATTTTTTTTCAACGTTTTTTATTTATTTTTGGGACAGAGAGAGACAGAGCATGAACGGGGGAGGGGCAGAGAGAGAGGGAGACAGAATCGGAAACAGGCTCCAGGCTCCAAGCCATCAGCCCAGAGCCTGACGCGGGGCTCGAACTCACGGACCGCGAGATCGTGACCTGGCTGAAGTCGGACGCTTAACCGACTGCACCGCCTAGGCGCCCCTAAAATAATAATTTAATAGGTAAAAATAATCAGCTGTCCTTGATCATTTCGGGAAGGATCAAGTTTCTGGATTCTTCCGCCATCCTTCTTGGTTTTCCTTCAATGAGGCCATACCGCCTGCTACAGATGCGTAAGTGCACTTAACACGTGTCATAAGGAGCTTCTTAGAACGACACGGTCCGTGATTTGGGTTCAGGTGTAAATTGTTTCAGGCCAGGGCACATGAACTGTTTCAGGTCTGAATTCAGATCGGCCTCCGGAAAGCGGCTGACCCGGGAGTCCGACCCTCACTGTCCAGGTGGGTTAGAGGCCACAAGACGATCCACAGAGCAAGTTCCTCCTCACCGTATTCCAAACCCTGCTCGGCTGCGCTCGGCCGCCAGAAGCACCCCGGGTGCCCCAGAACACAGCTGCCGCCTCTGCGCGAGGACCCCCAGATGCACGTGAGGAAAGAAAAACGTGACCAGCAAGGTAGGCACACCTCTGGCCTTATTTACACGCTAGCCCTCACACACCCGAAAATCCCAAACCTTAGCCCCAGTGTCGCGAACACCAAGCATCACGCAATTGACTAATTTGGCAGACTCCTGGTCGTTCGCATTCTCGAGATTACTTCGTTTGAGAACCAAAACAAACAAAGCCTCGCCACCAACGTGGGCCCGTTTGGGATGCGTCTTGAACTTGGCACCCACTCAGAAGAGCACTGCTGCTCCGGAGACGATTGAAGGGCATGACTGTTTCTTCTGTTCTATTCCTCCTGAGTAATACAGTAGCCAATTATCACAAGCCACTTTAACCACTTAGGGAAATGCCAGGAATTCTGCAAAGCATAAAAATGCTATGGATTTTCGACTTGCTTCTCGTCTTTGCAGGTGTGAGAGAGGCACGGGCTCCTGTCGGGCTACAGTGCCCGCTATAAATGCACCTGTTTCGGGCAGAATTATGACAGCCAAGGTGACGGCCGTGTCCTGGGGAGGCCTTGTGCACTAAAACAAGCTGAGGATTGATGCGAGCCGTGACCCTGGAATAGCTTGTTCTAGTAAGTAAATGAACTGTCTCTCCACATAAAGTTAAAAAGAATTCTGGTGGAAGAAAAACACAGCCATTTGAAAAGCAATCAGCAGACTTAAGGCAAACCAATCAGTGGTTAAAATAGGCAATTGGGCAAAGTGCTGATGGTTTTACTGCAATCCTGTCCTCACGCGGGGACACGGCCACAGTCTGTCGAGACTAATTGGTTTGCTCATTTTCATAAATGCACTTTTTCTCACACGATAAAGCCGAGTCACTCATTAATTTGTTCATTAATTTTTACAAACATTTAACAAAAAAACCCAACAACCTGCACAAAAGCGTAAGGTCCACCATCAATGGTGGAAACTGGGGAGAGGCAAAGGAATTTTCAAGATGGCTGGTCTGACGAATCTGAAATTTATAATTGAAAAAGAAAATAAAAACTGAATACAAGCAAGTCACAGATGTCTGTCCTGATGGGCCTTTTTTTTTTTTCCTCTCTAAGCAGAAATTTGTATCTGTGTCTTCGCTCATCTGTCCCTGGGACCTAGAGCAGTGCTAAGTATGTAGTAGGTGCCCAATAAATATGTGTTGAATAAGTGAATGGACGAACAATTGCAGTTAAAATATAACAAAGGCTGAAGAATATTTAGGAAGCGGAAATCCCAGCCCACAATCTTACATGTACGATCAAACAACCCGGTTTTTCCAAAGCCCAACCTGCTTGCTCCAGGGCAGCAGAAAAATTGAATTCCATCCACGCCCGGTAAGTTTCAGTGATTTTCTGGTTCCATCTTCCCTTGTCCTTTGGGGGGTGCCAAGAGCCCTCTGGGAGCGGGCTGACATTCCAAGCTTGGGGGGCTGCTCAGGGCAGGATGGTTCTCAACCCAGATGCTCATCCGTCCTTCCCAACGTCTCCCCAGGTGGATTGCTGTGTGCCCTCCTCTTGCAGTCCTCCTCTTGAGGGCACGTGGGAAACGTGGCTTGGCCGCCGCCCCCCCCCCCCAACACATACAGACACACATGTCACTCTGCCCAGGTGGGCAAGGCTGTCATCTGTACTCTGAGGCTTTGGTTGCAGGCGCAGCAGGGACGCTGGAGGCTGGCAGCAAATTCTAGACACAGAGATTCAACAGTCTTGAAGGCCCAGAATCTTCTGTGCTTTCTATCACTACCCTTTTCCTGGGGATTCTGGCCTAGGGCACAAAACACAGGCCCCATCCTCAGGAGACCCCATCAGGAAATTGCTAGATTCTCCTCGGATTCTGTCTCTCAAGCCCTTGTCCCAGAGAAGGGTCCGTCGGCTCCTCTGTTCTTCATGATCTATGTTGATGTCTGTCTCCTCACAAGGAAAAGAAAAAACACATGTCTTTCGAAACTCAAGTATTTCCTTGAGTAGAAGACTATTTTGGTGGCAAGAGACCAGAATGGACTTCTCTGAGGGTTCCTCTTTGGTCTGTCCTTTCTTGTCACTGAGGCAGGCAGCGTGCAGTCCTCGCCCTGGGTGGACGGCAGCCCCAGGGAAGGACTACGTCCCCAGTCATTGATTCAAAACAGTGCCATCCATAGATATCAAGCCGGGTGGGAATCGGTGGGGCAGGTACACGCAGAAGGGACATTTGTAAGACAATAGGAGGCTTGAGTTGGGTCCACTGGGAAGGGAAAGAACGGTGGGCAGAGAGAAGATCCTGAGAATGTGGTCGGAGGGGAAGCAGAGAACACGTGTGCGCCCACGAATGCGTGTCCGCGGGGGGTGCGGCCTGCGAGAGCGATCGTGACCTCAGCCAAAGTGGACGCCAAGAGCTGGTTTGTGCAGGGGTGGGGGGTGCTCGGTCACGGGAGAGGCGGTTGGTGGATGCGATTATCATGTATGATCAACCGACCTCAACAGGCTTCCCTAATAATCTGAGCGAGTCTGATCCCAGCAGTTCCAAGTCCTCAAGAGCAGAGCTGAGGTTTCCCCGAGGAAGGCGAGGAAATGCCCGGACAGGAAGGCTGCACGCCCTGGCGGCCGAGACTTCCCTGCCTGCCCGCCCGTCCTACACGTCCCAGGCCGCCCTGGCCACCCTGTCAGTACACCCGCACGGCCGCTCCCACCACATCTGGATCTTCGCTGTGGCTACAGTCTCCGGCCGCTTCTGTTTCTCTGCTCAGACCCGAGCTGGTACAGATTTGGGTCCCAGGGGGCTGCGGAGGAACACGGCCCGAAGGACGGGTTTTCTGAAGTGGCCTTGGCATTTGGGGACTCAGCTCCTCCTGGGATTAGATCTGAAGACACTGAGATGGCTCCTTCCAGGGGGAGACATCATCCTGCCGGGATGTGGCCGCAGAGACAGGCAAGGTATCACCGCAGAGCACCCACAGCCACCTCTGTTCCGGCTGACCTTTTACGGCAGGTCGCGGTGCGGTTCGGTCAAGGTAACGGGTGCGATGAGATTGGCTGGTCGCTCCCAGCTTTGTGCAGAACGTGGGGAAGAATGAGCTCAGCTGTACACAGGAGACCTGGAAGTTTCTGTCTTCCCCGAAAGAAACTTTTCCTCCCGTAGCCGTGGGCCTGACGTTTCCGAAAGGCAAACGGGGTTTCGTCCAGTGGGTGACTGAACTGCAATGAGGTTTGAAGTCCTCACCTCAGGGCGCCCCCTGTCAAGGCGACGGCATGGGGCTGGAAAGGAGTGGGGCCCCGAGATTGGACCGGGGATGTGTGAAGAGCCCCGCCGGTGCTGTGCAGCCGGGTCCCTGATGCTGATGAGTCGACTCTGCTCACGGAAGCACCAGCTCACCCGGTCCGAGGAGCAAACCTGCCTGGCCTGAGGACAGAGCGTGATGGCCCCCGAGGTAGCCTCTCCTTGTTCCCCTCGTGTCATCAGCTGCCTGGGCTTCCAGACCTCAGGTCGACTCAGGTCCCTGCAGGACCCAAAGGGTGAGGTACAAATTGTGGCCCCGAGAAGAGCCATGGCTCCCCATCCTGTGCAGACGGCCACCGGAGACCCCGAGAAGACTGGAGACAGTGTGGCCATGGTGGCAGGATGGGAGGGATGAGGCCACGCCCCAGGGCTGCCCGGTGCCTCCAGAGGCAGGAAGAAGCAAGGAGGAACCATGTTCCACACACTTCAGAGGACTGTGACGCTGTCCACGCCTGGATCCGGATGTCTGGCTCCCAGAACTGTGAGGACAGGGGCTTCCACGGCGTGGAGCCCCCAGTCAGTGGTGATTTGTCACGGCATCTCCGGGCCTCCGACACAGTCGCGCTCACCCTCCGTGGCCCCATCACACAGACCCGAGGGAGGCACCCTGCCCCGGGGTTGGCAGACATCCTTCCGGCCGCTGTGAATCTCGGATCGGGGAGGGTCCGAGAAGGCAGATCTGGGTTGAAGGGTCCGAGAAGGCAGATCTGGGTTGAAGGAAGCCTGTTCCAGGGCTCGCGACCTGCACTCTTCCCACTTTGCCCCCCGGGGCAGCCTCTGGTCCCCAGCAGATCATTCCATTTTCCATCTGTCCTTACAGAACAGCGGCCGGGATGCTTGTGCCCAAAGGGCCCGAAAGACGCACATCTGAGAGCGCCGGCTGGATGCGGGGGCCGGGGGCCGTGCCCCTCCCGGTGTGGTGAACCGGGGACGGTAACCGCACCGACCTCACGGGGTTCGTGGGAGCACGAGGCGGTGTGTGTGGAGCACCGAGCGCATCCAGCCTCCGGGGCAGCTCCTCTCGTCCACGTGGCGCATGGCGCACCCGTGGTTTCAGGAACGAGGGTCACCCCCATTCTCTCTTCCCGTGTGAACGTCGTCCTGCTCGGAGCCTCCGACTTCCGCCGGTGCGGGGTTCTCACCTTACAGCACTTTCCGTTCGTCCTCTTCTAACCCCTGAGAACTTTTTAAAAGATGTGTTAAAATAGACGTGTCACCATCGGACAAAGGGCTAGTATCCAAAATCTATAAAGAGCTCATCAAACTCCACACCCGAAAAACAAATAACCCAGTGAAGAAATGGGCAGAAAACATGAATAGACACTTCTCTAAAGAAGACATCCGGATGGCCAACAAGCACATGAAAAGATGTTCAACGTCGCTCCTTATCAGGGAAATACAAATCAAAACCACACTCAGATACCACCTCACGCCAGTCAGAGTGGCCAAAATGAAGAAATCAGGAGACTATAGATGCTGGAGAGGATGTGGAGAAACAGGAACCCTCTTGCACTGTTGGTGGGAATGCAAATTGGTGCAGCCGCTCTGGAAAGCAGTGTGGAGGTTCCTCAGAAAATTAAAAATAGACCTACCCTATGACCCAGCAATAGCACTGCTAGGAATTTATCCCAGGGATACAGGAGTACTGATGCATAGGGGCACCTGTACCCCAATGTTTATAGCGGCACTCTCAACAATAGCCAAATTATGGAAAGAGCCTAAATGTCCATCAACTGATGAATGGATAAAGAAATTGTGGTTTATATACACAATGGAATACTACGTGGCAATGAGAAAAAATGAAATATGGCCTTTTGTAGCAACATGGATGGAACTGGAGAGTGTGATGCTAAGTGAAATAAGCCATACAGAGAAAGACAGATACCATATGGTTTCACTCTTATGTGGAACCTGAGAAACATAACAGAAACCCATGGGGGAGGGGAAGGAAAAAAAAAAAAAAAAGAGGTTAGAGTGGGAGAGAGCCAAAGCATTAGAGACTGTAAAAAACTGAGAACAAACTGAGGGTTGATGGGGGGTGGGAGGGAGGGCAGGGTGGGTGATGGGTATTGAGGAGGGCACCTTTTGGGATGAGCACTGGGTGTTGTATGGAAACCAATTTGACAGTAAATTTCATATATTAAAAAATAAAAAAAAAAAGAAAAAAAAAAAACAGTTCTTTACTTACAGACCAGAATTATTGTATTAAAATTCACGACAGATCCTAAAAAAAAAAAAAAAATAAAATAAAATAAAAAAATAAAAATAGACGTGTCACGAGATTTGTCGCGTTAGCCTTTCTAAGCGCACAGTTCAGCGGCATGAAGTCCATTCACACGGTTGAGTGACTGTCCCTGCGAGGCGTCCGCAGAGCCTTGTCACCTTCCCGGAATGAAAGCGTGCCTCCTCCCGCCCTGGACAGCCTCGAGGCTCTCCAGATATTGTCCGGAAGTGAAATCTTACAACATTTGGGCTTGCGCGTCTGGCTTATTTCACTCAGCACGATGTCCTCGAGTTTCATCCCTGTCGTGGCGCATGTTGGAAGTCCTTTCCCTTTCAAGGCTGAATGCTGTTCCGCTGCGTGGGGGGCCATGCTGTGTCCACGCACGCTGACCGTGTCCGCCTTTCGGCTATTGTGGGTGGCGCGACCACGGCCGTGAGCACACAGGCGTCTGTTTTGGGGACACGTAGCCAGAAGAGCACTTTCTGGACCACGTGGCAGCTCTCAGTGTCACTTTTCTTTCTGTTTTTTTTTAATGTATTTTTAATGTTTATTTTAGAGAGAGACAGAGACAGAATGCAAGTGGGTTAGGGGCAGAGAGAGGAAGACACAGAATCCGAAGCAGGCTCCAGGCTCTGAGCCGTCAGCACAGAGCCCGACGCGGGGCTCGAACTCACGAGCTGTGAGATCATGACCTGAGCCGAAGTCGGACACTCAACCGAGTGAGTCCCCCAGGCGCCCCTCGGTGTCACTTTTCGAGGCACTCACTACCGCTTTCCCTTTTTGAGAATGTTGGGCATACTGATTCCATCATATCTCCGGGATTGTTACGATATTTGCAGCTCTTGGGGGAGCTTCGGCATGTCGCGGCTTAGCGTTTCTTTTTTTCCCTTCCTGTTTTGTTTCTCTCTTCGGTTGGAGCTCGGTTGGCCCGGAGGAACATCTCATTGGTTCCCCTGGGGTCTGGGCTCTGGACCAGCCCTGGATATTCACGCCCGAGGTAAGGAAAGTGCCAACCCCCATGTTTTGCGGGACAGGCCCGGAGTGCCCGTGATTTTAAGAGACAGTTTCCTCTTCCTAAGCAGGTCAACAGCCTCCGTGCTACGTCCCTGAACACTGGGTAAGATTCCTCGCGCTGCCTTACAAGGAAGCAGCGGCGGCTGCTGAGTTATGAGTCTTTGAAACGCCTGGCCTCCCTGGCCCGAAGTCGGGGTGCCTGGGGGCTGTTGAAGGCCAGCCGGCCCCCAGCCAGCACCCACGCCAGGTGACAGGTCACCGTGATGGCGGTCTATGGGTTCATCTCAGCTCACTTAAAACAAAATTCCCGGGCACTGGGAGATGTGCCATTTGAGCTCAGCTGTATACTTAAAAGCAACCTTTTTATTTCAAACTAATCGTAAGCTCACAGGATGTTTAAATACGAGGCAGAGGCGTTCTTCCTACCCTTCACCCGGCTTCCCTCAATTGTTCTGTGAAACCATGAATGTTAAAAATTTTTTAAAAATTGTATCTTACAAAACATGTCTATGTGTTTGAAGCAGAATTGCTGTAACCATGGGGTCCACACCACTGCCTGAACCCCCTTTTCAAATTCTCTTATGAGGCTTTTGATAGCGTTTTATTTTATAGGATTTTATCCATTGATACATCACTCTGGGGGGGGGGTGTTTGCACATGTGTGTGTATGTATGTGGTGAGTACTGTGGTGTGGGTGTGCATTTGTGTCTGTGTATGTGTGCATGTGTGTGATATGTCGTTTGTGTACTGGTGTGTGTGTGTGTATTGTGGGTATATGTGTGTGTATTAAGTGTACATGTGTGTACATGTGTGTGGTGTGTGTGCGTGGGCATGTGTGGTGCATGTGTGTTTTCTGTGTGTGTGTATGTGTGTGATGTGTGTGCATGCGTGTGTATGGTGTGTGTGCAAGTGTGTGTGTGGTGTGTGCACGTGCATGTTTGGGGTATGTGCACGCGTGAGCGTGTGCATGTACACACGCGTGCTTTGTGTGTGCATACAGACACGTGTATGCTTCCTGTGTGTACATGCAAACATGTGTGCGGCCCGCGTGAGCATGTGCATGCGTGTGGCCCGCGTGTGCACATGCACACGCGTGTGTGTCCGTGTGGAGTGGCCCACGTGCCAGCCCAAGCCGGCTCTTCTCAGCAGGCAGCATTCGCACGTTTCACCCGTCTCGCCTTCCAGGCCACACGCACCTGCTAAGAGGGGTTCCGCCAGGTGTGGCCGAGCCCAGTGCCGCCTGCAAGACCCCCTCGGAGAAACGCGGCCCCCCACGACACGAACACGGAGGGGATTTTGAGTTCCTGTCTCCGGGCGGGGGTCAGGGAGAGGAGAGTTTGCCCGAGGGGAGGGGCTTCTCGTTCTGAAAAGGAGTGGGCGCTGGGCTGTTGGCCGTGTGCAGGCCGACAGGCGTTCCCGGCCAGGGCAGCTCGTGTGTTTTAAAGCTCAACGTCTCTGGGTGCTCGGAAACGTGGCACTTTTGAGATGACGGCCTCGATCGCAAGTGAAAAGCGGCACACGCTGGGCTCAAACTCAGCCGCACGTGTGGCCCTGCCACCGCCCTGCAGGCGCGGGCGGGCGTGGAGGGTCTCCTGCCGTGAGAGGAGGGCGGCGGTCAGGGGAGGTGCTCCTCACCGCGGCGTCCCCGCTGGCCCCCTGGCCCGTGCGGGGCAAGGACTTCCTGCTCACGGGCGCACCCAGGGTTCGGAGATGGCTGCAGGGGCAGGGCGCGCTGGGCACTAATTGCCCTTGTGGACTGTTTTCAAACAGGACGGCCCCGTGCTTTGACGGGGTCAGCTCCCACGGTGACTTCTACGGCGTCACCGAGAAAGACTCCTGAAAGATTAAACGTGCCCCAGAGACAGGCGTGCATCCGTGCACACACCCGGGGCATCCACACACACCCCTGAGCCGCCCACACACAGACACGCATATATACACACACGTGTGTCACACACATTTGCACACACCCTTGCTCATGTGCACACACCCACAACTATGCACACACCCCCGCACATATGCACACCCCACATGTGCACACACACCCATGCACACTCACACCCTCACAATGCACACACCCCCACACTCCCATGCACGCTCACACCCCCCACATGTGCACACACTCCCATGCACGCTCACACACGAACACATGTGTACACACACCCATGCACACTCACACACACATATACACAAACGTGTGTCACACACATTTGTACAAACCCTTGCTCATGTGCACACACCCACACCTATGCACACACCCCTGCACATATGCACACCCCCACATGTGCACACACACCCATGCACAGTCACACCCTCACAATGCACACACCCCCACACTCCCATGCATGCTCACAGCCCCCACATGTGGACACATTCCCATGCACGCTCACACACGAACACATGTGCACACACACCCACACATGTGCACACCCCCACGCACGTTTGCACACACACACCCATGCATCACATTGTTCCCAAGTTATAGCAGGTCTCATGTGAAACCCGGAGAAAAACCCAGACACCCGAGTGCCCGATGCCGTGGGTACTGGCAAAGAGAGTCACGCTGCCCTCATGTCACACTCACCGGGACCTGTCATCGGGGTGTGACCTTTGCCAGAAGCAGAGGTGCTGACTCCCACACAAACGGTAAGCGACGAGAGGCGGGATTTCCTCCTGCCAATTACGGAGTGATTGCCATGTAATGAAGTTAATGTTTTGTGGGATTTACAGCCTGATATTAATGGTTTCTTCCCCAGACACTGTCCTCTGACTTCTTCGTTTTCACCCAGAGGTTTTTTTTTAACAACAAAAGAAACAGGACAATATGTGAAGGCTCATTAATTCTCTTTAGTTTTGATTTTCCCCTTCTTCTTGCGCCCGCCTCCTCCCGGAGGCGAGACAAGAGGCGGCCATCAGGCCTTTCCATAAACCCTGGTTCACGGGAGGGTGAAGGTGGCTGTTCCACATAGCTGCCTGCCTGGGGACGGGCCCCCTTCAATGCCCCGCCCTTTGCGGCCGCCGTTTTACGGCCTCCTTGATCACCAATTACACAACCAGGAACAATAGACCTACCGCTTTCATGACTGGGCCTCAAATTTGCCTCGATTTGCCCTGTGCGCCCTAGCAACACTCCCCGTGCGAGGCGGGGGAACCGAATTCCAGGGCCGAAGACACATCGGGCCCGAGAAAGGCTCGCGCTGGGAACAATATGCTGGCTCCCTGCCCCCTGTCCCCGCCCGGATCATCCTGACCCCAGGCTGCCCCACTAGCACTCCACCTGACCTGAGGCTCCTGAAACAACCCTGCCTGCTCCTGGGGACCTTGCAAGGCCCTGCAGAGAGAGGGAGGCGGCCGGGAATGCGGCCGCCCGGGGCCCCGGGAAAAGTCGATCCCACGTGGGGGCTCGGACGCACAGAAGTCAGGCTGCCCCGGCGGTGCCACAGCCATCCGAGCGTGTTTCCAGGCTCGCCCCGCGGAGGCGGACGAGCCGGAAGCCCTCTCCTGCTCCGTGGGTGTGAGCTCGTGTCCGGGGACAGCTGCCCGTGTTCCGCACTCATTTCCTTTTAAAAGCGTGGGGGAAACACTGGGAGGTAAATCTGAGCAAAGCCCGAGTGCTGCTTTCCGAAATAAAGAGGCTGGTTCTGGCAGGGAGAGAATCGACAAACCCCACTTATTTAAAAACCATGTTTCCCACACAGCTGCGCTGTTCCGCACTCCTTCGTCTGGCATCAGGACCCACCAGCTTGGACACTGAAACCGCGAGACTGCTGTCCTCCCGTCATCTGTCAGTGTGGTTTCGGGAACCGTGATGGATGCTGTCCTTGCACCAGCACCTGTTGGGGCCCTTCCTCGTACCACGGGCTTCCAGGAGAGCAAATCTGGGGCAGGGGAGGGAATGACCCAGAGGACCCAGCCAGGGCAGGAAAGATCTCGTGCAGAAGGTTTCTGGAACTGGCCTGTGGCAGTTGCCTCTGTCTGCAGAAACCAGTGACCGCAGGCGGCCTGGCTCCAAACGATAGGACTCGTTGTCACAGTCTGGAGGCCAGAAGTCTGCCATCAGGCCGTCGCGGGCCACGCTCTCTCTGAAGGCTCCAGGGGAGGCTCCCTGCTCCTCCCTCCGGCTCCTGGTGGTTCCCAGCTCTGTTTGGTGGTCCCTTGGTTTGTAGACTCATTGCTCCCATCTTGGCCTCTGTGGCACGTGCCCTTCCTCTCTCTGTCCTCGGTCCATCTTTCTTTTTCTCTTTATAAGAACACCAGCAAGCTGGATTAGGGCCCACCCTGTCCCTGTGTGATACGCTCTTAACTAATGGCATCTGCAGAGCCCCAACTCCAAGAAGGTCCCTGGGGTTAGAACTTGAACGTAACTTTCGTGGGGGAGACCCAATCCGCCGCAGGTCAGGCCCTGTCTGGGATGCTACACAGAGGCCGACCGTAGACAAGAAGAACCAGGCCCTTTCTGATAGGAAGCTTCCTTCCCGTGTTTTCTGCAGGGGCCCCGGGAATCCGGGACCTTCTACGTCTTCACCCCGGGCTCTGACTTTCCTCATTCTCTGCTCCGACCACCTACAGAGCCCTCTCGGTCCTGGAAGCAACGCTGAGCCTCTGGGATGCCCCACGGATGAGAGTGGGCATGTCAACATCCATGCAGAGGCCAGGCCTCAAAGCTGCTTTTCAGTGTTCGAAAGCATTGGTTTGGAGAAACTTTACCATCTCCGGGGATGTCTTATTTATTAGAGGAAATATTGAGATTAAAAATATGACAACCGTCTAGTAAAGACCCCGAGCAAGACTACGTCCTCTTTCCTCTGGTTTCCCGCCCGTGGCTTGTGTGTGTAGGCTTAAGATGATGGTGCCCGCTTCTGCCTGAGTAATTCGGAATATCATAAAAAGTGTGGCCACGTGAGGGTAGGTGATATTGGTGGTATCTTTTCTTTTGGGAACTAAGAGAAAAAAAGTAGCCTGGCTACAGTTGGAATCACTTAGACCCAGTTTCCATCCTAATTAGCATTTCCTGCCATGAACTTGGCCCTTTAAAAATGTGACGTATTTTTCATATTTTGATGCTAAGTGAGCTGCGGTCATAATAATGAGGTCTGGAGAGCTCTTTACCCCGAGAAGTCTTTTGAACCTGGAAGAAATAAAATTATTAAAAACAAACAAACAAAACACCCCAAGAGCAACACTGTGGTTTAACTCTGATTTCAGTCCAAAGAAAGCAAGGGCTCACTTCCTTCCGTCTTGCTTGCCCAGGGGCACCTATGCCTGAATACAGGGTGGCTGTCCTATTGGCAATCCCTCCTGTAGAAAGGAGGTTATTCAGACTGTCCTGGAATGCACAGCACAGGAAGAATGCACATCAACAGTCTGGGGTCCGATTCCTCGGTGACATACCGCATGGCCTAGGGCACGTCGGGCTGAATGACCTTTCCCTACACTGACCCCTGTGCAGACGTCGTGTCACATCCCTTGAGCTCCTTCTGATTGTGATGTAGGCAGCTGAGAAGTTTCCAAGGTGCTCTTTTAATTTCACTGTCTTCAAAGGTCTTGTGGTCTCAGTTGCTTGAATTTTTTGATGTGTGAAAGTGCTAACATCATATATGATGTGTGAATGGTGGGAAAGAGCGTGATTTATCCCCTCTGGAGGAGGGGCCGGCAAGGGGGCCCACAGACTGCCCGGGTTCCCGTCACCTGGTGTGGGGTTTGGGGGAGAACAGCCAGACAGAAGGACCCCTTACCTGCAGCTTCCCCTTCCTTTATGGTAAAGATGCTGTCCCTTCTAGATAGTTCTACTATGAAGAAACAGCAGCCTCCTCTTTGTCGCATTAACTGTGTTGTGTGGGACAGGGCACATGCTGTCTACTGGGGCGGGAGAGGGTGAATCACAGCGGGGCGGGGCCCTGGGGTCCGTGCTTAGGTGAGACGCCGGCTTGCACAGAAGGGCCACCGTTGTCCCCTGAGGCTGCTTCTGATGCCGGTGTGGGCACAGGCGTCCTTCAAGGGACTCTGTCTTGTTAGCTATGGTTCTGACACGACAAACGTGTTGCATTCGTGTCAACCACAGGGAGACTCTAAGGGGACCTTTTGGGAAAGAATGGCAGGTGACAGGGGCGCCTGGGTGGCTCAGTCGGTTGAGCGTCTGACTTTGGCTCAGATTATGATCTCACAGTTCATGGGTTCAAGCCCTGCTTCAGGCTCTGTGCTGACAGCTCAGAGCCTGGAGCCTGCTTCCGATTCTATGTCTCCCCCTCTCTCTGCCTCTTCCCTGCTCGTGCTCTGTCTCTCTCTGTCTCAAAAATAAACAAAAACATTAAAAAACTTAAAACAAGAATGGCAGATGACAGACCTACCGGAAAGGAGGGACGCGGCCCTTTCAGGTGAATGCCTGGGGGGCCTCTGGGGCTGCAAAGCCAACTCTGTCAACAGGGATGTGTTGTGTCTGCTTCCAGGACGAGGCGTAGAGAGTTACACTGAAGGCAGAGGCCCCTGTCCCACCGAGGGGACTCCGGTCCACGCGGGACGCATGCAAACGGCAGGATTACATAAGGGGTGGCACTCAGAAAGAGTTGTGACAGCCTGGACAGTCGAGACTGGCGACAATCTGTGAGTTAGTCTGCGAGTAGAGACAAGGGACAGCGTGGATGAGCCACCACACCAGGCAAGGGTCCAGACTCATGGTCCCAGAGTTGCTGCCCAGATCTGGCAATCTTTACACCTTCTGTCCCTTGACGCGGCCAGTAAGGGTCTTAGTGGAGCACATACACTCTCATGCAAGTGTGTGCACCCGTGAGTCCTACACCATTGTCCTGCCTTGGGTGCTGGGAGGATTGTAATCAATGGCAGAAAGACAGTATTTGTGGGAAAGGAGAGCGCTTGTCCACGTTTCGAGTAATGGTGAACACCGACACAGGAATAAGACACACCCGATTCTCCTGCCTCAGGGGGGCCCCCAGTGGCCCCTCTCTGTCACTGTGCCTCAGGGCAGCACGGACAGGCACGATTGTGGCTCCTGGACTTCCTGGGTGCCAACGGCAGATGAGCACATTGCTGGTGGGATGGGGCCCATCCCGGCCCGGGGAAACTTGCAGGGAACGCTGCGGCCCTGTGTCCATCAGGCCTGCGTGGGGCGGACGACAGACGACAGGGAGGGGCAGTTAGAAGTGTAGAAACTCTGTTCCCGTTAGGGCAGGGTGAACCCCCACACTCACTCCCCTTTGGTGGGGCCATGTTAGGGAGCCATGCCACCCCGTGGGGCCCTATCAATTATTTCTTAGCATAGGATCCAGTGAGAGAGAGGTAGGAAATGTCAGGAAAACAAGCCAGGAGAAAGCTCCAAGTTTCTATGGAAATTATTTCTTTTCCAATAGCCGTGCCTTTTAACAGATACCTGTGTATCTGTTGGAAATAATTTATAGTGAATGCAATCTCTGACCACCCAGGGGTCTTTACCGTAGGGAACTGGTCTGGGTTATTTGGGACTTTGCCAAAATTCTGTAAGTCTCCAAAGGCTGCTTCCTACTGACCTAAGTCCCCGGGGTGGATTCTAGCATCTTCTTGGAAGCTTAGGGTCCTGTCATGGGATGCAGTCTGCTAACAGGGTGACGGATAGATTTTTGAGTCTCATCAAAACTACACTGATTCAGTCCTTATCTATTAGCCACCCGCTGTGCTCAGAAGTACCTCCAGCATGGTGGGGCCTTGTGACCGAATCACAACACAGGGTATATTATGCACAATCTGTGAGTTGAGTGCACGTTGATCATTTAGATTAGGAGAGAAGACCTAAGCAAATGAGTCAGTGCAGGAAGACGTCAAGACAGCACGTGTCCATATACGTAAACAAGGGACCTACTGGCTGTTCAGCGGAGTCATGAGTGGAAGGATCTGGGAAAGTGTCTGGAAGGACGAGGAAACAGAGTCAGCACTCGGGGTGGCTGGGAGTGTTTTACGAGATCACGTGGCTTCTTCGGGTGATAGAAGGCACAGACTCAGAAGCCTGGGTCTGGGAACACACACAGGGCATTTCGGGCGGCCGAGGAGGGGGGTCTCCGTGGAGGAACGTCTAGCTGCATGGCTGTAGTGGCCGCATGCAGGGCTCGGGGATAATCTTACCTACTTGCCGGGAGATGCCCAAGGCCTTATGGGGGGCAGTTCTTTGATGAGCTCAGTGCTTTAGGAAGATCTGACTGGTAGCAACGAGCGGAGAGAGGTCATTCTCAGCTCCGGCAAGAAGATCGCTGTGGCCAGCCCTGGCCGGTGAGCCCGGGCGCGGGCCCCTGTCCTTGTCCAGCCCAGGGAGATGAAGGGAACCGCGGGCAGCAGCGGAGAGAGTGTATCTATCCATCTCCTTGCAGAGCCGCTATCTCCCAGGTATCTGAGCACAGTGAACAAGCGTGCACTGGATGTGTTTTGCCCACACGTGCAGATAAATCTTCACGCTTATCTCCCCCACCAGCCGGTGCCACGTGTTCAGGCGGCGCTGGGCGGGAGGCATTTCTTAATCACGGCCGTCAGGACGCTCCCGGGGACGCTGGCCCGTCTGCACGCGAGCCCTGGATTACCACGCAGGACGTGCTGCCTTGACCGGCCCGGAGCCTCCGCAGGTCCCAGGGGCCGGCTGAGGGTCAGTCCCGGTTGTCATCAGCCCTCCCCAGTTCCCAGCACACGGGTTCCGCCGGGGGCCGAGCGCGGCTCCTTCTGTCATGCGTCCCGGGAGCTGCCCACGCCGTGCACGCGGTGTCTGCTCCCCGATCACCCCCTCCCCTCACTCTGATGTTCTCTCTTTCTACCGTCCAGGGCCTCCTCTTAGAGGTTCTCACCTGCCAGTGTCGCGAAGCCGTCACCCCGGGACTGGACAGCCTGGAGACGCCATTTGACTGCTTGATCTTGCGCCTTATGTCCGACTGCACCCTTAGGGGCCCCGTGGTGGAAGCCAGCAGACAGCGAGCCCCGGGAGCACCGTTCTGTGTGTCAGGCTAACCACTGGGCAAGTGCACCCCTTTCCTCTGAAACACGCTTTCTTCCGATACCCACGCAGGCAGGGCACTGTGGCCCTGTGCTCCCTGGGCATTGGAGGGTCTCCGTGTCTTCACCGAGCCAGGGCGAGTAGCAGGGGGTCCCTTGCCACATCTCTGGGGTGACGCCTTCTCCCCATTGTTGTTCCAGTGCCCTGCAGATCCACAGTCTGCAGGCACAGTCACTGGCACGCACGTGGCTACTAAGTGGCTCCTGGGTGACATCTGGTCATCCCAGGCGTCTTTGAGTGTCAAGGGCATCCCACACCTCCTGATATGCGCCCAGAGGCTCACTGCGGGTGTGCGTCCCGGGGGTGCTCTGTGCCCGGGGCCACCCGCCCCTGGGCACGCTGGCTGCATTGGTGCTTGCCGGGGAGAGCCGCAGGAGTCTAAGCTTCACTGCAACGCAAATTTTTTCTTCTCTGTTCCAGTCTTCTCAAACGACTCCATTGTCTTGCAAAATGTTGCTTAACCCTTGCACGCCTTACTTCAGCAACCTGTAGGACCCCCCCCCCCCTGCCCAGACACCAGGCTGCACTTGGCAATCAGCACATACCACATAACCCCCCCTGTGCTCACCAGAGAGGTGTCTGTTTTCAACGCCGAGACCTGCCTTGGAATTTTCTTGGCATCCTTGCCTCCAGTAGTGACCAAAGTCTCAGCCCGTGATGGCCACGGCTTGCACCTGGGGGTGATGTCAGAGCAAGAGAGGCTGGTGGTCAAGTTTCCACAGAGCTGTAAGAGGGAAGGGAGAGAAGGGGGTTCTGGATCGAGGGGAGTGACCTCGGAAGAGCCAGGCTTGGGGACCACCTGATGCAGCTACGGGTACTTGGGGGCTCCTGGTGGTGAGGTGGGGGAGTCCGGGACGGGCCCCTGATCCGTGCTGCCTGCTCTGTGCACCTGGCGTGACCCCCTCCTTGTGTGTGAGTCTGATGCGACTTCATCTCCACGAAAAGTCATCCCTGTGCAGCTCACTGGTCTGCTGGGGCCGCCAGAATAAAGACCGCCATACGCAAGGGGCTTGAGCTGGAGACGCTATTTTCCCACATCCCGGAGGCTGGGTGTCCACCATCAAGGTGTGGACAGGCTGGTTTCTCCCGAGTCCTCTCTCTGCGACACGTAGACAGCTCCTCCCTGTGACTCTTCTGGTCTTTCCTCTGGGCACGTCTGTGTCCCTCTTCTTATAAGGACACTGGTCAGACTGGACCAGGGCCACCACTAGGGTTTCACGTTACCTTAATCACCTGTCTCCAAGTACAGTCACCTTCTCAGGACCTGGGGGCTAGGAATTCAGTGGATGAATTTTGAGGGGACACGTTTCAGCCCAGAACGTAGGGCCAAGATGAAGAGATTTGCATCTATAATTAAGGTTCCAAATCAATTGATGTTTTTAGTTAATTAAAAGAGGAACTATCCTGGGCACCTGGGTAGCTCAGTGAGTTAAACCTCTGACTTCGGCTCAGGTCACGATCTCTTGGTTTGTGAGTTTGAGCCCCCCGTCGGGCTCTGTGCTGACAGCTCGGAGCCTGGAGCCTGCTTCGGGTTCTGTGTCTCCCTCTCTCTCTCTCTGCACTTCCCCCATTTGTGCTCTGTCTCTCTGTGTCTCTCAAAAAATAAAATAAATATTAAAAAAATTAAAAAATTTAGAAAGAAAGAAAGAAAGAAAGAAAGAAAGAAAGAAAGAAAGAAAGAAAGGAAGAATCCTGTGGGCTTGACCTAACCAGACAAGAGCCGTAGGAAAGGGCCTGGGTCCTTCATGGGGAGCAGTGACTCTGTCCCACTTTGTGCCTGGAGGATGAACTGTGCCAGGGTGGCGGGGGCGGGGGGAGGTGGCCTCTGGGGCGGAGGGCCCTGGTCCCAGGAACACAAGGTCCCGAGCAGCCTGGAAGCAGGGCTTTTGCTCCTTGGGCCCCCCCCTGGCGAGAAGGCAGCGGTCGGACTTCAGCCTGCTGAGACCCCGCGTGAGGACCCAGCTCCCCATGCCCGGGCCCCTGGCCCAGAGACACGGTGCTCACAACGGCGAGCCTCTCAGTGCGAGGTCATCTGCCCCCATGCCCCCCCCCCCCGGCCGCAGGGAACCAGCCCTGGAGGTGGGGGCTGCTGGCTTCTCCCCTACTTTCTCTGCAAGTCCGGGAATGACAAGAACTTGAGCAGAGAGCACGTCTGCAGAGTCAGTGACTGCTGGTCTGTAGAAACGTCCAGAGGAAGGAAGGCCTTCTCCACTCGCACAGAGAAGAGCGGGAGGAAAGGGGGTCCTCGGACTTCTGGACTGCCAGCCCGTCTTCGGGGTGTGTCTGTCCCCAGCTGTCCGGGCGGTGGGCTAGGCTGTCTCTGCCTCCGGGGCCGGGACGAGCCCGCTGCCCGCCAGCCCCGAGGCTCACTCTCACGACTCCCGGGCCGGCTGGGCATCTGCTCCTGCAGCCAGGCCCCGGTCGGTCGTGCACACCCGGGCTCTTTGTTTCCGGCCGCGGTTCCCTTCGCTGACTCTGGGGAGGCATGCGGTGGGTCAGTGGGATTGTGTGCACGAAAGAAGCGACTTTCCACCACTTGGATGTGGGCCTTTCTTAAGCTTCCCTGCTCCCCGCCTTGCGGCCCCAGGCCTTTGCTCACTGTCTCCTCCCTTTGTCGTGGCGTCTGAAGCACCTTTGCAGTCTTACGATCTCCTCCAGCTCCAGCGGCCCGTGTTCTGCCCTCACACGCGGTCCCCCAAAGCGCGGATCCCTCCACTCACCGGTCCCTGTGAGGAAGGCTGAGACACCGCGCGTCCAGAGGAGAACCCGCACGGCCACGTCAGCCTCGAGGGCGGGGAGTCGCGGGAGGAGGCATCGCCGATGGCTCCAGGGGGCATCCCACACTCGCCGTCTGAGACGGGAACATTCAGCGGCAGAGTCAGGGCATCTTGGGATCATGGGAACTGCAGTAGCCACATGTCCTAGTTTCTGTATTTGATGTCTCGCCACCTTGGGCGCTGCTGACCCTGGAGGGGCTGCCCTTCCCCGGGCTGGCGAACGGCCAGCGGCCGCCAACAGCTCGTCTGTGCAAGGCCTTCCGCACGCTAACTGGCGGGATCAGAGCTCGCACCCAGGCGCCCTCTTCTTTGAGCTTGAACATTCCAGACCATGATCCCGTGGCCCTAATCACCTCAGGGCAGGCACCAGACAGCTAGGGATGCCCCTGTGCTCCAGACCCGCTGAAATCACTCACACCCGCCTGTCCTGAGTCCGCTTACCTTCTTTTCCTCCCCACAAAAACCACAATCAAGGGTCTTGCCACGTTTTCTCCTGTTCTTGCTGCCTCCTGACCATCCCTGGGGCCTCCTGACCTTCCCTGGGGCCCCCTGACTGTCCCTGGGGCCTCCACCTGTGCCCCCCCCCCCCCACCATGGTACAATCTACCTCCTGTGTCCAGGGAGCTGTGAGCATAAACACTTCTTCCTCAGGGCAGTCATACTGTGTCTGTGTGTCTTACCAGATTCACGCAAATCCCAGATACCCTACAAAAACAGAACTAATACTTGGTTAGAAGTGGGGACCCTCCTCCAGGCAGTCCAGAGATATGGATCTTGGAACCGACCCTCCTTCTCTCGTGATGATGGACTTCCGATGAGTCCCTTGAGTCTCTAGGGCTCGAGTTCCTCATGGGCCCATGTGGAGAAAGAACCCTCCTGTCTCCGGCACACACGGGAGGAAGACGGAAACGGCCTAAGCTCTGGGGATGTGTACCTGCGTCCCGGTGCAGCTCATAAAACAAGGGGGCGCAGACAGCAGCGACCTGGGAGCCGGTCAGCGCCCGGCTCAGAAGCCAGCCGGCCCGGGCATGCTCGTGTCTGAAGAGTCCCGTTCGGCGAGGACTGACGTTTCAAGTCCTGGGAATGAACCAAGATAACTCATCCTTCTCTGATGTAGAGAGCATTGTCTTGTATTCCCACTTATTTTTCGGAAGCAAGTTGAGGCGTCCTTATCGGAAATGGTGATTTAGCGTGTGCTGTAGGAAAGAGAGCAGGTGAACATCCCCAGTGTCAAGGTGGGGCCAGCAGTGAGGGGCGCTGGGCGCTGAGCCCTGCTTCCCTGGGTCTGTCATTTACTCCCTGGCCGTGGCCCCGACACGAGACGCTGAGCACCTGTGGGCCTCAGTTTCCTCACACGTGGAACCGGTAGGTTGGGAGGGAAGAGCTACATTTACTTCTAGGTGTAAAATTCGAGTGTGTGCTACAAGCCCTCTTAGGTTCAGACTGTGCAATTCTGTTTTGCATCGTCCCGGAGGGCAGGCAGGACCGGTCATTGCTTCCAGAGCATACTGAGCAGAGTGACCCTAAGTGTCATTACATCAGCATACTGGGTGTTCTGCTTCTTCCTCACTCACAGACTGGTGTTGAGTTGAAAGGTCTTTTGAAAGAAAGTCATCAGGAAACTCTGCCCGAGGGAGCTTGATTCTCTTTTTGGAGTTTTCACTGAGCGCGCGTGCGGGGGCTGCAGGCTCTGTCCTTACCACCTGCAAACTGTGCACACTTGCCCCAAGAACGCCTGTCCTGCCGTGTCCAGCCGAACGTGAGCTGTCCAGTCAGGGCAGACGGGGTAGGACGCCCGTTCCCAAAGCTAAGGGAAGTGTCGTCTTGTCGAGATAACAGGCCAGCGCTTCCTCGGCCTGCGACAGCCAGTTTTCGGACGAGAGACATAATTAAGAGGAGAAAATGCGAAACCGTCGGCCCCACAGACTCAGCGAAGTGTGCCAGAGCGTGGGTGTCTGCACTGCTCTTTGAAATCCGAGCCTGGGTCTTTGTTAATCGCCCCCAGATTACCGCCTGGCATCACCGTACTTGTCTAAGAACCCCTCGAGCGCCCGTGCTCAGCGCACAGGAATGCTCGGATCGCTCGGGGCGCCTGCGCCCCTCCCAGTGCCCGCAGCCTGAAACAAGGGGGCAGCTAATCACCCCCGGTAGCGATTTGATACAGTTCCTTGTTTATCACCTTCATGTACATATCAATGACCATCCACGCCCTTTGGCGAACTTTCCGAGAGTGAGCTGCCATCAACAACAATAAATCATTTGTGAGCACATGTAGCAATTACCGCCCGAAATAAAGGATCTCCATCTTGATGAAGGGGAGGGGCTGGCACGGATCTTCGCCACCGAACAGGCTGGGGAGCCGGGCCTCAGCGGTGACTCACCTGCTGCGCACTTGGTTAATGGTTAAACAAGCAGGCGCGTTAGCTGCCTGGCCCACGCAGCGGAGACAATACGGGTGCTGTCAGCGGGCCTGGGAACAATAAAGCCCTTCATGCCGCGCCCGTGGTGCAGATTTAGTAATGTTTTCGCTTCTGGAGGGCAGGCAGCAACAGGCTGCGAGCAGGGGCTGGTCTCGGGCGCAGGGCGCTCTGAACGGAACGTGAGGGCGCATCGTCCCGGGCGGGGTGGCTCCTGGGAACCAGACCCGGGGGCCCCACACCCGCAGGTGGAAGCCTGTGTCTTCGGCGGCCGGTGGCTTCGGCGGCGAGATGAGCGTGTCCTGTTCGCAGGATCTCAGGGGGTGGCGGGGGCTTGGGTCCGAGAGCTTGAGGTCACCTGAACACAATAGACGCGCGGTATTTGGGGGGCTTCCTAGGTCAGGTGCTGCCCTCAGCGAGGTGGAGGTCGGGAAGGGTGTCCGGAGGCCTGCTGCCCTCCTCGCCCTCCCTGCCCCTCCCCTCCTCCCTGCGTCTCTGCCAACCTCCCTCTCCTCCCAGCGCCCCTCCTTCCCTACCCTCTACGCGCAAGGCAGCTCTACGTTGAAGGTGATACCTGGAGGCAGCGTCTCCCCAGCCCCCGCAGGCTCTCCGGTAACGGGGCTCCTGTCTCCAGACGCTCGTCTCTGTCTGCAGTCTCTGTGCCCTGTTCTCTCTCCATCTGTCGCTCTGGGCTCCTCGAGGCGCGTGAGTGACCGGGCTACTCTGGAGGATTAACGCCATGGCACCTGGACGGGAGCAGTCATGTCCCCCTCCGCACGGAGCTGCCGGCCCTACGGCATTTTGTGTTTTCCTTCAACATGGTAATAATTAAACTCTAAATGGTCAAGAGCCTGGAGGACCCGTCGAACCTCGCTCAGATCCTGGTGTTCAGTGAGCTCTGAGGACTGTCGCCTGCGACTTCCTCCTCGGGAAGACGGGACCGCCTTCTACCCCCACGGCTGGGGGCCGTCTCCAGCTCTAGTGGCATCATCCAAGGCATCTCTCCCCATGAGTCACAGCCCCGTGAGGACCTCCCTCAGCACTTCCTCACACCGATGTCAGCCGGAGTCCCAGGGGTTCCCTGAGCACCAACATGCCCCGGGTGTCCCCAGCGAGCAGTGGGGGCTGTGTGCTCACAGGGAGCCTCCACAACCATTTTCATCCCCAGCTGTCTTAGCCTCTCACTCCCGGGATACGGAGGCGTGACCTGAGCACTGTTAGCTGCTTCCCCAGAAGAGCTGGACTGCAATGCCCAACTGGCTGCTGGCCCAGTGTCACCTGAGTAGTGACGGCTCCAGAAGGCACAGGGAAGGTGGAGAGGGGTGGGGTGCAGCTCCTCGGATTAAAGTAACGGCGCGGCCGCCCTCGCTGTGTCCGGGGTTGGGCCGCCACTGTGAACAGGAACCACCACGGTGCCTGCACTGGGTGCAGCACGCCCAGGAGAGCGGCGTGGGGGGCTTTGTGAGCACGGCCACCAGCACGGTGAGGAGATGGGCTCAGAGCCCACCTCCCGCCACCGGCCTGGGATGTGCTTCTGCTCAGCCAGAGCTGAAACCGTGGCCCGGGCCCGAGCCATGGCCGCAGCCCCAGGGAGGGGACAGCGGCCAGCTGGAGCAGGCAGGCACTGCGGACAGGTTCTGCTCCTGCCACGCATGGGCCCACAGTCAGCGCCCGCCAGCGGGACTGCGGAAGTTCAACAGGCCACCTCGTGGGCCAGCAAACCAGCCGGAGCGCCTTCCTCCGTGCTTGCCGTCTGCTCCTCCTCGACCAGAGACTCCGCGAGGGCAGGGGACGCTCCGTCAGTCCTGGCGGCCCTGGTACCTGACCGCAGTTTTTCCTGAGTGAGGGGAGCACCTAACGAGCTGGTGTTTGTACTTCGTCTGAAAGCCGTGTTTTGTCGTGTCCCAAATTAATACAATTCGGCTTGTTTTGTCGAAGGAATTGTCCATTCTTTCAGACTTAAATATTGGATATGAACTTCCATCAGCCCTTGCTAAATTCGTTTTCCCATTCTCAGCTAGAAAGTAGAGGTCCTGTCCGTCTCTGCTGCGGCGGATGACTTTGGGTCACGGTGTCACCCCCCCCCCCCCCCCCCCGCCACCATCCCCAGGCTCACGGCCTGTTTCCATGGAGCAGAGTCATTGGAAGTTCCCACCACCGTCCACCTCCCCGCAGGGCCGCCCTCGCCCCCTTTCTGTCCCGGAGAGGGGCCAGCCCGCCCTCCACAGAGCTCTCCTGGGTGGGAGTGGGAGTCCCGCGGCAGACGAGTCTCGGGTCACCACACACGGGCCGGCCGTGCAGCGCGTGCCGAGGTTGGTGACCAGGCGCTGGAGTTGGGGCAGGGAGGCCTCCGGGAGAAGACGCCGGAGCTGAGGCCTGACGAGTTAGGAAGAGTCAGTCTTAGCCCGTTCGGCTGCTTTAACAAAACAGCCCAGACAGACGGCGTAAACAATAGACCCTATTTGTCACAGTCTGGAGGCTGGACCTCCCCGATCGGCCCGCCGGCAGGGCCCGGTTCTGCCGAGGTCTCTTCCGGTAGCGGAGAGTTAGAGAGAAAAGCAACTGTCTCCTGTCCCCCTTGCTGAGGCTTCCACGCTCATCAGCTAGTCCCTTCCAAAGACCCCCATCTCCGCATGCCGCCACGCTGGGGTCAGGTCGTAGCACATAAACGCTGAGTACACAGTGGAGTCCACCATTCGAGGAGCTGGGAGAGGGCGGGCCTGGTGGAGGCCTCCGGTGAGGAGTGAGTCAGTCACTGCAGCTGGGACCGGGGCCCTGGGCTTCAGGGGGTCACCGTAATGACTGGTGATCATGGTGAGGGCTTAGCATTTCACCCTGGGCTCGACGGAAAGCCTCTGGGGCATTTTCCCTTCAATGGACTGTTTTCTAGAGCAGTTTCAGGTTGTCGAAAGAGGGAGTGCCGAGTACACACAGCTCTCCCACACTCCCTCACCCCTCACGTGCACGCACATGTACCCACACCCACGCACATACAGGCACACACGTGCATACATGCATGCACATGCACACACAGACACATACATGCACACACGCACACACAGACACATGTAAACACACACGCCTATGCACACACATGTACACAGAGGCACACGCACACACAGACACATGTAAACACACACGCCTGTGCACACACATGTACACAGGCACACGCACACACAGACACATGTAAACACACGCCTGTGCACACACATGTACGCAGAGGCACACGCACACACATATCACACACACAGACATGCACACACTCAAGACTTATCCCTACTATTAACATCTCAGCGAGTGCATTTATTACAGCTGGTGAACCAATATTCATACGTGACCGTTAACCAAAGTCTGCAGCTTACCCTGGGGTTCATTCTGTGTTGAACATTCGGGACAAATATGACATGTCTCAGTCTTTATAGTGTCACACCGAGTGGCTTCCCTGCCCTGGGAGTCCTCTGTGCTCTACCTGTTCCTCCTCCCCTGCCCCTAACCCCTGAAACCACTGCTCATTTTACTGTTTGGTCTTTTCCAGAACGTCATAGAGTTGGAATCACACAGTGTGGGGCCTTTTCATACTGGCTTCACTCGGGGATTTTCGTTTAGATTTTCTCCACGGCTTTTTGTAGCATCAGAGGCCCTCTCTGTCTTCCACCATGAACATCACTCCATTGTGTGGGCCGCCATAGTTCGTCCGTTCACCTACCACAGGGCATCTCAACCTTCAGAGGTGAAGGCGCTCTCAACATCGACGTAGAGGTTTTAGCGTGGTCCTAAATTTTCAGCTCATTTGGGTAAATAACGAGAACATGATTGCTAGATTGTACAGTAAGAGTATACTTAGTTCCGTTCTTACGGAGCGAGCTGTCTTCAGAGTGGTCGCATTTCCACCCGCGACGAATGAGCGATCCTGTTGATCCACATCCTCTCCAGCATCTGGTGCCATCAGTATTCTGGATTTGGGCCATTCTCCTGAGTGTGTTGTGGCCTATGAGACATTATAATCAGGGACACCACCCGAGCTGATGGACATTTTGAAAAGAGGACTCTGGCTGCTCTGGGGTGGCACGATGGAGACCAATGAGGACGTATGTGTAGCTGCCCAGGCGAGGGGTGACAGGTTGTGGGCAGCAAGAAGCACAGAGAAGCAAAGATGGCGTGTGACATCACTGGAGGAAGAACCTAGGAGCTTGCTGATGGGTGGGACTGGGGACAAGACCGAAAGAGGGACGTGTCACTGCTTTAGCCATCAGTGGGCTGGTAGGGGCTCTCCTGTGGAAACAGAACTTGAGTGATATGTTTTGTACACGCTAACTTCTGAGCTTCTGGTGGAGGGGTCAAGGAAAAGCAGGATTTTTAAATCTCGAAGCATGGGGGAGAGACGGGCGATGGGCGTGTGAATTGAGACTCAGCCCAGAGCACCCGCCTCACTTCACGTTGACCGTTCACGCTCTTTCTCTGTCTCCCTACCACTTGAGATCTTAGTTCAGATATCCCCTCTTCAGGGAGACCTCCCCCTACCTTCTCCATGAGCATAGATGCTCTCATTCCTTGTGGCCCACTGGATCCAGAATTTCCTGGACCCTAATATCCATGGTACCATTCCCATTCGTGTGATTAGTGTAGTATCTATCATCTTGAGGCTCAGGTTCTGTGAGGGCCCTTCAGTGTCTGTCTCCCCCGCTTCACTTTGTGTTTCTGCGTACCCTTCCACAATATGTTCCCAGTAAATACTTACTGGGACGTAAGCGTCTTGGGGGTGGAATGAACTGTATATCGATAGCAGAGCAAGAAAGCCAACACTGCATGCTGACTACCTAAGGAAAAACTGTCCTCTTAAAATTATGCAACTAAATATCAGTCCTTTCCTTTTGTAACTGCCCCAATGGTTGTCACTACCAAAGCAATAAATGTCCCCATTTGCCACAGCTCTCTTCCCTTTGGGTCCTGGTGTAGGTTACTTTTTTCTTTTGTTTCCTCTTCACAAATCTACAGTTTTCCACATCAAATGTCAATAAAAAAGACTCAACTGACATCCAAACTCTGGTAAATGGCAAGCTGGAAATTTGACCTACAGTGAGAAAGCCTGGTTAGTAATTTTGATCTGACAACTTCAGATGTGAAAGAGTGATTACATAGCTACCTGCCATGAAAAAAATGTGCCGAAGAAACACAACAAAACACAAGCTTAATTGCCTGATCGTCCCGGAGAGCTTTCCGAAAACTCACATTTTACGTAGGATGGGCTGGTACAGTATCTCAGATCTGGTTCCACATCTAGTATTACCTAATGACAGATGCAAGAGGTTGAATTTACAAAATCCCAGCTCTCATTATAGAGCTGGTTCTTAAACCACAAAAGCCCTGTAGACAAGCCTTGATATTTACATGTAGCGACGCCCCAAATGATGCAATTTGGTTTCCCAGGTCAGCCTAGTTTGCTTTGCTAAACTGAATGTATTGTAATCCCAAATTCTCTTCCACACAAACATCAATTAGTTAGCGCTGACCTAATGATAATGATCTTGCTGCCTATTAGAGTCAGCTGATACTTTCCCTAATTAGAGGAGGCTCCAATTATCGTTAACCCAAAGGTCGGTGCTCCCGGCTCTCAGGCTGGGCAGTGGCACGGGTGCCGATACGGGCATGGTGGAAATGAGCCGCGCAACCCAGTGCAGCCGGTGGCACAGCCTGGGATAAGGCTGGACATCTGCACGCCGGTATTTCTGACCCCGCAGTGTGACTGCGGCCGCCTGTCCACCGGGCCGCTGAGCGAAGACCTTTTCTCCTCTGACCCGCTATTCCTCCGGCTACTCATTTTCTTTCCTGGGTTGCAAAAGCTGCACTTAATCACTTCATAAATATGAATGGGTGTCACCATTCGTACAGAATTCATTTGGATGGCTCTTTCCCGTGTCTTATAGCAGCTGAGGAACTTAAATAAAATATTCACACGCTTTTACTGAATTAAAACGCTTTCCTTCGTGAGTGTGTCAGTGAGCCTGGTTTTCTGTCTTTAGGGGCTTCCTAGGCTATGAGCCCGATTTTGCCATGTCCGTGCCTCCTTCACTGTCTCCTTTCCTTTTTCCATCAACCGGTTCAAACCCCTGCTGTCCAAAGCATCTTGTGTTAACCAGGCCAGAGATGCCGTCTATCTATTGTGGAGAAATTCCCTTAACCCTCAAAGTCAGCAGTCACATTCTGTATGACATCCTTGCCCGCGTGCTATCATCTTTTATCCGCAAAAACAAGTTGAGTAACCAACCATAAAAATGAGATGAGAAGTATTAGGACAGCATTTAACACATGCATTTTTTCCAGTAAAAAAAAAAAAAAAATAGCAGTGGTATTTTACTGTTGACATGACTGTTTTCAATAACACAACTGTCCTGAAGCAAAAAAAAAAAAAAGGAAAAGAAAGAAAAAATAAAGAATACTTATTACGTATGTGTGTGTGTGTGGTGCCACAAGGGTGCCTTTCAAAATAAGGCAGATTTCAAATGAGTTTTATTTTCACCCACTTTCCAGCGAGGCAGGTAACTTTGACCCCTGAAGCTGAAATTTACCCCATGGAGGGTAATAGTTTATTCTGTAAAAGTAAAGTACAATTTCCCTTCATAGGAAGCTAGACAGGGTGCCCCACATCATGGCCACGTCCAGATCCCTGGACAGGAGTGTGTTGCCTCTCCTCCACTGTATGGGAGATACTTCTAGAATGTCAGCAAATTTAAGTGCAATTAGACACGATCGCCAAATAGTAATTATCTCGTGATGCTGAGGGAAGAGAAAAGAATCTCTCAAGGAATTTACTCGAAGAAATCCAAAGAAATTTCAACGTCTCCTGCCTGAAGCAGCTAGCAGGCTGAGTGTGTGGTCCACACACCTGCCATCTTCCAGGGAACATTCTCGCCACAGGAGGGCTCCCATATGAAAAGTGAAGAAAACGTTTAATAAAGAAATTAATCGCCCAGATAGAGTCGAATCAAGAAGCAGGGAGATAAAGCTCACGTGGTATTTGCTGTTTTGATAAAACCGACCCCTGCAGGCCGGTCAGCAGGAATCCCACGTCACCGTGGGAAACACCCGTCAAACGCCTGTTTAACCTCCCGGAGCCCCCGAGGAGTCACACATTAGCTCATCCTGCCCTTACGCAGACCATCGTCACCCAGGCTGCACGCGCACCGCGTTTTCCATTGCATCGCTCGAATTTTCCCAAGTTGGAGAGAGCGTCGCGGGGGGCCCAACAGCATTGATTGCATCCGTCCACCTGTCTATGAATTAATGCATTTATTCTACCCAGTTCATCACACATACCTGTCCTACGTGTGTTACTTTGGAACTCCCAGATCATGAGAGCGGACGAGTGGAAATCTTTTCTTTTGGGGGCGGGGGGGGAGGGGAGATGGAGGTTTCTTACTTGTTCTTCCTGAGTAGGAAGTACTTGCCAACAGAGAACGTCGCACATTTTGAGGACCACAGGCTGGTCTGCTCTCTGGCCGAGGGGAGACATAGGCCAGGGCTTGAAGGGGTACCACCGAGGTACAGCCGGCCTCCAAGTGCTCGCTGCTTCTTGTCTCCAGAGTAGACGGTGGGCCTAACAAGTCTTCCGTGAAGACAAGAGCCGTGTAAGAAGCAGGCTATTGTTGAAAACTGGGAACCAGACCCTGGTATGTTTGTTTTCGATTCTGGTTCCATATGCTCTGCCTGGGTGACAGAGCCAGAAGTTCAAGGCAGTGGACTGCTTTGTCTTCAGCTGTGCCACGAGAGGGCTGGGTTTCTGCAGCACCGTCTTCTGAACCTGAACTTCAGTCTTTTGGGACAGCAATGGAGGAAAGGAACTCATTTTTGAGGAGTTTGGTGTTGCATCTTTCCCTGATGAGGAAGCAGGAGCTGACTTCTCCTGGCTGATTCTTACATCCGGAACGAGTACCCGGAGCTCCTTCCCTTACTAGTCCGTGCAACCTTGCAGGAGTCCCCGAGACGAGGTGGCTGCCCGGGGACCGGGACCCCTGAGCCTTTCCGAGGCATCTGGACGAGGCAGCGGAGTGGCCCTGGTCTGGGTGGCAGGCCGGCCTTCAGCCTGGTGGGCGGAATCCGGAATTCTTGCCCTGGCACAGAACACTCCTGGAGACAGAGCATCTAACAACGGGTTAGACCACAGCCAGGTGTCACCGGCCCAAGCTTTATCTTCGTGAGGAGAAACATCCCCTGGCCACCTCACAAGGGGCACAAGGAAGCTAGATTTCCTCCTAGAGGCTGAGCACCCGGCAGGAAATGCTGCCCTGCTCGTAGGTCTTATGAGATTTAAAACATGCTATCTGGTGTCCTGAGTGCCATCTTTGTTCTGTCCCATCAGAGGCATCTTTGCAAGAGTCAGATGAGTGGGTGGGGCATGTGGGCGGGGCTGTTTCTCTGCACCAAGGGTTTTTCTTTTTTTTTTTTCCTTTCTTTTTTTTCTTTTTAAATATCCATTTGCAGGTAGCTTTCGTTGACGTCAACACTGACCTCTGAACGCTTTCCGCCCAGACGCGTGAGCCGCTGTCACCTGCCTGAACACACGGATCTGCCCACATCTTTGGGTCTCCACCGAGGCCGAGCATGTAATAAATGTCGGGGCTTGTACATATCTACACACATCTGCGTGAGTACGTGCACGTATATGTGCATATACTTTTGACCCCGCGTTTCTCTTTCACATGCTTAGAAAAAACATTATCTCTTGTAGGGCTGATTTCAGGGCTTACAGGGATGATCATGGGAAGCAGACATAATAACATGTTTTCGGGATTCACCATAAATCTGCTTCTATCTTGTTTTACTGCACGTGATTTCATAGGTCGCAGATGTGGGAAGTATGAGGAGAGAGACCCAGTTGTGGCTCATGCCGTGTACCTTTTGTGCACAACGTTCAGCTGCACGGACTGTCTCAGATCTCGGACCGGGCAAAATGTTCAGGCCCACTAGCTTTACTCTGGAGGAGGGAGCTTCCCCAGCTGGTCGTTAACCGCTCAGTAAATCGTCTGAGGATTGTACGTGATTGCTCTATTAATAAGCCCATATTAAGAGAAATGAAGTTAATAATGAAGTTGCAGTGATCCTGTCCATGCACCACCTTGCAATCGCTGTCACAGGGTCTCAAAATGAGGAACTAAAGACCAAAATGAGCCCTGCAATAAAAATTAGTAGGCCAGAAAAGCCGTAAGTGATGGGGCCGTGATTTGCTAAGGGTAAACCACATTTCCTGCGAACTTCAGACCCGCCGTGCGCACTCGTGATTCTCTCGAGGCGTGGCGATCCCGGGAGAACGGCGGGTCCATCGGGACACGAGCCGGGAGCATGGGTGAGCTCAGACGAAGGACTGTCTGCCTCGGGCTTCCCCTGGACTCCCATGTAGCACAGGCAGGGACGCGGGAGCAGGGGGTATGGGGGAGCAGTGGGAAGGGACAGCAAGGCTCCTCGTGCCCTGGAGGAAACGAGCACAAAGCAGCTCCTTCTCGGGGACCAGAACCAGGATTTGTGGAAGGAGGTGGGCTGCGGGCTGGAGGGGCCATGAGACCGTGAACGGTGTACGTGCACACAGGGTGTGCTGTGTGTGTGTGCATGCATGTCTCTGTGCACATGTGTGTGTGCGTGCATGTGTGTGAATATCTGTGGCATGTGTGTGCATGCACGTCTCTGGGCGGTGTACGTGTGTGTGCGTGTGCAAGCAGTGTGTGGTGTGTGTATGCACACGTCTCTATGCGTGGTGTATGCACGCATATGTATGTCCCCGTGTGAACAATGCTTGATGTGCCGTGTGCACGTGTATTTATGTGCACGTGTGTGTGCATGGTGTGCGTGGGCATGGCTGTGTCTGTGTCTGGGTGTGGTGTGTTGGGTGTCACATGTGTTGTGTGTTGTGTGGGCAGAGTCCCGGGGGTAGTGGGCCCGTGCTGCCCGGGGTGGATGTATTTCCGCATGTTAACTTGCATCTCACTGCACCAGGGACTGGACATTGGCCATGAGGCTGAGGGTCACTGTTGCCCTGTTTCGGTATTTTCACCCGGATCATTTGTGAAAGGACCCAGTGCCCCCGAAGCCACTCTGTTCCCTCCCACCCCACTGTGCATCGAGGTCCCCGCTGCAAATTTAGTCCCGCCCCCTATTATCCCCTGGACGATGTCACCCTACCTGTCTAAGCCCCAGTTTGCCGGGCTGCGGACTGGGGGTAACGATGACCACTCCTTACAGGGTGGTCAGGAAAACCCGGTGAGGTGAGGCTTGAGAGCCGCTGTGGCACGTCAGGATGGGGTCATCGGTGTAATTTCTACCGCGGGAGATGGTGGGGTTGTGCCCGCAGAGGCTGGACCCATCACCACACCTCCCTTCGTGCTGGAACGCCCAGGCGCCCCTCTGCCCCCTGCTTCCCCGGGGCCCGCAGGACACCACACCCTGCCTTCGCCAGCTTCCCGCACGGAAGGTGGCTCCCACCATGCCACCAGGGGACTCGTCTCTGGTTCATCCCCGAAGCACAAATACGCCCAATGTGAATCATCCGCGGGGCCCAGCCCGTGGACCAGAAAACAGACACATCTTTCGAAGACTGGACTCCGGAAACCGAGAGCCTCAGCACCTGGCCTTCCCTATCCTTCCTTGGCGTCCCCCCCGGACCCTGCCCAGAGCTCCTCCAGCTAGATGCCCTCGCCAGGGCCATGTCGGGCGGGGGGCTTGTCTCCGGAGCCGCCGTGCTGTTTGCTTTCGTCCCACAGACTTCTCAGTTCGAGGATAACCTAGATGTGTCTGCAAAATCCGCCCACATTCCCTTTTATAAAAACAGTGGACGAAATTCCAAAGCCACCCCAATTCTGCCGTGGTGGGTGCATGTGATAAGAATCTGCGTGACCACATCCCTCCTGAAAACCAAAACAAAAGAAAACGGACTGCGCTGTATGCACTATAGGGAGTCGGACTTCAACAATAGGGCCTCTTAAAGTAACCGCGAGTTTAGTCACAGACCGCGGTGACCAACCGGCTTGTCATTTTAACGGCTGGCAGGTGAGCCGATCCGCACGCGGCTTCTTGGACGGCCTCAAAATACCGCGGACACCGTTGCGAGACGAACAGAGGAGCGTCTTGCCTTGAGACGCTGGGAAGGGCTCGCCCACTGGAAGAGGCGTGAGACGGGCGATAAACAGCCGTCCTCCGGGACCACCGCAAGGCAGGAGACGTGCATAAAGGCATTTCAATATTTCTGCAAACTCACAAAGAGTGAGCCATTTCCCTTTCATATTTAATAAAGATCTCTGTCAGCTGCAGCCAGTGATAAGCGTAATATCCTTAAATGGTTAATCCCGGGATCACGGCTCAAGTGTTTTCTGCCGGTCGGAGCAGGAAAGCTGTTAGTAGCTGCAGTGTGCATTTCATAAACCCAAGGAAAAAAATTTTTTTTTGATTTGGCTTTTTACTCTATCTTAAATGCTTTCGTTTTCAGGGGCGAGATAAGGCCTGGTTCTTCACGTAAAACTAGAGCTTAGCCATCGCCCGTCTCTCTCGGTGAAGGAGAAGGTCCTGTCTGTGCACAGATGTCTCAGATTAAATTGTACCTTTGCAATCCTCCCCGAGCTCACGCTGGATGAACTGCCAGAGGGGCCTTAGGCAAGAACTGAATTGCTTTGGTTTTAGTACACAGCGAATTTGGCTCAGACAAGCTGCATCAGTACATTAAATGCGAATCCCTCACAGATTTGAAAGCAGCCTTTAGCACAATTATTGACTGTGAGTGATGATTCTGTCTAATTGCGGGAGACGTCTGCTACCTGTAGCCCGGCTGGAGTCCACCGTGCCGCGGCAAGGCGCCGCCTCTTAATTCAATGTTCCAGCTTGAGAGCGGCATTGGAGGCTAAATCCCGACGTGTGTACACACGGTCGATAAACTTTAATAAACTTTACAGGTTCGGTAACTAGGCCGAGTGTATAATTCAATTTTTTCATTCAGGAAAGGAAAACGGCTAACAAGTCTGTTGGCCTGCAGCACTGTGCTCGCTCACCACAGGCAGACGCCTTCCGGAACAGGCGGACGGGCCCGAGCCGCGCTCCTCCTCGTGCCCCGGGAGCCCGCCCCTCTCTTCGCGGCCCACAGTGCCCCCCCCCCGGCCCCAGGGCCCCGGCGGCCCTGCTCCCCGGTCCGGGACCCACTGCAGCAGATCTGGGAGGAGAACCAAGTAATGTGACAATTCTGCATTTTTGTTTAGGGAGGTCACGTCAATAACCGGGGGAAACGGGTAGGTTTCCTCACCGATCCACCGGCTTGCCCGCACCTGGCCCCTTCTGACTCAGCTTCACGTCCAACTACCATCACAGCAAAGCTCCAGATAGGGCTGGCTCTTCCCAAAGTTGGCGACTTTTCTTGCAGAACTCAAGGTGATTTTCTCATGGATCTTACTTTTAGAATCTTGTTTTTTTGTGCTCTTTGCAAAAGATGCACCCCCCCCACACACACACATACACACACCACCACCACCAAATCCTGTCCATATAGTGGCCATGAGTGCGTGAATGTCTCTTTGCCCACGAGCATGTATGTGTGTGTGTGTGTGCGTGTGCGTGTGTGTGCATGTGTGTGTGTGCATGTGTGTGTGCGCGTATGTGTGTGTGCGTGTGTGCATGTGTGTGTGTATGTGTGTGCGTGTGTGTGTGTGCGTGTGTGTGTGTGCGCGTGTATGTGTGTGTGTGTGTTTGCGCGCGAGCGTGTGTGTGTATGTGTGTGTGCGTGTATGTGTGTGTGTGTGTGTGTGCGTGTGCAGTCTCAGCCCCTGGCAGTTTTCTAGTCGGAGTAAATTCATTTTGAATGAGCACCAGGCCGCTTGACATTATTTTAAAGAGCATTTAAGGCAGAATTTGCAAATAAATTCCCTTCCTGTGCTGCGAACGCAAAGCCGGGCCATGCTTCTCCATGAAATCATTCCTCAATCGTGCACGAGCCGGGTCACCAGGCCTGTTTGCCATTAATTTTCCTTGTGAGGAATGGGCCAACGTCCACATGGGTTTGAGTTATGATTTTCTGCAAATTGGAGCATTCGTTAGAGTAATCAAAGCACAACCCAGAGGTCTGTGTCTGCAAACGGCCAGAGGGACGGTTTGCAGTGGTCACCGATGAGGGCGGTGGTCCTGCCCGGCCCAGAGCAGACCGGGTCCTTGCACGTCTGAGGCGTGGCACCCGTGTCCACCGTGGCTCCGTGGCTGCACTGTGTCCCTCACCGTCCCAGGGGTAGGCTCTGGACCCGTGGGAACCCGCTGTGGGCCACACTGACATCTCTGATCACGAGTCTTAAGAGAACCTTCCGCCAGGTTTGCTGGAAGCCTATGTAGCTCGTGCTCAGTGTTTACGTGGAGATCAAACATCGGGTCAGTTCTGTCAAGATGCCTATAAAGCTCTCTCCGCCTTGCCCTTCATTTTAGAAATCCTGGCGAGGGTCGTGTGAGGTCACTTCGGGAGTCCGGGGCGGGGGTGGGGGGGCACTTCGTGCCGAGAAGCCACGGGCACCACGGCTCGGCAGGCTGCTCCCCCGTGAGACACCCACCCCGTGCGGACCTGTGCGCTTTGAAGATCGTCGTCACAATCAGGAAGGTGCGCTTTGCGATCTAAACTCTTCACCAGCAGCCCAGAGGCTAGGTGACAAGCAGCTGTCCCGTGTCACGATTTTTCCTCTCTTGCTCGGCAAGTGTGTCCCACGGGCGAGGGGTGTCTGCTGAGGGAGGCACAGAGTCCGCAGGAACGAGGCGCCTGGTCCCGGGGGAACCCGGGGCACGGAGTCCAAGTTCGGCGGATGGCACGTGGCGGGGACCCGTCCGTGCCTTCCTGGCTCCGCGGGCGGCACAACCTGGGCCTGGATTCCAGGACGTCAGAAGGCGGACACGGTGGCTCCAGCCGCGCCCTCGGAGTCGCGGTCCCGCCAGACGGGACACAGAGAGGTTACGGAGGCACACTCTACAGCTGTCCTTTTCTTCCTTATGTGTCCCCGCGGTGCGCGCTCACATTTGGCGAAACCCCGCGTTTATGGAGGGCGAGACTGGTGGAACATGAACAGGAAGCTCTCGCACGACACTTCCAGGGACAGCGACTCACGAAAGGCAGTCCCGAGTGTCTCAAGAGCGGTTCCTCTGGGACAGGAGCCAGCGCCCGGCACGGCGCCCCTTCTGTCCAGACGCTGGGCGTCCCAGACAGACGGCTGCGCGCTCCCGTGGCTCCTTTGTGTCCTCTCGCAAGCGGTTGTGAAGGTTGTACACATCACAGTGCAGCGGGGGGACCCTTCTCCCACGGGGCTCATGGGTGCCGTGACTCTCAACACCATGCTCGCTCCTGGGATGCGCCTCGCCTCCTGTGGCTTCTGTTCCCGACCCACAGGCCCCAGCGTGTGGCCCTGGCCGGGCTGCTCTGCAGAGACACGTGTGTTCAGTAGGGGGTGGGGGGCGCCACTCCCTCCGCTGAGAAACCTGAACCCTGTGGGCTCTCATCCCGTCCCCCTGGGCGGTGGAAGCTGGGCCTCAGCACGCCGGAGGTCTGGCCTTGGGCACACCACTTCCTCTCTCTGTGCCTCAGTTTCCCCATCTGCAAACTGGAGATGGTCAGGACAGGACCTCCCCCGTTGGATTTCGGGAGGAGGGACTGAGTGCGGGCGGCTCTTCTCCAGGTTGCTGGCCAGCGGTGCCGTCCCGTTATTATTGCCTTGGTTTCCCTGTGGCTTCTGTCCCACGTCACCAGGTAGGCAGGACTGGTTCTTTCTGGGGGCGCTGAGTGGAGACCGCATCCTTTGCCTTTCTTCCCAGGCTCTGGAGACCCCTGCACCCCTCAGCCTGTGGCCCCTCTTCCTTTTCACGTGCCATCTTCTGTCCTCTGGGGCCTCTCTCTGTCCTGAGCTCTTTGTCTCTCACTCTGACCCTCCCAGCCACCCGGGATAGGACCCCAGGATGACACTGGACTCACCCGGCCAATCCAGGGTAATGTCCGTGTCAAGGCCCTTAACGTCATCACGTCTGAAAAGTCCCCTTTGCCACGTGAAGAGACAAATCCGTGGGCTCCGGGGATTAGGACATGGGAACTCTGGGGGGTCCATCGCCCAGCTGGCCACAACTGCTCCCCCAGCTACTACTACTGACCACGTGGCTCCTTGGGGGGGGACTCTCCCCGTGATCCAGCCTGGCCATTTCCTTTCCCTGGACAGAGCGACTTGTTCAGGGACGTGCACCTGACCGGACCCAGGCCCACCCCAGCTCCTCTGCGTGTTCCAGGAGAGAGCAGTTCCCTTTCCTCGGAACCGCTGTAGGGGGTGGGAACATAAGCGAGGAGATCCAGGAACACTGTGTTCTCCAACGTTGATCCCACCTAGGGAGGGGATTCCGAGGAGATCCCACCTGGGAAGGAATCCTCGCGGAAGAAGGCGGAGCTGGGGACGATGAGAAAGAGCCCGTGCCTTTTGCGTCCTGGTTCAGGTTAGAGCCCCTGTAGCCACTGTGCCTGAAGCCCATGCCCCTGGACTTCCCGCCCACGAGCACCACCAAGCACCCTTTGTTGTGTAAAGGAGGTTACGTCTCCGGCAAGCTCATCAGAAGACAGTGTGGTGTCCAGCATGGCAGAGCGTGTGCCTCGGCGTGCTTATCCTGTGCTGCTCTCCCTTTACAGAAGGACAAACTCCCCTCCACCGGGGCCGGTCTCCCAGGACACACGGTCGTCCCACCCCAGGCCTCACGGTGGCTCTTGTGAAGCTGGAGACGGTGGTTTCCGTCCAGTGGGTGTTTATTGTGGATCCGCTCGATCAGGCTTAGTAGCACGTCTCGAAATATGAGCACGGACCCCGGTCACCGCTCTTGGTCACTCACCAGGCAAACAATTCCAAGAGAAGAGACGTCTTCCCATGGGGCCGCAGGCGTGTGGGTCCCCAGGCGCCGAGGATCGTGGGGGCGGGGGGCGGCCACCCCTGAACCAGGCTGTCCCTGCCGCACACAGCCGTGCGGGTGCCCAGCATTTGTCCTGAGCCACGACATCTCTGAGATGCCACGTCCTGCGCGTCTTCCGACAAGTCTTCTGGGGTTGGTTTCTTCGTGTGTTTTTTATGCTGCTTTTTCAAAGCCGGGATGACATATCAACTTTCAATACACTGAATTTAGCACTAGTTATGATGAGAGGGGTGCAGGGGTGGCCTACTTGAGGACGTGGCCTTTCTTCCCCGGCGGCTCTTCCTCCCGCCACCACTGAGACGGTCCCCAGCTCTTCCTGACTTCGTGACTGTGACCCCAAGAAGCGACGGATGCGGTGCCGGGAGCGTGGGCAACGTGGCTATCACACCGTCAGAGACGACACCCGTAGCACTGAGGAAGGCACACCAACGTGGCCTCGGGCCACTGGGGCGCTGTCGTGGCCAGCGTGGCTGGGTGAGGGACTTAAACAACAGACATCAACTCCTCATGCGTCCGAAGGCAGCTAAGTGCCAGATGAAGGTGCTGGAAGATCTGGTTCCTGGGGAGGCCCCTCTTCCTGGTCTGCAGACTGCCGCCTTCTCGCAGGGTCATCACACGAGGGAGAGAGAACTCGCCTCTATCCTGTGTCTTCTTCCAAGGGCACCAAGCCCCTTCCGGAGGGCTCCACCCTCACAGCCGATCACCTCCCAAAGGCCCCACCTTCTAACAGCGTCACGTTGGGGTTAAAGCTTTCATGTGTGAATTTGGGGGAGGGGGACACAAATACTCAGTCCGTGGCAGGTGCCCAAGTTGGTGGTATTTGAGGATCATGAATCTGGGGAGCGCATCTCACGGAAGGCTGCTTAATTATCTAACAACACTTAGTGGCCGCCCGTGCATCTGCTGAAGGGAGGTCCTGGCCGTGACCTGCACATGGGGACCATGAAGACCCTGCAAACATCTTCCTGGGAGGAACAGAAATCCCCGATGACAGATACCCCGTCGAGTATCACAACAGTCTGGAACGAAGACTGTAGGACTCCATCAGCCGGAACCTACAATGTGGGGACACCCGGTGTTTAGGTTCGACTCCCAGGTCCGGTGCCTGTGCACCCACCCAGGCCGTCTCTTACCTAAGAAGGAGTCCCATCCCCTCCGGAAGTGTCCCTGCATCGTTGCTTCTAGATGACCCAGGAGGCCACCCACGGGCTCTCGGCACACTGGGTCCCTGCCAAAAACGCAGCAGAGGCCTCTGTCTCCTCCGCAGGCCTCTGTGCCAATGCCCGCTGCCCAGGGCGCGGCCACAGCGGCACCTGCCACAAATCCATGTCTGTGCTAGGGCTTTGTCTCGTGGCTCCTGATGGCGGGGTCTTTGGGGGCCTGGACACGTGGGCAAATGATGTCCCCACCTCTTCCCTTTAAGTCTCACGGAAGCCCTTCTGAGCAGCTCTTGGCTCCTGCCCTTGTCCTTGCCTGAAGCACCCGGGCTGGTGCTGTCTTCCATTTCAGGCCCTGCCCCCCCCCCCCCAGGCTCTCTGGGCCACAGGCCAGGGGGGAGCAGACCCAGGCCACCCTCCCTGGTCTCCTCTTCTGTGGGTGGGCCCAGAGCTGGGGCTGCCGGCTGCCCGCCTGCCCGCCTGTGTCCCCTCCCCTCCTCCTCTGCATCAGAAGGCCATCCGGTCCAGGGCAGTCATACACCCGGGGGGACGACAACATCCCATGTCTCACGGGCTCATGGACATTGGCACCATCTTCCATTCTCTCCCCAGGGCGGAGCTGGTAACCATTCTTCGTGGCCCTGGTGTGGGCCCATGTAACCGGCCCGATGCGGGACTGTCGGTGTAGACTCCAGGGGTGCTCGTGTGTGTGGACCACGCGCGGACCGGCTGTGTGGACCATCCAGGGACAGGCCATGTGTGTAGGGACAGGCCGTGAGTGCTCAGGGACAGGCTGTGCATGTGAAGGGACAGTCGGTACATGCTCACGGACAGGCCGTGTGTGCTCAGGGAGCAGCACATAGCCCCCCCAGGTTGGGGGGACACTTGCTCAAGACCGACCATCCCCAGCCCCTCCAGGCCCCACAGATGCTCCACGGCTCCCTGAGCTCCTCCACCGAGAGGCCTTCCGTGTGCGTGGGGTCCCGCCTCGCCCAGCTCCAGCCATTGCCCCGCCTGGGGCTCGCCATCACGTCCCCCGCACACAGCCTGCCCCCTTCTCGCCATCTGACCCCTCGGGCTCCGAAACTAACTGTGATCGTCTCTGCAGACCAACCACCAGAGTCCTGAGGAAGCAGTCTGCCATCTTCAGATAGAACAATTCTCTGTACTTTGGGTGGGACGCCTCATAGCCAAGGACACCTCTCCTTGCCTGGTTACATCTGGAGCACCCGGTCTCGAATGCTTGGCTGAATACTGTTCGCTCCCTGCACAGGATTTGGGTCGGGGGGACCCTGACCCGTGACGTCTCCTAATGTTTTACTCCATTGTGTGCACTGGGGAGAGGTTGGGTTTACAGAGCAAGACGGCCCGTAGGAAACATACGTTTACTTTGCAAACGTCATCTTCCCTCCGAGCTCCCCAAAGTGCAGGGCCCCCCCCAACGGGCCCCGTGAGTGCTGGAACTCTCTACTCATTAGTTCCTGATGGTGCAGACTTTGCTTTATTTGTTGTCGCTGTTGCAGCAACGTTGTAAGGAGACGTGATGTTTCACAACGCTCCGTCCAGCAGGGGCATCCCCCCCATCGTGTGCCCCTGTCTCCATGGCAGTCCGTCCCTTTCCAAGTCTGCAGGCCCAAGCCCGCGGCCTGGCCGCCCCCACAGCCAAAGTGCCCAACTCAGCCAACACAGGTGACAAAGATTGAAAAAAAATAATAATAATAAGCAAAGCCCTGAGTGATTTGCAGGGAGCCTGGGATCCCGGGACCCTGATGGTTCTACCACCACTCTCTTGGGCTGAAATTCATCCCCTTGGACGAATGCATTGCTCAAAGACAAGTGTCTTTGATGGGAGTCTGCGGTGGCCATGTCCACGGAGGGGCCGTGAGGGGAGGCGGTGTCAGGGCATTTGGTCAGAAGGTCAGTGAGAAGCCGGGTGTCCCTACTCCTGGGACTCGCCTGGACGGTTGCCCCCAAATGCTGAGCCTCAGCCTGGGACTGGCTCAGAATACATCCCTGTCCTGTTGGGCTTCTGACCTGCTCGTTTTATGATCTTCGGTCACACTCCGACCACCCTTCCACCGTGGTCGAGGGTGTTCTGTTAAAGCATACGTTCTGGGGGCGCCTGGGTGGCTCAGTCGGTTAAGCGTCCAACTTTGGCTCAGGTCAGGATCTCACAGTTCGTGGGTTAGAGCCCCGCGTTGGGCTCTGTGCTGACGGCTCGGAGCCTGGAGCCTGCTTCGGATTCTGTGTCTCCCTCTCTCTCTGCCCCTTCCCCACTCATGCTCTGTCTCTCTCTGTCTTAGAAATAAATAAACATTTAAAAAATTAAAAAAAAAAAGCGTACATTCTGAAGAATTTTGTTGGAATGTTTGTGTCCTTGGAAAAATAGCAGAGCGGATTATATTAGGTGATGCTAAAACCCTATATAGAGATGTTTTGGTTTAAACGTATCTTGGAAGAGGAGTGAGGTGACGTTGGCCAGCAAAACCTGGCCAGAGAAATATTTGGATTTCTACCAACCCAGGGAAGGTTAAATTTGGCTTGGGAGGTGACAGACTTCGCACATGGGTGGGGCGGGGAGAGCGAGCCCCCAGCGGGGACACTCTGCTTCTGTGCCATCTTGCGTCTGTCTTGAGGGGATTTGCTGGCCTCCAGAAGCTCTGTCGTTAGAACTGGCCGAGCGGCCAGACCGTGGTCTGAGGGTGACGGTAACACACACCCGTCATCAGGCGCACGGCTTCCACAAACGGGCTCACGGTGTCCTTGTGCGCAAGGCCAGGGCTGTGTGGCTCGGTCTGAGCCCACGAAGGACGCCTTGTTTGGGATCTGGCTGTCTGCTCTGCGGGTGGTGGTGGCGGTCAGTTGGGGAGGGGGCGTTGCCTGGACACTGTAAGTCAGTCAGTTACATAGTAAGTTTGGGTTGTGGGTAGTTTCTCCCGCAGGATTCTGCGTTCTTCAGGCATTGAAACTTCTCTTTCTAAACAAGTTACGTGTCCGTGCAAGTAGCCACTTGCTTCAATCGGACACAAAGACCATGAACAGATCTCCCCTGGTCTGAAAGGCTATTCAGAGCGTTCATGAGCACTGTCCACATCTTGCCATCAAGGCGGAGCCCCTAGGTGTCCCCACACACCCTGGTGCCGACAGCGAGCGCGATGAGGATAGGGCTGTCCCTGTGCGTCCTGCTCCCCATCCTCAGCCGGGTGGTGGGTTGGAGAACTTGTACCTTGAAGACACTTCACTTGCGACTCCAGTGGTGACTTTCTGAAATGACGCGGAAGAAGATTTAAAAAAAAAACGTACAGACATACACGCATCCAAACTGTCCTGTTTTTACCTCTTAAGAGATAGAAACTACGAGGTACAACATACATGTCACTGGGATGAAAAGTGAACCATAGGGAATATAGACAGTAAGGGGGTAATAACGTTGTTTGGTGACAGGTGGGGACTACAGTTATTGGGATGAGCACCGGCTGACGTACGGAAGTGTTGAGCCACTATATGGAACACCTGAAACTAATGTAATGTGCGTTAATTACGCTCCAATTAAAAAAATAAGTATTGTTTTTACTCGGTCTTGGAAACCGAATCTACGTGCTCCCAGCCTTGATCTTCTCAGGGGCAAGCATTTCACCCTCCTAACAGCCTCCGGTGATGACAGTGGCCATTTGGTTATAATTCGTCATCACCGAGTGTTCATCACCTATTTATTTTGTTGATCCTCGAAAGACATCAGCCAGTTTAATACTAGAGTGATTAGTATAATAGGGTACACACACACACACACACACTCACACGCACACGTTATTGGCATTAGCATTAATCACTGTAGTCATACTGTACGATTCTATAATACTATGGAATATATAATTCTATAGAGTGAATATATATATTGTACATACAAGCCACATGCACACACAGCTCACATCTTCTTCATTGTAGTATCTATAATGTGTAGACTACATTAGACACATATAAAGGATACACATTGTGTACATAGGGGGTGTACATATGTACATTCTATATGCGAACCACACACACACGCTCACCCCACTGTTCATTGCAATACAAGCACCCACTACTCAGATAATGTGTGTATTTGTACGTTTCCTAACCTTTTGAAGGGTGAACCCCTAAGCCTCCACCAGTGTAAATAATGCATTCAAGTAAAAATGGACTGTCAAACTCAGGCAACAATTAATTATATAGCACATAAATCCTTCCTTCCAAATGACTAATACACAGGCTTCCGTGCATAAATGTTTCTCTGAATTCTGTTTGAACTACTAGCCTCGTAACATCAGATGATGCATTCAGGATAATTTTCATTAGAAAAATAATTATAGGCTAAATATGGTTAATAAAACATTAACTATAAATTTGAATATTTTAAAAGCATGTCCTTCCAGAAGCAGCTTCTAATGAATTTTGATGAAAATACCATGATTACTTAAGAAAAAATAAATAGACGTGATTATTACACACAATTGTGAGACTGATGAATTACAAAAAACAATTTTAACTCAGAAATAATTATTCTGGGCAATCTGCTTCCTAAAATTGATGATTATAAGAAGAAAAGAAGAAAATAATAATTCTTCACAGATGACGGCACATTTGGTCTGATTTTGATCCTCCCTAGTTTCGCGAATTTGTAGCTATTAGTCAATTATAAATCTTTTGGGTTTTAAAGTTTAAAATAATATCAAAACCTAAAGTCTTGTGGAAAGATTTCACACCCACTTATGTCTAGTGAAGACGCTTCTGCTCCTGCCCTGTTGTCCTGCCCCCGAGCCAGGACGGGGGTGGGGGACAGGGACCCTCGAGTGGGCCCTGAGGTGCCTAGGGACTTCTCCTTGAGGGACTGAGCTCCTGCCCGAGCCGGTAATGCAGTCGACCAGCCAGGGACCCACACACGCCGGGCGGCTGCTGCCCTGATGCCAATGGCCAGGGGACTACTTGTCTCAAAGACCGGCCCCTTTACCTATCTCCCACCCTCCGTGTGCGTGACGAGGCACGTCCACCATTTACGTCTATGGTACCTCACACGGTTTTCGATGCGTGCTCTGTGTCTTCTCTAATTTCATCCTTTTGGGAAGCTTGCAAAGCTGAGCTACAATTTTATTTTTATTTTTGTGGCCTGAAATTGTTGACATGAAAAGGCGGTAAGTAGTGAGCAATCACCCGGCAGGTGGGGGACGGAGGGGTCCCCACCCTCTCTGGGTCCGTAGAGCTCTCTGGGCGACAAGCTCAGGGAGGCACTGGGGGTCACGACGCCCCCCTTCTCAACGGCAGGCCCCCCAAGAGCCCCTCTTGCAGGCAGACCTACTCGAAGCACATCCAGCTTGGAGTCCCATGCAGTCCCCTTTGAGGGAGCCCCGTACATGCGTCGCCCCAAGCCGTCCATCACCCGGCGTCCAGCGTGGTGCTACGTACTCAAAGATGTAGCTGGTGGCCTGCCGGAGGCCAGGTCGCACGAGCTAAGCTTCGTACGTAAGAAACCATAACGTGATGAAGTGATCCTGCCATCGAGAGCCACCCGGCTAGTAAGTTATAAAAGCAACATTCCCACCCCGCCAAGAGCCTGTCTTCTTCCCACTGCCACCACAGTCCAAGGATGGACGTGCTCCTGTCCCTCCAGAGCCCAAAGCAGGAGCCGTCAGTTAGGACACACTCGCCATGCAAGACAGTATCAGACGCGCACACTCAGGAGCAAGGTCTTGTCACTACTCGTTTCAGAGAGGAGCAAAGGAGCCTCAGAGAGGTTCAGGGTGTAGGCGGATCGATCCCAGCCCTGACCGCAATGCCCGCTCCCCCACACTGCCTCTCCTTTCCTCCTTCCGCTCCACGAGTACAGGTCTTCTTCAGCCCGTCACGGTAGACCTCACCCCGAGCCCGTGTCTGGTCCTTGCTTCATTCGTGGTCACGGTGATGCCACATTCCGAGGACCACCCCGGCAGGTGCTCTGATGTGATCTGGGCACGACAGCTGCGGGCTGGCTGCCACGCCGCCCGGCCCCCTCCCTGCGTCCGCCCACGGAGCGCTGGCTCCCAAGCTTCAGGATTCCAGAACAAGTGAATGAGACACACGTAGATCACAGTTCCCTGAAATCACATGGGATTTGACACATGAGTAGAAGTCTCTGGCAAAGCACAGCGAGGAGTTTTCCTTGCCTCGGAATTTGAAAACTAAGCTTGAGATCTCACAACATTCTGAACAAGGCATTCCTTACCCATCTGTGCCGTGGAATGCCGTACCCAAGGCATTCCAAGGGGGTGAACGGCGGCTGAGCTGTTTGGGCCCCGGGCAGGGAGTGTGGAAACGTGCATTTGCTCAGCCCCACTTTGGACAGCCCAGTCCTTCGTGGGTGGGACCAAGCTCCATGAGGAGAGCATCGGGCTTGCAAAGATGTTTACAGCAACAGAGACAAGAGTCGTCTTCAAGCAAATCGTGGATTTCCTGGGAAGGTCTCATGCCATGGGGGTGAACAGAGGAGACTCTTGTGCATCTTGTGATAACACTTTAAACTACTGATGTCCTTGAAAAGTCACACATCTTCGGTCTTCAGGTAGATGCCATCTCATCTAATTCCCTGTCTGTGAGAATTTTAAGTTAAGGTAATTCTGTCCACTTGGTTTCTATCATGTGGCCAAGGAAGGACAGGTGTGGCCTGCAAGGACCCCCTGCTCCCTCACACCCCTGGGGAAGGGGTGGGACATAGGGGTGGGAGTCACGTCTGCCCTCCCTCGTCCCTCAGATGCCACCCGGCTCACCCCCAGTCTTGTGCTCTGCTCCCTCGGCGGTCGGGGCTCAGACAGGGGTCTCCGTTCTTCTCACACTGGAACTCGAGTCACTTGGAGCCCAGCTCTGGAAGGGGGTCTGTCCCCGAGTCTGGGAACCAGTGCAGGCCGGGGAGGGGTGCTGGGGGGACTGGAAAGTGCCGGATGAGAGCTGTCATGGATGGAGCTGGCAGGTGACGAGGGAGGGAGACTCTGTCCGGGCGCCCCACCTGGCACCAGGAGTGAGGTGGAGGGGTGGGGGCAGAGGGGCCCTGAAGACTCTCCTGGGACTCCTCCCCTCAGTCTGTCCCCATCACTAGTGACCTCAGATCCCCTGTGCCCCCACCTTTGCACCTGGCCCCTCCTGACACCTCTCAGCCCAGGACACACAGCCCAGGACAGACCCCAGGAAGATGTCTGTGTCCTCGTGACTACTCCTTTTTCCACTCAACACGGGGTAATTTTCTCCCTGAGGTTCCTCCGGCCTCCCTTCACCCCTTCTCATGATCACGGTGGCTCTCACTGTCCACTCCTCAGCCTGGCATCCGAGAACCCAGCGTACCTACCCAGCCACACCACCTGCCTGCACACGCTGGCCTCCCCTCGGTCTCCCGGCACCCACGCTCTGGGAGCTCCCAGTCCCCCAGTCATCGGTTGGGCGCCCCCTCCTTCCCTCCAGATTTCCTGATCCCCGGGTTCCAACCCGCCCCAGGTGGCTACAATTGGTGCAAATGCCCAGTCCCACGTGCTGTCCATGACGTCTCTCCCCCAGCACCTGTCCTTGACCTGCAGGCAGCAGATGCACAACAAATGTCTGCCACACGGAATTAAAGATGCAAGGGGGAGCTTTTCTTCCCCTGAAACGGGGGGAGAGGGTCTGTTCATTCTTCTGGCTGCACCAACCTCCTGCGTGGGTCCCAGGGAAGCCCCCGGACACACCTGCAATGCCCGGGGGAGGGCTTAGGGGCTCACCAGGGGGTTAAGGGAGCCAGAGGGAGGCGGTGGCCGGAGGGAAGTCACAGCAAACATACCTCAGACAAATTAGAGTCCAGGCAGAAAGGACCTGTAAGGGGCAAAAGTTTGAACGCGAGCTGGTGGGCAGGTGGGCAGGTGGGGTTGCTGTTCTCGCTATCTTGCTGCAGATCACTTGGAACAGGACTTAAAATACAAGAGATTCAATGAACAGAAAGTACCAGGGGATTCCCCACATACCAGGCGCACAGAGCACAGAAGGCGTGGACCCAGGGCCTCAGTGCGGTAATTACCTGGATTCAGCAACATTCATTATCAGCGACTTACGTCTTCCAACAGCCAAAGATGCTCCTGGAAACCGGGTGTTTGCCTTACTTTTGCTGTGCTGTCTTGGGACTCCAGGGGGGCTTCCCGGGTCTGTGGTCACGCTTCTAGAGGCTGTGACCCTCCCCAGACGGCCGAGAAGAATATAACCAGAAAATGCAGTTCTGCTGGGCTCGTCTTGAAACCACTTTGAACATCCTCTGCTTTGCATTTCGAGGGTGTGTGTGTGTGTGTGTGTGTGTAAGGGTAAACACACAGAACATTGGCAAGACTGCTGGGACATCCCGACGGCAGTTGCCAAAATGTTTGGTGAGTTCATTGGCAGTGAATCAGAAACACGTGACTTAAATTATCATAAAAATTCATGTTTAGAATTGGATGAAAACTGCCTTTGATGAACGGAGGCTCATCAGAGAGGAGGTTGGGAACAGACCGGGAAGACAGACAGGCGGGGACCGCAGGTCCGGACGTGCGGCTGAACTGCGGTGTCCTGCCCAGGTCGTCCTTCCGCAGGCCTGACCCCTCCCGCAGCCCCGCTTCCCTCCCACTAACCCACGGCCGTTTGCGGGAGCGTCCAGACCGTGAACTTGTCGGCACTTCTGTTCACCAGTGACTCGACGGCCCCACATGGGGGTCAGCGGTCTGTGCCAGCGTGGGTAAGGGGAGGGGGCGGTGACATACCCGGCTCTGCTCTTGCCAGCGCGCCCCTCCCTTCTTCTGGAAATTGGGCGACAGAGGGCCATGCATCCTGCAGGCCTTGTGGCCTCCAACACTGGGCAGCCCATTTCCTCTATAGTCTATTTCTCCCAAGATTAAAGACTGAGAACACTGCGTCTGGCAGTCTCTGTGTGCGCCTCACCCACAGTGAGAGAAGACAGCCCCAACTTTCTTCCCTCCCGCCCCCAATCTCCCGCTGTGGCCTCCCAATGGCTGGACCATCCGGAACCCCCCGGGGCCGGGAGCTTGGACACAGCACCCCAGGGGGCGAGACCTCCACACACAACAGGACAGAGAAAACGACAATGAGAGAGACTTCAAGCCCGCCTACAGCATCCCGGCCCACGCCCTGGCCCAGATGGCAGTCTGTCCCCGGACACCTCTGCCCGTTGGCGAGGTCTTCCCCAGGGTGGGCTCCAGGGTCCCCTGGGCGGCAGGTGTCTGTGGCCCCCGCCGGCCCTCCTTACGCCCATTCCCCACTTTCTGCCTCCTTCCCCCTCCTCCCAGTGCCCCTTCAAGGATCTGGGGGTCGAGCCCAGGTCCCTGTGAGTGTCTCCCCCAGGCTCACACCCCCACTGCCTGGCTGGGTCTGGGCCATCACCATCCCGACTGCCCTCACCCTCCCAGGGGAACAAACACACCCGTGACTCTCACAGCCTCTCCAGGTGTGGCACGAGGTCCCGCCTGATGCCCCACAGGCTGCCTCACCTGGATGGGACTGGACAGGGAGTCTCCAAGACCTTCGGGTTCTCAGAGATCAAGGTCCTAATGTCACCAAAGGATGGGACTGAGGGGTGCTTACGAAGGGCCTTTCCATTTGACTTTTCAAATATGTGAAACCAAACCCACTACAGATGTTTCTTCTGTTCTCAGTGACTGGACCAGCCTTCCGATCTGCCCGGAGTGCCTCCCCCTTCCCTCTTGCCCCTCCCCTCCCTCTTCCCCTTCCCTCCTCCCGTTCCCTCCTCCTCCCCCTCCTCCCTCTATTTTTTCGTAGGCCCCTCTCCTTTTCCTTTCTTTTTCCTGGAATAGAAATGAAAGAAAGCGAGTTATTTGAAAGAGACTCTCGTCTGGTGAGAATGCACGGCGTTCAGGGCTCTGGCCCCCTCTCCCCGGCCCTCTCCAGCCTTGTTGGGAGGCACAGGCTTGGACCACATACAGCAGCGGCAGCTGGCCTGTTACCCGTGGTGCCTCTTCCTCTCCTGTGACACAGAGAAAGGCGTCTCCCCTCTGGCCGCGAAAGTATCCCTGGACGGCTGCAAAGTCACTCTTTCTCCTCTGCTCCACATTGATACTAACGACACAGGGTCTGCTGCTCCTTCTGGCTCTCCGGGGTCCTTGGCGATTGCAACCCCAGGAGGGCCACCCCGATGTTCCCCAGCCCCTTTGCACGGCTGAAGCTGGGCCCCCTCCCCGCTGGCTTCACACAGACCGAGGGCCTTTCAGGGAGCAGGGCTGACCCCCGGCGCCGGGAGGGGTGGCCTCCCCAGTGGGTCCTGATCCACGGCCGTGATTTTATTTAAAGCTGGCCCAACAATTCCAGTCTCTGTATCCAAGTTGGAAAACTTGGATCTAAATTATGCATGTTCAACACGACCGATATCATCCCAAGAGGACGAAATTGGTTCTTGGGGAATAAAAGTCTTAATCCTTTCATGCATTAACCACTGATACACATACAATACAAAGACACATAGCATATATGTGTTATTAAATTTTCATGGGTGGGGAGTAATTAGGTAAAAGAAAGTCTACAGGGGCTCCTCACGTGGATAGTGATGGGAAAAGGTGGTGGCCTATGAATTTTATCTCAAAAAAGCTGCCCCATACATTTACATGTTAAATAAAAGCACGTGGAAGGAGATGATCTAAAAGCGTCTTGCCCCTCCCCCCCCCCCCCCCCCCCCCCGGGAGGACTTGGCAGGGGCCGCTTTATGAGAAGCCACTCTCCGAGGCCTGGATGCCACCGCAGCCGTTGTATTTAACGACGATCTAACTGGCCCTTTGGGTCAGGGGCTGTGGGGAGGACGAGGACCGAGGACCTGGGGGCTGGAGGGGAGAGGGGAGGCAGGAGGGAGAGAGCAGACCTTGTATTGCCTGGAGGCCACACACACTGGTCTGGGGAGGGGACAGCTGGCCGGAGTCTGCAAGGTCAGGGGGGAGAGAGAGGACTGTGGTTGCCCAAAGACACCTGCGGGATGGACCTGACTGCTCCCACTCGTGAGTGAGCCCCTGCCGTGCTGGTTTCCCTGAAGACCAGAAGCTACAGACGTCCCCTGTCCACCCCGACCGCCTGTTCTATCCCCACTGAACCTGATATGCACCACATGGACAAAAGATCAGCCCTGCGGGGCCGGGCGCCCCAGTCTCTTGCCGGCCGGGTGTACCCTGGGAGCTGGTGTTATCATCACTGTTAGTCATCGTTTCTGCCGTGAGCTCCTTCACAGCCACCTCTTACGGTCCCCATGGGGCCATTTCCTTGTGATAGATCTGAACTGTGGGTTGCTGCCTTAGGAGCCCCAAGACCTTTGGGTCCCGACTCCGAGTGGGCATCACGCTCTGTACCCCAGGCCTGGCTTGCTGTCCCTGGTGTCCCCAAGGCCCTTCCGTGACTGGAGTTACCCACCCGAGCATGCATCCCCTCCGCCATGTTGTTACGGTTGCATTTTTAACTTGTACGTCTTTACTTATTCCATTTAGCATTCATTTTGGATTATGTGCCTAGGTAGGAACCTAACCTAATATTTTTCAAATCATTATCTTTCTATATTACTGGTATACCTCGTTGATTCGAAATGACTTTCATCTTGTACTTGATTCATATACACGTTACACATGTGATTTACAGATCTCCTGCATATTATTCATGGGGATGTACGGGCACGCTTCTCTTGCCCTAAGCCCAGCTATGTTTGGGTGTGTGGGGGATGGAGTCGGAGGGTGGTCAGTCTCCCTTCTCCATTCTTGTTTCTTTCCTCCAGTCTCTCTCTATGTCTCACTTCTGGCTTTCCATCCCTGTCTCTCTGTGTCTCCATGTTTAGATATGGAACTACATTACTATGGATAATGTATATAATCTTTATTTGATGTACATCGGTGCCTTGACTTTCAGATTTGTTCCACTTCTTTCTAATCTTTACCAGTATCATAGTTTTGCGTCTGTTTGGTGACCATTTAGGTTTGGTAAAGGACACCATAGCTCATCACCTCTTAAAACATTTTCTTGGCTATTCATGTTTGTCTTTGCAGGTAACCTCTGGAAGGATTGTGCCAGGTTTGAGACAGCTTGCGTTGGAATTAGAACTGCATTTAAACCCCCTTGGAAGGTGATGGGTCTCTTACAATGGTGACTTGTGTTTCTCATTGCCTCCTCTTACAGTCTTCCTCCAGGACCATCACACCCGCTGGGGCCCCGTGCAGCTGGCCGCAGCCCGAGACTCAATGTGGATGATCCATGCAAACAGGATGATGCCCCGTGGAAGCTGCCTGCCCGATTCCTACCTCCGCTCCCCCCAGCCAGCCACGGGGAGTGGGGTGGTGGACCAACACCCCTAGCAAGGCAAGGAAGGTGCTGGTCCCTGTACCTGGAGCAGAACTGGCCCATCCCCGCACCAACACCTGCCTTCCCCAGGCCACCTCATGTTTAGACCTCTGTCATGAGTAGCTTGGTCGTCCAAGCAACAGCAGAACGGCTGTCCAGGAAGATACACTTTCCCATTTGATCCAATGTTTCAAATGTCCTTCAGTAAATGTGTTACGGGTTTTCATTAGTTGAATTTATTCTTGGATATTTTATCATTGTCATTGCTATTATAAAGACATTACTTTATCTCACAGCAACTGGTCGTTTCTATCACATAGAGAAATACTCATTTTGAGACTTTCCTCAATAATTGACTTCCTTACCACTTTCTCATTGTTTATAATTTTAAAGCTGTTTCTTCTTATGCGTTAACGTTTACTAGTACGCCACGTGCAAATCCTTTTCTCCTTTTCTCCCCTTGTCTGTTGTCATGATCTCTAGACTCCGCCACAATACTGACCAGTTCATTCTCTGCCCTTCCCTCCAGAGTTCATTTACTTACCGAACTCCTTTGTCTCCTCTACAGACACATCAGCACTGCTGATATCTCTCTAGATCATACGGCCTGTGGTTCCAATTTCCAACTGGATTCAACTGGATTTCTTCACATAGATGTCTTTCTCGACCTTCTGGTCAATACATACCTTCACTTTTGCTCCCATACTGGCCTCCCTGGGGACCCCCCGGGCTGGGCTGGAGACCTGCGCCTCAATCTGTCATCAGCAACCTTCTTTCCTTTGGTCTAGCTGAGCCTGGCCTCCCTGCAGCCTCTCCCCTGTCCGGCCCCCAGTGATCACACTTCACCTGGGCCACCTTACGCTCTTGGCCTGTACCACTTTTGTTGAGTTCTGGCACTTTCAATTTAAATGTTGTTTGTTTGGCAATTTTCCAACACAATACAATGGAAGCTCTTCCAATAGTACAGAAAGCAGGTGGGGTGTGTTCTCTGGGCACCACACACTGTGGTCTCCTCAAAGGGGGGTTAAGTTCAGCAAATGCTCATTAAGTGCCTGTGATGGGCCAAGCATGGGGACAGAGCCGTCTCCCATCATGGGAGGAGGTAGACACGTCTTTAAGTCTAACCTGATCTACGAGTGTCTACAACTGTTTCTCCATGCAGGGCAACAATCGTTGACCTGTTATAAAGTGTTCTCTTTTCTCTCCTAGGTGGCACTCCGGCACGTTCTAACAACTAACCTGGACTGCGGAATGTAGAGCTTATTCCTAGCCGTGCAGTGTCCTGGTGTTGGGGAGCCCCTCGACCCCTCTACTTTCCCCTCTCCTCCCTGTGAACCGCCTCCAGCCCCCACAGTTTACCTTCCTCCCTGAGACGTCTGGAGGATAAATGAGGTCCTTGCAAAAGATTCTGAGGAAGGCACTGAATAAATACAATGAGAAGCTTTCCCTGCCCTAAATGGCTCAGAATGTTGCTGAGTGGATACTAAACAGATGACCATGTTCTTTTCCTAAGGGAGCTCCTTTCCACGTCCATGGAAAGTCCCCACGAGGCTCAGCCTTTTCAAAAGAGGGAGGGAAAAAACAATGGAAGGTGCCTTGGTTTATAAATGGCCATATTATTCTTAGAAGGCACCCCTGGAGTGGGGCCCTGTGAAGCTGCTGACTTGACATGACTTAACTAGGCAAGATCAATGGGTCCCGCAGCCCTGGAGTGCTGGGGCCGGTGTTCCTGGTGGTGCCCGTTAACCCGTGGGGGAGGCTGGTGCCAGTTCGGGCTTGACTGATGATCTTCTGATGACACTCGAGAGTGAAACAGTTCCTGGGAGCACGAAATAAAAACAATGACAAGGGCACGAGACCCCGGTTTGCCAAACAAGAAAACCAACCTTCGTACTTGCCGGCCGCTACGTTTTCACCCAGCCTGTTTTAGCGGATGCCCCGACGCTCCCCCAAATGGGCAGCTCCCCAGATGATTAGCAATTCCATTTTGATGGATGGATGGATGGATGAATGGATTAAAAGCAGCTTGTCTCCTATGTATCGTGTGGCAGACTCGGGCGACATGACCAAGCTACCGGTGTCTACCCCTCTCCGCAATCCAGTCCACAGCCCCCCCCGAGTGAGGCCAGCGCTCGGCTTCTGGTTGGATTTGAATGCCGGCCCTGATAGGGCCATGGCCCAGATGACCACAACACCCAGCAAGAGCAGCATGACCAGCTGTTGTCCCAACTGGGAATGGCGGGGCCGCCGGCCAGGAGGAGCCCCTGTCAATGCTTCCCTGCCCGTCAGGTGGGCGTCCATGCTCCCTCCCCTGCTGGGCAGCGTGGGCATGCAGACTCAGCACTGGCCCCCCTCCCCGCCCCCCGCCACTGCCTGTAAGCGACCCTCCCCACACACCTGTGTCCTCGGTCTCTTCTCGCCGGTGCCACCAAGGACCCTGGTGTGCCAGAGGGAGTGCAGCCAGCGTGGCTTCCCTGGAGGGTTAGAGAAAGTGGCAAGTGGCTGAGATGGGTGCGTGTGGGGAGACAACCCTTCCTCCGGCAGCACTAGGTGTGGAAACTGACCCCATTGTGGGAACGGCGTAAATTCTGCCCCTCTCCTCACCCCATGCTGCTGTCCACCAGGCTGGAAAGGCATCTTCCACTCGGGCTGCACCGTCTCTATTCTGACTTTGCGTCCCTGTCCTGCAAGTTAGGGCAGATCCTATCTGGTTGGAAAGAGCAGAGTGGCAGGACGGTCACAGCCCCTGGCTCACCAGGTTCCACGAGTCGTGTCGGCCACCATCCTGTGGTGGATGCAGGGTGATGGGGCAGACCGTCTCCGTCCTACAGACCCATCTCTGGCCCTGGTCGTACAGGAGACGGCCCTCTCCATCATGCAGAAGCCCGGACCCGCATGCCTGAGGTGAAGCACTGCAGGGCAGAAGTCAACCATCACACAGCCCAACAGCAAAGCTTCCTTCCACCAAACTTGGGGGGGTCCGATGGCTCTCCTTGCTGGTTAAATCTGTGTGTGCCATTCTGTTTGTGGACCTCCCGGAGGCCACGGGACCAGTCCCCTATGGCTTTGTGCTGGGGCTTCCCATCAGGCATGCGGGGCGGGGTCATGGTGGGTGGGTGAGAACGTTCCAAAGCGCATCTCCCCTGACGCCTCGCCAGGGACCCTGAAGCCCACACGACTCTGGTCGTTGGCCAGTAACCGAGTCTCACAACGTCTGTGTGGTCCAAAAGCAGTGGTCACTTCACAGCCGCATGTAAAAGGGACGCCTCACAAGTAAGGGGCATCTGGTGTTGATTCAGTGTTTGCATTCAGACACTGGCTCTTTTCACATAAACGTGAAGGCCGAGCCGAGGCGCCCACAGCCATATGGACGAAAAACCTTCATATTTTTTTCTGATGAGATGTTATTAGAACATCTTTTTCAGAGTTACAAGGTAGAAAATCTACATGAGACCACCCAAAAGCCAAGAAGTTTGAACATATCGTTCAACCGGACGCCATGGAACCACTTGCTTAATTAAGTTTGGTCATCCCACTAAGCGCAGTCATGGGCGATTATTACTTTTGATGTACTTCCTTCTCTCGGAAGCTCCCTTTGTGGTCGCGGAGGTGAAAATACCCTCGCCGGGTGGCGCGACCCCTCAGTCTGACGGAGCACAGGTCAGGGGGAGAGGTTAAGCAGAGCTGGTCCCTCACAGAACCGGGAAATGGACATCCTCAGAAACCTGCAGCGCCTTCTTTCTGCCTCATTCAACATCTGCCCCCCGATTCTAAATAGCATCACCTCCTCCGTCACCTGGGCCTCTCACCCCCCTCCCCAGAGGTGTCTGGTGGGACCTTTGCATTCTGGGGTCCCCCTGTCTAGTCTCGGGCCCCTAGGGCGTGCACTCAGACCTCAGCTTCATGGCTGGATGAATCCGGTCTTTACCAGTTTTAGCCCCAGGAGAGGCGGAGGGAGGACCGGGCCCTGAGGTTCCCTGCAAATGCACCGCAAAGAGAGGTCAAGGTCAATGATGCGGATCTCGGGTTTATGAAGAAAGAAAGCTGACCCCGTCAGAAAGCGACCTGCTCAAAACTACCTGGGCGGCCTGCCCCGTGAATAGCGGCTCGTTGAAAATCCGAGTGTTTGTCTCCCTCACGTTCCTTCGGATCTAAGCTACGACCTATGGCGCTGTGGGCGGGGAGGGTCCTCACAGCAGTTTTTATTTTCACACCCTTCGCCACTGCCTTCCTTCAGGCCCTCTTCCCAGAGTGAGGCTGGTGTGTGAAAAGCAGGGCGGCCACACGTCACCCGCACTGCAGTCAATGAGCCTGTTAATGTGTCAGACGAAGGTCTCTGCTCAGACTCGGCCGCTGAGACTGCGTCTTGGCCAACCTGGCCGAGCGTTATAAATAAATGATAGTTCTGTGGGGCAGGAAACAAACGCTCGATTATCTCAGTTTCCTCCGGAGGCAAAGCTCTCCAGGGAGCAGGAGAAGCCTGCAGTGTCTGCAGGAAGGAGGCCGACGGGCAGGCGGGGCGGGCCGGGATTCGGGGAACGGGGCCGCCGGCCAGGGGACGGCCACCTCACAGAGCGTGTGCACAGGGTTTGCATCGTCCAGTGGGCACCTGTCTCCGCCAAGTGCTTTTCTTGTTAGGGTCCACTTCCATTCTTCTAGAGAGCTCCGTGCCCCCATGTGGCAATCTTCGTGCTACAGGGATGGCAGGTAGATACACGACCAGAGTCACCTGTCTCAGCGGCATGTGAGGCCGGAGGCGGGGTGAGCGTGTGTACGTGGTGGGGGGCCACACGTGGCACAGAGCAGGAGCCCAGGAGTCCGTGAACACAGCCGCTATCTCCCTGGGATCAAACCCGCCAGCTGCTCCTGGAAGGCGAGACGCAGAGGCTGGAGGAAAGTTGACCGCAGAATGCTGTCATTTCTTCGGAACCTTCTCTACCAAGTCAGCTTTGCAAGGGAAGAGAGAGACGCCTCTGCAGAGCGTAGCTCTTTAAGTGCAGCTTTGGCAATGCTTCTGATGCAAGACTTTGGTCTTCACAGATTTTCGGTAGCTATGATGGCAAAGATTAGTCTAAGAGGGAGCCGCCAAATGACAGCTTATGACATGGAAACCTTCTGTACTCATGTCCTGTGGCTACCATAGCCAATGACCACAAACTGGGGGCCTCAAAGCAACGGGCATTTATTCGCTGGCAGTTCTGGGGCCGGAGTTCTCAAACCAAGTGTGGGCAGGGGCCACACTCCCTCCAAGGCTCCAGGGGAGGGTCCTTCCTGCCTCTTTCACCTCCCAGTGCCTAAAGCTGTTCCTGGGCTTGGGGCTGTGGGGCTCCGATGTTTGCCCTTGCCCTCACTTGGTTTTCCCCACTGTGTGTCCCTTGCCATCAACTGAGGGCAATGGAGGCCATCATTTGTCCCTTGAGAAAGGTGTAATCTGTGACCGCCTCTCAGCAATGCAGCCGACGTGGCACCGTCTCCACCGTGACCTTCAAAGTCCAAGTTTGAACACTCTAGGTTCAGGGATCTAAACTCAACTTTGATGATCTCCACTCATAATCCTCAACTTAATTATATCTGCAAAGACTCTTTTTCCAAATAAAGTCACTTCAAGGTCCCTGTTGGGCACACTGTTTGGGAGCGGGCAACCCGTTACACCCACCTACACATAATATCCACGCATGTAATGTGTGCGTTGCCCTGCAGTGGGGGGTTATGGTTACCTTTCCAATGTTCCCTCCAGAGGGACGGTACACTCCATCAGGGAGAGTGGAGGGGAGGAGAGCTTGAGCACATCAGGAACTCTGACATAAATGTCTATGGGTTTCCGTCTTATTTTCGGTTATTTATAAATTACAGGACGAGAATTCTTGGGCTCAGCATGTGAAAGTCTACCCCTAAGTGGCATAGAAGTCCAGACTGGCTGGAGCTCTCAGAGAAAGAGGCCTGGAGTCTGTCAGGAAGGACAGCTGTCCACACAGAGGAAGAGCAGACTCGCTGGGTGGCTTCTGGTGATTCTGGGGCAACCGTCGGTGCAGGATGTACTGGGCCCGTCTCCGCTTAGAGTTCGTGTGAGGCTGGCACCAAGCCTGAGTGAGCACCTCCAGTGGTTCCCATTGTCAGCTCTTCAGGATGTGCCGAAATCCCAGGAGGTGAGGGTTTGGGGTCTCCAGGCAGCAACCGGACTCTCTGTCGGAGGGGTGGTAGGTGTGCTGTGTGTCCCAGTGGCTGTGGTCTGGCTGCCGTGTGTTAAGCTATAGGTGGGCTGTGTCTGGGACTTAATTTGAGTTACCTGAATGAGCAGATTTAGAAGCCCTGTGACATAATGGGGACACGGCCCACACTGCTTTTCAAAGGCAAATCAGAGTCCTTTGGAGAGAATAAGGCCAGGTTGGGCATGGAAGGAGAGCTCGGGAGCTCCTGGGGCAGGAGAGGCTGGGAGGGCTCCAGAGGTCAGGGATCTGCATTGGCAGCAACATGGTGCTGGGCAATTAATCCATACCCAGTACACAGAGTCTGCATAGGTGTCCACAAAGCCCGGGAGAGGATTTGGGGGGGGGGGGGGTGGGCAAAGGGAGAGAAGCCAGCAAGACCAGCAACTGCTACGAGGTAAGATGGGTTTTGGCGACAGGATGCTTAACGGACCTCATTGTCCTCCAATTTATCGTGATGGGAGTTGGGCATTTTTGGAATGATTAAGAAAGAGTGGGGTCCATCAAGTTATGTGATGTTGCTTACGCTTGTCCTTATCCGTCAATCGGGCAAAGACACCAGAACGCAGGGCATCAAGGAAGGAGAAGCAAACTAAAATGGACTCATTTTGATAGATTGTCCAACTGGTGCATTTTTTCAGGCTTCAAGTGGAAATTTCAGGGATCTTGAAAGACCCCATTTTGTGGGTGCCAATTTTCCTTCCCAAGGGGTTCTAGCTACATATGATTTTAGGACTTCTCTTTCTCTTTGCAAAGTATGATGCATGTGTTCAGTGGGGGCATGTCTAGAAATGCCCAATGTTTGTGCTTATTTTTGTATGTCATGTAAATATTTTACTATAAGCACGCACACTTCCCAGGCTAAAGGCATATGTTGGAATCCAACAGATGGTCTCTGCAGAGCCAGGAGAGACCAGAGGAATGTTCTAGATGGATAACACACAACTCTCCGAAGGGCTCCTCTGTGTGCACAGGAAGATGAATCGGCCACCTCATCCAACACGTAGCTGCTGCTTGACAGGATTTTTACGGTTCTCTCCCTCCAAGTTCCCAACACTACTGAACAAGATTTTCAAGTCTGTCCATAAAGTTGACCTCATCTCTAAAGACTTTAAAACTGCCTGGGAAAATGTTTATCAGCACAAATTCAGGCAATAAAACATCTAAAAGATTCTGGCCGGGGGCTCCTGGGTGGCTCGGTCAGTTGAGCGTCCGACTTCGGCTCAGGGCATGATCTCACGGTTCACGAGTTCGAGCCCCGCGTCGGGCTCTGTGCTGACAGCTCGGAGGTTGGAGCCTGCTTCAGATTCTGTGTTTCCATCTCTCTCTGCCCCTCCCATGCTCACACTCTGTCTCTCTCTTTATCAAAAATAAAAATAAAAATACACGTTAAAAGTGTCTGGCTAATTGATGACCTGAGCAGCTCATTCACTATGAAATTATAACCAAGCAAAACATGGATCTGGAGTCCGCGTTATAATGTGTGACGCATGCTGTGACCTAACTGCAAAGCCTCTGAGTCTGTTACTTAGGAATTGCCTCAAACCTGTAGGCTGGTTTCCCCACTGCTCCTCCTAAAGTCAAATGCTAAAAATAGCCCATCTCTCTGAGTGATGTTTCATTCTGGAGAAAAAGAAAATAAAATTTATAACTCAATTGTTACAGGATTAGAGCTCATAAAATCCAGCAAGAATTACTTTAAGTGCGTGGAAAACACTTCACAAAACCCACTCTGTGAGAAAAACATTCCGTGTCCCCTTTATATGGATTCACTACTACTCAAAAATGTCTTCTGAGGAACTCTGCTTCTAGCCTAACTTCGGGTTTTAACAAGGAAGCATTTTGAGAGCCAGACAGACGTGTCACGAACGTGTAGAAGTGGCTGTCTTCGCCAGGGTGCCTTCGTTAGCTCCCCCAGAAGAGTGGAAACACCTGGCCCCGCAAAGGGGCTGAGTTCGCCTCGAGGGGCGGGGTGGGCCTTCTCCCCAAACTCAACCGCTCTCTCCTCTCCGAGGGGGTGTCTGCACCTCTGGGGCCCTTTCCGACATGCACAAATTCTCCCCCCACCTTCCCTGTTCTCAGCAGCAATTATTCAGGTAAGACGGAGTCTGAGACCCCCCGCTTGTGTGACGTCAGGGTCCCCTACGTGCTCCTATTCCACGAGCGAAGCAGAGGTCTGCTTGGATGTCTGCGTGGAGATATGTCAGCACGGTGTTGCCTGTGAGGGACAACTGCACGTGCTCCCTGCACCGAACCATGGGCCGCCCACATTTTTAGTTAAGTATGACTCTGGGTGTGCCTTTAAGGGTGTTTCTGGATGAGGTTAGCACCGGAATCTGCAGACTGAGTAAACTAGATTGTCCTCCCCATGGTGGGTGGGCCTCATCCAACCAGCTGAAGGCCGAGTGAGTAAAAGACTGAATAAGAAAGAATTCTCCTCTGCCTGACTGCCTTCGAGCTTGGTCATCGGTGTTACCCTGCCTTTGGACTCAGATAGAAGCTAGACCGTTGGTTTTCCTGGGTCTCCAGCTTGTAGACTGTAGATCTTAGGACCTTCTGGCCTCCATAATCCCGTGAACCAATTCTTTACAGCACTTTTCCCTTCCACACTCTCTCTCTCCCTCCACCTCTGCTCTATCTCTCTATGTCTCTTTTGATAGATAGATAGTTAGATAATGAGTAGATAGTAGATAGACAGATAATAGGTAGATGATATATATATAGGTAGATGATAGATAGATACATAGATACATAGATACATAGATAGATAGACACATAGATGATGGACAAGCAGACATCTACTGATTCCGTTCCTCCGGAGAACTCTGAAAATTGCACCCCCATCAGAGCTCTGCTTGAGCACATCTGCAAAGCCGCTCACCGAGGCAGCCCCTCTGGGCAGTGCAGGCCCCATGTGGCATCGACCACAGTCCCCAAACTGCAGAGGAGGGCCCCATAGGCTTTAGCCCTGAGGAAGAGACCACGCTCTCCCAGCTTTGGGGTCAGGGTGACGAATTTTTACACGTAAATCCAAGACTGAGGAGCAGCTTAGAAAGAGCTTCAAGGTCCTGTTTGGTCCTGTTCATCTCTGGAGATAATTCGAATGGCAGCAAAATGTTACAAAACATACTGAACACATCCCCATCGTCGACGGAACTTTTGTGAAGACAACAGTTCCATTCCGAAGAATTCATTCTCCCATTATTGGCTTCTCATCTTATCCGCGTCATGTTTTGAGAAAAGAGATTTGCAAGTAATTTTTCATGAGTCTGTCCACCTCCTTTAAAGGGGAAAAAAGCTGGAACCCCCAAAAGCTTCCCACTGCTCATCTGTTTCGGTCTGGGAGGGTGTCAGCGTGCGACGCCAGTAAATCTGATAAAATGAGAGTTTACCAGCTTTTTGTTTTTGAGGAGGAAAGAGAATACCGCCTCTCCGCTCCCTGGTGCACCAGCTCCCGGGCGCTCCTGCATTTTTTGGTCCTGAAGGAGCCACCGCCTGTCACGGGAGCCTGACAGGAAGGAGCTCCTGAGCCGCTCAGGCGGTGGCAGCGTCTTTAGTCTGGAGACAGGCACATTAGTCTGGATGTTAGCGCATCTCCTTAATTGGATTGCCTGCATAAATTGCGAGACAGGGGGGACCAGTGATAGGGGAAAATATGGGGGTTTTTTCCTCTGAAAAGAACCCAAACATGTAAACAGCCCATCATGTAGGAGGAGGTGTATGTGCCGTGTATGGAAAGGGGAAGAACACTGGAGAAATAAGAGAGCACAGGGTGGCAGCCAATAGTCCTCTCCTCCAGCGGACGGCCCCGAGTGGTAGAGGCCATTATTTCTTGCATTTTCAGAGCAAATGAACTTGACAGATGGCCGTGTCACCCAAACCCCCGCCTACCAACTTGATTATGCAGAAAACAATACAATAGAAAAGAAATCATTACTGCAGGAACCTGGTTAGTCCACAGAGGGCCAGGGATGCAGAAGAACAAAATTGCAGTGGTGGAATAGAACAGCAAGAATGCATTTAACATCAAGTGGGTTACAGCGAGGCAATCAGTCATGGCTAAAGCTATTGTCTGAGCTTGCTTGCATGGTATATGAAGTCATCTGTCATCTCCCACGGAATTTATGCTTAGTTTATAGGAGAAAACTACAAAGGTTTTGCCAGGACATGTCTCGGTAGCCTTAAGTAGTTCAAACGTGGATGCACGGAAGGAAAACGGTGCGCATTTTCCGATGCTTTGCCGCCGTCTGTGTTTGGGAGGCTGCGACCACGTCACCGAGACGCCCCATCGGATGCCCCCATGACCTGAAAGAGGCCGTCTGCGGGAAGTTCGGGCACGCTTCCTTCCACTTCTGCCAAGAATAAGCTGCTCACAGCAGCATCGGGCCCACAAGTACCAGTTGAGAGACGGAAGGCTGACGTTTAGATGGGCCTCGTGAAAGTCGGCAAAGAATGTGGTCTTAAGTTCAGAAAGACAGATACCTCCTTCTTGTGGCCGTATATATTTGCAAGAACGGACCAACCTGAATAAAGGGGCAGTGTCCTGTGTGACGGACAGCCAGGGAGAAGCGGCTGTGTTGCCGATCTAGCCACACGAGGCGTATCGATGCCCGATGTCAAAGCAGGCGTTTCCAGACCACTAATGACTTCTCAGGAACAAGACAGCTCCTCTGCTCCCGTCCCGAAAATCGGTGCGATTCGTAGCCTTTACGTATTTCTGCCTGGTGCTTCCCCCATCAGGGAGCCTTCTCCCCACCGGCCCCAGCTTCCGGAGGCCACGGCCACACTGCGGGCCGAGCTGGAATTCACCAGCCGTCAGCCCACTTGCTCTGCCCACAGTGCTCAGCTCTCTTACCACGAGACCCCGCTCCTCCTGGGGCCGCAGTGTTTGGTCGGGTCCCAGCTCTGCCAGCAGCCGCCCACTCCCCAGACAGGGGACGCGTCGTGTCTGTCCACCCGAGGAACTTTCCCCCATCTGCACATCACAGCCTCTCCGCACGTGGGTATGACGTCTGGATATACGTATCTCTCTATGGGTCATGTCTACACGGGAACACGGGGCTGTTTAGCAGGACACCTGCAGAAAACATACAGATGTGTGCGTGCCTCATAATCCGACCACTTGATTTGTTATAATTTTAATGTGCTGGTATATGATAATAATTAAATATAATAAATAAGATATACTTACCATAACATATATTACAACGTAACGTACGAAAACGTTGTATGGGTAATAATTTGTGGGGTTTAATAAACGTGAACTTGTCAAAAATTGACGTAGGAATAAAAATGCCAGCATGTTTGTAAAGCATTCGCTCTGTCTCACTATCCACCTCCAGCATCTTCATACGTGCTTTTAACCGGTGGCTTGTGTCCTTCTTTACGTTTACTTGATGGAAGATGAGTGCTTGGCCGGGCTGTAACCGTCACCTGTCTGCACCGTATGTCAAACGAAAGAACAAACGCGGACACTCGTCCTGGAAGATTCTGGCTAACGGAAGTCCAGGTCTGGAGTCCGCTGTTCAAGCCTCTCCAGGAAATGCAATTTTCCCGGACTGGAAGCCCACGAACGGAGGATAGATCTCATCTACTTAAAGCAGCTCGTACCATCTGCCACGAAATCACATTTGCTGGCAACTACTGGGCTCACAGCCCTCGGAGAAGGCCGCGTTCTGTCTGCCCCGAGTGCAGGTGCTGCCCGTCCCGTGTGGGAAGCCGTGTGTCTCCAAAGCAGCCACCAAACCTTGAGGCCTCAGGGACCCAAACTTTGAGCGCTGTCCCCGTGTCCTACTGCCTGACAGAGGCGGAGTCCTCCGAGCCTCACCTCTGGCTCTCTGGAGGGACGACGTGTTTGGGGGTCCCTTCGGCCCCGTCCCAGGCATGTGCTCATCGGGGACCGTGCCACCGTGCTGGTTTCGGAGAGGTCCAGCCGTTCCTCGCTGGAGCACCCCAAGCTGGGACTCGGCTGGACAGGTCTGGGTTCTGTGACTGTCACGGCCCTTTACAGCAGGAAATAACGGCCCGGCTGACATCGTGACTGTGGCCCAGTGGGACCCATCACCGGCGTTGGCGCTCCAGAACTATAAGCGAGTAAGACTGCCGTTCTCAGCCGCTGAGCCCGTGGTCACTTGATATGGCAATGGAGGGAAACAAATACGCCTCTCCCCAGACCCCTGGCTGGTAGCTCATTGCACGACCTGGAGGGGAGGCCTGGCTGTTCGGGGGGCAGGCTTGCCTTCTCACCGAGACCCTGAAAGAAGTTCCTGAGGAGAACTTTAAGAGACTGGAACTTTGGGCGAGCCCCCCAGACCTTTGGGGACAGGAGTCCTCTCCGGAATTCACCCCCACAGCCCCGAACTGGCTGGGCGCACTTGTTCGTGGACATGCTGACGGTGACAAGGTGTGGGTGGGTGTGGAGTCTCCTCCCATCTCCTCGATGGGGCTGCCTGATCATGAACGGCGTCCGGGACGGCGTGGTGCCACGCAGAAGCGACAGAAGCTTCTCGAACGATCTCCGTGACAGGAAAACCGGGGAATTGGGAAGTCGGGGGGCAGTGGGTGATGCAGGCCACGTGGAACCACACAGGTGTGCAGGAGCCTGGCCCAATGACACAGCGGGAGTTTAGACAGTGGGCAGCTGGGGGTCCCGGCCCCTGCATCCGAACACCAGAGAGTCATTCATCCAGACCTGCGTCATAGAACATGCTGCACATGTGACCTGTAGCCCGAGTCTCACCTGGGGACGGCACCCCTGTCTCGTGTGGGTGACAGTGCCCCAGTGTTACCTGGGGGAGGGCACCCCCATCTCGCCCAGGGGAGGGCACCCCTGTCTCACCCTTACACACCTGGCCGAGTCCCCTCCTTCCTTTGCACGCGGCTCTCTGCTTTGTCAGAGTCCGCGGGGGAGCCCTGCTGTGGGGCCTCGCCGAGCCCGCAGCCCAGGCCTCACTGTCAGGGAGCCCTCGGACCGAGCCGGGAGCAGCACCGGGCCGTAGGCTCCCGCACCTGTGCCCTCAGCTGGGCCCCCAGCTGGGCTCGGCATCCGGACCCAGGAGCACCTGGACGCGAGTGAGCAAGTGACGACTGGAAGCAGGGGGCTGTGCCAGGCCCCGGGGGCTCAGCACCCCACCCTGGAAACACAGCCCGGGGCTTCGGGTATCAGCCAGAGAGGCCTGGAAGCCTCCGCCCTCCAGGCCGCACTCTGTGCTGAGACAGGATTGCGTGAATTCTCAGGGAGGCGCCCGCTCCTGGGATCAGGACGGACACCAGCTTCAGGTGGAGGCCATGCCCCAAACAGAGGACGCATGGGACTGACCCCAAAGCTCACAGCCGTCCGTGTCCCTGCTGGCCTCCAGGTTTATGGGTGTGTGCGCCTGGGGTACCTCAGAGGAGGGGCGGGATTCTGGTTTCTTGAGACCACCGGCCTCAAGTTCAATCGTGTTGTAATACCGCCCTCAGAACCAACCCGTCTGCTGTCCCAAATGCCCACACATAGAAATCCCTTTCTCCGCACATATCCTGACGCCCGGCCCGTTCTTCCCGGGACCCCAGGACAGGAAACCCGGGCCTGGGTTGGGACGTCTGAGTGTGCATTTCTGCTCCCTGCAGCCTCTGTCTCATCACTATTTGCACAGGTAAACTGAGTCTCTTCCATTAAATTAAGTGTCTGTGTGTCTGAAATTTAGGAGTTCTGTGCTCAATCCCAGAGACCTGACTCATGATGGGTTTTCTCAGAGCCAAAAGTTTCACAGTCTCCAACCAAAATGATGATGATGATGATGATAATAATAATAATGCAGGGGCAATATATTATTATCATTATTATTATTATTATTACTATTATGACGTGAAGTCTATGAATCAAAGTCAATATTTGTGTCCCGGTGGAATAAAGCTCTTGTCCGGAACTCACAGGGCCTCGTGGTGTGGAAATAACTGGGACTTCTCACCGGCAGGTGTACATGGGCCACCCAGACAGGGCCTGAGAGCCTCCTGGCTGCTCTCAAGCCTGTCCCCCTGGAAACTGTGGCCCTCACCCCCGAAGGTCAGGCTGGGAAGGCCGAATGAATGGGGCGAAGGGAATTTTGGTCCCAGGAGAGGGAGTACTCAGCACGGCCGTATTCGTGGCGGAAGCCGCAGCCCTGGGTTGGACAGAGAAGCAGGGAGTCTGAAGAGTGGCCCAGGGAGGAGGCGGCCTTCACCTTTTCTCACCTCGGGGCGAAGAGGTTAGGGCTCAGCTCAGCTGCCGTGACCCGTGGGGGCTGAAGTATGCACCCGACAGCCCTCTTAGGGGCGCATTGCACATATGCTTCGAACCTGACTCATCCAGTGGTCGGACCAAGAGGAGAGGAGCAAGCATAGCCTTTGTGCTCAGGACGTTCTACTCTGATGCCCGGTGTCCCCAATTTTAAGAGCTAAGACCCACGACCCACTGAACAGCCACACAAGGAAAAGTAAGCGTACAAATACGCATCATTAGCGTCCCGGCGTCCACACTCTCCTCCAAGCAGCATTACCGCCCCTCCCGTCCATGCACAGAAGATGCCGATCAACTGCTGTCCCCCCCGTGGGGCCTCTGGCCCTTTAGCTCATCCCTGGCTACGTGGACCGCAGCAACGTGACCGGCAAGTCAGGAACGGGAAACACCAGGAGAAAGAGGAACAGGGGTCCGGGTACACACTACCGTGTGGTGATGCTGAACGTCAACGGGAAGACAGCATCTCTAGCTTCGTTAGGCTCCCGCTGAGAGTGGGGGGCTCTTGGATGAGGCCCTTCTCCCCTTCTGACTGCACTCCCTGCCCTCTCTTCTTCTCCAGGCTCTCAGATGACTCAAGGGGCTCACGGTTGACACTCGCCTGCCCCTGGCTCTGGGTGAGCTCTGCCTGCCCCCCTCCCCACGCCCCACCTGGTGTCTTCAGGTAGTGCCTAGCACCCCCAGTGTGAGCAGGCGCCCGCCCCAGTGCCTGCCAGCATCCCCCATGCCAACAGGGCACACACGGGCCTACTGGTCTCCCTCCAAATTGGTCTAGAGAGACTTGGTGGTGTAGTCTGGGCTCAGCAAACGTTCTTTCAAGTGGGGACCGTTGGCCGCTGTGTCCAGCACGGGGGCTCCACCCCCAGGTGCCATGAGTAGACCCCCTGAGTGTCTAGAGAATCTTCAGAATCTGGAAAATGAGGTTGCTGCTGTTCACCCAGGCCGTCCCAGGACCTGGCTTGGGTACCACTGAAAGACAAGCTAGGGGTGGGTGACCCTGGGGCCCACAGACAGAATGGTCTTCTGGGAAAGCAAGGAGTCCTTCGCTGCAAGAAATGAAACTCACACAAATGGGAATTTACTGGAAGGCTAATGATGCGGGAGGTTCAGAAAAGGGTAGGGAGGGCCCAGGAGAAAGCCCTGCAGCTGCCACCTGAGCCAGGGACCTCCATCTGAGAGGTTCTCCCACTCTCTACTAGTGATCCTGAGGCCCAACACAGAGTATGGGTGGGGCTGCGCCCAAGGTTTACATCCAGGGACACATCTGTCCCGTGGGCTCTTTCCTCCAACACTGCACATATCCACAGAGAGAAAATCCACCAAAATGAGCATCACGTTGATGGGGGTGGGGAGGCGGCTGTGTAACCAATCCCAGGTCAGGATGCAGGAACCCCATGGGGCTGGGGTCTGGATGGGTTTGAGACCTAGCATTCTCGGGTCCCTAGGTCTCTAAGGATGGCTGTGCTGGGATCTGGAACTGGATGTGTGTGTGGACACAGGTCTCCTGCTTACAAACTCTGCCAAAGATTTGTGCCGAACAAAAACACATTAGGTACTGTATGTGTGGGCACCTCAGTCTTTTCGGGGGCAACTTAATTGTGCCAGTCAAGTTAAAATCAAGAAGAAAAAGTGATTGCACAAGACAGAATGTGGAGAATTGATGAGAAATTGTCATGGGTGATCCGAGCTGTTGTGAGCGGGGAAGGAAAAGAACTAGCCTAACGTGAGGCCCATTCACCCACAGAACAATCCCTAAAGGAAGCCTTCGGAACGGAGTTGGACACAAGTCAGGAGAACACGCTCTTAAGAGCACCCTCTGTATTGGCAGGAAATAGGCCAGATGACAAAAAGCTAATGGCCGCATTCCTATGACTTCAGGACGTTCATTGTCAGGGTTCGGGGCTGTGGCTTTACTTTGGAGACAGCTCACTGACTGGACTAGTGAGAACGCCTAACATAACTTCACATTTCAGAGCTGTGAAGCCGAAAGCCCACTTATGCGACAAGAGCAAAGAGATCCAAGACCAAAAGTCAAATCCCTCTGGCCCACGGGAAGGTCCTAGACTCAGTGCTGACTTCCCACCAGCGGCAGCACCAAGGGAGTCCTCCCTCCAGCTCCTCCATGCTGAGCGGCAGAGGGAGACAGCGCTGGACCCCACTCGCAGCCGGAAGGAGTGGTGTCCACACTGGGTCTCTGGACTGGGTCAGAGGTCGAGAAGACGCGGACTGCAGACGCCTCAGTGGAGCCCCTACAAGCCCAGGCTGAGGTGCGGGATCCCTGTGTACTATCTATCCTGCGAGTGCTCCCACAAGAGAAGGGAGGGGCAGCGGGGTGGGGGAGAGAGCCAAACACGACTCATCTCACAGGGAGCCCTGAGGCACACTTGCACCCCAAGTGAGGGCACGAGAAGTAGGGAGGCCAGGCCTTTGTGCTCCCCCCACCGCCATGCCCATCAGTCTCTGGCCCAGGTCTGCCCGGGAGGAGGGGGTCTGGGAGACGCAGATTGTGTTTTCAGGAGAGGAGGGCTTCAGGGAGGCAGCACTGACTGGTAAGGGGGACTGAACTTAGCACCCACAGCAAGGCTCTAGCTGACACTTCACTTTTGTTCCCACTGTACCCTCAGTTTTCTTTTTTTAGGAGAGAGAGAGAGAGAGAGAGAGAGAGAGAGAGAGAGAGAGAGAGAGAATCCCAAGCAGGCTCCATACTCAGTGCAGAGCCCAACGTGGGACTCCATCCCAGGACCCTGGGATCACGACCTGAGCTGAAACCAAGAGTCAGACGTTCAACTGACTGAGCCACCCCAGCCCCCTCTACCCTCTGTTCTTAGCAAACATTTATGGTGGAATAATTTGAAAGTTACAGAGGACAGAGAATCCCCACATCCCCAGCACCACCTACCCTGTTTCCCCACCCTCTCCATCTATGTTTGCTCTCTTCTTGGGACAGTCGTTCTGGGTATAAAAAGAAGGCTACAGACATCGGGACGTTAACTCCCTTGGGTTCATCTTGCCTTGATGTCAAGGCAAGAGCCACCTCCAGAGGCAGTTTGCAAAGCTCATTTTCCAGGACTGGTCTGGTCCCTGCGGTTTGGGTGACCTCCCAATCCTTCACCTGTAGAATCGGACCCGTCCACGTCATGGAACCCCCACAGATGATAACCTGCAAATATCACGAAGGCTGGCAGCTAGCAGGCCAGCACCCTTTCGTGGTTGTGCATGTGCCCTGTGGCGGAAGAAGGGTTCCCAGAGTCACCCACACCCCCCCATTCATCCCCTGCTGGCTCTACCTTGTGGGTGAGGCGCTCCCCCGCTGAAGACAGACCTACCTCTGGGAACATGGTCCAGGCTTCTTCCTGGCACCCTCACTGCCACTCCATGAAACAAGCTAGTGGAGAAATGATGACGCCCTTGCCTATGAAGTGGCCACAAGATTCTTCTGGGGGGACTGTCCTCACCCAAGCCACCAACTTTCCTTTCTGCAGCGTGCCCATGGTGTATCACTCTCTACCACCCATCCCACCTCTCGTGCACACATTGCAAGCTGCAGGGTTGTGGTCCCGGAACCATCTCCACGATTTCCAGGTCTTTCCTTTTCCTGGGGACAACCGCCATGACTTTACACTGAGACTCAGAGGCCTCCCCAGGCCCTCCCCACGCTGCCTCACTTCCCTTCCACCTCTCCTTACTGCCAGCTCACCTACTATGACTCCAAGTCTTCTGGACAGTTCTTTTCCCTAGATCTTCTTAAACTGTTCCCTCCACCCGCGTCAACTCGGAAATCCAGACCATTGGCTCCTTCTCTCCCCGGCTCTGCTACGGGGCTCTCCGTGCTTCAGACGCGACCTGAAGGGGCTCCATTTTTGGCTACAGAAGTATCTCAGCAAAGCCTGAGATGCTGCTGGGATAGGGACATCCCGACATCAGGACTTCTGTGGTGACGTGTTCTGATCACATCGGACGCCCCCAAGTACAGATACTTAGATCCGCTTCTGAGGTTTCATAGACTCCCTGATATTTTAGGCCAAATCTGGTGTGCAAATACATTTCTCTTTTGCAGAGGGTCCAGAACTGACATCAAATGTTGAGGGGGAAAAAGTGTCTGTGACCAAAGGGCAGGAATAATTTTTCTGCATCTAGAGAAGAAGGCCAAGTACAGTTAAGCACTTAGTAAATGCCTTGCGGAAACAATGCGCTGAGAGGTTTGTTGTTTGTCGTTTGCTTAATTATCCTCAGGATTACAGCCCGGAAGCCCCCACAGAGGCAGCCGCTCTGGGGCGGGCTCCTGGGGCTCCCCGACAGAGAGCTGTCCTCAGCCTGGAGGTGACAGGGACCGGGTGTCCCCTCCACCAGCCACCTGGGAACCCGGGCGGGTCAGGGGGTCCCGGCCCCTGCTCAGCACCTGCTCCACGAAGCCGCTGGCAGAGGGGAGGCAGGGCAGGGAGAGGCTGGTGGCCGTGTGGTGGGCGGGGGTGGCCCAGGGCTGCAGGGAACCCGGGGCTGGGCCTCCTGGGGTCGGCATGCACTCTGCTCACCCGCCTTATCCAAATCCGCGGACTCTGACCTGGATGGAGCCAGGACCTCAGAGGCTCTGGGCGGGGACCTCCCGGGGGTTGCGGCTTTGGGAAGCCAGCTGCCTTCCTGACCGCTGTGGGGACTCTGTTCATGCGCCAGCGGGGCGTCCCTCTGCAGGAGACCCCCAGACCAGGCCCACCCTGGGGCGGACCCGGACCCGACCTGCTTCCACTTGGGGGGCACCGACCACGGCCTCCCCGCACCGGCACCTGTTAATCCAGGCAGATGTGATGACAGAGCCCCAGCGGCATTCTGGTACCTGCGGATCACCCCTTTCTAAACCGGAAACACGTCTGTCCCCCCTGTCCCGTTACAGGCGGTCGGCCTCGAGGGCACCATTTGCAGGTCGCTGCTGCCTCGGTTCCCCGCAGCTTCCCTAACACACCCTCTCAGACTGGGGGCTCTCGAATAGAAGCGTACTGTCTGACCCCCCAGAGGCTCCAGGGGACACCCACCACCACCCCTCAGAGGTCCCAAGCACCCCAGGCCCGTGCCTTCATCCGGACCTCTGCCCCTCAGCTGCCTCTTCCCGCACCTCGCCTCCCACATGCGCTGGGGTGGACTGAGTCCTGTACCCTCTGCACTCGGGCTGACCCTGTACTCCCCACTGGGTCAGCATTTGAGGTGGGGTCTTCCGGAGACAGCTCAGGTCAAATGGGGTTATGAGGGTGGGGTCTTAACCCAACAGGACTCATGTCCTATGAGCAGAGGAGTCCCGCGTCCCTCCCTGGCTCCCCACTCTCTCTGCACCTGCAGGGGACACAGGTCGGAGGGGCCGTAGCTAAGCCACTTGCTGGGGCCTCGCCAGGAGCCCAATCCACCAGCGCCTGGATCTCGGTCGGCCTCCGGAGCTGACATTAAATAGCTGCCCTGGGTCGCTGTGTTTTACCACGGCCGCCCCAGCTGGCTGATCCCCGAGCGCCGGCTCCCGTCCTGTCACTGGGCCACCCTAGTTCAGGATGCCTCGTCTCAAGATCCTTAACCAGAGCCGCGATGACTTTTCTCGAATGCCATGATGCTCAGTTTCTGGGAGACGTGTCGTCTCGGGGAGCCACCATGCAGCCTGCTCCCCACGAGGAAAGGGGGTGTCTTCGTTTTTGGGGACGGAGGGCGGCCACTCACCTGCCGTGTGCACCCCACGCCCGCGTCTGCAGACTGAAGCGCCTTCTTCCCCGAGCCCCGCAGCGGGTCCCTGCTGAGTAGTGCCTTGTTCACCGGGGGCCTGGGGGAGGGCGACCTGTGCGACGGGCTCTCCCACGGGTCACCTGCTGGGCTCGCTCAGCCGGGGTTGAGGACACGGAGGGTCCACTGCAGGGCGCCCCGTCAGGGCCCCACCTTCAACCTCTAGAAACCTCGATGGCGGTGGATGGCAGCGCCCCTGCGGACAGAACCCCGGGTGCCGACACGATGTGCCCTCCGCCTGAGGACTTGTGGCTTCTGTCCCCTGGGGATCTCCCTGCAGCCGCTGGGAGACGGGGCGTCCTGCGTTTCACGTGACTGTGGAGGGACCCGCACCCAAGGCCAGCCCAGCCCCACCCCCCACCCCCCCAAGGCCCAAACTGTACTCTCGCCCTCACCCCCTCACCCCAGCTCCAGTTCCGGCCAGAATCCACATAGATCTCCCCAGCATGACCTCATTCCCACACAGAACAAACCCAAACACTGAAGACTGCTACCGAAACCAGGTTTCGGTTTTAAATGTTGAAATGTCTACTCACCTGTACGAAACGGATGCGACGCTGTAGTCTTCTGAGGTGCATACAGGGTCTTTCTTCCACAGGGTCAGGCTATTTTCCCGTCAGTTAAATTCCTATATATGAACTCCCGAATGGCCTAGGAATGTCGATACGCAGGTGACTTATTTCAGGCCTCACGGCTTCCCAAACAAAAGGCGGACGATAGGACGTGTGCATCGCCCTTACGGTGTAACAGTCTCAAGTGCAGATGAAGTTCACTACGTGTGCAGTGAGCGGGTAACACCCCGTTCTGATCGCTGTCCTGCACGTGGACACTGTCCACACTGTGCTTGGCAGAGGAAGCTACTGAAAGAGGGAAACACGGGAGGGGAGCAGGCACCGTGTTTCTGAGGATGAGCCGAAGTCCACACAGATGCTCTAGACCCGTCCCACCGAGGAGGGAGCCCCTCCCCACTCCTTTTCTATCAACTCATTTTAGACTTGTGCTCAGAGCGAGAGCGTACAGAACCTAGGAGATACGTAAGTTTATCGAGTGAAGCCATTAATTCTATGCCGCGAGGAGCGATGGGGAGGAGCCTGTGGACGCACACGAGGACCAGAAATTCTGCAAGCGGCCCAACAATGAAAACAGGTGCGGCCAGGTCAACCCCCTTCCCCCAGAGGTGACAGGCCCCAGGGGAGGCAGGTGGCCTCCCCACAGGCACAGACGCAGGGAAGGGACATGCACAGGAAGCCTCAGACTCCTCGACCCCGTCCTTACGGTAGGAACCCTCTGCGACTGGTGCTGGAGAGCAGGAGGTATTGGGTGACCCCGGATCTATTCCCTTCCAGAAAGTTCCATTCTCCTTTCAGCTATTAGAGAATTTGTCATCATTGTCAGCTGAACCCGGCCTTCTCCTGGGTATCTACTGGGAGGGTTTAACATCGACCTCTTTGTCACACCAAGAATGATCCTCTCCTAAAGGTGGGAAGGGCTGTCAGTTCCCCCATGACCCCGTGCACCCCCAGACTGCTTCCCCTTGTGCAGTTCTGAGCACTGTGTTCACCCCTCTGTGTCTACTTCACTCAGCAAGCAACTGGCTTTGAACACGATCCCACCTTGTGACAGACCCTGCATAATGCCCCATCAATAGCGAAGAGTGTATTGTTTTCGGACTTGGCCCCTGTTCTCTTCAAGTTTATGAGCTAATGGACGACTGATAATAAACCACCCTAAGCATTCATAATTACAGAGAGAGACGAAGGGTCAGGGAGGCCCTCTCAGAGGAGGTGACATTTCGTCAGAGAACGGAATGAGAGGAAGGCAGGCATTGCGAGGTCAGAGGCGGGTGGTCTGGGCCGCGGGGGCTGAGGTGTCCAGGCGACAGGAAGTCCAGCCAGGTGGGGGACTGCAGAGTCCTGGGTAGCCGGAAGGTGCTGCCAGACTCCACCCTGGGCGTCCTGCGGGGAAAGGATGGAACCTGCCCTCACAGAGCCTACCGTCTAGGTGCTGGGGTGGCGGGGGAGAGTAAAATACATACGCGTCAGGAGGGAGGGGACTCTGAAGAAGGACCACTTGGGGCTTGGGAAGCAGAAGAGGGAGGGGTGGGGTGTCTGAGCGTCATCCTGAACGTGGGGAACCCCAGCAGAGGGAGGACGGTGAATGGTGCCACCAGGAGCTGAGAGCCACCCTCCCCCAAGCTGGCAGCCAGTGATGTCATGGGCTCCCTCGGCGAGCTAGAGACCTCTCTTTCCGGGGAGCACCGAGGACTAAGTCAGGCTAAGGCTTGTGAGGCTGTTGCAGAAGGGGCTCAAGCATCTTCCAGACCCAAGATCTCCCGCTCGCCGCACCCCGGGGCGGTTGGAGGCGGGCTGAACCTGTGTCCAGCGCGTAAAGGACACGTCGTAGCTTCGCGGGCTGGGAGTAAGGACCTGGCCTTCAGTATCTGCTGCTCTGACCCCCGGTTGTATCACTTCACAGCTCACAGCCTCTGTGCCCTCGCCTCTGTCACCTCGGGGGGCCCTCCCGGCCCTAGCCGCCCCGATTGCATTCGGTGTGAGCGCAGCCGCTGCCGCTGATCAGACGAGGGGGCGTAGACGGTTCAGGGCAGATCCATCACCACTGGCTGCGCAGCGCGTCCTCGCAGGGCCCGCAGGTCGATAACGCCATCTTCATATATTCCGGAAGGTGCGTCTTTAGTGAGGAGCGAGGGACAGCTCTATCAGCATAACTTTTTAAAATAGTGACATAAGTATCTATCATTTCACTATATATGAATTTTTTAATATTTCCAATATAGATGATGCTGAATGTGGAAATTCACGAGATGTGATTCCACTTAGCCTGGGGGCCTTTTGATTCCTCCAACGTTTTTTTTTTTTTTTTTTTTATCAGGTTTCATCAGCTTTATTGGAAAATGGGGTAGGGCCTTATTGGAAGACGGGTGGAAATTTGTCAAACACTTAGCCATGCTATCAGTCTCGAGCACAATCGTGGCTACGGACGTGATTATTGCACGGGGTTCGGATTTTGAGAGCTCCTAGGATGTTCTGTCCTTGAACAGAAATACGGATAACACGGGATGAAAATTCTTCTTTGTGTCTATAGCGCCTACCGTTCAGAGACAGCAAGGTAGGCATAAAGGAGCTAGACTTCTGGGTGTCATTCTTACGCGTTGACTGCAATTCATGAAAACTACCAATGTTTTCAAACTGGAATTAGGGAGACCTGAGACAAGGCAGAAAACATTTCCTGAACGAGCAGGTGGAAGAGACATTTTCTTTCTCCAAAGGGAACCGTTAAGAGAGACCCAAGGGTGACAATTGAATTGGGGGGAATGTATCCATTTGGGGAGGACGGGGCAGAAATGATGAAGGAGAGTAGGACAGGCCGGTGCGCTTTTGGGGACCGCCCCGATGGTGTGGGAATCGGGGGCTGTGGAGAGACTCTGCGTCTGATACTGGGGAGACTTTGGGGAACACTGGTGCCAAGTGGGGCTCCCAGACCAGCAGCACAGGCGCCTGGAACCTGCTAGAATTCCCGGGGGCCCACCTGACACACTGAAGGAGAGACTCCGGGCTGGGGCTCAGCAGGGTGATTTAACAAGCCGCCCGGGGGGATTCCAGCACAGGCCCAATCGAGACCCAGAGCCTGGGATGCGGTCTGTGTGGGTACTGGAAGGTACTAGAAGGGCACGCCGGTGTGTGGGGGGGGATGGGGGAGTTCCTCCGAGGACGGGAAGGAGAGGGGCTCTGTGGGGGTGCGGCTGCTAAGGCAGGACGAGGACAAACCACCGTCTTCTTTGGCTTCTCCTGATACGACTTGGGGACTCTCTTCCCCACACGGGACCTCCCAACACACGTGAGCAGGGTCTCGGGCTTTCTCTGGAAGCCGCGTCCACCCCAGGGAAGGGTGCCGTGAACAGAGCCTGCTGTGAGCCTGCCGCGCCGCTCAGGTCTGCTCCCCCCTCGGACGCCAGGAAGCCGCGAGTGTCTCAGAGCAACACCGGGGGTTGTATCGAATGGTATAGACGGCTTCCTCAGCATTTTGGCCCCCAGAAGCCAAAAGTCCCATGGAAAGCGGACCAGAGGAGTTTTAAAACACCCATCTCTTTGTAGCACAAGGACGGGCTTTATGACCTTCTCCTCGGGTCCCCGCGGGGGGAAGACGCAGCTACAGTCAGCCCTCCTCTCCCCATGGAGAGTGTGATGCATGGGGGGGAGAAGCAGACCCCTGGACAGAGAAATACCAGGAAAGGACGCTTAGAAAATGCTGAAGGTCTGGAGCTGGCCACCGGGCACTGGTGCTGACTGGCGACAGCTGGCCTGGGAGATAGGGGTGGACTGCGGTTTCACACGGCAGCAAGGGGCAGGGGGACCCGGGGCTCCGGAGCCCGGACGTTCCTACCTGCATCGAGTGTAGGCTAGTTAGTGTCCCTCTGCAGCAAACCAAAATTTAATCGAACAGAAACAATCACATAGAAAGGACAGAGGGCCAGCGGGATGGGAAGAGAAGGGAGAAGAGGAAGAAGGGGTGTGTGGGGTAGAGACGGACTGGGTCTGCAGGAGGTGGAGAGGACATGGCTCTGTGCAGGGGTTGGGGGGGGCTGCCACCCCATCGGGCCTGCAGACCCTCCACAGCTGCCCCTCAAAATCCCCTCCCTGCATCGGCTCTGGTTTGAACTTCACCGTGATAGTCCACAGAATGCAACGAGCTTCTGGAAGTGTCCTTTGGGAAGGGCCCCCATGACTGACGCTGCTGTGCACTCTTGGGGACACTTTCATGGACCGCAGGAGCCCCGGGGGCACCTCTTCCTCCCACGGGCCTCTTAGGGCCTCTCCTGGGTCGCAGATTTGAGGCAGGGACTGCCCCCAGCAGAGGCACAGTCAGCCTGGTGGCAGGAAGGGTCACAAGGAGGTGGCCACAGGGGAGGAATTCTGCAGGCGAGACCATTCTTCAACAACTGGGGTGGAATAAAGACATTTTCAGATCAGTGGAAACTTAGAGAAAAGCTGGGTCTCCTGGACGCCTGCAAAACACCCTGAAGGGTCATTCCTCAGACTGAAGGAAGGTGTTTCCTCATGGTAGCCCATCTGGAGGAAGAAAGGAAGAGGTCAGGAAAACAGACACAAATGATGATGTAGTTAACGTGGATTTCCCAGGGAACAGAGCAAAGAGCTGGGAACGTGTTTTCGAAATTGCCTTCATTATGCTTATCCATCCCAAACAAAACCATAGATACTTTTAGCTTTTCAAAAAAGGGCAACGCAGATGCGGGTGGCACTCTGGTTTTTTCGTTTAAAATTAAGCTGTCACGGGGCACCTGGGTGGCCCAGTCGGTTAAACGTCCGAGTTCGGCTCAGGTCATGATCTCGTGGTCCGTGAGTTTGAGCCCTGCATCTGGCTCTGTGTTGGCGGCTCAGAGCCTGGAGCCTGCTTCGGATTCTGTGTCTCCCTCTCTCTCTGCCCCTCCCCTGCTCACACTCTGTCTCTCTCTCTCTCTCTCTCTCTCTCAAAAATAAACATTCAAACAAATTTAAAAAAATAAAATTAAATTAAACTGTCACTTTCCAAAGTTGTCCAGCAAATAGAAACCTTACTTACGTCGGGGTTTGACTAAACATCACAGGCAAGCAAGCCCTGCTTCCCAGGGGTCTTTCCATCGCGGATCCAATGGAGGAAGATGCTTCACAGTCGCGATGGCAAACCTCAGGGCAGCCCCGCGGGAGCCGCCAGGACTCAGGGTCCCCAACCCCGTTTCCCTCAGAGCACCCACAGGTGGTGACCGCCCTTCACGGAGCTGCTGCCCATCACCACCCTGCCGGACAGGAGCCAGCCTTCTCTGTGCCCATTGTCTCCTCTTCCGTGGCACAAACGCGCATTGAGCGCCTACTGTGTGGGGCGTCGCACGGCTGGTAGGAGGCGTGCAGTGGGCAACACGACGGCCTCCCAGGGGCTGCCCGTGCGGCTCCGTTATGCCCCATCCATCCCAAGCCCTCGCCCCCTTCGGAGGCTTCTCTCGCTGGGCTGTCTGTGTGGCGGAAATATTGTGATCTCTCCTGGCGCCCCCAGGCTTAGATGGCTGAGCAGAATGAAGAAAGAACCCTGGTTAGACTTTTGGCCACGAGCCAGGTGGCCAATGCTGTGATTTCCTCCCGGGCTTCACTCTTTCTGTAAGCCTTGAGAGCTTTAAGCCCTCACTCTGCGCCCGAGGTCTGTCTCCGGCCTGGGAGCACTTGAGGATCGGGCTGGAGGGACAGGAGGAGTAGCTCCCGGGGCGCCACCCGGTGTCTTCCACGGTGTGTGTGCACGTGGTGCGCACTGTGCCCCAGGCCCTCCCCGTGGGACCGAGATAAGGGCGTCCGCCCTGGGAACCTGCCTGTTGGTCCCCGCACCGGCTCCCTCCCCCAGCCCCTGTCTCAGGTCAGCTTCTGGGGACTCACACGAGAGTTACCACCGAGCTGAGAGCCGTGCACCCTGCCCCCCCGCCTCTTCGGTGCTGCGGCTTCTCTACTGGTCTTCTGCCAGACAACGTGCGTGGTTCCACCCCCCACCCCCACCCCGTGGCCCCTTCCCTAGCAGGCTGGGGCGGGGAGCTAGGTCCCCAGCAGCCACAGGAAGGACGCTCCTTCTCGTTCAGAACCCCGAAACCAGACCTGGGCACCGCCGTGTGCTCGCCTTCGGGGTGAGTCCGTGGACAGCCAATGGGGACAGACAGTGGTCACTGCCTCCTGGCCGCTTTGAGTCTCCACAGACACCCAGCTGTAAAAAACAAGCCGCTTTCGCTCCCATAGGCTTCTTTGTTTACATCTAGTTCATGGTGGCTTAAACGAGCAAAGTCAGATTGTCAAACTCCAGCCGCTTGATCTACTGCCCAGAATCCTTTGCACACCTTTTGATAAGAAGCGCTCAGCCCTGCAGACTGGGTTGTGCGGGGGCCACTGCATGTACGTCTGCCTGCTTGTTCAGCTCAGCCCAGCAGCAAGTTGAAAGCGAGCTGCGGGAGGTGGAAATGTTTTCTTTAGTTTTTTTTTTTTTTTTTTTCGGCATTTCTGTGTATTTATTTCAGTGTTTGCAAAAACTCTGTAATTCAGAAAAGGGCCTCTGGGTGTACATAAAATACTTAAACATCACATCTCCGACATCAGGCGGACTGGAGGCTGCCCAGCAAATCAAATCCGCCCCTGTGATTTTTGACAAAGCCGCCCAGGAACATACTTCAGCAGGTGCCTTTGCTGCCTGAGAATCAATTTGAGTGTTTCTTTCGTTCAAAGACGGGAGTTGTCTTAATATCCAGTATAAGGATGAGGTCACAGAGGGAGGAGACTTCCTATAGAATCGGGTAATTTTCTCATGAGTTATTCTGGCCAGGGAAAGTCGTGAGTGAGTTTAGCGAGAGAGGTAAGAAAAGATTTTAAGGTATATACTTACATTTCACTTTTGTACTCCGTTCTTACAAAGCTACTCCCAATTACTGCCAACAACAACTCCCAAGTCTAGCGACTTAAAGTAATGAACATCTACTGTCTCAGTTTCTTTTCTTTTTTAAGTTTATTTATTTCTTTTAGAGAGAGAGAGAGAGAGCTCGCGTGTGCATGAGCAGGTTAGGGGCAGACGGGGAGACAGAATGCAAAGCAGGTTCCACCCTGACAGTGTGGAGCCTGACTAGGGGCTCACGAACTGTGAGACCAGGACCTGAGCTGAAACCAAGAGTCAGTCACTTAACTGACTGAGCCACCCAGGCGCCCCTGTCTGCCTCTGTTTCTGTAGTCAGGTGCCACTCTGCTGGGCCCGGCTGCGGGTGGCGCTCAGGCTGGAATCACGGAGCTGAAGGGCTGTGGTCATGTCCCCGGGCAGCTGGGGCAGGACCCCGTCTGTGCTCCCTCTGCGGGTGTCCCGGCACCTCGGATCTCAAGGGCTGTTGGACGGGGGGCCCCACGCCCAGTGCTTGAAAACCACATCGCTGGCATCAGTTTGCAGAAGTGGCCATAGCGGGCAGTGAACTCTGTTTTTTAGTCAAATGGTTTCTAACTGTAAATTATTGCCAACAAATTTGTTTTCACTTTTACAGTGAGTTCTATCCCACTGTTGAGTTCTAAGCCAAACTATCCCCTGGACGGGGCTGCCCAGGGTCTTGTTGGGCCCTGTGAGGGTGCTGGGGAGTGTCCCTGCAGGAGACACAGGGCGGGCGGCCGCGTGGGAGACCCGGAAGATCGGGAGCGTGGCCCTCCTGAGGGAGAGGCTCGGCTCCTTGCTCTGTGAACTCGGGGAGCTGAAATCAAGGATCTTTCCGGTGCTGTTGTCTGAGTCTGGCAGAACTGCCTTAACACCGCCGGCCGGGTGGCTGAGGACAAGCAGAAGCTTATTTCCCAGGTTCTGGAGGCTCAGCGTCCGACAGCAAGGTGCTGGCGGCTTTGGCGTCTGGTGGGGCCCCCCTTCCTGCTTCATGGAGGGCTGTCTTCTCACTGTGTCCTCACGTAGCAGAAGGGACAAGTGACTCTAATAAAAAGGGGCAATTTCAACTTTCGAGGGCCCCAGCCCCGTGACCTCATCACCTCCCAGGGGCCCCACTTGCTAACACGTCACCTTGGGGTTAGGATTCTAGCACACGGATTTAGTGGGGACGCACACATTCAAAGGTCTCCAGCCACCGGCAGCCAACAGGCCATGATTTAAAAAAACAGAAAATCGCAGGGCGCCTGGGCGGCTTAGGCGGTTGAGGGTCCGACTTTGGCTCGGGTCACGATCTCACTGGTCGTGAGTTCGAGCCCCGCGTTGGGCTCTGTGCCGACAGCTCGGAGCCTGGGGCCTGCTTCGGATTCTGTCTCCCTCTCTCTCTGCCCCTCCCTACTGGCACCCTGTCTTGCTCTCTCTCTCTCTCTCAAAAGTAAATAAACATTAAAAATGTTTTAAAAAACAAAAAAATCGCTTTGTTAAAAGGACCAAATATGATCCCTACCCAGTGGCGTGTCCCGCGGGGTGGACCAACCTAATGTGTAGAGACAGAAGCTGGGGAGACCCCTCTGCTCGGGGACAGGGGGACACTGTTTGTGGGCCACAAGTGTACCTCGGGCTAAGGCTGTGTAGAGGCATATCATCAAGGGGCCCTCAAGTTTGGGGTCCCCAATTCCAAACCTCAGAGTGAAGACAGGAAGGAAAAGGCCCTGAGAACGGGTCCCAGAGACGGCAAATTGTACACTTTGTGGGGCATTTCGGGCAGCGGGGCCGAGGCCTCGACGACAGGCGGCTGGCATCCCCGGCTCCGTGCCCTGCTCACGCCCAGCCGTTGACTCCAGAATGGCCCTGACTCGGGCCCGGCGACAAGGCCGTGTCTCCCTCTTCCCTTGTCACCAGGGGCCGCAGCCTGCAGGGAGAGACGTGCCCTCTGTTTCTCTTACTAAACCCACACAATATCCACACTTGCCTCTTCTGATTCAATCAGAAATCACTCTAAATCTATCATTCAATTTCAAAGCAAAGTGCAGTTAAGTCGGCAGCTCAGCGCGCTGGCCCCTCTCTCCGTGTGTCACCTCCATCAGAGCCGCCTCGGGCCGGCGTGGGGCCAGCTCCCGCTCCGCCTGCATCAGGGCCCCGCCGCCCCCGCCTCCCCTGCCTGCCCGTCACTGGCCCGGGGGCTCTTTCTCACTGTTTATAAAATAAGCTTACAGCAAAGTGCACAGCGAAATAGAAGCGAGGCTTCCATCGACCGCCTTCCAAAGGCTCTCTGTTCTCTATACTTGGTCCACGGTTTCTAAAGAAGGAAAATTCTTGGGAATGACGTCGGAATCCCTCTTGGTGCCTCTTCCTTTCCACTCTGAATGCAGTGTTGACCATCCCCGTGCACGGTTCCGAGCGTCCCTACTTAGGCTGAGCCAGTGACTTCATACAGCATAGCTTGTGCTCTTTATAGGACACGGGCACACACATTCCCCTCCTGCCATCTGTTCTGCGACTGGACATCACGTGTTTGAGGTCCGTGTGTTGAGAAAGAGGGCTCGATTTCTTTTTTTCCTTTCATTTTTCTTTTATTTATTTTTAACTTAAAAAAATGTTTATTCATTTATTTTGAGAAAGAGAGAGATCTGGGGAGGGGCAGAGAGAGAGAGAGAGAGAGAGTCTCAAGAGAGAATATATGCCACCAGCACAGAGCCCGATGCGGGCCTTGAACTCACGAACCTTGAGATCATGACCAGAGCTGAAATCAAGAGTCAGACACTTAACGGACTGAGTCACCCAGACGCGCCTTTTCCTTTCATTTTTAAATGCGTTTATTTTAGGGGCACCTGGGTGGCTCAGTCTGTCGAGCATCCGACTTCAGCTCAGGTCATGATCTCTTGGTCTGTGAGTTCTAGCCCCGCGTCAGGCTTTGTGCTGACGGCTCAGAGCCGGGAGCCTGCTTCCGATTCTGTGTCTCCCCCTCTGTCTGCTCCTCCCCTGCTCATGCTCTGTCTCCCTCTGTCTCAAAAATAAATAAAAACATTAAAAAAAAACCTTTTAAATGCATTTATTTTAGCTTCTATTTTTTTTTCTGTTCTTAACTTTTTATTTTGAAATCCCTAGGGGGATCAGAGATCGCCCCCCTCCCAGGAAGTTGCAAAAACAGTGGAGTGCTCTGGACCCTTCCCCCAGGTCCCCAGTGACTGCGTGTCACCTAATGATGCAATTTCAAAGCCGGGAATTTGGCGTGGATGCAGTGAATGTGCATGGTGCATGTGTCCCCATCACGGGGGTGGATGTCTGTGACCACGGCACCCTGGGGACACAGGCCTGAGACAGTACCCCAGGTGGCTCCCTCACACCTCCCTCTGCAGTCGCGCACCCCCTAAATCTCAAGAGCCGCTCCTGGGCTTCCATGTATCGTTGCGTAATGGCAAGAAGGTCATACGATATGCTACCTTTCCAGATGGCTCGTCTTCCCTCCGCATGGCACCCTGGGGGTCCGTGCAAGTGGCTGTGTGTATGGAGATGTCTTTCTTGGTACTGCCGACCCGTGTTCCAGGACGCCCGGGAAGGACGGGCTCAGGCGTCAAACTGTCCACTTGCCGAGGGACGTGCGGGCTGCATACAGTCTGAAACTACCACAGGTAAGGCTGCTTCGCCCAACCCCACACAGCTTTGTGCACAGCTGTACGTTTTCTTTTCTCTGGGCTACAAGCCCGGGGATTCTGTTGCTGGATTGTGCTGGAAGTGGTGCTTTGGTCGGTTTGGGGGTTTTGTGCTTTGGGAAACTGTCCCGCCGTTTTCCAGAATGGCCGTCCCATTTCACGTTCCCGCCACCACCCGCGTCTCGCGGTCCTCGCTGCGGGCGTGGCCGTCATGATGGATGTCACCATCAATGAGGGGCAGATCCCGATACCCCTCACGGCCAGCGACAGCCGGCCCGTTCCCATGTACCCCTTCGCCCCGCGTCCCACTCCCAGGGAAACCTCTTTTCACGCTTTCGCCTATTTTCCCGTTGGATCACTTGTTCCTGACTTGTTGCGTTTGGAGAATCCGTTGTGTTTTCTGCCTAGGCGTCCTTTCCAGGCCAGTGCTGTGCACACGTGTGCCCTGCCTGCAGTGCGTGTGTTCTCACGCTTCACCAGAGAGAGGGATGTTTCATTCTGATGACGTCCAGTGGATTGAGTTTCTCCTTGTACGAACTGGGCTTTCGACCATGCCTGAGAACTTTCCACCAAGCCTAGTCCCTGCAGCGTGGAAATCGACGGGCAGTTTCGTGGGGGATTGCGCTGAGTTTTGTAGGGGATTGTCCTTCCTCCATGGAATTGTGTCTGCAACTTTGTCCACAACCAGCTGGCTGAACGTGTGTGGGCTTTCTCTGGGCTCTCCTTGTCTGTGTCACAAATTTTGTCTCTGTCTCTCCATGGATATCACCTGGTCTTGGTGAGGAGGAAGCCTTCAAATAGGGCAGAGTGTTTTGTTTTGTTTTTTTTGACATTTATTCTAGCTACTCTATTTCCTTGGACTTTCATTAAGTTTTAGAAAAATATTGTCCACGTTTACACAAAAAAATCTTAACCTGTGTATCAATTTGGAGAGCACTGACATCATTACCACATTGAGTTTTTCAATCCTTGAATATGCATTATCTCCCATTTATTTAGATCTCCTTGATTCTATCCCCTGTGTTTCCTATTTTTTTGGCAGACAATTCCACCTTCTCCAGGATGGCCTCTTCATGACTTACCCTTTGCAATCACCCTGTTTCCAAAAAGGATGTAGGCACACTGATTTTGTGGGAATGAATTCAAACCAAAATACATCCCCACAACTGAAATGTCTTATCTCTCTTCTCTTCTCATCTACATCTGACTCTTCTCTGCTTTAGAATATTTCAAAGTCCTCAGGGCACCTGGGTGGTTCGGTCAGTTAAGCGTCCACCTTGGGCTCAGGTCACGAGTTCGAGCCCCAGCTCAGAGCCTGGAACCTGCTTCAGATTCTGTGTCTCCCTCTCTCTCTGCCCCTTCCCCGTTCATGCTCTGTCTCTCTGTCTCTCTCAAAAATGAATAAACATTAAAAAAATTGTAAGGTTTCAAAGTCCAGCATTCTTCAGTGAAAAACCTGAAAACCACCCACCTGTGTCTCCGGAAGCCAGAGCGACCTACTCTCCACCCACATCTCCCACACGATTCCCCCTTCAACTCCCTGTCCATAAGGAGTCATTCGACAGAGGGCAGGGCTCACCAGCCCCTACGTAGTGGGACAGCCAGCCAAGGGCTCTGCAAGGACTCAGTGAGGACAGGTTCTTTTCCAGTCACAAAAGCACGTTGTCTGATACTAGGATTTTGCTTTTTCTGCTCGTTTAAAGCATAAAGTAAATGTAGCTCCAAAACAATAAAAATTCTGTGAATGCCAAGCTCACTGGCTCTGCAAAATCAGCAAATCGCACCAGGACGTACCGTGATTTATGCTAAGCCTCCATTACACTCATCAAAAATAAAAAATAAGGCTTGGCAAAATACTCAGTAGAATTTTGTACAAAAATTAAATAAATCACTAAAACCTTGTGAAGAATTATTCTGCCTCCTTCTTCTTCCATATTTCTATGGCTTCTAATAATGTGCTTTCCGGGGCCAAAGGGGCCAAGCTACAGCTTACAGGTGTCTCCCGAACTCTCCATAACACACTTTGCTCAAATTTAGCCCATTTCCTCCGTGGCTCCAAAGACATCTGTAGTGGATTGAGTGGTGACCAAGTCTTCGCCAGAGGAACCTGTGAATAGGACCTTATCTGGAAAAGGGGTCTTTGCAGATGGGGTTAAGGACATAAGGGCATCCTGGATTATCCAGGTGGACCCTACATGCAGTGACGGGCGTCCTTACGAGAGAACGGAGAGGGAGACCTGAGACACAGAGAGACGCAGAGGGAGAGAGGCCGGGAGACGGTGGAAGCAGAGGCAGGAGTGACAGGGCCACAAACCCCAGAGCAGCTGGCACGCAGGAGGCTGGGATTGCTGTGACGGATTGTCCCTAGAGCCTCTGGACGCATGTGGCCCTGCTGACACCTGGAGTTCACACTTTGAGTTTCCAGAAATGTGAAAGAACAAACTTCCTTCGCTTTAATGCCCTCAGTGTGCAGTACTCTGCTACCCCTGTGCCAGGAAGCTGATGCAGCATCCGTGACCAGCTTAGAGTCCTAAACCAAGATGGCACCAAAGAACACGATGGAGATGGACAGTCCCCAAGCCACGCCTTCCTGACCAGTCCCCAGAGGAAGCCCCTCCACGCTGCCCCTGCCCCTCAGTCGGGCCCGGAGGCTTCCTGGGGAGGCTGGACCCTGGAGCCCCAGCACGAGGGCTCACACCTCGTCTCTGAGGACAGCGGTCACCCAGTGGGCCTTGAGCCACACAAGGAGCGCATTCGTACCGCGCACATTCCTTGGGCTTGTGCGCAGCTTACGCCCGTCTCTTCCGAGAAGCCAGAGCCAACAGGATCATCTGCTCTGTGTTTACTTGACCTCAGAAGGATGCATCAGGCCTGTTGAAGCCCAGGCTCTCCGGAGAGCAGAGTCCGGACGGAGTGCCCGGGGAGCAAGAGGGACCGTGCCTTGTGGAGCGGGTCTGCGCTGACTGCAATGGCACATCAACCCTGCAGGATCTTCCGCAAGGAGCCTGACGACCCAGACTTGGGGTGGGGTGAGGGGAACGGAGAGTGGACCCAGTCAGCCTGCTCCCCGTTGGCCAAATGCCCCGCCACGGGAGGAGAACATCTCTTTATCATTAGGGGTACAGGCAGCCACAGGCCACAATTCTGGGCCGAGGCTTTGTTGACCAGAGGCCACAGGGCTTGAGGGAATTGGAGCGAGTAGGGCCCAGAGACTTGAGGGGGTGCAAGAGCTGACCAGCATACTGTGATCCAGCCAGGCTGGGCAGCGACCCCGTGGGCCCCCCTGAAGTGTCTCCATGGCACCAGGTCCGGCTCTGACCCTGATCTGGAAGACGGTGAGAGACCAGGGCACAATGTGGTGCTTCTAGACTGTGCACGTCATTGTGCATGGCCCTGGGGCCACAGGAACAGGAAGACGCCAAGCTCCGTCCCACTAATGAGTGGCTTGTGTCTGTAGATGTGTGTGTCTGTCACTGTTCTGGGGACTTTGCCAAAAAGAGTCAAATCACTCATCGTAAGACCCTCTGACAGGTGCGGTACTCAGGTGTGTTTATGATGAGACACCTGAACAGAGAGGGGACGTGCCCAGGGCCAGCCAGCGAGCCCGTGTGGGCATGAGGGCACAGAGCCACGCTGCCCAGCCTGGAGCCACACTGGCGGCCTTTACTCTCGGCCACGGCTCTGGAAGAACGTGAAGGCCGGTAGGTGAGCAGAGATTTATATGGAGAAAGCATGTGGCAAGGGCTCCCAGAAAAGGAAGAAAATGCCAACGGGAACAGACAAGTGGGGCTCTGAGTCCTATCCCGAAGGACATGCATGTGTCTCTAGGAAAGGTGTGCAAGGAGGGGGCAGGGTTCACAGAGCCCCACCCCACGGGGTGTCCCTTTCACTGGCTGGGCACCAGGGGACCCCGGCCCGTGCACGTTAACCACCTCGCTGGTGATCATCGGTGCCAGTTTATGTTCCCAGCCTGAGACCCAAGAGGTGACACCGGGGACCTGACCTCTCAAGGTCAAAGCAGCCGGGCTGGGGACAGCATCTGGGACTGGAGAGCAGCAAAGCGCCCGCCCCCCCCCGCCACCGCGGCTCACATTTCTGCGCGTGCCCCGCAAGCCCAGCCCTCTCCCTCCCCGGACGCGCTCCCGAGTGGGTTCTGCTGTGTTTCGCCCTTCTTCTCTACCGTACTCTCTGACCTCTCCGAGACACAAGGTCACGAGATCCAGTTCCCAGCCCGGATACGTTTACCTGTTGTCACGCGTCCTGCCAGGATTGTGAGCCGTCAGCAGTTTTGGTCTGGCTTGCTGAGCAGGGGTCGTCCTAAGCGGCTCTGTGTTCCAGGGGAGCGCGCGGTGTGGAGGGCACACGAGACTCGGTGCTCGGTCCCGATGCGGCGCCTGCAACGTGATCCCGTGCCCCCTGCCCCCCCTGCTCTGTGGGGTGGGATTTTCCGTGCCCGAGTCACAGACACGCTGGGGTGACTTGGCGATCTCATTGGAGGGCACCTGATGAGATGAGAGCCCTTCGCCAGGAGCTGCCAGCGCATCCTGGGCTTGGGGGGTAAGTGGCTCTCGAGCCCACGTGAGCCTGGGAGCCCCGGGCGGCACCTCACCTGCCCGAGGAGGGGACGTGTCACGGCACAGAGCGGGAACGGGAGGCAGTTCGGGGAGCCGCGGGGGCGGCACCCTGGGATCGCGTCTAAGGTAATTAGTGGGGAGTCCAGGCACAGGGGCCACCAAATAGCAGCGTCTGTCCCCTGGGGAAAGGAGCAAAGCAGAGATGGAGACAGAGGTGGGAAGGGAGGAGGTCTCTCCACAAACACCCACATTCCCCGGCGGCATGGAATTTGCAAGTCAGGAACTGAGAGACCCTGAAACCGCCAGGGGTTTACCCAGATGACCCCCCTGCATCTCTAGCACCTACAAAGTGACAGGTAATTAAGGAACATCATCATGATATTGAAATAAGCAGAATGTAATTGATTGCTGAATTGATTGACTCGAAAGGGGCTCTCAAAACACAGACCTTCTGAACCACACCGAGCCCACTGCGCATGGAACGCCACGCCGTTGCCCCGCGGGACTCCCTCCGTGCTCTGACCTCCCCACCAGCTTGAACAGCCCCAACAGAAAGCCCCTTCCAGTCTCAGCAAAGACGCTGCCGAAACTAGTGCTCTGGAGCCACTCGCTGCCCTGCTTCTGACGCAGAGCCTCCCGGGGGCACATCTAGGAATCTGCTTGTCCCCTGGGGAGGCAGCCAATCCACCAGCCCCAGACTGTGCGGCTGTCCGTTCCTGGTCCCAGTCTCTCCTCCGGACCCCACCTTTGCACAAAGGTACCTGCGTTTCTTAAAGTGTTTCAGTATGTCTGAGTCCTTCCTTTTCTTACTTTCCCACCCTCTTTCACTGAGAGTTTCCTGCTGGCCACAAAATCGCTGGCAAAACATGCTTGGCTGCACAGGCCTTCTAGAAAAAAAAAAAACAAAAAAAAAACATGTACGAGTTAAGCAAGGATGGCCTCGGTAGGCAAGGGGAGAAAGCTGGATGAGTGGTTGTGTCCCCAACCCCGAGGTGGGCTTGCAGGGGGCCCTGGTGCCTGAGGGCAGCTGGAGGAGGACAGGGCAGAGGGGGGCACTGGCTTCCCCCCCAACTGGCCCTCATCCCGGCTGTGACCGGATGTGTGGTCATATGGCAGTCACGTGGGTGGGGTATGGGAATGCTTCCCTGTTTGGATCCCATTTCCCTAACTGGTGATGAGGTTGTATGGGGCTATTTTTTTTTTTTTTTTTTTTTTGGTCCATTAACGGTGCTTTTTTCTCATCAAGAAGCTTTTAATTTCAGTGTGCCTATACACACACATATGCATCTCCATACACGCACATTTAAATTAAAAGCAATAGTATATTGGGGCTCCTGGGTGGCTCAGTCGGTCTGGCGTCCGACTTCGGCTCAGGTCACCAACTCGCGGTCCGTGGGTTCGAGCCCCGCGTCCACCTCTGTGCTGACAGCTCGGAGCCCGGAGCCTGCTTCGGATTCCGTGTCTCCCTCTCTCTCTGCCCCTCCCCTGCCCACACTCTGTGTCTCTCTGTCTCTCAATAATAAATAAAAGTTAAAAAAATTTAAAAAAAAAGCATCTGACTTCAGCTCAGGTCATGATCTCACAGTCCGTGGGTTCGAGCCCCGCGTCCAGCTCTGCGCTGACAGCTCAGAGCCCGGAGCCTGCTTCAGATTCTGTGTCTCCCTCTCTCTCTGCCCCTCCCCTGCTCGTGCTCTGTCTCTCTCTGTCTCAAAAATAAATTTAAAAAAATTGAAAATTTTCTTAAAAAAGCAATAGTGTATGGATATACTACTCATCTCACATGTACAAATACCGTGAAAGTACTTAACTTAGCTTTTGTTTGCGACCCGTGCCGCGTGGTGAGTTCGGGCAGCCCTCCCCTTGTCTGGGGTCATACATACCTTCTGGCCTCACCTTCAGGTCTGGGTCACGGCCGTAAGGGAGACGCCCCGGACACATCATTTTCTGCACTGTTTGTGAGAAAACTGCAACCAAACCCCTGCCCATCGAAGAAATGGAGAGAACGTGGTGCGTTATTATAATGGGACGCTTGGCACGGCTTGGGTGGCCCGGAGTCACAGGTGCACCCGGGGAGACAGTGGCCCGGCCCTGCAAGCAAACGCCGCCACGAGGTGGGCCTGGGGGCCACGCGCCCCGTGCCCCTGCCGCTCTGTGGCACAGAGTAAGGCCGCAGCTACCTGAGCCAAGTGCTTCTTTGTGAAAAACAACCTCAAGGACACTTCTGACGCCTTCACACTGCTCTTTTGCTTAATTAATTTAGGTATAATTTTCTGATTGACCCAGAGTCGCAACTTACCTTCTCCTACAAAAACAACACAACAGACTCTTAAAGACACCGCGCTCCATTTTCCTGCGTGAACACCTAAAGCGTCAAGTAGGAATCTGAGCCCCGCTTGGAGCACCTTCTCATGAAAGCATCTGTGACACAGCGAACCACCCGGCTGCGGCAGCTTCTGTTCTAGAAAGGGGCTCTGAAAGCCGAAAATGTCACACCCAGTGTGAGAGAAAAACAGAGGCAGAGCTCAGAGCTGTGCAAAGGGACTCTGGGAGCAGCGTCTGCAAATGACTTTGGTCCCCCGGCGTGATGAATCATGGAGTCGCAAATCCTTTTTAGCTAATTGCTATCAGCTTGCGAGATTTTCCCTTCCATGTTCAATATCAATTTTCATGGCCATAGGAGATAGCGCTTCTCCCCTGAGCCCGCTGGCGACCGGCCGATAAAACGGCAGCGGGAGCACTTAGCGGCTGAGAGGGGTGCCGCCTAATTGCAGCTGCCCCTGGGGCTGGAGGAGAGGCCCGTGCTCCGCCAACGCCACCTCGCTAATGCGTTCGCGGCCGTGACCTTCCCGAAAGTCGTCCTCCCCGTGTTGACAGAATCTCGGCTCTCAGCGCCCACCTTTCCCCGTCCAGGACCTGCCCAGCTTCCCCGGGCGCGGGGCCCGGAGCGTGTCCTGTGCTCCTCTGTACAAGCCAGAAATAAACCCACTGCGGACGCGGGGGGCGGAGGTGATGCGCGATGGGGCCGCGGGCCGCGCAGAGCCCCGCGCAACCGGCCCCGCTGATTGGGCCGACTTCCATGTGACTCGCTTCCCCAGCAAACCTTACATGTGAGCAGCCAGTGACTCTGAATGGACTGACTTTTCACGGCTTCTCCTTTTTATAGACGTGTGAATGGACGTTCAGATGGCTGCACGGCTGGGGGTCCTGGACGCTCAGAAGCCAGCAGGTCGGCTGAATCACCGAGGGGTGACTGAAAACCAGCTGAAGACCCTCTATAATTGCCGGTCAGGAGGGAGTCGGGAAGGGGGTCCGCGGGCGGCCTCCCGGTGTGTCCCTTCCGCTGCCTCCGGGCCGACGGGCATAATACTACGCCTTCCTCTGCTAAAAACAGTAGCAGAAGCCCCGGCAAGCCTGTGCTTGGCTGGTAACCTCTTTGGGGCCGACGTGGTGTCACCGCTTCTCACCTGCAGGTTCCATTTGAGGAACGTGGCTCATCTCTACCCCGAGGGGGCGTCTGGACACGCTGGGCTGGGGGGGAAGGGCTCCAAGCCAGCACTCACCGCCTCGGAACTGTTAATGGAACTTGCTCAGGCTTGGTACCGTTTTATGTCGAAGGGAAATAGAATTACGTGACTCTCAGGGTTGAACACAGCAGGGTTTCAGAATTAGTGGTTACTTTCAATCAGCATATATCTAAACCCACGTACAAATGGTTCTGCTTGGCAGGAGCCCTTCTCGTCTCAGAGCACTGCTCTCTGGACGGCGGGCACGGGGCTGTCTCTCCACTGTCCCTCTGCCGTGACCCTCTGTGAGCACAGAACCCCGACAGCAGGGGCCACCCTCCACCTTCGTGCGGAGCTTCTGTGCCTTAACCGGAGTGTGTCTGGCCTCCACGAACGTGTTTCCTTACGTGTAGACGATGGCGTGGAACAGGATCGCAGGGCTCCTGAGAATCCAAGGGGGGGGGGGGGACGGGCCGACGCAGGTCGTGCCCAGTCCCTCTGAAATGCAGTGCGTGTGACAGGTGCAGACCATGACATCACGGACCCTCCTCTCTCCATTAGAGGGTGCAGTGCCCTAAATTATGTCTCACCATTCCTAGTGCTCAGAGCGAGAAGGTACAGAGCGTGGGAGATACGCGTGTTTTTCGAGCGAAGAAATTATTTCCACACCGTGAGGAGTGATGGGGACGAGCCTGTGAACGCACACGAGGACCAAAAATTCTAGATGCGGCTCAGGAATGAAAACAGGTGTGGTCAGGTCGACTCCCATCTCCCCCCCAGAGATGACAGGCCCCCGAGGAGGCGGGTGGCCCCCCGAAAGGCACAGACGCAGGGAAGGGACATGCATGAGAGGTCTCCTTCTTACTTGTAGGAACCCTGTGTGACCGGTGCTGGAGAGCAGGGGGCCCTGGGTGACCCGAACCTATTCCTTTCCAGAAACCAGGCAGTACCCCCAGCTCTGTGCACCAGTCTTAGACACGCTGTGGACACACGGGGAAGAAAGTCCACCCCTGACACCTGGGGCACAGTAAGCGGGCGATGGTCCAACACCGGATCTCAGCTTGGCCTCCAGTAAACAGCCAACAACGCCCATTCCTTAAACTAAATTACCCAGGTGGAGGCTCTTTACTTAGGCCGTGGAGGTGAAATTTCTGACGATACAGGACACGTTTGAACACATGCCAAGGCCCCTTTTAATTTTTGCAGGAACGCACCGGCACGCTCTTGAGCCGAGTGCGATCTCAGACGTCCTCCCGAGAGCGAGGGACGAGCTCTGGGCCGGCTTTCCCTGCGTCCCTTCACCTCCAGATGTGGAAACTCCAAGGTGGGAGGCGTGGGACCAGGCATGCTGAGGATCCCCTGCATGTCCGAAAACCCCCGTGATGGCTCCTTGCAACCATATGCCGACCCTCGTGCGAGCTGCTCGGGCACCAGGGGGCTTTCTCACCCATCTTTCCAAGGAACGTGAGGGCTCCCACCTCCGGTTGAAAAAAAAAAAAAAAATGCCTCTGGGAAGTGGGCAAAAGTCAGAAGAGTTGTCGCACGTTTGCTCAGTTTTATTCCAAAATGTGTCTCCTGCCCTCTCCTTCCCTCCCGGCCCCCAGCGACTGGGCTTCCCCTGGAGCAGCCCTGCCTTCCCCACGGTCCAAAATCCTCCTGAGCGCCTTCCCTCCTCGCTCTGCGAGCCACCTCCATCTGCAGAGTGTTTGTTGGCTGCCCGCGGTGTGAGCGGAAGGGAGGTGCGTCCAGATTGACGGGGCGCCTGCCACGCAGCCGCGTCTGGGAGAAACGCGGGCCCGGCCTCAGCCCACAAAGCGGCACCTGCGGGACCGTGGGCGGCAGGCAGGACGCCGAGGGACGCCGAGTCTGTCCCCGTTCCAACGTTTCTGCGAGAGCCTCGTGAGCGGGAATCAAAGGCAGGCCGTCGGCAGCCCGGTCCCCACGCTGGAGACCCGGCCCCGTTCAGACAGCAGTGGCCGATCTCGCCGCCATTTGCGAGCCTGGGTGAGTTTCCTATTTATTAATGTTCTTAATGACATCGCCCTCTCCCCGGGCCCTCGGGGAGACCCGCAGGCTCTGGACCTTTGCCTTTGAACATCCTGGAGTCGAGCATCAAGAGAAGGTGACGAGGGCCGGGAGGCCCCCCCCCGACACGGCGGCTCGGGCATCAGCCTCTGCAATTATCCGGCCACCTTTCCGGCAGACGGTAATTGAAAAGTGTGAACCACATGGGCGCCAGTCAATAATGGCACCCGCACACGGATGACACAGGGCCGCCGTCCTGGGCACTTTGCTTTTCACCTTTTATCCTTCTCAGCATCATGACTTAATCCACTCTAATGAGGTGAGCTCCACTGCCAGAGTCCAGCGGCCACACGGCTCTTGTCTGGCACCGCGTGGGCTTTGCGAGGAGCCCGCCGGGAAGGGGCTTCGCCAGCCCTCCCCGAGGGGGGCAGCCGGGGCCCCTCCGCACCCTCGCCCTTCGCCTTCGAGCCCCCCGCCTCCCGTGCCCGGGGCTCGCTGCGCGGCCGTCCCCGGGTGGGCAGGTCGTCTCCTGCGCATTCGACCTAGCGGCACGCGTGCTTCTCCTAGCTCGAAGGACACGGCTGGTGGCCACATGTCACTGTTTACAAACAGCGGGTGACGGCCACGAGCGGCGAGGGTGTGAGTCCCCCTCGCCCCCTTCTCCTTACCCGTCTGTCCGCGCGTCCCGAGCCGCGAGCGGCCGCCGGGACCTCGGTGGCGGGGTGGCGGCCCCCACAAGAAGTCGCACGGCCGGGCTGGCCGGGAAACAACCCGCCTCCGCCTCATGTGGCAGCCCGTTTGGAAGGACGAGACCGGGCTCCGTTTAATTGGCGAATCCCATATGCTCTCCGGGCTCCATCACAGAGGGCTGCAGCGCGTAGACGCCAGGAGCTCAGATGTCACCGAGCTCTTACACCTGCCCCGCCACAGCCTGACTCCGCGGCAGCCTGTGCTAATAATTAGCATCCTCTCTCTTGCTGACTTCACACTGCTCCGCCGTGTGTCCCCGTCCCGGAGAGCGCCGGGCCCGCGTCCCCTCCCGGGGGCAGGGGCGAGCCCGCCGTCGGCACCGGGCCCCCGCGTCGCTGGGCTCCTCCGGGTGCGGGCGCCGCGGCCGGCCCTGGGTGTGCACCTCTCATATTTTTATAATTAATACAATATTTCCCTTTAATGGCTTTTTTTTTTTCCTGCTGCCGAAAGCAGGGAGAAGAAGAAAAGAGAGCACAATGCATTGAAACTCATGGGATTAACCGCACGGTCTTAATAAATGTATACGCATCCCAGGCAGGGAGAAAAAAAAAAAAAATGTGGCTGTTACACGGCTTGAACCTCCCCCTTTTCTCCAGCCTTAATCTGATTTTTGCCAATTCCTTTTGATCTATCAGGGGCAGGCAAGTCAGGTCCACGAGTACAGATGGACTAAATATGGAGATTAGCCCTTCTCCTCCGGCCTCAGCTCCTAATACCTGATTAAGTCTAGAATCGCACGATTGTCTCCGGGCCGCTATCAGAGTGGCTGGGCTCAGAAGGGGGCAGGATGAATGCCGATTTTGTAATGGATACTTACTTTATCCCAGCGCTCTAAGGAGATTAGGCCTGGGGGTGTCACATTAGCCGTGATCTCTGGGCCCCTGGCCGTCTCTGGCGGTTTTCAAACACCTCTCCTCGGCCTTAGAACAAACAGGGAGCCTGGACCCAGCGGCCCCACGTCGAGCATGAATAATTGCCCGCTGCAAACTGTTTGAAGAACACAAAGTGTTGTGTAAATTACTCAGTTTGGGCTTTAGTGGGGTGATTTGTGGTGACTTATTGAATCTTTTCACAGTTCAGAATTAAACCTCCTCCGCTGCGAACTGCAGACAGGGAGCAGGGCAGTGGGCTCTGAGCGGACAGCAGTGCCCTCAGATCAAGATTCGCAGGAGCCACACGAGAGTCCGGCGAGCCTGGCCCAGGGCTTCAGACGGGCGCCCGGGCGAGTGGCTCTGCCGCGTTTTGCCCATTCGGCATAAAACCTAAAATAGCTATTGAAACCGGGAGACAGAGAGAGAGAGAGAGAGAGAGAGAGAAGAAGGAGGAGGAGGAAGGGAGCCACTCGTTTGGAATCACCCACACATTTTTGGCATGATCTCTTGGGCAATTTTCCTCCCAGCACATCCAATTTATTTTCTGTTTGTTTTCAAACATGGCACATTTCTTTAATTAGTGACGGCAAACAAGTTAGAAACAGAGAGAGAGAAAAAAAAAAAGTTGAAGATTCCTGGTTGGGGAAGGGATGTGATCAACCCACATTGAATTAGAGGGAATCGGCTGGGCTGGGGGGTTCCCATCTGAGTTATTGTGGGTGAGAGTGGCTTGCCCACCCTGGTGTGGACGGCCCAGGTGCCAGCAGAGAGGGAACTGCTTTTGTGTTTCAAATACGTTTGAGCTGCACCTTATTGAAGGTTCTGTTAACGGGCGAGCTACCTGCCCTGCTTCTAGGCAGGAGCTCGCTTGGGAAAAATTAATTAGCTACTCTGTATTTTTTCTTTGTATCTGCCTCATCTAAGCTGTCTTTGTTAAATAGTCATAACACCAAGAGTAAATTCTGTGATAGCAGAAATAACAATGAATGATTTTTCATCTTGCCAAATATTTTGGAAACAGTGTAAGAATATAGACCATTGCACTAAAGAGCTTTTATGGTAAAGAACCCCAGACAGTACTTGTGTGTTGTAACCATTCTACTGAAAGGTTAATCGTTGTAGCAATCTGTTTTCTAATTATCCAGAAATGTACCGTCAGACATCTGAACACATAAATATTTGTAATCACATATCAGTAAGGAAAAAAAAAGAGCAAAGAATATGGAAGTAAAAATGTGATTAATGATCTATTTAGTGGAAAAGGTTACCACAATTATTTTGCATCCTTGTTTATTTTCTGATTTACATTTATCACGCTATGTCTTTAAAATAAATATTGACTAGGCATTCATGGTAATTAAGAGTTTTTGAGTTAATTTCCCCAAATGTAAAAGAAATGTAATCTACCCACCTGCAGAACAACCCACATCTCCCTGAATGGAATAGCTTATTATGTTACTGCTAATATACATTTATCACCTAGGAAGGACCAAGAAAAAACGAGAGACAAAACCCAGATATATTGTGCTTTGTTTTAAAGTAGGATTAGTGAATGGAAAAAAAATCAATACAAGTCTCCATTGTAAATTTCATGCTCCTTGTTAAAGCCTGCCTAGTTAACTATTCACCATAGCATTTACCTAAATTACAGAAGCCGATGCAATGCTTAGACGGATACACTGGCCTCGGTCTTAAATCTATACATCTACCATACACCGTTTTATGTTCGCTGGGGGCTCACAAATTCCTGATGGAGGTGCAAATAACAAAATAAAATATTTGAAACAAAGAGGCCTTTTGTCGGTGGGGTATGACCTGGGAAGAGCAACCTAGGTCAGTGTTTGGGTTCTCAGCCTCATTCAGATATAACCTACCTACCTAAAGTTAGATAACCGGGTTATTTCTTGCGGAAAGATTATATCCTCATAGAAAAAAAAATACATATTCCTACATATTTAATTACTGCCACGTTCAAGGCATGGCGCTAGGCACTCCGGTGATAGGTAGGTAAGAAACTTCTAGAAATTTCTCACCTTTGGAGATCTACGGGAGTATATGCGTGTGTGTGTGTGTGTGTGTGTGTGTGTGTGTGTGTGTGTATAGGCAAAAGGTGAAAACAGAGAATCAAGAGAGTAACAAACATTCTGCCTTCTTGTGTTCATAGTCTGTCCCAAACGCCTCACCCGTATTAACTCAGTAATGTTGGGAGGTGGGCTTATCATGATCTCCATTTTACACTGAGGAAACTGAGGCAAGGTATGTGCGTGAGATCATACCCGCCAGTGCCCGGCTCTGGGGAACTTCGTCTCTACCTCACCCCTGCCTCCTGTCCTGAGAGTGTTAGACACAGGGAGGTGGACATCCTGGAAAAGGCTGGTGGGTGTGTAGCTAAGGACGAGGTGATAAAGCCGAGCTGAGATCAGGCTGCAGAGGGATGGGGCAGCTGAGGACAACCTACCGCCACATGGCCAACACAGGCCAGCACCTGACCGCCTCACGGGGCTAAGCGGAAGTGTCCACAAAATGAGGTAAGACTGAGTCCACCGGAATAGCAATGAAGGACTTACACCAAAAATGACTGAAGCTTACAGATTATTTTTTAATGATCAATCTCAGTGTAGCTGGGCTATGAACCTAGGTTGCTTCCACCTTGTTTGTGAAGGCAACTCAGCTTTCCCGTAACTTGTATTCAGGCTTTAGAACCCAATTGAAATATTACCTGCCATTTGTGAGGGCCTCCCACAAACATCTCTCAATTCTAAACAGCCCCTGCATGGAGGGTTTCAGGCCAGGCTAGCTCTAGGACCCCTTATAGGTCCGTAGGAGATGTTCAACTACCACAGTGGGTGGGTCACTTGGAGGCAAGTTTCCAGGATTTCTCAGCGTCCTCGGGGAGGGGCCGGGAGAAGGGAAATGAGGCCCCAGCTCCCAGCCCTCGTCAGGAAAGGGCACAGTGCAGGAATAGTTTGGATTGGTTGCCTGGGTTACTGCCAGGCATCTGTAACCCAGAGCCCACGAGGACAAGGCAGCAGTGTGGGTCCTCTTGTCAGGCTTAAGCGTGCTTGTCATCCATAGGAAATTTCTGTGACTCCCTCTTTTCTCGGGTGACAGTGGATGAGAGGCTGACATATCTTCCCTCACAGGCAAACTCTGTGCTAAGGAGACCCAGGACCCGCATTTCCTTCCAGTGCTTAGTTCTACTTCAGTTTCACAGCGGAAGCTCACTCTTGGCCGGGCATGGGAGACGGGCTGTGGGATTTGGGAGAACAGGGACATAATGGGCCAGTATTACATGGAAACCTGCAAACTCATGCTCTCCTGAAGCCACCCCCCCACTTTGTGTGCAAGCACACAGCAAGAAGATTCAGTGTGCACATTACACAAACACGAATTAAAGATTTGCATGTGAACACTGGAGATGATTGACGATTTGATGACCATAAGGAGGTTAACTCCCAGGCTGGGTGGTCAAACTCCCAGCTTGGAACCCCAGCTTCACTATTTTGTTGCTTTGAGGCTTTGGGCAAGCCATTTGAGTTTTACGTGCCTCGTTTCCTCATCTGTAAACAGGGAGTGATAATAGCACCCATCTCATAAAGCGTGTTTTAATGCCAGGAAGAGAGTGAGCTCTTGTAAACAGTAACCGTACTGTGCGCTAAGTACCTACCATGTGTCACGCTCTGGTGCGGGTGACACAGAAAATGTAAAAGAAAGAGACAGACCCTGTCATCACACATGGGAGATAGATGCAAAAAGGAATCAGGAGAGCAATATAAGAGAAGGCGGATCCCCTAAAGAAGACAAAATATCCGTTGTGCAGATGCGTTACTGATAATAGACCAACGAAAGGAGAAGATAAGGACGGTTCGATCCTGGTACAGCCCTGGGGGAAGCTCGAGCTGACGAAGACTTTGAACCATGGGGTGGTCTCAGAAAGACAAGAGGAGTTCCTTTTAAAGCTCCAGGCTATGTTTTCCAAATCTGCAGCTAGAAGACCGCACTGTTCAGGAGACAGGTGTCTGAGGCTGAAGGCCAGGTGTGGGAGTGCTTGAAAGAGCAGGTAAATCCAGAAATTTTATTGCAGTGATCGGTCTTCAACTTGTGCGTTAAGATGGAGAGACAGGAAGTGCCGGAACGAGTGAGTTAGGACAAACGCCTCAGGGAGCTCAGGTTAGTTCAGCCTTCGGCACAAACCCCCTGGCACGTCGGCACGTGCCAGCCTCCAGGGGCTAGGGAGGCATAGGAGGTGGGTGGGGTAAGCGAGAAGGGCGTGGCAAGGGACTGAGGGAGAGATGGTAAAACTTTAGATGGGATGGTGGCCATGAGAATGGGCAACAGAATTATCACCATAACAGCGATAATAACGGAAACGGCACGGCAGTATTGATTGCCTACCTGTGCTAAGTACTGTAAGCACCCACATTGTCTCATGTCCTTGCATATATACACGAGTGATTCTAGGGTTTATACTCTTGCTCTACACCAGAGCTTTCCTCACGGAGCCAACTTCTGAGCCACTTACTTACTGTACAAAATCACCCTTGCTGACTCCTGCAGTAGCCTTGCATGGAAAGATCACATGGGTGACAGGTGAGAAGCTACTAGAAGGTGAATCAAATGAGGCTACCCGTCCTTTAGGGCTGTAATGGGCATTCACAGGTGATCTTCTGCATGTAGATCCAGACAGAGATTTACGACGATGAGATGACTTCAATACGATTTTAATTATCCACTTTTTGCAAATAGTCTTTAAATAAATCAAATCAATGGTTATGTGCATTTTGCAAATATTAGAATTACTGTCACTTGCCATAGCCAAACCTGTCGAAGTGTGAAATGATCTGTTCTTAGTGGTGTTTCCTGTCCAAACAACGTGACAAAATCCCTGATTCCTACATTCCACTATCGGAGGTTTTGCGTTAGTAAGGCGGGACCAAGCACTTAGAATCTGCATTTTAACAAATTCTCAGGTTATTTTTTTACGACGTGAGAATCCAGATGAACCTCTTGCATCCTGACCTTCTGAGTCCTCTCTCCTGACAATAGTTCATTGAGAATCGGTACTGTGAGCAAAGAGTGAAATACAACAGTTAGGTATAAAAAAGCAAGTCGGTATTTTTAACGCGTTGCGATTCGAGGTACAGACAGGAACCTGTTCATTTCTCCTACTTTCAGGGAAGCCTCAAATCCCTTCATTGAAGGAAGTTTCCAATCTCCTCCCCTTTGTCCCCCTGCGGAGCCAATGTGTTTGCTACACCTTTCTATCTCCACACGTCTATCCACTGACCACCACGTGACTCTTCATTTGCAAATTGTCCTCTCAACAAACAGATTTGCCACAGCTGCTTTTCGCTGCGTTGCACAATATGGGACGATTTTCACAAGGTAGCCGGATCCAGTGCCCCGATTTAGCCGGTGCGTATGTATTTTGCTGCCCCATGGACCCGTCACGCGCTCCCGGGATGGGAGGCGACAGGTCCCAGGCACCTGCAGGCAGGAGCGAGCGCTGACGCCCAATCGAGCTAATCCACGGCCTCATCCTTCATGCCCACGTGCACAGGACCCCTCAGGCTTGGGCTGCACAACGACACCTCCTCAGGGTTGGCACATTGCTCCAGGGAGAGGCAGACAAAGATCAGATCTTAGAAAAGAAGTGACAGTCCTTCGGCAATTTCAAGGGTTGGTTCGATAATTACCTAGCTGCACTGAGCCGCGGCCCAGACTCCCGGCTTGTGGAACATGCCATGGGCTTTTCTGTAATGACTTGAGGTCTCCGTCGGGGATGCTAGCTGTTCCCTAACGCCTGTGGCCACCGTCTCCCAGCCCTGTGGCATGCCGGTCAGTCCTGCAGGTATATTAATAGAGACTAAGCAGCAAAGGTAGACACAGGGCTCTTCGAGAAGGCAGGCGAGGCCTGCCAAGGGAAGGCAACCCCTACTCCCTCGCTGGGCTCCTGGTCCTTGATCGATGCTCCAGAGGTGGACCCGCTGAAGAGATGACAGAGTAAATAAACCCTCTTCCTGTTGTGTGTACAACAGAGGCCCAAAGAGGAGGCAGGGATGTTCCGGGAGGCCTCTGGGCATCTGCCTTCTGGGACAGCAGTGCCCCCAGGATGGGCATGCCCTTGTTCCCATGATGCCCTGGGTTTTACTGGGGCATACTTGCTCATGTTCTTCTATTGGGTGCCATCCCTCTCCCCCCCTCCACATGCACCCACAGGTAGGACTTTCAAGAAACAATGTATGGGGCACCCGGGTGGCTCACTTGGTTGAGGGTCCGACTTCGGCTCAGGTGACAGTCTTGCGGTCGGTGGGTTGGAGCCCCACTTTAGGCTCTGTGCTGACAGCTCAGAGCCTGGAGCTTGCTTCAGATTCCGTGTCCCCCCTTCTCTCCGTCCCTCCCCAATTCGTGTGCTCTACCTCCCTCTCTCTCTTAAAAATAAACATTAAAAAATAAAGAAAAAAAGAAATACAAAGTTTATTTTTAAAGTAAAAAGTTAATTTAAGACATTATAATAATATTTATTAAATTATAAAATTACGAATCTTCTTGTAAAATGGAGGATAATCTCTCAGAGGGAAACATATTTAAAATTTGAAACATACCTTCTTATTCTTTTCTTTAATATAATTTGTTGTCAAGTTGGCTAACACGCAGTGTATCCAGCGTGCTCTTGGCTTTGGGAGTAGATTCCCACGATTCATCACTTCCATACAACACCCAGTGCCCATCCCAACAAGTGCCCTCCTCGATGCCCACCCCCACTTTCCCCTCCCCCCCCCCGCCAATCAACCCTCAGTTTGTTCTCTGTATTTAAGAGTCTCTTATGGTTTGCCTCCCTCCCTCTCTGTTTGTAACTATTTTCCCCTTCCCTTCCCCCATCCCTTCTTATTCTTCTAAAAATTTTTTAACATTTATTTATTTTTGAGAGAGACAGAGTGTGAGTGGCGGAGGGACAGAGAGAGAGGGAGACACAGAATCTGAAGCGGGCTCCAGGCTCGGAGCTGTCAGCACAGAGCCCGACGCGGGGCTGGAACCCATGGACCACGAGATCATGACCTGAGCCGAAGCCAGACGGTCAACTGACTGAGCCACCCAGGCGCCCCAATTCTTATCTTTCTAAATGCAGAGATGTCTCTTGAACACATTCAAATTGCAATTGTTATGAGCATCTCCTTTTTTTCCAATATAGTCTCCCACATTTAAGTTTCTCTGTCCTGGGAAATTTGGACAGATGCGTGCTTCCCTCTCGCAAACATGGCCAAAACCATGATCTCAGCTTAGAATACTGACTGCACCCCAAAGTTTCCCTGGGAGACACCCCTTCAGTGGAATCGCTGGCCTTAATTGTGTGCACATGCTAAAACTCTCACACACATCGTCAAAATGCTCTACAGAAAATCCCTGCCAAATTTTAAAATTCCACTGAAATTTTGAAAGAGGAGGCTCAGGCTCTTCTGGATAGAACTCAGCGTCGCCTGTAGGGCACCAAGGGACCAGACGAAACTTGCTGATTCAGCCTTCCTTGGACGTGGATACAATCACGTTGGCCAATGATGTCAAAACTTTATTGGGTGTTTCCATTTCTTCTGTTTCTATTGCTGGTGCTTTCTGTTCACTGACTTTTAGCAGAAATTAGGTGTTTAAAATAATTTTCTGACAGAGAGATTACATCTTTTTTTCTCCATTTCAGGCGTTTTGGATTCCATGACCTTTGAGCTCTTCCATCGTTAAATGTGTTTAACTTTCTTATTCCTCAGATCAGATAAAGAAAACAAAATCCGTTCTGTACAGTAATTGTTTCATCTGTTTGAAGGATATTTTTTTCAAAGGTTGTAATTTGAGTTTCTGTCATGTTTTTCCCCAAATACTTATTTCTGGAAATTATTTTCTGGATGACGGTTCCTTCCTCAGGGTGCTTGCTGCATTTGGGGCCATTCAACGAGTTACTGCACCACATGAGGGTCCGCCTTGGAGTCTGCTCTGTCCCACTGACCGTCAGCACGTCGGTGAGCTGTTTCATAGGCAACGCCAGCCAATCATGAGTGACAAGGACTCACTCGTCACTCTCATTTGTCAACATTTTCTTGCTGACGCCTCGTGTTATGTTTCCGGGGAACTTTGGAACCTTTTCTTCCGAGGTAAGAAAAAAATGCACCTGATTTTGAGCATGGACTGAGGACTGATTGCAGCTCAAGCAGGATTGGTGAGAGCCGCTAACACGTCCAGAAGGTCAGCACCGAAGTAAGTGTGTTTTGTGTATCATCGTGCTTTTACTCTGGACGATGCGATTATCACCGTTTTCTGGAACAGAAAGTTGAGACAGAAAGAAGGGCGAGGTGATGTTCAGCCCAGGCAGTGTGGGGACACATCCCATTCAGTCCCCAATTCAGAAACAGCAAATACCTGCCTTGCTGGTGATGACGTTTTCCGTCAGTAACGTTTTCTGCTCTCCTCCCACAGAACTCAGACACCCCCGAGGTGAGGGCACAGCTGAGTGGGTCTGACACACGTCCATACACCTCTGTAAGTTGTCCCACAAAGTCCCTTAGTCCTATTGTGACAGACTTGTTCCCAGAGACTTAGAGTTTTGTTGCTGCTATAAAATGTGGGTCTTTGGGGCGTCTGGGTGCCTCAGTCGGTTAAGCAGCTGACTTCGGCTCAGGTCATGATCTCGCAGTTTGTGAGTTCGGGCCCCATTTCGGGCTCTGTGCTGACAGCTCAGAACCTGGAGCCTGCCTCCGATTCTGTGTCTCCCTGTGTCTCTGGCCCTCCTCCACTGGCACTCTCTCTCTCTCAAAAATAAAATAAAAAACATAAAAAAATTTAAATGTGGGTCTTTAACTTGCAGGGAGTGAATGTGACCACTGTTTGTTGTTACGCTGTTTCTGAACCAGCAATCTTGATGAAGTCTCTTATACAGTAGTTCATGAGTGTTTGTTAGTCTCTTTGGATTTTCGGTTTAGATAATTGAATCTTCTACAAACAAGGAAACAGTGTCTCATCATTACCAGTGCCTGTTGATGATGTTTATCTTTCCTTCTATTGTGTCTTCGATTTGGAGACAGTAAAACAGGTGAGATAAAAAAACGGCACACGTGAAACTAACAGGCTACCTTGATTTCTTCCCATTTAATAAAAGACTCCTGATCTTTCATGAAGAAGGATTTTGACTCTAGACTTTCGGTGGATGGTTTTACTGGAATGAGGGCATCTACTTAGTTCTTGAACATTTCTTTTTCTTGAATAATATTGAAATGTGTTGTATTTCCCTGCCTCTCATGTGATTGTATGTTTTCTTTTTTTCTCTCTTAATATATTAATATGGATGAATCAGTTTGATAAATTTTCTAATGTCAAATCATCCTCACATCCCAAAGATTAATTCTACTTGGTAATTATGTATTATTTTTATATATACTACCAAGTGTGTTTTTTAATTAACCAAGTATTATGTTATTTTATTTTCCTTGCTCCATTATATTTCTCTGTTTCTTGTTTAGTGTCATTCTTTCAGTAATAGTTACCTCAAAAAAAAATTAAATATGTACTTAATCTATTGTTGCCTACCTTAATTTATGTTTAGATTTCAAATACTGGAAATATTTAAGGCAACTTAATTAAATTTCACACCACTGCCTTTTTATTCTTATTGTCACATATTTCATTTCTATGTTATAACCCCTGAGACATTGTTACTATTTTTGTTGTAAACAGCCAATATCTTCTTTAATTATATGTTCCTTTTTCAATATAATTTCTCATATGTATATATTTTTTGCTCCTGAAAAAGTTTCTTTAATATTTTTAATAGTGTGAAATCAGATGGAAACACATGCTCTCAGCTCATCTTTATTTCCCTTGAATCTTCGAGTGCTATTTTCACTGGGTATAGAATTTCAGAGCTTTATGAGGTCATCTGCTTGTCTTCTGTATGTTGACCCCAAATTCGTAGATGTCCCCTCCACATCAGCTGCACGCAGTAATCCTTTGTCTTTGATGTTAAATAGTTGGACAATGATATGGTTCATTTCCATTTTCTCCACATCTTGCTTTGAGTTTGCTGATTTTTTAAAGCTATGAGTCAATGCTTTTTATCTTTTGGAAAGTTCTGGGTTGTTATTTCTTCAGTGTTGCTTCTGTTTCGTTCTCTCCCTCAGATCTTGCTCTTCTCTCTCTTATCTTTGATTCTATCTTTTCCATTGTTTCTGATTTTTGTACTTGAGTTTGGACACTATAGACTGATCTCCAGTTTACAAATTCTGTCTTCTGCTTTAACTTTTTTTTTTAAATGTCATTTTATTGTATTGTAGCACCACTAGCATCTCTTAAAAGAATTTTTAGGTTTATTTATTCATTTTTGAGAGAGAGGAGGGGGGAGGGACAGAGAGCAAAGGATAGAGAGAATCCCAAGCAGACTCCATGCTGTCAGCGCAGAGCCTCATGTGGGTCTCGAACTCACAGACTGCGGGATCACGACTGAGTCAAAATCAGTAGTCAGATGCTTAGCTGACGGAGCCTCCCAGGTGTCCCTCTTCTGCTGTAACTTTTAAGTTAACTCAACATTTAAAAAAATAAAAAAAATAATGTACATTGTAGTTCTAGAATGCCTATTTGATTACTTGCTCTCTTGTTTTTTCATTTGTCTGTATTATTCTGTATTCTATTTCACATATTATTCATAATTATGTTGATATCCTTATCCACTAATAATTATTTTTGACTTAGGTCTTGAACTTCTTCTATAGATTATTTTATCTCTTGATTCCGTGTCACTTTTTCTTGTTTTGTGTGTGTGTGTGTGTGTGTGTGTGTGTGTGTGTGTGTGTGTGGTTTTAAATGCATCTGGAGTTTCTATATCATACATTGTAGAGAATCTGGTTTATGTTACCTTTACCTAAGGAGTGTTGAATTTTGTTTCAACCTTTTCTGCTAAATTTGATTTACTATTTTTTTTAGTATCGAAATTATTGAAAGTTAGATTTACTGTTTACTTACTACTATTATCTTCTACTTTTGTTTATTATTGTTAACATACAAGGTTATAGTAGTCTCAGGTGTATAACATGATGGCTGACAATTCTATACATTATGCAACGCCCACCATAAGTGTGGTTACTATCTGTCATCATACAAAGTTATTACAATATTATTTGGCTGTATTCCCTAAGTTGTACTTTTCATCACGATTTACTATTTTTTCAATGTACAATTTTTGTATGCCTCTTCAGAGCTCCATTGTGATTTCTCCCGGAGCCCAGGAATTAGAGATGGGTTGTTTGATTTTGAGTAGATCAAGACGAAGCCATTGTTCACTGACATGACAGCACCTGAAGGAGGGAGCGAGATGCGTAGCCATGTCAGGGCTGACTCCTCATACGTCTCCTTTCCATCAAAAAAGAAGCTCTCTCCCAGGTCCTCTAACATATGTCCTCTTATATCTCTTACCAGAACTTGGCCCCTGACTGTCATTGGCAAAGGGGAAAAGCCAATCATGCATCATCTTTCAAAGTCAGGTACATGGCACCCAAACAGAATCAGTTTCAGAAGAGAAGAAAGGAATTGATGTTGAGTCATTAATGAGCAATGTTTGCCACAAAACAGTGGGCAATTCTCTGATCTCACTTTATCTGAACTGTTGATGATAGTTGCTCATTCCCCTTTTGTAAAAGCACTCTCTTCACTGAGGTCTTGGAAAATTACGCTCATTTCTTCTCACTGTCCCTCTTATTTTTATTTTCTTGATGGTAATACCCACCTGTCTATTGTAATGCATCACTTATATACTGATGATTCACAGATTATACCTCCAACCCAGACTCCTCTCCTGATCTATAGTCCTGTAAATTCACCGCCTTCTCAGCATTTCCATTTAGATGTCTAAGAAACATCTCAATCTTGTCTTAAAACTCACTTAATATTTATCTCAAAACTTCTTCTCCCATATTCTTCCCCAACTTGGTAAATTATAGCTACGTTCTTCAATTTCTTGAATCAAGATCTTAGAGTCCAAACTGAACCCCACCCCACCCCCATAGGTAACTCAAGATAAGATCCTGCCCTTTCTATATTCAAGCTATATCCAGATTTCAACTACTTCTCCCTTGTCATGTCTTGTTGAGGTTCTAGAAGTAATATCCCAGCTGGCCACCTTGGCCTCTCACAGTGTGCTGTCAGAGAATAATCAAGGTGATATTCAAAATTACACCAATTATTGATATCGATTCTATCGATATTATACCAAATATCGATAGAATTTTATGTAAAATAGTATTTACAAGGGACACCTGGGTGGCTCAGTCAGTTAAGCCTCTGACTCTCAATTTCAGCTCAGGTCATGATCTCATGGTTCGTGAGTTCAAGCCCCACGTCAGGCTCTGTGCTGACAACACAGGGCCTGCTTGAGAGTCTCCGTCTCTCTCTCTTTCTCTGCTTCTCCCCCACTTGTGCTCTCTCTGTCCCTCGAAATAAATAAATAAAATTTTTAAGTAAAATAATACAATAGCATCAAGCACATCATATACCTAGAAATATAACAAAAAATACTTAATTCTTCTACCAAAAAATATAGTTTTATAGCTTTGATAAAAATATAAGAAAATAAAACTACATTGAAATGCATACCATGTTCATAGATTGGAAGACTAACTAGTATTAATATGTCAGTTATCCACAAATGAATCTATAGACTTATTGCATTTCTAATAAAAAGTTCCAGCAGAATGTGTGCATGTGTATTGTGACGTGTATAATTTGGCCAGTTAGACTAACTTCTTACCATATTTGTAAATTATTTTTTACTGGTTTCAGATCACAAAAGTGTAAGGTAAAAATAATTAGGAGATGACATAGAAACATAAATTTGTGAGGTGGGGACAAGGAAAAAACATATACACACTGTATCTGTGGAAGAAAACACTGATAAGCTGCACCAGCTTGAAATTTAATATTATTGTTTATCAAAAGAATTAAAAGCAAGCCACAGAGAGAGAGAGAAGAAGAAGGGAGCCAGGAAAAGAAAGAGAGAGAAGATATTTGCATCAAAAACACCAGCTAAAGAGCTTGTATTCAGAACATACAAAAATTTTCTACAGATTAAAAAAGGAGAGGCAATCAAGTAGTGAATTAATCAAGAGATTTAAAAGACACTAGACAAAATAGGATGGCAGAATGGCCAGCAGAATGTTTTAAAAGGTGCTTCTGCTTATATTTATTTCAGCCATACCGAGTTAGCGCTACTCCCATCAGAATGCTCACGTTTCCCAAGACTCGCGATCCCGAAGGTTGTTGAGAATATGGAGTCATGAAAAGGAAATCACATGCTGCTGGCGGAGAAGGCATCAGAGTCCACTGGAGCTGAATGTGCACATCCTGTATCCGCCTCTGCGTCAATACTGAGCCCAAATGAAAATAGGCTCACGACAAAAGACACAGGCAGTGTTCATGGCGGCATTATTCCTAACAGGCACAGCTGGAAACCATCCACACATCTGCCAGCAGCAAGATAGGTAGACTGTGGCATTGCCACACGATGGAACACAGACAGCAATGAAAAGACAACGGGATACAGCCCTGCACAACAACACAGACAAGTCTCAGAGACATAATTTTGCATGAAAAAGTCGGCCACCAGATAACAGACTATGTACTCCACTGACAGGACCTCCTGTCTCTTCACATGGGGACATGGCCCCCACTTCCTTTCTGGCCTGTGTCACCCATTGTTGCCCCTTCTCTCACTCGGCTCCCACAGCACCACCTCTAAACTTGCCAAGACCCTGCCCAGAGCACCTGTCCTCCCTCTGCCTGAATTGCACGGTTAGCTGAATGTGGTGTGGACCACGCCTTCCCTTCTCCAGACCCCTGCCCAAATGCCACTTTCGCGAAAGGTCTTGCTCTCCACCTTACTCTGTGTTTTCCCATCACTGATCATTCCCTGACTTACTGCGATTTGCTTGCCCACCTCCCTCCACTGGAATAGAAGCCCCGGGGGGGACGGACGTCTGTCTGGCATATTCCGTATCTTCAGAACCTGGAAGGACGCACGCTAACTCATGAGAATAAGCACCTTCCAAAGCTAACGGGATGAGCTCTGATGTAACTTATGCCCGTCAGTTAATACGTCTGAACACTTCCCACGTTCCCCTTGTGCGGGTGCCACGTTCAAGTTCATGCCCTTCTGGTGTCATGACGTTTTTCTTTTCCTTCTCCCTGAGTGTCTCATACAATCTGATGTGCTCTCGAGAGCGATACCTCAGACCACCCCTGTGAGTGGGCCCTCTACATCCCATCCCGCAAGAGTTGGGGTCTCTGGTGGTTACCGGTGATGGTGAGCTAGTGGCCAGACGAATGCACAGCAAAGCAGGTCCTGTGTGGGGTCACATGAGAGGCAAAGTTTTATCCGTGGCCCAGAGCCGAAATATGCCACTTTGCAACGTTGCCTCTTCGGCACAGAAGAACCGTGTTAGTGTCACGACTATGAAGAGTGCTGGAGGCAATGCCCCCTGGGTGGAGACAGGAGGGACGTCACAGCTGAGCCCTCCCCGAGTCTGGGTGCCGGGCACCTGTCACCTTGGGCCCGCTGTCTGTTTAGCAACGGCAGACTGTAACAACACACCTACCGGAAGGGAGGCTTGCGGCCCAGGCCCCCCGGTGAGGTGTTTATGATTTGTTCACGGGCATTAGCAAATTTTGCTCAAATGTGCATTGGACCGTGTTTCTGCACATTTCATGAATAATTGAAAATGAAAGTCTAAACCTTTCGTGTGCAGGGATTTGAGTATGATTCTCAGGAAAGACAGACGCCAAGGTCTAAGAACTCAATCAAGAACATGGGTGTTTCAGCTTGCTTGTGATGTGAGCTGCACGTGGGAAATTGAAATCCCCCTTTTAAGGTGATTCGTGCGATCTGTGTTTTTGAAGACGGTGGATTTTAACAAAAAAAAAGGAAAGAAAGCTTTAAAATATTCAGACTGATGCTTTTCCATACCTGATACTGAACTCAGAACGCATTCTAATATGCTGACATGTTAATGCCTTTGACCTGAGCTCCTCCATAGAGGCTAACGCATCAATGCACGATAAATGCACTGTTTCAGCGCCACCAGGCCGCCCTTTATTTAGGTGATTTGCCTCTCGCCAAGGGTGGCTCAGGAGTTGTGCTGTGGGGGGACAGTTAATCCCTCTCCTCCCAGCACGGGCCCAGAGGCAACCCCTCCAGTGCCTTCCATGCTCTGCCGCCCTGTAGAGCCTTGAGCGGGCTTACTAAGGGGGACGTGTTATCCCCACAGGCTGTTCCCCAACCAGGCTCCCTGTTGAATCGTGTCCCTCAGAGATAGGATGCAGATTTTCTAGCGTCCAGGACCTCAGAATACATGACCTGATCTGGAAATCAGGCTGTTGCAGACGTAACCAGTTAAGACGTGGTCATACAAGGGGAAGGTGCACCTCAGTCCAGGTTCATTGGTGTCCTTACCGGCAGGGATGTTTAGAGACAGACATATATGCGGGGAGGTGCCACGTGAAGGTGGGAGCCCACAGTCACGGCCGAGGACCCATGAGAAGCCGGGAGGAGGCCTGGAGCAGGTGCAAAGGGGACAGGGACCTACCACACCACCCTTGGCTCTCAGACGTGAAGATGAGCTTCCTCTGCTCCCGCCGTGGCTACCATGGCCCCAGGCGACCGGCCAGTCTCCAGGGCTTGGCCTCGGTCCTCTGTCATCATGCCTTCCGTGGAGAGACGGAGGCCTTTCATCGTAACTGAAGTTATGAACGCAGATTTCAGATCTGGTCAGGGCAACAAAGATGATCCCCTCCAACCCTTTAACGTGAACAGATAAATGAGGCTCAGAGAGATGAAACGGTCTTTGAGGAAATGACACCTAGAAACAGTCATTAGCCTGGAGCCCAGCTTCCTGAGTCCAGCACCAGTGTTCTCTCTGCCTCCCGATTCTTGTTTCTAAGTGTGTATCCAGGGCCTTTTGGGAGTGTCCCCCACTGGCCGACTTCTCAGTGGTGGGGACTGCTCTGGAGCCCATCCCTGTGGCCGTGGCCCCGAGGGTGAGCGCACCATCCACGGGAGCCTCCTCCCCACCCCAGTGCCTGCCTGCACAGCCACCCCTGGGAGTCACCGAACCCTGCTTCCCCTCCTCAGAAGGCGATGGAGTCTGGGGTGGAGCCGGCACGTCCTGGATGGGCCTCGGGGAAGACGAAGGACGCCAGCGGGGACCCCTCTTCATAGTCTCTAGGCAGGCTGCACGTGGTGAGGAGGCATGTTCATGCTGGGAGGCGAGGGACCAGGCTAGCAACTGGGCAGGGGGACTAGGGGCTCTTGGTTAAGAGACCACAGGGCCCTAACACCGAAGTGTCTTTGGCGTGTGTTCTGAACATGGAACATGCCGGTCTCGTCAAAGTCCCAAAAGAAACGCACATCACTGTTCTCTTAGAAGATGCTTGTGTCCTTTCGTCAGGAGGGCAGCCGGGTGGGAGGGGGTGATGGCAAGGGCAAATCCAGGGGAGAAGGTGCTGCGGGGGGAGAAGCCTGGGGACGTGTGTGCCCACCACGCAGGGAAGAGTCAGGTTCACGGGCACAATGACCTCTTCAGAATCGTGGGTTTGCCCGCGGCTCTCAGACAGAAAGAAACGGGACCAGTGATGGGAGGGAGAGAGGCTGGGGTGAGAAGGGGTGGTTGCAGAGAGCCCCTCTTCTTGACGCCCTGAGAGTCCTAGGGACGCAGAGCGGTGGCCAGTGGGGAGGACTCAGGCTGGTGACCGTGGGTGGCCATGTACAGCGTGTGGTGGCCCAGCACCCGTGCTGCGGTGGATGGAAGTGCTGTCCCCACTTTCCTTCTGGCGACTCCATCAGTCAGAGCTTCCTGCCAGAAGCCACAGGGAGCTTGCTCTAGACCCTTGAAAGTCGACACAAGTGATTCAAAATAACCACACATGGACTTGTCACAGCCAGCCAGGAGGGCCGGCTGGTGGCTTCGGGCTTGCAGAGCTAGGACGCCGGGCATCGGATGTCAGCCGCTGGGTCTCGCCGTGGGGACCTGTCCCATCCTGTGCGGGGGGGCTCTGTAACCACCAGCACGGTGGCCCTGAAGCATCTGGGGACCTGAGAATCAACCCACCATATGTGAACAGGTGAAAAATGTGATCGGCAAATAGACCGGGTTTATTCCACTGTGTTTATTCCTAGATAGTTGAGTATGTACCTCGGCTGGAAGGCTGTGGGTCACGAGTGACTTTCTTTTCCCTTCATTACTTATGATTTTGCAGAAATAAACCAGATATCCACAAATCCATCAGTCCAGACCACAGATAACCCTGGCCACCTACCAGGGTTGCACACTGCCACGCTCTCTCCAGGAACTTGGCACGTGACCCCATGAGACACCTTTCTGGACTTTTCCTAAAGGAATTATGCCACATCCTGGTGGCATTTCTGCGTCTGCAATTCAGAAGAAGAGAGGGGAGGGGGGAGAAAGGAAAAACATTCTAGAGCAGATGAAAGAGAGAGGACAAAGGAAGAACGGGAGGGAGCCACTCTAGCTGGAGAGTAAATCCACGCAAACCTTCAAGACGGTTGTTCCTTTTAAAATGAAATTATTAGACTGTGAATTGCAGAGACCGGAGAGCAAATAAAGCAAACAAACAAAAGATTATTCCCGTTTCCTGGACAGACGGCCTGTCCAGACCAATGAGTGCGACTGAAAGGCAGGGCCTGGGGAAGAGCAGTGCCCACAGCCCGCATGGGGCACCTCCCACGTGTGCACAGAAGTCTGGAGGTGAGAGATGCAACGCGGAATCGCCATGAAAGAGGGTAATCTCTGCCCAGGGAGCACAGGGGAGTTGCCCTCTCTGCAGCACCCGGAGAGGACTGGGGGAACTGCATCTGAGGGCGGTGTGGTGCCAGAGGCATCAGCAGCTTTCCTGGATCCAACCTGACAACTGCGAGAAGAGGGGTGCCCTCTGCCCACGGCCCCTTCCATCCCGGGGAGCCCCCCGCTTCCCTCACTGCTCCTCTGCTGTGTCTCCTTCCCTTCCGCTACCTGGCCGGCTGTAATGTGTTTTTTTTTTTTTCAGTGTTCGCCCCGTAATGCTCCCTGTCTCCTACAAAGGCCACAGTGCAAATGAGATGTGACATTGCTGCAGTGAGGCGGTGTTTCAATTGAAATATTATAGGGAGGGCGGCGCACTGCAGACCTTTGATGTAACAGTCCGCGTCTCAGAGGGGCTGTGGGTACGGAAGCCATTGTCAGCTGTGCAAAGTGTGTCGTCATCTCCAAGAGGCAAGGGAGCGGCCAGAGTCAATACAAATAATTCTGCCTGGGGACACAAAGTCGGGGCCGCAAGCTCTGAAGCTGGATGGCCCTTAGCTTCGGAAACTAAAGCCAAAACGGGCCATTCACCTGATTCAAAATGGCTTAAGGTAACATCTATGTGTTCTGGACACATGGTATCATCTTTTTGTTAGAACACCAAACACGTAAATACAAACAATGAATGAAATGAATTAACCAATTAAACTACCTTAAAGATGTTTGAAAATAACCCCAGTCCCTACAAATATGAGGGAAGGCCTCCATGAGCATAAAGATGCTAGGATGAACTCTTCCCCACCCAAAGCAGGATGACCCATGAGGGACTGTTTATGTCCTCTTACTTAGTTTAAAAGCACATTGAGGATTACTTTCAATAAATGTGTATAACAGTTCATAACTCTAAACATAGAGTTGCCCAGAGGTGACATGATCTTATATAGAGAAAACCTGAAAGATTCCATAGAGCAAAAACAAAACCAAAACTTTCCAGAGCCAGTAAATGAATTCAACAACTTTGCAGAATATAAAATCAATGCACAAAAATCAACTGCATTTCCCTACACTAACAATGAACAATCTGAAAAGGGAATTGGGAAAACAACTCCATTTGCAATAGCACCAAAAGGAATAAAATACCTGGGAACAAGCCTAGCCAGAGAGGTGAAATATTTGTACATTGAAAGCTACCAAACATTGCTGAGAGAAATTAAAGACGTACCTGGAAGGACAGCCCATTTTCAAGAATTGTAACACAATATTGATGTGTCAGTACTACCCCAAGCAAGGCACAGATTCAGTGAAGTTCCAGTTCAAACCCCAACAACACATTTTGAAGAATTACAAAAATCCATCTTAAAACTTGTATGGAATCTCAAGAGACCCTGAAGCACCAAAATAATCTTGAAAAATCAAAACTTACTACAAAGCTGCAGGAAAAGGACAGTGGGGCCCTGACATGAAGGCACACCAATAGACCAAGGGTGCAGAGCAGAGGGCCCAGAAGAACTCTTGTGCATGTGGTCAGACGATTCAACAAGGAGACCAACCAGTTCAATGGGGGGTCAATATCTTCAGCAAATGGTGCTGGGGAAACTGGGTTTCCACACGCAGAAAGAAAATGAAATTAGACATTTGTCCTACATCATCTTTAAAAATTAACTCATAATGGATCAGGGACCTAAACATAAGAGCAAAGTGTAAAATTCGTAAGCAAAAAGACAGGAAAATGCTTCATGACACTGAAGTTGGCAATGATTTCTTGGATATAACACAGGTAACAAAGGAAAACACAGACACAGTGGACTTCAGGACCTCAGCCATCAAAAAACAAAGCAAAATGAAACAAAACAAAAACACAAACTTTTTGCATAAAAGGGTACAATCAACAGAGTGAAAAAGTCAACTCACAGATTGGGAGGAAATATTTGCATATCGTGTATTTGGTAAGGACTTACTATCTTAATGTATAAAGAACTCCTACAGCTCAGTGACAAACAACCCAATTAAAAAGGACTTGAATGGACATTTCTCCCGAGAAGACATCCAGATGGCCAACAGACACTTGAAAAGATGCTCAGAGTTTCCAAGGACAGGCACATCAAAACCACAAGAGACCAGTGCCCAGGTTAGCATGGCTATCATTAGCAACAGTGTCGGTGATGATGTGGACAAAGTGGAACACCCCTCCCTGTGCTGGTGGTGAGAACACAGAGTGGTACAGCTGCTGTGGCAAACAGCGTGTTGTCTCCTGAGGGAAAACTGACCACAAAAGCACCACATGACCCAGAGACTCCACGTGGAAGAAAGTGAACAAGGACACAGAGACGTGCAGGGTGTAGGAGGCCTTCAGCCACATTTTGTGGCATCCTGAGAGGAACACGTTATCAAGCTATTTTTAACAACTGGTTAGAATATTTTGTTTTACTTTTTTAATACAATTGAGTGATTTTGAATAAATTCACTTATCTGACTCAGAGGAAATATTTCCATCAGCTGCTTGTCCCACACAGGGAGGGTGCAGGGGTAGCCATGGCCAATGTCAGTGGGCAGTTGGAGTAAATTGAAACCCCAAAATCAAAGTTTGGCTTTCTCTTGTGGTCCATAGAATGGAAAGTCAAGTGAGGAGACGTAGAGCTATCTTGAGAGCAGAGCCGAAAATGAAACCGTCCCTGTCCCGCAAGCTGCTCACTTTGTACTGGCGTGGAAGGACGGTAAACCCAAAGTCTGGGCTCTCAGCCCTATTGCTGCCTGTTGCTACCTTTCAGTGCCTGAGGAAAGAAGGAAGGTGGGAAAGTAGGAAGGAGGAAGGGAAGAGAAGAGGAAGGGAAGGAAGCAAATAGGGAAGAGGGAGAGAAGGAAGGAAGGAAGGAAGGAAGGAAGGAAGGAAGGAAGGAAAGAGGGAAGGAAGGAAGGAGGGAAGGGAGGGAGGAGGGAGGAGGAAAGAAGGAAGGTGGGAAGGTAGGGAGGAGGGAGGGAAGAGAAGAGGAAGGGAAGGAAGCAAATAGGGAAGAGGGAGAGAAGGAAGGAAGGAAGGAAGGAAGGAAGGAAGGAAGGAAGGAAAGAGGGAAGGAAGGAAGGAGGGAAGGGAGGGAGGAGGGAGGAGGAAAGAAGGAAGGTGGGAAGGGAGGGTGGAGGGAGGGAAGAGAAGAGGAAGGGAAGGAAACAAGTAGGGAAGAAAGAGGGAAGGAAGGAAGGAAGAAAGGAAGGAGAAAAATTATAGCTAATTACAGCCACACTACACCCTGCACTGGGGTCCTATAGAAGTCGATGGGTTATTAATTTTGTTACTAAATGATATCTGGTCAAGGAGAATGATTGCCCAGGGTGTTTTCTGTCTCCTGAATTATCCCAGTAAAGGCAACATCCCTCCGTGGAGGGATTAGGCCGACAGCCTTAGACAATCCGCTTAGACAATCGTTATTCTCCCTCATGCTTTAACCCGTGAGATAAGTTTTAGATTTTTCTGTGTGTGTGTGTGGAGGGGAAGTTAATGGTAAGAGAATGGACACACAAAAACAAGGTCAGAAGATTTCTACACCATGTGGCTCTTTCTGCCTGGCATGGGCCCTGATGAGGCCATAGGAAAGTACAGGCCATTCAGATGCCAGGAAAGACCTGCCCTCCTCCCCTGAGTCTGGCCCTCCCCAGATGTGCTCCATGTGAGGGTTTAGACTGGGTCAGGGACTGCAGGCCGGGTCCCCTTGGGGGAGGCCAGGGGCCGGGAGGCTGGCCACCCCACCACCCAGCGTCCGTCAGGGCCACTGGCTTTGTTTTTATACATCGTGCTTCTGATTAAGACATTTTTTTTTAATGAACGGTTACACTGCTTTAGGGGAAAGAAGGTGGAAAGAGAGGTTGAGATGGTAATTGCTCTGCTCCCGAGGAAAGCCCTCTTCTGAGCACCTGCCCATGACTAAAAGAGGAGAATTAAAGTCCCTTAAATAATCCGAATAGGAGCCCAAAGTCTCTTCATGTGTGGCCCGGCCTCTCTTCTCATCTCCGGCACAAACTTAAGTAAATAAAATAAGCTGAACCATTCTTGGAGTGACTTTTCTGTTATCTGACTCACTACAAAGTACAGTTCACTGTTGGTGGCTTATTCAGACCCAGAAGGGGTGAAATACCGTTTTTCCAGGGAGGAAGACCGTTTGCATTTCTGGGAAAATGGATCATCAGTTGGCAAATCATTTCACACACGCAGAACATCCCATTTCTGAATCTTCTAAATGATGGGGCAGTTACCGCAACCTGCCGGCTAGACCCAGGAACCAGCTGGTATTAAGGCCACATGTCTTTAGGGAGACGAGGGGTTCCGGCTTGCCCCAGGCTGAGGGGATTGCTTGGAAAGCAACGCAATCAGTGCTACAGGCCGACAGTCCCAGGCAAGCTGGGACCGTTGGTCACCCTCTGTGCCTTGCAGACACATGTCATAAACGACTTATCAGTTAATTGATGGGTTTATTCCTTAAATATTCAGTGAATGACTCTTGGGCACTTAATCAGCCCCAGGGTGGTCTCATATAGATTCTATATGCAGGATTTGCTGTCTAGAATCACTACAAATGCAGGTGGAGGGTGATTAAGACCCCAAAGGAGTCATGGGTGGGTTGGACAGGAGGAGAAATTGCTACCTGGGGGAAGCAGAGGAAACCACATGGACCCTGGATGTGGGACAGCCGAGACCGGAGCATTTGCAGACAGGCGTGGAGGGGGCTGTTCGAATGAAGGAAGCATAGAGACAGAGGCATGAAGACAATGACCGATCTGTCATTGGTTCTACTCCTACCCCTTGTATTTCAACCCCATCACACGTACTCCTATAAAGCTGCTTTCGTGGGATACCCACAGGCACACACACTTTGGAGGGACTGTGGTGTTGCCAGAAGCCACCTGTAGGCAGTCACGTGCGTTGTCAATGCCCCAATAACACCGCACAATATAGCCTGGGTCCTCTCTGTGAATGGGGCTTTGGGAATGCAGCAGAGGAGAAGTGCCATAGGGTTCCCCCTCCTGGAGCAGGTGGTATGGCTGAACCAACTGGAGATTGATGGGCAGGCAGATGAAGGAATGAGGTGACCTGGTCTCATTCGTGCAATGACGGAAGACAAGCCAACTAAGAGCTAAGAGCAGGGAAGGTGATGAGATGGGCAAGGTTATTCGAGATGGAGGAACCGTGGATGGCTTCTCTGGGGAGAGGACATCCGAAGAGAGCCCTAAAAGAGCCCTAAAAGAGCCAGGAAGACCAGGGGGAAGGAAGGGTATTTTAGGCAAGAGAGTCCCCCGCCCCCCTCCAAAGGCTAAGACACTGAGAGTGAGCCGATGTGCTGGACGTGAGAATGGATGGGAGTCAACGAAAATGGACATGACCCAAGAGGATGTTGAGACATCCTGGTGGGGGTGGGGGGTGACACAGAGCAGAGGCTTGACTTCTGCTCTAGTTCTGCGCGGTCTGAGGCAGAGGAGTGACATCATCAGATCGCTTTCAGATGACGACTCAACATGTTGAGAGGAGCATGGACAGGGCAGAGCCCATGCGACATCGTAGGTTCAGGTGAGGAAGCAGTGGGGTCTGGACACTAACAGATGAAGGAAATGGTGGGCAGTGCAGGAATCTGGATCATCTGAGGGCAATGTTGGGAAGGATTGTGACAAAGTAGAATAAGGGCAAAGAAACAAGGAAAAGCCAAGGTATCTCTAAGGTCCTTGAGATAAGGAATTGGTGAGAGACAGTGGGCTTCCCTGAAGCAGGAGTTCCCGGCGGAGAATTGGTTGTAGGGGAGAGATGGGACTCAGGTCATTATATCAGTGCCCAGACGGAGACACCCAGGGTGAGTTGACTTTGACTCTGCAGCTCAACACCTGGATGATGCACCCAGGGGGCAGGTCTGGTCCCACAGGCAGAAATGCTTGTTAGAGAAGAAGACCAGACCCCACGCTTTGGTTCTTCTAGGACTTCAGGATCAGAGAGAAGGTGGCTAGAAAGACCAAGAAGGGGCAGCCCGTGCTGTCTGATGAAGCAGGATGCTTCTGATGTGTGCTGAGCTCTGAAGGAAGGGAAGAGAATGCCTGGCGTTCATCGCTGCTCCCCCAGTCGCTGAGCACGTGCTTCCCGGTGAGGTTTTTGCAACTCAGTCTACATAACTGAAGACAGTAAAAAGCTAACACGCAACGGAAAGGATGCTGAGTCCAAACGCTAAGAACTGAGCCAGGCACTGTGTTGGCCCCATTGTCAGTTGGCCACCCTCATCACAGGTAATTACAAAGTTGGGTTTTGCTCATTTTCGTTTACATTTCCTGTGCCCACAGCGGATTGGGGTGAGTTAAAGAACCACTCATCCTTGCCTCCCAGGGATGGGCTTCCCACATAGGAGCCCTGCTCCCCTGTATGGTTCTGGCCTCAGGGTAGGCATTAAAGCAATCTGTCCACAGTGAGTCCTCTGTGCTGCCTTCCACAGAGCTTTCTTGGTGCTCTTGGGAACGCCGGTTTTGCTCATCCCACTGTGTTGTATGTTTGTAAAGAGTCACCACATCTACACTTCGCCGAGGCCTCAAGAAAGCATTCATTGGATGGGCCTCCAAGAGTTATAGAAGTTTTCTATTGGTGCTACAACAAATTGCTATAAATCCTGTGCCTAAAATTAACAACACAGATTTATAACCTTGCAGTTCCGTATGTTAGAAAGCCCATGCCGGTCTCGACAGATTAAAATCATGGCATCAGCAGGGCTGCACTCTTTTCTGGGGAATCTGGGAGAAAATCAATTTTCTCGCCTTTTCCAGCTTCTAGAGGCCGAGACATTCCTTGGATGGCTGCCCCTTCCTGTACAGTCCATTTGCTTCTGATTTCACATCCCTTTCACAGACCCTCTCCTCTGCCTTTTCTTCCACCTTTAAGTACACTCATGATTACACTGGATCCACCTAGGTGATCCAGGCTAATCTCCCCATCTCAAGGTCAGGTTATTAGCACATGCATTCCATCTGTAACCTTGACTCCCTTCTGCCACGCACCATATCCATTCGCAGGTGCCAAGGTTAGGATGGAGACTTTTCCTGGTGGGCCATTATTCTGCTTCCACATCTTGGAATTGCACACACAATGTCGTGTGAAGATTTTTCCTGGAGAGAAAATCCATAGTCACCGCATGTTCAGTTAGCAGCCCGAAGCAAAGGTTAGAACCACTGTTTGAACGACCGCATGACAAACACCTGTCCACACAGTGGCAGGTGGGCATCTGCTTATGGTACCCACCACTTGCTGTATTGATCCGCGAGCATTTATCATTACTCAAACATCGGTTGTCAAAGCAAATCAGTGTTTGAGTTTTTCTCTTCCTCCAGCTCCATGGGGTCTCTCACTCCATCTTTCCCCCGATCAAGTATCATTGCTCAGTACATCCTATCTCGTATTTTCCTTAGAATGTGTTTGATGTTACTAAGATTAAACAAAATGGGGGTGCCTGCGTGGCTCAGTCAGTCAAGCCTCTGACTTCGGCTCAGGTCATGATCTCGCGGTTCATGAGTTCCAGCCCCACGTCGGGCTCTGTGCTAACAGCGTGGAGCCTGGAGCCCGCTTCGGATTCTGTGCCTCCCTCTCTCTCTGCCTCTCCCCTGCTCATGCTCTGTCTCTGTCTCTCTCTCTCTCTCAAAAATAAATAAACATTAAAAAAATCAAAAGGCAATGAACAAAACCATGCACCCTGGGTCTAACCTGACTTTGAAACCAGAAACCAGTCAGCGGACAAGCAATCCTCTCTGTTTTTACGTAAATAGTCAGTGTGTTGTGTGTGCGTGTCATTGGCTCCCTGTGAATCCTGGACTTGTTTATAAATTGCATCATGCTTATCTGCAGACTGCCAAAGGGAGTGATTGAGAATGGAAGGCGCTGATGTGGACAGTTCTCTGGGCATCTACTCTACCAGTCGGAGACAATAGAATCCTATTGTCCCTGCAGTGGCCTTCCACGTCTTCAGTCTGTCATCAGTGTCTTATCTCCGTGGAGATAAAACAGATCAGATAAAGGTTGAATGCACTAAGAATTTGTTGGCTAACAGGTGATTGTATCATCTAAGTCAGGTGATATGCCCTAAGTCTATTTAATAGCGTATCTGTGATGGCAAGGGGCATCGCATTGGCACGTGTGTATTTTTACCCGGAATATCAGCCAGCGTCAAAATCACCGTTCACAAGAGACAAACGTTGGTGCCACCGTACCTTGTAAGTTAGTGGAGCCCCGATGAGGTTGAGAGACGAATGAGATGCACATTCTCCCAGTCTACAACTGTGTAAACTGAATCATGGGAGAGCGTAACAGTTGTTCTAGAGTCTTGGGGAATTTCTATAATTAGACTTCCTTGTCGTTCAGTGTCTCGGGCTGCACCGTGCAAAGATTTTATCAGTACCTTTCTTTCAGCATCTTGACTCATCGTAGGTACACAATCCACATTCAATTTAATGTGGAGTAAGTCAGAAAAAATGCTCTTTCTGAAGAGCAGTTTCTGATCAAGTTCTGAGTCTTACAGTTCTATTCATGACAGTAATGCATAACTCTGTCCCTGGCTTCTACAGATAATCTACTAGGAGGGAAGAAAAGTAATCAGCTCCTCAATGCTGCAAAGTACAAATACATGGAAGGAGACAGAAACCAGCAGCCTTGCACTGAGGAAAAATAAGCATCCAATCCATCATTACATTAAAGGTATAGGACCTGGGTGCCTGGGGGGCTCAGTCATTTCAGCATCCAACTCTTGATTTCGGCTCAGGTCATGATCTCAGGGTCGTGGGATCGAGCCCCATATCGGGCTCCATGCTGAGTGTGCATCCTGCTGAAGATTCTCTCTCTGCCCCACTCCCTTCCTCACGTTTGCACTCTTTCTCTGTCTCAAAAATAAATAAACACACAAACAAACAAGTACATAAAAGGTCTATGAGCAAACGCAGTGTCGCTGGGCTCTCAGAGTCCTAGGATAAAAGTTTACGTGCTTAGGATTATCAGTCTCTGCTGCACGGAGCCTCCGGTGATCTGGCTCCTGCCACGGAAGGAGCCTACGGGACTGACAGTGGCCGCGCCGCGATGAAGCATTTCACGCTGAAGCGCCTGTCACCTCACCTGTTTCCCAGCCCATCCGAAGGCCGGAGAAATTCTCCAATTTAGCAGGCAAACTTAAGTCATTATTAGAAATGACAGGGAAACCTGATGAAATTGTACTTTCAATTGGAAAACAAAATTGCAATCAGACCAACATGATTTCCTCATGGTCTGACCATGCTAATGCCAGCCGAGACATGGGCAAATGTATTTAAAAGTCATAATGGAGCATTACCATGCGATCTCCTTTCACTGGCCCTTATTAATATAAAACTTCAATTTGCATGTAAATGTGGTCAACTTTCATATCATCAAAATACATGAGGCCTGGGAAAGTAATGAATTGAAGTTGGATGCAGCAATTACTGACGTTTATAAAGAATTTTAAAGAGGTCAGTCTCGCCTTGGCTGAGAAAATGAGGAAATCAACAGGGAATATTGTCAATATAGCAGCCGGGGGAGGCCGAGTCAGTCCCAGGTGTTGGGAGCCAGACGATGATTAATAGAGAGGGAGCGGCCGCCTGTCACCCAGAAGGGCTCGGCCGGACCCCGGGCCAGCGGCGCCGCATGAAAGGTTCTCGGCGGTCCACTCCGGAGCTGCCTCGCGGTGCGTTCCGGGGGGAATCAAGGAGCACGAAGAACTTACGAGCGAAAGCAGGGCTGAAGGTTTAATTGGGCTGCACATCCGTTCGGCTTTCTTCAGTCGTTGATGTGCAGTTTAACCTTCCTTCCACCTCAGACACTCCAGAGCCACGGGGATTTTAATAAGGCACTCGCGTGACGGCTTGGCTAAACATTGACTTAGTTGCTAAATTGAGTTAAACTGCCTTAGCGTGTTGTAATGGCAATTTAGGAGTTGCCTGGGTTTTTTTTTTTTTTTTTTTTTTTTGAACAGGAAGTATTTATCCAGTCCACATGTTTCATAAATCCTCTGCCACGTGGAGTGATTTGGGGGGATTTTCTTTGCCTATTTGTGCAAACAACTGAACAGGCAACATCATTTCAAACGCGCCTGGCGAAAATCGATGCAAAGATAGAAATAGTGCTCTAATTCTGGACTATTTGGACTCCTGCAAAGCGGGGCCAGAATGCCCCAGCCACGGTTGCGACACTGTGGCACGGATGTGACCGGTGAGGACCTCTCCGGACTCCGTGTCCAAGAAGGACAGAAATTACACGGCCTCTCGCAGAAAGGAGGTGGACACGGGGTCAGGCCAGGATGCTGTCTCGGTGTGTGTGTGTGTGTGGGGGGGGGTGGCACACACAAGCTACGTTGCTTACTGCTTTCTAGCTGCTCTTTGTATATTCCCGCTTTGCAACTCTTCCCTGTTAAGCGATGTGAGAGGCATCTACAAACCTATTATAAATGCAGGCCACCTTAGAACTGCATAAATCTTTATGAAATCCATATGTGACCGGCTACTTTTATCAACTGCTTGGTTCATGGGTAAGACTCTGTGTCTGCCCCTTCCCGGACCCGAGCTGGTGGTTTCCCCACCAGGCAGACACGGCCCTGTCTTACACCGAATTCCTCATCCCACATCCCAGGGTCCTGTATCCACTTTTCTTTACATGGGGCTTCTTATCACTTCTTCCTTGCTGAGAGTGCACATCATTGTGGATGTCCCATCGCCCTTAGAGCTGTGAAACGTATATTTCCATTTACATATGTATCTGCCATCGTCGAAACCAGATTGCAGATACTGTCACCATCAGTATTGGGAGCTGGCAAAATGTAAGTCTTTGAATCAAGAGGACCGCCCTGTGACAACCCATAAGCACCACATACACGCCTTAACTCCAGTAATATTTACATACTGAGAAGAATGCTCTTTTCTTCCAGTAAATAAGCAAGAGTCCCGTCTCCCAAGAGCTGTGGTAAATGGATGAAGTCAGGGATCTTTACGGAGCAATCCTTGGGAAAGGATTAGCCAGGTACCGGGAGCATCTTTCGAGCCTGGGTTTGGCTGCATGGATCTGTAAGATCCTTTACCTGGGGCTCTAAAGTTGAACATATATGGTTTTTTCACACATTATTTCGTGTATGAGCTACATCTGAATGCATTTTATTTTGGGGTTGAGAGAGAATTGACATAAAACATTGTGCACATTTAGGGTGTATACGGTATTGGTTTGATGCATGTACGTATTGTAACATGATCTCCACCTTACTGTCAGCTGACACCTCCATCACCTCCCGTAATTATCACTTATTTTTTGATCTAGTTAAGATTAAGATCTAGTTTCTTAGCAACTTTGAAGTTTATAATATAGTATTGTTGACTATATTCACTGTGCTCTGCTTTAGATTTCCTGAATTTATGTATCTGCTAATTACAAATTTGTCCCCCCAAACAACATCTCTCCAATCCCCACCCCACCCCAGCCCCTGAAAGCCCCCATCCTGACCCTCTGTTTCTATGAGTTTGGTTTTTTAGATTCCACACATACATGAGGTCATACAGTATTGGTCTCTCTCTCTCTTTCTCTCTCTCTCTAATTTATTTCACTTAGCATGATGCCCTCAAGGTCCATCCCTGTTGTTGCAAATGGTAGGATTTCCTTTTTTCTCATGGCTGAATAACATTCCAGTGTGTGTGTGTGTGTGTGTGTGTGTGTGTGTATACTTAGGTTGTATCCGTGTCTTGGCTATGGTGAATAATAGTGCAATGAACATGGTGGGGGGGAGGGAGGTGAAGATATCTCTTCAAGATCCTCATATTAATTCTTCTGGATATGTACCCAGAAATGTGATTTCTGGATCATATAGTAATTTACTTTTTAGTTTTTTGAGGAACCGCCATATTGTTTTTCGTAATGGCTGCACCATTTTACATTCTTAACAACAGTGCAAAGGGTTCCCTTTGCTGCACGTACTCAACATTTCTTATCTCTTGTCTTTTTCATAATAGTCATCCTAACAGGTAGGAGGTGGTATCTCACTGTGGTTTTGATGTGTATTTTCCTGAAGATGAGTGATGTTGAGCATCCTTTCATACATCTATTGGCCATTCGTATGTTGTCTTTGGTAAAATGTCTGTACAGGTTCTCTGCACACTTTTAACTGGATTATTGCTTTTTCACTCCTGAGCATCATGAGTTTTCATATATTTTGGCTTTTAATCCTCTATCAAATATATGGTCTGGGGATCTTTTCTCCCATTGTGCAAGTTGCCTTTTCAATTCATTGATAGTTTCCTTTGCTGTGCAGAAGCTCTTTAAATTAGATTTTCTTTTTTTAATGTTTATTTTTGAGAGAGAGAAAGAGAGAGAGAGAGAACAAGTTGGGGGGGCAGAGATAGAGGGAGAAACAGAATTGGGAGCAGGCTCAAGGCTCTGAGCTGTCAGCACAGAGCCCGACGTGGGGCTCAAACCCATGAACTGTGAGATCATGACCTGAGCCAAAACCAAGAACTAGATGCTTAACTGACTGAGCCCCCAGACGCCCCAGAAGTAAGCCCACTGAAACCACAGCTAGAACACAGCACAAAATACACACTGAAGATTGTTTAAAATATCCAAGGAACTAGCGAGGGCCATGCCCAGTCGTTGAAGAGAGAAGTATAAATTCCATCTTTATTTTGTAATGAATGAATAAATAACCAAAATTTACTCAAAGCCAAATTGAAATTTAGCATAGTAATTAATCTATTGGCTTTTACATTAGTATGGGAAATAAGAAACATCATGCATTGTTTTTCAGGACTTCATAATTAAAGTTTATATAAATGCACATTCAAGGCATTTCAGTTTCCTCACAGAGTTACAAGAAATAGCCATTTGGTTTCATGCCGGGACTCGACATAGGTCACACTTCAGTGACGGGAGGTTTATTATAATCATCATCTCATGCTTCTGATTTCTGGCTTCTTGTCTTCTCAACCCCTTTGTTCACAGATGCACAGCAGTTCTTGTCTGTGAGAGAATCAGAGTCGGTCCTGCCCCGGTCCTCACTGTCAAGGAACAGAAAGCTAGATTTATTACTTACAGAGGCAGGGGAGATGAATGCCCTCAGACACAGGTCCCCCAAGCACAGCAGACTGATGTCTTCATAGAGTGGGGCTTGGGGGCTGGCGGACTGGCAGAGGTTACAGCAAGGGGGTCCTCTACTTGGCTGGCACTCAGAGACGAGTTTATTGGAGTCAGGCTCTTCCCAGTTGTCTGACTTTCAGAAGGAAGAAGTTGCTAGGGGTGGTCTGGCTCTCAGGAGCATGTGGACTGGGGCAGACACATCTCCACTTGTTTCCAGGGGTTTGGACAGAATCTGGGGGCTGTGGACCTGGAATGGCAGCCCTCTGTCCCCCACGACAGAAGCCTGGCTCTCTGCTGAAATGTTGGGACCCTGCTCCGCCTCTCTCTGTGGGCGCCCCTCAGCCACCACCGCTGGAGAGACCCTCCGAGAATTGTCCTGACCTCCATCGCGGCTGCTGGTTTTTCTTGAAGGTGCTATTCCATTGGAACCTGTCAGAGTTTCCAGTTACAATCTCATCAACCTCACTTTATCCCGTTCTGGTCTTTGAGTGATTTGTGGAGGAACCTGATAGAGCAGTAGCTGCAGAAACGTATTCATCAGAGATTAAAATGCTGCAAGTATTAAAACAAGGGGGCATCGTGGAGTGGATCCACACAGAGCACCAAGTGGTACCAATGGGTTGAGTTACCCATGGGTTGGCCCAAAGAAAACTCAGGACTGCAGTATCACCCCTCATTCCTTGGGCCAAAGAGTTTGAACCGGTCTGTTGTCTGAGCTAGAAATGAAAGGCAGATTTTCGGTGACCACCCCCGTTGTGCAGCTCCCATGCGTGGGGCCACTCTTTCCAGGGGCCTGTCCCACCTGGTCTCATACATACAGCCAGGGACAACTTTCACTTCCAGAGACTGTTTAGGGAGAAACCATCCCATGAGGGGATCCAAGAGTCGTGCGTTTGCAAGATCTGTTACGTCACAGAAAGTGTCCATGATTTCTTGAAATTGGCTGTGCTAACAATTGCTTGAAAGCTGCCTTTTACAGTGAGTGTGGTGAGTGTCCTTACAAAGTCTAAATCTGAGTAGCCTCCTTAGAGTAGCAAGGGGGACATGAAAGACTAGAACAGACACAAGTTTACCTTAAACTCTTTTTTTTTTTTAAGAAAAAATATGAACAGGAACACCTGGGGGGCTCAGTCAGTTGAGCATATGTTCCTTGATTTTGGCTCTGGTCATGATTCCAGGGTCATGGGATCAAGCCTGGTATCAGGCTCTGCACTCTTGGGATTCTTTCTTGCTTTCCCTCTGCCCCTCTCCCCTGCTCCCTTCTCAAATTGAAAGAAAGAAGAAAGAAAGAAAGAAAGAAAGAAAGAAAGAAAGAAAGAAAGAAAGGGAGGAAGGAAGGAAGGAAGGAAGGAAGGAAGGAAGAAAGAAAGAAAGAAGCAAAAGCAAACTATGATAAAAAAATACAGAAGTATGCAAGGAGGGGTGTCGTCATTAGGAGTTTCTAGGAAATGTGGCAGGTGTGGCTGCCATGGTGTTGGGTGGAAGCCGTCTGCCTCACTGTATTAGTTTTCTATTTCTGCTGTCACAAACGAATACCACTTAGGGGCTTAACATTAGCTTACAGTTCTGGACATCAGGAGCCTGAAGTGGGTGTCTCTGAGCTAAACTCGAGGGGGTGGCAGGCCTGGGTTCCTTTCTGGAGGCTGTCCACCATCTTAGACCATTCGAGCTGCCAGAACAAAATACCGCAGACCGAGTAGCTTATCAATAGTGGGAATTCGTTGCTCATAGCTCTAGAGGCTAGACGTCCAAGGTCAGGGTCCCAGCAGGGTTGGGTGAGACTCCCTCCCGGGTCACAGACATTGCACACCTCACAGCGTGGAAGAAATGAGGCTGTTCTTTGGGGCCTTTTCAGAAGGGCACTGATGCCATCAGGAGCCCCCCCCCCCCCCCCCCCCGCCGACCCATGACCTAAGCACTTCCCAAAAGCCCCACTTCCTAACACCATTGCCTTTGCTGGTTACAGTTTCAACATATGGATTTGGGAGGACACAACTCTTCAAATTCCAGCACCCACACTCTTTGGCTTATGGCCCCTTCCATCAGCAAAGCCAGCAACCCCACTCCTGCAAACTCTGCTTCTGTTGTGCATTTCCTTCTCTGATTCTGGATCTCCTGCCTTTCACCTTCACTGTAAGGACCCCTATGAGAACCCAGGACAACCCCCCTGTCTCAAGGTCAGGTGATAAGCAGTCTCAGTTTCATCTGCAACCTTACTGCCTTTGCCAAGTGACAGAGCGTGTGGACAGGCCTTGTTCTTGCATTCACGGCTGCGTGTAAGCATGCTGGCCAACATATAACACGTCGTAGATGACCCACAAACACTCGTGAATGAATGACATTGTGTATTATTAAAATACCTGCAATTGCCTACAGTTGAAGAAGTCCTCATTTATCTTTGTAATTATAAAAATACAATTGATGTCTACTTTACAAATAGTCAATTTCTCAAAGAGAAAGCTGGTTTTATCTGTCACAAACCTGAGAACTTCTTGCTTGCTCAATAAACATGTTTGCTTAATTCTGCCCAATACCTCTGGTATCTTCCCTATAAACAATGGATATTATCCCTGAAATGATATTTTATTTACAAAAGAAAAGTAAAATACTTTTCAAATGCATAACAACTTTGTTTTCTAGACATAGATATGCATAGATTATGCATAGATTTGCATACAAATGGTTTAGTGTGTTTTTAAAACATTCGTTTATAACACCTCCCTAATGGGCGGACTTCCTCTTTAGAGTCCTCATTAGTCTACAACCAGAAGTGTGTTATGAGGCAACTTAGTCCAGACAGCGTGGCTGGTTAACATCTGGGATGATATTACCTGCAACCCTACGTTTGGGTCATAAAATTGAAGAATACGGCCATGAAGAGCCTCGTTATGGTTGGGTTATACTCTAGCAAATTAATATTAGTGTGGTTTTCCTTAGTGCTACTCCTCTCTGTGTCTAGAACTTTACCGGAATCTCTCGCTGTTTAGGTCTGATGGTCCCTAAACCAAGAAATTGCCACAACAGGCAAGAATTTAAAGAGCTGGAATGGACTCATCTGAGAAGGGTCGGGAATCTCTGGAGAAGATGACAAGAAGGGGTGTCTGTGACCTACATGCGCTTTGCGTGAACCCACTTGCTACGGCATCTTGCAGACCTTTAGCGATTCTAGGCAAATGTCAGTTACTCAACTGATGGTGCTGATGGCAAAGACCTGCTGCTCTTAAGCATTTGGAAGCAAACAGGTGGACGCGAAGGTTTGGATCACCAGGTATGTGACACACCTCCTTCTAAGACCAGGCACTTGTCCTTCACACTCTTGTAATACTTGTAATTTTGTGAGTATTTTGCACTCGAATTTTTTAATGGTTCTTTTAGTAAAGACTTGTTAATTACGTACCGGGTTCCAGTTCCTGCACAAGTAATGGAATCCAGGTAGTTTCTAAAACAGGCAAATTCTGCCCCCCAGGGAAATTTAGGTTCCAGGGAAAGAGGCAGAGAACACGGGTATGAAGCAGCCAACCACGACCCGCCTGGGGTACACGCTGAGGACACGAACAGGGTATGGTGATGGCTGGGAGACCCATGGGGAAAGCTAATCGGGGGAGCCACGTGGAGCTTCTGTTTTGAAATGCCCAGTCGTGAATTTGTATCAGTGCAACAGTTCTGGGTTCCCAGTGACATTCTCAACGACTTCAAGTTTCTGATAGGATTAGTTCTACCGTTCCCGGGTAATAGTGGGGTAACAGAGAGTCATGGTGTCCGTATGTGTCTCTTTTGAGGGAATTCGTGGTTGTTAAAACCCACATTCCTGTAATGATCACTTACGTTGGCCTCTTACGTGCCCAGCACTTTAAACACCCCCAGCTTCAATAGAATTAGCCCCCTGGAGGGGAGAATGAAGCCGGAGTTTAGAGAAGCGAAAAGCTTGGTGGAGGTGCACCCATAAGCGTCAGGTCAGCTGGATGTACTGGAAAATGGAAACCCTGTTTGTCTGTTGCCTTATCCCAACCCCCCCCCCCCATCCAGCCCCACTCTCCTCCACGCCCCCACGCCTGGGCAGCAATAGATACGATATTGGACAGTCTTACGCCTTTGCCATTGACTCACCAGAAGGATGCTGCTTGGACACCAGAGCATGTCCTGGAGGGCCCTCTGGCACCAGCTGTGCTCCCTGTGGTTACTAGGTGGTGGGAAGGCCCAAGGGCATCAGAGACCCTGTTGGCTGAGATGTGGCACCCAGTCCCCCTGGCAGCTTCTGTCTGCCAGTCAGTATAGAAGGACTTTGACATTCTAACGACCACCGCAGGTGTGCCAGTGTGTGCCTGGCCACCCAGAACGGCCTTTTGTGCAATGAGCCCCCACCTCCTGCAACCCTCATAGGCTTGGGTTGATCATCTGGCTCAGGGTGACACGTGCCTGCACTGGTCCTGGCTGCACGCTGGACCCATCCTGGTCGGCCAGAACCCTTCCTTTGGGATCTGTAAAATACAAATGAGTGTGGTTCTCCACTGGCCACAGAGGAGATGATAGCCAGTTTAAAGGACAAGGTGAGGACCATGGCTCACAATCTAGAAAGGTGGATGACAGATGATAGATATATGATAGATGGGTAGGTAGGTAGATAGATAAATGATAGATAGATAGATAGATAGATAGATAGATAGATAGATGTAGATACATAGATAGATGACAGATAGATGGATAGATAGATAGACAGATGATAGATACATAGATAGATGACAGATAGATGGATAGATAGACAGATGATAGATACATAGATAGATAATAGATGATAGACAGATAGATAGATAGATCGATAGATAGATAGATAGATAGATGACAGATAGATGGATAGATAGACATAGAGATAGAAAGAGAAAGAAAATTTTAGAAATAATTAAAAATACAAAAAATTAAAAATTAAAAAAACACACACTTTGAAAATAAAAATGGTTATTTAACAGCCAGAAATCTTTTGTTTTGACAAATTATATTCTAATTTGGGGTTTAGATATAGTCTGTCCAAGGTTTGTTTGTTCTATGTGATAGGAGTGACCTCCTTTACAATGTGTTTATCTTTATCTCTTACGCATCTTGAAATGGAAGGCACCTGAACATCGCCTGTTTCAATGTCCTCATTGTACAGAGGAGAGATGTGAGCTTAGTTAGACTATTTACATTTCTACTTTTCCATGGAAATAGCATCCTTAATGACTGCTATGTTGAGATTGTTTCCTACTACATTCTGGACAGCTCTGTGTGCATAGCCAGCCCGGGGACAGCAAGGGACACACCAGACCCTTCCTTTGGGTGACCTTGTTCGTGTTGGGCACCTTCAACTGTGGGTGGAGAGAGACGCCCTGACCTCGGGCCTGTGAGGTAGACTTTATTACTCTCTTCCTTGTTTGGACTTCCCAGTTGTGTAGAAAAGACAACATGCCTCTGACCACAATGTGCACTCTGCAGAAGCAGCATCACAGAATGCCCCAGCCACATACAGGAACCACGAGAGGTAACCACGAGAGGTGGTGGCTTTGGTCAGTGCCAGCAGGATGAGAATTTCACAGAAGCAGCTTCTGGAAAACCTCTGCAAGCAAATCCAGTATCAACAAGGGCGGGGCTAGCAGCCCACATTCACGGCCACGCACTCACTCGTCACTCGGGGTCAGACACTTGAGGCGGCGCTACGAGAGGACTGATTCTCTACCAGCACCCACAGCAGCTCTGCCCACTCCTTTCTCGTTGTCCTCTGAAGTCTCTGGCCTTTTCTTTCCCTGGATGGAGTGACTTTTAAGATTTCTCTGAAGTTCTTTTCTTCCTTAATCTTTAACACCCATGTGGTTATACTCTGAGGATACCAGAGCCCTCCACTTGGCTGAGAGAAGAAAAGTCAGGCAAGAAAGGGACTGAGTAACTCCACCGATTGTCTTAAGAGCTCTGAGTGCAAAGGAGGAGACGGATTGTGTGGCGGAGGCAGGACAGACAGGGGGCTGCTTCGTTGTCCCCCCTCGCACCTGCATCGGTAATAGGTGACAGTTACAGAAAGCCATATTTAGTTCAGTAAAAGGAAGCCACGTCTGATAGCTCCATAATTGGGCTCGAACAGAACAAGCCGACTTTCCATGGGAACCAGAGGGTTTCTGACAGGAGCTGGGTCACAGTTGTCGACAGTTTGGTGCAGGGCGATCCGTCATGGGTGGAATATCGATCCCTGCACGGGATGCTGGGATCCCTCACCACACCCCCTCTCCAGGGCAGAAGCACCCCACCGCCACCCCAGCTAGAAGCCCAGAGAATCTACTGACCCAAGGTCAGACCTGACCCCGGGGGCAGCTCTGAGGGTCACCCCGCTCAGGGACCAGGGGACACGGCAGCGGCCACCGTGCTGTAGGCTGACTTCCCAGCCCTGCCTGTCCAGCCCCCCCAGCCCCCCCCCCAGGGCATCTGCCAGTTCTCCTAACAAACCTCCCATCTGGCTTCATATCCCTGCACTGGCTCACTCTCTAGCACAACGTAGTTCAGCAAAAAGTGAGCCAGGGAATGAATGAAGGAAGGAACGAATGAATGAACCACCTCTGTCCAGATATTTAAATCAAACCTTGCTCCCCACGGCGTGGAGGTCATGCTGCTCAGCCCTTTCCAGGTCACCCACACTTTTGAGACGTGAACCGTCCTGTGTCTCAGCAGGCTCTGTGAGGTGAGCCTCCACTGTTTCCCCTCAGTTACTGCTCCTGGATTGGGGCACATCTCGCACCCACGGCAGGGTGTCAGTCAAATCGCGTGTGATTATTTGCTTTCCTTGCCCTGTAAATTCCTCCTTGAGCTCTGCAGGCCTAGCGTACAAATGCAGGTGGCAAATTGGAAGGACCCTCAGAAGCTTTCCTGCACGGTCCCCTCAGAACAGTGGCCTCCCCGAATTCCGGGCATGATGATGTAAATGTTAATGAACAATGAGCACACAGATGACTTTCATCTCCCCATTTGATGAGGACGGTGGCTCTGGACACGGGTCAGTCCGGTCATGTAGTTAAAACTTGGCGCTAATGAGACCGGGATAGAGACCTGGGCCCCTTATGGCCAATTAACTCTGAGCAAAGAGAAAAACTCAGTTCCGTGGTCAAAAGCTACCCTCTTTGGCGCAGTTAGCTATTCCATCAGTGTATGACGTTGACCCTGAAGGGGAACGGAGTGTGGGAGGAGGGACAGTTTAGCGCACAACACCATTACAGCAGGGAAGAGCGGCAGGCCCCGAGTGGGTGGTTGTCCCCACATTGAGGGACGTCCCCTGTTCAGGAAGGCCGGAAATAAATCTCCCCGGAGGAGACCAGCATTCCGTTAAGTCTGGCATCTCAGTAAGAAGCAGCTTTGGCGATCATGTTTCCAAACCTTTGGCTTTACGGAGGCACCGATCTCCCTGCTTTGTTAGCTACCCACAATACAAACAGGCTTTCGGATGAAATTGTACTTTTTCCCACAAATAATTTACCAGAATCATAATCTCTTAGGTTTAGAAGGAACCATAAAGGTCACTCCCGTCAGTGAACCATCCAAGCCTAACTTGCCCGCAGATGGCAGGTGCCCCGATCTCCTCTGCTCTGCGCCGCCTCTGGGGTAAGAAAGGCAGGATCTCTCTTCTCCGGGAAATGCCAACAGTTAGGAGACTGCCTATGTCAGGAGCTAACTTATCTCCTACGTGTGGGCATCCTTCCCTGGATTAATTTCACATGTGAAAATCCAAATCTACACGTGGAAACAGAATTTTCACTTCCCAGCTTTCCCCAGGGTATGTGTTTCCCTAAACCCTATGCCCACCCGTTTCCAGGAACACATGCATCACGGAGGATACAACAGCCTCAACTCCGTGGCGGTGTTTGTGTGCTCACCACATGCAGTGGCTTCTACCCGAGTTCCACAGACGCGGGTGGGCCCCAGGTGATGTTACCGCCTCTCAGATACTTAATTTCCCTCTGTCTGAGTCTGTAATCCCTACACACCAGGGCGTGAAACATGGTGGTGATGCCAAAATCCAGCTAGGGGTCTCCATCTCTGTAGTCTCCAGCAGACCCCAGGAAGATGGTCTGAGGGTTTCACTCCAGAGTTACCCAGGCTCACTATTGTGTTAAGTCAAACTTCAGTTCACATGAAGATTGTAAGCTTTCACTGGACAGATTTATAACCAAATGAATATGAGTCTGCACTTTAAAACTATAGAGACCACCCTGGGGCCCGAGGGGCCACAGAACTTCCCCGGCCACGTCCCTCCTGCTTACCTGTCCCCACACACCTGAGCCCACTCAGCCGGTTACACTGTCTTCCTGCTTTGCACATGGAGACAGACATGAGTTAAAATTCTGGTTTTCTCTTTCTCTAGAAAAAAAAAAAAAGATGATCTCTGCCTTGCTTTCCCACAACCAAGGGAGGCCACTGAAATAGTTTCCCATGAGGAAAACTCGCTCTCAGGTGAGTGTATCATGGGCCCTACCCCGAGGCGGACAGGTGGCATGCCTTGAAGATGCTCCCCTAAAAGGACATGACCCCACATGCCCGCTCTCTGTCTAGACTCGGAATGTTTTTGAAGTCAGAGAACAAGCATTTTCATCTTTCAGGCCCACTTCTTGGCAAAATACGAAGCTTTCGCTAAATATTGTTGAATGAATTAACCAATAAGTGATTCCTTCATTTTCTCTGCTTAAGCCTTGAAAATTACATGAGATAAAAAGGTAATTATCACAGGTTGCTGTTCCCGCTCATTCAGTGTTTCCTCCATAACATCGCCAATGACATTCTCCAGCGTTTGACTCTCTCTCCAGGATTTTCTCAGGAATTCCCCAGAGGAACCAACAGTTCCTGTGAGAAATGAACGTTTCTTTTTTTTCCTTTTAGCTAAGCACTTTTTTCCCCCTGCAAGAAGCATTGTACATCTATCCCGTCTCTAATACATTAACATGTAATGGTGTCGGAGTCCCTCTGGAATGGAACTTCAGTTCCAAAGGTTTTGAAGGGAACTAAGAGGCAACTGATCTTGGGCCAAGTATTTATCCTTTATGAAATGAGGTGAAATGAGGCAAACAATTATGGAATTAGCTAGGAAGGGAATTTAGTTTTATAATAAAATTACTCAAGTTCCCGATAATACTAATTGTGAATAATTAAGCTCAGGATTTGCCATTTCCTTAGTGTTGTGAATGAGTAGAGAGGAAAGCTACCCTCCAGCTCATGGAAATGATGTCACCTAATTCTGTTCCATTCTCTTCCCCTTCAAGGGCTTACTGTTAGCAGTATGGAATAGACAGGTCTGACGTCAGAAACTGAAAGAGACTTTCCGCACAGTAAATATTTTTGAATGAATAAATAAAACGTTTTAAAACCTACATAAACATCACTTCAAAAACATCTTCATTTTTTCATACCAATGACTCAAACTGAAGTATTTGATATCTGTCCAAAAACTTCAAAGCATAGTTTGATTTTTGTGTTTTTTTTCTTTTTAAATAAAATATGAAAGTGCTTGCACTAGATTCTGAAGAGGAACTATTTCCATCTATGTTTCTGCACTCCAGTAGAAAGAACGTTAAATTATCACAACGGGGTCTCTCACATATGGGGATACTTGAAATAATTTTCTTTCAGCATTCTCTAAATGTTCAACAAATACAGGCTCACATTACACTTTTATTTGTTGTTGAATGAAAAGTCACAGGAATCCTTTCTAAACAAGAGCATGCAGGTTGGCTTTGAATCCAGCTCGTGACAGCCATCTCTGTAACACACTTAGCTTCTCCATTCATCTCCTTCTCTGGGGACAACCTTGCACAGGAAGAGGAGAGAGGTGACCTTTCCCATCGGTGCACGCGCCATAAGCGAGAGGTCCCATGGCCAGCACCAGGGACAGCTCATCTACCCCGGACCTGATGAAGCGCATTCCGGACAGGCCTGCAACGCTACGCCAGCACACTAATATGTTTGCTAAACTGATCAATAAGGAGATTGATACGTCTTCTACTGGGTTAAGTTAATCTTCTTAATGATCAGCCTCGCAAACATATTGCTTTCCTTGGGCAGTCTCCCCCCTCTGCAGCTCCCCTCTCTAGCTCGACGCCCTGGTTGTCGGGTGCTATCAAGAAGAGAAATAGAACAACATTTTCTACATTAAATGCTTCCATTACATCAGGATCATCTTTGCTGGCCACAAATATTTCCTGGAGTGGAGAATTTATAACTGGTAGGTGCCTGACTAATTTCTCTGTGGGTTAGAATATTGATAACGACCTGGGTTTCTCCTCACACACACTTAGCATGTAGATTTTAATTTTTTTAAGGTTTATTTTTGAGAAGAGAGAGACAGAGCATGAGCAGGGGAGGGGCAGAGAGAGACGGAGACACAGAATCTGAAACAGGCTCCAGGTTCTGAGCTGTCAGCACAGAGCCCGACACGGGGCTTGAACCCACAGACCGCGAGATCATAACCTGAGCCGAAGTTGGATGCTTAGCCATCTGAGCCACGCAGGCGCCCCAGCATGTAGATTTTAAAGAAATAATAGTCACAAATGGAATGTAGTAAGTGCATCTCCGGTTGCAATGCCCAGAGGAAAGATCTTTGAATCTAAGACTACGGACGCAGCTGAAACAAAGCTCATGCCCAGTCTGTTCCTGTGTCATTCTTTTGCTTATTAAGGAAGAATGGAAAGTAGGGCAGAGGGAAAGGCTAGAGAAGAGCCAGCCCCAGGTGAGCACGGTGACTGCAAACAACATGGACACTTACTCCAGGAGCTCAGGCAGTTTAGGGCACTGGTTCTGATCTAGCACCCCCCCCCCCCAACACACACCAGATGGTCCATTGCAAGCAGCTTCACTTCCATTACCTTGACAAGTGCCTCTGTGACCTCGGGCAATTTGAGATCTGTGCCCCCAGATATTCTGAGAAGGAGTGACAGCAAGCTTCCAGAAGGCTCTCTGCCAAAGAGAAGTTGAGGCTGAAAAACCCAAAGCGTTGTGGTCAGGTGGAAAGAAGGGCAAGTTCAATACCTGAGTGCTGTCAGCCCACATATGACGGGTCACCTGCCAGCCCCAGGCACAATCGGAAGGACCTGTAGGCAGGTGTCCGGAGGGCTCCACAGAGTCTCAAGGAAGCCATGGTGATGGGGCCTTTGGGCAGAAGCCATAAAAGCTTTGGAAAACCTGTGATATCACATAAAGCCGGAGGAATGAGGACCCAGGGTGTAATGCCGCATGGCCAACAGCACCAATGGCATTCGAGTGCAAGAGACCCATCACCCGCTTCTGGGCAGCCCACCCCAGGAGGGAGACTCACCAGGTCTGCTGAGTCTGATGGATGTGAGTGTGAGCTGACAGGCCACCCTGAAGGAAAAAATACGACTTCTGATAAGGGGACCCTATATTGAGGGAAAAGACTGTGTTTCAAGTATAAACAAGGCCGTTTTCTGAAAGAGAATCAGGGTCTGATTCACCCATGAGATTCCAGAAGGCTTCACCCCAGTCATATACAAGGAGAATAAGTCCCATCAGGCCAGGTGCTCGGGGTCAAGAGCTGATGAAGGAGGCAAGTGGACGTGCCTCAGCTGAGTGCTCCTGAAAGATCTTCCAGTCTTTCCACAGAGCAATGTGCATGCAGGTACTCTCCTGGCTGTGAGGGTCTCCTCCCCATCAAGGACACGTCAGCCTGGGGTTACTGGTGGAGAACCCCCATCGCCTGTTGTCAGAATTTCCCCATCCCCTGCTTGGCAAGCCCTCTGCAGGGCACTGGCTCCAATGGAGAATTCTATGGAATTAGACCTTCAGGAAAACATTAGGTCAGCAAACGAGGGGCGGTCTTGACCCTATCTTCCCCACCAACCTTCCTTGACTCCTCCACCCTGGACTCCTCTGCCTTAGTCGGCCAGTTCTCTCCTTACGCCCCCAGCCTGCGAGCTTTGCTCTCATGGCCCTATTAACACGTAGGGGTTTACATATATGCACATTGCTTGGCCGTCTCTGAGCATCTTGACCACAGATGGCTTCAGTCTTTATATCTTGTTACCCCGGCTTTTCACAGAACACATAGTGGTGGTCAGTGAATATGTGCTGAATAATTTTTGAAAAAACGCAACCAGCCTCGGCCCAGAAAGCTCCCCGCCTTTCTCCAATCGCTGCATGGCGAACTTGAGTCCAACTCCCTAGATTTGCTTTTCTGAAGTTGAATACCGATAGATTGATGTTGATGGATATTTTTGTACAGGCTACTGTGGCTTACATCTACCTTTTCCATTTTATACCAGAACACATTCCTCAACTTGGTCATTGCTAAGGCCCGGCTGTGTGAAGAGGGCCATCATCTTGGATACACCGTGGCTGCCAAAGGAAGAGTGAACAGTCTTACTCAAGCTTCCCAGACCTTTGGGGGCAGCTAGCAGATTGGAGAGAAAACTGAGTCCCCTGCTCTGTGTCCAGTGTGAGGTACTGAAGAGAATCAGACATGTTCCTCGAGAGGGAAGCTCCAGGAAACCCCTCTGTGGTCAGAGTCTTAGAGTATTGAGAACAAACTCAACAAGCCTGTATCAGGGAAGGTTCTGGAAGGGCACAGCTGGGGCTTGTGCACAGGTTCCTCCTCAGGTGGGTGAGACTTTACCCTGTGGTTTATAGCCAAGCAAGGAGTCATGAATTAGAAAAACTCTTTCTACGCAGAGGACCATGTAATCAGCGTTCTAACGTGGGAGATGTGAAATCCAAAGCATTTGATTAAACTGAGAGATGTTCCCTTAGCTCTGCGCCGTTCTCCTTTCTAAGTGATGAATACAGCCTTCTTTAAGCAGGAAAAAGGCTTCACATTATCAATTGGGATGAAAGCCAAAAGCAGTGGTTTGGGGACGTTGCTGCCGGGAATTACCAGTCACAGATGGAAGGATTGGGTTGCTCTAGGCCCCTGGCCACGGTCGAAGCCCACCCCCCATGGCCCCAGCTTTCAAGATCCAGATAATTTCATTCTACTTCCCTCAGCCTCCATACACGCAATGATCTTTTTCTCACCCCAGGATCTGAACAAGCATGGCTCTGAGAACGAGGCAGGATTCTGCCACTCGCATGAGATGAAAAGAAAGGCAGACATCAACCAGTAGGAAGAGTGAAGGTGTTATTGCTGCCACAGTGGGCTGCAGCGATGTCCCCATGACGTTTGCCGTCCCCACCTCTGCGCAAGGAACTTCAGGCGCCTTAAACAGAGGTGAGCTGAGCGTGACCCTTGTCTGACTTCCACTAAAGACCTGGTGAGGCTTTTTTCTGGGGAACGTGTCCGAGCAAAATGGAGCAGAGTGAGTTATTTAAAACCAGTTCTGGTGATAGATCCCTGATTTCTTTGCAACTATTTTTGAGTGACAGGCAGGTCCCTATTTCCTTTTTATTTCTGCAAGTTAACTGAGGTTCCTGCACTTTTTGCTGAAAAGAAAAAAAATCTCCTCTTCTTGGCACTCTGGGAAATCTTTCTGCACAACATTTGCAACTGAGAGCTTGAACATTCGTCCTTTTTACTTGTCTTTTGTGGAATATCAATACTTTATTCTGAATCTGAGATATCCCTGGTGGACCAAAAGTGAAAAAAAATTAAAAAGAAAGAAAGAAAGAAAAACCTCCCTCTACTGTCAAGAGAAAAAGAATATTCTGGATCTTTCCAGGGCAAATGTTGGATGTCGTCCCCTCATTACACCTTTGGATAAATTCCCACTTCAAGCAAAACTATTTTCCTTTGAAACTGCTGTTATGCAGACACACACCACAATCACTCAAAAGGAATATTTTGCCTGGGAATAAGGTGATGTATTTAATGTATTCTGACAGTCGTCAACATGCCGGACTCCAAATTCCTTTCATTTTTCTGTGTTCGCCTTCCTATATGTTGGCATTGGACACCTGTCCTTAATTAGAACCTGATCTTAGATCAGTGCTTCTCTACCAGGGATGACTTTGCCAACAACCCCCCACCGTGGGGACATGTGGCAATGTCTGGAGACATTTTGGTTTGTCACATTGGGTAGGAGGTGCTACTGGCAACAGACACTGTTTAACATCCTTTAATGCAGAAGACAGTCAGCCAACGTGGTGAATTACCTGACTCTAAATGTCCATAGCACCAAGGATCGGAAGTCCTGCCTTTGGTAATCGGGACAGCTCACCAAACAGCTCACCAAATTGTTCCATCTGTTACAACTTACAGTCCCTGGGTTCATACATGTCACTTTGGAATACATGATAAGTGCCATGTGTCTGCATACTACATTCTGTATTTTCCAATGTATCCATCCCAGTGATGGCGACCCAGTGCCCACCCTTCATGAGGAGCTGTCCCCAGAGAGGTGGGTTAGGACAGACACACTCAACAACCACTACACTAGCAGGCACACATGGATGATCGCTGGAGAGGGGAACAGAGGTAATGGCCTGAAGACTATCCATAGGAAGTTCTAAATTAAAACTAAGTGGGAGACAGGGGGCCCAAATGGGGACCAAAGGACTGAGAATTCCAGCACATGCATGGAACGATGACAGGAGACCATCACCAAACTTCTGTCCAGAACAAAGACCATAGCATGCTGCTGCTGAAATGGAAAAAGAAAGAGGGACTTCACTGTGAATGATCCAAATATAAAGAGACTGGTTAGAAAAAAAAAAATTAATGAAAGGACAGGAAATAACGAAAAAGGCCCCCCAAGAAAGATTTGGATTATTGTTAAAGTTAAGGAGCTAGGAAAAACCCCAAAAGAATAACAATTAAATTTTGCTTTTTCATCTAGAGGAAGTGTTAGGAAGAAAGACAGACTTCATTCAGTTTGCTTGATTTGAACTGACCTTGAACCCCCCAGCATCATACCTTTGTGTAAAGCACGCCCACAGAGGGAGCAATAAATCACAGTCACGTCTCCAGGTGAACAGAGGGATCTACAATCTGTCCAATGTATAACTATATCTATGTATCTATTATGTAGAAGTGGGTCGATTAACACAGGGCTGGTGAGTTCACATACAACATAAGCAAACAAACTCCATCTCTTACAAACACACAGATTGTATGAAATAAACGCACAGTGTTTTCCAAGCGCTGTGGTCATCACATGCTTGAGGCAGAAGTTTATAGCGGTTAGCAGCTGAGAACCTTTGGAAGCTTCTAGTTTCTTCTCCATCTCTGTAACAAAAGACAGACCCTGAAAACATAAACACAACTCCTTAACAGCACATTTTCTCATTCTTCTGCTGGAGCCATTGAATGTTGATATTCTTTATCTTTGTTTTGCTATTTTCCTAACAAAGGTAACTCAAGACTTTCCAGAAGAAGCTGGAAGAGCTTTGGATGGGTTTCACCTCTGATGTATGGTGACTGAGTCTGTGCATGTTCTCAGCTCCAAAAAGAAAAAACATGATTATTCCCGTGTTTTCAGACTGAGTAAGGGAAATGCATATGATGGCTGAGTAGTGCGGGTGGCAAATGTCCTAGGACAGTACGTGGAGGGGAAGTGGGCTGGGAGGGGATGATAGGGTAGGATCGATGGGGAGAATTTAGGTCAGCACAGATGGACGAACATTCCAGGATGGGGCAGAGAACCAGTGCAAAAGCATGAAGGAAAAAAAAAAAAACATTCAGAAATGCTGGGCAGTAGGCATGGTCTGGGACACCTAAGGCGTGAAGTCCTTGGACAGAAAGAATGAGGAGGTAAGTTTGTGGTCATGTGGGCTCTTAAAAATGAAACACTTGGCATACTAGGTTGAGAAGGCTTTATTTTCTCCTGGACTCATTGGGAAATAAAAAAATGAAAGTCCACCATCAAATCTGAGCTCTAAAAAGTGGACTTTGGTGGCACTCTCCAGCCAAAGGAGGGGAGGGCTTGGCTGCAATGGAGCAGTCTCAGTGTGAGGACGCCTGAGGGTCCTGAGGGTGGAGGACGCCAATAATGGAAGCTTTAAAAAAAAAGCAACAAGGATAGCCAATTGGTGGTGTGATGGTTGTGTCCGGGCAAGAGAAAAGTCAAATATAGAAGAGGTGGCACCACGTGATCATGAGTAAGAAGGTGACAGAGTTGATGGCAATGCCACACGATCATCAGTAAGAACACAGGAGGGGCAGGTGGCTGGGGGGTGGGGACAGGGCAGAAGAGGGCACGCTTGGTGTGGGAAGTGTGGATGGTGCATTGTTGCTGGCTGTGGAGACAGAGGACACCAGCAGTCCACTGGACGGTGGCACTTGCTACTGGCAGGGCACTGGGCTGCCCCCACCACCCGTCTCGGGGAGTCCCCACTCCTGCTCTATTCCAGGGAAACAGTGCTCCTCATGGTCGTGTGGCCTGGGAAAGTCTTCTTACCAGAAGTTTCAGCGAGCTTGCAAATCAGTGCAAAGCAACTACTACATTAAAAAATACCCCTCCCACTTCTTGACGAATGGAGATCAGTGTCATAACATACCTACAAACCTTAACTCTTCACCAGGATCCTCTGGACCATGTCTCCATCTTTCACTTTATGTTTGCCGAGTGCACACAGTCTCAGAATTAGCCTCAAGAGCGAGATGGAAATTCCTGAGCTGTTCGGACACACCCAGACCTCCTAGCTCCCAGAGCTTCCTGCCAAGCACCTGCCCAGGTAGGTCTGCAGAGGCTTTGGTCAGTTCACCCAGGGGAACCCAGGCCTTTCAGGGGCATTCTTCTCCGGGGTGTCTGCTCCCACCAGCCCATTCCCGTCACCCCCACCCCTTTCATGCGTCTCCCCAGGCTTCTTCCCTTCAACATCTTCCATGTAGCATCGATTGAAACTTCTCTAGAAGAGAGTCACTCAGGCTTCTGTAATGTAGCATCCACTGTGGGTGCCAAGTCGGCAGCCGTGTGTTCCCGAGAAGGTGAGCCAGATGGCAGCGGCAGTTGTGACTGTCCATGGTTAACTTCTAATCCACGTCAGGCAGGCAATACCCCGGCACTGCTGCCCGGCCAACTCAGGAGCCTTCCTCTGTGTTCCCTCACCACCTAGGTTTCTGCCCAGCTGGCTGCCTCAGAGTGTTGGTTTCTGCATGTCTGTCCCCTGAAGTGGGAGACTGTTGACACTGGGAACATGGTCTCCATCCTTTTTGTTTCCCCAGCAAGCATGGCTTAGTGACTGTGTTAAGCCTTGCTTCTTTCATTAAAAAGCTCACTTCTGGGGTCCCTGTGTGGCTTAGTCAGTTAAGCATCTGACTTCAGCTCAGGTCATGATCTCAGGGTTCGTGAGTTCGAGCCGAGCATCGGACCCTCCGCTGTAGGCACAGAGCCTGCTTCAGATCCTCTGTCTCCCTCCCTCTCTGCCCCACCCTGCTTATGCTCTGTCTCTGTCTCCATCTCTCTCTCAAAATTAAGTAAACATTTTTTGAAAGTTAAAAAAAAATAAATGCTCTCTTCCCTTCCCTCTTGCCTCCAGACACCTCCACACATCCAGGCGTCCACAGGCAAAGAGCTTCATGTGCTTATGATCTAACTATTGTTTGTGTCATATCCATAGCAATCTAAGTAGTTGCCTCATGAAATCACAGATGACTAGGACTAGGGAAATATTTATCCAAACATAATTATGCATGGATACCTAATATTCAAAACAAAAGGGCGTTGATCTTGTTATCGTATGAGTAAGGGTCTCAGGTTCTTAGACACCTCCCTTAGGTCACCTCTGAAGAAAATCAGGGCTCTGCAAACTGTAGATCAAAGACCCCCCCCCCCCCACCTAGGCCAGTCTTTTTTTTTTAATTTTTTTTAGTGTTTATTTATTTTTGAGACAGAGAGAGACAGAGCATGAACGGGGGAGGGTCAGAGAGAGGGAGACACAGAATCTGAAACAGGCTCCAGGCTCTGAGCTCTCAGCACAGAGCCCGACATGGGGCTCGAACTCACAAACTGAGAGATCATGACCTGAGCCGAAGTCGGACGCTTAACCAACTGAGCCACCCAGGCGCCCCTAGGCCAGTCTTATTTTACAAAGAAGAAAACAAGGGCTGTCATATGTCAACAACATCCTCTCTACACCTAGGTCCCTGAGCCCTTTCTCTGTGCACGCCATAGTAAACATGCCTCTTATAAATGCCTATGAAAAATTGTTCAATTAGTTTCATTAACAGACAACTGACAGGTTAGTAAAGGATGTGACTTAGAACTTTGTGTCTGCTCTGTGACTTGGCTGCAAGCACAGCAGACGTGTTATAATATTGACTGGCACCAACTAATAAACAGCATTATGAAAATAATGCAACCATAATAAATGAGATTGGAGTCAAACCAAGAGACTTTGAAAATAAATACTTTAGTAATTATGGCCCTATCTATAAATATAATGGACAGGCAGAGAAGCAATTTCTAATTTGTGATATTGCTATGATTTATACACGAAACCACAAGTAATAAATCCAAGGATATTACGTAAACTATGAAATCTTGCTCACAATATGGTATTAGTTTTACATTTAAACATTATAAAAATAAATTGTGTAAATTTCCAGGGCGGGAGGGAAAGGAAGACTAGGTAAAGCATGACAGGGATCTTCGTGAATTATGCATACCTAATGGGGTATTAAAAAGTGCTGTTGTGTAAATAAAACATGATTGCATTATTCTCTTAACTATTCCAGTTAAATAAAGTTGGAATCATGGCTGATCCTTCAGAAGAGCCAAACTCAAACACCTGCTGAAGTTGAGGGCTGGTTGGGTTCCTAGATCCGTACTTTAGCACACGGCTGGTGTTTGGAAGGGGATCAGGTAGCCCTAGCCTTGGCCTTCTGTTGATATATTCATTCCAGAAACACACCAGAGCTCTTGGGGTAATGGAGACCACATCTGGGCAGAATCAGCTGGGTCACCACCGTCCCCAACAAGAATACCCCCTGGGAACGAAGAGATCAAGAGCTGTTATAGGATGAAAGGAGAAGACGGCTTGGCTCATACCTGCCATGATCTAGGCAACATAATTTAGGCAGCCCACTAGGGCCAAGATGAAGCTGGCCACTCTCCCAAGAATTTTCTGAATCCAAACTCATTGATTAATCTCTAGCTGTGTCCATAAGTTCTTATTCAAGTCCATAAAGTTCCAAATGTGACATGTGTAGGCAGCTTTCAGTCTGCAGGTCTAGCCCTTCTGCTGCATCCAGCCTCGTGTCCATCTGTCCACAAAGCATCTCCACCTGGGTGCCTGCCTGCACCTCCAACACATCGCCCTCCCTCCACAGAACGCAACCATGTTTCTGACGGGTGCTTCATCGTCCTTCCAGACATGCAAGTCATTTGCTTTGTTGAAATCTCAGCACTCAAACCAATTAACATGTTGTGTCCACCAAAACGTCTGTGCCACAGCTAAATTTCACGTGCTTCTCACCCGGAAGTCAAGAAAGCCTCCCCATTGGTCTCACTAATCACAGTCTTCCACCACAGTCCATCCTAAGCAGTCCCGATGGGCCAGGACTTACATGCAAGTAACATGTGTGAATTCTGCAAAGTTACCCTGGAGCTGAGAATGCCTTGGTCTGGTTCTTAGATACATACTTTTTATACAATACAGCTTCTTCCCATAAGCCAGTGACTTCATCTTGTACTCAAATACAGAATCTATGACTGCACTGGAAGGAAACTCGCTATGTTGGGCTCACCAAGAGATAGTGTTCCTGTATGTTGTACTTTACTGGAGAATAAAGAGCTTTGTCAAGGATAATCTGAGCAGTGCACAATTTTAACTGACACACTGAATTAAGAATGTGAGTCATCTGTGGAAATGAATACCCCACTGTGAACTCAATGAAACACACACTTGGATGGTTTTCTGCCTCAGAGCATTCAAATGTACCGGTAGAGAACAACTCTCACAACTCATCCATCTTAAGTATTTCCACTAGTCTTTTAACCATAAAGCCTTTTTTCCCTCTTCTTTTGATTTAACATTGTTGGGATTCTGTATTTCTCCAGAGTATCAAACTCTGCTTCCATTAAGAGCATTTCTGTTCAATTTCCACATCTTCATGAGCTAAAATCAGCCTTTGAAGGGGATGTTGAGGTGTGGTTGCTGGGTGAGATGTGAAGGGGGAGGATTGAGTGAGCAGGTGTTGATCACGGAAGCTAGGATAAGGGAGGTAGAAAAAACACTGAAAGTAGACACCCAGCCATGAAATCTGAAGGAAGCACAAGACACAGAAGCAAGAAATAGCCAATAAGATCGAGGGTCGGCTGAGCTCATGAATGGGACAGAAAACAAGGAGACCAGGAAGGATAGAAAGCAAAACTAAAACAAAACAAAAACAAACAAAAAATGTCTTCTGAAACTATTTCTTAAGATTGGCCATGAGATTTTTTTAATTTGTTTCTGATGTTGTGGAACATGAGTAAGTTACCCTGTTCTACAGGCAAGGTCAAGGTGGAAAGTCTTCTTTTTTTCCATGATGTTCTAATACCCTGTAAGCTTTGTAAAGGTGAAAGCTCTGATTCCTTCTGGCGTATATATATATATGTTGTGATACCTCACTAGCCCTGCTGTTTTATAAGAATTTATAGATAAACGCCACATTGTCGAATAACTGACATATTTTATGAAGACACATCTCTATAGTGAGTACAATTTTTTTTCTACAGACTTGGGTTTGTAAGTAGTCTCCCATTTTTCTAGGTAGATTATACTGGATCATAAATGCCAATGTTTCACTATAACAAGATAAAAATAAGATAAACGTGAAAAATCATATTTTAAAGATATTTGAGAACTGCAAGGACACTAAGGATGAAATGAACCACATCCCAGGGAGTGAAGTAACTGCCCTTGGTGATTTGATACAGACTGCCTCTTCCTCTCTAGGAGCAAAGGAGGCTGGGCCAGAGCAGAGGACTATGTTGGGGTGAAGACAGACCACTAAAAGAAACAGACGAAACAAGTTTCGAGTTGACACAGGATTGAAAATTCTTCACTTTACCACCAGCAGACCTCATCATGGGCAAGGCATTGATGGAATACTCAGACATCACCACCTTTGTAGTGGAGCTAACTGAGCGCTGGGACAAGAGCCCCTCTGGACACAGCATGGCAAGACCTCAGAAAGATCCACTGGCTTCATACTGTACCACCTGCCTGAAGCAAACTCAACACCATTTAAAGGAATACAACATAATCCAGCAGTCAAAAAGGAAAAAAAAAATCACAATATCTGGCACTCAATAATGGCCAGACATACAAAGAAATAGGAGAATTAATTAACTAAATAATTAAATAATAAATAATTGTTAAATAATTAATTAAATAATAATAATTAATTTAATTATTAAATTTAATGTTTAATTTAATTTAAATCAATGTTTAATTTAAATAATTAATTTAATAATTAATTAAATAATAACTAGGAGAATAATTAGCTAAATTTAAAAAATTAGAATTATAGATATGATGGAACTAGAAGACAAAGGGCTTTGAAGGAGCTATGAAAAATATGATCATAAAAGTTTTTAAAAATTATATATCATATATATGAGAGATATGAGAGATATATATGATATATATGATAGAAAGCAATAGAATGTCCCCAAAGGCATATAGAACTGCCATATATGGAAAAAACTATCCAAATGGAAAATACCCTGGGTTGGGTATGTGTGTGTGTTTGTGTGTGTGTAATATAAATTATATATATTTATACATAAATATATAAAATATAATAAAATATATAAAATATATATTTTCCTAAATTTGATGAGAACCATGAACCCACTGATACCAGAGGTGGGTTACAGATCCCCCCAAAAAATCAACCTAAAGGAAACTATACTACAGAACATCATAATCAAAATTCTGGAAAGAGTAATAGGGAGAAAACAGTAAAAGCAGCCAGAGAAGGGATAAGACTACATTGCATAGAGGCAAACATAAAAGAAACAGAAATTTTTCTTCAGCCACAGTGTATACCAGACACAGTTAAGATATCTTTTGGTATTAAAAGGAGAGAAGGAAAAAAAAAAAAAAAAAGGACTGTCAACTGAAAATTCTTTACCTAGTGAAAATATCTTTCATGAATAAAGGAGAAATAAAGACCGATCAGATAAACAGAAGCTGGAGAGCTTAGGAGCAGCGGACATACACAAACATAGTATTGAAGTCATTTCCTCGGGCAGAAGGGAAAGCGTTTCAGGGAGAAGTTTCAATGTATATAAAGAGATTAAAGACACCAGAAATGGCAAACATATCTATAAGTATATAAGACACTCACTCTTACATATATTTTAATAGTGTAAAAGATAATGAAGTGTTCACAAAAAAATAACAGCAGTGTGTTGTGGGTTTTACAATCAGTTTGAACTATGTGATATTTTTGCACACCTCCCTAAGCAACAGTGGAATATACATTCTTTTCAGATGTCCATTTTACATTCACTCAGGTAAACTGTATTCTCAGAAAGTAAAACAAAACAAAACAAAACAAAACTTAAGAAGAATTTAAGAAGCAAAGTGTACCCTCTGACCACAATGCAACTAAACTGGAAATAAATAACAGAAAGATATCTGGAAAAATCCATAAACGTTTGGAAATTAAACAGCACACAGCGGTATAAATGTGGGTCAAAGAAGAAATCACAGGAGAAATTAGAAAATATTTTAAACTGAATAAAGATGAAAAAGGCAAAATGCTTATCTTAGAGAAAAAGAAATGCCTAAAATTAGTGCCTTCAGCTTCTACACTAAAGATCTTAGAAACAACAACAAAAAGAGAGAGTTTCACCCAAAGTAAACAGAAGAAAGAAAATAATAAAGATAAGAGCAGAAATCAATGAAATAGAAGACATAAATAAGTAGAAACAATACAATGGAATAAAATTTAATTATTTGAAAATATCAATAAAATTGTGGTAAACCCTTGGCTCAACTGAAAAGAAAAACAATAGAGAGGATAGAAATCACCAATATTGGAGGATATCATTACAGATGCTAGAGAAAAAGACAAGGATTTTAGGGAATAATAAGAACAAATGTATGCCTGTTAATATGAACTAAGAAGAAATCAAGAAATTTCTCAAAAAAAGACAAAATTTCCTCAAAAAAAGAATACATGAATATCCATATAATAATTAAAGAAATTGAATGTGTAGTTTTAGAACTTTCCATAGGAAAAAAATCCATGTTCAGATGGTTAGAGTGGTGACTTACATCAAACATGAAAGGGGAAAGAAAAAAAAAAAAAAAACAATCCTACAGAAACTTCCAGAAAATAAAATAGATGGAAATACTCCCTTCCCAGTTCATTTTATGAAGCTAGCATGACCAGGACACCAAACCAGGCAAAGATACTACAAGAAAATAAAACCACAAACTAAAATTCTTAGCGAAACTTTTAGCTAAATGATTCCAGAAATAAATAAAAAGGAGAATACTTTATAACTGAGTGGGGCTCACCTCAGGGAGGCCATGCTGTTTCAACATTTGGACATCAGTTAACGTAATTAACTATATTAACAGACTAAAAAATATTTTAAGAAAAAATCTTACAGAATGATCACCTCCGTAAATACAGAAGAGAATTTGACCAAATTCAACATTCATTTATGATTTTTAAAAAAAGAAAACTGAAAACAAGGGAATTTCCTCATAATGATAAAAAAGACCTCAGAAAACTGGGAATAGAAGGGAATTTCCTCAGCTTCCCAAAAAGAGCATCTGTGGAAACCTATACCAAACATCATACTTCTTGGTGAAAGAGAATACTTTCTGCCATCGGTGACACGAGGCAAAACCCTTTGCCCTCATCATATCTTATTCAGTATTACACCAGAGACGCTAGCCAGTCAATAAGGCAAGAAAAAGAAATAAAGGCATACAGATCAGAAAGTAAATAAAACTGTCTTCACAGATACTATAATTATTTCTGTAATATTCCTAAGAAATCTACAAAAAAAAAAAACAACAACAACAACCTGTTAGTTCCTTGATCTCTAAGAGGGAAAAAATGGCTTCAGAGAGGAAGGCAAACCATAAGAGACTCTTCAGTGCAGAGAACAAACTGAGGGCTGATTGTGGGGCAGGGGGAGGGGAAAACGGGGGATGGGCATTGAGGAGGGCACTTGTTGGGAGGAGCACTGGGTGCCGAATGCAAGTGATGAGCCACAGGAATCTACTCCAGAAGCCAAGAGTCCACTGTATACACTGAACTTTAGCTAACTTGACAAAAATTATATTTAAAAAAACCTGTTAGAGTTAATATGTGAGTTTATCAAGGTCTTAGGATAAAGGTCAATATTTAAAAGTGAATTGTATTTTTATATACAAGTAGTAAACATTTAGAAACTAGAAATTTCGAAAGTACCATTTACTGTAACATAAAAGTATGAAATCTTTAAGGAGGATTTAACAAAGTAAGTGCAAAACTCAATACTGTTAATATATCCACCTTTGGCAACTTGATCTATATTGTAATACAATCCCAATAAAAATCTCAGCAGTTTCTGAATAATCAGCAACAAGCTGACTTTAAAATTTATGTACAAGGCAAAGGATCTAGAATAAGCCAATCAATGTTGAAAATCAAGAACAAAGTTAGAGGACTTATAATGCATACCTCAAGTATGATTATAAAGTTAGTGACTGAGGTAATGCAATATTGACATAGGGAGACCTAAAGGAATGGAACATCATAGAGCCCAGAAATAATTTACATATATCTGATCAGTTTTTGACAAAGATGCCAATGCAATTCAGTGGAGAAATGACATTCTCTTCAACAGATGGTCTTAGAAAAATTGGATAACCGTGTGGGAAAAACAAATACTATCTTCTCAAAACATTCACAAAATTAATCAGAAATGAATTATGTACCTAAATGTAAGAACATATAAGAACTAAACTATGAAACTTTTGGAAGAAAGCATAGGAAAAAAATCTTTATGATCTTGCGTTGGGCAAACATTAACTATAAAGAAAAAAACTCATCAGAATTAATTTTTTTTTGGTTATAGAAAGGCAAAAAATCAAAGGGCAGCCACATACTAGAAAAAATTTTCAAGATGTACATCTGATAAAAGACTTGTATTCAGTATATATTTTTTAAAAACTTACATTAAAATAGTAATAAAACAAATCAATTTTTTAAAAATTTATTCATTCAAGGAGCCTGGGTGGCTCAGTAGGTTAAGTGTCTGACTCTCAGTTTTGGCTCAGGCCATGATCTCATGGTTCATGAGTTCGAGCCCCTCATCAGGCTCCACACTGCAGGACCTTCTTGGGGTTCGCTCTCTTCCTATCTCTCTGCTCCTCCCCTGCGTTCTCTCCCTCTCACTCTCAAATAACTTAAAAAATTATTTTTAATTAATTTATTCATTCTTGAGGGGCATAGGGGTAGAGAGAGAGGGAACGAGAGAGAATCCCATGCAGGCTCCACACTGTCAGCACAGAGCCCGACGTGGGACTCAAACTCACAAACTATGACATCATGACTTGAGCCAAAATCAAGAGTCAGATGCTTTAACCAACTGAACCACCCAGGCACAGCAAAACAAATTAATTTTTGAAAGGGAAGCATTTTGAATAGATACACCATCAAAAAAATATAAGATGTTAAATATCACTAGTTATTAAATAAATGCCGCTAAAACCACATTTGGATACTGCTTTTAATTGTCTAGAACAGGTAAAAACTGCTATAATTCTCATAAATTTCTGGTAGGAATGTAAAATGATACACCCCCTTGGGAAAACAGTTTTCTCTTTTTTATAAAATGTAACATTAACATCTACACATGGCCAAACAATATCACTTCAAAGCATTTATCCAAGAGAAACAAAGGCATATTTCCAGAAAATTATTTATTCATGAATGTTCATAAGCAACTTTATTCATAATGGCTCCCAACTGAAAACAACTCAGATGTTATTTAACTGGTTAATAGATGAAGAAATTGTGGTATGCCCACACATCAAAATACTACTGACCAGTGATAAACACAATAGAACATTGTTACACACCGCAACACGGATGGGTCTCACTTCATGCTCAAGGAAAGAAGACTGTATCAAGTTCCAGACAAAACTAGGCTGACATCCATTCAGTCAGTAGTGGTCAAAGCTGGGAGGAAACGAAGGTCCATGGACAGAAAGGTAGAAGAGAGCCTTGTTGGGAGAATTCTGGATGATGATTTTACTTAAAATGGGTAAATTTCATTGACTTTATATTATTTCTCAATAAAGAAGATTTGGATTTTAGAAAGGCAAAATAGGGGCGCCTGGGTAGCTCAGTCGGTTAAGCGTCCGACTTTGGCTCAGGTCATGATCTCCCAGTTGGTGGGTTCAAGCCCCGTGTGGGGCTCTGTGCTGATGGCTCGGAGCCTGGCTCTTGCTTCAGATTCTGTGTCTCCCTCTCTCTCTGCCCCTCCCCCACTCACCCTCTGTCTCTCTCTGTCTCAAAAATAAATAAACCATTAAAAAATCTTTAAAAAGATGAAATAATATGTTTTTAGGCAAACATTCATCTGCAGCAGAACTAAATTATAATAAATGCTAGAAAGAAGAAAGAAAGAAAGAAAGAAAGAAAGAAAGAAAGAAAGAGAAAGTTCTTCTTGATTAAGAAAAATGATCTTAGCTGATTCTAGTACCTCAGAAGGAATACAGAGGACTGGAGGAGACAAGTAAGTGTATAAATGTAAGAAGAATGTGAATGTTTTATACAAAAGTAATTATGTTTCATGGGTGGCTGGCATATTTGTAAAAATACATCATAAGAGCAGAAAAAAAAGAGGCATGAGTAGTAATGTTAAATTGTTGAAAAATCTTTATATTATTCAGGATGTTAGAGAAGCAAAAACCTGATTAGGCTGGAATAACTCAGGGATGCGTACTGAAATCTCTCGGGCACCCCTGAGAAAGGAATATAAGACTATGTGGCTTCCAGACAAGAGAGGACAAGAAATGAAACAGAAGGATTTGATTAATCCAAAATACCAACAAAGCAATAAAGGGTCAAGCAGATAGTAAAATTAGAAAACACTGAGATGGCAGACAGCCTTAATTATAACAATGATTACTTTTTTAAAGGTTTTATTGAAACTCCAGTTAGGTAATAGCGTAATATCCGTTTCGGGTGTGCATTATAGTGAGTCAACACTTCCATACAGCACCCTGTGCTCATCATAAGTGCGACCCTTAATCCCCATCACCTATTTCACCCCTCCCCCCACCCACCTCCTCTCTGGTGACCATCAGTTTGTTCTTTAATTCAGAGTCTGTTTCTTGATTTGTCTCTCTCTCTCGCTTCCCTTTGCTCATTTGCTTTGTGCCGTAAATTCCACATATGAGTGAAATCATATGTTTGTATCCTTTGGGCAAATACCTAGTAGCGCAATTGCTGGGTCCTAGGGTAGATCTATTTTTAACTTTTTGAGGAAACCCCACAATGATTACTTTTACTTAAAAAAATTGTTTTCACAATGATTACTTTTAATGGGAATGAACTAAATCCTATTTTTCAAAAGAAGGAAAGATGTCGTCTTGAAAAAAAAAGAAACGCGATGAAAATATACCGAATACGCACTAAATGTAAGAGGACAGTTGGGTTGACATTGAATGATGGGAGAAGACACACCACACACACTGAGCAAAATAAAATGGCGTGGCACCACGAGAACAGAAGGAAGAGAAGTCGTGAAACCCGTGCTGCTGGGGACAAATAGCCGTGTTTCCAGATGACGGTACTCAGGCCGACGGGTAGACACGGCAATCGTAAATTCCTACTTTCCTGAAACCATGGTTTCCAATTTTTTAACACACAAAGCAACAGAACTAAAGGAAAAGAAGACAAACACATCCCCCTGACCGGAATTGTAACACTCCTCCTTCAGTAACTGATACAACAAGGAAGCAACAACAACAACAACAAAAAAAAAAAACAGGAGATTTGAATATCCCAGTAAGACAACTGGGCCTGCCTCTTAGACACACCAAGCTTAACTGCAGAGGAAACATTATTTTTAAATACACACAACAAGCAGATCTTAAAGTTTACATGGAAAAGTAAAGGATCCAGAATACAGTACACCCTGAATGGACAAAAATGCTAATGACTTTATGCTAGCAGAGATTAAGGCTCACCATTAATGTACAGAAATCAAGGCAAGGAGATATTGTCTAGAGATAGACAGGTAGGTCATTAGCACAGAATAGCAAGTCTAGAAACAGACACACACACACACACACACACACACACACACACACATGCAAATCACTACATTTATTTAAAAATACAAAACAAAATAAGCCACCAATGCAATTCACTGGGGAAAGGATGCAGTTCTCGGTCAATAGTGCTAGAACCATTATATACCCATGAGAGGGGAAAAACATTGTCTCCTTCGCACAATATACAAACATTATTCTCAAAAAAAATCACAAAACTAATTGTGAAGGCTAGCATAATGAAACGTCATATAAGAACACATAGTAGATTATCTTCAAGTCCTTGAGGTAAGCCAAGACTTCTAAATAAGACACACACACACACACACACACGCACACACAACAATAACAGAAGAAAATACTAATAACTTGTATTTCACTGAAATTAAGAACTTTTGTTCATCAAATGTTCTATTAAGGAAAATGGAAAGACAAGCCACAGACCAAGATAAAACATTTACAATACAGTAAAACTTCTTATCCATAATACATAAAAACACCTACAAATCAGCCAAAAAAAACCACCAATTTTTTCAGTCAGCAAAAGACTTGAACTTTATGACAATGACTTCACCAAAGGGAATATCCAAATGGCAAGTAAGCTACAAAAGGGTCAATGTCATTACATATCAGTGGTATGCAGATTAAGTCACAATGTGATACTAACAGATACGTAGCCACCAGAGTGGTTAAAATAAAATTAGGACCAGGAATGCCATGTGTGAATGGGAATGGTTTGTATCTGGCACGCTTGTGCACTCTTGGTTGAAGTGCAAATTGGCACAACATCTTGGTCTGGCTGTATCTAGCAAAGACAAACATATGCCTACCACAGAACCCACTCACGGGTACACACCCACGAGAAGTGCACCAAAGTCTGATACAGCTATATTCGTAGGAACCCCAGTGTATTCATAGAAGCCCAACATGGAAAAAACCCAAGTGTTCATCAACAGTAGAATAAATAAACAAATGTTGGCATATTTATACAATAAATATAAAAAGAAACAACTAGTACACCAGGAACAACAGACATTGGCCAAAAGACAAACACAAAGGAAAACGCGTTGTATGAGTCCATTTATATGACCTTGAAAAGGGTGATTAGGTTGAAATAGAATACTAGGGGGATGGAGGTAATAGTTGGAAATTCTCCTAAGTTTCTTTTTTCTTGATCTGGATATTGTGTAAAACCCATTGAATTGTAAAGTTAAGATCTGTGCATCTTGTTACACACACACATACATTTATTTACATGCATACATATATGTATGTGTGTACATACTTGTGTGAATATATATGTATGTACATTTATGTGTCTGCATATGTTTGTATACATATATTTGTATGTGTATCTCTAAGTTCACTTAAATTTTTCAGGCTCTTTATTTTTGGCAAAAAAAAAATCTATTTCTGAACTTACGTTATCTACACGGAAGAAAATTCCATCCAGGAATTCCTGGAAATACCTCTCCCTCCCAGATTCCTGAGAAAGCTATACGGGCCTCACTCCCACTAGAACTAGGGGACAGGTGGCCTTCCTAGTGTTCAGTCCTTGGGCTGTGACAGGGGGTTGGTCTTTGATCAGCCCACATGGTCCCCTGAGGGTAGATGGCCTTGCTTGTTTTCACCTAGCTTGTGCTGAGCGAGCAAATCTGCCAGAGCTGGAAGTCCAGTGACACGGGATCCTTCCCCTGGATCTGGAAGCTGCTCACCATTAAGGTCCAACCAGAGAGCAGAAAACCAGCTCCCCACTGCCCTAGGGACCACAAACCACCGTCCCCCCGCTAGCCTTGGGGACATCTCCGACTTCGTTCATTTGCAGGTGGGAGTCTCCCCACAACCCACGCACGACACTCCAGCAGCCCAGCACACCCTCCTGGTGTCTGTCCCCACCCTCTCCCACCCACCCGGATGAAGTTTAAGAGTTGAGAAAACAAAAGCTGAGAGTGCCTCAAGGCAACTTCCACTGCCAACACTGAATTCAGATGGTTGGTACAAAGGAATGTAAAAGCTAACTGCCTTATTTTTTTTTCAATCAGAGGGGAGAAATCTGACAACAAAATACATTTTATGACTCAGTTAGCTATCCTTCCAATGCATCTCTTCACAACCTTCTTTCCAGTCTTTGAGGACTTGCTTTCGGCTGAGTCTGTCTGTGCTGCCATCTGGACTCTTGGGAACGTGGCATCATAGACCCCCAGCAACGCCCGCATGCCACCCCTGACATCACGGCACACACAGGAGGGCACACACCTGCGAGAAAGCATTTACCGTGACTCTCAGCACTCTGAATGTCGCCGGCCGATCCCTGTTTGTTATCGACACTTCCCACCTCTCCCAAAGGTCCACCCAAGCTCCCACTGGTTCCTCCAACACAATCAAAGTGGAACCGAAGCCCTCCCGCAATCCATCACGGCTCGCAAACTCATGACTCAGCCTCGCAAAGGTGCGCACGTAGAGCATTATTACATTGGCATTGGGTGGAAACTTAGATATGGTCCATTTATTACTATTTTCCAGTATGTTTCGGAATGCAGACTTTTTTAAATTAGAAAACCTCTCTATGAAATCATCTTATTATTCAATAATCCTCATTGTTTTCTTTTTTTTATTTTTTTTAATGTTTGTTTATTTTTGAGACCGAGAGAGACACAGCATGAGCGGGGAAGGGGCAGAGAGGGAGGGAGACATAGAATGTGAAGCAGGCTCCAGGCTCTGAGCTGTCAGCACAGAACCCGACGTGGGGCTCGAACTCACGAACTGTGAGATCATGACCTGAGCCGAAGTCGGACACTTAACCGACTGAGCCACCCAGGCGCCCCAATCCTCATTGTTTTCAACTACCAGAGACATCAGCCCCTTTACCTCATAGGGAAAATGAAGAAAGTCCAGATTTACATACCTGGAAATATAACACAAATTGTGTTTTTCCCTTGATTACATACACCGGAAATGGCAGTTTATTTGAACACTTTGGAATGAATCTCTACAGTATTTGTGTGTGTGCCAAAGAAGGTTGCCTTTGTTCTCTTTAATCCGATGTCATTGTCTTCTTAACTGTGCGAAAGAACCCACGAGTCAGATATTTTATGCAATTCTTCTGCAGTGTTCATGTAACAAACAATTGATTTGATCAGAAATTCCCAATAACTTATTAACCCTAAGCATGGTTTCTTGTTCTAAAGTGTTATGTCCTCTTTTCAAAGTGAAAAAGCAAGGAGTCAATGTCAAATGTCACAGGCTCTCATTGCATTTTGTCTTATGTGGCTACTGACACAATTTTTAAAACCCACCAGAACCTGATAGGATTCCAAGAAAATATTACCTGCAATTGAGACCTCCTCAGACCTCAGGATTGGGTAGAAAACAAGGCATAGCCACTAATAACGACTTCCTTGATTGTTTAGAAATGTTTTTAACAAGTGGTACACATCAAAAATGGTAAATAGGCATTTCATTTAGAACATTCTACTGCTATCCCTTTTATTTCCCACAAAAGCTTGTTTTCTTATCACTTCCACTTGTTCCTCGGAAATCTCAAAATCGCAGAGCAAGACAATAGCGTGAAATGTACTTAATGTGCCCTCATGATCTTAAGATCCAAGTAGCACATGTAGCTTTCAAATGTTGTTACCCAGGTTGAGTTAAATATAAATGTTTGTGATTTGGAAAGTGCATTTCCAACTTTACTTTCCCATTTGACAGATAGAAAACATCCCAACAGAATTTCACATCTGGTCTTGGTACCAACCCCACCCACCCACCCACACACACACATGCAAACTCCTCTCTCCTTTCCTGGTTGTCGATGATGCTCACGCATCGTGTTTTCTATAAATCCAGGTGGCCGACTTTTGTCTTTAGTATTTCTGGACAAAAATGTGAAGGATGCTTTATGTTTATTAAAAGCGTCATTGGACTGGGTCATGCTCCTGGGAACCACAGTTGGAAATTGCGCGTGTCGGTGCGTGTGTGTGTGCACTTGTGTGCGCTGTGCTGGGACAACAGGTGCCTATGAGTGACAGTAAAGCCCATTCACTACTTGCTCACCCCCAGATCACTGTCTGATGGGGCTGCCCTGGTCCTTCCCATCTGTGTCAACACAACAGGAATGGTGGGTCCCTGCTTATCGGAGCCACCTCCTCCTTCCTCACTGCACCTCATTCTGTCCTCAAAGCATGTAAAGCTTCCTGCAAATGGAGATTTATGACATGCCAGACATGGGAGGTGTAGATTAGCCTATTGTTTGAGGGTCCAGTTCTTACAGTTGTTTGGGGAGTTTGGGGAAAAGCATTAGCTTGGAAGCAATCATTTACTTTTTAAAAATTTTTTTAATGTTTATTATCATTATTTTTTTTTGAGAGAGAGACAGAGACAGAATGTGAGTGGGTTGGGGAAGAGAGACAGGGAGACATAGAATCCGAAGCAGGCTCCAGGCTCTGAGCTGTCAGCACAGAGCCCGACGTGGGGCTCCAACTCATGGACCGTGAGATCGTGACCTGAGGCGAAGTCTGGCGTTCAACCGACTGAGCCACCCAGGTGCCCCCAGAAGCAATCATTTCTTATTACCTGGTGATGAAAACCACTACTTTGCCTCTGTGAGCCTCAGCCTCCTCGTCTGTAAAATGGGAATAATTGTACAAATAGCATGTTTGCTTTTAAATTAGAGGTGCTTGTACACTTGAAGGGGATGCCATGAACCGTAAGTAATGGGATTATTAGAAGCTGCTGCTACTTCCTGTGTGACCGATTCTGCTGGAGCAGAAGCCACGTCCCAAAGTGGACACTAAAATAGAGCTTAACAAACATCCCCACTTGTCAATGCCACCGTGTCCAGGAAAAGAGATGAAGATAACCAATCACACTTCCAGGGAGAAATGATTTATCCCTACGGCACTACTTTTCTCACCCATCCTTAGAATTTCAACTACCCCTGAGTGGTGGTCACACGGCACACCCTCACCTCCTACTTATCTTTCCTCCATCTGAACACAGTGAGCGTCTGCTCTTCCTTCCCACGAGTCATGCCCAATGGCTCCTTCCCAATGCCCTCTGCCTCGTCTGCTCAAGATGGATGAAACCAGATTGATAACAGGACCTCCTGGGAGCTCATCTTCTTCACTCCCCATTATTTCCTCGGAGGCGACTGTGTGCAAATTCGGAGGTGACTGTGTGCAAATTTTGAACACTGTGTATCATCGTTGCTTTTTCACTTCCTAAATCCAGACTCCCTGTGTCTATCGGTTAATCAGTCAGAAGTCACTCTGTGCTCCCTTTCTGTGGGACACACCTCTGCTCCAGAATGCTTTAGCTTACCTGGACACACTGCAAAACTCCTGTCCAGGCTTCTGGCTGCAGTCTCACTCCCGTCAAAAGTTTCAAAGTAATGTTCAAAGTGCTTCTGCACGACAAGCAGTGATGTCATTGGGCCCAGTGATGTCAGCTGACCCCTATTACTGGCTTGGCCGTACTCCTTGCTTTTAGGGTCACAGGCTCATGGCTGCACCTTTTCTCCCCATACAAGTGATCTCAGTCAGGCGGACCCCTTTCTGCTTGCATCCTGAACCCCTAGCTTTGTTTAAACTAGTCCTCAGATTTCAGTATTGGTGCCAGGCATCAATGTCCAGTCCTGGGTATGAATCAACCATTATGCAGCTAAAAAAAATCAGTCTAATCAGAATGTGAATAAATTCAGTAAAAAAGTGTCTGTAACGGCACAACCTTTTGATGTCAGAGAGCTGATGTTGATGAGCCATGGGATAGATATTTAGTTAAAAAAGGGCCACTGCCCAATGTCCTTCAACGGACGAATGGATAAAGAAGATGTGGTATATATATATGTGTGTGTGTGTGTGTGTGTGTGTGTGTGTGATGGAGTATTACTCGGCAATCAAAAAGAATGAAATCTTGCCATTTGCAACTACATGGATGGAACTGGAGGGTATTATGCTAAGTGAGATTGGTCAGTCAGAGAAAGACAAATATATGACTTCACTCATATGAGGAACTCAAGATACGAAACAGATGAACATAAGGGAAGGGAAGCAAAAGTAATATAAAAACAAGGAGGAAAACAAAACATAAGAGACTCTTATAGAGAACAAATTGAGGTTTCCCGGAGGAGTTGTGGGTGGGAGAGATGGGCTAAATGGGTGAGGGGCATTAAGGAGGACACTTGTTGTGATGAGCACTGGGTGTGATACGTAGGGGACGGATCACTGGAATCTACTCCCGAAATCATTATTGCATTATATGCTGACTAACTTGGATATAAATAAATAAATAAATAAATAAATAAATAAATAAATAAAAGCAAACTTAATTTTTTTTAATTGCACGTGTAATACTCAGTTGCTGTAGAAATATAATAATAAAGAAAATTGAGATCCTGTCCAAAAAAAAAAGAAAAAGAAAAAGAAAGGGCTACAGCATATTGGTAGGGTAGGGATTGGAGGAGTCTAGGTTTGCACAGTCCTATAAGGTGGTAACATCCCACCGGAAGCCTGAAGTCTCTCTTCTTCACTGACTCACCGGGACACGGGGCAAGACACTTAGCCCAGATCTGCCACCAATTTTTTGCCTATTAATATAAGGATTTCAGGCTGGAACTAATCTCTGAGGGGTTTTTCCATTTACTTATTATGATCAAATGCTTGGGGTCTGTAATTCTGCCTCCTCAAACTCAGGAGACATGTGCAATGACACTTCATTCCCACTGGGGTTAAATATATTCACTCAGCATTAAAATAGCAGAAAGAGTTTAATGCGAGACCCATACAAGAGTACTGCCATATTGCCTGCACGTATACCCACCCAAGACTGCCCCTTGCCTTCCCGTAAATGGCACACACTGTTTCTCAGACTGTAACTCTCTGCTTGAAATGCAAGAAGAACAGGTCGCCTGGGGAACTCAGTCGGTTAAGCACCCGACTTGATTTCAGCTCAGGTCATGATCTCACGGTTTGTGAGTTTGAGCTCTAGGTTGGGCTCTGTGCTGACAGTGCGGAACCGGCTTCAGGTCTCTGTCTCCCTCTCTCTCTGCCCTCCCCTGCTTGTTCTCTCTCTCTCTCTCTCTCTCTCTCTCTCTCAAAACAAACATTTAAAAAAAGAAATCCAAGAAGAAGGAGAATGACCTCAGTAGGACACAGCCCTGTGCTGACACCAATAAGGACACACGCCAAGATACTGGATCTACTTGTCGAATGAGGTCCAGGGGAAAAGAGGGCTACTTTCAGTGTGTATTGAGAAAATGGGGCATCCTCAGGCAAATGCAAATGCAGCTGGTGGCTTCTGAAGTACAAGGGGGGCTGAGTGTGTGGGGAACCACTCATAGCGGCAGCTGTCACGTCCTTTCCGGAGACCGAGCATCCCAATCTGCTGGGACTGCTGGGACACAGTGCCGCCGACTGGGAGGCTTGAACACCAGCCCTCTGTGTTCTCACAGGAGGCTGGGAGGGCTTGGATGTCTGGTAAGCCTTTCCTCCTGGCTTGCAGATGGCCATCTTCTTACTGTGTCCTCCCACCGTGAAGAGAGAGAGTTCTGGTGTCTCTTCCTCCGTTGTAAGGGTACTAGTCATCCAGGATCAGAGATCCACCCTCATGACTTCATGTAACTGTAATCACCTTCAGAAAGACTATAACTGCGTGCCAGGTTAACACTTCAACATGAATCCAAGGGGGAGCACAGTTCAGCCCGTAGCCATGACCTCCACCGAGATTCAGATTAAACGATGAATCTCCCCAACTCATCCTCTCCAAGTGAACTCCCGTACCACATTTCCACTCTTACAGGGCAGGAGTTACGTTAGACTGCGCAGTGCCACACTCACATGCACACATTCACACGCGTGAGTGGAGGAGGGGCAGAGAGAGAGGGGAAGACACAGAATCCGAAGCAGGCTCCAGGCTCCAAGCTGTCGGCACAGAGCCTGACGCGGGGCTCGAACTCGCAGACCGTGAGATTGTGACCTGTGCCGAAGTCGGACGCTCAACCGACTGAGCCACCCAGGCGCCCCTAAACCACCATATCCTTAAGAGTAAGTATCTTCCTATGAATTGCTATGGGTGTATTCCTTCAGATTCTCGAACCTGGCCGTTCAATTCCCTAGTGACACATAAGCCGTAAATAATCCCCACATGACCACTTTCTCATCATACAGCTAACGTTGTCGTGAAGCAGGGGACACACATGTGGCGGAGGAAGCAACTATTTTCTCAGGCTGCTGGGACTACACAGACCGGACTTAATTCCGTAGCACACCCGGGAGTGCATAGCCAGAACACGGCTGACGTTTAATAGAGCAGGCAGTCCGTGCTCCCCCAGGGCGTGGGTAGTGCTCCCAGCCTGGAGCCTTCACTGGCCCAGAAGCATCAAGGGGATTACAGGGCAAGTCTGTCCTTAACAAGAGCTGACACTGTAAGGTTCTCAATATTCCGAACCAGGTTCTTTAAAATGGTAAGCGTAGAATCACCATATGAGGGGCGCCTGGGCGGCTCAGTGGGCTAAGCGTCTGACTTTGGCTCAGGTCACGATCTCACGGTGCATGGGTTCGAGCCCCCCGTCGGGCTCTGTGCTGACAGTGCAGAGCCTGCTTGGGATTCTCACCCTCTTCTCTCTCTCTCTCTCTCTCTGCCCCTCTTCCCCCCTCCCTCGAAATAAATAAACTTTTTATATATATATAAAAAGAGTAACCATAGATCCAGGATTTCTATTGCTAGGGGTACACCAAACAGAGCTGCAAACGGAGAGTCAAACAGTTGTGCTCGTGTGAACAAATGTCAACGGTGGCGTTACTCACAGAGGCCCACGTGGGGAAGCAAACCACATGCCCGTCAACGGTGAGGGGCTAAACTAAAATGTGGTCTATCCGTATGGGGAAATAGTATACAGTCGTAAGAAGGAACGAAGTCCTGATACGTGCTACAGTTCGGATGAACCCCGAAAACATCACGCCAAGTGAGAGTAGCCAGGCCCAGAAGGGCATATATTGTATGATTCCATTTGTACAAAACGTCCAATATGGGCACATCCATAGAAATAGAGCAGATGAGTAGTCGCCAGGGGGGTTGGGGGAGGCGGGATCAGGAGACACTGCTTAATGGGTGGCAGGCGTTTCTTGGGGAAGAGGGGAACCGTTCTGGAAGTTCAGTCAGGTAGGTGCCGTTTGCACAACATTGTGAACGGAGTAAAGGCCATGCACACTTGTACGTGGTCACTCCTGTGCACATCTTACCTCCCTTAAAAGAGAGAAATATGTCTCAAGTGCACAGCACGCACCCCGTAAAGTGGAGAGTCCGTGAGGTCAGCTCACGACCTCTGCCACAAAACCCTGGCACAGAAGCCCCGCGTGCGTCGCGGTCCGTCCTGCCACAGGGCCTTGCTGTTGCCTGTTTGTGTCTCTGTTTTCACCTTCACGTGTGTTTCGTAGGATCCAGAAGCTGAGCACACATCAGCCCTGGCTTCATACGACTCTCCTGGGACAGCACACGACACGGGCTCACCGGGAAAGGCGCCCGGCAGCGTGGACCCGACACCAACTTGCAAGAGGACACGCCCCTCCACGGGGGAAGCTGGCAGCCACCCACGTACCCAGGCTGATGCTGCACGAGGACCCGCGGAAACAGCCGGGAGCAGAGTGGGTCAAGGACAAGGCAGAGCCAACAAAAGGCGGAAGGATGCGTTGACCCACAGGTTCAAAGAGGCAGCTAGCAGAAGACGGCTGGATGAGCAGTAATCCCAAACGTGACTACTTCTTGCAAAGAAAGGTCAGGCCGGCACTGAGGGATGGATGAAACTTTTCCTTGATTCTGCAAAGAGTCACGGCAGAAGCATGGCCTGTCCTGACCCCAGCGGGAGCGCCCTCGGTTCCCGGCCCCTCCTGGGCTCTGAGTCCTGAGCCGCTACAGCTTTCCCCTCATGTCTGGGCGGATGGCAGTCACCGCGGGCTCAGGCACCCCCGAAGCCGAGTGTTAGCAGCGCCCAGCCTTCCCTGGACAGCAACAGAGACGAGACACTCCCCAAGAGGGGGCGGAATGGGACGGGCATGAAAGGCGGGGAGGGCAGAGCCCAGCGCCCTCGCCACCAGCTGCCCTGCTTCTGACAGCTGGTTTCCTCCTCCTCAAATAACACGGACTGTACTTCCCAGCCATAAGGTCGGGGCAGGCCCCTCACTTGTCCGGGAGCTCCCTCGGTCGGACACTCTCAGAGCTCGCCTGGGTCGGTTTCCTCTCCTGTCCTTAGCCGAGGGTGTTGCCTGCCGGCCCTCCTTTTCACGGTCACACCCCCCCACTGCCCCCATGGTGTAAGTGGCTTGTGGCCGAGAAAGCCGCTCTGGCGCCCCACCGCTGTCCCCCGCGTCGCTTCCCGGGCCCGGTCTGTCCACATCCTCTGGCCGCCACTGTCCAGCAATCGGTATGCTTGGCCAGCAGGGAGGGGGCCCCCCGAGAAGACCCGTGCAGCTGAAGCCCTCCGCCAACTGGGCCCCTACAAGGAAGACTGTATAATTAAGTGGAGGCTTGCTCCCGGCCCCCCAGGGCGCAGGGCGTTATTAAGAAGAAGCAGCCCCTCTCATTACCGAGCAAAGAGCACCACGATTGGCCACCGGTCAGGCCTCTGATGGCCCTTTTGTCACCACTGAGGAAGGAGCGCGCACTTTCCATCAGAGCTGGGTTTGCCAAATGTTATCATTTGAAAAGCCGTGAAAGAGAGGGGCCGGGCCTAGGGGTATACACAGCCCCATATGCCGGAGACAGTGGTACAAGTGTAATTCTAGACTATTATAGTGACTCACAAGATCGTTTCTGCCCCGGAACACGAGACAGCGGAGGGCATTATGCAGGACAGGCTGTCACGCAATGAAATTTTCAGAAATCTGTTAACCCCAGCTCAGACCCAGTGAATATTTTATTGCTTAACGCGGAGGAAAAGTATATTTATTAACTATAGAGAGACAGAGTCTCCGGGCCTGGTGATGAGAGGGGAGCGAGGCGGCCAGCTTGCCCCCCGCAGGTGAGCGCACGCCAAGAGCTGGAAAAGGCAGGGGCGAAGCACAGGGGGTCCTGGGATCTTCCCAGGAGGGGGGCCCACAGTCTCCCAGCCCTCCCACTGAGGAAGGGGAGTTCCACTGTGGGGCTGCGAGCAATTACCATCACCGGGGCTGGTGGGGGGAAGCCAAGTGCTTCCAAGGATGGAGGGAGAAGGATCCTGGGGGCTGAATTCTCTCTGTAAGTATGTCCTTGGATTTCTACCATTTTTAATCATAATAGAAAAGAAAGACAGATTTTATTTTATTGTTTTATTTTATTTTTTAATGTTTATTTTTGAGAGACAGAGGGAAGGAGGGAGGGAGGGGCAGAGAGAGAGGGAGACACAGAATCCGAAGCAGGCTCCGGGCTCTGAGCTGTCGGCACAGAGCCCGATGCGGGGCTCAAACTCACGAGCCATGAGATCATGACCTGAGCCAAAGTGGGACGCTCAACCGACTGGGCCACCCAGTCGCCCTGACAGCTTTTATTTTAAAGGAAAATGGGAGACAAAGCACACTTTAGAGTCACAGACCCTAAGAGGAAGGGCCCGCTGCTGGCTGTGCGTGGTAGCCACAGAAGGGGCCATAAATGTGGGGTGAAAACCCCTAATGAAAACACCTAATGTGCGGTGATGTGGGTAGAGAAGCCCATGGCATTTGGGACCTGGTGTGTCCCCAGCTGGGCAAGGAGAAAGGCCAGTGGAGATCACGTGCCAGACGAGGGCTGGCAGGCAGTTGGCCCCCTGCGGCAGGAGGAGGGACAAGGGGTACCTGCTGGGTCCCCCATTGAGTGCTACAGGAGAGACAGGGTCCCATAACAGGAAGCCCCTGCCAGCTGTGGGCCGGGCCCCGGGGGCCCCCTTAGGCGCACCTGCCTGTTCCCACATCACACCTTTTCCCATCTTGCCAGGGAAACTGAGTCAAGAGGTGACTGAGGTCTGAGGGTCACATAGACTGACCTACCGCTCGCCCGGAAGTTGCCAAGACCAGAGAGCAGCAGCAGTCGGTCCGACGCCAGCGGGAAGCAAGCTGCCTCGGCAGCTTCAACGGAATAAACTGTTTTTACCCAATAAAGCCGTTCCTGCATCATCGAACCCCTGCTTTGTCCTAGTCGAGGGAACGGGATTAAAAACCGAATACATAGATCAACTTGAAACAGAACATAGAGGGCCGCAAAATACAAATACGCTGTTTATTTAAAACAGCTCCTCGGCGGTGCCCCCCCACCACCACCACCCCCGCGCCCACACGCACTCGGACACAACAACAACGAGAGTGGAGCTTGGCCTGGCTTTTTAGCAAATCGCTGCGATTATTGAGATCACGTTTGCCCAACAGTGTCACAAGGTCATGGAAAAAACCAACACAATATGCTTCCCCAAACCCACCCCCTCTGAACGCCAGCTCCTGGTGTCAGCGGAGCCCAGGGGGTGCGCGGGCAGAACAAAAGCGGCCCTCTGCTAATTGACTGAAAAATTAGCCAGGTCCCCCCGTGGGAGGCACAGGAGGCCACGGCAGATGGAGGCTGCTTGGGCGCCGCGGCTCAGAAAGCCTCTCAAAACCTGCTGCGGGTCTGCCACAATTATGGGTCACAACACCGCTCTGTCAGACGGCAGGCCAGCAAGAGGACGGGAGGGGAGAAGCCCGGGGACCCCCGGGAGGCTCTAAGTGGGTCGTCGCCTCTCCCCACACTCTGCCCTGGGGCTTGCGGGGGTGCTCCCCTCAGGCTGCCCACGTTTGCTGGGTTTTGTTTTATGGGGGTGCGTGTTCATCTACAGACTCGGCCTCTGGTCCAAGCAGGTGCCTTCCTCTTCTTTCTGTGATTCCATTGATCTGAATTAATCTCTATTTCAGTGGCCTAGTCCCCAGCTTTGGTCTGTGATGACCCAGCAACAGAAGTGTCTGTGCGGTCGCTCGTTGTGAATGTGCAGGGTGTGTGTGTGTGTGTGTGTGTGTGTAAACGCATGCATGCACTGAGTCCACGATCACGCACCCTCACTCCCCTACAACCACAACTTCCACAACACTGGCCAGGGTTATTTATTCCTCTAACAAGAGAGAAAACCCTGTGGCCACCCCTGGTTTTGTGGCTTAGAAGATGTTTTCATCACAGATCTGACCCTGAGGTCGCAAAGTGCCATTTGATGGACACTAGCCACCTCCTGTCCCCGAGCCCTAGTGGGGAATTCTTGGGTAATCGACATTTTGAGGTGCGGCGGAAGCTGAATTGAAAAGTAAACGATAGAACCCTGACTCTCAACTACCCAGGCTCCTTTGTCTTTTACCAGAAGAAATAAACACCCAAAAGAATACAGTAGAAAGTCTTTTCTACACCTATCTAATGAAAAAAAAAATCAAGTTTGCTCATGTTGAATAATCCTTAGCTCTGAAAATAAGGCTTTCATGTCCTTACTCTTATTTTTGCCATGTTAAAAGTATTCATTGTAGAATTATCAATTCAGACACAATCTCACTATTCACAGATTTCTTCATTTTTGTCTCAAGTCCCTATAGATGGTACTTTATTGGTAAAACCTTGATTTCATCGCTGTGATGTGAAAAATGTTGTAAAATCATATCCCAGAAGGAAAAACAAAGTTATTCATGCCAGTCTCTATATAGCTGATGATTCATTAAGCATAAGACACACTTTATATCTTCACATATGTGTTTCTGTTTGAGGTTTAGTATGTGTTCTACCGATTATAGCAAAATTGAATCCTTTCCATTTGCCCAATTATTTTTAACATTTAAAAAATTATAGACCATCATTCTAACAATTCTGGAGAAAAGAACATGAGAGAAAATCACCCATAACCCTGCAAAACAGATGTCTTTTACCACCTGGCCTATCCCCTTTCATTTGTTCCTTGCCAAAATCTTATATAAGATTAAATATAATTCGCAATTTCACAGTACAACCCGTTGCACTTGGTATTATTACAAATCTGCTTTTTCAGGTGGCTGCAATCTTTATGATTATCCTTCTAACATTTCAGCAAGTGGCAGTGTCCTTACCTGGCTACCAACCACCACTGGCCATTTGGTTTTTCCCCTTGGTTTTCATCTTTAAGCTCTCACACGGTAAGATTGCCTCTTTTTGGTGTGCGCGTGTGTCGATGTGTGCAAACATGATCACCATCACGATATAGAGCGGTTCCATCACATCAAAAACTCCCCGTGCTCTCCCTCTCTCCCTTTATAGTCGCCTCTTCCTCTCCACTCTGACCCTTAGCCACCCTGATCTATCCTCCTCCGTCATTATGGTTTTGCCTGCCTGAGAATGTCGTATGAATATAAATGGGGCCCCACAGTACGTCGCCTTGAAACTGGCTTCTCTCACTCAGCACAGTGCCTTTGAGATGCTCAAGCTGTCGCATGTCAGAGCAGCCCATTCCTTGTTACTACCGAGCAGTTAGTATTCCACGTTGTGGCCAGAGTGTAGCTTGTTAATCCGTTAACCTGGTGAAGGACGCTCGGCTTCCTTGCGTCGTCCACCCATTGGAAATAAAATTACCGTATATACTTGTGCCTGGGTTTGGTGCGACCGTAAATTTTCATTTCTTGGGTTAATACCCAGGAGGGGAGTTGCTGGCTTAGGTGGGAAATACACAATTAAGGTGATAAGAAATTGATACGCTGGTTTCCAGAAAGGCTATACCAGCTTTCACTGCGAGCAGAGATTCATATTCTACGGCTTCTACATCGTCTCCAGCACTTGGAACTGTCTCTGCTTTCTATGCTGGCTGTGGCAGTACTGGGTCATCATGGTCTGACTTTGCATTTCTAGCTAATGATACGGAACGTCTTTTCATGCGCTATTTGTTCCTTCTTTGGTGAAACGTCTGTCCAATTATTTTGCCCATTTTTAATTGGGTTGTTTTCTTTCTGTTTGGTTTAGGGGGTTTTATTTATATATATTACTCTATCTATCTATCTATCTATCTATATATACACACACATATATATACACATATATATTTTTTTTTCTGATTACAAGTCCATTTTCAGATATATAATTTACAAATATTTTCTCTTCGTCCACATTTGCATGTCATTCTTTTAAGTTAACCTTCTTCGGGCACCTGGGTGTCTCAGTCAGTTGAACGTCTAACCTCGGCTCAGGTCATGAGCTCACAGTTCTTGAGTTCCAGCCCCGCGTCGGGCTCTGTGCTGACAGCTCAGAGTCTGGAACCTGCTTCAGTTTCTGTGTCTCCCTCTCTCTCTGCCCCTTCCCCACTCACGCTCTCGCTGTCTCTCGTTCTCTCTCTCTCTCAAAAATAAATAAACATAAAAAAAATTTAAGTTAGCCTTTTTTTACAGAGAGCAAATTTAAAAATTCTGATGAAGTCACCTTTGTCATTTTTTTCAGTAATTGAACCCTTTTTGGTAAATTGTTGATGTTCTTAGTGCATAGTTGCCTGTACTGTTCCCTGACTCCTATAATATCTGTGAAGTGATATCACCTCTTTCATACTTCTTATTGGTGATTTATAGTATTTTTTTCTCTCTTTTGGCCAATCTAGCTAGAAGCTTTATCAATTTTATTGATCATTTCAAATGAGCAGCTTTCAGTTTTTCCATTTTCTCGATGGTTTTTCTATTTTCAATTTCATGGATTTCTGTCTTATTTCTATCATTTTCTTGTCCTTTGTTGATTTGTGTTTATTTTCCTCTTACCTTTCTGGATTCTGAAGCATGAATCTCTAATTTGAAACCTTTCTGAGTTTTTCATACACACCTCCTATACAATCAGTCTCCCTCAAAGCACCGTTACAAGGACATTCTACACATTTAATATGGCATATTTAATTTTATTTCTGTTCAGAATATTTCTAATGTCCTTTGACATCTCCCCTCCATCCCATAGATTATTTAAAAGTGTATTGCTTCACTTCAGGGATTTTCTTGGTATCTTTCTGTTATTGGTTTGTAGTTTAATTCTATTATGACTTAAAAAGATATTTTGCATTATTTCATTTCTCTTCACTTAGTTCAGGTTTCTTTTATGACTATAGATATGGTCTTGGTGAGTGTTACACATGCATTTGAGAAGAATGTGCTTTATCTGTTGGGGCGGGGGGGAATGCGGCTTAAATCTCAATCAGGTCCAGTTGGCTAATGGTGCTATTCAGCCCCTCTGTGTCCTTGCCTATGTTCTGTACACAGGTTGTGCCTGCAATAGAGGTGTGGATGTTGAATACCGGTCAAGTATTTTGTAGAACATCCCTCAAAACTGTCAGAGTTTGGGGCACCTGGGTGGCTCAGTTGGTTAAGCATCCGACTTCGGCTCAGGTCATGTTCTCGCGGTCCATGAGTTCGAGCCCCCTGTCGGGTTCTGTGCTGACAGCTCAGAGCCTGGAGCCTGTTTCGGATTCTGTGTCTCCCTCTCTCTCTGACCCTCCCCCATTCATGCTCTGTCTCTCTCTGTCTTAAAAATAAATAAACATTAAAAAAATTAAAAGAAAAAACTGTCAGAGTTTAAAAAAAAAAAGGAAATTTTGAGAAACTGTCATTGCCAAAAGAAGCCTAAGCAAACACAATGACTAAATGTCATGTGGTATCCTGGATGGAATTGTGGAACAGAAGAAGGACATTAGTGAGATACAACATCAACTATACAAAACTAATAAAGTACATAATATTGAACCAATACTGATTCAAAGCAAAAACCAAAGCTGGAGGCATCACGGTTCCAGACTTTGAACTATATTACAAAGCTGTAATCATCAAGACAGTATGGTACTGGCACAAAAAAATCAGACACATAGATCAATGGAACAGAATAGAAAACCCAGAAATGGATCCACAAATGTATGGCCAACTAATCTTTGGCAAAGCAGGAAAGAATATCCAATGGAAAAAAACACAGCCTCTTTAGCAAATGGTGCTGGGAAAACTGGACAGTGACATGCAGAATGAAACTGGACCACTTTCTTACACCAGACACAAAAACAAATTCAAAATGGTGAAAGACCTAAATGTGAGACAGGAAATCATCAAAATCTTAGAGGAGAAAATGGGCAACAACCTCTTTGGCCTCAGCCACAACAACTTCTTACTAGAGATGTCTCTGGAGTTGAGGGAAACAAAAACAAAATGAACTATTGGGAACTCATCAAGACAAAAAGTTTCTGCACAGCAAAGAAAACAATCAACAAAAGTAAAAGGCAAATGACAAAATGGGAGAAGATATTTGCAAATGACATAAAGGAAAAAGGGTTAGTATCCAAAATCTATAAAGAATGAAACTCAACACCCCAAAAACAAACAATCCAGTGGAGAAATGGACAAAAGACATGAACAGACACTTTTCCAAGAAGACAGCCAGATGGCTAGTAGACAAATGAAAAGATGCTCAACATCAATCATCATCAGAGAAACACAAATCAAAACCACAATGAGATACCACCTCACACCTATCAGAATGACTAAAATTAACAACTCAGGAAACAACAAATGTTGGTAAGAATGTGGAGAAAGGGGAAACGTCTTGCACTGTTTGTGGGAATGCAAACTGGTGCAGCCACTCTGGAGAACAGAATGGAAGTTCCTCAAAAATAAAAATAAAAATAAAAAATAGAACTACCCTCTGACCCAGCAATTGCACTACTAGGTATTTATCCAAAGGATAGAAAATGCTGATTTGAAGGGGCAAATATGCCCCACAGTTTATAGCAGCAGTATCAATAGCCAAATTATGGTGGGGGCGTGCTGAGTGACTCAGTCAGTTAGGTGTCTGAGTCTTGATTTCAGCTCAGGTCATGATCTCACGGTTGCTGAGTTTGAGCCCCACATCAGGCTACGCACTGACAGTGTGGAGCCTGCTTGGGATTTTCTCTGTCTCCCTCTCTCTCTCTTTCTCTCCCTCACTTGCAATCTCTCTTTCAAAAATAAATAAATGGCTTTAATAAAAAACAATAAACAAATTATAGAAAGAGCCTAAATGTCCACTGACTAATGAATGGATAAAAAAGATGCGGTATATATATATATATATATATATATATATATATATATATATATACACACACACATATATACAAGAGAATGTTACTCATTGATCAAAAAGAATGAAATCTTGACATTTGCAACAACATGGATGGAACTAGAATATAGTATGCTAAGTGAAAAAAGTTAGAGAAAGACAAATATTATGATTTCAGTCATATGTTAATTTAAGAAACAAAACAGATGAACATAGGCAAAGGGATGGAAAAAATAAGAGAAAAATAAAAACAGAGAAGGAGGCAAAACATAAGAGACTCTTAAATATAGAGAACAAATTGAGGGTTTCTGGAGGGTTGTTGGGTGGGGGGATGGGCTAAATGGTGACAGGCATTAAGGAGGACACTTGTTGGGATGAACACTTGGTGCTATATGTAAGTAAAGAATCACTAAATTCTACTCCTGAAACCATTATTACAGACAGTGGGGACCGACTGTGAAGGGACCATGAAGCACCTTCTGGGATGATGGAAATTTTCTACATCACAAACGAAGTGATAGTTTCACTGATGTACACGTATTTCAAACTGCCTTTGAAGGTACACTTCATATTTGTGTGTTTTATGATTTGTAAATTATACTTCAATAAAGCTGATTTAAAAAGAAAACAATGCCATGACTCAGAGGATTCTAGAAGGTAAGTAGAGAACACATTCAAATAGAATTCAGGGTAAACCCAGGTAGGGCTGGGATCTGGTCTGGCCACATGACAGTCAGTGGGAGAGTGATTAAAGTATCTTTAGTGCTGGACCAGCACCAATGACTGACTGATAAGGTGATATCTTGGGCTCATAGAAACAGTATGTTTAAGCTTGGGAAAGCATGGGGCAAAGCACTGGGGAGTTTGGGGGTCTATACAGGAAAAGGAAGGGTGACAAGATCAGCATACAATGACAGGACATCTAAGCACTGTCCATCAGGGGTAATTCCCTTTAATGATGTGGTCCATTGTTCTTGGGATATGGGAACTTGAGGTACTCAGAGATGATTGAGAACTTTCAAACACTGATATGTCGGGTGTTTGGGGATACTTTGACTTCATGTTGAGGGTAATATGATCTGTATTGCTTCAGAAAAATAAAGATGAAATCTCAGAACTAACTGACAAATATAACTCATGCTTGAGAGGCAGCCCTCATTAAAACACACAAGGACCCTGTCAGTAAATACAGAAACATCTGCTTTATATGTCCCCATCTCTAAACAAAAGTTTGAAAAGCTTCCAAAGTTAACATTGGTTGTACACACATACACACACAGCATGTGTATGTACAGAGAGAGAGAGAGAGAGAGATTATAAGTGTGGGGTTTGGGTTTTCTCATGTCTCTGCCTCCTACCATGTTAGAGGGAAATAAAAAGAAAACCAATCCTTGGGATTCTGGTTGGCCTAACCAAAAAACAAGAACAAGATGCAGTTTTCTTTGTCTGTATTTAAAGCTTTCATGATGCTTAAGTGAAATTATTGAGGCAAAATACAAAAGATGAGTTGTCTGAAATAAAATGCAAAGACTAAGCGCCAGGGCAGAGTGAGAAAACAAAACAAATCTAGGCTGGAGATCGCAGGTTTCTGAGCCAAGCTACACTCTGAGTACCCTTGGGGACCCTGGTGCTTACAGCCTAGTAGCTTGGGAAGAGCAGGAGTGCTGGGAAGGATGATTCTATTCTCCACTTGGTTGCCCATCTGGATTGCCATGGAACCACCAGTGTGCTCAGTTTGAAAAGTATTATGTGTTCAACTGATGCATAGGTACTAGGAACAGTACATTCTAAGTAAAATCTATGCAAGAAAGCTGGAGCACCGTTTATTTATGAATTTTTGTCTGACTGATAGGAGATCCATAGACCAAAGTGGTTCTGAACTCTTCCAGGTAATACGACTGACTTCTGACAGAAGCAGGACTGGAGACACCAGTTCTCCATGGATTGCTCTGGTGTTGGCCTTCTGCATACATGGCAGTCGCTCATATCTGAGAGCACACAAATGTCACGAAAGCAAGTGGTACGTGGGGACTCATCATCTCCAACTTCTTCACCAACGAAACATCAATTAAACAGGGGCACGTATCTACAATGTTTGCATACACGTGCACGCCCACACCGTCTGGAAGGCTGCAACGTATTTCTTCTTTCCCTTCGTAGTCAAACTTCTGGGGTAAAAATAGATCTCTTGTTATCTGTATTTACTTCCTCCCTAAAGATCCGACTGCTGTCCTCCCAATTCCCTGGAATCTGCTCTCTTGTCACCAGTCACGTCTCAGGTTATACACTAATCGGGTCCTTGCCATTGTCTTTTTGTGGACCTGTCCTTCCTTGTTGCTATGCTATTGCTCTGCCCTGTTTTTTTCCTCATGACCTTTGCCAGCAACTTTTCCCCTGACCCTGCTTTAAATGCATATGCTGTCCAGAGTCCACCCTGAGTCTCCCGCCTTCTCCCCTATGACCTCAGGCGTCTCATGTATTTCTCTGTCTTCGGCACTCACCTACACCCACTGACAATCAGCTATCTGCCTCTGACAAGATAGATGCTTGTAAACACCTTCCTACTCGATAAATGCTACTCGCGTGCCCTATTAGAGTTCCAGCTGGACATTTCACGATAAAATTCACCTTGCTTCTCTCTCAGAACGTCCCCCACCTTGCCCCATTGTCTCCATTTTAGTAAATGACATCGCACTCACTCATCCGTGCACATTAGAAACCAGAGAATCTTTTAGACCCTGCCTTTCATACCTCGTTGGCAAATGATAGAGATTGGTAATGTTTACTGAGTGTTCCCTGGGGTCAGGTCCCCACAGTGAGGCAGAACCAAGGGCTGGGCCCAGCCAGGGGAGGGCCCTAGTGGTGGCCTGCACATTTTACTCCGATATGTTCCCGTAATATGATCATTTTACTCGATAAATCCGCAATTCCCAGCACAGGCCTGGTACCGTGCAGACATGTCATAATTACCTGTGGGATGGTGGAGTTAGATGGAAATCTTTCTGTGAACATTCAGACGACAGCAGGGTTCCACACGTTTAATGTGATTCTGGCCTTGTGTTCTCATTCTCTGTCTCTGTCTCTGTCTCTGTCTCTCTCTACATACACCTACACACACACACACACACACACACACATTCACACACACATATGGCACTATAATAGGTAAATATGTGAAAATTTATATGTAGGTGGATTTATAGATCCCATTTATATTTATTCAATACTCATTCATCAACTGTATGCTGAGTGCCAACTAAATGTCTACATAAATGGGGAGCCTGGGTGGCTCAGTCGGTTAAGCGTCCGACTTCAGCTCAGGTCATGATCTCGCGGTCCATGAGTTCGAGCCCCGAGTCGGGCTCTGGGCTGAAGGCTCAGAGCCTGGAGCCTGCTTCCGATTCTGTGTCTCCCTCTCTCTCTGCCCCTCCCCCGTTCATGCTCTGTCTCTCTCTCTATCTCAAAAATAAATAAACGTTAAAAAATTTAAAAATACATAAATAAATAAATGTCTACATAAATGTATTATAGGGACATCTTGATATTTTAATTTCTCTTTTGAATTTAACATTTCATAATGTCCAACGGAAAGTGATGGTGCCCTTTATGACAAGAACACCCTTTAGCTAAGTGGTTTAGACATTAATGTGACAGTCACCCTAATAATATACTTATATCTGCCGTATTTTTGAAAACCATCCTAAATTAATTAATAGCTTGAGAACACCAGGTTGAACCATATTCGTGAAAAATACAAAAATGCATCGCATATCTGGAGGGAGCTATGAGAACAGAGTTCTTGTTCTGCTTTGAGAGACTCCAATTCTGCTTTTCAAACATTAAAGAAAGAGTGCCAGTCACCCCGAACGGGATGTCTCATACACTGCCTAGTGCAGTCCTAGAGGCAGCTGGACGGGGCCAGAGTTTACGATTCGGCAGCCCATGCATTCACATAGCCACGGGTATATTGGGTCTCCCTTACGTTGTGTTTTTTTTTTTATTTTTTTATTTTTCTTAAGAATTACACAAAAATTACATTTGCTATCTTGTCCTGAAAACTTGGCCAACTCAGCCAGGCTGGGCCGACCTTCCTGCACGGTGACAATCAGCTAGGGTGGGCTGAGTGGGGGCATTGGCTCTCCAGATCATCCTTACCAGGCCCTGTTCGATAACACTGACCTTTCGCCTGCCTTGGTAAATGTAGATCAGAGATCAGCAAACTTGTTCTATGAAAGACCAGCTGGTACATATCTTAGGCTTTGCAGGCCATGTGGTCTCTGTTGTAACTGCTCAGCTGTGTATTTGTGGCACAAAAACAGTCGCACTCAATACACAAATAAATGAGTGTTGTCGTGTTCCAATCAAACTTAACGTACAACACCCAAAACTGAATTTCATATAACTGTCATGTGTCATAAGATAGTCTTCTTTTGATTTGTTGTTGTTGTTGTTGTTCAACAATGATGAAAAGCATTCTTAGTTCCAAGGCCTTAAAGAAATAACTGGCGGGGGCGGGGGCCGCTAAATTTGACTTGTAGGCTATTGTCTGACTGCTCAGCGGACTGGAGCACAGATTAGACAAAACTACATTTAGATGTGTCCTTTAACGCAACAGTTCCTGTGCATAGGACATAGCAATGATACCGGTGTTGGGCAAACTCAATCCCTGGCTAAACCAAACGTGAGTCCAAACCTGAGATTGACACGGATAAGTGAAAAGGAAAACGTGATGCGGGAAGACACGAAATCATGGGTGACTCTGGTTGACGGCCCCGTACGGTTAAGTTCCCAGGGCGTGGGCCCGGGTAAGGTAGAAAGAGGGTGATGGTGCCAGGGTGGTCGGGGAGACTTCACACCCATGCGGGAAGACAAGAGAAAGGAAGGCTCATCCTGTGGCAGGACAAGGAAGCAGTTTCCGGAATCCAACCCATAACCTTTCTACAGCAATTAGGAAAATGGAGCATTGCAAGATTGACTGGGAAATTGTAACAACCTCATTCATTCTGGTCTCTCCTAGCAAGATAGCAATTAAAAGACGATCTTTAACGAGCAGTTCTCAAGGAGTATCCCTTAATTATGTTCCCGGGCTTTGGCAAGTTTAATCGTATGCATTCCTCGTTTCTGTTAACCTTAAACATAATGTGAGCCAAGGCTACAGAGCCGACTCTCTACTCTGTGAGACCATTTTGTGGTAAGCGTCTGGAGTCCTAGCATTTCCAGTGGGAGCACTGGGCACCGCGAACCAAGGGCTGTTAACATTACTTTGAAAGGTAAGCAAGCGGAGGAGAGTTTCTGCAATAATGAGCCGAGCCTTCAGGAGCAGATTTGCTGGTGTCTGTCTCTGCACCCTGGAGACAGTTTCTAGCATCATGGGGTCCACATCGGATGTCAGAAACAGCCAGTAGTGCTTGATGTACCTAAACCTCGGTGTTAATCAGATCTCATAAATCTCAGTGTAAATCAGATTTTGTTTGCCAATTTCCTCACCAAGAGTTGGAGAGACTAGACATGAGGCAGACAATGTAGGTTTGGAAGCAAAATAATTTTACCCTATTACAAAGGAAAAACAAATAAAATGCCAGACAGGTATGTTCAGCTACATTTTTTTTACCTCTATGACATACATAGAAAGAAGATATTAGTGACAACGCTTCTATGGGGAAAAGTTACCAATGCATTGCAAAAAGGAAACCATTCATGTTCACTTCAAGAAATCATGGATTCTTGTAAATTGAAACTACAAAAATATTATTTTAAAATTAAAGATGAAAATGAGGCTTAATTGAGGGATGCCTGGGTGGCTCAGTTGGTTGAACGTCCGGCTCTTGGTTTCGGTTCAGGTCATGGTCTCGTGGTTTGTAGGTTTGAGCCCGGCGTCCAACTCTGTGCTGACAATGTGGAGTCTGCTTGGGATTCTCTCTCTCCCTCTCCCTCTCTCTTTCTCTGCCCCTCTTGCCACCCCCCTCTCTTTCAAAATAAATAAACTTTAAAAAAAAGAAAAGAAATGAAGGTTAATTGGAAAGTATGAGGTCTACATTTATTGTTACAGAAAAGTGTAGGAGAATTATATACAATGGGCACCTCTTTCAGGCCCCAGAGGAAAAATCCACAAGTGGATATTTCGTGTATATATATGTTTATTCTACATTAGGGAAAAAAGGTATTGAATGCATTATTTTTTTCACACCAAAATGCATTTAAATTAAACCCGGTCCTTCTTTGGTATGGATCACTAGGTATCAGTGGTCCAAAGGTGTAAAACAATTTAAGTACATGATTGAGATATGCAGAAAGGGTGACTCTACTAGGCATTAATAGATGTGAAAATGTAAATTAGGTGCATCCAATATCATCTTCCTGGAAACAAGTTTCTGGATCAGGTATCTGTCTTTGTTGAACTGCAATCCAAAGACACACGGGCCCCAATCTCTTGCAATAAGCATGGCCAGGACTCTAGGGCTGCAGTGAACCCAACTCTTGGAAACCGTTCACACTCAGTGTTATTTTTCTAAACCCACAAATATAACTAGATATTTGCACGGCCCTTTCCAAAAATGTATCTGATTTTCTTTGGCAATTTATTACCTATTCTGGAATTCTTTTATCCAACAAGTTCCTCCTGAATTGGTTGGAAACAGCCTTCTAAATTTTGATATGCATTCTGAGGTAGATGTTTGCATTATTAGAACCAAACAAAAATGCTGTTAGGTTTTAATTCACGGTGACATATTGTTCAGGCCACTCATTTCTGGCTGTGCTACATTTATTAAACTTCGGAAAATGAAGAGAAAAACATCTCTTCTCTCCCACATGATGTACACTCTGCAACATAATGAGATTCCTTATTGATTATTTGAACATGCAACATTTTTAGTAAATAGTTAACTGTAAAAGTCCGGCCATCAGTTTTCAGTAGGAAATACCCAACTTTATTGAAAGTGCGCATTGTGATGTGAAATCTGACCAATAACTACTTACATATGAACCTGTCCAAATACTGTATAATATGCTAGTTATGTGGCATGTTAATTTAAAACACACATTCTCATTGACAGTTATAGTCTAAATGTCAATAGTATACAAATTAAGTGTTTCTAAAAACACGTCAGACACAACAGGCAGTGTGCAGGCTGAATGAGCACCTGACCAGGAGACGCTACTGATCCATGAGCCAGGTTGTGTCGGAAACCCCTCTATTTCAATTTTGTTGTCACAGCATCGAAATTTTCCAAATTCCAAGTTGAAAATACATTCTGTCCTCAGCTGTCAAATGGCTCGGAAACCCAGCTGAGCAGCAGAAAAGGCTCCGTGTTTACTCAGAACTAGTCAGCCCTGCCTTCAAAGGCTGTCAGAGCAAACCCAAGTTCCAAAGAGAGTTCTCCTAGAGGGCCCACAGACAACAGTGGCCCAAGGTAATCTAATGCTTAATGTCAGATCACGGAGGAAACAATCATTCCCAAAACTGGACATTCTTGCTGTTTTGACTTAATTTATAAAAAGTAGTAAGCCTCAGCGTGGCTTTCTATTTGCAGTCGACATCTTGGAGTGGCTCTCTCTCTGTCCCCAGAATACTTCCGACAGCCCAGCCACGCTGTCCCTGTCTTCACCAGTCCTTCGGTCTGAGCAGAGACCACGGTGCTGACTGGTTGATCGAACCTGAACGC